>NC_141694.1:345740936-348168841 GCF_964263255.1 Lissotriton vulgaris
TATCTATCGCCCTCACTCTATATACCTATCGCCCTCACTCTATCTATCGCCCTCACTCTCTCTGTCTATCTATCTATCTATCTAACTATCTATCTATCTATCTATCTATCTATCTATCTATCTATCTATCTATCTATCTATCTATCTATCTATCTATCTATCTATCGCCCTCACTCTCTCTGTCTATCTATCTATCTATCTATCTATCTATCTATCTATCTATCTATCTATCTATCTATCTATCTATCTATCTATCTATCTATCTATCTATCTATCTATCTATCTATCTATCTATCTATCTATCTATCTATCTATCTATCTATCTATCTATCTATCTATCTATCTATCTCACTATCTCACTATCTATCTATCAACCTATCTATCTATCTATCTATCTATCTATCTATCTATCTATCTATCTATCTATCTATCTATCTATCTCTCTATCTATCTATCTATCGCCCTCACTCTATCTATCTGTCTATCTATCTATCGCCCTCACTCTATCTATCTATCTATCTATCTATCTATCTATCTATCTATCTATCTATCTATCTATCTATCTATCTATCTATCTATCTATCTATCTCCCTCACTCTATCTTTCTATCGCCCTCACTCTATCTGTCTATCGCCCTCCCTCTATCTATCTGTCACCCTCCCTCTATCTATCTATCTATCGCCCTCACTCTATCTATCTATCGCCCTCCCTCTATCTATCTATTGCATCACCACAGCATCACTCAGCACCACAACACCATCACTCAGGGGCACCACAACATCACTATGCGCTACCACAGCATCACTGAATGCCACAGCATCACTCGTTGCCACCACAACATCACTCAGCGCCAATCTGTGCAACCATTCCACAACAACTGGTTCAAATATGTTCTCTCAGTGTTACAATTTTTATTTCAAATGTCACAAAAAGATTTTAATATTTCACTTTCGTTCTTTGATTTTCCTCACAATAAAATACACTGAACATAATCTTCACAAAAGTTATTTACAGAAGTTTAAACTATTGCCATTATAAATTACAATACCTTTTATTTAAGTATTAATTATGAAAAAAATTAAAAGCCATTGTTATTTGTAATATCAATACATCTAAGTCACGTAAATACAAGACATATTGCATTACAAATGTTATAGGTGTCACATTTGCAAAAGTTAAAACTATTGGCATTGTAAATGACAAAGCTATTAATTTCGCTATTTTCAGAACCAACACATAAATAAAAAAAATTGTCATTTACAATACCAATAGCTCAAACTTTCCTAATGCGAGACCTATTGCATTGCAAATGCTTGTTTTACAAGTTTCGGGAACGTTCGCACATGTCCCTGTAAGATGAGATAGCAGCTCTTAAAAGAAAGCAGTATAATTATCACACACAAGGCTAGGTTTAAAAGTTGCATTTGATTAAGTACCTTAGTTCCTCATCTATGTTTCATGTTCATGAGAGCTGCAATATAAGCCAGTCACTGTCTAGGTGTTTGGTTTTCAAAATATGGTCAACCTACTTCAGGACATCCAGCAAGTCTCAAAGGCAGGACCACAACATAGGTCCCATAAACTAAAATACAGAGCATGCTACAGTGAATAAGAGAAACATCACCACTCCTTTACTCAAGGATAGCAGCTGCACAAGGTAATGCAACAGTGACTCTCCCACCACAGAATTTCCACAAGAAAAGGAAAACAGACAGCCAAAGACCAACATCAGCTGTAGAAGGCAGAAACATGAGTTACCAGGAAAGACAATGATCTACCAGACCGCATTCTTGTCCCCATACAATGTAGAAAGATCTTCCAGGAAGGAAATAAGAGAGGGCATCTTCCACAAAACAACTGAGAGAAAAGAGAATGGACTTCTCCAGACGAGGTCGCCCCCACACCACTGCTCCTGCCCACCGTCTGCCAGTACTCTGCCCTGCTGACTGCTGCGCACTTCCTGCTGCTGCTTCATTCTGCCCTGCATTCCGCCGTCTGTTTTGTACCTGTGTTTCCCCTGTTGCCTTTCGCCTTGTTTACCTAACATTTGTCTCCCCCTCTCCCCCTCTGCACTCCGCCGTCTATATTGTGCCTCTGTTTCCCCTGTTGCCCTTCGCCCTGTGTATTTTACTTTTGTGTTCCCCTCTCCCCTTTTGCCTTCTGTACCCCTTTCTGTGAGCTTCCTGCCCAGCCGCCGGACGACCCAGCCACCGCTGAGCCTCCCTCGGTCCTCCTTTCCCGCCACTGCCCTCCGGCGTCTCCGCCCTCCTCCTGCCCATTGGCCGCCCCGCTCCCGCCACCCAGCTGACCCGCCCTCCCGGCTCCTCAGTTAAGGGGACCAAACGCAGGGATAGGGAGCGACCGCTGAGCCTGCTCCAGGCGAGGTCGCCCCCACACCACTGCTCCTGCCCGCCGTCTGCCAGTACTCTGCCCTGCTGACTGCTGCGCACTTCCTGCTGCTGCCTCATTCTGCCCTGCATTCCGCCATCTGTTTTGTACCTGTGTTTCCCCTGTTGCCTTTCGCCTTGTTTACCTAACCTTTGTCTCCCCCTCTCCCCCTCTGCACTCCGCCGTCTATATTGTGCCTCTGTTTCCCCTGTTGCCCTTCGCCCTGTGTATTTTACTTTTGTGTTCCCCTCTCCCCTTTTGCCTTCTGTACCCCTTGCTGTGAGCTTCCTGCCCAGCCGCCGGACGACCCAGCCACCGCTGAGCCGCCCTCGGTCCTCCTTTCCCGCCACTGCCCTCCGGCGTCTCCGCCCCCCTCCTGCCCATTGGCCGCCCCGCTCCCGCCACCCAGCTGACCCGCCCTCCCGGCTCCTCACTTATGACGCCCCCAGAGCGACCGCGCAGCGGACGCGCGCAGCGGGAGCACCGATTGAGCGCCGAAGGTGTGCCAAAGGTAAGCCCGTCTGCGCCCGTCCGCACATGGACCGCGCCCAGTGCCAGGACCCCTGGCCCCCGCAGACACCAGCCCACCCGCCGGACCTACAGCGCCGCCGAACTCAACGCACTCAACGCCAGCCGATTCCCGGGTTGCTACCGAGCCACCCCAAGACGCACCCACGGACCCTTCTGCTGCCACTCCTGCAAGTTCACCTGCATCCGGACCTGCACTACACCAGCACCCACCAAGCCGAGCACCAGCAGCAACCCCCTGAAGTGCATCCTGCTCAACACCCGCTTCGTCCACAGACACGCCGTCGAACTCTGGAACCTTCTGGACACCCCATCTCCCGACATCGCCTTCCTCACGGAAACCTGGATGAATGCCTCCTCAGCACCCGACATCGCCATCGCCATCCCAGACGGATACAAGATCACCCGGAGGGACCGCATCAACCAGACGGGAGGAGGCATCGCCATCGTCCACAGGAACACCATCCGCATCACTACCAACACCGACGACACCCTCCCAGCCACAGAACACCTGCACTTCCAGATGCACACTGACCCCAAGACCACCCTCAGAGGCACCCTCATTTACAGACCCCCAGGACCACGCACACAATTCAGCGAAGATATCGCAGACTTCGTTAGCCCGCACGCCCTCCCCTCCGCTGACTACCTCCTCCTCGGGGACCTCAACTTCCACCTGGAGAACAACAACAGCCGCAACACAGCCACCCTGCTGGACAACCTCGCCAACCTCGGTCTCAAGCAACTGGTGACCACCCCCACCCACTACGCCGGACACACACTCGACCCCGTCTTCTCATCCAGCAAGGACATCGCCTTCAGGCACACCACCGGACTCCACTGGACAAACCACAGCTGCGTCCACTTCAGCTTCAGAAGGACCACGGTCCACCACCACCAGCAACAGCTTGCACGCAGAAGCTGGAACAAGATCACAGCCGACCAGCTCGCCGCTTCCCTGAGCCTGAACCCTCCCAACAGCACAACGAACCCCAGCCAGGCCGCCAACAACCTCACAAAGACGACCTCACCCCTCTGAGGACCCCGCCTAGCAGACCCGGCAGCAAGAAAGCCCCATGGTTCACAGATGAACTCAAGAGCTCCAAGAAGAACTGCCGAGCCCTCGAGAAAGCCTGGCGCAGAGACCCAACACCGGACAACATGATCACCCTCAAGCTCGCCACCCGAAAACACCACCAACTGATCCACGCCACCAAGAAAAACACATTCAAGGAACGACTGGACAACAACGCACACAACAGCAAGGAACTCTTCAACATCGTTAAGGAGCTCTCCAGCCCCAATGCCGGAAACAACTACATCACCCCTTCACAAGACCTCTGCAACTCCCTCGCCTCCTACTTCCACAACAAGATCGTGGACATACACAACAGCTTCAACACTCAACCGACGCACGCCACGACCGCACCATCGCCCCCCACCACCACCCTCCGCGCTTGGACCCCGATCAGCACCAAAGACACCATCTGCACGATGAACTCCATCCACTCCGGATCTCCAACCGACCCCTGCCCTCACCACGTCTTCGACAAGGCCGACTCTGTCATCGCACCCCATCTGCGGGACATCATCAACACCTCCTTCGACACCGCTACCTTCCCGGAGAGCTGGAAGCACGCTGAACTCAGCGCTCTACTGAAGAAACGATCAGCGGACCCCACCGAACTCAAAAACTACCGCCCCATCTCGCTCCTCCCGTTTCCGGCCAAATTCATCGAAAAGACCGTCAACAAGCAGCTGGCCGCCTTCCTCGAGACGAACGGATCCCTCAACCACTCGAACAGCGGCCCTCATCCTCCTGGACCCTTCTGCGGCATTCGACACTGTCTGCCACCGCACCCTAGTGCAGCGCCTCAGCAACATCGGAATCCAGGAGAAAGCACTGGAGTGGATCATCTCCTTCCTCGCCGGAAGGACACAGAGACTCCCCCCGTTCAGATCAGAAGCCACCGAATTCATCTGCGGCGTTCCTCAAGGCTCCTCGCTCAGCCCAACCCTCTTCAACGTCTACATGAGCCCCCTCGCAGCCATCGCACGCCAACAACCTCAACATCATCTCCTACGCCGACGACACCCAACTGATCCTCTCCCTCACCAACGACCCCGCCACCGCCAGAGCCAACCTACACGAAGGGATGACAGACGTAGCCAAGTGGATGATGAACAGCCGCCTGAAACTGAACTCAGACAAGACGGAAGTCCTCATACTGGGATCTTCACCCTCCGCCTGGGACGACTCCTGGCGGCCCCCCGCCCTGGGCAGCGCACCCAAACCAACAGACCACGCACGCAACCTGGGCTTCATCCTGGACTCCTCTCTCTCCATGACTAGACAAGTCAACGCCGTCTCCTCGTCGTGCTTCAACATCCTGTGCATGCTTCGTAAGATCTACCGGTGGATCCCCACCGAGACCAGGAAGACGGTCACCCAGGCCCTCGTCACCAGCCGACTGGACTACGGCAACTCCCTCTACGCCGGAACCACCGCCAAACTCCAGAAGAGACTCCAGCGGATCCAGAACGCCTCAGCAAGACTCATCCTCGACATCCCTCGACACAGCCACATCTCCGGCCACCTGAGAGACCTGCACTGGCTTCCGGTCAACAAGAGAATCACCTTCCGTCTCCTCACCCACGCACACAAAGCCTTACACAACCAAGGCCCAAGATACCTCAACAGCCGTCTCAACTTCTACGCTCCCACACACCAGCTTCGATCGACCGGTCACGCCCTCGCCGCCGTCCCCCGCATCCGAAGAGCCACCACAGGAGGAAGGTCCTTCTCCTACCTGGCCGCCAAGACTTGGAACTCACTCCCGACCCACCTCCGCCTGACCCAGGACCACCTCGCCTTCAGGAAGCAGCTCAAGACCTGGCTGTTCGAGCAGTAGCGGACCCCCCCTACCCAAGCGCCTTGAGACCCTCCGGGTGAGTAGTGCGCTATATAAATCCTTGATTGATCGATTGATTGATTGACTTTCATATGAGCGGGCTTGGCCAATACATGCAAGAGCGATGGGGCGTTGGCAGGCATGGGGGCGGGAAATTGACAGATGATGAGATAGGCAAAACAAACAAATAAAACCACTTACCTTGCACTCGCCACAGCCCAGAGTCGAAGATGCAGTGAGTGCAAGGTAAGTGGTATTATTTTTTCTATCCCATCATCTGACGACTTCCCTCTTATCCCGCCCTGCCACACCTGCATATGATCCTAGAACAGGGTATAAAGCCATAACATTCTGACTTCATGTAAGAAAGAAAGCTAGTTTTAGCCTCTGAAGAGAACATGGTGTTCCACAGGTAGCCAAAGGTAGATGCGCACTGTCAAACCACAGGTTTGGAGATGTCCAAGAGATTGATCAATGAACCATCGCATAGACCACAACACAAAAGAACTGCACACTCTCTGGTAGGTACTGACAGCAATGTTGAAAGGAGTACAGTCAAATAGTTGGAAAGACCTAATGGCCTTGAAACAAGATGGTGACCACCTAACGTCAGGCACAGCTTTGCATCAGGAAAAGAATGAGCATAGATGATCAAATATGGAGGGAAAACTATCTGGCATCTCTCTGCTGCACCATTTCACAGTGAAGGGAGGCTGATGACTTTCCCCACACATGGGGAGTGAGATCCCCTGTCCAGGAAGACATTCTCAAACAATAATACGACTGAGACTGATCAGAGGTGACATTGTTGGCAATTTTTGATTTGTGCATATAAGGTTTCTATACCTTAGATTATAATGAACATTAAATATTCAGTCCACAGCAATGGAAAAGATATGCAAATTGCATTCAGGAGGGTCACTATTTATAAATGTGGTAATACTGTGTCCTGATGAAGATCCCCACCACTTATTTATTTTGGGATCAATACTTCGACTACCATTTTTTTAACTGTATTTTGCCAGGGCATTAATTTGGCTAGGACCAGAACCAATTAATGTTCTGCTGTCTTCCTAACAAGATAAAATACCTTGTGGCGATGATCGAATTGAAACAAAAGAAAATATATTTTCTTCTCGTTCTACCAGAGGTGGTTTTTGAATACGCGAATACTGGTTGTGATTAATATAAGATAGTCACATATGTACACTGTAACTTCTACCAATGACACTGTCTGTCCATACAACAATTAGTTTAAAATGTAAAAAGAGTAGCAGTCAGTACAGTATAATGCTATTGTCTGATAGATATTGAGTTGCCTTTAAAGTATTTGTCCGTTGCCAAGTCAACACGTATCCAATCTGTCATCAGGCAACTTTAAAAGGAAAGTTAAAGAGGTGAGCAAAACACAGAGGCTGATTCTGAGTAGGGTCGAGAGTACCATTTTATAGCACAGTATGTGGCTTGTTATCAGAGATAATGACATGTTCCTTCCAGGCTATTGGGAGTGGATGAGTGAGGCTGAGGACAGGGCCATGTTGTACTTGTATACCAAGCCTAAAGCAATTATAGTGGCAATGATTTCTGGTTGATGACCAGGTCCAGAGTTGCCTTACACAGAAAAGATGGTTAGAGAACACAGGGCCAGCTATAATTGGGTCAAGTGATATCCCACTCGGGAATACTGACATGTTCTCCTTTTAATTAGGGTTAGAAAGAAAAGTTAAATGGACAAGCCTATAAAGACAGAGGAAAGTGGATACAGAATTTAGGATACCACTGACATTTGTTCAATGCAGCTCAGCAACCAAAGTGGTTGCTGCTGGGAAAACACACAGCGATATCAACAACGATGTGGTGCTATTGCTACCATCCCCTGGACTGGTGCTCAAACAGGCTGCTTAGTGCACTCACACACCTTTGCAACATAAACATCTAGAAAAGATTTTCCAGTGTCTTAATAAAAATGTACCCACATTATAAGTTTGCTCTGCAGTGCAGCACACATGCAATGTTAGTCATTTTAGGAGAAATTGAAATATTCCCCTTGTTGTACCTGCCTCAAAGAGTCAGGCATTTTTTGGCTTAAAGACCTGTCTACCATTGTTAGTAGAAAGGGCTTTGCGCCAAAACCTATTGGTAGTAGGGTGAAAAAGTCCATTTACCACTCATGGCATGCCAATTTCCACATTATTTTGAATCTGAATTTAAACGAAACACTGATTTAGATTACTGTCAAGAGAGGTTTATCCTTCCAAAGATGTTTTTCCATCAGAATTATCATTTGTTGGGGGGACCCAACCATTTACACCTCAAACATTTTTAGGGGAACTTAGTTAACTAAGGGCCTAGTCACAACATTATTTTTGGTAGTGAATGTAAGATTACAGCTAAAAATATATTTTTGTGCCTGACAGAAACTCGTAAAGGGATTACTGGGGGGGGGGATGCTAATGCACTTACTACTACGGAGTGAGAAAAACTGGATGAATTCGATAAAGAAGAACATCAAAAGTTACCAAACGTTACAAAACCTATACTAAATTACAGAATGAGTCCCAAGATGGTGTACAAGGTAGATGCCTTGGTTATCAAGGTGAAGCATCAATAGTTTCCTATATTCCAGGTGACGGTTCATTAGTTGATATGACATTTGACTATAAAGGCAACATAACCTTCTAAGGCAGACACCACACACCTAAGTATATGTGCAAGAAAAATAAAGAGAGATCAGGAAGTGCATAGTTTTCAACTAGTGGGTGTGAGATGCTGAAACATCACAAAACTCTAAAACTTCATAATCTATGGCACACATTCCGAAATAGAATTCAATCACAAATATTGATTACTACAATACACTGATGTCCCTAGCAATATTCCGTGGAGCAGGTGCCTATTTCACAATATTTTTCGAATAAATACAGAGCTTCCTGCACTGGAAATCCGGCCGATATAGTCAAAGTACAGGTAAACGTCATTATTACATATTTCTCTACATTAATCTCTATTGTTGTGATAACAGCTTTATCATGTAAACATTTATTTTCCTAAAAAAAACCTTGGCAGTTATAACATTTTGTTGATGTAACCAGACCAACTAGGCTACTATTACTTTCTTCAAACTCCCGGACTTCCAATCAGGATCCACGTGGCAGTGACCTTGTTAAATTACATCATTCAAATTCCATGTCCAATATTTTTCCAGACCAAGCCTTTATCAGTTAATTGCTCGGTAAATCTTGAGTTTCCTGTGAAGAAGAAGACAGAGATGACTTTCAAATTTTACAAGACGACAATCCACCTGTTTCATTTAGAGGGACAAACCTTTCAATCTATACTACTATTATAAAGAGAGAACTGTGTCCTTTGAGCCAGGTAAACTCGAAAAGTACACCACCAATCCAAACACCCAATACATGTTTGAAAACGTCAGGGCAAGCAGAAGGACATAGGCTATATAAATTAAAAAAATAAACGTTATTTACAAAATTTATATTAAAAAAAAGTAGTCCCTCCAAAGTAGCGCCGGCCACGACGTGCGTGCTCACGTCAGGAGCACTGGGAGGAGCGGCGTCCGAGGAGCAGCCGACATGGCGCGGGGGAGGAGCGGTGACCTGAGGAGCAGCGGACAGGCCAGCAGCGGTGCGAGCAGCGGAGAGGCGGACATGGTGCGGGGGAGGAGCGGCGGCGGACAGGCGGTGAGGAGCAGAGCGTCGAGGAGCGGTGCACTGAGGAGGGGTGGTTTGAGGTAAGGCTCCGGGGACAATGTCGGGGCAGGCGGGTGTCGGGCCAGGCGGGGGACGGGGAGTTACAACAACACAGGCAGTGAGGAGCAGAGCGGCGAGGAGTGGTCAACTAAGGAGCGGCGGCTGAGGTAAGGCTCAAGGGACAATGTCGGGGCAGGCGGGTGTCGGGCCAAGCGGGGGACGGGGAGTTACAACAACACAGATCGGCTGAGGAAAGGAAAGGTTGGGGCAGGCGGGGGTCGGGGCAGGCGGGGGACAGGGACTAACAAGGTGGGGGGTGGAACATTTTGCAGGTAGTACTGTCTGACCTCCTTTGACTCAGGCCAGGCGGGGGTCGGGCCAGGTGGGAAAACAGATCGGCTGAGGAAAGGCAATGTCGGGGCAGGCGGGGGTAGGGGCAGGCAGGGGATGGGGCGGGGCACGGGCTGCTTGCCAATGTCGGGGCAGGCGGGGGTAGGGGAAGCCTGAATGCTCCCGGACAAGGTCGGGACAGGCTGCTAGTATTAAATACAAATAGCGACTACCTTTTTTACGGAGGTGATCAAACAATACTTCGACGTCTACAGACGATTTGGAACAGTTTACTTAACCAAATACAAAGAAAGGTAAAGGGAAGGGGAAGCATGTACGAAAAGGTAAACTTATTCAAATATTTTCTGAAACGGATACTTGTTCAAGAGTTTAGCAAATGTTAACATTGAAGAGATAACAGTTGTTACAGAACAATTTAGACGATTGCCATATATACTTTATTTTATTTCTCAAGTCGATTTAATGAATTATTTATGAACAATCCTAAATAGACACGTAAGAACACGGAAGGCCTGCATTACCGAGTCAAATATTGGACAAGGGTAATGAGAGGGAACAAAGGGGAATTGTGGCTCAAATCATACAGATACAAACATTCAGATGATGGTCAATCCCCCTCACTGGTGACACTATCAATCAGTTCAGAGAGCCAGTTTGGTGCCCGTTTACCAAATAAACTATAGAAACTTAAACATGTCTACTTCTTATTTCTCACTCCTAACACTCAACAAGTTGAGTGTTCAAGTAACAATGAAAGATGTTGAAAGACAGTTCAAAGCTAACCTTTTGTTTTGAAGATGTGCGTTGTGACCCACTTCAGCCTGACTCTCACTTGAGTCATTAACATTTCTATTGGTCTGCTACTGAAAAATGGGAAAAAAGCTTTATTTATAATGCATATCGGAGGCTTGTCCTAATTCCAAATCTTGGCTTTCTCCCTTGTAATTTTACTGGTTTAATTGGAAGAATCATTGTTATTTTTTGTTGTGTCATTTGTCAGTAAAGTCGACCTTGGGAGCCAAATGTAAGAATAGAACTGCTTCAGAGCTAACTTAGCATAAGTTATTATAAAAGAATGGCTGGATAATGTTTTAGGAGCAAGGGTTATCCTTAAGCCTTTTCATAAATACAAACCATTTTTCCCATTTGTTGAGACTAATTTTGCATATAGTAGCTGCACAATGTTTGTGAATATGCACAAACATTTACTTTTGAAGGCATTCGCTGCCTTTTGTAGAGGTAACTCAGCCAGAGCTTCCCATTCTTTGCCCAATACCTACATTTTCAACAGTGGGTTGTGTTTTTTCAACGTTCTAATGCAGCAATTCACAATTTTAACAGTGTATGAAATTGAATCAGGCCATAGGTGTAAAAACAATGGCCTTTGAGTGAGTGTTTACCGTAGCAAGAAAGTGGGGGAGGGATTGTTTCAAAAAGGTTTTTGTGCGCATACTTAGGTACCTATAATAAACAATGTGCGATAAAAAAAACCTCTAATCCTGATTCAATGCATCTCAATGTCTGTAGTTTTGACAAGGGAGAAGAGAGGCATGAGATATAATCCACCATCACAAAATAAGTGTAATAGGTAGGAAAAAGGGCACTCCGATGGAGTAAAGGAGGATGATCTTGCAAAACTCAGTAAACATCAGAAACTCGTAAATTTGTATCTGTTATCAAATATTTTGCAAGTACTTTTTCAGTCTGGTGCAGATGTATTCCTTTCAAAGGCATGAATAAACATTTTTCCAGCGTGTGAAGATCATATTAATTGGGGCTAAAAGTTAAGGGTTTTCTAGGGAGAGAAAAAAAATCCTGAAAATAAAAATCAAAAACTACACCTGAAAATACATTTCTGCATGAAATACTACTGCAGATATTCCACCTTTGGAGCATCTACGTAGGCACACTTTTTAAAGTTTGGGACCTCTGGAAATCAGCGAGTGCTGTAGATTTCTTGGAGGATTCTTTGAGAATCACGCACAAGTACGACATCTGCCCCAAACAGAAGGGAAACCTATTGGAATTGACTTGCGACTTTTCAACCCATGGCGTTGTGACTGATTGTACCCTTCTCATCTCAAAATTAGGATTCTCTTTCATTCCAAGCACAACTGTTATCCGTTCACTTTTTATGTGTTTCCAATGAACATCTGCATTAAATACAAATAAATGATATTGCTTAGCTTAATGTTATTTATTAGAATGTAAAAGGTGATCAGGATTTACGTTCATACCAATGTTCCATTTGTTATCACTGTTAGTTCACAGTTTTACAAAGGGTTTAGAAGAGATCGGTCAGCACAGTTACTATCGTAGACATACGTTTGGGTTATGTATGGTAAAAGACATTCTGAGGCTGCTGAAGTTCCATAAGAAGGAGTCCTTCTTTTCCTACGTAGCAGACACCGTTTACAACACAATCCCCAGAGACCTTGCACTCCCCTCTGGAGATATCACTGCTTTGGAAGAGGCAGCATTTAAAAAAACTAAAAAAAAAAGCAAATTAACACCCAGAGGTATTCCCAAAGGGCAGTGTAGAAAACATGAATCTTCACTATATGAGACACTAGATCCTTTTCGCGGTTCAGTGGGTGTGGGCTATCCTTCAAACAAAACAAACACAAACCAATTGCTAGCCTGCAGAGTTTCTATTTAATTGCCTCTTCAGAATAGAAATGCTTAGTCCTTGCCTCGGGGCTTGATGATCTACTCAATCAGCACTGCATGCCCTGTCGGGTCCAAGGACCCGGAAGTCGACCTGGTAGTCAGGCATCTCTGTCTCTGTGCACCATAACGCGCTGCCCCCTTGCAGAGCAGCCAATACTGTACGTGCTTGGCACGCGTTAAGCAGACTGACTAATTATATACACTGTCCACGTAGAATGTTAGATAAGGCGTCCGTCCGCCTACAAAGATGCTTTTAAATTACACCTTTTGCTGCGGGAAATGTAAGAGCGAGCAGGAAACATAACAGAACCTTAAAACGCTTCATTGTTGTCTTTGACTTCAAGAACATGCACGCATCTACAAGATGAGACAGAGAGAAAAGGAAACGGGAGGCACCAGGAAAGAGAGAAGGGAGCGATTATCGACATTTTTCATCTGGATTGGCAATCACAAGTCTTTGTGATGTTTTGCTGTTATGCATGATGACAAGAGAGGTGCTTTTTTTGTGTCATACGTGACTGTGTGTGGGCTTGAAATGCAGTACAGGTGTGAGAGAAAGAGTTGCTTAATCGTTGTAAGTGGGATGTGGAATTCATATGTGACCTTTGTGGAAAGTGTTTTGGTCTCATGCGTGGTGACAAGCGAAGTGCTCTTGTTGTGACATTTGGCTTTGCTTGAGCTTGCAGTGGCGCAAACTGTAGCAACTCATAGAGTGGCTTAGGAATGTCGTGTATTTGGAAGGATATGGAATGCAAACATTGCTTTTGTGGCACGATGTCAGACGATAGTTGATGAGGTTTAAGACCATTCTCCATCCCAAGTCACGCAATTTTATAATCATAGAGTACATTTTGAAAGTTGGGAAATCCTCCCATATGGCAGATTTGCATTGTCATGAATGTATTAGGCCCTTACCCCAGATGCTAGCATCATCACATCCCATTGGCCTTATGTCCATGTCCCTTAAAGGAACACAGCTGTGTCAGCCTGTTTTGGGGCACTCAGCTACAGTCTAGAGAGAAGTGCGAGGCGTATCTGTGGTCTGCCATATTGTCGCAACTGGGAGGTGAGACTCTTCAAACCTTGCCTGCTGTTTATTTGATGTAAATACGGGTGCAAGGTCCCATAAAATCTTGTGAGAGAATGCAAGATTTTGTGTGATCTTGAGGCGATGTTGGACGGGCCCCATTTATTTAAGAAAGACGTGCCCTGGTTCCGATTGATATTTATTGAGGGCCAACATTAGTTGTAGATCACATCCATGATCAGCACACAGAATTTAGTGATTGGTGGCTCAGGAACAGAAAGTCAAACCTTTAATGCACTTTTTTTCCTTGGAGAAGTTGTTTTTGGTGAAAAAGACGGTGACCCAAATGGATTTCTTGTCAGCATTTAAAACACTTAAGTTTAGATGCATTTATATCTTTTTCTTTGAACATTTTGCTCATCATATCTGTCTTTGACCAACTTTGGGCAATGAGAAAATCATATTTTCAAGTACATTAAGGGAGTCAGTCTCCGAAGAGACATTTGGGAGTCTGTTTTCTGCATTAGTACCAGGAGTTATATATACAGTTTTTCGGAACAGGGTAACTCAGTGATCTGAGGTAAGAACCCTGCAACAGCTCACTGGACATAATCACAGAAAGTGAGGGCAAAGAGACCAGTAGACTCAGATGGAAAGAACAGAGACTAGTAGACTGTGAGATGGCTCAGCAATGATGTGTTTGTTGCAGAGTTGGTTATGCTTGTGAAGTAACAATTGTTTGTCTTTCCAAGAGGTGAACTTCTCTTCAATACGATAAACACTTTCATCCTCCTATATGAGGTGCAGCGTGCTCCAGCACAGCTCTCAAACAGGACAGCAACCTTCTTTCAGAAAAGGAATGGTAACTTGTGCTGCCACTAAGATTCAAGGACATGCAGCCACATGCATCATTGTAGGAATTTGCGATTCCTGAATTGCGAAAATTAAGGAATCTCAATTTAGGAATCGCAAATTCCTATGCAACAGGAAATCGCAAAAGTTTTAGCGATTTCTTAATTTTCCTTATTTGCGATTCCTTAATTGCGAATTGCAAAAAAGGAAACGCTTTCCATTGATTCCTATGAGCCTAGAGGCCCAGAGGAATCAATGGGAAGGCATTCTCATTTTGCGAATTCGCAATTAAGGAATCCCAAAATGAGAATGCAATTTCAAGGATGCAGGGGGAGGTCCAAAGGACCCCCCCCCTGCACCCCTGGAATATTCACTTAAGTACATTTTACTCACACACATGTCCCAAGGGCATGTGTGTGTAACCTGTAAGTTTCAAAAATGCATTTATTTGCATTTTTGAAACTTCTCGCAAATTACCATGAAGGTTTACTTCATGGTAATTTTTCCCTTCAAAATTGCGAATTCGCAAATTTAAATTAATCATGCATAGCATTTAAGAAATCGCAAAATTTGCAATTCCTTAAATGCTTTCGCAATTTGAGAAATCGCAAAAAATTGCGATTTCTTAAATTGCGATACATGAGAAATAAATGATGCATCCCAAAAAGTGATTTTGGAATCGCAAACGGCCGAGTTTTGCGATTTGCACCGTTTGCGATTCTAAAATCGCTTGATGCATGTGCCTGAAAGTGTAGTCAGAATAGAGCCTGTAGGTTTTTACAAATGCAGTGATTTGTCATCACTTCTCATTGACAGGCTAGACTTGCCAGTGTAACCTCACTAATTTCCTACACGAATATTTTGTTACAGTACAAATCCCCACTACTAACATTTTGTTACAGTTTGTATGTATGAACACAAATCAATGACTATATCAATGTGTGGTGGTGTGCGGTTGTGTTCTGTTCCAGCGTAAATAATCAGACAATGACGTGGGAGGGCAGGGGATGTTCCAGGTTAGATCACACTGCAGAAGTAGGTGAATACCCACAAACCCATTGTTTGTGGGTATATTCAGACGGTTCTTTCACATAGATTACATCTCTGGAAAGGCATGCAAACGTAGTCCAGTGGAATACAGAAAAAGGCACATTAAAAGGTGGGAAAGGAAAGGTGACCCACCAATATTTAATAAGGATTTTTAGAGATATTCTCTGCAATATGAAACATTTTAATCAATTGATCAAATGGAAAATTATGCACAATTTATGTTTCTGGTTATTCCACATGGAATATCAGTGTGAAAAATCTTTGCAAATTAAGTTATTCCTGAATATTTGCTGGAGCAGCTTCATTAGACTTCACCCTCATACTTCAAAGAAGTACAGACTATAAACGTGCACTTGACATTGCACTTGACATTGCATACACCGTGTGGCCTACATTTTTTAAGATGTTTGAAGCATTTAAATGCATTACTGAAATGTATTGACTGTAGAAATCAGAGATTTATATATGTGTGTGCGCTAATGTTCAGTTTAAACATAAAGATATGTAAGTTTCCTTCACATTTAACACTTACATTTCATGTTGACTGCATTTACATTGAAAGTGACGTTTGCATATGTACTCATTTACTCACGTTTTGTACTTATTCCTAAAGTTACACATGCATCTATAATCATGTATTTGAATTGAATATTAAAATGCGGAACTAAAGTTATTCCAACTGCAGACCTTAGTTGAAATTTATTTTAGCTGTGCCAGAAGCAGGTTTTCTTTTTCCCTTGCAGGTTATCATCATGATATTCTTAACTAGAGAAAGGCTTATGATCTGTATTAGATGACTGATAGAGAGGCCTGAGAGGAGACTTGGCAGTGGACTTGAGGGAACGGTTGAAAGAAGCCTTCTTTTTATCATGTACTAGGATGGCAAGATGTTAAGGTTGGGAAACGTAGCTGCACTTTGATATAGTGTGAACCTAGACTGATGTTGCAGATGCATTCATGCAGTGACCTGATTGGTTCTTGGTGGTGTGTGAGATAAGAATGTACTGAATCTCTTTTTACTTTTAAATTGGTATTCTCACAGCTGTAGGAAGAGCAGAGCAGATTCTCTTTAGGCTTGGAGAGGTACCGACATCGCTGCTTGCCCTGTTCTTGTAAGAGTGCAACTTTATGCTAAACACGGATTTCCTTTTCTTTTGGACTTCTACTGAAGTCTGATCATGCTGACACCATTCTTCCCTTTTGGCCTAACCTCCCTATTTAGTGATTTTTACTAGATGACCTTATATCTAGTTTATACTAAGAGAGAGAAACTTATGTTTCAAGGTGTCATTATGGAGCACCCGCTTGCTTTATATAGGTCTGTGTTTATACCATTGTTATTATTGCAAGTTGATTTATCCTACTGAGATACTCCAGTTTACCTTTTGTATTCCTGTATTTACTGAACTTGTTTGGGGTGTGCGTATATACTGGATTGATTGCAGATCCAAAATAAATCCTTTTCAACTATATTTTGTGATTCCTTGTCCTTATTGTGGAGAAACCCTGGCTTTGCAATCTAGAAATGTATTGATGAGAACTCCCTTTTAATGCTTCATGTCAGCTAACAAAGGTCCAAATGGGGGAAATATTTGACAACTTGACTAAGAGATTACGTTTCAAGGCCCAGTGCTCTTTGACTACTCCTGTTATAAATATCAGGAGAACCCATGGCATTCCTTGTCAATCCAATAAATACTGTAAAACTTTTTCAAAAGGGTTACCTTTTAGAAACCTGTCTCTGTGAATGGTGCCTCAGCCAAGAGCCCAATTAAAACATACAGAACAGAAATGTGTTCACAGATTAGATTTATGAGAATGTGTTACCAATGTTTGCAGATCAACCTATCTTTCACTTTCATTTCTTCATGTGCATTTTTAGAGCTTTTAAAAGTTTAAGGCAGAGATCTTTTTACCCCTGAACGCATGTAGAAAGATAGTGGTCTACTGTTACATGCGTTGTTAAAATTCATGTATATGGAATTTAGCTGGTTAGAGGTCCTTCATTTTGTTTTATTTCTATATGGAAGGAAATATAGATGTCCTATGTTTGCTTACATTTGAGGATTTAAAAAGTAGGGACCATAACATAGGTTGACTTTAATGTAAGTATTTATGTATGTCATATTTATTTGTGAACATAGTTGATATATATATTGATGTGTGTTTCAAGCCCATTCCCGTGATTTAGCTGTGAAGGTTAGGGATAGTATTTGGTCATGCACTAGCACTTTTTGAATTGAATTGTACATTATTGTACATTTGTGATGATAATGTGGCCATGTATATTATGTATTTTTATATATATGTTATGTATTTTGTATATCTTTTATGGTGCAATTGCAACGAAATAAAGATTATTGAATTGAAAATTGAATTGAATTGAGTGAACATAGTTATGAGGCAGTGGAGCACAAGGTCAAAGGCAAAGACACAACCAAAAATATGATAAAAGGGTGGCTTTTTTTCTAGACCATTATCGAATCATGGTGTACTGTTTTTCTATGTCTATGGGGTGAGCATGAGGTGAGTCTTCAGCTCTTTCCTACATTGGAACACAGTTGGCGGCATGGATATGTGGACAACATTTCAGATTCTAGGTGCATAGAGGAGAAAGATGTGACCTTGTGTTTCTTGTTCTTCAACATCTACATGAGCCCCCTCGCAGACATCGCATGCCAGCACAAACTCAACATCATCTCCTACGCCGACGACACCCAGCTGATCCTCTCCCTTACCAACGACCCCGCCACCGCCAGAGCCAACCTTCACGAAGGGATGAAAGAGGTAGCCGAATGGATGAAGAACAGCCGCCTGAAACTGAACTCAGATAAGACGGAAGTCCTCATCCTGGGATCCTCACCCGCCGCTTGGGACGACTCCTGGTGGCCCCCCGCCCTAGGCAGCGCACCCAAACCAACAGACCACTTACGCAACCTGGGCTTCATCCTAGACTCCTCCCTCTCCATGACCAGACAAGTCAACGCCGTCTCCTCGTCGTGCTTCAACATCCTGCGCATGCTACGTAAGATCTTCCGGTGGATCCCCAACGAGACCAGGAAGACGGTCACCCAGGCCCTCGTCACCAGCCGTCTGGACTACGGCAACACCCTCTACGCCAGAACCACCGCCAAACTCCAGAAGAGACTCCAGCGGATCCAGAATGCCTTAGCACGACTCATCCTGGACATCCCCCGTCGCAGCCACATCTCCGGACTCCTGAGAGATCTGCACTGGCTCCCGGTCAACAAAAGAATCACCTTCCATCTCCTCACCCACGCACACAAAGCCCTACACAGCCAAGGCCCAGGATACCTCAACAGCCGCCTCAACTTCTACGCTCCCAAACGCCAGCTTCGATCGACCAGCCACGCCCTCGCCGCCATCCCCCGCATCCGTAGAGCCACCACAGGGGGACGGTCCTTCTCCTACCTCGCCGCCAAGACATGGGACTCCCTCCCCACCCACCTCCGCCTGACCCAGGACCACCTCGCCTTCAGGAAGCAACTCAAGACCTGGTTGTTCGAGCAGTAGCAGATCCCCCTCCCCCAGCGCCTTGAGACCCTCTGGGTAATTAGTGCGCTATATAAATGCGATGATTGATTGATTGATTGATTGATTGATTGTTTGAAAATCTTCATCACCATCCTGATGATGGTCTGGCTGTTGATGCAGCAAGAGCTGCAATTAATAATTGGTGTGCCAGCCAGGTAGGCAGTTGTGCAGGTTGTGATGGCTTTGTAGACTGTCCATGTGATTTTGAAGATAATGGAGGCTGGCAAGTGGAGCCAGGAAAGTTGCTTTTAGTTGGTGAGAATATGGTCATATTTCTTTGAACCGATAATTAGGCATGCTGTTGCATGCAGGTCAACCTTAAGAGGGCTAGTGTGAAGTCTGCAAGGCTATTATGAAGGGCAATGCTATAATCCAGATGCAAAAATATTAAATCATAAACAGAAGCTCTGAAGTTGCTTTCTGGGAGATATGGTCTCACTTTCCTAAGAAGTGAGAGCTGATCCCATGATATCTTTTATTTTTTGGGGGTGATGTATTCCTTGAGCATGAGATTGGTGCTTTGGAAAATTCAGTGTCTTTGGAGTCGGGGAAGGTTATGGTTCAACTCCATCCAGGTTCATTCCTTTGAGCAGGGTTGGACTACTTTTCCTTTTTTTTGTTCTTGGCTAATAGTAAAGATTTAGGGGGGTAAAGGTTCAGCTGGGTACTGAACATTCAGGTCTGTAGTGAGTGCCAGCAGTGTTTGAAACACTCAGTGACATATTTATGAGCCCCTTGTGCCACCCTATCATCACTTTTTGTGATGGTCCGGTGAGGCAAATCACCAAAATATATATTTATGAGACCATGCAAAGCCACTTTGCGTGGGTTTGAATGGCCTCATAGAACAGGAGTAAGGCAAGGCAGTGTAAATTGCTGTGTTGCCTTAATCTGCATTAGGGAGGTGTTTTATGGGCATTACATTGGGTGTTCCCATACAACACCCATGGATTTTTATGCTTCCTCACATGTACACGACCATGTAAGCCTAAGGATGCGCCAAAACCCTACTACTCCGGAGGTGAGGTGTAACAAGGAGAAATGCCTTTATTTCTTTCTGCTTGTTTGTCCTTCTTTCCATGCATGCTGCATTCTGCAACACACATAGAAAGGGGAACCCTACTCAATGGATTGTTTCTGTGCAGGAGGGTGCACCTTCCTGCACTTAAACAATCTTGCCGACAATACAGGCACATTTGCACTATGGTACAAACTTGCCTGTGTTGGCTCTAGGCTGTCGAAATGGCACCAGCACAGGAAAAAAGGACAGGAATGCACCATAGTGGATAAATATGGTGCATTCCTGCCCTCTCACTTTGACATAGGGCAGTACAGCAAGGTGAGTTGCTGCGCTGCCCTACACCAAATCCCCATAAATTATGCCCTGGATGTCTGGTACAGAGGACCCTTTCAAATATGGTTGTGTGTCATATATTTCGACAGCTCAATTCAATTTTTGGGTTAGCAATTTAATAAGAGCACTTTTTTAAACTGGGCCCTCGGGAACATTTAAAATGATATGTGATTAACGAGCATTTGTATTTTATGTACCCAAATTGCATTACAGGTGTAGAATTAAAACCCATCCTCTGTAGCATTGTTTCGTCATATGTTTGGGATACAAATGACTTGCTTTTTCTATGTGACATTCTCTCCGATTCTCTTCCATGCTTAAGCCCACATGCATCAAGGCAAATTGCATTCGCAAACGGTGCGAATCGCATTTTTCGGCCGTTTGCGAATGCAATTTCCTGATTTGGGATGCACCAACCTTTTTCAGAAATTCGCAATTTAAGATATCGCACAATTGCGATTTCTTAAATTGCGAATGCAATTAAGGAATCTCAATTTGAGATTCCTTAAATGCAATTCATCATATTTTCAGAAATTGCGAATTCGCAAATTAGAAATGCAAATTACCATGAAGTGACCTTCATGGTAATTTGCGAAAATCTAGAAAAATGCTTTTAAATGCATTTTTCTTTGTTACATGTTACACACACACATGCCCTTGTGTAAGATGTATCCAAAAGCACATTTCTGGGGTGCAACAGGGTGTTATTTGGACACCCCTGCGCCCTTGAAATTGCATTCTCAATTTGCGAATTCACAATGATGAATTGCAAATTGAGAATGCCCTCCCATTCATTCCTATGGGCCTCTAGGCCCATAGAAATGAATGGGTAGACTAGAGGCCCATAGGAATGAATGGGTAGAAATTCCTTAATTGAGATTCTCAATTAGAGAATCGCAATTAAGGAATTTTAAGAAATCACAATTTTATTGCGAATTTCCTAATGAATTGCATTTTGCAATTCCTTAATTGCGATTCCTTAATTTTCGCAATTATGGAATCGCAAAATGGAACAATGATGCATGTGGGGAGTAGTTTAAAATAAAAGCTTTTACTATGATTTGTTTTTCATGATATTGTCATTATGGCTCCCATCACATATAAAGGAAGTATAACTCCACTAAGCTTTATTCTAATTGAAAACAAGAACTTTATATATAATTTGTAACATAATCATGAAAATTTGTTATCAACAACACTTGCAACAAAAGTCCTTAAATAGAAAAACGCTTCACATTATTGCAAGGAAGGCTCAAGGTCCAACATTTAAAAATATTCATGTATACCACTACATGTAGGCATCATACATAATGTAACAAAGAAATAAGTTAAAAAAGACATAAGCGTGTGAAAAGTTTCTGTAGAGTCCATGACTACTTTTTTTTATAACACAGATGTATCACCACAAAGATACACCACTGAGACACAGGACGACAGGCCAGGTACTGTGAATAGGCAACCAAACCATACAGAGTCAACATTCTGGCAGACTTGTAAGCACGGCAATGAACTTACAGGCACCAGAGCGACAATTAGAAGCAGCAGTACCAAGTGCCACTACTTTATCAATAACACCTGCCTCAATCAGTATCACCGCACAATGCACTTTGTTACAACCAGTATCACCCACTCTATAACGCATCCAAGAGTTTCTGCAGGAATTGCAAGCTAAAGTTGATAAGCAGCAGCATTAGAACAACATTTTAAAAAGCTGGAAACTAATAACAAGTGATAAAAACAGCATAAGGTAATTCATGACATGATCCGCTGGGTGGGCAAATTACATGAAAGTATCAAAATGACTTTGACCCCATGATGACACGTAGTGTTAGTGACATGTCATATGCAGTGGAAGCACCTAGTAAAATCTATGGTAAAAGAAAGAAAAGCACCAAAGTCATGAGAAGGCTAACTTGAAATTTGCCTTCAGGCATTTGGTTACTCTGTTAAGCATCTAGGAGCAACAACTTCCACCATGTGTAGGCGATGATTACTAATACAGGCGAAGTTAACACATCCGAATATGGACACAACAAAAAGCTTCAGTGCAAGAGAGTGCAGCTAGCAAGAGAGTGCAGCTAGTACACACAGCAGTAAGGTGCAAGGGTATGTAAAACAAGTGAGATTGACCAACCCAACTGGCGCCAAGAGTAAAGAAATATTAGGCATATATATATCTGTTTCTCTAACCACGTGTATTTCTTTCAGCAGTTTGTTCATTGCTTGTCCAGGTGTACTATGTCAGGGATAGAGGCGCTCTTCATCACGTGGGTCTTCATGCAGATTGTCTTCTGGCAAGCCATTGTGCATGACATTGATGTGGAGCATTGTACAGACTGCAGTAATTTGGTAACAGCTGTCAGGACTGTACTCAAAGGCACCAACACTGTTATATTAACAACAAATTCTTCCTTTAAAAAGTCCAAGTATTCTTTCAAAGGCTGCTCTAGTCTGTTAATTGCTGTGTTATCGCAACCCTTCCTTAGGGCTCTTGGATTCAGAAATTGCTTGAGGAAACACTGGTGCATGTATATGTACGGTGACCTGTAACAAATGTATGGGTATGAGTGATATGTAGGACGCGGTTTGCCACTTATCACAATACTGTGGAATCTGACACTCACATAGTAAACAACCATCTCCTACTTCTCCCCTTGCAAGTTGCTTGTACAGTGCACAATGATGAAATTTGTAAACGCCCCTCTGCACCCAAGGTAAAGGGTGACTAGGTCAGTGATAACGAGTTGCACACACTCTGGATGTTCAGAGGAGTCTGTTTTTCTCTGTTGCTCTTTATGTTTTATATACCAGATGGGGGCATATGGAAAGTGTGTGTCATCTACACATCTTATAATGTTTGTAAATCCAGAATTTTGGTAAAATTGAATTTTCATTGTCTCCAAATCACCTGGGTTACTTGAAAAAGCGATATGTGTTTTCATCCTCCTCCTCAAGGCATCCGTGAAATTTCTTTTATGTTTAAAATGCTTTATTGAGGTTATAGAAACAATGTAAAACATCAGTACAAAATAATAGCAATAATAGGAAAATTCACAACTTGGAATATGAAGGAAAGGCGAAGTGACATAATATCCTAAAGAATATTACTATACTTAGGAAAAAGAGCATTTTGGAAAAATTTTAATGTGGGAGAAGAGAAAAAGAAGAAGAAAAAGGAGAAGAGGGAGGAAAGAAGAGAGAAAAGTCCGAAAGGGGAAGAAAACAAGGAAAAGAAAAACATCATTAAACCATTTACGTTATAAAATAGATAGCAATTCAGAAATAGTAACAACAAGAATCATGTTAACTTTCGAGACAAGAAATTAGTTAAAGGTAACCATAGCTCTGTCCATTCTGTGATGATGACATAATAAATTCCACGAAGCTTGATTAGAGATTTTAGAAGTATCCTTCTAATTAACAGTAATAATCTGAAAGGAAATAGCTAAGAAAAGATTAATAAAAGGGCCTCCATCCTTAGGATTAACAAAAACTGGGGAGAGACTGCCCAAGAAAACATAGTTAATGTGAAATGGAACATCTATTAGGAGGATGTCATTACGTTTACTCCAAATAGTGGTCTATAAGGTGTTGATCAGAGGACAATGAAAAAACATATGTAAAAAGTCTGCCATTACATGAGAACATGACCAACATTTAGGGGAGTCTAATAACTTAAAACGGTGAAGATCGCTAGGGGTCCAAAAAAGTCTGCTATAAAAATAATATAAAGTTTGCGTTGTGCTAGCAAAGTGGGAGGTAGTATGAATCTTGGACCAAAGCAGATCCCAAGTATGTACAGGAAGATCAAGGCTTAAGTCTTTTTCCCATTGTAGTTCTAGAGGGGATTTAACTCTGATGTCATGGGGATGGGATAGCAATTTATAGATGGTAGCTGCCTTAAATTGAGTGGAGAAATCAATAGGGTTAGAAGAAGAAGATGAGTGGTCAGAAGAGGTGGTAGTATTAGAGTGTGCAGGGGAATAATAACAGGTAAGAGCATCTTTGAGTGTAATATAATGAGAGGCATGTTGTGAGGAGATTTTATAAAGGGACTGGAGGACAGAAAAAGGCATAAAAGTGCCATCTTTCATCAATTGCTGAGGGGTGAAGATACCTTTATCTATCCACTCCTTCCAAAACAAGGCGTGATTGTTAATCTAAAAAATGTTTGTTGTACTGGAGAGAAATAGTCGTGGAGCGAGTATTGAAAGAGGGATGAGCATTAAGCAAAGAAAGAGTTAATGCCTTAGAATGAACAAGAGTGGGGAAAGACAGGCGTTTTGGAGGCAAAGCAATCAGAATGGCTGTAAGAAGAGAAAAGGGAGAATATTGGGCCTGTTCCAAAGAACTCCATGCCGTACAAGAAGAAGAGGTGGAATCAGACAGAAAAGTCCAAATTTGTATCAAAGTGAAGGCTGAGTGTTATCGTTTAAGATTGGGGAAGTTAACTCCTCACAAATCTTTAGGGAGTTGAAGTCGGGCTAGTGACAATCTAGATTTGCGGTTGTTACATAAAAACTTGATGAGGATACTATTAATGGTACGAAAGAAAATATTAGGAAGAGAAATATGTAGCATAGAAAGATAAAAATTAATAATTTGAAGAAGCATAATTTTGATTGTAGCCAATCTACCCCACCATGAAAGGAAAAGAGGAGACCAACTGTCAATGAGGGCCCAGGTTTTTTTTACAAATTTCAGCACGATTAATATTAACAAGGTCCTTAGGACTGTTACAGTAAAGGATACCAAGACATTTGATATGAGAAGAGGACCATTCAAAACCAGAGTCAGTAAACATGGAGGGGAGGCAGAATTTGTTTAGGGGTACAATTTCAGATTTATCAACGTTCAATTTGTAGCCCAAGACATTAGAATAACTATTTAATAGGGAAAAAATCTGGTAACGAGACAGATGGGTTTGAAATAAAAAGTAGGATGTCATCAGCGTAAGCAGTGAATTTAATGCCGACATTCTGAAATTGAAAACCCGTGTAGCATTTAGAACGTCTAATGGTTTCCAGGAAGGGCTCAAGGGCAAGAATGAAGAAAAGTGGAGAAAGAGGACAACCCTGTCTAATACCTCGAAGAAGGGGGAAATGACTTTATTGTTATGTTGTTATGTTATGTTAACACGTTCTTCTATAGCGCAATTGCTACTCCAAAAGGAGTGTCCCGGCGATTTGGCAAAGAGGTTCTTCGGAGGCAGCAACATAACTGAACAGTAAGGAAAGGCGGGGGCCCTATCTGGTGAAAAGCCAAGTTTTTAAAGCCTTTCTGAAGGACATAAGGCTGGGGGTCTGTCTAAGAGAAAGGGGAAGCTCGTTCCAGGCACGAGGAGCCAAGTGGTGAAAAGAGCGGCCGCCATGTCTGGCACGTTTAATGGTCGGAACAACCATTTTAGACAAAGAGGCGGACCGTAAAGCTCTATTAGGCTTATAAAAAACAAGACGTTTCCTGATGTAACTAGGGCCAATGTCTTGAAGGGCTTTGAAGGTCAACGTCAGACTTTTGAAAAGGACTCTCTTGGCTATAGGAAGCCAGTGCAGTTTTTTTAACAGGTCAGAGGCACTAGCGCGTCTGGGGAGCCCGCAGATGGCACGGGCAGCTGAATTTTGGACTACTTGAAGTCGCCTCACAAGGTATTTAGGGAGTCCTAGGTAAAGGGCGTTTGCATAGTCTAATCTAGACCCAACAAGTGATTGAACAATGACCCTTCTATGGTTGATTGAAATCAAGGGGAGAAATTTTCTAAGCATCCGAAGGATGCCGAAACATTTCCCCGAGAGGTAAGATATTTGGGGCCCAAAAGCTAAGTCATTATCGACGATGATTCCTAAATTTTTAGCTTTGATACTTGCATTTGCAGGTGGAAACAAGTCTTGCGGCCACCAGTTTTTCCAGTTTGGTTCAGTAGCGCAGCCAAAGAAAAGCAGCTCCGACTTGTCGGAGTTGCATTTTAAACCATGCCCTCTGAACCAACCAAAGACTGCCTCTAAGCAGCTTCTGATGAGAGTCCCGTCAAACGCCTCATTCTTGTCATATGTAAACAAGAGTTGGGTGTCGTCAGCATAGGACACGATCTGAGCGCCGAAAGACTCCGCCACCTCTGCAAGGGGGGCCAAAAAGATGTTAAAGAGCAGGGGGCTAAGAATAGACCCATGAGGGACCCCTACTTCCAGAGGTGCCATAACGGCGGAGTGTGGGGGCGCCCAGATCGTTTGTCGACGGTCGGCTAGAAAGGATTTAAGCCAGTTCCACACCGTCCCCCGAAGGCCACATTCCCAGAGTCGTGTTAGGAGGGTATCATGGGGAACGGTGTCGAACGCCGCCGACAAGTTCAACATGACCAACATGGCCTTTCCTCCAGCATCCAACACCTCTCTAATAGCGACAGTGAATTAGCACGAAAACCAGATTGAGTGTTGTGCAACAGATGGTTCTCCTCGATGAAATTAGAGATTGATCTGTGCACATGTCTTTCTGCCACTTTGGCCAGAGCGGGGAGGAGAGAGATTGGCCTGTAGTTGGCATGGACGGTAGGATCTAGGGCTGGTTTTTTTAGAAGTGGAAGAATGAGAGCACACTTCCAAGCCCGAGGGACTACACCAGAAGACAGTGAGGAGTTGAGGATGGAGTTGATGAGACCATTTAGGGCTGGGGCTATTTTATTGAGACATGGAACTGGGCAAGGATCAAGAGGTGAGCCCGACTTCAGCCCAGTCAGATGGTCTAACGAGGAATCAAGACTCAGCGGGGGGAATTCCCAGAGAGTGGGAGCCAAAACAGGTTTTGAGGAGGAGGGGGCACCTGGTAGATCAATTATTGACAACCGTTAACCCAAACAGATGTGATTGGAGCAGAATATAGTAGTTTAATGAGTTTAATAATAGTGGGACTAAAGCCTTGCCATCTTAAAGAACCGAAAATAAAATCCAAGCTTACTCTATCAAAAGCTTTTTCAGCTTCAAGGGTAATAGCTGCGAGAGGAGAGTCAGATTTTGAGGCTAAGTGTATGATATTAAGAAGGGTACATAAATTGTCTGTAATTGAACGGCCTTTCACAAAGCCAGATTGGTATATATTGACTAAATTGGGTATAACTTTATTGATGCAGAGGGAAAGAAGCTTAGCATACATTTTACAATCAGGTTTGATTAGGGAAATTGGTCTATAGTTCTTACAGAAGGTGGGATCTTTATCCTTTTTAGGTATGAGGCAAAGCATTGCTTGCGCAAAGGAACCCTGTGATTCGCCAGCGAGCAAAAAGGAGTTTATCAATGACAATAGATGAGGAATCAGAAGAGTTTTAAACTGTAGAAAAAAAAACAACAGTAAAACCGTCCGGCCCTGGTGTTTTGTCTTTGGGCAGTAAGAACATCGCCTCAATGAGTTCCACAGCGGAAATGGGTATGTCTAAGGATGTAAGGTCAGGAACATTGTCGAGAGATTTAGGGATGTCTGGAAAGAAAGAATCAAGAAGGTCAGAAGATGGAGAAGTCTCAGGTGTATAGAGATAGGAGTAATATTTAGAGAAGCAATCAAGTATGGAGGAATCAGAAAAATGTAAAGTTCCCGATACGTCTTTAATGGCTGCAATTTTAGACTTTTGCTTCTTAACTCTAAGGTAGTTCGCTAGGGATCTGCCGGCTTTGTTGCAACCCCCATACATCTTAGCATTGAATTTAAGGAGGGTGTTACTAGCCGAGTCCCAAGAAAGTTTATTATATTGCAGCTTGGATTGAATAAGGAGAGGTAAAATATCAGGAAAAGAAGTGGTAGAATACTTATGCTCCAAGGCTTTAATTTGCTTAAGAAGCGATAAAGAATAGGAGAGAGCTTTCTTTTTCTTACGAGAAACAAAATCAATAATAAAGCCAATGGTGAAGGAGGAGTCATAAAGTGTGTGAAAAGAAGGTGAAAGGGGATAAAGAACCAGAGGTTATGAAATGAGCCAAGTTTTGAGAAACGGAAGGATACATGAAGAAAGAATAAGAAGAGATAGAGACAAAAGGTAGCGAATTGTAGAAAAACAAGAGCAGACCAAGAAAAGGAGAGAAAAAGAGGCGAGGTAAAGAGAAGAGAAAAAGGCAGTGGAGCATACTTCACCAGAATAGATATCAAGAGGAAGATGACCTAAAGTCCGCAGACTCTAGTCAAGGAGCGATTCGAAGGAGAAGGCATTAGAGAGGGAGGGGGGCGACGAAAGGCAAAACAGTCACCAAGAAGAGGAACATCGAGAAGAGTAAAATGATAAAATGGGACAAAAAGAGGAGAATATACATATTGGAATATAAAATAAAAAGGGTGGAGAATTTGTTACAAACAAGAATATGAAGAAGGAAGGATAAAGGGAGCTTACCATACAATAGGGACGAACGGGCGTGGAGTAATACAGCACACGTAGAATGTATAGGAGGGCAACAAATGGAGGGCAAGCCATCAATCAGGACAGGGAAAACATACCTGAAAAACAAGAAGGGAAAGATGAGGAAACATTAAACAGTTGCGGGGAGCAAAACTAATGAAAACTAAGACAAACTAAGGGAATAATGAGATACTATCATGGCTTGCTGAGTTCCATTTGTTCAACTCTGTGTGAATGGATAAGCTTGCGAAGGTCAGCTGGGTCCTCAAAACTCAAAGTTCTGTCTTTGTATTTAACCTTGAAGAAACGGGGGTGAATTAGTCCATAGCGAGCATTCATAGATCGAAGTGCAGGTCTCAAATCAAGAAATTCCTTCCGACGACTGGCGGTGGATTTGGAGACATATTGATTGAAGAAGATTCTGTGACCAGACCAAAAGTTGTGTTGTTTTGCTGCATTGAGAATAGTCATAAGGTCTGAATAAAGGAGGAAGTAAGTAATAATACCACGTGGCTTGGAAATGGTAGAGACATTCTGAGGTCCAAGTCTATGTGCCCTCTGGATATTGAAGTCCATAGTTTTTGGGAGACCAACAAGCTGGAGGTCTTGAGATTTCAAAAATGTTATTAAGTTATTATCTTCAGAATTTTCTGGAATACCGTAAATGCTCAAATTGTTGCGCCTATTGCGATTTTCCTAATACTCAGTGGTCTTCTTCAATTGATTGACTTCTTTTTTAAGACTTTCAACAGTATTTACCACATCTTGGGCATCACTGACCTTCTGTTCAACAACTGAAAGTTTGGAGTCAAGGCCTGACCATTTGTCCTCAATGCACTGCAGGGAGGCAGCGGTATCAGTCATAAAAGGCCTAATGAGACGCAATTCCTCCATAATATCTTCCAATGTGAGTGGAAGAGGCGACTTGGAGGGAGATGGCGGATCCTGCTTTAGACGTTTACCGGAACCAGCTTTGGTATCCTTACGACCACCAGTTGAGGGACCTTGAGATTTCTGCGAATGTTTGAGGTTTGCAACCAAAGTAGAGCAGACCAATTGGTGCTGCGTCAGTACCAGAAAATGGGCGACAGAAAAACTCCACAGAAAAAAATTTGCAAGAGAGATGAGGAAAATTAAGCTTATCCTGAGGAGCTAACTTAAAGGAGAACGCTAAAATGCAGGCATTAGCGTAAGAAAAACCTGCGCCACAGTGAAGTAGGCGGTACCTTGCTTAGCAATATTATAATCCTCAAAATTATATACTTGCAGGAAGCAGACCCCATGGATTCCGACATCTGAATACGTCGTCCAAGAGAAGCGGAAAGTCCCAGAAGAGGTCACTGTTCTTCCGAGCGCTGCTCGATGTGACGGGACTCCTCAGGTGGTGGCCATCTTGCTTCGCACACCGCTGTTTTCATCCGTGAAATTTCTAAAATCCTTGACAGAGCACTCTGTGATATGCCACATGTTACTGCGATAGATGCTGTGTAATTCCTTGATGCCTGAAGATGCAGTGAATACAAAACCTGAACAGGTACATGCATGGCTTTTCAGTGTAGAGTTTGCCTGTCTAGTACAAACTCAAGCTTTCTCCAATGCAGGACTTCTGTACACTTCCTCATCACCATCACATTGAGCTATTGTGGTTGTTTGTGCTCCATTTTAGGTGTGGTTTGGTACTTTCCACTTCAATGCCATCTGATGGTATTTGGCATGCATGTGTAATTTGACTATTTTGTGACTATTCATAGTTTATGAATTACTTGTACACAGGGTTTGCAAATCACATTTTGAGATCTGCAATATAAAGTTGTATTTTTGCAAAACCGATATTGAGTCAAAACATTATGCAACTTTATTGACTCACAATTTTCTGCCTTTTTGAACGATGTTAAGATCTTTTCTGTGGTCACAAAATGAATATGTGATTTGGAAAACCTTTGTACATCGGGGGCCATAGCTTTTTACTTTGACTAAAAGAGGAATACAAGGATTATTCTTTCCTCTTGGCCTATAACCAGGGTCATAGTTATAGAATATGAAGGTTACTCTAAAACAAGATCCAAGAGAATGCACAGTGCCTTTTATCCTGCACAAGACAAACATATTCAATAAAAAAAGTATTAGGCCAGCAGACATGATTCACATCTATGAATTAACAAGGGGCTAGAATCAATGCAGCTACCCATTGTGAACTCCATATCAACCGACTCAGCAATACATATACAGGCCCTGAGACCCAGGCCCAAGGTCACTGATTGACAGATTACAGGTGGGGTGGCATGTAGCCAGTAGACAAACGTGTGAACAACGACATCCCCGATCGATCTCACAGATAAGCGCAGTGACACCACACTGGTCCAGGGAGATTGGCCCCAATAAAGCCAATATGGCTGGAGGGTTGCACGAGTTCCCAAAATAGCATAAAGGTTATTGGTTCCCGAGTAGCATGCTACTTGCCGAAAATGTTCTTGAACACCTCACCAGGGGAGGCAAGCGCTACAAAAATACAAACCTTTTCTCTCTTCTATCCCTTCACTGTCCTTCTCAATCGAAATAACTGATTAACAAATCTACCACTCAAATTACTTTCATATTTCACTATACCAATTCACCACTAATCCTTTATGGATTTCGCAGTAGCATGCTACTCTCCAAAAAGCACTTCAACATCTCATTAGGGGTAGCAAGCACTATATAAATGCAAACCTTTTACTCTCTTCTATCCCTCCATTATCCTTCTCAATCCAAATAAATGACTAACATATCCACAACGCAAATTACTTTCATATTTCACTGTACTAATTCACCACTAATCTTTTATGGGTTCCAGAGTAGCCTGATACTCGTTGAAAAAGTGCTTTGACGACTTGTATGGGGTAGAAAGCACCATATAAATACAATTACTATGCAATACAATAAACTCAGATGCCACATGAAGTTACTTACGAACACTTAACCAATCAAGATACAGCACACACAGTACATGCAGAAATTATGCGCTCCACATCCCGGACATCTGGAAATATTGCCTTGAGCCTTGAGACCCTCACGGGTGAGTAGTGCGCTTTACAAATGTCTGATTGATTGATTGATTAATTGCCCACTGGCCACTTTGTGTCCATGCAAATTCAAGGCCCACCTGGCTTCCTCATCCAATACCTTTGTTTATCACTCTAAAGAAAGAGGTACACATTCCTTAACAAAAAAGGATAGCCAGAAACATATCATTGCATTCAATGAGCTGTATAAAAGTCTATGTTAGACCGATTGTAAATTGAGTCAGTCCTCAGACTCTAAGCCTGTGACTGTGCTCCCAGCTGCATCTTTTAATTAAACAAACCTTTCCTGTTTTGCTAAATGCCTCCTGTGTCTTGTTTTTTCAAAGTATTTCATGTTGAAGCAACAATGCAAAAGCTCATTTACTTTCCATTTTTATTTTTATCCCTGCACATTTCGTTTTCAATATTGGATAATGTTCCCACATCCACAGTAATACCTCCTGTCTTGACTGTGTTACTATCCATGGTGTTCAGCTATTTATATTGCTTTGGCCCTCATTATGATGCGGTTCGGACAGCAACCAATGGCTTGTCGGCTTGGGTCCGAACCACATCTACTGTTGCGGTCTGACTGACGCATTAGGATGCATGCACTCTGAGGCAGCAGTTAGAAGGACGGACCAACGTCTTCCGATGGGCTCATGAAGCCTGTTGGTTGGTTGGAAACTCCTCATAATCCTTAAGTGTCAACAATTCCGCCATCGGGATTATGATGTTGATTTCCGACAGCGCATTCCATGTCGACCTTTCTGACGTGCAAAGGCTGTTGGGAAGCGACATTGGGGGCTCCTAGCAAGGCCCCCTTTGCCCCTGGCCCTGCGCATCTTGGCCTGGGGGGCAACTATGGTGCCCTTTAAAATTTCCTGCAACGTTTGGCAGGTACCTCAGGTGCCTGCCACACGGTGCAGGGATTTTCACAAACTCCCATTTCTCCATTTCTTAATGGGAGTTTGTGCTGTGGGTGGTTTCTGCCCACTGCACAAGCTCCAATTGAGAAATGGGGGTTTCCGACTGCACTATGTGCGATCAGATCATAATTTGGTGTGTGGAATAGCCAACCTATGGTCGGGCAGTTCCTACACCAAAATGATGTTGGTTGGAGGCACTCGGACCAACATTGTAATAAGGCCCTAAATTAATCTCCAGGCTTATGTCTGTACTATAGAACTACTAGAAACAAAATCGAATTTTGATATATCGTGTGGAAATTAGAGGCTTTATTCACTTAGAGAAACTGATTTATTTGGAACTCTTCTTTCCAAAACTGAGCCTCATAAGTCATCAAAAATTATTAACATACCCTGATGGTGGGGCAACTTGGGTATCTATCTTTTCGTATACCTTTAGTTTTCTAAAAACAAAATAATGACATGCATTGCTGCCTCACTGAAGCAAACACATACTTGGTTTCCTTTGATAAGTAAAATGTGTTCACTCATGTGGCTGCTCATTTGGATGTATCATTTTTTTTTAAATATGGCTATTTTTATTAGAAATTGCACAAGAAAAGCTGACTTTAACAGTAATTAACAAATAACATTTTCAATCATAATATGTAAAACAATGGGTGAAATATTGCCCTTTAAAATAAATGTTCCTTCTTCTGCTAGGATGTCTACATTCAGAGGTTTAGACGTGTCGCAGCAGCCATGTAATGAAAGATCACGTTGAAGGTTTTAAATGCGAAGACTTTTGAAAAATCCCTGGACTCTGGCACAGTGAAGGAATGCGGCTGCGCCCTTCCTCACTACGAGTGGTAGGGCATGCCAGTGTCAGCTGCATCCCCGCAGTCACGCTTTTTTTAGTGTGTGTGTGCTATTTTTCGTTCCAGAAAATCTGCGCATTTCTGAGGGTATGTAGTTAGATGCCCAAGATGTATTGCTTTCCATCATAATATGTCGCAAGGCTACACGCTCATTGGAATGGGAAATTAATATCACAACTGGAGCACGCTTTTTATTTTAGTTCCCTTGCTGGACGCAATGCAGATGCTTGTAAAGCATTGGCAGAGCCTAATCCTAACAATTGCGTCCATAAAGTCCCTGAAAGTAATACCAGCTGGGAGTGTTGCCCTCTTCTTGACTGGAGCGATATGTTCTGTTCTTCACTGTATACAACAAAATATGCACGAAAAGTTTACCTTTATGCTTCTGTTAATAATGCATTACGATTATAAATATTCTGCATCTTGTAGAGATCTTTTACCAGCTGCATTTCAGGGAAAAGAAGATAAGCATTATTCCGTGGAAGAGTTGAGGTCGCCCAGTGCATAAATCATGAGAACTAATTTCAATATGGTACATGTCAATGGTGGAACATTTAAGAAAAACAAGCACTGGCAAAGCAAATATGGCTGGGCTTGACAACCTAGTGCAATTTCTTTGCTCACAATGTTTGCATTGAAGTATGCTTCTACCCGAACTGGCAGTCAGATTAGGATGAAAATTATTTTAAATTACTTTCATAGAAATTCATATGTATCTGCTCACTTAGAAAGCCTGTGATCTAAGCACTTAATAATCTATCAATGGATGGGCAGGCTGACTGCCCAAAAGGCCCTTACAGGCAGCACGTTCTCACATCCAACTGCTTTAGAGAGGCGGGAATCAGGGGCTTGGTCAATAGGATTGGGGGTGTCTGAACTTCAACTTTCCCAACATTCACACTGGCGTGTAATGTAAATGACGCATGAGAGGAGTTTCAGGGGCAGTGGAAAGGGAGAGGAATAAGTACTGTAAGAGTACTAAATGATAGAAAACAAAATATTTTGTAAAAAACCAACATTCTTTAGGACTTTTAAAATAGAGAGAGAGGGAGAGATTGTGTGTGTATTTTTGACTGTGTCTATATAAAACTTACTGGTGAAATCCAACAGACACCTCACCATGCCCGACTGAAAGCACCTGTACCCAACTACTTACCAGAAAATACATTTATTAGAGCGGGAGTGTAACACCCCAAGCACCCCCCCCCCCCTGAAGCCATCCCCCTGACAGGGACTTACAGACCCCAAACACCAACACTTCTTGTATTGGAAAGGGGGTGTGGATGCATTCTCAGTTGAAATGTTTACACAGGCCCAGTTCCATTTCATTATAATTATAATTACTATAATTAGGAGTTCTTTGAATTACTTTAATGGAATGGAATCAGCCAATTCACTGTTTATATAGCATTTGTTTAACCAGGATGGTTTTTAAGAAGTGGTGAATTGTCTGTCAATTAGTTGGTCTAATTGATTAATTTCACATTTGTTGAAGGTTCTCTTTAATTTTCAATTTTAGGTACAATTTCTTTGAATCATTTTCTGCTATCATTCATTATTGTATGCTGCTATGACATTAAGTTTTCCCTTTCTACACAAAAAAATATGTTTATTGTCAATGTTCATTATGACTGTGTAATATGTGGTGAATAATGTTAAGTAATAAAAAGTATAACTGATAACAATTGTGTGGATTTGTGATGTGAGGGTCTAGACATGGCAGAGGTCCAGGGGTTCTTTTCTGTCCTTTAGCTTCATTATAACGAAAGCAACAAATGTATACCTATTGCTTTAGTTGTCTTTAGGTTCCATGAGTCTAGATAGACTGAGGCTTCTTATGTCAACTGGTCCACACCCTCTATATCCATGTAGTCTAGGAAGAACATTGACCTTATCATGTCATAATGGCCCCTCATGGAATATGTGAAGAATGTAAATTCCATCTCTATGTTATGGGTAGAAATAAAATTGACAGGTCAATGTTGTGCCTTGCATCAAGGTGGAGTGCAAATGAATGTAATGCAGGGACAGGTCTGTGTGCGTCTATTTATAACACACTAGCCTCACCAGTAAGAGTAACAACTATTTAGTATGCATTTTTAATATCCTATTCTGTACTTGACAATAAGGTCATTACCTATGCTCTAGATAATAGGTAGGATTTAAATCTATAACAACCAGAGTTCAGATACTTTGCACAAATGATTGTGGCAGATCAAAGCCCCAGTTACTTGTCACGGAATTCGGCACAATTTCTCACGGATTCACCACCAACTTATCAGAAGCAACTTTCTAACTATTGTGCAGATTCTTTCGTTCTGTAACCTACTAAGATGCTGGAAAGTGAGATCATAAAGCAATGTCAGAGCTGCAATGAAATCCACAATATTCAAGCTATCAAACATTTAGAGCAACTGTCATGGAATTTGTTGCCACAAGATAAGAGCTCTATGCCTAACTTGACTAGGACAAACAAGCCACTCTAACCCTGCTCAGTCCTTTCACTACCAGCTGCAGGGCAGGCTATAAGATCCTCTTCAACTACAGGCTAAAATGTATGTGGTCATGTGTGGTCCTGGAGAGACCTGATCCCTTCTCCTCAGTGATAGACATCAGTTCATAACAGGAAGTAAAGACATAGGAATCAGGTTCAATCTGTGCATCTCTTTCACCATGTAAGCACATAATGACATTAAAGACGACTCTTCTCTTCAAACTGATAACAAACATACTTCTTCAGTCTTATCATTGGGTGATAACATGATTGTTCCTACTCTTTTTACAAAACCAACACAGAGAAACCCAACAAATAAATACTGGAACTTTGAAGCATTCATAGAGATCTATGTGTCTGACCACATGAAGCCGCTTGTGACATTTCTTTATCGTCCAAATCACCATGCTCGATATGTAAATCTGTTGTAACGAAAGATGTCACATGGACAAGTCTTATAGGTTAAGGATAAAGATGTATTGTGGACGTAATATCTTAGTTAAAGGTTATATCAATTGCCCCACCAGTAGTAGCATCATTGCTGCTCATCCCACTCTCTCCAACTGACATTCACACAACCAGGCACTCATTATCATTCCATAAAATCCCACTCACATTGGCTGGGCAGCAGGGAACTGGGAACTATGGAGGGGATGCACAGCAACAACCTCAGGTTACAACAGATCTCCTTCAATTGAAAATTCCAAGAGTCTCCAGATGTAAATAAACAACTAATCAGTCCCCTTAATATTCAAAATAATCAATTACAAAAGGACAAAACATGGAAGTAAATGATCACTCAGTCCTATAAACACTAAAATCATATATAATAAAAACAGGTAAATTCTCTGAAGTACTTGGGGAACAGAAACCGCGATTCTCAACATCATCGACAATATACATGGATTACTAGACTCTGACCAATGCTACCTCCTCATTCTCCTTGACCTCTCTGCAGCATTTGATACTGTTGATCACAAACTCCTCATAAGGGCTCTCCCAGAAAGAGCTGGTCTTGGCGAGGTAGTCCTCAAATGGTTCTCCTCCTTTCTTCACAATCGCACACAAAAAATAAAAATCAAAAACTTCACTTCCGACCTCCAGCAAGTCAACAAGAGCGTCCCTCTTTAACATCTACATTGAACCTCTCTCCAAACAACTCAGAAAAGTCAACATCCGCTTCCATCTCTACACTGACGATACTCAGATCTATCTGGAAACTACCTCTCCCAAAGACATACAAAGACTTAATGATGTCCTGAAAGATGTCCAACACTGGTTGACAAGAAACCACCTGAAACTAAATCCTGATAAGACTGAGACACTCCTCATCTCGAATAAGGAAGATAACCCCCAAATTGCCAAATGGTTAAAGGCCATCGATGTACTCAACCGCAATCTCTATCTAGCTGACTCTGTCAAATCTCTAGGCATCACTCTGGACCCAAAACTGAACATGACGAGACACATTAAGAATTCGGCCAAAAGTGCGTTCCTTAACCTCAGACTACTGAACAAAATAAAATCCTACATTCCGCCTAATGATCTCAAACAGGCCATCCAATCTCTGGTACTGTCAAGACTGGACTATGGGAACACAGTCCTCTCAGGAATTCCAAAATCACACCTGGCTCCCATCAAAACAACGTTAAATGCGGCCACCTGAATGAGCACCCGTATCAAGAAATTCGATCATATCTCCCCTGCACTCAAGGAACTTAAGTGGCTGCCAGTGGAAATGCGGATTATCTTCAGAACAGCCTGCCTCACCCATAAAGCCCTTCACACCGGCAAACCTGAGTACCTGGTGAAAAAACTCATAAAAGTCGGCCAGTCCAGGAACCTTAGAAGCACTAACTCCCTCCTACTCATCCCACCTAAAACTAGAAGAAAAAAAACTGTGGATCGATCTTTCACCGGAAGCACTCCCAAAATTTGGAACTCCATTCCCCCTCACATCAGAACCATTCCCTCCTTTGTAGAATTCAAAAGCCAACTCAAAACCCTGCTCCTCAACCGCTTCCTAGGAAGTGGATAGCGTGGGGCAGATAGCAAACATCAAGCTCTGCTACAGCTCTAAGATTCTGAAGAACCCGGAAGGTAAATATGTCCTTTACTACAATGTGTTGCTCTTTATTTTTGCCCTCCTCTGTTGATATGTCACTCTTCTGTTTTTGTATCTGATGATTATCTGTTATGTGCCTACTGTAAAGCCCTCAGATACCCCTGGGTAAAATAACGGACCCTACTATGCTCAGTTAATCCTTATCCCCTAAGCATCACTAGGGAACAACACACACAGTCACCCTATACTGCAACAACCTAAAACATTAGGGTGCAAAAGTCGCCCAATACTGAAGCACTCTAGCGACATTAGGGTGCAACTACATGCCCCTGTAAATTCATCTTAATACGTTAGGAAGGACACTTTGCAACACTAGGGTACATGACCCCTACACTCTTAACCCCTTCAGAAGGACACTAGAAACACAAGACTGCAACACATCACCCCATACACTTCTCCTTAACCCCTTAGGAAGGACACTTGTAACACTAGCGTGCAACACATGACCCGTTAACCCCCTTAGGAAGGACACTTCGCAACACTAGGGTGCAACCCACATACATCCTAAACTGCATCAAACAAGCCACACACCTAACAGCAATAGAGGTGCATAGCCACTTCTGCATACAACAGCAAGATCAGGGGTACATACGCAAAACACAACATAATTACTACATACTTCACCCAAACCCCTGCACATATTAGAGGAGCTGAAATGCACACAAAAAACTATTCCAGACCTTAAGCATGACACCATTGTCAAACATCCAGCACAGCATAGGCACTGAGAAATGGCATTGAAAAAATACACTAATGCAGCAAATTAAGCATGGTATAGAAAAAAGTCAGAACAGCATTGAAAATATGGTCAGGCAGCAAATTAATCATGGCATTAATAAAAATACCCAGGCATCAAATTTAGAATAGCATTAAAAAGTACACTCAGACATATACTTTGCATGGCATTACAAACAAACTCAGTATGGCATAGAAAAATATTTACTAATAACACCCAAAGTCTCCGTTAGGGAGCCCCTAACTCGAAATTACTCTCAAGTCCCCGATGCTCGGAGACACTTCACAGTACTTCAGGTGCAAAGTAAAATAACCAAACAGACATTTGAAATCCTTCAACACCAGAGGAGGGATTACTTCCACTTATGTATGCCTTCAATTTTTAAAGGGTGTGCCTATCACCAGTAGCCTTAAATCACTGTTGAAGGCTCAGACACACAGACACTCAAGGTATGCTTATCACCGTAATGCTTCTAGTTGTAATAGACATGTTTACCCAGGCCTGAAAACTCACTGTGTAAGGCACTCAACTCGTAGCTGTGCCCATCACCTTGATGTTCATCAAACTGATGGAATTTACTATTCAGCTGAATAATAGCTGTACATAAGTGAATGAGGAGAAGAATAGAAGTTGCTCATTGTATGAATACAAATGTTGAAGTCACCATGGGAATCCATAGCATACAACTCAATCCACTAAAATGACCGCCGGTGCACCGCCTTACTTCTGTTTCATGAAAAAGTAGGGGTTGTTACACCAGCATGTGCAGATGTCGCTCTGAGCTTATTTGTACAGGCAATCTCTCCTTCATTGGTGTTAGACTCAGAACGCATACACTAGTGCGAGGGTGTATGAAAACATTTTCTTGGGAACCGGACATATAAGCAGGGTCCCTTCCTCCCAACCCGAGCACTGTGGCAAGTTAATTTAACTTTTTCCCCATACACACAGTCACATAAGTACAAAATATACTGACTGCCAGTTGACTGGTCACCAACAAAGCTGCATTTCAGGCCTCAAGTGGCTGACTCCACACACTTCCAGTTTGCACACATCACAAAATTCTGCATTCCTTGTTCCTCTACACTGCCAGTGTACTACCCACCGGCATGTCTTGCTAATCTGAAATCTATATATGCCAATTCCAACCTTGTAGGCACTACAGTCACAATAAATCAGCGTACACTTCAAAATAAAGCATGTCAAACACCCAAGAGTTCTATTCACTGCAGACTGGTCACAAAGACATTGGTGGGGCATTCAGGATGTTTCCCTTTTCTCCTTAAGCTCAAATCACTCTTCCTCTTTGTTTCTTTTAGACTGTATCTTCCTCTTCAATCTCCTTTCACGTGTAGTTTATTTTCCAAATCATTGCCAGTGTTGTAAAGAAAGATGTCTTGTGGCCAGATCTTGTAGGTTAAGGATGTATTTTTTATTATATAGGTAATTTTGCCAATAGTCCAACAAGGAGCAATCATCCTTGCTGCTCAGCCCACTCTCTCCAACTGACATTTATACCAACCAGGCGCTCATTAACTTCCATTACATCACACTCACATTGGCTGAGCAGCAGGGAACTTGGAACTATGAAGAGGATGCACAGAAACAGCCACAGTTTACAACCACATCAGTACTAGAGTACAATCACAGAAAACACACTCCAATGTGCCCCAGCCTAAAAATGAAGATCTAGCATTACCAGTACAGATGGGTAGGCTACACTCAGGCACAACATCCAGGGATGCCAAGCATTCAGTATGCAAGATCTCAAGCTGTGAAACTTCCTCGATCTTCAAATAAAATCTTTGCGAGACAGCTCATCTCCATGAAGAAATAAAAAAACCTCTTAAGGTATCCAGTTACTACATGCAGAATAATCTTTCTATTGATGAAGCGCAAAGTATCACCGATCAGAGGACTATTCTAAGGCTATTTTAAGAGGGAAAAAAAGAAAAGGAAAATGATAATCACATGATGTTATTATCATTTTCTACTTCTATGCAGGAGCCAAGGCGGGGCTGGCTCCATGATGCCAAAAAAGGGGAGGAGTGGTGTGCACTCCTCTAAGTGCACATGACAGCTTTTCCTGCTCTCTAGGGCCTGCAAAACTGCCATGCAAACTTGGCATGTTCTCCATTGGACTGTGTTGCACAACCCAGTGGAGAACATGCCCAGCCTTCCCAGGCACTGCCTGAGCACCCAAACAGGATGCTCAGACCAATCACGACTCTGTTCCTGCAGCGTTGTGATTGGTTGGGAGAGTCCGGTGCTTTCAGCAGACAGAGGAGAGGCTTGCAGTGACAGTAGAGGCATGCAGTGGCATGGCGGACAAGGTAAGTTCATTTTTGTAATTTATTTTAATGCCCCTGCCCACCACCCCGAGCCGTATGAGCCACCACTGATTCTATGTGCACTCTCATTAACTGATAATGATCTAGACATTAGCTAGAGGGACACCGCTAGTTGATCTATTGGTAGCAACCTGATATCAGACGGGCCCTGCAATTTCATTATAAACAGTCACAAAAGACATGTAAAACAAACTCTCACACTTTTGTTATTAAAAGATATTTGGAAAGAACACTCAATTAAATTCAATAAGCTTTATTTGGTTCAATAAAAAACAACCATAAAAGCGCATACAGAAAAAGAAGCATCAACATACAAAGGTGGAAAAAGTTCATTACATTACATTTGATAATAAAAATCAAGCCAATGGTAAATACAATTAAAACATCATACTTTTCCTTGCTTCAATATATTTAAGGATAAAAGTTGCTGTAAAAGAACATACATCTGGTACTTGCATTGTAAAGATCAACCACATTGCAGCATCTGTAGTGAAAGTGCAATATGTTAAAAACAGTGGGTTTTAAAAACGCTATACGAAAATTCATATACAAGTCACAAATAAGGAGAAAGTGCAAGGTGCTTTGTTTGGTGTGGCCGTCACACAGACAAGGGGAAACTGGGTACTTTTTTATACGTGGAAATGCTACCAAATGGTGAGCAAGCCCGAATCTCAATCTGGTGAGTACATATCTGTGTGAGATTCTGGTTACCCTGCTCAGATAAGTTTGGAAACCCTCCATATCTGAATAACGATTATAAAATTGGCAAGTTGATAAATGCTCACAGTTGTTAATGTGCCTTCTTTTCCTATGAAACAAGAACAAATTCCTCATTTCTGATTTCGGCAACTCTGCTACGACGTTAGGGTCATCCAAAATATTTAATTTAAAAACTTCATTAAAACTATGCACAATGTATTTCAGCCAGGGAATCTTGGACCAATTATCCAGGCGGAGACAATATTTAATTATTGTTCTATTGAAAGCAGTCTCCTCCTTACACCACATTGATCTCCAGATCAGTAGGGGCCTAAATGCTATTAAATCTGACAGATGGCTGATGCCAACTTCCCTGTGGGTAAGTTCTGTTGACGCTGAGGGTGGTAAACTAAGCAATTTTTTAAGAAACATATTTTCCACGGTTTGTAAGTTACTATTAGAATAGTGACCCCAAACCCAGCACCATAAAGTGCAATTGAGGTACTTCTAGATAAATAAATATGTATCATGTCTCTAATTCGGCGGTCACCCAGCTTTGCTGCAACTCTAAAAACACCATGGATGCTTTCGGCCATCTTTGCCCAGACATTCAGCATCTCTTGAGACCATGTACCGTCCCCAGCAAAGGTTATCTCTAAATAACAGAATTTATCCACCATCTGGATTTTCTGTCCTTCTATAAAAAAGGAATTAGTATTTTTCTGGCTCGGGCCACAGACCATAGCATATGCTTTACTCTTGTTGATCTGCAACTTCCTCCCCGTTATAAAATCAACAAACGTATCTATAAGCCATTGAAGGCCAAGTGGGGTCCTAGATAAAAGCACGGCGTCATCTGCGTAGAGCAGCACCGACACATCTATGACGTCGTCCTGTGGTGCATCCGATTTACCTAATTTAAGAACTGCGTCAACCTGGTTGATAAAAAGTGTAAAGAGCAAGGGGGCTAGGACGCAGCCCTGTCGAATGCCACATCTAACCTTAAATTTGGGGATACATTCTCCCCTATGTCCAACCCGTACAGATGTTAACAATCTTTCTTAGAGCCTAGCCAGGAAAAATATTATAGACTTCGGGGCCCCAAGTCCTAGGAGGGTTGGCCATAGGATAGAATGGTCCACCAAATCAAAAGCGCTGCTAAGGTCAGCGAAGCATAGGTAAAGGGACCCTTGCTTTGCACAAGTATATTTTCCAATTAATACATCTAAATTAATACACTGTTCGAGGGTTCCTCGTCCTTTCCTAAAACCATATTGTGACTCGGCTAAAATTCCATTATCCTCTACCCATTCTTCTAATCTAACCAGTAAGATCCTACTCATTATTTTAATGAAGGAGTCTAGTAGGGAAATTGGACGATAACTTTTTGTGTTTGATTTAACCCCCTTTTTAAAAATTGGGATGATAATTGATTCACCCCACTTAGGGGGGACTCCTTCCATTACAGCAGCATTAAATACAATATTCAATAGAGGTCCCCATAAAGCAGGTACTGCTTTATAAACATCAATTGGTACCCCATCCGGGGCCTTTCCTCCTGTAGTGTAGTTCCTATATTCCCAATAGGCTCTGCACATTGGAATAACATAAACAGCAGTGTAGACATAGGACTGAGGTCATCTAGGTCTCTACTGACTATGTTAGACTTAATTAGTTTTGCCAGCTAGCTCAGAGGTCACTAGAAACTTTCTCGAATGAATAGGGAGGGGTTAACTTCCCTGATTTAAACAAGAAGGGATTAGCTTCTGACAACCATATAACATGACAACTTTGCTCCCCCAGAATAAGGAGTGTATCTTCAGAGTTGTGTGAAAACAATAGACAGCTATTTCACTCAGTCAATCGTGCATGCTTAATTTCACCAGGGTGCAGAGAAATAGAGAGACGGGCCTTTTCAATAAAAGGTGTTATTTTATTGAGCAGTCTTCTTTCTCATGCAAGAGAAATGAATTGCCACAATTGCAATACTTATAATGAAGTAAAGTGCGTACAGTAAAAGGAGTATTATAAAATAATACTGTAAAAGCATTGATATGGTTTCTTAGCCATAAGATACTTTAAAATGGATAAAATATTTACATACATTAAAACATTGACTAACGAACTCAACTGGTGCTTCTAAGATACGCCTACCCCAGTGTACCTGACCTAAGCCTAATACGTGGGAAGAAGTAAGTTGCAGCTTTAAGTTAAGTTAAGTTTTTTGCCAAGAATCTGAATCAAGAATTCTCTCTAAGGTTTGAATCAGCTCCGTACCTTGGTTATAGAATGAAGGAGGTCCTGTATCTCGTTTCTCAGGACTCGATCTCCCAATAACCCGCAAGGGTGACTGGAAAACACCGGAGCTGGATTTCTCAGCGTGAGAAAAGGCAGCTTCTCCAGTGTGTCAAAGGGGAGGGCGGCTTCCTTCGGCTCTCGCATCAGTTGGGCTTCAGATAAGTAGATAGCCGCTCTGCTCAACACAACCGTGTGTTTGCTTAAGGCAAGTGTTGGTATATTAATACCTGGAAGGTGCCGTGTTTGACGTAAGGTTGGACATAAGACGTCAATAAAAGATGTCACTAAGAACTGACTGTTCCTTTAGTGCTCGCAGGAGTTCAATGACAAATCAAAGCAAAGACATGGGGAATTCCCAGGTTGCTGAAGGTTTGGTATGTCGAAATAACTCATTGTGCTCTCTAGGAATCTAAGGAAGTAGTCTTGCCGTATTTGGGCTGTGTGGGCTATTACTGAATATGGGCAAGATTCGTATGTCTTCATTAGGACATGGTTTATCATAACCGCAGGAAGGCATGAATCAGGGATATTTAATTAGGGTCCTAGATACATTCACAACACCCACTCCATGTATAATGTCCATAATTACTAAATACTAAGCAATATATAAACATATAGCTATGAATGTGTTTTCCAACCCACCCCAAAATACAATGAAATGCATTTGAAATGGTATAGATACACGAAATGAGTATTATACTGTACGCTTTTAAGCAGAGTTATCATTCAGGATATGCAAATATTAATATAGGCTGAATGAATTGCAAAAGGTACATTTATGAAATGGCTCTGAATACAGAAAAAAGGTCGAGACCATTCCATCACAAGTTTATATGACATTGTACATATGCTAGAGGCTGATTCAAAATATTGTCTCTAGAGTCTCTAAAAATAGAAGCTCTGTTCTCTAAGAATAGTTCTACTTTAAGAAGAGTACCATGTGCCAAAAAATTGTAAATATTTTGGAAATTTGGGGGAAATAATTTCGTTCTCGGGAAGGGAGAAAAAAAATAGTGTCACTGTCTTTTTGGAGTTCTGTTTATCAAAAACTGAAGGCCGAATTCAGAGTTCAGGGAACGCTGTGAGCTCGTTTTTTCCAAATAATATTCTCGTTGTTAGGGGAGAACATTACTTCTGATAGGCCGGTAAAAAATTCATCTACAACAGTAGGTGAAAGTTGGGCCAACTCCGAAAACGTGGAAATAGTGCAAATGTGTGATGCATTGCCATCATCGATGTCAGGATCAGCAATGTTCACAGAAGGTTATTCCTGTGTGGTGCCGCTTTCATCTCGTACCTCACCCCCACTTAATCGTAATGGTGAAGTCTCAACGAATGCCATCATCAGAATAGGTAGCCGCTGGGGACAACACGTTGCATGAGTCGTTACAGGACAAAGCAAAGCGTCAATATCCATTGGTACTGCTGATGGTCGTGTAAGACAAACGTCCAACACGCATTCTTCTCTGCATAGCAGACAACGAAGCACAGGTAAGATGCAATTTTGCCAAATTGATCTGAATGAAAGAAACCAGGTAGTATTCAGATCTCTTAGCCGGGCCAATCCGAGGACCTTAGTGATACGGTCTCGATATCGTATTGCTAGGATCGTTTCTTCCATCGTTGCCAGAGGTTTGTCTGTGACTTGGTTTGCCATATCGGAGCAGGAGGAACAAAAATAAATTTCCTGCTACGAGTCCCAAAATAAGAGGCAGGCCACCGATGAGAGAAAGCACAAAATTCGGGAAGATGCCAAGAACTGCTTCGAAGAGTGTTAGAAGTCCCCAAAAAATTGTCTTAAATACATGTGCGATGCCACTGGTATCTGCCATGTTTAAGATTTGGCTTAACATTTCTACGAAATGCACCGGACAATTTGTTGATAATAGGGTATGTATCTCTGCCGCTGTCCTTGCAACTTGCAGGTCATATGTCTCTTTGGACGAGGTTAAAGGCACAGTTGTTTGGAAAAGAATAGACTTCATTCTGCTTAAAGTATCAATTCGAATAGAAGCGATATTCACATAAGGCCATATTGCCCCCTCCATGTCTGGATTGTTGTTTGGATACAATACATGCATACAGCAAATGACCCTGGAAGTCACAGTTAGGAGATAGGGTTTTCCTGGCACCATGCCACAGCAGCTGTGATCGCTTATTAAAACGTAGCTACCGTTGGAAAGCTGTCTGAAAAATGGCTATATCTGTGTAGTACGGGTGCCCTGAAGATGACATGAATGGTTGTTCGAAGAACCTTCACAGGCCCCATGCAAGTTAATACCTTGGCACAGGAGTGTACTGCTTAGTGACTTTTTACAATCATTACCACTAAGAAATACCTATTTTTTTCCTTCACTGTAACATTTGTGTGTGTAAGGTAAACTCCAGGTCGATTTGATGTATACTTTACCCAACCTTTCATACAGGCCTGCTGGTATATATTTATGACAGTATTGAAACTGAAAAGTCGTAATCGGGATTGTAATGGTGCCATGTATTATCCATTCAATGACAGGTCTTTCTGACATTTTCAATTGTAATCTCTCAAGTTTTTCAATGCTCAGTATCGTATATTCTGCTCCTTTTTGTGCCAAACTGATTTGTTTATCAGTAAGGTTAAAGATAGAAAACAATGATGTTGTGTTGATTAAACGCCATGGCACATTGCCTGAACGCAGGTTTTGTAACGTCCAGCCTAGCTGTACAATAGAACGTAATTGGGACTAGCCATGTTGTAACATTAGCATGTCCTGCTCTATTATATCAATAGCAGATGATTCTGGAGAACAGAGTTGTTAACCCATTGTCTACTACAGAAAATGATTTTTCCAAATTGATACGGTCAATTTCCCGTATTTTTCCTGCAGTTTCAATCTGTTTCAATTTCCAAGCATCATTGTAAGCTGCGTATATATCGGCGTATATGAAACGTTTTCGACTCTGTTTGCGAGGTCCCATTATGAAATCTCGCAAGTCAGCACCTTCTTTAAGTAAAGTTAAGTGTTGCTTTATTTCGGGAAGTGTGGATTTCTGTAGCCACTCAAGGCATAGTTTTCCTACACTATATGTTGTTACTATCCCTGGATGTTGTCTCTGGGAATATCTAGGGTCTGGCCTGTTCTGTTTGAACCCCTGTATTTTGTTCAGGAATCTATTTTGACAGTTATTTGTGTCTATGGGCCAGATCAACCATTTTTTCCAATCGGGATTTGTTTTGTTTTGTTTAAAAATGTAGGACACGTCTAACCCCTCATCTGTAGTGGTATTTCTATCAGGCATAGGGTTGTTTAAATCTTTTATCTCAGCTAAGCCAATACAGGTGGTTTGTTGTATTGTGTCATTCAGGAACATAATTTGTTCTGGGATCATGCAGGCTCTGAATAATGCTTCTAGACCTTGTAACTCTCACTCTTTTGTTCCCCAGATGGTTTTTGTTTCAATGTTGTTTTTCCAAAACTCAAAACCAAAAGTTGACATTTTGTCATAACATTTTTCAGAATAAATCAATTTAGTGTTTGTCAGCATGTTTTTCATTCCTGTCTTATTTAACATCTTGAAATAAAACATTTCTGGATCAGTGTGATTAAACCCTCAAAAGTATTGGAATTTTTTATAAAACGTTTTTGAACTGCCTATTGGCTGAGTTAGACAATGTTCCCACTGATTATAAGTAAATACATTTCTAGGATTTGCAGACGTATGCAGATTATGAAGACCATAGTGGTTATAACAGTACATCTCTTCATAATTCGATGAGCCCTGTAAATAATCATGTTCTGTAAATTGTGCTGACATTTCTAAATCTGACATCCTATTATTAATATTTTCAAAGTCCCAATCATAAGAAAAAGAACTTGGTGTCACAAAGTCATTAATGAAATCTTGAATTGATGTGGATACTTCAAGAGCTCTACCGGGCCATAGATTTCATACTCAGTTCTGTCCCATGCTATACCACCAGGTTTAGGCTTTGCTGTGATGTTCACTGATGATAGTTCTCTTTTCTCTATGTGAGAGGATTTGTGTGGTTTCAGGACCAAGTTGATGTTCTGACTTGCTGTGTCCATTGTACTGTAATACATCTGCCCAAAATTAAAACTAAAATTAGCCAAAGTAGAAGGATAAGTACACCTAACACAATCCATAGTTCAATCCAAGGTGAAATCAGATATGTTTCTTTGAGTTGATGAAAAAGTTCTGTAATTTTCATTTTGAAAGTTTTTGTTGCTGGCTTGTCTCCATGTTCACTCGGATCATCGGAAAAGTCATCAAAGTTGATAAAGTAGCCAGATGTAGTTCTGTCAATTGGTGGGATTGCTTCCGGATTTCCATTGATCTTTGCATTTTCTTTTGTTATATTTGTATAGTCCGAGGCTACATCATTGTAGACTGGTGTTTCTTGAACTGTTGCAATTTGGGTTTCAAGAGGCACAAGTTCCATTGCTTTGTTGCATAGTTCTTTTTTATTCACTGATGGTTTATCGAAAGTGATTAGTCTTTCAGTTTGAACCTCTTGATTTGTAGCAAGATTTGGTCTTCTGCTATTTCTTGGTAGTCCACTGGGCCTACTACTTATTATTGGCCACATGATTGTGGTTTCACCAGGTCGATAGAAACAACTCTGTTTTCCTTTTTACCAGCAAGTGGTGGTAGTACTACTGATCTTGTTCCGCTGACAGCTAAGACAGGTATGCTTTTCTGTAAGAATGCCCAAATTCCTTCTTCACAGCGATCTTTTCTCTGACCGGATCCCCAATCTTTGGAATCCAGACAGATCTTGCTGGGACATGTGGTTCTTCAGTGGTCGTTGGCTTAGACTTTATGTTACTTAGACTTTTTCTTGTTTCATTCAAGTCCTGTAAAACAGCCAAACGATCTTTGATATCAAAGGTTTTTTCTTCTACCACTGAAGTATGACTATCTAAGTCCTGAATTCTCATTCTAGTGCCGAACAATAGTTCGTATGGAGTGAAACCTTATAGAGAATTTTTTGGCAGATTGTTAAGACTACGTTGGACACTTGTTAGATGTTTGACCCCCCCATCACCCAAACCTAATACCCTCGCCATTATAGATTGCTTTATGTCACGTTTTTTTCTTTCCACAACCGCATTTCCCTCAGGATGGAAGGGAGAAGAGTACCGCAATGCAATGCCCATGCTGTTCATGGCCTCTTTGTAAGATCGAGAGCTAAACGCAGGACCCTGATCAGAATGTAGCATGCCAATTGCGTATGTGCCGATAAAGACTCTCAAATCTTTTATAACAGTTCTGGCGTCAGCCGAGCGCTGGGGCCACATCTTTAGTGAATCTTAGTCTTAATACTTGTGGGACCGCATTTGTCCGGTCGGACGTCTGCGCATAGATAGCCTGAAGCTTTCTAATAGTGGTGTCTGGGCTGGTGCTTGGTCCGGTTCACAACTGTGATCTCTGTTGCAGTCCTCACAATTTATTGCAAACTTTTCAATTTCTATGCTCATTCCAGGCCACCAGTATTCTGATTGCAATTCTCTCAGAGATTTCAAGATCTCTTGGTGCCTCAGACCCAATCCCATGTGAGCTTCTTGTAACAAGAAGATTCTCCGGTTTGTGTTTAGAATTACTCTATCCCCCACTCCAGGGATTTGAGCAAACAGAACGGAGTTTGCATCGATTATGTATGTAATATTGAGTGGATAGTTGAGAGGTAATGCAGCATAGTCGCCTTTTAATGAGGCTTTTACTGCCAGCATGGTTTCTCCATCTATTTGTTTTTCTGAACGCTTTTTAGTTGACCAGCCGCCGCTGTGGCTTTATCAGCCAATGAATTCCCTGCAACGTGAACGCCATCACGTTGATGACTCAGTGTATGTATCACGTGAGTCTTTTGTAGTTCTTTCTGTAAAAGAACTACTTGTTCCCAAAGTTTTTAATGCTTTATTGTGGCACCTATGTCATCTTTGTAACCGTTTTGAATCCAAGTCTGCAGGCTCTTATTGTAAGACTGGACGCAGTAATGAGAATCGCACACTATTAGTGTGGGGAATTCGCAATCCGCATTTTCAAGCGCCATCTTTAGGGATCTTATTTCAGCTCGCTGAACTGTACAGTTTCTGAATGATTCTGTTTTAGTGACCATTGGTCTGAATTTACCTAAGCGCCAACGACCTTTAACAATCGCGCACGCGTTGTTGTAAATTTGTTTTTCCACAACAAAATGTTGTGCAAATCTGTCTGTGTAGATTACACAGGTGTATTGTTCTAGAGGCAGGATTTTGGTCGGCAGAGGATATTCATATTCGTATTCCAGATTTTCTAGTTTTTTCATTTTCGGATCAAAATAGTGTTTCACGTCTTCTGCAGCAAGATAATTTTCCCATTGTATCCATTTCGGTTCTAATGCCACTGCCTGTAGATTGCGTGGGCTTCTCAATGCCTCAATAGCTGATTCTGATGTATAAACAGTTATTCTCTTGCCTTGGGCTAGGGCTCTTTCTCTTGCTACAGCAGTTTGAACCGCTGTCAGAATTTTTTCTGTAGAACTGAACTTCATTTCAGCTTGAGTGTACAAATGTGATTTGTAAGCTATAGGTACCGTTTCACCCTCATTAGAGGTTAGGTATGTGAATCCGCATCTTCCTGGGATGACTCGGATTACCAGATTGCGTTCGTTTGCGTGTGTTTGCAGTTTTTTTTTAGTTAACATGTCTGTCTGTAATGATCACAAAATTTCTGTGTTTTTTTGAGTCCAATTATTTGGTTTGAAATCAGGTTTTAATAATTCGTAGAGAGGTTTAACCCTCTCTGCATAATTTAGAATGTATGTTCTTCCAAAATTCAGGAAACCTAGTATTGATTGTAAATTCTTCAGCGTTTTAGGTGCTTGGAGTACTGCACATTTCTCTAAGAAATTGTCTGCAATGCTTTTGCCTTCACTTGATAATTCATATCCTAAAAATAGGACAGTTAGATGGGCTATTCTAGACTTTTTAAAGTTGAATTTGTAACCTTCGGATGTGAACCCAAGTATTACGGTGTTCACTCTTTTCAAGTGAGTCTCCAGGTCATCGTCTGTAAGATAGATGTCATCGACATATGATAATGCCTCATCATCATACATTTGTAGTAATTCTGTTACCCTTGCTGAGAATAATCCTGGGCTATTCTTGAATCCCTGTGGGAGTCGGCAAAATTGTTTTTGCGACCCCATTATTGAGAAAGCAGTCAAATACATGCTTTCAGACGCAATGTTTTGACAGAAGAATCCATAAGAGATATCTAGGGCCCGATTAACAGAATGAACTTAAGACTAACCCCTAAACTTACTACTATTTGGTATTCACAGAATGCACTTACTACTTTTGGGATTCACAGAGTGAACTTACTACTTTCGGGATTCACAGAGTGAACTTACTACTTTCGGTATTCACAGAATAGACTTAAGACTACTAACTTTACGTCCGAACTCGGGCCGTAAATCCCCACTTCTGGGCCGCAAGCTCCGCCTCCGGCCCGGAAGCTCCGCCTCCAGCCCAGAAGCTCCGCCTCCGGGCCGGAAATTCCGCCCCGGGCCGTAATTTACGGCCCGAGTTCGGACGTAAAGTTAGTAGTCTTAAGTCTATTCTGTGAATACCGAAAGTAGTAAGTTCATTCTGTGAATCCCAAAAGTAGTAAGTTCACTCTGTGAATCCCGAAAGTAGTAAGTGCATTCTGTGAATACCAAATAGTAGTAAATTTAGGATTTAGTCTTAAGTTCATTCTGTGAATCGGGCCCTTAATGTCCTTTTATATTTTTTGCGCACAATGTTATTCATTAGTGCTGCACTGTGAGAGTTTTGTACTGCAAAAGTTTTACAGCAGGAGTTTAAATGTCTGTAGTCCAAAACTAGATGATATGAATCGTCTGGCTTGGAGACAGGAAACAAACGATTGTTCATTTGTGAGGTGCATGTTTCAATCACCCCTTGATATTCAAGTTAATCTAAGATCTCCCTGACTTGCTTTTTAGCTTCTTGTTTAACTGGGTACTGTCTTTGTGCAGTAGGTTGATTTTTCAACTGGATTTTGTGGTGAGGAGAGTCCTCATCCCATCCTACATGATTTTTATATAAAGCAGGAGCTTGGGCCACTGCCCATTTTCTTGCAAATGTGTATTTTTTATGAATTGGGATATGATTTGAGAAGGCAGGCATAATTATTTCTTCGCCATGAGGGCACTCCCTGACAAACTCTGGTGGCCAGTCTTTTTCAGCTAACAGGATATCATAGCCTTTAGAAAGATTCTCCCAAAAGAGACCTTTTATTGTCCTAGTTTTATCTCCCTTTATACGTAATTTTATTTCATATAGTTTATGGGGCACGCTGACTCGCGTGTCTGCAGTTTCCACCTGAATGAATTCATTTGTGTCTACTGTCTCCAGAAGATTCATCAGGATCTTGCGAGCTATGGTCACTTCTGCTGCACTGTCTAGCATTGTCTGGGCCCACTCTCGGTTTTTCAGTTGTGTCCTCAGGATTCACGGCATGTTTAGTTTTAATACTTGCTCACTTCTTTCTGGGAAATTGTGATTTTTTACTTTGATGAGCAGGTTCTTTGTCTTTGGACTTGACGTGCTCTTCCTTGTGTTCTGACTGTCCTCTTCCTTCCTATTTCTGTGAGGAAGTCTGAAAAGATCAAGAGGGACGTGTATCAATATCTTGATATCTGTCAGGTTTTCTTAATTTATCCCTATCTCTAAGGTTATATCTTTTTTCATAGGGCTCCCTTTGGGGAGACTTGTCCCCTCCTCCTGGAGATTTATTTCTCCGTTGGGGAGACCTTCCTCTGGACTGAAATTGTTTTTCTCTGGGAGTAGTTTGTTTATTACCCTCCCATTTCTTCTTTTGAGAATTGAGATTGTTTTTAATAAACGTTTTTTCAGGATTTTCAATTAGTTGGGGTTTTACTGGTTTACCACCCAAACTATCTCTGCCTAATTCTTCATAGCATTTTTCAATTATTTTAGCAAGCTCAAAAGCTTGGTCTGTTATATCTGTTTCCTTCAATTTTTGGCGGATTGCCACACATGCTGCTTCTCCTTTTATGTTGGCTAATAATATAGCCGAGACCTGCTTGAAGTCTTTCAGTAACTTCATACCCAGAGCTAAAGCAGGTTCGGACCATATTCATTTTGATATTTTGATATTCATCTGATATAATTGCCATTGACGGAACACCATGCGTTTTTGTGTAGATAGAAGCAAAGACCATGCCCCAAGTGTCACAGTCCTCCACATGTGGTGCGATCCCCATTGGGAGACAGATAGTCAGAATTCTGTGTTTTTCGTGAGGGGTAGTATCAGGAAACACTGCCTCTTTCTGAGTGATTTTTTGAGCTAACCAAAGGGGAATTTGTTCCCGTTTTGCGGGTGTTTTTCCAAGACATGATTGAATATTCTGTGGTGTAACTTTATTTGTATTCCCCTGATGAGGGGTGTTCTGAGGAATTTTAATTGCAGGTTGGACTGTTGAAATCCGTATGACATATTGGACCAATTGTCTATGTATTTTAATTAGTTGTTTTAACTGAATTAAAAGTTCTCCGTCTGACATTCCTTCAATGTCTGAGTGTGGTGTGTAGCTGGCTAGAACCGGCCACTTGACTCCTGGTCTACCTAGTGGACCGAGCCTGGTAATGTGATTTTGATGTTTTAGGGCACCAATAAATAAGAGCAGGTGCTCTTGGTATGTTAGTGGAATTTCAATTTCCTCGAAAGGAGAGTATTCCGCTGGAGATTCCACTACTTTATAGTAGTGGAACTCACGTGTCACAGTATGTGCTGCTGGAAAAGTTATCCAGGAATGGAATACCTCGGTCTGCCGATACTCATGTGCCCCTACCACGAATACAACTGTACCACCTCTTGGTGATACCCCATTTTCTATAAGTTTTATAGTTATGGTTTTCCTTATATTGGCCGGGATGAGTATTGCATCCGGGTTGTTATCTTCATTAAACCCTGTACGGTCTATACCTGGTTGATTCGCATTTACTGCGGCTTCATCGGTGTCTGCATTGTCACCGTGATTTGACATTGTTTAATCAAGGTTTCTTGCAGAGAAAGTTTTGAGCAAACAAAGATTAGGTGCACAATATTTTGGAACATTGTATCTTTCAACGTTGACTATACCGTAAACTAATACATAGGATTCTCATCCTACTAAGTTTCGGCGGATATTAACCTTTCACCCACTCCAGACGTCTATTGGAGTTTTTACAAGAAAAAGGGGTCTGTGTGAAAAACACGACTGAGTTACTCTAGTATCTTGCGTTAGATTATCGCCTTACCAAACGTTGGGCGCCATATAGTGTAGTTCCTATATTCCCAATAGGCTCTGCGCATTGGAATAACATAAACAGCAGTGTAGACGTAGGACTGAGGTCATCTAGGTCTCTACTGACTATGTTAGACTTAATTAGTTTTGCCAGCTAGCTCAGAGGTCACTAGAAACTTTCTCGAATGAATAGGGAGGGGTTAACTTCCCTGATTTAGACAAGAAGGGATTAGCTTCTGACAACCATATAACATGACAACTTTGCTCCACCAGAATATAGAGTGTATCTCCAGAGTCGTGTGAAAACAATAGACAGCTATTTCACTCAGTCAATCGTGCAAGCTTAATTTCACCAGGGTGCAGAGAAATAGAGAGACAGGCGTTTTCAATGAAAAGTGTTATTTTATTGAGTAGTCTTCTTTCTCATGCAAGAGAAATGAATTGCCAGAAATGTAATTCTTATTATGAAAAAAAGTGCATACAGTAAAAGGAGTATTATAAAATAATACTGTAAAAGCATTGATATGGTTTCTCAGCCATAAGATACTTTAAAATGGATAAAATATTTACATACATAAAAACATTGACTAACAAACTCAACTGGTGCTTCTAAGATACGCATACCCCAGTGTACCTGACCTAAGCCTAATACGTGGGAAGGAGTAAGTAAGTTGCAGCTTTAAGTTAAGTTACGTTTTTTGCCAAGAATCAGAATCAAGAATTCTCTCTAAGGTTTGAATCAGCTCCGTACCTTGTTTATAGAATGAAGGAGGTCTTGTATCTCGTTTCTCAGGACTCGATCTCCCAGTAACCCGCAAGGGTGACTGGAAAACACCGGAGCTGGATTTCTCAGCGTGAGAAAAGGCAGCTTCTCCAGTGTGTCAAAGGGGAGGGGCGGCTTCCTTCGGCTCTCGCATCAGCTGGGATTCGGATAAGTAAATAGCCGCTCTGCTTCATACCACCGTGTGTTTGCTTAAGGCAAGTGTTGGTATATTTATACCTGGAAGGTGCCGTGTTTGACGTAAGGTTGGACATAAGACGTCAATAAAAGACGTCACTAAGAACTGACTGTTCCTTTAGTGCTCGCAGGAGTTCAATGACAAATCAAAACAAAAAGACATGGGGAATTCCCAGGTTGCTGAAGGTTTGGTATGTCGAAAGAACTTGTTGTGCTCTCTAGGAATCTAAGGAAGTAGCCTTGCCGTATTTGGGCTGTGTGGGCTATTACTGAATATGGGCAAGATTCGTATGTCTTCATTAGGACATGGTTTATCATAACCGCATGAAGGCATGAATCAGGGATATTTAATTAGGGTCCTAGATACATTCACAACACTCCCTTGCTTCTTTTGATACCTTGTTCCACCTCTTCTAAAGTTATATTTAATGGTATGATAGGCCAGGTACCATAGTTGTTAGGTTTCTTACCAGTAGTTTTATCTGTTTTTAAAAATACTCGAAAAATGGGCGACCAATGCCTCACTATTTACATTAGATGACTGTTCATTCGCCGCTTCATCCTTTAGGAAGGGAGAATTAACTGTAGCCCAGAATAATAGAGAATCGGAAGTATCCGCGGCCTGGGTAAGTTTATTCCAGGCCTCCGGCTGCAACTCCCTCTTCCTCTGTTTAAGTATAACTATATAATCTAGTCTTAACTTCTTTATAAGCATCGGAGCCCTAGGCCTGCATGCCAATGCTTGTTTTAACTGGGTAAGTGAGTGTGTGCAGGCATGATTGAACCAACCCTTATTCAGTGTAAATTCCTTATTTGAGGCTATGGTCAGAATAGAATCGATAGTATTATTTATTTTACAGAAATTCATTAAAATCAATGCAGACTCGCTGTTAACGTCCAAATTCTCGTTAATCTCTACATAACTGTCAGTAACAATGTTTTTCAACACTCTGTCCGGGCCCACCCCTTTCCATTTAATTCTTATACCGTTTGGTCTACACGGTGCGATATTACCCGCAATTGCTGGTGTATTTACAGACATATTTTCCCAAATAACTACTCTCATTATAATACAATTGTGATCACTGAGTAGGGATTATTCTATCCTAGGGGTAGTACACATGGGAATAATATTGACTGATACCAAGACATGATCAATAGTAGTGTTAGCATTTCTTCCTGTAAAGGTAGGGACCAAATTCCCTGATCCCTCTCTTGCACACTGTATAATATCCAGATCGGGGTTTGCCATAAAGGTATTAAGAGTTTCACCATATAAATTGTGGCGGAAATTAAAACCATTGTCTCCTAAGTCATTTCTAACCCCACAGACCTTGTATTAGACAGAGGACAAATAGATGTATTAAAATCGCCCACCCAAATTATATCAAACATAACGTCCTCACCTGCGCTTAACTTTCCAATAGCATTCTCCAATTCTAAGACAACTTTAGACCATGAACTGTCAAAAAGGTTGTTATAAAAGTTAATTAAAATAAAGTCCCAGGCTTGTTTTTGGTGTAACCAAAGTACCTGTGAATGACAACCAATATTGATATGCCTTTTTACTACTATATGCAAGTTGGTTGACATAAGAATTAAAAGCCCCCCCTTAGCTCTTCCAGCCACAGAACAAAGAGCAGGTAAGTCATATGAAACAAACCCCTCAAAACTAACAAAAATCTCTGCACCAAGTCTACTGGAGACAGAAAACATAGTGGAAATTAAGAAAATCCGTCCATCCTAACATTTCCCTCTTTTTGGTCAGCCCAGCTATGTTCCAAGTGGCTATTGAAAGCCCTCTATCTTGGCATGCGATTTCTATATCTGTGGGTTGACCGGTGGGATCTTCATAGGATAACCTTTGCTCTGACCCCGCCCCCCTTACATCTGAAGGGTACATGGACCCCCGAGGACTTGCATGTTCCACAGTTCCCTCACCCACTATATTATCATCTCCAGGTTCCTCATTGCCACTGCTATCCAGCCTTCCTATAGTATGGCAGTCTAAATTCAGTCAGTCGTTCTCCTCCAAGGTACTGAGGAAATGAAAACAATTGTACACAGGCAAATGAAAATGCGGCGGACTTGATATAGTCCTACTGATTCTTTGGTATTCCTGGTTTAACCCTCTAGGAGGTACCTGCTTTAGATGATTGTAAAAAAAAACAAGTGGTCGTAAAGAAATACACTGGTCATTAACTGGCAAGGCTATCACTCTATCCAGAGATATTCTTGCATAATGCGGATTCTTAAAATTGATAATGACACAGTCACCCTTTATAGTCTTTTTTGAGGGGCCTATCCAGTTAACTCTTCTTGTGGTAAGAATCTGATCCGCATGATTCACCGGAAAGCCACAGTTATAATTAAGCCAATATATTGTTTTATTTTTGAGTGAAGCATGTGTCTCAATTCATGTCGGGCTAAGGGGAGGGACATTCATCAATACTGCCACATACGGTGAGCAGTCAGGGGGAAAATCGATGGTACTACAATGCCTTCCGTCCGCTAATTCTTTGTCGGTCCCAGTAGTAGCCTCTAGTGTATATCCCTTACTACCAATAGCTGGATTGCCTGCATCACAGGTTTGGTAGCTCCCTACTGGGTGCTTAGTAATGGTAGGAGAGACAGGGTTGTCTCCCGTGATCATAACATTAGTCGTAGAATTAGTGATAGGTCCCACGGGCCTAGTGGTATCTGAAACTGCTTCCATTACTGCGGCTCGTCTTAATTCACTGCCAGGTTGAGGGCAATTGATCCATCTTCTATTAATAGTTACTTTAAGTAACTCATTCTGAATAATCAATTCTCCTCTAAGCCTAGTGCCTTCCTCATTGATTGTATCAATTTTATCATATAAAGGTTTAAGATATGCTCCAATCTTAACTGCCAACACATTAATAATCCGGTTGGCCAAAATGTCATTTAACGACCGAATACTGGGTGATGGCTCCCCTGTACAAACAGAGGGGGTAGATTTCATAACTTTTCTTATCGTCCCCTGTTTGGACTGTGGTTTCCTGCAACCCCTTCTCTTTCTTGGGGTGGAACCCTCTGTATTTACTGGTGAACTGTGAGCTTCTCTAGGCTCTGGGGTCTTCATACGGGGTCTGTATCTACACAGTCCACGGTAGGAATAGTATCTATATTAATCAGACCCACCAGGATTTCGCGATTTGGCGATTTCGCGAAATCGGCACTTTTGTAAAAATGCCGCGATTTTTACAAAAGTGCCAGCGAAATCGGCACTTTTGTAGAAATCGCAGCATTTTTACAAAAGCTAATCCATGCCATTCCAGCAATAACTTTCCAACTGTGCAGCAAAGAGATTGTCTGGTCTCACTTCCCTCTGCACACAGCCATCAGACAACAAGCAGAGGAGTAAAAACCAGGAAGGCAGACAATCGCCATTGTTAGAGGTACTTACTTCAACAGTGTTAACGGAAACCTGTAAAAAACAAGCGCCTCTTTTGTACAGCACATCACAGCTCACTGCCCCGGGGGCCGGTGTGAGCTTGGAGCCATTTCCAAACTCGGTTTGTAAAATTATCAGGCCTGGGCCAAAGCCAGCGCGAACCATTTTTATAGGACTCCAACAAAATTGAATCCTAAAATCTTGATTAATAGTGGCATTGCACAGCGGGGAACAGGAAGATAAAACAGGCCACAACTTCACACATTCCACTTTCCACGGTGTGCAACAGCGATTACTTTATATTTTATTTCATGGCACTTCATCGTTTCTGGGAGCAGCCAGACCTTTTGACAGGAAGGAATGTTGCTTATTAAAGTCCTCTTCTCAATAGAGTTAAAAGAAATGGTATTGCCATCAAACTCGAGTTAGAGGTCTTTGTTGCGCCCAGGCAGTGTGCTCCGTTGAGGTGCATGTTTTGGAGATGAATTTCTGGGTTTCAGGAAAGTCTGTAGTTTGTATAACAAAATAACTAGGACACATAAGCTACAATAAAAAGGACAGTTCTGGAACACGTCTAGCAAAGATAGTGAATATCACAAGAGCTCTAGGATGCAAGAAAAGTGTAAAAACCATGAGGTTCGACAGCTGGTAGTCAATGTGTGAGATAATCAAAACATCACTTTCAATTTGAGCATATATGTGCAGAGCTCTCAAGTTTCGAGACTTGAGCTCTCTGCATGTGCAGCACATAATTTAGTGCCCTTTAAACTCACAGCACACTATTGCATCACTCAATAAGCTATCGTAAATGCATCTTTGGGCCTGCAGTTCATCTACTTCTATATCTTTCTTGATAAATAACCGACAGTCAGATCAGGGTTGTCAGCCTGGGTAGAGCCTACACTAATGAAAGAATTTGAACCTGATTCCAGACAAGGACAGGAGATGGTGGCCTGATTATGTCACCACAGTCTTCATCAATCCAAGTCCTCTATTTTTTGTCACAATTCTCATTCCCTCCCCCCGTCCTTGGTCTGATCTTGATCTCTTGTCTGCCATACTTGTCTTGATAATGTACAGTCCATTGCGGTGGAAGGGACGTCCTACAGTGTCGCGAAGGTGGTGAGCTCGACTGAAAGGAAGCAATAAAAGGGCAGTTTCCAAGGGGGTCTCGAGCCTACGTTCAGGACTGTGATCAGAAAGTGCAGGACCGGGAGTAATGAAGATACCCATGATCAGGCCAATGACAGCTGTGGGAAAGGCTTACTCCTGTATCCTCTGGCAGGATTGTCGCACCATGGTACACAGCATCGCTTGACGTCCGTGTTTATGATTCTGGCAAGGAAGAGTAGCAATTGTTTCTGTTAAATCTAACTAAATTATACCCTAGTGAGATGATGTTTTCCTTTTATTCCGAAGAACCTTTGTAAATCACAGGTAGGAGGTGTTTTATGTCTGCTAAAATCCATATGGGTAAAGGCAGAGCAGAGTAGAAAACACCTGGGGCCTCATTTATGAGGCCTTGCGTCAGTTTTGCGCTGCGGATGCGTCACTTTTGTGACACACTCCAGCAATGCGTCACTTTTGCGCTTACAGATGCGTCAGAAATAGTGACGTATCTGTAAGTCCTTGCAACATGATGCGTCATACATGAAATATGACGCATCATTGGTGTCGCAAGGAGTGCGCAGTGAAAAGTGACGCATCGCTGGTTTCACGCAGCGATGCGTCACTTTTCATAAATGAGGCCCCAGGGGTCCCCAGGGGCCTCATTTATGAAAAGTGACGCATCGCTGCGTGAAAACAGCGATGCATCACTTTTCACTGCGCACTCCTTACGACACCAATGATGCGTCATATTTAATGTATGACGCATCATGTCGCAGGGACTTACAGATACGTCACTATTTCTGACGCATCTGTAAGCGCAAAAGTGACGCATTGCTGGAGTGTGTCACAAAAGTGACGCATCTCCAGCAATGCGTCCTTTCACATGGGGAAAGCCCCATGTGAAAGGGCTTGCGTCAGTCTTACGCCTGCTGTGAGGCAGGCGCAAGATTTTGACGCAACAGCATTCTAAAAGTGACGCAGTGAAATCTCATGGATTTCACTGCGTCACTATTACGAGGCTTTTTGCGGGGGAACGCCCCCTCTGCATACATTATACCTGACGCAGGTATAATGTGGCGCAGGGGTTTAAAAAGTGACGCATCTACCTAGATGCGTCACTTTTTAAATATGGCGCAACAAGGCGCATGTTTTACGCCGCAGATGCGTCACAAAAAGTGACGCATCCGCAGCGCAAAACTGACGCAAGGCATCATAAATGAGGCCCCAGATGTTAACATAATTTTTGCAGTTTTTAAGACCAAACTGCCAACCGTATTTAAGAGCTTTGCCAATACATTACTTACATGCAGTGCTTCTGTGCATCACATCATTCATACAAATTGTATGTATTCCACCACAGAAAGCTGCTTCTCCCAGCTGACAGTGGCATGAAAATACAACTCGCTTTCACATTTACCCTCTCAGAAAATCTAGCAGACTACATCAAAGCATGTTGTCTAAATATATCTATTGTATAGAGCGTTCTGACACCTTCTGGTAAAGTCTGCGCTATATAAAAACGCATAAATAAATAAATAAATAAATAAATAAATAAAGGTCTGTACACAGGAAATGTCTGTGTGGTGGAATGCATACAGTTTGTATATATGATGTGATGCGCAGGAAAACTGTGTGTAAGTAATGGCTGCAGTCAAGGGGCATTAGACCTGGATTTTTCAGCGGGTTTATTCCCAGACATTTTGCTTTTGTGCCTGCTGTTTTTGAACATGTTTGCGTTGGTTTTATTATTCTGGGCACTTTACCACTGCTGATCAGTGCTAAAGTGCATATGCTCTTTGTGTAAATTGTTGTTATGGATTAGTGTTTCCATGACTGGCTTATTTGAATTACCTTTAAGTCCCAAATCCACTTCAACAGAGTGGGGTAACACAGCCCCCCCACGCAGTGGGGGAGGGAGGGCAAGCTCCGGGAGCCAAAGCAAATGGAGAATTGCATTTCCATGGGATAACAGCCTTCACCTGTGGGCTGCTTCCTCTGTTCCATATTCCAGGTTGCCTATTCAAAGTGGAATACTCTGCTAAAACAGTTTCAATTGATTTAAGGCTGAAAATGAATGATTATGAGAAAAATAAAGTGCCGCAAAAATGCCGCTAAATTTCCATATTTGTGCCGCTAAATTTCCATATTTATGCCGCTAAATTTACGAATCCATGCCGCTATATACTGGGGGGTCTGTTTAATGCAAGCACTAGGCTCCACAGGGCGGTCAATCAAATTTACTGAGATCGGTATTCTACTAGCGCCTATTGAGATTCGGCGTTCAGCCCTATCAATTTCAACATTGATAGCGCTAACCGCCTTCACAAGATACGATTCTATGGTAGAACCCACAGGTACAGCAGTACTTTTAATTCCTTTATGCTTCAACATATCGTGAGTGGCGTAAAGTACAACTTATATTGATAACAACAATGTGAACTCAAATGCCCACATATAACAAAATAATTATAATGATGACCTGCGCGACAGATCCTGAAAACAAATTTAATCTCCCACTAATTATGCATAAATTAAACAATGCAAGAAACAAACATTTAAAGTTAAAATGATCATGGATATCTGATCCTCATAACCATTTAGTCTAAAGCTTATTGAGAAAAAACCTTGTAGGTTACGGATGTTTAAAAAAGTTTAAAACCACAGACAGTCAAAATCAGTTAGGAGCTGAGAGTAATATCCTTGTTTGGCGCTTATTCTGTTGATCCCCCTCAAAATTGAACAAGGCCAGTGACTGTCTTATGCTGGTCTTGTGCCAGAATACCAGCAAGAACCAGGAAACTTCAGAAGCAGAAAGGAAAAAAAAAATTCCGCTCTCTTTCTCCTTTCTTAGACCTTGGACCTTATCAAAGCTGTTATTCAAGGGTACAGTGGGTGAATGAACAGGTATTGCAGGTATTACTGGCTGTCAATCCAACTTGATTTACCGTCTCCAGTCAGCAGGAGTGACAGAAGAAGTCCAGGACCAGCCTCGAGGCCACAGCGCTAGCAGCACAGCCAGGAAAGAGAAGCCCAGCGTGCCAGCCTCAGAGAGACAGCCTGCCGTCCCTTCAAAAACTCCAGCCTCCCTCTCCTCACCTCCCTGCACTGGCGTCCCAGAAGCAGCAGTAGCCCAGATGCATGGAGAAAAACAAACGAGCTTCTCCGCACTGCAGGTTTAATCGAAGGAAAGCAGCCCTGTTCTGCCACGAAACAAAGCAATTCAGGTCTGGAGCAAAGGAGCAGCGCCTCTCATCCAGATTCAGGTCTGGCTCCCTGTCACACACACAGAAGCTACGGCCTCAGATGGGGAGAGAGATAAGAACGCCAGCTTGTCCGCAGGTTCAGCAGGTACGGGCCGCCATTGCTGGGGAACGGGGCGCCAATCACCAAAACCTCCAGGAAATCCTTGTGGGAACACTCAATCCTTAATGCTTCACCTACTATAAATGAAATGGTGCCACGAACAGACACCGGAGAACCAAACAGCCCACAAGGACGCCATGCGCGAACACCATCACCTCATCAGATTCGCCAAGAAGACCTCCTTCAAGTACCGCCTAGACAACAACGCACACAACAGCAAAGAGCTCTTCAACATTGTGAAGGAACTCTCCAACCCCAGCTCCAACACCAACAACATCCCACCATCACAAGACCTGTGCAACTCCCTTGCCTCCTTCTTCTACCGCAAGTTCGCAGACATCCATGACTGCTTCGACAATCCAGACCCCATGACCACCACCCACATCGACCCCCTGCTCACCTGGACTAACATCAACGACAACAACACCATCAAATTCATGAGCACCATCCACTCCGGATCACCGTTAGACCCGTACCCCCACCACATCTTCAACAAGGCCAGCGCCACCATCGCACCCCATCTCCGCAAGGCCATCAACACCTATTTCGAGACCGCAACCTTCCCGGAGATCAACGCCCTACTGAAGAAACCCAAGGCGGATCCGAGGGACTTCAAGAACTTCCGGCCTGTCTCCCTGCTTCCGTTCCTGGTGAAGGTCATCGAGAAGACCATCAACAGACAGCTGACCTGCTACCTCGAGCAGAAGAACATCCTGGACCCATCCCAGTCCGGGTTCCGCAGCAACTACAGCACCGAAACGGCCCTCATCGCCGCCACCATTGACATCAGGGCCCTGCTGGACAACAGTAAAACCACGGCCCTCATCGTCCTGGACCTGTCAGCTGCCTTCAATACTGTCTGTCACTGCACCCTACGCACTAGCCTCCATGACGCAGGAGTCCCAGGCAAAGCACTGGACTGGACCTGGACCACCTCCTTCCACTCCGGCAGAACACAGAGCGTCCGCCATTCCCCCTTCCAATCCGAAGCCTCCAAGATCATCTGCGGCATACCCCAAGGTTCATCCATCAGCCCAACATTGTTCAACATCTACATGGCCCCGTTCACCCACGTCACCAAACTACATGACCTCAACATTATCTCCTAGGCGACAACACACAGCTGATCCTCTCCCTTCACCAAGGACCCACTCACCGCCAAAACCAACCTCCACAAAGGAATGAAAGCCGTGGCAGAATGGATGAAGAACAGCCGTCTGAAACTGAACTCAGACAAGACAGAGGTCCTCATCCTCGGCTCCACCCCCTCAGCCTTTGATGACTCCTGGTGGCCGACTGCCCTGGGAACTGCAGCAACACCCACTGACCACGCATGCAACCTGGGATTCATCCTAGACTCAGCACTCTCCATGACCAAGCAAGTCAACACCATCTCGTCCCCCTGTTTCAACACCCGCTGCATGCTCCGAAAGATCGACAGGTGGATCCCAACCGACACCAGAAAAACGGTCACCCAGGCCCTCATCAGCAGCAGGCTGGACTACGGAAACGCCCTCTAAGCGGGATCTCAGGCAAAGCTGCTGAAACTGCTACAACGCATACAGAACGCCTGATGCTCGACATCCCTCGCCAAAGCCACATCGCACCCCACCTTAGAGACTTGCACTGGCTCCCCGTCAACAAAAGGATCACCGTCAGGCTCCTCACCCAAGCACACAAGGCACTCCACGGCACCGGACCAGCATACCTCAACAGACAACTCACCTTCTACACCCCGAGCCGCCAGCTCAGCTCTGCCGACCACGCCCTGGCTACCGTCCCCAGCATCCGAAGAACGACCACCGGCAGCAGATCCTTCTCCTCCCTTCCAGAAAAATCCTGGAACACCCTCTGCATCCTCCTACGGCAGACCAAAGACCTACTAACCTTCAGGAGGTTACTCAAGACCTGGCTCTTGGAGCAGTTGCATCACTCCAGCACCTTGAGACCCGCACAGTTGGGCAGCACGCTCTACAAATAAACTGATTGATTGATTGTAAAAGGTTTAGTGACCTCTAAATGATGAAATAGTAACTGTCAGTTTGCATCATATGCAATGCGTTGTATTCATAAATGTCAATATTACCCTCAATAATAGTACAAGGCCAAGATGCGTAGTAAATCTTAGGCCATGTTTCCTGATTGAGCTGCAAAACACACAAGATGGCTTGGTGAGCAAAATAACAATGGATTAAACCCAGATCTGTGACTGGGGGTGAATGTTTTGCCATTGTGCAACACTCCGTCCATCATCTAGTGTGTTTTGCTGTTGACCCTTTGTGGAAAGGGTATGCCCAGACGTGGGCCCCGTGCTCATTAAGCTACTGGAGTCAAGCTATCCTGGCTGAAGACGGCTGAAAGCCAGAAACCGGTCCTAGAATGCTGGATTCCGGTTCAGGGAAGATATGGCTTGGCAGTTTGGGCTGGACTGTTCCCATGAGGCACAGGGTCAAGACTGATTTGCATATGGCCATATCTGAACTAGGGTGGCTTGGTGAGCAAAATAATGATGGATTAAACCCAGATCTGTGACTGGGGGTGAATGTTTTTCCATTGTGCAACACTCCGTCCATCATCTTGTGTGTTTTGCTGTTCACCCTATGTGGAAAGGGTATGCCCAGACGTGGGTCCCGTGCTCACTAAGCCACTGGAGTCAAGCTATCCTGGCTGAAGACGGCTGAAAGCCAGAAACCGTCCTAGAATGCTTGATTCCGGTTCAGGGAAGATATGGCTTGGCAGTTCGGGCTGGACTGTTCCCATGAGGCACAGGGTCAATACTGATTTGCATATGGCCATGTGTGAACTGGGGTGGCTTGGTGAGCAGAATAACGATGGATTAAACCCAGATCTGTGACTGGGGGTGAATGTTTTGCCATTGTGCAACATTCCGCCCATCATCTTGTGTGTTTTCCTGATTGAGCTACCTACCTGAGTTAAATGCCTCTCTGATTTGCTTTCTTCTGCCTTCCTCTTACCACATTATGCTAATTTAATTTATAAACATGCACAAGTTTTACGGTTGTGAATTATATTGATTAGCAAGTACCTTGACACTTGACTTTTTATCTCCACACCACCTGACTCTACTTGACTTTAAAATTGCTTTAGTGATTTAATTTATAATTAATATTTTGGATTTTTTGTGTATTCTGATTAGAAATTGTTGTATGTTATCTTTTTTAAAACTATGTATTATATTTTCGATTCTCAATATTGTGTCTGGTTTTTTTTGGGTTGTTATACTATGGATCAGTGACACAGCTGATTAAACTGCTTTTACATATGCTTGTTGCAAACTGTTAATCAGCATGAGGGTACATTCTAAATAATCAGCGAGTTATGATTTAACTCTAAGAAACATTGTTATTGCATGTCAAGGCTGCATACAGTGCTTCAGGAAGATTATTGATTAAAGAACATAAACCCAAGTGCTTGTTACTACTGTAATGGTTAGCGTGTTGCGAGACATAATTTTAGGAGAATTTGTTAACATCTTCTCAGACACATGTGGCACAAAAAGTTGACAAGGAAATAATCAAGCGATTTCCATCACCATTCTAGGTTAATAATATTATTAGAATCAGGACCAGTTTTGTTGACATGTCCCATCTCTCCTTACCCACTCTCTAACATTTATTTCTTTTTTAGCCCTACTCATCACAATGTAGAGTGTAAGAACACTTTACAAACATATTTTACAGACACAATGAGACATACATGTTTGTAAATCAAATGTTTAGGACATTGTACTTTAGATAATAAGGACTGCATTGTGTAGGAATCATATGTCATCCATCCTGGTAGTCATTTTGAGTGAAGAATGATTAGTCCAGAGAAACAAAGGGGAAGATTTACTAAGTTTTATTGCAGCACAGTTATCAACGATTCTATGCTGCACTCTGTGTAAAAGATAGAGCATATCAGTACCATATCTAATAAGGTATAGTTCTGTTCCTTTCTCCTCTCATTCTGGTGTACCTTAGGCTTCCTTGTACCAATGCACACACCCGTCCACCATAGTGCAAGGATGTGTGTGTGTGATGTCAAACCTAGGTTTTAATACCAGAAGGGAACCCTTCCATCACAAAAAGCTAAGCTTTGACAAAGATTAACTACTTACATGTGTGCTGAACTGTACATCACAAATACAAATTGGAAAGGTTTGGAAAAAATAAATCTGTTATCCAACTTTATGCTTGTTTAGAGGTGGCTCACAGGGCTGGACTGGGAACCAAAACCGGCCCTAGCAAAGTGCTCGGCTAGCCCCCCATGGGGTTGGGTGTGCAGCCGAGCTATTTGTCAGGGCTGGTTTCAGCCGATTTTGTTACAAGGGCCGATATGACAGCTATGCTGCAAAAACGGCCCTGTAACAGAAACAGCCGCCAGGGGCCCAAAGCCGGCCCTCTCCTTGGTGGCCCACCGGGGGAAATGCCCGGTGCCAGCTACGGCCAATCCGGCCCTGGTGCCATATGTTTTTTTTAAATCCTTGTCTACCAAAGTTAGTAGATAGGGATTACTCAAATCCATGAGTGCATAAGAATGTTCATGTACCAAAATAGTATAATGCACAGTGCTAGTTTACATTACATTAGGGCTACTTTCCAATGCATTTAAGGATGTGTGCTCGAAAATAAACCCCAAAATAACACTTTGTACCAGGTTTGTAAGTGTTAATAAATCTGCTCCATAAACTAAGTATTTAAAAGTTAACACACTGATTTAGTGTGTCCTACTAATAATCTTGCATTACAACCCAAAGGAACCCTTTCTAGCAACCTTAGAATAAAGTAATATTGAGGGGAAAATTAAGGTTTTAAACCTATGCCCTGCAATTTGCAGGCAGAGTTTTGATGCCAGATCATAGCTCAATGTTCTATATTAGAAGGATTCTAACTCATGAACATTAAATAACAAAAGGATCTCTGTAACAAAAGCAGTAACCCACTGAGCTATTTACAAAAAATAAAAATCTGTGTCCAAAATCTTATTTACCAAACACTCATAATCTCTACTAATTCCTCCCTCAAAATTCACGGGAGCATAGTAATGGTAAATCCTGGGGAGGGATACAAAAGCCATTTCTTGGTCTCAAACCCTGTGATTCAGGAAATTTGGGGGATTGGGGGATTGTATCTGCCAAATGACTTTTTAGTGTTTACTAAACCATTATGTGATTCTGCAAGGGCTTATCAAATTGCCCAATGGGTTTAGAAATGGATATTTGCAATTGCAATTTAGAGCGGGTCTGTTTAGGGCATTACTTTCAAAGTGCGATTTGGTGTCAGATGTATCAACGGTTTACAATCACAAATCCAGTAGCATATCATTGAGAAGTTACTGTCATCTCAAGGAGGTAGAAACTGCTTTGCAAAAAGAAAGAGGTTCCCTGAGGGGACTTTCCCCTTTGTAAATGTTACAAAATGTTTTTGGAACAGTAGGCAGTGGTTCATGGTATCACTGCTAACTCTCAAAAGAACTTTTTTTAAAGTAAACTTTTCTTTTTAAATGCAGCCCATTTCAATCACTTAAAAAGGGTTGCATTGTAAACATGATGTTTCATTTATTTAAACACGATCACAAACATAGTAGTCTGCTGACCCTACCAGGCCACCATCCCTGTGTTGTCCTCCAATTGGAGTGAGTTGCAAATTGTAATTCATTAATTTTCATGAGGCAGGTAAAATGGCCACCAACTCTAAATGGGAATTTTGTGAACCACCATATTATTACATAGACATGTAAACAGAATGAGGACAACTCTCTCCCCCACAAGAGCCAGGGCAAATGTAATGCAATCAAAAATAGACCTGTGGGACTCATTTATATTCCACTATAATCTATTCATGAACAAGTGCTTTTGGACTCAACTCAAATATTACGAAAAAACATACAGGAGGACACCTTCTCATTTGTATGAAAGTACATTAGCAAACCAGGAGCAATACACAGCTCATAAACCACTAAATGCTATACATTAGTACATAGGTCAATTTGCAAAACGTTGATGCACAATTTTACTACTTTTAGCCAAATGAGTCTTGGTATATCACGCTTTAATGTGGACATAATAATCATGCTAAAAGATTATCGTAACAAAAGCATTAACTAAAAAACGGTATACATTGATTTGCACAGATGTACTATTCTTAACTCTACAACTACGAACCTTGAACATATGTATAAAGAAAAGTACATATGTGGTATGAAGTATAGTAAGCCTATACTTACCTTGACGATATTTTGGTTGTCAGTATGTTTGCCACAGTATTTCTGAAGCAAAATATTTTAAATGTAATATTCAATTACCATATTGACGATTTGTATGGGCCTCTTAACAGGGAAGGTTCTGTTTATGCCAATTTGACATACATGCTTCTGTGGGGAGAAGGATTAGCCTGATTTGTGCAACTTTCATATTAGCTACACTAATATTTTCTTACTTCATTCTATATTTGAGTCAATTTGAGTCGTTTGATGCAAAAAAATTGAAGCAGTTTGTATTGTGTTGCAAACGACATGCCTTTGGACATTGTATGAATTAACTTCCATGGCACGCACTTAGTTTAAATATTGGATTACTTTTTAGCATATGTGTTAACATTATTATGATGTTTTGTTATTCAAATGAATTAAGTTCAAGACTCTGGTGCTTATATTTTTGCACTGTTGAAGCTAGGGTCAGTGGTGTAGCAAGGTTGCCATACATAGGGGTAGTGGTGTAGCAAGGTTTCCATACACCCGAATGCAACCAAGAAAATGTGTCTTTTGTGTGGTTCGATGTACGTTGCCCCATAGGTAATGCTTAATTTGTAAAAGAAAATGTGCTGGGGTCCAAAGTTTTGTTTAGAAGCACGCTGGCGACACTATTTAAGGTTGGTTGCCGAATATCAAGTTTTGCATTACCTTCATTCAACCTCATGCCTCTTTAATTTGACCATCAAATGATCCCTATGTCTTTATCTCACTCTCGCAGGTTCTTTTTTTATTTCTGCTTTCTCCATTTGTCACTGTTTTTCCATTTATCTATTCCTCCTTCTTTCCCTCATTCATGTTTTTCTTCTCCTTGCTCTGTAACAAAGTAAGTTGAGGAAAATAAATGCCGGTCCAAAGATTTAGTGCCGATGAGCCTTACCTGCAACCACCGGCTCAAATTAAGGAATGGTCACAGGCATATCTACAACTCATCAAACATTCCTAGCCACACTGCACCCCCATTAATCTAAACCACCAGATTCCCACAAATGCTGGAGCAGTACTGGTAATACCAGAGTTCATAAAATGAGACAATAATTCAGCACCTACAAACATTTGGTACAAGTAGTGACAAGTGGTTTCATTGATCAAATTACCAAATTAACAAAAGTCTTTCGCAACGTTTTCTGTGCAAGCTGTGATATTCCTTCTAATCCAGAGATTATTCCTATGCTCCTAATTCTAGCATACAGGGCCGGAGAATTAATTCCTTATTTTGAAGGACCCTCACCCACAAGATATATGCTTCATCAACGGATCCTTACCTGGTGTATTCACAACCACTCAGTAGGCTTAACCCCACTTTTGGAGGGAGTACTTCGGTTTTATCAATCAACAGTTTTTCTATGTTGTGGGAATCCTGAAAAAAGTTACAATCACCTAACAGTGATACCCTCAGTAGCGGGTCATGGAGGAAGTGCCGCGGGGCGGTGGGATAGGGGAAAAGCAGGGTGGGGCGTAGTAATGTGTTATAAAAGGAAGACAGGCGGCACACCAGCGTCGTGTAGGTTAGGGTCTTTTATTAAGCAAAGACGTAGGAAAACCCAACCATCAAGATCGGGACCAAACGGGCAACTGACAGCCGTTGGACCGAACACTGGACATGTCACCGAGTCAGGCAGCACGAGCTCAGCGCGTGACATAGGCAACGACACAGAGCACAGGGTGAATATAACACATCTCTTTTCCTTAAACAGAGAATGAAAAGAATGCAACAGAACAAATTGGACAAAAGCTTATAGCAACCTTTTGCAAGGAAACAGGTGAAACACAAAGAAAAAAACAATGCAGCATTGAATACACTTCTTTCTCTTGAGAATGCAGGACCAGGTAAAACAGGCCATTCAACCCCACATCCTCCCTTAAACAAACAAAATTACACATAATCTTTTAAATAGGCAGGAGCAACCCTACGGCGAAGAGGTCTGCAAACCCCATCAGCAACAATATTCTTAGAGATTTGCACTGAAGGAACAGACTTAACCCTTTTCTGGTAAAGTGCCACCCGGCGGAGGTTCCACGTTTGACCATTCTGCAACTTAATGTAGTTGCCAACTACCGACTTTACTTGGTAGGGCCCCCTAAATTTGTTGAACATCCTCTGATTACCGCCAGGTTTCACTTTTACCAGGTCCCCTTCAGCTATTTTGGTAGAGACACGTTTTCCCGGGATGTTGCCTCCCACCTTGTTTATTCTCTCATGTAGCCAGGTAGGAATTAGTTTCGTACCCGCCGCCCTCCCCCTCATGAGCTCAAAGGGTGTTACGGACATGTTGCTATGAACCGTTGTGCGGTATGCCCACAGCATTTCTTTAATTTCCTTCTGTACTGAGAGGCCTGATGCTAAGGCAAGCTGCATAGTGCCCTTAACATGTCTATTTATCCTCTCACAGAGTCCATTCCCTTGTGGGTTGTAGAGCGAAGTACGCAAATGCTTCAAGCCCAGAAATACAAAATAATCCTCCATAATGGCAGAGGTAAGCTGCGTGCCATTACCTGTTAAAACCATGGAGGGAATCCCCTCACGTCTAAATATCTCATCAAGTACCTTGACAGTGGACTCAGTAGTGATACTTTTCATGAAGGCAACCTCCACCCACCTGGAAGTTGAATCCACCAATACCAAGGCGAATTTCTCAGAATCTAATAGGTCATGAAAAGGACCTATGAAGTCAATGCAGACCTTCTGCCACACACCATCGTCAGAAACAATTTTCCCCATGCCATCCTTACTTGCACAAACCTGTAACCTCTTTTCAGACTCCTTGCATAGCTGGCATTGCTCAACCCAACTCTTCACCTGTGCATCTACCCCCGGCCACCAGAAGTCAGCTTTGATGCTTTTACCAGTAAGGGTTTGGCCTAGATGGCCCTCATGCGCCAAGGCAATGATACGGGGTCTAAGGGATACCGGAGGTATATATTTTTCGCCCCGCACAAGAATATACTCGCCCTGTAAGGAAATCTCATCCTGTAACTGAACATAAGGCCTAAGAGCAGGTGAGACCGTACTTTGCCTTGACACCCCTTCCTTGCACATCTTAATTAAACCATCCATGACAAGATCTTTCCTCATTTCCTCAATCCATTCCCTCCTAGATATAGAACTAGGTAAATCACTTTCTAAGTCATCTAAAAACGCGACCACATTCTCGGTCACCAACTCTTTAGGCAGCTCTTTAGTGTCGGGTAATCTAGATAAACAGTCCGCAACACTGTAGCACCAACCAGGTAAGTATTCTACATTACACGTGAACTCTTGGACACTAACAGCAAGTCTCGCTAACCTCCCTGAGCAATTCCTAATTCCCCCAGGGGCTAAAACCTTCAACAGAGGCTTGTGGTCCGTTCTGAGTGTGAACGTGATTCCCCATAAATACACTCTGAAGTACCGGGTTGCCCATGCAGCCGCCAATGCTTCACGCTCTATGACCGAGTAATTCCTTTCGGTTTCAGTCAGAGAACACGAAGCAAATGCAACAGTGTTTTGTTTACCACCCCCTTTTTGTGTTAGGACCGCTCCAATCCCAACAGAGCTGGCGTCAACAGTGAGGATGGTGTGATATGACTGCACAAAACTTGAGAGAATGTTAGCATCTAAGATGTTTTGTTTGATCAATAAAAAGGCATTCCTCTGATCTGCACCCCAAGTGAAACCTTTCCCTTTCCGCATGATGATTCGCAAGGGTTCTACCTTTTCTGCAAAGTTTTTTACGAACTTCGCATAGTACTCAACCATGCCCATAAAAGACCTTAGTTTGTCTTTGTCATCAGGTTCAGACACATTACATATTGCGCTTACAAGGTCTTTTTTGGGTTGTATACCAAGGCCAGACACGTGGTACCCCAGGTAATCTACTTCCTCAACAGCAAATACACATTTTTCCCTTCGCAATGTTAAACCAGCCCTTCAAAGAGCAGTGAGAACTTTATCTAGAATAACATTATGGTCATCAATGTTCAAACCATGAATCAGGATGTCGTCCTGGAAAAATACTACCCTTTCAATGTCTTTGAGGACATCTGTGATGATTCTTTGGAACGCACTTGCTGCCGAGCAGAGGCCAAAGGGAAGTCTTTTGAATTGGTATGTACCCTCCGGAGTGATGAATGATGTAAATTGCTTTGAGTCCGGATGGAGCTTTACCTGGTGGTATGCGCTGCGGAGGTCCAACTTTGAAAAGATCTTTCCTCCACCCAAACTCAGGACAATTTCGTTTATGTTTGGAAGTGGAAAGTTATCCATTATCACAGCTTTATTAAGACTCCGCATGTCCACACAGAAGCGCAAGGATTTGTCCGGTTTCTGTGTGATCACTACTGGACTCAACCACTGTGTGGCCTCCACAGGTTCGATTATGTCATCCTCCAATAACTGCTAGATAATCTTTCTGACCTCATCCCTTGCGGATAGGGGTATCTTCCTTGCGGTGTGTTTCACAGGTGCTACACTCTTCTTGGTTTTAATAACATGTTGGTAACCAATGGCCTCCCCCAATTTCTCATTGAAGATGTTTTCATGTTTTTTAAGAATGGCTTCTAGGTTCTCATGAACTATATTGCACACATTTTCTCCCTCCACACACATTACAGGTGGATCAGCTCTCGGGTTCACCCTTATATTAAGCTCATATTGGTGTAACCATCCCAAAATTGCAGGGCCATGTGGGGATACATAAACCTTTCCCTGAGTAGCTCTCCCCTTAAACTTAATATTGGCCTCAAAGAATCCAAGGACACCAATGCTCACCCCTTGATAACCTCTTAGAGTGATGTCAGATTTCACTAAAACAGACTCGGTGCAAGATGAATTATACAATTTCTTTGGGATGATTGTGTAAAGCGACCCTGTATCCACCATTAAATTGACAACAATCCCATTCAACTCAAAATCTGCTTTAGGCCGAGATAGGACAACACCCTCTGTTAACTCCAGGCTGCCAGCAGACGTAATCATCATTACCTCCGCTTCATCATCAGTAGCTTCACTCTCAACCATAGCAACCTTTTTTGAGCTATTTGTTCTACACATTCGTGCATAATGCCCTTTCTTCCCACATTTTAAACAATCTCTAGATAAAGCCGTACAATTATTTGAATCAGCTAAGTGAAAAGGGCTTCCACATCTATTATAAGACCGTGTGGTCTGTTTAAACTTGCTTGTTGTCCCACTTCTATTAAAAGAGGTTGTGGGTTTCCCCCCTTATTTGTTTGTCTTCCTTGTATTAAACCTATGCTTTCTGAAGCATCTGCCTGCAAACTTGCAATTTCCTGACTACTTGAGTGTCCCAGTTGTATTCTTTTAAGCTCCTTCATGCACCTATCGCTTTCTTCAGCAACTTTAGCAATAGTAATTGCCTCAGTGAGGGTGGGGTTTTTAGCTGCCCACAACTTTTCTTGTGTTTTCTTGCTAAAACATTGCACAATTAATTGATCCCGAATCATCTCATCCTGTATGTTCCCAAACTGACATTTCACAGAAAGTTCTCTTAGCCTAGAGACAAATTCATCTATTGTTTCATTTTCCCTTTGAGGGGCAGTGTAAAATTTGTGCCTGCGCATTACTACGTTCTCCTGCTTAGCAAACCTAGTATATAGTCTAAATAGAGCATCTTTGTAAACATCATCAATGTCAAGAGGCGGGTTCGGCAAGTATTTAAATACTCTTTGTCCCTCTTTCCTTAAGGCACCCAGTAACAAAGCCTTCTTCCTGATGGCAGAAAACGTTGTACCATCCAAGGCTATGATGTAATTCTCAAATGCCTCACACCAATCATCCCATTCCATGGATGGTTCACCCGGGGCACTTAGAAAAGGAACAGGGGCTTGAATGGCATTACTCACATTCATGGTGAATACCCAAGAGTAACACTTACAGATATACTTAACACAAATCTCATAAAAACATAAATCAGAGAGGAAAATCACTCAGCAAGGTTCGTAATGTACCAATTTAAAGTGTGTGTGTCACTGTCGTCTATGTTGTAGATGCGTGACACACTGTGACAAGGTTGACTTTAAAGCGAGTGTGTCACTGTAAATTGGGCTTCTCTCCAAAATCGGCCGTCTTTAATGACAAACGTGTTTATTTAAAGTGCAGTTCCCTTGTGGTTGCGTGACACACGGTGACGAACTTGCTTAAAAGTGAGTGTGTCACTGTAGACTGAATTGCGCTGGTATCCATTTAAAATGCACTTTCTTTACTTGAGTGCGTTTCCCTTTTAAGTTGTTCCCCCCCAGTGGTGGGGCTCATTGGTACTGCCTTTCTGTTTACAGTGATAATTTCCCCTTTAAGAGCAATGGCACCATGGGGGCACTGTTGCCTGCGTTGACGGGCTGAAGACCAACAGTTAATGCTCCGTCACGCCTCATACGAAGACAGTTTACAGTTTCAGTTCCCTTCACGGTGAGCGATTACTCAACATACCTTCTCTTGAGGCTTACGTTATTGGTTTTAATTTCAATCCGATTTCTCTGGTCTGTGAGTATTTCCTCTGGTCGGGTTTTCTTTCTCGCGTCGTCTTTTCCGCTAAACTCTGTCTTTTCTTTCTCGCGTTACCCTCCGCCTTCAACTGTCGCCAAAATGTTATAAAAGGAAGACAGGCGGCACACCAGCGTCGTGTAGGTTAGGGTCTTTTATTAAGCAAAGACGTAGGAAAACCCAACCATCAAGATCGGGACCAAACGGGCAACTGACAGCCGTTGGACCGAGCACTGGACATGTCACCGAGTCAGGCAGCACGAGCTCAGCGCGCGACATAGGCAGCGACACAGAGCACAGGGTGAATATAACACAATGTAAAAAAAAAACGTATTGAAACGCACTTGGCGCAATTAAATTTGTTTTATTTATTTATTTCTTTACATTACTCCGGTCGGTCGTGAGCTGGAGTTTACCACCCCTGACTCTGCCCCTACCCGCCCAGCCCCACCACCCCACCGCATTCCCTCCACGAGCCGCTAATAGATACCCTAATAATATTTATTTAAGAACACCCTTGGCAAATTAAAATCAAAGAAGATGCGATGAGAGCATTAATTTTGACTCTACACCTGGGTCGTCCTTATGTTTCAGCTGGTCTATCATTGTGCTATTTAAAGCCAACAATGGTACCCAAACAAGTCAGCACAGGACCTCGGGGAGCATACTTTTTAAAAAACAACAATGGTCTCATGCAAAAGAATTTTCGAGCACAATAAAGATAGTCACAGTTGATTCTATATTGATATGACTTGTCCAGCCGGACAGTGGTCTCAATGGTTACTTCAGGAGGAATAGACAAGGAATTTCCTTCCACGGTCCCCCGGCCCAGAGGGATCCCCTGCCGACGATTGTTGCCCAGACGGACGAGGCCGATTGCATCCACTTTGAGGCCAGAGAGTACGAGGACCGCAGAACTGCACCTCCCGACCCTGGGCTAAATTCAGCTGCCCACGCCCGAAGCTGAGGGGCGGGCGCCTGAGGGCTGACTTGGACCACTTTGAGCCTGGCAGTGTATGGTGACTGGGCCCGGAACGGAGGGCCGTGCTCCTGGGGGCAGTGCTTCGGCCTCGATTTTGGCCTGTTCAGGGACTTGGCGCCTGGGGGAGCTTCCGGGGCCCACACTGGTGCGTCGCGCTGGAATGAGGAGACACTTGGCGAGGTTTGATCCTCCTGTGGTGGTGTGAGTGGACCGGCGCTGTCGGGGGTGCTCTAAGATTGCGGTGGTGACAGCTTGCGGATGGTGATGCTAGCAGAGGTAGGATCAAGACTGAGGCAACCTTTGGAGTGCTCTGACTCTCCCCCTAGGACCCACTGTGATACAGCGGGGACCTCTCTGCGCTGTCTACCCTGCCTTTCCCGTGCCGTGGAGCTATCTACCTGTGCCCGCTGCCTGTTACTTTACTCTCCCCCTGTTGGCTAGCTCTTGGATTCCATGAGAAGACGGTACATCAGGCGGGTCCCACACCAGTTACCCCTTGGCAGGGGGTTTTGAATGCCGGGAAGTGACTGACAATGATTACACAGGCCTGTGATAGGACGATGCACGCCTACATCACTGCCACACTCGGTGCTCTGAGGATGGGGCCTGTTCGGTGGTTAACTGTGCACCCCGGGCACCACCCAGCTGCGTGGGAGCACCTGAGCAGCCGGAATGGGGCATATGGATAGAACTCAACCAAAATTAGCGCTTAGTTCCAGGGGGTCCAAGACCGGTGACGCCACAGGAGCGACTGAGATTGGGGAACGAGATCTGGTGGAAGACACCCAGCAGCAGGATTTGCGTGGGTTACTAATAGACATGGAAAAGAGTCTTCAGGGGGGGATGACTGCGTTGGGGACCAAGCTAGATGTACTCACTTACCGTATGGATCGTATGGCAGAAAGACTGGACAAACAGGCAGAACGTATAGACATGTCAGAGCGCTGCCTCACTGAGGTAGAGGAAGCACAGACCTCTCTAGACACCGAAAACAAACAGATGAGCAGGGCCATGAAGACACTGCTAGATAAGAATGAGGATTTAGAGGCTCACCCTCGACGGTGCAACCTCTGCATCACGGGCCTGCCGAGAACACTCAAACCGGAAATATGGAGATATTTGTGGAGAACCTACTTAAGAAGCTCCTCGGTGACACAGTCTTCTCGGCGATGTTTGTTGTGGAGAGGGCCCACCAATCTTTGGGTCCGAGACCTAAGCCGGGGGCGCCGCCAAGGCCCATAATCGCTAAACTGTTTAATTACAAGGATCGTTGTATGGCACTGAAGCTGACGAGGGACAAACAACCACTCCAGTACAAGGGCTTGGTTCTCTCACTATTCCCGGACTTTACCGGTAGGGTGCAGGAGGCACGGAAACAGTTCGCACCGATGAAACAACAGCTACGAGAAATGGGCGTGGACTACGCAATGCTATACCCGACGAAATTGAGCATCAACCGGCAGGGAAAATCTATGATCTTCACGGACCCCAAAGCTCTACAGAAAGCCCTAAAGGAATGGCGGAAGCATCAATCGATCCACCCCGAGTGAAAAGGCTGGCACAGCTAGCGGCTCCATGGATGAGCAGGACTGACTGAGTTTTGTGCTGATAAGCCACACAAATTGGAATGCATGAGGTAGCATGGTGTGGGAGGTAAGGGGGGACTTAAGGGAGGGGTTGCATAAGCTCTAAGCGGTTCCCCTTATACTTGTATGATTTACGCGACACAAAATGGGGGTTGGCTGTGGCAAGTGGTAACAGCCGATAATTTACACTAATTGAACAAAGGTGGTCGTCCATGGGTGGCTTGAGATATCAAGTTATGCACTGTGCTGATATATATTATAGCTCACCCTTACATCCATCTAGTTAGAGAAGTGCTGTTGTAATGACATGAGAACAGAGGATAGATAGAACAGTTGGTTGCAATACTTGTCCCTTCATCATATGTGGTTTGGCTGATTATTGTTTATTTGCCAAGAGACGGCTGGTTAGAGTTGATGGTTACACGCATAACATTTTAGACCTGGGACGGGGAAGGGGCGGGTGGCACTGTAAGTAATTTCTTGACTGAGCTTGCACATTGCGGGCTACCTTTGCCCTCGCGTGACACCCACTGAGATTGGATACAGTGGGGATGGGGGGTTCTGTTCTTCTATTATAGGTTTGGATGTTCCTGGGTTGGGTGGGACATGCTGGGGGAGTTCTATGGGATGGGGGTAGATCCCAGCCTAGTTGGGGATGGGCAGGCGTGGGTGGGTGAGGGATGGGGTCCGCAGGTGTTGCGACGCCTGGAAGGAGTGTAGCAGGGAGAGTTTGAATTTTGAGGGAATGTTTCACGAGATTCTATATGTGGCACTAGCAGAATACTTTGGTAGGAGGTTTGTCTGTGCACTAATGGTAGGAGACCCATACAGTCTGCTGCAGACAGGAGGACTCGGGAGGGGGAAGCCTTAGATACACTGACATTGGTGACCTGGAATGTATGCGGTTTAAACGACCATCGGAAGGTTCGAAAGATTTTACAATATTTAGCTAGACATGGTGTGGATATAGCCCTATTGCAGGAGATGCACCTACCTCAAGACAGCCATATATTATGATATCGGGGCCCCATGGGCAACATACACACGGCTGGGTTCACCACACATGCAAGGGGTGTCCTTACGTGGGCCAATCCAAAAGCCTCACTGACGATGACACCGCTTGTGACGGACAGGGAGGGGAGATACGCGATTAGAAGGTGCAGCAGTAAGGGCATGGCACTATGTATAGTGAATACTTTGGCCCTAACTACCACCATCCAGATTTTTACACAGAGTTAGCAGCTAAGATCCCGACAGACTCGGAGGGGGTGGTCCTTTGGGGAGGCGATTTCAACATGACAAGACAACCATGCATTGACAGTTCGGACGGCCCCGACCGCTACCCATCGGCCTCTGCTAGAGTGCTAGAAACGCTACTTTCTCTTCTGGACTTGTGTGACGTTTGGAGGCATAGACACCCTACACTAGGAGGCTACAAACACTACTCGGCCCCTCATAATATGCACACCGGAATAGACTATTGGTTTGTCGCATCTCAATTAATCACCAGTATCCAGACCTGCACTATACTCCCACGTACATACTCGGACCACTCACCGATATTTCTGTCGATGGCTACTCCAGCACGACGCATTCCACCATTTGCATGGCGCTTTCCCCCACACTCTTTTTAGGGAGGAGTTGGCAACGGCCAGGACGTTCTTTGATGCCAATTTGGGCTCCATTGACTTGTTCCAGAATATTTGGGAGGCATTCAATCTGTATATCAGAGGCATCACTATATCCAAACACTCGGGGGTCCTGAAATCGATTAGAAGCAGTCTACAGGCATTAGAAACTAAACTCAAAGAACTGGAGCACAAACGACTCCAAGATAATAGCGCGACTCTCACCCAGGAACTTGCTAAAGTCCTACAGGAGTATAACGAGGAGGCAGATACTGAAGTCAAACACTTAGGTGAATATGCAATGCCAGATCATACTGCGAGGGAGAGTGACTAGGTGCGGTTCTTGCGCGCATTGCTAAAAGAGGCAGGGATAGAACGAGTATACCAGCGCTGAGGTCTGCAACGACGGACGAGCCCCTTTCGAATGCTCGGGTTGCGGAGCGCTTTCGTGAATATTACGCAGCGTTGTATGCTTCGCGTGGCCCAATTCCGGAGGAACGCATTCTGGATTACCTCTCTCATATAGAGCTGCCCTGGCTCCCTGATCTACGGCGAGAATTTCTAGTGCGCCCGTTTGAACGGGATGAAATTGTGTTGGCTCTGTCAACAATGAAGGCCGGGAGCGTGCCGGGAAGTGATGACCTCATCGTCGCCTTTTACAAGGCGTACTCAGATCTCCTGCTACCCCACTTACTCGCCCTCTTTGACGATATGGCGAACTCAGACACTATGCCAAGAACAATGCGAGAAGCGATTATTGTTGCGATTCATAAACCAGGCAAAGACCTGAGTGACTGCACTTCGTACCACCCCCTGTCACTATTGAATGTCGGCACGAACATATTCGCCAGATTGATCTCCAATCGCCTTAGCCCTATGGTTACCTCATTTGTAGCCCCAGAGCACGCCGGATTCGTTCCCACTCGCAACCTTACGTATAATCTTAGAACAGTATTTGTGGCCTTCCAACACACACGACCAGAGGTGCCTGCGGTAGCGGTCTTCCTAGACATGGAGAAGGCCTTCGACTCGGTCGAGGGGCCTTTCCTAAGACAAGTTCTGAGTCGGATGGGAGTGGGACAGCTATTTCTACAACTTCTAGCGATACTGTATACTTCCCCCACAGCCCGCATATGCATAGGTTCGCTCATCACGGATCCCATTATGGTTGGTAGGGGCACGAGACATGCTGCCCCCTCTCTCCCATCCTATATGCGCTCACGGCGGAACCATTAGCATGCGCCTTGTGTGAATACCATGGCCACAGGGGCATCCGATTCCCCTCATACAATTTGATCGTATCCACATATGCGGATGATACACTTTTATATGTCAGGGAGCCAGAGACACACCTATCACCGGTTCTCCGTGAAGTGGTATTGTTTTGCTCCCTCTCGGGCAATCACATCACCTGGAATAAATCCATTATGTTTCCGCTTACCCCTGTTACGAGGAAATTTGATCCGGGATACCCTATACAATGGATGACAGATGCGGTATGGTATCTGGTGATTCATCTCCATACAGACTCTGAGGTAGTCCTGCGGGAGAACTACAGGGTGGCGTTGGGGGAGAATGTCGAAAAATTTATCATCCTGCTGCTGTCCTTGTTGGGGCGTATTTACCTCATGAAAAGGATTGAACTACCGTGTTTTTTGTTCCTGTTCAATAACATCCCAATGGTCTTATCATCCCATTTCTTCCAACAATTGCAAGCTTTAATGATTCGACTAGCATGGGCTGGGAAACAACCCAGAGTGGCGTGGAACATACTTATTCATCCGTACGCGGCGGGTGGCCTGAATGCACCGGATCTGGAACTCTATTATCGTGCTGCACAGAGCGCGCATGCCTACCATTGGATACATGGTCCAACAGACACCACTCACATACGTATTGAAACGATTGTAGCAGATCCTACTCCTTTGCCTGCGCTGCTGGCAAAACCGCCGGACAGACGTACGAGCCTCCTTGACTCTCTGAACGCTGTCACGCATGCTTGGCACCACATGATGGATAGTCAAGCGTGCACTCTACTGTATGCTCCAAAGGCAGCTCTTACTTGGTGACCCTGGCTGACCCCGTGTATGGATAAAGGAGTGCTGTCGGCACTGAGAGTGTTACATATCCACAATATGAGGGACTTGTTTGATGAAGGTACTGCCCAAACTTGGGAAGGGATTGCAAATGAGGACATACCATACCCACAGTAAGTGCGCTTTCAGTTTCATAGGGTGAGACATGCGCTGGAGGATCATTTGGGCGACAACATGGAGGAGCAGCTTATGATTACATGGTGAACGCTAAGTCACCGGCTAAATTAATAACGAATCTGTATCGAATAGCTCTCTCGGAGAGAATGGCGGAATATGCAAAGCCGTGGCTAGCATGGCAGCTCGATTTACAAACGGAGCTGCAGGTGGAGATGTGGCAGTATGTGGCAATATTGCTGCACAAGCACCATTGACGACTTCTTACACGTAGCTTGGTCCTGCCTGGACGTTCTCTCTTTCCCGCACGCCGTGTATAGAGAGGTTAGTAGGATCACACAGCTTACGTTGATTCCGGACACTCTATTGGCTATCCTGGGCTACTCAAAGCCCCTACGACAGGCGCACAGGAGACTTGTAGACATTGCTTTCCTCCTTGCTAAGTGATGCGTTGCGCACACCTGGATGTGAGGCTCAACCCCTACACTAACATTGTGGTCCAGGGAGATGAGATAATGTTGCACACAATCAGAACTTTACAGCGACCTACTTCCTCCTCGCAATAGACCCAAAAATTTCTGGTCCATGTTTCTGGAAGGGAGAAAGGCATGGGACACAATAGAAGACGAGAGCACTAACAATCGGGAGGGCGGAGACGACTCGAACAGTTACACGGCGTCACCTCATGATGCAGCCTCCACTGATGTATAGTAAATGATCGGACGATATGCCCTGGGTGGGAGGTTTGGCCGGGGGCCCTCTCAGGAGAATGGTTACCAACGCACCTCTATGTGAGGATTATACACCATGCCGTTTTTGGGGATTGTAGGTCTCGATAACGTATAAGAGATGTTCCTCTCCCCTTAGACTCCTACCAATCTTATCTTTGAACTTTGTGTTATCTACCAATGTATCTATGAATATTGCTTGTACTTCTGCTGCCACTGATTACTATCAATGGTTTTGACGATTGCTTTTTTGTTTGTCAGTTTTTGAAATGCTAATAAACAAATAAAAAAAATAAAAAACATTGCAAAAGTAACAACGCAACATTCAACATCGCAGTCTAAATTGGAAAATTATGCCGTGTTAACTAAGTATTCGCAACACAGAGGCACCATGCCATAGGCCCTGACAACCAGTCAAATGTCCACGATAAAGTCAACGCAACTATTCAAAAATGTGAAACACGAACGCAAGAAAACTTGCGATGAGGTCAATCGCGATACAAAAAAAAGCATTGAAAACCAGTGGCAGGCCTGCAATTCTCACTTGTCTGGCAGGAAAATGCACTATAAAAGCAACAAAAACTACACAGAAAAAACAATCCAAAGCGCGTAGAAACATAGATGCCCTCTCTGAGTGCAGAGGCCAACGCAAACCCTAAAAGCCCTACAGACTACAAACAAGGAACAACGAGGTCGGGAAAGGCCAAGGGGAAGAGGGAGAGGAAAATGGGGTGCAGGTCACAGCAAAACCAGATCAGCGTCACGGAGGTGACAGAACACTATCATCAACTGACCCACAATTAGACTATTATGAATGCAACCGTAGTGTCAAGGAGGTCAATGAAGGAGGCCAAGAGATGCTAGCATGATGTGAAAATCTAAACCAGGCACAAAGCCGCTGCCAACAGGAAGGCAGCAATGGAGACAGGAGGCTTAATCCTGTGCCACAGGAGCAGCTGGAGGAAACAGAGGCCACAGTCATCAGTGTGGAGACGGTGCAAGGAGTCGAGAGTCCGGACACAGCTCGGGAGGACCTGACACAACATCAACAGGGTGAGTAACGACCAGGGAATGGGGGACGGGGGAGATGTGCACAATAGTACATATGCACAACAATGTGTAGCACACTGCACACCCACAAGGACCCTGGATCATGTCCCTGATCCCAGTGGCACACTGCAGCACACACACATAACAATAACAGCACATCCACTTTAACGACAATGTGGTACAATGTGCAACCCTGACACTGCAATGTGCAATAGAGTACACAGCTGGCTCCACACATGAGCAGAAACAGGCCACCTACATCTGACAGAGCTGGAAAATGTTAGATATAAATGGTCGCACCTCACATGCGTCATGTAGTCCAAATAGCCACTGTGCCACATCTAAATCCAGCACATCCAAAACTGTCACAATGTACATTGTCATAGAGTCTGCATGTAAACAAGAACAATGCGCCAACATACATGTCAACACAATGTCAACACGCATCTCCCCTTCACATTGCATAGGGACACCCAACAACTCCAGCAGAGCAGAGCTGACTACTCATCAGTGATGACGGAGAGGACCACCACACCTTCGACACCGACGTCCTATAACAGCCCATGGACATCCCATGTAACCCACCACCAGGACCGGGGCAGCCAAGCTACATTGAGGAGAACACAGCTCCTGCAACAGACCACACAGCGGGAAGCTCCCACAAGCATGGCTGGCTCCCGACACTTCACCGACCAACACATTGCATCCCAATGCCAGTTGTCAGAATGCCAAAAGGAGGTGGCTGCACAGGTGCGCGTGGGGTCCTAACCCATGGAAAATGAACTAGATCACATACATGGGTGTCTAATACCCTTCAGGGACTACTTACATCCCACAAAGGAGACCCACACTGCCACAGAGACACATGCAGATGCACATTTCTAGTACAGAACCACGCCCAGAGGTACGCAATTATCAGTCACACACCCACGTTGGCTCTGTGTACGATGGCCCAGTCTACTCCTCTTATGTATTGAGTGGGTGACGACAAAGCTACATGTCCAAGCTCTAACCCGCTGCCTGCAGTGACATGTCTGCGTTCACTGTACACAGCACAATGTAATGTCTAACTATGAGCGTAAAATCCGTTCTGCTCGCGGAATTTGCGGATTTTAGGCAAATTCGCAATCCGCAAATTCTCGCGAATTTGCCGACAATTCGCAAATTCGCGCGCAGCGGTTTTTTTTGCTTGGTCGCGCTTGACAAATACAATATTGCGGCGCGCGGCGTTCACTTACCGTCATTCAGCATTTGAAGAGTTGTTTTTCTCCATGTTTGCGTTTGCTGCGCCATTTTAGATCTTGCTGCGTGATCCCGTGGGACTTTGTCGACCGCGATTTTGTTATCGCGGCTCGCCACCTTGCACAGCGAGAGTTTGTCATTGCGAGTACGTCATAAAGGCCCGTGATCACGTATCGCGGGAGTAAACAATTGCGAACTCGAAGATGCGGCGGGCAGCAACAATCTTGCACTCGCGAAATTGCAAAATTTGCCATTCTGCACAAGAAATCAACCAGCAGGCAGCATAACCTTCTGAAAATGATGATTTTTATCAGAATAACTCCTCAGGTTGACATTTTCCTGCACTTTTTTTTGCAAGGAGTCCATTTTGGGGGGCGGGGGTTGGAGGAAGGAAGTGCCCCACAGTCTCCAACTTCCTGTTCCTGTCCAGCAGGCTCCTCCCAGTTCTTTGTTCATGTCCTGGTCACTTTATTTTGGATCTTGACCTGGAAGGATTACTTTTTGTGGATGCTGCTGGATATTAGGATTTGAGGCCTTTTTGACTTTCTTTGGATCACTTTTGGATTAGAAATTTCACAAGTAAGTTGATGTTGTTTGTTTGGGGGCATGGATGGCATTGGATTGTGGTGATTTTTGTGTGTTTTTCGATTTTTTGGCTGTTGTTAGGGCCTTTTGCCCAGGGGTACTCAGTGGTGCATGGACTGAGTCTTTCTGTGGGGTCTCTTTAATGTAAACATCATGGAGGGCATGGATGGCATTGGATTGTGGTGATCTTTGTGTGTTTTTCGATTTTTTGGCTGTTGTTGGGGCTTTTTGCCCAGGGTACTCAGTGGTGCATGGACTGAGTCTTTCTGTGGGGTCTCTTTAATGTAAACATCATGGAGGGCATGGATGGCATTGGATTGTGGAGATTTGTGTGGTTTTTTTTAAATTTTTTGGCTGTTGTTGAGTCCTGTCCATGTGGGTGGGGGCCATTTTGAGGCCTGGTCCAGGCAAGGCCTGGCCATGTGGGTGGGGGTCTAGGGGCCATTTTGAAGCCAGGCAGTGTGCTTTGTTGTGCCATAGGCCTGCACCCAGTCTGCCATGCTTTCATCCATTATGCCCAGGGGTACTCAGTGGTGCATGGACCGAGTCTTTCTGTGGGGTGTCTTGAATGTAAACATCATTGAGGGCATGGATGGCATTGGATTGTGGTGATTTTTATGTGTTTTTCAATTTTTTCGCTGTTGGGGCCTGTCCATGTTGGTGCGGGCCATTTTGAGGCCTGGTCCAGGCAGGGCCTGGCCATGTGAGTGGGGGTCTAGGGGCCATTTTGTAGCCAGGCAGTGTGCTTTGTTGTGCCATAGGCCTGCACTCAGTCTGCCATGCTTTCATCCATTATGCCATGGGGTAGTCAGTGGTGCATGGACCGAGTCTTTCTGTGGGGTGTCTTGAATTTTTCAATATGATTGAGGGTATGGATGGCATTGGATTGTGATGATTTTTGTGTGTTTTTCGAATTTTTGGCTGTTGTTCGGGCCTTTTGCCCAGGGGTACTCAGTGGCGAATGGACTGAGTCTTTCTGTGGGGTCTCTTTAATGTAAACATCATGGAGGGCATGAATGGCATTGGATTGTGGTGATTTTTGCGTGTTTTTCGATTTTTTGGCTGTTGTTGGGGCCTTTTGCCCAGGGGTACTCAGTGGTGCATGGACTGAGTCTTTCTGTGGGGTCTCTTTAATGTATATGAAACAACAAGAGAGTAAGGGTATATCTAAGACCACTCTTTTACCCCTTCTGAAATGTATAATAATCAACAAAAGAGTGTCAAAGTAAGTTATATATAACAAAGAACAAGACTCAAAAACCATTGATATCAAATAGACAGGAAGGAAATTACCACCGTCTATAAGAACAGAAATTAAGTAAAGAAAAAAGGTGCATGTGCTCAGTGAAGAAAAAGAACCCTCAGGCACCGCCTGTAAAGGTCAGTAGCCAATTGTCTTCATTGGGTCCAAAAAAGTAGGAAAAACGAAATAGTGATAAGGAAGTGCTTTAAAAAGAGCATGGGCTACTCATCACACAATAAACTTTATTAAGAGGGTAGCTCTAACTCTAATGAAAACAGTGCAAATTAATGGACTGGTGATTGGTTGGGTTAGTTTGAACCAACAAGTCCTTACTAAAGTGACGGAAAAACCAAGATGGTCAACATGTTTCTGCTTAAGAGCCAAGGATCGGCTCAGCATTCGTCAGGACCAAAGAACTCTATCATATACCTTGATGGGCACACACTAGGGTGTCCAAAGCTAAGGTGTAGAGACAAAATATATAAAAAAACTAATACAACCTGATTAGTGTAGACTTCCTGTATTGGGTAAGTCTTCCAGCAGTCTCACCCCTAAGGGGGAGACAAAAAATCTGAAAATAAAATGAAAACAAAGACAAATTTGTTTTACAACATGACTAATAAGACGTTTTTTCAGAAGTCATGTATTTACATCAAACATGCACCAATATTCTAACTGGGAGTAATTATTCCTGAAGAATATATTCATTAAGGACTTGAGATACTAGGTCCAGAGAAAGGCCATTACAATGCATGAATGTTTCAACAGAGCTCCTAATTTTGGAAGCCTGATTTAAATAACATGCAGATATTGTTAGTCTGCGTTCACAGGGTAGATATATAATTTTTGAAGTGCTCGTCATGGTTGTGAAACCAACCAAGGTTGGGAATGAGGCGACCTGAGAAAGGGGCATATGAGGCTGGCCAGTCGAATTACCACAAAGAAAAGGAAAAACTCACATTTAAAAGCCCTCAATAGGACCTCATGGGCTGGCGGTGGGGGGAAACCTTCACGCTCGGTCCATCTGTAAATGTGACATTGTATTGCGCAGATGTTAAAAGGCACCCAAATCCGTCTAGATCTATTTAAGCAAATGGTGGCGGTACAGTGATAGCATTACATGCACCTACTAGATCCGATGCGACTCCCCGCCTCCGGACCTATTCACAGCCGCGTCCGCCGCCCGTAACATCAAGCGGCAATGAAGACGCGAGTTTGTTTTAAAAGGAAGAAAACGCGGAAGCGCCGGAGGGGCGCGGCTCGCGTTAGCCAGTGGTCACGTGCTCATAGTCACGTGCTCTCGCCAGTTCTCCTATCATTTAAAGGGGCCTTGTACCGCACTTCTGTTGTCAATACACGGAAAGTGAAAAAAGACCCATTTGTCACAGCAAGACAAAAAGAGAACCGAATACTATTGGCAAGAGAAGGGGCACAAAATAGAATGGTATTTGACTAAGCGCCCTATTTCACCTAGTAAGACTGCAGTCAAACGCTACACCAACCAAATTGCAACAGATATTCATAATAAAATAATGTTACACCCCAACACTACCTAACAAAACGTATAGCACCAAATGAGAGCTATTTTTGAGGAGAGGGTGAAAGTCCTTATAAAGAAAAAACACTGTGTGTAACCCATAAATCCTTCATATTTGTAAAGTAGGTCACTGAAAATCAGAATCATGTAATCAGGGGTAAATCATTTATAACAGTTATCGTCGCATTACCGTGCCCCATGGTATTTCGTCATTAAGTCCATGTAGGTGGGTAGATAAGCGACATATCCACCTCTGTTCTTTTTCAAAGAGGGTTCCCTCATTATTGGAGTGGATTTGTTCTATCACAACCCATTTCACATCGTTGGGGCTGTGACCATTTTCTAGATAATGGGTGGTTAGTTTGGTAGTATTCCTGCCACATCTAATGTTGCTGCGATGCTCCCCAATGCGTGTCTTTATCCGCCTGGTGGTCATGCCCACGTACCTCAAATGGCAGGGGCAAGTAATCAAGTAGATAACATTACTTGAATTACAGTTAGTGTGACTTCTCAATTGCCATTCTTTCCCTTCCTCCAATTGTAAGACCTTAGTAGTGGTGGTAAGGTGACACACACTACATCCCCCACTGGGGAAGTGGCCTGTAACGGGTGGTAAACCCCAGACATTAAGCACAGTTTGATGGTGAAGAGTCTGATTGGTTCTGGGGCGGGTATGTACAAGTGCATCATGCAAACTCCTTTCTCTTTTGTAGGAAAACAAAGGCTTTTGCCAATTGCGACCATTACTCGTGAGTATTCTCCAGTGCTTATTAATGCAACGACTGACGGCATTGGAGATATTGCTAAAGGTGGTCACACATGTTAGAGGAACAGCAGGTTCCGCTTCCTTTTCATGGTCCTCCAACAGGGCCTCTCTATTATTGTTCCTAGCCCTCTTGCGGCTCTTTTGTAGGACTTTCTTAGGGTATCCTCTACTTGATAACTTTATAGTGAGGTCATCAGCCTGGGTGTTAAAATCATTGAGATTACTGCAATTTCTACGGATGCGTAGATATTGGCCGAATGGGAGGTTTTCCCTTAAGGGACGAGGGTGGAAACTCGTGAAATGAAGGAGGTTGTTAGTACTGGTAGGCTTGTAGTAGGTTTTACTCACAAGGCGATTGCCAGCTCTGGATAAGATCACATCTAAGAAGACAATTGATTCAGAATCATATTGGTGGGTGAATCTAAGATGGGGGTCACACGTGTTCACCCAATCAAAGAACGCTAGAAGACTCTCTTCTGACCCTTTCCAAATTAAAAGCACATCATCAATGTACCTCTGCCACAGGATAACATTGAGAGTGTAGGGGTTACTGGCTTTCAAGATGTGTGTCTTCTCAAAATTGTGTACATACAGCCCCGCAATACTGGGGGCAAAGGTACTACCCATTGAGGTACCAGTCTTCTGTAAATAGATGGTGTTTTGGTACTGAAAAAAATTGTGTTTCAGTGCTAGAGTAGCACAGTCAATAATAAAAGTCTTAGAGGTGTTATATGTCCAGGTGGTCTGTTCCAACACACCCGCAAGGACCTTTAAGGTAGCATCCTGCGGGAAGCAGGTATATAGACTTTCGATGTCTAAGGAAACCAAATAGCAAGGTTCTACAGTGAGTAACATCGAAAGGAGACTTTTAGTATCCTTAATGTAGGTACTGGTGGATTGTACCAAAGGTTTGAAAAAGAAATCGCAATATTTTGAGAGGGGCTCTAATTGGGAGCCGATCCCTGACACAATAGGTCTTCCGGGAGGTGGGACCCGATTTTTGTGAGTTTTTGGAAGGGTATAAAAATATGGTATTTTTCCTTCCGAACCAGTAAGAAAATCTGCCTCCTGTTTGCTGATGTAACCATCCCTTTCCGCAGTGCCAACTAAGTCAGTGATTTCATCCTTAAGGTAAGGGGAGGGATCCTGTTGGAGGATGGTGTAGCTATTAGTGTCACCCAGGAGGCGTTTACACTCATTGTCATAAGCAGTGGCATCCTGGATGACAATGCCACCCCCCTTGTCCGCACTTTTAATCACTATTTCAGTGTTCTTCTGTAAACTTTCTATAGCTTTGTACTCCCCGGCTGTTAAGTTCTTACATGGACTGAGTCTTTCGGTGGGGTCTCTTTAATGTAAACATCATGGAGGGCAAGGATGGCATTGGATTGTGGAGATTTTTGTGGGTTTTGTTCGATTTTTTGGCTGTTGTTGGGGCCTGTCCATGTGGGTGGGGGCCATTTTGAGGCCTGGTCCAGGCAGGGCCTGGCCATGTGGGTGGGGTCTAGGGGCCATTTTGAAGCCAGGCAGTGTGCTTTGTTGTGCCATAGGCCTGCACCCAGTCTGCCATGCTTTCATCCATTATGCCCAGGGGTACTCAGTGGTGCATGGACGGAGTCTTTCTGTGGGGTGTCTTGAATGTAAACATCATTGAGGGCATGGATGGCATTGGATTGTGGTGATTTGTATGTGTTTTTCGATTTTTTGGGGTGTTGATGGGGCATGGCCATGTGGGTGGGGGCCATTTTGAGGCCTGGTCCAGGCAGGGCCTGGCCATGTGGGTGGGGGTTAGGGGCCACTTTGAAGCCAGGCAGTGTGCTTTGTTGTGCCATAGGCCTGCACCCAGTCTCCCATGCTTTCATCCATTATGCCCAGGGGTACTCAGTGGTGCATGGGCCTAGTCTTTCTGTGGGGTGTCTTCAATGTAAACATCATTGAGGGCATGGATGGCATGGGATTGTGGTGATTTTTATGTGTTTTTCGATTTTTTGGGGTGTTGATGGGGCATGGCCATGTGGGTGGGGGCCATTTTGAGGACTGGTACAGGCAGGGCCTGGCCATGTGGTCGGGGTCAAAGGGCCAGTTTGAAGCCAGGCAGTGTGCTTTGTTGTGCCATAGGCCTGCACCCAGTCTGCCATGCTTTCAACCATTATGCCCAGGGGTACTCAGTGGTGCATGGACCGAGTCTTTCTGTGGGGTGTCCTGAATGTAAACATCATTGAGGGCATGGGTGGCATTGGATTGTGGTGATTTTTATGTGTTTTTCGATGTTTTGGGGTGGTGTTGGGGCCTGTCCATGTGGGTGGGGGCCATTTTGAAGCCTGGTCCAGGCAGGGCCTGGCCATGTGGGTGGGGTTCTAGGGGCAATTTCGAAGCCAGGCAGTGTGCTTTGTTGTGCCATAGGCCTGCACCCAGTCTGCCATGCTTTCATCCATTATGCCCAGGGGTACTCTGTCAGTGGTGCATTGTATTGGTCTTTCCATTTTGGGGGGTGGGTATAATAAAAATGCTTACTTGCAAACTATTAATTGAAGCGCTACATATGCAAAATTTATTTACCTGATGTTCCTCTGGCTTTGTTTGCTTTTAGGTGCAGAAAGACGAATCATCAGCCTCATCGTTCCTCATCAGTGCCAGGAACAAGTCCTGCTGCGGTGTGTGCAGCACAACGTCACGTGTGGCCACAGGCAACTCTGCAACTTGTGCAACTGCGGCCTGCTGTTCTGACATCTGAAGAAGATGGCCCCAAAAAATGTTGCCCGTAGCTCCTCTAGCAAGAAAGTTGCCAGTAAGGAGCAGAAGAAGCAAGTGGCGCCACTTACCAAGGAGACTAGTGTGCCGACCGCCGCATTTTTTGGGGAAAAAAAAGTACGCCTGCAGCAGCAGCGGGGTCTGCTGGGGACCAAGCTGGGAGCAGCACCTCCGCTCCATTGGGCTCAGTGCCACCACCACCACGCCAACTTAGGTCCAAGCCCTTGAGTGCTGCAAGGGCAGCCAGTGTAGTTGTTCAATCACCATCGACCAGTGATGTTGGCTCATCGCAAGAAAGTAGCAGCATCCCTCAATCAACACAGGTTGTTGTAACTCATCTGACGAGTGTTCAACAACCACAGCCGCAACAACAACCACATGTGCAAGTACAAGTCCAAGTACATGTGGAAGGAGAGGCGGCGCAAGGAGAGGCGCAAGCAGATGTGAATGGAGCGGCACAAGTGCCCAAAAAGTTGTTCCTCCCAAAGTAGGGGCACATCAGGAAATCGACATTCAAGCCGAGGTATCATTTGAGGAAGCCACTCCTCCTGATCATTCATTGTCTTCCAGATCCCTAGCAAGGAAAAGATCAAGGATGGTGTCTACATCTTCTTCAAGCCCCCTTCCTTCTGATGATGTGGATGAAAAAATTGGGAACCACCACGGCCGTCTGAGAGCGAGGCACACCATGATCTGACAAAGGTAGCTAAGCGTAAAAGGAAGGTCCCCGAAAGTCTCTTTGCTATGGAGTGTGATGATGACACTGAACAAGAAGTGGTGTATACTCCTGCTGATGAAGACTCTCACGACGACGACGCAGTTATCGTAGACGTCACTCCAGCCTCAGCGGGCATGCAGCAAACAGACATTTTCACCCTATCCCAAAATGCTGCTGAGCGTTATGTTGGCGACGTGGCAATGGGACCACCACCAATGTAGTTAACTAGTACACCACCTCCTACCGCTTCCATATTGTCTCGCCAGAAGGGACCTCCATCCACCTCGACCTCCATTTCCTCAATTAGTGGTGCTGTCAGTGCACAACGTAGTAAATTTCGGCAACACACATCCTCCACTTCATCTGGCATTAGCATTCCCAGTATCGCCTCCTCCGCCCCCCACAGACATTTGAAGTCCGCAGTTTGGGACTTCTTTAGTGTTAGCCCAACAAGGAAAAACATAGCCATTTGTACCATTTGTAAGGTTCGAGTTAGTCGTGGTAAGCTTGGTACCAACTATGGTGCCGGAGGCCAGAGAGGTCATCTTGAGAGACAGCAATTAAATGGCATGCGCACCTAAAGGAGATCAAGGTAGCCCGAATTGCAAGTCAACAAATTGTATCCATTGATGTTTCATCTGATGGTGACAAGGAGGAAAAAGCGTCAAACATTTCTTCACTTACACCCAGTCCCCCTGTCAGCAGCACACCCCCTGCAAGATATATGAGCCACACTAAGAGTGTGGGAAAGAGTGAGACACCAATGCGAAAAAGTTCATCATCACCGAGCGTAACTGGGTCGAAGAAGTCATCATCATCCCGTAAAATGATCCCGCCCACCATTAGAAGCATGTTGTTTTCAGATGCGCCATTTGAACACTAAGCTGGCTAAAATGTTAGCGCTGGACCTTCTCCCTTTTTCTTTTGTGGAAGGGGTGGGTTTTCTTGAATTAGTGGCAACGCTCTGCACTAAATGGAAGGTTCCTAGCCGGTTCTATTTTGACAGAGTTGCGGTTCCAACACTAAATGAAGATGTGCTGGAGGTGATACGCATGCGCGAGTGATTAGCGCTAGCAACGACGCTGACCGATTGCGGGTATCCAGTACCTCCGCCTTTGAACCTGGTTTCTACAGCAAACCGGACACTTGCCTGCTTGTGCTGTCGCTGCCTTTGTCCGACGGAGGATGCCTGATTAACACTGGCTCACCGTCCCGTATTTCAAGGACGCTCCAATCTCCACAGCATTAGACACGACGCTTTACAGCCCCGCCTGTCCAGGTTTCCACTCCTTTTCACCGCGCTAGGACACTTCTTGCTCGCCTGAGCGAGGGCCGGGTCCCCTCCCTCAATAACTCCATGCTGCGGACCACCGCCAGCAACATTAGGTGTTGTACGAGGCCCTGATGAGAATCTCCAAGGAAATATAGGAGATTCGAAACGCGTAGGCCCATCCCTATACTGGTCTGCCATTGATCTAAGAGTTACAACTTTATATAGATCATCAGCTATTTGTTGGACACCTTCTAATTTTCGCTGGATTTGCTAAAGAATTATTTGAAATTGCAAAACCTTTGTGAACGTTCTATTTTTCATTACAGAGTACAAATAGCGTGTTAAAACTAAGGCAGTACCAGTATTCTCGTTTCTCTTGTTGTAGATAATGTATATATGGTATGTGTGAGATTAGCGTGTATGCTGTTAAATGTTTGGTGAAAGTGATATGATTGTAGGAATGAATGGTGGTTCGCTCCACATTGATTGCTTTTTCATGTGTCCCTTTTGCATTCTTGTTTTTTCCTTCAATGTTTCATTTCCAAATGTACAAACAGATTTTATAAAATACTATTGAATATATAATAAAGCTGCGATTAAAAAGCATTCCCCTTTCTGAATTTGATTTTCGGTTAGTGGAGGATTTATCCCAGTTTTCATTCACTTTTATCAGCACTGGCACCCCCTTCTGTTGTTTAGGAGGTGATTGGGGCAGCTTTGCAGAAGAGTGCTGTTCACACTATACATCTGACATCAGACATGTGGACCAGTTGCCAAGCCGTTGATTACATGTGCATCACTGCACACTGGGTCTCTTTTTCAGGGGTTAAAGTAAAGGTAACCGCAGGTGTTGACACGGACAAAGTTTATAAAGCTGCTCGGAAACATGTAACACTAGCCATGTTTGCCATGGAGGAAAAATCATACAGGAGAAAACATTTTGCATGAGTTTAACACAAAGGTCTTTCAATGGCTGTCCCCAAGAAAACGCATGATTGGTTATGTTTCCACGGATAATGGCGCCAATGTAGTTAAGGCCATGGATAAGGGTAACAATTTCAGAGTGCCGTGTTTGGCGCACTGTATAAACCTGGTTGTTAAAAAATTCTTGAGTGAAGAAAGTCCAGTGTGCGAGTTACTGACCACCTGCCAAAGAATGTGCACACATTTCAACCATTCTTTTAAGGCCCGGGAGCAGCTGAGGTGCCTGCAACATGAACGGAAAGTGCCAGTGAAAGCACTCATCCAGGAGGTGGTAACACGTTGGAACTCAACCTTCCACATGTTTGAGCGTCTGTATGAGCAGTATGCGTTAGTCGATCAGTATTTCTTTAAACTGGGTACACCTATGATAGACATGAGGATACAGGTGGAGCAATGGGAGCTAGTTAAATGCCTGACAGACATGCCATGCTTCGTCCTTTTGAGGTCTTCACGCGTGCAGTCAGCAGCGAGGACTGTAATTTGGGGAAAGCGCTCCCATTGTTGCGCATGCTAGAGTGCCAACTGAAGGCGGCGTCTTCTACTTTTCAAAAAGATTGAAAGCAAGAAGCATTTGAGTTGGCGGGGAAGTTATTACAGCGCCTACTTTGCGATGAACGTCGTCAAAAGTCCACACAGAACAGCATTACATTTCTGCTACTATTCTGGATCCACGGTACAAAAAGGCAGTGGCAGGCAGAGTATTCTTTCCTATTGATGACGCAGATGTTACAAAGTACAAACATTGACTAGCTGTGTCAGCCAGTCAGTTTGAAAGAGAACGGCAGGAAATTGAAGGAAAAGGCAGTACATCAGCATCAGCAGGCAATCAGGAGTCAAAAAAATCCACTTCTGCATCTGTGGCAGTGGCAGAAGTGAGGGACACCAACTTAGATGAGGGAAGTTCTTCTCTGTTAACTGACCTACTCCTGTCCGAATTCGCAGAGTTTGAGGACGAGCTCTTCTTCCCTGACACCGAGCCCTGAAAATGAGTCAATGAATCACTAACTTTCTTTTTCGTCCTTATTCACTTTTATTCCTGTGTGTCTGTCTTTCTTTGTTTTGCAAAATCTTAATAAAAAAAACTTTAATCACCTAATCACAAAAACAAGCCCATCAGCAGAACTGTCTTCACTTATTTGCTTATTGATTTAAAGGTGCCACAGTCTGCATTCCTCAGGTTCACAAGTTCACAAGAACATGCTCCTCTATCCTCCTCCTCCAGACTCCTATTTCCCTCAAAGCAGATGGCTGGATTACGCCCAATGAACAAAGACTCTGCACTTGTGGGGGTGTTCTAATTCTTTGCGGGTGAGTTGATGGGTCTGGGGCATTGCTGTGAAGGTCTAATACCGGATAAAAGTGGTTTGGAGAAAATCGGAGCAGAAAATTTTTTGCGCTTTTGATCACTTGCCTGTTTTTGGGGTGCTGTTTGGGGGGCTTTTAGGTTGTTGGGGGTGGGTTTTGCGGTCTGGGAGCACTGCTGGCACAGTCTAATGTTGATTGCATTTGTTTTTCAGGAAATCCATGGTGGAAAAGGGGACTTAGGGCCTAGCTGCCCAGCGTATTTGGACTGAATTGAAGGTGGGCCCATTTTTGCCTATTTGGGGGTGTTCTGCTTTTTTGCGGGTGGCTGCAGGGGTCTGGGGGCTTCCAGGTTTTTGTGGGTGGGTTTTGGGGTCTGGGAGCACTGCTGGCACAGTCTAATGTTGATTGCATTTGTTTTATAAGAAATGCATGGTGGAAAAGGGAAGTTGGGGCCTAGCTGCAGAGCGCATTTGGACTGAATTCCAGGTAGGCCCAAAGTTTTCTAAGTGTGGCTTTTCCTGGGTTTTGCCTTTTGGCTTGTTGGGGGTGTTAAACTTGTTTTCGCCCGGGTTGACAGTTCTGGGGCCATTGCTGGGAAGGTCTACTACCCCAAAGAAAGTGTTTTGGAGACAATCCCTGGGGAAAAAGTTTTTGCACTTTCTGAGATTTAGCTCACTCTACCGTTTTCAGGGGGCTGTTTGTGGGGGTTCCTGGTGTTTGTGGGGGGGTTTGCGAGTCTTGGAGCAATGCTGGGTATGGATACTTTTCCTTGCTTGCAAGTGGTTTGAATACAATCCATGGTGGGTAATTCGCAAAATTCGCCCATGCTTAGTAATGTCGCAGGGCCCTCTTGCAAACAACATGACCACAGGGACGCACGCAGATAGTATGTGGAACTGGCTATGGGCACGTGCACCCGGCCCCTTTATTGGCAGGGCCACATGTACAGTGACGCCTGTTCTGAATGTGTGTGGGGTGAGTGTAAGTCAGCCTGCATGAAGGGTTGGTGCTGAACAACAGGAACAGTGAACACCATTGAAACGGAAACGGAAATCACCAGCATAACAGAGTCAACTGTTTAGCAACATGGAGGCAAACATGCAAACAGAAGTGTCCGTGAGTTGCAGTGCACTGAGGTTTGGGCACAAGATCTGAGCGCGCTCATGTGAAAAAAATGTCTAGGGTTGTGTCTCTCCCTGATGCAGATGCAGTAGGGTGTGTTACACCTGCATGATCTTCTCATCAAAGTTCTAGGTCTCCCACATTACCTGAGGTGACATTGCTGTCCAACCTAACCACAGCACAAAACTCAATCAGTAACGGTCCATGTGTTGCGGTGCACTGAGTCAGTGGAACCTGTAGTGCTGAGCAGTGTATCAGGCAGATGATGGCATCCATGACGGGTGTGACCAACTCCGTTAGTCTGAATGTACCACTGTTTCGACTCTGGCAGATGACGGATGGAGGCGGTCTTGGTGATGGTGGCTTGTGCCTCCTGTTGTGATGCGATGTCCAGGCTGGTCATGACTCGATTGGATGTGTGAGCCCTGGTTGACCACAGTTGAGGCTGTAGGCAGCGGACAGCAAAGGGCCACAGACACATGGCGTTGATGACCCCAAGGCCATTGCCTCAGAGGCGTTCCAAATATTCAATCAGACAGGGTCCCTGACTTGAGCTGCACAGAGTTAGTGGCCCCAGAAACACAGTGGCTTGCACATGGGTTAGTGACTTGCAGTCCACTGAGGTAGGGCCACGCAGACTGAGTGGGTCCTCGACGATGTCCAAGTGGACTGTGGCAGAGAGGCATGGGGGACACTACAAGGTATCCTCCAAGGAATGATGCAGAGGGCAGTAGCCATCCGGCAGCAGCAAATGGAGGAGTGGAATGCTACAGCCTTGTTTCCACCACCAATTGGGTATCAGCTACATGAGGATGAAAACTACTCCCTAGTCCATAGACTCAGACGTCACCAAAGTTCGACCAGAGAGTGTCCATGAATGTCGGGGAACAGACTTAGTGAGACCGGGGCTGAAAGTATATACAGTCTTCGATGATGCCGGTACAATGATATGAACTTCGCCATTGCTAAACCAAGACTCAGTCCCAAATGTGTGACCTACTCAACCGCAATGTGGGCCGGAGGCAGCGGTTAGCAGTGGCCCACAGCCACATGTTGTTGGCTCGCGATGCACAGAGTCAGCGACACCAGGGCAGTTGTCAGTAGTGTTCGATCCTTTTTTCCTCCCGACTACAACGCGTCATCCTCTTACACCTCTCCTTACGTGCAATGATATGTTCTCTGCCTTTTGAAAAATCGATGCTCAGTTCCAATTGTGTGACCTACTCGAGTGCAGCGTGGGCCGAGGGCAGTTGTCAGTGTGGGCCCACAGACATGTTTGGTTGGAGTTCCAAACACAGACTTGGTGGCACCACATCGAAGGGAGTATAGTGACATAAACTCAGCCATAACTAATGTTCTCTGCCATGGTGTAATTAAGACTCAGTTCCAAATGTGTGACCTACTAGTCCGCTCTGTCTGCCGGTGGAGTGTGTCAATGATAAAGGAGTACTGCGGAGGCCGTGATTGTATGAGGAGGCTGCCAGTGTTGCGGGCCTCGGGCTAGGCGCTTGCACGGCAAGTGGTGGGCCCTCTTCGACACACGCCAGTGTTGGCAGGTGAGCAGTGAGGCCTAGGTGTGCAGGGGCGGGCAAGACTGGTTCGGGGACCAGCGTGCGACCGCTATCACAGGTAAACTGGTGATTTGGGCTGTTAGCACCAGCTTGGGAAAGGGGCGGTAAATGTATCATCACTTTGGCTGCAAGTTCTTGAGAAAATGCCCCTATGTGTTTTTTTCAGGGTAGCAGAATGCATTTAGTAAGTAGGGTATAATTGGCATAGCAATTTACAATTATATTTAACAAGCAATGTCAAAATATAATTATAACCAGCTGGGGTGGGCTGAAATGTATTTTAATAATGAACCATTTGGTAGATGTCTGATCACTTTGTTATCTCAAAATATTCAAACCTATGGAAAGCATTGTATTTGGTAACAAAATTGAAAAAAGTAAAGGATATATTTATTCCCCAATATTTCATGATTGAATTTACAATGGTGCAAACAAATTTTCAGCAAAAAAATAAAATACTAAAACATTCGTATGTAAGTTCATAATCGAGGCACCTGTAATAACCTAATAAATTATATCAAGCACCTATTTCCATGTTATACTTGGTGACAGAAGCTTACAGACAGAATTTGGAATGACATAGATTGGAATGTTCATTCCATCAAAGTATTACATGACCCAGCAGTCTGCCAGACCCGCCCCATCATTGGGAGTCTTTATATTTGAAAGAGTTGCGGCAAACAAACATGTGCCTTTGATCTGCACAAGTGATATACTGTAGTAGGAGAATGTGCGAATTGCCTTATTATGGACAACAACATAATAAAGTCTATGCGACTAAACTAGCTCAGAACACTTTGCAGCAGATTAAAAATAATTCTCATCCTCACCAGAACAACCTCTCCCTCAATTTCAGTGTTAACTGGGGATCTAAGCCTGAAGAAAGAACAAAGAGGAATGTGCACTGAGGAATGTCTCTCAAGAAAAGTTTTACCTCCACATACTTAGAGAGCTTATGCTTGATTCTGATGTGAAACCCCCGATAAAGAACTGCAGCTAGGTAGACAGGGGGACTGCGGATTACCATTCATGAGAAATATTACTTTTTCACTTCAAGTGATTGCCATATTTTTTGCAGTCTTAAATTAGGCTTACAATTAAATTGAAAAAACATATTCAAAGTTAGCTCATTTAAACTTAGAGTTGTGCTAATGTTATCGACAGAGTTGGTGTTGAAATGATGTAGATGAAGCATAGGATGACTTTATTTTAGGTGTCAACAATAGGGAATTCACGTGATGTAAGGTCAAAATCATACATTCAAAATAATGGTCATTTTGGTGTTAGGATTAGGTGGTCGAAGTGATGGCATGGAAGGTATTAAAATTGTGTTGAAGTAACCTCGGTTTGAGCAATTAGAGTAAAGGCACATTAAGTGTGTAAACTGGTAGGCACTGGGTCATGAGCAAGAAGACATGGGGGGGTGCAACAAGTCACAAGGGAACACAGGCAAGGTAGCATCGGGAAACACCTCTATTGAGGCTAGGCCTGGGCAGAATTCTGCTATGCAAAACTCAGCGACGTGCCGAAAAAAACTCGGTCGCACTCCTTGGAGTTCCACAAGCGGCAGAGTGTGGTAAGTCGCATTGACTTTTAGTGCTGGGAGTTTGTCCCGTGCTGTAAAATCAGCACGAACGGCACCAAGTGCAGCAAGAGCAGCTTCTTTCTGATGCTTGAATAGATGTTCTACCCGAGCAGCAGTTTTCTCAACTCAAGCGGCAGGTTTCTCAACACGAGTGGTAGAGACCTGCCGCAACTACCCATGTTGAGAAATCTCACTGGGAGGTGGTCTAGCATATGATTTTCCTCGCTCGTGCTCACTAACTTAATGTAGGCAAGTTGCGCAAGAGCAAAAACTTTGCTCCACACCACTCCTTAAAGTTTTTGGGAACTCCACGTGCTAGTGGTGTGCCAAGTGGACAAAACTCCAGGGTGGGGGGTGGAGTCCACCACCTACCCTTAATTGAGGCGTATGGGAGCAGAGACAAGGAGTAACAGGCAGAAGCAATATGGACAGGAGGCCACAGGTGAGTCACAGAGATGAAGACATAAGGGGCACACACCCTATTTTGTTTTGAGTTTAGGAAGTGCTGGGTGTACATGGGGAGTAAAAGGGAGTAAAAGGGAGGCACGGGCACATAGAGTGTACACATGGAGCTATAAGAGAAGCATGGCCAGAGAAGAACAGGTGGCACATGCTTGGAATTACAGGAGTGCACTGGAGGAACAGAGGGCCATAGGAGTTGTATGAGAGGCAAAGGAGACAAGACATGAGAAGGCCCAGGGAAAATAAAACAATGGAGTCACACAAGGCACAAGAAACATGAAGTTACAGGGAAGTACATTTTTCATGGGGTTACAAGGATCATAGAGATAGTGAAAAAAAGAAAAAAAGAAAAAAAGACAACTGAAGACATAGGGTAGGCATCAGAGGAACAATGAGTAATGGTGACACAATGGGCAAAAGAGGTACAAGGTTAACATGTAGGAGTGAAACAGGCAGTGTGACACTGGCAGGATGGACATATTCGGCCTAATTACCAAAGATGTAGTAAATCCTCACCCTTAAAAGTACTCCTAATAGTGACTCAAGAATAACTTTTTTTAGCTATTCACAAACTATTCAAGTAGTGCACATGGAAAAGCTGTGCCATCAGCAGGTTTTCAGGTTTACTGTTAACAGTCTCAGTGGGCTCCAATTCCCTCTGCTTTGATTTCTATATAGCTTAGAGTTCTACACAGGGGAAATAGAGTGCTCTGTACAAATGCACCTTTTTTTACTTCACTAGGAAACAATTTCCTCAAGAGAAAGTCCTTCCTTCTCACCCCTGCCAAATTTGGAGTTGATACATTCTCCTTGCCATACTGGAAGCAGATTGTGAATGATATTTCGGGTGGGATGGCATGGGATAGCATTTGAGAATGCCAGAAAATGTACATACAAGATACAAGGATGAGGGGAGCACTCATCTGGGCAGGCTGATGAGCGGCTGAGATAGCGCCCGCAACCAATCCCCCTCACTTCCCGTGACGTCAGATGCCAGCAGCAGTAGAGCAGCCAGGAAGCCGCCACCGTCGACTAAACCGATGCCCCTGAGCCGTGGTGCCTTAGAAGCCGGCTTCTTTTGACTCCTCAGTGGTTAGGCTGACTCCTAGTAACCGGAGGCCTGTGACGTTGCCGGAAAAGGAGAGGATTTTGATTTTTTTCCCATCTGGGCGTCCTGTTTTTTAAAAAAAAAATGTATTAGCTTGTGTAATCCTAGTCCTGTTCACCATGTGGAGCCAGCTAAGGAAGTTGAAGAGTGAACATTTTGGGGCTGGCTGACTCTGGGGCTGGCTGGCTGTAAAGACTCTCCCTACTTTAGGGATCTTTGGTTCCGTTCTGATTTCAGGGGTGTCGACTGCTGCAGGACCCTGCAAGATCCCGGGCATCTGGATTGGAAATCGTTGTTCAGGGACTCCAGGTTTCTAACCAAGTGGGGGTGAGTGAAGCCCTTCTCCTTACACACCTTGGCTGAGGGTCACTGGGGAGGTCCCATAAAGTCCTTTAAGTAAACTAGACAGCGAGCTGGGTCAACGAGTTTGGTCAGCGATTTGCAGAGGGGCTTTGTGTGCAGTACATTATGGGAAAACCACGCAGCCCCATTTTGAAAAGAGCTTCCTCTTTTATCTGAGTTTGATGAGATGGCATGCGCTGAGGCCAATAAACAAGACCACTGCGAAGCAGTTTAGGCGAATCAGGACTCCTCCATTAGCCCTAGCGGGATGGCACCGTTAAGGGCAGACTTATCCATCTCTGCTGCTTTGACACCTGGCAGGACAGTGGGAGACTCTGCAGAAGTTAGAAAGTACCCCATTTTTTTAAGGCCAAACAGGGCGGGTCCTTGGTCGAAGTAGAGCAGGAGATGGAAGGGAATGACCTCCTATTCATGGATAAATCTTTGGATTCAGGCACGGAAACTTTAAACTCAGTGACTGGCAGACATCTGTCCCTCCCCTCCCTTTCATCCTCAGACATGTTAAATCCATCAGCTGGAGGAGGCCTCATGGATCACTCTATGCTGGCGGCCCCTGAAGTGTCCATTTTGACTTTATCAGAGGATCCAGAGCAGGTTGCCTCAGAGGGCTCCCAGTTGGAGGACAGGCCTAATGTTAATCAGATTAATCCTTCTCTAGGCAGTAGCTCTTTTTCTATGCAATGGGACGCTAAGAGTCTTCTTAATTTAATTCTTGAAGAAATTTGTGAGTTAAATCTGCTGAGATTGCTGCAATCCACGTCCGGTTGACAAAGATTGAGGAAACAATGGCTCAGATCCCGGTACGGCTTTCGGAGGCAGAGGCCAGGATTTCTTAATTGGAGGATCAAGTGTCATCTATGAACCTCAAAGTTGCCACCTTTCAGTCCCAGAGAACCACGCTGGAATTTAAATTGGAGGAGTTAGAGACCCACTCCAGGCGCTCAAATTTTCATATCCCAGGCATACCGGAGAGCATTGAGGGTCAGCAGACCCTGAAATGGATTGACTCATTTATAAAGGAAATTGTCATCCCGGAATTTGATGGTGATCTGACTATAATGAGAGCCCATCGTGTTTCAGCACACCTCCCACCAAATGCTAAATTCCCACTGACTATCCTGGTCAACTTCGGGGACTGTAGAGTCAAGGAACAGATCTTATCAAGAGCCAGGAAACAAAGACTGTTTTCCTCTACAGTAGTGCCTTTATGTTGCATCTTTTCAGACATATCAGCCTACGCGGCGAAAAGAATTTGTCAAAATGTTGCATTTGTTTAGGTCACAGGGGCCCAAGCTATGATAGCTCTGCAGAGTAAGCTCAAGGTCATAGTTAAGGGTAAATTCCACATCTTCTGTAGTGTGCCAGATGCTCAGGAGTTACTGCAACAGATCTCTATGGAGAAACCCTAATGGCTTTAAAGTAGATGTAAGTTAGGCGTTTTTTTTTCTCTCTTCTCTTTTTGGTAAAGCAAAAGTCACTTGTCCACAGAGGAGCACTTTTGTGTATTCTAGGTCTATTCTAGGTCGGCTTCTTCATTCTTGTTCCTCTTTTTTATGATGTTTTCATGTTATTAAAATGTTGTTAAAATATAGCTTTTTTGTTCAGGAAGGGAGGGTAGGGGAGTGTGAGGGGGAGGGCTGTTTAGCTGGACCAGGCACCAAGTCATTGTGTCAGTAGAAGGGTAGGTGGGTGGGGTAGGTTGTCTGGCTCGGAGCAGGGGCGGTCATCTGCTCGGGTGACAATGGGTCACAGGGGTGGAAAGGGAGCATGGGTAAAAAAATGAAATCCATATTTTAAGCTCACATTCATCCGTTCATTTTTATGTCAAAACAAGAAAGGGAGGCCTGTCCTCTCCTTTAGATTCGGGTTGGAGGCTTTTTTCTAGTTCATAAAAGGTATATCTTTTGAGATTGCAGTCATTCAGAAAATTGTTCTGTCCACGTAATAGGAAATAAGGAAATACTTAAAGTGGTTTCGTTTAACGTGAATGGCCTTAATAACAAGAGGAAAATGCGGGCCATTGAGGCTTAGATTAAAACAGAGAATCACTCTGCTATTTTATTACAAGAGACCCATATCTCAGTCAGGAAAATCTCAGATTTTGCTTTGTTTATATATCGGGGTTTTCCCTCTGCCTCAGCAGCACATAGGGGGACGGCGATCTTTATGAGTAAACAATTGCAGTCTGAGGTGGTTATTTTTGCGAGTGATCAAAGTGGTAGATGGTGCTGGGTCACCTGTAATGTAAATCATCGGCCTTTGACACTTGCTAGTTTATATGCCCCAGTTGAGGACAATCCCCCCATATGAGGATCTTTTTCAATCATTATTCCAAGTCCCGGGAGATTTGATTGTGGGGAAGATTTTAATTTGTTAATGAGCCCCAAGATCGATTACTCATCTAACTCAAAAAACTGTTAAAATGAAAAACTCTCAAAACTGTCCATAGTTATAGTTCAATGCTTGATATTGATGACCCTTGGCAAACTGCATTTCCAACAGAAATTGCTTATACCTGCTTCGCAGGGAGATTTCACCCTTTTCACGTATTGATTTTTTTCTTATTTCCAGCAATTTGGTCTTTTTACAGAAGAAAATACTTCAAAATGGGTTTTCAGACCATGCACTGGTGGTTCTAGAGTTAGCATTGGGTAAAGGCAGTACAGTATTCAAAAGGTGGTTGTTAAATCAACAATATTTTCTAGAGAAAAATTAAGGGGCATATTACCAAGAATAAGCGATAATTATCGCTAAGCTTGGTTAGCGGCTATAATTTTATCGCCGTGCTTCGCCTATTTTTATCGCTTAGAAACCTTGCTATTATCAAGGTTTATCTCCTAAGCAATAACAAGCATTGGAAATGCAATAGGTCTCGCAGCATTAGAGTTAGTGCTTTTAGAATTGTTTATGGGTTTTTTTGTAAATCTTTAGCATTTTTGTTTCCTGTAGCCAATGCTAAAGAATTAAAAAAAAAAGCCATAAACATTTCTAAAAGCTCTAACTCAAATGCTCCGAGACCTATTGCACTGTGTGAGGGTGAGGGGTTGAGGGTGAGTGAGGGTGAGTGAGGGTGAGGGTGGGTGAGGGTGAGTGAGGGTGAGTGAGGGGTTGAGGGTGAGAGAGGGTGAGGGGTTGAGGGTGAGTGAGAGTGAGGGAGGGTGAGAGTGAGGGTGAGTGAGGGTGAGGGTGAGTGAGGGTGAGGGTGAGTGAGGGTGAGGTATTGAGGGTGAGTGAGGGTAGAGGGTGAGAGAGGGTGAGGGTGAGTGAGTGTGAGGTGTTGAGGGTGAGTGAGGGTGAGGCGTTGAGGGTGAGTGAGGGTGAGTGTGGGTGAGGGTGAGTGAGGGTGAGGTGTTGAAGGTGAGGGACGGACCCATATCATATTGTTTAGTACCTTGTGTATTTCCGGAAGCCATTCATATGCCCTATGTGTTTATTGAATGATCTGAAAAACCCACTGATGTCTTATGCATTCTTTCTTGTCGGTGAGTATCGTACACCTAAATAGTGGTGTTAGGTTATCTTAAGAGGAAGTTGATTCCTAGGACACAGTAATATAACATAGCTTAACTCAATGGCACACATAAATGTTTGCATTGTCAATGAATTAGAGGCTTTTCACATTAATAAGCGCAATGGGAATCCATCTTTCTCTGTTCTTCCGTGCAACTGTTCTACCCCATCCTATGAGTATTAAATAATGCGCCATTTTGTAACAATGGCTCACAGGAGGTTCAGTTTCTCTCTTAAATTGAAGCACATGGCACTTTGAGCCAACGAAAATCAGAACGTTCGGGGACTCGTGATTGCTTTGAACTTGAAACACCTGTTGAGTTTGTCATCACATATGTTTGAATAAAAACAATTTCACAGCTTAGATAGCAAATAAACATCTTTGTATATTAGTTGCTCTTGTCATCATCACTACATACTTGTAAGTAGTGGATGCTGTACGCAGAGGTTAGCGAGTTTGGGAACTTCACGAGGACAGAGCTGTGCAACCTGCAAGAGCGCGCGGATGAAGGAAGAGAGAAAGAACAAAAGACGCTAGGCGTCGGAGCATTAATCATGCTCAGCTGCGAGAGCTCGAGTATGCACCGGCATGCATATATCGTAATTAAAGCGAGGCTTCCCCTGTACACCAATAAATAGAGTCAGCCCGGTAGCACACTTTAGATGAAGCTTCCTTCTGAGAATAGCGAAGAAATATTGCCGGGTGGCATGCGCGAGGCAGGAGGTCAAGCAGAGCTCCCTGTTCCCCGCAGTGAATCCTATATCAAAAGTAAACTCGACCTACTTGCAGCGTCCCTGTTTATTTTTAAATGAGGTCGCAGTATTGATCCGGCAGCAGACGGAGAGCAATGGATGTGTGCCGGGCTCGCGGGGCGATCGGCATTCGTTTAGTGCTTTTGTCTCTAAGGTTGTCTTTTTAGGCAGTGGCGTTTTGACAAGCCTCCCTTTTGCATTACTGTCTTACACTTAGGAGGCGGAGGCACCGTGCCAGCTAGGTACTCATGCGGGAGACTAAATCATCTTGAAAGTGTTCTGTATGTGTGTGCTCGCGCCACGGTTGGGTCTGTCGTTGTTAAACTGTTGTTTCCTGCTGCGCGTGTGATGAACGGAGGGAAGAGAGGGGAGGGGGGAGGAGAAATGCGACACGGCGGGAAGGGGAGGGGGCGGAGCGGGTAAAATAAACAAACAAGACGGAGGGAAGAGAGGGGAGGGGGGAGGAGAAATGCGACACGGCGGGAAGGGGAGGGGGCGGAGCGGGTAAAACAAGACGGACGTGCACGCGCTTTTAAGCTCAATGCGCATGCGCATTGAGCTTAAAAGTCACGGGCACTGCAAGGAATCGCCACGATTCCTTGCAGTGGATAAAGAGTGGATAAGCCCCCATAGTCTCGCTTGCTCGATGCGCATGCGCATCGACAGGCGAGACCTAAAAATGGGCCGAAATGCATGAATATCGCTGAAAAGTCAGCGATATTCATGCATTACCGAGCTAATGCTCTTAGCCATGTTATCCATCTACCATTGGATAACATGGCTAAGAACTGCTCTGGGCAGGCGTTATCTTTTGGAGATATTCGCGCATAGCGCGAATATTTTCAAAAGTAGTTAATAGGAGATAGCGATGTTAGCGACTGTTTCCAGTCGCTAACATCTTGGCACGCCCACTTTGCATCTCATTAGCAATAATTATTGCTGATATGCAAAGTGGGCCCCAAGATGATCGCTATCTCCTACTAGCTGTCGCTAACTGGTGTTAGCGACAGCTAGGTAATAGGGCGATAAAATTATCGCCGCTTTAGCGGGAAAAATTCCTGCTAAAGCGGCGGTAAGGCCCTTGGTAATATGCCCCTGGGTTCTTCTAGTAAAATACAAATCTCAGTGTTCTTTGAGCAAAACCATGGCTCCGCACCATTCCAGGTGGTATGGGATTCGTTCAAGGCTTTCTTTTGAGTCCTAGTAATAGGTAAAGATGCAGAGAATTCAATGAAAAGGAAGGAAGAAAAGCAGGTACTAGAGCAAAAAGTGCAAGGTTCTCAGGATAGATTTTTTTCTAATCCCTCTGCCCGAATAAAACGTCAGTGGGAGCAGGCTAAGTGGAACTTGTTTGAATTATACAATCTAAAAGTGACACCCTTTTCCAGCAGGAAAGGCAAAAGGTTTATGAAGAAAGCAATTACACAGGGTGATTTTGGCATGGCAAGCTAGGGAATGGGCCACAAAGAATCAAATAGCCCCATCCCCGGTTCTCGCACTGAGAATCTGGGAGAAATAGGAGATATAATGGTTCATCATTATAGGAATATTTATAGCCAACAGTTACGAATTGATATATCGTCAATGGAAGATTTTCTTCAGGAACATGATCTACCTGGGCTAGCGGACGAGGATAAAGGTTGTATAATGAGTACTTTTACAAAAGATGAGTTAGGGGAGGTCATTAAAAATCTTCCAAATAGTAAAGCTTGCGGCCTGGATGGTCTGCCAGCTGAATTTTTTAAGACTTTTTAGGTGTAATTGGGGATTATCTATTATTATTTATAAATCCAATTTAGAGGGTGGGCTTATTTCTCTGTGAAAACTCATATCGCCCCATTACGCTGTTAAACTCTGACTACAAAATAATAACCAAACTTATAGCTAATAAATGGAATCGCTTCATATTTAATTCACAATGATCAAAATGGTTTTATTGCTGGAAGGCAACTTGGCACGAACAAGCACTTTTTAGTGGAGGCACTCGACTACTTTGATACCCAGAAGATACCAGCACTAGTGCTTTTTTTTTTATGCCGAAAAGGCATTTGATCTGGTGATCTGGGAATCTCTATTTTGTATCCTGGGCAGATTTGGTATCCCCTCTAAAATTACGGAGCTGGTTAGGAAGTTATGCTTGAAGGCCAAGGCCAACATTATTATTAATGCTGCTAAGGTTGGCCAAGTAAAAGTTAAAAGGGGGATCAGACAGGGTTGTCCGCTATCTCTGGTGCTATTTGCCTTTTTTATTGAGCCCCTCGCGATAGCTATTAGGAATAACAGGGATATCTGTCCTCCGCTGCCTAATTTGGACTAAAGAAAATGATATGCTGATGACATTGTGCTTATTATAAAGCCAGAGAAGGAAGTGCAGGTAAAGGCCTTCCAGATTTTTGAACGATACGAGGCATTTGGAGGGTATAAAATTAATTTAATAAAAACTGAAATATTACTTTGCGGTGGCGGGGCATCCATTGATCTGCACCCTGATATCATCTCATGTTTAAACACAAATCCGAAGAGGTATCTAGGGGTTTACTTCTCACCATTGATTGCAGAATTATATGATCTAAATTTTGTTCCATTATTAAGAAAAGTTCAAGACCTGTTTACCCGATGGCATTCTCTCCTATTATCTATTTCTGGCAGGGTGGCTCAGATTAAAATGTCAGTGCTTCCACATTTTAACTTTTTCTTTTCAGCAATTCCATGTGTCCTAGTTAATTCCATTTTTTCCATTTTTTTTAAATTAGAGTCTATATTTACATCATTGCTTTGGGGCAAGAAGGTCCCCCGATTTGCACTGAGCACTTAATATGAGGAGCGGGCAAAGGGCGGGATGGCTCTCCCTAATTTGAAGTAATATTATTATGCATACTTTGCACAATATATGTCTAGATTTAAGCAGGAATTACATTCACGTTTTTTTGTAAAAAAATGTATGAACCTAATCTGTAAAGAAAATCAAATCCACTGCCCACTATCAATTTTTAGATCTTCTAAATTAGTTTGTTATAAGTGTTTACATTGGTTTTATCATAAACATCAGGCTTTATATGGAAGATACTCTATTTCTGCAATTAATAGTTCAACTCCGATAGCGGGTCTTTTTGCTACAGCAGGAATTAAAGATTCATCTACAATCATTCAAAACTGGACTAAGGCAGGGTTCCGGAAACTTTCAGATTTCCTGCAGAATGATAGATGGTTAAATATAAGCTAAATGTCTTGATTAATTCCCCATGATTTTCTTCTCCTGGGGTCATATAATGCTCTTAGGAAGGTTTTCAGTAATCTGGACTTGACCCAGATTATCAATCAGAAAAGTTTAATTCATGATTTATTAGAAGATACGGGTTTTAAAAAACCTTGGGAATGGAAAAAATGTCTAGCCTCAATCAAATGGAAAGACCTAGAAGCCAAGGCTATAATTAAATGGGAAAAATATGAGGAGTTGGAAATTAATGAAAATGTTTGGTCTATAATCAATAAATTAAATGTTAGCACGGTCAGAGGGGCTAATTGGCTGAGGGTGCTATTCTTCTGCAAGTGGCTTCTGTACGGAACTCCTAGATTTATAGCTAAGGACTATCTAAGCCAATCGGAGCAGTGTTTTCTGTACCACAATTACCCTTCTGCCAATTGGACACACAAAATATTACAGTGTACTCTGATCCAGAAATTCTGGATTGACATTTTTGATTATTTAGCAACAGAATGCATATTATTGAGTGGCCCCAATACTCTGTTGATAGTGCTTGGTTATGATCCAGACCTCAGCCTACCAGACAACATTTTTAAACTTTTATATATCGGAATGGCTGTTGCCAGATCACTTCTACTTCAAAAATGGCGATCGGATTTAATACCATCCAAACATGAATGGGTCCATAAAATGGCAGAGGTTAAAATAAGTGAACGAGCGTATGTCCTACGAACGGGTGAACTCAAAAACTTCGAGAAGATTTGGGCTGAGTTTTTTAATGATGATGCTTAATCTGCAGAATTGGTATTCGAGCTTTCATTGAGGGTATCCCGACGTTCATGATCTGTAGGGGGGAAAGCAGTTGCACTATATTTTGTTTAGAATAGCTTTTGCGTTTTTAGTAAACTTTATAGGATCAAGTTACATGTTTTATATATGTTTTAACTTGTTCCATATTTTAGGAATGTAAGAACTAAGGATCTGTTTAAATTGTTAGTAATATGTGGCAATGGACTTTTTTTAAGACAACAGGTGTCTGATCTTGTTTGACCTAAAATGCAGGTTTTGATTTGTCAGTTTGTTGAATTTCTGATTGGTATTCTATGTTAAATTATATGTCCTGCTATATGTTATATGTTATAGATGAATTTTTATGAATGAATATTAAGATGCAAATTTCTGAAAATATTTGGATTTCAATTAAAAAAACATACAAGGATGAAGATATTTCTTTCTGAAATTGTACATTACAGCTGAAAATACCTTTTGAGAATGGCCCCCAATGAGTAGCTACATTTCAAAAAAGGATGGCCTGATAATGCATAAGAATGGATCACAGACTAAATATCGAAGGACAAAATATAGACTACCCAAAATATAGATTCCAAAATATCGACGGACAAAATATCGAATTCCTATCTACAAACAGGTAAGTACCAAAATATCGACCCCACAATATCGTTTATACATATATATACATTATAAAAATATTGAATTTCTTAAAATTAATGTAAAATTAAAAAATATTAAAAATAAATAGTTAAAATATACTTAAAAATACAGAAATTACCTTAAAATTATTAAATAACTAATTTAACTTATATAAAAAAATACTATAATATCTGTTAAAACATATATATGTATTAACATAATATTAAAACAAAATACACAATATTATTACCGTAGGATAGCGGAGGTGTAAAAATTACTATCCCCACTCCTGGATGTGCAACAGTAGGGAAGCGTTGGATAGCGTAGGGGTAAAAATTACTATTCCCACTCCAAGGAGTGCAACAGTAGGGAAAGCGTTGGATAGCGTTGGGGTAAAAACTTACTATTCCCACTCCAAAGAGTGCAACAGTAGGGAAAGCGTTGGATAGCGTAGGAGTAAAAATTACTATTCCAAATCCAGAGAGTGTAACAGTAGGGAAAGCGTTGGATAGCGTAGGGGTAAAAAGTACTATTCCCACTCCAGAGAGTACAACAGTAGAGAAAGCGTTGGATAGCGTAGGAGTAAAAATTACTATTCCCAGTCCAAAGAGTGCAACAGTAGGGAAAGCGTTGGATAGCGTAAGGGTAAAAATTACTATTCCCACTCCGAAGAGTGCAACAGTAGAGAAAGCGTTGGATAGCGTAGGGGTAAAAATTACTATTCCCACTCCAGAAAGTTCAACAGTAGGGAAAGCGTTGGATAGCTTAGGGGTAAAAATTACTATTCCCACTCCAGAAAGTGCAACAGTAGGGAAAGCATTGGATAGCGTGGGGTAAAATTTACTATTCCCACTCCAGAGAGTGCAACAGTAGGGACAGCGTTGGATAGCGTAGGGGTAAAATTTACTATTCCCACTCCAGAAAGTGCAACAGTAGGGAAAGCGCTGGATAGCGGAGGCGTAAAAATTACTATTCCCACTCCAGAGAGTCATCAAAATAAATACCAATTAATTAATTAACATATTTAACTAATTATAATTAAATTACTTCCAACCCTATTCCCCTATAAACCCACAACCCGTTACAGGAAATACATTAATATTATTCACATAATTATCGATTAATCAATTAATAAAAAATAATCATTTAAGAATTAATTAATTACCAATTAAAAATTAATTAACAATTTAATGTAAATAAATACTATAATATCTGTTAAAACATATATATGTATTAACATAATATTAAAACAAAATACACAATATTATTACCGTAGGATAGCGGAGGTGTAAAAATTACTATCCCCACTCCTGGATGTGCAACAGTAGGGAAGCGTTGGATAGCGTAGGGGTAAAAATTACTATTCCCACTCCAAGGAGTGCAACAGTAGGGAAAGCGTTGGATAGCGTAGGGGTAAAAACTTACTATTCCCACTCCAAAGAGTGCAACAGTAGGGAAAGCGTTGGATAGCGTAGGAGTAAAAATTACTATTCCAAATCCAGAGAGTGTAACAGTAGGGAAAGCGTTGGATAGCGTAGGGGTAAAAAGTACTATTCCCACTCCAGAGAGTACAACAGTAGAGAAAGCGTTGGATAGCGTAGGAGCAAAAATTACTATTCCCAGTCCAAAGAGTGCAACAGTAGTGAAAGCATTGGATAGCGTAGGGGTAAAAATTACTATTCCCACTCCAGAGAGTGCAACAGTAGGGAAAGCGTTGGATAGCGTAAGGGTAAAAATTACTATTCCCACTCCGAAGAGTGCAACAGTAGAGAAAGCGTTGGATAGCGTACGGGTAAAAATTACTATTCCCACTCCAGAAAGTGCAACAGTAGGGAAAGCGTTGGATAGCATAGAGGAAACAATTAATATTCCCACTCCAGAGAGTGCAACAGTAGGGAAAACGTTGGATAGCGTAGGATTAAAAATTACTATTCCCACTCCAGAGAGTGCAACAGTAGGGAAAGCGTTGGATATCGTAGGGGTAAAAATTACTATTCCTACTCCAGACAGTGCAACAGTAGGGAAAGCGTTGGATAGCGTAGGGGTAAAAATTACTATTCCCACTCCAGAGAGTGCAACAGTAGGGAAAGCGTTGGATAGCTTAGGGGTAAAAATTACTATTCCCACTCCAGAAAGTACAACAGTAGGGAAAGCGTTGGATAGCGTGGGGTAAAATTTACTATTCCCACTCCAGAGAGTGCAACAGTAGGGACAGCGTTGGATAGCGTAGGGGTAAAATTTACTATTCCCACTCCAGAAAGTGCAACAGTAGGGAAAGCGCTGGATAGCGGAGGCGTAAAAATTACTATTCCCACTCCAGAGAGTCATCAAAATAAATACCAATTAATTAATTAACATATTTAACTAATTATAATTAAATTACTTCCAACCCTATTCCCCTATAAACCCACAACCCGTTACAGGAAATACATTAATATTATTCACATAATTATCGATTAATCAATTAATAAAAAATAATCATTTAAGAATTAATTAATTACCAATTAAAAATTAATTAACAATTTAATGTAAATAAATACCAATCCATTCATTAACATATTTAATTAATTATTATTAAATTACTTCCTACCCTATTCCCCTATAAACCCACAACCGGCTACAGAAAATAAATTAATTTAATCCACATAATTATCAATTAATCAATTAATAAAAAATAATTATCAATTAGGAATTAATTAATTACCAATTAAAAATTAATTAAAATGTATTCTAAATAAATACCACTTAAATAATTAACATATTTAATTAATTATAATTAAATTACTTTCCACACTATTCCCCTATAAACCCACAACCCACTACAGAATTAAATTACACAATAATTAAATAACATAAAATTAATTACTTAAAATAAATTACAAAAATATATACACTTTTCACACATATACTAACATAATAAACACTTAAAAAACTTCGATATTATTAAAAATTCGATATTTTTAATAAACTATATTATGTACTTCAATATTTTGACTGTCTACATTTTTAAAATCGATATTACATTACTTACCTTCAAACAATATTTTTGATGTCTATATTCTGTCCATTCGATATTTTGTCCATTCTATATTTTGGACTCGATATTTTGGTTTGTCTATATTTTGGAATAAATATTTAGCACATTTACCATGCGAATGGATGAAGTAGTGTTAGTATTGTGCAATCTGAACATCATTTTGATACCTAACCTGGAGTACCATGATCTCATCATGAGTGTTTTCAAGGGATAATGGGTATAGTGGTATCCATGAGGCCACAGGAGGGTGCTGAGTTTCTTTTCAATTTATTGTTTTCAGCACTATCACGAAGAACCTACCTGTGACTTTCGGACAGGAGAGAAAGCGAACTAGTTTCCCTCTCATATCTCCCCTCTGCTCTATTTCCAGTCGGCCTCCGGTTACAAGCCACAGGAACTGCACGACCCTTTTAAGACAGCTGATGCCTGGGATCCTTCTCCAACGCATGTGATGTGGTCATATGTGTAGTGGGTTCTTAAGGAGGAGAGAGGCGATGGCAGTTGTGGAATCAGTCTTTATTCATGTAGCTTCACAAGTAACCAACAAATGACCTCAGCCATAGCTGACTGGGCACACACCGCAACAGCCGGTATCTAGGCTCCACCGGCGCTCGCCTTGGAATGCTCGCAGTGGTGACATTCTAAGTGACGTCACCACGGAGCGTTCCACGGCGTACAGTGGGACAGGAGGGTGGTGGTTTAAGTGGATGGACGATACCACACATCCCCCTTCCCCACACAATAAAGTACATAAACCAACCTGAACATTTCAAGAACATAAGTTGCACTATTTAGTTACATATTGCTCCAGGTATCTGGGAGGTTTAACCGCTCTCTAACTGGTTCTGCTAGCAGGGTGGGATACCCCAAAATGCTCCCTAGCGGGCAGTGTTCCACGCACCTGGGTTTTGTCTTTGCCCCCTTCCTCAAGGTTAGTGTCTTCCTTGGGAGGGTGGTACCTAACTACTCTTCCCAGGTACCAAATCTTCCCCTCCTGGGTTTTTACAGCATTTCTGAATAGTTTAATAATCTTTGTGGGTTTGCTGAACTCAGACCGACTCACTCTGCCTGTGGGCGCTTTGATTTTTATATCATCTCCTACCCTGAACCCCGCTTCTTGTGTGGAGTGTAATCTATCAAACCTTTCCTTCCTCTCTGACATGGCCTTGCTCTGTCTGTCTAGCCCTTTGGATTCCCTAGAGTGGTCTGTCCATCCTTTGTGCCAACCCATCCAACCCGGTGATAGTTTGGTATTGGGTCTTCTCACTCTGAGCAATTCAAAAGGGGGTAGCCCCCGTTGTCTGGTGTGGGGTCAGGCGGTAGGCTTCCAGACGTTTTGTGATTTCTTCCCTCCAGTTCAGTCCATTAGTTTTCGCTAACTGGATGTTTTCCTTGAGGGTTTTATTGAACAGTTCTACCATCCCGTTTGTCTCTGGGTGGTAAAGCGTGCAGCGTTTGTGTTCAATCCCATACTTCTCGAGAAAGTGTTTCATTTCTTTTGAGCACAGCTGCACGCCGTTGTCTGTTAGCAGACTGCTAGGTAAACCTTCCCTGAGGAATGATTCCTGTAGGAAGTCGATGACTGTTTTCGTAGTGATTTCAGGCACTATCTTCACCTCTGGCCATCTCGAGTATAGATCCATGAGGACTAAGATGTACGGTTGCATAGCTCTCCCGTCAGTGGGCCTATTATGTCCAATGCCACTTCATCCCACATCCCTGAAGGGGGTGGCCTGCAGACCATGGGCGGTGTATGTTGTTTCCAAACCTCGTCGCTAACCGTACATGGGATACAGGGGATACAGTCTCTTACTTTCCTTTCAATTATCTGATCCATGCATGGCCACCAGTAGTCCTCTCGCATCCTCTGTTTGGTCTTGGTGATGCCCAAGTGTCCATCATGGGCTATGCCTACCAGATGTTCTCTCACCGTTTTAGGCAGTATCAGCCTCGTTCCTCGGAACAGACATTTGTCAACGACAGACAGTTCTTCCCAGACCATCCAGAATGGGCGTAGTGTTTCATCTTGCTTATCTTCATGTCTCCACTTTCCTTTTATTCTCTCACACACACCCATAAGCAGGTCATCTGCCCTAAGAGCTTCTTTCCAAGATTCTTCTCCGATGGCCCCTTGAGTAATCACATACACGTTTTCTGTTTGGTAGTCTTCCTTATCTTCACCATTCTTGTCACTGGACTCGTCCTCATCCTTTTCTTCCACTAGCCGTGAGAGGCAGTGTGCTGCTAGATTTCTTGTTCCAGGTACATACTCAACACAAAATGTGTATTCCTGTAGGTTTACAACCCATTGCCTGGTTCTGCTCGAGATCGCGTCAAGTCCCTTTTTGTTAAATACTTCAACCAAAGGCTTGTGGTCTGTTCGAAACATGAACTTTGTACCCCAGATGAAGTCTCTGAACTTGCTCATGGCCCAATGTACCGCCAAAGCCTCCTTCTTGATTACGGAGTAGTTAATCTCGGACTTCTGTAGCGATCTCGACGCGAAAGTTTTTGTTTCCTCCCCACACACCCCTACTTGTGTAAAGACTGCTCCGAGCCCTTTCGAGCTCGCGTCGGTTGTCACCACCGTCTTCCTATTTGGTATGAATGCTTTGAGGCTGGGGGCTTATGCAAGTGCTCTCTTCACATCCTCCAATACTTTCTAGCACTCCTGGTCCCAATTGATCCCTACATCCTTCCTGAGCAAACGTCGTATGGCAAACGTCCTGCCTGCGAAGTTCCGTACAAATTTGCTGTAGAATTCCAGCATTCCCATAAATGACTATTTCATCTTTGTTCTTTGGAGGCATCAAGTTTGTTATGGTGTTCTGTAGTTCAGCTTTAGGACGGATCCCACCTGGTGTCACCTTGTTCCCCAAGAAGTCTAGTTCCTTGCACCCAATCCTACACTTTTCCCTTTTTTACTGCGAGACCTTGGTCTCTAAATCTCGCCAGCACTTGCCTCAACCTTGCGTTGTGTTGATCGTTGTCTTTGCCAAACACAAGCACATCATCTAGGTAGCACAAGACGCTGGGAATACCTCTCAGTATCCTGCCCATGATCCTCTGGAATACAGCCGCGGCTGGGACTAACCCGAAGGGCATTCTCTTAAATTTGAATGCACCCATGGGCGTCACGAACGCTGTAAGTTCCTACGAGTCTTCATGGAGCGTGATTTGGAAGTAGGCCGTGTGGAGAACACTTTTGCTCCTTCCATCATGCTCATCATTTGTGTGATATTTGGCAGTGGGAATTTGTCAACCACAACCTCCTTGTTCAGTGCCCAGAAGTCGATGCATAGGCGAACCGATCCATCCTTCTTCCTTGCTACGACGATTGGCGCCAGCCATTCTGTTGCCCCCACCGGTTCTATGACTCCTAGGCTACACTTCTTTTCTAGTTCAATCCTAACCGCCTCCTTGATTGCTATGGGTAGGTTCCTAACTTTTGCTACGACCGGTACTGCATGCTCTTTAAGTTTTATATTGTGGGAGTAATTCTTCAGGCATCCCAATTCGCCACTGAATATCACTTTGAACTCTACTCCGATACCCTCCTAAGTTTCCTCTACTTCCTGTATTAAAATTTGTGGGGTTTTGTTTGGGTTGAGGTAAATCCCTAACTCTTTTTGGGCCTGCCACCCCAGAATGTTGTCTCCCAACGAGGATACATAGACTTTTGACACAGTCACTCTATCTTTATATTCCACCGTGCCCCAGAAGTAACCCTTCATTCTGATAGGTTTTCCCCCATAGCCCCCTGGCTTTACATCCATCCTGTTCAACCTGATTTTTCCTTTGGACACCCTCTCAAATTCATCAGCATTAATGATCATCAGTTTGGAGCAAGAATCAAACATGGCTTCTACACCAGTCTCCTCAACCTTTATGGTGTCCTTGGGATTGCTGACTTGACCACTCTGTACCTGCAGTACTATTTCATCACACACTCTGGTCGTGTTGTCCTTCCCCTGCTTCTTATTTCCCTGACTACTCCTGCAGTACTGCCTAAAGTGACCTCTCCTTCCACATTTGCTGCAAGTGTATTTAGGCGCTGGGCAATCTTTATCGTTTGCCATGTGTCCTTGCTTCCCACACCTATAGCAGTTGCCTTTGAATGGCCACCCAGCTTTGCTCTCCTTCTGCTCTTTGTGTACCGTCCTCTGTTCCTTGACTTCTGACACACTCTCACTTTCTGCCACAACCTCGCTCACTTTGACCTTGTTCTCTCTGCCCTCGTCTTCACTGTCCTGTTTAATTTCACTAACACATTGTATCATGTGTTCTACTTGCTTGGCAACTATGAGTACCTCTCTCAGTGGGGGCTCATCTTTCAGCCACAACTCCTCACGTACGCGATCCGTTTTGCACGCTTACACAAACTGGTCCCTGATCCTTTCTTCGCTAGCATCCCCAAACTTGCATTTAGCAGCTAACTTGCGTAAGTCAGATACAAAATCTTCTATTGATTCTCCTTCCTTCTGTCCTCTCTTTCCAAAGTGGTATCTTTCCATAATGGTGCTTGCTTTTGGGAGGTACTGTAAATCTAGTTTCTTTATACTTATTTAGAATTCATTCAATCTCCTAGCTTCCTGTGCACCTAGCTCTGGGAGATACTCCAACACTTCTTCTCCCTCGGCCCCCAAATAATATGATAGCAAAGCCACTTTTCTTTCCAACCCCAGATTTGGCCCGCATACAACCGCATAATTCATGAATTTTTTTTTCAATTTTTTCCACTGTATGGAAGGATCTCCTGGGTTCAATAGAAACATAGGGGGTGGTGTTACATTTTGCATCATTCTTACAACACTCTGCTAATCTTTTTTCTTCACTGTACTAGGTATGCCCGCTATTCTTGTGTGTAATTTGGCTTTAAAGAGACAATATGTAGATGGCACAGGGTAACCACAAATGTTTGCTGCAGTGAAATATGAACAAATGTGATAAATATCACACTGAAAACTTAATCACACATTAGAGATGACTGCAGTGCACCCAGGAGCTCACTAGGCGGCAGTGTCACTTTGTGTTACCTCTTTCAGTCAGTGTAAGGTTCCACATAAAACAAACGAGCTCCTTTGCGTTTCTCTGAGTGACTGGAAATGCCAAGGGTATTAAGTCACTCCTCCAGTTTCCTCAGGCTACGGGCTTGATTACGCCACCAAAACAAATTGTCTCCCCCTTCTCGACAGTCATCAGTTAATCCCAAGGTGTCTTCTGACTTCTCTGCCACAATCGAACACCTCGCGCTGTCTCTCTGTGACTAATGCGATTACTCCTCACTTTCTACACTGCCTTCCGCTGATGTCGATCGCGCCGCCTCACCCACTCATGCCTCGACACGCCGGGATATTATTAATCGGCCTTCTGCCTGCCTCTTGTCACTAGTTTGCTTCTACAAAACACCGCTCACGTGCAGGCCAACATAAACATCCCCTCAGCTGTTTGTGGTTCCTTTCACACTGCGCCAACGCTCTTCAAAAATGTTCCAGCCCAGTCTGCCTTCGTGGCTGTGATCCCCAAAGTCTCTGTGCGCTGTTCAATGCCTATTGGTACGCCGCGCTGCTACTTCTCTACGCTCCTCGGCAACACTCACCGGTAAGGTCTTCTTACTTACTTCATAATATTTTGCTGATTATGACAACTGAGCACTCCGTCACATTTGTCTTTACACTTCTCGCTTATTTCTGTGACGTTAGTTTCAGCTTCTTCCTCCATCACGCTTTGCTGACAGTACGAGGGTTGGTGTTTCACGACTCTTCCGAATCACCTTCTGTCACTTTATTCACCTCCTTCTTTAACCGCTATGTCTTCTCTTGCTTCTCTTCTTATCTTATCTTCTATTCTTCCATTTTGTGCCAGTGCTGTTCTATTACTTCTTTTCTTGCGTGTTGAGGTCGTGTTACTTTCCTTCATATAACCCTCGTCGCCAGTGTAGTGGGTTCTTAAGGAGGAGCGAGGCAATGGCAGTTGTGGAATCAGTCTTTATTCACGTAGCTCCACAAGTAACCAACAAACGACCTCAGTCACAGCTGACTGGGCACACACCGCAACAGCCGGTATCTAGGCTCCACCGGCGCTCGCCTTGCAGTGGTGACATTCTAAGTGATGTCACCACGGAGCATTCCACTGCATACAGTGGGACAGGAGGGTGGTGGTTGAAGTGGATGGACGATACCACAATATGCTCCAATCAGCAGAGCGTATGGTTAACCAGAGGAAGTGAAAATGAGGCCAACCCAACCTCAGGACGCCAAAGAGCCCCGCTACAGGACCGGAAGATAAGTGGAGCTGCACAGTCGCCAAGCACCTGAAGCTGCGGAAGTGGTTCCCCTCCACGACGAGAACCTCCCAGATGACATACACCACTGAGAAGAGGGAGCCGGACCCTATTTGGCAACGCAACCACACCTGCCACGTTCCTGGAGGTACATGGCTCCAAGAGGTACGTGATCGGGTTCGTACCTTTTGGGGAAGGAGGACCCCGCTCGTAATCCCCTCCAGAAATAAGGGCGGGACGTTGTCAGCAGAGAGCGTCCTAAAAAAACGTGCGCTGCATGCACGTCACTGGTGGAGGAAAAGGGGTCTTAGTTCCCACACACCCTACCCTAAGCAGTTGCTGTTTCTTTTGTTATTTCCTTTGTTTGTTTGTTTCTATGTTCCAGTTTTGTCTGGCAATAAGCTGGGGAAAACCGAGAATCCCAGAGGAGGGCACGCCTATTTCCCTACAAGCTGCAAAGACATTGACTGAAGCCGGACACTCACATTAAATGCTATACCTACTAGCCTGATATTCCCCATGTGAAATAAATAGTGTTGAAACAAAGCTGTTAACTCGTTATTTGTTTGTTGCCCAGCGTTACATGTGGTGGAGAAGGCAGGCATCATAGCACCATAGAATCAATATGGAGAACTTAATTCAACAGCTGATTCGAAATTAGAATGGGCACTGGATAAACAGACGATGGCAGCCCAGGCAGACAGGGAACTGTTTAAGGATACCATGAGCCTACAGGTGGATTGTATACAGAAGGTTGCAGGTGGCCAAGCCCAATTCACCTCTCAAATAAGACCAGATATCCAATCCCCTGGCCCCACCATATCCTTGCAGAAGTATGTTCCTTGTGAGGACCCGGACACCTTTATGATGAATTTTGAGAGGGCCGCTCATGCCTCCGGTTGGCCAGAAACCAAGTGGCCTGTCTTTCTGGCCCCCCTATTGACGGGGGAAGCACAAGACGAATATCAGGTGGCTAATCCCTAGGTGAACACCCCCTATGCAGAGATAAAGAGAATTATCCTGGACCATCTGGGGCTGGATCCCGAAGCCTATCTGGTCAGTTTTAAGAAGGAACAAGATATGCCAGAAGACAACCTCAAGACTCTGTATTAAAAGCTCAAGGCTGCTGCCGATAAGTGGCTCAAGCCTAATGAGAACACCAAGGAGGAGATCATGGAACTGATCTACCTAGAACAATATATAGAGGCTTTACCATACCCTACACAGAGGTGGATGAAGCAATTTTCGCACCTTACCGTGGAACAAACCGTTGAAATGGCCACCACGTTTGCTAGGGCCCAAACCCGTTCAGTAACTACAGAAAACAACAAGAGCCGCCCAGCCATAACTGTGCACAAACCTGAGAAAAGAAGTCCAACTTAGAACCTCCCCGACCTTGTTTCCGCCCAGACCCTTCCCTATCGAAGGGTCCCCAGTGTTTTGATTGTGGGGAGTGGGGCCACATAGCTCGGTTCTGCCCCCACAAAAAGAATTCGGAAGAACCCATGGACGTTAGCTGCATACCGCTTTCCATCCTATTTGCAGTAAAAATGGGGCCTTGTTTTTACATAAGTGTGCAGGTGGAGGGGAAGAGGGTAAAAGCCTTACTGGACTCAGGATGGCGTCAGTCCATCATCCTTGAGTCCTTAGTGAAACTATCGGCCCAACAGAGGAACGTATATCTATAAGGTTCATTCAAGGGGATGTCCGCCACAGCACTGCATCCTGTCTACCCCCTTTTCCGCATAGAGAACGGACTCCTATAAAGAAAAAGTACCCATGGACCTCCCTCCCAGTTATTGGTACCCCAAGCCTTTCGGGATCAAATTTAGTTTTTTGCACATACACATTTACTTTAAGCATGGGCGCAGGAACGCCTCCTAAAAGTGGCTGAGTGAAATCTACAAGATTTCACTTAGTCACTTTTAGGCCAATGCTGCGTCAAAACCCTGCGCCTGCTTGAAGCAGGCGCAAGGCTTGACTCAGCCTTGGGGAGATAGGGCCCCCCAGAGCATTGCTGGAGCTGTGTTGCGCTTGCGACGCAGCTCCAGCAATGCGCTGCTTTTACGGCACAGATGCGTGACGCGTCTGTGCCATTTTTGCCACATGGTGCGCCACATTGTAAATGTGGCGGACCATGGGTGGTGGAGCTGCGGCGCACAATAACTGGTGCATCCCTGGGGATGTGCCTGTTATTGTAAATCTGCCCCTATACATTTAGCCAACGAGGAAGCACTTACTGATTAGACAGTAGAAAGTACTCCAGTTGAGTAGAGGTATTGCACAAAACGGTGGCATCTTCGTGGACAAACATGCAGGGCGGGATTCATTCTGCCCCCTGTTAGACTCGTTTTTTATGTCCTTCTGCCCTCTGTTAGACTAGTTTTTCCCTTGTTTGTCTGCCCTTCTGCCCTGTTAGACTCGTTTTCCCTTGTTTTTCTGCCCTTCTGCCCCCTGTTAGACTCGTTTTTTTTGCCCTTCTGCCCTCTGTTAGACTCATTTTTCCCTTGTTTTTCTGCCCTTGTGCCCTCTGTTAGACTCGTTTTTTGTGCCCTTCTGCCCTCTGTTATTCCCTTGTTTTTCTGCCCTTCTGCCCTCTGTTAGACTCATTTTTTGTGCCCTTCTGCCCTCTGTTAGACTCGTTTTTCCCTTGTTTTTCTGCCCTTCTGTCCTCTGTTAGACTGGTTTTTTGTGCCCTTCTGCCCTCTGTTAGACTCGTTTTTCCCTTGTTTTTCTGCCCTTCTGCCCTTTGTTGGACTGCTTTTTGTGCCTTTCTGCCCTCTGCATCGCCAAATCATCACTCAGCGCTACCCCAGCGTCACTCAGCACCACCGCATTATTACTCAGCACCACCGCATTATTACTCAGCACCACCACATTATCACTCAGCACCACCACAGCACGACTCAGCACCACCACAGCATCACTCAGCACCACCACATTATCACTCAGCACCACCACAGCACCACTCAGCACCACCACAGCATCACTCAGCACCACCACAGCACCACTCAGCGCCACCACAGAATCACTCAGCGCCACTACATTATCACTCAGCACCACCACAGCACCACTCAGCGCCACCACAGCATCACTCAGCACCACCACAGCATCACTCAGCACCACCACAGCATCACTCAGCACCACCACAGCACCACTCAGCACCACCACAGCATCGCTCAGCATCACCACAGCATCACTCAGCACCACCACAGCACCACTCAGCACCACCCCAGCATCACTTAGCACCAGTCTAGTATCACTCAGCACCACCACAGCAACACTCAGCATCACCACAGCACCACTCAGCACCACCACAGCACCACTCAGCGCCACCCCAGCATCAATCTGCGCAACCATTCAACAACAACTTGTTCAAATATGTTCTCTCAATGTTTCAAGCTTTATTACAAATGTCACAAAAAGATGTTAATATTTCACTTCACCAAATCATCACTCAGCGCTACCCCAGCATCACTCAGCACCACCACATTATCACTCAGCACCACCACATTATCACTCAGCACCACCACAGCACCACTCAGCACCACCACAGCATCACTCAGCACCACCACAGCACCACTCAGCACCACCACAGCACCACTCAGCGCCACCACAGCATCACTCTGCGCCACCACAGAATCACTCAGCGCCACTACATTATCACTCAGCACCACCACAGCACCACTCAGCACCACCACAGCATCACTCAGCACCACCACAGCATCACTCAGCACCACCACAGCACCACTCAGCACCACCACAGCACCACTCAGCACCACCACAGCACCACTCAGCGCCACCACAGCATCACTCAGCACCACCACAGCATCACTCAGCACCACCACAGCATCACTCAGCACCACCACAGCACCACTCAGCACCACCACAGTACCACTCAGCACCACCACAGCATCACTCAGCACCACTACAGCACCACTCAGCACCACCCCAGCATCACTTAGCACCATCCTAGTATCACTCAGCACCACCACAGCAACACTCAACATCACCACAGCACCACTCAGCACTACCACAGCACCACTCAGCGCCACCCCATCATCAATCTGCGCAACCATTCAACAACAACTTGTTCAAATATGTTCTCTCAATGTTTCAAGCTTTATTACAAATGTCACAAAAAGATGTTAATATTTCACTTCTGTACTTGGATTTTCGTCACAATAAAATACACCGAACATAATCTTCACAAAAGTTATTTACAAACGTTTTAGCTATTGCCATTATAAATTAAAATCACTTTTATGTAAGTATTAATTATTTAAAAACATTAAAAGCCATTGTAATTTATAAAATCAATACATCTAAGTCACGTAAATACAAAACATGTTGCATTACAAATGCTATAGGTGTCACATTTCCAAAAGTTATAACTATTGGCATTGTAAATGACTATGCTATTAATTTAGCTATTTTCAAAACCAACACATAAATAAAAAAAAATTACAAGACCAATAGCTTAAACTTTCCTAATGCGAGACCTATTGCATTGCAAATGCTTGTTTTTATATCTGTCAGTGCTTCCTGTTGAGGTTTAAATTTCGTGACAGGCGCCTCATTGCCTACTTGTAACTATTCTCTGACCTGCTTCAAGGGTCAGAGCAGGGTCAGAGAATAGTTGCAAGTAGGCAACGAGGCGCCAGGAAGCACTTACAGGCTTACAGCAGCAGGTGCCCAAGTTGAAGTTAATTTCTTTGTAACCCTTTTGTAAAAGGTTACAAAAAATTTGCTTCACCTTTTGCACCTGCTGCTGTAACCCTGTAAGTGCTTGGCTGAAAATTTGTCCCGCTGATTCGCGGATCGCAAAATCGCTGAAAAACCGCAAATTCCGCGAGCGGAACAAATTTTAAGCCCATGCTTAATTTACTTGCAGGACACATAGGCTCACAAAAAACCACTGACATGGTGTTACAACATTTTCATTGGCCAGGAATATACTCATATGTTACCAAATATTGCCAGGAGTGCGAGTTATGTCAGCAAAAGAATCCGTACAGGCCCCCTGCTGTTCCACTTCAGCCCCTCCCAATTATCGAAAAAACATTTGAACGTGTGAGGATGGACCTCAGAGGGCCACTCCCTCACACTAAGAAGGGCAGCCAATACTGGTTAGTCATAGTAGATTATGCTTACACAGTACCCTGAAGCCTTTCCCTTATGGGCTCCCCCGACTACTAACATCAGTGACAAACTCCTCACACTGTTTTCACATGTAGGCTTCCCTAAAGAAATCCTCACAGACCAGGGGACTCCTTTTGTCTCACTGTTGATGAACCAGATATGTAAATCACTGGACATCTCACATATCAAGACTTCGGTGTACCATCCACAGACCGATGGTCTGTGCGAACGATACAACGCCACATTGAAGTTGTCTTTTAAAAAGATGCTCACGGGCGAGGGACGGGCAGGGATTTACTCCTTCCACTGGCTTTTTTTGTGATCAGGAGTCAAACACAATCCAGTCTGGGTTGCTTGCCTTTCGAAGTCCTGTACCAGAGATGCCCCGTGATCTTTTAGAGCTCACCAGGGAGGCATGGCAACAGGAAAAACAAGAAGAGACCCCGTCTTTTCTTGACAATACCCTGGCTTTACGCACCAGACTACACAAATGGAGGGAGTTCGCTGATGCGAGCCTAGAACAAAGCACAAGCCAAGCAACAGTTTTTCTATAACAAAGGGAAAAATGGCGTCATATACAGGTGGATGACTGGGTACTGGTGCTTCTACCATCTACTTTACCCAAGGGTTGGTCCGAATGGAAAGGACCCTTCTGCATCATCAAAAAGGTCGGTCCAACTACCTATTTGATACAACTCACACCAAAACGTACCCAATTATACCATATAAATCTTCTGAAAAAATGGCTAGATCCCATAGCCCAGACTGTGTGCCTCACTGTCCCCTTTCCCGAGCAGAACAGCACTCTAGAGCGCTTGGTAGTGAACGACACCTTGTCTGACAACCAAAAAGAAGCCCTCCATACCACTCTGCTGCCTTTTTCTTCTCTGTTCTCCGACCTTTCTGGGAAAACAACCCTAGTAAAACACACGATTTCCACTCCTCCCGGGAACACAGTCAAACTAAGGCCTTATCGCATACCTGTAGCCCGAACAAAATCTATTAAGAAAGAGGTGTAAAATATGTTATCCATGGGGGTGATAAAACACTCCCAAATCGAATGGTCCTCTCCTATAGTCCTAGTACCAAAACTGGATGGATCTGTGTGTTTTTGTATAGTTTTTTGGGCCATTAATTTCATTTCCAAATTTGACTCCTATCCTCTACCCCGCGTTGATGAACTGATAGAGAAGCTCAGCGACGCACAGTATAAAACTACCCTGGACCTTACCAAAGGCTATTGGTAGGTGCTTCTCAGTGCCCAAGACCAGGTGAAGACCACTTTTTTCACCCGTACGAGTCTCTATGAGTTTACTGTCCTGCCCTTCGGCCTCCACGGGGCACCTGCAACTTTCCAATAACTCATGAACAAGGTACTCTCAGACCATCAAGGGAATTCGTCCACATATCTGGCTGTCATCGTCATCTATAGCCCTACTTGGGACCTACACTTACACCACTGTCAACAGGTGTTACAGGCGCTAAAACAGGCAGGCCTACACATCAATGCTAAGAAATCCCGGGTGGGGTTCCACAAGGTCAGGTACCTGGGCTATCTACTCGGGAATTGGGTTATTGAGCCACAACAGGAAAAAGTTAAGGCAATCATGAACATCCCCACCCCATCCACTAAGAAAGAAGTCAGGGCCTTCCTTGGGTTACTAGGCTACTATAGAAGATTCATCCCTAGGTACTTAGAGATAGCAAGCCCTTTGACAGACCTCCTTGGGAACTAAGTAAAAGCAAGGGACCTCCTGAACCCACCTTCTTTGTCAATACAAGCATACCAGGACTTAAAATCTGCCATTACTTTCAGTCCCATTTTGAAAACCCCAGACTTTTTGAAACTATTATCCTCCAAACTGACGCCTCCGACGTCGGTCTAGGAGCTGTATTATCCCAAACCTCAGACAAAGGAATAGATCACCCGGTACTGTTTATCAGCCGGAAACTGTTTCCCCAAGAGCAACGGTGCCCAGTGATAGAGAAGGAATGTCTTGCTATCAAGTGGGCAGTAGACAAGCTTAGCTACTATCTGGAGGGCTCCCATTTTCTCTTATACATGGATCACGCTCCTTTACTTTGGTTGAGCCCTAATAAGGGCAACAACTTCGGCATCCTGCAGTGGTTCCTCTCTTTGGAGCCCTTTTCCTTTGAGGTTAGACAGTGCAGAAATGTTGACAACGGGAACGCTGACTTCCTTTCCCATGTTTCCCGAATGGGAACAATCTGGGGTGGCAGTGTGTCAAGAAGAGCCTACCTGTGACTTTCAGACAGGAGAGAATGCAGACCAGTTTCCCTCTCATATCTCCCCTCTGCAATATTTCCAATTGGCCTCCGGTTACAAGTGACAGGAACTGCACTACCCCTTTGAGACAGCTCATGCCTGGAATCCCTCTCCAAACCATGTGACGTAGTAACATGCTCCAAACAGTGGAGAGTATGGGTAACCAGAAGTAGTGAAAACTATGCCAACCCAACCTCAGGAAGCCGAAGAGCTCCGCTACAGGACCGGAAGAGAAGTGGAGCCGCCCAGTCGCCAAGCACCTGAAGCTGCAGAAGTGGATCCCCCTCCATGACGAGAAGCCTCCCAGGAGACATATGCCGCTGAGAAGAGGGAGCCAGACCCTATACGGCACCAGGACCACGCCTGCCACATTCCTGGAGGAACGTGGCTTCTAGAGGTACGTGATATGGTTGTACCTTTTGGGGAAGGAGGACTCCAACTAGGAATCCCCTCCAGAAATAAGGGTGGGACCATTGTCAGCAGAGAGCGCTGCTAAAGAAACGTGCTCTGCATGCACGTTACTGGTGGAGTAAAACGGGTCTCAGTTCCCACACACCCTACCCTAAGCATCTGCTGTTTCTTTTTTAAGGATCCCTCCTTACCTTGTTTCTTTTGTTTGTTTGTTTCTTTGTTCCTGTTTTGTCCGCCAATAACCTTGGGAAACCAAGAATCCCAGAGGAGGGCATGCCTATTTCCCTACAAGCCGCGGGGACACTGACCGAAGCCAGACACCCACATGAAATGCTATACCTACTAGCCTGATATTCCCCTTATGACAAAAATAGTTGGAGACAAAGCTGTTAACTCGTCATATGTTTATTGCCCAGAGTAGCAAGCACTTAATGTCTTTACCAAACATATACAATGTTGACAATGTACAGTATGGCATGAACATAAAAGCAATATAAATTGCTTCTCTCCATTTGTCTAAGTGTTAATGGGCAATGTTCAGTTACAGGGTATATTGAGATAATACCCGAGAACTGCAGGATTAAGGTGTCAGTTTTCAAATTTAGAATGTAGAAAAATGTTGGCTATATGGTTCTGTAATTGATCAGGACTTCCATTACATCACAGCATAATACAGGTCTCTGATGCCTCTTGTGCTTAGGCCTATTAATCAGAAAGGACATGGTGTCAATTGACCAGGATAGGGTGGATGGTTGGCGGTGGGGGCTCCAAGGAACAAGCCTGGAGTTAGGGTATCAAAGGACATGTTGCTCCATTGACCATTATATGGTAAAGTGACACAAAATCACAGACCAAAGCTCAGGACTGGAAAGGGTTTTAAGGAAAGAGCAGCATACTAAAATGTATGGGTGAGCTCAGAGGCATAAGGCAAAAGTAGGAAGAGTAGGAAGTGCAACGGCAGATGAGCTTGAAGTTCACATGATCATAACCGATGAGAAGAGTTCTGAATCTATCCAACTGTAGAAAAGGCTTGAGACTAGGTTTATATGAATGCCTTCATTCAGGGTTAAGCCATAAGGAGGCCAATGGGATCATAATTTACATAATACGTTTAGGAAGACAACCTTTGGTCAATTTTGCAATCTGAAAGGGGGCCGGGTAGTCATCAGCATTTTCTGCTCGGTCTCCTTTTTTGGGGAGCTAGTTTTTGCTGACCTTCATACTCTGTGCTGAGTGACACTGCTATTCAGTGCCACAGTGAGAGTGTGCTTTGAAATTGCATTGGTAAAATGGGTTTCACCCAATGGTTCTCCTTAACCTTCCTGTAATGCCATGGTAGATGGACTAGCAAATTGCCCAAGTGGTGTGGATGTTAGATGTAATATGTGAGCTGCAGTATATGCCCACATATATGTTAAAAATATATGGCTGCCATCACTGTGTTCTGGCTGGGCTGTAGTTTTGAGGCACTGCAGTAACACATGACAAGGGAAAGTTCCTTGGTCATGTAAGAAAACCTATTTTTAAATATGAAGACACCCCTGACGTTAACTACTATATAAAATGAGTTGCACACTATAGGTTTGAAATAGGTGTCCTCACGATGATGTTAGGCACAAAATAAATTCCACTCTGTAGATTCAGGTACATTTTCTAAATGACAGACCTGGATGTGATACAAGTATTTATTTCTAATACCATGGGAAAGTGCTAGAAAAATTATTCAGAATTACTTTCCCCAAAGTTTTCAAAATGTGATTTAATGGTGCAATCAGCTTTTTGATAACTTCAGTGGAAACAATTTTATAAAAATGCACTTTGGGCTGCGTGAGCCAAAATGAGCTTAAAACAGTATTGCCACTTATCACACCTCCAGAGGCTACTAGCCATTCCTGGCTGGAATTAATGGCCTTTCTCTCCACAAGACAAAGGAACTGACCATTTAGCAGAACTTCACCATCGGATAAAGGTGTAGGACAGGTTGCAGAATAATGGACAGTCTTAAGACTTCTTCTTTTGACTTACTGATCCAAAATGGGGATGAAAGGTTCTCATTCATTCTCAGATACATCTTCCTAGACCCATTAGCTATAGCTTCTGCACAGGGGAAAATAAATTCTGATCTTGACAAAGGGGAGGAGAACTCATTTAAATGGGGGTGTAGTTAGGGACCTGCCTGGAGATCTTCTAGTGGGAAAAAGGGTTCAGCTATCCTAACGATTAGCTTCTGAGAATTTTTACAATAAAACAAGGAGGAAGTGTAGCAAAAACAGATGGAAATAGAGTGATAAAGGAGACAAGATTGGGTAGGGAAAATTCTCTAATCACTGAGGGGTGCACATGAAAAGACTTGCACCTCATCTCTAACTCTTCAAAGCATCACTGGAGTTGGAAGGTTACGCCTGAAGGAGGAGGCACTATTGGAAGAACTTAAGGGGTCCATTACGATGTTGGGCTGTTTGCCTGCGCCAGGCTGGCGGTGGCCACCGCGGGCCTGGCGGAGGCAAACCGCCCGACATCGCAAGCCCAAATCCCCCCGCCATATTAGGATGGCGAAGGGGAAGGTGACGGTGCAAAACACCATCCGCCTGTTTTCCACCCCGGACGCCTCGCGGCCGGGGCGGAAAACGAGTATCATGGAGGCGGTGTCTGTTAGACACTGCCCGCAATATTACCATGGGCTTTTTTCAATGCCTTTCTGTGGCGGCAATGCCGCCACGGAAAGGCATGCGGTGTTCGCTCTAGGGGCCACCTGTGGGCCCCCAGAGTGAAGGCCAAAGGGGGGTGGCACACGGGGGGTACCTGTGGTACCCCCTGCCTTTGCATAATCGAAGAGGCTGGCACCGCGCAGTGCCGCCGCTTCGATTGTGCAAAGGCGTGCTTTTGTTTCCTAACATTGTGGCGGGCGGTGCAGTGAGCACCGCCCGCCACATTGTTAAATTGAGGAATGTGCCGCCACTGTGGCGGGCGCATCCTAATGGCAATGTCGGGACCCCCGCCCTTTAGGCAGCCGGTCCCGATTTCCAATACCGCCCACCATCCTAATGTGTCCCTAAGACTTCTGACTCATGATATCCTCCTGTCTCCAAAGGACTGTAATTGCTCTCCAAGGGTGAAATGGCTAACCTCGTGTATGTCTTCTTCAGGAACACTAAAGGCAGAAGGATCTAAAAGGACTGGACCCTGCGGGTGCCTGCCTTGAGCACTTCGAGTCTCTCAAAGGGGCCAGAAGGAATTTTCCCAAAAGCTTTAGGTGTCAAAACCAATGTCTTCAGCATAAGTTTGATGATGATATATCTGGCTTCAAGGCGCATAGCCGGCCTCAGTTTACTATCTTTCTCCACTGAAGGATTTTGACTTCCATTTGAGAGACTAAGTCCTGAGTTAAAATTGACCTCAGCTCCATCACAGTTAGTTTGAAAACTTGCCTAAATCCGATCAACTGCAACTATCATTTTTGTCACTGAACGTTTTTTTACTCGCTTATTTCCTTCAAATTTAAAAATTCATATTTCCACTTCCCCAGAACTTATTTTAATGATTGTTGTGTCTTTTTGCTCATTAGGTATTATATATTTTGAATATTTTGCTAAATTGGTTTAGGAATCTTATTGTATTGTGTTCTTTATGCTAAAACTGCTGGTATTGATTGAACTTAACACACACTTCTCGCTTGTGATATAGCTACCAGAGGATCAGTAGATATTTTTAACACTACAGTGAAACTTCCAATATAATTGCAGTAATAAATTGGGTTTTCGATTGAGGGTTTGAAGGCCTTTCTCAAGCAACAAATACAATCCTTGTCAGTGTGAACCACAAACGTCTCTGATTGTTTGGCACAAAAACAGTTAGGCTTCACAAGGAGGTACTGTGTTAAGTATTTATGCAGCAGGCAACCTGTAAGGAAGTGAAAATGAAACATGTGTTAGAAATAGGATTCCAGGTTGGCTTAGGTATGCACCCACGCCAGACAGGAACCCACACTCTAGGCAGGGTAAACTAGATACTCATTAAAGATAACCTGTGCTTACCCTCTATGAGCTTGGCACAGAGCAGTCAGGCTTATCAAAAGAGCCAATGTGTAAAGTTTTATGTGCAAAACACACACACAGTAACTGAATACACCACAAAAAGACTCCACGCATGTTTAGAAAAATAGATTATAATATCCTGAACAAAACAAGAGCAAAATGACAAAAATCCAATGTATATCAGTTCAAATAGTGATTTTTTAAGGAACAAATTAGGTAAAGCGCTTTTAAGCAGGTAGAGCTAAAAAGGTTACTTTAGGCCATGTTGGACCAGGGCAAAGTTAATGTTTGGGCCAACATCAATGGAGCACTGGCCTACAACAGAATCCATGCAAGCCCCAGTAAACAAAAGTACCTTTCCTGGTCTCAAACAGTGAGATATTTCGATGACGAGTCCCACGGGTGCAGGATGTGTTGATCTTCTCCACCCAGTGAAGGTGATGCGTCAGTTCTGAAAACAGGTGCTGGAATAGAGAGGCGTTAAGCAATGCTCCGATTTCAGCCATGCAGTCTTGTGGATACGTCGATCTCACTAAGCTGCAGTGGCGGCGATACGCTGTCCAATGTGTCAATCTCTAGAGGCAAAGCACTGGTTCCAATTCAAGGCATCTATTATACTCCTGCAACTGGGTCGATGTGCCGATTTTGTTACATGCAGACAGGAGCTGCATCAAAATCCATGTTGCAAGTATCTGGGCCACTTCCAGTGAGCCAGGTACAGGAGCAGGGGTAGAGACTTTGATATCTCTGTGTCTCAGGCAACAAGAGGCATGCCAACAAAACCTTAGAGATCACTTGGAGTGACGGTAGAGTCCAGCTCTACTTTAGCAGAGTCAGAGAGCAGCAGGCAGCAGGGCAACAAACAGAAAAGTAGATTTTCCTAGAACCGCAGTCCATTTTAAGTACACAGCAGTTCTTCTGGCAGAGTTTCAGTTACAAGTCCAGTTTTGTCTGATTACGGGGGGTTAGAGGCCCAGTACCCAAAAGTGACTTTCATGTGGGAGTTACTTCACAGCAGATCTCTGAAGCGCACAACTATCCTTTTCAATCTCGTCTTGTCTGACTGGCTATCTATGAGGGCGGGGGGTAATTTGTCCTTTGTGACAAAAAAAAGAACTTGTCCACCATCTAGCCACTATGCTTTAACATGAGACAATTCTCCATGACTCTCAATCGGGCTTTCGCACGAATTTTATCACTGAGTCCGCCCTTCTCGAAGTCACCGATGCCATCAGAGAGGTTTTGGATACTGGAGGGAAGGCCATTTTGGTTATGCTGGATCTGTCAGCGGCTTTCGACACCGTCCCCCATGAAGGTCTCCTTTTAAGACTCCAGGAGATCGGTTTTCGAGGGACGGTGTTGAATTGGTTTAAGTCATTTCTGACCGGCCGCCGGCAAGTGGTCTGGGCACCTCCGTTTTCCACTGAAATTGCCGCCGCTGGAGGTGGGGGTGCCGCAGGGTTCTATTCTGAGCCCTGCGCTTTTTAACATCTACATGGCCCCCTTGGCGGCGGTTGCGGAATCTTTTGGTGCCCAGATCATAACATATGCGGATGACACCCAGCTGCTCTTCACATTTGATAAGGGTAAGGACTTCGACGGCCTGCGGATTAGAGATTGTTTTGGAGCTGTCTTTGCCTGGTTCCAGCGTCCCAGCTTAAAATGCAATTCCGATAAATCGGAATTGCTTTTTTTTGGATGTCCTCCTGATCCTGGCTGGAAGGCCTGGTGGCCTTCAGACATGTTTCCACCGGATGTTGCTTCTTCTAAAGCCAAAAATGTAGGCGTTGTGGTAGATGATGGCCTCACCTTTGGCCCCCAGATCATGGGACTGACTGGCAAATGCTTCGGCCTTTTGAAGATGCTGTGGAAATTTCTTCCGCTGCTCTCGCTGAAGCATAGAAAGATTATCGTGCAGGCCTTGATAGGTTCGCGTCTGGATTACGCAAACGTTCTCTATCTTGGCCTGCCGAAATATCTTTTGGCCCGACTGCAGATTGTGCAGAACTCTGCGGCTAGAGCCATTTTTGGCCTCTAGCGTAGAGATGGAGCCACAGAGCTGCTAAAGAAATTGCACTGGCTTCCAGTCGCTAAAAGGATCGCTTTCAAGGCGCTTATTTTTGCCTATAAGTCCCTTCATCGGATAGGCCCCAAATATCTTCAGAAACACTTGGCTTTTTATGTGCCTCGCAGGACGCTACGATCTGCGTCTTTATTCAAAGCCTTGATTCCCCCTATCCGCCTGACGAGAATCGGAGGATGCTCCTTTCGATTTCTAGCGCCTCAAGGTTGGAACGACCTGCCTGTTCTGCTCAGGAAAGCTGATGACTTGCTCTCCTTTAGAAAAGGACTTAAAACCTGGCTTTTCACTCAATAATGGTTTTCGCTTCCTTTCTTTTTATGTCTGTTGTGCTATGTTCTTTCTATTCCTTAGGCTCTTTGCCAAAGCGCCGGGACACTCCTAGGAGTAGCCGTGCGCTATAAAAGAGCATTTTTAACATAACATAACATAACATAAAAAATTGTTTATTTCTATATCTAATTGTGTTGTATGTCTAAAGTATTTGTATTTAAGTTTTTTTTAAGTATGGGCGTAAAATCCGTTTTGCGGGCGAATTTGCGGATTTTTGGCAATTTCGCGATCCGTGAATTGCGCGAATTTGCCCAACAATCCGCAAATTCACAAGCTACGAATTATTTTGCTTGGTCCCGCTTAAAAAACTACAATATCGCGCGTGCGGCGTTGACTTAACATGATTCTGAGTCCGCCGAGTTGTTTTTCTCCCGGTTTGCATGTGCTGCGCCATTTTCGATCTTGCTGCGTGATCGCGCGCAAGTTTTTCGAATGTAATTACGTTATCGCGGCTTGCCATCATGCACAGCGAAAGTTTGACAGCGCGAGTACGTCATAAAGGCCCGCGATCACGCAGTAAACAATGCCGAACACGTAGATGCAGCGCGCAGCTGATTTCCGGCGGGAGATTTAAACAGCTCACGTTCCCGAAATTGCAAGAATTGCAATTCTGCACAAGAAATCCAGCGCAGGAAGCATAAACCTTGTGAATATGATGATTTTGATCAGAATAACTCCTCAGATTGACATTTGGCTGCACTTTTTGGTGTAGGAGTCCATTTTTTGGGGTGGGGTGGGAGGAAGGAAGTGCCCCAGAGTCTCCAACTTCCTGTTCCTGTCCAGCAGGCTCCTCCCAGTGCTTTGTCCATGTCCTGGTCACTTTTGATTTGGATCTGGAGCTGGAAGGATTACTTTTTATGTCTGCTGCTGGATATTTGTATTTGAGGACTTTTTGGGCTTTGGAGTTTGGATCACTTTTGGACTTGAAATTTTACAAGTAAGTTGGTGTTGTTTGTTTGGGGCATTGCAGTTGAGGCAACTACAGTTCTAAAACTTTTTCACAACATTAACAAAATATATATTGTGGGTAGCCACAATATCCAGTAGGCCCAGGGTTAGTCATGGGTGCATGATACAAATGTTTCTGTGATTTTTTTTAACTTAATTCTCATTTATGTCATGGAATTTTAGCTCACTGTTATATGTTGATTTTTTTTAAAATAATGTTGGGGTGCCTGTAAAGCCTCACTAGCCAGTAGGCTCAGGGGTAGTGAGTGGTGCATGGACCAAGTCTTTCTATGGGGTGTCTTGAATGTAGACATCATTGAGGGCATGGATGGCATTGGATTGTGGTGATTTTTGAGTGTTTTTTTATTTTTTGGGATGGTGTTGGGGCCTGGCCATGTGGGTGGGGGCCATTTTGAGGCCTGGTCCAGGCAGGGCCTGGCCATGTGGTGGGGGTCAAGGGGCCATTTTGAAGCCAGGCAGTTTGCTCAGGCCTGCACCCAGTTTGCCTTGCTTTTAACCATTATGCCCAGGGGTACTCAGGGCCTAGTGAAGTAGTGTGGCTCACTGGTTAGAGGCGGAAGACCCGAGAGCAGGGGACGGCCCGGGACCAGGGTTCGATTCCCGACGCGGCAGGTTTCTGGACCAGGGTCAGCGGACTCGATAATTCTCTCGCCTCGGTGCCCACTCTGATCAGCGATCACACTCGGCAACTCTGGGCACTAGATTGCCTCATCTTCACTAACGGCCCCACCAGACCGCCGGGGATGCCTGGTCTCACCCTGGAGATACCCATTAAGGGACCATCTCTCAGGGAAGCCAGGAAGGGTTTCGCAGCGGTCAAAGCGCGGAGGTACCCTTTCGGGAGTGATTCCAGCGCTATATAAGCACATAATTAATTAATTAATTAATTAGTCTTTCTGTGGGGTGTCTTCAATTTAAACATCATTGAGGGCATGGATGGCATTGGATTGTAGTGATTTTTGAGTGTTTTTTTTAATTTTTGGGGCGTTGTTGGGGCCTGGCCTTGTGGGTGGGGGCCATTTTGAGGCCTGGGACAGGCAGGGCCTGGCCATGTGGTGGGGGTCAAGGGGCCATTTTGAAGCCAGGCAGTGTGCTCAGGCCTGCACCCAGTTTGCCTTGCTTTCAAACTAAGCATGGGCGAATTTTGCGAATCTCGCGTTCGCGAATTTTGCGGATTTGCGAACTCGCAATTCGCAAAATCCGCAAATTCTCGCGAATTTGCGGATTTTTTTTTGTGTGTTCGCGCGGGTTTCTGCCAGTTCACGAGGGTTTTGTACAGTTTCGCAAACGCGAACTTACCTGTCGGGTCGCAAGTTTCGCGAACTTGTTGTTTCTACGTGTCCAGCCTGTTTGGGACACTCTTCTTCATCACTGCCACTCTCTGTCACCACTGCCACTCTCTGACTACTCATGCCACCCTCTGGCCCACCCATGCCACCCTCTGTTTCATCACAGCACCCTCTGGTTGTCCAGTCAGTGTACATTATTGTGGCAAAGCAAGCACACCTTCCCTGCCTCAAGTGACCTGAATTAATTTGGGGCTGATTAATGTGTCACAGAATATTTTTTTAGCTGGCACCTGCTTCCTTAGTGCTTCCTGATTTTTGATCTTTTGCACTTGCTAAGTGCTTTCATTGTTGCAAAATTAGTTACAACACCTGCCCTGCCCCAACTGACAATAATGAATTAGGGGCTGATTAATGGATTTGAACTTCCAGCCTGGCTCCTGCTTGTCTCCCTTAGCTGTAATTCAGGACCTTTGTGGCATATGTGTAACTATTCTGAGGTTCAGAGCAGGGTCACATAATAGTTGCAACTGGCAACTGAACTCTGGAGGGGCCCCTCAGGAAGCACTACAGGAAATGGCTACTAATGATGAGCCTGAACTTTTGAACCTGGTAAGTAGTTTCAGTTTTGCTAAGATCGTATTTCTGCAATTTTGCGCTTATTCGCGGGGCGCGAAGTTGTACTGGGAAGCCACGAACTCACGCGAACAGTGCGAGCAAGCCATAAAATCCGCTGCTCGCGGATTTGCGGATTTTGCGGGAGATTCGCGAATCTCGCGGATTGCGAATTTACCGAAAATCCGCAAAATCCGCGAGCGAAACGGATTTTCCGCCCATGCCTATTTCAAACATTATGCCCAGGGGTACTCAGTGGTGCATAGGCCTAGTCTTTCTGTGGGGTGTCTTGAATTTAAACATCATTGAGGGCATGGATGGCATTGGATTGTGGTGATTTGTGTGTGTTTTTCGACTTTTTGGGGCGTTGTTGGGGCCTGGCCATGTGGAAGGGGCCATTTTGAAGCCTGGGACAGGCAGGGCTTGGCCATGTGGTGGGGGTCAAGGGGCGGGACATTTTGAAGCCAGGCAGTGTGCTCAGGCCTACACCCAGTTTGCCTTGCTTTCAACCATTATGCCCAGGGGTACTCAGTGGTGCATGGGCCTAGTCTTTCTGTGGGGCGTCTTGAATTTAAACATCATTGAGGGCATGGATGGCATTGGATTGTGGTGGTTTGTGTGTGTTTTTCGACTTTTTGGGGCGTTGGTGGGGCCTGGCCATGTGGGTGGGGCCATTTTGAGGCCTGTGACAGGCAGGGCCCGGCAATGTGGTGGGGGTCAAGGGGCGGGCCATTTTGAAGCCAGGCAGTGTGCTCAGGCCTGCACCCAGTTTGCCTTGCTTTCAACCATTATGCCCAGGGGTACTCAGTGGTGCATGGGCCTAGTCTTTCTTTGGGGTGTCTTGAATTTAAACATCATTGAGGGCATGGATGGCATTGGATTGTGGTTATTTTTGAGTGTTTTCGACTTGTTAGGGGTTGTTGGGGCCTTGCCATGTGGGTGGGGGCCATTTTCATTCCTGGGACAGGCAGGGCCTGGCCATGTAGTGGGGGTCAAGAGGCCATTTTGAAGCCAGGCAGTGTGCTCTGGCCTGCACCCAGTTTGCCTTGCTTTCAACCATTATGCCCTGGGTACTCAGTGGTGCATGGGCCTAGTCTTTCTGTGGGGTGTCTTGAATTTAAACATCATTGAGGACATGGATGGCATTGGATTGTGGTGATTTTTGAGTGTTTTGTTGACTTTTTGGGGCGTTGCTGGGGCCTGGCCATGTGGGTAAGGGCCATTTTGAGGCCTGGGACATGCAGGGCCTGGCCATGTGGTGGTGGTCAAGGGGCCATTTTGAAGCCAGGCAGTGTGCTCAGGCCTGCACCCAGTTTGCCTTGCTTTCAAACATTATGCCCAGGGGTACTCAGTGGTGCATGGGCCTAGTCTTTCTGTGGGGTGTCTTGAATTTAAACATCATTGAGGGCATGGATGGCATTGGCTTATGGTGATTTGTGTGTGTTTTTCGACTTTTTGGGGCGTTGTTGGGGCCTGGCCATGTGGGTGGGGCCATTTTGAGGCCTGGGACAGGCAGGGCCTGGCCATGTGGTGGGGGTCAAGGGGCGGGCCATTTTGAAGCCAGGCAGTGTGCTCAGGCCTGCACCCCGTTTGCCTTGCTTTCAACTATTATGCCTAGGGGTACTCAGTGGTGCATGGGCCTAGTTTTTCTGTGGGGTGTCTTGAATTTAAACATCATTGAGGGCATGGATGGCATTGGATTGTGGGTAATTTTGAGTGTTTTTTTACTTTTTAGGGGTTGTTGGGGCCTTGCCATGTGGGTGGGGGCCATTTTGAGGCCTGGGACAGGCAGGGCCTGGCCATGTGGTGAGGGTCAAGGGGCCATTTTGAAGCCCGGCAGTGTGCTCAGGCCTGCACCCAGTTTGCCTTGCTTTCAACCATTATGGCCAGGGGTACTCAGTGGTGCACGGGCCTAGTCTTTCTGTGGAGTGTCTTGAATTTAAACATCTTTGAGGGCATGGATGGCATTGGATTGTGGTGATTTTTTAGTGTTTTTTTACTTTTTGGGGCGTTGCTGGGGCCTGGCCATGTGGGTGAGGGGCATTTTGAGGCCTGGGACATGCAGGGCCTGGCCATGTGGTGGTGGTCAAGGGGCCATTTTGAAGGCAGGCAGTGTGCTTAGGCCTGCACCCAGTTTGCCTTGCTTTCAAACATTATGCCCAGGGGTACTCAGTGGTGCATGGGCCTAGTCTTTCTGTGGGGTGTCTTGAATTTAAACATCATTGAGGGCATGGATGGCATTGGATTGTGGTGATTTGAGTGTTTTTCGACTTTTTGGGGCGTTGTTGGGGCCTGGCCATGTGGGTGGGGCTATTTTGAGGCCTGGGACAGGCAGGGCCTGGCCATGTGGTGGGGGTCAAGGGGCGGGCCATTTTGAAGCCAGGCAGTGTGCTCAGACCTGCACCCAGTTTGCATTGCTTTTAACCATTATGCCCAGGGGTACTCAGTGGTGCATGGGCCTAGTCTTTCTGTGGGGTGTCTTGAATTTAAACATCATTGAGGGCATGGATGGCATTGGATTGTGGTGATTTTATGTGTGTTTTTCGACTTTTTGGGGCGTTGTTGGGGCCTGGCCATGTGGTTGGGGCCATTTTGAGGCCTGTGACAGGCAGGGCCTGACCATGTGGTGGGGGTCAAGGGGCGGGCCATTTTGAAGCCAGGCAGTGTGCGAAGGCCTGCACCCAGTTTGCCTTGCTTTCAACCATTATGCCCAGGGGTACTCAGTGGTGCATGGGCCTAGTCTTTCTGTGGGGTGTCTTGAATTTAAACATCATTGAGGGCATGGATGGCATTGGATTGTGGTTATTTTTGAGTGTTTTTCGACTTGTTGGGGGTTGTTGGGGCCTTGCCATGTGGGTGGGGGCCATTTTGAGGCCTGGGACAGGCAGGGCCTGGCCATGTAGTGGGGGTCAAGGGGCCATCTTGAAGCCAGGCAGTGTGCTCAGGCCTGCACCCAGTTTGCCTTGCTTTCAAACATTATGCCCAGGGGTACTCAGTGGTGCATGGGCCTAGTCTTTCTGTGGGGTGTCTTGAATTTAAACATCGTTGAGGGCATGGATGGCATTGGATTGTGGTGATTTTTGAGTGTTTGTTTACTTTTTGGGGCATTGTTGGGGCCTGGCCATGTGGGTGAGGCCCATTTTGAGGCCTGGGACACGCAGGGCCTGGCCATGTGGTGGTGGTCAAGGGGCCATTTTGAAGCCAGGCAGTGTGCTCAGGCCTGCACCCAGTTTGTCTTGCTTTCAAACATTATGCCCAGGGGTACTCAGTGGTGCCTAGTCTTTCTGTGGGGTGTCTTGAATTTAAACATCATTGAGGGCATGGAAGGCATTGGATTGTGGTTATTTTTGTGTGGTTTTTTTACTTTTTGGGGCGTTGTTGGGGCCTGGCCATGTGGATGGGGGCCATTTTGAGGCCTGTGACAGGCAGGGCCTGGCCATGTGGTGGGGGCCAAGGGGTCATTTTGAAACCAGGCAGTGTGCTCAGGCCTGCACCCAGTTTGCCTTGCTTTCTACCATTATGCCCTGGGGTACTCAATGGTGCATGGGCCTAGTCTTTCTGTGGGGTGTCTTGAATTTAAACATCATTGAGGGCATGGATGGCATTGGATTGTGGTGATTTCTGAGTGTTTTTCGACTTTTTGGGGTGTATAACGGATCCTCTGGCTTCCATTGCTTTTAGGTGCACAAGAGAACCACCAGTGCCAGGAATAAGTCCTACAGCGGTGTGTGCAGCACATCACGTGACGTCACGTGTCGCCGCAGACAAGACAACTCTGCAACTCGTGCAACTGTGGCCCCAAAGAAAGTTGGCCGTAGCGCCTCAGCGAAAAAAGTTGCCAGTGCCACTGCCAGTAAGAAGGAGCAGAAGAAGAAAGTGGCACCACCTACCAAGGAGACTGGTGTGCCCTCCAACACCTTTTTTGGGGGAAAAAAACTACGCCTGCAGCAGCAGCAGTGTCCGCTGGGGACCAAGCTGGAAGCGGCACCTCCGCTTCATTGGGCTTAGTGCCACCATGCCAAGTTAGGTCCAAGAACATGAGTGCTGCTGCGGCAGCCACTTTGGTTGTTCAATCACCATCGACTATTGATCTTGGCTCATCACAAGAAAGTACCATCCAATCAACGCCGGGTGTAACTCAGCTGACGAGTGTTCAACAACCACAGCTGCAACCACAAACACAGGTGCAACTAGTACAAGCGCAAGTACATGGGCAAGGAGAGGCGCAAGGAGAGGCGCAGGGAGAGGCGCAAGGAGAGGCGCATGGAGAGGTGCATGGAGAGGTGCAACTAGAGGTTCATGGAGCGGCACAACTGCCTACAACGCTTGTTTCTCCAGAAGTAGGGGCACATCAGGATATTAATATTCAAGAGGAGGTATCATCATATGAGGAAGCAACTCCTCCTGATAATGATCCATTGTCTTCCAGATCCCCAGCAAGAAAAAGGTCAAGGAGGGATACTACTACTACTACAAGTTCTTCTTCAAGCCCCCTTCATTCTGATGACCTTGATCATGATTGGAACCCAGCAATACAGTCTGAGAGTGAGTCACGCCATGAGCTGACAAAGGTAGCTAAGCCTAAAAGGAAGGCTCCTGCAAGGCTTCAACTTATGGGTGATGAAGACGAACAAGAAGTTGTGTCTTCTGCTGCTGATGAACAGTCTGACGACGACCCAGTCATCACAGTCGTCACTCCAGCCCCAGCGGGCATGCAGCAGACAAACATTTTGACCCTATACGGAATGGCTGCTGAGCGGGATATGGGCGGCATGGCACTGGTACCACCACCGTTAACTACAATACCAACACGACCTACAGCTTCCATCTTTTTTAGTCAGAAGAGCCGGCATGGAGCTCCATCCAGCTTGACCTCAAGTAGTGGTGCTGTAAGTGAACAACAGAAATGAATTCAGCCACGCCCATCCTCCACTTCATCTGCCATTGAAAGTCAAAGTAGCACCTCCACCACCAGCAGACATCACCAGTCCCCAGTTTGGGACTTCTTTACTGTTAGCGCAAAGGCGGAATACATGGTCTTTTGTTCGATTTGTAAAGCATCCGTTAGGGGTAAGCTTGGTACCAACTATGGTACCGGAGGCCAGAGAGGTCCTCTCAAACAACACCACCCTATCCAGTGGTATACGCACCTAAGTAAGATTGAGGAAGCCCAATAAAGTAGAACTGATCCAAATGTATCCATTAACATTGCTTCTGATGCTGACGAGGGGCTGATTCTGCAGGGGGGAAGTCAAGAATCGAGCGACATTTTTTCTGGTACACCCAGTAGCCCTGGCAGCAGCACTGCAGTGGTAGCGCCCACACCCTCTACCCCTGCAACATGTATGAGGCACACTAAGAGTCTGGGACAGACATCAATTCAAAAAAGTCTATCAATGAGCCTAACTGGTTTGACGTTCGCATCAGGATCATCATCGTCATCACGTAAAGCGGTCCAGCCCACCATTAGAAGCATGTTTGACCTTCTCCCTTTTTCTTTCGTGGAAGCGGTGGGGTTTCTAAAATTAGTGGCAACAGTCTGCCCTAAATAGAAGGTTCTTAGTCGGTCCTATTTTGCCAGAGTTGCGGTTCCAGCACTACATCAAGATGTGCTGGAGGTGATTGGGGCAGCTTTGCAGAAGAGTGCTGTTCACACTATCCACTTGACAACAGAAATGTGGACCAGTTGCCAAGCCCTTGATTACATGTGCATCACTGCACACTGGGTCTCTTTTGCAGGGGTTAGAGACAAGTCAAGTGCAGTTGTTGACCTGGACACACTTTTTCAAGGTACTTGGAAACATGCAACATTAGCCATGTTTGTCATGGAGAAATCTCATACTGCAAAAAAAATTTGGGGGAGTTTAACAGTACTGTCTCCAAAAAATCGCATAGTTGGTTATGTTTCCACGGATAATGGCAGTAATATAGTTAAAGCCATGCAGCAAGGTGACTATTTCAGAGTGCCGTGTTTGTCGCACAGTATAAACCTGGTTGTGCAAGATTTCTTGAAAAATGAAAACACAGTCAAGAGGATACTGACCACCTGCCGAAGAATATGCACACATTTCAGCCATTCTTTTAAGGCCCGGAAGGAGCCGAGGAGCATTCAACATGAGCGTAAAGTGCCAATCAAAGGACTCATCCAACCTTGGACTCATCCAACTCAACCTTTTACATGCTTGAGCGTCTGTCTGAGCAGTGCATGGTAATCAATGACTATGTCTTTCAACTAGGTTCTACTATGAAAGACATGAGGCTAGAGTTGGAGGAATGGAAGCTAGTTAAAAGCCTGACAGACATGCTTCGTCCTTTTGAGGTCTTCACGTGTGAAGTCAGCAGGGGGGACTGTTCTTTGGGCAAAGCTATCCCATTGTTGGTCATGCTAGAGCACCAACTGAAGGCGGTGTCTTCAACGTTCAGAGATGCTGGTGAAAAAAAGCAAGATGCATATCAGTTGGCGGAGAGCTTATTAAGCCGCCTAGTTGCCAATGAAAGGCTTAAAAACATACACACAGAACAACATTACATTTGTGCCACTATTCTGGATCCATGGTACAAAAAGGCAGTGGCCAGCAAAGCATTCATTCCTTTTGATGGAGCAGATGTTTTAAAGTGCAAACATTGGCTAGCTGTGTCAGCCACTCGGTTTGAAAAAGATCGGCAGAAAATTCAAGGAGTCGGCAGAAGTCCAACTGAATCAGCAGGCCACCCGGCGTCAAGTTCCACTTCTGAATCTGTGGGCGAAGAGAGTCACTTTCTCTCACAGCCGTTAACTACACCAGCAGCAACTGTATCATCATCCTCACCTGCACCAGGCTCAGTCATAATATTGTCGGAAGCCGATTTGCTAACTCATCAAGGGTTTGCTCGTTCCAGTGCTGCAAAGGCCACAGATGGTACGCAAAGTGGAGCAACCCAGGATAACCTTGAGTCGATGGTGCAGGCCTATCTGGATGACGCAACAGAGGTCTTTCTTAATAAGAATCCATTGCTGTATTGGTACAGGAAAATGGCTTTATGGCCACTGATCACCAACCTGGCTGTAAATTATTTGTCTTGCCCACTCGCAAGTGTGTCTTCTGAACATGTTTTCAGTGCTGCTGGTGCCATTGTAACTTCAAAAAGGACCCGCCTCTCGGCCAAAAATGTGGAGAGGTTAACACTGATCAAGATGAATCAGCACGTCATGCCACCAGATTACAAAGTATGTGAATGCACGCAGGAAGAAGAGGACACCGACTTAGGTGACGGAAGTTCTTCTCTGTTACCTGACCTACTCCCGTCTCAATTCATGGAGTTTGAGGACGAGCTCTACTTCCCTGACACCGAGCCCTGAAAATGACTTCCTTTTTTTCGTCCTTATTCACTTATATTCCTGTGTGTCTTTCTTTACTTTGCAACTTTTACCACAACAAAACTCTAATCACCTAATCACAACAAGTCCATCAGCAGCACTGTCTTCATCTTATATTCTTTATTGATTTGAAGGTGCCGCAGCCTGCATTCCTGAGGTTCACAACTTCACAACTCAATCATGCTCCTTTATACTCCTCTTCCAGACTCCCCCTATCCATTTCCCTCAAGGCAGTTGGATGGATTACGACGAGTCCCCTCAAGTGGGACTGAAATTACTGGCTGACTACATGCTTGCTGATTGCTGACAGAGTTACTTCTGATATTGACAGGAGAGGCTGCCCTGTGGGCCCTCACTTTCCGAAGAAGATGAGGACAAAAAGTAGAACAGGTAATGAATAACTGAGAAGATGGCATGCAGTGGACAGCAATGGCTGTCTGGCTCTGATTAAATCAATTGCTGTTTGTTTTTTGTGCATGAAATGATGATTCATATGTCTTGTCTTAGTTATTATTTAATCTTTTACACAGTAATTGTAACTCATGTCAACAACTCTGTTTTTTTTTACCTTGTTTAATTCAAATTGTACTTCAAATTCAGGGGCCACTATATTGCATTACACAATATGCAAAATGTCCTTGGAGCGGACTCACTTGCCAATATACCATGATGATTGATTAAATAATATATCTTTTTTCTTTACAGTCAATCACTGGGATGGATGGATCATCAGCGTCGGTTTACGGAAGAACTATGGCCAATTTGTGAGTGGCAAACAGGTAAACCAGTCTACAACAACTAGTACAGCAGAACTACATGTCTGTCTATTCATGGTATGTAGTGGTCGAGGGCGAGGCAGTGTACTGTTGTTGTTATGCCAGGCAGAGTCCACTCCAAATAGCAGTTCATGTAAAATTGGGGCTTTGTGGCTTGCTGCATACAATTAGATATGCTTTGTCTGTCTGACAAAGAGCCTAGGTATGCTACATTAGGTTGCTTCACTCAGTGGTGCCTGCCTTGACCCTCTGCATGTGAACAAAAGAAGGTATTGGGTCCTACAACTGACCAGCCTGGACCTCAACAATTGCAAAACAGAACAAAGTGGCTAGTCAGGTTTGTTTTGTGATAAGTTAGAGCACACTCAGCCAGTTTGTGCTGCGTGAACCACACGTTTTTTATTATAAAAGATTTATTTTCATTTTTAATTAGGTTTCATAAATTTATCCATATGTCTTCAAAGGAATATCTTGTCAAAACAGTTGAATCAACAACAGACAATTATGTGCGCAATATATACAGGTGTAAAAAAGTTCACAATAGATACTCAAAATTCACAACACCAACATACGACTTATTACATAATTGTTACATACAAAACAAATTGAAACATAAGAGACATTACACAAAAAAAGAGCATTACGCAAAAAGAACCAGTCCATAAACTTATATACCAATGGACAGGCAGAACTCAGGATACAAAGAAACTGCCTGCCTGTCTCACAAGGCCTGTGATAAAGTGTTTTCAGGATTGTCAGCTAGGGCCCACGGCAGTGGTATTAATTATTCCCTGGCTGCACCCTTCTTTCTTGTCACAGGCTGGGGTTCAAAGAGCCTAGGTATGCTACATCAGGTTGCTTCACTCAGTATTGCCTGCCTTGACCCTCTGCATGGCACTGCCTCAAGCTTGGACCAAACATCCGTTATGTTTGCAAAATTTGCTGTGTTTCGGTATTTCGCAAATCTCGAGAAATTACCGAAAAATCGCAAATTCTTGAGCGGAACGGATTTTTGGCCCATGCTTGCGGCAGGGCCATGCAGATGGTCAAGGCAGGCACCACTGAGTGAAGCATCCTCCTAATGTAGCATACCTAGGCTCTTTGACACAGACAGACAAAGCATATCTAGGGTTTAGGGTTCACTGCGATTTACTAGGGTTTTTGGGTTTAAGTTGGTATGGTTCACGCTGATTCTAGGGCTCGGGCCCGATGCAAGCTCGTTCATAATAATGTTGGCAAGGTTTTAGGGGGGTATGGTGTTCTTTGGTCCAGAATTGGCAGAATTTTGGCCTTTTTGGGTGTTTTGCGGGCGCATGTGTTTGGATGAAAACTAAGTGAAAACTAGTCGTAGACCTTCTTCTTCTTCTTCTTCTTCTTCTTCTTCTTCTTCTTCTTCTTCTTCAAAGAGCGCAGTGGTTCAATTTTGTCCTGCCTTGTTGAGATTCTTGTGAATCGCTGGAACAAGTGACTGTCCAGGTAAGTTTCAAGAGGATCTAAGTAGTGGAAGTGCTGAAAACAGCAATGTTTTGTGAACAGCGCAATTTGCCATGTTTTGAATATACCAGAAACATGTTTTTGGGGGGCTGTTTGGGTGTGTTCTAGATTTGTGGGGGGGGATCTGGGGGTCTGGGAGCACTGCTTGGATAGCATAATTTTGATTGAAAGTGATTTGAAGAAAATCCATGGTGGGAAAGAGGAGCTAGGGCCTAGCTGCAGAGCGCGTTTGGACCGATGTTGACTGGTTGGCTGAAAATTTTCTAAGTATGAGTTTTTGCATTTTTGCTTTTTGCCTGTTTAGGGGTGTTCTGCTTTTTTGCGGGTGGCTGCAGGGGTCTGGGGGCATAGTTTGGAAGGTCTAATATCGGAATCAAGTGTTTTGGACCAAATCCATGGTGAAAAAGTGTTTCCGTTTTTGCTCACTTGCCTGTTTTTGGGGTGCTGTTTGGGGGCTTCTAGGTTATTGGGGGTGGGTTTTGGGGTCTGGGAGCACTGCTGGCAACGTCTAATTTTGATTGCATTTGTTTCTCAGAAAATCCATGGTGGAAAAGGGGAGTAAGGGCCTAGCTGCAGAGCGTATTTGGACTGAATTGAAGGTAGGCCCATTTTTGCTTTTTGCCTGTTTGGGGTGTTCTGCTTTTTTGCGGGTGGCTGCAGGGGTCTGGGGCATTGCTGGGAAGGTCTAATACTGGGTAAAAGTGTTTTGGAGAAAATCGGAGGTGAAAATGTTTTTCCATTTTCAGACATTTCGCTCACTTTAGAGTTTTCGGGGAGCTATTTGGGGGGGTTCCTGGTGTTTGTGGGGGGGTTTGGGGTCTTGGAGAAACGCTGAGTATGGATAGTTTTGATTGCAAGTGGTTTGGAGAAAATCCATAGTGGCAAAGGGGAGTTAGGGCCTAGATGCAGAGCGCGCACAGAGTGATTTTGGATTGAGGGCTAAATTATTCTGTAACACTTTTTCTGGTTTTTCTTTTTTGCTGTTTGGGGGTGTTAAACTTGTTTCCACCTGGGTTGACGGGTCTGGGGGCATTGTTGGGAAGGTATAATACCGGATAAAAGTGGTTTGGAGAAAATCGGAGGTGAAAAAGTTTTTCAATTTTCAGACAGTTCGCTCATTTTAGCGTTTTCGGGGGGCTGTTTGGGGAGTTCCTGGTGTTTGTGGGGAGGTTTTCGGGTCTTGGAGCAATGCAGGGTATGGATAGTTTTGATTGCAAGTGGTTTGGAGAACATCCATGGTGGCAAAGGGGAGTTAGGGCCTAGCTGCAGAGCGCGCACGGAGTGATTTGGGATTGAGGGCTAAATTATTGTCTCACTTTTTGCGGTTTCGCTTTTTGGCTGTTTGGGGGTGTTAAACTTGTTTTGGCCCAGGTTGACGGGTCTGGGGCATTGCTGGGAAGGTCTAATTCCGGATAAAAGTGGTTTGGAGAAAATTGGAGGTGAAAAAGTTTTTCCATTTTCAGACATTTCGCTCACTTTAGCGTTTTGGGGGGGCTGTTTGGGGGGGTTCCTGGTAGCGTTTTGGGGGGGGTTTGGGGTCTTGGAGCAACGCTGGGTATGGATACTTTTGATTGCAACTGGTTTGAAGAAAATCCATGATGGGAAAGGGGAGTTAGGGCCTACCTGCAGAGCACACATGGAGTGATTTTGAAATGAGGCCTCCATTTTTCTAAGTGTCACTTTTTGCGGTTTTGCTTTTTGGCTGTTTGGGGGTGTTAAACTTGTTTGCGGTTTTGCTTTTTGGCTGTTTGGGGGTGTTAAACTTGTTTTCGCCTGGGTTGACGGGTCTGGGGACATTGCTGGGAAGGTCTAATACCGGATAAAAGTGGTTTGGAGAAAATCGGAGGTGAAAAGCGTTTTGGCACTATTTTTAACTTAGGGCTCGTTAGGGTTAGCAGTATTGTATTGCATGTGTTTGCGGGTGTTCTAGATTTTTACGACTGGGTGGGGTCTTGGAACACTTGTGGGAATGTCTAATTTTGATTGCAAGTGGTTTGAAGAAAATCCATGGTGGGAAAGGGGGGTTTTGGGCATACTTTCTGAGTGCGTTTTGGCACGATTTGAAATTAGGCCTCTGCGAGGTAGCAGCAGTATTCTGCACATTTTTGGGAGGGTAATGTGGGGTGATCTAGATTTTGGGGATTGTCATCTCTGAAAGTGTAATTTTTGCACTACACAGCGTACCTTATATATTTTTTTCTCCGAGGTGTATTTATCACTCACTGTTGTGTTTTTCCATCAACAATTACAGGCAGGCTTTTACCCTGTTCCATCGATGTACTACTCAGGCTTACAATTAGCAATCTGCAATTCCGCGTCAAGCAGGCAGTGGACAGTGTGTCTGGTCATCAAGATTGATCGACAGAGCATCCGATGGAATGAAGGAGTACCGCGAATAAGAGGAATGGCTGGATGCATCAACTTCACAAATTCAATGGGACAACTACAAAAAACAGTTACAGTATCCAAAATTCTCCTTATCTTTTAAATGATATTCTTGTGAACTTGAACTTACTTCTACGAGTGTGACTCTGTGCGTTTGTTTGACCTCTGCTTCAAAGTCATCCCTCCAGCTATTTGATACATCTTTGCTATGTTTAACAGTAATTTAATGTTCTAAGTGTTTATTCTCTCTGAGGGCAGAGAGGCAAGTGAAATTGCATAATAGCTGCAGCCCTGTACTGTCAACTTGTTTCTTCGTAGTTACTAGTAAGTTGCAGTAAGTAGTAGTACTACTTTTCAGTAACCTAACCATCCATTTAGTAAATAACTTCTGGCATGCAGTAGTGCACTTCCTTTATGTCCCTTAAAAGATTTATCAATATCTTCAAATCCAAAGATTTTTTTCTCTTCATTTGTTGTTTGACTGTCCATGCTGTGTTTTTTTCCTCTCTACCAAACTTTCCCAAAAACCCCTATTCCCATCCAATTTTCAAACCCTAACCCTCTTCTCCCGGGCTGTGTGGTATTTCATTGAGGTGTGACTGACAACAACAATAAATTCCATCCACTTGCTGGGGAGGATAAGGTCAAAGCAACCAAAATCATTACAATTAGAAGTTCATGTGCGCCATCGTGGATTGATAAGAACATCCTCCTCCCACACAACGTGAACAATCAAATGCTTAATGCTTACGTTACGTTGATGACGTGTCCTTTGCCTTAATTTCTTATAGCAGTCAAACTCCACGCAACTACTACTTATATTTACATTACTTTAGCATTGCTTAGGCTACAATTTAGGGCACTGTTCTCTACCGTACTATCTATTGTACTGTTTATAATGCTACGTTCAGGCCACTCAATGTTTCATTTCCTTTTTTTTCATATGGTGATACTGCCAGTGTGTACCACTACTGCTACCAGCACAACAATGATATTGCATCCGTTGAGGATTCAAGTCAACCCCCAACCTTAATCACCATTTGCAATGCAGGCAGCCCAGGGCGAACACAAATCACAGGTAAGATAAGCATATTGGAGAGGTAGTAGAATAATGGGCTAGGACTAAGTTGGGAGGAGAGCAGAGACTGACAGTACTACTAGTAAAGTACAGTAGTAGGGCTACTGAATTGACTAACTCGGTTACTTGCATTTTGGTACATTTCAGGACTAGATGTTTCATTCATGGTGGTAAGTTTGAAGAAAACAAACGTCCAGTTACCACCGCAAACCCCCACACAAAATAATATATGAACACGTATACTGTGTTTTAGTAAGAAAAATAATTATTAAGAAATATATATTCATGTTGTCAGCACAAAAATAAAATAAATGACCCCAACTCACCCTTCCTCCCTAACCCAACCAATGTCCAAAGGTCCCCTTTCCCAAACACCCAATTCCCACCCCCCAACAGTCTTTAAAAAAGGGGCAAGGGACAGTGACTTCCTCCGGTGGCTTAGTTCGGACAGCTGGTGCTGCACATCCCCTCAGCTCTTTGCAGAGGTCCCGGAGCTGGCGCTGATGTTTTTCTCCCAACCGCTCCAGGTAGTCCACTTTTGTACGTAGCCGCTCACACGAACCATCCAGGATCTGTGGGGGGGCGCTGATTTTGTTGCTGCTGTGCGGCCGCGGCGGGAGGCTGTCGGGCCATGGCTCCGTTTAGCTGGAGGCTTCTGGCTGGTGGACCGGGGGGCAGTGGAGGAGGTTGTAGTGGTTGATGTCTCCTCATGCTCCTGAGCCCACAACCGCCGATACTCGGCACAAATAGCCTCCAGCTTACGGGCCATGGCCCGGACAGCCATCTCCTTGTGGGTGAGCTTTTTTTGAGTAGCATCTATGAAGAAAGGAAGAAAAATACTGTAGCCAATAGTCTTTAACATAAAGTCAAAATAATTCAACGGAAAGATGACACTCAGTAACACCAGCAAGTAGCAAACACAGTATAACATTTTGGCATGTATCTTTCCGCCGTCTTTGTAAGCCTGTGACATTACTGGGAGTTTCAGGAATTCCACTAGCAGCACTATGGGTGGACTCACTACTACATACATTGTCAGAGAGTACTAAAAAAAGTCATTTTTTTACTTTTTTTCTCTTGTTTTGCAAAAGAAATTACTGGTACGTGAACTTGTAGTAGCCGCCATAATGGCAGCTCACTCAGCTTTCACCCAAGAAATACAGACACAGGCCATGATGATGCAGACTCGCAGAACTTTAAGCTGTACATGCAGGTGGGAATAGGAATGTCTTACTTTTCTATAGGTGTGGCACTGCCACTGGCCATACTTCATACACTCAGTGTCTGCTCTACTACATCATACACCTCTGCTATCAATGAGGATAAAGAAGATAACATCCAGGCTTCCAAAGTACATCTATGATTCTTCTTAATGTCTCAAATGTACCAAAATTTATTTTTGTCAACAACCAATTAACACCCGTTTCATTATATTTTGGAAATCGCTGTTTTCTTATCTTGAACTGCATTCAACAAAACCATTCTTTACAATCATAAATATTAAGACTCGCTCGTCCTTCGTTTCACCCTTCTTTAACTTTTCGTTCTTCACATCCCTAAACTACATCTGATATGACTTGGCTTCAAAATAAACATTTGCCAGCTGAGTTGAAGTGAAATAGAGGGGGCCATTGGTTACCCTAGAAGCACCGCTGCTAATGCTATTACAAGTCAAGGTTGACTCTCTTCTCCGTGATAACCCAAAAAGTAGTTCTAAACTAGTAACTGTTCTTAACAGTACAGTCTACTTATACTAGTGTACTGTGTACTACTGTACAATACATCATACACTCCTTTGCGAGCCTACTCAAAAACATTTCAATGAGTAAGGAGTATAATACCTTACCACCATCCGCCGCCGCTGAGTCTTCCCCCCCAGCTCCTTCTGTGGACCCCTCTGCACTGCTGGCCCCGTCACTGGTGGTCATCTGTGCCGCATCAGATGTTGTGACGTCTAGGAAAAACATGTCATATTTCCAGATGCCATACACAACCCCCTATTTTGTCTCGTAATGGAATTATTACTGGGATTGAAAAAAAGTAACGGTTTTGGGGAGGAAGTGTTAACCTTTTATATGCTTATTCCATTAAATGCTACACTTCTTCTTATGACAACTGATGAATGCTTGCTTAACGTGCACCATTTTTCTCATTACAGAAAGAAGATTCCATTGCCCTTCTGCCAGACGATTCACCAACCACTAGCAAGTCATCAACCGCAGTACTTTAAGTACTTTAAAGAAGGTGGGGGCTCCCGCACAGTTATTCTAATAATTGCATGTGTCTGTTAACTTTATTAAGTTTGAGTCATACTAATTTCATTCATGGGAATGTTGTTTAAACTTTAACGTCATCTTCATCCATCACCATTGCTCGCTCCGAGTACTACCCTATTAAAAATAAAGAAATAATGTTTCTTATTTCTTAATTGAAAATAAAACTTTAAAACTAACAAACACTGTGTGGTTTTTGTTCACAAGTGAGTGAGCGGAAGGATTTTAACTACTGCACTTGGCAGTCATGTTTCAGTGTCTCAGATAGGCCGGGACTCAGCAGTAGTCTTCTTCTGTTCTTCTGGGTCATAAAATCATTGGTCAGACACACTAGATAGTCGGTCAGGGGATTGGGGATTCAACTTCTGTTCGGACTGAGCTATGTCGAAAGTCGAACTGCACCTATCATCAACAATGTCCTATTTCTCTTGTCCATACTTCTTTGTGTGCAGAATAGTCCCTGAAACACTAGCAGTATGGGATGTGCTCCTCTCAAATCAAAAAGGCAACTGCTACCTTTTACTTGGTGTAAACAATGACATTTTGTTGTTGGAAATTGTCAAAGCATTTATATTAAGAAGACTGCAATACACAGCAAGGGCAGCCCAGAGGACTGCACTCAGTGCCTAGAGCTATTGCTGGATCAGAGTTTTGTTTCACACCGTTTGCCGACTGGGCAAGCTTATCTACCTACACAGACCGACTCATAATCGTAAATAGTAGTAGCACAGAGAGTGATGATAGAGGCAGGATAAGAATTTAGAAAGTAATCTACATTAGAAGAAGATAAAAGACTATTTTGTAAAACATAGAATTATTAGGAAACAGTTTGTAATGAATAGGAGCTGTAAAAAAATAAGGAAGTATAAGTATTAATATAACAATAGAACAACTTACTGGGGCCAGCAGAAGAGCCTGCAAGGGACTGATCCTGTCCACCTTCTTCCACCGGAGTCTCAGTCGCCGCCGGCGCCTTGCCCCAGGGAGGTGCTGGTGAACATGAAATAAAGAAACACAACATGGATGATTGTTTTTTTGGAAATATTTGATTTCTTTGAACACAATCTAAAATTATGTCGGGGAAACAAAATTAACAACAATTGCATCTGATCTGGTCAACTAGGAGGATAGTAGTACAGTATTGCAGGATTCACAGACCGTCTAATAGGAAAGTTATGTAATTCACTAACTACACCAACAACAAAAAGGTTCTACTACGACTGCCATCACTCAGCAGCACGAGACGTCTTGTGACAGACACAGTCTGTCATCATTATTGCAGACCACTAACAAATGTCCTATAACAAGTAATAAATAATATACTCAACATATCAATCCACCACTATCTCTTCAAAGTGGCAGCAGCAGGAGTAAAAAGGACTAGACTTGAGTCTACTGTCTCTAGCATTACGCAATAATGCTCTTCAATGAGTAAAAAGTTGCAAACAAGTAAGCATAGTAGCTACGCAAATAACCAGGTGAGCACCTGCAATGACAGAAGCTATTTAAAGATTAATTTACCTGCAATGTAATCGAATCAGCAGTATTCGTACTCTTCAGGAAAAAATAGATTAGCAATATAACAGAGCAGAAGAAAAAAAAGTAGTTATTAAATAGCTACTTACCAAGGCCAGGGATCTCAAATCCTAGCATGTTGAGCATGTCATGCTCCCGGTCCAGGATGTCAGTCCACCGGTGCGTTGCTTGCTGGTAGGTGCGCCGGACTCCAGACTGCTTAGCCGTGCCCCCGCACACCTTCTCCCACAGCTGGGATGCTCCCGGAGGCCGTAACCGGAAGCAATCTGCCTACCTGCTGCCATGGTCTTAGGGAGGTGGACTTGAACAAAAACCATCAAGGCGGCCACCTCCACCGCAGAGAAGATCTCCCTGGCCTGGACTTCCTCCCCCTCAAACGCCCGCAAGGAAGCCGGGTACGGAGTGCTGGGCCCTTCCCCTTGCCCTTGTCGGCTCCCTTAGCCATGGTCCTGGGCACAAGAAGAAAGAAAGAAGAATAGGTGTGAAAAAAATAAGAGAGAGCGAAAGAAATAAAGTAGGTAATAAAGTAACAAAAAGTTAAAAAAAACACAAAATATAGATGTAGGAAATTGTAGAGATAGATAATAAGCAAAAAAAATAAAAAAAGTTAAGAAAAACATAGGATTACAAAGATGTAAGATGGATAGAAAGGTAGCATGCCCAAAAACTATAGCAATGAATGAAAAACAAGTTGGCTGCGCCATAGAGGACCGCGTGGGTAAGTTTGCGCGATATTTCCCCTGCGAGCACGCAAAAACGCCCGCAAACCCGTAAACACGCCACGCGCACAACGTGAGCATGCAGCTAGCACCCGGAACCGGAAATACGCAATGCGCACAAGATGGCCGCGCCCATGTATGACCGCATGAGTAACTTTGCGGTCGTTGCGCTGCAAGCGGCCCGCGAAAACGCAAAAAACCCAGCGAACACACAAAAAAAACAATCCGCAAATTTGCACGAATTGGCGCATTGCGAGTTCGAATTCGCACCCCGCGAATCTCGCGAAATTGCAGAAAAACTAATTTTGCAAAACTGAAAGCACTTAGCAGGTGCAAAAGTTCAAGCTAATTTGTAACCATTCCCTGTAATGCTTCCTGAGGGGCCCCTCCAGAGTTCAGTTGCCTACTTGCAACTATTCTCTGACCCTGCTCTGACCCTCAAAGCAGGGTCAGAGAATAGTTACGTATGGCACAATGCTCCTGTGAAAAAAAATTAAACTGCAACAGGAAGCACTTAAAGTTAAGGAAGCAGGTGCCAGACTTGAAGCTCAAATTCAGTGACACATTAACCAGCCCCAAATAAATTAATCTCAGTTGAGGATGGGCAGGTGTGCTTTCCCCCCATAATCTACAGTGGTGAACCAGAGGGTGCTGTGATGAACCAGAGGGTGGCAGTGCTGAACCAGAGGGTGGCAGTGATGAACCAGAGGGTGCTGTGATGAACCAGAGGGTGGCAGTGGTGAACCAGAGGGTGGTAGTGGTGAACCAGAGGGTGACAGTGGTGAACCAGAGAGTGACAGTGGTGAACCACCGGGTGGCAGTGATGAACCAGAGGGTGGCAGGGGTGAACCAGAGGGTGGCAGTGGTGAACCAGAGGGTGCTATGATGAACCAGAGGGTGGCAGTGGGGAACCAGAGGGTGACAGTGGTGAACCAGAGGGTGATAGTGATAAACCAGAGGGTGGCAGTGGTGAACCAGAGGGTGGCAGTGATGAACCGGAGGGTGGCCGCGATGTACCACAGGGTCGCAAACAGGTTGGACACGTAGAAACAACATGGTCGTGACCGTTGCGACCACACAAGTAAGTTCGCTGGCTCAAACTTGTAAAAAACCCTCACGAATTGGCAAAAATCCTCGCGAACACGCAAAAAAAATCTGAAAATTCGCACGAATTTGCGGATTTTGCGGATTGCGAGTTCGATTTCGCCAGCGAATTCGCAAATTTCGCCCATACTTAGCTTTTTTGTATATATAAATGTACTTTATGTTTTTGATATATTGTTTGTCAAATATTATGATAGAAGTACCAGCGCACATCCCGCCTGTGGCTGTGACGGTGTGGCAAAAGAAAAAAATTATAAATAAATGGACTTTGAATAATAATGAACATTGTACATGTCTTTTTGAGGACCAGAAGGAGTTTGTGAAATAACTTGTTTCGGATTGCGGTGGCTGAATGCCAGTTGGAGAACAGTAACTAGAAGGGATGTGCGCTGGTACTTCTATCATAATTTGTGTACAACATTTTGTCTCACTTTGAGTGAGCAGGATATCGTGGGTTGTTGCTTTCAGGTGGATAAGCATGATACCAGAGTAGCACTCCAATAAAGTGTGTCTAATGTATTATCTTGTAACTATTACTAAGGGGAATACTTGTTTGTAGATGTGCGGATCAAACAAAGCAAATCCACCGTGTGTTTCTTGTTGTCTATATTGTCAAATATTGTATGTTTTAATATTTTGACAAATTTGTTTTTATTATGAATTTACATTAATAAAATTAAATTTTAACATACATTTTCAGTACACTGAGTCCATATGTATATCAATGAGTCTAACATGAGTCAACGTATGACCATTCAATTGCCTAAGTTATTTGTGCCCATTTGTAATTTCCCTGCCCTAGGACATAGTGTGCTTTTGCAGGCAGTCCCTTTGGTTTTCGATTCAGACATGTATTGAAGACAGGCTGCAAAGTATTTAGTTGCACAAGACAGGTCCAAAGTCAAAGTTATGGCTGACTGCAATTGGGTGCAGTTCTGATACATGAGGTGGATTGGGCCAGAGCTTGTTGCCAGCTTACCTTTGGACTTAAAAGAATGTTTGAAGAATTTAATTTTCTGAGAATAAAAGGTTCAGCAGGGCATGGCAGCCGCTGGTGTCCGAGGAGAAGCCATCATCATCTGTGAGTTACTGGATGTAGTTGCAGTGAAGATTTCTTTGTTCAGACTTTGTCACTTTTTTTTGGACGTTGAAAATCTCCAGAGGGACGAGCCTGCGGCTGTAGCTAAAGAGGCCTCCAAGAGATGAGATACTCCTTCCGAGCGGAGTCACTGAACAGGATTTGCTGCTGCAAAAAATAATGTAGCGGGAGCTACCTTGAAGTCAGGTTGACCAGCTATGCACTTCGGGCAGATAGGTTCTATTCTCCTATCAGTTCTCAGGCCACATATTGGTGTAAATGTTTCTAAGGTACAAATTTCAGACTTTGGATGGAGAAGCACTTTTAGCATTACTTCCAAGGATACTGAACTGGTTGGCACCACTTAGGGTGTCTGGACTCACTCTAGGCAGAAGCCAAGTTTGAGTTCAAGGTCTCTGGAGCTTGTTATGTCTCTGTAGCTCACAATGGGACCAGACAGGTGGCCATTGTATTCACTCTGGTAGTTCTATGATCAGCAAGGCAGGCCTCAAGCAGCAGGGCAGTCCTCTGGTAGTCACAGGGCAGTCCTCCGAAGTATAAGGCAGTCTTTCTGTGGATGTTCTCCAATCCAGGAGTTAACTGAATGCTTTGTTTGAGGATCCAATATGTATACCTGGTGCCAGACTGTGAGGTGGGAGAAACTTCTAGGCTGTCTCCCATCTTGTTCTGGAAATGCCATTCCTCTGCCCAGGCTACAAGTGGTTTAGGTTGATAATAGGTTGAAGCCAAGCTCCTTTGTGAGGGTGCTGGAAGCAGGCAGGGAACACCTCCGGCACACCCATCATGACAGGATGGCCCAACGTGCCAATATTTTGGCCCTCTTTGTCTCACTGTCTGGGTGGAATGCACAAAGGCAACTTCCAACTATTCACAGTCATATGACCCAGGACACAGGCTGCAGGCACCATATGGTTAGGAAAAGAAAAGGCCTACTTTCTAAAAGTGGCTTTTTTATAATGTTGGCTCACAATCTGACTTTACCATTAAAGATGATTTTAAATTACAATTCTTTTTAGACCAAGCATGACATTTCCACCTGTTTCCATTCAAAAGTAAGCATATTTTAAATGTGATAAGGTAACCCAATGATATCCTATGGTGGAAGAGGTAGACTTCAAGTAGTGAAAAAAGCTTTGGGGAGTTTTTCACTAGCAGGACATGTAGAATTCAACAACGTGTGTCCTCCCCTTTAAATACACTGCACCCTGACCATTGGGCTGATTAGGGCCTACCATAGGGGTGACTTCAATGTACTAAAAGGGGAGTTTTAGGCCTGGCAAGAGGTTTATTTTGTCAATGTCAGTCCTGAGACATATTTTGAAGGGCTACTTAAGTGGGTGCACAATGAGTGCTGCAGGCCCACTTGTAGCATTTAATAATTTACAGGCTCTAGTACATAAAGTACCACTTTTCTAGGGACTTATAGGTAAATTAAATGTGTCCATTGGTTGTAAGCTAATTTAACCAAGCTGAAAGAAATAAGTACAAGCACTTTAGCACAGGTTACCAGTGGTAAAGTGCACAGAGTCCTCAAAAGTCAACGAAAATACATTTCAGGAAACAGTAGGAGAAAATGAAAAGAGTTTAAGGGAAGGCCACACTAAAGGCTGTCAGATTAACATTTACATTTTAGAAATTATGCTGCTTTTTTCTGGTACTATGCATTTTTCCTGACCATTTTCTTTAGTCATAACTCTGTCTAGTGATGGGATATCCTTCAAGGATAAGAGTTCACTCTATAAATATTATAAACAAATTATAAAATAGACTTAGGTAAAACTGTAATTTAAAATTATTTCAGCTATTGTTATTGGTAATCGAGGTGCACTGGTGGCTCCCATTCTAAGATGATGCCCCAATAATTTACATAAAAAAAGTCAGCCAAACTTTCATAGATGTGGGTTATGCATTGCTAGTAAAACAATGGAGACGTCTTGGCAGAGCAAGCAGAAGGACACTTCCATGTACTGATTTAATATCAGCCAGTGGAGAACTATATTACATGGTACTTTTGAGTATTGATAGATTTTGCTGTAAGGAAAGGTAAACTATGCAGCATGTTTTGTGGCATAAATTCTTTATGCTTTCATCATTTTAAAATACATAGTTATTAGTATAAAATGTAACCCAGTGTTAAAGAAAGTGTATGGGGTTTCCAAAAGAAAGAGGATTAAACATATTTATCACATACTAGTGAAAATGTTATTCACCAGTATTAATGATTGCTAGAAATTGGGTTTCTAGGTGGCAGAGTATGCACCCTGTTCAAACAAGAACTACAGTCCTATTCAGGTTAAGTCACTACACAATCTAAATGTTCCTGTGCTCACCATCTGGTATTTTGGCACAGAGCAGTTAGGCTTAACTTACAAGGCAATGTGCAAAGTATTTGTGCAACACTTAAACAGTAAAACAGTGCAAATTGCACGAAAGACTCCACAGCAGTTTAGAAAAATAAAGTTTGATCTTATATTTAAAACAAGACCAAAACAACAAAACCCCAGTAAGTAAAATTCTAGATATGGATTTTTAAAGAATAAATCCAAAAATAGCCCTTACTCTGACAAAGTCTAGAGTTCAGGACAACCGCAAATGGAATGCGAGCTGGATATAGGGACCCATTTAGGCTCGCTGAACAAAAGTACCTTTACCCTAGGTTTGTGTTGGCAGCTGTGGGGTGCAGCCGAGAGATGCGTTGGTTATCCTCATGCAGTTGGGATGATGCGCCTGATTTCTCCCTGCAGCAGTGGTGATGGGTCAGTGAGCGAAGCATCGTTCCCCGGGTGTGGCGGTTCCAAAGGCGATGTGCTGGGTTTCTCCATGCTGCAGAGTTGATGCATCAATCTTCTCCACACAGTGGTGGTGAGGCATTGGTTCTGAAATGGCAAGTCTGAGTGCAATGTGGCAGGTTCCAAGTGCAAGGATTAGATCTGATTCCCACACCAGAATCGGTGCTTCAATTCTGCTCTTGCAGAATTTTCTGAAGCATACCCCTCAGTCCACTTCCAAAGGCCCAGAACTTGATTGGCACCACTTGGAAGGGCAGACTCACAAGCAGATGAGCCCATGGGTTTGAAAATGAGAGTTCTAAGTCGTTTGTGTCCTTGAGACTTAGACAACAGGAGGCAAGCCTGCAAGCCCTTAGAATCCCTCTGGGTTAAAGTGATGCAGGTCCGGTCCATCTCACCAAGGCAGAAAGAGAGTAGCGGGCAGCAGGACAACACAGCAAGGCAAGAGTTCAGCAAACAGCAAATCCAGCATAGTTGCAGTCCTTTAGCAGCAATGCAGTTCCTTCTCTTCCTGGCAGAGTGGCCAGCGGTCCAGAAGTGTACCGCAGTTGTGGAGTCAGTAGTCCAGTACTCATCCCCAATTATGCCTTTTAAGTGGGGCACAGAGGTCCACCCTTCCTGCCCTTGCTTTATACTTACTACATGGGTTATGAAACCCTTTGTGTGGGGACAGGACACAGCCTTTTCAGGCATAAAGTGTCAGCTCCTTCCTCCCGTCCTGCTCAGGATGAGCCATCAAAATGCAGATGGCTTCTCAGTCACACCTACCCTTTCTTTGTGTGTGGCTGTCTAGAGGGAATGCAGGAAGCCAGCTGTCACCCACCCCAGACGTTTATTCCAGAGACAGGCAGAAGGCACTAAATAGCTAAAGTAAGTAAATGTTAACTTTCTACAAGTGGCAATTGCTAAACTGTAATTTAACATTCAACTTCACCATAAGTTGTGATTTTAAATTGTGAGTCCAAGAACACCCAAATTTAAAACTCTATCTCTTCAGAATTGGGAATTACGCTTAAAATGTGTAATAAGGTAATCCCAATAACAGCATATGGAAAAGATAGGCCTTGCAGTAGTGAAGAGTGAAATTGGGTGTTTTTCACTAGCGAAACATGTACAACTTAAATGTACATGTCCTTTCTTTTAAATACATTGCACCCTGCCCTGTGGGTCATACACGGCCTTCCTTAGGGATTACATATGTGTATAAAAAAGGAAGGGATTGGACTGGCAAGGAGGTTATCTTGTCAGGTCAACAGTGCAGTGTACAACTGCATACACAGGGTCTGCAATGGAAGCCCTTTCACACTGTTAATGGGCTACTTATGTGGGTGGCAAAATCAGTGCTGCAGACCCACTAGTAGAATTTAATTTACAGGCCCAGGGCACAGATAGTGCACTTTACTAGGAACTTATAAGTAAATGAAATGTGGCAATTGTGGATGAACCAATACTACCATGTTCAGGGGAGAGGGCACAAGCACCTAAGCACTGTTTAGCAGTGGTAAGGTGTGCCGAGTCCTAAAGTCAGCAAAAATGAGGTCAGAAAAATGGAGAGAAGCAGGCAAAATGTTGGAGGAAGACCAACTTAAGGCTGTCAGGTATAACAATGATGTTAACTTATATAGAGTATGGACACACTATTTTATTAAAACGATATCTTATATCTCCCAGAGAAGTGTAACTACGGTAAAACAAATAGAATCATGTACTTAGTCAAACACTCACCTATATATAGGCATGATGTAATAAAACTAGTATTTCACTTATTCTTTCCTTCCTAAATATATTTTAAAGTGTGAGAAAACCAGAAAAAGTGATTGTGTAATGCTCAAATTAAATTGTCACTGGTAATTACTCTGAGTAAGATTCCAGTCTATTGTTTTTTAATCGTTGTGAAACTAAAGCCATGGATGTACTACATTCAAATCAGACTTGATTCTAACTAGATAAATCCAGATCTCCTTTTTGCTATAAGTTTTGTAATTTGTAAAGTATGGGTGCTACAGCCAAAATGAGCACTGGCTCATTAGTAGTAAATACTCACTACCAGAATTCCTGCCCCCCTCACTCTGCCTCTTCTAATATACATATTCATCTCCCATGTCCAGAAGGAGAAAAGAATGTGGCCATTCAGAAGATTTCATTCAGAGATGCAGTACTTATTATTGTACTTTAAAAGTGTGTGGAACAACGCATTCAGTGAGCGAAGGGAAGCACAGGAGACAGCCTGAGGTAGTCTTAGTTTGTGGTTTGGGAATGTCATGGAACAGATGGAATGCCCCAAAAGGTTGGAAAAATGCCAAGAGACATTATAACAGATACTTTATAAGGCTGCATTAGCACTTGCACAAAGAATCCAAAGCAAAGAAGTAATTGTATTTACTACTGAGACAGCACTAATTGCCTATACCTAGTTCACTGACTTGTCTAAAGAAAATATACTACTCAAGAATACGGAGAAACATACTATCATTGAATTGTAGCCAGAATCATAGAATTATAAATGAAGCCGAGACTGCACCAAAGGAAAATGAACAATGAAAGGCCAAAATGGCTGCCACTGAAGAGTTGATTCAAATGAGACACATTGTAAAAGGGAAGAGATGTAGAGGAAAGTTGAAAAGAGTGTCATTGTTGGCCAAATACCTTTGAAGGCTTACTAAACCCTTGAGTACTAACTCCAGCAAAGAGGGAGACATTATGTTACAAAATAAGCCAAAGCAGTCAAAGTGAAAAACAGCTGCCCATGCATGACATCAAAGACAGTAGAGTATATGCTATCTGGTAATATCAAGACAATGCATTTCTGGTATTGCTGAATTTTCAATGAGAAAGCCTTTTCTAAATTGGTAACTTCAGCACAGAGCAGCACACAGTAATTCAAATGTTTACAGCGACCAAAAGAGATTCAGCAGAACGTAATGTGAAACTCTAGCTCTCAGAGTTTATCATGGCTTCTGGAAAATTGATCCTTTATCCTCTTGCAATTTTGCAAGAGATTGCGCAACTTGGCTCTGGACTCTTAAAAAAATAGAACGTGCAATCAGCCTAATTAAAAATAACCCCCATAAGAGACTCCAGGCTGAGGGTCACACAGTGGCTGTAAAGACCTTTGCTTGCTGAAAGCTACAGAAAAGGCACATAGAGTCCTCTGACATGTTTATCTGCCTGCTGAAAAACAACATAGTGAGTGAGATGAAGAGAGGAGAGCAACAGCTGGCTACATATTTAACATTAACCCTGGGTGTAGTTCGCGTAGTTGCGCTATGCGAAGTGCACTTCGCACTATGCGAGCTACGCATAGCACTACGCGAACTGCATAGTGCAGTAGGGAAATGCTTTTTGCAATGATTGCACAGTGCCGGATGCTTTTTCGCACTGTGCAATCATTGCAAACGGCATCATGCACAGTGCAAGCAGTTGTTTTCTGCCGCTCAAGTAGATTTTTACTCGAGCGGCAGCTTTCTCAACACAAACTGGTAGTTTCTCATTGCGAGCGGTCGCGAGCATACGCGACCACTCGCAATGAGAAACCTGACCTCCCCGCGTTGAGAATCTCGCCTGGAGGTTTATTTTCCACACTTGCGATCGGCAACTTGATGTTGGTGATTGCGAACAAGGAAAAAGTCTAGCCGGGATGTCATTTTGCTCGCTCACGGTTGGCAACGTGACGTGGAGGACCGCGAGCGAGCAAAAAATGTTATGTGGGTTTAAGCCATCCATGAAACTCAAATAATCCTTTTATGATGCTAAAAGACGTTTATTTAGATGTAACAAGGGAGGGGTTGGGAAATCACTGTAGAGGGATCCTACATCTCAGTCTTAATGTTACAGTATGTTACATTCTTCTGCCGATTAATAAATAGCATGGTCTCTGACCAGTTTATTAGGTCTCGGCTAGGCAGCGTATGCGCTGTCTCGTTGAGAGATGCTGTATACAGTATAACAGGGGGAAGATCCGCCCACTTTGTGACCATAAATTTGATTGGCTGCAGTGATAAATTCAGCATTTGTATTGGTTTTTGCCTCCTTGGTCCTGCCTCCTGACTGCCATGACATCATTTTTCCTCTTCCGAGGCTATCACCCCCTTTACTTGTAGAGCAGTTTTGTTTCCCTGACTCTCCCCGTTCCCTCCCACAGTTCATAACTTTTTGTACCACAACCACCCCCCCACCCCCTCTCGTTCGTGCCTTCTTTCATGCCGGCACTTGCATTTAAAATGCAATAGGTCTCGGGTAAATCCGAGTCCTATTGCATTTCAATGCTTCTTTGTCGTGTGATTGGTGGATGAGGTCCGACTCTTTGTCTCGCATGATCGCGATGCCTTACATCGTACGCATGCGCGACAAAACAGTGCTTTTTTCCCAATTCGCCACTTGGTTTTCTTGGCTGTAACAGATGGTGGTTCAATGATGTCAGTCCTCAGGATCGCACAGACGGGAGCAATTGCTGAATTTCGCATACAGTGACAAACAGCTGACAAAAATGTAAGTGTCTGTGGGGAGCTTGCTTGCCTTCTCGGTCTGTGCGTAAGCATCTCCAGCAGCTCAGCTGCTCAGAGGCCTCAGCAGACGTGGTCCTGCACTGTCTTTAAGGACAGCCTTGTGGTTTAGATTTCCCCGAGGCATCCCGCATCCGTGCCCTGCCGTGAGGAGGCAACCCCATCTCCCGAGTCCCTGAGGAGGAGGTTTCCGTTCTTGGACTGTGGTAAAACAGACAACCCAACTGTCTTCTCTGGGCAGAGTCAACCTCTACTACGGCCACGCTTGTAAGGGGGCAGGTGCATCATTACTCTGTCTGCAAAGACAACGGGTCTGTGCAGAGGCAGCCCACTCACCCCCTTCGTACTGGGACTGTGTTGAGGCATCTTCCTCCGCTGTTGGGTGTGTGCAGAGGTTACGTCCTCCATTACTGTTGCGATACACATGCAGCAAGAGCACAAGTCCTAAAAAAAAAAGTGGAGGGAAGCTGTCACCGAAAGTGACATCACAACAGGAAGTGACGTCACGAAAGGTGGCTCTGATCTCGTCCCAGGGAGGCCAAAGAGTGAAGTCCAGCTGTTTGGCAGGGGGGACAGCGTCTACCCAGTAAAATAAGTGGGGGGACGCCGTCCTCCCACATGGTACCCCGACTTGAGCCCTGCATGCAGCCTCTACCATGGCTGGGAGGAGGTGGGGGAAACACCCGCTGTCATGACAGTACAGAGGTAGCTGAGCACCCACCCCGCGGGGTCTGTGTAAAAGCAGCACCCGCTGCCACGACTGTGCAAAAACTGCCTGCCTCAGCTGTCGGGACTGCAGCTGCAAAACATTCTTGTTGCAAGCGCCCTCTGCTTCTCTACAGCAAGTTTTTGGTGTTAGCTTGCATGGCCGGTAACAAACAGCTGTTTATGTCCCTTCCTTTGAAGCGCAAAATAACAGCATGGCTTTTCTTTTCTCTGTGTCTGCTACTCACTGTAAGTATTCGATTTTTACTTATTTGTAATCGTTGTTCAACCTCTTTTTCAATACATTTAATTTCCTCCTCAATCTCATCCCTTTTTTTCCCTCTTACACACCCTCATCAATGCAATTGCATTTAAATGTTTCGTGGCAATGAGACTCACGTCTGAGATCTGTCTTTCAGTCTCAAGCGCCATATCGCAATACCAGTGAAAGCACAGAGGAGGTTATACGAAATAAGACACAATGTGGATTTGTGATCTGTGACATCTCAGTGCGCAGTGGGGTCGAATATAATCTCGATACATACGGGATACCGGCACAGGTGTTGTTTGCTGTTACAATGATCGAGCCACCTTCGCAAGTTTCACAACTAGTCGCTATTCACTGGGAAGGCCGTAAAAGTTTTAAAAAAAACATGAGTTAAAAAGGAAAATCTCAGGGCACCCACTTGTCCTCCTGTAGCATCACCATGCACAAACTGATCACATATCACCACAATGTCTGGGGGAGCCAAGTGAAATCTGAAAGAACAGAGGGGGTCCTACCAAATAAGACACAATGTCGAGGTGGGATCTGTGACATCACAGTGAGCCGTGGGGTCGCATATAGTCTCGATACACACGGGTCTACCGGCACTATTGAAGGCTGCTGGGCCCTGGACACCCACTGGAAGGAGTGGTGCCTGCATCTGATGACGCTAGTCTCCCCTCCCTCAAGGTCCCTCGAGGTCTCCTGGAGCGTGGAGACCTACACCTGTTACAGGCTGTGCCAGCTGGGATTTATTTATTTTATTTATTTATTTAAAGAGTTTTATATAGCGCTGGCTAGACCCGAAGGTATCAGAGCGCTTTACATGAGAATCAACAATGTAACAGAACAAGTTCAACAAATTACACAATACATCAAAAAATAAGCAATACAATTAGAAGGGGAGAGAAAGGAGAGAGAGAAGTAGTGGAGGGGGCAGGGGAGGTGAGAAAGGGAGGATAAGGGAAGAGACAATAAGGAGGGACGAAAAGAAGTCTGTCTAAAGACCGACTGGATAGGTGACGACCAAGGAGGGAATCCATGGCCCATCTCCCCTATAGCTAAACCAGGTAGCTCCATAGGGCATCAGACAAAATAGTTCAGTCTCTATACATTGAGATAGGAGAGAAGGAGAGACATAACTAGAGGGAGGATGCGGGAGAAGACGACAGGAGAGACAAAGGGAAATGCTGCCGGACGTCCACATAAAAGCGGGAGTCTTTGTGAAATGAAACTGTAGGGGGCCGGGAGCTTTCTTATAGTATCAATCTCTGGGCAAGAGATGGTTGAGGGTGCAGCACAGATGAGCGGCGATGTGTTGAGTGGGCAGTCGTGTTATCTGGACGCTGTTGTGCATGATATCTTGATATATGGCATTATATATGACCATACACAATTACCACATGCGTGTGCAGGTCTTTCGAACATGGCAGACAAGAACACACATCTGTGCTCTCTTGTGAGAGGCTGTATTACATGTTTGCATGCTGTTCTGTGGCAGGGTATGCTCAGACGTGAGTGCCTTGCTCACTTTGCCACTGGATTCAAGCAAGCCGGGCTGAAGACGGCTGGAATGCCAGAAACCGGTCCTCGGAAGCTTGTTTCCGGTCCAGGAAGACATGGCTTGGCAGTTCGGGCTGGACTGTTCCCATGAGGCACAGGGTCAGACTGATTTGCATATAGCCATGTCTGAACTGGGGGTGGCAGAGTGGGCTAAAGAACGGTGATGGATTAAACCCAGATCTTTTGACTGGGTGTGAGTGTTTGATTGATTCAGATGCTCTGTCCATCACCACCCCCTTTTGTACCGTTCTGTGCACTAAATCAAAGTCAATCAGGGAAGAGTTGCACGCGATGAGTACCAAGATTTTGCTGCCTGCCCTCTCTCATGAGGTTAATGGCTGCACCGTTGAGAGCATGTTGTCAATGGATCTCAGCACTAAGGACGTTTGTGCAGAAGGAGTTTGCAGTGTACATATAAGGTCCCAAAGGCGAGACCGATTGCATTGCAAATGTTTGTTTTGATAGCTGCTATTCATGCTGTGTTCATTAAGATGGGACGTTGATTTTAATCAATCTTGAAAATATATTCCCAGTCTCCTAGTTTTCTTGAGTGTGTTTTTTCTTTTTGAAAAAGGATTTGGGTTCCAGTAATTATCCCTGTGAGTCTAGCAGGACTGATTACTCCCTAGTAAATGTAAATGTAAATGTACATGTATTTATATAGCGCAAATCGCCCACATCGCAGGCATCTATGCGCTTGCTTAGGGAACCCGTCCTGGTATTCCCCTGTGAGATAGCCCCGGCAGGGTATCCACAAGGTGAAAGCCAGGCATCCCGCCGCGAGGGGCCGTTTTGGAGATTAAGCAAGCTATTGCCCAGAGTCGCAGAGTGTGAACCCGTGAGTCGAGTAGGCACTGGAGCGAGAATTATCGAGTCCGTGGAATTATTGAGCCCAACCCCCGTCGAGGCGGGGAATTGAACCCTGGTCCAGGGCCGATCTCAGCTTCCGGGTCTGCCGCCTCTAACCCCTGAGCCACACTTCTCCACAAGTACATACATTAATCATGTAGTGTTCAGTGGACTGTGAGAGACTGTCTCATATTGCTACATTTACCAACTTCTTAGTGTCAGAGGGGCTAGAGGACCGACTATCAGGCAATATTCTGAAGAAGAAAACAGAAAACATACTAATTCACCTAGCCGCAGTACTATTGTCAAGTCATTCACTGGCAATTTTGCCTTAGGAACATGTTACGTAAAAGTATGTGCTATCAATGCAAGACTGATATGTCACCCAGGGCTGGACTGAAAATCAAACCCAGCCTTGCAACAACTTCGAAATCAGCCTTATATTGCACTTTGTGAGTCACCCTTTCCAAGTTTTGGGGTGTTTTCTTTCCCAAAAACAATTTATAACATTTTGGGCTAAGTGGTGCAAATTACACACCAATTTTTCAAATATAAGGCTAACCACTTTAACTCTAAAACCTGGCAGGTCATACTGACCTAATACCAGCCTCCAGCTTGCAGCTCATTGTGTAAGAATGCCAGAATATCTGGAAAGCCAGTCCAGTGATACCCTCACCTATATGATGTTAAAGAAATGTATATCAAATCAATGCAGACAGAATTAAACCGGCTTACCTTATTTGCTTTAAATGTCTTTATCCTCTACACCCATGTCCCACCATCTTCCACTCAGTCAGGGCTTTAAGTGGGCTGGGTCTCACTGGTGCTGAGCACTGGCAGATTTTTAAAGGGAGCCTAAAAACGGGTCTCTATCTGGCTCTGTTTTGTGCCCTGCACAGCCGGTCTGTTTTTTCCGGACTGCAGTGACAGCAGGCCCATGGATGTGTGCGTGCTCACACTGTTCACTTCTCACTAGCGGAGAAGTGATAACATGACGTCATGCCAGGTGAGCGTTGTGGGGGAAGGGAAATCCTTTAAAGAGAATAATTTTCACTCTTGATTTCCCTTCTCTTTTTGAAACTCAGGAGCAGCAATGTTGTGGTGTCACCAGGGCTTTAAGTGGAAGTTTTTTCAATATTCTATACAAGCAATAGTTGCTGCTTATTTATCTTATGCAACTAGCAACTATTGTCAAAGCCAATAGTCCTGACTTGTTGTAGATATGATGTTACTTCTTGTATCATATATCTAGATGCAATGACAGAAACAGCAAAATACAAGTCGGGCGGCACACTATGCTAAGTAAGCACATCTTTTTAGCTTACGTGTTTTAAGCCACGCCCTTAATTACATTGGCCACACCCCATTTGAGAGACCCCCTAGTTTTTTCATCTCACTTAAAGCCCTACACTCAGGCATATTTTTTCCAGCTCAGTCATTTTAATAATGGCCAAAAAATTACTCGCAACTCGAGTAAGATCACAAAATGTATGCAGTTTTTTCAAATATACTTGTAAATGTAACTGTACACATGCAGCCATCAAGCAGTAGTCATCTAAGCCCTCTAAAATATCACACATTATCTGTTCTTCAGCGACTGTTTTGTAATGAATATGTTGGCAGCGGTGACAAACAATGTAAGTATGTCATGAATTACAGGCACTCATTGTCTTGCTATATAATTTTGTATCAAATATTTTCAGAACGCATTTTAAATCATATCATCCTGTCCAGTAAAGCCTGTTGCAGCTTTATGGTTCTTTAACGTCAGCTGTCTTTCGATGCGTCTAGGCTGTCATTTTGCAGAGCACAATTACTTTGTTTTCCACTTCCAGTTATGATTAGCATATGTGGAATGTCAGTTACTGAACTTGTCAGCTGCACGGTTGCTGTCTGTAGGTCTCTGGCTGAGCCCTGTGACGTCTCTGGTTCTAGCCTCGCTGACAGAATAGCATTCTGCTTGGGAATTTATGCCAAAATGCAGTTTGCGTATGTCTTAAGGTGCCTGCCATTAATTGTACATTGCTTTAAGGACCAATCTTGTAGTTGAATAATATCCCAAAACCTGTGCTGTGCGCCAAAAAATAAAAGATTAATCATACACTGCTCACAAACAACGTTCCTCTGCGGCAAGAGAGCGACTTTAATTACACATAAATCCACTCGTCATCCTCAGACTCCCGATGCATTTTGGGAATATATTTTTTTCACTTCGGATACCAAACTTTTGAAACCGCAATCATGTACCTCGGACGCAAATTGCATGGCCATTGGCTGCAGCTCAAGGGTGACCATTTGAACGCAATTCGAGGCAGGATTAACCATTAGCCAAACAGGGTCGGGGCCTCTGGCCGCTCCAACCAGGCATGGAGCACCATCTGCTCTGCTCCCGAATAATTAGATCAACATCATCAGCCGCCCATAAAACCCTCTCCTCCTGGTAGAGGTAATTGCCTCCTAACAGCTCCCACTGTCTTGCGCTGAATAAATGAGACAGTGGGAGCCAGCAGAAGGCAATTACAGCGAGGCCTATTCACCAAGGACTTCGCCATTGAGTGCTTTGTTATGCAAATGGTAGACGCCTATCTGGGGCACCCCAAGCTGGGGAAACGCGCAGCTTATCGCCAGGTGCCGCTTGCATTATTTTAAAGCTTCAAACCACCTTAGAAAATGGATACATATATTCCAACTAAGGTGCAAGAAAGGACCAGGACTAAGATAGACGGATTCTGCGTTGCCTCCCACATATAACGCTCGGCACTCCAGCAAAGCAACATGAAAGGAATTCCGAAGCTCGCCCTTAGCACAGCCTGCAAGCCTGGGTGTTTGCAACGCATCATAAATAAGTTACCACCGGGAGATTGCACGAAGAGGCATGAATCGGCAGGACCGTGAACACAACATACCGCGTTTTGATGAAGCTGCACAAACTGTCATTCCATTTTACATTTAATTTACAAGTGTTTGATTCCTGACACTCAGATTGTCTGCTTCGAAAACCTACCTGGCACAAACATACACATTTCTCATGGTTCTCACTGAACACATGCCACCATTTTGTGCCAGGTTCTCGATTTCATGAGAGACTCACTATATTTAGGATCAATGTATGCAATATGAAGATATTAAAATATATAACCAAGGAATTATGCGTGCCTCTTATAACAAGGCTTTGTTGTACATCGGCGCCCAGTGGCTCCTTGGAGCTAGGCCTGTACTATTTAAGTACCTTGAATAAAATAGGTACCATTTATTATCGCTGATCAAACACCTACCAATGGAAACGCTCTGAATCTGGGTTAACGCTGTGATCACTTATAGGTAAATCAAATTATTTAGATAAATGACTTTATTCTTCCAATGCTTACACACACTGTACCAGTATAAAAATAAATGAAAAAGTAATACTTTTTTTTCTGCACAAACCTATTACCATATAACATGTGAACACGTGTATGAGCGATGGGCTGTTCTATTTTATAAATAAAATGTAAGCGGTTGAAACACGTTTGGCAGAAGCCTTAGTATCTTCTAAATCCTTGGTGAAAGAACAGAAAGAATAAACCGATCTGTGGTTTTGTCCTCCTTACAGATCCCCAAGGCCAAGCCCCCTTGAGAGGGGAGCTGGTGACAAGCTATGCGACGAAACAAAACATGAAAAATAACACCACGATGTCGTCCCTTTAAAGCTGTACATTTTAAATCCAAAATTATCTATTCATCCCGGCTCTCAGTGGTGGCCGCTATAATGAGAGGAGCAGCAGGCTAACTGCATCCCATTTTAGAGCTAGCAACAAAAGGCAAGCTGCTGCCTTGGATGCCAGCTGCAGATGCCTTATCTGCTTCTGGGAAGCACCAGAGACAGGCAGGCCTTGGAATGAAAACTGCATGAACACGCAAATTATATGCAGATTTAGTGGAGCAGTAGCACTGTTGGGAAAGACAATAATTATGTAGAATTTAAAAACAATTTTGGATAGTAGAATAGTAAAAATGCAGTTCGAAAGTGGGTAATCCTTAACCTAATTTTTCTTCGAGAGCATAGTTGGGCCTGCAAACTATAACGTATTGGTTCCTCGCAACTGCTTCACAGCCTTCTGCATCCATTTGAGATATGATAATTATTAAAAATGATCAAAGCTCAGATGTGAGCAGAGGGAAAAGAAACATACTATTGGCTAAAACCATTCTAATCTGGCTTGAGAAAATTTAGAAACAGAATGTAGGCTAAACATGACTCGCAGTAGACTACCCTTTCTAATTTCCTGCAATTATATTCTTCAACAACTGATGTTTGGAGAGAAATGAAATTATATTAATCGCAAAACCTATACACCTAGATACAAATCCATTTAGCCAGATCAAGCAAAGAACAGGTTGCCAAAAATAGTGCACATGGAACTACCATACTGGAATTAAAGTGAGCTAAACACTGAACGAACAGATCAGGAGGTGGTAATTACAGAATATTTGCTAATGTTAGGGGCAGACCAAGTCCTGCGATTTCCATCTGTTAATGGCTGAGTTATCCATGGCAAGTTCGGTTAGTTTCCAATTCTTTACCTCAACACACATGACAATCATGTGTGTTGCCTGTTAGAAATAGGGTCTCTAGTTGGTAGAGGTGTACACCCTGTCCAAGTAGAGACCACAATCCTAGTCAAGATAAGTCAGATACACACCTTAAGTTAACCTGTGATCACCCTCTGGTAGCTTGGCACAGAGCAGGCAGGCTTAATTTAGGAGGCAACATGCAAAGTATTTGTGCAATACTTAACCCCTTCCATGCTGATGACGAACCCCAGCCGTCATGCACTACGGTGCTCGTGTGCTGATGACGGCTGGGGTTCATCACGGCCCGCCCCTGTTCGTGTTGTTTACAGCACACCAGGGGAATCGCGCCCGCATGGAAGGGGTTAATGCAGTAAAACAGTGAAAACACCACACGCAAATAATCCACACCTTGTTAGAAACATAGAGCTTAATTCATTGAACAAAACAACAACAATCCAATAATTAGAACCAGAGTTATGAATCTGTACAGAATATCTGCAAATATAGTACTTAAAATACATAAATCGCCAACCAGGGTTATCTGGTTGTGCTTGACTGAGAAAAATCCAAAAGTTCAGGCTGACCGCGATGGAGTGCAGGCAAGATAGTAGGACAAACCTTGTCCCACTGAAACAGTACCTTGGATGGAGGATGCTTCACAGTCGAAGACCTGATGTGGGGAGCAGAGGAGGCGATGCATCAGCTTTGCTCCCTTCAGATGCAGGCGAGCCATCAGTTCCGATCCACGCAGCTAAAGATGTGTTATTGGTGAACCCTTTATGATGAAGATGATGCATCATTGTCGAGCCCCGGAGCAGGTGATCCGATGTCCTCAGGCAGTGATGCATTGTTGTTGAGCTGCTCAGCCAGCCATGTGATGTCTTTGAGCAGTGATGTGTTGGAGGCAATGCATTATTTCTGACCGTAGCAATGAGTCAATCCATGGATTTTGCCGGTTCAGCACAGAAAACCCACTTTCAATGGTCCTGGACCAGATTGGCACTGTTTAGCAGGGCAGGACTCACACATGGCAGAGCCCAGGAGCTGTTACGGGGTTGATGGAAGCCTTAGATGTCTCTTAGACTTCAGAGCAGGAAACAAGCAGAAAAGCCCTTGGAGTCACAATAGGTTTAAGTGGTGTAGGTCCATTCCTTCACACTGAAGCAAGGAGGACAGCAGGCAGATGAGGCCAGCAGAGGAGCAGTTCTTTCAGAGCAGAAGTCCAGCAGAATATAAGTCCTCCATCAGCACAGCAGTCCTTCTGCCTGGCAGGGTATCCACAGGTCTAACAGTGTACTCAGTTAGTAGGGTCAGAGGTCCAGTACTAACACCCAGTGATGCCTTTGAAGTGGGAGTGAGTTTAAAGTGCACAGTGGTCCTTCCTCCCTGCCCTGGTTCCAGACACCCTCCAGGGGGGTAAGCAGTCCTTTGTGTGTGAACAGTGTAGGAGAGTAGGGTCTGCTTCCTATGGTCACCCCCACTTTTTGCTGTGATTCTCTGTTTTTTTGACTTAAGTGTGGCTGTGGGCCTGCTAATCAGACCCACAGCCCAGCCGTTCTCTCTCTAAATTGATACCATGTGCTTTAGGTACATACCAGATTGGTTGCTGGGGCACCCGTGTGAGCCCCTGTATAGTGTACCCTAGGTACCCAGGGCATAGGTGCACCTTAGGCCTTCCAGGGGCTGCAGCATGTATTGTGCCGTCCTGGTTTTCCTTCCAAACTAGCACCACAGGTCTGTCCACACAGCCTGGGTAAGGTGGTGTAATCACCCCTTACTTAGATATAGTATCCCTATTTCTACCTTTACATATAGACAAATATACACCTATAAGTCACTCCTATGGTAGGCCTCGACAATCCTGGAGGCCGAGTGCTTGGTTTGATGTGAGAGGGTTCCCTAGCATGAGCTGATCCCCTCTGCAGCTTTCAGAACCATCTCCTTATAGCTGTTCTATGATATAGCCGTACCATATACTCTTAAGTGCATTATAATCCTTGCAGTTAATGCTAACTTAGGTTTGGCTTTATCAAAACATGTCGTGTAAGGTGTCAAACGCTTTGGAACACTACCCCAGTTCTGGTGGCGGGGGTAGCATTCCACCCTTCTAGAGGGAGAAGACATGTAGTTACTGCTTTACCCGGTTAAAGTTAAACAGAGCCTCAGCATCACAAAATGGATGCTGCTGCCACAGACACGAGTCTGACCTCTTGCTGCTGGACGAAACTCCGGCAGGGGAGGCCTGGAAATAGGTTTCCTGTCCAGGGAGGTACTGGCACCTCCCCAGACAGGGTTTTGTGTATTGGGGCAGGGAGGGCTGCATTTAGTGAATGCTTTACAGACACTGCCTGGGGCACACAAGGTGCTCCATGCATAGCCCGGTTCAAACCAGTTGCTGGGGCACACAGCCTCAGCTCTGGCACCAAACTGGAAAAAGGGAAAGGGGTTTAACCACCCCCTTCTCAGGTCCACCCATAGGAGGGACCTAGCCAGGTAGTCCAGCCCCCATCCTTAGTATAAGTATAGGAGCTGTGTTCCTAGGACTTTAGATTACCCTGGATGGATCTTTGAAAGACATATTCTGGACCTTTGACGTTCCATTATGAATGGAAGACAGAAGATATTTCCCTAGTGGTCAAGGAGTAACCACCCTATTCAAACAGGCACAATCAGCAACATTTCTGGTCTGAATTTTTGAGGCTCCAGTCGGATCCCGAAGAATCTGCGACACAAGAACTGGACTTCCAGACTTCTCTGACCACAGCCCAAATCCACAGGAAAGCTGAGACCCATGGCAGACACGAGAGACGTGTGACCAGAACTCCTAGACATCCTGCATTTTGCAAGCTGCACTCCTTCAACGAGGTATCTCAAAGTTGTGCTTTGGGATGCTTGAAACCCCAGCCCGAGCACTACTTGCACAGAAGCCCCGTTTCCCACACTCCATGAGTGTTTCGTGGGCCCCGCTTTTGCATTTGAGCTTGATGCATCTTCCTGGTTCCTAGTCCATTGGCTAGTGAGCCCCCTAAAGAACTTTCTTTGAATTGAACTTGCTTTCCTGGTTCCTCCAGGCTTGCTCCAGCTTTCCTTAAAAGAAGAAGCACCACAGACCTTGCTGGTCTGCAACAGAGCTAATCTTGACATCCTACGTGGGTTGCGGTTGCCAAGGCTTGTTGGGTCCAATCTGGATACCAACACAACAGTTAACTAGATCTATTTGGGGACAGATCGAATCCAGCGCCTAGTCATCATCGATGCCTCCTGGACCTTGTGGCTGAAGAGACAAATTTGACTACTTCACCTGAAATCACCCGACATCGCCTGGTTCCTTGCTGGTTCCTTCCTGGTCACTGGATAGTGACCCAGACTCTGTCCCTTCTGCTTTCAGGTTCTTCAGATTTTTGATCCACCCAGACACTTTTCCTCTGGTCGCCTCTAGCCCTTCTTTTGAGCTCTCCATAGAAAACGGCGACGAAACCTGACACGAAAAGACACCTATGCACCCGGCTTCCCTGGGTGAGATAACACGAGTACTCCTGGGTCTTGACTCTCGAAGTGTCCTAGTTTAAAAGGGTTTCATCCGAGTCCATCCGGAAGTATCCTTAAATTGTATATTTGTAACTTTTACGATCTCCAAAGAAAGTCAATGGTAATCCGCGCCAATGTTTAGACACTGCACGCGTCTCCCGTGGGCCTCCTACTTCCTAACCTTTGGTCGATTAGTGTAGCCCCAGCAATTCCACAGGCCCTAGGCTTTCTAATTCTCTCTTGGTTCTTATACCACTTTCTGAGTATATGGTTTGTGAGGCCCCTAGGGCATAACGTATAATGTGCAACATATTGTCTATTAACTGTGTGAGTTGTATTGTATTTTTACCTCTGACCTCATAAAGAATGCTGAGGGGTTGTGTTTAGATTAAATATATATAAATTTGATATATACCTTGAGTGGTGTCCTCTCATTTGGTACTCAAGGGATTATAATTGGTAAACAACTTGCTTAACTCGCCTACTGAAGTCGTAGCCTGAAGACTGCTGGTTCATGCTACCACTGGATTAGCTTTCTATAAGGTTGATTTTACAACCACCATCAATAAGGGTCAATTAGACTGGTGTAAGGTGCCCACTAGAACTAGTGGATATCATATGCCAGGCTAACTTCTCACATTGGTGTGCAGCGGTTGGGATAGAGCTTGCAATTGTTTTACCAAATAATCTTGAGATATCATCTGAAAGATCATATCAAGGTACCTGTAGGTACATATAAATCCTCTTATACATACATAAGTTCTACTGAACTTAGTAGTTGTAGGCGGTAAGGGCTTAGCACACCCTGACTACAACTCCTATAGAGGTTCTAGTAGGAAAACAAGTAGTGTAGGTAGGTGCACACACCACACCTTACTAGCAATGTCCTTGGAAGCAGGTCCTAATGGGCCTCTGCCAGGAGAAAACCAAAGGTTGCCTTCTAAGAATGACACATTCTCTTTTCAGGAACTGAGAAGCTTGTGTGTGGTCAGAAGACTGGGACAAGGACAGAGTCCAACCTTTAACCACCTGGTAGATATCTTAGTGGCTCATGATGCAGAGCATGCAACAGACCCAGGTAGCCAAGGTAGAAGAGAAGGGGGCCATCCCTCAACAGAGGAGAATACAACTGGGGAGGCTCCAGTGGTCTCTGATGATGAAGTGGATGCTAACCAGGATGATTTATTTATTTATTTATTTTTAGGTTTTTATAGAGCGCATAGTCACCCTCGAGTATCCCAGCGCTGAACCTCGTACTCCTAAAGGGGGGGGCAAGGAAAACTTCAGGTAGATCAAGGAAAGAGGAGGGTTTTGAGGGATTTCCTAAATCTTAAAAGGTTTGGTTCTGCTCTAAGGTTCGGGGGAAGTGCGTTCCATTTTCTGGCCGTGTGTACCGAGAATCTGCGGCCGCCAAAGCGGGTTTTCTTCACCCTAGGGACCACAATAAGGTTTCCCAGTTCAGACCGGAGCGCTCTCGGTGGTCTGTATGGGGTGATCCATGTGCTCAAAATGGGGGGGCCAGCGTTGTGCAGGGTCTTGTGGGCCAGGCACAGGGCCTTGAATGCGACTCTTTCCCTCACGGGGAGCCAGTGAAGCTTTCTCAACGCTGGTTTGGCCGATGTTCTTGATGGGGTGTTTGTGAGCAGGCGGGCTGCGGCATTTTGGGTTTTTTGTAGGATCTGGTAGGTGGCTTCCGGTGCGCCGAGGTAAATGGCGTTGCTGTAGTCTAGCCTTGCTAGCACTAGGCCTTGTATCAGCAGGAGGCGGGATTTGAATGGTAGTAGGGGAAGTACCTTTCTGCATGATCTCAGAAGCCCATAGCAGATGCCTGCAGTTTTCCTAGCCTGAGTCCTAAAGGTGAGGTCTGTCTCAAGCCACACTCCTAGACTCTTGACCTCTGTTTTGGGGGAGGGGGGTCACCCATACAGGCGGGCCAGATGTCGGGTGGAAGACTCGAGGATTTGTGGCCGAGGAGCAGGATCTCTGTTTTTGACCCGTTGAGCTTTAGGTCAGAGTCGCTCATCCATTGGTGGACGGTGGAGAGACAGTCACGCAGGTTGGAGGGTTTTAGCTTGGGGTGTGAGAGAGTCACCACCAGCTGGGTGTCGTCAGCGTAGCTGACGATCGTGACTCCGAATGGGGCGACCAACTCCTCCAGTGGGGCCATATACACGTTGAAAAGCGTGGGGCTCAGTGAGGAGCCCTGGGGCACTCCACACCGGAGGGGAATTGGGGGGGAGCGGCTTTCTCCTTCCCAGACTTGGAAGGAGCGTTGGGAGAGGAAAGATGAGAGCCATCTCAGCGCGCTGTCTTGTATACCTGTGTTGTCTAGGCGCTGGGCTAGGACCTGATGGTTGACAGTGTCGAATGCCGCGCTGAGGTCCAGGAGGACCACTGCCACTGATCCTCCTGTGTCAATGATCTCTCTCGCTTTCTCTACGGCCGCCAGGAGGGCGGTGTCTGTCCCCTGACCTGGTCTGAAGCCGGTTTGGGAGTTTTTTAAGAGAAGGTTAGCCTCCAAGAAGTGGGACAGTTGTTTATTTGCAAGCTTCTCTGCAACCTTCCCTATCCAGGGGAGGAGCGAGATGGGTCGATAGTTGGACAAGTCCGTGGGGTCTAGAGATGGCTTCTTTAGTAAGCCCTTGACCACGGCCTCCTTCCAGCTTAGAGGGACTTCTCCTTGGGAAAAAGAGGAGTTAATAAGGGCCGTGAGTCTAGCTCCGATAGTCCGAGCGATGCTTTTTGTGAACCGTACGGGCACTGAGTCGCTGGGGGCGCCGCTTTTCGTGGCTGCTAGGGTGGTTGCCACTTCTTCTTCTGTAAATGGCCCGAATGAGGCTAAACGTGGGAGTTCGGAAGAGTCCGTGGGATTTCTTGAAGTGGGGATACAATCCTTGGCTGATCCGGGGGGGGTCTGATTGGTGGTGGGTAGGGAGGAAAGGATTTTCTTTATTTTGTTATCAAAGAAATTAGCCAGGTTGGCGCATTTTTCCTCGGCTGCTTTGGGGTCCAGGGCTATCTGCGGGGGGGCTGGGACATGGAGAAGCTCTTTGAGGATGGAAAAAGTCTCCTTAGCAGAGCACGCTGAGCTTTTTATTCTTTCCTCAAAGAAGGAGCTTTTTGCGCTGTGAAGGGGTTGTTTGTATGCCTTCATGGTTGTTTGGTAGGCGTTTTTGTTCATTACCGATTTATTTTTTCTCCAAGTCCGCTCCGTCCTTTTGCACTCTTTCCTGAGAATGTTCAGGGCCGGAGTGTACCAGGGGGCATGGTTAATCCTTTTTACATGCTTGAGGGCGCATGTTAGTGGGATGAGGCTGTCTAGGGGGTTGGTGAGCCAGCTGTTAAACTCCCTATCAGCGGTGTTGGGGTCAGTGGAGAGGGGACCGTCGGATTCCCTCAGCTTCTCTTCCCATTCTTATGGTCTTAGCTTGTTCCAGCGTCTAGTTAGAATCTTGGTTTTCTGTTTAGGCACCGTGGCGGGCTGATAGGACCAGTGCATGGGGACCAGAAAGTGGTCGGTCCATGGAAGAGGGGTAGGGTCATGTATTTGAAGATTTTTGATGTTAGAGAAAACTGGGTCTAGAAGGTGCCCTTTCTCGTGCGTGGGTTTCGAGTTCAGGAGCAGGAGGTCAGCTGACATGAGGTCTGCTTGGAGATTGGCGGCCATGTTATCTGCTTTGTCTAAAAAGTGTAGGTTCAAGTCCCCTAGAAGAAGGAAATTAGGTGTTTCTAATGTTTTTAAAAGGATGTGGTCCATCAGCGTGCTTGGGAAGTCACCTATCGCGCCTGGTGGTCGGTATACCAGCAGACCCGATAGTGAAGTGGTGGGGGAAATCTGGAGGGTGAAATTACCGTTTTCACAGTCCTTGACCGTGCCCTCGCTGAACCTGCAGCTGAAATTACTTTTATAGAGAATGGCGAGCCCGCCACCTCTTCCAACCGGTCTATCAAGGCAGCAAATTTGATAGCCGGGGGGGTAGCATTGACCAGGTCCGAGCCGTTGCTGGGGGTCAACCAGGTTTCGGTCAAAAACAAGGCATCTAACGAGAGGGTTTGAGTGAGAAGGTTGGTCTCATGCGAGTGTTTTGCTAACGACCTGCAATTCAGGAGGCCCAGTCGAAGCATATGGCAGGGTTCCGTAGCTTTGTGGGTGTCGCAACGGGGACATCCTATGAACGGGGTGTCATCCTTGAGGATGAAGTCGCATTGAGGACTTTTCTTAGTGTTCCAGAGACGGAGGGTGTCCGGGGAGTAGGATAGGTGGGGCTGAAATTTGGGCATAGTGTCTGGTCCTAGGGCCGGCTGGGCCCGGACGGGCCCAGACGGGCTTGCCTTTGGCGCGCCTTCGGCGCGCTGACGGCGCGCCCGCTGCGCCCGTCCGCTGCGGGTCCGGTAATTGCACATTTTTATTAGGTGGAGAAGATGCGGGTGGGCGTGGCCTCGGGGTAGGCGTGGCCTGTTTACCTCGCCGTCAATGGCGGCACAATTGTTACAATGCCGGATTCCTACGTTGCAGCGAAGGGTCGCTGTTCGGCGCTTCTATCGCCTGTATTCGTGCTGGCAGGGGGTGAGTGAAGTTTTTTAAAAGCAAGTAATGCGCAAAGTGAAAATACGAGAAAACAATTTTTAAAATACAAGATGTCTCCCGGCTTCCGCCTCAGGAGAATTACAAGGTCTGCTTTGGTGGCGCTGTAGGCAGCGTATTTATACTGTGGAGGGCGGGTGGGCGTGGCCTCGGGGTAGGCGTGGCCTGTTTACCTCGCCGTCAATGGCGGCACAATTGTTACAATGCCGGATTCCTACGTTGCAGCGAAGGGTCGCTGTTCGGCGCTTCTATCGCCTGTATTCGTGCTGGCAGGGGGTGAGTGAAGTTTTTAAAAGCAAGTAATGCGCAAAGTGAAAATACGAGAAAACAATTTTTAAAATACAAGATGTCTCCCGGCTTCCGCCTCAGGAGAATTACAAGGTCTGCTTTGGTGGCGCTGTAGGCAGCGTATTTATACTGTGGAGGGCGGGTGGGCGTGGCCTCGGGGTAGGCGTGGCCTGTTTACCTCGCCGTCAATGGCGGCACAATTGTTACAATGCCGGATTCCTACGTTGCAGCGAAGGGTCGCTGTTCGGCGCTTCTATCGCCTGTATTCGTGCTGGCAGGGGGTGAGTGAAGTTTTTAAAAGCAAGTAATGCGCAAAGTGAAAATACGAGAAAACAATTTTTAAAATACAAGATGTCTCCCGGCTTCCGCCTCAGGAGAATTACAAGGTCTGCTTTGGTGGCGCTGTAGGCAGCGTATTTATACTGTGGAGGACGGGTGGGCGCGGCCTCGGGGTAGGCGTGGCCTGTTTACCTCGCCGTCAATGGCGGCACAATTGGTACAATGCCGGATTCCTACGTTGCAGCGAAGGGTCGCTGTTCGGCGCTTCTATCGCCTGTATTCGTGCTGGCAGGGGGTGAGTGAAGTTTTTAAAAGCAAGTAATGCGCAAAGTGAAAATACGAGAAAACAATTTTTAAAATACAAGATGTCTCCCGGCTTCCGCCTCAGGAGAATTACAAGGTCTGCTTTGGTGGCGCTGTAGGCAGCGTATTTATACTGTGGAGGGCGGGTGGGCGTGGCCTCGGGGTAGGCGTGGCCTGTTTACCTCGCCGTCAATGGCGGCACAATTGTTACAATGCCGGATTCCCACGTTGCAGCGAAGGGTCGCTGTTCGGCGCTTCTATCGCCTGTATTCGTGCTGGCAGGGGGTGAGTGAAGTTTTTAAAAGCAAGTAATGCGCAAAGTGAAAATACGAGAAAACAATTTTTAAAATACAAGATGTCTCCCGGCTTCCGCCTCAGGAGAATTACAAGGTCTGCTTTGGTGGCGCTGTAGGCAGCGTATTTATACTGTGGAGGGCGGGTGGGCGTGGCCTCGGGGTAGGCGTGGCCTGTTTACCTCGCCGTCAATGGCGGCACAATTGTTACAATGCCGGATTCCTACGTTGCAGCGAAGGGTCGCTGTTCGGCGCTTCTATCGCCTGTATTCGTGCTGGCAGGGGGTGAGTGAAGTTTTTAAAAGCAAGTAATGCGCAAAGTGAAAATACGAGAAAACAATTTTTAAAATACAAGATGTCTCCCGGCTTCCGCCTCAGGAGAATTACAAGAGCTAGGGTCTCTTTTGCATGGGCAATTACTTGCCTCTTGATCCTCAGCTTGACCTCTTTCATTCTAGCTTTGTGCTCTCTCCTCTGAGGGGAAGTCATCCTTCTCTGAGCAGAGGCACTGGACCTTACTGAGAAATCAGAATGATCAGAACCACTGGAAAGTGATCTGTGTCTTTTGTTTCCACTATTAGGCCTATTTGGAAGGTTAGAGGGAGGCCTACCTTGGCCCTCTCCACCTGACCTGGGCAACTCAGGACTATCTGGAGGTGGAGAGGGCCAAGGTAGGCCTCCCTCTAACCTTCCAAATAGGCCTAATAGTGGAAACAAAAGACACAGATCACTTTCCAGTGGTTCTGATCATTCTGATTTCTCAGTAAGGTCCAGTGCCTCTGCTCAGAGAAGGATGACTTCCCCTCAGAGGAGAGAGCACAAAGCTAGAATGAAAGAGGTCAAGCTGAGGATCAAGAGGCAAGTAATTGCCCATGCAAAAGAGACCCTAGCTCTTCAAAGAGAGAAGAAATTGTGTGGGCTAGAGCCCACTGGTAGCAGCAACAACCCTAGTGGTAGGGATAGGTCTCATGACCATGGAAACCTGAACAAGATTTTCCCTCCCTATCAGATTGGGGATGACATCAACAAATGGATAACTGCTTCGGAGAGGGCTTGCAAAGTACAACAGGTACCCCAAAGTCAGTGGGCAGCAGCAATGTTGGGCTCTTCTTTGTAGTCAAAGGAAGAGACAAGTTCTTCACTGTAAGAGAAGAGGATGCTGACAACTACTATGTCTTGAAGAGTGCTCTGATAGATGGGTTTGGCCTAATCACTGAGCAGAACAGGTTGCTGTTCAGAGACACCAAAAACACACAGACTCAGGACTGGACTGATTTTGTAGATTGTGCTACTAAGGCTCCGGAAGGCTGGTAGCTCGGCAGTAAAGTAAGTGACTATACAGGATTGTATAACCTTATTATGATATAACAAATTCTTACCAACTGTCAAAACCAGTTATTGCATCAGCACTTGGTTGACTCTGATCTGACCTCTCCCCAAGAATTGGGAAAGAAGGCAGACAAATGGGTCAGAACCAGGGTGAAGCAGAAGGTACAGAACCAAGATGGTGATCAGAAAAAGCAACACCAAAAGGGTGGGGAGAAAGCAAAAGACCAGAAGTCTTCTCAAGGTCCCCAAAAAGCTTCTAATGGTGGAGTATCCCAACAATCTAAGAATAAAGAAGGCCCAAAGAAACCTTGGTGCAAGTTTTGTAAAGTAAATACTCACTGGATCAGTGATTGCACCAAGAAGGAGGCAGCACCAGCCCCCATTGCTCCTAAGGCAACTGTTCCCCCTAGTTCAGCTCCAAGTGGTGGTTCTCAACAGAAGGGTATAGTAGGGTTAACACTGGGAACTGAGATGGATTCTGGCTTAGTCAGAATACCAACTCAATCTATTTTGATCTGTGATGGGGACACAATTCTGTCCTCTACTGTGAGTCCCAATAACTTGGGCAAATACAGACAAACTCCTTTAATTAATGACAAAGTGGCTCAGGCCTACAGGGACACATGTGCTAGTGTCACAATTGTGACGCCTTGCTTTGTGACCCTGGACAGATCATACTAGGTGAAAATTACCTAGTGACCAATGCAAGCAATGTCACTACCACTCACAGTATGGCAATTGTTAATTTCTCCTGGTTAGGGATAACCGGCCTCAAAAAGGTTGTGGTTAGCTCAGACCTCCCTGTAGAATGTTTGCTTGGAAATACCCTGGAGACTTCAGCTTGGGCTGAAGTGGAGTATAGGACCCATGCAGTAAATATTAGGGATATCAGCACATGTCCTTGGTGTGACTAGGTCACGGGTCAGAAATTGCAACACTGAACAGGCACTGGATTCTGGAACAATGGACCAGTTGCCCACCAGGAGGAGAAGCAGTAGGGTTAAGGCAGTGCCTTCCCCTTGCCTCAGGAAGAGGATCAGCCTCCTAAGGAATCTGATTGTGAGACCCAGGAGGAAACTGTCCTAGAAGAGCTCGAGCCTGATCAGGTTGAGTTTCTTGGGACACGGGGACCCTCCAGGGCACGTCGGAGGCAGGCGCAGTTGGACTGCCCGTCTCTTGAACCCCTCAGAGAACAAGCTGCTGCTGAGGCTGCAGGGAATGCTAGTGGGACCCAAAAAGGTTAACTGAGATGATGGGCTCCTGTATTTAGAGGCTAGAGACCCCAAGACTAGAGATTCCAGGAGGTTGGTTATACCTATGGCATTTGGGGGCTTCCTTCTCACACTAGCCCATGGTATTCCCCTTGCAGGACATCTTGGCCAGAGCAAGACTTGGGACAGGCCTGTCCCTCACTTTCACTGGCCTCATATGTCAGAGGATACCAAGGAGTTTTGTCGCTCCTGTGTCAGCTGCTAAGCCAGTGGCAAATCAGGTGGCACCACAAAGACCCCCTTATACCACTACCTGTGGTAGGGGTTCCCTTTGAACGTGTAGGGATTGACATTGTTAGACCAATGGATCCCCAAACAGCCTCTGGGCACAGATTTATTCTGGTGGTAGTGGATCATGCCACCAGATACCCAGAAGCCATTCCCCTTAGGACCACAACAGCACCTGTTGTGGCAAGAGCCCTCCTGGGAGTTTTCTCAAGAGTGAGCTTTCTGAAGGAGGTTGTCTCAGACATAGGTGCAAACTGTATGTCGGGATACCTGACTGCAATGTGGAAGGATTGTGGAGTGAACTACCAGTTCACCACACCCTATCATCCACATTGCAAAGGTCTAGTTGAGAGATTCAACAAGACCTTAAAGGGCATGATTAAGGGTCTCCCTGAAAAGCTCAGGTGGAGATGGGACATCCTGCTGCCCTGCCTTTTGTTTCCTTACAGAGAGGTCCCACAGAAGGGAGTTGGCTACAGCCCTTTTGAACTTCTGTTTGGGCATCCTGTAAGAGGACCCCTTTGTCTGGTGAAGGAGGGATGGGAGTTACCTCTCATACCTCCCAAACAAGACATTGTGGGCTGTGTACTTGGTCTCTGCTCCAGGATGGCCGAGTACATGAAAAAGGCATCCAAAAACCTTGAGGCTAGTTAAGAATTGCAAAAGGCCTTGCATGACCAAAAGGCTGTGCTGACTGTTTACCAGCCAGGGCAGAAAGTGTGGGTGTTGTAGCCTGTGGCCCTAGCAGCTCTCCAAGACCCTCCACTATTGTTGAACAGAAGGGAGAAGTCACCTATTTGGTTGACCTTGGAACTCCCAGGAGCCCCCCAAAGGGTGGAACACAGCTCCTATACTTATACTAAGGATGGGGGATGGACTACCAGGCTAGGTCCCTCCTATGGGTGGACCTGAGAAGGGAGTAGTTACACCCCTTTCCCTTTGTCCAGTTTCGCACCAGAGCTTGGGCTGTGTGCCCCAGCAACTGGTTTGAACCGGGCTATGCATGGAGCACCTTGTGTGCTTCATGTCAACAGACTGAAACCATATGTTGACAGGCAGACATGGGCTTGCTCATGGCTACTGGTGAGGGACAGGAGGAAGAGAGTGACCCTCTCCCAGACCTGCTCTATCAGAACCCTGATGATGGTTCAATTGATGGTGTAGCCTTGGCAGGCAGCCTCACATTCCAACAGCAGCAGGACTGCAGACAAGTTCTACAGTCCTACAGACATATGTTTTTACTGACTTCAAGTCAGACCACCTGGTGCACTCATGAAGTGGACACTGGGGACAGTCTGCCTGTTAAAAGTACGATTTACAGGCAACCTGATCATGTCAGGGACTGTATCAGGACAGAGGTCCAAAAGATGTTGGGTTTGGGAGTCATTGAGCCCTCAGAGAGCCCTTGGGCCAGTCCAGTAGTCCTGGTGCCTAAACCTCACACCCAAGATGGTTAGAGAGAGATGATGTTTTGCGTGGATTATAGAGGCCTCAATGCTGTCACTAGGACAGATGCCCATCCAATACCCAGGGCAGTTGAACTCATTGACAGATTGTCATATGGCAAGTTTTTGAGTACATTTGACCTAACAGCTGGCTACTGGCAGATCAGACTAGCTGGTATTGTAATAATAAACACTCTTTAACCCCTTCGATGCTGATGACGAGCTCAGCCCGTCATCAGCTACGACGCTCGTATGCTGATGACGAGCTGAGCTTGTCATGTAACGCGGGTTTTCGAAAAACCCAGCACAAAGCAAGAGGTTAATGGGAAAGTTGGATTTATTATTAAAACTTGAAAAACGCTACTTTTAGAAAGTTGGCATTGTTCTGTTCTTAAGCCCAATGTGCCTGCTGTTTGCCTCCAATACACTTCTGGGGTGGGTGACAGCTGGGCCTTGTGTATTCTTTCTAGACAGTCACACAAAAAGGAAGCTTAGGTGTGCCTGATGCGCCATTCACGCCTTGATGGGTCATCCTGGGCAGGATGGGTGGGAGGAGCTGACACTTTCACCTGAAAGGCTGTGTCCTGTGTGGGAAGTTAGCCTGGCATATGATGTCCACTAGTTCTAGTGGGCACCTTGCACCAGTCTAATCAACCCGTATTTATGGTGGTTGTAAAGTCAACCTTATAGAAAGCTATCCTAGTGGTAGCATTAACCAGCAGTCTTCAGGCTAAGACTTCAGTAGATGAGTTAAGCAAGTTGTTTTACCAATTATAATCCCTTGAGTACCAAATTATAGGACACCACACAAGGTATATATCAAATATATATGTATTTAATCTAAACACAACCCCTCTGCACTCTTTATGAGGTCAGAAGTAGTAAAAATACAATACAAATCACACAGTTAATATACTATAAGTTGCACAGTATACGTTATGCCCTAGGGGCCTCACAAACCATATACTAAGAAAGTGGTATAAGAACCACAAGAGAATTAGAAAGCAGGCCTAGGGCCTGTGGAATCGTTGGGGCTACACTAATCGACCAAAGGTTAGGAAGTAGGAGGCCCACGGGAGACACGTGCAGTGTCTAAACACTGGCGCGGGTTTCCATTGACTTTCTATGGAGATCGTAAAAGTTACAAATATACAATTTAAGGACACTTCCGGATGGACTAGGATGGAACCCTTTTAAACTAGGACACTTCGAGAGTAAAGACCCAAGGGAGCACCGGAGTACTTGTGTTACCTCACCCAGGGAAGCCGGATGCTTAGGTGTCTTTTCGTGTCGGGTTTCCTCATAGTTTTCTATGGAGAGCTGCAAAGAAGTGCTGCAGGCGACCAGAGGAAAAGTGTCCGGTGGATCCAAGGGTGGATCAAATATCTGAAGAACCTGAAAGCAGAAGGGACAGAGTCTGGGTCACTAGCCAGTGACCAGGAAGGAACCAGGCGATGGCAAGTGATTTCAGGTGAAGTAGTCAAAATTGTCTCTTCAGCCAAAAGGTCCAGGAGGCATCGATGATGACCAGGCACTGGATTCGAGCTGTCCCACAATAGATCTAGTTAACTGCGGTGTTGGTATCCAGATTGGACCCAACAAGCCTTGGCAACCGCAATCCACTCAGGATGTCAAGATTGGCTCTGTTGCAGACCAGCAAGGTCTGTGGCGCTTCTCCTTTTCAGGAAAGCTGGAGCAAGCCTGGCGTAATCTGGAAAGTAAGTTAAATTCAAAGAAAGGTCCTCAGGGGGCTCACTAGCTAATGGAATAGGAACCAGGAAGCCGCATCAAGCTCAAATGCAAAAGTGGGGCCCATGGAACACTTGCAGAGTGTGGGGGCCTGGGCTTCAGTGCAAATTGTGCTCGGGCTGGGGCTTCAAGCAGCACAACTTTGAGATACCTCGTTGAAGGAGTGCAGCTTGCAAAATGCAGGATGTGCAGGAGTTCCGGTCAAACGTCTCTCGTGTCCACCACGGGTCTCAGCTTTGCTGTGAATGTGGGTCGTGGTCAGAGAAGTCTGGAAGTCTAGTTTCTGTGTCACAGATTCTTCGGGATATGACTGGAGCCTTGAAAATGCAGACTGGCAAAGTTGCTGTTGGTGCCTGTTTGAACCGGGTGGTCACTCTTTGACCACAAGGGAGATATCTTCCATCTTGGAGTCAGAAAGGAACATCGAAGGTCCAGGATATGTCTTCCAAAGATTCGTCCAGGGTAATCTAAAGTCCAAGGAACACAGCTCCTATACTTATACTAAGGATGGGGGATGGACTACCAGGCTAGGTCCCTCCTATGGGTGGACCTGGGAAGGGAGTGGTTACACCCCTTTCCCTTTGTCCAGTTTCGCGCCAGAGCTTGGGCTGTGTGCTCCAGCAACTGGTTTGAACCGGGCTATGCATGGAGCACCTTGTGTGCCCCTGGCAGTGTCTGTAAAACATTCACTGAATGCAGCCCTCCCTGCCCCAATACACAAAACCCTGTCTGGGGAGGTGCCAGGACCTCCCTGGACAGGAAACCTATTGTCCAGGCCTCCCCTGCCTGAGTTTTGTCCAGCAGCAGGAGGTCAGACTCGTGTCTGTGGCAGCAGCATCCATTTTGTAATGCAGAAACTCTGTTTAATTTTAACCGGGTAAAGCAATAACTACAAGTCTTCTCCCTCTAGAAGGGTGGAATGCTACCCCTGCCACCAGAACTGGTGGGGGGGATAGTATTCCACAGTGTTTGACACTTTACACAACATGTTTTGATAAAGCCAAACCAAAGTTAGCATTAACCGCAAGGATTATAATGCACTTAAGAGTATATGATATGGCTATATCATAGAACAGCTATAAGGAGATGGTTCCAAAAGCTGCAGAGGGGCTCAGCTCATGCTAGGGCACCCTCTCACATAAAACCAAGCACTCTCCCTCCAGGATTGTCGAGGCCTACCATAGGAGTGACTTATAGTTGTATATGAGTGTATATGTAAAGGTAGATATAGGAATACTATATCTAAGTACGGGGTGATTACACCACCTTACCCAGGCTGTGTAAACAGACCTGTGGTGTCAGTTTGGAAGGCAAACCAGGAGTGGCACAATACATGCTGCAGCCCCTGGTAGGCCTAAGGTGCACCTATGCCCTGGGTGCCTAGGGTACACTATACAGGGGCTCACAAGGGCGACCCAGTAACCAATCTGGTATGTACCTAAAGCACATGGTATCAATTGGAAGAGAGAACAGCTAGGCTGTGCGTCTGATTAGCAGGCCCACAGCCACACTTAAGTCGTAAAAATAGAGAATCACAGCAAAAAGTGGGGGTGACCATAGGAATCAGACCCTACTCTGCTACACAACCCCCCCACCCCCCCAAATGCAGGGACATTAAACTAACCTTGACCAGTTGAGTCTTCATGTTCTAAGTAGAAATATCTTGAGAGTCCATCTGCATTGGCATGGTCACTCCCAGGGCTATGTCCCCTGTAAAGTCCAATCCCTATAGGGAAATGGACCAACTGAGCAGTTTGGGATTTTCACCCTTCATCTGATTTAGCCACAAGAGGGGCTTATGGTCTGTCTGAATCTTGAAGTGAGTATCAAACAAGTATGTCCTCAGCTTCTTCAGTGCCCAAACCACATCAAAGGCCTCCCTCTCAATAGCTGACCAACGTTTCTCTCTAGGGGTCAGCCTTCTGCTTATAAAAGCTACTGACTGGTCTTGCCATCTTTATTCAGTTGTGAAAGCACAGCACATACCCACAAATCAGAAGCATCTGTTTGAACAATGAATTCTTTGGAGTAGTCTGGACTTTGCAGAATTGGTGCAGCGCACATGGCCTGCTTCAGGTCATCAAATGTCTTTTGACAGCTGACTGTCCACTGAACTTTCTTTGGCAATTTTTTTTATGGAAGTTAAGTCATTAAGTGGTGTCACTATGGAACCATACCCCTTGACAAATGTCCTGTAGTACCCAGTCAGGCCCAAAAAAGCTTTGATGTGAGTCTGGGTAGTTGAAGCAGTCCAGTCCATTATGGCCTGGATCTTGCTCTGCAATGGTTGAACCTTGCCTCCACCTACAAGGTGGCCCAGGTATACAACCTGACTCTGCCCTATCTGGCACTTGGTAGCCTTGATAGTTAGGCCTGCCTTTTGGAGGGCCTCCAAAACATTCTTCGGGTGGATCAGGTGATCTTCCCAAGTGGAGCTAAAGACAGCAATATCATCTAGATAAGCTGCACAGTAGTCATCCAGACCTGAGAGGACTTGGTTCACCAACCTTTGGAATGTGGCAGGTGCATTTTTCAGGCCAAAGGGCATCACCACAAACTGATAATGCCCACCAGGGGTTGAACATGCTGTCTATGGCTTTGCATCATCAGCTAGTCTGATCTGCCAGTAGCCAGCTGTTAGGTCAAATGTACTCAAAAACTTGCCATATGACAATCTGTCAATGAGTTCATCTGCCCTGGGTATTGGATGGGCATCTGTCCTAGTGACAGCATTGAAGCCTCTGTAATCCACGCAAAACATCATCTCTCTCTAACCATCTTGGGTGTGAGGTTTAGGCACCAGGACTACTGGACTGGACCAAGGGCTCTCTGAGGGCTCAATGACTCCCAAACCCAACATCTTTTGGACCTCTGTCCTGATACAGTCCCTGACATGATCAGGTTGTCTGTAAATCGTACTTTTAACAGGCAGACTGCCCCCAGTGTCCACTTCATGAGTGCACCAGGTGGTCCGACTTGAAGTCAGTAAAACCATATGTCTGTAGGACTGTAGAACTTGTCTGCAGTCCTGCTGCTGTTGGAAGGAGAGGCTGCCTGCCAAGGCTACACCATCAATTGAACCATCATCAGGGTTCTGAGAGAGCAGGTCTGGGAGAGGGTCACTCTCTTCCTCCTGTCCCTCACCAGTAGCCATGAGCAAGCCCATGTCTGCCTGTCAACATATGGTTTCAGTCTGTTGACATGAAGCACACAAGGTGCTCCATGCATAGCCCGGTTCAAACCAGTTGCTGGGGCACACAGCCCAAGCTCTGGCGCAAAACTGGAAAAAGGGAAAGGGGTGTAACCACTCCCTTCTCAGGTCCACCCATAGGAGGGACCTAGCCTGGTAGTCCATCCCCCATCCTTAGTATAAGTATAGGAGCTGTGTTCCTAGGACTTTAGATTACCCTGGACGAATCTTTGGAAGACATATCCTGGACCTTCGATGTTCCTTTCTGATTCCAAGATGGAAGATTTCTCCCTTGTGGTCAAGGAGTGACCACCCTGTTCAAACAGGCACCAACGGCAACTTTGCCAGTCTGCATTTTCAAGGCTCCTGTCAGATCCTGAAGAATCTGTGACACAGAAACTAGACTTCCAGACTTCTCTGACCATGACCCACATTCACAGCAAAGCTGAGACCCGTGGTGGACACGAGAGACGTTGGACCGGAACTCCTGCACATCCTGCATTTTGCAAGCTGCACTCCTTCAACGAGGTATCTCAAAGTTGTGCTGCTTGAAGCCCCAGCCCGAGCACAATTTGCACTGAAGCCCAGGCCCCCACACTCTGCAAGTGTTCCATGGGCCCCACTTTTGCATTTGAGCTTGATGCGGCTTCCTGGTTCCTAGTCCATTAGCTAGTGAGCCCCCTGAGGACCTTTCTTTGAATTTAACTTACTTTCCAGATTACGCCAGGCTTGCTCCAGCTTTCCTGAAAAGGAGAAGCGCCACAGACCTTGCTGAATTGAATTGAAAAATAATTTGTATTGCGCAGAACAATAACCCGAAGGCATCAAGGCGCCTAGCCAAAGGTCAAGAGGGACCAAGAGAGGAAACATTAGAGTCTCAGACGTAAGCTTGCTTAAAGAGAAAGGTCTTTAAGGCAGTGCGAAAAATCTGTAGAGATGGAAGGGATCTAAGATCCAGGGGAAGTTCATTCCACCATTTAGGAGCCAGAGTGGAAAAGGCTCTGCCACCCCACCTGGCTTTCCGTACACGGGGAACTGCAAGAAGCAGTTTCCCAGAGGAGCGCAGGTTTCTAAGGGGAACATAGTGGGAGATGATGGAACCAATTCCCGTGTCGCTCTTCTTGGCGATGGCTCTATAGGTCATACACAAGACCTTGAACCGAATACGCTGTTCTATCGGCAGCCAGTGCAGAGTTTTCCTGGCTGCAGTGGCTGAAGAACGTCTGGGGATATCCAGGACAAATCTGGCTACGGCGTTTTGGACCACCTGCAGGCGCTGCAGCTGTCCTTTATTGAGTCCTGCATACAGCGCATTGCAATAGTCCAAACGCGAGCCGATGAGAGCGACCGCTATTTGTTTTCTTGCCTGTAGGGAAAGAAATTTCCTGACCCTACGGAGAGTATGAATCAGGCCCCAGCAAGTGGAGACAGTTCTGCTCACCTGGCTGCCTAGGTCAAGGGCAGGGTCTACTATCACCCCGAGGTTTTTAGCAGAGGATGTAGGGGAGGGACAGGTACCAAGGGAGTCAGGCCACCAGTTGGCTGACCAGATGTTTTCTTTTCCCCCAAACACCATCACCTCCGTTTTCTCCCCATTCAGTTTCAGAGAATTCAACACCATCCATTTACCGACCGCCTCCATGCAGGATCTGAATTTGGAGGCGATTAGTTCATCTGAATGGGGTAGAGAAACGAGGATTTGAGTGTCGTCGGCGTACGAGACTACCTCCATCCCGAAAGATCTTATGAGTTTGGCCAGTGGGGTAACATAGATATTAAAAAGGGTCGGGCTAAGGGCCGACCCCTGAGGAACCCCACATAGCACAGGACGGGATGGAGATAGAAACTCCCCAAGCTTGACTCTTTGTTCCCTACCTGTAAGAAAGGAGGTCAGGAGATCCAGAGCTGCGTTCTTAACCCCCACCTCCCTCAGCCGAGATGTAAGTACCGAGGGGGAGAGGGTATCGAACGCCGCCGTTAGGTCTAGCAGGACCAGGAGAGATGTCTGGCCCTCATCTACTGATGTACGGATCTTATCAAGTACGATGGTGAGGGCAGACTCAGTGCTAAATTCTTTCCTGAATCCATGCTGAGAGAAGTCTAAGCATCCAGAGCTTTCGACAAAGGCAGCGAGATGTTTGTTGAGATGAGTCTCAAGCATCTTAGCAGGAGCGGGGAGCAGGGAGATCGGCCGGAAGTTTTTTAAAACCCCCGGATCCAGGGACGCCTTTTTCAGCAGGGGTTTCACTACCGCCTTCTTCCACTCTGCAGGGAAGATACCATCTCTAATGGCAAGATTCATTATCTCCACCAAAGGAGGTAGGAGGGTCTCCCTACACTGTTTAATGATCTTCAGAGGACAGGAATCCAAAGGTGATCCGGACTTAGTCTTAGCTAACAAGAGCTCGAGATCTTGTACAGTCAAAGAGGGAAAGGTGTCTAGAGTGCAGGGAGTGGAGATTTCGGTGATGGTTAGACTCATCTCCACACCAGATGTAGATGCACTGAGGGCAGCTCTTTGTTCCTCCAGGGCTGAATAAATGTCCTGGATTTTAGAATGAAAGAAGGAGGCGATCTTCTCACAAAGGTCCTGTGAAGGGATAACAGGGTCAGGCACTTGCAGTCTGACCAGGGAGTCAACAGTTTTAAAAAGTTCCTTCGGGGAGGAAAGCGAGGAAGTCACTGTGACGAAATATTGTTGTTTAGCCTGCAAGATTTCCGCCTTGTACTTTTTAACCAGAAGTCGATGCGCATCCTTGTTTTTGAAATCCCAACTGGCATGCCATAGTCTCTCCATTCTCCTCACTTCTTGCCTAAGGAGCCTAAGGGCGTTGGAGAACCAGGGGGCAGAAGGTCTCTTTCTAGCGCGGCGTCGGGATTGTTCTGGGGCCAGTTGGTTCAAGGCCTCAGTCGTGACCTGTTCAAAATGGGCGACTGCAGTCTGAACGCTACATGGGCCAGTGATGGCAAGGTTTGCGGCCCAGGGCACAAAGGAATTGCTGTTGACATTCCTAAAATTCCTCGTAGTCTCTATTGTGTGGTTTGCTAGTGGAGGGGAATTTACCCTGTGATATTTCAAGAGAAAAGGGACCGCCAGATGGTCAGACCAGGAAAGCTGGATCGGATCCTTGGTAATCAGACGAGGATCATTGGAAAAGATGCCATCTAGGGTGTGCCCTGCACGGTGAGTGGCTCCCATGACACGTTGCATAAGCCCACAAGATTGTAAGGCCTCAGTGAGACAGGAGGTGTCAAAGAGGTCGTGTCGTTCTAGATGGTAATTGAAATCCCCCATGATGGAAAAATTATCAAGACCAAAGTAGGGTTCAAGAGATTGGAGAAGGTGGTGCGTGAAATGGGTTCTCGCGCCGGGGGGGCGGTAGATTAGAATACCGTTGAAGAAGGAGCGTTGTTCTTCCTTTATTGAAAAGTAGAAGGCTTGAAAACTGTCAGGGAAATCAGTCAGGGGTACAGTGTGGCATTGAAGGTGATCCTTATAGAGGATCGCTATCCCCCCTCCAACTCGTCTCTGCCTATCAAGTCTGGTCAGGCAGTAGCCTTCCGGAACGGCCTCAGTTAGATCGGGGTCAGAGGAGTCCTTGGCCCAAGTTTCTGTCACAAACACTACAGTAGGCGTTCTGTCCAGTACCATCTCCTTGAACATCACCCTGTTCTTGATCAGCGAACGAGCATTAATTAGGATGCCCTCTAATTCTACAAGATTGGAAATGGGAGAAGTAGAGGGTTCAGCAATAGGGTAGATGGACCCGGGATTGGAAGGTCTAGAAGAAAGGTAGCAACCACAACGGGGGGGGAGCAGGAAGGCGTCCGGATCGTAGGAATGATGACAGCATTTGTTCCTAGGTTTAAGGGCCAACATATCATGGTAAGAATAGCGGCAAGCGGGGGGTGACATTATGTCCGAGTCCAGTGTCCGGCCGTCCAGCGCGTCCTTAGCGCGGACGGGCGCAGACGGGCTGGACTCTGGCGTGACTCCGGCGGGCATCCGGCGCATCCGCTGCCGCGTCCGCTGCGCGGAGCCGCTGGGTACTCTTTTATAGAAGCTAGAGCGCGAGGGCGCGCCTACACTAAAGATGGCCGCCAAACAGCCCTCGCCTCCCCGGGACCAGCTCTCAGCGTCAATACTCAGCTGAGAGCGGCCCAGGAGGTAGAGGAGGTAAGGAACACAGCTGCTAATAAAATTGCGCTTTTAAAAAAGCGTTGCTGGTCTGCAACAGAGCCAATCTTGACATGCTGTGTGGGTTGCGGTTGCCAGGGCTTGGTGGGTCCAATCTGGATACCAACACCGCAGTTAACTAGATCTATTGTGGGACAGCTCAAATCCAGTGCCTGGTCATCATCGATACATCCTGGACCTTTCGGCTGAAGAGACAATTTTGACTACTTCACCTGAAATCACTCGCCATCGCCTGGTTCCTTCCTGGTCACTGGCTAGTGACCCAGACTCTGTCCCTTCTGCTTTCAGGTTCTTCAGATCTTTGATCCACCCTTGGATCCACCGGACAATTTTCCTCTGGTCGCCTGCAGCACTTATTTGCAGCTCTCCATAGAAAACTATGACGAAACCCGACACAAAAAGACACCTATGCATCCGGCTTCCCTGGGTGAGGTAACACAAGTACTCCGGTGCTCCCTTAGGTCTTGACTCTCGAAGTGTCCTAGTTTAAAAGGGTTCCTTCCTAGTCCATCCGGAAGTGTCCTTAAATTGTATATTTGTAACTTTTACGATCTCCTTAGAAAATCAATGGTAACCCGCGCCTGTGTTTAGACACTGCACGTGTCTCCCGTGGGCCTCCTACTTCCTAACCTTTGGTCGATTAGTGTAGCCCCAACGATTCCACAGGCCCTAGGCCTGCTTTCTAATTCTCTTGTGGTTCTTATACCACTTTCTTAGTATATGGTTTGTGAGTCCCCTAGGGCATAACGTATACTGTGCAACTTATAGTATATTAACTGTGTGACTTGTATTGTATTTTTACTACCTCTGACCTCATATAGAGTGCAGAGGGGTTGTGTTTAGATTAAATACATATATATTTGATATATACCTTGTGTGGTGTCTTTTCATTTGGTACTCAAAGGATTATAATTGGTAAAACAACTTGCTTAACTCGTCTACTGAAGTCTTAGCCTGAAGACTGCTGGTTAATGCTACCACTAGGATAGCTTTCTATAAGGTTGACTTTACAACCACCATCAATACGGGTCGATTAGACTGGTGCAAGGTGCCCACTAGAACTAGTGGACATCATATGCCAGGCTAACTTCCCACACAGGACACAGCCTTTCAGGTGAAAGTGTCAGCTCCTCCCACCCATCCTGCCCAGGATGACCCATCAAGGCGTGAATGGCACATCAGGCACACCTAAGCTTCCTTTGTGTGTGACTGTCTAGAAAGAATACACAAGGCCCAGCTGTCACCCACCCCAGAAGTGTATTGGAGGCAAACAGAAGGCACATTGGGCTTAAGAACATAACAATGCCACCTTTCTAAAAGTAGCATTTTAAAAGTTTTAATAATAAATCCATCTTTCCCATTAACCCCTTGCTTTGTGCTGGGTTTTTCGAAAACCCACGTTACATGACGAGCTCAGCTCGTCATCAGCATACGAGCGCCGTAGCTGATGACGAGCTAAGCTCATCATCAGAATTGAAGGGGTTAAAGAGTGTTTATTATTACAATACCAGTTAGTTCTACTACTTCTCAATCAGGAATTACACTTATCAAATGTAATAAGGTATCCCCAATGTTAACCTATGAGTGGGGTAGGACCCACAGTAGTGAAAAACGAATTTGGGAGTTTTTCACTGACAGGACACATAAAACTAAAAAGTATGTGTCCTGCCTCTTACTTTCATAGCGCCGTGACCTATGATCTACCTAGGGCCTACCTTATGGTTGACTTACGTGTAATAAAAGAGGAGTTTAAGGATTGGCAAGGGGATTTAAATGCCAAGTCGACATGACAGTAAAACTGCATATACAGGTTCTGCAGTGGCAGGCTTGAGACTTATCTAAAGGGGTACTTAAGTGGGTAGTACAATCAGTGCTGCAGGCCCACTCACAACATTAAATTAAAAGCCCCACGACACATATAGTGCAATTTACTAGGGACTTATGAGTAAATTAAATATGCTGATTGTGGATACACCAATGTTACCATGTTCAGAGGAGTGAGCACGTACACTTTAACACTAGCTAGCAAGGGTAAAGTGAATAGAGTCCTAAGGCCAATAAAAATAGATCAGCAAAAAGTAAGGCAAAATGTTTGGGGGAAGACCACCCTAAGGCTCACAGGTCTAATATTGGCTGAAGCTGCTTATACCACAGAATACTACCCAGAGCTAGACTCTGTGCTCAACAGGAGTAGGAGCCTGCTGTTTATTGGCCATTTATGCATTAATTGTAATGTTCCCTGCTTCTTCTTTTTCACAGAAGAGCACCTTTGATTAGTGTTCTTAATGTTGAATATATTTATATAATGTATAGAAATAGATATAGTGAATGTATCTTTTGTTTCAGGATCACTAATAAGTACACAATCATTTATCAAACTTATAGTGTGGTGAAGGTTTAGAGTAGAATTCTTCAAGCTTTACCATAAAATTACAGTACAAATCTGCAGTAAAACAAACAGCAAAGCCAATGGTTCATCCCATCGTGCCTTTTGAAATGCACATGACAAGTGCTGACTTGCTATAGAATATTGTGATGTAGAGGATGTTAGGTACATAGGAACCAAAACCTTCAGACAGGACTTGTCAATGGAAGTATGTTTCCTTTTTCAGACTCCTTCCCTACCAGAGTAAACTGACACCAAATCACCCATATTCGGAAAAATATAGGGGCATATTATCAAGGGGGTTTATCTCCGCTTTTTTGGCTTTAAAAGCCAAGAAAGCGGAGATAAAATTATCTCCCTATTACCTAGCTGTCTCTAACACCAGTTAGCGACAGCTAGTAGGAGATAGCGACCATCTTGGGCCACACTTTGAATGTCAGTGATATTTATCACTAATGACATGCAAAGTGGGCGTGCCAAGATGTTAGCGACTGGAAACAGTCGCTAACATCGCTATCTCCTATTACCAACTTTTGGAGATATTCGCGCTAAGCGCGAATATCTCCAAAAGTTAACACCTGCCCTGAGCAGTGCTTAGCCATATTATCCTATGGGAGGTGGATAACATGGCTAAGAGCATTAGCTCGGTAATGCATGAATATCGCTGACTTGTCAGCGATATTCATGCATTGCGGACGATTTTTATCGTATTTGCGATAAACCTTGGTAATACCAAGGTTTATTTGCGATAAAAATCGCCGCAGCTCAGCGGTAAATTTTTGTCTCTAACCAAGCAATAGCGATAATTATCGCTATTGCTTGGTAATATGCCCCATAATTCTTTCAGTGTTAAAATCAATATGGGAAGGGCTGCAGCACAGATTTCCAAGAGCTGCTTGAGCCTACAGCCAGTGGAAAGCTAAAGGGAAGATGTGTGTTTTGTTCATTTACTCACCCCAGGCCATAGTGCAACTCTGAGCACCTCTTCACACATCTACTAATACATACCACATTTCGTTACACCTCCGTTTGATATACTGAGCATGTTCACCAGATGAGAATTTCAACTTATTAGAAATGGGAGTCTCTAGTTGGCAATGGCCGGCCACTGTCCAAGTAGGGACCCTTCTTCTTATGTCAGAGTAAGGGGGCTACACCCTTTGATAACCCCTGCTCAACCCTGTGGTAACGTAGCACGAGCAGCTAGGCTTATCTCAGAGGCAGTGTGTAAAGCATTTATGATCATACACAGTAACACAGTGAGGCACACTACAAAGGGACACCAAACAAGTAGGTATACAAAATAAGTATCTTTATATATAGACTTAACACAAGACCAATAACATTAAAAAGCCACAGTACTGCAAAATAGAGTTATCCTTGAAATGCTGTAAAAAGAGTTCAAAGTGTGCAAATAGGAGTTCAGTTCAAGGCAGTGGTCTCTGCAATCCTTTTACTTACAAAGTACCTGGATTGAGTAGCAAAACCAACAAAATTTAGCAAACGAGCCGTAGCAATGATTTTCCTCACGCGAGGCCGGCGATGCGTTGAATCCTTGTCGCAATGGAGAATGATGCGCCGGTCTGCGGATGCGTGCGGGACAAAGCGACAAACATATTCACCCTAGGCTAGCGATGCGTTGAATCCGTGCCACCAGGGGGGATGATGCGCTGGACCTGTAGCGTGTGCGATCCTGTAGCGCTGAAAATGGCAGACGCACTGCACCCGCACTGCAATGTCGTGATGCGATGACCTCGATGCGAGGATCTGGAGTTAGCGAGCACTCGAAAAGCCCGAAAATGTGCAATGCCATGATCTTTGGGTGTTAGCGAGCACTTTGTGGCCTGCAAGCGAACAATGCGATGATCTTTGGTTTGCGAGTCCTCGGCGGCAGCAGCGCAGTGATTTTTCTTACGCTCTTCAGCTGCGGTGGATCACAAACGGGCGTTAGCAACGATTTCAGCACTCTCTTCTCTGTAGTAGAACTAGAGGCCCTGGAACTCACAGGGGCCTCACCTGCAGATAGAAATCCTCGCTGGGAGGAACCAGGAGGCTGGTGGGGGAGTCAGATGTGCCTGTGACTCCAGCAGGAGGCTAGCTCTCTCCTAGCCCTTGGGTGATTGCTTTGGCAAAATAAAAGTTCTTTCAAAAGTCCCTTTCCCTCTTCTTCCAAGTCCAGGGGGAACTACTGCAGGCCAATCCAAGAAATAGCACACAAGCACAAGGACAGTCCTCTCCTGCAGATTCTTCCAGTGAAACGGACATAGGTTCTTCTTGACATCCAGGAGCAATACAAAAATCAGGGGTATGGGCACAGATATTTAGACCCCAAAAGTCTTTGTTCTCAAAAGTCTCTAGTCACTGAACCCAGCCAGAACCAGTTCTGCTCAGGCTTGGAGCACTTTTATTTACCAGGCTGCATCCTTCCTTTCAGAAAGAGGGATCTGCCATCAGACGCACAGTAGGAGGTGGAGCCAGCAATAACCTTGCCAGGCACAGCCCTCTTCAGTTCAAGGAGCTACCCCTCCCCAGTACAAAATGCAGATCTCTCTATTCAACCCGGGTCTGACTCAGCCTGACTTGCCCCTCTAAACCCAGACAGTCAATACACATAACAGCAGAGCACACTGGAAGGCTTAGGCAAGAAAATACATACTTTCTAATGGTGTTATTTTCAAACACAGAATAGTAAACCAACTTTGCTAAAAGATGTATTTTATTATTTTGAGTTCAGGCATACTAAACTCGAATTTCTACCATGTTCCCTGAGTCAGTAAGGACTACAAGATATAATAGTCAGACTGCCCATTCTAGCCTAGCAGAACAGGTAGCCTTGCAGCAGTGAAAAACAAAATGGAGTGTAATTCACTACCAGGACATGCTACACATATCAAGCCATGTCCTACCTTACACACACAATGCACCTACCATAGGGGTGATTGACATGATGCCAAGGGAAGGTTCACGGGCTGGGAATTGTGGGCACTTCACAGCCAAGATAGCAGTTATGGACTGCACACAGACACTACAGTGGCAGGTCTGAGGTACCATTTACAAACTGCTTCTGTGGGTGGCACAAACCAGCGCTGCAGGCCCACCAGCAACATTTGGGTTACCAGCTCTGGGCACACAGAGGCCACACTACTAGGCACTAACAGGTAAACAAAATAAGCCAATCAGGGATATATCAATTCACAGTCATATTTACACAGGGAGCATTTGCGCTGTGGCACTGAATTGCACCTGAATTCCTACTAATAATACACATCAGGACCACCTCTTACATGCCAGCAAGTACCAAAATACTTTAGATGTCCCCTTACTGTTTAGAGCCCTCAAACCTCTTGCAACCTACAGACCGGAAGAGTTGGACGGCAATTATATGTCCCTCTGTGGTGTTGTACTCAGGGCCATTAGAATGATGCAGTAGAGGAAGGCCAAAGTATGCAGCAGGGTGGACTAAGTTATGCAACAAGAAGAGGCAATTTATTTGATATAGTATCATTTAGTAATTGTCGCACACTTTAATGTTACCTGGACAAATGTTTCACCTTATTAGGACCAGTTTGAGTCCCAAATACAGCAATAAGCAACAGAAAGCTGACCAGTTCTACATTGCCAAAGGCCTTCAACTGTTTGCATACACATGTTGCTGTGTTTTTAGTAATTTTTGATCCGTTTGAGCTAGGACCAAAATTATTTCTGGTAAAATTTGCAGCTTATGTAGCAGCCAATGGATTATATGGAAAATGTGGCACATCCATAATTGTGAAGATAATACTACAACTGCAAAATCACATAATTCCAGTGGCCCTGTTCAGACTTCACCAGATTAGTTTGTCCCAGCGTGCCCCCTGGGCTATCCAGGAACTCCGTTGCATCTCCCTCTACAGCTGTATCTCCCCCTAGTACATCCTAGTGTATATCAGTACATTCACAACAGCACAATTCACACACAACAGTGCTGCAGAGAGTCCTTAGACCTTGCATCTTGATGAAGGAGGTAGGTAAATGTATGTGTGCTCAATTGCACAGCATTCAACTACCAGCATATCTTCAGAAGAGTGCCCAGCAGCTGGTTGTACATTCCAAGCACCTTCAAATGAGGATGCAACAAATCTCATAGATGCTATGTACAATGTACACTGTAGGCAAGGCCACTGGAATTATCCTGCAGGGGAGCACCAAACTATGTAGCAAGTTTGACTACATTATGCAGCAAGAAAAGAAAAATATGCAGCGCAACATGGCACCTTTTTCTGACAGTATCAATTCGTTATTTTGTAATTTTCACGGATCTATGACGTTACAACGCGTTATTTTACAACGCAGACCGTTACAACGCAGTTTTTACAACGCAGGTACCATTACAATGCATGCCATTACAACGCATGTCATTACATAGCAGATACTATTACAACGCATGCCATTACATCGTAAGTATTGGTAAGTATATCTTTTTTTTAAAAATGTAATAAAGTTAATTTAATTAATTTAAATTAATAAATATAATTAAAAAAAATTTAAAACAGTAATTAATTTAATTTAATTTAATTATAGTAATTTAATTAATATTACAATTGTAATTAATATAATATAATTAATATAATATAATTAATGAAATATAATAAATTTATAAATAGTAAATAATATAATGTAATTTATTACAATAAATATAATTTAAATAAAATTAAAATAATACTTAAAAAATTTAATTTAATATAATTAAAGAAATTTAATTAATTTAAAAATTGTAAATAATATTATTTAATTATAATAAATTAAATAAATAAATAAATATTTAATTTAATTTAATTTAAGTAATGTAATTCAATTAATTTTTTAATTGTAAAAATTGTAATTAATTTAATTAAATTTTATAAAATTAATTTAATTAATTTAATTTATTTAAAGTCGTAATACCCCTGTACCCCAAAAACCAAACCCAGCCCTAAAACCTAAAAATACCCCTGTACCCCAAAAACCAAACCCAGCCCTAAAACCTAAAAATACCCCTGTACCCCAAAAACCAAACCCAACCCTAAAACCTAAAAATACCCCTGTACCCCAAAAACCAAACCCAGCCCTAAAACCTAAAAATACCCCTATACCCCAAAAACCAAACCCAGCCCTAAAACCTAAAAATACCCCTGTACCCCAAAAACCAAACCTAGCCCTAAAACCTAAAAATACCCCTGTACCCCAAAAACCAAACCTAGCCCTAAAACCTAAAAATACCCCTGTACCCCAAAAACCAAACCCAGCCCTAAAACCTAAAAATACCCCTGTACCCCAAAAACCAAACCCAGCCCTAAAACCTAAAAATACCCCTGTACCCCAAAAACCAAACCTAACGCTAAAACCTAAAAATATCCCTGTACCCCAAAAACCAAACCAAGCCCTAAAACCTAAAAATACCCCTGTACCCCAAAAACCAAATCCAGCCCTAAAACCTAAAAATACCCCTGTACCCCAAAAACCAAACCCAGCCCTAAAACCTAAAAATACCCCACAATTACTTAAATTAATATATTAATATTTTATTTTATTTTTAATATTAATAATATACTTACCTATACTTACGATGTAATGGCATGCGTTGTAATAGTATCTGCTATGTAATGACATGCGTTGTAATGGCATGCATTGTAATGGTATTTGCGTTGTAAAAGTTGCGATGTAATGGTAGTGCGTTGTAAAAGTTGCGTTGTAACGGTGCAATACCAATTTTCACACATGGTAATACCTTCTGGGCAAAAACCTTATTAGTACATGTTCAACAACCAAATACATAAATAAGCAACTGAAAGATGACCAGTTACCAGTTGTGAAGGGCCTTCCAGTACACACAAACACATGTTGCCTTGTTCTTAGTAACTTTTGATCTGTTTGGGCTAGAATCAATTTTTCATCAAAATCTGCAGATTATGCAGCAGATGATGGATTATGTGGCAAATACAGCAAATGCATCATTTGCAAAAAAGCTGCAGCCCCAGTATTGTATGATTTCAGAAGCCCATACTCTTATTTCTTCTTGGCAGGTACTGGTGGCAGTGAGTGCAGGGTACTGTGCACATAGGTTTCAGTAAAGGGCTTAGAAGTATGAATTTTTGATGGCTTTAAGTGCCTTCTGGGGAGAGTGGGGAGAGTACTTCTCAGAATCCAAGCTCTGCCCTTATCTCTGGCATATCCTGACAATTAAAGCTCCCATTTCAAACGACAGTTGGTGGCTATCTACCAAAGACAATTCTATTGCAGACACTGTCTTTCATAGGGCACATCTTTCGCGCATGGATATATCAGAGCTTAATTCACCTCTGCAAGTCTCCACCAGGGAACGCTTCTTTCAGGCAGGGAATTAAAAAGGCAAAGTTGCAGTTGCAGCTGTGAGTGATACTAGAATATTTCGAGCATAGGGGAGGGATAAAGACACAGGAGCAGACAGACAAGGTCACAGGGGCAAGTATAAATGCACAGAATAAAGGGACAGAGAGTGAGATAGAAGGCGAGAGACAAGGAGGAAAGGGAACATTGAATGACTGGAAAAGGTTACATAGGCACCGGTGCAAGGAGAAATAGGGATGGGGCTATATAGATACTGGGGACAGAGTAACATAATTGTTATAATCCCTAGAGTATTCTGTGCATAGTGTATGTAACTAAATAATCAGCTGGTGAAGAATGTACACGGGCTGGCACTATACTGGTTATGATATGTGCTCCTTTATTATTTTATCCTCCACTTGGTACCTTCCTCCTACCCCTCCCTCTTCTTCCCGTATTGGAACGTTCTTTGTCCCTGAAGGCTGCCTTAGAATGTTAACAGTTGGGCAGTCTGAACGTGAAGAGAGAAATGTAATGTAATGTCCTATTACCTTGGTGGCAGAGTGGAGGTCGTGAATAAAATAAGAGTTTATTCAGCTACTGAATTTGGTATTCCTTATAACAATAATACTGGGGAAGTGAGACACAAACACAGGGGCACAGGAACACAGACACAAGAAGACATTCATACCAAAAGAGAGACAGAGGAATAGGGAAACAAAGGCATGGGGGACAGAGAAATAAATATTTAGGGGAAGAGAACATTAGTTCAGCAACAGAGCAAGATAAGGCACAACCACACAGTGTGATGTTGTCACCACTTAGAAGGTAAATTAATGCCACAAATTCCAACATTGTAGCAGAAAATGTAGGTTTATTGGTAGGAAATAAAAGACAGCACATGACACGCCTTCACAGCTATTCCCAACTCAAGCCAAAACTGACTTCAGCCTGGAAGCTCTGCCAGGAAGCCTCAGTGCCACAAGTTCTACAGAAAACATAACATACCTAAACTCCAACTATGACCTCAAAAGATAGCAATGCTATATGGAATAATAGAAACATTCAAACACAAATCCTTTAACAAATAAAATGAACCTAAACAAAATATACCCATAAAAGAAAACATGAACATATGCACTACGGCAAATCCATAACTAAACTGTTGCCTCTTACGGTGAAATCTTATAAATCAATTTAATACATAGTGTTTCAACTATTCCGGTGGATGTAGATTTCTTCTGTTTCTCCCTAAAGAACCAGAGATCTCTGTTACTCCTACTGACCCAATCTCCTCACGCACCCTCACTAGGCGTGGGCGGAAAATCCGTTCCGCTCGCGGATTTTGCGGATTTTCGGGAAATCCGCAATCCGCGAGATTTGCGAATTTCCCGCAAAATCCGCAAATCCGCGAGCAGCGGATTTTGCTCGCACTGCTCGCACTGTTCGCGTGAGTTCGCGCCCCGCGAATAAGTGCAAAATTGCAGAAATACGATCTTAGCAAAACTGAAAGTAACTACTTACCAGGTTCAAAAGTTCAGGCTCATCATTAGTAGCCATTTCCTGGAGTGCTTCCTGAGGGGCCCCTCCAGAGTTCAGTTGCCAGTTGAAACTAGTATGTGACCCTGCTCTGAACCTCAGAATAGTTACACATATGCCACAAAGGTCCTGAATTACAGCTAAGGGAGACAAGCAGGAGCCAGGCTGGAAGTTAAAATCCATTAATCAGCCCCTAATTCATTATTGTCAGTTGGGGCAGGGCAGGTGTTGTAACTAATTTTGCAACAATGAAAGCACTTAGCAAGTGCAAAAGATCACTAATCAGGGCGCACTAAGGAAGCAGGTGCCAGCTAAAAAAATATTCTGTGACACATGAATCAGCCCCAAATTAATTCAGGTCACTTGAGGCAGGGAAGGTGTGCTTTGCTTTGCCGAAAATAATGTACACTGGACAACCAGAGGGTGTGGTGATGAAACAGAGGGTGGCATGGGTGGGCCAGAGGGTGGCATGAGTAGTCAGAGAGTGGCAGTGGTGACAGAGAGTGGCAGTGATGAAGAAGAGTGTCCCAAACAGGCTGGACACGTAGAAACAACAAGTTCGCGAAACTTGCGACCCGACAGGTAAGTTCGCAATTTGCGAAAGTGTACAAAACCCTCGCGAACTGGCAGAAACACGGGCGAACACAAAAAAAAAAAAAATCCGCAAATTCGCGGGAATTCGCGGATTTTGCGGATTGCGAATCCGCAAATCCGCAAAATTCGCGAACGCGAGATCCGCAAAATTCGCTCATGCTTAACCCTCACATCTATATCACTTAAACCATCACCCGTCCCCAAGCCGATATCTGATGGTCAACCAAACAACCACGCTCCTCACCAATGGATTCATTCTCTTCACTGAGCCACCAGCAACCTCTTTGAGCATGCCACTGCCTGCTGACATCTGCCACCATACCTCCCTCACTGATCAACACCACGCTCCTTTTGCTCCACCACATCCCATTTCATCCTAGAACAGCATGTTTAGATTCCCTTGCAACCTACATCTTAGGACAGAAAATGTAGAATTATGTTTCCTGGGTCCCAAAGGTATTTATATTGTCACCACATCGTCCACCTGAAATTGTACTTCCTATACTTTAATTTCCTTGACATATCTCTGTTTGCTTTTAAGTGGAGCTTTCCCTACCCTAAGACCACCTCTCCCAAATCTGGCAATCTATCCTTGTTCCTTGTGTGCTGTAACACCAAACTCAGACTCAACTTTGAAGATGCATCCCTATCTTTTAACTGAACAAATGGCCGTGGATTGCAGGGTTTTGTGATAACCCCACAACCTCTCCTGAATAGCTTCAAGCACATCCTCAACCACATTTACCACCAACTGTGTCATTTCCTTCAACATCCTGTTAATCCTTTCCCCATTCCATTGCCTTGTGAACTGTACAGTACCACAGATAAATGTTTGATCTAAAATTACTTCAAGAAAGTCTCCATGTCCTGTGACTTGAAGTGAACACCATTGTCAGTACCCAGGACCTCGGGAACCCCTTCTTTATGAAATAAATCACTCAAAGACTAAACGGCTACACATGTAGTAGGTTCTCAAAAAAACTCACAAGCTACCCACTTAGAGTAAGAATCTACCACCACCAAAGCATATCTCATTCCAGCGCACAGATTATACATCAGCCAATAACATCCATTTCCGAAATCTCCCAAAGTCCATTGGGAAACTCCGCTGGGTAAAGTTTCTCTCACACACAAACAGATTTATATGACTCCTGACAATTTACACACCTTCCTACACATGCCTCGACCTCTGTAGCCATATATTGGTCACCAGTAGTACAACCAAAGCCTCTTCTTGGTACCAGTCATTCCAGCATGTCCTCGATAGGCAAACTCAATCAACCTGGACCCCTACTCCAATCTTGGAACCAACAGACCTCCCCTCAAGATCAAATCTCCTTTTATAGCCAATTCCTCCTTCACTTTGTGAAATAAAAGTATACCATTACTCACATTCCTCTCATCAGACCAGATCATAATAAAAAAAATCCTTAATCATTTTCTGGGACTCATCTTGTTTTGAACATTGTTTCAATTCATGCATGCTGATTGCTCCACCCACCACAACCATCCCATCAACCAAACCCAGTACACACTCCAGAACTAAATGCCTGCTTGGGAATAGGACACCTAGAGAGAAAATCAGTGCAGGAATTCTTCACCCCCCGGAATGTGTTTGACAATAAAATTTAATTCATACATTTTAGATAGCAATATTACTAACCTCTGACTGACCTTGTTTAGTGCATTCTTTGACATCAAATAAACTAGAGGTTTGTGGTAAGTCACAAGAATAATTTTCTTTTCCCACAAAAAGGTAGTAAAAGGTCTGGCTGCCCAAACACAAGCTAAAGGTTCTCTTTCTATTGTGCCATACTTATGCTCATGTTTGGACAGTTATCTAGATACAAAAGCTATAGTGTGCTCTTTTCTGCCCACCACTTGAGTAAGAACAACTCCTAGACCCACCCCGCTTGTATCTAGCATAATAATAGACCACACATCATCCCAAAAAGTGTAAAGTGATGGAGCCTTAACAATTGGGTCTTTGACATTTTCAAAAGCAAATTTTTCTGAGTTTTCCCATAGATACTGCTCACATCTCAAAAATAAACTCCTAAGACGTTCCATTTTGAAACCACATTTCTCAATGAAATGTGAGTAGCGCTCACAAAGCCTTAGGAATTACTTTAATTGATCATTGTCCATGGGTGCTAAGTTGTTTTTTATTGCATCTAATACATCTGTTTTGGGGGGTCATACCATCTCCAGAAAAGTGGTGACTAAGGTGATCCAAACTTTCCACTAAAAATGTACACCTTTCTTTTTTTACAGTTAAACCATGCTTGCCTAATATACCCAAATGTTCTCATGCATCTTTTGAAAAAATCAGGATGTGCCAACACATACTTGAACTCACCGAACAATTTGAACATTAGTTTCTGAAATACTTATGCCACAGAGGCCAGCCCAAACGGCATCTGCAGAAATCTGAATGCACCAAAAAGACTGTTAAAGGCTGTCCATGAATCTTATTCTTTGCACAAACTCTACTCGGAGAAAGGCTTCTCTTAAATCTATTGATGAGAACACTTAGCACCCTCCGACTGAGCCAACATTTAATGAGTTATTAGCAGAGGAAAACAGTCAACTAAGATGTTCTTGTTTCGGGACTCGAGGTCAACACAAAGTCTTATGTCTCCTGTTTTCTTCTTTGCAACTACAGTGGGCAAAATCCATTCGGAAAAATCAATAGGCTTAATAACCTTGTCTGCAAACACATTTTGTAAATTCTGCTTCAATTGACTCCAAATACTTAGGGAAATGTTTTGCACCTTGTAAATAACCGGAATGGGATATTGTTTTAGAATGACCATGTGCTCATACCCTTGTGCAGTACCCAAATTGTACTCAAACAATAACTTACATTTTCACAATAAGCATTGAAGAGAATCAGTCTGAGCAGGAGTTTCCACCAATGAAATGGGATAAGAATGACCTGGTCTCAAAACCTTTCCAAATTTGCCTTGATCTTACCAACCCAAGACATTATAAACTCTCTTGGACACATACACCTTTGTACAAATTTACCTATCCTTTATCTTTTCTGGAAAATACCCCATCAGTCAATGTAATGGCCTTCAAAGTCCACTGTGTGACCATCAGGAGTAAAAGCTGAATTTCACTCCATTCTTTGAAATATAAGTAATCAGTCACAAAGGTAAAGAAAGATGCAGAATCCACCATGACCTGGACCTCAATATAACCTATGTAGACCAATAAAACTGAGTCTCCACCTCCATTAGATTCATGTGTCATTTCCACTGTCTTGAGAGACAAGACTACTGTATTAACATTTTGAGTCTCCCACGTTTTAGAAGAGGAGCACTCATCATGCTCTGCAACCAAATCTAATTTTGAGTGTTTTTGAAAACTCGTGCATCTTAAACAAATTTTACCTACACCGGCACATCCCTTGGAGTTAGCTAGATGGGTATTTGAGCCACACATGAAACAGCCACTAGTTTGTATCTTATTATGTTTTCTATTATCTAAAACAGTAGTAGCATGAAACCTGGTCTTAAAGGCAACAGCATTAACAGGCTCTGTTAATACCCATTCAACTCTTTAGTGTCTAGTACTGATCTTTCCATGCCTCTGGCAAGTTCTAACGTTCTTCCAGACTGGGATTTCAACAGAATAACTGTTTTTCCTGAGTTCTTTTATCATAAAAGTTTACCACCAATTGGTCTCTTCAATAGGTATCAATATTTCCATCAAATGCACAGGTAGATATTAACACATGAAGTTCAGTCATGCTGTAACCGAGAAAGGGTGTAAAATCTGTGTTTTTCAAAAATGATGCGAGTATTGTCTGTGAAGTGATTTTGTAAACTTTTTACAGCTTCTACTTATACATACAGTTTTTAAATGTTGCATTGCAGAAGGTAGATGATTGAAAATTAATTGCCCTTCTGAGCCCAAACAGTTATAGAGGAGAGTCATTTTCCTTCTGGGTTAAAATTTTGAGCCATCGTTTGCAGTGAACAAGATATTAAAGTTTGAACCATTGTTTCCATTGGAACTTGTGAACTACAGGTTCTGCCATGAAACTAACAGGACAATTACCATTCTGCATATTCTTCAATCACAAGTAAATAAATGTTACATGTATAAAACTAGCTAAGAAACAAACAATATTGGGGCATATTACCAAGCAATAGCGATAATTATCACTATTGCTTGGTTAGAGACAAAAATTTACCGCTAAGCTGCGGCGATTTTTATCGCAAATAAACCTTGGTATTACCAAGGTTTATCGCAAATGCGATAAAAATCGGCCCCAATGCATGAATATCGCTGAAAAGTCAGCGATATTCATGCATTACCAAGCTAATGCTCTTAGCCATGTTATTCACCTCCCATTGGATAACATGGCTGAGAACTGCTCAGGGCAGGTGTTAGCTTTTGGAGATATTCGCGCTTAGCACGAAAATCTCCAAAAGTTGGTAATAGGAGACAGCGATGTTAGCGACTGCTTCCAGTCGCTAACATCTTGGCACGCCCACTTTGCATGTCATTAGTGATAAATATCACTGACATGCAAAGTGGGGCCCAAGATGGTCGCTATCTCCTACTAGCTGTCGCTAACTGGTGTTAGCGACAGCTAGGTAATAGGGAGATAATTTTATCTCCGCTTTCTTGGCTTTTAAAGCCAAAAAAGCGGAGATAAACCCCCTTGAAAATAGGCCCCATTGTTATTAAAACAATGTAGCTTAACCTCATAGATGCTAGTAAACATCCCTCCCCAGTGCTGCGCTGTCCATTGGAACTAGTGCTGAATGGACGTCCAATGGTCGTGCGCAGCACTGGGGAGGTAGTGCTGCCATCGGCCAACGCACCGACGCAGCACTTAAGGGGCTAATCGTTGAATGGCTTTCTCCATTCAGGAGTATAGTTCAGCAGAAGAGGTGAAAGAGTCAATGACTAAGCATATTTCAAGGAAGTACTGCTGAATGAGTGCCAATCGGGTGCTTCATTACAATCTGACCCCATGTGGATGATCAGCTGCCTTGTTACAGTCTGAGCCAGGGAAGAGGAGGAAACAACTCATGCCACGAAGAGTGGAGCTCCAGACAAGGTCAATAAATCTCTGGCAAATGTCCCTATAATTTTTTCTGAATTGCTAGGCGATAACTTAAGTCTGTCCTTTATTTGCAAGGTGCGTGGGTGGGGCCTCTAGCCAGCAGAGATCAAAGGCTGTGCAGCAGCTTGTCAAAATGCGGGTGCATCAGATCATGCTGGAGAGGGTTGGCTGTGGCTAATTGACATGTAGGCGCAAGGTAAGAGCTGCGCTGGGCAGGCTTAAGGCTGAAGTTTGGAATGTAGTGGAAAGATGAGCACTCGCGCCACAGCTCTTTAATGGTCTTGCAAATCGGACCAGTGAAAGTTCAAAACAAAATAAAATATCTTTGTTCTCCGTCACATTCTTATTTGTATGGTTCACCACATTTGATGAACATGTAGAGGGTGCCGCAGGTGCCGTCCACAGGAAGGTACTGTCCAGTATGACCCGTCATCGCCAAAATATGTGAGGTTGTCACCACATAGAAAGTAGATAAATGCCACAAAGTCCAACAGCACAGCAGAATACGTAGATTTATTAGTCAGAATTAAAATACAGCACACAACGATCCCTCACAGCTGCTTCCAATGCAAGCCACAACTGACTACAGCCTGGAACGTCAACAAGGTTACTTCAATACCACAAGTTCTATGGTTCTAATCTTAAGGAAGCATGAACACAAAACCTAAAACACAGGCATGGGCTAGGAGACTAAAACACAGAGGAACAAACATATGACCTTGAGACAGGTAGAACAAGACATTGTCAAAGTGGAATGTACCCCGAGAGAGAAAGAAACTAGTAACCAGGGAAGGGGAGGCGTGAACATGGGCAGACCTACATGAGAACTGGAGAACCAGGTTTGGAGCAGAGAGACAGTGTTAGACCTGGCATCTTTTGGTGTATTTCTTCTGTCTTTTTTGTTTCCTGACCTCCTGTTTTTATTGTATGTTGGACTTTGTTTAGCTGATTTAGTGTCTCTGCGCACTTTCAGTGTTAAAGTGCAAATGCTCCTGCTGTAAATTGTGCTATGGATTGGTGTTTCCATGATTGGCTATTTGAATTACTACTAAGAACCTATACAGAGCACTGTGTGCGCCCAGGGACTGTAAATCATATGCTACTAGTGGGCCTCCATTACTGATTGTGCCACCCACACAAGTAGCCTTTCAAAGCTGTCTCAGACATGTAAACTGTAAAAACGCAGTTTTTACTGTCATGTTGAACTGGCAAGTGCCCCCACTTGCCAGGTCCCTACCTTCCCTTTTCTTACAGGTAAGGCACCCCTCGGGAAGTCTCAAGGTACCCTCAGCATTTTGTCCATCAATTGTTCTTTTTGCAAGGTATCCCCTTGGGCAGGGTGCAGTGTATGTGAAAGTTAGGGCATGCCCTTGTGTCTTTGACATGTCATGATAGTGAAAAACTACCAATTTCGTTTTTCACTATTGAAAGGCAATCTGTCCCATAAACTAACATGGGAGTTGCTTTGTAACAGCTTACAAGTATAACTTTCCATTGGGATAAGGTAGAGAAATAGGGTTTAGTCTCCCTGAACTCAGAATTTAATAACAAATCATTTTAGGAAGATGGTTTTTAAATTATGTGTTTGAAAATGCCACTTTTAGAAAGTATGCTATTATTAATGGGGTGACTCAGTAACATGCAGAACCTAGAGAATATCAATAATAAATGAACAGTGGTTCTGCCATGAGAAATGGAATTTCTTTAAGGAAATAGCTTTGTCCTCTCAAAGTAGGAATCATCAATCAATGATACACACACACTGACCATAGACATAAATAATAACTACAAATGACAAAGACTCAATTCAATTAGATGATGATATATTAGACTTCATATATCATATGTGATTTAAGAACATACTATAAGACAGGACTAACACACTTTATGCAATACATAACAAATAATCAATCAATCAATCAATCAGGGATTTGTGAAGTGCGCTACTCACCTGTCAGGGTCTCAAGGTACTGGAGGGGGGGGGGGTGCAACTCCTGGTTCAGCTGAAGAGCCAGGTCTGGAGGCTCTTCCTGAAAGCGTGCAGTGTGGGGGAATGTCTGATGTTGAGTGGGAGTTCATACCAGGACTTTGCCACGATGTAGGAGTAGTTTCTTGCACCTCTTCTGGCTTGGCGTATGCGCAGGTTTTCGGCGAGTGTGAGGTCGGTGGAGCGGAGGTTTCTCTTGGGTACGTGGAAGGAGAATCTTTCGTTGAGTTATTGAGGCACTGTGTTGTGGAGTTATTTGTAGGCATGAGTGAGTAGCTTAAAAGGTATTCTCTTCTCGCCGGGAAGCCAGTGGAGGTGTCGTAGGTGCTGGGTTATGTATTCATGTTGTGGGTTGCAGTGGATGAGTCTGATGGCGGTGTTCTGGATGGTCTGGAGTTTCCAGAGCAGGGATTTGTTGATTCCGGCATAGAGGGTGTTTCCGTTGTCCAGTCTGCCGGTAATGAGTGCATGGGTGACGGTCTTTCTCGATTTGTGGGGGATCCACTTGAAGGTCTTGCAAAGGATGCAGAGGGTGTTGTAGCACGAGGAGGAGACGGCATTGATCTGTCGGGTCATGTTGAGGGAGGAGTTGATTATGATGCCGAGGTTGCAGGCATGGTCCGTGGAGTAGGGCGGCTGCTGAGGACAGAGGGCCACCAGGTGTTGTCCAATGCTGAGGAGGTGGGTCCAAAAAAGAGGACTTCTGTCTTCTCCAAGTTGAGTATCAGGCAGCTGTTGGTCATCCAGGATGCGACGTCTTTTATTCCATCCTGGAAGCTGAGTCTGGTGATGTTGGGTTGCTTCATGAGGGAGAAGATGAGCTGGGTGTAATCGTCTTAGGATACTATCCTGAACACATGTTTTTTGACAATGGCGTTGATGGGGGCCATATAGATATTGAAGAGCTTGTGGCTGAGCGATGATCCTTGGGGTACTCCACATTTGATCTCTGTGGGTTCATAGAGAAATGGCATGAGTCTTTGGGATCAGTCAGTGAGGATAAGAGCGTACCCATTCAAGGGCATTTCCCTGTATACCGAAGTCGTGGAGTCTGGTGGTGAGAGTGCGATGGGAGACAGTGTCAAAGGCTGCAGAGAGGTCAAATAAGATGAGGGCTGCTGTGTGGCCATGGTCGAGGAGGGTATGGATGTTGTCTGTGGCAGCAAGGAGAGCGGTCTCGGTGCTTTGGTTGCTGCGGAATCCAGATTGGAAAGAGTCAAGGATGGAGTTGGCTTCGATGAAATTCGTGAGTTGGCTGTTATTGATCATATCAGTGACTTTAGCTGCAAAGGGAAGGAGAGAAATGGGTCTGTTGTTTTTGAGGTTCGTGGGGTCTGCGGAGGGCTACTTGAGGAGGGGCTTGACTTCCACATGTTTCCAACAGTAGGGGAAAGTGCCAGATGTGAAGAAGGCGTTGTTGGTGTGACTTGGTTCGGGAGCTATGGTTGCGGCGGCTCTGTGAAAGATGTGTAGCAGGCAGTGTTCTGCGGGGGTCCCTGAGTGAACGCTCATCATGGTCGAGGTGGTGTCTTTGGTAGTGATCGCGGTCCAGGTAGAGATTGTGGGCTGGCTGGCTTTGCTGGAGGTAGGCATGGTTTTGGCATCAGGTGTCTGTTTGTTGAAATTGTCGTAGAGGGATTTGATCTTGAGATGGAAATAGGATTCAAGCTTGTTGCAGATGTCCTGGGAAGGTGTCGTGTCTGAGGCTTCGCTAAGAGGTTTGGTGAATTCCTTGATAATTATGCAGAGTTCCTTTGAGTTGCTGGAGTTTGCAAGGATTTTTCACTCGATGAAGGTCTTTTTGGTGGATCTACTGTGTTGGTGGTATTTTGTCATGGCGTTCTTGTAGGTGGGCTGAGCTTCCATAGTTTTGGTGTTTCTCCACAGTGTCTCGAGGCATCTGCTGGTGCGTCTGGATTCATAGAGGTCGATGGTAAACCACATTCTAAAAATACTAAAACTGTGAGACATAACTGTATGATTAAAATAAAAGAGAACCACAAAGTTACATATTAATACCTATAAACAAAGACTTCTTGCCAGCATCTAAAAAATCTTAGAAAGCCCTAAATAGACAAGAAATTTTCTTTTATGCCACTTTGTGTATTTGGTCAGGTGACTCTAGTATGAGTAATGTCGACATTTAAACCCCCTAACTATGAGTATGAGTAGAAAACATCACCATGGGGTCTTCATTAGGACTGTAAACCAAACATGTGTATGACCTGTCTGAGAAATTTCTCAGCAGAAAATATTGAAGCACGTGAAACACGCACTCTTCAAATGATATAAATCCAACCTTAATGCCTGGATTCAGTGAATAAGGGTCAATCTGAGATTGGAGCCAATCAAGGGCAATCCTGTGTTGCAAACCTCTTTTGCTTAGATTGAGCACTTTCAATCAAGGACCAATCAGTGCTTCCTTGGTATCTCCGGCATGGAAACAGAGGAATGTGCTGTTAATAAAAAGCAAATTTTTCTATGCCGGAGAGAGTGGTGGAGGTCGTGTGACTGCCTCTGCTGTGTTGTATGTTTTACCTGGAAACTCACACCCTAGGGAGATATTTACACATTTGTTCTTAATTCTGTTATTTTGTATATCTTTGCCCATATATCAATTTTATTCTTTATCGTTTACCATCCAGATCTTGCTTTAAGAATGTTTCTGTGGTGAAGATTGTTTTCTTGGTTGTTTACTACCTTAACACTTCTTATTCATCTTACCTATTTGTTGCAGGTCAATAATGTCTGCAAACTATAAATGGGCGTAGTTTTGACTAGTCACTGATTTAAATTTCAGCGCACTGGTTACTCCATCACAAACATGACAGATGTGTAGACCATCTATTACAAGTGCTGCTGGATATAATACACTTGTAATAAGGTGGACTTGATATCCATCATGTTTGTGACAGAGTTACCTGTTTACTGAACTCTGAATCTGGCCCTGGGTGAGTCACGCCTGTTCCTTAAGACAGTTCAGTTTGTTGCTCACTCTGGATGCTGTTGGTCATTGTCTATTCTACTTCCAGCTTCTCTCAGGAATCCAGAAAGATGGCTTGGTTCCGCCTACTATCACCAGGACCTTTTCACCAGTCCAGAGGCTTTTCCCCCCAAGTTTCCAGGTTTTTCCTCCTGGAAAGGTTAGATTGTGGATTAGTCATTGTTACATCTTTCACATTAATCACCAGCACTATTTCCTGAACTGAACTCATATAATCAAACCCTAGGCTTTATCTTCATCTTAAAAACATGGACCATCATCTTAAGGCCAGCCCTGGACAATAGGAGGCATAACAAAACAAAATGAGGAACAGGGATACATAGCTACAAGATGCAGAGGACATGGAGCAAAGGGCACACAAATATAATTTCAGGAAAGAAACAGAAAGTAGGCAATGTAAGCTGAGGACAGAGAAACACAGGCATGGTTTAGGGAAGTTTAGACAAGTAGGTAGATATACATGGTATCAACAAGTAAAGAGCGAGGATTATTCAGAACACATCCTTTTCCCGTCAGTAATCAATTTCAACAATAAGGACGGCCGTGACAAAGTCAACTGCATCCAAAGGCAATCATGCTGAAAACTGTTAGGTTTTTAAGAAGAACCCTCACTCACCAACCTGGTTGGTGGCATGCTTCATCATTGTTGGGTTCCCACCTAGGGTGTGCTTCAACACCTGATTACAATGGAGCGGATATTTTTGTGAAAGTCTGTGAAAATATTGGGGGGGGGGGGGCAAAGGTTAAAGCTGAATGCGGATGTTAGAAAATATAATTGATCTTAAGTTGGCCTACAAGTTTCAGCCAATATCGAATGGATTCCAAGGCTTTCTTCCAGACCAGAAGTGAAAAGGCCATTTAAAAGCAGCCTTAGTGTAGTGAGAGTATACGTGCTAAGGTGTACCATTTATTTTAAGGGTTCAACAGTCACTCATGCATTTCACCCAGTACACTGCATCTGTAAGAGAAAATGGCACAATGATTGATAGTCACCATAGCATAAAGTTATCAAATGAAGTATGGGTTGTAGTATGCCCACTTGGTGTCACCTTCACCATAAATCATTCATGCAGAAAGGAATTGTACTCCTGCATGGCACCCGTGTAGGACTCGTCACCGCTATTTAAGACCTTGTGCATCTTGCATGTAAATCAAACAGTGCAAATAACACCACATTCCTTCATTATAAATATTTCTTATAAGGCTTATTTTAGTAAAGTATATGTTATAAATCAGTGTTTATGCGCACAAAAAGACTTTGCATTGCATGCGTCAAGAGGGTCTAAACTCAATTGTGGGGCTATTCCCTCCTTCAAATCTCGGTATGTGGGATCCCTAAATAAATAATGAAAAACATTTGTATTAAAAAAATATTTGGGGCAGAGAAATGTGTGAATGGTTTGCGATGTTCAGGCCTATTTAGAGAAGTGGCTGTAATAAAAGGACATTGTCTTAATTGAATACACATAAACTCAGGTTGCATGGATCTCGGCCGGGGGCTGTGCTGTAGTCACACACCGGAGACATGAATAAAAGAAGACAATCTCGAAAGATTTATTTTTTGCAAAAGATACGTTTTTTAGGACTTCAAACTCCTCCCGGCCACACCTAGTTCATCAAGGTAAATCAACCGTGTTAGCTACCTATTGCAGCCCTGAAACGAGATCCCGGAGATGCTCCCGTTTCAGTATCATCTGTCTAAGTAAACCTGGGCTGGAACCGGCCTTACCGTCAAGTGGGCATGTATGCGTGCTGACATTGATAGGATTCTTCCTATTGGTGGAGCCAAACCTGCCCCCACTGCCGTTAATCCTTAGACGGGAGGGTTTTACAACAATCTAGTTTGTATTAATTCAGTCATATGGATGCCTTCACTTCTTATTGTTTTGACAAACTGATTTTTTCTATGAGATAACGTGGTACAACAATCTTGTTTGTATTCATTCTTTTTCAAAAGATCTTGTTTCTTTTGGAGCCATATGGATACCTATATTCTTATTAATTTAAAATAATGATGTTTATCTAACAACATTCCATGCAGTCCATATTGAATAGTATTTAAACCATCCAAAAGGTATCAATGAGAATCTCTATAGGTTGCACACAGAATACAAGAAAGGAAGTTATTTTCTAATCAAAAACAGTACTTCTCGATCTAAGGACCATCATAAGTGACCATGTGACATTTTATTAATTGCATTCAGTGAGCTGGTCACTGATAGGAATTATAAAAATAGAGTTGGATTTTTATACATGGACACAGAGAGCATGGAGACATAGACAATGGGGTAGAGAGACTAAGACTCTGTAGCAAGAAGATCAACACTTGGGCAACAAGGCACATAGGGGCATATTCTCAAGAACGTGTGATAATTACAGCAAAATTAGCCTAACGCAACTCTTCACATCGCAGTCTATCAGGGGAAAATAATGCTGTGTTAACGTTATATTCTCAACACGGCTGTACCATGCGAAAGGCTCACGATACGCGTCAAATGTCTGCGATAAAGTCAAGGTGATGCCGCAAAAATGCAAAACACGAACGCAAAAACAATTGCAATGTCGCCAATCGCAATACAAAAATTAGCAAAAACCAGTGACAGGCCCGCAATTCCAACGTGTCAAGCGGGAAAAGGCACCATAAAAGCAGAAAAAAAACAAAGGGGAAAAAAAATAAACTGCGTAGCACCATGGATGCACCCGGACCGAGTGCAGAGGTAAACGCGAACCCCACAAGCCCCACAGACCACCAGCAAGGAACCTCGGGTTCGGGGAAGAACAAGGAGAAGAGGAAGAGGAAGAAGGGGTACAGTCTGCAGGAAAACCAAATCATCATCAAGGAGGTGACAGAACACTACCATCAACTGAACTTCAATTTGACAAACGTTAATGCAGTCGAAGTTTCGAGGAGGTCAATGGAGTAGGCCAAGAGGCGCTGGAATGATGTGAAAAGCCAAACCAAGCACAAACCCGCTGCCAACAGGAAGGCAGCAATGGAGACAGGAGTTGGGAGTCCTGCGCCACAGGAAGAGCTGGAGGAAATGGAGGCCACAGTCATCAGTGCGGAAACGATGCAAGGAGTTGGGAGTCCGGACACAGCTCAATAGGACCTAACGCAACATCAACAGGGTGAGTAAAGACTAGGGACTGGGAGGAAGGAGGGAGATTGGCACAATGGCACACAGGCAGAACAATGTGTAGCACACTGCACACCCACAATAACCCAGGCTCATGTGCCTGAACCCTGTGGCACACTGCAGCACACACACAAACACTATTTATGGCCCCGTCCACCATGTGCCCAAAGGGGTCTCATCCCACACATCAACAATCCCACAACCAACACATGCACATTTGCGAAACCATACACAGATGCGTATTTGTGAGCCACACTGACAATCCAAGTGACACTACATGACAATCAGCATGGCTGCAGTACAATCATCATGACATTGTGCACGCCACGACACTGAGGTGGCTGAGTGTGGACCACACCTGGAAAGGAGCAGGTCAAACTCTGACACATCCACGTGCACAAACAACCCCTTCCGTCAACAGCACATCTGCAGACAAACAATGCACAAGAGTACAATAACCGTCCAAGAGCACAAATGAACCAAGTCGCCAACATCTCAGCACCGTAAAAGCACAAAAGTCAAAGGCACACTGCCTCAGAGGGATAAGGGGCAGCAAAATCACTGCTGCTGGGGCGACCCTCCCACCATGCTGCACACACACACATAGCAATAACAGCACATCCTCATTGACGACAATGTGGTACAAAGTGCAACACCTACACTGACGAACAGAGGACACAACTCGGTCCACTCATGCGTAGAAACAAGCCAATCACATCTAACATAGCAGAAAACTGTGAGATGAAAATGTGCGTGTACAACCTCACATCCATCATGTGGTCCAAATATCCACTGTCCCGCATCATAAATTCAGCACCTCCCAAACAGTTGCAAGGTACATTGTCATACAGTCTGCATGTAAACTAGAACAATGCGCCAACATACATGTCAACACAATGCCAAAATGCATCTCCCCTTCACATTGCAGAGGGACAAACAACACCTCCAGCAGAGCAGAGCAGACAACTCATAAGTGATGCTGGAGAGGATCACCACACCTTCGACACTGACGCCCTACAACAGCTCATTGACATCTTAGACAACCCACCTCTAGGAGCAGGGCAGCCCAGCTACATAGAAGAGACACCAGCCCCTGCAAAGACCACACAGTTAGAAGCACCCACCACCACGGCTGGCTCCCAACACTTCACCGAGGCACACATCACATTCCAATTCCAGGTGTTAGAATGCCAAAAGGAGGTGGCCGAACAAGTGTGGGTGGGGTCCGACCTCATGAAAGCCGAACTAGATCACATATGTGGGTGTCTAAGTCCATTCAGGGACCACCTACACCCCACAACGGAGACCCACACTGCGACAGAGACACATGCATGTGCACATTTCCTGTACTGAACAACGCCCAAAGCCCCACAATAATGATTCACACACCCACGCTGGACCTGCGTACGACGGCCCAGTCCAGAAAGCTATATGTCCAAGGTCTTATCTGCTGCCTACGATGACATGGTTGCGTCCGCTGTACACAGCACAATGTAATGTTGTAGGGTCCAGGGCCCTCATGCATACATTATGACCTCAAGGACACACTCAGATAGTATGTGGAACTGACTATGGGCACATGCGCCCGTCACCTTTATTGGCAGGCTCACATGTACAGTGACGCCTGTACTGGATGTGTGTGGGGTGAGTGTAAGCCAGCCCTCACGGAGTGGTTGGTGCTGGTAACAACATGAACAGTGATCACCATTAAAATGGAAACAGAAAACTCCAGCATTACAGAAACAACTGTGATGCATCATGTGGTAGCCATGTACAGAGGTCACCCAATATGCAAACAGAAGTGTCTGTGATTTGCAGTGCACTGAGGTTGGGGCACTAGAGATGAGCGTGCTCATGTGAATTAGTTGTCTAGGATTGTGTCTCTTCGGGATATTCCTAATGCAGCTGCAGTGGGTGTGTTACACCTGCATCATCTTCCTCATCATCGTTCCAGGTCTCCCACACTGCCTGAGGGGACATTGCTGCATGAGATCTCCACAATGCACAACTCAATCAGAAATGGTCCATGAGTTGTGGTGCACTGAGGTAGTGGCACCTGAAGAGCTGAGCAGGGTGTCAGGCAGATGATGGCATCAAATGACAGGTGTTAGTAACTCTGTTAGTATGCCAGTATGATTGTTTTTACTCTGGCAGTTGTCATTTGGAGGTGGTCCTGGTGGTGGTGGCGTGTACCTCCTGCGGTGATGCAACGTCCGGGCCGGTCAGGACTCAATTTGATGTGTGAGCCATGGTCAACCACAGTTGAGGCTGGAGGTAGCGGACAGTTCTGGGCCACAGACACATGGCATTGATGATCCCAATGCAATCGACCCAGAGGCCATCCAATATCCTATCAGACAGGGTCCTGGACTTAAGCTGCACAGAGTTAGTGGCCCTGGATGCACTGCGGCCAGCCCAGGCACACCACCACAGGGCGGTGACTTGCGGTGCAATAAGGTAGGGCCACGCAAACTGAATGGGTCCTCGTTGATGTCGAATGTGAATGTAGTGGAGGGTTGTGGGGGACATTGGAAGGTGTCCTCCAGGGCATGATGCAGAGGGCAGAAGCGGTCCGGAAGCGGCAAATTGAGGAGTGGGATGCTACAGCCTTGTTATTACCACCAAGTCGGTATCAGCTACATGATGATAAAGACAACCCTCAGTCCATAGGCTCAGATGCCACCAAAGTTCAACCAGAGAGTGTCCATGAGTGTCGGGGAACAGGCTTAGTGGCACCGGGTCTGAGAGGGGATGCAGTCTGCGATGAGGCCAGTAAATTGATATGAACTCTGCCATAAATAAATCAGGACTCAGTCTTAAATGTGTGACCTACTTGACCGCAGTGTAGGTCGGAGGCAGCAGTCAGCAGGGGCCCACGCCCATGTGTCGTTGGCTATTGATGCACAGAGTTGGTGACACCAGGGCAGTTTTTGGTAGTGTTCGATCACCTCCGGAGAGATGATCCTTTTTTCCTCCTGACTGAAATGTGTCTTCCTCTTACACCTCTCCTTGCGTGCAATGATATGAACTTTGCCATTGAGAAATCAAGAGTCAGTTCCAAATGTGTGGCCTACTCAAGTGCATGGTAGGCCGAGAGCAGTAGTCCGCGAGGGACCACAGACACATGTGGTTGGAATGCTATACACTGACTTGGTGGCACCACATCGAAGGGAGTATAGTGATATAAAATCTGCAATAAAATTTGTACTTTGCCATAGTGTAATCATGACTCAATTCCAAATGTGTGACCTACTTGTCCGCTGTGTATGTTGGTGGGGTACGTCAACGAGAAAGGAGTACTGTGGGCCTGTGTCGGGGAGGCAATGATGGTCTGAGCAGGCTGCCAAGGCTGCTGGCCTCAGGCCTGGAGATTGCACCGGGACGCGGTGGGCCCTCTTTGACACACGCCTGTGTGGGCAGGTGAGCAGTGAGGCCTGGGTGTGCAGGGGCAGGCAAGATGGGTTCGGGGACCAGTGGCCTGGGGTGCAGTAGGTGCACAGAACTGCAGGCAACACCACTCATGGCAACGGCGTTGGCCTCATAACAGGGTGAGAGACGCCGCTGTGGCAGAGACGTTGGGCATTTAGCAAGAGAATCACGCCCAGAGCTATGTGCCTTTTATTCACACCCCTACATTGGCACAGATGTTTTGTTTCACAACCAAAGATGAGGAGGAGATTCCAGCTACATACCATTACAAATGTGGTTGAAAGGGTTATTCATTAGTAATCTGTTACGCTATATATTCAGAAACATTTGGTAGCGGACCGGCTATTCAGTCCAAAGATGCACTCCTGAGCAATGCCCACAGGCTTTCTAAAGATCAATCTGTACATAAGCCTCTTTAGACCAAAACATTATTATGAAATCCTTCAATTGTGCCTTCGACTAATTTATTGTCGATCTATTGGAAAAGATACATCAATCTCCATGATACTTAGGGGCTCATTTACAAGCCTCTTATTCCGCTGGAACATCACTGTTAATGATGCTTCATTGGTGCGCATTGCAGAGTCATATATATGAGACCATGAAAAAGCAACCCTGGGTAGCTTTTCATGGCCTCATAGATATGGTGTGAGACAATGCAGCGCAAGTCGCTGCGTTGACTCATACTGTGATAGGGAAGCGTGCCATTGGTGTTACGGTGGGTGTTCCCACGTACCACCCTTGCAATTTGACACATTCCCTGATTTACAACATTGTGTAAACATGGGAATGTATCAAAAGCCCACACATCCACAGAGATGGTGTTCTGGTTGCTTTTGTGAAGAAATGTGTCACTTCCTGCATAAAAACAATGCAGGCGCCCTTGCATCATGGTGCAAGGGTGTCTGCATTAGTGCTAGGCAGCCATTTGTGTGCCAGAACAGTAAAAGAGAACAGTAATGTGCCATATCCCATAGATACAGCACATTCCTGCCCTTTTTTTTGGCGTAGGGCAGCACAGTAAGAATGCTTGCAGCGCTGCACTATGCCAAAAATAAGTAAATGAGGATCTTAATGTGTCTGTTCAAACGTGCATTCAATTGTATCGTCAAAAGGCATCTCACATCATCAAAACCTAATGCATTTTGGGTACAAGGCCCTTTGCCAACTACAATCAAAGTGAAACACTTAACATTAGAAACAGATAATGGAGACCCCAACTATCTGTTTGCAAAGACAGTGGGCATTGTTCAGCCTTCATCTTAGGACTGGATAGCCTGTCAGCTACAAGCACTTTCTAAATTCATTGTGTGTATTTGGAGACAGTACACACACCAACACCCACACACTTTCAAAGAAAGAAATTTTTGATTCAAGTCTGCCACATTTGATTAGGAGTGCAGTTAACGGCTTACCATATGTATCTCAACTCTATGGGCCAATTCACAAAGCTAAACTTGACGTTTGGTCTAAACTTTGACCAAATGTCTAAGTTTTACGACTTTTGGATTTCACAGAGGGCATTTACGAATACTAGCTTTATGTCCGGACTTGCTTCATCTAAGTTTACCTTGATGGATAGAGCCCTATATGTTCAGCCATGAAGACAATAGTCTTGTCTTTGCCTTGGGTGATGTTTCTCCAAGCCTAAGCAAGTGTCTCATAAAACCACCAACAGAGTGCTACAAGCCTTTTGTAGTTAATCTTAGGTTGGTTGCATATGGTTGGTTTCCTTTGATAACTGCACAGGCACGTTTAGATGATGGCATGTATATCTACCCAGAGGCATCCCCATTATTTTTAATTCTACAAATCTGGCCTTAGAACAAAGAATTTTGTAACAGAAATAAAGTGTGTTTAGATACAGAGAGATCAAGTGATATAGCCTGAATCACAAAATGTTGAGCCTAAAGCTGGGATTCAAATCTGGGCCTAAAGTACAAAGATTCTATTCGCTAAATTTAGCCACAAATTGTGCACTGACCTTTTGTAAATGGGATGTAATTTTGTGAATTGCCCTATGTGCTATTTGACCAATCACAAAATTACAGAGATTAATTGATTTAGGGCGGGTGGCCTAACTCTTTAATTTTCATTGGGCATTTTACTATTTGCAACCCCATTAAAGCTAATAAATCGTCCTTTTTTAATCCTTTCCTCCTTTCGACCGAAGTAGTAAGTTTATTCCAAATTCTGTCATACTTCTTAACAATTCTGTTTGGAAGTTTTGCCAGTTATCTCTCTAAAATTTTCAACACTTTTGGTCCCCACCACCCAGAGCCCTATGACCTCCCTCCCCTACCCCCTCCTTTGTCCCCCACACCCTCCCTCTCTCTTCTTTGGGAAGAACCCAGACCGCACATCAGTCAGTTGGAAGATGGAGAGCGGTTTGCAGACACCGTGAATTTCCATAAACACCACACTATCTTTATAGGGTACGACCATACCAGAAAAGATAAGAATTAGAAAAAAAGGAAAAAAAGCAGCAGGAAGAGAACATTAGAAAAAGATAGCCATTTTCCTGACATCTCGAAATCAAAATACCAACATGTCAGCAATATATACAAAAGCTATCCCAGTGTTTCCCCCGTCTACTATTGACTCTTCTCCCCAGTCCGTTAGGGTGCTAAGGCTTCAGCCCAGCCAGAAACTCTTTAGCCTTTATTTCGGATGTAAAAACTTTGTTGAGCCTTGACAAACTACTTTCAGGGAGGTAGGATTATTCAAAAAAGCATTTAGCCTTTGTCCTGAAAGGGTTTTATCAACTGATGTAGTCGCCACCTTCTATCAACGGTGACGTGACAAAAGTCTGGTCTTACGAAAAAAGAAACATCGCTGCTACTTCTCCTGGCCTCTGGCCTAGCTCTTTCGAACACCGCCTGTCTCAAGAGAAAGTTTCAAAAAAATACCAAGATGACTCTAGGCCTTGACCCTTCCCTAGCTGAATTTCTCAGGGTAAAGGGTCGCTGGAACTCCTGCTGCCAGTTCCAGTCCGACAGTTCCAGAAATGCTTGTCTAAAAAGATCCAGTACATAGGTCTGAATATATGATCCCTTCTTCCCTTCAGGGACTCCCTAGACCCTCAAGTGATTACGCCGCAGGCGATTCTCACTGTCCTCCAATTTCCATTGGATATCAGTGAGCTGTTTCTCTTGTTCCTTGGATTGTGTAAGCTTTTCAGTGACCTCCGTCTCAAAATTACTAACTCTAGTTTCAAGCTCCGTAAGACATTCACCTATAGTATTACAAGTCTTTGTTAACTTCCTTACTCCACCCTGGACTTTCCGTGCCAACCTCTGGGCTTTACAGGGGTCTGCCTGTGTCTCTTCCGGGTGCTTATGATAGTCTGCAGAACAGTTTCCAACGTCGGGGCTTGCGAGCCAGGGATTTCCTGGGGTACTACATTTGGGGCAGTGGTAATTGAATCAGTTAAGGAATAGTTCCATTTCAGGCCTGCTGCCCTTTGTGGATGATGCCCAATTTTCCAACACCCAGCCCGACGGGCGTTCATGAAAAGAGAGTCTCCTGCTTTCTCCTGGTCGCTTTCATTTTTGCTAGATATAATTGAGGATCCTAAGTCATGAACCAACCCCACAGACAGAGAAAAAAAACAGTCATTGGGGTCTATCTCAGCCTCAATACTTACAGGTAGTGTCCCTGGATTTGAGAATGGGGCTGTTCTATAGGGTCCACCTACACAAGTGTCTCTGTTGTTAAGGGCCTGGCACCACTTATAACCCCTCCGATCTCCCTTTCACTTATTGCCTGTTTTTCTTAATTTTCCCCATCTTGACTTAGAGATAGCCCGCTACGCCTCAGTTCGTCGGCCTTTACAGACTCAGATACATTCCTCTTTTTTTCTTTCGGTGGCTCAGTACTTACAATCTGGCTCCCAGTAGGTGACTCTTCCACTGGATGAATATGGAGACTATCCTCTCCAGCCGCCGCTGAGTCATGACCTGGAGACCTGGAGACCACCCTCCTCTGCCCCCGCAGTGCCTGTAGCTGTGATTGTGCTCGCAGACTGCTTTCTACTGGAAGCACGCAGCATTTCCAGCTCTGAGCCCCCCTGCACACGCCGACCGGATGAGGTTCTGTCTCTTCCCCTTACTGAAGCTGGCACCCTTTCTTTCTCCGGTGCTGGCATCATTGCCTGCAGCGTCAGCCGATCGCCCGTCTCCCCTCGGTGCCAGCTGAGTCGTGATCAGGGGTACACCAGCCCTGCCTTTTGCTGAACCAGCATCTTTAGGAGCCATCCATGCGATTACTCTCTGCTGGCAGCGCTGACATCCAACAGAAGCGAGGACTCGGTCCACTAGCAGCTTTAGTGCTGTGCTGTACTCCTGTGGCTGTCCATCCCCCAAACAGCTGTCGAATGCCAGATGAGAATCTTCATCAATGCCAAAAGTCTCAACGTAGAAAAACATTAATCAGGTAGGTGCCGTAGATATTCTTTTAGTCGTCTCCCCATTCAATCAGAGACTGTTTCACAGTGTTGATTTGGCAAACCCGCTCCTACGACCTCATGCGGCCGCCATCTTGCTTCCTCAAATCTATTTATTCTAGCACTTCCACCCATCACCTTTTGGATGTTTCAATGAGTGTCTCTAGGAAGGAGTGGTGTGGTACATGAGCTTATTCCCATTAAGGGCTCGATTGGTACCTTCTCTACTCAACCAAATAAGGAAGAACACATCAGCTCACCATGATTGCGTTATAATAACAGTATAATAGAGTATGGAAATGGGCAATAAACTACCTTTTAATGCGGACAAAGCTATGTCTTTTAGCACCTTAACACCAACCCAAAGTTTATCTGAGAAAGAATTCATTTTGCACCACCTCAGTGGGAGTTTTATCAAACTACATAATAAAATGCAGAGTACTGTAGAATCTGAAATATAAATTTGGCATTGCAAGCCTGGATCTTAATCTACTGTCACCTCTAAGCATTCAAAATAGTTTCCTGCTTATAGTGCAGTCCACAGGATATGCTTCTATTTCTAATTGATTGGCACTATGGCCCATTTATGCTGGCTTCCTACAAATAGTGCATGGCATATGTTGCTCCTCTACCCTTAGAGATTACCAGGACAAATTGAAGTATGCAATAATCTACCTTTTGTCCTCCAAGGCCTCCATAGAGCCTTTGCTGTGCCTTATTGTAACCAGTGCAGTAATGTACACCACTCCTCTGTCCCATGGGGAAGGTCCTTCTCCTACCTGGCCGCCAAGACTTAGAACTACCTCCCGACCCACCTCTGCCTGACCCAGGACCACCTCGCCTTCAGGAAGCAGCTCAAGACCTGGCTGTTCGAGCAGTAGCGGACCCCCCCCCCTCCCCTAGCGCCTTGAGACCCTCCAGGTGAGTAGTGCGCTTTATAAATGCTTTGATTGATTGATTGATTGATTGATTTTAGAGTGATGCCTCTACTGAAGGCATAGCATCTCTTGCTCTCCAGAGGGACTTTCAAATCTTTATCATTGACAGCCTTATGAAGTTCCCTGTGGTTCCCTCTTCTGTCCCTCCTCTGTTTCTATATGGAGCAAATGAGCATCTTTCTTAAATGCCTTAACCAGTAGAGGATGGCTTGGCTATTGGCCCAGGAGACTTTGGAATGAAAGGTAGTAAGATTCACAACAACTGATGTATATCAATTATGTGTTTTCTATCTCTCTCTTTCTCCCACCATAATGCTATTAAGAGGTGTGATTCGACATTATAAGAGCCCTACACTGCTCATTCAAACATGACAATACTGCAATTCAAGATACTTGAAACTAGAGTGACTCTCACCCACTTGATGCATACTGAATGTAATAAAAGCATGTAAAAGTACATAACAAGTGGATTAAGTGGCCCGATGGAGGGAGTAGTATGTATTTTATGAGGCAGACATCAACATGTTTCCTGGCCTGGCTGTAGAGTGTTAGACTTGTCAGCCTTAGGGTGGTCTTCCACCAAACCTTTTGCCTCACTCCTCCATTTTTGCTGATCTCCTTTTTGTTGTCTTAGGGCTTTGCACACTTTGCCACTGCTAACCAGTGCCTCTGCACTCTCTTCTTTAAACATGGTAAAATTGTCTTGCAACTACCACTGTAGCCTGTATAAGCAAATTTAAACCTCCATTTCAGCCTGGCAAAATAATCATTTTAAATGATAGCTATAGCTTGCATATCTATCCAATAGATCTGTATTTCAACAAAATTCTATCGGTTGTGTGCTACCTTGAAACCTGACCTGCGCCTGTCATGGTAACAAAACTCTGAAATGGTGTGTATAAACCCTGTAACACACTTCAAGGTGCACAACATGTGTCCCTAAGGCTGAACAATACAGTAAACTTATTAACCAATTTCTTGTGCAATTGTGTTGCAATTTATTTCATATTGCGTTCTCAACCATTATTTTCAATAGAAGTATTTGCACAAAACAACAAATAATCCTCAATTATTACAATTCTAAATCATGCAACGAACATTTAACAGTTTTCTTATTGCAGAGTGTTACAAACAAATGACCATTCTTATGTGTCCAATGCCGTGTTCCAAATGCATTTCGGAAAGTACCTTCATCCGGGGAACTCTATGAATAACAATGAATACACTTATTCAAACGAAAAATAGAAATAGAAAACAAGGGGGCATATTATCAAGGACAGGCGATATATTATCGCCGCTTTTATCAAGGCCATTATCGCCGCTTTATCAGCAGTTTCCTGCCGATAAAGCGGCGATAATGGCCTTGATAATATGCTCTATGAATTCCAATCGAAGCACATGTTAGATGTGTTCACATCTAACATGGGTTTCGATTGGAATTCATAGAGCATATTATCACCCTTATCGCCGCTTTATCAGCAGTTTCCTGCCGATAAAAGTGGCGATAATGTATTGCCTGTCCTTGTTAATATGCCCCAAGAAGTTTTAGTGAACATGACAGGCTCTCGCAACCCCTATTTCATAGTTCATGATTACCAAATGAAGTTGTTCAAAATTATTTGTGTCCTAAAGATAATTCCAGTCTGAACCAAAGAGCTCTTGCCACCGTTGTGTGCAGTATACTCAAAAAAGTTTTTGAGTAAGTCGAGATAGCCATGATATACTGAATAAACAAAACGTGCAAGCGATCTAAAAATTCTAGATCTTTTATAACCCAAGTGAGGAAAGTGTTTCCTGGTGTACTACTGCCTTGTGCAAAAAAGCCTGTTTGAAAAAAACGATTCCAATCCTTTATGCTGCTTTGCTTATTCCATGATGTAAAATCATCTGTAATGCAGCAAGAGTACCCATGAGTGTAACCGCGCAGCTTACGTTATTTTGGTATAAATCTTTTGCAAAATTAACTTACTTAAACGACAACATTTTGGAAAGAAAACTTTCTTTCTATAGCCCCTCACTTACCAGGGTTTCCCCTTGGTGACATGCTTCTTCATAGGGTCCTCTCAATCCGCTGCGGATTGAGGCGTTCTATGACTTGCGATGTTATGTAGGAGCACTTGAGTGAAAAATAAATGTGTAGTGCAGTGAAGTGGAGTGGAAGGATGAGTTAAAAATACGTAACTAGTGGGCGAGTTACTTTATTCTTGCTCCTAGTTGGTATGTTAAACACAGGGGTAACTACTAGGAAAAATAAACATAACCATAATGAGTTAGGCCAGTGTTTCCCAAACTGGGGTCCACGGACCCCAGGGGGTCCATGACACATTTCTTGGGGGTCCGTAGGCAACAGTTTCAAAATCACAAAAAGTTTCTTGTATAATTAGCAGCTTTCCAGCAACAATAAAAGTGTCAAGATCATGCCAGTGTTTAATGTACCTGCTAGAGCGTGAGGAGAGTTTTGTTCAGTGGCAGCTTTGACTTAACTAATGTAGCACAGAGGGTTAATGTGCCTACTGCAAAGAACGTGTAACATGCATTTTAAAACGCAGTATTTTATGTGCATAGGTTTGTGGTTACTGCTTTTGTCACAGAGATTCTTTCGTTACTGCCCACTTCACAAGTGACAATTGTAATGTTGCAGAGGGACCTATAAACTGTCATCAAAGAGCTGCTTGCAAACTGCATGGTACCAGTTAGTAACTTGTGTTTTTCCCCAGTTATTCATTATCCTGATGCTGCTAAAAAGGTTTATTTGGGTGGAAATACATTTTTAATGTTAAAGTCAGCGCTAGCCACCATGTTATGTTCTGAATCCTGAGTTTGTGCTTTTCCAGACCAAGCACTCGTTAAACATTTTATATACACACTGATTTACATGTATGATTCAATGTCTCTATATGTGTGTGATATAAAGTGCTCTGGCATCCTACAATGGTAGGAGAGATGCTATAAAACAAATGAAATGCATGTGACAGACGGGCTATTACTTCAATATAAAATACTAAGGGCCAGATGTATGATCCGTTTTTATATGTGCGAACGGGTTCGCAAACCCATTTGCACATGCAAAAACCTATTGGGCCATGTACATTGCCTGTTTTGAGAGTCGCAATTTGTTTGCGACTCGCTAAGTACGTTTTGCAACTTGCTATTTGGAAGAGGCATTTCCTTCCAAATAGCGAGTCTCAAAACCATGTACAAATGTTTTGCGGTCGCAAAACATTCGCAATTACCACCTACTTCAAGTAGATGGTAATGCATTTGCAAATGGGAAGGGGTCCTCAGGGGAACCCTTCCCCTTTGCAAATGCATGCAAAATTATTATTTATAGGCAGGCAGTGGTCCCAGGGACCTCTGCCTGCCCTTAGAAAATTAAAGGAAAATGTTTCTTTAAATGCATGGTAAATTGGCTGCATTTTCTTTTTAAAACTGCTTTATTTAAAAGCAGTCTCAGACATGGTGGCCTGCAGAGCCCAGCATGCCACCATACCTGGGAGGGCTGGCATTCCCAATGGGCTCGCAAATTGCGAGAGGCTCATTAATATTAATGAACCTCGCAATTTGCGACCCCATTGGGAATCCCAAACAGTGTAAAACACACTGTTGTACATTTCCTTTAGCGACTCGCAATTTGCCACTTGCCATGTGTCGCCAATTGCGAGGCGCTAAATGAAATGGTTGTACATCTGGCCCCAAAATCCTTAGTACTTTGAGTATTTGTTTTGTATACACATGTGCATTTTTTTCGAATTACAGTTTTACTATTTGAAATGTAACTCTTACAAATTGCTTGGGGGTCCCCGGCTTCCAGTGATGACTCAATGGGGGTCCTCAGGCGTCAAACGTTTGGGAACCACTGAGTTAGGCGTTCCGAGCGTGAGTCAACATGTTTCGTGCCACCCCAAAGCTCTTCGTCAGGACCACACAGGGAACAGCCCTGTGTGTTCCACTCTTTGGTGCCCTGTAAATTAGGTGAAGTAAGAGGGGGGCCACACCTATTGTGTGTGTCCTAAATACATACGGTTAACTCAATGGTACGTAATATCTGTAGAAAATAAAGCATAACATTGTTAGAGTAACAAGTGCTTCCCAGGCGTCTGGTAGGCATTATGATTATAGTCATCAATCTCATTAACATAAATGCTCCTCTATGGTGTGTGTGGTTTTAACAATTACCTTGTGTTCCGTGTGCTATATAAAAGAAAAACTTAAAATGAGTGTCTCTTGATAGAAATAGTGTTTAGGTGCAATTTACATAACATAAGACCACGTGACATACAAATCCACATTACAAACATGTACATAAAGTCACATACTTATATGAGGCTCAATAGTGCCCCATGGTCTGGAAGGGTAGAGGGGCTCGTAGTCACTCTCTGTAATATTAGGGTTACATATGTAAGGTTATTCTTTTTGCCCTGTGAAAAAAACGCTGTTGAAAACCGGGTATTCCCCGATGTGTCCATGTGGTTTACGAATTGCAAAACGGTCAAAACCGCTACATGGTACCTCTGTGAACAAAAATGTCAAAGGCACTTACTTAGTCAGAGCGCTCCTTGGCTAATCACCTACTTTCACCCCTGGAGACCACATATTAAAGCGTCTCTCAGAGGGTGTACCTACTTATACTTCGGCATCCGCCCAGTCATGGTAGAATTGATTAAAGTGGTGCAAAAACAAAATGGCAGATGAAAAAGGCAAAACCGGCGGGCGTCTTGAGAGTATGGAGAGTTACATTCTTAAGAGCAATTGCTCCCTCCTTATGTTAAAAAAAGCGGGGATGGGTTTCAGAGAGTGTGCTTACTCGCACCCCTGGAGACCGTATTTTAACTCATCTTTCTGAGGGTGTAACTACTTATGCTTCCGCATCTGCCCAGTCAAGTAGAATTGACTAAAGCAGCCCAAAAACAACATGGCCGTCGAACATGGCAAAACCGGCGGCCATCTTGAGAGTATGGAGAGTTACATTATTAAGAGCAATTGCTGCCTTCCTATGTTAAAAAAAAGAGGGGAATATGTTTTGGATAGTGTGCTAGTTACTGAAAATTGTTGAAAATTTAATGTGAAGTATGGCCGGTGAATGCGGCAACTGTTTGAACTGTACTCGACCGCCTATGTGGAGTACGTCACTTGGATCTAGTATCTCGTCACATTATTTGTCGCAGGTGGTTGTCCGTCCATCAACAGTGCCTTCCCAAATGAGTAACATATTGTCGATGTATCTCTTCCATCTCAGTATATGGTTGTTGTACGTTAGAGTTTTGTAGTATTTTACGCCTCTCAAGATGCTGTACATAAAGCCCTGCAACACTAGGAGCGAAAGTGCTGCCCATGCTGGTCCTGTGTTGCTGGCGGAATAATGTCTCCACAAAATGAAAGAAATTTTCAGTTAATGCCAATCTACAGCACTCCAGGACGACATATCTCGGTGAATGGTAATGCCATTGGTGGTCAAAGAGGACCTCTTTATGTACACCATCTTGAGAAGCATAAAATACTACACAACTCTAACCCGTACAACTAACCATAGACAGAGGAGAATAAAGTGTTTCTGCATGTCATGATTTTATTTAAAAATACCCAATGCATTTCGGGATCTACCGTTCGTCAGGGGTATCTAAAATACCAACAAATAAACAACCATCAACTCAGTAATATTACTTTCCTTATACAAAATAAGCTAAAAACATCCTTTAGCATCGCAATTAATGAGACTTAGAGACACTGCAGAATTAAATTCCAACTGTTAGTGCCTTGAAACAATCATTACATACACCACAACCCTTGTAAAATCCCCCTGTTCTCCACGCCATGGTATTTCTCGCATCCAAACATCCCATAATCTTGAAACCCGAAACCTGTAACCCTGTGTTCTCCCATAAAGCCATCATTCCATCTTCAACACAGCGGTATGACTGCGCGCTTACCGTGACATGTGTACATCTACTTTTGAGTGCAGGAGCATTACTCGGTTTCCACTAGTTTCTGCAGCGCTACTCCATATCACTCAAAATTCCTGTAGTGTGCTCCCACACCTCTATCGATATTGGTTACCGCTGCCCAAGCAGTTTTGATCCCTTTCTGGAATTTTATCTCATATTTGCTTCCCCCCATGTAATCTGTCACATGTTTTTGTGCAAGAGCTAAACTCAGTCCCGGATTTAGAGTGTTACTCGCTGTTTGTTAAGCCCATTCTTTACCTATGAGAACTACGATTCCCAAAACGCTTCAAGGATTAGAATATTAAATCTTTAACTTCCTAATGACTATGTTGCGCATTACTATTACTCAACCAAACATGCAAAACTTTAAATAGATTGGTCAGTTGACTGACCTCTTGTTCTGAGCGACAGAGCCATAACAAGTTCCAGAGGCCTCCTTGTATCTGTCCAGCTGACCTGCCACCTGGACCTGCTGCCTGAACTTTCAGCTGTACCTGTCTGAGACATATTGGCCTCTGCTGGAATGAGTTTCTAATCCAAAAGTGGTGCTCCTCAGGTACAGGACCCTTGGTGTGTCTGGGACCCACCTCTCTGACCACAAATAGGCCACTCTGCTCTTTCATCCAGGAAAGGAAAAATCCTGAGGTTTTGGGCTTTTCTGTCCACAAATGGGCCAAGTTTATGCCAACTATGCCGACCACCAAGACGAACCTTGATATGCCACAGCAACCACCAGTGAACCCCAGCAATAGGAGATCTGAAAATTATGCTACAGCATTGACAGCCAGCGGTGACAAACAACACGAATCTCTAACAACCATTTGCAACGCCTGACACGATCTTTGCACTACAGCGACGACCATCTGCTAGACCCAGCCACAGAGGAGGGAAATGTTAGAAAACACAGTGATGAGTCGATTCATGTGTGTGTGTGTGTATACTTGTAAAGCGCACTGCCGCCCCGTCTCGGGGCATCCTGGCGCTGTATACCGCTGTGGAACCCTTCCTGGCTTTCCCTGTGAGATGCCCCCTCCTGGGCACCCCCAAGGTGAAGCCAGGCATCCCAGCGCTTTTGGGGCCGTTGTGGAGATTAAGCAAGCTATTGCCCAGAGTTGCAGAATGGGACCCATTATTAGAGTAGGCACCAAGGCGAGAATTATCGAGTCCGTGGACATTGAGCCCAAGACCCTGCTGTGTCGGGAATTGAACCCTGGTCTCTGGCCTGACCTCTGCTTCTAACCAGTGAGCCACACTTCTCCATTCATGAGTCCCTGGAGAGGCGATGCACCAGTTCTGCTGCACGCAGGAGAAGTGTTGTGTCGAATCTGGACTGTAAGGGGAAGCAATGCATTGAAATCCAAGATAGTTATGGTTTGTGGGTGATGTGTTGAAAAACTTGAAGCACAGGTGCAATGCGTGGAAATCTGGCCACGTGGAGGTCGATGTGGCAAACTGGCACTGCATCAATTTCTTCAGCCGTGGTTTCACAATGCGTCGATTCTTTTAGGCACACAGAATAGCCTGCATTAGAGTCAGTGCGGGGTCTCAGAACTCGGAGACACAGTGCGCTAAACTCGGGCTGCAGCTGTTTCTTCGGCAGCAGGCAGGTGTTACGTCGATTTCTTCGGCCGCATGGCAGAGGTGCATGGAATTTTCTCACACACGGCTGTGCTGCATTGAAAACACAGGTGCTGGAAGGGTAATGTGTTGATTTTGTAAGTCTTTTGCCACTTTTTGTAGCAGAAACAACCTCCATGGGCCCAGAACTGTGATTGGCACCACTTGGCAAGTCAGAACTCCCAGCAGTGGAGTTCAGGGAGGCTGCAGGTGAAGTCTTTGATGGCCTTGATACTTCTTAACCGGAGGCAAGCACCACAAGCCCTTGAAGAAACGTCACACGCAGGATACATAGCAAAGTCCTTTCCTTTTGATCTCCAAATCTGAAGCAGCAACCACAGACCACCCCAGCAAAGCAACATACAGCAAATGGGCAGTACTCCTCCTTATAATTTTTCAGCTGTACTCCTTGGCAGAGTTCACCCTTGGTCCCGAAGTATTGTAAAAGTCAGGGGTTTTCGGTTGAATACTTGTACCCCTTTTAGCCTTTGTAGTAGCCATTCTTCAAAGGATTGTCTTTGTAGTGCACACGTTCTCTTCCTGTCTGGTCTTGGCTCCACACAAATTCCAGGGAGGTGGAGTCAGCATTGTGAGAGGCCAAGCCCCTATTCAGGTGTATGTGACAACGTCTCCCACCACTCTAGCTCAGGAAGGCCCATCAGCCTGGTGATTGGCCATCTAGACCATAACTCCTTTTGTGTGACTGTCTAGCGTGAGTGCACAAACAAGCACCTGTCAGTCTAAATTAGACATTGATTCCACAGGCAGTCGGAGGCACAGGATGGTTAAACAAGAAAATGTTCTCTTTCTAAAAGTGACATTTTCAAACACATAATTTAAAACACATATTTTTAAATTCTGAGCTCAGACAGCCCAAACTCCAAATCTCTAGCTCTTCCCAAAGGAATGTTACACTTATAAAATGTACAAGGTAGCTCCAATGATAGCCTATGGAAGAGCTAGTCCTTTTCCGAGTGAAAAACTAAATTGGCAGTATTTCACTATCAGGATACGTAAAACACACCAGTACATGTCCTACCTTTCACACACACTGCACCCTGCCTAGGGGGTACCTTGGGCCTCCCTTAGTGGTGCCTTACATGTAGTAAAAGGGAAGAAATGGGCCTGGCAAGTGGGAACACTTGCTAGGCCGACATGGCAGTTTAAAACTGCATTCACTGCAATGGCAGGCCTGAGACATGTTTACAGGGCGACTAATGTGGGGGGAACAACTAAGATTGCAAGTCCACTAGCAGCATACGATTTACAGACCCAGGGTACACCAAGTGCAATTTACTAGGGACTTACCAATAAATCAAATATGCCAATCATGAAAAACCAGTCAGGGAGCAGTTGCACTTTATCACTGATCAGAAGTGGTAACCTGCCTAGATTACATAAACCAGAAAAAGCAAAGTCTAGCATAACATCAAAAATACAGGCGGTAGAGGCAAAACAACAGCGGAAACCACACCAAGGATGTCAGGTCTAACATGCTTACCCTACATCAGAAAGTAAGGAGAACTACCCACCCTCCAGGGAATTCTCATCACTAAAGCGGAAGAATCTGGACAGACCATCAGCATTGGCATGTTCTGTATCAGGGCAGTGTTCCAGTGCAAAACGTAGGGGACCCCCTCTGAAACAACAAATAATGATCAGGGAGGAGAGGGGAAAGAATATCAAGATACAACAAGAGTCTCCGTCTTGACCTAGATATTTACACAACGGAATAAATTCCAATACAAACAGAGAGCACCCAACCCAAATTTTAAGCCCCCTAGACAAAACATTTCCAACAGTTATCAAAAATATTTCTTTTATTTCATCTTTTCTCCAAAAACTTTTTTCATTGTTATTTCTTCATATTTTTAACATACATAGTGTATAAAGAATCACAGAATAAAAAGACAATACATACAACTAAATCAAATAAATTAAACCCCAGTAGAGGAGAACAATAGAAATACACACCAACTCATTCAAACCCTAATCACACAAACCCAGCCAGACCTTCACATTTGTAACATATCTGGGGAACATAACTACAAGATGGCAATGTAATTAAAATGACCAAATACAGAAACCGCAGAGAGCAGGATGTTCTCAGGGCAGTGGCCGACGCGTTTTGGTGGCTGAGAGATGATAAAGTGCCAACTTCCTCAGGACCAGCCATTATAATGCCCTCACATGGGCTGCTCCACCCGGGGAGAAAAAATATTTTTCACTCGGTGAACAGTCAGACAATCCTCTATTAAGGAACAACCAAAGGTTTCTAGATATATAATATCTGAGGACTGCTCAACCTGTCGCTAACAGACACTGCTCTCAGTACCTACAGCAGATCAACACCATTCAACATCATTCAGGGTTGCTTGTAGAAACTCAGAAAGCAACAATATCTTCCAACCTGTGGAGAATTCTTTCCACAAGGTAAGTGCAACGCCAAAAACTTCCGAAGGAGTATATTCATACACAGGACATCAAATGTCTCTGCCAAATATATAATACAACATACCTAGGATATCTCCATGTTGATAGCAGGGTCTTTTATTGCTAAATTTCCAATCGGGGGTGTACTTCAATTTTAAGCAAACTTAAATCAAATTGGGATATCCATGTCAGTCACGGCACATTACGTCCTCGAGGCAGACCGCTCAGGGCAGTGTTCCACCATCAAATCCATCCCCTATAGGAAAATGGACCACCTCAACTGTTTTGGGTTCTCACCCCTCATTTGCGTTATCCATCTGAGGGGCCTATGATCTGTTGAATTCAGAAGTGAGTCCCAAACCAGTAGGGTTTTAGCCACAGCAAAAGCTTCTCTCTCAATTGCACTCCACCTGTATTCTGAGGAAGTAGCCTCCTGCTAATGGAGGCTACAGGTTAGTCTAGGCCCTCTTAATTCAGCTGAACTAGAATTGCTACCACACCATGCTCTGAAGCACCTATCTAACCAATGAATTCCTTAGAGCAGTCAGGCACCCTGCGCATTGCTGCCTTCATGGCATCAAAAGTGGTTTGACAAGTCTCAGTCCAGATCCCTTACCTGGACTGCTTCCTAGAATTCAGCTCAGTCAAGGGAACAACACTGGTGCTATACCCTTGACAAATCTCCTGTAGTTACCTGTGAGACCTAAAAAGGCTCTCATCTCAGTCTGGGTCTTGGGGCACTCCCAACCCGGTATGGGGTCAATCATGGGTTGTAGGGGAGCTAGCTGGCCACTTTCTACCTGATGTTCCAAGTACACCACAGACCCCTGCCCTATTTGGCACTTACTGGCCTTAATAGTGAGACCTGCCTACTGCAGAGCCTTCAACACTTCCCAGAGGTAATGCAAGCTATCCTGAACACTGCAATGTCATCCAGTAGGCGGTGCTGAAATACTCTAGGCCAGCCAAAACATGGATGATCAACCTCTGAAAGATGGCAGTGGCGTTCTTCAACCCAAAAGCCCTCACAAAGAACTGGAAATGTCCCTCTGGCATTGAGAACAATGACCTCTCTTTAGTCCAGATGTTAGGTCAAAAGATCTGAGTAACTTGACAGCTCCCAGCTGATCTATGAACTGATTAGCTCTGGGGATGGGGTGCACGTCAGTCTTAGTGACAGTGTTGAGCCCACGGTAGACCATAGAGAACTACAGTTCAGGTGTGGCACCTGGTGCAGCAGCCTTTGGGACCAAAACCACAGGGCTGGCCCAAAGACTGTTGGAGGACTCTATCATCCCTAAAGCCAGAATCTTGGAAACTCCTTCCTTGATGTTTGCTTTGACGTTGTCAGTCAACCTGCAAATTTCGTGTTTTACAGGTGGACTATCCCCATTATTCACATTGTGGGTACACCAGTGGGTGACTCTAGGGGCCAAGGAAAACAGAGAGGAAAACTGTCCCAGCAACTGGCGAGAGTCTCTCTACTGTTCCAGGGTCAGTGGAACTACTACTGGGGAGAAGTTCACACCCTCCACAGACCCACCCTGCTCCTTGGCAGACAGGAGGTCAGGAAGAGTCTAACTTTCCTCCTCCATCCCATCATCTGTCGCCAGAAGCCTAATCACATCCAATCTCTCAAAGTGAGGTTTGAGGCGGCTTATATGTAGGACCCTCAAAGGGTTCTTTAGAGTCTGCAAGTTCACCAGATAGGTGACATCACTCTTGCGCTCCACCATCACAAAAGGCCCAGTCCACTTCCCCTGGAGAACATGCGGCTCCACTGGAGCCATGATCCTCACTTTCTGGCCAAGCTGAAACTTACCCAGAGTGGCATTCTGGTCATACAAGCTTTTCCTATCTCCTGTCTGGCTTCTAGGTTTGCCTGAGCAAGATTCCAGAAGCATGCAATCTGGTTTCTGAAGGTCCGCATGTAGCTAAATATATCCTGAGGGGGGCTTACTGGAATCTTCCTCCCAGCTTTCTTTCACCAGACTAAGAGGTCCTCTTACAGGGAGCCCATACAGCAGCTCAAAGGGGCTAATTCCTTTTCCTTTCTGGGGTACCTCCCGGTATGTAAAGAGAATGCATGGCAAGAGGACAGCCCTCCTACGCCACATGGAGTTCGACAGACCCATAATAATGTTCTTCGGGGTCCAGTTGAATTTCTCAACCAACCCATTACCTGGGGGTCGGTAAGGAGTGGAAAACTTATAGGCTACACCACACTCTTTGTACATGTGGATATCAAGTTGGCACCCCGGTTAGGTACCACCTCTTTGGAGAAACCCACATGGGAAAAGATCCCTATCAATGCCAGGTCTCCACGGGTGCCACCATTGTTCCCAGAGGTATGACCATCGGGTACCTGTAAGCATGGTCCACTAAGACCAGGATAAACCTGTTGCCCATGGGTGTTTTGGGGTCCAAAGGCCCCACAATGTCAATGCCCACCCACTCAAAAGGGGTCCTCACGACAAGCAAAGGCTGGAGCAGAGTCTTACATGTCCCCCCACTCTTGTCTGGCAAGTTTGGTAAGACTGGCAATGTGCATCAGAGTGCCTTCGTATTTGGCACCAAAAATGGGTGATAAGCCTTTTAAAGATCTAGTCCTGCCCCAAATGTCCTGCCAAAGGCACATCATGAGCCACCCAGTATGAAGGCTTTGATGAGATGGGGTACCATTAGCATACGAGCTGCCCCAGGCTCAGCAACATTAGGCTCACTATACAGGAGACCATTCTCTCTAGTTAAGCCTGAATGCTCTGTACCATACTACCAGAGAGTGATTGCAGGTTAATTTTGAGTGTGTTACTGACTTCTAGTTTCTGCTTGCATGGGGTGCATGCACTTGCCAAACAGAAACCTTGTTGACATTGCCAAATCCATCTTGAAAAAGGCATCAAACTAGTCAGAAAGCATGCCAACTGGCGGCTTAACTTGCTGCTGACTCTCCCTTAGCCCCTAACACTCATGTCTCTACAGTTGTTACCTGAGAGTAAGCAAACAATATTAAAACTCTAATGCTACTCCCCCAGAGCTATTCATGCTGCAAGTCCCTATTACCTTTGTAACAGAATACATTTTCACAGATCAGTTCCAATCTCAGACACTTCACTCTGGCCTGGCCCTAGCCATGCTGTGTCCCATATACCCATAACCGTCTTTCGAGAAAGGTGGCCATTCATTTTTATAACTTGTGGCCCACTACTGGAACACCCTTCCTCTGGATACACATTCCAAAATTAACTTCCTCAAGTTCAGGAACTGCTCAAATCTTAGCTTTTTTGATCTTTCTCCTTTCATTTCTGTTCTAGGCTTTGGACTATCTCTGTCAGTGTCTCTTTTTGAGAAGTATATGAGTCGCCTCAATGCACTCTTTAGGGATGAGTTGCAAACCCTTTTAAACAAAACATAAATAACATAAATTAGGCTCATATTACAGGACAGTAGAATCGGAAAGGAAGTTAACGGTGTCAAGTAATTAGCCATCTAATCCCTTCCCCCTCCCTCTTCATAGACTGCTGTTTTGTAGTGGTGTCTCCGGTTGTTCGGGGTTCATTTTTAATGCTAGATTATGTGTCATAATATGTGTGCAGCAGTTTTTTGGGGCATTCGTTCTCACCAGTCTGACAAATGCCTGAGATCCATCCAGGCAGCCATGTTTCTGACTCACGCACTCAATGGCTGCTTCTCCACCATAGGACTTTTTGATAACTAAGCATGACCAATTAGTGCATATGACAAGTTTACCTCATGCCCTCAACACTAACCATATCAAGGAAGTACTAAGCACACCACAGGCCATCTGAGACCCTATACACTGTACACCTTGCTCAAGATGTAGGCTTTGTAAATCAGCATTAAGGAGCATGTATACGATTGAAACCAATACAGAAATAAATAACTCACTTAGTGATACTGCTTAGCAGCTTAGCAACCAACCATGGCCCAATAGTCGAAGATGTTTAGCGAAAGAGAAAACCCTTAACTGCAACAAACACATATTGATCCAAAGAAGGGCCAATTCTAGACCTGATTCTAACATTTGGACACTTGTTTGTTTAATCGTAATGGAATCCTAAAACACACTTTTGTAACTGTAATGACCTACCCGCTTTGATTAAAAAAAATATATACATATATATATGTGTGTGGGATACGAAGATCATCATTGCCCAGCACAGCGCTACAGTCTTCACCAGGTCACGCACTCAACCGGTTTCCTACTTAGGAACAAAAAGAAAATACCGGTACAACAGAGTCACATACGGATGTAAAGAACAAACTGCATTCTGGATATTGCAGTCTTCAAACAACGTACTGCATGCAGTGACTCCGTGTGACGTAACACAGGTGCTCCCAATACTACTTCAGGCACTGGGGGAATATAAGAGATTTACCAAGGGACTGATAGCTCGAGAGGCACTTTCAAAACGCAAGGCATTTGATAAAGGTGTAATACCGAAATGCGTCATGCCGCTTTGAATAGATGATTTTTGCAAGCCCCGTTGTGTCTCCTCATCAACTTCGATGGAAGGGGGTGTGTTTTGGATATATTGCGTGTAGCCACGGACACACGAGGAAGGCCCTGCCACAAGAGTCCAGGGATCTATGGCGTTTTCCCGGACCGCCCTGCATTCCAGAAAGAGCAGGAGACTTTCTGACGGTGTGCAGTCCATACTTACATGGAGGGACATGATTACCTTAAGGGCGTCTCCAGTCCCGCTACAGATGGAATTGTAGGGCTGGAAATGTGGGATATGAAGATCATCATTGCCCAGCACAGCGCTACAGTCGTCACCAGGTCACGCGCTGAACCGGTTTCCTACTTAGGAACAAAAAGGAAATACCGGTACAACGGAGTCACATACCGATGTAAAGAACAAACTGCATTCTGGATATTGCAGTCTTCAAACAACGTACTGCACGCTGTGACTCCGTGAGACGTAACCCAGGTGCTCCCCATACTACTTCAGGCACTGGGGGATATAAGAGACTTACCAAGGTACTGATAGCTCCAGAGGCACTTTCAAAACGCAAGGCATTTGATAAAGGTGTAATACCGAAACGCGTCATGCCGCTTTGAATAAATGATTTTTGCAAGCCTGTGTCTCCTCATCAATTTTGATGGAAGGGGGTGTGTTTTATATATATATATATATATATATATATATATATATATATATATATATATATATATATATATATATATATATATATATATATATATATATATATATATATATATATATATATATATATATATATTCAAGGAACTCCACCCATAGGGAAGAAAGAGGCCGCAGACGGGGAGACATGGAGGCTGAGAGACATTTATTCGGCAGACACAGCATAGCATATGCATTTCGGCAGGTATTCGAGCCATCTTCAGTGCTGGAGGTGTTGCGTGGATGCTGGCACACAGTAGCGTCTTCAAGTATCCTGCCAACATCCTATTACCAGGTTCGTCGCTCCGCCCCTAAATTTCATCATAGGTGCAGTGTGGGGTAACACGCCTACAGGTTCCAGAATGCAATGTTCTGGCACAGTATGGAAGCTGGGGGGGATGGGCTGCCTGGAAAGTTTTCAACCCTCAAGCTGTGTCTGTATTACGAAAATCCGAGCCTCCTCGGGTCCCCTGGCCCGCATCCCCATCCGCAGCAAGCAGGATCATAACGGCGGGGGTAAGGTAAGTAGCAGCCTCACCCAACGTGCCATCGATGACGACATCAACGCCCCAAATCTTTCACTTGCCTGGATGGGGGCCACAGAAAATCCAGTACCCTGGAAAACGAGGAAATCTGCATGAGCAGAAAACCAACAACTCTGTAGCCCAATTTTCAGATGCGGGGGCCTCTTGTACGTGATGCTAGCGGTCACGTTGCAAATGTTCAAGGAACTCCACCCATAGGGAAGAAAGAGGCCGCAGACCGGGAGACATGGAGGCTGAGAGACATTTATTCGGCAGACACAGCATAGCATATGCATTTCGGCAGGTATTCGAGCCATCTTCAGTGCTGGAGGTGTTGCGTGGATGCTGGCACACAGTAGCGTCTTTAAGTATCCCGCCAACATCCTATTACCAGGTTCGTCGCTCCGCCCCTAAATTTCATCACAGGTGCAGCGTGGGGTAACACGCCTACAGGTTCCAGAATGCAATGTTCTGGCACAGTATGGAAGCTGGGGGGGATGGGCTGCCTGGAAAGTTTTCAACCCGCAAGCTGTGTCTGTATTACGAAAATACGAGCCTCCTCGGGTCCCCTGGCCCGCATCCCCATCCGCAGCAAGCAGGATCATAACAGCGGGGGTAAGGTAAGTAGCAGCCTCACCCAACGTGCCATCGATGACGACATCACCGCCCCAAATCTATCACTTGCCTGGATGGGGGCCACATACATATATATATATATATATATATACATATACATATATATATATATATATATATATATATATATATATATATATATATATATATATATATATATATATATATATATATATATATATATATGAGAAAAACAGTCCAGGTTCCATGATAGTAACGGAGCCAAAGGTCAGGACCTCAAACACCTCGCGCCCAGCAATCCAACGTAGCCTCAGGAAAAAACACATCCAACAATGGAGAACAGGGAAGACGTTTAATGAAGGGATGACGCGTTTCACTCTACAAGAGAAGAGAAGAGTATATATACTTGGTTTGCTATGTAATGTTCATGTTGATTGATCTGCTAATTGGTTGATTGATTCAAAACTTTAAAGCTCGTGGGATTAGCTGGAAGCCAGGTGACCAGGTACTGATAAATTACAAAATGGTACAGGATGCTCATTAAAGCATATATAATTAAGGATAAGTAACCATGAATAGCGTGGCTATTTTTGACCATTCTCACTAATATGTAATAGACAATCAGAGCAAAGCTCAAGCTGTCTCTAAGGTAATTCGCTACCTTTAACAGCAATTAACTTTCTACATATTTATATTGTGCATGGGTTTCAAATACATCCAGAATAGATTTTTAACGGTGGTATTTTAAACTAAAAAATAAACATGCTCTGAAGGAGGCAGGGTCCCGCTCCAGGACTGAGTATTGTTACATCACAACAGGGGTAAACAAGGTTTGTTTCTCACTGCTTTCACGTGATTTCAATGAACAACAGCAGCTTGATATGAGTAGTTTCCAAAAGGTCCGTGTTGATTTGTTGCTTGTCTTGTGATTTGTCTTATCCTTGTGTACTTCTTTTTGCCGCCACTCTCCCAAATGACAGTTTCTTGCTTAGCTTTCTCTGCCCGCGGTAGCGTTCTCCTCGTCACTTCCCAATCATTACAGGTTTCTCTTTCCTTAGGCTTGGCTTTATGGATCCTGCACTATTTGCTTGTCAAAGACAGACTTAGCCTCCTTCAACACCTTTGCTTGGATGTCCTGGGAAGAAAAACTGCTTCCTTACGGCTTCACACATTTTCAAACACAGGGAAACAATTCAAGATTCTACTCTGTGTACTGTTGTGGATGTGTGAAGTAGTAAAAGAACATGGAACGACCAATAAAAACTCACCCGGACGACTTCCTAAACAGTGCCCACGGGGTTATTTTGGACCTGCCTCTAGAATCCTCTAAAGACGTTTTTCGATGAAAGGCTCCTAAATGAAAACAACGTATTGCGCACTTTGTCAGTCGAATTAGAAGAAATTAAATTAGATCTATGCTCCCTTATATTACTGAATTCTGTCACAGGTGCAAAAAGGCAGGTAAAAAACCAATTGCCCCTTCATTTCGGAAAGAATGGAGTAACCTGTGTTTGCTCCAAATTAAAGGATAGACGCGGAGTCCACTACATCATTGTATAATTTCTTTGTTTGTTTGTATAATAAAAAGAGGAAAATAAATGTTTACACTTTTAAATTTTGAGTAAGCTGACTTCATCACTATGTTATAGCGCCAGTAACAGAAATACTGCAAAATCGGTATGTTACAAATTTGCAAAAACAATATTAAATCATGTACCACAATTTGTTTGTTGAAATTGCTCTTGCACTCTATAAACCATGTTCCAGGAATGCATGTGTAATCATTTTGCCCTGATGGAACAATTCCCTTCTTATGGAAAAGCAGCGGTATCTTGGGTTGAAAACTCTGGATTAAGCTCCAATGACTGATGAATTGAGTTTATACATCTAACTGGTCTGTCAGAGGGTTAGACATCATGAAGATTACCACGTGCCTTACGGGAAACAACCATGACAACATCCATGCCAATAGACCCAATTCAGACATAAAACTCCCGATTTTTGAAGGAACGAAATTGCTTCCTTTTAGTTGTATATCCCCTAAAATTGCCTCTGCTTCAAAAGAAGTCAATGGGTAAAATCCATTCACTGATTTTTTTTTTTAAATCTCCCAATTTCCTATTTTAAAATGTTTGCATGTATGTGACGTTGGTCCTGCATGTCGGATTTTCCTACAATGAGTGCACCTCAACTACCAGGCAGTAGTTAGGTTTCTCCGGATTAGTATAGGATGCAGGGCGTTCACACCAAGATGTTTCTTATGAGGGATCTACAGATAGGACGGAAGCTATGGGTGCTTTGCACGCAGCAGTAAAGACCCTTTCCAGTCACTCCACCTACCCAAGTGAGCCTAATGAGATATAGTACATCTGATAGGGGGTGCATGATAGACCTACAGGCCCTTTAAATACATAGAAACTTCAATTTGGAAACAAAGTCACGGAAGCTACAGTGAGTCCATACATACGCATTTTATATTGAACGCATGAGATAGATTACATCAGACAGGGTGTGTATGTCAGACATAAGTCTCTCAAGCACATAGAAATACCCATTCTGTATCGATATATTATAGCATAGACACACACTTGCATTAAAACACGTGGTGTGGATAGAGCTAGGGACACAAAGAGATTAATAGGTGCATTATTTGTTACAAATTTGGAGGATTAAGTTCAATTCATAAGGTTTTGGAATTTCACCCACAGGAAAAAAGAGAAAAAAAATGTTTTTTTTTGTAGTCTCACTGGATACATAGCATGAATATTTACCCACACAGGACTGAGGCATGCAAAAAGGTGATGGTTCTGACTTGACACTGAAGAGTGAATGTATTAGTTTAACCTAAGAAAACAGATGGCTCAGTAGATTAATTGGAATTGCAGGGTATTCATACCATAGAAAATTCTAGAAGTGGCTTTCCTGAAAAAGGCGTCTTCACACCGAAACGGGCGTTGGGAAAGAATTGAATGCAAGCCACAGTTATTTAATATATCGACTCAAAAGTGGATGAAGTACAATGTTAAGGAAGCATATAATGATAAATTGTGTCTCTAGGTATAAAGAATAAATTGTGATAAAAATTTTAATTGCGGAGATACAAGACCAAGTTGTAAACATATCCTGAGCCACATTAAATGGTTTTCAATAGAATGATTAAGATGCATATCAGGTATAAATGTATTAATGATGGGTTGCATGATGATAATCCCCGGTCCCAGCAAGGTCCCCCAGTGCTCCAGAGTCTGAGCCCACAGTAGGTTGACCCCTCCAGGACTCCCCGATGTCACCTGCCGCCTCTGCACGGAGACCTCCAACCGCCAGTGCCCAGGTAAAATGGAAATCCAACCTCAAAAGACACCCCTGCATCCAGCCGTCCTGCACCCTGGAGAAAAAAACCTGAGGTGCACCTACATCCCGAGCCCTCCAACTTACCTGCCCAGCTGTTGATCCCTCCCGGAAGTCTTCCTGGACCGAGCCTGCAGCTAAAAAACAAAACAGAGAATTCCAATTGAAAACAACAGGGCACCCGACGCCAAAACAGCATCCTGCACCCAGCCTTCCCTGCGCCTCTGCGGGTGCACTTTGTGTGCTAAACCGGATCCCCCTTTGCCCTAAGCCTAAGACCAGGAGCTTTGTTCCCTCAACGTTGTGGCCTGCTCGTGAGCAGCCACCAAACGGAGACCCCCAATCCCACTTTGGATAACATTAGGCCTCAGCACTCTGCACCCAGTCGCCCTAGTGCCGCTGAGGGTGTTTTGCGAGTGTATCCTTGACCCTGGGGGAACCCTGGTCATAACCCCGGAATACCAACTCCCACAACAAAGTACTTACCTGTTAACCGATAACTTAATTTCTCTGCATAGGAATACATTGACTGTTTTCCCTGACTACTGTTCTGTGTGGAGTTGGTTTTGTATTGAACTTCTGAAAAGTGCATAGAGCTAAAAATTGCTTATTTACCTTATCTCTAGGAAATGTCCCAGTGTGCTATCTAGGTGTGTCACATTGAGTAAAAAAAGTAATCCAGAAGGTAATCTGCAAAGTAGTTCAAAGTAATCTAACAGGAATTACACTGCATTGAAAGCATTTACAAACCAGTAACAAAGTCATTTTCGTTCAGCTTGCTTGTATTGTTCAACCTGCCTTGAAAATTATCAAATACACTTGCATGTGCCAGGCTTGCTTGGTTCTAGGAATAATATTTTTATACAAATCAAATTGGTTTGATTTCAGTCTTTGAGTGTGTGACATTATTTGCTCATTGAATGTGTACAACAAATGCTTAACACTACCCTCTGATAAAGCCTTACCTCTCACCCACATGACCACAAACAGAGAGTGAGGTGCTATCTACGTTTCCCTCTGCCTAACTTTGGGGTTCTACTGGTCTCTGTGCACACCATACCTCCTTTTGGTATAGTATATACAGAGACAGCTTCCAACATTGGTGGCAGTGGTGAGATATACAATTTTGCATATGTTGGACTGACTTAGTCACCACCCGATTACACGACAGAACTCATAAACTGTCTCTAGAATTCTGAGTTTTGAATTGACCATTTTTTTTCTCCAAATTACTAAAAGTCTTGTTAGGGCCCTGGTTAAGTCCCTATAGAATTTTAGAAAAAAAGTCACTCTAGGTAGGGGTAAGAGGGGTTAGAACTTTTTGTTATAATGTCTTTTAACAAGAACCCAGCTGTTAGTGAAGAAAACCACATTAGCATTGAAAACCAGGTTAAGGAGCTTGACCTCACCCCTTATCTCCATTTAGAATTTAGGGAGCTACGGTCTCTATGCAAACTTAAAAATATAGTCATGGGCTCCCATACCTCGAACAAAAGCTCTATGAGGATAGTGATGATATCACCAACTGGTTCACAGCCTTTGATAGGGCTTGTGAAGCCAGAAGGGTGAAGAAAACTCACTAGGGAGCACTGCTTTGGGAACTGTTCTCTGGTAAGTGCAGAGACAGACTTCTGACCCTTAGTGGGGCAGAAGCAAAGTTCTATGAACTCATGAAGGGCACCCTGATTGAGCGATTTGGACTCACTACTGAGGGAGTATTGAATTATATTCAGGGGGGCTCAGAAATCCCAGAGTCAGCAATGGGTAGAATTTGTAGACTACTCAATGAAAACACTAGGTGGCTTGTTGACTGGAAGTACAGTGCAATGGTATGATGGTCTATATAATTTGTTCATGAAAGAATACATATTAAGTAATTGCATTGTTGAAAAGTTGCATCAGTATCTGGTAGACGTAGGCCATTTTCTTCCCAAGAATTGAGAAGGAAGGCAGACCACGGGGGTCAAGATAAGAGTGACCAGGACATCTACTGGGGATGACCAAAAGGAAGGGGTTACAAAACCTCCCCAGAGGAAAGACAATGAACCTCTTAAAGATAAAAGGAAGGACTCCCAGGTAGCCCCCCAAAAACCTGTCCAGGAGGGTGGGCCCAAAGACACCTCACAAACTAAAACTAGGTACCATGGTAAGAGGTGAGATCCAACAAGCATGGCATTACAAGTGTCAAAAAACAGGACACCACACCAAGGACCCTAGACGTCCTAAACACCAGTCCACTAGTGTTGCTCCAGGTGTTGCCAGTATAGCTTTGGAGGGTGATTTCTCAGGTGAGGAAGTCCTCCTAGCCTTCAACTGGAAGATAGGCCCAAAAGGTGAGTTGGAGATTACAGAGGGGAGTAGACACTTCCACCACCTACTGGTAAATGTAATCCAGTCACTGCCTTGAGAGATACCTGTGCCAATGACACTCTGGTGCATGACAGGTTGGTACTCTCAAACCATTATGTCCCAGGGGAAACAAAAAGAGTAAAGGAGATCCCAGAGGAGGTCACTCTTAGGTCTGTGGCTCTAGTGCCTCTAGAAATAGCTGGGTCCCTTAGTAAGAGAAAGGTTGTAGTCAATAAAGACATCCCTCTTGAATGTCTCCTTGAGAATGACCACCCAGAGATTGGTCTTAGCCAAAGAGATGCACTGGTCCAGTGCCAGACCCCATACAAGGAACCTGGCGGGGTGGGGCTGATCCTGCAGTTAGTTCAGATAAGCCCCAACATACAAAGTAGAGACAGTGTAGGAAAGGTGGACAAATGTTAGCCACAATTCCAGTGGGCCAGGGAGATTCCATCCCAGTAAGGGAGAACTTCAAAATTAGCACTGGTGAAGTCCTCCCTAGCCCACAAAAAGGCCTGACTAGTCAGGGAACTGTCCAGCCTGAGTTGGTGGTTTCTCAGCTGACAGAACAGAGGGTGGAAGAAGGGTGTTCACAACAAAGTGTAGCGGTCCCCTACCCTAAACAGCAGACAGTCCACCAGAACCCAAATAAACCTGTAAGGCAGCCAATTCACCTACCAGTGAAGAGCTAAAAGTGTGGTTCTGGGCAGTGACAGCTGGTCAGTAGCCTCTGCTGGGTGTTAGTCTTCATGGCGCACTGTCCTTGTCATGGTGGCCTAGCCCCCTGCTGTAAGAAAGTGGCTCTGCATATACTGGACCAAAGTAAGGTACAGTGTGCACAGAGTACACAGTCCGCAGAGGTTTGGCAGAGGCTAAAGTTAGATATAACCTTACTCTCTAAAGTGGTAGCTTGGTTGAGCAGTAAGACAGTATCAAAGGACAGTGTAGAGCATGTGTTGTGCACACTCATTTAGCAAATGGTCTCACACACTCAAGAACTGAACTCTAGGCCACTGTTTTTTTATAAAAATATATATAGTTGTTTTATTTTAGAACCAACAATAGGTATCAAAATATACTTTCTAAGAATGAGCTACTTTATTTAAATACTTTTCCAATAGGCAATGGACTTTTGTATATAATAGTTACAGTTGTTGCAATAGGCATCACGATTTCAAACACAATGTGACATTGAGCTCATTGGGAATTTCTAGTTAAATGCAATTAAATTACTTTATGGATTACTTTTCTAACCACAGGACTAGATCCTAGATTCAGTCCTGGGACATCTCCTATAAACAGTTATATTATTATATTTTAAAAGTTGACACTTAGAAATGTTTCACATAGAATCGCCAATGTTATCCTACTGGAGGAAATTCACTTAGCAGGTAAGTAGTGTTATCGTTACTTTTTCTTACTCAGTGTTGGATCCTGGATCCAGCACTGGTGCCTCTCCTGTAAACAATTGAAAGAATGCGTTTATGTCAGACAGGCGATTTTTAGCAAATATTTGTAAGTTTCAAAAATCGACTTTTTAAACAAAAACCAGACAATGTTATCCTATGGAAGGAAATTTAAGTTACCGATTAGTACAGTTATAATTACTTTTTAGAGTCAGTGCTGGGTACCAAGATCCAGCACTGGGATCTCTCCTGATAACAGGTGAATATTTTCATTTTTGTGATTCAGCTGATTTTAGATGAATATTTTAAAGTTTCAAAAGTCCACTAAGAAGAATTTCCAAGTGAAACCAGTCAATGTTACCCTGTGAGTTATCAGCTTTTGGGTAAGTACTCGACTGGCAGAGGTAAGGTTCTGGGCATAGACTCAGGGGTCTTCCCGGGTCAGGTAGCTACAGTTGTTACACCATCAGCGGCACAGGGGCAGCCGGGTGCAGAGAGAGTTAGGCCCATTGTTAGCCTATGGGCGGGAGGGGACCTTGGTTGGTGGATGCTGGCAAGCAGACCACGTGGCTGTGGGAGCTGGGCTCCTGGTCACTTGCTCAGGGCAAATGGGGAAGTAGATTAGGACAAAGGTTGCACTCCCAGGGGCACTCGGGTGGCTGGGTGCAGGGTGCTTTTGAGCCGTTGGGCGCTCAATTTTATTCAACAGTAAAGCTGGAAGTTGAACAAAGGCTGCAGGCTCGGGGACGGAGATTCTTCAGGTGCAACCACCCCTCGAGAGGTAAGTTGGGACCTTGGAGGATAGCTAGACGCCCAGGAGTTGGGCACAGGGGGCCGTGGGGTGCCGGGTGCAGGGGTGTCTTTTCATGTCAGGAAATCTTACCCTCAGCTGGTCGCGGTTGGAGGTGTCCCTTGTTGTGAGGCTGCAGGCGGCATCTGGGTCATCGAGGAGGGTCCTTGGGCACTGGATTTGTGGTCACAATCGCCAGGGGGACGTCCTCGTGGTCTTTGTCCACTCAGGCACTGGCCAGGCTTGGCGGGTGCAGAGTGTGCTGGATTCATGGCTGCTGGCTGGCACCAGGTGTGTTGCTTGTTTGAGCAGAACCACTGCTCGTTGGAGTTGCAGTCTTTGTTGAGTTACAAGGCAGTCAGGTCCTCCGGGCTTTTTGAGGTTGCTGACCACTGAAGGCGCTGGAGTTTAGCAGGAGCAGGTTCGAGGGTCGACAGGCTTGTAGGGCTGGGGCCAAGTCAGTTGGTGTTGTCCTCTTCTTAGCAGCTGCACGGCAGGTCTTCTTGTTTCTTGATCTACTTGCTTGTTTCGGAATTAGGAACTGAGGAAGGAAGGTTCAGGGTGCCCCTAAATACTACATTTAGGGGCATTACAGGTAGGGTTAGGGCAGGGACCAATGGGTCCCTGTCCTGGGGTGAGTACACCCCTATCCTGCTCCTCTCCTGTGGGAGGGGGCAGGAGCCTATCTCTGATTGGGCAGGGCTCCCCATCCTCAAGATGGCGGGAGCCTGGGTCTGTGCTTCATCTCGCCTCTCCCACCTAAGGGGGGGGTTGGCAGAGGCTGGCACACCCCCTTTACTCACTGAGGGTTTCCCGCCTGTCTTCCTAAAAGAGTGGGGGTCAGAACCGGTGGGGGCCAGTTGCCAGTTCAGCAATTGGCCCGGGGAAGCTCACAAAAGGTGGCATGTCTTTGAAGCTTTCCCTGCCCATCCTGGAGGAGAAGGCTTGGCACCTCGTCCCAGGATGAGCATTGTTTCAGGCCCCCGTGAGCGGCAAGCTCTCGACCCAGGGGTCCAAAAACATGTCTGGTGGTGGCAGCCTCAGCAGCCACACAGTCAGGACACTGGGAGTTGGTTAGGTTTCAGGGGGCATCTCCAAGATGCCCTCTGTAGTGCATTTTACAATAAATCCCACACTGACATCAGTGTGGGTTTAATCTGCTGAGAAGTTTGATATCACGCTTTTCAGTCTTCAGTGTAGGCATTATGGTGCTGTGGAGTTCGTAATGACAACCTCCCAGCACAATATACTCTTAATGGCATCACTGCACTTACAGTTCCCAGGAATGGCCTTGGGTATTGTAGGGGCAGAGTGCTCATGCACCTTTGCCCACACCAATGGCATAGGGCACCCAGCTAGAGGGGAGACTGAAGTATGCCAGGGCAGTGTGCTTGTGGGCATGGCAAACAGGGATGTGTGCCATGTTGACTCTCTGTTTAGTTCTGCACCAACACACTCAGCCTGCAAAGGCAGTGTGTGTGTCTGTGTCAGGGTACAGGGCCCCTAAGGGTGGCACAATAAGTGCTGCAGCCCGCGCAAGAATTGTTGGCATGATTATAAGCACAGGACCAAAAAGAAACTGGCCAAGAGCCTGTGGGCAACAGTGCAGACCAGGGGGTAGCCCAATCTCTAGGAGGAGTTGAACTCATTGGAGTTGCAGGTGGTGTCCATTATCCCAACAGAGTATGTGACAAGAGTGGAAGGACAGGACAGTGCTGGATTCTTGTACCTGGAAAAACTACAGGGTAAGTCAAAACAAGGGAATATTTGTTCAAATTGTCATGCAGCGCAGCAACACACTGCTGCACTGTGCTGTCTGTATGGGAAAGGGCAGGAATATCTCACATGTTAACTCATACAACACATAAATGTAAATATCTTGGGCAGTGACAACTCAGACAGCCCAGTCCATCCCGGCCATGTTTCTCAGGTCCATGTGTGATATGCTGCCCCAGCTCAGGCTGTCCTTTTAATAATGGGACTTGTACTGGAATGTACAACATGATTGACCAGTACTACAAGTCCCACAATACAAAGGAAACATCCTGGACTGGAGCAGCACATCATGCTTGGACCTTGAATCCTTACAGATATGCCAGTGCCAATGCAGGCCCCTTTGCACCATAATGTCAGTGTGCTTGTCTTGGGGCTAGGCAGCAAAAGGTGGAGTGTAAAGTAATTGAATGGAATAGGATTGCAAGAGGATCCACTTCTCACCCAAGACAGGATCCAAGTGCTAAGTATGTCAAGGCTCTCAAAGTAGGATCATGTGACGAGCCAGGTGTACAGTCACTAGCACTAACCACATTGCATGCAGTTGTCCTGATGTGCTGTGTGAGTTTTTAACAGGTGGTGCCTGTCATGTTAGAGACCATCCTATCTCCTGTCTTGTTCAAATGAATATTGGTGGTAGGTGATGAATGCAAGTGAAGCACACCAGTGCTCCATGAGGATTTGTCAGAACCATAGATGGTGTGTGAGCTAGATGGGCCCCTGGTAGTGTAATATAGGTGTCGCTGAGCACATTGAACTGACAGTGTGTCTGAACGGGGAGCCACTGTAACTCAAGAAGGTGGAGTGTGATTTATGTACCACAAGGTAGACAGAGCGGCAGAGTGATAGTCAGGCACTGCTGTGTTTGATAGTTTCTCACATGTGTGGCAGCTGTGCAGGGTTACTGTAGAAGAGGGCATTGATATACTATATTCTAAAAGTGATGTGGGCCTGAGTGATGGTGTCATAGTTCTCAGGTGGGAGTTATAGGAAGATTGGAGGGTGAGATGTTTGGGTCTAGTTGGGTGGGCATTGGGCATCCAGGGTGGGCACATGTTACGGAATATTCTCACTGCTTTCTTGTGAGGTTCAGCATGAGCCATAGCTCTGACATACAGGTAGCCATGCTAGTCAGTTGTATAATGTAACAAATGTTGGCAGTGTTGGTGTCTCCTGAGAGTTAATGTATGATCAGTTTGTGAGATGAAGTACAGTCCCCGGGTCTGACTATGATTGCCAGAAGGGGTCATGTACAAGTACAAGTGAGTGGGGCTGAGTGAAGAAATGTATGCAACTCTCCAGATGATCATCTTGGGTAATGAGGAAATAGAGTGAGTGTGAGTGGTTGCATAGTTCCAAGTGTGAAGGTGCCTATCCCCTTCAGAGATGGGTCTCGGAGGCAGAATTACAAGAAAGTGATGCATCTATAAAGATATGTCACTTTCCCTGGGCCACCCTGAGAAACCCTTGCGCCACTATGGATGCGCCGTATTTACAATACGGCGCACCATGGCGCAAGGATTGACAGATATGTCTGAAATTCTGAAGCATCTGTTGACGCAAAAGTCTGTCCTAAAAGTGTATACCGCCAAATGCATAGCCATCGCCATGTATGGCGCGGACCTGTGGGGTTTCATGCCCGCAAAATCTCTCCAAGTGATTGAAGATAACTTTTTGAAGTCCATTCTTTCTTTACCAAAATCCACAGCAAACTTCATTGTACATCAGGAATGTGGGGTGGATTTTCTGGAGGATCGAATTGCCATGGCTCCCCTCCTGAAATGGATATCTGTGTGGCTCAACCCAGAGCTTGATGTTAATCATGAAATCTTGAAGGATTGCCTTAAACTAGATTATTGGAACAAGATTCCCTGGCTAAAATATGTTGAACAATCTTGTGTTAAGCTGGGCAGGCCTGAGTTGTTCCACAATCCTTCTGCCCTCGTTAAGGCTGATCTGAAGTGGGCAAAGAATACCTTCTTGCTACATAGTGGAATGGACAGAGAAAGCAAGGAGTTGAAAAAACCTTCTGTCAGGTCGCATCAACTGATTGTTTCCTCAGATCACGAACCGGAACTTTACTTGAAAGCTGTAAATAACCCAAGCCACAGGTACCTTCTTACCAAGTTCCGCTTGAACAAGGTTCACTTGCTAATTTGTGGTCACCCTGGCTGGACCAGGGACTCGGAACTGAGTATATGCAATTGTGACGGTTATTCACTTAAGGACACTGCCCATTTCCTGTTTTTTTGTACCCATTTTAAAACCATTAGGGAAAAATTCATTATTCCCCTGTTGAAGGGGAAAGGATTCAGGCAGGTTAAACCAGCGGTATTATATCTCCAGATGCTAACCAATATCTGGGAAATCTATAATGTGGCCAAGTTTTTAACTATTGCAATGAGAATGGGCAAAAAGATCAATTGGGTGTAGTACATGTGCTAGAGCGCGCAGTTCCCCCAGGTCACCCGAGTTACCAATTCCTTTACACGCACTGGGCCCTTGGCGTGCAAAAACCTTTTATTATTACACTAATTTGTTTGGGTGAACCGGGTGAGGATTTCTCCTCCTGCACGCTGCTAAGAGTAATCAAGTTTGGATTTACCTCTGCTTACCATGTACCCGACTTACCACAGGCACAACTCTTACGACGGACCTAGAGCTATCAGGGAAAATAGTAGACAGGCCTAACATCAGGTACTCTTTATAATCAGAAAAATACTTTTCCACAATTCTGTAAAATGACCACAGACACCTGATGAAGTTTAAAACTTTATATAAGAATTCAAAGAGAAGATGCCAAGATAATAAGCGATACACAAAATAATATATCAAACATTAAAATCAACACCAGTAGGTAACTTTGCATCAAAAATATGACCATTAGGATATATGGGAAGACTAAAGGTAGAAGTTTTTTTGAACAAAACTAGTCACTGCAATTCTATACTAGAACATAGGAATGGGGATGAGACCTAGAACAGGTACTTAACCTAAGTGCTTAAGCTATTCTTGCTAAGTTCACTGCAATCCACTAAAGGAAAGGGAAGAACGGGAACATGCTATTACTTTATAAAATCAATGAATTTCTAAAGGAGAGGGGGAGAGAAGGAACCAACTAAAATTCAGACACATATATTTGCAGTGGCAATAGAGCAATATCACAGGTAAGAATGCTTTAACAGAACAGACAAAAGGGGAGAAAGAGAGAGAAATACGCAAACCCACAATCAATAATTACCTAGATCAGATTGAAGACCAACCCTGGCCACGGGTCAGTTGGAAAGACGGGGACAGGGACCCTCAGAAAAGGAATGCCAGAATGCGAGCAGGTACAGCTCACGGACAGTAAGGACAGGATACCCCTCAGGTTCAGGTCAAGGACTGGGCCTCCCAGGGTACGACCAACACCCACAGCTTCGGACAGCAACGCCTGCGTTACCCCCTTCTGCAAGTAATCCGCCAGAAACCCCGATTGGATTTTCGAATTCCCCAGCAAAGTGCTTCGCCAGCACTTAGGATTTTCCACCCCTTAGGAGATTGTGGAAAGTATGGACAAAGTGCTCCGCAGCACTTTCAGAATGAGCACCTATTGAGATCGTAGGGTCAGTGACAGGTCTGCTACTCGGACAAGTCGGACAATTTTCCTAAGCTAAACTAGGGCAATTATACTGTTTTGGGGACCCTTAGACCACCCACTAATGTTGCAAGTGACAGTTTCCCACATTGTGATTGGTCAGGAGAGGTGGTGCGGTCATTACCACCTCCTAGAATTCAACGTTCCCATCATAATTATTCAATTTTGCACACCCGCCCCCCTGGTTCACGTTCCCAGGCATAGGAATACAGAAGACAATGCAAGAGTCCAGCATATAGCAGCAGTGTATGACAATTCAAGGTGTAATCTTGCATCTTCGGGATGGGTTCCCAGGCGCATCGGGCTCCAGGAGCCAGCTGGCTAGTTTTAGCTTCTGCGCAGTTAGGACTCTCCCTGGTCAGCTGACAGGGTTCAGAGGAGCCTCAGCATGGCGTCGCTCATGTATGCCCCAGCCCACAAAGACGCGGTACATGAAAAGTAAGCGAAAACAAATTAAAATCATACATAAAAATGATCGCACTGTATACCATGATAAAATCTAACCAACCCTTACTTTATAATGACTATAGCATTATGGATTAGTGCGAAAAGACAGATAGGCTAAAGCAGCAGTAGCAAGCAGAGAGCGTGGTGAGAGACAAGCGGCCATATTTTGCATCAGTGCGCATGAGCACAGAATCCCTCCAGAATGCGAGTGCGTCACATCACATGGGTATGACCGACGCATGCGCAGACTGTATCTCAGCGAAGCAGCCATTTTAAGTGCAAGCTTCGTTTTAGTACGGAAAAAACAAACAAGCAAGCATCCTGGGGACACCCGCGTGTTGGGAAAACACTTTATAAATGACGAATAATGAGGTTAATATTATTATGCAGTTTAGACAAGGGTTTTGCATACGAGCAAGGCGCTTTACGTGCAAATCCTTGCTCCATCAATCCCCTCTTTGATGATATTTACTATCATCACTACATGAAGGAAACAGATGCCAACTTTTCTCATTCATCCACATCGTCCATTTCAATTTCAATAAACTTATTGTTTAGTTTTCTTTCAGCTTCCCTATGAGAGTGGTGATTTTTCGCCTTTTTGTAAATTGCACTCTTTAACTCCTCTAGTTCTAGTTCATCAATGTTTCTTTTCACCCCCCTCTGATTTACTGTATATTTCTTTTTGCACTTTTGGCATTTGCAGCAGATAAAAATGATCAACACAATCACACCTATTATAACTATTGGCATCAGTATTTTCCACAAAAGATTTTTACCTAAGTTAGTAAACCAACTACCTATAGAGGAGAGACCTCCAGTCAGTCTCGTCCAGGCACTGTCAACCTCCAATGGTTTGAGTTCCCTTTCCAAATTAGTTATGTTCTTCACATATTGTTTTAATTCAATACTTTTATCAGGAATGTAAGTGCAACAATGTTGCGCTTTCAGCATTCTACAGACTCCGCCCTCTTTTGCTAACAGGGTGTCAAGGGCAAGACGGTTTTGTAAAACCATTGATCTGATCGCAACCATTTCCGTATTGACCAGCAGGAAACCAGCAGCAGTGTCCGTTGATAACCGGTCCACTACTGTAGACAGTTTGCAGATTCTATGGGTGTTCAGAACTACCCCCATTCCAGGTATCAGTGCACTAAAAATATCACCTATAATTTCACCTACACTTTCACGTCTACTACGCACTAAGCCATTAGTTTCTTCATCGCTTCCAGCTGCATTATTCACATGGTATATTTTCGGGAAAACAATGCCAAAGTAGCAGCTTCCATACCAGTGATCCGGCAATTTGAAATAAGCCTTGTTCCCACATATATAATATATTCCGGGAAACACAGGTTCTGACCCATTTTTAAAACCCCAACCTCCAATTACCTTGTAATTATGTTCACACTCGCTGGAACCGATGAATACATTGTTATAGTACTCTGTCTTTTCCCTATGGATACAAAGTTTCCCCTTTCTTTCAAAATCCAGCAACAAGGCAGGACTGGCTTCGCCTTCCGAGGTGTTATCCATGTGCTCAGCCCACCTAGGGATTCTATCCTTCTCGTCATTTGCCTTCTTCTGAAACTTTTCTCTCCTTCTGTCTGCCATCTTTATAAACATCTTTTCCTGCTCTTGCAGTGAACAGGTCAGATTATCTTCTCTTGCTTGATCTAAATCTATGTTACCTATAGTCAGGAAATATTCTCCCATATAGCGGGTCACGTCACTTGTAGTATGTACACGGTTCAAGTGTCCTCTAACAGGAAGTTCAGAAAATACTACGTCATCATTTGAATAATAGTACTGCAAGGTGCTTCTATAGAACAGGCTAGCTAATATACTACAGGAGATTCCATAGGTCAAAGGTAGATGGTGGTATGTCACGCCTTCAGCCACTGAGGTTGGTAGCTTCATGCAGACATAACAGTCCTCTATTTCCATAGCTTCCACATAATGCACTAATAAGTTAGCAAAAACATTTAGATGCGTCCTGTTTCTCATTTTGTGAAAATGTAGTCCATCCTCATCTGGTGCTTCTAAATTAGGTCGTGTGTGTGTCAGTCCTACTCTTTTGTCGTGTCTTACTAGGCTTCGTGGTGTTTCTGCAGTCTGTACAACCCCTACATCTATTGCTTCGGGTTCAGTAGGGGACAAGTTTGGATCTTTACTTATCATAAAAGGTAGGAAAACAGTTAGTCCTATCCACATTACTATTAGCATGGCTACACTACACAAGCATATCTTACAACAGGTTTTGAGACACCCACACCGGGATCTCCCAGAGACATTCGGATCAGACATATTTAGCTTACAGGTGGCTTTTGCTACCCCTCTTCGTTTCTTTGCACCAAAGGCTCACTTCGGGGCTCTCTCAAGGAGGGTCTTCGTCCGAACTCCGATCAGCAATGGACTCGTTGTCACTGTTGCCACTGTGGTGTGGCTCGTCAATTTCCTCCAACACAAAGTACGTCCACTCAGGGCTCCGATACAGTCTGTTCTGTTTCTTTATTCTGTCGCTCTTTCTCAGCGATTTGCCTTGGGCTGCATTTCTTTCACTTTGAGCCCTTTTCCGGTCTTTATCGTTTTCTTCGACTGTCTTTAGTCTGAGCCTTAGTCTCTTGACGTATCGGGGTGCACTTCTTCCTCCGTGCCTCCCAGTGGTTGATGAGACTTCGCCTTCTTCGTGCACTCTTTTCACCTTTTGTGGTGGCACCTCTGTTTTCCTGCCTGTCTGACTAGTTCCAGGTCTTTCGTCTATTTCTTCTGCCTGGTCCCTATTCTGACCCTGCTCAGATTCAAACCGCACTTTCTTCTTATTTCTGGTTACTGTTGTTTCCGTTGTCTGAGCACTTTGATCTAGTTCTATCTGTTCCTGTTCATGCTCTTCGATCTCTTCGCTTTCTTCTGCATGAACGTCAGCTCTAATTTCTAACTGTCCCTTTCTCGGCTCCGGAGTTTCAGGAGGAGTCTCGAGGTCTTGATCTGACCCTACTTGGCCTATGTCCTGATCAGGTGTGTTGTGGCTTTCGTTGACCTGACCTTCTTCTTCTATCTCTGACTCACCTGGACTATCCCACTCACTGTCTAAGTAGGAATATTTCCTGGTTCGTATTGGATCATGAACTGGTTCGTCGGCGGGATACCATTCAACGTCTCAACTTGTGCTCGGCAGTTCGATGTCAGCTAGCTCCGGACTCTCTTCCTCAGAAGCCTCTTCAGCTGCGCTGCCTTCAGCTCCAGTCGCGTTTTCTCCAGATACCCGCTTTGTGTGGCTGGCGTGGATCCACTTCGGTACACCAGCACACTTCACAGCAGTGGTAGTGACGAGGATCACTTGTCGTGGCTTTCCCCACCTTGGCTTCAGGCAACTGCTCCGGGTGTGTTTCTTTAACACCACCCAGTCTCCTGGTTGCAGATTGTGTGCTGGAGTCTTTGGCCACTCGTCTTCTGTCTCTCCAATCTGCTGAGAGAGAGAACGCACTTGGTCACCCAGCTGCTTGCAGTATTCTAGCACCATATCATCAGAAATGCTTAGCAGTTTGTTTCCGGGTACCCATGCCTGGCGCATCACTCTTCCCATCAACACTTCATGGGGACTTAGGCCAGTCTTTCGGTTCGGGATACTTCTCAAACTCATCAGCACCAGGGGTAAAGCCTCTATCCAGTTCATTTTTGTGGAGTCACACATTTTTCCCAATCTGGACTTCAGGGTGCCATTTATTTGTTCCACTACCCCAGAAGCCTCTGGATGGTAGGCGCAGTGCAATCTTTGCTTCATTTTGAATGCTTTACAGAGTTCTTCTAGGACATCGTTGGCAAAATGCCCACCTTGGTCCGTTTCGATTGTCTCTGGGATCCCATACCTAGGTATCAATTCCCTGAGCAATAATTTGGCTGTGGTGATAGCGTCATTTTTCTTAGCTGGATATGCTTCCACCCACCTGGAGAATAGACAAACTATGACTAAGATATATCTATATCCTTTGCATCTGGGCATGGTTATGAAGTCTGCCTGCATTCTAACGAAGGGCCCTACTGCCTTTCCAATAGTGCTCTGTTCCACTACAGTCTTCTTTCCTGCATTGAATTGCTGACACACTAGGCACCTCTGGCAAAGCCTTTCCGCCTGGTTCCTGAACTTTGAATTACAGAACACCTGTTCAAACACCCGACACATCGCGTCTCTTCCCATATGTGTTGGCTCATGTATCATTCTGATCATGGGGTCGATCAAACTATCAGGCAGTACAGGCACCCCAGTCGGATTTACCACCACACCATCTTCTCTCAACTCGCATCCATTTGCGGCCCACCTGCCCTTCTCTTGCCTGTCTGTGGCTTGTTGTAAGTCCTTTAATTCTTCCCACGTTGACACATTCTCAAGCAACATAAGTTGGCAGCTGGTTCCATCCCACAGTGCAATTTGTAGGGACATATGGTGTCGGGCACAAAACTGTGCAATTTGGTCAGCGTACCTATTACCGGCAGTCACATCATCATTTCCAGATCTGTGAGCCGCACACTTGACCACAGCCAATTCTTTGGGTAATTGGATAGCTTCCAGTAAGTCATGCACCACCTTCCCATTTCGGATAGGTGTGCCTGAGGAAGTCATGAATTCTCTTTGTAACCACAATTGGCCGAAGTCATGAACGACCCCAAAACAATACTGGCTGTCTGTGTAAACAGTTATTCTCTTGTTCTTACCTCTCTTACAGGCTCTGGTTAACGCGATGAGCTCTGCCACTTGTGCAGATTTCACCTCGCGCATGTAAGATGCCTCGATGGTTCCTGTCAGTGTAACCACAGCATAGGCAGCACTCAGACTCCCACTTTCATGTCTCAAACACGAGCCATCCACGAACATTGTTTTATCCCCGTCAAGTAGCGCTATTTCACGGATGTCGGGACGGGGTTTTGTGCTATATTCAGTTAGATCGATGCAATTATGTTCCCCGTCCTCATCAGATTCTACATCCAGAGGGATAGGTAACAGTGTCGCAGGGTTTAGGACATTGCACCTGGAAATAGTTACATTCTCGGCACCAATCAAAATTCTCTCATACTTAGTCAGCCGACTAGGTGTGAGGTACTGGGTCTTAGTTCTAGTCAGTAGGATGACAACAGAGTGAGGAACATAGACAGTGACGGGATGTCCCATGAAAATGTTCTCACTCTGTTCCAGACTGACGCAAGTAGCAGCAACGGCTTTTAAGCATCCAGGCAGTCCAGCAGCCACTGGATCTAGGGTGGCTGAAAAGTAGGCTACTGGTCTTCTGACTAATCCGTGCTCCTGGGTCAGGACCGAAAGAGCACAATTCTCTCTTGTGTCACAGAACAGCTCAAATGGCTTAGTGTACTCAGGCATACCCAATGCAGGTGCGGTACATAGACAGTTTCTCAGAGTTACCCAAGCATTCATGCTTTCACTGTCCCAGTGGACGGGGTCTTCTACTCCTTTCTTTGTCATATTTATCAGGGGTCGGGCTAGAGCCGCAAATCCTACAATCCATTGTCTGCAGTAACCCACAACTCCCAAGAACATTCGCACCTCTTTCTGTGTTCTGGGCAGTTCCATTGCTTTGATTATTTTGATCCTTTCGGTAGTGACCTTCCTGATTCCTTTTTCTATCTGGTGCCCCAGATACTTTACTGAGTTTTTACAGAATTGTAATTTGTCAGGCGACACTTTATGTCCTCCTTTTCCTAGGTGATTCAGCAAGGCAATTGTGTCAGTGACACAGTCAGTCTGGGTTTTAGATGCCACTAACAGGTCATCTATGTACTGTACCAAAACAGACTCTTTTGGCAGCACTAGGGATTCAAGGCACTTTTTCAGTATCTGGTTGAAAATCGATGGACTTTCGGTGTACCCCTGGGGGACACGATTCCAGACATAGATATGGCTGTCAAATTCAAAACTGAAAAGGAATTTGCTTTCTGGATGCAATGGGATGGAAAAGAAAGCGTGGCATAGGTCAATGACAGTGAACCATTCTGCATTCCAGGGAATCTGATATAGAATTACTGCAGGGTTGGGCACAATAGGACAGCAAGGCACAACAATTTGGTTTACCTTGCGCAAATCTTGCACCACCCGGTACTTTCCACTAGGCTTTTTGATCCCAATGATAGGCGAATTACAGGGGCTGCTCATCACTTCTTCTATTATTTCTGCTTCGAGCAGCCTGGTAATTTCGGTCGCTACTCCTGCTTTTACTTCTGCACTCATTTTGTACTGTCTGGTTTTGGGGTATACAGCATTTGTTTTTATTGCTATTTTCACTGGGTCCACATTTGCCATCAGGCCTACATCTTTTCCTGTGAAATCCCACACTTCTGGTACTACTCTTAGCTGGAGTTCTTCAGGTAAATCTTCAATTGTCAAAGGCTTGATATCAGCATCTTGTCTGACCAACATCAGTTTGTACAGGCCATCTTCATCGGGGGTCTGAATTTCTACGCCATTTGGTGTGCAGAAAATGGTACAACGCATCTTGCACAACAAATCACGTCCTAGCAGGTTTACAGGACTGGAATCACAGACCACAAATCTGTGCATTTCCTTGAAATTTCCTATAGAAATTTCCATTGGTTCAGTTACAGGGGTACTTATTATCTGATTTGAGACGCCCACTACTTGGATTGCTTCTCCCGAGAGGGGTAGGTTAGGAACATCCACTGTTCTTACAGTAGATCGGGTAGCACCAGTGTCCAACAGAAAGGTGACGTCTTTTCCCTCTACCTTTCCTTCAATGTATGGTCCAGTCTGGTCTACCGGTAAGGAGGCGCCAAGTACGCACTCCTCATCCTCCCCTCTCAGGCCCCGTCAATCTTGATCCTCACAAAGGAAGGTATCATTTAGCAAGTACTGTGGAATGACTGCATTTCTTTCACTCTCAACCTCCCATACTTCCGCCCTCTCATTCTGCTGACCCTGACTCTTAAAATTCTGTCTAGGAGCGCGGGGTACTGGAGGTAATTTTACCTGTTGCTGGGTTTTTCTTGTCCCCTCTTTCGGCACCTGTGGATTTAAACCATTTACAGGGGCATTACCGGCCTGTAGGTGTGGACACTCGTCTCTCCAATGCCCCATCTGGCCGCACCCATGGCACGGAAACTTTTTCATGGCCTCTTCACGACTCATTTTAGGTCTGGGCTTTCCTCCCCCCCCAGTATTGGTATTCTGAACATTATTATCAGAAGTCATTTTACTTAACTGTTTTTCTTGCTGTTCAGCTAATTTCACCTGTGCCCACATGACCTTTTCCTTGAGGGCCTTCTTTTTATTTTCGATTTCATCTTCGCAGTATTTTGCATATTTCAGAACATCATCTATGGGTTTTCCCTGCCAACTGATTTTGTTATCTCGAATCCATTGTGAGATTTCAGGCCTTAATCCTAGCACAAACCTATAACTGAAATGGGTCATGTCTTTCATGTCTACATTATCGATACCACTGTAAGTTTTGAATACCTGCAGTAACCTTTCATAAAATGAATGCACCGTTTCATCACGTTCTTGGGTGGTTCTATCTATACGGGTCCAATCTGTCTCTTTTGCTGGTACCTTTTTCTTGAGGTATTGTATGACTTGCTCATATTTCCTCATTACTTCAGGTGCGGGAGCTCCTGTTTTCTCATCTCTGGGAAATTCCTCACTGGGCCAATCAATTTCAATTTTACAGTCGGTCCACAAATCTACAGGGACCACGATGTCGAAAAACCCATCCAGGTCTTTCAGTGGACACTTCTGAACTTTTATGAAACGTTCTACCTGTCTGTACCAGTCAACTGGTTTCTCACGTAATTTCGGGAAGTCGTTTGTAAATGACACAATGTCTTGTCTGGACCAAGGGACATGGACATATTTTCCTCCCGGGACCTCTCTCATGGGGCACAATTTTTCAGTTGGGGTTACTTCCTTTAATACGAATTCTGAAGTTACTGACCCAGCCCTGCTGCCTTCCTTTTTCTTTGCCCACCTGGTTCTCCATTTCCCCACTTCGCCCCATTTCTGCAAGATTTTCAACAATTCTCTTACTTGGATCTGTTTTCCCATCACATTCAGGCTTTCTAAATCCTTGTCTGAGAAGTCCACTCTGTAGGGTTTCTGAAGAATTTTGGAGCGACTAACATCAACTCCCATTTCTGTGGCGGTATCCATTATCTTTTCATGGAGCACCCTAGCACTCCGGGTAAGACTTTTACTGATGAATAGTAATTCTTCTTCATTATACGAGCTTAGGCGCTCAACTCCCACGTTCCCAGCCATCATTTCTTCTATTTCTATTCTTAATTTATATATTTCCAATGCTTTAGGTTGGGGAGTGGTCTCCTTCTCTAGCTCCTTTGTCCATCTGTCCAATTCTTCAGGGGAAACTAAAGTGGCACTCCTAACTCCAGTTGCACTTTCAATCACCACCTCCTTTTGTCTGGGCTGACTTCTTGTCCCTGCTATACTGGCCCTCGACTCCCTTATGGGCAGATCCATCAGAACCACAGATTCACACTCACTTTCCTGATCCTCATCTATGAATACTTCCTTCCTCGGGGTCTGGATGCTAGGAGTAGGCAGTATTGGGGTGATAACAGGAGGATGGGGACTAGTCAGGTCATTTCTATACATTGGAATAGCAGGACCAATAGTTACCGGAATAGTCAAGGAATCAGGATGGGGATGCATCTGGGCAATGGTTCTAACTAATTCCTCCCTCTGTTTAGTCAGGGCTTCTTTCTCCTTTTCCTGCAACCCCCTTTCAGCAGAATTGCCATGCAATACCTGAGGCACTAAAGACGGATAAATATTCGGGGCAGTCGGAGCAACCAATCGAGGGGGACTTTCTCCGAATGGCTGATAATTCGGGACTGTGGACTTAGGTCTGCAAAACCCATCCCTTTCACTAGTTTTACTGCCTGTAGCTGTTCCGTCTGTATCACTTTCCCTCCTACTTCGGGGGTAATTTGTAAAGGGATTTTGAGAATGCACCGGTTCTAATTCTGCAACATAGGGAGGTGGATTCTTCATTAACAAATCTTCCAGGTGTTCATCTTCTATGTCCCCCATAGGTGCTAGGTGATGGGTCTTTTCTTTACACTTTCCTCTCTTCTCTTCTAATACCCCCATCATAGGGAACAGCCCTTCAGTTAACATAGACTGCCTCCACTGTTTCATTTTCTGCTCTTTGGTTGGCGTTGGAAGCCTGGGATACCACTTACTCACTCCCTTATCCATTCGGGGTTTATCTCGCTCTGCGGCCTCAATCTCCCATTCCTCCAAAGCTTCGTACTGGGTCAACCTAGGTCTAGGGTGTAATTCATTCATGCGGGTCCTTAAGTTAAACAGGATCCGACCATTAAATGTACCTTCAACAGGGAATGCTAGGACTCCGTCATCTACAGTATACTTTGCCCAATTTTCTAGCCAGACACAAGTGTGATACCCTTTATCAAACAACATGAAAGAAGCAGGGGTATTTGGCGGGGGAATGAGTACGCCTTCCCTCGTTCTAATGGGCTTGTCAGTTTTGAAAAAATTCTTTACTTTATCAGAGAATGACAATTTTCTCTTTATTCCATACATCATGTGCGGTCTACCTCGTAAAATCTGCTCCTTATGAAATCCTAGGTATTTTGGATTTGGTATGAAATCTGGATACCACATACAACTCTCCAGACTCGCTTCTAGCTCGGCTGGATTAATTTTGTTTACTTTTGTGCTTCCAATGCTAGCGCGACTTTTATTTCGCACCACCCAATCAGGCCAGAGAATACAAATACTGTTAACCAATGGGTGCGCGGCCTTTTCGCAAGACAGAGTCTCACGCTTCGGCACTCACCCCTCCTTTACAAATTCAGCTCCACTACCCACCCGCTGTTTTGACCAATACCAGCGCGGCACGGAGTGACGTCAGAGCAGCTCTCCGACTGACTCCCTCCTTCACAAGGTAACGGAAACTTTTTACTCTCTCTAAAGTGCGAGTGCACGTTTTAGTTAACAACACACAACGTTTGCCACTATGTCTGAGTGTTCTAAAGAGAGAAAAGACTTTTCTTTCGCTACTAGTAAACCACTTCTGTCTACTTTTCATTCACTCTGGATAGACTTCGTTGCCTGTCCCTTCACACCAGTAACATAGAACCCGTTATTCTTCTGACTCATCCACCTTAGTCGGGGATATGTACTGAGCCAGGATTTCACCAGCGAACTATTTTACTTACCAGACAAGCCTCGGAGACCCTACTACTCCTTCCGTATGCGACCCTTACTAGGTGATATCGCAATGAAAGTTTTATAAAGGACTCGTAGCTATCATTCACTCTAAAACAAAAGGACCTAATTAGTGCTTCCAGTTACTCCTTTAACCCTGCACTAATGCCTCGAACTTAGTGACTTCAACAGCTAACCGGATTCTACTCACCGTTAGCTAAAATACTTCCCCGGGGATTCAGACTACACTGAACACTTACAAACAATTCTGGGTTAATTCAACATGCAATATTTATAGCAGCAATGCAAAATCATGCACATTTACATATAAATCCTTAAAACATTTCAAAATTTTGAAATAATACAGTAGAAAATCAGCAGCACACTTAATCTTCACGGTTTGTTTATGACCTATCCTGTCTACCTAATCTAACTAGTCCAAACCATCCTCTGGCTGCCAGAAATTACTGCTAGAGCGCGCAGTTCCCCCAGGTCACCCGAGTTACCAATTCCTTTACACGCACTGGGCCCTTGGCGTGCAAAAACCTTTTATTATTACACTAATTTGTTTGGGTGAACCGGGTGAGGATTTCTCCTCCTGCACGCTGCTAAGAGTAATCAAGTTTGGATTTACCTCTGCTTACCATGTACCCGACTTACCACAGGCACAACTCTTACGACGGACCTAGAGCTATCAGGGAAAATAGTAGACAGGCCTAACATCAGGTACTCTTTATAATCAGAAAAATACTTTTCCACAATTCTGTAAAATGACCACAGACACCTGATGAAGTTTAAAACTTTATATAAGAATTCAAAGAGAAGATGCCAAGATAATAAGCGATACACAAAATAATATATCAAACATTAAAATCAACACCAGTAGGTAACTTTGCATCAAAAATATGACCATTAGGATATATGGGAAGACTAAAGGTAGAAGTTTTTTTGAACAAAACTAGTCACTGCAATTCTATACTAGAACATAGGAATGGGGATGAGACCTAGAACAGGTACTTAACCTAAGTGCTTAAGCTATTCTTGCTAAGTTCACTGCAATCCACTAAAGGAAAGGGAAGAACGGGAACATGCTATTACTTTATAAAATCAATGAATTTCTAAAGGAGAGGGGGAGAGAAGGAACCAACTAAAATTCAGACACATATATTTGCAGTGGCAATAGAGCAATATCACAGGTAAGAATGCTTTAACAGAACAGACAAAAGGGGAGAAAGAGAGAGAAATACGCAAACCCACAATCAATAATTACCTAGATCAGATTGAAGACCAACCCTGGCCACAGGTCAGTTGGAAAGACGGGGACAGGGACCCTCAGAAAAGGAATGCCAGAATGCGAGCAGGTACAGCTCACGGACAGTAAGGACAGGATACCCCTCAGGTTCAGGTCAAGGACTGGGCCTCCCAGGGTACGACCAACACCCACAGCTTCGGACAGCAACGCCTGCGTTACCCCCTTCTGCAAGTAATCCGCCAGAAACCCCGATTGGATTTTCGAATTCTCCAGCAAAGTGCTTCGCCAGCACTTAGGATTTTCCACCCCTTAGGAGATTGTGGAAAGTATGGACAAAGTGCTCCGCAGCACTTTCAGAATGAGCACCTATTGAGATCGTAGGGTCAGTGACAGGTCTGCTACTCGGACAAGTCGGACAATTTTCCTAAGCTAAACTAGGGCAATTATACTGTTTTGGGGACCCTTAGACCACCCACTAATGTTGCAAGTGACAGTTTCCCACATTGTGATTGGTCAGGAGAGGTGGTGCGGTCATTACCACCTCCTAGAATTCAACGTTCCCATCATAATTATTCAATTTTGCACACCCGCCCCCCTGGTTCACGTTCCCAGGCATAGGAATACAGAAGACAATGCAAGAGTCCAGCATATAGCAACAGTGTATGACAATTCAAGGTGTAATCTTGCATCTTCGGGATGGGTTCCCAGGCGCATCGGGCTCCAGGAGCCAGCTGGCTAGTTTTAGCTTCTGCGCAGTTAGGACTCTCCCTGGTCAGCTGACAGGGTTCAGAGGAGCCTCAGCATGGCGTCGCTCATGTATGCCCCAGCCCACAAAGACGCGGTACATGAAAAGTAAGCGAAAACAAATTAAAATCATACATAAAAATGATCGCACTGTATACCATGATAAAATCTAACCAACCCTTACTTTATAATGACTATAGCATTATGGATTAGTGCGAAAAGACAGATAGGCTAAAGCAGCAGTAGCAAGCAGAGAGCGTGGTGAGAGACAGGCGGCCATATTTTGCATCAGTGCGCATGAGCACAGAATCCCTCCAGAATGCGAGTGCGTCACATCACATGGGTATGACCGACGCATGCGCAGACTGTATCTCAGCGAAGCAGCCATTTTAAGTGCAAGCTTCGTTTTAGTACGGAAAAAACAAACAAGCAAGCATCCTGGGGACACCCGCGTGTTGGGAAAACACTTTATAAATGACGAATAATGAGGTTAATATTATTATGCAGTTTAGACAAGGGTTTTGCATACGAGCAAGGCGCTTTACGTGCAAATCCTTGCTCCATCACATGTACCAACCACTTTGTGATTTGTAAAACTGAACTTGGTTTGTTATTCTGTAACGTTTTTAATATTGCTGTATTACTAATTGTAACTTTTTTCTTAAATGATGTATTCTGATCTCTGGACCATTTTTTATATATGTCTGTACTTTTATGGTTTTGAAAATTCGAACCGAATAAAGTATTTCTTGACTTGACTTGACGCAAAAGTCACGCATTGCTGGTGTTGTGACGCAAGCACAGCACAACTCCAGCAATGCAGGGGAGGTATATTCTCATTGTGCTGCATCACTCCTTACGCCTGCTTCAAGCAGGCATAAGAATTTGCCGTAGTGGCGTCCTAGAAGTGGCGCAGTGAAATTTAGTAGATTTCACTCTGTCCCTTCTACAAGGCTTTTTTGCATTTGAACTCCCACCCTGCATACATTATACCTGACGCAGGTATAATGTGAGGCAGGGCTTTACAACATGACACATTGTGGTGTCTTGATGTCTGGAATCAGGAACGCTGCGCGCTCGTGATTCCAGAGATGACAGTTAAGACCCAGGCTCATAGTATAGACGTGTCCTTCAGTCCTCTTCAATAAATTGGATATAATTCACTCCCCACTCGAGTGCCTTGTCGTGATCATCACATTGGCGGCGATCGGAGGCGAACTTTCAAGCCTGGAGTCCTGCTTGATGCAGATCAGGGTCCTCGAGAGCAAGTGCGGCGGAATTTCTATTTTCATCTGGATCTTCTTTACCGAAGCATTTCTCTTGACCACGATTTCTGAAAACCCCATTTGTTTTAAGGCTCCGGTGAGTCTTTTATGCAATTTGAAGCAGTTTCTTCACTTCGAGCGTTCAGAGCTCGGAGCTTAGCGCAGACGCTTACATGACGTATGACGTATGACGTATGAGCGTCAAAACGTAAGGCGGCCATATTTTGGGAACCAAATATCGATTAAACACACGCAAATGATGTGGCATGACGTATAAACGTCAAAACGTACGGCGGCCATATTTTGGGAACCAATTTAACATTACTGCTTGCAAAACTATTTCGGGCAAGCATTACAACTTTCTGCTTTTGTGTTTAACATGGTTTTAATCGTCATTATCGTATTTTCGATGTGAACTTTGCTGATACATGCATTGTGACTTAAAATTGAGCAATTTTAACAATTTTATTGTAAGAAAAATATAGATTTATAAGTTTTAAAAAAAAAGGAGAAGAAATACATTTTTTTTTCTTTCTTATTTTTATTATTTCCTCAAATAATCCTAAAATGGATAATTTTTCTGCACCAGCACCTTTTCTAGCTTCTCCTGGTGAGCCTGTTTTGGAATGGAAAAGATGGAAAGAAGGTTTTCAAGCATATATTGAAGCAATAGGTGGTGCTGACTACACTGAAAAAAGAAAATTGGCTATTTTGAAACATTGTTTGAGTGCAGAAGGTAGACACGTTTTAAGTCATTTACCTCCAAGTGGGAATGCGACATCCACTACTGAAGGAGAAGTGGATGTCTATGAAGAAGCTATTTGTCAATTGGATAAACAATATAATAAAAAGGTTAATGAAGTGGTTTCACAACACAAATTTCTTAGTAGAGGCCAGATGCCCAGTGAATCAATCGATTCTTTCATGAACGATTTAAGAAATTTGGTGTCAAAGTGCAACTATTCAACTTTCCAAGACCAAATGCTGCGTGATCAAATGGTGCACAAGGTTGCTGATGCTAAACTTCAAGGAAAGTTATTGGATACTGAAGACTTAACCTTAGACAAAGCTTTGGACATTGCTCATCGCAGTGAGGATATGAAATTGGGATTGAAAGAACTTGCTGAGCAAAAAGTCTCTGAAGTAAATCTGGTCAAGAAAACCTACTCAGATGACAACAAACCGAAAATTAACAGTCTACAGTTTCAAGAAAAAAATGAATATGTTTGTTTTAAGTGTGGTATTTCGGGTCATTTAGCAAATGACAGAAAGTGTCCAGCCATTGGTCAAGTATGCAGATACGGTCAATTAAAAGGTCATTTCACAAAAATGTGCAGGAATAAGAATAAGTTCAAGAGCAAACATTTTGATCGTAAAGGACAGACTGAAGAGAATGTTAAGGAAGTAGTAAGTGACATGGAAGATTATGAGTATCTTCTAGCGGTATATGAAATTGATACATCTGTAAAAGATGCTCCTTATTGCACTGTTGTAATTGGAGGAAAAGAAGTTAACATTATGGCTGATTCTGGTGCTAGGCACACTCTTATTGGTGACGAATGGTTGAAAGAATTTCCTAATCTTACTCTATCACCTCCTGACATAAGGTTGCTTGGGTATGCTAGGAAACCCATTGATGTGTTAGGATTTTATGAAACAACTTTAAGTTTTAAAGGAAAGACAATTAGTACTAAGGTTTATGTGGCTAAAGATGGTTCTTGTCTTTTGGGTTGGCCACAACAAAGGGATTTGATGATAACGCTAGATCCCAATCATCCTGAACAGGTACTGGGGTATTCTGATTTAATATCTAGTGTAGAATCAGACCCAAGTTTAGAATGGGAAAGGAGATTTCCCACTGTTTTCACCTCAAAGAAGTTGGGTCTTTTAAAGAAATTTGTACATAAGATTGATTTAAAACATAATGCCATACCAAAAGTGCACAAAGTAAGAAATGTCCCTTTACATTTAAGACACGCTGTTAAGAGTGAATTACAAAGGTTGTGTAAGTTGGATGTAATTGAGGAAATAGAATCTTCCGAGTGGTTATCTCCAGTGGTCGTCGCACTTAAGCCCAATGGTAAACTGCGCTTATGTGTTGATTTGAGGGATCTAAACAATAATGTATGGGTTGATAGACATCCTTTACGAATTATAAATGATATGTTCACAAAATTGAAAGGGGCATCAATATTTTCTACCCTAGACTTGTCTAATGCTTATCATCAAATAGCTCTCCATGATGTTAGTAAACATCTCACATCATTTATCACTTCAGAAGGGGCATTCCGATATAAAAGAATGCCATTTGGTTTGATATCTGCCTCCTCTGTCTTTCAGAGGGTAATGCATAATTTATTTAAAGATATGGCAAATGTCTTATATTTCCAAGACGACATTTTGATTTTTGCATCCGATCCCTCTGAACACACAAACATTTTACACAAGGTTTTATGCATCTTACAGGACAATGGTCTTATTCTCACAAAAGACAAATGTAAATTTGGTGTGTCATCTGTTGATTATTTGGGTCATTCAATTAGTAAAGCTGGTATTTCTCCAAAACAAAACTTGATGCGAGCCATTGACTTAGCCCCAGATCCTGAAAATAAAGATCAACTCAGATCTTTCTTAGGGCTTGCTGAATATTATGCGAAGTTTGTTCCTTTGTTCGCTGATAAGACCTTTAACATGAGATGCTTAATGAAGAAAAATGTGTCATTTATGTGGGATGATAAATTTAAGGAGGAATTTAAAATGTTAAAGAAAAGTATTATTTCAGCACCTGCTTTAGCAACTTTTGAAACGGCATGCAGTTCTGTCATCGCCGATGCCAGCAATCTAGGGATTGGTGCAGTATTGATGCAAAACCAGAAAGGTCAGTTAGTCACTATTGCTTTTGCATCCAGACCATTAAGAGGCGCTGAGTGCAAGTATTCCACTTTAGAAAAGGAAACTTTAGCTTGTTGGTGGGGAATTGAGTATTTCCGCAAATATGTTTATGGTACCACTTTCAAAGTCAGGAGTGATCATAGACCCTTAGTTGATTTGTTCACCACAAAGGGTTGTGGAAAAGCAACTTCAAGAATAGCAAGATGGCAATACAAATTACAAGACTTTCACTTCAAAGTGGAGTATATTCCTGGTGTAAGAAATATATTAGCTGATTGCTTATCAAGGTTACCTGCTCCTGATGACCATGTTGTAGAAGATGATACTGATTTAGAAAGTGTTATTTCTATTTGTGAAATATCTAAAGGTTGTCTTCAAGAACATGATTGGAGATCTGCGTGTGATAATGATAAGACATTAAGAGATGTTAAATCATATGTTAAGTCGTCATGGCCACAAAAGACTGATTTGTCAGAAAAAATAATTTCTTTCTTTATGATTGCTCTTGAGTTATCCCTGAATGATGACATTTTGTTTAGAGGCTTGCAATTGGTAGTTCCTTGTGAGTTACAACAAGTAATTTTAAATATGGCTCATGAAGGTCATCCAGGCATGACAAGCATGAAAAACAGAATTAGAAGTGATTTTTGGTGGCCAGCAATGGACAAAGCCATTGAGCATAAAGTTAGAGGTTGCATGGAATGCTGTTTGAGTGACAAATCTCAAAAGCATATTTCTTATGAGCGTTTACCCCTCTCTAGACCATGTCGCACTTGGGAGTGTGTTTCAGAAGATATAGCTGGACCTTTAACCTATAATAAATGTGTTGTTTATGCCATTATTGTAATAGATCAATTTTCTCAATGGCCAGAGGTTAAAATTGTTTCAAATATTACCTCATGTGTAGTTATAACCATTTAAACGAGATATTTGAGAGAGAAAGCTTTCCCGATTCTATTACCACTGATAATGGCGTACAGTTTATATCTACTGAAATGAAAGAATATTTGAGGTGTCATGGAATCATTCATAAAAGATCCTCTGTATACTATCCACAGAGCAATGGAATAGTGGAAAGGTGGATACGTGTATTTAAGAAAGGGTTACAGTTGGCACTACGTAATGGAAGAGATTGTAAACAAGCATTAAGTGAGATTTTGTGGTGTTATAGAAATTCTCCTAGAAGTATGGGAGATTTGTCTCCTTTTGAAAAAATGAGGGGAAGGAAGAGTTGTTCTAACATGTCTCAATCATGGATGTCAAATTTGACCAATAAGAATAACATTAATATCTCGAAAGATGTTTCTTGTCAAATTAATGTTAATGATTGGGTCTGTGTAAAGAAAAGCAGACTAATCAAATCTGGAGAGTCACGGTATTCCGATCCTTTGAAAGCCATACGCATTGGCAGGCAGGTAGTTGAACTATCAGATGGAAATGTGTGGAGCTTATCTAAAGTTGTTAAAGTTCCTCGCTGGTTGCGGCCGAATGAAAATGTCCATGATTCCTATGTACCTTCTTGTTCGAATTCTGCCAATGTCGCGAAAAATTGGAGAAAGTTTTCCACATCATCTCGTGGTGTTCCTTGTAATCAACGTCCACAAAGAAACCGTCAAAATCCTATGTGGCATAAAGATTACTCTTTCGAAAAGTAATGGGTTCGGTTAAGCATGTTATGATTTCTCCCATCTTTTGTATAAATTGCTAGTTTCTATTGTCATATGTTCACAAGTATGTAACTATCACGATGTACTTTTTTCTTTCCATTGCTGCATGCATTATTCTTTTGTTTATATGTTCCACTACAGTTTGTTTTCCTGTACATTTCTCTTCATGCAATTATTTTCCTTTTACGAAGCGAAATGTGTGGTGTCTTGATGTCATGTCTGGAATCAGGAACGCTGCGCGCTCGTGATTCCAGAGATGATAGTTAAGACCCAGGCTCATAGTATAGATGTGTCCTTCAGTCATCTACAATAAATTTGATATAATTCACTCACCACTCGAGTGCCTTGTCGTGTTCTTCACACACATCTCCCTAGATACATCATATTGTAAATGGGCTGCATTTTTACGCTGCTGCTGCATTACAAAAAGTGAAGCAATGGCGGCGCAAAAATAACCCAAGGGGCTTGTAAATCTTCCCCTCAGTGTCTATATTCCAGACCCTGGAGATTACAGTGTGCAAGGAAACTACTGTATTTCACACAAAAAAGTAAAGTATGGTAAATACATGCCCTTACCAATTTCTGCGGTGTAGCAAGGTAGTTTGCTGTGTATAATTATGTGAATGTGTGTCAAATATGACCCCTATGTCACATTATTGTGAAAATTGCATGCAAGAGAGCACAGCAGGGCAGGTTGGCGTGTTGTACTGTGTGAAAGGCAGAGTGCAGTATTAAATGTAGTAGATGAGAAGATAACATTCCTTTGTCAGTGGTGTGGGCTACCTGATGGGTAGAAGGAATGCAGACACCCTGGTGACATGGTGCAGTGTTCTCAGTAGTGTGTTAATGAGTGAATGTTAGTAACATCAATGTAGCCTTCAAATTAGCTCATCAATATGTTCAATGGGGCCCTTACCTGCACTCACTCTTTCAGGTAGGCCAAGCCAACAAGCAGCCTCTCTGCGTTGCATTGAATAGCATCACACAAATAGTCCGACTTGTCACACAGTGGTTGTGTGAATAATGTAAAGATATTGCCATGTGAAAGGCAACAACAGTGTAACATGGCCTCATTTACTTGTAGAAAGATATGTACAGCCCATCTATGTGTAATATGACGTTAATCAAAATAAAGTCTAATTGTGTCTAAAATTACTTTGTCAACATCTATCATAGATCATAATTGACATATATATACATATTTGAGAATTGCTTGGGAATATTGGCGTGCTGCCACTGACACGCAAAGGGGACCCTTCCTCAAGCATCCAAGGCGTCAATGGCTACTCACCTGGATCGCCGCCCTTTCCCAAGTAGCTGTGAACCTGCTGTCAAGGACAGCCCATAACATATGTAGGGAACGCAGTTAATTTGACTACCGCCTCCAGGTACGCTACCAGCGGGGAAGGGGACGGCTGGAAGTGAGGGCGGAGACACCGTTTATTGTCCAGCACTGTGCGAAGGTCTCAGCCTGAATCACATGACTCAGCCTCTCACTTGGAGCAAAGAAATAATACGGCTGACAAGAACACTCACTAGCGCCACAGACTAACTGAATGCTGGGACTTGCAGTCTCGGAACACTAAACAGCTTAACTGCTCTTGATGTTATGCGAATCAGGTGTGTCCAACACTACTTAAGGAGGATGGGCTGATACAGAGCAAATTGAGACTTCAGAACACCCAAGGCATTTGAAAAAGGCAGTCGCCGAAACGCGTCATGCCGGGTTTTTGAAATAAAGGGAGTACTCAGAGCCCCACTGTGTCCCCATGTCTGCTTTCACAAAAGGAGATTTGCTTGGGAATATTGGCGTACTGACACACAAAGGGGACCCTTCCTCAAGCATACAAGGCGTCAATGGCTACTCACCTAGATCGCCGCCCTTCCCCAGGAAGCTGTGAACATGCTGTCAATGACAGCCCATAATATATGGAGAGAACACAGTTACTTTAACTACCGCCTCCAGGTACGCTGCCAGCGGGGAAGAGGATGGCTGGAAGTGAGGGCGGAGACACTGTTTACTGTCCAGCACTGTGCGAAGGTCTCAGCCTGAATCACATGACTCAGCCTCTCACTTGGAGCAAAGAAATAGTACGGCTGACAAGAACACTCACTCACGGACTAACTGCATGCTGGGACTTGCAGTCTCGGAACACTGAACAGCTTGAGTGCTCTTGATGTTATGCGAATCAGGTGTATCCCACACTACTTAAGGAGGATGGACTGATACAGAATTGAGACTTCAGAACACCCGAGGCATTTGAAAAAGGCAGTCGCCGAAACGCGTCATGCGGGGTTTTTGAAATAAACGGAGTACTCAGAGCCCCACTGTGTCCACTTGTCTGCTTTCACGAAAGGAGATTTGCTTAGGAATATGCAACGGAACGGAGGCATCTTGAAGAAGGCGTCAAGCCGAAACCGGTCATGCCGTTTGTCTGTCAATAAACAGCTGAAAGTATCCCCTGTGGTCCTCTGCTCTTTTCAGCACGAAAGGAGGTTTTGTGGCTTATATGGCACGCTGCCCAGGTGCGCGACAGAGAGACCCTTCCGCAAAGTGACCCCGAGCTTATGGGCAACAAGGAACTCTGTTTCTTTTCTTTTCAAGCCGAGGTATCGGATGCTCAAGGCCCGCCATACCCATCGACCGCAAGCTGGAAGACTGTCGTCTTTGGGCGGACCAGGACTGCCTGGGGAAATACTTGGAATCTGCCATACATTTCCTGTCTCAGCTGCAGTGAGAACGGGTTGGTTGGAAGCAGGGGACCCGAGACTGTTTGGACCAGCAATTTCCTGCAAGAGCTACTGCTGCATACTAAGCATTTACTGTCACGCTGCATTGTGGGTTCTGCAGTCCAGACATTGAACTGCGGAACAGCATTTCCAGCAAATAGGATACAGGTGAGCCCTTCATCACATGATAAGAGGGGCCTTGGAGTTCTGGACTTTTTGGTACCGTCCAGAGGTGTCAGGGACAACACCTGAAGACCCCTGAGTTCTACCTGTCTCGGTGCACAAATAAACAGAAACACGGGCTTCTCGATGGTGGCGTCAAAGACCAAAGGTTTATTACTGCAGGGACACAGAAGTCACAGAAACTACACACGGGCAGAATTTAGGAGACTGTTCAAATTGCATTAAGTGGTTGCTCCTTAAATACTGAATATTTGGCTGGGGGCAACATTCTCCACATACTAGTGTGTTTCTCAAACATGATGTCCTAAACAATAAATATTTGGCGTTACACGGGAATCGTCAACCATATCTGATGTCAAAACATTACGAATGAGAAGTTTCCCACTGTTCCATCATAATCCCATGTCATCTTTACATTCAAGAGCCGGACCGCCTCATCGTAAATTTCGTTACCTCCCCCTAATAAAGGCCCAGAAGGAAAGGAGCAGAGCCAGGTGCAGAAGATAGAAAAGCAGGATAAGAGATGTTTGAGGATCGTAAATGGGCAAGGCTACCAGCTTCTGCCACCTAATCATGATCAGGCCAACGAACACGAGAGCCAGTATAGCAGGACTAGCCTCGGGCAGAGGAGGCAGCTTCTGCCGAGTCATGCGGCCACAGCGTTTCTGTCCTAAGGTGCACGTGTCATAAGAGAGGTGAATCGTCGGCTAAAGCCTACGTGTCCTTAATCGAAATCAAATGATCAGAGGTCACTGCGTGTTCATTGACTATGTGAGGGCAAGAAAACAAGATGGATGCCATGATCTAAAATGGATGCCATCGGTGTATCGGAAATGTGGGTATAACAGGAGTGCTCTTGCTCGTAGCGTAGCGAAAACACCAGGATATACTAAATGGACCATTTGCGGTTCACTGGTACCAAAATTATGAGTTTACGACAATGTTGAAAACACGGGTTCAAATCGTCACGGAACCTCAGACCCTCCTTTTGCCCTTACATAGGCAATTACTCAATCTATGTCAGAGTTTATCTCGATGTTCATTAGGTCAGTAACATGTTGTTGCATCATCATCCTTTCTCGCACTTTGTCTCCAAATACAGGCGGTTTTCTAAGACAGGTTGCGGCACAGAGGCTACACAAAGCTGGACCACATTGGATAATAAGGCAGCACGAGAATAGGAATACTAAGATAATACCAACGACCATTAGAACCTTCCATCCCCACGCTGAGAGTAGAGTCCAGAGCCATTCCATTAAAGACCAGTTTCCCTTGTCAACATGGATAGAATCGGAAATTTTATGAAGCTTAGAGATCGCTTCATATACTGTCGGAGCATTATTGGGGATAAAAACACAGCAGCTCGATTGGATCATTCTGCATACCCCACCTCGATCTGCAAGTATTACGTCTAGAACCATACGGTTCTGCAACGTCATGAGACGATCCGCCTGGAGCTCAGCTGTTAAATTACTAAGGGCACCTGCAGTTTCTGTAATAGTAGATTCAACTACCCGTGTTAGCTGACGTATATTTCTACTATTGGCCATAGGCCCCCAAAACGGAAGGAAACCTTTGAAGAAGTCTCCGGCTTCCTGACCAACGGTATCTTCCTTGCTGAAAACACCTCTTGCTACTCTGGTCTTGTGATAATCTGGAGAGGCAGTGTATGTCGGAGGCAATAGTCGAGCGATATAGCATGAACCTGAAAAGTCAGCAGGCAGCCATGTATATGCCCTATCCTGACAAATGAAGTAGGTACCCCTAGCAGTAAGAAAGGCAGGGGAAGAGTTAGACGGATACACGTAAGTCTCAACGCACTCACTCTTCCCTAGCTGAGCTCTTGGATTTCTCCCATTTCCTTGCAAACAGACTTGACCTCGGTGAGGTACGACCCAAATTGGATGGGAGCTCTTACGCTTGCTTTCACCCAAACTAATGCGATACTCCGTAGAATTCCAACTCAGATATACTCGTAATTCATCTCTGGGATAAGATGGGGTGTTATTGACGTCTTTAATCATGTCAATGATTCCCTTGACTAAAGCTTTGTTGGCAGAGTTATATTTAGTGGAACGTGGTGGACGCGGGGGATAGGTCTCAAGGGCATAGACAAAAATAGTCTGAAAGGCCTGAAATGATCCATTATAGCTAAAAGGCAAGACCAGATAGGGAATGCCTTTATCCATAGTGTGTGGTATCAGACCACATACCCAGCAGTCTGTTGTGTTAACTACCAGTTGGTGTTGATGCAAGAGTTGTACAAAAGTGTTATTAATGAATTCTGAGCGTCGAGCTTGTTCGTGTTCAGGAAACGAGTGAAAAGAATGATACGAAGCAACAGTAGAAAAAACAGGGTCAAGGGGAGGCACTGTGGTTGTTACCGGTGTAAAAATTAAATGCATACAAAAGACGATTCCACCCACCAACGTTATTAAAACAATCAAAAACGTAATTGCACATTGCATCAGAAAACATTTGTTATGAAGAATCTTGTAAAGTCTATTTCTGCGAACATAAATTACATTCTCTCGGTGCAGCTCAGGAAGCTCCATCTTCTACAACCGCTCGCGACCACTGATGATGTGTACGTAGTTGAAAATGCCTCTATCAGCCCTGGGAGTTCCCAGAACTAACAGAAAGGCCGACCTTGTGTCTGGCCCCCGCAGATTCAACTAGGCACACAGCCGCGACCCTACGGCTACCCAGACGGCAAGGCAATTAAAACAACATAACATACATAGAAAAATACAAAATATTAGCAAACTTCCTGGCTGGAGGCAATGTATCACAATTTAAATATGTAAAATAGGCAGTTTCCTGCTTTATTTGTCCTTTGTGTGAGAAGGTAAGTTGTATCTCAATTTTCCTGGAGCTGTTTGATCCGGAAACAGTCTATTTTCAGCAGGGGTGGTAATGTTCAAGTTCGCAGATGGCAAATGTTCTTTTGATGCAGAGGACAAATGTTCGGAGTTCAAAGGAGAAGTTTCAGAAGGGGAGTCAGAGTTCGGTGAATCAGTAATCAGTTCTGCATCGCTGAAAGGAATGTATTTAGGAACTGGTTCGGTTTCAGAAGCACCGATTCCTTTTTTCACCCAGTTGTCATAAGGAAGTGGAAGAGGTACACGTTTTGCGTGCGTCGCATGGATCCAGTTCTTTCTGCCAGCCACACGTATAGCAGTCCTCGTCGCCAACAGGACCTGGAATGGTCCGACGAATTTGGGTTGGAGATTTCTCGTCCGTCCAAAGTTCCTGATGACCACTTGGTCACCGGGTTTCAGCTGATGACCTGGACTCTCCGGTGGCTTTGGCAATGCATCGAAAACCTGTTGGTGAATAAGACTCAATTTAGCAGTCAAGTCGAAAAGGTAATCAATTAACATTGGATATTCCAGCTGCTTAAACTCCTTCGGTCTAGGTACCCCCCAAATATTCGCAGGTCGACCGAATACAATCTCATAAGGGCTAAGCCCTACTCGAGAATGTACAGTCGCTCTTGTGGATAACAGAGCCAAAGGTAGTGCATCTGGCCAGGACAAACCCGTGGAGGCCTGTATCTTGGCAAGTTTCAGTTTGAGGGTGCCATTGTAACCCTCAACTAAACCAGCAGACTGGGGGTGATTCGCACTGTGGAACTTTTGTTTTATCCCTAAGCCCGCACACACACTCTGCATAACTTTCCCTACGAATTCACTTCCATTATCTGACCATACAATCCGTGGCATGCCGAACCTGGGGAAGTATTCCTTGAGAAGGATTTTGGCAGTGGACAAGGCAGTATTGTCCTTTAGTGGATATGCTTCGATCCACCTTGAAAAAGCACAGACCACCACTAGGACGTACTTAAGATTATTGCAACGATCCATGTGAATGAAGTCTAACTGGATCACTTCGAAGGGGCAAGAAGGAGGAGCGAAGTGACCAGCGGGTGTGGGGATTCCCTTGCCAGGATTATGCATCAGGCATATCATGCAATTTCTCACCACTCTTTTCTGCACACTTACTAATTCCATCATTCTTCCAGACTGGAGCCAACATCTTACAAATCCCTTTAGAACTGATGTGTGCTGCTCCATGCGCCATCGTTACTACCGCAAGCACATACGCATCAGGCAACATCCAACGCTGCTGTTCCGACAAATCAATCCAACACCCACTCGAGTCCAATTTACCCGTATTTTCTTTCCATGCAAGCTTTTCCTCCTCAGTCGCTTCTTCCTGAAGTGCTTTCACACTTTCCACTGTATCTTCACACATTCCAGACTCAGTAATCCATCTTGCAGACGTTGCAACATACATTCTACTCATCATATTTCTAGCTGTCTGTTTAGCGATCTCATCAGCAAAAGCATTTCCAAGACCAACATCATCTGTGATTGCTCGATGAGCACTGCACTTCACAATCGCAACTTCAGTCGGCAAGGTTAGAGATTCCAACAAGTCATTAACTAGCTGACCATGCTGGATCTTAGTCCCATGGGACGTAATAAAACCTCTTTCCTTCCACAATCGTCCAAAACTATGAGCTACGCCAAATGCGTGCTGACTATTTGTGAACACATTCACTCTCTTTCCCTTAGCTAAAACACACGCTCTAGTCAACGCAATCAATTCTGCAGCTTGGGCAGATTTCTGACTCACTCTTGCAGTCTCCACAATCGTACTCAAAGTCGTTACTGCATAGGCAGCTGTCACATCACCATTCTCCAACTTAAAACACGACCCATCAACATACAACGTGCCATCTGGATCTGACAACGGAGTGTCTTTTAAATCAATTCGTCCTTTTGTCTCTTCCTCGGTTCTGAAACAACAGTCATGTGGTTCCGAATCACTCGACTCCTGTCTAGTCGGCAACAATGTTGCTGGATTCAATACATTGCATCTTTTGATCTGAAAATGACTCGCTAACAGTGTCAGCTCATAGCGTGATAATCTAGCACTGGTGAGATGCTGCGTCTTTGTTCGGTTCATGAGTGTATCCACAGCATGTGGAACCATGACTACTAGCATGTTGTTCATGACCAAACCAGCAGATTGTCGAATGGACGCTGCAGCTGCCGCTGTAGCTCTCAAGCAGCTAGGCAACGCTCTGGCTACCGGATCTAATGTTGATGAAAAATACGCACAAGGGCGTTGTTTATCACCAAATTGTTGCGTTAAAACACTCAACGCGCAACCTTCTTTCTCGTGAACATAGAGTGTAAATGGCTTGCTGTAGTCAGGTGTACCCAATACAGGAGCTGAACATAGTGCATTTCGTAACTCAGAAAAGCTCTGCTGACATTGGGCAGACCATGGCACCGGACTCGGAACACCTTTCCCAGTCAAGGCCACCAATGGTTTTGCCAAAAGAGAAAAATTTGGGATCCATTGCCTGCAGTATGAGGTAATACCTAAAAACGCACGCACTTCTCTCTGTGTGCTAGGAACATTCATCTACGTAATTGCTTTTATTCTCTCTGGGGTCAACCTTCTTCCCTCCTTTGACAAGAGATGACCGAGGTAGGTCACTTCTTGGCAACAGTATTGCATTTTGGAAGGAGATACCTTGTGGTTCAAATCAGACAAATGATGCAATAGAGAAATTGTAGCTGCTTTGCAAGTTTCCTTGTCATCGGCAGCCACTAAAAGATCATCGACATATTGCACCAAGGCAGAACCAGGAGGAAGTACAAAAGAATCTAACTGACTTTTTAATGCCTGACTGTAAATGGATGGGCTTTCACAATAGCCTTGTGGAGCACGTTTAAACCTAAAGCTTCGGCCTCCTAGAGAGAAGCCGAAAATATCTCTGCTTTCCTCGGCTATCGGAATGCTGAAAAAGGCATTCTTCAAGTCGATCACAGAGAACCACGTGGCTGTAGCAGGGATCAACGTTAACAATGCAGTAATGTCTGGAACCACAGGAAACTGTGGAATCACAATTTTATTAACCTCTCTAAGGTCAATTACAAACCTATAGACTGGAGGCTTTGAAGGATCAGTGCGTTTCAGAATTGGCAGTACAGGACTGTTACAGACATTTCCTCTAGTTTCTTCTACTACGTCTTTTTTGATCAAATCTTGCACGATCAATAGGAGCGCACGCTCACCTTCACTAGAGATCTTGTATTGCGGGATTCGTGGAAATTTAACATTTGCTTTCAAAGTGACTACATATGGTGGAATTTCCAAGAGGCCTACATCGTTAGGACCAGTCGCCCAAAGAGTATCAGGGAGAGAACGCAGCTCTGGTGGGAGCGCATCCATTGACAAATACATCGGGGAGATGATTCTCTTACCTAATGTAAGCTGTACTCCTGAAGGAGAACAGTACAATGTCGCATATAGGCGTTTTAACAAGTCTAAACCAAGCAGATTTTCATTACAACCAGTCGTCAAAATCAAGAGGGCTTTCAATTGACGGGGTCCAACAGAAATAGACAAAGGACCAGATACGGGGTTGTAAACAGGGGCGCCTGAAAAACCTACAGAAACATTTGTTAAGCCAGACAAAGGTGCGCCAGGGAGTTTCGCATGTATGATAGAACTTTTTGCTGCACCAGTATCCAACAGAAACGGTTCGACTACACCTGATGTTGCTACTGCGACATAAGGCCCACTCTGATCTACTGGAACTGATACTACTCCCTCTCTTTGTCCATGGCTGTCCTAGTACTCATTTTGCTGAAATTCCTCACCACCTTCACAATAATCTTCAACATGATACTGTTGAGATCTAGCTGGCTGTGTAGATTGACCATTTCGTTGATCAAAATAATTAGAAGGGCGATCATTCGTTTGTGGAGGCATAGCACCTCGTCCTCGACCTCTATGATTCTGCATAGAATCACCACGACCTCTCTGAGCTGCTGCAGCATTATTTTGTGCCAGTACCGGACACTCATTCTTGTAATGACCTTCCTTTTTGCAATAAGCACATTGATTCCATTGGTATTGCGGTCTCTGAGAACCATAATCTGTCCTCTGATATGGCCCTTGCTGTGTGTTAGTCTGATTCGTGCGAGGCGGATACGCTTGTTGCAAAAGGACTTTAGTTTTTAAATCTTTCGTCTTTTTATCTGACTTTTCCTTCTCTTCTTTATCCCTATTTTCATAATACTGAGCAGTTGCAAGTATCTGCGCAGTCGTAGAGACAGCCCACGCACTTTCAGAATCTTTCAATTTATTACTGAGCTCTGGTAACAGATTGTGCACAAATGTATCAACAAATAGTCTCTGTCCTCCTTCCGTGCTCATATCCTGACCACTATGATCTACGAAAGTCTCTTCGAACCTGGTGAAAAAGTCGGAGACACTTTCGTCTTTCTTTTGCCTGCATGCGGACAACTTGTCCCAGTTAACGCGCAATGCTGGCATCAGAGTCTTCATTAAATTTATTATTCTACCGGGCAAATCAGCAATTAGAGGTTCAGGTTTAGAACCACCTATTTGTTGACCATCTGCCGCTATTATAGCTGCCCAATCACCACCTAGGGCAACTGGATGATTTTCTCTACGAATTTTAGCCCAAATTGGTTGTGGTACTACATTGCCAAATAACATGTCAATGTCCGCTAAATTCATTACGCAAGCTTCAACTGTCTGCGCTAACTCTTTGTAGTATCCGGCTGGATTCTTACGTGGATCTGGCAAGGCCTGTTTTACTGCTAACACTTCGGCTCGCTTCCACGGAATGTGTATCCACACTCTCTGGAATTGCGCCGGAGCGGCAGCAATACCACGGTGCGCATCAGCTTGCACAGCTTCGCGCCAAATTGGAGGAACCTCTCTCATAGGATATTGTCGATTCTGCTTCGTACTACGCTTTTCTAACTCTCTTGGTGAACGAAGGGAAAGATCGAATCTAAAATCTAAAATTAATTCCATTGCTTCTTTTATCTCCTGACCAACTATCATACCTGCTGCAAATTTTTGTTGAACTTGGATCAATTCATCCGGTACCTGTTCAGATTCGCTCTCTTCCCATTCTTCACGTAAAAGGGAACACATGACATCAAACACATAGCGCTGTGTCGGTTCCTTCCATTGCATGAATGTATCTAATACATCTCGCACACTATACCTCCCAACTTTCGAAATCCATCTAAGGGCAGTGGAGTCTAATATTCCATGTTCTTCACTACTAGGAAGCTGACTACGTCTCTGAACGGAGTCAGAGACAGGACTCCTAATCAAGGTTTTGTAAAAGGGAGATAGAATATTAGAGACAGAATCAGTGATTCTCCGACGAACAGAAAGCGGAGTCATATAGCTTGCAGAAGTTTGAAGAAGAGTAGTAGTCGGGACAGAAGAGACAGCGACAGTAGGGTTAACAGGCAAAGTAGCTTGTGAAACAGGCAAAGTAGCTTTATAGGTATAAGCGGTACAGGCATAGGCAGAGGAGCCGGCAACCCTGGAAGAGGGGGTGCCGGAGGAACATTGATAACCACAGGCACAACAGGAGCTTGATTCAGGGGAGCAGGAGCAGGTATACCAGGCTGTCCAGCAACCGGTAATTGAACATTCGGTAAAGGTGGAGCTGTAGCACCCTGTGCATACGGTGGGGGTGACCTCAACAAGTAAGACAACAGGGGATCCTTTTCGGGGTCCTCTACTATCTTAGCTGTACTCGATGGCAAGGCAGGATAGCACTTGTCTATCGCTAGATTAGGCTCTCTATTGGCCACCTCCATTGCTTTCTCAGATTCGTTGAGTTGCAGCTGCTTGGCAGACTGTTCTAAAGTCAACTCCTGTTCTTTCTGTTCTTTCTTCAATTTTTTAGTCTCTCTCTGTTTGGATTCTTTTCGCCAATAACAAAAAGAATCAAACATTGCCGGCCGGGCTTTCTTCTTAAATAATTTCATTTCTAAATTATCAAGAATTTCGGGTTCAAAACTACCATGCAGTGGCCAACTAAGGACACCGTCTTTCTCCGTATAGCGGATCCATACCTCGTTATAAGAGATAGGGCCCACACCAAACTTGCAATAAAGATCATAAAGGGGAGTTCCAATTGGAGGAACCGAACACGAGTCCTCCAACCGGGAATCCCTGTTGCAACCAAAACATGAAAACATACAATTTTTCCGACTTACCATTTTATAATCCGGAACACAGAACAAACACAAACAAAGGTGCGTGCTCGAACTAAGAACTTAGGCCTACCAAAGCGAACAAATGTATCAATACCCAAACTAAACCAAATGATTATCGCAACTAGAACAACCAGTGATAATCTTACGAAACCAAACCAAACCAAGAACTAAAAGGATTATCCAAACAGGAGCAAACCCTTACGAAGTAACCAAACAACTAGCAACCACTTAATACTTAACTGAGGCACTGAAGACGTCACCAAGGAGAAACCCGTCACGTCTCGCTGTACTAAGGTCTGCACCTCGGGTCCAAGACAGGGCGACGGTCAAGGCAACGGACCACTGCAGCCGTCCGAACGGGAACCCTCGTGGAAGAGAACGTCAGGCCACTTTTGCGATATGCCGGGATCGATGAAGTGGGGCGCCTCCCTCCGAAATCTTCACACGAAGCTTCTCGAACTCTTCAGGCTTTTGGACCGGAACCGAATGACGTCGCCCCACGTAGGGCGCCAATTGGAGTTCTGGACTTTTTGGTACCGTCCAGAGGTGTCAGGGACAACACCCGAAGACCCCTGAGTTCTACCTGTCTCGGTGCACAAATAAACAGAAACACGGGCTTCTCGATGGTGGCGTCAAAGACCAAAGGTTTATTACTGCAGGGACACAGAAGTCACAGAAACTACACACGGGCAGAATCTAGGAGAGTGTTCAAATTGCATTAAGTGGTTGCTCCTTAAATACAGAATATTTGGCTGGGGGCAACATTCTCCACATACTAGTGTGTTTCTCAAACATGATGTCCTAAACAATAAATATTTGGCGTTACACGGGAATCGTCAACCATATTTGATGTCAAAACATTACGAATGAGAAGTTTCCCACTGTTCCATCATAATCCCATGTCATCTTTACATTCAAGAGCCGGACCGCCTCATCGTAAATTTCGTTACCTCCCCCTAATAAAGGCCCAGAAGGAAAGGAGCAGAGCCAGGTGCAGAAGATAGAAAAGCAGGATAAGAGATGTTTGAGGATCGTAAATGGGCAGGGCTACCAGCTTAGGCCACCTAATCATGATCAGGCCAACGAACACGAGAACCAGTATAGCAGGACTGGCCTCGGGCAGAGGAGGCAGCTTCTGCCGAGTTATGCGGCCACAGCGTTTCTGTCCTAAGGTGCACGTGTCATAAGAGAGGTGAATCGTCGGCTAAAGCCTACGTGTCCTTAATCGAAATCAAATGATCAGAGGTCACTGCGTGTTCATTGACTATGTGAGGGCAAGAAAACAAGATGGATGCCATGATCTAAAATGGATGCCATCGGTGTATCGGAAATGTGGTTATAACAGGAGTACTCTTGCTCGTAGCGTAGCGAAAACCCCAGGATATACTAAATGGATCATTTGCGGTTCACTGGTATCAAAATTATGAGTTTACGACAATGTTGAAAACACGGGTTCAAATCGTCACGGAACCTCAGCCTATTTTAAAAACTTACCAGTGAAACTTGCAAAGGAACGGAGGCATCTTGAAGAAGGCGTCAAGCTGAAACCGGTCATGCCGTTTGTCTGTCAATATTTAACAACAAGGGGTGGTGATGGACAGAGTTTCTGAATTAAGCAGAATACTCTCACCCAGTCATGAGATCAGGGCTAGATCCAACACCGTTTTTTAGCTCACTGCACCATCCCAGCTCAGAACCTGGCTATATGCAAATTAGTCTGTTCCTGTCCCAGTGCATGATGGGAACAGGGCAAACCAAACTACCAAGCCAATTCTTACACTGGGAAGGAAACAAGCCACCGGGGACCAGTTTCAGGCATTTCAGCCGTCGTCGGCCCGGCTTGCTTGAATCCTGATGGTGCAATGAGCAAGGGACTCACATCTGAGTATACCCTTCCACGTTTAGGGTGGACAAAATATTTAACAACAAGGGGTGGTTGTGAGAAGTTGGCCCGATATGCAACGTTCGCTATTCTAGCGACCGCTATGTATCGTTCCAACGACCCTTATGGTGTTTGGTTGTAAGTCAACCTATAGACCAGCTATCCTAGTAGCGTGGATACGAGCAGTCTAAGGCTAAAGACTCGAGAGGGCGCGTTAAGCCAGCTGTTTACCACACATGTACCCCTTGAACACCCAGTGAAAGGACACCACACAAGTGTTATGAAAATAAACAATATATTTATTAAGAATCACAACAGCCCTGTACTCTTTATGAGGACAGGGTACTAAGCACAAACCAAATCTCTTTAGCAAATACTTCAAGTGCACAGTTTAAAACAAGTGTCCGAGGACACGGAAAGGTTAAGGCAAGTCGGAAGCGAGGGACTCGGGACCCTAGAGTAAGGAGGCTATGCAGGCACCGAAATGCTGAGTTACCTAGCCCCGAGGGCTGCGGCTGCACAAGTCTTACAGGCGTCGGGGTCTTCGCTGACGAGCCAGGAGCCGGAAGAAAAAGGAGTTGCTGGCCGGCGACCAGTGATGAATAGTTCGTAGAGATCCAAGCCTGGATCGGAGATTGATGGAACCTGAAAGCAGAGGGGACCAAGTTCGTACTACTAGCCAGTAGTCAGAGGGTACCAGGAAGGCACCAGTTGGCCGTCACCTCGACCAGGTGAGTGGGCGACGCCAGGCTCTGCAGTCTCACGGACCAGGAGGCGTTGTCGGCGACCACGGTGGAGGTGCGAGCTGTCCCACGACGGATGTCGCTGTCGGCGTCTTGAGTGGACCAGGAGGGTCCGGGGTGCTTCTCGAAAAGATGGAAGCAAGGGCCAGTCTGGAGCAACCAGACCGGCAGTGTTGATTCTCGGATGTCGTCACAGAAGGACACAAGCCAGCGGCTAGTGACCAGACAACGTGCTGAGCAGCGAGCAGAAGGGCCCCACGCAGATCGTGGAGATGCTGGGAGACTGCACTTCGGAGCTGGAGCGGCTCAGGGTCGGGGCTTCTCGGACCCCAGAGCACTCACCAGAGAGTTACCTCGATGGTCGTGCTGGTTTTTAAGAGCGTGCAGGTTCTGATGATGGCCGGTCCCTCGAGTTCTCGTCGCACCCACAGATCACAGCTGAGCTGATGACGTGGGTAGAGGTCAGAGGTGCCAGGGAAGCCGGTTCTCGTCGAGCTGGGCCGTCGGATTCCTTGAGGAAGGACTTACAGCAAACCGCAGAGTTCTTAGATGGTGCCCGCTGATGCAGGGTGACTACTCCTTAGCCACAAGGGAGAAATCTTGAGAAGAGTCTTGAAGTCCTTTCGTAGAAAGTATTCTTGATTCAAAGATGATCTAATTTGGAAGGGTCCCCGCTCCGGCCTTTATCCTAAAGAAAGGGGTGGGTACATGACTAGGTCCTGCCCTAAGGGTGGGACCAGGAAGGGGGGTAGTTACACCCCTCTCCCCTGCCGGACTTTCCCCAGGCCAGGGCTGTCGCCCCTGGAACTGGTTCTAACCGGCAGATGCGTAGTGAGCACCGGGGTGCCACTCCACAGTCACCTTCTCGCAAATGCCCTACCTACCCAGAATACACAAACCCTGTCTGGGACGGTGCGAACACCGCCCTCGACAGGAAACCCTTTGTCCAAGTGCTCCTCGCTGGAAGGACTCCCAGCAGCAGGAGGTCAGACTCGTGTCTGTGGTGGCAGCATCCATTTTGTGGAGCTGAGGCTTTCGTTAACTTTAACCGGGGTTCACAGTTACGTACATGTCGTGTCCCTCTAGAAGGGCGGGATGCTAACCTCGTCGCCAGGGTTGGTGAGAGGGCAGCGCCCCGATTCGTATGACACCTTACTCGACATGTCTTGATAACGCGGCACCGAAGTTACCGATGTGGTACGCGTTATCATGGAACAGCCATTGGGTCTTTTCTCCGCAAGCTGCAACCGGCTCGGCTCGGGCCAGAACACAGTTCACGCGAGCCCATGCACTCTGCCTTCAGGATTGTCAAGGCCTGCCATAGGAGTGACTGATAGGAACTCGGGTGTCCATTGGAGGGTTAGATATAGAGCTACTATATCCAAAGCAAAGGGTGATTACACGACTTCGCCCCAGCTGTCATGCAGCCAGTTGTGTCAAATTTTAGGAGGCCGGCCAGGGGTGGCACAATACATGCTGCAGCCCCTGGCGGCCCTGGGTACACCTATGCCCTGCGTTACGGGGTCTGATAAGGTGGCCCAGTACCAATTGGTAAATGCACCTAGGGTACATATCGTAATTTAGAAAGAGAACAGCCAGGCTGTGGGTCTGATTGGCAGGCCCGCAGCCAGAGAAAGTCGTAAACCAGTGAAACAAAAGCAAAAAATCTGGGTGATCATAGGATTGCAGACCCTACTCTCCTACATGACCCCCCCCCAAACGTCGGAACAACTAGCTAACCTTGACCAGGTGAGTCTTCTTGTTCTAAGTGGAAATATCTGGAGAGCCCATCGGCATTGCCATGATCAGTACCAGGTCTATGTTCCACTGTGAAGTCCATCCCCTGTAGGGAAATGGACCACCTAAGCAGTTTGGGGTTTTCACCCTTCATCTGATTTAGCCACAAGAGGGGCTTATGGTCGGTCTGAATCTTGAAGTGAGTGCCAAACAAGTATGGCCTCAGCTTCTTCAGGGCCCAAACCACAGCAAAGGCCTCCCTCTCAATAGCTGACCAATTCTTCTCTCTAGGGGTCAGCCGTCTGCTTATAAAAGCAATGGGCTGGTCTTGACCATCAAAATTCAGTTGAGAAAGAACAGCTCCCACACCCAACTCAGAAGCATCTGTTTGGACAATGAATGGTTTGGAGTAGTCCGGACTCTTGAGGATAGGCGCCGTGCACATGGCCTGCTTTAGGTCATCGAATGCTTTTTGACAGCTCGCTGTCCACTGAACCTTTTTTGGCATTTTCTTACTTGTCAGTTCATTTAATGGTGTCACGATGGAACCATAGTTCCTGACAAACTTCCTGTAGTAACCAGTCAGGCCCAAGAAAGCTCGAACCTGAGTCTGGGTGGTTGGAGGAGCCCAGTCCCTGATTGACTGTATCTTGCTCTCAAGTGGCTGAACCTGACCTCCACCTACAAGGTGGCCCAGGTATACAACCTGTGTCTGCCCTATCTGGCACTTGGTGGCCTTGATAGTGAGACCTGCTGCTTGCAGTGCCTCTAATGTCTTCCGCAGGTGGACCAGGTGATCCTCCCAGGTGGAACTAAAGACAGCAATATCGTCAAGATACGCCGCACAGAAGTCATCCAGCCCAGTAAGGACGTGATTCACCAACCGTTGGAAGGTGGCAGGTGCATTTTTCAGACCAAAGGGCATCACCACGAACTGATAATGCCCACCAGGGGTTGAAAATGCGGTTTTAGGCTTGGCGTCCTCAGCTAACCTGATTTGCCAATACCCAGCTGTCAGGTCAAACGTACTTAAGTAGTTAGCCGAAGCCAACCTAGCGATAAGCTCGTCTGCCCTTGGTATTGGGTGGGCGTCAGTCTTAGTGACTGCATTGAGACCCCTGTAGTCTACGCAAAACCTCATCTCTCTCTTACCACCCTGGGTGTGAGGTTTCGGCACGAGAACTACGGGACTAGCCCAAGGGCTATCCGAGGGTTCAATGACTCCAAGCTCTAACATTTTCTGCACTTCACTTTTGATGCAGTCTCTAACGTGATCAGGCTGCCTGTAGATTTTACTCTTTACGGGCAAGCTGTCACCAGTGTCGACCTCATGGGTGCACCAATCGGTCTGACTGGGTGTCAGAGAAAACAGATGTCGGAACGACTGAAGAACCTGTTTACAGTCGCTCTGTTGATGTTCGGAGAGGCTGCCACAAAAGACAACACCATCTACCGAGCCATCGTCAGGATTCTGAGAGAGCAGGTCGGGAAGAGGGTCACTCTCCTCTTCCTGTCCCTCATCTAGGGCCATGAGCAAACTCATGTCCTTCCTGTCGACATATGCTTTTAGCCTGTTGACATGAAGCACCCTGTGGGGGCTCCGGGGAGTTCCCAGGTCGACCAGGTAGGTGACCTCTCCCTTTTTCTCCAGGATGGTGTGGGGCCCGGACCATTTGTCCTTGAGTGCTGCTGGGGCCACTGGCTCCAACACCCACACCTTCTGTCCGGGCTGGTAAACAGTCAAGACAGCCTTTTGGTCATGCCAAGCTTTTTGGAGTTCTTGGCTGGCCTTAAGGTTTTCGGATGCCTTCTCCATGTATTCAGCCATCCGCGAGCGGAGGCCAAGCACATAGTCCACTATGTTGGCTGCAGGCTTTTTGAGAGGTCTCTCCCATCCTTCCTTCGCCAAACACAGGGGTCCTCTTACAGGATGCCCGTACAAAAGTTCAAAAGGGCTGTAGCCAACCCCCTTCTGTGGGACTTCTCTGTAGGCGAACAAGAGGCAGGGGATCAGGACGTCCCATCTACGCCGAAGCTTTTCCGGTAGTCCATGAATCATTCCTTTTAGGGTCCTGTTGAATCTCTCAACAAGCCCATTGCATTGTGGATGATAGGGTGTAGTGAACTTGTAGTTGACACCACATTCCTTCCACATAGCAGTTAAGTAGCTCGACATAAAGTTTGCACCTCTGTCGGAGACGACCTCCTTAGGGAAGCCCACTCTGGAGAATACTCCAACTAGGGCTCTTGCCACAACAGGTGCTGTAGTGGTCCTAAGGGGAATAGCTTCAGGATACCTGGTGGCATGATCCACTACCACCAGTATAAACTTGTGCCCTGATGCTGTCGGTGGTTCCATGGGACCGACGATGTCGATCCCCACCCGTTCAAAGGGCACCCCCACCACAGGCATTGGTATAAGGGGGGCCTTTGTCGTGCCACCTGACTTACCACTGGCTTGGCAAGTGACACAGGAGCGGCAAAACTCCTTGGTATCTTCGTTCATGTGAGGCCAGTGAAAGTGCGAGACAAGCCTGTCCCACGTTTTCGTCTGGCCTAAGTGACCTGCTAAGGGAATCTCGTGGGCCAAGGTAAGTAGGAAACCACGCTGAGACAAGGGGACGACCAGCCTCCTGGTCATGCCAGGCTTGGGGTCTCTTGACTCAGTGTACAGGAGTCCATCTTCCCAGTATACCTTGTGGGTACCTGTGGCGTTCCCAGCAGCCTCAGCAGCAGCCTGCTGTCTGAGGGGTTCAAGAGAAGGGCAGTCTAACTGGTCCTTCCCCAGGTCTTCCCTTGAGGGTCCCCCTGAGCCCAAGAATTCAACTTGATCAAGTTCGAACTCCCTAGGCTCAGTTTCCCTCAATTCCTGTAGGTCAGCCTCCTCTGAGACTTGATCCACGACCTGGGGCAAGGGGGAAGGCGCAGCCTTAACCCTACTGCTCTTTTTCCTGGGAGGTGTCTGGTCCGTTGTTCCAGGATCCAGCACCTGTTCAGTGGGGCACTTCCTGACCTGTGACCTAGTCACAGCGAACACATGTGCTGGCAAACCTAACATTTCCATGTGAGTCCGGTGCTCCACTTCTGACCATTGTGACGACTCCAAATCATTGCCCAACAAACAATCCACTGGGAGGTCTGGACTAACTACAACCTTCTTTTGGCCAGTTACCCCTCCCCAGGAGAAAGCTACAATTGCCATACTGTGATTGGTAGTGACATTGCTTGCATTGGTCACCAGGAATTCTGTACCTGGCATGATCTGTCCAGGGTCCACAAAGTTAGGCGTCACCATGGTGACGCTGGCACAAGTGTCCCTATAGGCCTGAGCCATCTTTCCATTTATGAAAGGCGTCTGTCTGTATTTGCCCAAGGTATTGGGACTTATGTCAGGGGACACGTCCGCGTCCCCCGTACTGACAAGGACAGCCTGAGTGAGTGTGCCAACTAAGTTGTCGCGCCCCTCAGAACCCAGGGTTAACCCTACTAAACCCTTGGGAGGCGCACTACCACTGCTGACTGTACTAGGGGGTACAGGTGCCTTAGGGGCTGCAGTGGCAGGAGTCTGCCCTCCTCCTTTCTTGGTGCACTCGCTAAACCAGTGAGATTTACTTTTACAGTACTGGCACCATCTTTTGGATTGGCCTTCTTTCTTCTTTTGGGGAGCCTGACCCCCACCCTCTTTGGGTTGTTGGGGACCTGTCGAAGACTTCTGGTCATTTTGTTCCCCCTTAGAATCTTTACCCTTCTGGTCTGCTTTCTTCTGACCACCTTGATTCTGGCCCTGGTTCTGTTTAACTCTCGTACGAACCCATTTGTCTGCCTTCTGCCCCAATTCTTGGGGAGAGGTCAGATCCGAGTCGACAAGATGCTGATGCAACAACTGGTTCTGACAATTGTTTAAAATTTGTTCTCTCATCATCAAATTATACAATCCTTTGTAATCAGTAACCTTACTGCCCAGCAACCAGCCCTCAAAAGCCTTAGTGGCACAATCGACAAAATCAGACCAATCTTGAGACTGCGTTTTCTGGGTATCCCTGAACAGCACCCTGTACTGCTCAGTGGTTAGGCCGAACCCTTCAACGAGTGTATTTTTCAAGACTTGGTAATTATTAGCGTCCTCTACCCTTGTGGTGAGGAGCTTGTCTCTTCCTTTTCCTTCAAAGGAGAGCCACAAGATAGCTGCCCACTGACTCTGGGGAACGCCTTGCACAGTGCAGGCCCTCTCCAAAGCAGTAATCCATTTGTGGATGTCGTCCCCTTGTTTAAAGGGGGGCACTATCTTCCCAAGGTGTTTCGTATCGAAACTCTTTTCCCTATTACTAGGTATATTGCTGCCACCAGTGGGGACTGCCCCACTTAACTGTTGCTCTCTAGCAAAAGCAAGCTTTTCCTTGGCCAGGGCAAGTTCTTCCCTTTCGATCCTCAGATTAGCTGCTCTTTCCTTAGCTTCGTACACTCTCCTCTGAGGGGATGTCATCCCTCTTTGAGAAGAGTTGCGAGAGCCATTGGTTCGAAGGGATCTGTTAGAGCCTCTTGATAGAGACCTAACTCGTCCATTCCCAATGTTAAGCGCACCTGACAGTAGCGCCGGGGGTCCCCCAGTACCACTATCATGTTTGCTTAAGTTGGACCGTGTCAGTCTGACGACTTCTACCTGTCCCTTATCTGCCTCGTCCCCAGAGAGATCCTCATCCTCATCCTCCTCGCCATCTTCGTTCTCAGTTGCGAGGTGAATGAGGTCAGGATCGTCCCGGGTTCCCTCGAGGGGAGGCATGCCTCCTTCTGGATTAGAAGGGCTAAGAAGCTTCTCAGCCTTTCTGGCATCATAAGTCTCCAGGAGACCAATCAGAAAGGAGGTGGTGGGGTTAGCCCCTTGCTTAATCTTCCTAGAGGTACATACTTGTCGTAACTCATGGAAGTTAAGCGCAGTATATCTTGACGGGATGACCTGTGGAGGGTCAACTGACACAAGGGGAGACTCAGAGTTTCCTCTTTTGTCCGACATACTGTTTCTAGTGTGGTGTAAGTGATGCACCTACCTACACTATGTGTTTGCCTACTTTTCCCTTGCTAAGAGTTGTAGCCAAGGTGTGCTAAGCCTTGAGGAGCTACAACAGCTGGTTCAGTAGAACTCAGAGTATTCTAAGCTTTAGTTATATGTACTAACAGTACTTGTGCGATCTTTCAACAAGATATTCTTAGGATACGTGTGGTAAAACAACAGCAAGCTCAAATCCCAACCGCTGCTCACCAATGTGAGAAGTTGGCCCGATATGCAACGTTCGCTATTCTAGCGACCGCTATGTATCGTTCCAACGACCCTTATGGTGTTTGGTTGTAAGTCAACCTATAGACCAGCTATCCTAGTAGCGTGGATACGAGCAGTCTAAGGCTAAAGACTCGAGAGGGCGCGTTAAGCCAGCTGTTTACCACACATGTACCCCTTGAACACCCAGTGAAAGGACACCACACAAGTGTTATGAAAATAAACAATATATTTATTAAGAATCACAACAGCCCTGTACTCTTTATGAGGACAGGGTACTAAGCACAAACCAAATCTCTTTAGCAAATACTTCAAGTGCACAGTTTAAAACAAGTGTCCGAGGACACGGAAAGGTTAAGGCAAGTCGGAAGCGAGGGACTCGGGACCCTAGAGTAAGGAGGCTATGCAGGCACCGAAATGCTGAGTTACCTAGCCCCGAGGGCTGCGGCTGCACAAGTCTTACAGGCGTCGGGGTCTTCGCTGACGAGCCAGGAGCCGGAAGAAAAAGGAGTTGCTGGCCGGCGACCAGTGATGAATAGTTCGTAGAGATCCAAGCCTGGATCGGAGATTGATGGAACCTGAAAGCAGAGGGGACCAAGTTCGTACTACTAGCCAGTAGTCAGAGGGTACCAGGAAGGCACCAGTTGGCCGTCACCTCGACCAGGTGAGTGGGCGACGCCAGGCTCTGCAGTCTCACGGACCAGGAGGCGTTGTCGGCGACCACAGTGGAGGTGCGAGCTGTCCCACGACGGATGTCGCTGTCGGCGTCTTGAGTGGACCAGGAGGGTCCGGGGTGCTTCTCGAAAAGATGGAAGCAAGGGCCAGTCTGGAGCAACCAGACCGGCAGTGTTGATTCTCGGATGTCGTCACAGAAGGACACAAGCCAGCGGCTAGTGACCAGACAACGTGCTGAGCAGCGAGCAGAAGGGCCCCACGCAGATCGTGGAGATGCTGGGAGACTGCACTTCGGAGCTGGAGCGGCTCAGGGTCGGGGCTTCTCGGACCCCAGAGCACTCACCAGAGAGTTACCTCGATGGTCGTGCTGGTTTTTAAGAGCGTGCAGGTTCTGATGATGGCCGGTCCCTCGAGGGCTCGTCGCACCCACAGATCACAGCTGAGCTGATGACGTGGGTAGAGGTCAGAGGTGCCAGGGAAGCCGGTTCTCGTCGAGCCGGGCCGTCGGATTCCTTGAGGAAGGACTTACAGCAAACCGCAGAGTTCTTAGATGGTGCCCGCTGATGCAGGGTGACTACTCCTTAGCCACAAGGGAGAAATCTTGAGAAGAGTCTTGAAGTCCTTTCGTAGAAAGTATTCTTGATTCAAAGATGATCTAATTTGGAAGGGTCCCCGCTCCGGCCTTTATCCTAAAGAAAGGGGTGGGTACATGACTAGGTCCTGCCCTAAGGGTGGGACCAGGAAGGGGGGTAGTTACACCCCTCTCCCCTGCCGGACTTTCCCCAGGCCAGGGCTGTCGCCCCTGGAACTGGTTCTAACCGGCAGATGCGTAGTGAGCACCGGGGTGCCACTCCGCAGTCACCTTCTCGCAAAAGCCCTACCTACCCAGAATACACAAACCCTGTCTGGGACGGTGCGAACACCGCCCTCGACAGGAAACCCTTTGTCCAAGTGCTCCTCGCTGGAAGGACTCCCAGCAGCAGGAGGTCAGACTCGTGTCTGTGGTGGCAGCATCCATTTTGTGGAGCTGAGGCTTTCGTTAACTTTAACCGGGGTTCACAGTTACGTACATGTCGTGTCCCTCTAGAAGGGCGGGATGCTAACCTCGTCGCCAGGGTTGGTGAGAGGGCAGCGCCCCGATTCGTATGACACCTTACTCGACATGTCTTGATAACGCGGCACCGAAGTTACCGATGTGGTACGCGTTATCATGGAACAGCCATTGGGTCTTTTCTCCGCAAGCTGCAACCGGCTCGGCTCGGGCCAGAACACAGTTCACGCGAGCCCATGCACTCTGCCTTCAGGATTGTCAAGGCCTGCCATAGGAGTGACTGATAGGAACTCGGGTGTCCATTGGAGGGTTAGATATAGAGCTACTATATCCAAAGCAAAGGGTGATTACACGACTTCGCCCCAGCTGTCATGCAGCCAGTTGTGTCAAATTTTAGGAGGCCGGCCAGGGGTGGCACAATACATGCTGCAGCCCCTGGCGGCCCTGGGTACACCTATGCCCTGCGTTACGGGGTCTGATAAGGTGGCCCAGTACCAATTGGTAAATGCACCTAGGGTACATATCGTAATTTAAAAAGAGAACAGCCAGGCTGTGGGTCTGATTGGCAGGCCCGCAGCCAGAGAAAGTCGTAAACCAGTGAAACAAAAGCAAAAAATCTGGGTGATCATAGGATTGCAGACCCTACTCTCCTACAGTGGTGATGGACAGAGTTTCTGAATTAAGCAGAATACTCTCACCCAGTCAAGAGATCAGGGCTAGATCCAACACCGTTTTTTAGCTCACTGCACCATCCCAGCTCAGAACCTGGCTATATGCAAATTAGTCTGTTCCTGTCCCAGTGCATGATGTGAACAGGGCAAACCAAACTACCAAGCCAATTCTTACACTGGGACGGAAACAAGCTTCCGGGGACCGGTTTCTGGCATTTCATCCGTCGTCGGCCCGGCTTGCTTGAATCCTGATGGTGCAATGAGCAAGGGACTCACATCTGAGTATACCCTTCCATGCTTAGGGTGGACAACATATTTAACAACAAGGGGGGGTGATGGACAGAGTTTCTGAATTAAGCAGAATACTCTCACCCAGTCAAGAGATCAGGGCTAGATCCAACACCGTTTTTTAGCTCACTGCACCATCCCAGCTCAGAACCTGGCTATATGCAAATTAGTCTGTTTCTGTCCCAGTGCATGATGGGAACAGGGCAAACCAAACTACCAAGCCAATTCTTACACTGGGAAGGAAGCAAGCTTCCGGGGACTGGTTTATGGCATTTCAGACGTCGTCGGCCCGGCTTGCTTGAATCATGATGGTGCAATGAGCAAGGGATTCACATCTGAGTATACCCTTCCATGCTTAGGGTGGACAAAATATTTAACAACAAGGGGTGGTGATGGACAGAGTTTCTGAATTAAGCAGAATACTCTCATCCAGTCACGAGATCAGGGCTAGATCCAACACCGTTTTGTAGCTCACTGCACCATCCCAGCTCAAAACCTGGCTATATGCGAATTAGTCTGTTCCTGTCCCAGTGCATGATGGGAACAGGGCAAACCAAACTACCAAGCCAAATCTTACACTGGGAAGGAAACAAGCTTCCGGGGACCGGTTTCTGGCATTTAAGCTGTCGTCGGCCCGGCTTGCTTGAATCCTGATGGTGCAATGAGCAAGGGGCTCACATCTGAGTATACCCTTCCACGCTTAGGGTGGACAAAATATTTAACAACAAGGGGTGGTGATGGGCAGAGTTTCTGAATTAAGCAGAATACTCTCACCCAGTCAAGAGACCAGGGCTAGATCCAACACCGTTTTTTAGCTCACTGCACCATCCCAGCTCAGAACCTGGCTATATGCAAATTAGTCTGTTCCTGTCCCAGTGCATGATGGGAACAGGGCAAACCAAACTACCAAGCCAATTCTTACACTGGGAAGGAAACAAGCTTCCGGGGACCGGTTTCTGGCCTTTCAGTCGTCGTCAGCCCGGCTTGCTTGAATCCTGATGGTACAATGAGCAAGGGACTCACATCTGAGTATACCCTTCCACGCTTAGGGTGGAAAAAATATTTAACAACAAGGGGTGGTGATGGACAGAGTTTCTGAAGTAAGCAGAATACTCTCACCCAGTCACGAGATCAGGGCTAGATCCAACACGGTTTTGTAGCTCACTGCACCATCCCAGCTCAGAACCTGGCTATATGCGAATTAGTCTGTTCCTGTCCCAGTGCATGATGGGAACAGGGCAAACCAAACTACCAAGCCAATTCTTACACTGGGAAGGAAACAAGCTTCCGGGGACTGGTTTCTGGCATTTCAGCTGTCGTTGGCTCGGCTTGCTTGATTCCTGATGGTGCAACGAGCAAGGGATTCACATCTGAGTATACCCTTCCAAGCTTAGGGTGGACAAAATATTTAACAACAAGGGGTGGTGATGGACAGAGTTTCTGAATTAAGCAGAATACTCTCTCCCAGTCAAGAGATCAGGGCTAGATCCAACACCGTTTTTTAGCTCACTGCACCATCCCAGCGCAGAACCTGGCTATATGCAAATTAGTCCATTCCTGTCCCAGTGCATGATGGGAACAGGGCAAACCAAACTACCAAGCCAATTCTTACACTGGGAAGGAAACAAGCTTGCGGGGACCAGTTTCTGGCATTTCAGCCGTCGTCGGCCCGGCTTGCTTGAATCCTGATGGTGCAATGAGCAAGGGACTCACATCTGAGTATACCCTTCCACGCTTAGGGTAGACAAAATATTTAACAACAAGGGGTGGTGATGGACAGAGTTTCTGAATTAAGCAGAATACTCTCACCCAGTCAAGAGATCAGGGCTAGATCCAACACCGTTTTTTAGCTCACTGCACCATCCCAGCTCAGAACCTGGCTATATGCAAATTAGTCTGTTCCTGTCCCAGTGCATGATGGGAACCGGGCAAACCAAACTACCAAGCCAATTCTTACACTGGGACGGAAACAAGCTTACGGGGACCGGTTTCTGGCATTTAAGCCGTCGTTGGCCCGGCTTGCTTGAATCCTGATGGTGCAATGAGCAAGGGACTCACATCTGAGTATACCCTTCCACGCTTAGGATGGACAAAATATTTAACAACAAGGGGTGGTGATGGACAGAGTTTCTGAATTAAGCAGAATACTCTCACCCAGTCAAGAGATCAGGGCTAGATCCAACACCGTTTTTTAGCTCACTGCACCATCCCAGCTCAGAACCTGGCTATATGCAAATTAGTCTGTTCCTGTCCCAGTGCATGATGGAAACAGGGCAAACCAAACTACCAAGCCAATTCTTATATTGGGAAGGAAACAAGCCTCCGGGGACCGGTTTCTGGCATTTCAGCCGTCGTCGGCCCGGCTTGCTTGAATCCTGATGGTGCAATGAGCAAGGGCCTCACATCTGAGTTTACACTTCCACGCTTAGGGTGGACAAAATATTTAACAACAAGGGGTGGTGATGGACAGAGTTTCTGAATTAAGCAGAATACTCTCACCCAGTCACGAGATCAGGGCTAGATCCAACACCGTTTTGTAGCTCACTGCACCATCCCAGCTCAGAACCTGGCTATATGCGAATTAGTCTGTTCCTGTCCCAGTGCATGATGGGAACAGGGCAAACCAAACTACCAAGCCAATTCTTACACTGGGAAGGAAACAAGCTTCCGGGGACCGGTTTCTGGCATTTAAGCTGTCGTCGGCCCGGCTTGCTTGAATCCTGATGGTGCAATGAGCAAGGGACTCACATCTGAGTATACCTAGGCTGTGGGGTTTTAGGTTTAAACCTATTTTAACTGATAAAACCCCACTGAAAGAAAAATAGCCTTCACCGGTGAAAACATATAAACACTGAAAAAACACCTGCACAACCACAAACTAAATGCCATTCAAAGAAAGGAAAAAGTAAGTGAAAGAGTCATTTTGTTCTTACTGAAGGAGTCAATAAAATGTAACTTTGTTTTACAAGCTAGCAGTAAGAAAGACTGGCTAGCATTATTCTGCTTGAGTTTTGTTCTTTAATGATGCCACAAAAATATTGTTTTTTCTTCCTTTTACTTTTTTCAGTTTTATGGCCTTTGGTCTAAAGATGCAGGGTTTAGATTCACAATTTAGGTTTAGTTTAATTATTATATAAACTGTAGAGAATCAGGACATATCAAACTCACATTTGATATTTTGGCTGCATTTGATTCTTTCACTGATAGGTAAAATGTCTAGTTTCATAAAAATCTTTCCTAATATGTGTCATCACATTTGCCCACAGAGAATGGGTAAAAACCCTTAATATATCAGACCATAGTTTCTAGTGGGTCAGTATTGATAGTAGGGTAATTGCCAACACCTCAGGCTTTAAACATTAAATGCAAGGTATAGTGACAAGTATATATATCACCAAGCATCTGGGATAGTGGTGAAAACGTGACACGAGACTTCTGGAAAATATGGAACACAGTGTCACTTGTTATGCTCTGCAAAAAAGGTTCTTTCCAAATTCAACAAAGATTGGAGTGATATTGTTTGTATTTGTAGTGATTCAGCTACGTAAATAAAAAATGTGTGTGATGACTTGTCAAAATTGATACCCGAGCTGAAGTGATTCCCTGTAGGAGATCCTTGCCACTTCTTAGATAGTATGCTGAAAGCATCTTTACAATCTTCAGAGTTAATGAGGGATGCTCTTGACTTTTTAGTCCATTCTGGTGCACTGTTTTCTTATGACCAGGAACTAAAATGCAAATATTTATCATTTCGTGCTTTATGTGGCATCAAAGAAAGAGTCATCGCAAATGTGCCCCTTAGCACACGGTTCTCAGCCCAAGTGGCTATGAATGCTGAGAGGGCCTTTTCTCAGAAGTTTACATGGGAAGGAAAGCGCAAGCGCACATGACCAAAGACTCATTGAAGAAGTATTGTATGGTGTGCTACAATACGATTAATTCGCAAAAATCTCTATGGACCTCATATACACTATACATACACTGTCTACATACCATGATCTTTCAGTGCAGAAAGCAAGCAATGATGAAAGCAAAACGTTCCATAAACACCGGAAAAACACTTTTTCTCTTGTTTTTGGTGGCGTGAAAATGTGTAACGACTGATAACAACTGTTTTTTAAGATATTGAAAACACTGAAAAAACCCCACCAGAATTTACCCAAAATAGAAACTGAAAACAGGACAGCCTAAGTATACCCTTCCACGCTTAGGGTAGACAAAATATTTAACAACAAGGGGTGGTGATGGACAGAGTTTCTGAATTAAGCAGAATACTCTCTCCCAGTCAAGAGATCAGGGCTAGATCCAACACCGTTTTTTAGCTCACTGCACCATCCCAGCTCAGAACCTGGCTATATGCAAATTAGTCTGTTCCTGTCCCAATGCATGATGGGAACAGGGCAAACCAAACTACCAAGCCAATTCTTACACTGGGAAGGAAACAAGCTTCCGGGGACCGGTTTCTGGCATTTCAGCCGTCGTCGGCCCGGCTTGCTTGAATCCTGATGGTGCAATGAGCAAGGGCCTCACATCTGAGTTTACCCTTTCACGCTTAGGGTGGACAAAATATTTAACAACAAGGGGTGGTGATGGACAGAGTTTCTGAATTAAGCAGAATACTCTCACCCAGTCAAGAGATCAGGGCTAGATCCAACACCGTTTTTTAGCTCACTGCACCATCCCAGCTCAGAACCAGGCTATATGCAAATTAGTCTGTTCCTGTCCCAGTGCATGATGGGAACAGGGCAAACCAAACTACCAAGCCAATTCTTACACTGGGAAGGAAACAAGCTTCCGGGGACCGGTTTCTGGCATTTCAGCCGTCGTCGGCCTGGCTTGCTTGAATCCTGATGGTGCAATGAGCAAGGGACTCACATCTGAGGATACCCTTCCACGCTTAGGGTGGACAAAATATTTAACAACAAGGGGTGGTGATGGACAGAGTTTCTGAATTAAGCAGAATACTCTCACCCAGTCAAGAGATCAGGGCTAGATCCAACACCGTTTTTTAGCTCACTGCACCATCCCAGCTCAGAACCTGGCTATATGCAAATTAGTCTGTTCCTGTCCCAGTGCATGATGGGAACAGGGCATACCAAACTACCAAGCCAATTCTTACACTGGTAAGGAAAAAAGGTTCCGGGGACCGGTTTCTGGCATTTCAGCTGTCGTCGGCCCGGCTTGCTTGAATCCTGATGGTGCGATGAGCAAGGGACTCACATCTGAGTATACCCTTCCACGCTTAGGGTGGACAAAATATTTAACAACAAGGGGTGGTGATGGACAGAGTTTCTGAATTAAGCAGAATACTCTCACCCAGTCATGAGATCAGGGCTAGATCCAACACCGTTTTGTAGCTCACTGCACCATCCCAGCTCAGAACCTGGCTATATGCAAATTAGTCTGTTCCTGTCCCAGTGCATGATTGGAACAGGGCAAACCAAACTACCAAGCCAATTCTTACACTGGGAAGGAAACAAGCTTCCGGGGACCGGTTTCTGGCATTTCAGCTGTCGTCGGCCCGGCTTGCTTGAATCCTGATGGTGCAATGAGCAAGGGACTCACATCTGAGTATACCCTTCCACGCTTAGGGTGGACAAAATATTTAACAACAAGGGGTGGTGATGGACAGAGTTTCTGAATTAAGCAGAATACTCTCACCCAGTCAAGAGATCAGGGCTAGATCCAACACCGTTTTTTAGCTCACTGCACCATCCCAGCTCAGAACCTGGCTATATGCAAATTAGTCTGTTCCTGTCCCAGTGCATGATGGGAACCGGGCAAACCAAACTACCAAGCCAATTCTTACACTCGGAAGGAAACAAGCTTCCGAGGACCAGTTTCTGGCATTTCAGCCGTCGTCGGCCCGGCTTGCTTGAATCCTGATGGTGCAATGAGCAAGGGACTCACATCTGAGTATACCCTTCCACGCTTAGAGTAGACAAAATATTTAACAACAAGGGGTGGTGATGGACAGAGTTTCTGAATTAAGCAGAATACTCTCATCCAGTCAATAGATCAGGGCTAGATCCAACACCGTTTTTTAGCTCACTGCACCATCCCAGCTCAGAACCTGGCTACATGCAAATTAGTCTGTTCCTGTCCCAGTATATGATGGGAACAGGGCAAACCAAACTACCAAGCCAATTCTTACACTGGGAAGGAAACGAGCTTCCGGGGACCGGTTTCTGGCATTTCAGCCGTCGTCGGCCCGGCTTGCTTGATTCCTGATAGTGAAATGAGCAAGGGACTCACATCTGAGCATACCCTTCCACTCTTAGGATGGATAAAAATATTTAACAACAAGGGGTGGTGGTGGACAGAGTTTCTGAATTAAGCAGAATACTCTCTCCCAGTCAAGAGATCAGGGCTAGATCCAACACCGTTTTTTAGCTCACTGCACCATTCCAGCTCAGAACCTGGCTATATGCAAATTAGTCTGTTCCTGTCCCAGTGCATGATGGGAACAGGGCAAACCAAACTACCAAGCCAATTCTTACACTGGGAAGGAAAGAAGCTTCCGGGGATCGGTTTTTGGCATTTCAGCCGTCGTCGGCCCGACTTGCTTGAATCCTGATGGTGCAATGAGCAAGGGCCTCACATCTGAGTTTACCCTTCCACGCTTAGGGTGGACAAAATATTTAACAACAAGGGGTGGTGATGGACAGAGTTTCTGAATTAAGCAGAATACTCTCACCCAGTCAAGAGATCAGGGCTAGATCCAACACCGTTTTTTAGCTCACTGCACCATCCCAGCTCAGAACCTGGCTATATGCAAATTAGTCTGTTCCTGTCCCAGTGCATGATGGGACCAGGGCAAACCAAACTACCAAGCCAATTCTTACACTGGGAAGGAAACAAGCTTCCGGGGACCGGTTTCTGGCATTTCAGCCGTCGTCGGCCTGGCTTGCTTGAATCCTGATGGTGCAATGAGCAAAGGACTCACATCTGAGGATACCCTTCCACGCTTAGGGTGGACAAAATATTTAACAACAAGGGGTGGTGATGGACAGAGTTTCTGAATTAAGCAGAATACTCTCACCCAGTCAAGAGATCAGGGCTAGATCCAACACCGTTTTTTAGCTCACTGCACCATCCCAGCTCAGAACCTGGCTATATGCAAATTAGTCTGTTCCTGTCCCAGTGCATGATAGGAACAGGGCAAACCAAACTACCAAGCCAATTCTTACACTGGGAAGGAAAAAAGGTTCCGGGGACCGGTTTCTGGCATTTCAGCCGTCGTCGGCCCGGCTTGCTTGAATCCTGATGGTGCAATGAGCAAGGGACTCACATCTGAGTATACCCTTCCACGCTTAGGGTGGACAAAATATTTAACAAAAAGGGGTGGTGATGGACAGAGTTTCTGAATTAAGCAGAATACTCTCACCTAGTCAAGAGATCAGGGCTAGATCCAACACCGTTTTTTAGCTCACTGCACCATCCCAGCTCAGAACCTGGCTATATGCAAATTAGTCTGTTCCTGTCCCAGTGCATGATGGGAACAGGGCAAACCAAACTACCAAGCCAATTCTTACACTGGGAAGGAAACAAGCTTCCGGGGACCGGTTTCTGGCATTTCAGCCGTCGTCGGCCCGGCTTGCTTGAATCCTGATGGTGCAATGAGCAAGGACCTCACATCTGAGTTTACCCTTCCACGCTTAGGGTGGACAAAATATTTAACAACAAGGTGTGGTGATGGACAGAGTTTCTGAATTAAGCAGAATACTCTCACCCAGTCAAGAGATCAGGGCTAGATCCAACACCGTTTTTAGCTCACTGCACCATCCCAGCTCAGAACCTGGCTATATGCAAATTAGTCTGTTCCTGTCCCAGTGCATGATAGGAACAGGGCAAACCAAACTACCAAGCCAATTCTTACACTGGGAAGGAAACAAGCTTCCGGGGACCGGTTTCTGGCATTTCAGCCGTCGTCGGCCTGGCTTGCTTGAATCCTAATGGTGCAATGAGCAAGGGACTCACATCTGAGGATACCCTTCCACGCTTAGGGTGGACAAAATATTTAACAACAAGGGGTGGCGATGGACAGAGTTTCTGAATTAAGCAGAATAATCTCACCCAGTCAAGAGATCAGGGCTAGATCCAACACCGTTTTTTAGCTCACTGCACCATCCCAGCTCAGAACCTGGCTATATGCAAATTAGTCTGTTCCTGTCCCAGTGCATGATGGGAACAGGGCAAACCAAACTATCAAGCCAATTCTTACACTGGGAAGGAAACAAGCTTCCGGGGACCGGTTTCTAGCATTTCAGCCGTCGTCGGCCCGGCTTGCTTGAATCCTGATGTGCAATGAGCAAGGGACTCACATCTGAGTATACCCTTCCACGCTTAGGGTGGACAAAATATTTAACAACAGGGGTGGTGATGGACAGAGTTTCTGAATTAAGCAGAATACTCTCACCCAGTCAAGCGATCAGGGCTAGATCCAACACCGTTTTTTAGCTCACTGCACCATCCCAGCTCAGAACCTGGCTATATGCAAATTAGTCTGTTCCGCTTTTGGCCACCATAAGTGTGGCAGGGTATGCTCAGACATGAGTCCCTTGCTCACTTTGCCACTGGATTCCAGCAAGCCGGGCTGAAGATGGCTGGAATGCCAGAAACCGGTCCTCGGAAGCTTGTATCCGGTCCAGGGAAGACATGGCTTTGCAGTTCGGGCTGGACTGTTCCCATGAGGCACAGGGTCAAACTAATTTGCATAAGGCCATGTCTGAACTGGGGTGGTGTGGAGTGCAAAAAAAACCGATAGATTTGGGCCAAGATCTCTGTACTGGGGTGAATGTATGACATTGTTCTGCATTCTGTCCATCAACTGTGGTTTTTGCATTAATGATACATGGCAGAAGATGTAGGCATCATGTGCCCTCCCTGGATTTTTGTCAAGAACACTGATGAACATCCCCAGTTGGTCCACTATGAACTGGACATTGATGAAATATGTGTTCTTCTGGTTCCTGAAGAGGTGAAATATTGCAGCAGGAGGCACCAATTGCAATGCTGTAAAATCCTTTCTTGGTGTCTAGTTGCTGTTGTTGAGTTTTGGGGAAGAGGCGGTACTGTGGTGTGGATTTGATGATGGCATCCAAGAGAGGGGTGGGGGATGCAGAGAATGCTCCCTGTGAAATTCCTGCCAATCTGGCTGTGGAAATCTAAAAGGAAGCACAGTCATAAGTTTTGCATGCTGGGGAATGTTTGTGGGCAATACAGTTGGTGGCTAGAGTCTTGGTCCAATCTTATGATGCAGTTGAATGATGGACTCCCTCCTGAGTTTGTAGAATTTTATGACGTTATGCTCTTTGAGGTCAATGAGAGATATGCACTGCCGGAACACACGCTTCCTTATCCTTTGCTGCCTAAATGGGGTTGGGGTTGGTCGTAGTCTCCTAGAGACTCCTAGTTGCAGGAAGACGACCTCTATGGCATAGAAGGGCTTGCCAAAATGTTTTGTAGTATTGCTCTTTTTGCACCACAGCCACTGTGTCATTTCATACACCTGTGTTGCTGATGTGCAGCAGTGCTGACACATTGCAGTCTTTGCAATGAGTTTCACAATGATGCATGATGCATTGGCAAACCCATAAATATGAGTGTGTAAAATTTACGACACATATTGTGGGAGAACACCTACATTGCATATATTATAATATTCATGTTGCAGCTGGTTTCAGCATAGTTTTTGCCCTACACAAGCCAAATAAAATGATGCATTATGCCAAATGTCATGTGTCATTTTATAAATATTACTTACTGCTTGCGCTGCTGCTGCGTCACAATTCGCAGCTCCAGCGCAAGCCTCTCATAAACATGCCCCGGAGAGTACACAGTAGGTACAGCTTCTGATACCATGATGTGGGAAAATAGCACCAAGTCATGTACTTGGCCGGTTTTTGTCCAACTCAATAGCACCCTCAGCTTACGAAATTAACATTCTTAGCCCCACAACAACATTACAGATTAGATACAGCTGCTAGCACCATCACCCACACAACATGACTCTAAGGCATCTAACTGGCTAAACGTTTGCTAAATCAGCTGAAACTTTACCCTATCTTACGAGTACACATTTGAAAAAAATATCTTGACACCCTTATGTTCGAAACAAAGTTCCAAGGCATTCAATTATCTGAACATTCTCCACCCCAGTGGCAAGCACTTCTATCATTCAGAACACATATCTATTTACGTAATGCTCCTCACAATCCATAACAGGATCTGGCTGGCTGATCTAGAGTGAGATGAAATGAACTACTACACACTTACATACCACATTCATTAATAACTGTTTTATGCTTTGGCACCTAGCTGGCAATAATGTGAACATTTCTTAGAATTTGTTGCAGGTCTAAATCCGACATACATCTGGAAAATTAATCTCCTAATAATGTCTGAAATGAACCATTTAATTTAACAGAGTGTAATCTGTTGTTTTTTACTGAACTTCATTGCTTTAATTCTTTATAGAGTTGTGTGTTGCACTTGAGTACGTGAAGATCATGTTTTCTACATGAATAAAAACATCGACTTGCAGTGGTACGCGTTATTAACATCAAGGTATTGCTACTGGATTGAAATTTTCGACACGTTTTACTTTTCTAGCGTCAATTAGAATACATTCTACTAATCAATCAACAGAGTTTTTCATTGCATCTCTTTGTATTGATTTTCTCTTTCAATCTTCAGCAAGCGACATGATCAGAATAAACAAGCAATTGAATATATGCTTTTGTGTGATATTTGACTTGGGTATTTTAACTCTTGAACAGAAACTATTTCAATTAAACTGCTCAGTTTGTCAATATTTCTTAAAGAGCCACCATGTCTTGAAAGAGAAAGCATAATTAAACATTAATTAGATGTAAACCGCGCTGAAAAGAGAAAACGTACTTTGTGAAAGTTGTCAAGCTGGAGGCAGCATAACAGTTTGAATGTGGTGTTCATGGATTGGCAGTGCTCTGTTTTAATAGTAGGTCATTCAAAGAGAATACAGGGACCTATAGAAAGAATGCCATAATAGATAGCATAGCTGCTTCTGAGATGATCGCTTCAATCAGAGCATAGCAAATATTTTTCTCGTCCCTGTTCTGCATCGGGTGCTGACTGAGAGATTGTTCTGTGGTGGAAGAAGCCACCACATCTAGTGGATAAAAACAGAATTGAATTACTTTATTTATTTTCAATTTGATTTAAGGTAGATAATCCACCCATCTTTCATTGTTAAACAACGTTTTGATGAATTGTTATGTTCTAGTTAAGACGTAAAACACCTATCATTTTTCATATTGCTTTAGTCTTCTAGGATTTACCAGGGTATTTTATGATTCATAACAATAACTGTATATGTAGCCTAAACCTAAAAATGTAATTGTCTTTTGATATTTAAATACTATATATTTTCTTCACCTAGCTCTGATACTCCTTTTATTACCTGAAGAAGGCTATAAACCATAATAGGCACTTCTGAAATTACAGCCAGTAACCTGGAGAACTTTGTTTCGGTTATACATTAATCACTTACTCAACAGAAAAGTGCAATGCCATCAATCACTTCAATGAAAAAAGTCAGAGCGTCTTACAACACATCAATAACACCAAGCATGCTTCTTTGGTTGCACCACCCTTCCTTTCCTGTAGAATCCTGCAATGGTCAGCCATTAAAGCATATCTCTTGCAGATCTCACCAATATCTTCAACTCCCTCAAAGCCAGTTATTGTTAAGATGATGTCCTATCATTGTCCTTTATCAAGGCTCTCTTTGGGGATGAGCTCACCTCTAGTCACCCTTGTCAAAGACTCCTTTTCTTAATTCATCTTTCCAGGAACCCTCAAGACATGATAGATTCTCACACTCATAAAGAATCCTTCTCTAAACATTGATGACCTTGCCAGCTACTGGCCAATCACTCGTCTACCTTTCATCAGCATAATCATTGAGCAGTCTTTCTTCAATTCCAAGATATCATACGCCATGCCCTTTTGACCATAGATGAACGTGACGTCGGCCTTCTGATATTGCTGGAATTCTCCGCTGTCTTCAATACAGTTGACTATCCCACTGTCATGCACACCCAAAGTCTTGAATGGGATTTACTGGCAATGTCCTTCACTGGTTCTTCTGCTACCTTTCCAACCAACACCAGTTTGTTCACATGGCCACCTCCGAGTCCCTAAAGATCCCTGTCACCTGCGGAGTCCCCTAGGGTTTTTTACTGTCTCCTCTTATCTTCAAATGTTACAGCGTGGTACATCTACTTGAAGCTCAACCAACCAAGACAGAATTCCTCTTTTTTGTCAAGAACAACAAACAATAACCAGTACAAATCAGGCTCAATGACGTGAATCTTGACAGCTTCCAATCCTATCTTTCTCCAAATGGCAAGGGACCTCGATTCACCCTGCACTTCTCTCTTAAGAAACACATTGCAAAAAAACCCAGATATGTCCTGGTATGAGCGCTCTCTTCCAAAGAACATGAAACAATGTTTCCAGAAAGTGTAATCAGAACTGCTTTGCAAGCACCTGTACTTTCGTATCTAATCTGGATGGTGGTAGTGCCCTGCACCATGGCCTCCCAGGTTCAACACTGGCACTCCTTAAGAACATCCCATGTGCCTCAGCCTCATCCAGGTCCTAAAAAATATACAATCACTTCCATCTTGATGAAACTCCATTTGCCCCCCTTGCCAGTACACACCAAATTCAAAGGCAGCTGCATCATTTATAAAGCCATAATAACCTTCCCCCTGACTTATCTTGCAGACAAGTTCAAAATTTCTGGTAGTTCTCGACACACCTGTACTCAGGGCCCCATTAGACTGCAGACTAAGGAGTATAAAAAAGAAAATAACATGGCAGGTCGCCTTCTCCATCTGTGCAAACATGATCTGGAAAAAACTATTGCCTATCCATCAGGACCAGGCCAACACTGCTCCAATTCAGGAAAGAGTTGAAGGCACACTTCTTTAAAGAACACTACATCACGATACATTAATCTTCCTTAACCCAGCCATCTCTTTTCTCTCTTATCATTCATTGACTTTAGGCTTGGGTTTCACCTTTTGGCTAGGTTGGCACAATTAATATATATACATGCATAGATATTCAGTTGTCCAAGAAACATTTAAATGACGGCGCAACACATTTTTGTGGTCTAACATTGAAGAACAAATAATGTGATGCCAGAACAAACAAGCCACCTTAGTGAGAGATGCTTCAGTGCAAAAAACACACTTGACAACCCAGTACAAAACTCTAAATTTGTTGAACCACTGTGGCTTTCATCACTCATTTAGTACTAGGATGACAAATTTAATTGCAGTTGGTCAGCGGGTTTCTTATGCCGAAGAGGCTTCCACAATGTTGGCATGTTGGACTTGTCAGCACTATTATTCTGAGATGACATGCTCCAAAGGTCAGGCTTTACCTTTGGAAAATAGAAATAAATGTCTCTAACTAGAAGTTATCTCCCAGCGCATGGGAGACATTTGTGCATATTTCCTGCTTGTAATTCCAATAGATAGTGTAGTGGACCTGGAACATAAATAGCTGAGAAACATGGTATCAGAGCCTCAGTTGATTGACATTTTGATTGGGAGCTGATTTACCCAATCATGTTCCGGATGACGTAGTTGGCTCTGAGAAAAATACCATACAATGCACTCTAAAAGAGGCGAGGATGCAAGAGGTTGGTGGATGGGAAAACCACCAATTTTTGGTGGCTACCTTGTTGCCAAGCATCTATAAAGGAGGCCCTTAATTACTTAAAGGTAAAAATTGGAAACTCTTCTTCACTGCTTTGACTATGAAGGAGTGGGGTTTTCTAAATCTTAATCATTAGATATCACGCCATTGGTCATATGGACCTTTGTGCTCCACCAAAGAGAAGTTAAAAGGAGCAATTATCTACATCAAACCCATATATATGATAGCATTATTTTATAACTTCAGTTCAGTCAATAAAGAGCAATTGTGTGATTTAAAGGGCTTTATTAATCAAATCTTTAGTTTTGTTATTAATTCAATAAGCATTAGTCTTTTAATCATTATCATTAGAAATGGACATAATCCAATAATCTTCATTTCACAATAAGCAAAAATACAATATTGGTAAGTACGACAGTTAAAATGGAAATAATATAGCAAGCGTCTACTATAAAGGAATTTCCTTCATCTAAATTAAATTAAAATAGAATAATGTGTCTGTTAAGAAACCCAGTAAAGATTTCTGATGACAGAATAAATGCATAAGCATAACACTCTTGCAGTTCAAATAAAAGAAAGGGTCAAGCTGGAAAGTATTTTCAACTTTATATCAGCAGACTTCTAACAAAAAAAGGATATAGACTCAAAAGTAACCTCTGATGAAGAGAAATTTAGTCTCAAGAAACCCAGCGATGGTACCCCAGAAAAGACGAGTGAGAGGAGCCTTCTCTACTCTAGGTACACGCACAAATATAAACACACAATATTATAGAGGAAAAAAAATATTCATTTTCTTCAATCAATAGGTAAACTCCCCAGTTTCGCAGGTCTTCACAATAGGCCATGAACACAAGCCCTGAAAAAGATACTTTGACCACATTTTGTGGTTCAGATAGTTCTTCCCGTGAATCAACCTTCCTGTCGTCTCCTCTCCTTCGAGTAAGGATAGGATAGGATAGGATGTACATTTGTATAGCGCGAATTGCTGCCCGGAGGCGTCCAAGCGCTAAGAGAACCGAGTACCTACAACAGGCTTAGAGGGGAATTAGGGATGAGATTATCTAGATTGAGTGAAATAAATGGGTCTTTAATTGTCTGCGGAAGGTTGAGAGGTTAGAATTAGCTCTAAGGTACAGTGGGAGGGCGTTCCAGGCTCTAGCACCGTTGAAGGAGAAGGTCCTGCCTCCGGATCTAGATCTTTTTATTTTGGGGGTTTTTGCAAGAAATATTTGACTGGAGCGGAGGCTTCTGTTGGGCACATAATGGGTAATTAAGTCTTGGGTAATTTTTGGGCCAGTGTTCCAGAAGGCCTGGTGCGCAGTGCACATGGCTTTAAACAGGACCCTCTGTCGCACCGGTAGCCAGTGGAGGGTAGTCAGGCCTGCTCTCACTGACTGTCTGCGGGGAAGGTCTAATAGAATGCGTGCTGCGCAGTTTTGAACTATCTGGAGCCTTCTGAGGGTGGATTCGGGGGCATCAAGATAGAGTATGTTGTTGAAATCGAGTCGCGATTGAATTAAGCCTTGTATGGCAGTTTGTTTGGCCTCCCAGGGAAGGAGGGGGAGGATTCTTTTCAGCATTTTCATGATGCCAAAACAGGTGGCCGAGAGTTTTGTGGACTGCGTGTTAAAGGACAGGGATCTGTCAAGCCAAACTCCAAGGCTTTTGATACTGTTTTTGGGAGTAGGTGGGGGGCCCAGACTGGGTGGCCATAAAGAGGGGGGAATGCTGGGGTCTGGGGAGCCCAGGATCATCAGCTCCGTTTTGTCCCCATTCAGTTTTAACGAGGAAAGGGACATCCAGGTCTTCACTTCCTCGAGACACTCTCTGAGCCCGCCTGGAGCCGATGGAGTGGCTTCCTGAGTCATGGAGACCACCAGCTGCGTATCGTCCGCGTAGGAAATGATCTTAATCCCATACGGACGGACGACGTCAGCCAGTGGCCTCATGTACAAATTAAAAAGTGCAGGGCTTAGAGATGATCCCTGAGGGACTCCACAATTCAAAGGTCTGCTGGCAGAGACAGAGTCGTCTTCAAACACACAGAAAGATCTGTCTTGGAGGAAAGATTTGAACCAGGACAAGGCTTTGTCTTCAATCCCAACCTGGGACATGCGGTATAGCAGAGTGTTATGGCTAACCGTGTCAAAGGCCGCGCTGAGATCAAGGAGGATCACTGCCACTGATCCTCCTTGAGTAAGAATCTCACTATCAGTTATCTAATACAAAACAAATGCCTATTCACTACCTAACAGACAGCTTCTGGAAAGTTACAGCAACAGAGAGAAAACATTTGGGGCCCGATTCACAAAAGTAATCTGAGACAAAAATCTAACTTTATGACTTTCGGTATTCACAAAGGGCATTTAGGAGTAGTAAAGTTAAGATTCCTAACTTTACTACTCCTAAATGCCCTTTGTGAATACCGAAAGTCGTAAAGTTAGGATTTTGTCTCAGATTACTTTTGTGAATCAGGACCCTTGTGCTCAATGTGGAAAACAGGCCTTTCAATGCTAGTATATTATATGCGGTTAAAATGGCATCAACAGTTAGCCTAATTTAAAGCAGCAGATTATGATTTCTCATGTAGGCATATACTGCCTAAGTATAGTTACCTTCTACAAATATTTATTCATAATAATTTTATTATTTAAAACAGGCTTTGCCACATTTTATTTGAGTTAATTATTTATTTGAAAAACGAAGAATTCACAGCATCACCTATTTTAGGTGAATATTATGATGTGCAATAATTTGCAAATGGATTTGCCTAGAAAACAATGAAGAAATGTTTAATATTAAATTAAATTATAGTTAGGGGAGTGTCTAATGATGTTTTAAAAGCTGGAAGCTGGAAGAAAAGAGAAATATTTGACACTCAGGACACCATGGTCCTGCAGAACCCAAGCGACACCATATGGGTTGAAATCTGGGATTTTGACTCCAAGCGGAGCCCCTGTCACCGAGGTAGGGCCTATCACTACTGTCAGCTGAGGACTGAAGGGTGGGAGGTTCTGGGCAGGAGCTGTGAGATGGTGCAGCTGAAGTTTGAGGGAAGTGCAGCCTGAGTGATCCTGGTTCATGGAGACCTGCATACAGGGAGGCACGGAATCTGTTGTTTGGAGTGACATCACCAACCACAGCATTATTATGGTAATAATCATTGGATTCACAGAGATCAGCAAGCAGAAATGGACAGAAGCATACAAGGGGCTGGGAGGAGCAACATTACCCACAGCAAAGGATCACTTGGCATGTAAAAAGCCCCTACAATCTGATTTATATGTGTTCTTCCGGTGTCCCGTGGGACCGGCCGGTCCCCTGACACAGAATCCGCCCACCACTCTACAAGCCATGGTCTTCTATGCCTAATGACCTGAGCCCGCATTGAGGTAGGGCTAGAAGAAGACAAAAGGCGAACTCCAGTCTCTTGGGGACACAAGTGCCAAAGGGATAGCCAGCCACTGGATCATGAACGCAGTCACCATGAGAGCTTGAAGAAGTGCATGACACGACCCTAGAGTGAGCACACACATGAACTGAATCCCCTTGGGGGGTAGCATAGAGGGCGGACATATTGGTGGGGAGACAGCTGGACTAGGCTTCGGGGTGCGGTTTCAGAAGGGCTTTGACCCCCTCAATAACAGTAGGCTTGGGCCTTGCCTAATGACTGTCTTCTAATACAGCAACCAAGGGGTCCAGTGAATTGACTGACTGCGGTTCTGACTGCTCGTCCTGACCTGAAGATTCACCGTGGGGTCAGGCTGGTCAGAGGTAGATCGGACTTGCTGAGAGCCAGAGTTTGTGCTTAAGCTCGCCTGTGCAACAGGATGAAAGACAAGGGACCACCAGCAGCCAAACAAAGTGGATCTACTTATTTTACACAAAGGTACTCCAAATAAATACACCCAGCCTGGCAGACCCTTGACACAGATGGTGCAGGACAGTCAGCCTGTTGTGGTCCCAGATAATGCAGCCCCGTTAGCCTCCATCACCCAATCATGTGTTGTCCTAGACGCCAAGGCTCAGAGTGATGCTGCTGCAACAATACCTCTGCAATTCAGTGGAGAGGATCTCAGAGGCCCAGGTCTTCGTGGTAGAAGATTCTGTTGCAACCCTGCAGGCTACCATGTCAAAACGTACCTTTGTGATCAGGGAATCGGTGGCATGCATGGAAGATGCTAAAGGAAGGGCGTGCCGCAATAACCTAAGCTTTATTGGATTTCCAGAGCATTTTGCGGGTGCCTCAATGGAGTATTTCTTGGATCAATCATGACTTTCTGCTAGCGGGAGCCCTCTCCCCATGTTTGATGGTCGAACGGGCCAACAGGGCTTTGGTGCTCCGGCCTCCTCTGGGGACCAGGCCCCGCCCAGTTATTGCAAAACTGGTGAATTACTTGGACAAAGACATCATCCTAGAATATTGTAGACTACAGGAAAAGATTATGTACCAATCGCATGTTATTATATTGCAGGACTATAGTAGGTTGGTGCAGAAATAGCATCAATCCTTTCAAGCTGCAAAACAGCATTAATGTGAATTAAATATCAGATAAATGCTTAAGTATCCTGCAAACCTCAAAGTGTTGTATACGTTTCAGACACTCTATTTCAACTCCCCAGAGCAGGTATTCCAGTGAACCGATGAACGGATCCAGATAAAACCTTCATACACCTCCATGCCTGGAGTCTGACTCTTTTCAGAGTGACTAGCAGAATAAGAACAAAAAGGCACCGGCTACTGATTGCCACAGATCCCGAAAAACATGGTTGTGCTCCAGAATGACAGATAACGTGCAGGCAGCTACAGGGGGCTCTTTGTCATCTCAGAAATCTGGTGCAGGATCTCCTGCCTGATGATGGAGGTACCCATATTGGACAATGATACCTTCGATCCTCATGGTGTATGATGCTATGTATGGCCACACAACACAGTAACCAGGGCCTTACGTCCTCCTACTAATATGTTCATGTTGGGTACAGGGATCCATTTGGGTGGGCCAGGACAGACCCCCAGTTGGGGTCTGCCAACATCACATTCCTCAACAGATACTTTGGTGTTTTGGAGTATGGGGTTGGGGAGTGTTACATTTCAGTTGCTCTTGTTACAAATATTACTTTAGAATAATGCCCTGTTGTTTGGCAATGTTGCTACTATTGGTATGTTTCAGTGTTTTTCTTCTTTTTCCCCAATAGAGCCTGCTAGAAATTGATTCGCTCGCATACCCAACAAGTGACATAGCAACACAATACAATCATGTGTTCCCAGACGCAGACATGTTCCTTAGATTAAATCAGATTATTGTCATAAAAATGTAAATAAGGTAAGGTTAATAACATAAGGTGAAGAGAGAGGCAGTTCTATAGCAGGCCAAGTGGATGGGGGCAGACTTACCTCATAGTTAACAAGGTCCCATTTTTGGCCAGATGGGGATAGACATACATTTATCACTAGGGATTCTCCCGGGTTTCCAGGGGCCATGGGATCTTGATTAAACAGACAGTCCCCTTCCAGCATCTCAGGACATAGGCTGATAAATATGGGAGATACACAGTGGTTTCAAGGATGATCCATGGAGAAACTATCATATTGCTGAGTGTATATACCCGACACCCTCAGACACTCCTTTATTAAATTTGTAATGGGGCTGTAAGGTAAGCTACCAGATGGACTCATGGTGTTGGGGTGGACTGGAACGAAGCCATCGCCCCAGCGGTAGATAGGTGGCACCCACTGGGGCTACCTCTGTCATCCGGCCAGATGCCCTTTTCCTCCTTTGGCTCAATGCTGGGCCTCGTAGACATATGGCAGGTGAACAACCCCTTCACAGGTGGCTATACCTTTCATTCAGAAGCACATGGCTCTTACTCCTATCTAGATTATGTTTTGGTTCCCATCCATCACTTAAATGAGGTGAGGTATATCTCTGTGCTCCCCAGGGGCCTCTCTCAACACTATCTTCAGATGCGACACCTGCCCTTGATGTCCCATTGGCGCCTGTTGCCATGGCATCTTCAGAGCCTGGAGTATCACAAACATTTCAAATATTGCATAGATGGATATTTTGCACATAATATAGGCACTGTGTAGTCCCCTAAAACTCTATTGGATGCCCGAAGCCCACACTTTGGGGGTGGGACATCAGTTACTGTACCGGAGAGTGTCAGCGCAGACTGCAGGACAGAAACGATCTTGAGACAAAAATTTGTGGCGTTGAACTTGCACGCCACCAACCTGCAGATGCATAGACAACTCAGCCTGGCACTGCAGCAGTACCACCAGGTGAGGCACAGTTGGCATGGCAGGTTCCTCAGAACCGTGATCATCAGGGGAGGGATAAATCAAGTCAATTACTACATAGACTATGCCAGGGTACCACCAGAATGCCCCCTTTTCCTCTAGTATTAGTGAGGTGGGGTACCTTACAGATCCAAGAGACATAGCGAGTACCTTTGCAACCCATCTTGAAGGGATTTACACTAGGAAAGAGGTAATCACAGAGACACAAAAAGAAGAGTTTCTATGGGCACTACCACTTCGGTCCCTGTTCCAGCAACTCGCAAGTCACTGGACGCTATGCTCACAGGGGTAGAACTCTTCACTGACATGGCTGATATAACTCGGGCAAGGATCCCGGATGCAACAGCTTCCCCATTTTTCAAATTGAATATGCTTAAGTTTCAAACTCTCCTTCTAGAAGGAATGTTGCCTGCAGCAGCTGCACTGGATTGGTGCCATGCCAAGATTGGGGTCTTTACCAAACTGGGGTGCCTGGCGGAGAATCCCACATCGTAGCCCCCGATTTCCTTCTTGAACCTAGGTCAAGATATTGGCCAAGGCTCTGGCAAACAGACTACTCACTCACATTCTGGATTTGGTCCACCCTGACTAATACGGGTTCATGCCCCACAGGGTGACCCGCCACAATATACAAAAAGATTATAATGTGTTGGCAATGGTTGATGGACTGACTGAACTGGTGATGCTTCTTTTCACTGACATAGATAAGGCATTTGATTACATGAGCTGGATATATCTGCTTCTCCTCCTTCACAACCTCAACTTTGCCCCATGGTTTCTCTCTTATCTCCTATTGTTACACACCGACCTCATGGCATCGGTGCAGGGGGAGGGGCTAGGTCGAATATCTTCCCTATACAGCGGGGAACAAGGCAAGGCTGCCCCTGCCCTCCCTACTTTTCTCTATGGCCATGGAGCCACTTGCAGTTTGGCTGTTGATGGATGCACAGGTCCAGGACTTTGAGTGGGGTAACTTGTGGTCATATAGCATCACAGTATATGCTGATGATGTTTTTTCTACTTTGCAGCCCCTGACATGATGGGACCCCGGCTGTTGCAAATAATGTTTATATCTGGGGGAACTTTGGGCCTATGCCGAAACCCTTCCAGTGGATCAAGGCCCATATAGACTTGATTAGATAGAAGGATATATTGGTGACCACGAGGGCTTCAAATATTTAGCCGTTCATGTATCCCCGGAGGCTACGCTTGCATGAAACATTAAAATATAGAACCTTTGTTCGCTCATCTGAACGAAGACATAAAGATATGTTCTTGTCTCCTGCTGTCCTTGACAGGATGGTCAGCTATCATCAAGATGGTCTCATTGCCCAGATTAATCCACAAACTGCAACATTTCTCATTTCATAATCCGCGACAGGGGTTTTGCAAACTGAATTCCATTTTTAACACCTTTCTACGGGACGGGGTACTCATTGCATGGCCCTCAGCAAATGCTTTCAGCCAACATACTGTGGGGGAATTGTGGTGGCTGATATTGAGTCATATTACTTAACGGCCCACCTCCAGATCATGAATGCGTGGTAGTGTGATGCCCAGGGGACCACTCATATCCAATTGACAACATGGCAATAGGTGCAACTCTGCTGTAAGCCTATTTAAATGGGGGTGGAAGAATGCTAAGCTTCCCCCAGCTACAAGGGTGGTCCTGAATTTGTGGCGGTCAACCCTTAGATGGGTAAAATCGGGAGCAGACTGACAGAACAGATGCCATTATGGTGTGGAACCATGCTCCGACAGGTGGCCCAGAAATTCTATCTTATTGGGATCGCTGTGGTAGGGGATGCCTTGCAAAGCACAGTCCTGAAGTCATATCAGGCTCTCCAGGCTGAATTTCAGATATTTCACAGCCAGTTTCATAAGTTCCTGCAGCTCCGCCATGCAATCCTTTGGAGAGTAAAACTTCTCATTGGAGGCTTGAACGATCATTAAATTGGCAAGATCTACCAGACCCTAATCTCTAACTAGCCAGATGCATTTAGAGTCCTACTGCTGTGTGGATGGCCGAGGTGGGCCAATTCGAAAATTAAGACTGGACAGAGATTCTGGGTTACCATAGAGGAGCGGCCATAGTGGCATGGCTCATGCTGATTCAATTTAAGATGTTCACTGAGTATATCTTATGTGTCACAGGTTCTGGCATATGGGGGTGATTGCGTTCTCCGCATGTCGCAGATATGGTGCAGTGGAAGGCACATTCAGCCACAGAGTGTGGAGCTGCCACGAGTTAGACAGGTTTTGGAGGTGGGTGGTCACATGTCTAGGGGGGTCCTGTCGTGACAGATCTTGCATAGTCCGCGGTTGGCTCTCCTTCACCTTATGGATGAAGTTAGTGGGAATTAATATAATATACATTATCCATGCCTCGTCTGGGACTGACGCTCTCCAAACATGACATAGCCAAGGGGTGGAAGGTGACAGCCCCTCCATCATTATTGGTGTTGAAAAAGGTAATGGACCACTGCATGGGAATGGAGATTGCAGTATATAGAGCTCGGGGATGCCCCAAAACACCCGGAAATGCGCAAACAGTTGGCAGAATACAGAGGAAATGTATTGGTGCTGGTTCAACAGATCCATCAACTCATAGATAAGGAAATTAAACATTCCACTGCCAAAAAGAGACGTCTCGCACTAAACTGAGGAATATCTTGGGTTATACAGTGAGAAGACTTTTTATTCTTTTTCTCTGAATGCACTAATAGCTGGGGTTTGGTGGGAGAATGGCAGGACAGTTGTTTATGTATATTGTATATTTATGTAATTCCTTATTCATACTATGGCCCACCTTGGCCATGTTGGAACCTTTACATATACATCAATAAAGTGAAAGAGTAGTCTCTCCTGGAAACAGCTCTTCTCTGTTTGAGGGAAATTGGGCAAGGGCCTAAGCTGCCATTTAAACCTGGCCTCTACTGACTAGGTGTCCACTAGTTTATAAGCAGGGCCACTGGAATCATGTGATTGTGTGGCGATTTTCTCAAAATTATAGGTTTACCACATTTGCCACACAATTCATTATCTGCCACATAATCTGCAGATTCTAACAAAAAATTTGTTTCTAGCTCAAATGGTTCAAAAGTTACTAGAACTGCAGTGAAACATGTTGCTGCTAAGTGGAAAGTCCTTTGCAGAGCTTGACTGACCAATTTTTGTTTCTTATTGCTCGATTTGGGCGCTAAACTGTTACTAATGAGGTGCAACTAATGCCCAGAAAGTGTTACCAAGTTTAAAAGTTATGAAATAATAAGGTAATACTGTTACAAAATATGCCACACTATGCTACATAATTGGCCTTTTCTTGCCACATAATTTACTCAACCACGCTGCATAATTTGGCCTTCTCCAGCCGCATTATTCAAGTGGTCCTGTTTATATTTAGCAGAACACCTAATGCTCTCTGCCACTTATCTAAAAACCCTCTTGTCCTCTGGAGAAATCCCCTGGTAAAGGTGGGACATTTCTAGCTGGGGCACCCACCCTGCCCCTTAGATTAAAGCATGATTGGTTCTTGGTCATGAAATGCATTATCTGCAATTTGATGCTACTCATTCTTTCTAGCAAATTTCTTCAAATATATGATAAAGTCCCCGTAAAATAATGCACAGTCCCTCTTGGTCACAAATGTTACGAAAAATTTGGTAACCAATGGGCATATGTAGAAGGAAATGGCTGAGCATGGCGCTATGGCAATTTTGCAGCACTAAGCTGCGTCATTTAAAAAACACATGAATGCACCATAAGATTAAAGTGCACCCATGTGTCTTCCCTTGCACTCGCACTAAAAATAGCTGCCTAGTACCCAGACAGACACCCTTGCGCCATAGTGCAAGAGTGCCTGTGTTGCAGGGATGGTTGTTTATGTGCTGGAAGGTGCTACTTCTTGCACGTAAACAATCAATAATGGCGATTTGCTACTTCTATGTGTAATGCATTCTGCAGATCACAGAGAAGTAGCAAATCACCATTATTGGATGATTTTCTCTGTGCAGGATGGGGCACCCTCCGACACAAAAAAATCATTAATGGCTTTTTGCTCCTTCTATGTGTGAGGCAGAATGCAGCACACAAGAGACAAAGCAAAAATGAGGAGAAATAAAAGTATTTCTCGTCGTTGCATCAATCGAATGCCTGTTATGCATGGTGTTAGTTTTTGACAGTGCCTCAGATTTACAGATCCTTGTAAATCTGGGGCAGATTAAAAAAAGTAATGGGTGTTTCGGTGGAACGCCACAGCTACACCCCTTTGCAGGCCCCCTTCACCCAGATGCCTGCGTGAAAGGGTACCATATTTGAAAAGTGGCGTTAAGTGATACAAATTGGCTTAAGGCCGCTTTGAAAATATGGTGCAGAGCATTGCCCCTCCAGAACATCGAAACAAGTGATGGACCAGTGGTGCAATCCCCTTTTACATATTCCTACAAGAGTTTGAAAATTGTAAAGGTGGCGTCACATGACTTGTCAGTTCAAAAACATTAAAGGGTTGAAAACCAGGATGGAAAATGTTCACTTCACACTGACAGGCAGATTTAATGCAAAAAAAATAATGAATTTTGTTTTTGAACATGTGTCTATATGCATTGCCACTCATAAATATTATTAATTCAGAAAAGTGGTGAACCCAATAAACCCTTGTTGGCTTCGGCTATGCAAGTATTATCAGGTGCGTCTGACTGCAAGGTATTCATTCAGCTATAAATTCTTATTCATTTCTGCATTCAATTGTTAACACGCTCTGTCCAGTAGCTTATACTTAGATTTCCTCTAATATAGTTTCAGTTAATTCCATAAGTACAAATCTTCAAAAAAAATTTTAAAGACGGGTATCTCTTGTAGGCACATGTACCTGATAACCCATAAATATTAGGCACAGTCAAACGAATTATGTTGTCTGGGCATATAGGGAACATTCTTTGTGTGGGAAATTGTAAGGATACAGTTTAAATTAAATGTTTGGCAATGAAATGATTTACAAATGTACACGGTCCATAATGTTTGAACACTTATAAAGTATATTTCTAGCTACTGACTTATTTAGAAACTGGTATGATGCTTGGAATTTCGCCCGGATGAACTGTGCCTTTTTTTATTAGGCAATTTGAGATTCACCAGTCAGCTTGTACATATTTAGTACTGAGCTCTGCCATCCACATAGAGATGCAAAATGCAAACATTTGATGACCTTTTAAAGGATCACAGAATACACTGTGGAGAAATAATCCAGACTATCCAATAACAAACTACATTAATTAATTTGAATCCTGTATTTAAACAGTATGAAAGAGCAAAACTGGAAGCACCACCGCAAAAGTCCAATAATATGTATAGTAAACTGATTATTTGATAATCATATTGCTGGAAACAGAACCAACACTGATACCATCTGAACAAAGAGAGTTTGCTAGAGCTGGAGAAATAATCACTAGTGAATATACCAGCACAGAAGGGCATATTTGCAAAAAATTGTCATAGGGCAGCATAGAAAACCATTTTGCTGTGCTGTCCTGCACCAATTCAAAAGGACAGGAATGTACCTTATTTACAAGATACGGTGCATCCTTCTCCTTTCAGCTGGCACAAATTTGCATCCGTGCACCAAAGCAGGCACCCTTGCACTATGGTGCAAGGGTGTCTGTGTTGTTGGCATGATTGTTTTTGTGCAATAAGGGGCACCTTTCTGTGCAAAAAAAACCACAGGAGGCGTTTCCTCTTTCTATGTGTGCTGCATTGGAAAGGGGACAAACTAGGAGTAATTTAAACATTTCTCCTCATTACGCCTGCTCTAGGGAGTCGAACAGTTTGGGTGCCGATCCAAGTTTTCCTGATGTTGTAAATCTGAGGCAGTATCAAATTCCATTGGTGTTGACTGGTAAGGCAAGGGAGCGACTTGTTCTCCTTTGCTTTACTGATGAATATAGTCCTCAGCAAGGCCTGCGAGTGCAAAGGGTTCGCCCTTCTGTGCACGGAGTACTCAGACTACACAAAGAATTTGGCACGGAAACTGAAAAGACATAGTTTAATAAACCTTTAAAGGTGGTACTACAGCCCACACAACACTCTACAGTATTGTACAAGGTAGCACAAAGAACTCAAGCACGCAGTCCCATTTTATACATAAAGAAGGGGCTCATAAGTAGGCGGATACAACTCAAGACATGATTTACAACCATATATGGACATTTCTTGAACATGATCAATACATGGGTGGGGTTAACGGTTCTTGAGACCTGAGGAAATGCACATTCCTATCTACGCTAATCAGAGACATATGTGACTCCTAATGAGCATGCGCTAGGCGCAAAAAGGACTATTTATAGCTGGGCAAACTTCAGGGGTAATAGTGGAGAGGTAGGACTCGCCGCATGTCGGGCACATGGCAAATTGTAGCAGACAAGATGGAGGCTATAAAACAAAATGGAGTCTGGCCAAAACAGAAATAAGAACGGAAAACTGACAAACAGATCACGATATCATGTCTTCAACTAATGCTTAACATTATCGCTGTTTTATTTACAACATTACTACATGTCGAAAAGGCCTTGAAAAAGCCACGCAGGGTGGCTTTACGTGGTCTTGCAGATATAGCTAAGCCCTGTGCTCCACTAGAACGTCACCCAGGGCTTGTAAATATGCCCCAGAGTGCTCTGCATTACAAGTACTGCTTTCAGAATTAATAATGCATATACCCTTGCCTTCCTTTCCCTACCCCCACCAACACCAAAACAGACATTCAAGACCATGTTGACTGTACCAGCTAAAGACACGGGCCAAGTCCCCCCAATCTAATTACTGGCACAGTCAGCGTGAACTGTCCTCAGTGCTCATAATACTTGTGAGTTCTCTCATTTCGGAAGATAGAAGTTGTGTTAATGGCGCCATTGTTTCTCAAACAGCATTGCTGTTCTGTGAGGGAGTTATGATCTTCTCCAACCCTAGTAAGTGCCACAGGTGGAGTACTGAGTCTCTCACATTTGGTGGCCTATCTTTCCCCCATAAAAAGGTTATGGCCTGTTTAGCTACACAGAACATTAACAACATCAATTTTCCTTTTCGGAGTATAATGGATATGTCGGCAGGTTAACAACACCTAGTAGTACATATACTAGGGGGCATATTTATGAGAAGCTTGTATCATGTTTGCACCGTACAAAGTGGTACATGCATGACACAAGCCTCTAAGTCAGATTTATGAAGCCACACAAAGCCACATGCATGGCTTTGAATGGCTTAATAAATTTGGAGTAAGGCAATGCAGTGCAAATTGCCTTACTCTGCATAAGGGAGGCATTCCATGGGTGTTGCGTTGGGTGTTACCATGCAAATTCCATAGTTTTTTACGCCTTCCCAAATTTACCATAACCTAGGAATGCAACAAAAAGATATCCCCAGGTGAGGCATGACGAAGGGATATACCTTTATCTCTCCTCATTTCTACCTCTATCTGTGTGTGCTGCATTCTGCAGCATGTATAGAAAGAGGAATAGGAAAACACCTCTCAGGATCGTTTTTGGGCAGGAAGGTGCCCCTACATCCTGCCTACAGCATCAGTGCCCTTACAACATGATGCAAGGGTGCCTGCATTGGCGCTAGGCTTCTGCCAATGCAGGGGAAAATAGCAGGGAGCATGGTGACTTGCTGCGCTGCAACACTATTTTCATAAATATACCCCCTGTACTAAGTGCTATCAATCACACACAGCACGTTCCACCAATGTCTGCAATTTGGGACATTCCCAGAGAAGATACACAAAAGTGATGTCTGCATTACATCCCCAATATACACATGCATTACATCCCCTTCAGCAGTTCCAGGGGTAATTTTTGTCCTATTATTTATAAGGTGTGAGGTACAATTTTAACTATTTTATGAAGTGCTTCCTGTTTAATGGCTTTTATTGCTTTGCTGCAGTTTCTGGTATATATGTCTCTCCATTCCTCCCTAGGCAATGCTCGGTCAAGCTCCTTTTCCCCTTCCTCTGCCCTGGGGTTTTAGAGGGTGTGTCTTCTTGGGAAATGAATTTAAATGGTTCTCATGGGAAGGCAGCACATTTGTAGACGTATGATCCATTTTGCAACAAGGAAGTCATTGTGTGGCTGGCAGGTATAGAAAGGTGATTGCTATGGATATGACTGGAATTAAATAATAAATAAAGGTTTACGTGACATTTGCCACTTTGCCTGGCAGAGGAGGAGCAACAGCAATTATATTAATAAGATCTATAAATCTCTGAATGTCCCTTTTCAATTTGAAACAGGTCTAATGATCATTTAACAACAGCCAAATCCTAGAGGTCTGCATGATCATGTTCACGAGCACTTAAAGCTAACAAATGAATTATAAGTGCACAATGTAAAAATATGTGTTTGAATTCGTTGTTCCAATTACCTGGACTAATACTTGAGGAGTTCTGCAAATATTTATACCTTGCCTAAAAGTTCTAATATATGGGTGTGTGGCCACTCAACAACGTTGTGGACCCATCCATTATAAGTTCCTCTTTGAGATTTGACAGTAGAGCAACTGTTCTTGTGCGGATGGATCCTTTGTTAAATCGCAAAGATGATGGGTTGAATGCTTGCAAAAGTCTCAGCCATTGGCAGTCTCTCAGGGTTGCTTTCTAGTCCATCGTTTTTATTTATTCCACACTTGGGTCCCATGCTCTCTCTACCTAAGGATCCAAGTAACAGTTCATAGATGGAGCCCAAATACGCTGCAACTATTCTGAGCTGTGCTTCCATTCAGAGGAGATATGGCCCTATTTGCATATAATTGCTCCCCGTTTAGTGTGCCATGGTGCACAAAAAGTTGGTCTGCAACCCAGAGAAATTGTGAGTGTCTGAATGTGTTGCAAGCATTCCTTCCAACACTTGTGTATTTTTAGAGACACCATCTATGACTGTTTCTGCCTAAATAGATGTGTCAGGCAATTAGGAATGAAACAATAACTTGGTGCTACTGTTCCCTGTAGGGTGCTTGAACAGTGGTGGCTGCCACAGAGTAATAGGGATGGGGTGGGGTGGGGGTGAGTAAAAAAAATATTAAATGTCACTTACCTGGCTGCCGGCTGCCACCTCTCCTCCTTTCTCTTCTGTTCCTCCAGGACAGGAAGCAGGAAGTGCATAGGCTTCCTTAAGCCAATCATGACACTGCTACCGCCATCATGACAGCACTGTACTGATTGGTCTGAGTGCCGTGGTTCGGTGCTCAGACATGAAGTGGGAGCCTGTGCATGTTTTTCACCCAGGCTGTGCATTACAGCCCGGTGAAGAACATGCTAAGTGTGCATGACTGTTTCGCCATTCCAAGACGGCCGACTAAATGGTCATGCACACTTAAATGCCACAACCACTACTCTCCCTGCTGTCTGTGACGACAGCCCAGCCTTGCCCGACCTCACCATGTCCTGCCCCATAATACGGACTCAGAGAAAAATAAAATGGTAATAACACTGTGTTATTATCATTTATCTTACCTTTTTGCACTGTTCAAAGAGCAGTGGGGCAGCACTCCTAGGCCTTAACGGAGGAGCTCCGTCTGTGTAACATTGTGGACTTGATAGTGGACCGATGTATGGAGATTGCATAAAGAGGGAAGAGGTTTTGATCCTTGTGGAGCTGTGGGAGTTGATAGGTCTAATTACTGAAATGTGAGTTGTGTGAGAGTGGCAGCATCAGGAACAGATTTATTTGCTCTAGACACTTAGATGCCCTTGAAATATATTATAGATTGAAACCTTAAACTGTCCAGTCTCCAAATAAGGAGTACAGCCAACACAGGTGAAAACTGTTTGGAATATTGCAGCTGCTGCTGGTCACCTGAAGAAAATCATGGTGAGTCAACTCAGCTTTTGTCTTACACAGGATACATTCAGACATATTTAAAGTAGTTTGGTCTAACTACTGGAGGCATTGAAAGTCTGCATATGCAAGTCTTGAAAGAAGACTGGAAAAGACACCCCTTACCAGCATACCAGTAATGAGGAGAACTGAAAGGAATTCACGTTCCAGGACAACATTGTCACTGATGAGCAGCAAAATGTGGCCGACAGACATGGCATGTGTAATACCTCATGTAATCCTCTTCAGGGCCTGCAACACAATCAAATTAATGTGCACAGGATGGCTGTAAAATTAGAACCCGTGGTTGTTTGTGAGCATTACAATCGAAGTACCCTGCCTGTGCATCCCATCTCCCTTCTCATACGTTTTCTTTTTTCCTTCCATCCCCCTACTATCCTCCCGTCACCTTCCCCTCCAAGGTTTACCTCTCTCACCTGCAGCATCTCCTGTGTTTGCCTCACCCACAAAAACAGAGTCCAACTCCCACACTTTCATACAACCTGTACAGCTTTTGTTTGTGCTTCTACATACCGCTGCATCCAGTGCCTTCTGCTTGTGCTGTTTTCATACTTACCTTTTCTAAATTGGGGGGCCCTAAGGTGACATGTCATAGATGTCTATACAGCCGTCTTTAGGGATGGCACTTACATGGGCTTTGGAGCACTGTGCCCTCCATAATAACACCATCAAAGGTGAGGATTACATTTCACAGATGATAATGCTTTGAGATTCCTTAATTCGGAGCATGTCACTGAGTAACAGACACTTTCAATGATGAAAACCTTCGCAGAACTGAAATAGAAATAAATTAAAAGAATAAAAATTACTTTAGTGTTATATTTTGAAAATCATGTTCGTTAACAGAGTTAGTATTTTTCTATGTTTGCGTGAACTAAAATGTACTCAAAATAGTGTATGGTTGCTTAATATTTATTTGGATTGCTATTAAGACTATATATAACTTCAAAAAGGTGGTTAGCTTTTATTCAAAATATTAAAATGTTGGCGTCAAAAAGTTCTCCAAACTGTCTTTTTTGCAAAGTTCAATTTAATTGCGCAATGTACCATGCTAATAATTTCAAAGTAATTAGATAAAAAAAGTTGTTACTTTCAATGCAGATATTAGGGGGGAAAACTACAAATGATTAGTAATTAGTTCAATTGTTTTCTGAAATGTATTACAAAAGTTGTTAGAATTTTCTAAACAGTTAGAAATGGCAGTTTATAGGTTTTAAAAACGTAATAATTTTTCTCTAAATTTTGAATTAGGTACATCGTATATTTTTTTGAAAAAATAAATTATTATTTCACAGTTTGAATTTATTGTCCTGGAATCTGACACACTTAGAGGCATATTTATGAGACCCTTTTTGTCACTCTTGCACCACACAACATGGTGCAGGGGCGACACAACATAACATTGAGATTTATGAAGTCACGCTAGGCCACCTTGCTTAGCCATGAGTGTCTTCATAAAGCTCAAGTAATGCAAGGCAACTCAACTTGCTGCGTTGCATTACTCTGCGCCAAGGAGGGGTTTCCATGCATGTTAAGTGGGTGTTCTGATGCCTTCCCAGATTTACTAGAAGTGGTAGACTTGGGAATGCGCTGCAAACCTACGCCTCCCCAGGTGAGGTGTAACAAGGAGAATATCTTTATTTATCCTCCTTAGTACCTCTTTCCATGTGTGCTGCCTTCTGCAGCATATATCGAAAGAGAAAAAGCCTCTAGGGATTGTTTTTTGTGCAGGAAGGATCCCCTTTCTGAACATAAAAATCCTCCTTACAGCACAGGCACCCATAGTACAAGAGTGCCTATACTGGTGCTAGACAGCCAAACGGGAGCCAGCACCGGGGAAAAGGCAGGAATGTGCGGTATTGCCTTAGATTTGGTGCATTCCTGCACTTTCCCTGTCATGCAGTGTAGTGCAGCGAGGTGACTTGCTGCGCTGAACTGCGTGACTTGGCCATAAATATGGCCCTAAGGGTGTGATTACAAGTTTTCTAGAAAACTTTGTTCCATGTATAAACACCTATTTTCTAGGTGGTCAGATTTATAAGCTGTGTGTTATGTTTTGCACATTGCAAATATACGGCGTTTACACCCCCTTCACATTTTGGCAAATCAAATCTGCTATAAATTGTCATGGAAACTACAGGGAAATGCAGACCTTGTTGCAGTAAACACCGAAATCTATATCTTGGTAGATGGGTCACACCTTCACAATGGTGACGGATATCCGCCGAAATATAAATCCCATTATATCCTATGAGACTCATATTTCATTACGTTGTGGTAGAGTAACCCATCCGCCAAGATCTAAACCAGGCCCTTAATTCCCCATTAGTGAGATAAACTCTGGGTACAATTTATTGAATCTGATAAATTTCAAATCACAAAGTGTTGTATTCTATCAGGTGCCCAAATTATGACTACCTACCGGGAGCTCTCATAATCGGACACTTAAAGTGTTTTAAAATGTCTCCATGTTCAAGTTGGAATTTTTAACCAGATGAACTTTTTGAAATTTATGATAGGTATATAACCAGGTCTAGGTTTTATAAGATGATAACAAATAGTTTAAACAAACTGCTCATGCCGATTTAAAATGCACATACATTTAATTTAAATTTAACATATAAAAACTCTTTTTAGAAACACATATCTTTGTAAATGTAAATATGCATATACATTATGAAAATTATACTAATATGTTGCATGTCTATAAGCAGATACTAAGGGGCATATTTGCAAGGTCCTGCGATAATTATAGCTCAGCGCTTTTAGCGCAAAGATAATTATCGCAGGCTAACGCTGAATTCCATTGCGGAGATGTCAGCAACGCTTATCTCCCAAGCCATAGGGACCCATGCGTTAGCTGGTAAATAGTGTGATTATCACTGGAAATCCAGCAATAATCACACTTCAACCAGCGAAACCTTGCTGATAGGGCAGGGTGATTTTAGCCATGTAATCCACCTCTCCGTTGGATTACACGGCTGAGTCTGAAAATTAGCAGACGTAAAAAATCAGCGTTAACTGCGTTAGCGCTGCTTTTTTTGTCTGTAACAGGGTTAGCGTGAAGCTTGATAATAGGAGAAATGTCGGCTAGCGACATTTCTCCTATTATTTTGCACTGGAACGCACACTTTGCATTTCATCAGAGATGTAAAGGGAAGCGTAGTGGAAAAGGGTGCTAACGTGCGATTTTGCATGTAAGCACCCTATTATTGATAGGGCGATATATTTTCATCTCCGCTTCTTTGGCTTTTAAAGCCAAAAAAGCGGAGATAAAGCCCTTTATAATATGCCCTAATTTTTCCAGTTCACACGAACTACAAACAACTAGTGTAAGAAATTGGAATTGTATTTGAGGGAGGTAGGAACTCACCTCGAATAATCACAACCTTGTCAAGGTGCACCACAAAATTCAGTAAATGAACGTGGGCTCAACCCTTTGGAAGTCTGAAGCAAAGCAGTCAGGCTTAACTTAGAGGCAATGTGAAAAGTATTTATGCAGAACTGAAACAGTTATATAGTGAAAACACCAAACAAGAAAATCACAAATCAATTTAGAAAATTAGAGTAAATGTTAATAAACACAATGACACCAAAATACCAAATATCCAATAAGTAAAACCAGAGATATATTTTTTTTAAAGTTTTTATAAAAAATGGCACCGAAAAGCCCAACTCACCAAAGGCATTTATCTGATCACGCTAGACCTAGACAAAGTCGAGAGTCAAAAGTTAAGGCCGGTTGTGATGAGAATGAGTCGGATACAGAGACCAGGTTGATCACGGTGGAAAGTTGACCTTCTTACTAAGAAGGAGAAAAAGCGGTTATTTACTTAAAACATGTTGCACACAGGGAGGTCAGTGAGCTAAGCTGCCTACTAGGTCTATGTATTGACACTTCTCTTGAGAAAAGAAACCCTCTCCTCTGGGGAGAAGATGTTGCATTATGGCCAGAGCTGCCAACTGGGTCTCGGCATAGGCTCAACATCCTGAGATTCTGATCAAATCATAAATCCGAAAAATAAAAAAGAGTACATAAAGGAGCCTGTTGCCAGTGGGAGGACACTGGCCACAGTAAGCAGTACTCAGTCACTTAATCCACAGTGGGTATGAAGAGTGAAGCCTAGGAGGAATCCGGAAGAGAAGAGGAGGTCCTAACCAGTAGGAAGCAAGAAAACAAGTGTAATGTGGAAGCCAACCGATGGCAATTAAAGGGAAGTAATGGGCAGGGTCTAGGCCTCTTTTAAGCTTTTTTTAAAGAATAAAAAGCATGTGCACTGTGTGTGAAACCTAAAACGCAATGCTAGGGCTTGCTCCACAAAACACATGAGCTGTTATGGAAAGTAAGCCGCATATGAAAATTAGTGCGATGAACAAAAAGGAAATAGGGGGGCTCTCCCTTTTTGCCGACTGTACAAAAATGCATAAAAGAAGTGAGTGAGTGAAGACTTAGGGATAGAGGAGGGAGACTCTGAAGTTAATACATTAACAGACTTTTTAAATACGAACCAGCCATATTTAAAGAAAAATAATGAATCAACAAATGAGTACTAAACTAATTCTTCACAATGGCAATGGAGCCGAATCATGTGATTTCTAATAGGTTCATACATTTGTAATTTTTTGCAACTTTATAAAAAAAATTCAATATTTATGGATATGCATACAATGCCATAGATTTCTCTGCATCCTGTTCAGTTAAGCGGGGCCTAAGTTGTGTAGTTCCTTGAATGTCTGTGTGAAGAATTTGAAATTAGCATGTTTGTGTATTGGGAGCCAGTGGAGCTCCCTAATGTGTGATGTGTCTTCAGTGTGGGATGATGAGTCTGGCTGCTGGGTTCTGGATGATTGGCAATCTTATAGTGAGTTGCTTGTTGATCCTGGCATAGAGGGTATTCCTGTAATCCACCTTGCTGGTGACTAGGTCATGAGTGACAGTGTTTCTAGTATTATTTGGGAGCTCATTCATGAATTCATAAATGTTGGTTCAATGAATTTCTGTCACAATAAAATTAAACTGAAATAAGAAATAACCCCTTTCATATTTTATCATTTGTATTCCAATTCACTAATTCTAATTTACGTTGGTATAATATCTGTATTACCATCCATGGTTGGTTGAAATTCTGGGACATCCTAGCGATATAATATAATAATATACAAATTAAACATTTAACAAAGTTGTACGGAATACCCTGATTTCAGTGATTTGTGATAAATTCTGTCATCTGAATAATTCTCAATGTAATATGTTCATCAGCTTTAACATATTGAATGCACATCTGTTTTGTGTTTTTCCTCTTGAAAATAGGCACTCACTTCCCCAACAATGCCAAAGGGACCAAGTAACACAAATACAGGGTGCAAACTGGCAGAAAATATTAATTTATAATAAGCATGCTCAAAGTAATGCTAGATTCTGATATACTTGATAGACGGTCATGCACCAAGCTTATTTAACTCCCAAGATCCCTGGTGTAAGGAAGTGGGTTATTAGCTGGGGAGGATGTGAGTTATTCCAAAGTCCAATCCCTTGTCAAAAAAATAAAAAGTTCACTACACAAACTTGGGCTAAATTCATTGATATTTGAGGCACAGAGTAACCAGGTTAAAGTCAGATAACATGTAATTTAGCTTTTCACATAGACAGGGCCACCACAACTATACAGTGAAAATGACTTTTTGACACTAGTTAATGTAGGAACTTGCACACTTTTAATTTCTACATGTTTGACATGTATACACTATGCAAAGTGCCTTGTGGGCGGGGGATGGAGTGGGGGGGCAAGATGGCGGCCGTGACAAGAGGCTGAGCGGCAGCACTGGACACAGCGCAGATATGGAGTGATGTACTTTGATGTAACCTCGACACCCAGGCTCTCTCTTTTCATGCCAGTAACGTTGGATTACTAAAGAAAGAAAGGCTACGAAACTTTGAGGCTACATGACCTTCTAAGACACACGGCGCATCACAATAGCAGAGTGCGGCGGTGATATACAGCCATCGCATTGATAGAGCAAAAGCGCCGTAGAGGCACAGCGGCGGCCAAAGCGACTGGTGGTTACCTCCCTGAACCTTGATGGAACTCTGATGCTTTTCAGCGTTCTTTGCAGTAGGCTGCCCCGCACGGGTCTGCGGAGGCTCCTGGCTACAGCTACAGCTTCGTTCAGAGTCGGGCTGGCTCACAGCAGCCCCAGCAGAGCTCGCGGAGTTTGCAGAGCCTGGAGGCGGGGCCACACAAAGCCGGCGGGACCTGGGAAGTGGAGCGGAAACGGCAGCAGCTCCAGCAGACCCGACAGACCCGTTAGACCTGACAGACCCGACAGGCCGGCACAAGGAGGCGCAGAGGTTCGGTGCTGCAGCGGTCCAGTTAAGGTGAGGCAGGGGATCTCTCTGCTCATAGTATTTGCACTATCTATGGCCCCAAAAATCAACACTGGGGGAAAGACAAAAAAAAAAGGCATGGCTGATGGTGTCTCTGTATCTGGCAACACAGACAACACCTTAAGCATGGACTCTGTGGCAAACACCGGGATGGAGGGAGCAGCACCAGAAGCTGGGTCAGGGCGGGCAAAGCTGCAACCGCCCACAGGGCAGAACACCCCTAAGGAGATGCGCCCTCCATCTGTCAGAACCCGACAAGCTACAGCCACCGCGACTGTTAGTGTGGTGGAAATGCTGAATCGGAATGAAAAGAAAAGAAAATTGAAGGATATGGAACCAGCCTCAGCAGCCGCGAATTCTGGGTTACCGGGGTCATCTGTACTACCTGTGCTACCTGTGCTTCCTGTGCCACTTGAGTTGCTCGCTCCACCACTACCGGCCACTACTCCAGCTGAGAATCCTGGTATAGATCAGGCACTGCAACTAGCAGCACTATCAGTTCCACATCTACAGCAGTCACAGCAGTCTTGCCCGCAGACACAGATCCCTCAGTCATGTCAGGAGGAGGAAGCCAGGGATGACATCGCAGGTGGGGGCACGTCTTTGATGATACATTCAGAGTCTCTAGTTGCTGTATTGGGGTCTGGCGATATCTGTGTTGTCAACAACAGTGAGGTCACCACCCCACTACCCTTACAAGATGTGATGAACCCTCCAATTGAAGTGACAGTAGTCCTACCAACTAACAGTGAGGGCGATCAAGGAGGCTCAACTACAGCTGAAATACTCAAAGAGAGTATCATCCCTACCACGGCCCCAGAGGTTCATAGGGGCCTACTTGCCAATTCTAAAGCTAATACAATCTACTCCGGGGCCACTCACGGTGAGAGGGAAAAGGAAAAGACCTCCAGCGAGTGCTTCTTCTCTGTCACAGAGAAGGCCAACTGGTCAGAGGAGGATGACGAGCCACATAGCTCAGATATTGATGGTAGTAATCCAGAAACAGAGAGCGATAGTGAGGCAGGGTTACCATCATCTATTATCAAAAATGTGCCCCCTCAAAGGGACCACACAGCACTAACTTGGGACCACTCTCCTACACCATCTCTTCAAGGGAATTCTAACCCGGCAACGGGCAACGCAAGGCACAACGAGACTACGCAGCTGTCAATAATGACGATGATGGAATCAATTCACCAAGGAATAACTGCACACAGAGAAGAAACCCGGTCAGACAGCCTTAAATCCCAAGCTGCGATAAGAAAGATGAAAGCAGTGGTCAGGAAGCTTTCAAAAGCCTGGGCAAGTGTTGGAGACAGGGTCTCAAATCTAGAGGAGAGGGTAGTCGCCACCGAAGCTGAGGCGGCTGCAGCCACAAATAAAGTGGAAACGCTGGGAGCTCAAGCAATTGACGTCCAGTGATAGCTGGAGGACCTTGAGAATAGGCAAAGAAGGAACAATCTCAGGGTCCTGGGTATTCCGGAAGGGGCTGAGGGTCAGGATGTCAAAATGTTTATTGTTAAAACATTTGAGAAAGCCTTTCCAGACATCGCCGGTTGGAACTGGACCACTGAAATACAGAGAGCACATAGGACACCCTTCAGATTGAGAAAAAACGCCAGAGAAGGGGATAAGCCTAGAGCAATTTTAATCTACATAAGCAATTTTCTTCTTCGTCAGTCCATATCAGAGAAAGCCCGGCCAGACTCCAAAAGAACCTTTGAAGGAGGGTCCTTCTTTGTTAGGCCGGATTTCTGCCATTCCACCGTGGAACGACGATGGAGATTAAGACAATTAATCAAACCTTTCCAGGACAAAAGAGTGCAGGTTTACCTCATCAATCCTGCTCAGTTAAAGATTATCCACCTAAGCAAGACCATATATTTTTCCTCGGAAATCAAGGCTCAGGAGTTTCTAGACTCTCTATAACATGTTTCATTACTCATATAAGCCAACAAAGGCAAAGGTCCCAATTTCTGTTACTGGATGAAGTCTTAGATTTAGCTTAGTTTAAGTTCAAGTTTGAATCTCACAGAGGAAAGCGTGTCACGTTAGGGAGATTTGTGGGAGATTTGTGGGAGACTTGTGGGTACACATAAGGTTGAGGTTGAAGTTGGATTTATTGATTGCACTGTGTCCATTGCCGGGCCGCACCCATCACACACACAGACTCAGTCTGCGCACCTCACCTGGGAGTGAGTTGGGGTCAGGGGCGTGGGGAGGGGGGGGACTCTTGTGGGAGGGGGGGGAGGGGGAAAAGAAGCAAAAAGAAAGTTCATGCAATAAATATGTTTATTGATATATCTGAGATGTTGAAAGTGGTTACACTTGTCATTGCTTGATTCAGGATAAAATGTGACTGGTTAGTTTGTTGGCTGGTTTCTTTCCAGGGGTATGTCAAGGATTAAGATAATCAGCCTCAATATAGGAGGACTGAACGATTGGAAAAAGAGGGAAAAGTTTGAGGAGTATGTTAAACTAATCAGGCCCGACATTGTGTGTATACAAGAGACTCACCTACCATGGAAAAAGAAACATTGGTTGAACATAAGGAGGTATGAAATATTGTCTTGTTCCTCACAGACCTCAACTGTAAGGGGGGTAGCCATCATAGGCCGGGTAGGACAGGGGGGGGCTAAAAAATCAAAAGCTGACCCGTTGGGAAGATGGGCAATGTGTGAATTGAAACTAGGCATCACTCTTTGCTCAGTGTATGGTTCCAATTTGGACGACCCAGGGGTGATGGATTACATCGAACGGGAGCTCACTAACTGGCCATCACCTATGGTATTTTGCGGTGATCTCAATATTTCAGCAGATTTTACAGGTAACACCCCATATAATGGCCGTAAGCCCCGGGTATTTAGGGCGGTGTCCTCTATAATCCATTCTTATGGCCTGAAGGATGTCTGGGGTAACCAAAAGAAAGATGAACCTGGGTTTACATACTTTTCACATCCATTTAATAAATATACAAAATTTGATTATTTTTTAGTATCAGCCACACTACTTAGCAATGTCGAAATTTCAATGCTCCCAAAGCTAATATCGGATCACAATCCACTTGTCTTGAATATGTCTGTCACCAAACCAAGGGAAAAAATGAGACCTTGGTCCTTTGATAGAAAACTTCTAGTGGATAGTAACTATATAGCACACATAAAGGGGTGGTCCCAATCTTTCTTTGACGCTAATAGATATAGCGCTTCCCGTGGCATGGTCTGGGATAGCTTCAAAGCTGGTTTAAGAGGGGAGACAATTAGCTTTTCTGCACGGCTGTGGAAAAATATGAAGGAAGATAGGGAGTGTCTTTTGGCTAAATTGGCGAAGGCGGAAGAGCAACATAGGAGAGATGTATGCCACGGGACCCAGGGGTCTCAGAGCCTAGAAAGTTTAAATACTATAAAAGCAGATATCCAGCGGCAATTGGCAAAGAAAGCTGCATCAGAATATCAGACCCGCAGACTGGGTATGTATGAAACAGGCGAGAATGCAGGCAGGGCCCTAGCGCTTTGGATAAGACAAGCCACCTCAAAAAATATCATCACTGAAATTAAAGATGGCGAGCAGACCTACAAAAAGCCAACAGAAATTTTAGAGGTTTTCAGGCGATTCTATCAGGTTCTATATAAGGAGGAGGCAGACACAGCCTACCCGGGTACAAACTGGCAGGATACAGGTATCAATCTGACGTCCAATGAGAGGGAATCCTTAGAACAGGATATCACTATGGAGGAGCTCCTGCAGGCACTGAAAGATCTGTCAGCAAGTAAGGCAGCAGGGCCTGATCTTATACCCCTGGAAGTCTATAAATGCCTGAGGGAAGAAACGGCCCCTCTTCTGCTATACTTATTTAACGGGGTTATTAATACAGGCACTATACCAGAATCCTGGACTAAAACCAATATTGTGGTCTTTCACAAAAAAGGCAAACACAAGGAGAGCCCGGGCTCTTATCGGCCTATATCACTAATAAATAGCGATAACAAACTTTATGCTAAAATACTGGCTTCACGGATGGGGAGGATTATCGCGGGCCTCGTCTCTCCCTGGCAGCATGGCTTTATTCCTGGAAGGGGTACCACCGACCATATAAAAAGAGCCATAACTCTGTTTGATATGCATGCTGGGGAGGGGGGGGGGATCGCGATGATCCTCCTCGACGCTGAGAAGGCGTTCGACCGGGTTAGGTGGAGCTTTCTCTGGAAAGTGATGGCTGGCAAAGGATTCGGCCCCCGATTTCTGCAGGCAATCAAGGCCATGTATTACAATCCAATAGCTAGCATTCAGTTAATGGGCGAGGGCTCCAACCTGATCCATATTTCAAGAGGGACAAGACAAGGGTGCCCGTGCTCACCTATCCTATTTGCACTGCATATCGACCCCCTGATTTGCCACATTAAGAGCAATATCAATATAAAACCAATTATCACCAATGGACTTGAAACCAAAATCCTCGCATACGCGGATGACATAGCTATCACCACTGTTGATCCCGCTAGTGCTATGAGGGAATTAATTAACATCACTTCTGATTTTGGGAGTGATTCTGGATATAGACTTAATGTGGCAAAAACACAGGTATTATGTTCAAGTAAAACAGTCAAACTGGATGATAGATATGTGGATTCAGTAGTCTATTTGGGAATCACAATCAATGCCCAGACACAGGAAATTATTAAAGATAATTTCTCACCATTACTGATGAAAATGAAACAGGATCTAAAAAGAATTGATACTCTTCATTTATCAATTATAGGCAGGGCCAATGTCATTAAAATGACAATGTTTCCAAAAATCTTACATAAGTTTAGGTCCATCCCCTTTAAAATAGACGATATTTTGATTAGGGAAATGGAGGCAATTTTTATGAACTTTGTTTGGCAATATGGTAAGGTGAGGAGATCAATCAAATTTATGTCTCTACCCCAGGAACAGGGTGGATTGGGTATACCTAATCTAAAATTAGACCACTGGTCTTGTCTCCTCACAGATATGGCTATACTTTTCTTTCCTGCTGACATGATACATTGCCAATGCGGTATTCCATCCATATACCAGTTAGTATTAGGGAACGAAGCATATGGGGTATTGCTAAGGAACTATGATAAACGCTTCTTCAAGTCCTCAGGTTATAAAATATTCGAAGATATCCAGGCGGTATGGTTGGCAATACAGAAGAACCAGAGCATTCCGAAGTTTAACAAACATACTCCACTTTGGAATTCAGGGCTATTCCCGCACTTAAGCAGAGATGGTTCCTGGAGACCTTGGGAAAGACAGGGAATCACCACAATGGGCCAAGTGATGGTAAAGGATGCTCTGAGGCCCCTTGATCTTCTGAAGTCACGATATGCACTTCAAGGCTCCCAAGAGTTTAAATATATACAATTGACCAACATAATTAAATCCAAAAGACCCACCATAGATATATCAAAAGAATGCACGCTCTTAGATTATATGAAGGGAGGCGGCCGTCGCATAAGGAAAATATATGCATTATTCCTGGGAACACTGCCAGATGATATGCTTAAGACAGAGGCTACCTGGGTTGGGAAACTGAGTGACCCCGACATCGATTTAGACAGAGCCATCCTTATGGATAAAAGGTTCCTACAATCCTCAAACCTAAGAGCACAGCATTTTAAAACCCTATTTAACTTATATCACACACCGGCAAAATTGTTTGATTGGGGAAAGAGAGCGGATAACAACTGCCCTAGATGTGGTAAGGGCCCTGCTGATCTGCTTCACATGTTTTGTAGCTGCGAGAAACTAGGGCCAATTAAAAAGGAAATTGTAAAGTTTTTAGAGGGGCTGCTAGATGTCAGGATTGACCTATCCCCTACACTTTTAATAATTGGGTTTGACGCCAAATTGGGTTTAAGCATAGAATCTGAGGCACTTGTTTTTATAGAAACAGCTGTCTTTAGAATATTAATTGCTACTGCATGGAAGGACACCGGGGCTCCAACCTTTCAGATGTGGATCTGTAGGCTACTTGGGATCCATAACATAGAGTCGGAGCTGTATGCACTGAAGGGAGCGAAATCCAGGGGCATGGGACTAAGGATTTGGTCACCCGTGGCATCATGGAGGCGGTCAAAAACCCTGGGCCTATAGCTTTTTAACATCCATGTAGATATTCCCTCTTGTTCTTAACACATTTATTGTATCTTCTCCCACACTAATGGTTTTAATCTGTTTGAACATCCCTACTACAAGTTGAAACTCTATTATGCATATTTAAATTCCTGTATGTATATTTATATGGTATTGTTATGTTAACGTGTGTTTTCTCTTATGTATTTGATATGCTATTGTCATGAACTTTCAATTAAAAAAAAAAAAAAAAAAAAAAAGCAAAGTGCCTTGTGGGCAGCAAGGCTAATTAGAGGGGAATTAGTTAGCATTCAAAAGTAGGTTTTTGTTATTTCAGAAAACTAGTTGGAAAGCACTGAAGCAGTTGGATGCAATTCTAATGGCAATACTTTAGATTGATATTCATACATATATTAAAAAGGTGACATCGTTTTGGCAGAATGCACAGCGTCTCCACAAGTCGGTTCTAAAGACCATAACATCTTACTCTAATTCTCTTCTTGTAATAATGCTTGATACCTCAATATTGTTCAATACATTGATTCACACATTCTGACTTTGAGGATTATACCAAAAAAACAAAAAACTGTACATGTGTTTGTCTTTACATAATGAAGATCAGATTTTTTAGATTAATTCATAACCTCTGTCTGTTATCAATACATGACAGCACAATGTTGACTCTTGTGTGTTTCTATACCACATTTCATATATATTGTATGCCATAATCTAGGCGGAAGAGGTATTGGTCTAAAAAGCCCCATTGATTTCATGTACGAACCCTTAAAATATATTTTAACTGTTGCTATTATCTTACTTAATTCATGATGTTCAGCAGAGTCATCGAGCTAATTCATTGCTTGATGTCTCGTTTCCATTGAAGGTAAATTCAAAAGTTTCCCTTTATATGGAAGCCTATTTTTTTAACATAGACTTAGCATGATTTTATTAAACATTGATTGCAGCTATAGAAATGCTGCTCTGGGTTTGAGCTGGCAAAATCAATAGAGCTTCACTAACAATTTTATTCTTATCTTCATTTTGTCTAAAAAAATAATTTGCATAACGATTACAGGAACCAGGTTTCTAATTGGTCATAAAGTCATACCCACAAAACAATAATGCCCATCTCAACTGCCTAGGAATCATCTAATTTCAAAAGGTAATTTGACTGTTACTCCTGTAGGCAGACAACGATCTGTAGTCTCCAAAACCTTTTACATGTTTTTATCAATTTTAAGGATTTGCTTGATCTGCCACTAACTTTTTAAAATCCCACTCTATTACGATAGGTACTCAGAAGGCTGTTAGGTGCAAGTTCTTTTGTAGAGGGGCAGAACTAACAAAAGAGTCAACCTTCCCTTACCTGGGGGTACTGTTTGATGACTGAGGGACTTGACCACACAAAAGGAATGTTCTGGCAAGAGCAGTAGGGGCAACCATGGACTTTGCAAAAAAGAGTAGGGTCAAAGCCCGTACCCCCCATGCTAAAGATGTACAGAGAAAAATGTGTCCCTATGGCCACGTATGGATGTGCTGTATGGGGATTTAAAGACATGAGGGACATCCAGGGGGCAGAAAAGAAATATGAATAGGCTTCTTACTGTCCCCGCAGCACTCCATCTTTTATCCTGCATGACACACTAGGCATGGGGTACATCTCTGGCATATATTGCTGCCACACCCCTACTGCTCTGAGGATTTGGTCTAGCCCAGCCACCACTTTAAAACAACTTGTCGTAGCGGACTGTACTGTACTTAAAGGGGCCCTACATATCTCCTGGTTAAAGTAAATCATGGAGCAAATTAGGTGGCTAGGTTGCCCTGACCAGTATACCAACCCAAGGCCTTTTTGGCCCAGCAGCCATTAGGAATATCAAACATCTGTTTTTAGCCCCCATGAAAAAAAGAGTGACCTTCAAGCTCCTCACACACACCTAAAAAGCCCACCACATCACCAGACCGAAATACCTCAACGAAAGAATCTCCTTTCATGCCTCCAAGAGAAAAGTCCCCACTGCTGCCCGAGCCCTGACCGAAATCCCCTGCATCCACAGAGCCAGAATGGAAGGCAGATCATATGCCTACATTGCAGCCAAGACCTGGAACAAACTCCCTCTCAGCATCAGACAAAGCCCTAAACTGCAAACCTTCAGAAAAGACCTCAAACCCTGGCTCTTCGGATGAACTCAGAGCTGCCCAAACCCCATCCCCCAGCACCTTGAAACTCTTACGGATGAGTAGTGCACTCTAAAAGTCCCTGATTGATTGATTGGCTAAGCAGCATGGGTTAAGGGAAGGCAAGGAATTATTTAAACCCATGGTGAGTAAGAATGTCACACTGAGTCTGAGCCCACGGGTGCGGCCTTACTTGTCACTGGTCACTAACAGGCACCATTGCTTCATGTTAACCAGATTCAAACTGAATCTGGTACACTGGCCATTAGCCTTTCCTAAAGGCTACATGAAGCCTGGTGCCTAAGGCCATGTCCTTGTGACAATTTCTGTGAACAAGACCCGTTACATTTTACTTTTTTCTGTGAATTTTATGAACCCTATGGAATAAATGTATTCTCCTGCTACTTAGATCTTGCCAATTTGTTCAAGTAAGGCCTGCATTATTATACCTACAAATGCTTTCCTCCCCCATGGTTTGTTTTGGGGTTGCAAGTTTTTTTTACAGGGATCTTAAGACTCAGGAAGAGGATCTTTATGTAGTAGCTAGGCTGTAGGCGTCTAATGCTTTTTGCTAACTATATGTGCCCACCTTTGTGCTTGATATGGTGTGATTATGCAATCCGTTTACCATGCTAATGACTCATTACATTTGCACTTTATCTGTTGTCTACTATTGTATTTTATTTTTAAAGCGGCCCACAGTATCTGTTTTTAATGATGAGTTTTATCTTTATCTGTTTGTACATATAGCCCTAGTCAAATTAATTATTAAATGTTTTATATGTTTGCTTTATGGCTTTTAGTGGCCGAATAAAGTATCTTTGACTTGACTGTAATTGTGCAATCCAATTCTGCTGGTAGGAATGTATGGGAAAATTACCAACTGGATGCTTCTCTTTAGTGATTCCAATTCTTTGGGATAAAACTCCTCCCACCGACATGATGCAGCATGTGTGCCGGCAATGAATGGAAGCTCAGCATTTGGCTATTGCCATATGTTAAGAATCGAGAAAAAAGCTTGATCTTCTTTGTACCCTGTGATGGCAGCTGCTTTACCAAGACATTTGGTAATGAATCTAACTATCTCAGGAAATTGATGAATACATTTTCTATCAAAAATTGGAAATAAATAGTAAAGCCTAAAAAGCTCTGTACATTATTGCTGAAACTTTCTTGTCATCCTTTTTAATTCCCTGTGGAATAATTATGTTCCTCAAATATCTACTGAAGTATTATGTAATACACATTTAGCGAGTTTGGGGAAAAGATGTTGCACATGTGTTTCCAGGGATTCAGAATAAATCAATATATCATTTAAACACATTACACGGGGTGTGGTCTGGCTACATAGGAAGATGGCCGCCTGCTAGGAGAGCTCCGCCGAGGGACGGACCCTGACGAGCTTCCTTGCCATACCTGCTCGAGTGGGTCATCTCTTTGGAGCCTGCAGGACTCAGGAGACCATTGGGGTTGCTGCGGTGGTCTCCTTTTTCGGCTGGCGGCTTCTGCTCTCGACAGCGGAGAGACGGTGAGGCGGCCGACTCCTACGGTGCGCGCTACGACATTCGCGCGCTTCTGACGCCGCGCCTCTCCTCAGCTAAGGCGGCGTCCTCGCTACCACAGGGCCGTGCCTCCTCAAATTCTAGGCCGCGCCTCTTTAGAAAGTGGAAGCGCGCTTCACCACGGCTACAGACTGCCTTTCTGCATACCATTGGCTTTATCAGCAGTGTGCAGACCCCCCTCAGGCTTTTATAAAGATGATTTTCCTCACAGTTGCTTGAAATACATTTTTATTAGAAAAGGCACTATAAAGGCCAGGAGAGGAAAAGCTGAAGGTCTGGCACACTCATCACTCCAATGAAGTGCGCTTCTTTTTAGTCAACTGTGTATGCATGCCCACATGAAATATTAATACTGGCAGGGCTAAAGTTGCTTGACTTATCATTTCATAATATTTGCTATTACATGCAGAAGCAGGATATGACTGTCACATGAAAAGACAATACTAACGGTACCGGCAGATTCACTTGCAGGAATACTGATTCATTTTTTTCCTTGACTTTAACTAACTGGCTTTGGCACCTTTCTTTAGCCGCTTTATATGACATATATGTCATTTGGGTGAAGAGTTACTTGACTTTATCAGACTTACCTCTTCTCTTTAATACTTCAGCCTGCTCTCCTATTTCTACACTTTGCCAGTTACGCAGGAGGCAGGGAGGGAAAAGGAAAAGGGCTGCATTTCCATTCACAATTGCCGCTATATGTTATGAGCTCTTGTGATTTATTTTTTTTCTTGTTTCACGCAGCATTGGATGAATAGCCTGTTGATATATTGCCTCACCTTATTCACCTGCTTTTCCTCGTCAGGGGATTTTTGGTGCGCAAGGCATGTTACTATTGCATTGAACCTGTTTCATATTGTACTGCTTGCTATTTTGTGGTAATGTTATAGTGACTCCTCAATTTGATGCTTTCGCTATGTTGCATATGTTGGTCACTACTTTATTGCATATCCTTTTTTGCATTTGATAATTTGATGTACCCTTGATTTCATAATTGCTTCACATTCCAATACCTTATCAATTCGTTTTTGTAGAACATCTCTACAACGGTGCACTACAAATGTCCAATAATAGAAATGGGGGTCGTGGTCCCAAACCGCCACTTTTTACTGAAGTGGTGAAACACAATTCTAACCCACCAGTGAAAGGAAATGGCTCTGCATCACCCCCCTCATCGCAATCTACATCATCTCAGAGTGACAAGTCTTTGTCAGATACTATGCAACGTATCCTGCTAGAACTATCTGGTGTTAATCGCAGATTGGAGGGGCTGGACATTACCATGACATCCTTGGCTACAGAGACTAAGTCCATTCGTGCTGAACTTACTATCTTCCACACACGTATTTATGCTATTGACTCTAAGATATCGGATATGGAAACTCGACTGGATACTGTCCAAGGCTCTGAACAAGATCTTTTATTTTTACATAGTAAAATTATTGATTTGGAGGATCGTAGTCGTAGAGACAAGATTCGATTTTTTGGATTTCCGGAAAACATTGAAAAGCAAGATATGAAGCTTTTTCTATATGAGACTCTTCCTGTGCTGACTGGTATTTCTTTTACTCCTTCTCTTGAAATACAACGTGCTCATAGGCTGGGCCCTCCACGTTCTGGTGCTTTTGCCCGACCTAGACCAATTATTGCTTGCTTTCTTCGCCATGAGCACACTTGACAGATCTTGTCAATGGCTCGTTCACGTGGCTCCTTCTTATTTCAAGGTCATACTAGTCATATGGCGTCAGACTTCTCCAAAGAGACTAATGAAAGACGGAAGGCGTTCCTCTCTTTCCGGCCTCAGCTGCGCCTAATGGACATTAAGTATGGATTATTCGAACCCGCACGGTTTCGTATAACCAGGAATGGAGAATCCAAAGACTTCTATGATCCTGGTCTTCTTCAGCAATTTTTGGATACCATCACGTCTGATGATATGGACACCCAATCTTCCTCATGTGCTCAGACTTCTCAGTCCAAGGCATCATCTGCAAGTCTTCCAGCGTCTCCTTTGAAATTCTCTAATGAACCTCGGCAACGTGGCAGAGATATTACACGTCTGCCTCGTTCTCAGGATGATAAGGCCTCAGCACTGCATTCAGTTTCCTACCTTACTAACATGCCACAAAGGGACAAATCTAGGTCTCCTCTCAAGCAGCCTTCAGATGCTGACTGATTTTTCTGCTTTATTGTATTTTTGCTATTTTCTAGATTAGGATAATTCCTGTTATTTGTGATGCTTTAACTGATTGCTTAGTTGCCTGGGGATTTCTAGTATTAGAAACTATGAGCACTGTGGCATTCTGTTTTACTTTGTGCTCTATATCTTGTTATCTTGTGAGTTTTTAAACATTTAAAAATTGTTTTTTTAGGAATGTGTATGCATTTTAGACCTTCCTCATTATATGCTGCATGTATATTACCTATTATATGTGGGGCTCTCTTCTTGTTCAGTCCTTCTTCATGTTGTGGTTACTGTGATCCAGCTTCACACTGTTCACTTGCCCTACCAGATACTCTGTTTTTGACATAATATATTTTTATTATATTGTTCTACTCATTTAATCTACACTGTCTCTACTTATACTCCCATGTTTCCTTATATGTACTTTTATTCTTTTGTTTACTACATCTTTCTCTTTTCTCTATTTGGCATTATTGGCTCTGCTCCTTTCCATCTTTTATATTTTATGTTTCATTAACTATACCATATCCGTTTCTTTTATTGCATACTATGGGGGTTCCTTCATTTACTTTGTTTCTTTTATTTTTCTTTTCCTTTTCTTCTCAAGTTATTATTTATTGTATGGTAATTTCACCACGCATTTAACCATTCTCTTTATTCATTGGTTGTGTTTTATGATGCTATTTCATGTTTTCGCACATTTTTTTTTGATAATGTCATCATGTTCTATTGTGGCTCATATATTCCATATTATCCTTTGCTCTCCAGATCCCTTTTCTTCTCTCCTCTGAGGGGGTCCGGCTACCCCTTGGAGCTGCTTAGTGCGCCTAGACCCGTAGATAGCAGTCTAGGTTCTCTTTTCTTTTCTTATCTTATTTTTTCTTCACTTTTCACACTTGTTTTTCTTTTATATCTATCTGCTTTGTCTTTCTCAGATACTCACTTTGCTTTCTTAAACTACTCCTGTATTCTCTCTTCCTTTTCTCTTTCCTTCTTTCTTTTCTTCTCTTTCCTTTTATTAGTTTTCTTCTTCTTTGACACACTTTGTCTCTTGCTTCCCAGAGTAACAGTTTTCTTCTCTATCTTCTACCAATCTCTTCCTTTCCCTGTTTATCTACCTCTTGACTTCTCTTATCATGTCTTCTCCTAACTCGCTATCAGTAATTTCCTGGAATGTTCATGGCCTAACTCATTATATCAAGCGTAAAAAAGTCCTAACATACTTGCGTTCTAAACATGTGTATGTTGCTTTATTGCAGGAAACGCACTTAGATGATATTGAATCCAGCAAACTCAGCAGAGATTGGGTCGGTAAAGTGATTCATAGTAGTGTCTCCAAGCTTAATCCCACCAACCCTAATCCTGTTCGCAAGTGTGGGGTAGCCATACTTTTTCGAAAGTCACTTTTCTTTACAATTCTCAAAACTTGGTCTGACCCGGAAGGTCGTTATGTGTTTGTTAAGTTGAAAATTGAGAACTCTTTATTTGCCTTGGTTCTATTTAGGCTCCATTAGGCTCCAAAAAACAGTTCTTTCTCCGTCTCAACCGCCTTTTCACGGAAATCAATGCCCCCCAGTTTCTCATTGGAGGAGACTGGAATCTGGCACCAGATCCTGCTCTGGATAGATCAGGTTGTTTTGACACCGTTATTGCTCCAGATAGAGCCTTTTTACGGGATATTCTTGCTGATACTGGTCTTGTTGATCATTGGAGGTTGAGCCACCCTCAGGACAAAGAATATAAGTTTTTTTCCTCTAGGCACGGTACATTCTTGCGTCTCGATTATTTTCTTCTTTTGCAACAGGCTGTCCGATTGGTTACACAGTCTCAGATCTTGGAAGCAGCCATATCTGATCATTCCCCTGTTCTCTTATCTCTTGATTTGGGTCTCTCCAAACCAGGTAGTAAACCATGGCGCTTGAATATAGCCAGATATAGAGCTCCAGCAGGTAAACTCCTTTTACAATCGCATCTCCAAGAATACCTTGCTCTTAATGATACCTCAGTCTCTTCTAAGAGAATGGTTTGGGCAGCAGCCAAGGCGAGAATTAGGGGTCAACTCATGCGGGACGCTGCTTTTCACAATAATGAAAACGCAGCTAAACAGACTGTTTGGAAGACGACATTTGCAGACTTTCTCAATCATATATCTCAAATCCAACTCTTCAGGCTCCTAAATTACTGGAGCAAGCGAGAATGTCTCTTAATAGTCTCTTTAATTCTAAAGCCGAATACGCCTTGCAAAAGATGAAAGGACGTCATTATGAACAGGGGGAAAAGGCTGGTTGGTTATTAGCTGTGCAATTGAGACAGAGGGAGGCCGCTATGGCAATCCCAGCAATTAAATCAAGTGGTGGCGATGTTCTTACTCGACCACAGGAAATAGTTGAGGAATTTGCTTCATTCTATAGATCACTTTACTCTCCAAGTACTCATATAGACACACTTGAGATGTCCAAATTTCTAGATGAAGTCCATCTCCCAAAACTCTCTGATGACGGTAGAGCCCTACTGGATGGTGTTATTACCAAAGATGACATTTCTTCAGCTATAGCTGCCTTGCCCTATCACAAAGCCCCAGGAGATGATGATTTTCCTCCTGAAATTTTTAAATGGACCGGTCAGAGTATGATTGACACTTTACATGCGACATTTTGGGAGGCGATGGAGGAGTCTTCTCTCGGTCCCCTTTCCAACAAGGCCGTTAAAGCTGTCTTACCGAAAAGATCCTCTGTTATGCAGTAGTCATAGGCCCTTATCTCTTTTAAATTCTGATGTTAAGATACTTGCTAGCATTCTTGCTTCATGTCTGCGTAAAGTTTTACCTTCTTTAATTCATAATTCGCAGGTAGGTTTTGTTCCGGGTTGGTCATCTCGGAACCATTTACACACTTTATCTCATACTTTATGGTCATCTAAACATCTTACTGAAGATACGTTACTTCTTTTTTTGGATGCTGAAAAAGCATTCGATCGCATTGAATGGGAATACCTTTTTACTGTCATGCAAAGGTTTGGGCTGGGCGATCAGTTTATCGATAAAGTTTATGCTTTATGATGACCCATGGGCTCAGGTCAATTGCGGCGGTTTCCTATCTACCCCATTTCCAATTAGACGAAGTACTCGTCAAGGTTGTCCACTCTCCCATCTTCTTTTCCTTCTTGCTATGGAACCTTTAGCTGCTGCGATACGACAATCTACTGCTGTGGTAGGTGTCCCCCTTCCAATTGGTCACTCTAAAAATTATTTATACGCGGATGATATTCTCCTCACACTCACCGATCTTCCCCGCTCTCTTCCTGCTCTCCTCCGCATTATTAATGACTTCTCTTCCTTTTCTGGCTACAAGATAAATTGGGATAAAAGTGAAGCATTACCCATGTCCATTGGTACTACAAAAGCTGTAATTTCAGGTTTCCCTTTCCATTGGCAACCATCCCGGCTTAAGTATTTAGGAATCTTAATTTATAGAGGATTGGACAATATAGTTACGGACAATTTGACTCCTTTAATTGCACAAATGCAAAGAGACTTTAATAAATGGAAGGCTTGAGGTCTATCCTTATGGGGGCGGGTCCAGGCGGTCAAGATGGTTACTCTTCCTCGATTTCTTTATGTCTTAGGTATGCTTCCCTTACATATCCCCTTAACCACTCTGAGATCCATTGACGCAGAAATAAAACTTATTGTTTGGGGCACAGCTAAACCACGTCTTGCCTTTGCAAAATTAAAATCAGTTACAAGGGGGTTTGAGTCTCCCTTCTATCGAGCATTACTCACTTGCTCTTCATCTTTCGCGAGTTGTTTTTTTTCTACCTAAATCTAAAGACATTCCTCAATGGGTCCCCCTTGAACGTCATTTATTAGCTTCTGGTCTTGGTTTGTCCCTTCTATATGGCAAAGAGGTCAAGTCTTCTGATCCCAAGAACCATATTTCATCCGCAATGTATAAATCCTGGCAGAGAAGTCATTGTGTACTTAAATCTAATTCGCGTGTCCATATCAAAGCTCCTTTATGGCTTAATTCTGCTGTTCGTGTTGGGGGTCGCACTTTGTCTTGGACTGTATGGCAGGAAGCTGGTATTCAGACTATAGATCAATTGTTTCACAATAACGCTTTTAAATCCTTTTCTCAACTTTGTGAAGAATTTCATTTACCATCCACACAATCCTGTAAATACACTCAACTTCAACAAGCTCTCACGAAACATTTAGGCCCTCCGCCTGACTTGATATCTGTATCTCCTATTTTGTCCTACCTTCAGTTATGGGGGAATCTTAAAGGTGTGACTTCTGGTTTTTATAAAACTTTTTTACATCCTCTGTTTTCGCAGCCTCTCTCGCAAGCTTTCCAGTTGAGATGGCAATCTCGTTTATCAGTTGTATATTCCACTACTCAATGGGATCAATTATTGGAAGGATTACATAAGGGAGTTCGAGAAGCCCGTCTAAAATTTTGCAATTTTAAAATTTTACATGAATGGCATTGGTCTCCAGTTAAATTGCATCATGCTAAGTTATTATCACATACCTTGTGTTGGAGGTGTTCAGCTTCTCGTTGTGATATTACGCATGTTATCTGTGAATGTCCTCGTACAACTCCCTTTTTGGCTTTTTGTACGGAAGACGTTGGCCAATACCATGTCACTTCCTCTGCCCCTTACTTCTCTAAATATTATTTTGCATGATTTTCGTAGCCTTCCGAAGCTTTCTAGACCACAAACTCGTCTTCTTCATACCGCTTTGGCCATGGCCAAAATCTGTATACTGCGGCACTGGAAATCTCCTCTGCCTCCTTCGCAGGAGGAGTGGTTGGTGGCGATGATGCAGACAGCTCTACATGAACGTACAATTTATAATTTGCAGGATCAAGCTTCCATTTTTCTCCAGGTATGGTCCCCTTTTCTGGAAGCCACTGTGCATAGCGACCCTGTTTCCACTTCTCCTTCTCCTCTAATTGTTCCACCTTCCTAATTCTATTCTTTTAGGTTCTCTTCCTCGTATTATTCAGTTTTACATTCTTTTCCCCTTACTTCTTTTCATACCTACTTGTATTGCTCTGGGATCCTTCCTTATTTATTCCTTATCTTTTTTCTCTTCCTTTTCCTTATTCTTTCTTTTCTTCATTTTTCTTCTCTTTTCCTTTCCTTTATTCTTCTTCTGTAATGTACTTATTTTGCACTTTTCTCATTATTAATCTCTTTAGGATTATGGAATATATGTTATCACTACGTCCTCATATTTATTATATTTTGTGTAATACTTTTTCTCATTGATAATATTTTTATTTATCAAAGATGTTATTTTGCTTTAATTTGGCATTTGTGCTATTGTCTCAAAATTTCTAATAAAAAATGTCAACACAAAAAAATAAATACATTACACAAAATACATTAAAAAGTCCTCTCAGCACTTCTATAGTAAAAAAAATGAAAGGCTACACAGTCTGAAATGCATGACCTGATAATCATATAGGACAAACTAACTAGATTATCTAGACTCTAATCTAAATACTGTCAAAGTTTTTATTTGCTGAGTCTTTAAGTGCATATAACCAACTTCAAGGTGTAGCTGAACCAGATTCCAATGCAAACTTTCATTCATAACTTTGATGTGGAGGTAATTCACTTGTATTTTTCTTATGAAACATATTATGCAACTCTCTGAATGTGATGACAAGATGACTGCATCCTGCATCACCAATAACAAGAGCTGTCATTATTGCGCTAATGCCTTTGGACGGTGGTGAGCTTGTTCTTCGACTATCAACAATGATTCATACATACAATAATCAGAATTCATTTGTATAGTTCATGTTGCTCAGTTAGTTCTATGACTAAGCAGTGTTAACCATGGCATGCCTCCAATCACCCTAAACTGGGGACAGCTATTACATCAAAAGCAAATCTTTTCACGAGGACATCTAAAACATATCAAAGAAATCATGTGCATGCGTGCAAGCTTACAAGCCCTGAAGACAATGCTTAACCATCTACTGCCCTAATCTTTCTTCTTGAGTGCAGGTATCTATGTTCATTGAGCAAACTTATTGCCCGTATAGCTCCATAAAGTTCCTGAACCTAAAAGTGTTGAAATAACCTAATCCTGCCCACGGGACAAAATCATTTTCATAAGAATGATTAAATGAGCAATGAGGAATGTATGGCAGTCACTACCCAAGTTGGAACTGATTGATTTTCTTGACTCTATAAAGCAGCTCTTGTCGATATAAAGGAATCAAGTTTTCATCATCTATAAATTTTCTATTCATGCAGTTACTAGTATTTAGTGTTTCTGAGATCCTAGATTATCTCTGACCATCTTTTATAAAAATATAAAGATATTTACCACAGTACACCTAACCTTTGAACATGTCTTCTTTCCTTTCTTTTCCTCTTAACCATACTGAGGGGGATATTCTCAAGAATGTGTTATAACCATCACTAAAGTAACTTACCACAACCTTCAACATTGCAGGAAATTTACGACGTGTTAACCAGGTATTCACAACACGGCGGTACCATGCGCTAGGCAACAGATAACGCATTACTGACCGCGTTAAAATCAATGCCACGCTGAAAAAATGCGAAACACGAATGAAATAAATCTTGCGATGAGGCCAATTGCGATACAAAAAGCAGCGAAAACCAGCGACCGACCTACAATACCAACGGCAGGAAAATGCACAATAAAAGAAGAGTAAATAAAATTTGTGATGACAACGTACGAGCACAACCGCACACATGTGACGCAGAACAAATGACCATTGTCCAAATCAGATAGGCATTTCCCCACAAACAGCCACAAAGTACACTGACATGCATTCAGTATGTAACCTGCGCCTATGCGGAAACAAACATGGAAATCACTGTGAAACCGCATCTACTCTTCACATTGCAGAGGGACAAACTACACCCCCTGCACACTGACATGCCATGTCCATGATCAAACAATAATAAAAGCATGGACCAATATAGGGGCAGTGACTCCCCCTTACGTACATGTCGCCCAAGTCATGGAGGCACATATAGGAGCCTCAAAGAATCCCTGTTGTCACTTGTAGGACACAAATGACAGCCAAAATGGAATGAATTGGGACACACAGATTTTCTACTACTCACTGAGACCTGGTAGACCCCAGACTCCGCCCCAGATATAATAGCGGCACTCCCGCCGAATTACTGCATCATTCACACCGACCGTGGGTCGGGCAAATCGGGCAGGGGGGTCGCGGCTATTTTCCGATCCAACTTGAAAGTTACGGCCTTAACTGGCTTGAATCTCCCAGACATTGAAAACCTAGTTCTAAAAATCGAAATCTCCCTCACAATAGTGGTTTATGTCCTCCTGTACAGACCCCCAATTAACATGCCTACTTTTCCTCTTATGTTTAGCAAACAAATTGCCAACCTGGCCATAGATCATGCCAGGATCTTCCTGGCTGGGGATTTCAACTACTGGTTTAACGACCCATTGGAAGGACCTCACTCATGTGAACTTACAGAGCTCCTCACAAATCTGAACTTTCTTCAACATGTGCGCTCACCTACTCATTGTAAAGGCCACACCTTGGACCAGGTCTGGTCCAACTCCTTGCTGGTTACAACCCCGGCAACCATTCCATGTGTATGGTCCGATCATTTTCTCCTCAAATTCAACCTTGCCTATACCCTCATCAGGACTACCGCGGCGGCGGGGGGGTGGGCTAGGATATGGACTTCTCTAGACATATCAACATTTCTACAGACACTGGCTAATTCCATTCCCTGCCACCACCCCTATATCAATATTTTTGAAACTAATCTCTCTGACTGACTGTAAGCAGCTAGTGATATTCATGCCCCATACAAAAAGGTCAAACAAGCCCGGCGTGCGGACGCCCAAAAATGGTTTTCACCTGACCTTAAAGTAAAGAAACTGGCCTGCGTCAACTTGAGCGACACTGGCGCCGTAGCTATGCCCTTGAATTAAAAATCAGATACATGACGGCCAGGAAAGAATATATGAAAAATATTTTAGCTACCAAAGCTGCTTATTTTTCTTACGTATTATTAACTCCACGAACAGATCAAAAGACATCTTTTCACTCTCAATGAGCTAACGAATATTGACAATGTCCGCCCAAGGCTACCCCCAACCTAGACTCTTTGTGACTCTTTGAATGTCTTTTTTATCGAGAAAATTGCGATCATCAAAGCGAGCATCCCACAAACCATAAATCCCACCACTGATGCCACTATCAGGATTAATCAAACCAGCAAGCTCAGAAGCTTCCCTCCAATTTCTCCAGATCAATTCCAGGAGCTGCTGGTAAGAGTGAAATCCGGCTCTCCATCGGGCAGATGCCCGCCCCACGTCTTAAAAGACTGTCTCTCAGTTATCCCGGACCCTGCCTGTACCCTCCTTAATGACTCGCTGACCTCCGGTTTAGTCCCCCTTGCATTTAAGGAAGCAACGGTCATACCACTCCTAAAATAACCTGGGGCAGATCCGACATGCAAGGCAAACTATAGGCCGATTTCTCTACTTCCATTTTTGGCAAAGATTCTGGAGGCTCATGTCGCCAAATGCTTGTCTAACTTTATGGAGGAATCCAAAGGCCTTGACCCATATGAAGCAGGGTTTCGTCCTGCCCACTCAACAGCGGCGGTGGTAGTTTCGGTACTTGACTCCCTCCGTGACTGCGCCGACAAACGTTCCCCTCAGGCCTTAGTGCTCCTGGATTTGTAGGCCGCGTTTGACAGGGTCGATCACACTATTCTGATCGATCGTGTCATCCGGGCCAGCATCCGGGGCACGGCAGCCAGTTGGATGAAGTCCTTCCTTGAGGACCGCACTCAGGCATTTCGCTTGGGCGACCTGGTGGGCATCACTCACAACCTCACGTGTGGTGTACCACAGGGCTCTTCCCCATCACCCCACCTGTTTAATCTCTATATCTTTCCCCTTATTTAGGCTCTTAGAGATAAACAGGTGACAGTGCTCAATTATGCAGACGACCTGCAATGGCTCTTCACTATTGACAACTCTGAAGCTTCCATATCCACTTTTCAATCCACAATGAGGTTCATCCAAGCTTGGATGGACCAAAACCACTTGAAGGTGAACCCAGAAAAAACTGAGCTTGTCCTAACAGGTGACAGCATCAAACACTGGGGCCCGCACTATTGGCCACCAGAAATGGGCCAAGCACCTTCTCCCTCGGCAAAGACACTTGGGTTCACCTTGAGCAGTGACCTATCACTCAAAGCACAAGTAGGTCAGGTGGTCTCCAAGGGCTTTTTCCAACTTAGGGAAATCCGGAAGGTCCGTCGCCTCCTTACCACTGTGATCTCCCACCTGGATTATGCGAACTCAATCTATCTGGGCCTACCTCAGTACCTCCTGAAACGTATTCAGATGGAACAAAACTATGCAGCCAGACTGATTTTGAACCAGCCTAGAGGGCAACCAGCCACCCCTCTCCTAGGAAAACTTCATTGGCTCCCTGTGGCTCAGCGCTGCACCTTCAAAGCTGGCTGCATGATTTCCAAAGCACTACATTGCAAAAGCCTCATATTTATTGAGAGACTCATCATGAAGCATGCCCCATCCCGTAACCTTCGTTCGGCTCATCAAGGTCTCTTACAGGTACCATCCTTTAAGCGCAAACGCACTGGTGGATGCAGATTTTGAACACTAGCCCCCCGGCTGTGGAATGCCTTCCCCCCGGAGATCTGGTTTTGTCCGGATCTCATGTCATTTTGGAAAGCCTTAAAGACCTGTCTCTACCAACAAGCATTCCAATAAATCCTGTGCGCTCTGCATCCTATGGTCACGCCCTCTGTCTTTAACAGCGCCAGGAAACCAATCGGTGTCAGTGCGCTTAAGAAAATTCTATTATCATAACATAACATAACATGTGAAACGCCGAATATTGGGATACCATAACAACTGTGACACACAGAACTGGCAGTTCGAATACGTGGCACCCTAAATAGCCTCACTGCACAGAGGTGACACACCCACCATCCATTTATAAATTCCTAAATTGTCAGCACAACATGCTGCACCCACACTTGTCTGAGTGAAGTGCCTGTACAGATAAGTGACATGCACACAGGGAATGTGTATCGGAATACATTTATTAGCACATGCGGTGCCTGTGGTCAGTCAACATACTGTGCCATTACTGCTAAGGACTCACATGATGTAACGTCAACCAGAGAAGAAATTGTCAATGATGTAGTCCGTACGGGCTATTCCTGCTGCGGCTGCAGTGGGGTGTGGTCCATCTGCCTCATCTTCATCATCATCGTCTGATGCATCTGGCACTCGTATCCATGGGGCTTTGCTGCGTACACATATGTTGTGCAGCACACAACATGCAACAATTATCTTGCACACGAGGTCTGGGCTGTATAGGAACTTTCCACCTGTTTCGTCCAGGCACCTGAAACGTGACTTCAACATGCCAAATGTACGCTCTACGATGCCCCTGGTGCGTTTGTGGGCCAAATTGTACTGCCTCTGGGCCTGTATGTTCAGGGCTCAGAGGGGTGTCAACATCCAAGCGCAGAGTGTATATCCTTGGTCACCTGTGACATGCAGAGAGACATGAGTCAAGACTATGTACTGCATGATGTGTTGGCAGGCTCACTGGTTCATTGGTGTGTGATATGTGTGACTTAGTGTTTCCTGCATGACATGTACTGCATGTTGCAAATGAGTGGCATCATTGTGTATTACGTAGCCTCAGGGCTGCACCTCCCCCCAAGCACATTCACTAATGTGCACAGCGCGATTGCATCACATGCACCCCCTATGGCACACCATTAACATGCCTGTCTGCACATGTCCAGAAGCCTGACTACGACATAGTGATGATGCTGTGCAGGATGTGGCCAGCCTGATGTGTATAGGCCCATTGCAAGGACAGGGCTGACACAGATGTAGAGCACCTGCCTGGCTGAACTTGACATGCAGTTGTGGATACATCTTTGGCTCATACTGCGCTAATAGCGACACACACAACAATTGGCATGTGTTATCCCTGACCCTGAGCGGGCATGCCCTCCCCCATGTACCCCTTCGCCCGAGCACGAATACCTGGGTTATGCCACATAGCAACATTGTCGATTGCGTGACGAGTGGCGCAGACACTACAACAGAGACACACACATCAGCCAAATCCTTGGAAAGGCCTCCACTGAACCACACCCAGATCAATGTGGGGAGGAGCCACACCTCTACACAGTACTGTTGTACGCATGTTGACCCTGCTTACTCTCTCATGGAAATACAACACAGTTACATGTCCCAGGTCTACACCACTCCCTGCGGTAACATGGTTGCGCACCCTGTACACAGCACAATGTAATGTCGAATGCCCCGGTCCAACATGTATACATAATGACCACACGGACACACTGAGTGAGTTTGTGGGACTGGCTATGGGCATGTGCGCCTGGGCCCATTTATTGCCAGGGTCATATGTCCAGTGATGCCTGTGCTGAATGGGTTTGGGTAGTGTACGCCACCACTCAGAGGTTGGTTGGTGCTGGCAAAAACCACAACAGTGAGACAGAAAGTCTATGGAGTTTGTTTGAGTTGGTGGGGGATTGGCATGCCCATTTTTGGCAGCCCGACCCGTAAATACATGAAAAAAAAGAATCCCTGGTTTCTAATGTGCTTTTTGCCCCCAGGGGGGGGGGGGGTAGAAAGACTACATTTTCCCCAATTTGTTTGGGGGAAGCAAAGGCCCTTGCCCTTCCTCCCCAGTGTTTAGTGCTGGATCCCTGCTTGGGGATCGCCCTCCTGATGCGATCCCCAAGCAGGGATACACCAGTGAGGGGATAGCACTCCTGTCTTTCTACATGCTCGGGCTGAGATAGCCTCATGAACACTTAGAAAGTGAAACTGAAATAAGCTTACCGCTCATTCCAGTTTCAGTTTCACTGAAATTATGTCTGTGCGACATGTGTGCTGATCAGAGAAACAAATTAAACAGCCTCGGGAGCTGGGGAAGCTCTTCCCCAGCCATCAAAGCTGTTTAGGGGGAAAGAAGATCCATCTTTTGCCCATGCCAGAGGGATTCCTGGTGTCATGTCATCGGACACACGGGAGCCATCAAATGCACCAAAAGGGTTAAGACTATTTCATTATATTTGGATACTAAAGTTCCTTTTCTAAACTTGTCACTCAAAGTTTTCCATACTTCAGGGGTGATAAAGGGATTAGAACTCAAATTAGTACGAAGAGCAATCTTTCTCGAAAAGCTCAATCTCTAACTGAGTTCTTTTTTAACATTACCTGCTTTAGTGGGGGTGAGGATTTATAAAAAGACCCCGTAATTTTGCTATGTGACTCTTAGTTTACCTGCTCCCCAATAAACATCTTATGATGTCTCTGCACACACAATGTCTCTCCACAAGTGCAATGTGTCTCCAAAGGCAAAATTGTCCTGTGAAGTGATAATAAAAAAATGGCCACCCTACTTGGCTGGAGTCCATGGCTGTGAGGCCCTGGAAGATGGTTCTCCTTTCCTGGGCCTTGCAGCACCAGATTATGGATGTGAAGTCCAGGGCAGTGGGGCCACATCCTATAGGCCTTGCAGCACTACATCATAGTTATGAGGTCAGAGGCGGGGCCTCACAGCAGTGAATCATGGTGGGGTGGTCCATGGAAGGGAACACCCACCCCCTGGGTTTGCAGTGCTACACTATTGCTTTGAGGTCAATGGTAGGGGCACCCCTATTCCTGGGCCCTTCTCCTATACTTCGCAGCACTAGACCATGGTTGTGAGGCCTTGGGGAGTGGAGGCCCCTACCCTATGGCTCGCAGCCATTGCCAGACCATGGGGAGGGCCCATCTCCCTGGGGCTTAGCAGACATGCGTAAGTACTGCGAGGCTCATGGGTTAGTGGGCCTCCTCCCCTATCCTCTCAGTGCTTCACCATGTCTGAAATCCCAGAAGGTTGGGTGGGCATCTGGTAAGGGTCCCTCCCTTTGGCCCCATTGAAACTATCTCACAGCTCTGTACCATAGCTCTGGGCATAGGTCATTGTCAAGGTCCATGTCCTTTGAAGTCATTTTCTGTGATTTCACATTACTGCAAATTAGAGGGGCCTAACACATTCCCTTTCTGCCCGAGCATAGCCATTGTTCAAGGGCATAGCCATTAATATTGCAATAGGTACAGCGCACTAGGCCCAGGGGTATTAAGTGCCCAATATTCCCAAGTAATGGCTTTATTTTACTGTGCAGCCAGTGGGCAAGAGTGAGGGTGTCTCTTTTAATTTGTACTAGCACCCATGGCACTATTGCTGTGCTACTTGTCTCTCTTCCATGGGCATTGCAGCCATGTTCCATTGCTGTCATGCCGGGAGAGGCCCTCCCTTTCCTAGTCACTGCAGCCAGCTGTGGTTGGACACTCAGGGGAGGAGGAGTTAGTCCATGAGCTTCGCAGAGCAGAAGTATGGCTGTGAAGCTCATTGAGTGGTTCTCTCTCGCAGGTGTGGCTATCATTAGTGCAGCAAGGGCAGTGGAACCAGGGCGCATGGATGTTCTGGACCCAATGCACCCAGATAGATGTTGTGTTTAATTGTTTGGCATCATTTTCTTGCAAAAGGGCCCATGGCTACATTACTGTGCCACTGCTCCCTTCTACCATGCACCACACACCCATAAACCAGAGCTGTGAAGGTCAGGAAATGTCAATCCTCCCCTTAGTCTACTAGCCATGGTCCAGTGCTGCCAGCCCAGGGCAAGAGGCCCATCTGAAGGGCATAGCTATTAAATAGTGCAGCAAGCGCAGTGGGACTGTGGCCTCATGGGGATATGGGTCCAATGTTCCCAAATTATGACTGTATTTTAATGTCCACAATAAAATTATACAAAAAGTGTTGGATTAAATGATTTAATTAATCCCAGCTTTTGGTAATTAATAAGGCTGCCTCCCACTCAATTTTTAGTTTGCACAGCATGCCACTTTAGTTTGGCCATATGCAAATCAGTCTTGATCCTGCTCCAATGGGAACAGATCAGGCCGAACTACCAGGCTAGGTCCTCCTTGGCCCAGAACACAAGCAACCTAGGACAGGTGTTGCACTAGTTAAAGCTCATCAGTGAGGTATAGCTCGGATCCAGTGACAAAGTGTGCACAGGACCGACAAGTGTTTACACCCATTCCATTTAGGACAACTCACTAAAGTATATAAAACAAGTATTGGCAAAGCCAATGAGTCTCGCTTTTGCAAGAGTTAGAGCTATTGGCATTGTAAATAGAATATGTCTATTAACCATGTGTTATGGAGTGTATGTTGTGTGAAGTGGAATTATGTTGGTTGAATTGGAATTGTTAGTTGTGTAATTGTGTAGCGTGGAATTGTGTGGTGTGCAGTGGACTTGCGTAGTGGTATTATGTGGCATGGTGTGCAGTGGAATTATGTGGGTTGTAATTATGTGGTACTTAGTGTACTGGAATTATGTGGATTGGGATTGGATGTCATGGACTGTGATTATGTGGAATGGTGTTTTGTGTTGTGGAGTGGTATGTAGTGGACTCTAATTGTGTGGTGTGTTGTTGGATTTTGTGCATGATGTGGAATTTTGGTGTGGATTGGATGTGTGTGGTATATTGTGTAATTGTCTTGTGTTAAATGAAGTGGTTTGGAATGGACATATGTGGAGTTGAATTGTGTGGTGTGAAACTATGTGGCATTGAAGGGAATGATGCTGATTGGAATTATATGGAATGACCTGGAGTGCTGGCCCTCCTTTGGAATGCACAGTTGTGGATTATTGCTATGCGACAGAGTGATTTTATGTGGGGTTTATGTATATGGTATCGAGTAGAGTGCAATTATGTGAGTTGAATCATATTGCATAGAGTGTTATTATGTGGAGTGTAACCATGTTATTTATTTATTAAGTTTTGTATAGCGCAAACAAGACCCAGGAGGGTATCAGAGCGCTTCACAGTTGGGGTAAGTAGGATACAAAAGTGGGACAAGAGCAATCATTACAATTAGGTTCAAGACAAGAGAATGATGTTGGCACGATTCAGAGCATTTAAAAATAAGTCCGGAGGGATCCAATAATAGAGAATAACAGGCAATGTACACAGTACCAGTAAGATCACAGTATCGGATGATGTTCAAATGTGTGGCCGTGAATTGTGTGGTATGGAATTGTCTGGTGCTGTGTTTCACATTAAACATCTAGGTATGCTACACAGAATTAAAAGCTTTAGCTCACCCTACGGAAAAATAGATAATAAGCAGTCACCGAGAAATAAAATAATTAAATAAAGATCTGGCTGTTCCCTAAAACATACAGATTAGCTGTCCCATGTCATCATGGCTCGTGAGATATAGTGCATTAATTTAGAACTCCTAATGTTTTATCATAAAAAATATTTCAGTAAACAATGCATTTTCAATATTTACTATTCCTTCAGAGAATGGAAAACACCTTTAGATCATTCTTCATAATGAAATAAAGACCATTCCCCACCAATGAGTGTATATAATCCTATATTTTGATAGAGCAGTTTTAACCGTAGCGAGTTGAACATTGGCTGAGTTCAAACATGCCTCCTATTTTATTATTTGAGAAGTCAAGAATAAACAAGCATATAACGAATCAATCAAATCACAGACAGTTACCATGTCACTGAAACACTTTATAACAAGTGTTAACAAGGAAGGAGTGTGCAGTGAGTTTGAGTATGACTATCGCCTCAGGTAGAGTGAGGGCTAGGAGGGTCAATAAGGGTCGGAGAGGAACAGAGAGGGCTGAAGCAGGTGTGCTTAGAACTGATTTGTTCCAGTGCAGAGATTTGTCTAGAGATTGCAGTGAATAATTCGGTGAGTTTTGGAGGTAAGTGTGTTGTAGTGAGGGGTTTAGTAAGTGCTGGAGAGTGAATGTGTTGCAGTGAGTGCTGCAGTGACTGCTGTAGTGCCAGGTATCACAGTGAGGGGTTTTCTGAGTGGTGGAGTGGGAGTGTCACGATTCGCTCCCTATGTTCTCGTGTCCACCACCAGGGGGCTGAACTGTGGGACTCTCCAGTGTTCTAATATGCGTCCTGACACTCCCCTGCATGCATATCTTGACTTCCAGCCATTTGGACACTATTTGGGAATTGACATCCATTTCCAATCCATGCCGGGTTTTGTGAAAGCCAGCCTGCTTAGACTTAAAGCCAGTCTACTCATGCCTGAAACTCTATTACCCAGAATTCCCTGCTCACTGCTTTGTCTCCAACCCTGCAGGCCAAGGATGGGTGGAGGAATTCAGCTAACCTGTGGCTGGCTGCTGCTAGCCTGCTCACACCAGCTGCATGTGATTACTGTGAGCTCTTTTAAGCCCAGCTCCCTTCAGGCAAAGGTTTGTCATTGTATCTGTTTACCAGTGAGACCAATCCTTGTTTCCAGAGTACCTGAGCTTTTGCTATTCTTGTTTCCAGTGTTGAGCTTTAATTATACCTTGTTCCTGTCCTGCTGCTGTTTTCCCTGTTCCTGAATTAGAACTGCCTGCAGTGCTACCCTGACCCATAGCCTTATTATTCCTTGTTCCTGAACTGCAGCAGTTTCCCTTCTCCTGAATTAGCACTGCTTGCAGTGCTACCTTGTTTCCTGAGTTCCTGAGCTATAGTTATTCTTTGTTCCTGGGCTTAGCTATCTCTTGTTCCTGATTTGCACTGCTTGCAGTGCTCTCTTGACTCCTTGTTTCCTGAGCAGTAGCTATGTCCTGTTTCCTTGAACCAGTATTGCCTGCAGTGCTACCTTGACTCCTGAGCTCTAGTAATTTCCCTGTTCCTGAACTAGCACTGCCTGCAGTGCTACCTTGACTCCTGAAGCTTTGGTAGTTCCCTGTTCCTGAACCAGCACTGTCAGCAGTGCTGCCTTGACTCCTGAGCCTTAGCTCACTTCTTGTTCCTGCCCCAGCACTGCCTTCCATACTACTTTGTTTTCTTGATTCCTTAACCTGTACTATTCTAGTATACTCTTGTAGCCTCCACTTCTGTATATTCCTTTCCAGTCTCTGCCTTTCTTCCCAATGCCTTGGTTCCAGTTCCTAGTTTGCGGTCTTTCTATTCTGCTGTCTTGCTTCTGTTGCCTTGTATGTTTGTTACCTGCTTTCTGCCAAGTGTGCCCTGTGATTTCCTTCCTTTCCTGTTAAGCACTCATCCTTGCTAGCTCCTTGTCTATTGTGCTTGTGTTTAGTTCTACCCCTTTGCTGTTACTGCCTTGCGCGTTCCTGTTTGATCGCCAGGATCCGTGGGCTCAGCTGACTACCTAGGTGGTGTTTCTTGTTCACTGTGAGTTTTGTCTTTGAGTTACATTTATAACATCACTATAGGTATAAGCTCCACAGACCCTGCCTTTGCATGCATATCTTACATGTGGGTATTTGCAGTCAGTATCTGTAACAGCAATTGCGGGTAAGAAACTTACTAAGCTTCAGTCTTACCGTGTGGAGCTCCTGAGTGTTTTACCCCACACTCCCCTTTATTGTTAATGTTGTATTATATATATATGTCTTGCACGTCCATCCTGGGTGTAGTTAGTCTGAATGCTAAATTGCCTTGTGAGTGCCCTCCCTTTCTGAGTCTTACCAATCTTGTTCACTTGTACAGGCTTTCCCTTTGGATCCCTCTTTCTCCTCTGACTCCCTGTATGATCGTGGGCAGAACTGTACTCCTCCTTTCTGTGTACGTCTTCTACCCAGTTCCCAGTCCTTGTCCAAGTCCCTGACTGTGTTCCCTACATAGTCCCGGACAGTCCCTGACAGGGAGCGTTTTGCTGTGAGGGTTGTAGTGAATCTCTGAGTGGGAGTGTAGTGCAGTGAGTTATTTAGTGAGTGCAGTAGGGTGAGTGTGTTGCAGTGAGCGTTTAGTGAGTGATGGAGTGGAAGGGTGTTGAAGTGAGGGTTTAGTGAATGGTGGAGTTGAAAGGTGTTGCAGTGAGTGATTTAGTGAGTAATGTTGTGAGGATGTTGTGCCTTCTGGTGTGGGAGTTTCTGTTTTTAGTGAGGGTTTTGGTGAGTGCTGGAGTGGGAGGGTGTTGCAGTGGTGGTTGTAGTAAGTACTTGAGTAGGAGTGTGGTGCAGTGGGGGAGTTAGTGAAAGGTGGAGTGGTAGGGCATTGCAATGCGGATGTCGTGAGTACTGGAGGGTTAGTGAGTCGTGGTGAGGGAGCGACTGTGTCCTCACTTGACCACGATCCTTTTCACTGGCGCCCTGTTGCATTCAGTAATGTGCACTGCATAACCCAGTAAAACGTTTGGGAGAAATTGTTTTATTGTTCTTTATTTATAGAGCAGCTTTCACCTTACCCCCATGTCAATAAAGATATTGCAGTCAGTAAATTGATCTGGAGGCGTGTCTCAGTAGCACTCAATCTCCACAGATTTAAGGAACAAAGCCAGTGACAATGTGATGTATGCCCACACCCAAGCAAGTCATGGTAATTGTAATGGGAAAATGCTCTAAAACCCATCAGCCATAAGAGGAGATGGAGTATCCTCCACTCCCATGGAATCCTGGAATATTTAACACCATAAACAAGCCCATAATAAATGACTGTTAGCGCTGCACGTAGATGCTTTCAATACCATGTAACAATACTCCATTGTGTGGTAAAATATAACTACGCCTTGCCACTGGCAACCTCCTATGCACAACAAATTACAGAAGTAAGAGAAAAGACGATGGCTCGCATTCTGATGATTCGCAAGCCGGAACTCAGGGGTATATTATCAAGTGGGGCGATAGGGAATTATCACCGCTTTAGCAGCCGTTTTCGGACGCTAAGCGGTGATAATTCTATTGCCCAATTAGCAAGCTGTCGCTAACAGCCGTTAGCGACAGCTTGTAGGCGATAGCGAGCAGTTTGGGGCCCGCTTTGCATGTCAGCGATATTTATTGCTAATGACATGCAAAGTGGGCATACTGAAAGCAGTCGCTAACATCGCTATCGCCTATTACCAACACAGGTGTAGCAATATAAATATTCGCGCTAAGCGCAAATATCTCCAAAAACTAACACCTGCTCAGATCAGTTCTTAGCCATTATATCCAAGAGGAGGTGGATATAATGGCTAAGACCCTGTTAGTGATAATGCGTGAATATCGCTGTATTCTCAGCGATATTCCCGGATTTTGCCGCTATCGCCGGGAATTTTATCGCTTTTGAGATAAACGTTTCTAATAGCACGTTATCTCAGCGATAAAATCCGGTGATGAGCGGCGATAAAAAAATTGACGCTAAGCCTACTTAGCGATAAATATCGCTATTTGTTGATAATATGCCCCTCAATTTCAAATCTCTAAGGTTGCATATATATTTTTATGCAACCCAATAATGGATTTTGTATGCCATGTTTTCCAGTATCCTGAGAGGGGTCGTCTATGAGGTCATTCGGGTGCTTTTGTGTCTGTGCACCTCGTGATATTCTCTTTCTAGGCGCTTTCTCCCCAGACCATTGAATGCAATGCGCAGATTTGCATAAAGCACTCGTACCGTGCCTTGCCAACAATGGACTACAGTGTAAAAATATTGAAGCACTCTTTGACAGAACCAACAATATATGAAGCTTACCTCAACTTCCTGTCTGAGTGTCCAATTCATTACCATACGAAAGACAATAGCCACAACTCCCCAGTCGTGTCAAAACAAGATGACCAGCGCTGCTTGGAACGCATAATAATTGTGCATTCCAAGGGCAGGCCAGCAATCTTAAATGCTGATCTTGAGGATGTGACATAAGAGCCAGAGCGGCTGACCTCGGGCTAGAGTGGAGGCCTTGGGGTGCACCTTGCGTATTTAAAAACGTGGTATTTCTCAAAAGCACATAAATTAAAAATACGGGAAAACCTTGCTGGAGGATGAGGGGGCGCAGTATCTCCCATTGCATGGAGGCACTGCGAGGCGATTGTTAAATGAAAATGCTGTCATGGGGTGAGGTACTATCTTCCATTGAGGAACTTTGTGCATGTCATGTATTAATTTCAACTCCTTGGAACTTTTCCTGTTGTTGACTTATTGAGACAGTGGACTCAGAGGGAGAAGTCTCTTGTATATCCTAATCTGAACTAGGGAGCTCCCTCTGATTTTTGTGTTTTGTAAACGGGTTGGCCCTAGGAGTGAGCACCTTATTCTGTGGGAACTTTACAGTGTGCGGTAAAAATACACTGCAACCACTTTAACCTTATGTTTCTTGTACTTTCTATGATGTCATTTTCTGTGATTTCACTTTGTATGCACATTAGGGGGATCCCACATTCCTTTTTTGCCCGGGGCCCCAAAAGTCCTACAACCTGTCCTGCCTCACCATAACCAGCACCCCCAAGTACAATCAGAAAAGCCAGAAATTAACATACTAGTACAATTCTCCAGCCAAAGGGAATGTGCAAAGGAATAGAGAAAGTAATAAGTCAAAAACAAAACAAATGCAGATGGTTGATAATGGTTGACATGGAAGTGGAAAATTCACTTGTGTAGATAAATGTCCCTGCCTCTGATGTAATGAAAGGGACTCGATTGAAAAATGACAAAGGTTAAGGGTGACTGTATGGTATCCATCTCCTGCTGCCCTCGGTTGCTCTGATCTTCTTCACCCAGCATTTTGTGTGGAACTGTATTTTCTTTTAACATTGAAGCAACTCTATTAGTGCATGAAGGTCAGAGAAGCCTGCGGTGAAGTGTTTAATATTTTAAGCTGATAACTTGGGAGCTAACATAAAACACATACCAAATGAATTAAAGTGACAGCATGTGGCATGGGAAAATATTCAGAAAGTGTACGCACAACCGAATATTGATGAATCCTTTATCTTGACATGTCCTGAAAGCATTGTTACTTTGTGGTAAATACTGACGTTTTAATACACAGAAATATGCCCAATTGAAAGAACTTCAAAGATGCTATGAAATATAGTTTATTAGAAAAGGCCTATTTGTGGGACAGGATATTCTTGTATTTATGCAGTCTGCAGTTATCGCAGCGTCCTATACTACCATTCTGTGATAACTTTGAAATTTAAAGTGTATCTACAAATAATTGTTGACATGTATTTGCATCACAATCCTGTACTCCTTTGAGGTTGCATACATATGTTTGCCTTTTACAGCACACATATATTCAGGAAACTGGCCTAAAGCAGAATTTTGTCCAAAAAGGGAAGCCTTCTTTCACAAAATGATGCTAGCCACAATGAAAAAACCCTTGCACTTTGGCACAAAGATGCCCGTGTTGATGAATGGCTCCCAGAAGTGTGCCAACACAGAGACAGAAAAGAACTATATCACTTCTCAGTAGTTATGGCCCAGTTCTGCTCTCTCCCATTCATGGAGTGCAGCACACCAACTTTAATTGTTGTTCTGCATAAATCTGTACCGTAGTATAATACGGAATTAGAAATCATAAGCTTCATTTACAAGGAATTATGTATTGCTGTGCTAAGGCAGCGATGCATCAAATTAACGCGCTGTGATAAAAGAGCTTACGATGCCATGGATGTATCCGATTTACAATATGTGGCATAAGGACCAAAGGTGCTGCAGAAATTTGGACTCATCTGTGGGAAGGATGGGGCAACACATCTGCCCCCAAAGTAACGCACAGCTGAATTTAGGCTTACGACAAGCCCAGCTTCTGCACTGTATCAAAAAACAGAGGCGATGCATCAGTTCTAACTGATACAAGTTGCCTAATTGGTAGGGAACAGTGTAATGGACTGTAAAATAGTGGAATAGACACCTTGTACACCATTGGTCCTGGTTTTAATGCAGACAAGTATGAAGTATGGCTATGTGTCACATTACTGTGAGCATAGTCTATTTATGTGTATGTAGAAGCCTAAGTGTGTGTGACATAGTGAGTGACACTTAAATGTGAGTGGATTCAAGTAAATGTTATCATTTCAGGTGCCAGATCATGTGTTACCTCATGTAGGTGTGTACTGACAATCCTGGGCTGTCCCTTACATGGAGTACACAACATCACAATGCATTGCTGCTGTGGATGATGATATCATAGGAACCATGGTCCCTGGTTGGTTAAAGGGTTCTACAACGTAATTGTCACATGTGTAGACCTACTACTAGTAGAGGGAATGTGATTTAATAACTAATTCCATTGTGTAAAGTGATTCAAGCTGGTAAGATAGATTCCTATTGAAAAGCCACTGCATCATTTCCTAAACCTGGGTTGAAGAGGCATAGAAATTTTTATGCATTCCAGGCTTAGGACGATGCATCTCAAAGATGCGTCGGACATTGAGAAATTTGTCAATATCACTGGGTATATTCTAAGTGGGTTGTATGAGGGAACGCCTACCCTGCATACATTATAAACTGTGTGGTGCAGCCGGTTCCAGAGCAGGTATTTTTTTTAGGCAGGCCTACAAAAACGATGCATTGTAAATAAGGGGCAATATGCAGCCGATGCGTAAAAACAAAATGATGCAACAACGGCACAATCTCCTTCTAAATAACCCCAAAAAGACTCCTATGGATCTGAATACAGAAGAAAAGCTTAGCATACACTTTGGTTAATACCTATGTAGTGTGGCGCTTATATATAGTTTCTCTTTTGCATTTAGTTTAGGGTTTATATAGTGTTTTGTAATGTTTTACTTGTTTTTATTAGGTCGAGCCTGTAACAGCGAGCATGCGCTGTTCTGGCGAAGTCTTCATGTAGGGGCTTTCGAAAACTAACCTAAGAATCGCACACGCTTGTGCGTGTGCATTTTGTTTTGGCCCATGCTATTGGCCTTTGGGTGCGTCTTTTTAACTAAGACAGCACGCAATTTGCCAAAGGCGGGCGCATTGCTCCGCCTATGGCCTATTGGTGTCGGTTACCCACACGCCCACATGTGATTTCAATTATCGTGCCCAGACACGGGCGCAATAATTGAAACCAGATGTCTCGCTGTGGCGCGCACGCACCACCACTCATTTTTTTTAACTTTCAGCGCGCCGTACAACACTAAAATGGCACCTCTGCCTCATCTCGGTTCTTTCTTGTTGTGTTTAGGTATTGATTAGTTAAAAACCAGTTATGATATATTTAGGAGCTGTATGCATCTATGATTACTGTTTGGTTCATTTGCAGATTTTAATCCTGGTTGTGAAAGCAATATTTCACAGAAGCTCTCGTATGTCACTGATTACGATGTTAACAGATTTGTTTTGATGTACACGTCACCTGCCAGGAATACATCTTTAAGAGGGTGGGATTAATATAATATGGTGCGAGGACGTGGCTTACTTTAGGCGTTCGTTTGTTCACGTAACCAGCCGATTAGACAAGCAACTTTCTCTCCATGAACTTGGTTCACGCTTTTCTGTGATACGTATTATTATACAGAATGAAGGAGTAGGTAACACTTTTTTGTGTCACTACAATATGGGGTGCACATTGAATTTGATCTTCTAGGATGCATTATGGAGATGCAATTTCCGACTTGCGTGCATGCACACAACAGCGAGTAAGGTTGCACGAGTATAATGTATTACTGCACATGTTACGTTGGTTTGTAGTGTATTTCGGAACCGTAGCGTGCCTGAAGGGTGCTTTTTCAATTAAAGTGATAATGTCTTATCAAACTTAATATTCCTTTTGATCATTAGTTAAAAGGAGTTTCAATGTATGGAACCAGTTGATCGGAACCTAATTTTCAAAGTATAACATCACATACACATCAAGTGTAAGTCAAACAGTAATTCTGCATGGTTCTCTTGTAGGTTTACTATCTTACCAGAATAAGTAAGGGCTATCTTGAACTGACATCAGAATTAATTTTATGTTTTGGATTCTCAACTTGTCTATGATGGCTGCTAAGCGTTCGGGAAGGTACATTTGCTTTTATTTGCACAACATATTGTCTGGGTTCTCTAACCCTTCTTTTTTTTTTATTGGAACTTGCTGTTGGAGGTAGGGTATCTTTTCATCATCCCTTTCAATCCCTCTCCCTATGCATGTAAACATTTCCATTCTCCAATATTTTGGGGAATCCTTGGGTTAAAGTGCAGTGTTTTTTGTCTTTCATGCAGGGCATACTTCACGTGGGGTGCTTTAAATGTTATGTTATGTTATGTTATTTGTCATTTGTACAGCGCACAGCTACTAAAAGTGTCCCGGCGCTAACTCCCGGAAGTCCAATTAATCCACACTCCGAATCAGTCTTAAAAGACCAGCGTTTTTAGTTTTTTTTTAAAAAGCAGTGGGCCGGAGACACTCCTCAGAGCCAGTGGTAACCGATTCCAGGCCATGTGTCATGGGCACTTAATGTCTGGCTTCTTAGTTTTCCTCATCTGTGGGTGACATAGATCGTTTGTTTAATAATGTCTGTGGCTATAATCCTGTCTGGCGCTAATAGGAAATTATGTAAAGTTTGCATGTACCAAAGCTTGTTGCTTTACCTATTCTGCACGTACCAAAGCTTGTTGTATGTACCAAAGCTTGTTGCTTTATTCTTGGCCAGAAGTGTTGCTTGACATGAATATTCATAGAATTAGCACGTGGAGCATGTGTGCTAGTGAGCGCAAACTGAAGGCTCTTAACACGTGCATGAAAGACTATAAAAGCCTTTCCGACTTTCTGAGAGACGCTTCGCTTCGTCCGAGCCTGGCGTCATTACGGGATTCCACAAAGCGTCTCTGCAGCCTGTCGCCTTGTTCCTCCTCCCTCCTGGACTCCGGACTCAGCTTTCCTGCCCTTCCCTGCCTCGCGTACAGCGCCACTCACCAGAGCCTTCGGGGGTTTCACCGACAGAGATTTCCATCGCAGGTGAGTTTCTCTCACGAACCCAAGGTCGGAACTTCCGGTTTTCGGCATCGGAACTCTAAGGAGATCGGACCCGTTCCCCAGACCAAGCGGTCCCCGCAATTCTTCTTCCTGTGAACGCGAACAAGAAGAAGTAAGATTTTTAGTTTGTTGACAAACAATCCTTGGCAAAGACAATAGGAAAAAAGCCTTGTGACACTGGAATCTTTGTTTAGAAAAGGTCTGAGCGAAAATAACAAAGACGCTTGAAAAGACTGAAGTCTATTTCTGGACAATTAATAGATAATTGTAACAGTGATGTTTTAAATCAGTTCTCTTATAATTGTGAAACAATACAACAGTGATTACAACTGTTTGCTTGCCATTCCTAATGTTTTGAGATCTAATAGCAGTTAATAGGCATTTCCTAGGCTGCTTCTTTCTCTTGTTTACTGCAATTTCAGAATCCCAGTTACTACAAGAACTTCCAAAAGCAAGGTAGGAGAATATTGAGTTGCATGAGTGTTTACAAGTTATACTAACTCATTATTCAGTTTGGTTCAAGACTGTTCCCAAGAATTGTTTACCCTTGATGCTCATACCTTTGTGCTTATTTTTAAAGGAGAATAGTTTGCTGAAATTCGAACTGCCTTGCAACTACGAAGTATTGGAATGGGCTATTCTTACTTTGGTGTGCTTTAGGATTAATCAGTAAATTAAAACGCAATGATTTAGGAGTCTTTTTGAATTGTTAATTACTGGTGTACTCTCTGTGATTGATGTCACACAGCCACTCAGACTAAAGGCGGCATTGGAAGAAAGTCCAGAATACTTCCTGAGAAACAGAGGACAGTCATCTCTTGAAGAGATTCTGTGTTGTTTGTTTGTTTCTCTTCCACTTCCCCTTCCCTTGTCTTCCACTTCCCCTTCCCTTTGGGAGCCAATTGGTTGCGACAAGAGTTATCTTCCTTGTCACGCTAGTTGGTTCTAGAAGGTATTGGGACATATCATCTTCAAGACGGATACTTGGAATCCTGTGATTGCTCGCCTAACAGAAAGCGAAGCCAACACATCACATCCCTCTTGAATTTGATTATTCCCATGGATCTCGCTGATATGAATACTGTTCAGTTAGCCGAGATTGTGCGCAAAATGAATGACGAGGTGCAGGAATTGCGTCTTGAAAATCAATCCCTTAGACAGGAACTAGATTCCACCAAAGATGAACTAGAAAGTACCAGAGCAGGTTTTACTTCTTGAAGAGAGAAAGGGGAACCTAGGCGACCCCTTTTAACACCACCCAAATTCGGAGCTCCTTTTCAGAACCAAACTCAGACGCCCAGTTTTGGTCAAAATCAGCCAGTCCAATTTACTGTAGTATCACCACAGCCAGTCCCTTTAGCTAATCCAGAACGTTTTACTGGAGATAGTGCACACTTTAATACCTTTATGAGTCAATGTCAATTGCATTTTTTGTGCAAACCTCATGTTTTCACTTCAGACACCAATAAGGTGGCTTTTATTATTTCTTATCTCGGAGGAGTAGCGGCAAATTGGGCCATGCCCTTAGTGGATAAGAACGATCCATTATTGCACAATTTAACAGATTTTAAAACAGCAATGTCCAGTTTATTTGCAAAGCATGTATTTTTACAAGCATCTGATAACGAGTTATTAAATTTGCGTCAAGGCTCAAAGGATTTACTTGCATATGTGACTACTTTCAATCGGTTGCTTGCAGAAACCCAATGGCCCGAGAGTAAAAGAGTGTCTTTGTGTTATCGAGCCTGCTCTTTGGAACAAGCTCCCGCTTTACATCCGCAAGGAAGATAACTATGCCAGATTTAGAAAGAACCTGAAGACCTGGCTCTTCCACAAATAAATTCTGTCACTTATCAATTTTCTCCCACTTGTTCTGATCTGTCATCGGCGCCGGAAAACCCTTTTTGGGTAGCTGTGCGCCATACAAGTTTAAAAAATAAAATAAATAAAATAAAATAATCGAGGGCTTGGAGAAGAATTAAAAGACTCATTGGCACACATAGTTAATCTACCTGATGATTTTACAGAGTTTCAGGATTTAGTCATCAAGTTGGATCATAGGTTGGGTGAAAGAAAGAATGAAAGACCAAAAAATTACTTTAGAACTTTACATTTTAAATCTGATAAAAAGGTCAATGAAGACAAAAACGCACAGATAGAGCCAATGCAAATAGGTGGGATAAAGGGGCCTTTGTCACAAGAGGAAAAGGATAGAATAAGAAAAGCTAACTTATGTTTATATTGCGGAAAGTCAGGTCATTTCGCCAAAGATTGTTCGGTTAGACCGGTTAAAAAGAAAGTCTTTTCCATAGATCAAAATCACACACTAGAATCGGAAAACTAAGTGTCTCGAGGGAAGGAGAGATCGGTTCCTCGTGAGAGAAAAAATTAGAGATCTCAAAATACGCAACCAGTATTATCCATCATGTACCACGACATTTCACAATACGAGTGATTTTAATTCTGGACAATCAGCAAAGACACAGTATTCCGGTGTTAATCGACTCTGGAGCTACTGGTAACTTTTTTGATTTAGAATTTGCCAAGAAACTAAATCTAGTTAAAATTCCAAAGAAAGAGCCCGAGCCTGTGAGAGCTGTTGACGGCTCTGCACTATCTTCGGGTTTAATCAGGTTTCATACTTCACCCTTACTTTTAGTATCAGATAACGGACACACAGAGCTGACTACTTTTGATCTCATAGATACACCAACCTTTGGAGTCATTCTAGGTATTCCATGGTTAGAACTCCACAATCCTAAAATAGATTGGGTAAAACGAACTGTGACCTTAGATTCTGCTTACTGTAAAAAGCATTGTTATCAAGAAAATAGGGATCCAGACTTTCCACTCACTTGTGCCACAATTCAGTCGGAATGTATAGAACTCCCACCAGAATTTCAGGATTTTTCTGATGTTTTTGACCCAGTGAAGGCTACGAAATTACCTCCCCTTAGGTTTTACGACTGCAGAATCGATCAAATCCCTGGAGCAGTCTTACCCTGCAGCCGTATTTATGCCCTTACTGAACCAGAAAACCAGTACTTGCGAACTTACCTTGACGAATTGTTGGAAATAGGGTTCATTCGTCACTCAACTTCACCTGTCTCATCTCCACTCTTTTTTGTTGCAAAAAAGTCAGGAGATTTAAGGGCCTGCATCGACTATCGTGCAGTAAATAAAGCTACAATTAAAAATCGATATCCACTACCTCTGATTCCTGTACTTTTAAATCAAGTAAAAGGGTCAACTATCTACACCAAATTAGATCTCCACGGTGCATACCACTTGATCCGCATAAAAGCAGGAGACGAGTGGAAAACTGCTTTCCGCACTAAATTTGGGCTCTTCGAATATACAGTGATGCATTTTGGTCTCTGTAATGCGCCAGCAGCATCCCAATATTTCATTAATGAAGTGCTGCATGACCTATTAGACATCTGTGTCATTGTGTATATTGACGACATTTTGATTTTTTCTCAAACCCCTGAGGAACATGAAGGACATGTTCGATCTGTATTGCAAAAGTTGAGAGACAATTCCTTGTTTGTTAAGCTTGAAAAATGTGTTTTCAAAACCACTAAGGTAGAATTCCTCAGTTATTGGTTGTCTCCTGAAGGCATAGTAATGGATCCAAAAAAGGTAGAAGCTATTTTAAATTGGCCTACCCCAACCACTGTTAAGGAAGTACAAAGAAACCTAGGATTCGCAAATTTTTCGCAAAATTTTCAGAAATAGTGGTTCCAATCACTCAACTTTTACAGAAAGGAAAGAAATTCCAGTGGAATTCTCAGGCTGAAGCAGCTTTTAACATCTTAAAAAAAGCATTCACCTCAGCTCCTACTTTAAAACATCCTGACCCTGACAGACCATTTTTTGTGGAAGCCGATGCTTCACAAACTGCTGTTGGTGGAGTTCTGCTACAGAAAGACATCAATTCAAAAACTTTTCACCCGGTTGCCTTTTACTCTAGAAAGCTGTTGCCAGCAGAACAGAATTATACCATTGCTGAGCGTGAACTTCTAGCAATCAAGGCAGTCTTTCAAGAATAGAGACACCATCTCCTAGGAGCAAAACATACTATAACAATTTTCTCCGATCATAAGAATCTACAATTTTATTTGACAGTCAAAGCGTTCACACTGATGCGTTGGCTATAGTTTTTTTGTGAGTTTGACTTTATAATTACCTATCGACCAGGAGTCAAACAGTTGTTATCTGACACGCTTTCTCGTTTAGTTTGCAATAAAAATAAAGAATCCGATAAAGAACTACAAAGTATAATTCCTGTAGAAAAGCTTTGTGCAGAAATTTCTCAAGTAGATTTTTTAACAATACTCAGGAACCAGACAAAGGAATTGAATCAAGAAAACTGGCTTTCGCAAAAACAGACCACAATAACGAATGGTTTGTTTTACCATAAAAATAGGTTGTTCCTTCCAACAGACAAGTTGAGAGAACAAATGATTAAATGGAATCATGACCTGGCAATTGTTGCTCATCCTGGAGTGACAAAAACTCTGGAATTATGCCAAAGACATTTTTGGTGGAAAGATATGAGATCTGATATCCAACGATACATCCAGGCTTGTCCTGTATGGGCTCGGCAGAAATCATCTCACTCTTCTCCTATGGGTTTGCTACAACCATTAGAAATTCCCCCGACGTCCTGGCATACCATTAGTTTAGATTTTGTTACAGACTTACCTGAATCATCTGGAATGACGACTGTTTTAGTAGTTGTAGATTTGTTATCAAAAATGGGACATTTCATTCCCTTGCCTAAACTTCCATCCGCAGAGGAGTTCAGTCAAATATTTTTGGCCAATATCGTGAAACTTCATGGTTTACCACAAAAGATTATTTCAGATAGGGGGTCACAATTCCTGTCTAAATTTTGGAAACAGCTGAGTGGCTAATTGGGAATAGATTTAGCTTTATCTTCTGCATTCCATCCACAAACTGATGGTCAAACAGAGAGAGTGAATCAATACTTGGAACAAAGTTTAAGATGTTTGACCACTACCTTATCTTCAAATTGGGTTGAGGCTCTACCATTAGCAGAATTCACATATAATAACACCAGACATTCAGCACTCTGCTGTTCCCCATTTTATTTTCTAACTGGTCAGCATCCGCGAACTCTACCTATTATGTTCCCAGAGAAAAACACTGACATGCCAGCAGTCTCAGCAAGGTTAGCCAGTTTACGCAGTTTTCAGGAAAAGGTTAAGAAAACGTTATCTAATCAGAAAAATAAAATGAAAATCTATGCTGATCAACATAGAAGCCCAGCACCGGTTTATAAACTGGAGATCAAGTTTGGCTTTGAACTAAGAATATACAGATGGAAGGACCAAAAAAGTTGAAACCTCGATTCATAGGTCCTTTTACCATTGAAAAGATTGTAAATCCGGTTTCTGTAAAATTGACTCTTCCTCAGGATTATAAAATACATCCAGTTTTTCATGTTTCCTTAGTTAAACCTGTGCATCCAAACACTCGTCCTGACGCACCACTCCCACCACTTATCATATGAGATCATGTTGAATATGAGGTCAAGAAAATTCTGGATTCAAAACGTATTAGAGGTTGTTTGTATTATTTGATCGATTGGAAAGGTTATGATTCTTCTGAAAGATCGTGGGAACCAGAGAATCATGTACATGCCCCCCGTTTGATTCGCTCTTTTCATGCCCAGTTTCCTAACAAACCACAACCTGTGAGAAGACCTTTGGGAGGGGGAACTGTCATGAGCACTTAATGTCTGGCTTCTTAGTTTTCCTCATCTGTGGGTGACATAGATCGTTTGTTTAATAAAGTCTGTGGCTATAATCATGCCTGGCGCTAATAGGAAATTATGTAAAGTTTGCATGTACCAAAGCTTGTTGCTTTACCTATTCTGCACGTACCAAAGCTTGTTGTATGTACCAAAGCTTGTTGCTTTATTCTTGGCCAGAACTGTTGCTCGGCATGAATATTCATAGAATTAGCACGTGGAGCATGTGTGCTAGTGAACGCAAACTGAAGGCTCTTAACACGTGCATGAAAGACTATAAAAGCCTTTCCGACTTTCTGAGAGACGCTTCGCTTCGTCCGAGCCTGGCGTCATTACGGGATTCCACGAAGCGTCTCTGCAGCCTGTCGCCTTGTTCCTCCTCCCTCCTGGACTCCGGACTCAGCTTTCCTGCCCTTCCCTGCCTCGCGTACAGCGCCACTCACCAGAGCCTTCGGGGGTTTCACCGACAGAGATCTCTATCGCGGGTGAGTTTCTCTCACGAACCCAAGGTCAGAACTTCCGGTTTTCGGCATCGGAACTCTAAGGAGATCGGACCCGTTCCCCAGACCAAGCGGTCCCCGCAATTCTTCTTCCTGTGAACGCGAACAAGAGGAAGTAAGATTTTTCGTTTGTTGACAAACAATCCTTGGCAAAGACAATAGGAAAAAAGCCTTGTGACACTGGAATCTTTGTTTAGAAAAGGTCTGAGCGAAAATAACAAAGACACTTGAAAAGACTGAAGTCTATTTCTGAACAATTAATAGTTAATTGTAACAGTGATGTTTTAAATCAGTTCTCTTATAATTGTGAAACAATACAACAGTGATGACAACTGTTTGCTTGCCATTCCTAATGTTTTGAGATCTAATAGCAGTTAATATGCATTTCCTAGGCTGCTTCTTTCTCTTGTTTACTGTAATTTCAGAATCCCAGTTACTACAAGAACCTCCAAAAGCAAGGTAGGAGAATATTGAGTTGCATGAGTGTTTACAAGTTATACTAACTCATTATTCAGTTTGGTTCATGACTGTTCCCAAGAATTGTTTACCCTTGATGCTCATACATTTGTGTTTATTTTTAAAGGAGAATAGTTTGCTGAAATTCGAACTGCCTTGCAACTACGAAGTATTGGAATGGGCTATTCTTACTTTGGTGTGCTTTAGGATTAATCATTAAATTAAAACGCAATGATTTAGGAGTCTTTTTGAATTGTTAATTACTGGTGTACTCTCTGTGATTGATGTCACGCAGCCACTCAGACTAAAGGCGGCATTGGAAGAAAGTCCAGAATACTTCCTGAGAAACAGAGGACAGTCATCTCTTGAAGAGATTCTGTGTTGTTTGTTTGTTTCTCTTCCACTTCCACTTCCCCTTCCCTTGTCTTCCACTTCCCCTTCCCTTTTGGAGCCAATTGGTTGCGCCAAGAGTTATCTTCCTTGTCACGCTAGTTGGTTCTAGAAAGTATTGGGGCTAATCATCTTCAAGACGGATACTTGGAATCCTGTGATTGCTCGCCTAACACCATGCCAGCTTTGCGGGCGAAAGAGTTACCGCCTAGCCTCTGGCAATTGAACCGGGGGTTCTGCAATAGCAACTGATCCGAGGAACGCAAATGCTGTGATGGTTTATAGAAGGTACATCTCTTCTGCAAATAACTAGGACCTATCCCACACAGTGCGTGATGAACAATAGATAGCATTTTAAATTTGAAGCGAGATCCACAGGTAGCCAATGCAGGGTGCGTAAGTGGATACGGACACTTTGTTTAGAAGGCAGTCCCAATAGCAATCTAGCGGCCGCATTTTGGACCACTTGCAGTTTCCTAGTCAGATAAGCAGGGCTACCCACCAGGAGAACTTTGGCATAGTCCAGGCGGGATAAGATCACTGCCCGAACCACGGTCTCCTTACAGCTGACTGGCAGAAGAGGAAAAAATGTCTTCAAGATTTTCAGGGACCCAAAACATGTCCCTGTCAGCTTTTTTATCTGGGATGAAAAATTCAGGTCTTCATCATACCATACCCCAAGGTTTTTGGCGGAGCCCTTGCTTGCCATCGGCTGAGGGAAATTTGAAGGCCATATTCTGTCCCTGAAGTCCACAGGGAATGTACCGTACCAAAAACCTCAGATTTTTCTTCATTGCACTTGAACTGTGCACCTGCTAACCAATGAAACACCTCGGCTAGACAATGCTGCACTGCCTTCACCGAGTCCTCTTCCCTCTTCTAGGAGAACAAGAGTTGTGTGTCATCAGCGTAGGTCATCACCTTAGCCCACAAGGACTCCGCAAGGTAAATCAACGGAGTCATATAGATGTTAAAGAGAAAAAGGCTAAGGGATGACCCCTGCGGACTGCCAGTAGACAAATGCAACGGCGCAGATGCACAGGGAGGCAACCACACTTGCTGAGATCTGCCCTCTGAAAAAGATTGAATCCATCTCAAAGCCGAGCCCGAGATGCTGATTGCCATTAGGCAATCCAGGAGTAGCGAATGTGGCACCGTATCGAATGCCGCCGAGAGATCGAGCATGACCAAAGCAACTCTCCCGCCGGCATCCAGGCACTCATGGATCACCTCTGTGACCTCCAAAAGTGCGGACTCCGTGCTATGAGCAGCACGGAACCCTGATTGCGCTGGGTGTAACAGGCCAGTCACCTCTACAAAGTTGGTGAGCGGAGATGTCACAACCTTCTCGCAGACTTTGGCCAAGCTTGGCAAAACCGAGATAGGCCGATAATTGGCAGGTGACAGAGGGCCAAGGAACGGCTTCTTAAGGAGGGGCAGAATAAGTGCTTGCTTCCATGGCAACGGAACCCTGGTCTCGCGGAGCGACTGATTAATCACCAGATTGACCTTAAAATTAATAGTGTCAGCCACCTCCGCTAGGAGCCTAGCGGCACACGAATCTTTTGGCGAGCCAGATTTAAGTGCTTTCAGAATTCTGAGCGATGTAGTTAACTCCACCGGACTAAATCGAGAAAACGTGCTACCCCGCTCCCTATCCTGTAGCCCAAAAAAAGCAGGCAAAGTAAGCTTGGGCCCATCCAAAAAAGATTGTTGGATGCAGGCTATTTTTTCCTGAAAAAAATAGCCAAGGTTTTACACCAGGCAACAGAGGATGGTATCAACGCCGCCTGGGCCTTGGGAGACACAAAACTCTGCACAATGGCAAATATTTCTTTGGAGTTATTATTAGCCCTCTCTATACGAGCTGAAAAATAACAGCCCTGGCTAGGCCAATAGATGAATAGTAAATCTTCTGTTTAGCTCTAAGTGCCTGTTTGGCAATTGTACAATAGCCACTAGAGCGCCAGGCTCTTTCAAGCACCTTACAGGCATGTTTCAGTGTTCTCAACTCCGGATTAAACCATGGCTTAGAGGGAGACACTCTCCTGAGCTTACCATGCAGAGGAGTGGAAAGGACACTGACCAAATCAGAAATCCAATCAGCAAAACTAGCCACATTCTCGTCCAAACTGCCAAGAAGGAGGGGCCGCCCCACAGCCAAACAGCCGCTAAGTTGCCCAGCGTCCAGTTTACTAGCAGTGGGAGGGCGATGGTGACTGCCCTCCTATACCGGGCGTTGCACCACCCAAGAAATAAATATGGGGAAATGGTCCAGCCAAGCGACCTGTAGAGGCTTCACTACCGATATCTGGAAATTAGCACAGATGGGGTCAAGAGTATGCCCCCCTTGGTGGGTCGGATGTTCCACCCATTGAGAGAGCTGATCTATCTGAAGCATCTCAAGAAAAGTAACCAAATCCAACGAGTCTGTGATATCCAGATGCAAATTAAAATCACCCAGCAGCAAGTAATTCGAAAAACGAAGTGATCTCTCTGCCAAAGCGTCCCCCAAAAAATCCAGAAATGCCTTAGCTGACCCCGGAGGTCGATATACCAAAGACCCCCCTAAAGTAAAATGTGGAGATATTTGCAAGCAAAAGTCAAGAGCCTCACACCCCCCACAAGGTGGAGGTTTCACTGCAAAGAGACCAACAGTCTCTGTATAGTTCAGCCAAACCCCCGCCTCTACCAACTGGGCGGTCCAGGCAATGAATTTTATAGCCCAGCGGGGTAGCCAACGCAACAATTGGGTTGGAAAAGGTATCAAGCCAGGTCTCCGTGATGAAAAAGGAGATCTAACTGATTATCAGTAATCAGATCTGTTATGTCAATGAAGTGCTACCTCATAGATCTGACATTCATTAGACAAGCCTTAATGGTGCCCTGAGGGCCCGCACCAATAATCATGGTGTTGGTGGGCAAATTTGTGGTAAAACAGAACCCACAATCAGCGCAGCCAGTGCTACTGATAGGCCCTAACTGGTTGCTCCTCTGGAAAGAACAAGCGGGAGTTCTGTGTGCCTTAAGTTCAGCGCTCCAATACTGGATAATCCTTCTATTACTATTATCCTGGGCAAAACCAGCAAAGTGGCTCACCCTGAGCACTGACTTAAATAACGTGCTACTGTCTACAATGTAACAATGTTCATTAAGGATTCATTTACATGTTAGATTCAATATTCAACTTTGTCACAAAAGTGAACAGATTATTCACCAGTCAGGGTAATTTTCAACAAAGGTATATAATATCACTTTTTATATTGTCAATTAAACACAATAGTCATGAAAAAGATCTCTTAAAAACATGCTAATACATTCATCTCAATTTTCATGTACAGCAACAAAAAACACTACTATATCAGTTATAACACTAAAAGTAGCGTGGCGACACCCTTTTTTAAATGCTTTGTAAAGTTTGTACATCACTGGAACTATACATTAACAGTAATTAGACCTTTGCATAAGATGTTAAGATCATCAAATCGCTCAATATATAACAAACAGGATGTTTGTGTCGACATTTCGGTCTTTCAACGGCCACAAGGGTCCATTAGACCATCTTCAGGACGGTGTGTTGCACCAAAAATATAATAAGAATAAAGAGATACTTAAACATAACCTAATCTACTATATACATGTCAAATTCAGGAAAGTGCCATTAACAGAGGTTAGTGCCAACAAATACAGCATGGCAATACGGACACTACTAAACAGAACAGAAAGGTCCTTGAGGAAAAATACCTTTCCAGAGTCAACTACCTCATAAATAAATCAGAATGCCATCATCTATAAATATAAAGAAAGGCACTATTACGAGCACCCCTCAGGGTGAGGCTCTTAAAGTCATTAATGATGCCTTAGACATGAGAACCCATCCACATGAGGTCCCTACTGATTTCATCGTAGAGTGTGCAAAAATTGCTTTGGAGCAAACTTACTTTATCTTCAATGGTGAGTATTATGGCCAAGTGAAAGGTGTGGCAATGGGGGTGATTTTCGCTCCAGATATAGCCAATCTGTTTGTTGCAGCATTTGAAGAGAGAGTAATTTACAAGAATAATCCTTTCCTTCCACAGATTAAAAAGTATTTAAGATACATTTACGATGTGTGTTTGATATAGGGTGGCCCTGTAAGCACATTAAAAGAATTTCAAACTTGGCTCAATGAACGTAACACCAACTTCCAATTTACAATGGAATATCATAAAAATGTAATCAGTCTCTTGGATTTAAAAATCTGGAATGATGATGGCCAACTTGCAGTGAGTATGTATACAAAACCTACAGCAAGAAACACACTTCTCAAATACACGGGTCATCATCCACGTAGTTTACATGATAGCCTTCCCTTCTGGCTATTTCTTAGATTAAAGCGTAATAGTACTAGAAGGGAAGATTATTTTAGAGAAGCTAAAATTCTGCAAACAAAACTCATCATGAGGAATTACCCTTGTGGATTGGTAAAACATGCACTGAAACGGGCCTGTTATTATGATCGTGAGGCCTTATTACAAACAAAAGATCGAAAGGAGAAGGAAAGTAATTTTGTTACTTGTGTAACAACCTTTGGATCAGAGTCAAACACAGTGCGTAAAATTGTGTTAAAAACTGGCATCTTATACAGAAAGTGGAACCACACCTACAACAACTTCGCTTTGCATTTAAAAGAGCAAAGAACTTAAGAGACAGGAACATTACAAAACCTGTGGGGTTTAACGCCATTGGTAGGACACTATCCATGTGGTCATTGTGCAGCATGTGCTAATATGTCAGTGGTTAAAACATGTATTCTTAATGAGAAGGAATGGATTTTGAAACAGCATTCACATTTTTTGTCTAGAAATGTAATCTACTGCATACAATGCCCATATTCATTATTTTACATTGGAAAAACTACACAAGAAGTAAAGAAAAGAATCATAAACCATCAATCCAGAATAAGATGCAAAATTACATTAGCGCCATTGGTTGAGCACTATTTAAGTAAATCACACGCTCCTACTGAGATGAAATCGTTACTTCTTGAAATTGCTAAGAGCTCAAAAAGATGCTGCAATGTTGATCGTCTGCTTACACTAAGGGAGAACAGGTGGATTTGGTCTGCCAAGACGGTGGAAAAAGGTCTGAACTCTCTTGTTGAATGGCATATTTTATCAACATTGTAGACATTTCTTTTCTCTGATATTTTTTATTGGTTCAGTTTGCAGTCTTACCTAATGCTACTGTTTACCTTTGAATTAACGGTGTCCTATACGCAGACACGAATCACTGACAAATTATCGAAAACACCAAAATCGAATTACACAAATATCGCGTCTCAAATATCACGTACAATTAAATCGACACCCTATATTTATTTATAAAACAACAAAAACATCGATTATACAATATCGCAAAACAAAAACAACGATCCCACAAAAATCATACACACATATAGAAATTAAAAATATCGACAGTTATAAAAAATATATCACATTACAAAAATATCGAAACCATAAATATAAACATCAACATTATCGACATAACCTAAATATCGACACCTCTAAACTAAATAAAAATAATTAATAAACACACTAAACCTTTAAACTATTAAAAAAAACACTCATATAACTATTGATATACATACCAACCACAACTAAAACAATATATCTCCTTAAAATAATTATTAAAAAATACAACATAAATGAAAACAATTTAAACAAACACATTTAGAATATAAAACATTTTAAAATAAATATAATACTTTTTTATATGCTATACAACATCTAAAAACTATTCATAAAATACATAAAAATAAACAATATCTCAAAATAACAATTTCACATACAACTAACATAATTAAGTAACTTAAAAAAATTCAAACTAACCAATAGAAACACATTTAAATGGATCTGACCAATGACATCCAAAGACTAATTAAAGACACACTATATAAAGAATTAAACTCAATACTCTAACACCAGCAGAAAATATTCAGATTGAAGAAACACTGCAAAATTCTTGATAACCTTAAAGAATCATCTGATAACAAACAAACTACAGATAACAAAAAGTAGGTAATCAAATGTTTCTGGATAAAATGTAAAATTAAATGTAACCTACAATTCATATTCAGAACTTAAAAACGTAATTATATTTCTATCTTATCATATTTCCACAACAGATTCAACCTTAAGAAAAATAAGAAAATTTTCTACAAACTAAAACAACCAACTGAAAATGTAAGTATACTAAATTTATTTTTTAATCACTAACGAAAAGCTAAATAAAATGCTCAAATATTACAAGCATCTAAAAAACTCCTATTTTACTTTCTAAATTGTTACAAAAAATGTAAACACATGTTTAAAAGAAGGAAAATCTAAAAAGCTTCTTCAAAAAAAGCCAACTCCAATAAAAAACAAAATATTAAACATACTTGTATTTCTTTCCACAGACAACTTAAAAAACAAAAGCAGCAATATATCAAGAAAAAAATCAACATTGAACAACAAATAAAGAACACTTAGTAAGTATATGAGAAATGCACTTGTACTATTATTTCTCTTAAAAACACAAGAATGTTAATATTTAACTTAACTAAAAAAATATAATTGTTTTTAAACCTGTATTTAAATTTTATAAAATAATTCGAACTTTTTAATAATAAAATGTTTCAAAAAAAAAAAAAAAGCAAACATTCACTAAAATATACTTAACTTTCTTTCCATAGACCACTAAAATACAGAACAGCATCAACCAAAATAGAAAACATCTACATTGAAAGTCAACTACATTATAATTGGTAAGTACCTAACAAAAGTACATATATTATTATTGTTTCCTATATTATAAATACATTTTCTAATAATATTTAATACATCCTTTCTAGATTTAAGAACAACTATGACTGAAGATACAACATTTATTACATCTCAGAAAGGAACATTTTTGTCATGCTATATGGGGTATATTTATACTCAGGAAAAACAAAAAGACCTTAAAGTAAACTGGAAATGTACTAGGTATTACTCAAACAAATGCTCTGGGCATGCAACAACCAGAGAAACAAGTGTAATTAATACAACTGAACACAGCCATCCACCTAACATCTCAGAAATAGAGGTTAGATGTGCTATAGAAAATATTAAGGAAATTAGAAGCACCTCAGAACTACCAACAAGTGTAATACTTAAAGAAAGAGTACCTAGAGAAGCAATAGGTCAATTACCAACAATAGCTTCTATAAAAAGAACCATAGCTAGAACAAAAAAATCCACAAGACCAACAATACCAACACCTAAAACTTTTGAAGAGGTAATAATTCCACCTGCCCTTACCATGTTATGTTAGTATGAATTTGTAGAGCGCACGTTCACCCAAGGGTTTCTTGGCGCTGTGTACCGCTGGGGAACCCGTCCTGGCTTTCCCTGTGAGACAGTCCCTATTGGGCATCCCCAAGGTGAAGCCAGGCATCCCCGGCAGTGAGGGAGCCGTTGTGGAGATTAAGCAAGCTATTGCCCAGAGTTGCAGCGTGGGACCCATGGTTAGAGAGGCACCGAGGCGAGTTTTATCGAGCCCGCTGACATCGGTTCCGTACCCTGCAGCTTCGGGAATCGAACCCTGGTCCCGGGCCGACATCTGATTCTGGGTCTGCCGCCTCTAACTGGTGAGCCACACTTCACCATAACTCATAACGATGAACCTTTTATCTTCTACGATAACAACAATAAAAATAAAAGGATAATAATGTTTTCTACTAAAAAACCATTAAAAAATTAAAAGAAAGCCAAACATGGATGATGGATGGCACCTTTACCATATGCCCAAAACCATTCTATCAATTATATACCATACATGGGCAATACCATAATACTTGCATACCATTTATCTATTGTTTGTTACCAAAGAAACAAACTTCAACATACACAGAAATATCAAACAAAATAAAAGAAGAAACAACAGACTTCTTTCCCTTAAAAATAATAATAGACTTTGAACAAGCCATGATAAATTCCATCCGTAAAATATATCCTTACACATCCATACAAGGATGTTACTTCCACTTTAACCAATGTCTATGGAGACATTTGCAAAAATCAACACTTAGGGGCCCATTATGATGTCGGACTGATTGCCCCCGCCAGGCTGGCGGTAGCCACCGCCGGCTTGGCGGGGGTAATCCACCCGATATCCTCTCCAGAATTCCCCCGCCATATTAGAATGGCGGGGGGACCACGGCGGACGGAAAGACCGTCCGCCGCATTTCCGCCCCGGTCGCCTTGCGCCAGCCATATTAGCATGGGCTTTCAGACATGCCTTTCCGTGGTGGCAATGCTGCCATGGAAAGGCATGCGGTCTTCACTCTGGGGGCCCCCAGAGTGAAGGACGGGTGGGGGTTGCACACGGGGGGTACCTGTGGTACCCCCTCCATTTGCATAAACAAAGCGGTAGGCACCGCACAGTGCCTGACGATTTTTTTATGCAAATGCTGAAATGCATTTTTAGCCTTGTGGCGGGCGGTGCTGAGAGCACCGCCCACCACAATGCTAAAAATGCAGGATGTGCCCGCTGCTGTGGTGGGCACAGCCTAATAACCCCCACGGGACCCCCACCCTTATGGTGGGTGGTCCCAATCCCTGCTAGGATGGCAGGTGGACAAAGTCCGCCCGTCATCCTAATAGGCCCCTTAGTGTTGAATATGCAACCAATATCACATTTGCATACCAAATAAAACACCTAATAGCCCTAGCATACGTGCCAATCACCAATGTGGCTGAGCACTATAACCTTTTAATAGAAAGTCCTTTCTATACAAAAAATGAACAAAGACTAGCTCCACTTCTCGATTATCTTGAGGACACCTGGGTGGGGAGACTACACAGGTCAGGCCATAGACGCCAACCAAAATTCCAAATACCTTGGTGGAATGTGTATCTACCAACCCTAAACCAAGAAGCCAAAACAAACAACGCAGTGGAGGGTTGGCATAATGCCTTCATATCTTCAACTGGCCGAACAACTTCTACACTACAAAAACTCCTAATGGCAATACAAAAAGAACAACGTTTTCAAGAATTAAGAATGGAGCAATCTGTCTTGCAATTAAAACCTAAATTATCAAGACAAACTGCCCAAATGTACCAATATTTACAACAACAAGTACAACTTTATCCTACAACAAGAGGACTAGAATACTTAAAAATGAGTGCCAAAACACTAATCTAACAACACAAACCATATAAACTAAACATAATCCTAAAATTCCCTAAAATATAAACAAACACATTTCCTTTACAAATGAATACATATTTATTTTGTCTAATACATTAAAATATCTAAAAATATATAGACAAAATAAATATCTAACTAAACAAAAACTGTATAAACATGAAACATTTCCCAACCCACAAAACAATTAATATAAAAGCCCTTACCTTTAACAGCAACGTAAATAGCAAATCCAAATGATTCAAAGAAATCCAGGTAGTAATTAATCCAAAGGAATAAATAAAAAATACCCCAATAAAATGCAAAAATACAACTGTGCCAAATCCATCGAACATCCAAATAAATCAAAAATACAGAATTCACCAAAAACCCGAAAAAGTTAAAAAATTATAAGAAACGCTTCAGGAAACCCGAAAAATAAAGAAAGTGTAAAATACATATTAGTTAAAACAACTAAAACACACTTCCTTTTAAAAAAAACGGAAAAGTTCTGAAAACGAAAACGCTGTATCCAAAAACCTAAAATAGAAAAATAAACATTCCCACCCCCAAAAAACTTACAAACATACATTATTATTCACCATTACATACATATTTAACACAAAAAGTAAGTAAATACACACAAACACAATAACTCCAACATGGCCGTAAATCGAGAAAACGCAGAGAAAACTAAAAAGGTAAATAACCAACTACAAACAATCTAAATCCTAATACAAAAGTCCACAAACCCTGAATAACAAACTACTACCTTCTAAACATACTTAAAATAGTTAAAATATAAAGAATAGAACTCTTACCTTCTCAGATGCGAAGTAGCTTCCAACCGCAAGCTTGAATCTTCCCAAATGACCCAAAAAGACTAGGGGCCCCATTACGATATCAAGCGGATTGCCTCTGCCAGGGTGGCGGTGGCCACCGCCACCCAGGCGGAGGCAATCCGCCCGACAACCACTCTCGTGTTCCCCTCCGCCTGATTAGGATGGCGGAGGGGACAGCGGCGGACGGAAAGACCGTCCGCCACTTTACCGCCGCGGTCGGCTTGCGACCGCGGCGGTAATAGATTAATATGGTGGCGGTGTCCAATAGACACCGCCAGCCATATTACAATGGCTAAAAGCAGATGCGTTTCCGGGCGGCAATGCCGCCACGGAAAGGCATGCGGCGATTGCTGCGGGGGCCCCCTGCAGGGCCCCCAGGTTGGCGCCACTGTCTGGGGGGCGCATGGGGGGTACCTATGGTACCCCCCCACATTTGCATATGCAAAGCGGCAGGCACCGCGCGGTGCCTGCCGCTTTGCATATGCAAATGCAAAACAGCATTTTTTACATTGTGGCGGGCGGTGCAGAGTGCACTGCCCGCCACAATGCAAAAACTACAGGATGTGCCCGCCACTGTGGCGGCACATCCTAATTCCCCCCACGGGACCCCCGCCCTTATGGCGGGCGGTCCTGTTCTACGATAGGGTGGCGGGCGGACAATGTCCGCCCGTCATCCTAATAGGGCCCTAAGAGCGGTTACAAAATAAAAGACCTAAATAATAATATTACCACAGAAATAGTTAAATAAATGACGAAAACATTTATTTAACATTGAAAAATGTAGTTAAACTTTATTAAATTATTTTTCCAAATGTATGTAATTTAGGTATGCTTTTTTGAAAAATATATTATTATATTCATATATTGTAAAAATATAAAGTAAAATATTATTACAGTATAATATTTATTATTATATTTAAAAAAATATGTCTGTTAAAAATGCTAAAAGCAATGTATACTTTTTATGTATTTTGTTAAAGAAATATACAAACATGTAAAAATTATTAATATTATTAATAAAATATTAATATTAATTAAATTAAAAATGAAACAGATGTTATAATTCAAATATGTTTAGAAAATTTATATTGTATAATATAAACAATATATGCTTACAATCTTGTTCTTGAAAACTATAGCAACATGTATAACATAATTTTGACAGAAAATATATATGTTAAAAATGTTATAAAAAGTACAGTAATAAAATTTTGAAATGTACAAATTTTTTTCCCAACTGTATGTACTATATATATTTTAATGTTAAATATATTTTCATTTACTATATTGTTTATATGTACCTAAAATAACTTATAATTATTTGTTAAAATAGTATACAATTATTTATAAAAAATGTATTATTTGATTTATGTACTGTATGAATAATTAAATCAAGGGAAATTCCAAAAACTGTGCAATTTTTTTCTACTACCCATTAAAAAATATTACTACCAATATATAAAAAATTGTTATTTTAAAACTTTATATATATATAGATAATAAAAAATGTAAATAACTATACTAAAATATTATTTTTACATTTACCATTCACACTTGAATCTATATTTAAATGAGGTAAGTGCTGGACACTAAACATAATTAATTTACTATTCCAACTCCAATCTACATTTAATTAGGATATGTGCTGGACACTTAACCTATTTAATTTACTATTCCAACTCCACTCTACATTTAGGTTCCTTTTAGGATTGCGGCTTTTCCGCATCCTCCGGGCCGGCGGCAGTGTCCGCTGGCCCGGAGGATGCGGAAAAACCGCTGCGGAGCCTTCAAAGACCCCCCGCCAGATTAGGATGGCTGGGGGTCAGGAAGACCATCCGCCGCTTTTCCGCAGCGGAAAAGCTCTAATATGGAGTCGGTGTTTAACAGACACCGCCAGCCATATTAGGATGGGGGTAAACAGATGCCTTTCCGCGGCGGCTTCTCTGCCGTGGAAAGGCATACAGTGATTTCTTTGGGGGCCCATTGCGGGCCCCCAGGGTGACAGGAGGGGTGGGGGTGCATATGGGGGGTACCTATGGTACCCCCCTGCATTTGCATGCGCAAAGCGGCAGGCACCGCGCGGTGCTTGCCGCTTTGTGCATGCAAATGGGAAGCATGCATTTATAACATTGCGGCGGGTGCTGATTCAAGCAGCACCCGCCACAATGTTAAACATACAGGATGTGACCGCCAGGGTGGCAGTCACATCCTAATCTGCACGGAGGGACCACCGCTGCCCCTGCGGACGGTCCCTCCTACTCTGGGGTGGCGGACGGACGAAGGTCCGTCCGCCATCCTAATGAGGCCCTTAATTAGAGTAAGTGCTGGACACTGAACCTATTTAATTTACTATTCCAACTCCAATCTACATTTAATTAGGGTAGGTGCTGGACACTGAACCCAAATAATTTACTATTCCAACTCCAATCTACATTTAATTAGGGTAGGTGCTGGACACTGAACCTATTTAATTTACTATTCCAACTCCAATTAACATTTAGTTAGGGTAGGTGCTGTACACTGAACCAAAATAATTTACTATTCCAACTCCAATCTATATTTAATTAGGGTAAATGCTGGACACTGAACCTATTTAATGTACTATTCCAACTCCAATCTACATTTAATTAGGGTAAGTGCTGGACACTGAACCTATTTAATTTACTATTCCAACTCCAATCTACATTTAATTAGGGTAGGTGCTGGACACTGAACCTATTTAATTTACTATTCCAACTCCAATCTACATTTAATTAGGGTAAGTTCTGGACACTGAACATTTTTAATTTTTAATTCCAAATTAATTTTCTAAATAACAAATCATTTTGAAATATCTTAATTTATTTTATAGTGAATTTCAAAACATTGTAAGTCTTTTTTCATGCAATTTGGTATATTTAAACAAAAATCACACAGAATCACAACATCCAAATAATAAAAATGTAGTATAAATTACAAATTAGAATTAGAAATTTAATAATTCATTTTTTTTAAAAAAATGTAAACATTTAGGGGCTCATTAGGATGGCGACCCTATCGGGAAACGGGACCGCCCGCCTTAAAGGCAGGGGTCCAGAAATGTGCATTAGGATGCGCCCTCATTTTAACATTGTGGCGGGCGGTGCACACTCTTAAAATGAAATGCACGCATTTACATACACGAAGCGGCAGGCTTGGTGTATGCAAATGCGGGGGGTACCACAGGTACCCCCCCTTTGCAACAAACACCTTGGCCTTCACCAGGGGGGCCCGCAGGGGGCTCTCAAAGTAAAGACCGCCTGCCTTTCCGGGGAAAAGGCTTGCCAAAATTCCCATTGTAATGTGGCTGGCGGTGTCTAACAGACACCGCCACGATATTAAACATTTTCTGCCCCGGCCGCAAGGCGACCGGGGCGGAAAAAAGGCTGGCGGTGTTTTTCACAGCCGCGGTCCCCCCCGCCATCCTAATATTGCGGGGGGGGAATTGGGCAATGGATATCGGGTGGATTGCCTCCGCCAGGCCGGCGGTGGCTACCACCAGCCTGGCGGAGGCCATCCGCCCAACATCCTAATGACCCCCTTATTATTTTTCTAAATACTCACCACCCTTATCCCACTCCTACAATTTGAAATCAAATTAAAAATGTCAAATTTAAAATTCTTATTTCTTTAATTTTTTTTCAAAATTAATTTAAATTTTGAATTTTTGAAAACCGTCCCCACCCTTATCCCCTATAAACCCAACATCCCGCTCCTAATATTTTAAATTATACATTTCAAATTCCAATTTAAATGTTTTAAAGTTAATAAAAACATTATTTTAAATTACATATTTTTAAAACACTCCCCAACCTTATCCCCTATAAACCCAACATTCCGCTCCTAAATTTTTTTATGACATTTTAGATTTCAAATTTCAAATTCCTATTTCAATTTTATAAATGTAATAAAATATTTTTTTAAATTACATATTTTTAAAACACTCCCCACCCTTATCCCCTATAAACCCAGCATCCTGCTCCTAAAATTTTAAATGAAATTATAATTTAAAAATTTCAAATGCCTATTTCTATTTTTTAAATTTTATAAAAAAAATAATTTAAATTAAATATTTTTAAAAACACTCCCCACCCTTATCCCCTATAAACCCAACATCCTGCTCCTAAAATTTTTTAATACATTACTAAACTTTTTATATTAGCTATAGAAAAATAATTCATAACATTAATACATAAAACAACGATATTTTGACATTTCGATATTTTTACATATCGATATTTCTAATCTCGACATTATTACTTGCATCGATATTAAATACAATAGATCAAAACGATATTTTAAATTTCGATATTTACAACATCGATATTTCTTACCTTTGATATTTGAGACTCGATATTACTGCAAGTCGACATCAGGGACTCGATATTTTGACTGTGTACCCACAGACACATGTACATATATATACTTTTTTCCTACCTAAACGTAAGTGGTTTAGTCTGATCTTCTATTCCCCTTGCAAGTTATTGATGTTTTTCTGATGTTTTTCTGGGATTAATGATATACTGACGGGCATATGTGGAGATCGGTATACTTCCAAGATGGCTGACATGACTTTCCATGATTGTGTATTATGACTCTTTAATTTAACTTTTCTTGTGATTATGCCCTGAACGATATTTAATACTGGATCAGCTGTCCTCTCCTTATAGTGGCATTAATGTGTGGTGATAATATTTGGTTTTATCTGGATTTATGTGAACGCCATGTAGCACACATCGGAGCTTCACTTACATAAATGATTGTATACATTGAAGTTGGTCCTTAGATTTATATATATAGATATTCTTTGCAACCTTTGTGTAAATAGTCTTTATTTGTATGTTTTACATGCCTTTCTGTGTTAAATATGGAACGTTTTAATCTTACAATATGGCGGATCATTTTCTGTTTTGAAATGGCTGAAACGTCAAGAGTATGGTACATGTGACTTGACACCACATCATATAGAGGTTATAAGTGACTTTGCTGAATACTTCCGTACTCGGAGTGTTTGTCGAGCCATGTGGTGTTTGATTCCTGCTACATACTGCTATCTCCGCTAAATACAGTAAGTACGGGCCTATACTCTGTCTGTGATTTTGATTAGAAGCATAGCAAATCTGAGAAGGGGTTTATTTATTTATTTATTTTTTCAGGATAAATTTCTGACGATACTATTAGTCGAGTGAGTATTGCATGGCATTGATACATCACACTTTTGATTAAGTTATTGTGCACATTCCGGCATGAATATGGGTCCTAATACTGCCTTTCATTATATTTATAGATAATGACATTCTGATTTAGTCATGAGGCAGTTGACTCTGGAGAGGTATTTTTCATCAATGACCCTTCTGTTCTGTTTAGTAGTGTCCATATTGGCATGCTGTATTTGTTGGCACTTACCTCTGTTAATGGCACTTTCCTGAATTTGATATGTATATAGTAGATTTTAATTAGTTCTGGTCTGCACAATATTGGGTGCATGCTTTCATTATTGGTCACGTTTTGGTGGATTAAATTCACTGGTTGGTGGTTGTGAGCAGACAATACTTTTTTGAGCTCAGGGTTGTTTCATAGCCTATGTTTAAGTATCTCTTTATTCTTATTAGATTTTTGATGCAACACACCGTCCTGAAGATGGTCTAATGGACCTTTGTGCGATTGAAAGACTGAACCGTCGACGCAAAGATCCTGTTTGTTATATATTGAGCGATTTGATGATCTTAACAACTTATGCAAATGTCTAATTACTGTTAATGTATAGTTTCAGTGATGTACAAACTATACAAAGCATTTAAAAAAGGGTGTCGCCACGCTACTTTTAGTGTTATAACTGATATAGTAGTGTTTTTTTTTGCTGTACATGAAAATTGAGATGAATGTATTAGCATGTCTTTAAGGGATCTTTTGTATGACTATTGTGTTTAATTGACAATATAAAAAGTGATATTATACACCTTTGTTGAAAATTACCCTGACTGGTAATTAATCTGTTCACTTTTGTGACAAGGTTGAATATTGGATCCAATATGTAAATGAATCCTTAAGGAACATTGTTTAATTGTTACTGATGACACCCAGTTCCTTGGGGAATATTTGGTTGCCCTATTTTTGATATAACGGTCTACAATGTATGCATTTTCCCCCAAATCAACAGGTCACCGATGTGTGGGAATGAAGTAAACATTCTATAATTCAACAAAAAGAGAGGTAGGGAGAACGTCAATACACTCTTAGTCCCCAACTTATACTAATTCAAACAAAATAAGAGTGTAGGAATCAATCACTTTGTAACAACAAGAGCAAGAAAAAGGAAAGAAATACAAAACCCAATTATGGTTTGTATGGAAGGCCCTCACTCACCGACCTGGTTGGTGACATGCTTCATCTTCGGGCCCCACTGGGTGAGGCCAAATGCCTCCCCAGTGTGCTTCAACGGCAGATTTACTGCTGAGCGGGTTTTTGTGAAATGGTGAGTGGTAAGTGATAATACTGGTGGTGAGGTTTTAAAAATGTCTAAATTGTATCAACAATGTTTTATTGTTTGATCAATTGGACATGTTAAAAACAATGTGTAGAAAAATAGGCCAAATAGATTGTTTGGCTATTTCCAATAGCTTATAAGTGGGTCGGTCAACATGTTTCTGCCATGAGAAGGTGTGAGTTTACCAGGCATTCGTCAGGAACATGTGTGGACTAAACCCCGGCGGAATGGGCACGCTAAGGCCCACCCTAACCTGGGGGCGTGAAAGTGAAAATTATGTAAAAAAGTGCATTGGAAGGAAAAATTCCCTCTTTGGTACTCTCGATTTGAGAGACCTAAAAATTAGTGTAATGCACCTGTGGAAGAAATGACAAAGACATACATAAAGGAGAAAGAACAAACAATTAGTAAGTATTCTATGCTCATGAGTATATCTACTGTGATCTTTTTGGTGACAATGTATCGTGCTCTGGTTGTTATAGCCTAGCGGATGGTAAATTAGCGTTATTGTTAACACCAAACCATGTCAGGAGGATCATGGACAGCGCCAGGGTGTGTATGGTTGACTAGTGGCAATGTACACAGCGGTATTCACTTACTAGTTAACCCATACAGGAAGGCGCGTGTAGAATAAAGGATCAATGGACCAGACTGGCCAGTGACCCTACCTCAGAAGGCACAGACACAAAATAAAATATCTCGCTTGAATGGTGACAAAAATTCACACCATGGATCTTGGGGGGGGGGGGGTGAAATCGGCACACCCTTGAGGATAAAAAGACACCATTCAGCACTATTTACATTCAGGCAGTACTTTGCTTTGTTGGTCGGTGGTGATGGCGCTGACTTACGCCCTTGACGCCAGGCACCCACTGGAAACCTGCAGAAGCGTTCCGGGGTGGGTGTGGTTTGCGTAAAGGACGTCTGCCCGACCAATCAGCCAATCAGGTCGCACGCTTGGACTAGTGCGTGTAAAAACAACTAGACCGGAGGAGGTCCCAGTTGTGTCTCAGAGTAGTAGTAAGCGACAAGTGTGACGGCCCGTCCAATCCTGGAGCGTGCACATGTTAAGTGTTGGCTTACGCGGAAAAAACAACAACTAGACCGGGGTGGTCCAAGTTATGGTTCAAACTTTATTGAGAAGATGCAGAATGACAGAGAACACTGATGTGTGCCCTACAGTTTTGCAGTGATGAAATGGAGCGGAGTTCTTAGCTCAATTATAAGGAGTAATAGGAGTGCCGAAATATTGTATTCATGGCGATTATTACCCCTAAGGTATGGGAAAAACAGTGAGGTCAGCTGTAGTATCAATATTCCCATAAAATATGGAGATGGCTCTATTGTGACACATAATGCGCCCTTTTAATTTCAAGTATAGCTCTAATGGTACTAACATCTCAATAGAGTGTTCACAGGGTGTACAATGAATATATACTGTGGTCTCATTGTTATTTCTGTTACTGTGTATATAAGGCCAGGAATATACTCAAAGCAGAGTTTATTTAAATTTTGATGACCAAGGAATAGCGTCATTCAGGCCTCGGTTATGGATTCCCAGGCGGTATACCCATCTTTGCTCTTTTTCGAAGAGTCTCTGAGTGATATTTCGGCCCCCACTGATCTGTTCAATTACAGTCCACCTGAGGTCGTTGGTGTTATGGTTTGACTGGAGAAAATGGTCACTCTATGTTCACAAATCCTTTGCTTGATCTTCCGGTTAGTCATTCCAATGTATCGTAATTCACAGGAGCATGTTATCAGGTAAATTACGTTGATGGAGTTACAGTTTGTATGGACTCTTTGCGTTCATATTTTCCCTTGTTCCAAAACTAGTTGTTTGGTTGGGGCTGTTAAAAGACAGACGCTGCAGTCAGAGCAAGGAAAGTGGCCAGCAATCTTTGGCATGCCCCAAGTGTCAAAGATGGTACGTACACCGTCCTGAAGATGGTCTAATGGACCCTTGTGGCCGTTGAAAGACTGAAACGTTGACGCAAACATCCTGTTTGTTATATATTGAGCGATTTGATCATCTTAACAACTTATGCAAATATCTAATTACTGTTAATGTGTAGTTTCAGTGATGTACAAACTATACAAAGCATTTAACAAAAGGGTGTTGTAACTCTACTATTAGTGTTTTAACTAATGTAGTAGTGTTTTTTGTTGCTGTACATGAAAATTGAGATGAATGTATTAGCATGTCTTTAAGGGATCTTTTGTATGACTTTTGTGTTTAATTGACAAAATAAAACGTGATATTGTATACATTTGTTGAAAATTACCCTGACTGGTGATTAATCTGTTCACTTTTGTGACAAAGTTGAATATTGGATCCAACATGCAAATGAATCCTTAAGGAACATTGTTTAATTCTCTAGTTAAAGTGCCAGTAAGCACTTTCAGAGCGCAAGACTCTGCACTGGATTGTTTTAATTGTTTGCAAGCTGAAATATTTATCTGCTGAAACTTAAAATTGATTACTAATTTTAAAAGTCTCTCACTTATTGTCTACCCATGCTCATTCCCAGTGCTGCTAGGGGCATTGGGGCTCACTCGAACTCCTGTAGGTCTGTGCTTGGTATTCCAGCCTGCCCGCCCCAGTCCGACTCGGTAGCCAATACCGTAAAGCGGAGGGCGGGACAGGAAGAGCCAGACACTCCCAGCAACTTGAGTGGTTAGCGCTCTAGCTCTCCAGCTCAAAGGGCTATTTAGCCCCCTCGTCGCTTTCAGCACGCAGCGGTTGCGCGCAGGGGAGCGCCTAAGGACGCGCCTAAGACAAGTTAAAGAGAAGCCCGTATGCGCCCGTCCGCGACCAGACAGGGCCAGGGGCCATGGTAATTACATCTGCTGACCTAGGATATCGTCCCATCACCCGGGTGATTTATACCTCACAGGTACTTTTAGGATTACGAACTACCCCTCAGTTGGGATGCATAAGGGTGGCGGATACTAGTCTGGAGGGCCCTTTCTCCTGCCGCCATTGCCAGACTCAGTTTCGGACTGAATTTGATGACATTGATCTTGCTGGTTGTCATCAAAAACCAACAATAGAGGTGGGCGCTAATGTATTACTGGGGAGCAAGAACCTGCTTTGTAACATAAGATTGCTATCAAAGCACTCTACTGAGGTATGGGAAGTCATTTCATCTGCAGAACCTGATCTATGTTTTCTAACAGAAACATGGCTGAAACCCCATTCGGTCCCTGCTATAACTTTACGAATTCCGATTGGGCACAAAATAGTCCGACTAGATCGCCCCACCAATACAGGGGAAGGGATAGCAATTGTTTACAAACAGAAAATAGATATCTCTATCTTAGACAAATTCTGTACCCCAGAACTGGAACTACTGATTTTTAAAATTAAAGTCGCACCCACAGGTAGCCGGAAAGGGGCATTGGTTCACGCCCTCCTGGGCCTTCTCCATCTCACATTGGCCCCCTATGTGAATAAAGACAGCGATTTCTTACTTTTGGGTGATTTCAATGTTCATAGTGAACTAAAAGAGTGCAAAGAGGCACAGTCCTTACTGACGGATCTGTCCTTATTGGGCCTAATACAAGCGAATAGTGGTCCAACACATCAGGCAGGACATACATTGGACCTAATCTTGTCTAATTCCCCCTTGATTAACTGCGTACCTCCAACACAAGTAAACTGGACCGATCATTTTATTGTGGAATTTTATACTCCTATTATCAGCACACCTCCCTCATGCCCAATAGCCCTGCCTAGTAAACTGAGAAAATGGCTTAAAATGACCCAAGAAGCTTTCTATGAGAGGTTTGTGGAACCCACCTTCACTCCCACAGAGGGTATTGAGGCGGCTTTAATCAAATTTGAAGGGGCAGTTGTAACAGCAGTGGATGCTATTGCCCCCTTGCAGTTGTTCAAACCTCGCCCAGCATACAAGCAGGAAGTCTGGTTCTCAGAACATTTAAGGTCCTTAAAACAAGTTGCCAGAAAACTTGAAAAGAAATGGAGATCCTCCCATTTGGCTGATGACAAGAACCATTACTGGAAAGCCCTCACTATATACCATAAAGCCATTCGCACGGCGCATAAGAATCATATTGCGTCCCAACTCACAGCTGCTGGAAATGCTCCGAGGGTCTTATACCAAATCCTGCAGTCCTTTGTTAAACCTGTGGCTTGCGAGAGGTCTGAGTTAGCATCACAGCAATTGTGTGATGAAATCTCACAGTTCTTTACCAAGAAAATAGATGGGATTTATGAAAAAATCATTAGCTCCAACCTGTCCTTCAGTGGAGATAAATCACGACCACAAGTCGAGGAAGAACCTTACCCTACCACCCATACCTTCGGCATATTTCCCCCTATTTCTTTAGAAGAGGTAGCATCTTTAACTATTCAGATCAAGAGTGGGTGTCCAGCTGATAACATCCCAGCCAGAATAATGCCTATGCTTGGCAAAGAACTAGGTCCTGGGATCCAGAGACTTGTAAATCTCTCCTTGACTGAAGGTGAGGTCCCCAGGGGGTGGAAAAAGGCTCTGGTAAGACCAATTAGGAAAAACTCAACAACTCCGTGGACAGACTTGTCCAATCTCAGACCAATTTCGCTGCTACCGTTCCTGGGTAAACTCACAGAAAAGCATGTGAATCGACATCTATCTAATTACATCAAACAAGCAGGAGGCCTGCATTACTCTCAGTCCGGCTTTAGGCCGAAGCACAGTACAGAGTCAACCCTACTGTCAGTTACGGACGATCTGCATATGTATCAGGACAGGGGTTACTCCGTTGTCCTGATATTGCTAGACCTGTGGGCAGCGTTTGATACTGTGTCACATAACATCTTGATAGGTCGGCTGGCAAACATCGGCCTTGAGGATAAGGCACTGGCCTGGCTAAGGAGCTTTTCATCCAACCGCACCCAATGTGGCACCATGGGTGCATATCGCTCGGTGGAGGTAGAGATTTCTAAGGGGGTGCCACAGGGCTCCTGTCTGAGCCTGACTCTTTTCAACATCTATGTGGCACCACTGGTAAGAATTATGCAAGCCTTTGGTTTCATCCCAGTGTCTTATGCGGATGACACGCAGCTCCTTTTTCCCTTCAAATCTCTCACCACCGAGGTTAAAACCTCCTTCTCCCAGGGTATGAAGGCTGTGGCTCAGTGGATGTCATCAAACTACTTACAGTGTAATGTAGGGAAGACCGAACTCATGCTGTTCGGGGAGGATAAAATCCTATGGACTCTGGACTGGTGGCCACAAGATCTCGGGCCAGTCCCTGACCCCAAACATGTTGTGAAGAACTTAGGAGTACGACTAGACCAGGAGCTCTCGCTGAAACAGCATAGTAACTACATTGTGGGCTCATGTTTCCACGTGATAGGCCTTCCACGCAAAGTGTTTCCCTTACTCCCTGACTTCGTCAGGAAAACATTGGTACAGGCTCTTGTCCTTAGCCGCATCGATTACTGTAATGGTCTGCTGTTATCTGCAAATGAGGGAGTACGCCCCTCCTAGATCTGCGTCCAAACCTCTTTTGAACAAACTACATTGGCTGTCGGTCCGGCAAAGGATTAAATTTAAGACATGCTGCCTAATTCACAAGAGCTTAAACGGATTAGGTCCCGCATATTTAAAAAACAAACTTACACCTTACTCTCCTGCTCACTCCCTTAGGTCCAGCAACCAGTTTCTACTCTGTGTGCCCCGTGCAAAGAAGGCCAGACAAGGAGGCAAAGCTCTATCTGTGGTTGGGCCCTCATTATGGAACAAGCTCCCATTAGCTCTCAGACAATGTCCAGAACATCTGTTGTTTAGGAAGCGGCTTAAAACTTTTCTGCTTCAAAATTCATTCTTTTAAGTTCCCCTCTGACTGTGCTTGTGGTGTTCTTAAGGCGCAGAGATACTCCTCCGGGAGTCGATTCAAGTGTGATATAAACCCGCAAATAAATAAATAAATAAATTGATGATACCCAGTTCCTTGGGGAATATTTGGTTGCCCTATGTTTGATATAACGGTCTACAATGTATGCTTTTCCCCCCAAATCAACAGGTCACCGATGTGTGGGAATGAAGTAAACATTCTATAGACAGGACTCTGGGTGGTGTGCAAGGCAGAAGTGAGGCATCCGGCCCGCCGCAAAATGTGGGTACACGTTTACCTGCTCCAGAGTTTGCGATGTGCACTTCCCGTGCTTCAGTCTTTTGTACACATAAAGGCCCCATGCGATAACTGCACCGCTAATTATCGCTCTAGAGTAAATACCAGCTAGAATAAACTCATGCAGTGAATATGTTGCCAATGTAATGCATCCAATCTTTTGAACTCAGGCCAAGCGTCTATAAAAAGCAGATCCCCTTTTTAATTGAAAAAAATTCATTAGCAACTGCAGTTAAATATTTATTTTCTGTGAAAAAAGCTACTTTAACCATCGAGTGGAAGGTCATCTGGATTATGATAAATAAATGAAAGGCGTTACTTTTATCAACAACTTGGCATATAAAACCATGAAGGTCGACATCCAAAAAGCAAAAAGCTTCTAATGTAATCTTAGAATGTCCCAGAGGCTACACATAAGTAGAAGTAGGATGGTAGCAACTAATAGTAAAGCATAGCCAATTGGCATTTGCCATGCAATAGGTCTCGCAGTTAGTAGAGTTTAAGCTATAGGCATTGTAAAACAATGCCTTTTATTTATGTTTTTAAAAAGAAAACAAAAAAAAGGCATTGTTATTTGCAATGTCAACAGCTCAAACTCCTGGCAATACGAGACCTATTGCATTGCAAATGCTTGTTAGCTTCATGTTTTTTTATTCACACAGGTGTGCATGGAGAGAGCCCAAGTCTGGAACCTTTGATCTGTTGAAGCTAAGCGTATTATGTATATTTTGTGGGGGGAGGGGGGGGGGTTGGTAGTATATGCTGGGTTTCATTCTATATGTTTAGTTTTACTCTGATCATAATTTTTGACATTTGCTTTCTTGAGTTGTACAGTTATGTCTGCTAAGTTGAGGAGTTGTTTATCAGGTCTATGTGGGCCTGAGGGTGTTCTTTGTTCAACTGTATGGCATATTTGATTCAGTAAGTGACTCCTAAATGCCTTCTGTGAATACCGAAAGTCTTAAAATGAGGATTTTTCTCAATTTAGTAGTAGTAAAGTTAGGACTCCTAACTTTAGGACTCCTAAATTGAGAAAATTCCCAATTTTAAGACTTTTGGTATTCACAGAAGGCATTTAGGAGTCCTAAAGTTAGGAGTCCTAACTTTACTACCACTAAACTGAGATAAATCCTAATTTTAAGACTTTAGGTATTCACAGAAGGCATTTAGCAGTCCTAAAGTTAGGAGTCCTAACTTTACTACTACTAAATTGAGAAAAATCCTAATTTTAAGACTTTCGGTATTCACAGATTCAGCAGCCGACGTTCGGTGTTCTCTGTCTAGTCTTCTCCTCGGTATAGGCTCGTCGGTCTCCGTCTTGCCGCTCGTTGAAGAGAACAAGGGAAAAGATAGTATGTATCAGTGTCTTGTTCCGTTTGTATACGTGCTGATAGGGTAAGGGAGTGAGGACCAACTATCCGTGCAACCCTAGTAACTTAATGCCGACGTGAAGGGAATAAGTGCTCAGGAAAGGGGTACACAAAGACCAGTTGGGGTTTTGCTCAGGGTAAATCGGTACTAGCAGTTTTACGTTTGACCCAGCCCCTGAGTTTGTCTCGTACCTGGCTGAGCCATACACCTCCCGCGGGTGTATGGCTGGGCGGCTCGTGGTGTCGTTGGCCTCCTGGCTTCTCGTCCTCCACCTCCGCTTCTCCGACTCCCGGTCTCGTCTCGTCCCACGTCTTCAAACACCGCTCTGCTTCGTCTCTCGCTCCGTCTTCGCTCCGCTCCTCCGTCTTCTCCCTCCGGGTGAATAAACACAATCCTGATTCATTCTCCCGGGAATAAGACGTCTCTGTGTCCTGACGTGACTCCTCTCACTGGTATTCCCAATCCTCATTAAAGGGCCAGTGTTCCGCTTGAATGTCAATGTCCGTGTCGAGTTTCTGTAGAGGGTATAATGGGTTAGAGGTAGAGATGGTCCTATGTCTCTTCACATTTTGATAATCGTGGGACAACCCCAGGTCGTTACATACCTCCCCCTCCAGACACTCACGATCGGTGAGTGGGTGACGTGACAAGAAGTCTGCTCCCACATTTTCAATACCTTTACGGTGGTGCACAGAAAAAGTATATGGCTGTAGTGATAAAAACCAGCGTAGTACCCTAGCGTTTTTTGATTTATTGCGGGCCATCCTCAGCAGTGGAGCATGATCAGTGTAGAGATCAAAATGTCGACCCTCAAGGTAGTATGCCAGTTTTTCAATGGCCCATTTAATTGCGAGGCATTCTTTTTCTATTGTAGCGTATTTTAACTCCCTGGGAAAGAGCTTCCTGCTTACGTACAGGATTGGGTGGTGTAATGGTTGACCTTTTCTGGCTCCTTTAAGAGGGAGAATGATGGAGAGTGACTCCAGCCTATCACCCTTATAGCATAGGGATTAGGACTATAGATAGGATCCCTGCCTTTTATGTAGTAGAGTATTTTCGTGTCCCTTTCTTTAGAGTAGGGCTTATGAATTTAAGCTAGGGTATAGATACATAAGTATTAATCATGATTTGCCTATTTGCTAACGTGTTAGGATATTTTCCATGGAGTTATGCATATTGTGGGCCCTGTAGGCCTTAAACGAGACAGACTCCATCTTGTCCTCCGCCTGGTAGCTCGAGAGGCCTTCTAGGTGAAGTGTAATGTTTTAGTTTCAAGCTGTTGTGCCCCATGCAAAGAAGGCCAGACATGGAGGCAAAGCTCTATCTGTGGTTGGGCCCTCATTATGGAACAAGCTCCCATTAGCTCTCAGACAATGTCCAGAACATCTGTTGTTTAGGAAGCGGCTTAAAACTTTTCTGCTTCAAAATTCATTCTTTTAAGTTCCCCTCTGACTGTGCTTGTGGTGTTCTTAAGGCGCAGAGATACTCCTCCGGGAGTCGATTCAAGTGTGATATAAACCCGCAAATAAATAAATAAATAAATTGATGATACCCAGTTCCTTGGGGAATATTTGGTTGCCCTATGTTTGATATAACGGTCTACAATGTATGCTTTTCCCCCCAAATCAACAGGTCACCGATGTGTGGGAATGAAGTAAACATTCTATAGACAGGACTCTGGGTGGTGTGCAAGGCAGAAGTGAGGCATCCGGCCCGCCGCAAAATGTGGGTACACGTTTACCTGCTCCAGAGTTTGCGATGTGCACTTCCCGTGCTTCAGTCTTTTGTACACATAAAGGCCCCATGCGATAACTGCACCGCTAATTATCGCTCTAGAGTAAATACCAGCTAGAATAAACTCATGCAGTGAATATGTTGCCAATGTAATGCATCCAATCTTTTGAACTCAGGCCAAGCGTCTATAAAAAGCAGATCCCCTTTTTAATTGAAAAAAATTCATTAGCAACTGCAGTTAAATATTTATTTTCTGTGAAAAAAGCTACTTTAACCATCGAGTGGAAGGTCATCTGGATTATGATAAATAAATGAAAGGCGTTACTTTTATCAACAACTTGGCATATAAAACCATGAAGGTCGACATCCAAAAAGCAAAAAGCTTCTAATGTAATCTTAGAATGTCCCAGAGGCTACACATAAGTAGAAGTAGGATGGTAGCAACTAATAGTAAAGCATAGCCAATTGGCATTTGCCATGCAATAGGTCTCGCAGTTAGTAGAGTTTAAGCTATAGGCATTGTAAAACAATGCCTTTTATTTATGTTTTTAAAAAGAAAACAAAAAAAAGGCATTGTTATTTGCAATGTCAACAGCTCAAACTCCTGGCAATACGAGACCTATTGCATTGCAAATGCTTGTTAGCTTCATGTTATTTCATTCACACAGGTGTGCATGGAGAGAGCCCAAGTCTGGAACCTTTGATCTGTTGAAGCTAAGCGTATTATGTATATTTGTGGGGGGAGGGGGGTTGGTAGTATATGCTGGGTTTCATTCTATATGTTTAGTTTTACTCTGATCATAATTTTTGACATTTGCTTTCTTGAGTTGTACAGTTATGTCTGCTAAGTTGAGGAGTTGTTTATCAGGTCTATGTGGGCCTGAGGGTGTTCTTTGTTCAACTGTATGGCATATTTGATTCAGTAAATGACTCCTAAATGCCTTCTGTGAATACCGAAAGTCTTAAAATGAGGATTTTTCTCAATTTAGTAGTAGTAAAGTTAGGACTCCTAAATTGAGAAAAATCCTAATTTTAAGACTTTTGGTATTCACAGAAGGCATTTAGGAGTCCTAAAGTTAGGAGTCCTAACTTTACTACCACTAAACTGAGATAAATCCTAATTTTAAGACTTTAGGTATTCACAGAAGGCATTTAGCAGTCCTAAAGTTAGGAGTCCTAACTTTACTACTACTAAATTGAGAAAAATCCTAATTTTAAGACTTTCGGTATTCACAGAAGGCATTTCGGAGTCCTAAATTTAGGACTACTAACTTCTGTGAATACCAAAATTAGTAAGTGCCTTCTGTGAATACCGAAATGAGTAAGTGTCTTCTGTGAATACCAAAATGAGTAAGTGCCTTCAGTGAATACGAAAATGGTAGTAAGTTTAGGATTTGTTCTTAAGTTAGTTCTGTGAATTGGGCCCTCAGTCTTTTTTTCTCTGTTTACACCGCTGGTCTTAATTCTGAGGGTGAAAATTGAGCAGAATGTGATACACATGCAAATGAACCTTTCAGTTGTATGAATCTTGGGTATGATCTGCAGAATAAGGTACTACTCTAGGTATGGGTGTCCACAACATTTATGTAAAACTATATGCAACATGATGTCATTTGTACGTTGTAAGACAGAACCTTTTTAAATGATCTGTGTTTGTCTTTCACACTTTTGTTAGTTTTTGATATAATGCACTTTAATGCAGTGTGGATGAGATACACTTGCACTGCTTATGATCTCACATACTACGGTACTCATGGTATATTCTATGCCATCATTGATAACACGGCATGGCAGGGGGAGCAAAAATAATTACTTCAGTTAACTATACATGGTGAATTTCAGTGATTCTTAGTTAAACTAAGGACTAGTACTCACCCATACCCTTCAGTTGTCGGTTTTGTGTGAAATCAGACTCAGTAGCGACCCCAGTGCATTTGATATGCCATCAGTAATGTCATCAATGATGTCACTTAACATGTCATGAGTGATGTAATACCTGACAGTATAAGCGGTGCATGCTGGGGACCTGTTACGGGTGCGGGATTAATAGACAACACACTGATCTTCCTTTTCGTGGGTTTTATTTTAGTGTACAACGACTCTGAGCTTTTCTTCTTGGATGATAACTTGGCCCTGGAGAACGACTCCTCGCTGTCTTTCTGATCCCAGATTCAGCAGCCGACGTTCGGTGTTCTCTGTCTAGTCTTCTCCTCGGTATAGGCTCGTCGGTCTCCGTCTTGCCGCTCGTTGAAGAGAACAAGGGAAAAGATAGTATGTATCAGTGTCTTGTTCCGTTTGTATACGTGCTGATAGGGTAAGGGAGTGAGGACCAACTATCCGTGCAACCCTAGTAACTTAATGCCGACGTGAAGGGAATAAGTGCTCAGGAAAGGGGTACACAAAGACCAGTTGGGGTTTTGCTCAGGGTAAATCGGTACTAGCAGTTTTACGTTTGACCCAGCCCCTGAATTTGTCTGGTACCTGGCTGAGCCATACACCTCCCGCGGGTGTATGGCTGGGCGGCTCGTGGTGTCGTTGGCCTCCTGGCTTCTCGTCCTCCACCTCCGCTTCTCCGACTCCCGGTCTCGTCTCGTCCCACGTCTTCAAACACCGCTCTGCTTCGTCTCTCGCTCCGTCTTCGCTCCGCTCCTCCGTCTTCTCCCTCCGGGTGAATAAACACAATCCTGATTCATTCTCCCGGGAATAAGACGTCTCTGTGTCCTGACGTGACTCCTCTCACTGGTATTCCCAATCCTCATTAAAGGGCCAGTGTTCCGCTTGAATGTCAATGTCCGTGTCGAGTTTCTGTAGAGGGTATAATGGGTTAGAGGTAGAGATGGTCCTATGTCTCTTCACATTTTGATAATCGTGGGACAACCCCAGGTCGTTACATACCTCCCCCTCCAGACACTCACGATCGGTGAGTGGGTGACGTGACAAGAAGTCTGCTCCCACATTTTCAATACCTTTACGGTGGTGCACAGAAAAAGTATATGGCTGTAGTGATAAAAACCAGCGTAGTACCCTAGCGTTTTTTGATTTATTGCGGGCCATCCTCAGCAGTGGAGCATGATCAGTGTAGAGATCAAAATGTCGACCCTCAAGGTAGTATGCCAGTTTTTCAATGGCCCATTTAATTGCGAGGCATTCTTTTTCTATTGTAGCGTATTTTAACTCCCTGGGAAAGAGCTTCCTGCTTACGTACAGGATTGGGTGGTGTAATGGTTGACCTTTTCTGGCTCCTTTAAGAGGGAGAATGATGGAGAGTGACTCCAGCCTATCACCCTTATAGCATAGGGATTAGGACTATAGATAGGATCCCTGCCTTTTATGTAGTAGAGTATTTTCGTGTCCCTTTCTTTAGAGTAGGGCTTATGAATTTAAGCTAGGGTATAGATACATAAGTATTAATCATGATTTGCCTATTTGCTAACGTGTTAGGATATTTTCCATGGAGTTATGCATATTGTGGGCCCTGTAGGCCTTAAACGAGACAGACTACATCTTGTCCTCTGCCTGGTAGCTCGAGAGGCCTTCTAGGTGAAGTGTAATGTTTTAGTTTCAAGCTGTTGTGCCCCATGCAAAGAAGGCCAGACATGGAGGCAAAGCTCTATCTGTGGTTGGGCCCTCATTATGGAACAAGCTCCCATTAGCTCTCAGACAATGTCCAGAACATCTGTTGTTTAGGAAGCGGCTTAAAACTTTTCTGCTTCAAAATTCATTCTTTTAAGTTCCCCTCTGACTGTGCTTGTGGTGTTCTTAAGGCGCAGAGATACTCCTCCGGGAGTCGATTCAAGTGTGATATAAACCCGCAAATAAATAAATAAATAAATTGATGATACCCAGTTCCTTGGGGAATATTTGGTTGCCCTATGTTTGATATAACGGTCTACAATGTATGCTTTTCCCCCCAAATCAACAGGTCACCGATGTGTGGGAATGAAGTAAACATTCTATAGACAGGACTCTGGGTGGTGTGCAAGGCAGAAGTGAGGCATCGGGCCCGCCGCAAAATGTGGGTACACGTTTACCTGCTCCAGAGTTTGCGATGTGCACTTCCCGTGCTTCAGTCTTTTGTACACATAAAGGCCCCATGCGATAACTGCACCGCTAATTATCGCTCTAGAGTAAATACCAGCTAGAATAAACTCATGCAGTGAATATGTTGCCAATGTAATGCATCCAATCTTTTGAACTCAGGCCAAGCGTCTATAAAAAGCAGATCCCCTTTTTAATTGAAAAAAATTCATTAGCAACTGCAGTTAAATATTTATTTTCTGTGAAAAAAGCTACTTTAACCATCGAGTGGAAGGTCATCTGGATTATGATAAATAAATGAAAGGCGTTACTTTTATCAACAACTTGGCATATAAAACCATGAAGGTCGACATCCAAAAAGCAAAAAGCTTCTAATGTAATCTTAGAATGTCCCAGAGGCTACACATAAGTAGAAGTAGGATGGTAGCAACTAATAGTAAAGCATAGCCAATTGGCATTTGCCATGCAATAGGTCTCGCAGTTAGTAGAGTTTAAGCTATAGGCATTGTAAAACAATGCCTTTTATTTATGTTTTTAAAAAGAAAACAAAAAAAAGGCATTGTTATTTGCAATGTCAACAGCTCAAACTCCTGGCAATACGAGACCTATTGCATTGCAAATGCTTGTTAGCTTCATGTTATTTCATTCACACAGGTGTGCATGGAGAGAGCCCAAGTCTGGAACCTTTGATCTGTTGAAGCTAAGTGTATTATGTATATTTTGTGGGGGGAGGGGGGGGGGTTGGTAGTATATGCTGGGTTTCATTCTATATGTTTAGTTTTACTCTGATCATAATTTTTGACATTTGCTTTCTTGAGTTGTACAGTTATGTCTGCTAAGTTGAGGAGTTGTTTATCAGGTCTATGTGGGCCTGAGGGTGTTCTTTGTTCAACTGTATGGCATATTTGATTCAGTAAATGACTCCTAAATGCCTTCTGTGAATACCGAAAGTCTTAAAATGAGGATTTTTCTCAATTTAGTAGTAGTAAAGTTAGGACTCCTAAATTGAGAAAAATCCTAATTTTAAGACTTTTGGTATTCACAGAAGGCATTTAGGAGTCCTAAAGTTAGGAGTCCTAACTTTACTACCACTAAACTGAGATAAATCCTAATTTTAAGACTTTAGGTATTCACAGAAGGCATTTAGCAGTCCTAAAGTTAGGAGTCCTAACTTTACTACTACTAAATTGAGAAAAATCCTAATTTTAAGACTTTCGGTATTCACAGAAGGCATTTCGGAGTCCTAAATTTAGGACTACTAACTTCTGTGAATACCAAAATTAGTAAGTGCCTTCTGTGAATACCGAAATGAGTAAGTGTCTTCTGTGAATACCAAAATGAGTAAGTGCCTTCAGTGAATACGAAAATGGTAGTAAGTTTAGGATTTTTTCTTAAGTTAGTTCTGTGAATTGGGCCCTCAGTCTTTTTTTCTCTGTTTACACCGCTGGTCTTAATTCTGAGGGTGAAAATTGAGCAGAATGTGATACACATGCAAATGAACCTTTCAGTTGTATGAATCTTGGGTATGATCTGCAGAATAAGGTACTACTCTAGGTATGGGTGTCCACAACATTTATGTAAAACTATATGCAACATGATGTCATTTGTACGTTGTAAGACAGAACCTTTTTAAATGATCTGTGTTTGTCTTTCACACTTTTGTTAGTTTTTGATATAATGCACTTTAATGCAGTGTGGATGAGATACACTTGCACTGCTTATGATCTCACATACTACGGTACTCATGGTATATTCTATGCCATCATTGATAACACGGCATGGCAGGGGGAGCAAAAATAATTACTTCAGTTAACTATACATGGTGAATTTCAGTGATTCTTAGTTAAACTAAGGACTAGTACTCACCCATACCCTTCAGTTGTCGGTTTTGTGTGAAATCAGACTCAGTAGCGACCCCAGTGCATTTGATATGCCATCAGTAATGTCATCAATGATGTCACTTAACATGTCATGAGTGATGTAATACCTGACAGTATAAGCGGTGCATGCTGGGGACCTGTTACGGGTGCGGGATTAATAGACAACACACTGATCTTCCTTTTCGGGGGTTTTATTTTAGTGTACAACGACTCTGAGCTTTTCTTCTTGGATGATAACTTGGCCCTGGAGAACGACTCCTCGCTGTCTTTCTGATCCCAGATTCAGCAGCCGACGTTCGGTGTTCTCTGTCTAGTCTTCTCCTCGGTATAGGCTCGTCGGTCTCCGTCTTGCCGCTCGTTGAAGAGAACAAGGGAAAAGATAGTATGTATCAGTGTCTTGTTCCGTTTGTATACGTGCTGATAGGGTAAGGGAGTGAGGACCAACTATCCGTGCAACCCTAGTAACTTAATGCCGACGTGAAGGGAATAAGTGCTCAGGAAAGGGGTACACAAAGACCAGTTGGGGTTTTGCTCAGGGTAAATCGGTACTAGCAGTTTTACGTTTGACCCAGCCCCTGAGTTTGTCTCGTACCTGGCTGAGCCATACACCTCCCGCGGGTGTATGGCTGGGCGGCTCGTGGTGTCGTTGGCCTCCTGGCTTCTCGTCCTCCACCTCCGCTTCTCCGACTCCCGGTCTCGTCTCGTCCCACGTCTTCAAACACCGCTCTGCTTCGTCTCTCGCTCCGTCTTCGCTCCGCTCCTCCGTCTCCTCCCTCCGGGTGAATAAACACAATCCTGATTCATTCTCCCGGGAATAAGACGTCTCTGTGTCCTGACGTGACTCCTCTCACTGGTATTCCCAATCCTCATTAAAGGGCCAGTGTTCCGCTTGAATGTCAATGTCCGTGTCGAGTTTCTGTAGAGGGTATAATGGGTTAGAGGTAGAGATGGTCCTATGTCTCTTCACATTTTGATAATCGTGGGACAACCCCAGGTTGTTACATACCTCCCCCTCCAGACACTCACGATCGGTGAGTGGGTGACGTGACAAGAAGTCTGCTCCCACATTTTCAATACCTTTACGGTGGTGCACAGAAAAAGTATATGGCTGTAGTGATAAAAACCAGCGTAGTACCCTAGCGTTTTTTGATTTATTGCGGGCCATCCTCAGCAGTGGAGCATGATCAGTGTAGAGATCAAAATGTCGACCCTCAAGGTAGTATGCCAGTTTTTCAATGGCCCATTTAATTGCGAGGCATTCTTTTTCTATTGTAGCGTATTTTAACTCCCTGGGAAAGAGCTTCCTGCTTACGTACAGGATTGGGTGGTGTAATGGTTGACCTTTTCTGGCTCCTTTAAGAGGGAGAATGATGGAGAGTGACTCCAGCCTATCACCCTTATAGCATAGGGATTAGGACTATAGATAGGATCCCTGCCTTTTATGTAGTAGAGTATTTTCGTGTCCCTTTCTTTAGAGTAGGGCTTATGAATTTAAGCTAGGGTATAGATACATAAGTATTAATCATGATTTGCCTATTTGCTAACGTGTTAGGATATTTTCCATGGAGTTATGCATATTGTGGGCCCTGTAGGCCTTAAACGAGACAGACTCCATCTTGTCCTCTGCCTGGTAGCTCGAGAGGCCTTCTAGGTGAAGTGTAATGTTTTAGTTTCAAGCTGTTGTTCGCTTGGAGAGAACCGGCTCAGGCTGGCCCTTATCGAAGGAATGTATTTTTCTCCCCTCCGAAGACACAACTTCAGGCCGGCCGGCTGGGAACGTGTCCTTGGTACGGGGAGGTACAAGAATTTGGTGGGCGGCAGGTTGCTGGCCGTAGCTTTCCATGAAGGAACAGGCTTTGATATTAGCGAAGGTGTTAGTTAGTCGACAGTCAGTTCGTAGGCGGCATCTAGCCGTTAGCATCTCTGCCATTAATTATTTCATGGCGGACAGTCGCCATCTTTGAAGTCCGAGAAAGATTTAAGACCGAAACTCTCTGAGACAGACTGAAGGAGAATTAGCGCGGAGCGCACTGAAAGAGAGAGAGAGAGACGGTAGCTAATAACCAGCAAGGTTCCAGTGGCCTGGAGGGAAGCAGACGAGGTTGAGCCTAGCGGTGCAGACGTGTACTTGTGACGGCTGGGGTGTGACTGCGAGACGAGCCAGGACACAGAGACGAGAAGGGAACCTAGATGACCGCCGAGTCCCGACTTCACGTTAACAAGGTGATATCCGCCCTCTTTATAATAAGCGCGCATTCTAATCCTTACTTTTTCCTTTTCTTTGCATAATTCGTGTTGCATAGTATTGTGTTATATGTTATTGACAATAAATACCCTAGTTTCTAGTAAACTGATATGTGCCGTGTATTCTTGTTCAATCTTGGTAAACGGTGCTTCTAGGTGGTTATTGTTTATATGAATGGATGAGTAACCCCAATCAGGTAGGTGGTGATCACATAAATAGGGAGTAAAGTGGACCTTCGATGCCAAGGATAGTAGGCACATTATACTATTCGGAAGCCGTACTAAATTCTATTATTATAGTTTTATCCCAAGTAGACAAAGGAGAAATTGTTCCGACAGGTGTTCATAGGAATGTGGTCGTCGTTGATATGCGGCGTTAGTGAGAGCGTTGGGGTGGATTACCAGCGCGTATACCCACAGGATTGTGGCTTGTGTAAGTGAGAGCGCCGGGGGGGATTACCGACGTGTAGGTTTGCCGGATTGTAAACCGTTTGGAAAAGAGAGCATTGGGTTCTGCAGGCCCATGTGTAGACGCACCGGATTGTGTGTCATATCTGCCCTGGGGTAGATCAGTCTGGGTCGGAGTGGCCGCGAGACTAACTGATGTGAATAAGATATAGTAGAAAACCTATGCATGTTTATTGCTATTTCCCCATCCTTAGGTACGACTTGTACATACATATACATATACCTATATCCATTGTGAATACGTTCTAAGGAGGGAGGTGAGTACGTTCTGGCTGGGTTATAGGGGCCCCTGGGGGCTGATCCCATCTAAGCGGAAAATCCGGCCATTACATCTGGCGTCACGAACTGTTTACGAAGCCTGTGTGCGCTGTATTGTTTTGATCTTGTTGGTTTGCGCTCGGCTCGTACGTATAATATTTTGTGTATAATTGTGTATATAATTTTTGTGTGTCAATATGTTTGCGAAAAAATCTCCGTCGGTTTTTAAGCTGCCTATTCAGATTCCCGGCTGGGAGTCTACGCCTTACGAGGCTTTGGCCCGTGAGTGGGCCGATTCTACTGGTTTGAGTGAAAATTGGTCTTCTTGTTTGGAGCAGGCGGAGCCTGCTGATGTGGTATCATGCCTACAGAAAGCGCCAGTAGTGAAGGGTGATGAGCTTCCTATTTTAGGACGCAGAGGTTGGATTGTTCTTAATGCATACAGAATTCTTCATGAGCGGTTTGTTCAGCTGCAAAAACAATTTAAGGACATGGAAGGACAGTGTGTTGAGTTGCAAAATGCGCATATGCTTTTGCGTTGTCAAAATAAATTGCTTGCCGACAAACTTGAAACATATCAGACCATAGCCGAAAGAGCTGCGGTCCGCATTGCACGATATAAGTACAAACATCGTCGTGGTCGTGTATCTACACGGAAAGTGCGACTGGTTGTAGCAAAAGCCGGAATGGATTGGAACCCTGATGAGTGGGATGGTAATATCTGGGATTCAAATGCTTCAGACTCCTCGGCTGAGGAGGGTGATAAGCGTGAATCTTCTCGCTCCGGACGTGATTGCAAATCTACTTCTTATACTAATACGGTTACTCACAGCGACCGTGCTCGCTCTTCCCATTCGGATGACGTATCTTGCCCCGATTGTTCTGTTAAATCTAAAATGCGGGCTTCCTCGGAAGCTCTTCCTGAGGTTTCTGCTCGCCCCGTGTTTCGTCGCAAATTACAACAAGCCCCTGGTAATCCGGCTGGTATTGCTTTGGATTGTATTGAAGACTTTACTCAACAGGAGGTTAGTGACATTTTACAACGATTTCGTCAACGGCCTGGTGAGGCCTTGCTTACATGGATGGTGCGCCTTTATGAGCTTGGCGCTGCCGGTATTATGCTTGATGCTGTTGATTGCTTACGCTTTTGCTCTTTGAGTTCTGATTCCACTATTCAAGATCATTTTCGGAACTATAATGGTGCTGGTCAAATTACTTTGCTCCAGCTTGCACCTGACGGTTGTAACCACAAATATCCTACTGAATCTGATTGGCCTGTTAATGACAAGCCATGGTACACTTTGCGCGATGCGTCGCAACGTTTGAAGGAGGAAGTCATGAAAACTGCTATCTTTCTTAGTACTTCTGACAGATTGCTGGATGGTATTTTAACATCTTCTGTGCGTAATCGCACTATCCGTTCTTCGCCTGTTGCTTACAAGCAGGTCATGATGACTTTGTTGATTAATCAAACTGGCAATCCTTTGTCTGCTGTGCTTGAATCTGTTCGTCAGCTTGGTGAGCTGGGTGAGTGGTTTAAACCTGAAAGACAATCTCGACCTGAGGGTCGTACTGCTGGGGACTATAAGTTCTCTAGACGTGACATGTTTCTTGCTCTTATTGCTGATGGTGTCAAAAGGGAGGACATTGACGGTGAGCCTAACAATCGCTTATGGGACATGTTTCGTAAGCGTGGTTTGGATCGGAAGGAGGGTGCCCGTCGTGTGCGTAAGAATGAGTATGACCGTGGTTCGGATGACAGTGGTGATGAGAGACGACGTGTGGATACTGATCGCCGTGATGATCGGCGTTATGAACGTGATGTATCCCCTCATCGTAATGGCGAGAGAGGGAGAGAGGGTGAACATGACAGAGGGAGAGATGATCGTGGTTCCAACCGACATAGAGAGGAGAGGAGTTATTCCCCTGAAATAAAAAGACGGGAAGATCGTAACAGACTTTCTGACCGTAATTCACAATATTTTGAAAATGACAAGAATCCGTTTCGTAATGGAGACGGATATGAACAAGACATTTTGATACCGAAGAAAACAGAGAGCATTTACCCTGATTTGTCTTGGTTGACAGAACGCAGGAAAAATGACTAGGAAATAGGTCAAGCTCCAGTACACAAGTGGGCTCACAGAGACAACAGACCCTATGTAGATATTGAGATTTTTTGGAAACATCGTAATATCCAAAGGGCCCGAGCACTAGTTGATACGGGAGCGGAGGCCACTTTAATTCATGGAAAATCAAAGAAATTTAAAGGACAGTTTTTCACAATTACTGGTTTAGGTGGAAAAGAAACCCCCGTGGTACAAACTACACTTGAAATTAAAATTGGTAGGATTCCTCGTAGTGAATACTCTGTGTTAGTTGTACCACTTTTGGAATATATAATTGGAATTGATATTTTAAAAGGAATGACTTTGCATCTGGATGATGGTTGTTATCAATTTGGAACTAGACAGTACATTTCGACCAGACCCGTACGGGTTGGCCGTTTACGAATGCCTCCTATTAAAATTCCTTTAGCCACGAAAGTGGTTTCTCAAAAGCAATATCGTATCCCAGGTGGTCATGAAGAAATTAATGCTACAATTCAGGATTTGTTTGACGCGGGAGTCATAACTCCGGTCACGTCTGCTTGGAATAACCCCGTCTGGCCCGTGCGCAAAAGTGATAATTCTTGGCGCATGACTGTTGATTATCGAGAACTGAATAAACATACACCTAAATTGGCTGTTGCAGTACCGGACATTGTCACTTTGATCCAGAGAATTCAAAAGCATCCAGGTACGTGGTATGCTTCTATTGATATTGCTAATGCTTTCTTTTCAATTCCGATTGCCCCCGAGTGTCAGGAACAATTCAGTTTTACATGGAATGGACGTCAAATGACGTTCCGGAGTCTTCCTCAAGGTTATGTACACAGTACCACGATCGGTCTCCGGCTGGTGGCAGAGCATTTGTCTGAAGTGCCCGCTAATCCACAAGTACAGGTGTGTCATTATATTGATGACATTTTGATTCAAGGTGAGACGCAAGATCAGATACAGTCCCATTTAGATCAGATCCTTGACTGTTTGCGAGCAAAAGGTTGGGAAATGAATCCTGATAAACTACAAGGTCCATCCCAAAATGTAAAGTTTTTAGGAATTAATTGGCATGAAGGTCACAGAGAGGTGATCCCACAGGTGAAGCGTAAAATCCTAGATTTTGCAGTTCCAAAGAATAGGAAAGAGGCTCAATGTTTCATTGGTCTGTTTGGCTTTTGGCGTCAGCATATTCCCCATCTGAGTCAGATTTTGGCTCCATTATATCGAGTCACTCGTAAGAAGAATGCGTTTGAATGGGGTGAACCTCAACAGAATGCTTTTAATTTGGCGAAAGAGGCTATTCAATATGCTTTGGATTTGTGGCCGGTGGGCGAAGGTGATGTGGACTTGAATGTGTCCGTGGATGGTCTGTATGCCAATTGGAGTCTGTGGCAAAAGCAGGGCAGACAAAAAGTGCCATTAGGTTTTTGGACTAAAAAGTTACCTGAGGCTGGTGAGCGTTATTCACCTTTTGAAAAACAATTACTTGCTTTTTACTGGGCTCTGGTGGATACCGAGCAATTAACTCTAGGCCATGCTGTGGTTTTGAGACCTGAAATTCCCATTATGCAGTGGGTTTTGAGTTCGCCGAAATCTCATCGAATTGGACATGCTCAAGAGGCGAGCGTGATTAAATGGAAATGGTACATTCAGAACAGGGCACGTGTGGGTCCGAAAGGTGTGGCAGTTTTACATGAGCGAGTGGCGCAGGCGCCCTCCAATGAGACTGGAAGTGATTGTTCCGTACCTGTCGTGCAGGAATCTCCCGTTAAGTGGGGTAAATCATTTGATGATCTGGCCGCGGAGGATAGAAAACATGTGTGGTTTACGGATGGTTCAGCGAAATTCATCGGTGAGAAAAGACATTGGAAAGCTGTCTCCTATAATCCAATTACGCAGAAATTATTGAGTACAACTGGTGATGGTAAGAGTAGTCAATATGCTGAACTCTATGCAGTTTACCAAGTTTTGAAACAGGAATTGCCTGGCACATGTCATATTTTCACTGATTCCTGGTCCACTGCTAATGGACTGGCGGTATGGTTACCAACATGGCATTCTCATAATTGGGAATTGCATTCAAAAGAATTGTGGGGAAAAGAATTATGGCAAGAAATTTGGGAGTTGCTCCCGCAGAGTACTGTAACAATCTTTCACGTGGATGCTCACACTCCAATAAACTCCCTTGATAAATTCTTTCATAACATTGCAGATGAGAAATCTAAAATTGCTGAGGCAGTGGTGGACATGCAAGATTCTGATTTGGCAGGATTGGCGAAATGGGCCCACCAGAAAGCGGGACATTTTGGAGAAAAGGCCACTAGCAGGTGGGCTGCCGATAGAGGAATTCATATTCCTTTTTCTTTGATTAAAGATGTCATTCTGCATTGTCCCATTTGCCAGCATTCTAGAAAGAAGGAGGTGCCTCAAATTGTTCGGGGCCAGTTACATCGAGGAAAATTGCCCGCTCAAATTTGGCAGATTGACTACATTGGTCCGCTCCCTATGAGCAAGAATTGTCAGTATGTCTGTACAGTTGTTGACACTTATAGTGGCCTTCTGGTCGCTTTCCCTTGCAAGAACGCTACCCAAGTGAATACCATTAAGACCCTGGAGCTGCTTATTTTGTACTATGGTGTCCCATTCCAAATTCAATCTGATAATGCATCCCACTTTCGTGGAAGATTAGTGCAGGAATTCTGTGTGGAAAATAACATTGAATGGGTGTTTCACATTCCATATTATCCACAGGCTTCGGGACTGATTGAGAGAATGAATGGTTTGCTAAAAGAACAATTACGTAAATTGACAGACGACCATTATAAGAATTGGAGAGATTTCTTGTTTCAAGCATTATTGATTTAAATAATCGACCTTTATTACATGCTGAATCCCCTTTGATGCGTTTGTTTCCTCCAAATGTTGATGTAAAGCCTAATTCCTTGTCCAACACTGTCATGTATTGGGAAATTACCCCCGGTGCTTTAGCTCCATGTAGAGCGACCCCAGGTTCCGCAGGCCTAGACCTGCATGCTTTAAATGATGCAAATTTACAAGGAAAAGACCGAATAATTGTTGAGACTGGCATTGGTGTCTGTATACCTGCCGGTTGTTTTGGATTAATTGCCCCTAGATCTGGCCTGGCCCTGAAAGGTATTCAAGTGCTCGGAGGAGTAATTGACAGTGACTATCAGGGAGAGATTAAGGTTCTCTTGCTTAATAGCAGTGAGACTGACTTATTGATCAAAAAGTCTGACCGTGTTGCTCAGTTACTGATTATGCCTGTCTTCAGTGGTGAGATCAAGAAAGGCTCTGCCCCAACGTTGCTAACTGTGCGAGGACAAAAAGGCTTCGGATCGTCTGATCTTCCTGGAGCTAAAATATGGGTGCAATCACCTAAAAATCCCCCTGAACAGGCTGATATTATTGCGACCAGTCGTGACAACACCGTTTTGGTGATGAAGCCAGGGAAAGATGGCTGGGAAGCTGTCCCAGCTGATAAATGTTACCTACGAGAATGATTAAGGCCTGTGTTTGTATTTTTTCAGATCATTCTCTGGACTGCTGCTGCAGGATGTGTCGCCGTTGGACTCCTTCTGGTCTGCTACGCCGGGAGAGGAGAGGATCCACCGTCTTCGGTTGATTGGAAATCTCGAGTTCCGCGTTCTGCATGGATGTCATCATCCAATTTCTGGATAACTTTGGCTAAGAGAGTGACGAACTCTCCACATTTCTGTCTTACCCCCATGAGGTCTGTGACTGACATTTTGGCGACCTGCCTGGTTGCCGTCCCAGCATCTACTGAAACTTTGCGGCATATTTTTAATATTTCGAATGCCCGAACGAATGTTATTCTGGGCGATTTCGCGGCCCATGAATTCTGCCCCTTCTGTACTGCTCTTCCTGACCTCAATATTGCTATTCATTCCCAAATAACTACTTTCAACATTACCCCAGGTGATTTATGTTTTATGATGACATGTGATCCTAAAGCTATCACCGAATGTCTTAGGTTAAAGATACAGGCCGCAACTTCTTTTTCAGCTCATCAACGATTGCTGTGTTTAAAGAGACTTCCAAATTCGTGTGTATCTGTTAAGAACAATATGACATGTAAACGTTTGTTAGTTGCCCCTAGTTATTACCGTTCCATGTTATTACCTTCTGGCTGGCTCTTTTCCTGCGGGAATTCGTCCTGGCCATATATTCCCGCAAATATTTCCGGTGGTCCATGTGCTATCACTAGATTGAGTTTATTAATGTTTTCCTCACATCCTAATTCACATTCCCGTATGGTACGAGATTCAATGTCATTACATGAGGACTGTGATTCCTCCGTTCATCTTTACTCCAAATCGGAATATCTTGGTTTAGCTTTTTCTATTATTGGAGTCCCTGCATTGGCCGTTTATAATGCCAAAACAATCGGCAAGATGGCCTGCTGGATGGTTAAATCCATCAACCAAACTTCTACTGTTTTATCTGATTTGTTATTAGATGCCCAGGGTGAACGTAGAGCTATTGATTATCTTTTGTTAAAACATGGACATGAATGTTCTGATTTTGAGGGCCTATGCTGCTTTAATTTGTCCGATCATTCTAAATCAATCCAGCCCATATTGACAAACTCCACGACTTGACTACAGAAATTAGACAACACATTGATCAGGGTTTCTTTGACTGGCTCTTTAATTGGTTACCTGACCTGCATTCTTTGCGATAGATTTTAGGGGGAGTTATCGTGGCCATTTGTATTTTAATAGCTGTTTGTTGCTTTATTCAGTGCATTCCTTCCCTGCTCCAGTTTTGTAGACTTAGCAAGAGACATAGGTCAGTTAATTTTGTTTCCTATTATTCTTCTACTGATGTGAGTTCTATATAGTTTGTGGTTGATAGACTGGAGTCAAGGGGTGTAATGTAATGGCTGACCTTTTCTGGCTCCTTTAAGAGGGAGAATGATGGAGAGTGACTCCAGCCTATCACCCTTATAGCATAGGGATTAGGACTATAGATAGGATCCCTGCCTTTTATGTAGTAGAGTATTTTCGTGTCCCTTTCATTAGAGTAGGGCTTATGAATTTAAGCTAGGGGATAGATACATAAGTATTAATCATGATTTGCCTATTTGCTAACGTGTTAGGATATTTTCCATGGAGTTATGCATATTGTGGGCCCTGTAGGCCTTAAACGAGACAGACTCCATCTTGTCCTCTGCCTGGTAGCTCGAGAGGCCTTCTAGGTGAAGTGTAATGTTTTAGTTTCAAGCTGTTGTTCGCTTGGAGAGAACCGGCTCAGGCTGGCCCTTATCAAAGGAATGTATTTTTCTCCACTCCGAAGACACAACTTCAGGCCGGCCGGCTGGGAACGTGTCCTTGGTACGGGGAGGTACAAGAATTTGGTGGGTGGCAGGTTGCTGGCCGTAGCTTTCCATGAAGGAACAGGCTTTGATATTAGCGAAGGTGTTAGTTAGTCGACAGTCAGTTCGTAGGCGGCATCTAGCCGTTAGCATCTCTGCTATTAATTATTTCATGGCGGACAGTCGCCATCTTTGAAGTCCGAGAAAGATTTAAGACCGAAACTCTCTGAGACAGACTGAAGGAGAATTAGCGCGGAGCGCACTGAAAGAGAGAGAGAGAGAGACGGTAGCTAATAACCAGCAAGGTTCCAGTGGCCTGGAGGGAAGCAGACGAGGTTGAGCCTAGCGGTGCAGACGTGTACTTGTGACGGCTGGGGTGTGACTGCGAGACGAGCCAGGACACAGAGACGAGAAGGGAACCTAGATGACTGCCGAGTCCCGACTTCACGTTAACAAGGTGATATCCGCCCTCTTTATAATAAGCGTGCATTCTAATCCTTACTTTTTCCTTTTCTTTGCATAATTCGTGTTGCATAGTATTGTGTTATATGTTATTGACAATAAATACCCTAGTTTCTAGTAAACTGATATGTGCTGTGTATTCTTGTTCAATCTTGGTAAACGGTGCTTCTAGGTGGTTATTGTTTATATGAATGGATGAGTAACCCCTATCAGGTAGGTGGTGATCACATAAATAGGGAGTAAAGTGGACCTTCGATGCCAAGGATAGTAGGCACATTATACTATTCGGAAGCCGTACTAAATTCTATTTTTATAGTTTTATCCCAAGTAGACAAAGGAGAAATTGTTCCGACAGGTGTTCATAGGAATGTGGTCGTCGTTGATATGCGGCGTTAGTGAGAGCGTTGGGGTGGATTACCAGCGCGTATACCCACAGGATTGTGGCTTGTGTAAGTGAGAGCGCCAGGGGGGATTACCGACGTGTAGGTTTGCCGGATTGTAAACCGTTTGGAAAAGAGAGCATTGGGTTCTGCAGGCCCATGTGTAGACGCACCGGATTGTGTGTCATATCTGCCCTGGGGTAGATCAGTCTGGGTCGGAGTGGCCGCGAGACTAACTGATGTGAATAAGATATAGTAGAAAACCTATGCATGTTTATTGCTATTTCCCCATCCTTAGGTACGACTTGTACATACATATACATATACCTATATCCATTGTGAATACGTTCTAAGGAGGGAGGTGAGTACGTTCTGGCTGGGTTATAGGGGCCCCTAGGGGCTGATCCCATCTAAGCGGAAAATCCGGCCATTACAGGTGGTCATGCCCATCGGACCCTATCTGGGAAAGAACCGCTCCAATCCCGTAATCCGATGCATCCGTGTGCAACGAGAAAGGACAAGAAAAATCAGGGGAAGACAACACTGGGGTTGAAGTAATGATGGACTTCAAAGTGTGAAAAGCCTCCTGCATCAACTCTGTAGGATGTACCGGCGATGATGCCTTACCCTTGTCCTTTAAGGCATCGATAAGGGGCGCGGCAATATCAGCAAATTGTGGTATAAACCTTCTATAGTATCCCACCAGACCTAAAAAAGATCTCATCTCTCTCCTGGTTGATGGGAACGGGGTGTCAGCAATGGCCCTCACCTTCTCAATTTGCGGCTCAATTAGTCCATGTCCCAACACATAGCCAAGGTATTTGACCTTCTGGAAGGCTAATTTACATTTTTTTGCGTTCACCGTGAGACCAGCATCCCGTAGTGTATTCAATACTGTGGACAGATGCCGCAGATGCGACTGCCAATCCGGACTATAGATGACAATGTCATCCAAATAGGCTGATGTGAAGTCCGTTAACCCAGCTAACACTTTGTTCATCAAACGTTGAAACGTAGCCGGTGCCCCATGGAGGCCAAACGGTAGTACAGTAAATTTGAAATGACCCTCCTCAGTCGAGAATGCAGTCTTTTTGATATCTTCTTGTCGTAAGGGGACTTGCCAATACCCCTTAGTTAAATCGAGGGTTGAAATGTATTTAGCATTGCCCAATTTTTCAATTAATTCGTCCACTCTGGGGATGGGGTATGCATCAAAGAGTGAGATGTCATTCAGAGCCCGAAAGTCCATACAAAATCTTCGACTTCCATCCGGTTTAGGGACCATTACAATGGGGCTGGACCAGTCGCTTTTGGAAGGCCGGATCACTCCTAATCGAAGCATTTCCTCCACTTCAGTTTTTATAGCTGCTCTCCTGGCTTTGGGTACTCTGTAGGGCTTAATCCTAACTTTCTTGTTAGGTGGTGTATCAATGCAATGTTCAGCCAGAGAGGTTCTCCCTGGGCGGCTTGAGAACACGTCCTCAAATGTACTCAGAGTCTTTCTTAGTTCCAACTGTTGCCGTTCCTGTAATTCCTCATTATGTACCAGCAGGTCAATGGTTGAGCTATCTGATCCTGCTCCTTCAGCTAAGTGAATGTCGGCAGGAGGCGGCCCCAGCCATTTTTTAAAAAGATTAATATGATATGACTGTTGTTTGTTTGGAGCCATCTGCAGTTTATAACTAGTGCGCCCTATGACCGCGACAACTTTATACGGGCCCATCCACTCGGCCTTAAATTTGTGCGAGGAAGAAGGCAACAGAACCAAGGCCCAGTCATCCACCTTAAGTTGTCTCCACTTTTTACCCCTGTCATAAGCACGCTTCTGGCTTGTTTGGCTAGTCATAAGATGGTCCATCGCCAGCTCTCTTACTTTTCCTAGTTTAGATTTTAGTGCTGTGGCGTAATCCAGGGTCGCAGTAACCTCCTCTGTCTGTTCGTTGACCCAAGCATCCCTGGTCATTTCCAGTAAGGAGCGGGGTTGACGGCCGTATAGCAGTTCAAAAGCTGACACGCCCATGCTACTCTGTTTCTGGGCCCTGATTGCATATAATGCTAGTGGCAGCATCTTGTCCCAATCAGAGCCGCTGACCTCCATCATTTTATGGAGAGTAGACTTTAGTGTACGGTTGTAACGTTCCACCAGTCCGTCCGTCTGAGGGTGGTAGACAGAGGTACGGATCTGGTGGATGTTCAACGTATCACAAATTTCTCTCATCAATTTAGAAACGAACGGAGTACCCTGGTCGGTCAGAATTTCCTTTGGGAAACCTACCCTGCTAAACAACTCGATCATTTTATCCCCCACCTGTTTAGAGTTGGCAACCGATAAGGGAAAAGCTTCCGGAAATCTCGTGGCATAGTCGACCATGACCAGGATATGTTGAAACCCCTTTTTCGTCCTAGGCAACGGACCTATCAGGTCCATGCCGACCCTCTCGAAAGGTTTCCCAATAACTGGTAAGGGTTGCAAGGGCACAGCAGGAGGTCTAACCATATTCATCCGCTGGCATATGTCACATTTCCGGCAAAAGGACTCAGTATCTTTATAAATCCCGGGCCAAAAAAACTGCCGGAGAATATTTTGAGTTGTTTTTTCAGCACCGGAGTGTCCGGCAACAAGGTGGCTATGCGCAAAAAAAAGGACCTGTTCTCTGAAAGAAACAGGTACTAAGAGCTGGGCAGAGTCACCTTCATTCCCTATCCTATACAATAGGTCATCTTTTATGATGAAGCCGGGAAATTTTTTCGAACCCACCTCCCTCTGGTGTGCCTGTTCCCATGCATTTAACAGAGTTGGGTCACTAATTTGAGCAAATTTGAAACTCTTATCCAACACCCACGGGCCATGAGGGAGAACCGCATGTACTGGTTCGGTTTGTATCCCAGTGGATCCAAACCCGCTAGACCCCTGTTCGGTTTCGTCCAACCTGTCTACTTCTTTCAATTCTGTAGAGGCTATGCTCTCGCAAATAAGTTGGGCCACTCGAACTCCTCGGTTGACCCTAAATGTTTCTGGTCCAAAATTAAAGAGGAAGACTGCTACATTACCCCTGAAATCCTGGTCGATGACCCCTGCTCCTACGTCAATAAAATATTTGGCGGCTAAACCTGACCGAGGAGCTATTCTGCCGTAGGACTCTGTGGGGACTGCTCTTTGTAAGTCCGTTTTGATCACCGCTTTTTCTTTTCTCGGTATCAAATAGTCATAGGCACTACATAGGTCATATCCTGCTGCCTTAGCCGAACCCTTTGTGGTAGAGCTTGCATTTTGGGTTAGTTTTACAAAACTAAGGTAGTTCACTTTGGGCCGGTCTTCTCGTCCTACATTTTTTTTATAGGCATGACCCTGTGTTGCCAACTTGTCTTTGAACATATTAAGGAAGCCAGGGTTGTCTGTTCCTATTATTAGATCTTCCGGTAAATTGTCCATCACCCCTACTCTTACTTCTGGAGATGTCCCTGCCGTTGACACGATGACAATGTTGGCAACTGGATATGGTCTGATATCTCCATGGACGCATTTAATGTTAACCACCCCTTTAGAAATGTATTGTTTCGGATTTACATAGGATGATCTGATCACTGACTGGCGACAGCCTGAGTCTAACAAAGCTAACAGAGGGTAACCATTTGCATTAACACTTACTCTAAACGATCCGCCCATTTCTGCTGAAAACAGTACGGCCTTGGGGAGGTAGCCAACCTCCATCGGTTCTTCTTCGTTTCTTTTTCTCGGACACATCCTTGCAATGTGTCCCCATTGTCCACAATCAAAACATTGTGGACCTGAAGGGATGCTGTTTTCTGTTCTCCAGGTCCGGGGGCGTGGTACCTTTCTGCCCCGTGGAACACTTTTTTCAGGTCTTCCTATTATCTTTTTTTCTCGGTCCTGCTCAAATGGAAAATCTTTCGGTTGAGCCCTAGCAAAGGAGGAAGCCATTTCGACCGCTTGGGCGGTTGTTAGACTATGATGTTGCCGTAGCCATTTTTGGGTGGCATAGGGGAGGGCCTCTAAAAATTGTTCTAAATAAATGCGGTCGAGTATTTCCTCTTTGCTACTCGTAGCGGGGGTTAGCCATTTGTCTGTGGCCATTTTGAGTCTGACAAACAATGTCTTGGGGTTTTCCCCGACTGAGCCCCTTTCCTTCCGAAATCTTAGTCAATATGCTTCTGGGTCAAGTCCCAAATGGTCAAGAATTATTCTCTTTATCTCGGTGTATGAAGTTTTTCCATTAGGATTGGCCACTTGATACGCGGCTTGGGCTTCTCCTCCTAATAGGGGTGCCAGAAAAAACTACCATTTTGCTACTGGCCAACCACAAGCTCTGGCGGCCCTTTCAAAATTTAATAGGAAGGCATCCGGGTCTTCTCCTGTCCAATATTTCTGTAAGGAAACTGCTGGCGTTCCATGGGATATTATTCTCTCCGTTGTTCCTCCTCTGACCACGGGGTCGACCCATGGTTGTTCATTTCTCTCTTCAAAGGCTTTTTTTATGGCTTCTCTATCCGCTTGTGCAGCGGTTAAGTGCTGTTCTAACACCCACTCGATCCGTTCTTGTCCTTTCACTCACTGTTCTACCACCGTTTCCATCTTCACTCCACAGATGGTGCCTATGCCCGCATTCTCCACCACTGTTACGGGTGCGAGATTAATAGGCAACACACTGATCTTCGTTTTCGTGGGTTTTATTTTAGTGTACAACGAGTCTGAGCTTTTCTTCTTGGATGATAACTTGGCCTTTGGAGAACGACTCCTCGCTGTCTTTCTGATCCCAGATTCAGCAGCCGACGTTCGGTGTTCTCTGTCTAGTCTTCTCCTCGGTATAGGCTCGTCGGTCTCCGTCTTGCCGCTCGTTGAAGAGAACAAGGGAAAAGATAGTATGTATCAGTGTCTTGTTCCGTTTGTATACGTGCTCATAGGGTAAGGGAGTGAGGACCAACTATCCGTGCAACCCTAGTAACTTAATGCCGACGTGAAGGGAATAAGTGCTCAGGAAAGGGGTACACCAAGACCAGTTGGGGTTTTGCTCAGGGTAAATCGGTACTAGCAGTTTTATGTTTGACCCAGCCCCTGAGTTTGTCTCGTACCTGGCTGAGCCATGCACCTCCCGCGGGTGTATGGCTGGGTGGCTCGTGGTGTCGTTGGCCTCCTGGCTTCTCGTCCTCCACCTCCGCTTCTCCGACTCCCGGTCTCGTCTCGTCCCACGTCTTCAAACTCCGCTCTGCTTCGTCTCTCGCTCCGTCTTCGCTCCGCTCCTCCGTCTCCTCCCTCCGGGTGAATAAACACACCCCTGATTCGTTCTCCCGGGAATAAGACGTCTCCGTGTCCTGACGTGACTCCTCCCACTGGTATTCCCAATCCTCATTAAAGGGCCAGTGTTCCGCTTGAATGTCAATGTCCGTGTCGAGTTTCTGTAGAGGGTATAATGGGTTAGAGGTAGAGATGGTCCTATGTCTCTTCGCATTTTGATAATCGTGGGACAACCCCAGGTCGTTACAGGGCCCAAGTTATAGTAAAATTAATAAACTATAAAGGGCAAATTTAAGTGCTATTTTGGGTTTTAAAAGTTACGTTATGTGCATCTTTGCTACTTAATTTTAATCTTTGTTTTTCAGTTAATTTCAGTTTTTTTATGTAAAGTGAGGCGATTTTTCAGTGCCAACTATAACGTAACTCTCGGATATTTTCTGTGATTTCAGTCTTTTTTTTCATCATATTCATCCAACTCTCAGCTGTAAACAGCCTTCAGCCACCCACCATAAGGGGTTGGCCACAGGACTTGACTTATGGCCAAGCCCTACATCAGCCTGTAACATGTGGCTAAAAATCTGTTGTGTTTGGACAAGATTGGATGCATAGTTTATTTGTGATTTTTGTGTGCAGAGGCACACAGAGCAACAGTGAGGGGTGGGGGCAGAGGCAGAAAGCTGACCACACAGGGCAGGCCAACATGGACAGGAGTAGCAAAAGGGACCACATAAGTCAGGAGGGTGGGTAAGGAGGTAGAGGCTCCAAGATGACCATGAAGAGCAGGAGACCACAGATACGACCAGCAACCTGACAAAAGAGGTCAAGTGGGAGCAGGAAGGGTTCCTTCATGTTTAGAACAAAGGACAGGGGTGTGGAGAGAGGAACAGGGTCAGCAAAGAGACCAGATATTAAAAGCGCAATGGACATAACCAGCAAAAAATGCCACAAGGACAGTTGAAAGTGGACAGGTATACATACATGGGGTACAAAGGATAGGTGTGCATGGGAAGGTACAACGAGCTAATCAGGCATGCAGACAGCAGTGGCAGTAGAGCAGACTATGCAGGGCAGAAGGGATGATGCAAAAACATGAACACAGGCCTGCAGCCAGGCCAAGCGCCTAACCCTCTATAGACATTATGCCCTTCTACTACATACGATTCAGAAAAGGGGGTGGTGATGAACAGAGTGTCTGAATTAAGCAGACCACTCTTACCCAGTCCAAAGATCAGGGCTTGATCCATCACCGTAATTTAGCTCACTGCACCATCCCAGCTCAGAACCTGGCTATATGCACATCAGTCTGTCCCTGGCCCAGTGCATCATGGGAACAGGGCAGACTAAACTACCAAGCCAATTCTTCACCAGAAAGGAGACAAGCTTTCGGGGACCGGTCTCTGGCATTTCAGCCGTCGTCGGCCCGGCTTGCTTGAATCCTGATGGTGCAGTGAGCAAGGGACTCACATCTGAGTATACCCTGCCACACCTATAGTGGCCAAAATCGATTCAGAAAAGGGGGTGGTGATGAACAGAGTTTCTTAATTAAGCAGAACACTCTTACCCAGTCCAAAGATCAGGGCTTGATCCATCACCGTTATTTAGCTCACTGCACCATCCCAGCTCAGAACCTGGCTATATGCAAATCATTCTGTCCCTGGCCCAGTGCATCATGGGAACAGGGCAGACTAAACTACCAAACCAATTCTTCACCAGAAAGGAGACAAGCTTCCGGGGACCGGTTTCTGGCATTTCAGCCGTCGTCGGCCCGGCTTGCTTGAATCCTGATGGTGCAGTGAGCAAGGGACTCATGTCTGAGTATACCCTGCCACACCTATAGTGGCCAAAAACGATTCAGAAAAGGGGGTGGTGATGAACAGAGTGTCTGAATTAAGCAGACCACTCTTACCCAGTCCAAAGATCAGGGCTTGATCCATCACCGTTATTTAGCTCACTGCACCATCCCAGCTCAGAACCTAGCTATATGCAAATCAGTTTGTCCCTGGCCCAGTGCATCATGGGAACAGGGCAGACTAAACTACCAAGCCAATTCTTCACCAGAAAGGAGACAAGCTTGTCTCCTTTCCAGTGAAGAATTGGCTTGGTAGTCTGGTCTGCCCTGTTCCCATGATGCACTGGGCCAGGGACAGACTAATTTGCATGTAGCCAGGTTCTGAGCTGGGATGGTGCAGTGAGCTAAAAAACGGTGATGGATCAAGCCCTGATCTTTGGACTGGGTAAGAGTGGTCTGCTTAATTCAGACACTCTGTTCATCACCACCCCCTTTTCTGAATCTTCTACTACATACAGCCTTGGGCTGTGTGCAACAGGGTGTTGACCACATGGCGTGGCCAGGAGATTGATGTCCTGCACCCAAATCTCATCAGTTGGCCACCCTGAGGGTAGCCAATAGCCTTTTGCCATGAACAGTGGAAGGATTGGTTGGCATGCACAGCACAGTGGGGTCAATACCGCCTTGGTAGGCAAGCCATGCTGTGCACAGCAGGGATTTGGCCTCAGGGCCTACCCACTATACCAACTCCTGCAGATGGCCAGCCTTCGCATTGCATGGGCCAGGTCCTGAACCAACCTCCACATAGGCCGTCTACCTCCAGTTAACTTCCTACTAAACCACCACTGACCCCTCCCCACATTTAACATATTGTTTTATTGTATTAATCTTTCATAGTACTGCAGAACTCTTGTGGTACCAGAGCCCAAGTTTCACATTCACGGTGCAGGGGGCCAGGCAAGCATTATCCAATATAGTTTGACCAGTCCTGTGGTACGTCTCCAGTGAAAGACTCACAGTACCTCCCAGGAGACCCCGGTACCGCAGGACCCACGGCATACCAATTTTGTTAGCCTTTGTTTCCACAGGGGAGTCCCATTGGACCCTCCTCCACATCCCTTCTCTGGCCCCTTATATTATTTTATTTGAACAACTTCAGGACACAGGGACCATGTCTCTGTGTCCTGTAATGGTGGCTGCAGCATTTTCCTCCACGTTGTGGCCAGCAAATCAGATTGTTCCTTACTATTTGTCCCATGGTACTGAAAAGGCCAAAGGGAGAAGAAGCTCCCTCAGCCCTCAATATTAGTGGGGTAGAATAATTACTGATTTGGTAGTAACATACGGTTGCAACAGTAAGTAATCAGTACACAAAATATTATTCGCCAGATATTGAGAATATTGATCTACTGAGAAAAGAAAAGATTAATTATTGTTGAGGCATACAGCAACAGCAGCCACCTAACTAAGGGTTAGATGAATGATATTGTGAGGTATACAATGGCCACCTTAAAAACAATCAATCAAGTTAAATGCAATTAATATATACCGTTAATATACAAATTTCTGACAAAGAAAACTGTTACGCATAATGGAAATAATGTCTTTGGATACAGATGCCTTGCTTAAGGCAGACTGCATGTAAGAGGTTGGTGCAAATTAAAAATATATTAAGTACTGTAGCTGATGGGTAGAGAGCTCCATTCCATTTTTCTGTGAATTTCAGTCCAATTGTGATGGGGTAACATTGGAACCCTTGAATTTCAGTCTAGCTAAAATCAACTCAGGATTTCTTCCTCTTGATTGCATCCTTGTAGCTTCAATCACCTGCCACAAGATGTTGCTTTTCCTATGGTTGGTGGAAACATAATGGTATGTGAAGAAAGAATTTTCAACCTTGCATCTGATCGAACTTTTTTGTTGGCTGTTCTGACATGTGACCATTTATGAAGTTTGACCTATGTACTCCAGGTTGCATGGGTACCTAATGCAATATAACACATTAGTGAAATTACAATTAGAAATGTGGTTGCAGTGAACATATTTGGTATTGGAAGAGTAGTTACAGGTTACATAGGTCTCACATTTGTATTATCCAGGTAAAGGTGGTAACTCCCTCAAAGAAGTTATACTATTGTTAGTTGGTGGAAGCTTACAGACCCTCAAAATGTGATCCTTTAAAGTTACAAAGTAGCAAATGAAAAACGTGGTAAGTCCAGTGCAAGATGGGAAGGTTTGAGGGTTTGTGGGGCCCCAGGCAGAATAGGAACATGCGAGGCCCCTTCAAGAAGTAAAAACACAGGAAGGGACATCACACAAAGTGACATCAGTGGAACATTATTTTATGGCATTGTTGAAGCAGCTTTGAAAGAAACTACTTACCCACTGTGGGAAACACTAAAATGGCTAAAATATCAATAATTACCTTATTAAAATAAGTACATGTATTTCAAAGCTGTATTAAGTGCAAATACTTAATATTAATCAATCTGGGTGAAAAAAATGGGCCTTTGCCTCTCCAAAAGTGATATGATTACTCTGATGTTCACTACTTGTTCCCACATTAGTGCAAGATTTACATTTCAAGGCAGATTGTCCCAGAGCTATATAGTGAGTCTTAAATTGACTCCACATCACTCCCTTAATGTCAGTGAAGCTCAAGATAAGGCATTTGGTTTAAAGCAGGCGTGGGTGGTCAACACAAAAAAATACATGGTAGATCGGGTGAGTGAACTGCAATTTCTGAAGCCAATAACAAACACACAGATTGCAAAATGTAAAAAGAGGAGACAGCATAAATGTCATGCACAGATGAGGTGGCTAATATATTGGCAGGCAAAAGCACCAATTATGCTCAAGCTCCAATATGTAAGATATGCATAGAGTTGAATAACTTAATGATATACAGAAGAGATTATTACAAATCTTTTAAACAGTTTTGTGGTCAGGGAAAAGCTACACTGGGAGCCAGTCATATAGTAGTATATTAAAGCAGCAAAATGAGGGATGTACTACAGTAGATTACTGCAGTTTATGCCCATATAGAAAGGAAATGCAGTAACATGGAAAAGGTGAGTTGGGGGAGGTATTGCTTTATTTAGAAAATAATGCTAAAGTAATCTAGGAGATTTTAAGTTTATAAACCGTCGAGCCACATATTCTTAATATCTGAGAAGATGCTTTTTCAAATTGGAAAGGGACCAGAACCATGCACCTTGACTCATATTTAGGCTAAGAAATCCATTGGATCTTAGTTAAAGAAATAATGGAGTGCAGAATCCTTGCAATATCATCAGCAAGTCACTATGGTCACTCCCCAGGTGACCTAACCAAACAGGTTTGGTCTTCCAACCACCAATGTAAGACCTGCTTCCTTGAACCTTCTGGCTACCTACTCACATAGTCTCAATGATTTACAGATCACTCCATTTGCATTAATATACTCTACGGACTGCTACTCTTGTTGCATCTGCCCCTCTTCTAGCTACTTCACCCTCTGCATTATCTCCTCTTCACTTGTAATTTCTTCTCAGCATCTTCCCTTCTCCTAGTTTCTGCCACTCTTACACCCATCTTTCCCATCAATGCTCTCCAAATGTCATCTTTAAACCTAACTACTCAGTCTCTTGTTATTCTTGCCCCCTTGCATGCATATCTAATTTTGTTGTCCCTACTCTTCACCTCTAAACTCTCCACCCAGCCTTTTCTCTTCTCTGCTGGTTCTGCCATCCTAAATCCATGTTTTCATGTAATCTTTTTTCTCTGGTCTAACCCTATTACATAGACCTCTTTCCTTTATCCTTCCCTCTCTCCTCTTCACCTTCTCTTGCTGAGTCTGCCCCTCTTAGACTGACCTCTTCATTCCTGATCTATTCTTAATCTCTCACCAAGCATTTTACTTTATCTTGCTAGTTCTGCCCATCTAAGATCCACCTTTTAAAGACAACTGCCTACCATCTCTTGATGGTTCTACTCTCTTACATCCACATCTCACCACTGTGTTTATGACAAACCAGCCCCTCTTTTATCCATACCTCATATCCATTCACTACCTCCACCTCCCATCTCTCCCTCAGCCTCTAAACGTTTTCACTGGTTCTGCCCCAATTACATCTAACTCTTCATTTCCATCCACTCAAAGCCTCTTATCTTTTCTCACTGATTGTTTCCCTTTTACACCCATCTAACCCCTCCATTTTCTTCTCCTCTTCTCTCGCCAGCCTCTAACCTTATCTTGCATAATTTGCCCTTCTTACATCCATCTCTCACCTAGCTTTGTCACTTATCTCTCTGTTAGTCTTATATTTCTCTCCTCCATTCTCTATACTTCACCGCTTTCCTCCCTAATTCTTACCTTTCTCATGGATCCTGTCCTTCTACATCCACCTCTCACATAACCTCTCTTTCGACTTTGCTGGTTATGACACTTTTACATCTCCCATCCATCTACTACTTTTTACCTCTCATCACTCCCTCCAACTTCCTAACTTAACCACATGTTTCTTTCTTTTTTTCACATTCATCTCTCCCTTCCATGCTCAGCATAATAATTCATTTCTCCCTCGGTCTCTTACACTTCCCATTGATTCTGCCCTTATTACAACCCACTCCCACCTCCATGATGTACTTATTACTTCTTATCTCTCCACAGCTTCTTTCTCTTGCTGTTCTATCCCTCTAATATCTACCTCCCCCTGTCTCTTACCTGCTCTTGGTGGTTCTATCCTCTTACATCCACCTCTCATCATTCCCTTGCCATGTCATTTAAGTTCTCCTAATGGTTCTGCCTCTTATATCTACCTCTTCTATCCATGCACTACTTTTCGCCTTTCGTCCTTCCCTCCAGTCTCACCCTTTTAGGCTGATTCTGCTCCCTTCACATCAACCTTTCCCTTTTCCCCAGCCTCTTCTGGCTGACTCTAGCCCTCACACATCCACATCTATCCTCCTTGTTGTACTCTTCATAGTTCATCTCTCTTCTGCCTCTTCTCTGCTTTTGCTGGTTCTGCCCTGTACTTTCACGGTAGGTGATGTGGCCTAGATGCTACAGCTGCCCATCATGCATCATGAGGTGCCAGCCTTAAATCCTGGCTTTGAATCAGTGTCCTGTGAATCGAGATCTCCCTGGATTCTATGCATATTGTAAACCACTGCTATGAACATAGACAAGGTTTGCAATGTAATAAAGAACCCCTTGGCAACTATTGCAACGATTCTCATGTAACTACATAATAAAGGCCATATATGAACATGAAATCTGTGATATTTACTTAATTTTTTATGATTTATTTGTTGATGATTATTATTACTATTTCATTTACTATATAAATAAATTACATATTAAGTCATTAAAGGTTCTCTGATCATCAATATTATGAACAGCAAGCAAAAAATAGGAAAAAAAGGAACTAAGAAAAAAGTTTTAAAAAAGTCCACAACACATCTAATATTATGAGTACATTCACAATAGACAATAAATATCTGATGTAAACAACACAAATGTGAAAAATTTACAAATGACATGATACATTAACACAAAAATTGTGACATATAACATCTCATAAGATACATATAAAATTCATGCAATGTATACAAATAAAAACTCAGCTGAGAAGAATTGGACGAATTGATGTCTATTAGTTGCCATTTAACTCTTTCTTGATAACGCCAAGGATGTGAACACTCTTGTGTTTTCTAACTACTGGATATAGGGTAAGTGCAGTGTCGTTTTTTTCCTTTAATTTTTCTTATACATCTCCAGCTAATGCTGCAATGCTTTTCAACCTTTGAAGTGCTGTGGGACATGCAATACATGTAAAAGCTGACCACATGTCAAAAACGAGGCTTGTTAAACACCGGCCCCCTGCCTGCATTGGGTTTACATTATTAAATTATTACCATGGGGACCCTATTTCTTTACGTAGACAAGGTCTACACCATGTAAAACTGCCATAAATACAATGTGGACCTTGCCGGCCACTCAAGTTCTAGTCTCATCCACCAAAAATTTAAAATTAACTATTAAGTTATAAATGTCATAAAGATATACACATCTAGTGGCTAAATTACACAGTGAGAAACTAACTCAATCTAGGCTTTACTGCTTTACCAAAGTGTATGAACCAGGCAAGTGTTCTATTTCATAAGCCTCCATTTTGTTCATAATCACATATCAGAGCACTTTCATATATGTGCATCAAGGTGTGGGCTAATTTAACATACTATAATGTTGCTACATGTTTAATAAGAACCTAGTATACATATAGGGTACACATGAACCCTGGTGTGCCTGTTAGTTCACTAATACCATTATCATCACAGCATAGGTGAGGGATCAGGAATGATTTTCAGTTCATGTTTAAATGTTTTCACTTTTAATGCTCATTGTGATCAGTGTTGTTCTTTCTTTTTCTGTGAGCCTAGTATTGACACTCTGCTTTTTATTCATGCCAGGGCAAGGCTCTCTTCTAAGGACACTTAAAAAACCCATCTAATTGTGGTTATTGTGCAATGAATAGATTTTGAAGCCATTTCAGCCCATGACAGCGAAGCCCAGGGGTCAGCCCCCTTGGGCCTTGCAGCAGGGGACCTGCACTGCTGCCCCCTGGCCTCGCAACACAATAGTCTTTTTTAAGGTGTTCCACTGGTGCAGCCTCCGTGGTTGTGAGCTGGAGCGAGGTCATAGGCAGATACTCCCACAGCCCATGCCTAGCCCCAGCCCTGAGTGCAAGATTGCTAGAAAGCAATACATTCCAGAGTATTTGTTTGATGATCATATTGAACCTATTACTTAAGGGACGGAATGTGGTAACAATGGTACAGCTGACCAGGAGTTCTCAGCCAGAAACTGTCACAGCCCTTTCATAGAGTACCTCACCAGGTCAATTAAATGATTCTTCCATGAAATGTTCATCTTCAGGTTTACAAATTCTATAAAATTTGAGAAATTGCTCAAAGGGGAGAGCCCTATGTTTTTGGATACACTGTTGTGGTAAGTAGTTCCGCCCAGTGGTTTTAAAAAAAAGATATTGTACAGTTTGTTATTATCGATCTTTTCAATAAGGTCAAGATAATCAATACTGGAATTGAGGATCAGATTCTGTGAACGAAGTTCTGATGGACAGGTCAGTGGATCTTCCCCACAGTCTGCACTTCACAGCTCAGACTGCATACCCAGGAACTGCGGTATAATGGAACCAATAACACTATTGAGGATTAGCTGGGCATCTACTCCCTGCAACAATCATCCTTTGGCATGAAGAAGTAGCTTATTTTAACATTAATATATATCCCGCTGCACCATCACTACATAAACAAATACGCCCAGATGTATTAACTTTTTGGCGCAGCCATGATGCAAAATGTTAGCTGGTATTTGCAAAGCCATGCAAGGGCCACTTTGAGTGGCTTGATAAGGAAAATGTAACTAAATGCAGCCCCTTGCATTGCGTTAGGTTACACTTCTGAGAGTCATTTCATAGGTGGAGCATGGCCGTTCCTGTGCATCCACCTATGAATTTTGACCCACTCTCAGATTTATTAAAGCTGGTAAAACTGAGAATGCATCAAAATGGTACAATGCCCAGTGAGGCATAACAAGGAGATCTTGTAAGGCAATTTCCTCTTTTTTATGTGTTTCTATGTGTGATGCGGAATGAATCACGCATAGAAATATGAAGTAATAGGCATCTTTGCAGCATGGTGCAAGGGTGCCTTCTTTGGCTCTAGGCAGCCACAAGTGGTCCTGCACTAAAATAGAGCTGAAGAGCTCCATATCTTAGTAGAAATGGTGCTTCTCAGCTCCCTGCCATTCACGCAACACAATAGCGTGTTGATTGGCCAGGCCTGTTCAATGACTCCCACCCGATTAGTAGGGCCTTGAATGCAGAGATGTCGAACTGAAGACACAGGAAGGCAGGTGTTGATGGAAGGAGCCAAACCAAAGTAACACTTCTAAATAGGTGTGATCTGAAGCCTGGTCAAAGAGGGCTCTGAAGCCTTCCTTCCATGCACCTGACAACCTGACAACCTGAAACATTACTGCATTTTGGGGCAATTTTTCAGCAAACAACAAGAGGACCCCAACCTCCTTTCCTGCTCTTTCACCCCGGCTACGACTCAGCAAACACCAGTGTTAAAGGTGCATTTGCATGAGCCCTTGGGTGCCGCTCGAGAAAGAAGGAGGTGGCTGATTGTGTTGTTGGGCTACTTTGAGACTCTGGGACTGCGAGGACCAGCATACCCTGACGCTGGTGCCTCTTCCCGCCACACTCACACGCCGGACCTTTAAACACAGTGACTCGCGGCCCCCGCTTCGCGGGAGCCGCTCTAGAAAGAAGGAGGTGGCTGATTGTGTTGTTGGGCTGCTTTGAGACTCCTGGACTGTGAGGACCAGCATACCCTGACGCTGGTGCCTCTTCCCGCCACACCCACACGCCGGACCTTTAACACAGCGACTTGCGGCCCCCGCTTCGCGGGAGCTGCTCCACAAAGAAGGAGGTGGCTGATTGTGTTGTTGGGCTGCTTTGAGACTCCGGGACTGCGAGGACCAGCATACCCTGATGCTGGTGCCTCTTCCCGCCACACCCACACGCCAGACCTTTAACACAGCGACTCCTGGCCTCCGCTACGCGGGAGCCGCTCAATAAAGAAGGAGGTGGCTGATTGTGTTGTTGGGCTGCTTTGAGACTCCGGGACTGTGAGGACCAGCATACCCTGATGCTGGTGCCTCTTCCCGCCACACCCACTTGCCTATATTTTAAAACTTTCCCTCCGCTTCGCGGAACGCGCGCGGTCGCACGCAGGGCAAAGCCTGGGCCAAGGGCGGGCCCGTTCTAGCCCGTTACTGACCGTGCAAGACCGGACCGGGCCAACCCTCTTGGTTCCTGAGTGGCTGAGGTTGTGTCTCTAAGGCCTCTAACAAGCACCGGGTGCAGCATCACTTCAGATCCAGGACTATGACGGGCCAAGAGACTAGAAGCAAAGCTCTAACATCAAGCACAATGGTGGCAGGTACATTGGACAATTTCCTGGTTAGAGCAAATTCTCTTTTATCTAATGAAATAATTATTCTAGAAGAACGACTTTCCCAGGGAATCGATAATGCCAAAAGATCCTCGCTGGGCCATATAGCTAATGCCAAAACCCCTGAAAGGTGTGTTGGTTCCCCTGTTGCTCCCTCAAATAGCAATGACCAACTAAGACCTACTGTCTTGCTAGAGTCCAGGAGTAGCCCTGGAACGCATAGAGACTCTCTTCCGGTTATCCCGGAAGCCATTCAAGTGTCTTCTGTCGGTGATAGTATGATATCTGATAGTAGGCCTGACTCTAACATCTTTCAGCTTCAAGGAAACCGGGAGGGGGCTGTTCCAAAAAGAAAACGTAGGGCAAAGATAGGGGGTGGGACAAAAGCAAAGCTAGACAAATGTCCCTCTTACAACGATCCCAAAGGTCATACAAAAGGTAGGGAGGTCCCTCCAGCAGACAGCAGTACTATTAATTCTCCTTCCCCAAGTCCCCCTGTAGTGTACTATACTTAGTTCTGGGGATATAATACAGGCCCGGGTGATCATCTGACTTCTAGCCTAGGTAGTATTTTTAAATCCTTGCTTGAACCCCTGGTCGTTAGACTTGATCAAATCGACCTCAGGTTGACAAATGTAGGAAAAGCCACTGGGGCTATGGTGGATTACTTGAAATTACCAGAGACTATGCAGGGGAAGTCTGACGCTAATGTGGGGGGTGTACCCTCAGCCAATATTCCCTTTATAGCAAATCTCCCTGCCACAGCAATTCCCCCCCTGGTTGTACAGAGTGCCATACTACCCTTCCAGCTAGCCCTTCTAGGATGGCCAAAAAGCCTAATGAGAATGATGAGCGAAAAAACCTGTAGGGCAATAGATTGGGAATTAAAAAGGTAGTAAATATACCCCCAGAGGCAGCTCCTCTTGTAGTGGTCCTAACTGGTGTACCCGAGCTTAGCAATTCAGCAGTAGAATCGTTTGCCTCTCTTAAAAACAAAGCAGCAAACTGGCTGAACAAATATAGACCCCTTCCCCCTCACATTTCTAGTGAAATTCTAATGGTTAGAAGGGTTTCTTGGGTAGGATATACTAGTAAAAACATCAGTGGCGACTGTATCCTGGTTAGTTTTAGGAACCCCGGGACAGTCTCGCACATCTGTAACTTGCCGGGTGGCGAGGCAGATACCGCAATCCAGGCTTTCCCACTGTCCTTCTTCTACCCACCTCATACTATTTCATCTGAACTAGGGTTAGAAGATGGCTGGACAAGGGTGGGATCTAGGGGGCAGACCAGAGGGTTCAGGACAAATCTCTACAACATCCACATGCCCACCCAATATCTTCACAACAATAGGTACAGCTGCTAGGACCAGGTAGACTGACTACAGTATAAACATGGAGCTGTAGACCGAGTTGGGGGGACTGATGGCACAATACCTAACTTAATCCAAATGGGAGGGATAGCTACATGCATGACAGAGGGTAGGACGCAGGAACCTGTGAGCGCGAAGAGTAACCATCTAGCTAGCTGGGCATGTGATAAGAAAGCATTTTTGATGGCACAGGGGTCTTTCTAATGTAAGCACAATTGCTCCTTTTGTGGGGTGACAGGGCACCCAGAGTTTACATGCTTTAAGAAATCCAAGGAGAAGGGTGTTCCACCTGGCCCTAATACCTGTGATAATCAGGTTAAGGATCCAGTTAATTTCCATACTTTGTGGGAACTCCAACTATTGGTATAGAACCCAGCTTGCCAACCCCAAGAACTACAAGTGATGATAGCTCACTGAAAATACTGTCCTGGAACCTGGCAGGTCTATGTAACAAAATGGCCTACCCTGAGTGGGGCTCTTTTATAGATAAGAATGATGTATGCCTCTTCCAGGAAACCTGGGCAAGGGAGGAACAATTGAGGAGAGGTTTTTGCTTCATTCTCAATCCCTGTAAGGTGGGGGGGGGAGGGTAGACCATTGGGGGTCTAACAATTTGGGTGGGATCCCACTTAGGCTGCAGTGCCAGGGTTATGAACATTCAAACGGAGGACGTCCAGTGTGTGGTCCTAGAGTGGCCGAATGCTTCTAGGCTCGCTTTAGTCAATATCTATTCTAGACCTGAAAGCATCACATGTGAGTCTAGAACCATTGAGGAGCTCTCCTCTTTTTTAAACGAGATTCCCCAGGGTATCACGTTTTTGGTAGGGGAGATTTCAATTCTCACTTCGAGCCACTTTTGGGTCTGATGTGAGGTGTAAACCTGGAGGAGGACGACCACTGAAAAATACCTCCAGTGGTGGGTCCCCCGCCCAGGTCATGGGCGCCACTGGCTGTCCAAATCATGGCTCTGACGCTCAATCACTCAATTAGTGCCTGCAATGGCCATGTAAAATCGGACATCCCCTCAAAATGTACCTTTAATAAGTCTGGTCAGGAGTCACAGCTGGATTATATATTTGTTGAAAGCTGTGCTTGGCATAAGGTCCTTGACTTTAGGGTGGAATCTAGGGGTGAAAGTGATCATAATGCGCTGATTTTTTACTTTTTATCCCCTGGTATCCCCAAAGACGCCTGTAAGCCAGATAGTGGCCTGGATGATAGGGTGCTTTTATCCAACAACAGGCGCAGGGTAAGATGGGACAAACTGGTAACACACCCAGAGCTAGTGGCGGAGCTATACACTCGGGCCCTTCTGGTATTGGATGCGGTTGGCGCCTTAATTTCGCAGCATCCCTCACTTGAGGTATATATAAAACTTGGGCATCTTAACAAGGAATTAACTAATACCCTAGCAGAGGTCCTTAATCCCCCAGGGCCAAAAGGGAAAAGGGTGGGAAATAGACCTACATGGTAAATACTGCCTGTAGAAAGGCAAAAGTAGAACTCCTCCGGGTCCTGAAGCAAAATAATAATAGGGCACTGATAAACGAAAGGAGATCAGAATACAGGCAGTTAATACATCATGCTAAGGTCGATTGGGACAACGATAATTGGGCCAATTTAACATCTGCTCTTAAAACAAGAGATGCACTGAAGTTTTGATTAATTGTCAATACGGGGTCGGCCGACCCAGTACGGGCAGTAGCACCTAACATTGCTGCGGATGTGTGGGAAGATCATTTTCGCACTCTCTATGGAGGGGAGAACTTTACCAATGTCATGGAACAAGGGGAATTAGCGCCCAGCTCTATTGCTCAAATTAATGAGGTAGAGTTTACTGAGGGAGAGGTCCGTGCTGCCATTTCCAAACTTGCAGCCGGCAAAGCGCCAGGGTTGGATAAACTCCCAGGCGACCTCTCCAAGCATGAACCCATGGTTTGGGCCCCTTAGTTAATAGTTTTATTTAATGCAATCCGAAGGGGTATGGCGGTCCCCAGTACTTGGCTGGGAGCTGAGATAGTCCCTATCTTCAAGAAGGGTTCTCCTCTACTCCCAGCCAACTACAAGCCTATCAGCCTCATTGATGTGTCGCAAAAAATCTTTGCGAGGCTGATTTTAGACCGCCTTCTAGAATGGACGGAGGAGTTTTCCATCTTAAGCCCTTATCAGGTGGGGTTTAGGAAAAATGTATCGACTACGGATCAGATTTTCCGCCTGACCCTGCTTTTTTGGAAAACCGTTGAGATTGAGGGTGGTTCACTATATACTGTCTTTGTGGACCTCCGTGCGGCCTTCGATCTGGTTCCATGCGGGAAATTATGGACTGTGCTTCTAGAACTGGGCATTCCTTTCCCCCTTTTAAACATGATAATCCGACTCCACAGGGAGAATTTCACACAGGTCATGTGTGGGAAAGATGGTGCTTTGTCAGCTAGATTCCCCGTTGGCAGAGGGGTGAGACAGGGGTGTGTCTTAGCACCCACCCTGTTTTGCCTTTATGTGTAATCACACACCTGAATGCGGTACCCAAAAGCGACGCCCCAAAACTCGCTGGTTGTCGGGTACCTGCGATCATGTTCGCAGATGATACCTTATTGCTTTCAAAGTCTCCCATGGGCATCCAACGAGTGCTGGATGGCTTTGAGTCATTTTGTGTGGAACGGGGTCTGGAAATAAACACCCTCAAAACAAAATTTATGATATTTAACCCACCAGCAACAACACGCCCAAATCCGATGATAGGTTGAGTCCGGTTAGAAAGGGTTCAGACTTTTGAGTATTTGTGGCTCATTTTAAATGAAACTATGACCTGGGTCCCACATCAAATAAAATCTCAACTGAAGTTGGCTCAACTAGCGGGGGGTATTCTCAAGCTTCCAAACAAATCCTCTGTCAAACCGATTGGCCCACCTCTTGAAATATATAAACTACAGGCACGGGGAGCAGTAATCTATGCCGGCGAACTCTGGGGTCATCAGTGTGGATCCGCGATCGCCGTCGTGGAAAATAAATTCTTAAGACAGCTGGTGGCTTTGCCCCCCAGTACACCCCTATTGCCGTTGAGGCTCGCCTTGGGTCTCAGACTCATAGATGAGGAATTGGGCCTCAAACTGCTAACATTTTGGCGGAGGCTCTGGATCACCCCTGAGCTCAAGAATTATAAGCAAGAGCTCTCGGACATTTTAAGGCTCTCGAATTCGGGGAAATTTCCCTGTCTGAAGTACGTGAGAGAGCAAATTGGGAGAATAGGTCTCCCGTTAATGTGGTCTGACCCGGAGTCTGCCTGCACTAGGGTCCCTCGTAAGTACCTGGCTAAATTGCACTACGAAAGTAAATTAACTGCTCTCATATCATATGCACAGACCGGCACCTTATCTGGTACTTTTTTAATGATTAAAGACTTTTATCAATTTGAGCCTGTTTTAGATGATGTCAATCCTGTTGTTTCGAGAAAGTTGTACCTTCAGTGGAGACATGGCACCCTACCTATTAGAGCCCTTACGAGCAAGTGGTGTTCGTCCTCCCCAAAAAATTGCCCTGGATGCACTTCGGACAGGAAAATGAAATGCATGTTTTGTTTTTTTGCCCCGCTTACCAAAAATCCAGGAGGTGTTGGATCATTCCTCTATGCAAAAATCTTGGGTTTACACACTGCATGCAGGCCTATAGAATACTTAAAACGGATCTCTCAACTGTGATTGTATTTGCTGTAACAAAATTTTTGACAGCAATGTGGAACAAAAGAAGGATGTATGTAAATATTGCCTGAATTTGCATCCAGCATCCACAGCTATATATATGTTCTGGTGCTTGCACTCAAACCCTAGACTGTAATGGAGGAACACACGGACATGAAGTGAAGCGCGAATTGCTTTCACGTCATTTTAAGTTTCTTTTGGTTTTACTGCAATCTCTCTCTCTGGGCCATACCAGCACGCTCGGGTGTTTGTAATATGATTAAGGGGACTCATTGGTAATCTTTCGAGTCCTTTGACTGCACACAACTTCTAAAAATATCTCAGAAATATCTACGTCACAGACGCGATAGAAACTATTTTAGACGCGTTGTGACTTACTAAATGGGCATATGATAAGGAGCTATTTAGATTCCCCATCAGGGCCTCTATTTATAATCAATAAATATTGTGGCAAAAAATGTCTCCTGCTGATGTGAGCAGGGGCTGTATTTGATCACCAGTTGGTGTTTGAAGCATGATAGGTAAAAAAACTGGGATGACAATGGAACTTAGTCAAGTCCTGCACGATAATGGGTGCATTCATACTCATATGTTGTTTTGTTTGTGTGTCCCGTTTTCTTCTTTAACAAGTTCGGACTTCTGGAAATGCCAGGGAAGTCTGGTACAAAATTGTGAGTTTTTACAATTTTTACATTCCTTTCACATTCACCACTGAGGTCAGGATACGCCTTAGCGTGTGTACACTGCCCAGTGGGTTTTCCTTTTTACACTATTTCTGTGGTCCTGATGAAAGCTCAGCCGACTTGGCTTTCTTGAGCAGAAACATGTCGACAGTTGATCACCATTTGGACACAGTTGGCTCAAACTAATGGCCAAGTTTTTGTCCATAACTGATTTTAATGAGAGCTTGCTGTGCCTTTATTAAAATTAATTTTTGGCTACAGTACGCTCTCTTTTAACCACACTTATCACTAGTTCACCAGTGATTCACGAAAAACCAGCTCCACTGCAATCGCAGGTGTTGTAGCACACTGGGTAGGCATTCGGCCCGCCCGGTGGAACACGATTATGAAGCATGTCACTCACTAGGGGCGAGTGAGGGTTTTCTTAAAAACCTTTATGGTTTTTCGGTACACTTCTGTCACGCTTCTTTGTTTTGTTTTGCTTTGCTGTTTCCTTTTTGGTTGAAGACACTAGCCCTTATGTGTTTTTTGCCAAAATCTATAGTCACTCCTTTGTTATTTGTATATGTTAATATGTTTGAGCTCACTGTGGTCAAACCTCCAGATGAGGACACCAAGAAATCCATAGACTCTTCACATAAATTGAAGAAGCCAAAAGTTGCGAAGACAATCATGAACTGGATTAAGAGTTTTATTATTTATCATTCAGTTCTTCTTGAGAAATACCTTGAGTGATTACCTCATTCTATCTGAACAAAATAGTGGGTCCTAATGAGGAATTTGGGGGGATCCTGCTGGAGGCATAAGATGAAGCATTCAGGTTGAAGAAAGCCACAAAACCAGGAATGTTTTGGGATCAAACAGAATGCATGGTTGCGTTGTATGATGTTGAAGAAGAGAGAGGGCAGTGGCCAGATGCCCTTTTGCCAGGAGGGGGAGTGCAGAAAGGGGCATGCTGGGCATGTGATAAGAAAGCATTTTTGATGGCACAGGGGTCTTTCTAATGTAAGCACAATTGCTCCTTTTGTGGGGTGACAGGGCACCCAGAGTTTACATGCTTTAAGAAATCCAAGGAGAAAGGTGGTCAGAAATGAAGGAGTCCTGTCCCCTGTGTTTGTTAATCCCTTCCCAGTCTCACTACTGGTTATGAACTGTTGGTTAAACAGTTACCTACAGCAGGAACATACTTATCAATTGTACTCTGGTTTTCGCTTTGGTTTCAAGATTCCTGAGGTAGGGCTGCAGTGCCCAAAATTTTGCAAGGACCAACAGTCTTTGGTCCAGCTGATGGAATTGGCAAGAAACAGATTGACAGAGGCTGAATCACAATCTTTCAGTCACTAGAGGGGCTTCTGTTAAAGACACTATCAACCCTGCCTTGACTTCTGTCAAGTACTCACCCCTTGAAAGTGCTCTTCAACTGTTGAGGCAGCTATGTTCAGAAGGCCTGTTAGCAAAAAGCAGATAGAGTCAGCATTTACCACCATTTGTTGGGTTTTCAGTTTCAAGGGAAGTTCTACCATGACAGGTGTATGCCCATGGGCTGCTGAGTCTCTTGGGCTTATTTTGAAAAATTCAGCCCATTTGTGGAATGGGTCTTTATTCAGGCATCTGGATCACCATTTGTCATTCACTATTTGGATGACTCCCTGTTCTTGGGACCAAGTTATTCCGAACACTGTGCCAAGTCCCTAGCAATCTTTAAGGGTTTAATGTCTGAGTTCGGGGTACCCCTAGTTCATGAAAAAACAGCTGTGCCAGCTTTGACATTGATTTTCCTAGGGATAGAGATCCATTCTTTTAAAGGGGAACATAGACTGCCAGTAGAAAAGGTGCAGACCTTCAGAGATTCACTTGAGTCCTGTTTGGGGGCACAGAAGGTCACCATGCACCAGTTACAAGTCCCTGTGGGACAGCTCAATTTTACTTTACGTATAAAACCAATGGGCCATCCCTATTCCGTTCCATAGCCCAGGCTATGTCTGGTTTGAAGGGGAACATCATAGGACACACCATTAGCAGACCATAAACAGGATTTAAATATCTGGTTATCATTTTTCACAAGTTTCAATGTTTCCAGGGTGTGGCCAGCTCCTTTGCTGTCAAGTCATGATCTTGGGTTATTTACAGATGCAGCAGGCAGCATTGGTTTCGGGTCTATTTGGGCAACAAGGGGTGTGCACAGGCCTGGACCTAGGCCTGGTTCAAGTCGGGATTGGTAAGAACCTTTTTAGGACTGTTTTGAATCTTGGTGGCAATGCACATCTGGACTGACCAATTCCGCGCTCAATCTGTGACCTTTTGGTCTGATAATAGGGCTGTAGTGGAAGTCATTAACTGCTAGCATGCAAAATGCAAGAAGGTGCTTATGTTGTTGAAAGAGTTGGTCTTGATTTGTCAAAAGAATAACACTTTGTTTTAAGCAAAACATATGCCTGGTGTTTTGAATAACACTGCTGATACATTATATGTGTCAAGCTGCAGGATTTTTGTTGCTACCATCCACAGGCAGAGGCAGAATCCACAGAATTCCCAGCACATCTATTGAACACAACTATACCTGATCAAATCAAAGCCAGCCTTGTACCTAAGACCCTGGGAGCCTACAAAAGGGCTTTGAGGTGCTACATTGTATACAGCGCATGCAATCCTCAAACTCAGCTTTTTTTTAAGCTAACTGGCTGGGTGTCCTGGAACACATGAGGGTTCACGTTAGTTCTGCAGCCTCAACCAGGTGGCACTTAGAGGCAGTCGCCTTCTATGTCAAACAGGGGGAGACTTGGATCATTCACACTCATTTTTGATTAAGCAGGCCTTGAAGGGACGGTAGAAGTTGGAAGGGTACACTCCAGAACAAAGGTGCCCTATAGATGTTGATAAATTGGAAAAGATCATAACAGTCTTGGACAGGGTATGCAAGATTGGTTATGAGGTGACTTTGTTTACAGTGACCTTTTCTCTCGTATTCTCTAGTATCTCTGATATTGTGACAAGGTCTAAACAAGATAACCATGGTGGAATTTTACTCAGTCATATCTCATGGCAAGGGGACACTCTGGTAGTCACTATAACACGCTCTAAAGCAGACAAACTGTGAAAAGGGGATCCAGTGATCCTGAGGAGAGCAGTTTTTGGGGTGTCTAGTCAAGTCCTAGGGTGGCATCTGCTTCACCATTGGTCCGTGATTTGGGTGTTCCCCTGACAAAGTACCAGTTTATCCAGGGCTCCCCCTTCTCGGGGAAGAACAACTCTGTGCACAACGTTAAAGACCGTGGTCTAATTCCATCATCAAAAATTAAATGAGGTCAAATGTTAATCATCAAAAAGGTTTATTCCAAAAGATAAAGTCAATGGACATTGCAGTCCGTGAATATTTATCATCCAATGTTGATCATCAGAAGACAAGTTTTTTAGTGCGTCAAGTTGCAACAAACATAATCATCAAACATCCCGATGCATTTCGGGCGGGTGCCCTTTGTCAAGGGGTTACTCTACAAGGCAAAAAAGAATAAAGCATCACTGTAATTTTAAATCTAAATATACAATGAGCAATAACGTAAACATGCGACTGGTAAAACTGAAGGAAATCAGGTGAGATTAAATGCTAACCAAGAAGTGGTGTAGATGGTGTCTAACGAAATAAATCAGAAAAGGAGAGTATTCCAAGATATCGGTGAATCACCCAGCGTGTGAACTCTTGTGAAGAAATCACCCAGTATAGAAGACGCTCGATGCGTGAGGAAACCAGAGTCCCCGGAAGGTGAAATTGAGCAAAAAAACGCTCGAGAGAAAAAACGGAGTACCAACAGGTCTGTGAGTGATAAGACTACCCGTGCAGAAAAGGTGAACAGTGTTCCAGGGTCCCCGTAGGGTACTTACATGCTGGCAACAGTGGCAAAACTCCGCGGAGTTCCGACGGAGTTGAAGGTACACGAAGGACGCGTAGCGTGAATGCTTTGAAGAGTCAGAAGAGCTTAACAATAGAAATAGGACTAGCGGTACACCCGGTGAAAATAAAGAAAGGTGGGAAGTAGAAAGTATGGGAAGCGCCATATTGGACTAGGAAAGCAGAGTGAACTAAGTATAGACAAAAGGAACCAAAGGCTGTAGGATGGTGAAAAATTAGGAAATAAAAAATAAAAAATGAAAACAGATACATATGTAATCAATACATGCATGTTGATGTTACAAATAACAAAGAAATTCGATGCGGTCATTGAGCCCATGGGGCACCATGGTGGCAAGAAGACGGATCCAGTAAGCCGTTGTGGCGGCAGATATCCAGGGTACTTTCAGCGCACATTCCTTTAGGATAGTTGCAACAACATTTGCAGTAGGAGCGGGGCTTAATGCTAAAACAGTCAAGAGGCTTGGCAGATGAAAGACATGTTGTTACAAACACTGTATGTGGCTCAATGTGATATAGACACAGGAGCCCTCACTGGACTGTTGAAGTAACAATAATGTTTTTAGCCCTCCTGTTTAACTGCATTAGGGCACATGGCTACCACCAGTGTGTGGGTCCTTGGTCATTCCTTTGTGCTTTGTGCAAAGTCATCTTTTAGTCGGAGTCATTTGTGCAAAGAGACAGGGGATGATGGTCTTCACTTTCATTGGGTCAGTAGGTGTGGTCTTTGGATGGCCTACGCCGGCTCGTCTAGGAGGTTGCAAACCCGGGGCTTTCGCCACCAGCACTCATCATTTTTCATATTAGTGGCAATAATCTGGCTCCAGAGGGCAGAAGGACCTGTTTGAGGCACTGCCGGTGGAAGTCACATGGTTGGCTAAGAGATTTCCAAATGCAGCCATAACATGGTCGCCTATAATACCAAGGAGGGTCTGGAAATTTGGACGGTCTGTGAAGGGCTTGAAAAAATCAGTCAGTAATTGGAACAGCAAGTTAAAACAATTGCTCACAGCATGGCTAAAGACAATTTCACATGATTGCCTGTGGGGCAGGCATGTTTTCATTAGGACGGAGTCCGTTTGTCTTCTCAGGGTAACATGTTTTTTGTGAAAAAATGTGGTTGGCTTCGCAATGCAGCATTTCTCACATTGTTACATGGTTGCACCTGGGGAGAGTAAGGGTTGGTCGGGGAACCAACCATTCCTGTGGTGGTTAAGGAGTCATGTTTTGACCGTAAAACAGGTTGCCAACGTAGGGCATCACAGATCTAAGCGCAGGTAGATTCAAGATGTTATTGGTTTTCATTATAACTGGGGCATGGCTGCCACGGTCACTAGTGAAGGGATAGGGACATCTGCTACTACACGGCCCTAGAGGTTACTCCATGATACGTCCCTTGTGTGTGGAGGGGATGATGTCTTTGCCAGGGGACCAAGGTATTTCTGTAGTGTAGTTCATATATTCCCAATGGGCTCTGCACATTGGAATAACATAAACAGCAGTGTAGACGTAGGACTGAGGTCATCTAGGTCTCTACTGACTATGTTAGACTTAATTAGTTTTGCCAGCTAGCTCAGAGGTAGGCATGGGCGGAAAATCCGTTCCGCTCGCGGATTTTGCGGATTTTCGGGAAATCCGCAATCCGCGAGATTTGCGAATTTCCTGCAAAATCCGCAAATCCGCGAGCAGCGGATTTTGCTCGCACTGCTCGCACTGTTCGCGTGAGTTCGCGCCCCGCGAATAAGTGCGAAATTGCAGAAATACGATCTAAGCAAAACTGAAAGTAACTACTTACCAGGTTCAAAAGTTCAGGCACATCATTAGTAGCCATTTCCTGTAGTGCTTCCTGAGGGGCCCCTCCAGAGTTCAGTTGCCAGTTGAAACTATTATGTGACCCTGCTCTGAACCTCAGAATAGTTACACATATGCCACAAAGGTCATGAATTACAGCTAAGGGAGACAAGCAGGAGCCAGGCTGGAAGTTAAAATTCATTAATCAGCCCCTAATTCATTATTGTCAGTTGGGGCAGGGCAGGTGTTGTAACTAATTTTGCAACAATGAAAGCACTTAGCAAGTGCAAAAGATCACTAATCAGGGCGCACTAAGGAAGCAGGTGCCAGCTAAAAAAATATTCTGTGACACATTAATCAGCCCCAAATTAATTCAGGTCACTTGAGGCAGGGAAGGTGTGCTTTGCTTTGCCGAAAATAATGTACACTGGACAACCAGAGGGTGTGGTGATGAAACAGAGGGTGGCATGGGTGGGCCAGAGGGTGGCATGAGTAGTCAGAGAGTGGCAGTGGTGACAGAGAGTGGCAGTGATGAAGAAGAGTGTCCCAAACAGGTTGGACACGTAGAAACAACAAGTTCGCAAAACTTGCGACCCGACAGGTAAGTTCGCAAATTGCGAAATTGTAAAAACCCTCGCGAACTGGCAGAAACACGGGCGAACACAAAAAAAAAAAAAATCCGCAAATTCGCGGGAATTCGCGGATTTTGCGGATTGCGAGTTCGCAAATCCGCAAATTCGCGGATTGCCAATCCGCAAAATCCACTCATGCCTACTCAGAGGTCACTAGAAACTTTCTCAAATGAATAGGGAGGGGTTAACTTCCCTGATTTAGACAAGAAGGGATTAGCTTCTGACAACCATATAACATGACAACTTTGCTCCCCCAGAATAAGGAGTATATCTCCAGAGTCATGTGAAAACAATAGACAGCTATTTCACTTAGTCAATCGTGCATGCTTAATTTCACCAGAGCGCAGAGAAATAGAGAGACGGGCGTTTTCAATAAAAGGTGTTATTTTATTGAGCAGTCTTCTTTCTCATGCAAGAGAAATGAATTGTCACAATTGCAATACTTATTATGAAGTAAAGTGCTTACAGTAAAAGGAGTATTATGAAATAATACTGTAAAAGCATTGATATAACACAACCTCAACATCATCTCTTACGCGGATGACACTCAACTAATCCTATCTCTCACCAAGGACCCCAGCACCGCCAAAACTAACCTACACGAGGGAATGAAAGAAGTCGCCGAATGGATGAAACAAAGCCGCCTGAAACTGAACTCAGACAAAACAGAAGTCCTCCTCCTAGGTAAATCCCCCTCTGCATGGGACGACTCTTGGTGGCCGGAAGCCCTCGGAAAAGCACCCATCCCGACAGACCACGCACGGAACCTAGGCGTCATCCTGGACTCTTCACTCTCAATGAACAGACAAGTCAGCGCCGTATCCTCTTCCTGCTTTAACATTCTTCGCATGCTCAGAAAAACATTTCGCTGGATCCCCTCCGAAACAAGGAAAACAGTCACCCACGCCCTGGTCACGAGCCGACTGGACTACGGAAACACCCTCTACGCAGGTACTACCGCAAAACTCCAGAAGAAACTACAACGAATCCAAAACTCCTCAGCCAGGCTCATATTAGACATCCCACGCAACGAACACATCTCTGGTCACCTTAAAGACCTCCACTGGCTACCCGTCAATAAGAGGATTACTTTCCGACTGCTTACCCACGCACACAAATCACTCTACGACATCGGACCAGAGTGCCTCAACTCTCGACTGTCCTTTTACTCCCCCTCCCGCCAACTTCGCTCTTCCAGCCAAGCCAAGCCACTGTACCTCGCATCAACAAGACCTCCATGGGAGGCAGATCCTTCTCTTACCTGGCTGCCAAAACATGGAACTCACTCCCCGCTTACCTTCGCCTCACCCAGAATCACCTAGCGTTCAGAAAACAGCTTAAAACGTGGATATTTGACAAATAATCCTACTCCCCTTCCTAAGCGCCTTGAAACCCTCTGGGTATGTGGTGCGCTATATAAATGTTATGACTTGACTTGACTTGACTTGATACTTAAAACGGATAAAATATTTACATACATAAAAACATTTGACTAACGAACTCAACTGGTGCTTCTAAGATACGCCTACCCCGGTGTACCCGACCTAAGCCTAATACATGGGAAGGAGTAAGTAAGTTGCAGTTTTAAGTTAAGTTGGATTTTTGTCAAGAATCTGAATCAAGAGTTCTCTCTAAGGTTTGAATCAGCTCCGTACCTTGGTTATAGAATGAAGGAGGTCTTGTATCTCGTTTCTCACGACTCGATCTCCCAGTAACCCGCAATGGTGACTGAAAACACCGGAGCTGGATTTCTCGGCGTGAGAAAAGGCAGCTTCTTTCCCGGTGTGTCAAATGGGAGGGACAGCTTCCTTCGGCTCTCGCATCAGCTGGGCTTCAGATAAGTAGATAGCTGCTCTGCTCCACACCACCGTGTGTTGCTTAAGGCAAGTGTTGGTATATTTACACCTGGAAGGTGCCATGTTTGACTTAAGGTTGGACATAAGAACTCAATAAAAGATGTCACTAAGAACTGGCTGTTCCTTTAGTGCTCGTAGGAGTTCTATGACAAATCAAAACAAAGACATGGGGAATTCCCAGGTTGCTGGAGGTTTGGTGTGTCGAAAGAACTCGTTATGCTCTCTAGGAATCTAAGGAAGTAGCCTTGCTGTATTTGGGCTGCGTGGACTATGACTAAATATGGTTATGATTCTTATGCCTTCATAAGGACATGATTTATCATAACCACATAAGGGCATGAATCAGGAATATTTAATTAGGGTCCTAGATATGTTCACAACATTGCCTGGTTGCCCAGGCTCATCCCCCGATTGGGTGCCAGGGGGTTTCCATTTATTAGGTTGCTGTGGCGTCAATGGTCAATATATCATTGTAAATAGCGCTACACACGTGGAACAGCTGCTCACATTTTGTTATTCCCTTGCATTCATGGTAACTTTTTACTGCTAATATCTCCTATTTACAGTGAATGACACATAATTAATCAAAGTGACGTACTGGTGTAAAATCAAGAATTTCACGTAACGTTATATTCCCGAAATTAAAAAAATGACACCAGTGTAATTTAAATTTCACCCAGACCTAATCAGAACCACCTCTAATAAACTACAACCTAGCCTTGCAGTCGCAAACTGGCTGATTTGCAGAATCGGGTTGTTTGTGACCACAACATTTTTATTTCAAATGTACAAAAGGCAAAATACGATTGGGTAACTTGTTACCAAATCACAATTTGCATTATTTGCATTTGCCATTCAGCCTTTGGAAGGGTCATCTTTAGGCTATCCCTTTCTAAATATTTAAAGCGTATGGTGTGAATTCCAGTTGCAAAACAGTAATACTTTACCATCAGAAGTGGAGTAGCTATCTGCCAAACTGGAAATCTGGTCATTAGTTCTTGGAGGGCCTGGGAAGCATTCTCGTAGTGATTAGCATATGCAAAGCAATGTAACAATGGGCCTGATGTAAAATCTTTAGGAGTACTGATTTCCTGATTATATCCAAATTGCAATTAAGGAATTGGAATTGCTAATGTTTGAATATTTGTATTTTTAAATAGCAATTGCTAGTACATTGCAAATTGCCCTACCTCACGAATATTAATGAGGTACATCACAATTTGCAGCCATTAGGAATTGCCACCAGAAGAGGCCTGCAGGGTCAACAGACCACCATGTCAGTGACTGCTTTTTAAGAAATATTTATTTTTTATTACAGATGCAGCCTGTTTTCATTAAACAAAAACAGGATGCATTAAAAAAAACATTTGTTTCATTGTTTAACATTCTCGAAGGGGTCTCCTTCCAGTTTTGGAATGGGTTACCACCAGTAGCAGCTCGTAGACAGAGTGATGTTGTGGGTGGGGCCGGGGAGGGGCAGAGTGGGGGGTAGTGGACTCGGACGTATGACGGGCAGGAGTAAAGTAAGTAAGTAAATAAATAAAACTATTTACCTTGCGCTTGCTGCATCGCCAACTCGGTGATGCAGCGAGCGCAAGGTAAATAGTTTTATTGCTGACTGCAAAATGCTTTGCACATCTGGCCCTAAATTCTTAAAAAGAGAAACTTCCAAACATATGATCTGATTTTGAGAGGTAAATATACACATGTATATTTACTCACATATATATGTTTTAATTTACCTTGGTGTAACTCTACACTTTGTTCTCTTCACTATTTTCAAATATAGAGTTCCACCTATGTGTAGACTTGAATGTCTCAATTCCCTGAAATAAGGGGGTAGTGAGATGTGCGTAAATAAAATTAAATATATTAATAAATGTATATATATTAATTTAATGTATAACTAATTTTAAACAATAATTCAACAGAAATCAAGCATTAACACTGCTATATTGATTTAAATAGTATATCATTTTGTTAAACATCATATGTTGAATTAATTAAAATAATTGTTATTTTATAGTTTAAAAGTTATATTTATTCTTAATTATGTTTACTATTTTAAAATAATTAAATAATTACATTTATATAGATATGTGTGTGTTCATATATATATTCACTGAAAAAACTATAGGTTTCAGGGGCAGTATAGTTAGTTGGTGATTTCACTTGTATAAAAGCATAGAAATTCGGCCGTTACAGTTAGTAGACCTAACTATAACTTGTGCCCCCGCAATGCACTGCTGATGACGTCACATATTACATCACTCATGACTTGCTCAGTGACATCACTGATGACATCACTGATGACATCTCAAATGACATCACTGATGACATCATCCAGTGAATGCATGTTTCTATAAAGTATAAAAATATGTTTTATATATATGCCAAGGTGTATTGAGGTATGACTGAGTGTATGAGTGTCTGAATGGATGATTTAGTAGGTGTGTTACTGGCTGTATAAGTGAGTGAATAAATATGTCTTACTAAATGCATGGGTTAGAGACTAAACTCTGTGAATATCTTTATTAGTCTGTTAGTTAGTGTGTAAGCGGCTACATGGCTTGGTGAGTAGCTACATGAGTGTCTATATGGGTTGTTTATTGGTTGTCTGAGTGTCTTTGTGGGTGGGTGGGGGGTATGTGACTCTATGCATAGGTATGTGAGTAGTGGTTTTACTGGGTGTATAGGTTCAAGAGTGCATATGGAAACACCTGTATGGGTGGGTGAGTGTGTGGATGGGTGTGTTGGTGAGTAAATGGATGTCTCAGTGATACATGTGTGAGTAACTACATATGTTTTAAAGCAGTATTTGTGAGTGTTGGAGTATATAAATGACTATATGTGAGAGTGAGTGATTGCAAGAGTATCTGTATGGATGAGTGTGCGTTTCTATGAGTGATTGTTTACGAGAGTAAGTATGTGTTAGTATCAGTATAAATACATGTGGTGGTCTGTGGATCACTGTATAAGCAAGGAAGTGGGTGTGTGATAGTTTCTTTGCATGACTGACCAGTTGTATGAGTAACTCTTTGGGTGAGTGGCAGTGCTGTGAGTATCTATATGGGTTTATGAGTGGATATATCAGTGGCTGTATAGATGAATGACTGTGTGTATGAGTGACTGTATGGGTTAGTGGGTGAATGTGTGTATAGACATATGCGTACATGAGTAGGTATGTACTAACTGCTATTGGTCTGTCTACGGTTTCGATATTGGTGGTCTGTATTTTAGGGTGGGTGTATGAAAGGTTTTCTTAGGGTATGAGGGGGTGCATCAGATGATCACGTGGATGAGGTCATCATTGATGTCATCTCCAACTAAATATAACGTCCCTGAAACCTATGGTTTTTCCAGTGAATTTCTAAGGATTTTTAAATGCTAATTTCTAACTATAATGTGCCTGAAACCTATGGTTTTTTCAGTGAATTGCAAAGGTTTTTTAAATGCTCATTTCTAACTATGCCTACAAAGGTAGGACATGTGAAGAACGAGGAAGAAAAGCGCAAAAACATGCAAGACAAATGCAGAAAAAGGCAACAGAAGTCCAGAAAGACGAAGAAAAGTTCAGGAAGAAGAAGAGATGTGCAGAAAGAACGAACAGAGGAGCAGAAAGAGTCCTTTTTGCAAAATCATCCTATGCCCACAACTTTTTCAGACTGGCACTGGTGGTAACTGACTCTCACTAACCAGGCCTAGAGCCAATGCTATGCTAAAAGACACTGAAAACACCTACATACACTAGGGAACACCATGTGTTGGGGTACCCCTGTGATAAGCATGACCTCTTCTGTAAGGCACAAGAACATAATAGGGCAAGGGGATTAAAACTACCTCTAAGTCAGAGGTGCAGAAATATGCTACTTTAACTAGTAGTCGCGTTTGCAGAGTGGTGGAGAAAGGGTGCTGGGCGTCCAACCATCGCTCAGGAATTTCGCTCCATAGGACTTACTGGTTGTACCAGGAGGTTTCTGGTCCCCAAACTCCCTAAGAGCTAAATTGGACTTCACCCCCATCCCGTAGTCTGCCGCAAGGCACGCTTGCAGAGTGGTAGTGTAAGGGGGCTATGGCCTCCAAAGACATCTTATTAACCCCTCTGTGTGAGACTCACTGGATGTATCAAGGGGGGTAGTTGGCTTTCCAAACTTTTATCTCCAATCAGTCCCACACAGCAGCATTGGTAAGTACTCGTACCAGGCCATGCCCACTTCCCTCACCACTCTACAAACATGCTCCCTGGCACGCTCTTGGATGGGGATTAAAATCCCCTTCACTGCTGGGGGTCATTTAGGGGCAAACTAGCCTACCTTTTACCTCCAGTAAGCACCATGCAGTAGGATTGGTGAGAGATGTAGACAAAGGCAATGCCCCTTTTCTCCACCACTCTGCAAACGCAACCACTGGCGCATTTTAAGTTGGGAGATTAAGCCCCCTTGAAACCTGAGGGTCCCTGGGTTCCAACTAGCCCACTAGGTACCTCTAGTAAGTGCCACAGAGCAGCCTTGCAGAGAGTTTTTAAAAGGGGCTTGGCCTGGACCACCACGGTGGCAGCCCCCAGGACTTGGGGGGGCCTTAAAAAAATAAGCCCGGGTGCTGGCGGTCCATAGGGTTGCGGTGGTGGGTGTGTCCCCGCAATAATTTAGGGAAAGCCTCAGGGGTGGCGGTCCCCGGGACTGCAGGGGACCCCCTGGAACCCCACAATTACAAAATGTCATGCCCCCAGGACTTGGCCCACCAGGGGCTACATAATAACAATGCACGACTTTTGCCATTTTAAAAACTTTTTTTTTGCCCTGGTGTCCTTGTGGGACCCCCTAAGCAGGCCTAGGGTATCAGGGTATTTCTACCCTGCCCCCTTTTCTTGTTTTTTTGCATTTGTTTTTCTTTTTTTGTGACTCGTTTCTACTGAGGAACAAGATGGCTGCCAACACTTCCTGGTTTGGAGTGTTGACAGCCAATCAGAATAAAGCTCATGGTCGGGAGGGTCTGTGGATCTACCGCGCCTCTATATATTGAAACTTTTATTTTTTTATTTTCTGAGCAACTACTGAACGGATTTACACCATTTTAAAAAAAAGGTCTCTTTCTGAACCACGGGCTACCCTTTTCCCAAATTTGGTGTAATTCTGTTCAGCAGTACGAGCTGTAGCCATGTCTAAAGTTTCCTATGGAAAAAAACAAGGAGAAAACACGTTTTGGACCCCCCCTTTTTTTCTCGGCTCCTGCGTGCCGAATCACCACGAAACTTTTAAGACACAAACTGACCGGAGATCTCCACGGGTTTTGATAATTTCGCAAAGATTCGTCATCCGGCGCCAAAGTTATTAGGAAAAGAAAAATCGCTTTTCCTATGGAAACTAGGTCCTACCTATAACTATCTCCTGGCGACCGCCAGTAGATAGTATATGTATATATATTTATATCCAATTACCACTCCGGTGCTTCGGTCCACCACAAGGAGAAACACAGACTCTAAAATAACTTTTCTTACTGCTGGCAACAGTGACTTTTATTAGACCAGGTGCGCAATAAGTCAGGCAGCATGACGCGTTTCGGCTAACGCTGTAGCCTTGCTCACATACCTGAGCTGCTCAAACAAATGCATTTAAATACACAAGTGTAAAGTGATCATGTGACTTTGGGACTACACACACCATGAAAAGTGAAAACATACTGCATGTCATAAAACTACAAAAAAACGTTAATTTTGTCTTTCGGTTCAAATACCTTAAAAAATCGATGTTACTCATTACGCATTAGTCAATGTTATTCGTAGAGCATGATAGTTTTCTTTGCAAAATAAATTCAATGTACAAATACATATTCAAGCTGCCAGGGTGAATGAAAACAGTAATATCTTTGTGGTCTAATGGTGCAACAAAATTAGAATTCTTGATCTCGGATGCGAGTTTACCCTCGTACCCGGAACATAAAGCATTTCTATACATGAATGCAGATATAATTGAAACGCCTCCAAACATTCCATTATATGCTTATAACCATGTACCAGACGGGTTTGATTCCCCATTCCTGGTCCTCCGGACCACCTTATACCCCCAGCTCAAATGCAGTTAAATTACGACTACTCGGCTTGTAGTCTAAAACCATCAAAGGTTACAGCAGTATAAAACAACAATTGAGTGAAATGTGAGGATTTGGTGCAAAGTGTGTGGTTTACAAAAAAAAAATTTTTATAATAATTTTTTTTTTTTAATTCTTAAAAGTGTGTGTGTTACACATTGTGCTGTACATAGAGAGAAGGAACGACCAGAATCTGGGATCATAAAGTGTAGTACATCGTATTCACTTGTAGACTCTTGTTACCTTGGAAAGTGTTACTTCCTATTCTTCAAAATGGTACCAATGTCATGAAGTGAATGTAGATAAATTTGACATAAGGAAAGAAACAAGAGAGGTGAAAAAAATGAAAGGAAAAGGTCGCTTGAGACAAATGTAGAACTCATTAATGTTAATGATGGTTCAACCTTATCTACATTGAGGACATAATTGATAAAACTGTATGAGGATACAAAGCTGACTAACTTATTCTGCTAACATATTGAAACAAACCTTAGACTACAAAGACCACTCTAAAGGTAATGGTGTATGTCGTCGCACATATTTAATCCCTTCGGGGTCTTAGTGTCAAGCTTGAGTATGCATTTTGTTTCTAGTTGCCGTAATTTCCTCTCGCGGTCGCCACCTTGTTTACTGAGAGGGGCACTATCAATTACATAATATTTGAGCATATTAAGGTTACTTGAATGCTCTTCATTGATGTGCCGGGCTACTGGGTATGTACTGTCATAATTCACAGTTGCCCGAAGGTGCTGTAAAATTCGTTGGCGGACTGGCAGCTTAGTGCTACCCACGTAGCGTAATCCACAGACCCATTACAGCACATATACCGCGTAATCTGTGCGGCATGTGTAGTGCCCTTTTAGTTTGATTGGGACATCTGAGAAGCCAGTGGTGTACGTCTTGGTATTTACACCGAACTTACAGGCATGACATGTGCTACATTTGTGAAAGCCCAAGCTCGCTGTTAGCAACCCCTTATGAACATCTAATTCTGGGCTTGCTCTCACCAGATCATTTCGCATGGAACGTGCTTTTCTGTACGTGTAGTTAGGTTTAGTGGGCAATGGTTGGGACAATGCAGTGTCTGTTAGTACAATTGGCCATTGGGCATTATTGATGCTCTTTATGACACTTGCCTGCCTGTTATATGTCGATATGAACCTACACGGTACTATCGTGCTGGAACCAAGGGTGTGGTTCCGCCTATCACCATTTTGTGCCTCTACCTCCATTGTCCCTTTTACCAGGGATGTTTCTAACATTTCTTTCCTGTCCCTGGAGTTGGCTTTATCTATATATATATATATATACAGGGCTACATAACGAAAATGAAAACAAACTGTGAAGCTCTTTAATTTGTTAATACTATCTGGCCTTAGGGGATACACCCCAGTATAACATCTTTGGGAATCCTAATGAATTCAATCTCGAACAAATGAGGATGAAATGGTACATTATACTTGATAATTTGAATGAAATAGAGTGTGCACAATAATAATGAAATGTTTGTTGTTGTCAACGGTTTTAATTTTGCACTTGAGCACTTTATATTCGCTATTTTAACCAGTATGTAATCTATGTGATACTACACTACAAGATGGCCGCCACTTTCATTGCAATTTACCATTATTTATGTTGATGGTACTGAAAAGCTGGGTGGGGTTTAAATGGCGATCGTATGTCTGCACAAACTGACACTGATGAAGCTTTTTAGCAAAACGCGTCTGTCGGGGGTGAAGGGGGTTTGAAAATAAATTGATTTTGATATCTGGACATCTGAGTGCTTGCCGTTTTTTGACCGGATTGGTTGATTTGTGCTGCTATATATATATATATATATGGTATGCGACTTTTACAACGCAACCGTTACAACGCTGTTCCATTACGACGCGGTCATAACAACGAAAGTTGTTACAACGAATTGTGCTGGGGGGCGCTCAAGGATAGTAAATCATTTAATTTACTATCCCAACACCTTCCCTACTATCCACGGGGACTGGTATTGGAATAGTAAATATATATTAACACGCACACACACACGTATGCATTGAAAGAATGTAATACATTAAATTTTTATTAGTTCCAATGGGCTGTTGTTTTATTACCCTGCTTCAATTGTTCTCTATGAAAGAGTGTTGAAGTGGGTCTGTTCATTATATGACAGCCCGCAGGCTGTAATCAGCTATGGGGGGAGAGAGTCAAGGGGTTTTGTAAAAGGGAGGGGTACCAGACAAGGGTGTCCCCTGTCTCCCTTACTTTTCGCTCTTTCCTTGGAGCCATTCTTAAATGCACTAACTAAGCAAGGAAATATTCAACCATTTGTACATGGTGGAGAGAGTTTGAAAATCACTGCATTTGCAGACGATATAGCTATATTTACCACAGACATAGCAAAAGCTACACCTGAAATAATAAAGGAAGCTATTAGCTACGGCCATGTTTCAGGCTACAAATTAAATGTAGGTAAAACACAGGTAATAGCCAACTATAAACCTCTGGTACCTATCCAAGGCTTATGTCCAAGCGCTACGTATTTAGGCATCAAAGTAGCACCCAATATTGATAAAATTATAAGACTAAACTATGATTCTCTTCTAAAAGAAACTGCAAAGTCACTTAAAAAATGGCACAAGATCCCGATAAGTCTTTTGGGACGTATTAATCTAGTAAAAATGAAAATTCTGCCGAAGGTGCTATATCTATTTAGATCCATTCCTTTGCAACCCAATAACATCTTCTTCAAAAAACTGGAGGGCATATGTAGCAGCTTCATATGGGCATACAAAAAAGCGAGAAGGGCGTTGAAATTATTAACACTGACAACAGAAAAGGGGGGATTAACATTTCCTGATTTTATGTTTTACTTTTTAGCCACTTTTTTTGGTCGTATTAGAAGTTTGCTAAAAAATGACAGTCCATTATTTTTCCACCGTTTTATGTTGGGATTGGATAGTAACCAATTCCTGTACCGCTTGCAAGACCCAAACTACTTCAAGCGAGTGGAATTTAAGACAGTCAAACATATTAAGAAAATTTGGGATCAAATAATGACAATTGGGAAAATCACATATCATAACGCAGAGGTTAGAATATGGGATAATCCAGGGTTTCCTGATATCTTCTCTGATGGAGCAGGCTTTTTTTGGAAGAGACAAGGCATCCACATACTAGGGGATCTTTATGGCCAGAATGGTTTTCTAGACTTTGAAGCACTTAAAATTATTTATAGTTTAAGTGACAGTATGTTCTTTAAATATATTCAGATAAGGGACTATCTACTTTCTAAAATTAAAATTACGGAAGCGATCGAATCAGACATACTTAAATGTCTATACTCTAATAAAGTAAAATCATTAATAAGTCTAGGGTATGGATATTTGATACAAGGAAAAAACGAAGACTACACGAAAATAGCTGCCAAATGGTCTCTCCGATTGGGTATGAATATTAATCCTTTACAGATTTCATACTCCTTACGTCACATAAACTCGATCGTGCAGTCTACTAGCTTAAGATTACAGACGTACAGAACTATCACTCAACTTTATTATACACCGCAGAGGATAGCTAGTTGGGTACGGGGCAATCAAGTCAATAAGAAAACTAAGTGCCCGAAATGTGACCATGAAGCAGCGGGCATAGAACATATGCTATATTCATGCCCAGCGCTCTTGTTATTTTGGAAAGAACTATCTGAAGTCCTAAATAAAAAACAAATCGTCACACCACCACTCTCAGCACAACTGGTTTTACTAGATATCCAGGAAACGAATTGTCCATATAAAGAATTAATAACTATCATCTTTGCTTGTGCCAGGTTAGCCATCGCTAGATTATGGAGATCTAAAGATATCCCAGCTGTCTTTGATTGGTGGCTTCTGATGAAGGAAATCAACTCCATGGAACTGTCATTAGCAAGGCATAGGGGCCTTAAGGCTCTACAAAAGAAGGAAAAAATCTGGTTAAACTTTTTTGAATCATGATTTAAATGAATTAGAAAGAAAATGAGGTCAGCTTAAATATCTGTATATTATTTGTAAATCTTTATTTCTTTATACAATTATTTTGTCAAAGTTAGGTAATAGTCAGATCTCTGCTTCTAACGTCTTTCTGTATATAAATTGTTTATTTAAATAATACTGTAACTACTTATATACTTTGTTTCTTTGGAAATGTAAAACATATGTGTTTTCTTATGTCGGATTTTTTTGTTCTTCCTTCAATAATAAAAAAAAGTAAAAAAATAAAATAAAAAAATGAAAGAGTGTTGCAATACCTCTGAGCGGCCATGTCTGATGCTTGCCTTACTACAAGACTGGGTTGTAGTACATTAGAGGTGGTTCTGACTACATCTGGGTGAAATTAAAATTTCATTCGTGAAATTTGTTTAATTTTGGGAATATAAGGTTACGCAAAATTCTTGAATATACACCAGTACGTCACATTGATTAATTATGTGGCATTCATTATAAATATGAGAAATTAGCAATAAAAAGTTACCATGAATGCAAGGGAATAACAAAATGTGAGCAGCTGTTCTACACGAATGAATGATATATTTACCATTTACTCCATTTTACGTAAATGACCATTGGAACATGTTGTGTGGGATGCGAGCTTGGTACCTTTCAGGGCAGACATTGTTGTTGCCAGAGAAATGTGTGGAATGTACAGCTCTGTCTCTTGGTCAAAATACAGGGGCCTCCCCAGCTTCTGTATTGACCTTGACACAGACCTTTTCCATCAGTTGGGTATTTCAGAAGAAAGGGGGCGAGGTTTTTAGAACCTTTGCCTTAAGTTGAGTAAAGGTATTAAGGGAGGGGAACCTTGGCACCCACAAGGGAGCTCGCTTGTGGGGCAGACATGTCATCACAAGGAAACAGAACTCCTGAGAATCCTGCCTGGCTGTCGGAAGGGCTCCTCCAGCTTGAGTTTACAAGGATGTTGAGTGAACGATCGTTGAGTTGTTACTTACTTTGTGTATACAATTTCTAAGTTTCTCTGCTCCATGCAATATACTATATGTTATTCTGGTTCTGTGCCCAAGTGAATACAAATTTGAGAGTCTGCATTAACCAATATATTCTGCCTTCCTTTTCAAAGTATTGGATTAATAATTATGTGTGTCATTTTAAATGCACCTGAATTTGTTTTCTTGCCTCGTCTTAAGAGAGTGCTGGGGCTTGTTTTATGGCCCCATCTTTTGAGTGTTATTTAAAGGTGCAGCAGTGCATTTGCATTCTTTCAGGAGCGCTGGGTTTAGATGTGTGTCCTATTGTTTCAAATTAGAAAGACGACAACGTGATGCTTTTGTCAAAAACTATTTTTAGCTCGAAATGAGTTCTCACATCATAAAGTGAGGATGCATTTTGCAATAAAATATAGCACTAAGGGCCCGATGTAGGTAAATCCCATTTACCGATTTAGAAATACCGAATCTTACCGATTCGGTATTTCAAAATCGGTAAATGGGATGTAGGTCCCAACATCTGGATTCGTTACCGAATCCTTAACAATTCTTTAATTACCGATTCGGTATAAACCGAATCGGTAATGCCCATTCATTCCTATGGGCTTTGAAGCCCGTAGGAATGAATAGGCATTACCGACTCGGTATTTACCGAATCGGTAATTAAAGAATTCACAAGGGTGCAGGGGGTGTCACTTTGACACCCTCTAGCACCCCCAAAACGGGCATGTGTGCAATGTGGCACACAGACATGCCCTAAGGGCACGTCTGTCTGTCACATGGCACATGTGTACATGCACAGATGTGCATGTACACAGGAATCGGTATTTTACCATGGATTTGTATTCCATGGTAAAATACCGATTCTGTAAGCCATGTGCCAAAGGTAAATTTTCTACCTACATTGCTTTTTCGGTAATTTTAACGAATCGGTAAATATTACCGATTCGGTAATTATTTTACCGATTCGGTACATATTATGTGACCTAATATTATTTGGCCTAATTTGAGTTGATCCATAATCCCACTTGCTTACATAAGATCTTGACCGTAAACTCACCTAAAACATTTTCTGTTGGTAATATTAAAATGCATCGACGATATTGGCCGTAGAATGTAAACAAATTTAGAGTGATAGTATTTCAAGTTGTCTTAAGCTTAAGTGGTGTTTTGTCAGCAGTAGTTGTCAGTAGTATTTCAATTAATAACATTTTCACAACAAATAAAAATTATGGTGACAGCATACTAAAATAAAAGTGACGCAATCTTTTTAAGTGATATTGTCAATAGAACCAACAACGCTGGAATAGTATTGCACCTTTCGTAAGGCTGCGTACTGCAGCCATTTGACAAGGCCAATTATTTTTCTTGTGACACATGGTCATGCCCAGTATGTTTTTTTCTAAAAACTCTACCTGGTATTTTTTCTATGTGTTTAAAGATAACCTTTGTCAGTATGGGTACAATTATCAAGTTCTCTGCTAGGACATAGTGTGAACTGCTGAACAAAGTGTATTTGTATAGCGCACATTCTCCCAAGTCTTGGGTCTCATGGCGCTGATATAAGACATGCTTGCTGTTACCTAGCTCAATGGTACTCTTTTTATCGACCTCAGAATGATTAAACACTGAGGGGACCCTCCAGAATGTGAACCTGTGACCACAAGGTCATTATCCCCAGGTCCCTTCGGTCCTCGTCCCTGTCAAAAACAAGTGAGCTAAGCCTATCCCACCAACAGAAAGAAAGAATGAAGGAATGCTAGCCTTACCCCACCCTTCCCACTAGGAGTACATCAACATACTTACCGAGCATTCCCTCTGTCTTCTGACAGAATGGGACAAGTGAGGAGCTGGTGGGCTTCTGCTGAACTCACGACTCTGCTGCTGGGCAGTGGGGACGTTGCTGGTGGCTTGGAGGATAAATAACGGTGATGGATCAAGCCCTGATCTTTGGACTGGGTAAGAGTGGTCTGCTCAATTCAGACACTCTAGGTGTGGCAGGGTATACTCAGACATGAGTCCCTTTCTCACTGCTCCATCAGGATTCAAGCAAGCCGGGCCGAAGACGGCTGAAATGCCAGAAACCGGTCCCTGGTAGCTTGTCTCCTTTCTGGTGAAGAATTGGCTTGGTAGTTTAGTCTGCCCTGTTCCCATGATGCACTGGGCCAGGGACAGACTGATTTGCATATAGCCAGGTTCTGAGCTGGGATGGGGCAGTGAGATAAATAACGGTGATGGATCAAGCCCTGATCTTTGGACTGGGTAAGAGTGGTCTGCTCAATTCAGACACTCTGTTCATCACCACCCCCTTTTCTGAATCGTTTTGGCCACTATAGGTGTGGCAGGGTATACTCAGACATGAGTCCCTTTCTCACTGCTCCATCAGGATTCAAGCAAGCCGGGCCGAAGACGGCTGAAATGCCAGAAACCGGTCCCTGGTAGCTTGTCTTCTTTCTGGTGAAGAATTGGCTTGGTAGTTTAGTCTGCCCTGTTCCCATGATGCACTGGGCCAGGGACAGACTGATTTGCATATAGCCAGGTTCTGAGCTGGGATGGGGCAGTGAGATAAATAACGGTGATGGATCAATCCCTGATCTTTGGACTGGGTAAGAGTGGTCTGCTCAATTCAGACACTCTGTTCATCACCACCCCCTTTTCTGAATCGTTTTTGGCCACTATAGGTGTGGCAGGGTATACTCAGACATGAGTCCCTTTCTCACTGCTCCATCAGGATTCAAGCAAGCCGGGCCGAAGACGGCTGAAATGCCAGAAACCGGTCCCTGGTAGCTTGTCTCCTTTCTGGTGAAGAATTGGCTTGGTAGTTTAGTCTGCCCTGTTCCCATGATGCACTGGGCCAGGGACAGACTGATTTGCATATAGCCAGGTTCTGAGCTGGGATGGGGCAGTGAGATAAATAATGGTGATGGATCAAGCCCTGATCTTTGGACTGGGTAAGAGTGGTCTGCTCAATTCAGACACTCTGGTTATCACCACCCCCTTTTCTGAATCGTTTTTGGCCACTTTAGGTGTGGCAGGGTATACTCAGACATGAGTCCCTTTCTCACTGCTCCATCAGGATTCAAGCAAGCCGGGCCGAAGACGGCTGAAATGCCAGAAACCGGTCCCTGGTAGCTTGTCTCTTTTCTGGTGAAGAATTGGCTTGGTAGTTTAGTCTGCCCTGTTCCCATGATGCACTGGGCCAGGGACAGACTGATTTGCATATAGCCAGGTTCTGAGCTGGGATGGGGCAGTGAGATAAATAACGGTGATGGATCAAGCCCTGATCTTTGGACTGGGTAAGAGTGGTCTGCTCAATTCAGACACTCTGTTCATCACCACCCCCTTTTCTGAATCGGTGGCTTGGAGGAAGACACGGTGGTTCTTCAAAATCAGTGGTTCACTAAGGGTGGTTTTCTGGGCCGCGCCTCCTGGGTTACCCAGCATGTCAGGAGGCGCGACGTGTCCTGTTGCAGCTGCTTGTTTCTCGAGTGGTACCTGAATGAGTGTGGTCCTGGAATGCAACTAATTTTTGTGGGATCCTTTATTTGCAGCCCCATGGCAGTTTCTGGAGTACCTTGGATCCTGGGCATCGGTGTTTTGGTTGGACAGCACTGCATCAAGCTTTCAGAGACTTCTACAAATTCAGAGGTTCCTCCGACTCCTGGAGATGGGGAGAGGGTTTACTCCCTGATTATGCTTGTGCGCAAAGTGACAGGGGGGTTTCCATCTGATGGTGGACTTGAAGGATTCAGAGGGTGATTCCGTTGGTTCTGCCTGGTCATTTCTTGTGCACCCTAGATCTGCAGGATGCTTATTATCATGTCTCGGTTCACCCCAGCTCTCACAGGTTCCTAAGGTTTTGCCTTTGATCCATCATTTTCAGTTTTGGGTACTGCCTTTTGGCCTACTGTCCGCCCGAGGGTGTTCAATAAGGTGGTAGCGCCATTGGTGGCCTCATTCCATCTTTGGGGTGTCCTCATCTACCCATACCTCGCCAATTGGCTGACCATGCTCCATCTCGGGCTCTGTTGCTGATGGATCAGATGTAGGTGTGTTCTGCGTGGTGGGCTCATGGGTTTCTGCTGAACCTTTTGTAGTGTCAGCTGGAGCCATTTCAGGATTTGACTTTTATCGAGGCTTGTTTTCACACTGATCTGAACAGGGTGTTCCCGCCTCTCTCCAGGGTGGTGACCTTGAGTACCCTTGCTTTGGTGTTTTTGAGGGGGGATCTCCTTCCTGGTCCAGCTCTGGTAGCCGCTTCTGGATCTCATGGCAGCGGCAGTGTTCACAGTCTCGGTGGATCTGTTGGCTTGTTGGAATCCTTTGTCTTGGGATCTGGCCCTTCTGGTTCCGGTGTCTCCTTCCATCCTCCCATCCCTGCCCTGGTAGAAAGTGTTGGCCAATCTTTCCAGGGACCTGCTATTGCAGCCCTCTCCTCCGGCGGTCCTGACAACGGATACCAGTGCTTTAGTTTGGGGGCCGACGTTGAAGTCCTGCTCGCGTCACGGTCATTGGTCCCTTCCAGAAGGGAGGCATTCTTCAAATTGGCAGGAGTTGACTGCAGTAGCCAGGGCTGGGATGGGGTTCCACATTCGGTTGTTGCATGGTGATGGTGGCCTTCTTGAATCATCAAGGGGGGATCAGGTCCAACTCTCTTAATGTAGTGGTGATTCCCTTGGGTGATTACTTGTTTTGTTGGGCTGGGGGGCATCTGTTGTCTCTAGTGCCTGTTCATATCCGGGGTGAACAAAGGAGTGGTGGATGCCCTCAGTCATTATTTCCCCACCTCCCAGGAGTTGTCTCTGACTCTGGAGGCCTTTTGGCTTGTGGGCAGGAAGTTTGGTCTTCCTTTTCTTAACCTTTTTGCTTCCTGGCACAATGCTCAGCTGCCTTTGTTCGGTTCCCATGTCCATAAAGAGGGGACGTGGGGGGTGGGTGCTCTGACCATCCCTTGGACATCTCGCCTGTTGTATGCCTTCCTGCCCCTTGCTGAGCCCCCGGTTTCTGGCTCGCCTGATGCAGGAGTCTCGGGAGGTGGTGGGGGTGGTGCTGTTTTGGCCTCGTGGGTCTAGGTTCCCCACTTTGCTGTTTTTGGCAGTTCAAGGCCTTTGGTTGATCCCCTGCTTTCTGTGTCCCCTGCGGTCACCTCCGATGTTGTTTCTCCTGCAGCTAAGGTTGTCGATGTGGAGGTTGAGACTCAGGGGTGATGGAACCGGGCTATCCCTGAGCATTTAGCCTTGGCTCTTCAGCAGTGTTGAAAACCTTCAACTCTAAGATCCTATGGGCGGCATTGGGGGAATTTCAAGTGGTTGTGTCATGCTCTGGAGTTGTCCCCTCCGGAGAGTTCCCTGCCAGGGGTGCTGCAGTTTCTCAGGGAGGAGTTTGAGAAGAATGTATCTGTTTCCATTTTGCGGGCTCAATGGGGGAATTTGTCAGATGGTGATGACTTGGTCTCTAGGTTGCTGAGGAGTTTTTCTTTGTCCTGTCCTGTTATGAGACCCAATGCACACCAATATGGGCCTGGGTAGATACACAATCTTTTACCTACATTTGTCTTACCTTGTTCTACATAACAGTTCTGGTGCTGAACTTCTACCAAGTTATGTGCTGAGTAAATGTTTTGTAGTTTTCTCCAAAAACTAACCTCATTTATTATGCATAAGGATTCTTAGTATCACAGCAGGATTACCATCTTCTGTATAATAACTCTGTAGTACAGTCACCGCTATTGTCCCCACGAACATTCTAGGTAGGCTGCCTGAAGGCAACTTTCGGGTATATAAGCACTACATTTTTACTGGGCAAATCAGAGGAGAAGCTTCCTTGGTGACGCAAGATTCTGAGGTCCCTGCACCCAGACACTCCAGCAAGCAGTGGTCTGATATCCCTTGCAGAGTGTCCAACTCGAGACCAACACGGGGTCCTTTATTCTCTCGCACCAGGTAATGGGGTTGGCTCTTTCCTAGAGATATTTTTGGCTATACACTTGCCTATATGATAGGTACTCTTAGGTACTACTATACACCTGCATATATGATAGGTACATTTAGTTAAGATTTGCATCTTAGGAGTATTCATGATTACTGCCATGTATATTCACTGTTATAGAACAATGGTAGTATTCTACCTTTTATTTACTCTGTTGGTGCTTATAATCATATATCTGTTTATGTCTAATGGTTGTTACAACACATGTATTTTATACTAGAAAGACGCTGGTTCCATAAAATTGTTATTGAAAACATCCCCATAATTTATTCTGCATATCTCTTTGAGAAGAAGTGAGCATGAGTGACTGAACAAAAAGTACTGTATTGTTTCCATGATCCCTGAGGGGTTGAGAGTTGTCATGTTCAGTGGTTGCCAGAAACAATTTGCTCCTTGGCAAGGGTTGTGGGCTTAGCGTGGCACTGAGAGCTTGCTGGTCTACAGGCTGACATATCCTGCGGGGGTCTCCGGAATCAGCCTAGACACCTCTTCCTTATTTTATATTGTCCAAACAAAGCGCAAATCGTGCACATTTGTAAGGAAAACACAACAGTCCTGTGATGCGGCCATTGTTCAGTTGTTGGGCCCATCCCCATGTATTGCAAGCTATGGTAGTTTCTCCCTTTTTGCCTTTGGCTGAGGTGGACATCAAGTTTGTGAAATTTAAAATAATTTTTTTCCTGGCCATTATTTTGGCCAGGCACCTTCGGGAGGTGGGGGCTCAGATGGATCGAGAACCTTTGCTGTCTTTTTCTGAGGATGGGTTGGTCCTCCGATTGGATTCTTCTTTTGTCCCCAAGGGGCCTTCTGAGTTCCATCATTCCCAAAAGGTGGTGTTGTCTGTTTTGTGCTTAGATCCGGTGCCTGGCAATGATCTTCCTTGGTCTTTGCTTGATGTTTGCAAGGCTTTGACTATATATCTGGATCAGAATCATCATTTTCTGAAGTCAGACTCTCTGTTCGTGTCTTCTGGTGTTTCCTTTCGTGGAGGGAAGGCCTCTTCTTCTTCCATTGGTCGCTGGCTGAAGCAGGTCATTGTGTTGGCCTACTCCCTTTCTGGTTCCCCTCCTCCGGCTTGTGTGCATGGGCATTCTACCCGGGGAATGGCAGCCTACTAGGCTGAGGTTCGGGGGGTTTCTCTGTCTGAGATTTTTAGGGCTGCTACATGGGCCTCCTCTAATACTTTTGTGCAGCATTATCGTATGCAGAATTTGCTGGGGGATGATGCTAATTTTTGGTTGGGGGTGCTGCAGTCTGTGTGCTCCTGACTTCTTGTTTTTTGTGCCAATAAATCACTGGGTATTGCTGCCTGTCTTGTGTCCTGGTGGTTTGTTGTTGATGAATGCTGGTTGTTGCTTGGGTATTCTCACTTGTTTATGAATGAGACCTGGAGGTAATGCCCTATTACTTACCAGAAATTTTAATTACTCATGGTCCTGCTGCCCTCATCCCATTCATTACTGCCCTCCCTCCGAATGTGCCGGTCTTCATCTGTGGCTTGGTAGTTCAAAGCGAATGCTGGGTAAGTATGCTTATTTACTCCCGGTGGGAGGGTGTCGGGTAGTGCCAGCATTCCATCGCTCTTTTTTTCTATTGGTGAGATAGGATTATCTTACTTGTTTGTGAATGGGACGAGGACAACGGGACCAGGAGTAATGAAGATTACCGGTAAGTAATAGGGCAAACACAGATTCCTGGAGTAGATGCATTAGTCAGTGGTTCTTAACCTGTGGTCTGTGGCTCCCTGGGGGCGCAAGGACTATTCAGTGGAACCATGAATGTTTAGAAATTATATATTATATGCAGATTAATAACATACATGCGCATAAGAAAAGCAAAATTGAAAGTTTTATAACACTATGTAAATGAGAATGAATTTGGAATTAGAAGCAAAAAATTACGCTGGCATCCCTATCTCGATTCAGGGAGCAGCACCAGTACAGGTAAAGGAAAGTAGTATGGACAATTGGTGGCCTCAATTAAAGCAGCACTGGTAACTGCAGCCAAAAAAGAAAGAGCATGCATTAGGAGCTAAAAAACACAAAGTGATATTGTAGAGTCTATAGATGTTCGTATTTGTTTGTTAGTGAATTAAATATAATATGTCATAAGTTGTATATTTATATACTTGTTCCTAACTGTGTATTGTTTTAAGGTTCAAATTATAGATATTCTTGAGGCGTCCCCAGGTTCCAGTAGTGATTAAGTGGGGACCATCGAAGTCCCAAGGTTATTAACCACTGCATTAGTCCACTGAGCAACCAACCAGGCACATGTGAACATTTTCGCCATTAAATATATTTATAGTTTCTCCACTTTGTTGATAAGAGCTTTCCATCAGTATGGAATTGCACTTCTGGTTTCAGGTAACACGATGTGTGTACTGTTCTTATGAATACATGTTTATGCACTAAAAAGTATATTGATACCCACACAGGAGTACTATAGGTAGAACTATACTACTTGAAAAATGGAATTCAGATAAAGTGCATTATGTTAAAAATAAATCATAGCTATTTTCCATGAAATGCAAGCAGAATTAATTTTAGTACTGCCAAACAATGATTATATATCCTGAGTAGTGATTTCATTCATTACAGAGAAGAATTATGAGTTACCCTAAAAATGGATAGTAGATAACCTTGTTTGGTTCTTGCTTGACCTTTCCTCATTGCTGTTAATGGCAACCATTTCACTATTGATTCGCTGATTTTACAGCCCATGATCGTGCATGCGTACGGTTTCGAAATGTTCAAAGGCATGTACAAACGTACATCTGTGTAACTGCAGAATGTTGAGTGTAGCACGTCATGCGTTTAGATCCCAATTGCAGCTACCTTTGTTCATTCCAATGCAGAACATTTACAATATTATGGCATGGAAGTCAAATGCAAAACATGCATCCCGACGTATAAAGCCTTTCTTACATCAAAGAGATGGTGACTCCCCAATCAATACACATTTTGGGGGTGACAAGATTACCTCATAAATCATCATTTGTAGTAGACAATTATACTCCATGGGCCAGAGCTCCAGGCTATTTAGTGCTTCTCTAAATAGCCAGCAGAACACAAAGAAGGTGCAATTGACACCTGGAGCTAATAATCGTGGCAGAATAAATCCCTTCACGGATTGTTCAGCTTTATAAAAAAGGTCACACTGCAAATCAAACATCATACAGATGCAAAAATGCCCACTGTGAAAGCAGGTTATTTCTTTCTACTTCCACCGGTAGGACCTCTGAAATAATACCTTCAAATGGCACCAGTGTGAAATCGAAAAGCACATTTGTAAGATAGAGTAATTTGCTTAGGGTTCAAAGTGTGCTTCACATGAGGTTCTTCATCAATGGAGCAAAATAATATAATGGTATAGACAGCATGACTTTACTTCCCAGGATAGGATTATGTTTTTGGGAACTAAGGGGCAGATTTACGAGGCACTTGCAACGCATTTGCGCCACCGCTGAGTCACTTCTGTGTCACAGCGGCAGCGTAAAACAAGCGTCATGCTACGACGGATTTACAACGTGACACATCTAGGAAGATGCGGCAGTCGTAAACCCCTACACCACATTATACTTGCGTCAGGTATAATGTGGGCGGACCGTTGCATTGTGGGCGGGCCGTCGCAGGTAAGCTTTGGAAAAGTGCCTGAGTGAAATCTACAAGATTCAACTCAGTCACTTTTCCGACGCCGCTGCCTCAAAACCTTGGGCCTGCTTAAAGCAGGCTTAAGGTGAGACACAGCATGTTGGAGATAGGCGGGGTTGGAACAGTGCTGGAGTTGCTTTGCACCCGCGACACAACTCTAGCACTGCGCCAACCTTACGCCGGCAGATACGACACACATCTGCCTATATGTGCAACACGGCTCGCCGCATTGTAAATGCAGAGCATCCGTGGTGACGCATGGATAGTTTTGCATGTTGCAAGTTTTCTGGTGCATCCCTGCTGATTTTCAGAGATGCACCAGAGATTGTAAATCTGCCCCTATATGTTTGGTCGTGCAGGTAGCGGCATGAGCAGTCCGGCTAATCTCAGAGGTAATGTGTAAAGTATTTGTACATAACACAAACAGTAACAGAGTGAAAACACTACAAATGAACATCACACCAGTTTAGAACAATAAACAATCTTTATCTAAACCAAACAAGATCAAAACGACAAATATCCAACATACAGAACATAAAATATCACTTTTAAAACATTTAAGCAATTTTGTTCATAAAACTCCATGGATAGAGTTGCTTTAGCACAAAGTGCCTTTGATGTGTCATAATCCAAGTCGAAAAACAGCCGCAAAGGTGGAATGCATCAGAAATCACAACAATGCATCGGTTCTGGAGTTCTTGGGGAATGCAGTTCTGCTGCACACAGGGGAATTGTTGCGCTGATTCTGGACTGCGGGAGAAGCGATGCATCATTTTTCAGAGGGGACTCCATTCTGGGGGCGATTTGTTGGAAACTTGGGTGCACAAGTGCGATATGTTGATATACGGCTGTGCTGAAGGTTGATGCAGCGGTGGCAGGTGCTGCGTCAATACTTTCAGCCGTGGACCAACTATGCGTCGATTCAGTCACCCAGCAGGTCCTGCGTCAAAGTCAGTGCAATAGTCTTGGACATCGGAGACACAGTGCACCGGACTCAGGCAGCAGCGGTTCTTTAAGCCGCGGCAGGTGCTGCAAGGATTTCTTCACTCACACAGCAGTGGTGCATGGAAACTTCTCCTGCGTGATAGTGCTGCATCAGAAAAACAGGTGCTGGATGGGTGATGCCTCAGATTCTGAGTCTTTTGCAGCAGGAACTATCTCCAAGGACCCAGAACAGGAATTGGCACCACTTGGCAGGTTGCTGCAGGGGACGCCTTTGATGGCCCTGAGACTTTTTAACAGGAAGGAAGCACACAAAAGCCTCTGAAGAACCAACATAAGCAGGATAACAAAGTCCAGTCTTTGTCCTGTGCAAGACAGAAGCAGCTACTGCAGGCCAACGATGGATTTAGGCCTAGATCATTGTACTGGGGTGAATGTATGACATTGTTCGGCATTCTGTCCATCAACTGTGGTTTTTGCATTTGTCACCCCGAGTGGGATGGGTATGCTCAGACGTGAGTCCCATGCTCTCCGCACTACTGGATTCAAGCAAGCCGGGCTGAAGACAGCTGGAAGACAGCAGAAACCTGGTCCTCGGTAGCTTGTTTCCGGTCCAGGGAAGGCATGGCTTGGCAGTTCGGGCTGGACTGTTCCCATGAGGCACAGGGTCAGACTGATTTGCATATGGCCATGTCTGCACTGGGGTGGTGTGGAGTGCAGTGCAAAAAAACGATGGATTTAGGCCCAGATCTCTGTACTTGGGTGAATGTATGACATTGTTCTGCATTCTGTCCATCAACTGTGGTTTTTGCATTTGTCCCCCCGAGTGGGATGGGTATGCTCAAACGTGAGTCCCATGCTCTCCACACCACTGGATTCAAGCAAGCCGGGCTGAAGACGGCTGGAATGCCAGAAACCGGTCCTCGGAAGTTTGTTTCCAGTCTAGGGAAGGCATAGCTTGGCAGTGCGGGCTGGACTGTTCCCATGAGGCACAGGGTCAGACTGATTTGCATATGGCCATGTCTGAACTGGGGTGGGGTGGAGTGCAAAAAAACGATGGATTTAGGCCCAGATCTCTGTACTGGGGTGAATTAATGACATTGTTCTGCATTCTGTCCATCAACTGTGGTTTTTGCATTTGACACCCCGAGTGGGATGGGTATGCTCAGACGTGAGTCCCATGCTCTCCACACCACTTGATTCAAGCAAGCCGGGCTGAAGACGGCTGGAATGCCAGAAACCGGTCCTCGAAAGCTTGTTTCCGGTCCAGGGAAGGCATGGCTTGGCAGTTCGGGCTGGACTGTTCCCATGAGGCACAGGGTCAGACTGATTTGCAAATGGCCATGTCTGAACTGGGGTGGTGTGGAGTGCAAAAAAAAAGATGGATTTAGGCCTAGATCTCTGTACTGGGGTGAATGCATGACATTGTTCTGCATTCTGTCCATCAACTGTGGTTTTTGCATTTGTCACCCCGAGTGGGATGGGTATGCTCAGACGTGAGTCCCATGCTCTCCACACCACTGGATTCAAGCAAGCCGGGCTGAAGACAGCTGGAATGCCAGAAACCGGTCCTCGGTAGCTTGTTTCCGGTCCAGGGAAGGCATGGCTTGGCAGTTCGGGCTGGACTGTTCCCATGAGGCACAGGGTCAGACTGATTTGCATATGGCCATGTCTGAACTGGGGTGGTGTGGAGTGCAACAAACGATGGATTTAGGCCCAGATCTCTGTACTTGGGTGAATGTATGACATTGTTCTGCATTCTGTCCATCAACTGTGGTTTTTGCATTTGTCACCCCGAGTGGGATGGGTATGCTCAGACGTGAGTCCCATGCTCTCCACACCACTGGATTCAAGCAAGCCGGGCTGAAGACGGCTGGAATGCAAGAAACCGGTCCTCGGAAGCTTGTTTCCAGTCTAGGGAAGGCATAGCTTGGCAGTTCGGGCTGGACTGTTCCCATGAGGCACAGGGTCAGACTGATTTGCATATGGCCATGTCTGAACTGGGGTGGTGTGGAGTGCAAAAAAACGATGGATTTAGGCCCAGATCTCTGTACTGGGGTGAATTAATGACATTGTTCTGCATTCTGTCCATCAACTGTGGTTTTTGCATTTGACACCCCGAGTGGGATGGGTATGCTCAGACGTGAGTCCCATGCTTTCCACACCACTGGATTCAAGCAAGCCGGGCTGAAGACGGCTGGAATGCCAGAAACCGGTCCTCGGAAGTTTGTTTCCGGTCCAGGGAAGGCATCAACTGTGGTTTTTGCACAAGGGGTGGAGACAGCATTGTGAGAGGCCAGGCACATTCCTATTCTGGTGTCATTGACAACTCCTCCTACCACTCTAGCTCAGGTAGGCCCATCAGCCTGGTTATTGGCAGTCAGTCTATGCAGGTCACATCTTAGCTCACTTTGTGTGACTACCTAGAGCAGGGGTCCCCAAACTACGGCCCGCGGGCCAAATCCGGCCCGCCTAATGAAATCAAGTGGCCCTCCAGGGGCGTCCAGATTCACAGGGTTATTCATGTCAAAATTGTATTCCTACGCTCTAGAAATGATTTTGCATCGGTACACATGCGCAGATCGAAAGCGCAGATGCCTGCACTTGACTGGCGTACGCGCGCGTCTTACGCCACACGTATCTGTGCGTGGGGGAGGGTGCGCGCAAAGAGTCCGGTGTCGGGGACAGGCGCGGAGACCACGGAGACCGGGGAGACCGGCAGCGCGGGAGCCTTGTGGGCCTTGTGAGCCGGTGAGTGTTACCCCAGTTTACCCGGAGCAGAGGTGTGATTAGCTGGGGGGGTGGGGGCCCATGGTGGAGACCTGTTTTATTGATGTTCCTTTTTTTTATGTAGCGCGGCCTTTACCTACCTACATGGGGAAGACGCCATTTTCTGATCGGAAGTTTAATGTGATATAGTGGTGTTGCTAATCTGCATAGGCCGGGTTTTCAAGATCTTTGCCCGGCCTAAAATGTTTTGTAAAGTGTCTTCGGTGTCGGAAATCTGGTACTCAGTTGCCGATAGCCATTCATCATGTCCTTCCAGCTTTTCCTTAAGCGTAGTCGAAGCGCAGCTTAAGAGCATCGATCTCCTCATTGCATCGATCATGGCCAAACTCTTGATTTGTAAGTGTCTTCACTTAGTAATCTTTTGTTTTAAATTAGTGTCTTCACCCCCTTACCAGTGTTAGGCTCTGCAAGTGAGTCTGTTGCCAGGCATGGTAGGATCAGGTGTTTCTCATGAGAGCGGGCTGCCTTTTTAGAATCAAATTGTAGTCTGCCCTGTCTAAGGTCCGCCTTGCAAGTATACATTTTCTGGTATATTTCAGGGGTGTAGCCAGCGAGAGGGGTACATCGTTTTCAGAGCCTGCTTAAATTGTATTGTTGTCTGCGTGTGTTTCTCAAACGGTGTAGTGCAAAGCAGACCGTTAGGGGTATCCTTCCTGAAAATGATTTCTTGGCACACGGCTCTCCCGGTGAACCTCAATCCTGACCTGCAGCATTCACACACCCCTCTTCTAAAACTAGGGTCCCAGGCCCGGCTTAGCAAGTGCACCTCAAGCCGTACCGGCATCAGTAACTGCCTTACAGTTGTGGGGGGGGGGGGTTGTTATGACAATTTTGAATACTGAGGCCTTACCCCTTACCTCCATGCACCCCACTACACCTCAGACCGACATCATTTAGTTTAGTATTACATGGATTGAGAGCATAGCAAACCCACTGTGGCCTGAAGGCTAGGGCGTTCGACTTCAGGGGAACCAGGTTCGAGTCTCGACACCGACGCTCACCATCCTGTGATTCTGGGCAAATCACTTCATCTCCCTGTGCCTAACCTCGACCTTACATGCAACATCTCCTGTGAAACTGACCCAGCTCGGCCAGAGCACCTGGTGTTAACCTTCGAAACTCCTTGTGGTGAATGTGCCAAACCTGTACCCTGACTCACAGAACCCCAATGTTTACTACAGCGATGTTGAATAGAGCTCTGTTAGTGCAGCCCCAGCACCCCTTGCTGCTAGCGCAATGATCCTGTGCCCATTACCTCTTTCTTTTGAAGAGCTGTGAACCGAACCTGTGCCCAGTACTCCTTGCTATTCTAGCGCTGTGATCCTGTGCCCAGCGCTCTTTCCTATTCTAGCGCTGTTATCCCGTGCCCAGCGCTCTTTGCCAGCTCACCACAATTGTAAACTTCTCCGCTCCCCTGTTATGGTGGATCAGAGATTGCCGATCCAAGTGTTAGTGCGCCCAAATGCACCTCAATCCGGACTTGAAATGTGCCATGCTATTCTGTTACTGTGAGGCTGCAACCAGCGCTCTCAGTGCGCCTCGATTCTGACGTGCAGAGTTCTCTGGCCTTCAAGTGCATAGAAGAGCTCCCACAGTGCAGAAAGCGTGTTGATAAGCGTAGCTCAAATCCACCCGAGTGACTTACCGCACTCACCTATAGTCGCTATACAGGAAGTCAGCCGGACAGTGGAGAAGAATAAACAAAAGTCTTTATTAGGCCAAACAACACTCATATGAGAGGGCCCTGTCCGACCTCACTCCTAGGAGTGCGAACGAGAGGACTGACTCTCTGCATCACAGCAATACATTATAATGCAATACAGTAACGAGGGGTACGCCCCTTGTGGAAAATCACCGAGCCTCAGACCAGTAGACAATGCTCTCATACAGCAGGCATCTGCACCTGCAAGGGATACATTATTATCTTTACTCAAGGCCATGGAGCTAGGCTTCGGCGTCTCTGGGCATGAGAACGTTACTGATAATGAGACTTGTTAGTTTCGGCCACAGTAAGCCGAGAAACGAAACTGCTGTCTTAGTACATTTCTGTATTCCTGCGGGAGGGGCATATGAGCGAGAAGGGCCCGCAGGCACAGAGGGTTACGCAAAATGGTGGCACACAGGCTAAGCTAAGAAACTAATATGATCACACGTACATTTGAATATAAGCAAAGGCATGAATAATATTTCAGCATAGGTGCATATATGAAATTCATTAGTTAGTCATATGATGCTAATTCGCACATCATCACAGGGTAATTAGGGCATCGAAAAGTGAATTCCATCAGACCCTCCTTTTAGCATCATTGGCTAACTATAGCCTCATTTATTTGCAAAAGGTAGTGCCGACATCCAGTCTAGGGGCAGGACTTTATTTCTTTAGTCTAGAACATCTTCTGCAATGAACATCAACCAACTTGCATCAGCAGGAATTTCAGTGACCATGGAAGTTGTATATTGACCATGTAACTTCTTCTTCGGACCCATATTCGCAGCACACATTGAACAACATGGAGGGAGGCAGTATATGCAAAGGCAGCAAGACAGTATGACACTCACTACACCAACCAAGCCCATCAATATTTTCCAACCCCAGGAAGAGAAGGCACCCCAGAGCCACCCTTGTAAGGACCAGGTCCCATTATCCTGATGTAGTTCCGTCGCTAATCTATGTAATTTTTGTACTGCCAAGTTAACAGTCGGGCGGAGTCAGGGATGTAAACGCAGCAAGACGTCCCGATGACGCGACAGGCCCCGCCCCTATCAGCTAGTATGACGTCAAGGACCATCCTGTTCTGGATCGTGAATAATCTCATAGCCTGAACCTCAACAGATATGTTAGTCGTAATGTCAGCCTCAGTTAGGACCACTTTTTCCATTACCCTAGACAGTCGTCTAATAGCTCTACTGTTGAATATAGGGCCCCAGAAAGGAAGCAAACCCTTCGAAAAATCAGTCCATTGTTGGTATGAGGTGTCCGTCTGATCCACGTCATCTACCTGTAGTTCCCTCCTTTTACGCTGCTCTAGCGGCTGTTCCTGAGGACTGGGGAATCGTCGATGAGTTTTGTGGTAATCAGAGGGAGCCACATACACAGGAGGAATCATATAGGCCAGGTAGCACACCCCACCCCAACCCTCGGGCAACCATAAGTATCCATGTTCACCGCAAACAAAATAGACACTAGGTGGGGCAATCAAAGAGGGGCTAACGAGCAGGCGTATTGAAGCAGTCACATTACAAGAGCTATTACCAACTTTTATGGGACCCCTTCCCTCTATACAGAAAAATGGAGAAGGACCCACCACAGCCAGGGGTATCAAAGACTTGGAGCTGTCGTTACTCTTTGGGGGATGCCTATAAGACAAAGTGGCGTTCAATTTCATGAAACTATCCCTAAGTCGATCAGTATCATTAGGTGTCAAGAATCGACCCAACTTTTTCTCACATGTCTCTATAAAAGTCTGGTCAAAACGTCCGTCAGTATATATTCGTCCAAGGGAAGCTGAAGGCAATGGCCGCACTCGCATTGTCATTGTCCACCCCCTATTCTGCAGGCGTGGAGTCAGAGAATCTGGCTGCTGGAAATATTTAACAAGACCTATAAGAGTATACCACCCCACACAACTATTCACTGGCGTTAAAGGGAGAGCGAGGAATCTATCTTTTTTATAGGCAGCAGAAGGTAAAAGCCCGCAAACCCAACAATCTGTCAAGTTGGTAGTGGCGTGTGCATGGTGCAAAGTCTTAATGAAAACATTGTCCTTATAATTTTTTCTCATCATTCTCTCACCATAATCAACAGTAATCATATTATGTTCTGGAACAGCGGTGGGTGTGGGTGCAAACACATGAACGGGATAATGTTTATCTAGGAAAAACAGTATTCCAAGAGTCACTAGAAAGGCAATCAAAATGACAATTATAACCACTATTTTTCCCTTTCGGGGAAGGGCCAACCAGGGGGAATCAGGCTCAGGTCTCGGGGGAGCTGCAAAGGGCTGCTCCTCATCAGGAATGGGCCGCCCAAAGGGATACATTCTGTACCAAAAATCAAAAATAAAAATAAAAATCACACTACTACTAAAAAAATAGTCCCAGACAATCCTCAACCGGCCAGAGGGGTTCTTCAACCCTTAAAAAGGGATCTTCTCCCTGTGTCCTTCAAAGCCTCACAGGCAGGCTTTTACCGTCCATACCTAATTCCACCGTTGCTGTTCAACAATTTGAAACAAGGGAAACACTTAATTTGGGCCCCGCACCACTCTATAGTCTCAAAGAACACAATCTTCGGCTAAACACCAGGGCTCTTACAAGTCCATCCCTGCCACTAAATCTTCTTTATTCAGAATGTCCACTAAGCCCTTCTTCCAGTGTTTAGTCCATCACATTTCAGCACTATTTCTTATTTTCTTCGGGGCCTCAAATTATAGCGAGTGCTCCCTGGCACTTCGGGATCAGTAAACAAAGCAGGTGTATCAGTGGCAGATGCTGGACTTTCTGGTGTCTCTTCACTAGCAACAAGGGGAGTGGTAGAGCTCACAGTATTCTCAATTCCGCTTCGCTCTTCTCCAATCAGTGAAGCATCCGAGAAAGGAACATACTTCGGGATATTTTCATGTTCTTCATCAGCAATGCCATCCTTTACCCATTGGTCATAGGGCAACGGGAGCGGGACCCTCTTCACATGTGAGGCATGGGTCCACGCCTTCCTTCCGTCGACCCGAAGTGCAGTACGCGTGGTGAGAAGCACCTGGCGCGGCTCTGACCACCTCGGCTCCAGACAAGACTTCCGCTGGTATCGTCGCACCACAACCCAGTCCCCTGGGTGGATGGTGTGTCCAGGCCCCTCCGGCAGCGGCTTCAAATTGTCTGCTACCTGCTGATGAATAGAACGAAGATCTTTAGTCAAAGCATACAGATAATCTGTCAACAGAGGATATGGTACATCAGAAAAACATTTAGGTCTTGGCACTCCCCAGATATTGGCCGGGCGGCCGAATATCACTTCATGAGGAGAGACGCCCATCTTTGCATTTACAGTGACTCTCGTTGAAAGCAAAGCTAAGGGAAGTGCGTCTGGCCAACGGAGACCTGTACTCTCGCATATCTTGGCCATTTTGAGTTTGAGCGTGCCGTTAAACCGTTCCACCAGTCCTGCTGCCTGAGGGTGCAAGGCTGAGTGGAACTTCTGTGAGATGTGCAAACCTTTACATATTTGTTTCACTAATTCAGCATTAAAGGACGTGCCATTATCACTCCAGATCACCCTAGGTAATCCGAAGCGGGAGAAATACTCCTTTATCAACATTTTTGCGGTGGAAATGGCCGTACAGTCTTTCGTTGGATACGCCTCCACCCACCTACTAAAGGCACATACGACCACAAGGACGTACTTCAAGTTGTTGACCCTTTCCATTTCGATGTAATCCATCTGAATCACCTCGAAAGGGAAAGAGGGGGGTGCAAAATTTCCAGTTGGGACAGGGGTACCCTTTCCAGGATTGTGTCTCAAACACACCATACATTGACGGACTAGGTGAGTGGCCGTTTTAGAGATATTCTTATTGCTCCACACTGGGTCTAACAGTTTGCATATGCCCTTTGCACTAACATGGGCAGGCCCGTGCGCCATCGTCACTACTGGAAGAACATACGCATTCGGGAGCATCCATCGTCTTTTGTCTGTCACATCCGTCCAACATTCATCCGCATCCAGTCGTCCCTGTCCATCCTTCCATGCTCTCAATTCCTCATCTGTCGCTTTACTCTGTATGTTCTTGACACTTTGTACAGTGTCTGCGAACATGTGAACATCTGGGACCCATCTGGCTGGTCCTGCCACAAACATTCGTGGTAATTTTTCTCTAGCAGTCTCTTTTGCTGTTTCATCGGCGAAAGCGTTGCCTCGCCCTACATCGTCCACTATTGTCTTGTGTGCGCTACATTTTATCACAGCCAATCTTTTGGGTAATGTCAGGGCCGTTAACAGTCTTAATATCAGGGGGCCATGTTGGATGCGTTGTCCATGAGAGGTCAGGAATCCCCGTTCTGCCCAAAGTCGCCCATAATTATGAGCCACGCCAAAGGCGTATTGGCTGTCAGTATAAATGTTCACATCCAACCCCTCAGTCAACTCACATGCTCTCAGTAAGGCAATAATCTCGGCAGCCTGGGCAGAATTGTAAGGTATTCTAGAAGTCTCTACCACCGTCTGTAATGTTGTTATTGCATATACTGCTGTCGATGTACCGTCTGGTAATTTAAAACAGGATCCATCAACATACAATTCCCCATCTGGTTCGTCCAAGGGCCTGTCTGTCAGATCCACCCTCCCCTTTGTTTCCTCTTCAGTCCTAAACAGACAATCATGTATGTCATCGTCTTTGGTATCTGTATCTGTGGGGATAGGTAACAAGGTGGCCGGATTCAGTGTAGCACACCTTTTGATGGTGACATGAGGTGCAAAAAGAGTCATCTCATAACCCGTAAGACGAGCACTAGTTAAGTGCTGCGTCTGTGTCCTGTCAACAAAATGTCCACAGCATGCGGTACCATTACTGTGAGGTCTGTTCCCAGTACGAGCCCTGCCGACTGTCTTATAGAAACCGCAGCAGCCGCCGTGGCTCTCAGACAGCTCGGCAGCGCTCTTGCCACATTATCGAGCATGGCAGAGAAGTAAGCGCACGGTCTCTGCTTCCCCCCGAAACACTGAGTTAAGACAGACAGCGCGCAACCTTCCGCCTCGTGCACATAGAGAACAAAAGGCTTCTGGTAATCAGGTGTTCCAAGAACTGGCGCAGAACACAAAGACGTTTTTAGTGACTCAAACGCTTCTTGACATGCGGGGGTCCAGGGTAGGGGCTCGCGCACTTCCTTGGTAGTCAGATACAATAGGGGTTTTGTTAGTAACGCATAGTTAGGTATCCACTGGCGACAATACGATGTTATGCCTAAGAACGCGCGCACCTCTCGCTGCGTGTTAGGTACTTGCATGTTAGTGATCGCTTTTATGCGCTCCGGCATCAATCTCCTCCCCACTTTCGAAAGGAGGTGACCGAGGTAGGTGACCTCCGTTCGACAGTATTGAAATTTCGGAAGGGACACTTTATGCCCCCTGTTAGCCAAATGGTGCAACAATTTCACAGTAGCATCCCGACAACCCTGCTCGTCGTCCGATGCTATTAGGATATCATCCACATATTGCAACATGACATTGCCAGGTGGAAGTTCCAGTTCATCCAATTGTGCCTTTAGAGCCTGACTGTATATGCTCGGACTCTCAGTGTACCCCTGTGGAATTCTCTTGAAGCGGAAGCTTCGGCCAGCCAATGAGAATCCGAAGAGATAACGGCTTTCCTCATGTACTGGAATACTGAAGAAAGCATTTTTCAAGTCCAGGACAGAGAAATATGTGGCCGAAGGGGGTATCATGGTCAAAATTGTAGTGATGTCCGAGACCACCGGGTACTGTGGCTCCACTACTCTATTGACGTGCCGCAAATCAATCACAAATCTATAAACATCAGGAGTATAATCAGTAGCATCAGGCGACCGTCTTTTAAGGATGGGCAAAATAGGGCTGTTACATATGTTCGAATCAGTCTCTTCCACTACTCCAGACCGTATTAAATCTTGAATTATCTGCAGCAAGGCCTTCTCTCCCTCCCTAGGAATTCTGTATTGAGGAATTCTGGGCAATTTGGCTCCCACCTTCACTCTTATTGACACCGGGGCAATATCCATTTTACCAACATCAGTATCACTGACAGCCCACAAGCTGTCGGGTACGCCTCGGAATTCAGGTGGTAACGGGTCATCTTTTGAAAAACATTGCAATGGGCGGGCAACATTCGGGCCCAGAGTAAGGTACACGCCATCCGGGGAACAATAAATGGTAGCGTGCAATCTTTTCAATAAATCTAGACCCAGCAAATTTTCTCCACAATTTGATGTCAATAAAAACGGTGAATCAACAGAGAAAGGGCCAATCGTCAACGTGAGAGGTTTAGAAATGGGGCTAATCACCGGAGTACCTGCAAAACCCACGGATATATTATTCTTGCCAGACAGAGCCGCCCCTGGGACCCGAGAACGAGCCACTGAACTTTTCATTGCACCCGTATCCACTAGAATTTTTTGTTGAGACCCCATTAAGTCACCTTCGACATAAGGTCCCCTCTGATCAACTTCCATCAGTACTGGTCCCAGGCTCTGTCCTACGCTGTCCTAGTTGTGGGAGAACCCTGTCAAATCATCAACTGAGTAATCATCGTTATAGTACTGGCCACCATCACTCTGCAACTGTTGCCTGTTTGTAGTATTGTCAAAATAATTTCCACCCGGCCTCCCGCCTCCTTCCGATCGTACCACCTGTCGTCCAGGATCACCACCACCTCTTCCTCGCCCGCGCCCTACACCAGCACTCGACTGAAGCAGCGGGCAATCCCTCCACCAGTGCCCCTCCTGCTTGCACTTCGCGCACTGATTCGGTCCCAGCCTTTCCCTACTCTCACCTCTCCCAAATCCACCTCCTCGACTCGACACCGCTCCCCTGCCTCTGCCTCTCGCAACCTGCTGCAACAAAACCCTTGTCTTTAAGTCCTTAGCCTTCTTTTCTTGCTTGTCCTTGTTCTCATTTTCCCTGTGCTCATAATATTGCGCCATACTGAGTATTCCCGAAGGAGAGGACGTTGTCCACGTGCTCTCCAATGCTTGCAGTCTGGCTGATATTTCAGGCAATAGGTTCGTAACAAACCTGTTGACGAAGAGTCGTAACCCTCCATCCTGTGACACATCCTGCCCACTAAAATCCATAAACGTTTCCTCAAACCTCGTAAAGAAATCAGAGACCGCCTCATCCTTCTTCTGCTTACAAGCCGTTAATTTATCCCAATCTACCTTTTTCGGGGGAATGAGAGAATGCATATACTTTATAATGCGCCCTGGCAAAGCTAATATCTCAGCCTTCGGCTTCTCCCCTGGCTTACGCTCCTTGTCCCAATCCTGCAACTCCTGCCATGTACCTCCCAGCTCCTCCGTATGATCCGTACCTTTCACTTGCCGCCACACATCAACCGGGACCAAAAGCCCGAAAAACAATTCAACATCAGCCAACGTCATCACAGTAGAAGACGCTGCTTCCGTAAGCTCTTTGTAATAGGCAGTCGGATTCTTTCTAGAATCCGGTAGCTGAGCCTTTAATGACAACACCTCACTTCTCTTCCATGGCGTATACACCCATTGCTCCTGGAAATGTGCATCAATTCTGTTCCTTGTAACAGCCTTCGTGACCGGGTCTAACAACTCGGGGACCTCGGGATGAAAAATAGGGTGCACCTCGCGCATTGGGTGGAGACCTGGGAAGTGGGGTGTACCAGCAGAGGGTAATTCATTCCTGTATTGCAATAGCGCACGCAGACTACTCATCACTTCTTTCACCCCTGTGTTCGTTCTATATGCTCCAGCCTGTATATCTCGTAAAACCGCCGGAGCCACACCTCCATATCCCTGCTCCCATAGCGGTATCAATACATTAGACATGTGCCACAAAGCGTGCTGCTGCATCAAGGGCTCAAAATCTTTCATGGTGGACCAAATATCTTCAAACGAATAAATATTATTCCTGGCCCATTGACATGCCTGATTAGCCACCATACTTTTTTCATCTAAACCAATGGTAGAACGCGTAAGCAGCTTCCGTACCTGCGACAGTAGTCCGCTACCTGCGCCTCGACTCGGTGTTAGCATCTCCTGACTGGGGGTGGTACTAGCTGAAACACTAGGGAGTGCCAAAGAAAATTGGGAGGGTGTAGGTGAGGTGGCCTGGAGTAAGGAAATGAGGGGTGTCGAGGGCGAGTATTGTTGGGGGGCAGTGGCCGAAGGACCCGGAACTCCACTAACGGGGGCTGGAATCGGCAAGGAGGGATACAAGGGCTGTGGGGCATAAGGGGGAGGGGGTCGGGTATTCAAAATATCTTCCATCTCATCTGGGTCGTCCTCTCGCACTACATAACTTTTATTTTCTTTCAACCTACAAAGTCTATCTGCGCGCTCCATACGTAGTGCATTCTCATTCCCCACCTGTTCCTTCGCTTTCTGCGCCATAGTCTGGGTTGACTTTTTATACTCCTCTTTCTCCTCTCGCATCTTGCGTTTCCTGGCCTCTTTCTGCCACACTCGCAAAGAGTCGAACATACTCTGACGGCTACGCCTAGCAAACAGTTTGTCTTGCAAATAATCCAACTTAGCTTCATCAAAAGAACCCGTCAAAGGCCATTGTAAATCCACATTATCAGCAGTGTACCGATGCCACAAAGTACCAAACAAAATCGGGACCAGTCCATGTTTAACATACATATCAAAACTCGGTGTCCCTTCAGGGGGTGCAGGTTGGCTCTCGGCCAGTCTAGTATCTGAGGGTCGACAACAGCATCCAAAACATCGTAACTTGCTAAAACACGGCATCTTTACTTTAATGTAAAAGTAGCACTTCTCCACTGACTACTTTTACCTTGAATCACAACTCGAGTTCATTCACACACAAACATATAGACGGACATCAGAGAACCACATACACATATACAATATCTCCAAACACGTGTTACCAAATGGGACAAGGCCCGTCGACCAAGTCCTGGGGAACCTGGACTCTACCGCAGACCGAACAGTACGCTAACTGTTCTGAGGACGGGGAACAGATCCGCCACCCGTGCGGCACTATGGATCGCTGCGCACTTTACCGCGGGAAACCCAGATCACACCTCCACTGAATCACCACACTAGGAGTTCAGGGTAAGCGCACCAGAGTCTGCCCACAATGAGCCACGCCGTCACCACAGTACCATCCGGTCGGATCGCTATCAACAATTACACCTAAGTACGTCCCCCACCTCGTCAAGTCTGTCAGAGCACTAACTCGTGCTCTGAGTTCCCCGGAGCACAATAGCCCCAGGAGCACACCGGCTCCTCAAACCACTGAAGACACCCTAGTCTCCCGGAACACTCCTGTTCCTCAAACAATCACAGGTGGACCACTCACCTTCCGTAGGCGGCACCGACCTCTACTGTTCTCCACCTCCGGCTGCCAGGACCAACACGGTCAGCTTCAAGTTCCGCCTTCTGGACCCCGGCGTAAGATCCGAACCGGGACCTCTCCCGATCAGCAGGGTGGGGCAGCGCTGCGAGAACCAAGCTCGGCATCAGATGGGATCCCGGGCCCACCGTGCCGACCAGCGGGTCCCCGGTCTTCTGCTACCCACTTACGGGTGAGAAAGATCCTTATCGCGGGGTCCCTATTCGGGCGCCATCTGATAAGCGTGGCTCAAATCCACCCGAGTGACTTACCGCACTCACCTATAGTCGCTATACAGGAAGTCAGCCGGACAGTGGAGAAGAATAAACAAAAGTCTTTATTAGGCCAAACAACACTCATATGAGAGGGCCCTGTCCGACCTCACTCCTAGGAGTGCGAACGAGAGGACTGACTCTCTGCATCACAGCAATACATTATAATGCAATACAGTAACGAGGGGTACGCCCCTTGTGGAAAATCACCGAGCCTCAGACCAGTAGACAATGCTCTCATACAGCAGGCATCTGCACCTGCAAGGGATACATTATTATCTTTACTCAAGGCCATGGAGCTAGGCTTCGGCGTCTCTGGGCATGAGAACGTTACTGATAATGAGACTTGTTAGTTTCGGCCACAGTAAGCCGAGAAACGAAAACTGCTGTCTTAGTACATTTCTGTATTCCTGCGGGAGGGGCATATGAGCGAGAAGGGCCCGCAGGCACAGAGGGTTACGCAAAATGGTGGCACACAGGCTAAGCTAAGAAACTAATATGATCACACGTACATTTGAATATAAGCAAAGGCATGAATAATATTTCAGCATAGGTGCATATATGAAATTCATTAGTTAGTCATATGATGCTAATTCGCACATCATCACAGGGTAATTAGGGCATCGAAAAGTGAATTCTATCAGAGTCGGTTACTCCAGTTTAGGGTCCGAGATATTTCACTTCAGCGAGGGGCCTTTCACACAGGTGAGAACGAGAAGGTATATTAGACTTCCCCAATGACAATATGCAGACCTTGAAGCAGCTATGGGTGGTCGCGATCTGAGTCACAGGATTTAATCACATACTTGAATTGAGGAAACAGAATGCTGGGTACAAAGTACAAGTAGAGTTATAATACTGCAATAAATGGAGGACACAAGAACAAACGTTACTTGGGCAGTGGTGGCATTTGTGCAAGTATCGAAAGTGAACAAGAGGTAGCAAATGGTCAGTGTGTCACAAGAGAAAAGTACCAAACACAGAAGGATAATACTGCAATAAATGTAGTATTGTGAGATAGTGTTTTAAAAATAAAATCGCTGCAAAAAATGTCATTGTAATCTCCACAATGAAATTGGTTGTCACTTTTTGTCCCATATCATTTCCTGTTATAAGACTGACCCCGGCCCTTCATCACAGAAAGAAAAGTTGATGTGGCCCCCGCATAAAAAAGTTTGGGGACCACTGACCTAGAGTGAATGGACAATCAACCCAGCAGTCAGTCTAAACTAGACGTTGATTCCACAGGCAGGCAGAGGTACAGGATGGTAGTGCAAGAAAATGCCCACTTTCTAAAAGTGGCATTTTGAAACACACAATTTAAACCCCCCCTTCATTCTAACATGTGATTTTAAATTTGGAGCTCAGAGAGCCCAAACTCCAGTTCTCTAGCTCTTCCCAATTGAAAGTTCCGCTTGTAAGATACTACAAGGCAGCTCCAATGATAACCTATTTGAGAGCTAGTCCTTGCAGTGATAAAAAGTTAAGTATTTCACTATCAAGACATGTAAAACAAACCAGTACATGTCCTACCTTTCACATACACCGTACCCTGCCCCCGGGGGTACCGTGGGCCTAGCCTAGGGATCCCTTACATGTAGTCCAGTGGAAGAGTTGGGCCTGGTAAGTGGGTGCAGTTGCCAAGTCAACATGGAGGTTTGAACTTGCACTCAAAGACACTGCAATGGCAAGTCAGAGCAAAGTTTATAGGACTACTCATGTAGGTGGCCCATCCAGTGCTACAGGCGTACTAGTAGCAGTTGATTTACCGGCCCTGGGCACACACAGTGCACTTTACTAGGGAGAAACCAGTAAATGTAATATGCCAATCCTGGATAAGCAATCTGAATCACGATTTACAGAGGAACCCTTGCACTTTAGCATTGATAAGCCGTGGTAAAGTGCCCAGAATACACAAACCCAAAAAAACAAAGTCCAACACACAATCAAAAATATATGGTAGAGCCAAAAACACAGGGGAAATACGCCATGGATGCCAGGTTTAAAACAAAGGTAAATTGGAGTCCTTTTCTTACTTTTTTAATAGGTAAAGGATTTACAGTATGACTGGTATTTATTTAGATTTTTGGGCAATATTGATGGGGGTCAGTGTTTATTCTGGTGCACAGACAAAATATCGACTCCAAAATATCGAATGGACAAAATATCGAGTTAAAAATATCGACAACAATAAAATATCGATAACAAAAATATCGTTGGTCAAAATATCGAATAAAATAATGATAAAAAAATATCGAGTACAAAAATATCGACTCAAAAAAATTGACTATACAAAATATCGATAAATAGTCAAAGTAAAAAATATCGATAATATGTAGAAAAAAGTTTAAAAAATATATATATATATTAATAGTAATATAAATTGTAGTTAATGTTTAGGAGCGGGCTGTTGGGTTAATAGGGGATAAGGGTGGGGAGTAATTTAATATTAATTAATTAATTATTATATGTTTGTAAATATTTTTAATTAATAATTAATTGGTAATTAATTAATTTTAATTAGTTAATTAATTAATATAATTTTGTACATATTTTTAATTAGTAATTAATTGGTAATTAAATAATATTAATTAGTTAATTACATTAATTAGAGTAATTTATTTATATATATAATTTTTTGTTATTGATAATTAATTAATTGGGAATAAATAATATTAATTATTAAATTAAATTAATTACAGCTAATGTGCTAATATATTTACTTTATTGTTATTGTTAATTAATAGTTAATTGGTAATTAAGTAATATTAATTAATTTTGGGTAAAGGAGTATTTTTAGGGTTCAGGGTCAGTTTTTGGTTTTTGGGTAAAGGGGTATTTTTAGGGTTCAGGGTCAATTTTCGTTTTTTTGGGTAAAGGGGTATTTTTAGGGTTCTGGGTCAGTTTTCAGTTTTTGGGTAAAGGGGTATTTTTAGGGTTCAGGGTCAGTTTTCAGTTTTTGGGTAAAGGGGCATTTTTAGGGTTCAGGGTCAGATTTCAGTTTTTGGGTAAAGGGGTATTTTTAGGGTTCAGGGTCAGTTTTCAGTTTTTGGGTAAAGGGGTATTTTTAGGGTTCAGGGTCAGTTTTCAGTTTTTGGGTAAAGGGGTATTTTTAGGGTTCAGGGTCAGTTTTCAGTTTTTGGGTAAAGGGATATTTTTAGGGTTCAGGTCAGTTTTCAGTTTTTGGGTAAAGGGGTATTTTTAGGGCTCAGGGTCAGTTTTCAGTTCTTGGGTAAAGGGGTATTTTTGGGTTCAGGGTCAGTTTTCAGTTTTTGGGTAAAGGGGTATTTTTAGGGTTCAGGGTCAGTTTTGGGTTTTCGGGTAAAGGGGTATTTTTAGGGTTCAGGGTCAGTTTTCAGTTCTTGGGTAAAGGGGTATTTTTTGGGTTCAGGGTCAGTTTTCCCTACTGTTGCACCCACTGGAGTGGGAATAGTAATTTTAACCCCTACGCTATCCAGCGCTTTCCCTACGCTTGCACTCTTTGGAGTGGGAATAGTATTTTTTACTCTTCTGGTATCGTACGGTAATATAATAGTATCTTATTTAATTATAGTATGTTACTATATATATATGTTTTAACAAATAAGATTGTAAAAATTTATTTTTATTATTTTCATTTATTATTTAATTATTATAAGTTAATTTAAGTATTTTTAAGTATATTTTAGTAATTAAATTTGAATATTAATGTAATTTAACACTGTTTTTAATAAAGTCGATATTTTTTACAACTATATTATTGTAAACGATATTTTGTACTCGATATTTTTGTACTTACCTGTTTGTAGATACAAACTCGATATTTTGACTGTCGATATTTTGTCCACGATATTTTTGCAAGTCGATATTTTGTCCCTCGATATTATTTCAGTGATCCTTTAATTCTCCAGCTATTCCACTCCAATTGCTTTTGTTGGAGTTGTAGTTTTTGATGACTATTTTTAGGGTACATCTAAATTATTTTTATGTAATCTAAATAAGATATCAAATAGGAAGTCAATTCTATTGCATCAAAGGAGAAGAGCGAGAGAGAAGCAGTGTACTCCATGTATGTTATTCATGCGATGGATAGAGTTTTGAATTTGAGGCTCATACTTAGCCCAACATTATGCAGATTATTCAAAATTCTTCCAAATGACAGTTTACTGCCTGCTAAATACAAATTCTGCAGTACTTCTCATCTTTTGGGACAGTCAGAATACAAACTATTGAAAATACCTTCCATTTAAGCATCACACAAAGCTGACAGGTTTACAGAAATGTAGCAGCATCCACTCAGTATGAGCAAGCAAGTGCTGGGACTAGCTCTCTTCTACTGTTCCAGAAACAAATGATGCCTTCAGCTTCCAAACCTCCTTATTTTCCTGATCATCTTAATTTTGAATATTAAATCTGACGCCCTGAAGAAATCCCACTAAATAACAATGGAGGTCCCTACACATCACAAACTACACATTTGAAACTGTGTTTTTAATGACTTGATGCTGATTGATCAATTCTCTGAACTTGAAATATATTTGAATACCAGCTGCATGTGTTCAGTAAACAATATTACATCACTTATTTGTGTCTGTATAGAGCTTCTTGCAGGTCTTGCACTCTAGACACTCCACTTTTGGGGAACATGCTGGTGCAGTGGTTTCTACAGACATGAAGGTTCTTATTAAGATATTAAAAAGTGTTTCTCCATGAAATAGGTATACAAGGCGATAGGAGAGAAACCAATAGCGTATTAAAATTCAAAGGACATTTGTGCTACCGTTTTTATGATTAAGATTTAAATAAAGACACTAGATTAGGTGATTTTGTTGCATAACTCTCAGGGCCTCATTTATGAAAAGTGATGCATCACTGTGTGAAAAAAGCGATGCGTCACTTTTCATTGCGCCTTTCTTGCGACATGCTCGATGCGTCATATCTACAGTATGACGAATCTTGTCACAAGGAGTTACAGATCCGTCAGGATTTCTGACGTATCTGTTGGTGAAAAAATGACGCATTGCTGGAGTGTGTCACAAAAGTGACGCAACTCCACCAAAGGGTCATTTCAAATGGGCAAGTCCCATTTCAAATGTTCCTGCATCAGTCTTACACCTGCTGTGAGGCAGGCGTAAGATATTGGCACATTTGCATCCTAGAAGTGGCACAGTGAAATCTCATAGATTTCATTGCGTCACTTCTACGAGGCTTACTTGCATCACAACGCCCACCCTACATACAATATACCTGGCGCAGGTATAATGTGGCGCAGGGGTTTACAAAGTCACCCTAGATGAGTCACTTTGTAAATATGACTCAAAATGGTGCGTAACAAACAATGACACACGGGTGGCGCAAAAGTGAGACAGGGCCTCATAAATAGGCCCCTCTATATTGAAATGCAGTTCTCATTTGTTAAATCTGAGAAGTGGGCTACATTCTCGTGAGCTGTTTATAAATGTGTTCATTAGCAGGAAAATTGCAAGGCCATCCACCTCTGTTAAACTGTGTTTAAATCCTTGATTTATTTTGATTCACAGTTGAGGACAATTACAGACCATAATGCTTTACTTCGATTTTAGAATGTATTGGAGTAAATATCAAAACTGATTTTTAGTATGACACAATTTAAAAAATCATGTAAGTGAAAGTGTATTGAACAAAAAGGATATAGAAGCTCATTTCAACTTCCAGAGACCAATGGCAAAGAGCTGTTACACTTAAAGGAGAAACATGAGTCTAGAAGGTGATCACATATTCCTTTAATTTGCATAGGGGCAGTTTCCTACAATGGAGAGGTCCTTAATGATGAGAAAAATAGCTGTTTCTATTTAGAAAACATATGAGTCTTTAAAGAGACCACCTGTTCATTTAATTTGCATGCTTCTATTTCTTACAATGGAAGACTCTTTGGTAATCAGAGAATATTCACTGTTTTATCAGCAAATTAAATCAGTAAATAGTGTAGTAGATTCCGGGGAAAGAGGTGATCTAAGTTTGGACTGCTTTCTGTATTGAATATAGTTTACAATAAAAAGATATACATACAACCTACAGAGCTAAAACACACAAGTAGATAATACATTGCATTCAATTTATAGGAAAACTAATGAGGCATAAAGCTTAGATAACTACACATATATAGGTATGGTACATGAAGATATAACAACACATTTTTAAAATGAACTATTGTTAAGTACTAAAATAAAAGAACCTAAAACGGCAACTCAAAATAATAAATGTAAAGTACTTGTTTCTAGATAAACTACAACATTGAGTAAGGAAGTAGCTTAAACAGACACAGCCATACTTTAAAAGTATGGATGTAGGAATAAAATTAAGAAGCTGCACAAAAACTACTTTACCAAAGAATGGGGGAGAATCGTAACCCATTTTCCGAATGTAAATAATGAGGTTCTGAGTTGATATCTCATTATGTTGTTAAGCGTGGCTATAGAGTTCATACACGAGAAACCTATTCACCAAGAGCCAATGCTCAAAGGCATTTATTAGTATGTGGAATAGTATTACAAGAATACCAATTCACATACTAATGTGACTCAGACTTGAACTATACAAAGCCCACTTAGTAAAAGTGCTGATATGACACATTCCATTCTATTTTCACTACTTGTGTGTGAACATTTTATTTTTTATTAAAATGTTATATGTTTTGGGGCTACTGCACAAAGGTATTTAAGAGTAGATGAAGTAGTACTAGTAGTGTATATAGGCCCTAATGAATTGTGCAACTAACGATATCTTGGGTGTGCAAAAAATAGACTTTACAAATGAAATTCTCCAATTGTGATTCATAGAATTAGGACTGTTAAAATATTCGTTTTGAAATCATGACTTAGGAATTCATAACTTCTCTACTACAGGAGGATTATTACATTGGAAAGTTTGAAATTAGATGTTGGATCGTGGGTATTTCTCAATGAGGTGCACAGCTGAAAGCTATTAGAATTCGCAAATGTATACATTTGTGGGTTTTCACAAACGTGTGCAGGTAGTTCATCTGTTTAATTCCATTAAAATTTCTTCCTGTAAAAGGCAGAAATCTGTGTTTTTTCTTGTAGTGGATGGGAACATTCCTCAATTTATTTCCGGTGTTGGGGGTGGGATTTCTTTGCATGGAAAATATTTCCATAGGGAACACAGTTGTGTTACCTTAATGTATGCAGATACTGTTTCAGTCAATGCTTGACTGTCAGTGATTTCTTCAAGTACTATTTGAAAACACAGAGTAACCTTAAAAAGTTAAAACTCTTTCAAATGTTGATTTTTTTAAGGCTCTGTTAATCAGACGCATAGTCTGTATTATTCTATATATTTCAAAGAGCAAAATAGAGACTCTGGCTTCTAATCAGGAAAGCTTTTTCTGAGTGCATAAAATGGAAACCCTACAGTACTAATTTACATACACACATTTGCCATTCATTAAGATGCAAGGGGAGACCGCCATCTATGCCTCTACTGTGTCTTATTTTTTGAGAACGCTGATTATGTGCTGAAAATTTAGAAAGAGCAATGGGGTGTGACTGCATAATGGGGAGTACCTACTAAAAATAGGAGAAGTAAATGGAAATTTAAGGAGAGACACAAGAGGGTGCATGCAAATATAAAACCACACCTACAAAAGTGTAAGCCAGTTGCTGCCATGATTAAACTCAGACCTGTTCCATTAGTATGCTAGCATGAAAGAAATTGGATTATTAGTTGTGGAGGATGTGAGCCTTTCACAAGTAAAAAGGCTGCTTTTGTCTCTCTCAGGGTAGTAAAGCAGAGCAATCCAAGGCATAGTCAGGAAAGGTGGTGTGGGTAGTAGCATCAGCTCCCTTGTTTGCAAAAACACAGTGCTTTTTCTTTTTAAAAGACTAAGTACTTTTACTATACCCACACTACTAAACACTACACATTAAATTAAATATATGTTGATTCATCCAAATGGATATGTCACTTTACACCCCAGTGGGTCCTGAATTCTATAGGCACAATGCCCCCAACTATGGGGCCGATTATGATAGCGGATAATCCACATCCTCCGGGCCGGCGGAAGCCACCGCCAGCCCGATGGATGCGGATTATCCGCTGCAGACTGAGAAAAGACCCCCCGCCAGATTAGGATGGCTGGGGCATCTTTTTTCAGTCCGCAGCTTTTCCGCTGCGGTCGCCTTCCGACCGCAGCGGAAAAGCTCTACATGGCTGGCGGTGTCTATCAGACACGGCCACCCATATTAGGATGGCGGCGCTCCTATGCCTTTCCATGGCGGCATTTCCGCCGTGGAAAGGCATACGGTGTTTTCTTCGGGGGCCCATTGCGGGGCCCCAGGGAGGAAGGGGGGTGCACATGGGGGGTACCTATGGTACCACCCTGCCTTTCATGCACGAAGCAGCAGGCACCACGCGGTGCCTGCAGCTTAGTGCATGCAAAGGTAAACATGCATTTTTTAACATTGCGGCGTGTGCTGCTTCAAGCAGCACCCGCCGCAATGTTAAAAATACAGGATGTGACCGCCAGGGTGGCGGTCACATCCTAATTAGCACGAAGGGACCGCCGCTACCCCTGCAGACGGTCCCTCCTCCTTTGGGGTCCATCCGCCATCCTAATAGGCCCCTAAATTAGCTGCAACATCACAATATAAGGTGCTGGTATTATCAATAAGGCAGGCCTACTTTATTTGTCAGTATGTGACCACATCAGTAAAAGCAACCCCATGCTTGTAGTTCACCAATGTAATACAACTGAACTCAATGGGGGGGCTAGTACCAACATTCATTAGCATTCAATCCACGATTAAACTTTGCACTGGAACCTATCATCCTTGTTGATAAAAAATAATATTTAAAACCATGTGTTCCAGAGTCTCTCTTTTACTTGTATAATACTGCTATTGGAGCCCTAGGATCAATCAAGAGCTGTCCCCACACGCCAGAGCCCAAGAACACAAGCTTCAGTGGTAGGAGTGATTATTAAGTGTAGGAGGTTTGCAGTGTCAGGTTAATATTAAGGCTGATTTAAATGAGTGCAACCATATTTTTGTGCTGGATTTCTATTGAGTTTTCTTTAGGGCAAGTAGAATCACACCTCTATTGAGGTGCAACTGCACTTACCCTAAAGAAACTGCTGTTAACATTCTATACTTTCAAATTGTTATTTGAATTTAAATTTTAGAGTTTTATATAGCGCAAACTAGACCCAAAGATATTGGGTATCAGAGCGCTTTACATAGCACCAGTTTCATTACACAAGGACACATTCATTTTTGTTAGGCACAGGGAGATTAAGTGATTTGCCCAGAATCACAGGATGTTGAGCATCGTTGCCAAGACTCGAACCCGGTACCCCAGCTTCGACATCAACCTCGCTTGCCGTAAGGCTACATCCTCCCCCTTCCTCATCCTCTCTGTTATTGACATGCAACATCTGTACTTTAGACCAAGTATCCTGGAAATCACAAACATGCTTCTTTTGATTATAATTTCTATTATGTTTTAAACATTCAGGCCTTACTTATCTTTCTTTTGTAAAGCTGTATCTGTCAAAAATGTAATCATACCCTCTTCTGTTTGTCAGATCATCGCCTTCAATTCAGCAGTGAGTAAAATACACCTCCCAGCCCCCATTCTGAAGAGGGGTTTTTAAATGCATATGTCTGCCTGGAGGAAATGTAATAAGGATATCTTTGTTAGCATAGCAGCCTGCTCATCTTAATAAACTAGCCATATGGGTACTAACAACTCTCAGACTAGATGCACATATCTTTGTTATGTTATGTTATGTCATAGAATATTATGTTATGTCGTACAATATTATATTATGCAACATCATGTTATACCACATTACCTGAGGTTACACACTTTTTGAAAAGATCAATATCTTCCATTTACACACTTTCTTTCTTTTTTAAGGGTTTCTTTTTTAGCATTGTGCCAACAATCAATTGTGGATCTTCTCAAGTGGAAGCATTATCATTTGCTGGGCCTTTTGTTATGTTATGTTATGTTTGCATTTTGTAAAGTGCCTAGTTATTCCAATCCGGAGTGTCTCCGCGCTGAATTTCAACTGTCGGTCTGGTAACGAGTCCACATGCATTGTTAATGAACAAAGCCATTTCTACAAAGCCAGTTTTTTTTCGGAAAAGAACTTCAGAAGGTTCAAATCTAAGATTGAGTGGGAGTTGGTACCATTGTTTGACTGCCAAGAACCTAAAGAGCTGTCAATAAGACATGTTCTGAGAAAAGATCAAGCCAGTTCCAGAAGATCTCAAACACCAACTTGGAAAATACGGTTTAATCAAAGAAGATAGATAACCGGGGCCTTTTTCTTTGATGATTCCATGTACGAAGCACATGGCTTTAAAGGATATCCTCTCCTCAATGGGAAGCCTGTGATGTTTTGCAAAGGCTTTTGAGCTACCATGGCACCAAAAACTGTTATGGATCAAAAAGAGAGGGACTAGAAGCCAGATTAAGGTCCAGTACTGGTACTCCTTACCATAATTGACATGTCTAATAAGTGTGGGTACTTGTTCCTATGTGGAAAGGGAATAGAATGTTTTAAAGAAAAGGTGTGGTTGGAATATGTGTTTCCAGGGGGATCTTCCTTATTTGGAAGTGTGCCCTCACACACTTTTGTGGGTGTCATGCTTCATCATCTGGCATTTTGCTCCTCATGGGGCTGGCACTGCAATGTCCCATGGACCCCACGAGAGGGCTCTTCATCAGAGATATTTTCTTGTATCAGCCATGACCGTGCATGCAGGTGTGTGGGGTATGATGTGTAAGATGGAGAGTGTGATTTTAAAATTACCTAAATGGAATCAAATTTTATTTAGAGACCCTTCAGTAATGTTAAAAACGAGGGTGCAGTCATTTGTGCAATGTTAGGATACACCACTACTCAGTGAGTGTGTTGTAATGAACTATTGTGGTTTCACTGTTCAGATCGACATGTTTCACACTATATTGGTCCAGTACTGGATCCATAGCATTTCTTTAGGACCAAAAAATATGTTCCCTACCCCTGAATTAGGGTGGGTATCTTACTATACTCAATCCCTGGTAGTGATACAGTAGATCCTAGGTATCTATGTAATGCTGCCCCTAGTTCGAATCCATAAATCAACCTCTACCCATAGGTCATAATATGCCCTAGGTCAAGGAAGGGTACTGCGAGATTATTGCAGTTTAGTTCCATGCACTGTCAGCAGCCTGTCACCTACCCATCGTCCTGCCTGTCTGCAGATGACAGTAGGTTGGGGAGATGCTGCTCCAGGCAACTAATGTTTGGTGTTAAACTCAAACTCTATGTTTGATGATTACAGGACCAGAGGCAATGGGCCTGGAACCATCTTTGAGCTGCAGGCAGCTGCTGAGCCCACATGCACCACCTTTCACATTTTAGCATGGGGGCAGAAAAAGCTCTCCGCAGCTGAATAAAAAGAATCCCTTCCATCTTGCCACCCCTCAACCCCCCCCCCCTTCTTCCCACCCACAGGCAAGAAAAGGAACAGAGCATTTACCACCTTCTTAAAACAGGTGGAAAATGTTCTCAGAATTTCTATCTGTAGTTTTTCCTGGAAGGCAGAAACAAATGTAAATTGGGACCTGGTATTGCTAGGTCCACATGTAATTCGCCATTTCAGAGGAAAATACTTGTAACACACAGTAAAAAACAATTACACAAAAAATACATATCCCTGATCTATATCACCATCAAAAATTAATACTTCCTGCAAATATTACAAAATATTTCAGAAAACGTTTTGTATAAATCATAAAAACATTTGTTCAGTTTAGAGAGGAATAATACAATGCCTCAGTGTTCCTAATTTAATCTTTGAATTTGCAGTCACAACGCTATGACATTGTCTAGGCTTGAGCCTTGTATTATTTGCATGTTCACAGATTCCCCACAAAGTGCCCAAAAAATGTTCAATTGGCTTAAAGTAAAATCTTGAAAATGTAGAACTCAACTAATGAACAGACTCCATCATATCTTGCAATCCTTCACCTGAAATAAATAAATAAGATACATAAGATATAAGACACTAAGGGGCATATTAGCAAGAACCTCGTTAAAATTATCGCTGTTTTAGCGGTAGGAAACTGCCGCTAAAACGGCGATAATGGGCTTACTAATATGTGTTGTAGAAATCCAATAGAAGCCCAGGTTAGATGTCCTGCACATCTAACCTGAGCTTCTTTTGGAATTCTATAACGCATATTAGCAAGCCCATTATTGCCGTTTTAGTGGCAGTTTCCTGCCGCTAAAACAGCGATAATTTTAACGAGGTTCTTGCTAATATGCCCCTAAAATATTAATTGGAGTGGATGATAGCCCCCATAGGTAATAAACTCACTAACCTTTTAGGTCCAATCAAAGGTTTCTCTAACTTACACCTGAGCTGAATCCCTCATAGTTATGGAGCAAACAATTATGGCAAATTTTGGATAAATGTGTACCAATCCAGTTAAAAAATTAGAAGCGACAAAACAATTAAAATGCCACTCAATTGTATACAAAGAGAGAAAAGTGTAATAAGCTAAAGAACATCAAAAGAACAAAAATGCAATAAGGAGAACCGGAATTATGAATTTTTAAATATGTAATTGAAAAAGTGGCAAGAAAAGGAAATTTGCCTATGATAGTTAATGGTCGTGCTAGACTAAGACCAAGATGCAATTTCAGGTGACTGAGAAAGAGGCTAGCCTGGGTCAGATACAACAAGGGCACTTGGCCCACTTAAAGTTTGGAAGTCGTCAGAAAATGAAAAAACTAAGCCCCACTTCAGAATTGGACACATCTAGGAGTTGTTATCTGAATCAGAAATGTGCTAAGTATAATAATAGTATCTTCAGGAGCAGACTTGCAAGGTTGTTCTGTCTCTATCCACCTTTGTTTGCTAAATAAAAATAAAGAGTTATGAATTATTTAGGAATGATTGAAGATAATTCAGCTGCCCCTTCTGATGTTTTGTAAGAAGTGTCCACTATTCCGGCCTGACATCATAATTGGTAGAGGTTTCAACTGTATCAGCTCACTGGATCTTAACTCCTTGAATACTCACAGAGGTCACATTAAGCTGCAGAGCATAATGGACCATATGTATACAGTGTTAGTCGGAGAAAACCAGTTGCAAATTGGTTACAACTGCAAAGTCAGCACATAATGATGTTCTAAACCTTAACAATTATGTATTAGAAAAATCTGGGAATAATAATGAATCACATTTTAGTGACATGGAAATACAAATTTCTAAATATTGAATATCAATTACCTGATTCACAAATACTATGTACAAAACTTTTGCAAATAGCCAGTGGTTGTAAAAATAGAAAATTGCATTGACAAACTATCATCAAGCGGAAGCAGGTGATCAGATACAACCAATAAAAGGAGGCCTGATCTCCTTTTCAAACTTTAATGATACATATGAGCAGTACAACAGAGGCAAAGAAGGAGGAGTGAGAGAATTTTCAAAGTGTGATTCTATTTAATCAAACAGAAGAGATCTAATCTGAACATAGGTTTAATCGTCAGGTGGCACTTGAATTAATACATAAGCTACAACCCATGATAGTCATGAAAACTCAGAATAGCTGTGCTATTCTGACACACATCCAAGTCATCGATTGTTTGCATTTACTTGTATCTGGAAGATACCAAGCATTGTAGCTATTGCAGGTGGCATATCACAGAACATGTTGCATACCTTTCTTAATGTTATGATGTCACTCTTCAGTGCTCACTTAACAATGCTACATGCAGAATCACAGACATAGTGGCATGGAACCCATGGAGCACACAAGACTGCTGTATATTTCACTACTTGTCACCATATGATCAGCTGGTAAGAGGAGACCTTGGTGATGGTGGTTACTTGGTAAGTCAGAGCACATCATAGATATTTCCCTCTACATTTTACCGCTAAAAACATAAAATATTACAAATTTTTAGGTGACTGTACATTTGTATTATGTTCATCGATTATGAAGCCATATCGAAACCGTTTTAGGCCTATGGAATGTACACATTAAGCTTACCCAAACAGAGAAACGGTGCCACTGAAAGAACATTAGCAGTGGAAAGCAGATTCAAATGTCTTCATAAAATGGGGATCAAAGGTATTGTTGCAAGATAGTAGCCAAATGCCACATTACCTTCAGACCTGTCATTAAGCATGGGCGGAAAATCCGTTCCGCTCGCGGATTTTGCGGATTTTCTGTAAATTCGCAATCCGCGAACGCTCCCGAATTTACCGAAAATCCGCAAATTCGCACGCAGCGGATTTTTTTTTCTTGGTGATACAATTTTGCGGGGTGCGGCGTTCACTTACCGTCATTCTGCGTTTGCCGAGTTGTTTTTCTCGATATTTTGCGAGTGCTGTGCCATTTTGGATCTTGCTGCGGGATCCCGCGGGAGTTTGGCGACGCATCGCGAGAGTTCGCAATTGCGAACATGTAGGTGCGGCAGGCAGCAACAATCTCGCACTCGCGAAATTACAAAATTTGCAATTCTGCACAAGAAATCCACTAGCAAGCAGCATAGACCTTCTGAAAATGATGATTTTTATCAGAATAACTCCTCAGGTTGAGATTTGCCTGCACTTTTTTGGATTTGAGGCATTTTGACTTTCTTTGGATCACTTTTGCATTAGAAATCAACTTTCACAAGTAAGTTTGTTTGGGGCATTACAGTTGCTGTTCTGCAGAAAAACGAGTTTTGCAAAACTGAAAGCACTCAGCAGGTGTAAAAGTTCACTCATCATTAGAACCATTCCCTGTAGTACTTCCTGAGGGGCCCCTCCAGAGTTCAGTTGCCTATGTTTGTTTGGGGCATTACAGTTGCTGTTCTGCAGAAAAACGAGTTTTGCAAAACTGAAAGCACTCAGCAGGTGCAAAAGTTCAACTTCAAACTCATCATTAGTAACCATTCCCTGTAGGGCTTCCTGACTGGGGCCCCTCCAGAGTTCAGTTGCTAGTTGCAACAATTGTATGACCCTGCTCTGACCCTCACAGCAGGCTCATAGAATAGCTACAAGTAGGCGACAAAGGTCCTGGAAAAAAAAATTGCACTGCAACAGAAAGCAAATTACAGATAAGGAAGCAGGTGCCAGACTGGAATTTTAAAACAGTGACACATTAATACATCAACCCCAAATTAATTCATGTCAGTTGAAGCAGGGCAGGTGTGCTTGCTTTCCCCCCCCATAATCTACAGTGATGATGAACCAGAGGGTGGCATTGATGTACCAGAGGGTGGCATGGGTGAAACAGAGGGTGGCAGTGGTGAAACAGAGGGTGCTGGGAACCTGTGATGATGAACCAGACATAGAAACAACATAGTCGCGACCGTTGCGAGCCGACAAGTAAGTTCGCAATTGCGAACTGGTACAAAACCCTCGCGAACTTGCAGAAACCCTTGTGAACACAAAAAATAATCCGCAAATTCGCGAGAATTGTGAGTTCGCAAATTTGCAAATTCGCGAACGCCAGATTCGCAAAATTCGCCCATGCTTACCTGTCATCCTTAGGGTGGTGTTCTTTAAAATTTTGCCTGCTTACCTCCACGGTTTGCTGTATCTTTTTGCTGGCCTTAGGACTCTGAGGACTTTACCCTTGCTAAACAGTGCTAAAGTGCATGTGCATCTCCTCTAAACATGTTGAAATTAGTTTATACCTGATTGGCATATATAGTCTACCTGTAAGTCCCTTGTAAGATGGGACACCTTGTACCCAGGGCCTGTAATATAAATTCTACAATTGGGCCTGCAGCACTGGTTGGGCCACCCATACAAGTAGCCTTTCAAATGTGTCACAGGTCTGACATTTCAGGGCCTGTGTGTGCAGTTCGATGCCACGTCGACTTGGCAATGAAAACCTCTTCCCAACCTTAAACTCCCCTTTTATTACACATAAGTAACCCCTAGGGTAGGCCCTGAGTGATCCTGAGGGCAGGGTGTTGTATAACTAAAAGGCAGGACAAGCACTAGTCAGTTTGACATGTTCTGGCAGTGACAAACTGCTAAATCAGTTTTTCACTGCTGTGAGGCCTACTCCTTCCATAGACTAGCATTAGCGATTCCTTAAAATACCTTTTAAACTGCAGTTCCTTATTGAAAGGGTGTAGCTACTTCATGTTTGATATCATTGGAATTGTGGTGATGAATCATCTTTAATGGTAAATTTGGAATTGACATTACCATTTTAAAGAAATGCCATGTTTAGAAAGTGGACATTTCTCTGCTCTTACTTTTATTCTGTGTGCCTGCAGCCTGTCCCCAATGCACGTCTGGGCTTGGTGACAGCTACACTTTGTGCATTTCCTCTAGACAGCCACAACACAGGAAGCGCTGGGTGTGACAGGGGATTCATATGCATATTGATAGCCTTCCTGGGCAGGAAAGGGGAGAGGTGGCTCACACTTATATCTGAATAGGTTGTGTACTGTCCTCCAAAAAGGGCTGATTTTCCTCCTACTGGTAAAAGGGAGCCAGGGCTGGGCTGAAAGAGATCCTTGTGCACTTCAGAGTGTACCTTTCGAGACATCCGCTATATTGAAGGTTCTTTTGAGGATAAGTACTAGGGATCTGGCCCTACCAAATCAATACACTACTAAACCTGGGACGAAATCTGCTGGAGTAAAAACTGCTGTGCTATAAGGATTGCCACCTTGCCTTGGTTGACTGTTCTGAGGAACTGCTTCTCTGCTTTGCTGAACTGTCCTGCTGATTGCTGCCCTATTGAGAACAAGGACTGGACCCATCTGACTTGAACCCAGAGTAGCTCCAAGGGCTTGCTGGCTTGCCTACGGTTTTCTGAAGTGTCAGGGACACAAAAGACTTCCTTCCTACAATTGTACTAGTGCTACTGGACTCTGGCATATGTAATTACTATCCTTGCCTGAGGTACTCCTCCAGTTCTGGGCCTCCGCAGTGGGTTTCTGCAGATTTTTCCTACATCAATGTTGATGCAGAGTTGGCTTTGCGGTGATCGAAACCTACATATCACCTTCAATGCCAAAGCAGCGGCTGCACAACAGCAGCGATTCCACAACTTGCATTGCTCACTGCCTATGGATAGCGAGGCTCGGCATCGACCCAGCGCCTGCATCACATAAGGATTCAACATTGAAGATTCTATTGAAAGCACGGGTCAGCCCTGACACTCGCCTCCATCCACGCATTGATGATGGGGCACCTCCTCAACTGCTTACCTCGAATCTTCTATTGTGACACTTTGCTCCATCCAAGGTACTTTGTAAGCATGGCATGTCTGAGTCCTGTAACCGGCCTGCCCTCAATTGTGGTCAGCCTGATTTTTGGATTTACTTCGGTGCCTCAAGACCTCAAGCAAACATTTGATAGCTAGTGACTTCTAAGCGCTGTTTTCACATTTCGGGCCTCATTAGGATAGCGGGCGGAAAATCACCCCGACTGCCATGGAGGCGGAAAACAATCACCCGCCAGGACCGCGGATAAACCGGCCGCCACATTAGGATAAACCGCCACAAAAGACCGACCGCGGCAGTAGCCGCCCTACCAAAACCGCCCGACGCGGGCGGTGAGGTCAAAAATACCTACCACGGTGGTCGGAAAAGCAGCGGAAAAGCAACAACCCGCCGCAAGGAAAGCGGAGACACCGCACGGGAATTGAGGATATCCCCGAGGGTCAGAACCGCTGATCCTGACCGCCGCGGTCGCACACAGGAGTGAATTGGATAGATAGCGGAAAAGAGGCAGCATAGCCACCGCAGCGCACTGAACATGAAAAACATGGCGGACTGTTCCTAAACACCGCAGTGATGCCAAACATTGCACAAATCAAAGTAGCCATACCCCCCAAAATAATAAAAAACATACAAATAAACATAAATAATGCCAATAAAAATAATAAAGCACAGGAAAACTCCCACAACACACCTGACAGCCAAATTCCCCTTGGACACACCCACACAGCTGAGTATAAAACCACCACCTTCACTGCCCACAATCCTTTGCAACACTCCACACAGGATCTTCAGTGTTGGTCTGTCCAGGCGAAATTTCCGAATTATTGCAACATCCCACATGTCCTCCAGCACTGTCAGGTGACGTAGGAGATTTGGCCTCATCCTAGTTGAGATATAAATTAGAAAATGTCAGTGACAACCATCATGAGATGGCCACAGCACATACCATCAACAATGTCATGGAAATAACAAGACTGCCTGAGAGATGCATAGCACACCAGGTTACATGGGTGGCCTTTTGATACACACAGAGGGCACACCTCTCCACTAACAATATACGAGTGCCACAAACACATTGGTGAATGTGAATGCACACATACTGAACCACACATGTCACATGTGCACGCCAGGTGCTGTGACATCCGCTAATGAGACCAACACTGAAGATCCTGTGTGATCTAATGTGTCTGAAACTACCATGACTGTATCAAACCCATCTGCTGTACCTGTCACACCTCAATGCATCATGTAAAGTCTGCACACATCCATCCACACATTCATCACGGTAGCAGGAAAACTTTCAGTTGTGTGCATGAGCTGATGTGAAAGCACCAGTCTGGTACGAAACCATACAGTGACACAAGCCTTGTCAAGGTCAACACTGACCCACAACACATTGATTTCTTCAACATCATTGACACCAGCTCAAGAGTGTCAAGCATCATCAACCATCAAATGCATAAGTAACATGGCAGGGACCACAGACCAAAGTGTGTCACACAGAACGTGCGTCCACCTGTGGATGGCATGGAAGAATGGCATTGTGTGTACAAGGATGTGCCCTTCACCATGTTGCTGCTGGGTACTGATACAGTCTTCACGATGGACATAGCTATTTAATGTTACGAAAATGGCGGTAGCTACCGCCTGGCCCCGGCGGTGTGACACCAGCACCACCCCCTTCACAAGTGCGGTAGCCATTGGCATGGAGACATGTGTATATGGCGGTGGGCATGCTCCGCCGCATGAATCGGGGTAGCTACCGCCTCGCCCCGGCGGTGTGACACCAGCACCACCCCCTTCGCAAGTGCGTTAGCCATTGGCATGGAGACATGTGTAGATGGCGGTGGGCATGCTCCGCCACCGCGGAGGCGGTCGTTGGATACTTTTGAATGATGCACCATCGCGGTAGCGCACCCCTGGCACCCGCGGTGTGTCACCGCCATGGAGCATTGCCTACAGCCAATGGCAGCGATGATCACGGTGGCATGATGCAGATTTGAAAATCGCAGAAGATGTGCATCACCACCGTGGAGGCTTTCATTGGATGCTTTTGAAAGAGGCAGACCAATTGTAGCAGCTTTTCAGCTTCCAAATGACCCCAGGGGGCTATAAATCTGTGGGAGTGAGCCTCACATTTCCACTGCTCACAGAACCTGCTGCCTGGAACCCTCTCCTGCTGCTGCCTGAAGAGCCTGCTGCCTGGGACCCTCTCCTGCTGCCTGAAGAGCCTGCTGCCTGGGACCCTCTCCTGCTGCTGCCTGAAGAGCCTGTTGCCTGGGACCCTCTCCTGCTGCTGCCTAAAGAGCCTGCTGCCTGGGACCCCTCACCACTCACTTCCACCACAGGTGTTCCGTGTCCACAGGGATGGCAAGGACAGAGAAGATCCGTGCCAGTCCATTCACAAGTGAGGAGCTGGAGGTCCTTGTGGATGAGGTGCTGGCACGGTACCCAAGGCTGTTTGGTGGTCCAAATGTAATGGTAAGTCTCCATGAAGGTAGCTGTAGGGCAGGGGGGTGTCAGACGTGTTGTTGTGCACCTGCAGTATATGCCTGAGGGTGTGGGGTTGTGTACGACACCAACAGACAAGCTGTCTCCAGGGCGAGGGAGTGTGTATGTGTCCCAATGTCACTCTTTTCTATGCCTGTACTTGTATGTGTATGTGGGGTGTGTTACATTGTCAGCCATACAGATCCAACGGATGTTAGCCATGTAGGTGCTAGGACAGTAATTTCATATGTGAATGTTTCAGTGTGCCCCTGTAGCCTGAGTCAGTGTGACCCACAGAGTAGGTTCAGTGGCTGCCCACTCAAACGATAAAACATCACCAGATTCACATGCTCCTGTTCTTTCACACTGAATAGTGGATATGCCCCATCTGTGCCCTCTATCTAATTTCAGACTTAAACACTTCTGTCGATGCATATTGTGTTGAGGCATCCTCCATTTGTGACATTATCATGGAGCCTATAAGCCCCAATGTGTGCCTGCAATCACAAATGTTTGGGCTATGCAGAGTGCCCTTGTGAGGGGTCACCCAGTTTTGGAGGGAGGGAGGTTACAATCAGACCTGAGTCTGTGTCTTGCCACTGTACTGATAGATGTTGTAATCTGACATTGTGTAACTGTTCGTTTACCCTTCTTTTCTCTCATACCTGCAGCTCAAAGCACACCAGCGTAAGGCCCTGTGGAGGGCCATTGCAGTAAAGGTGCGAGCCCTTGGGGTTTCCAACAGACGACGCACCCACTGTCACAAGAGGTGGGACGACATCAGCCGGCTTGCAAAGCAAGTGGCAGAGATGACCTTGGGGATGCTACCACGCACAGGGTGATTGGCACGGCGCAGCATGACTCCACTGATGGGCCGCATACTGGCAGTGACTCATCCAGACCTGGATGCACGTCTGAAGGAGCATCGGCAGCAAGGCAGGGGTGGTGAGTATCTGGGGAGGGTGACTTTAGCTGGGAGTGGATGCATGTGTACAGGGCCTGTGGCGGCGGTGACTCATGTGATGTGCGTGTGTTGCTATGCTGTGCTGTGTGATGTGAGTGGCTACTGTGATGTGTGCTTGTAGGAGGTACTGGCCCACCCTGGCCTTACTGAGCTGATCCTCCCTGCTGTTCTTTCGCATTGCCAGATGTGTTAGGCTCCACATGGTCATTCATCATTGGTATAGTGTGGGGAATCTATATGTGGTGAACTGCAGTGTCAACTTTATGAGTGTGACTTCATGTATGCCTACTTTGCATGCACCATGATGGTTGAGGACCACACATCTGATAACATGGTGCTTGCTATGGCCTACTTGGCATTGTGGCATGTAATGTCATAATAGGCGTGTGTGTTGTCCCCTCTAAGCATGGGCGAATTTTGCAAATTGGCAATTCGCGAATTGGCGCAAATTTTTTTATTTTTGCGTGTTCGCGGGTGTTCGCGAGGCGCTTTGCGTGTTCGCGGGTGTTCGCGAGGCGCTTTGCAATTTCGCGGGGTTTTTTTTTAGCCTGCTTAATCACTGCCACCCTCTTGTTTTTTATGCACATCTGCCCTCTGTACCACTTGTTTCTGTGTCCTTCTGCCCTCTGCCTCACTCATTTTTTGTCCCCTTCTGCCCTCTGTCCCACTTTTGTGCCCTTCTGCCATCAGCCTCACTTAGAATGGCGCCGGCAAGCTGCCAGCACCATTCTAAAATAGCTAGAAATAGCTTCAACAGGAAGCACTAATAGATAAAGTAAAGCAGGTGCTCCAGTTGAAGGTCAAATTAAGTTACACAATCATTAATCACCCCAAGTTTGGGGTGATTAATGATTGTGTAACTGAATTTGAGCAGCACCTGCTTTACTTTATCTATTAGAGCTTCCTGTTGAAGCTGACTTTTGTTACTATTTTAGAATGGCTCAGGCAGCTTGCTGGTACCATTCTAAAAGAGTTACAAAAGTCAGCTTGAACTTTTGACCCAATCCGTTCCATTCGCGGATTTTCGTTCGCGGATTTCGCGGGAAATTCGCGAATCTCGTGGATTGCGAATTTACCAAAAATCTGCGTTAATAAGTGTTGTACCCAAATCATGTCCCTAGGGCAGGTCAAGTTGGGGAGGGCACCCCATCTACGGGCAGGGTGTAGTGCTGTGTGGCATCAACATGCCTCACTCCTGGCAGTTATTCTGCGTTACAGACACTGTTGTGGTCTATGTAGTGTGTTGTTGCACAGTGATTGCAGGGTGTGGCGGTTACCATATAGATTTGTGCCTCTCCTGTACTGCATTGATTTGGATTCGTATGACCAGATGATGACACTTACACAACCCTGTATCTCTCTCTAATGCAGATTCGCAAGAGACCACGGAGGAACATGAGCCAGAAACCAGTGGTGGCGAGAGTAGCACTACAGCTGCAGCAGAGGCAAGTGACACTGAGCCCACCAGCGCATCTGAGAGGGACAGAAGTATGCAGGAGGAATCCGTGGCTGAGACACAGAGTACCACATCATCTGATGCAAGCGGGGATGCATCTATGTTGGCAGGCACAGGGGATGGGGAGTCTGCATCATCATCTACCACCCAGCGGCCAGTGCACAGCCTCCCATCCACTTCTTCTGGGGCTGCCTGTATCCATGTCACTAAGAGGGTTACAAGTCACATTCACACCTGGCACCGCTGCCCCTGCACCTGTCCCCCCTGCTGCACTCAGTGCAGAGTGTGTTGAGCTCCTGCGCCAGTTTTGTGTGGACCAGACTGCCCTGCTCAATGCCTTCAGTGACCATGACAAGAAATTAGGCCAGGTGATTGCATACATGGAGGGCATACATTCTGACGTGGGTGGGCTACACCGTACAGCCCAGGTGTTGTCATACACGGTGACGTCTGCCCTGCAACAGGCACATGCTCCCCTTCCATGCCTTTGTCCACCCCCCAGTCAGTGGCCACATCAGATGACAGTGACCACGGTTCGCCTGCGTCAACAAAACGATAAAGCACAAGGAGCACACAACAGACCAGCCACAGCCCGTGGAGGATGTTTCGGTGGGGTGGAGAGGCGGGGCAGGGGAGGGCCAGGGTGGGGGGTGCTAAAAACTGGAGTATGGATAGTTGAAGGTAAGTAAAGAATTTAATTAATAAAACGAATTTCGTAGCGCGCCCTGCATCGCAAAATGTGATGCAGGGTGCACTACGAAATTCGTTTTATTCATTAAGTTGTTGACTTACCTTCAATTATCCATACTCCGCTTTTTAGCACCCCCCACCATGCCCCTCCCCCGCCCCGCCTCTCCGCCCCACTGAAACTCCCTCCACGGGCCGTGGCTGCAACAGACACAAGCCAAACACTCCCGCCCACAGATACCATTCCCACTGAAGAGCATGTCCACCCCAGAATGCACAGACAAGAGCCAGTCACGGAAGGACAAAGCCAGAAGAGCAAACAGGCAGACATCAGGCGCACATGCCGCAGAGCCATCACCAGCAATAGAATCTCCTGTCGCTAAAACTTCACACAAACCTACCCATGCAGTGACTGTGCCCACTGAGGAGGTGTTGCATATCAGGGGTACTCCTGGGAAGAGCACAGGGACACATCCATCCACCACATCTACCCCAATTCCACGCCCATTGCTGCAGGTGAAGGAGGGCACTGTGGAGACCACCCCTGGCAAGAAATCAAAGGAGGGCACAGTAGTGACCAGCCCTGGCAAGAAGGCAAAGGAGGGCACAGTAGGGGGTACACCTGGAAAGAAGGCAAAGGAGGGTACTGTAGGGGATACACCTAGCAAGAAGGCAAAGGAGGGCACTGTAGGGGATACACCGAGCAAGAAGGCAAAGGAGGGCACTGTAGTGACCAGCCCTGGCAAGAAGTCGAAGGAGGGCACTGTAGGGGGTACACCTGGCAAAGAGGTGAAGGTGGTCCAGAGGCGTAGCCAGACCAAGCGTTCCATGGGATCCAGCACATCTCCAGAGGTGGTGCCAGTATCTGCACCTGATGTGGGACAGTTGGGGTGTGTGCCAGTTGTGTCATCACCACTTCCCATCAACCCCAAGACAGGGAAGCCATTTCATATTCCCAAAAAGTGGAAGGGCACCCTTCCAACCTCTCCCACCCACACTGTGTCAGAGGTCTGCATGACTCCACCTCCATGTGCCACTATACCACCTGGTCCACACAGCCCTCCAGCTTGCAAAGACATTGTTAGCACCACATCACCTGGGGCTCTGCCAACATAGTCAAGTGGGCCTGCTGTCCCCAACACACAGCCAGGTACAAGTCCGTATGACAGCCAGGAGTGAGTAGACATCCCCCTCATATGCCTGTGCCTCATACAGGTGTGCTAGTCCTGAACATTGTTTTGTATATGGGTGTGATGCTGGCCCTGTTGCTCTGCTGTGTTGGCCTCTCCCCTGCCATGGACACTGGCCCTCTTGCTCTGCTGTGCTGTACTCTCCCCTGCCATGGACATTGGCCCTGTTGCTCTGCTGTGCTGTACTCTCCCCTGCCATGGACACTGGCCCTGTTGCTCTGATGTGCTGTACTCTCCCCTGCCATGGACACTGGCCCTGTTGCTCTGCTGTGCTGTACTTTCCCCGGCCATGGACACTGGTCCTGTTGCTCTGCTGTGTTGTCCTCTCACCTCCCATGGACACTGGCCCAGTTGCTCTGCTGTGCTGTACTCTCACTTGTTCAGCCTCTGATGTACTTGCTGGCTCACCTGGCATGGACACTGGCCCTGTTGCTCTTCTGTGCTGTACTCTCCCCTGCCATGGACACTGGCCCTGTTGCTCTGCTGTGCTTTACTCTCCCTTGTGCAGCAGCCTCTCATGTACCTGCTGGCTCACGTGGCATGGACACTGGCCCTGTTGCTCTGCTGTGCTGTACTCTCCCCTGTGCTATGGACACTGGCCTTCCTGTTTGTCTTTCACCTGTGCGTGGTATCTTGACTGTGTACATAATTTTGAGCCTTGCTGTTGTCTACTATTGTTCTACTGCTACTTCTGTGCAATATGTGAATAAATACAGTAACTTATGTTGTGTGTTTTGTCAGTGTCCTTGCTGATTAAAGTTATTTTTATGTTTGCATTTCATTGGCTGTGCCCCTTGCTCTATGTATCACTTCAACATTGCAAGGCTCTTTGCAGGCATCAGATATTTATACAAGGGTGCCAGGGTCTTCTGTCCATTCTGACCCTGATAATGGTGTAATCTATGATGGCTATTTTACCTGCCATGCAGTTATCTTCTTAGTGATTTGCTATTGTTGGATACACTGTTCACATGTCAGGTTGTGGGACACTGCCAGCACAGGGTGTGATGCTGTGCTAAGGTTTTGGAGCAGGTTGGGATATGTCATGATGTATGTGTGTGGATTCCTTTATGTGTGCCCAGCCGTGTACGTGTAATGGTCATCTTGTGTTGGCCCTTAGTCCTGGTTCCACGGCCTACATGAGAAGCGTGGTCTTGGGTGTAGCAGAGGTGTGCAGTGTGAATGGTGTAAGTTTGTAGTGGATGTATGTGTGCCCCTGTATTGGGAGAGACACACATGTGTCACCCAGGAGTTGTATGCCTGTTGTTTGCTTTGTCTTGCCCTGTGTAGAAGATTGTATGCACTTGTGTGAGCTGTTTGTAGTGCACTGTGCTGTGTGTTGGTGTGTCCATGCAGTTGTGTGTGACTCCTCCTCGTTGTTTTTGGAAGTTTGAAGTGTGCAAAGTGTGTGAGTTGCACATCAGTGTTGTGTTTTATTGATCCTCAATGTGTCTTGGGTGTGTTTGTGTAGACTGTGTGGCCCTGCTGCTCCACACTGGCATTGTGTTTGTGTTTGTGATGCATTTCAGGCACATGGTGGTTTTTCTCCTCCTGTATGGCATGGTGTGTGGTGTTACGCCATCCTCTATGTGTGCCACTTGTACATTGCCATTGTGTGTCTTCCCTCCCTCTATTTGTGTGTGTTACACCCATTACATGTCTGCTTCTGACATGCTGGGTATTTCACTTTGATGTCAGCTGTCCCCTTGGTTTCCATGTGTGTGTGCCTCCCCATCACTTCATTTGTGAGCTTGTGCTTTGTGGTGCTGTTCTTGGGCCATAAGTATTGTTCCACTCTGGACATTGCCACAATGGTGTATATGTGCTGTCCTTGTGCTATTAGTCATTCTGTAGTGGTCATGTGCACTTCAGCCGTGTGTGCTGCCCAGTGCTCTGGTGGAGATGGATTGGCTCTTGTGTCCCACAGTGGTTCATGTGTAGTTGTTGTGTTGGATGTGTTGGTGTTGGCTGTGGTATTGGTTCAGTTCCTGGGTGTGCTGTAGTATTTGTGCAATGCTGATTTGTGGTGTGTGTGATGTGGTTGTGTTAATCATGTGTGTGTGTGGCTGTTGTGCTTGTTATACACACACTGCTTGTTGAGCATGCAGTGATGTGTGTATGTGGCCTGGCCATTTCCTGATGTGCATCCCCAGATGCCTTGTGGTGCTTGTTGATTGGTGTTTGATGTGCATCTGTGGTAGGTTTGATGTGGCAGTGTGTGTTTGTCCAGATGCACTTCTTGTGTGATTTGTGTTATGGTGTGTGTTTTGTTCCTGAGCTATGTTGTTGTGTACTCCTGTACTGTCTGTGCTCCCATTGCTTTTCCCCAGTTGGGAGTACATGGTAGGTCTGTTTCTGTTGGAGTTCAGGATGTGTTCCTGTAGTGTTTGTGTGTTGTTCTTATGCAGGCATTTGTTGAAGCATCCCTGTGTTTGTGTGTGTTGTGTTTGTGGCTGCACCCAGGGTGTGTGTTTGTTTGTGTGTGTATGTGCTGGCAAGGATTGTGAGCCTTCAGTATGTGTGGCACTGGTGTTGTGTGTTCCTTGTCAGCTACTGCTGCAGTGGCTGTCTCCCTGGTTGTGTGTTGTGTGGTACAGGGTGTGTATTGTGCTTGCTTGTTGCAGTGCTTGTTGGTGTGTATGGGAGTGCACGGATGGTTTGTGGTGTTGTGGCCCTGTGGTGTTTGTGCCCAGCCCATGCCTTGGAGTGGCCCTGTCTTCTGCATAGTGCGCATGTGTTGACCGCGGCGGTGACGTGACTGGGAGCGGGACGTTGTTGCTGGTTGGCGGACGATGTGTGTCCCGGATGCTGAGGGTGCCATATTGTCAGGTGGGTGATGTGTGGGTGCCCTTGTGGATGTGTTGTGACCCCGAGCAGGGTGTCTGTGTGGTGATTGGACCCTGTGTCGGCCTGTGTGTTGTGTGTTGCATTTGTGTAGTTGCGTACCTGCGGCGGCGTCCGCGGCGGCCCATCTGACGATAGTGTTGTAGGAGGGACATCACCGGGTGCATATGGAGGGCTGGGTTCATGGCGTTCAGGTCCGGGTCTCGGCTATCTTGCTCCGCTGTCGAGTTGCCGCCTGCTTAGACTGGGCAGTGTCTCTGCTGTGGTGCGTCGACTTGTTTGGGCCATCCTAATTTGTTGAGCAGGCGGACGTCATTGCTCACGGCGGAGAGTCTCGATTGGCTCACACCGCCGCGGTGGTGGGCGCACTTTGCTAGCGGTGCATGGCGTTCCGTGGCAGACGGGAAATTACCTATGTTTTGCTATCCTAATGTGGCGGACGTGAGTTACGCTGCTCGCGGGCGAAAAAACTGTATTTCCGGCCCGCCACCACCACGGGTGGTGCCACCGCCCGACATCCTAATGGGCCCCTAAATCTCTACAAATCCATATCTCGACTTCTACTGATTAGATTTTTCTCATTTTGGTCTCATTTTACTCTGATAAATATTCTCTATTTTTCTTAACTGGTGTGGAGTCTTTTTGTGGTATTGTCATTAAGTTACTGAAATGTGAGTGTTGGAAAAATACATACACATTGCCTCTTAAGTTAAGTCTAACTGCTCTCTGCCAAGCTACCAGAGGGTGTGTATCTGACTTACCCTGACTAGAATGGTGGTCCCTACATGGACAGGGTGCAAACCTCTGCCATCTGGAGACTCCATTAATAACAATTTCACAATATTAAAATGAGGAAAGGACCACCTAACAAAAACGACAATGATGCTTCTAATGATGCCAATGTTCATTCTCAGGAAGCTGATCCTATTGTTTCAGTAATAAAATCCTTAGATGTTCTTTTCTACTGTTTTATGTACATCATTATGTCTGTTGTCTTAGCCAAATGTGGATATGTTGTTAGTAATAACTGTTATTCTACTTCATGATGTGCAACCTCAGTGTTATACCAATTACTCACTTACTATAACACTAAATCTCGTTTCGATGAAAATGAGTTTATGCTTGTCAATTTATTAAAACCTGCAGAGAAAAGTTTGTTATACACTTTTTGAGATGGATCAAAATAAGGCCAATTGCACAGGCAATATTTGGCCATGATGGCGATATTGGGCTCATCCTTTCACTTTTGAAGAGCCTCACAATCAGCCACATATGCATAGCTGCGGAATGGCAGAATCCAGAGCCACCATCCTTTCGACAATTGCTTTATCACTATTTAACATGCTATTACATAGCGAATGCATATATGAATATAAGGGGAGAGATGTAAAAAATTAAATAAAAAATAAAAATGTCAACAAAGAGAATGTTTAATATGGGATCCACTTGATAGATGAATCAAGGAGCAATGTCCCATGAATGGAAATCATCGTGAAATAATTGGCTGTTGAGACCACTCCCTGCATCTGACAATTGCATGTAGCTATAATTTTGAATATTTGGTATCCATATCTAATATACTATTATTATGAAGTGGTATTGCAGGCTATTATTGTAGTGAAATGTGTATTGCCCTCTTCTTAACTAACTTTTAAAATGCTAGTTGATTATATCTACCTCAATAAAAAATATTTATTTAAAAAAAGAACAAACATTTGTTAGCATATGAGTGAATTTTCCAACCTGCTTAAAATTTCTTTGCATTTAAATATCTGGGGCCTCATTTATAAGGCTGTGCGTCACTTTTACGCCGCTGGTGCGTGACTTTTTGTGACACACCAGTGGCATAAAAAATGCGCCTTGTTGCGACATATTTACAAAGTGAAGCATCTAGGTAGATGCGTCACTTTGTAAACCCCTGCGCCACATTATACCTGCGCCAGGTATAATGTATGCAAGGGGGGCGTATTGACGCAAGGAAGGGTTGTAGAAATGACGCAGTGAAATCTATGAGATTTCACTGCGTCACTTTTAGGACGCCGTTGCGTCAAAATCTTGCGCCTGCCTCACAGCAGGCGTAAGACTGGCGCAGGCCCTTTCACATGGGACTTGCCCCATGTGAAAAGACGCATTGCTGGAATTGCGTCACTTTTGTGACACACTCCAGCAATGCGTCACTTTTGCGCCAACAGATACGTCCGAAATACGGACATATCTGTAACTCCTTGCGACATGATGCGCCATACATTAAATATGACGCATCAGTAATGTCGCAAGGAGTTGCCAATGAGAAGTGACACATCGCTGCTTTCACGTAGCGATGCGTCATTTCTCATAAATGAGGCCCATGGATTCTTACCCATGTGTACTCTACAAAATGAGTTCCCTAACTCTGTGTAGTACCCAGCATCTTTCTAAATGAAATATCCTTTAAAGTCTATTACATTAATAGGTATTTCAATAAACGCATGTTAAAACCATGAAATACTCAATTCAAATTATTGTACTAAAATGAAATTATATTTAGATTCTTGCTTACATCTTTTGAGCTTCACTCAGATTATTTAGGCAACGTGTTTTAACATCATTAGCTAGGTTCCATTGCACTGTATATATTTTTAGTTTTTGTATAGAAGGCTGCAATGAAAAAAATTGCTCTGAATTGTTCCTCTTTGTGTCTAAGTTTTTCTAAACTAATTTCTCAATCCTCAAATCGAATATATCTTCTTCACTATAATTTTTATACCATCATCTATTACAGCAAAGGTTTTTGAATATTTTCATCATTTATTTCTTTTGTCACTCGAAGAGCAACTGCAGTAGACGTATGCATTGTAGTCATAGCAGTTAATTCATTTAAAATATATAATTCATTCTTTTTTGTCACTTTGGACCTTTAAGAAAAACATAAAATTCAAATGTTCATACAATATGTCTATGTGTTGCTTTATAATTTCTAATGAAAAACATTCACCCATGCTTGGCAGAGATTGCCTATACAAGGGGATTCAATATGCACCTATGGTCTGTTATTTTAGCCAGTAATCTGGTAGTTATAATTATCCTTTGTTTTGTTTGGGAACCCTTAGCACAAATGCTCGCAGATTCAAGAGATACAAAAGTACAAGTATTCCTTAATGAATGAATTTCCTCTACATTCAATGCTTTTTCTATTTCCAATTTGAGAAGTGATAATAGTTTATTAAGCTATTACACGTTTGCAATTCATTAATGTTAGCTAAGTATGCACAGGTTTGTTTTTAAATTGTATAATTCAAATACATAACATATATGTTTTGAAAAATTACATGTTAAAGCAAAGTAGCTGAGCCTCGACTCAATCAACTTTCTGTTCAAAATACGGGAATTTTTCTTCCGTTTTGGGCTTACTTCCTATTACTGGAATTGGACGCTGTTCCCATTGCTGATTTTGACATAATGTTCTTGTTGCATTTCATATATCTATAGATACCAGTCAGCATATTGTGTGTAGCTGGACATTTGCTTGTGATTTTCCACAGGGAGTTGAGAATCATATTTGAATATGAAATCATGAGTTGGTAGATCCAAAAGTACATTTTTTGCAGTGATTCTGTACCCTTTACTGGCTCAGGGGTTTTGAGGCAAGATGTCACCTGAATCAAGATGAAAGGTGTGTGGAACTTGGATAGCGTCTTCTTGCCCTAAAATGTGATGATCTAGTCCCTCCCAGTAGGCATCATCTTGCAGCAGGTGGCTACTATTTTTCTCATTAAGACACTTCTCTGGTAATTCTCCATATTTCACTTTGGTTGTTCGGTTTTTTAAGTATTGCAACAAGGTTCTGTGCATCCGAAACATTTTCACCCTGCACCATCCTCATAAGAAAAGCTACCATTAGCAACCATCTGTTTGGTAAAATTCAGATTAAAACGAAGCAGACATAAGTCCAAGCTGATATCATACATTCTTTCATATTATCCTTGCATTTCTTCAATTTATTTTGCATAGAAGGCTTTCTGTTAGTTCCTTTTCTTTGACTAGGCAGATTCTGCAACATCGGTCATTTTTTAGAGTTTGACAGATGGGATACTCCATCACAAACATTGCAGATATCCCAACACTGTATTTCATGCATCATAGGCTAGAATGCACTTGTAATAAGCAGGCGGGCTATTCGCCACATTTGTCATGGAGTATCAAATTATTGTTATTATTATTATTACTACTGTACTAGTGTGTCCCCGCGCTATGGACTGCTGCGTTAAAACCAATCAACTGCTGATACTACCCACTCAAACATACCCTAGCAGAGCCTGGCCCTACTCTTTAGCGAACAGGAATGTTTTCAGCTCTTTAAGAAACTTGAGCTCTGATTTCTTCAGCCGGAACTCCAGAGGGAGTTTGTTCCATTTCTGAGCAGGCAAGACACAAACGGAGTGACCTCCCATTCTTACTCTCCTGAACTTAGGTGCCAGCACCATCCCTGTCCCGCTAGATCTCAGTTGGCGGGTCGGGTGGTATGGCGTAAGCAGGTTGTGCAGGTAGAAGGTCCTTTCCTTTGCAGGATACGGTGGCCAACACAGAGTGCTTTGAATACCACACGTTCTCTGATTGGAAGCCAGTGCAGTGTTCTCAGAGCTCTCTTGGGCAGCATCAGAACCAAACGTGCCGCCGCGTTTTTTCACGCGCTGCAACCTCTGTAAGCATCTGGCACTGGCTCCCAAATATAGGACATTGCTGTAGTCCAGCCTAGATGTAATTAGTGCATGGACCATGGCTTTACTCGCTGTCACTGGCAGATAGTCCATTGTCTTCCTAAGGACCCTCATCGTGCCAAAGCATGTGCCTGCCACTCGTTTGGTGTGGTAGTCGAATGAGATCTTGTCATCGATCCACACCCCTAGGTTTCTCACTTGATTGCTGGGATTAGGTAAAGGACCCAGTGCTGTAGGCCACCATGCCGAAGTCCACACTGACGGAGCTCTGCCCACAATCAAGACCTCTGTCTTGTTTCCGTTCAATTTAAGACAGTTGCTGGCCATCCACGCCGCCAGTTCCTGCAGACATGATCTGAAATTGTCAGCTGCCTGCTCCTTCAGCTGGGTCAGTGCCACCACTAGTTGCGTGTCATCTGCATATGTCACGACTTCTAGCTCAAATTTTTCTACAATCTCGGCCACAGGAGTTACATATAAATTGAAGAGGGTAGGGCTAAGGCTGGACCCCTGGGGCACCCCCTGCTTCAGGCAAATTGGGTTAGATAGAAAAGTGCCCTGTGCCACCTGGAAACTACGGTCCGACAAAAAGGACTCCAGACATTTCCATGCCCTCTCAACTACTCCTCCTCTCCTTAGACAATGTCATAGCGTGTGATGGGCTACTGTGTCGAATGTGGCACTGAGATCCAATAGGATCAGTGCCGCCGTGTGGCCTTCATCAGCATGTTTCCGCAAGGTTTCTGTGGCTAACAACAATGCTGACTCAGTGGAATGGAATGCACGGAAGCCCGATTGAGTGGGATGGAGCAGTCTGTTGGCCTAAATGTGGGCTGTCAACTGGTTATTGACAGCCTTCTCCGTGATTTTGGCAAAGTATGGTAGGAGTGAGATGGGGCGCAAATTCTCCATTTTCTCCATACTGATATTAGGTTTTTTTTTCAGGGGGAGCACCACGGCCTCCTCTCAAGCTTTCGGAACCCTGCCTTCCTCAAAGGAGAGCTCTAGTAAATATCTTATATAAGGCTCCAGAGTCTCCACACTCCCTCTCAGTGTTTTAGGGGTTGCAGGGTCTTTCGGGGAGCCTGACTTGATACTGCCTGCTATGGAGCAAATGACCTCCCGAGAAGGAACTGTTAAGATTTTGAGGCAGTCCATGCTTGCCACATTGGTAGAAATATCGCCTCCCGGATGGCCTTCTCTGGCCGCTGCCGGAAATGAGGAGTAGATCTTCTTTACCTTTTATGAGAAGAACTCTGCTATCCAATTACAGGACTCCACTAGCCCAGTCACAGGAGCCGTAATACTAGAGAGATTGGAGATCTCTTCGTAAACTGAGAACAGCTCCTTCACTGAATTGTCTGCTCCCTCTATCCTGTTACAATAATAGGATTTGCGTGTTTTCCTAATTAAGGCATGATATTCTTTCAACATGCTTTTGTGAGCCACCCTTTCTCCCTCGAAGAACCCTCTCCTCCATTGCCTCTCTAGACGTTTACAATCCGCTTTCTTGCCCCGAAGTTCCATCCCCAACCACGGGGCGGACTTGGACTGCCTCCTTGGTGCATTATTCGACCGAGGCGCCGTGCTGTCCAGTGCCTCCGAGATACGTTTGTCCAGCGCCGTGCAGGCTGCCTCAATTCCCCAACCTCCTGGGGCCCACCATGATTTAGGACCTTATTTAATGCCTCTATAGAGAAGTTTGCCCTGTTCCTACTACTGGTCTTTGTTCCCTGCTTGCTCTGGCTAGGGATTGCGGGTGTTCCTGCACTAAAAGAGATCAGAAAGTGGTCAGACCATACCACAGGTGTAGGGGGCTCAATGCGCAGCATCTCCCAGTTTGCAAATATCGGGTCCAGGAGATGGCCATGACAGTGGGTGGGCTTCTCTGATTTCAGAGTGAGTTGGAGTGCAGCCACTTCCTGCCTGATTTCCTGAGCCTCCATGTTGGTAGTCTCATCAAAGTGAAGGTTTAAGTCTCCCAACAGAAGGAATCTCTCATACCTGACAGCTGGCTGAATTACATTTTCTACCAAGCTAGCAGCGAAGCGCGCCCCTGGTCCCGTGGTCTATAAACCAGGAGTCCCTTGAGAATGTGATTCTTAGATGCTGAGATTGTTAAAAGACCTGATTCGCTATCTGCAACGTCCGCCCTCTCTTGTGTGCACTGGATCTCGTGCTTACATATTATGGCAATCCCACCACCCCTACCCGCCGTTCTGTCAATTCTGCTGATTTCATAACCATACCGGAGAGCTTCTAAGATTTTGGGTGTTGAGGTGTCATCAAGCCACGTCTCGGTAAGGAATAAAACATCCACCTGCTTGTCTACCAGATGGTCATGTATTTCCACCCGATGCTTCCTTAACGATCTGCAGTTGATCAGGGAGAGATTGAGCGTCTTTCCCCTCTCTCTGCACTTCAGCTTGCGTTTTAAGGTGTAAGAGCAGTTAGTGCAGGTTTTACCCTGGTTTTCCAGGCTAATCCTATGCTTCTCCCCCAGTCTGGGGCATAATCTTTGAAGGTGTTGGGCACTGTAACGGATTAAAGAAATTGAACCGGCAGGGGTGGTGGCCCCTGGCCCCGTCCGGTCGTGGACGGGCGCAGATGGGCTTGCCTTTGGCGCGCCAAAGGCGCGCCCACTGCGCGCGTCTGCTTCGCGCCCTGACTGTAATCCGGTTTTATGGGGAAGGCAGGCCGCTCTAACACCACCCGCCCCTGCCGCCGGAAGTGCCTCCTCCCCCCACAACAAACAGGATTCTCCCGCAGTGGACCGGGGAAGGGCAAGCTAAGTTCCCAACCTTAAATGTAACAATTCACACAAACACCGCAACTTGTTATCTAATTAAAAAACTTAAACTGGAACATATGTATAATTTAAAACAGGTTGTGCAATATAGGCAAGATAGCAGCAATAAAGTTAGGTTGTTTTCCTTACGATCGCGCGTCCGCTGTGCACCCTGGCCCCTAAACTCTAAATGATGCCCTAGTTAATTTAAAACAAAAAACTCAGATTCTGATCATTCTGCACTCAAATGCTGATGGCTACAGTTATGGGATCATTCAAAATGTGCATATGACTTTTTTATTCAAATCGTCTTTATTAATAATCTGACTCATTTTCTAACTGTTTAGGTTGTACAGTGGGGAATGTCACATATCAATAGTTTCTTCAGCACTTATCCATTGTTAATCTGTGCTCTAGACCGATTGCTCTTCAGTTTTCTGAGATAGGTTCTGTAACAGTGTCCACAATGGCTCAGATGGGAATAGAGCCCACATTAATCTATTTTCTGCATGATTTGCACAAGGACCTTTCAGCTTGTGTTCGATATTGGCCTAATTGTGAATGCACACAGCACTTTAAATTGAAGCATGGGGTACGCCAGGGCTGATTCTTAGCATCTTTTTTTTTTTACATTTTAAACAGCTAGAATAAGTACTGATTGACCCTCAGTTGGATGTCCCCAAAGCTGGTGGCCATTCAATCCGTGCTCTGCTTTATGCAGATGACACTGTTTTAATTGTTTGGACGGCCAAGGGATTACAAAGACTTGACCTTTCCACAAATTTTTCTAAACCACACATGATTAATTTTGGCCCACCCGAAACAAAAACTATGAAATTTACAGCAGAAGGTCACGATTTTAGTCAGGTTGATAAGTTTTGTTATTTAGGTGTTCAATTAGACTATGGTCTTAATTGGCATTCGCCTATTATTCATAACGTGACATCTTTCAACAGGGCTACGTTTAACATAGGTGCTTTTTCTCATTGGCTTGTGCGCACCCACATAAAATCAGTCTTGGAAAGTTTGAAGGCCAAGGGCAATCCAATAGCCAGCTATGGACGTAGTATCTGGGGTTATGGACCTGTCTCTCCAATTCAAATGGCGGAAAATAAATTCCTTGGGGGCTATTAGGGGTTTCACAAAGCAAAGCATACCCTACGAAATTGTGCATGAAGAGTTGGGCTTGAGCTACATCACTGACCAGCTCCGACTATGTTGCGTAAAGCTCTGACTTTCAGTTTGGACAAAGGAGGAGTTAGGTCTCAACAGAGGGATCACGCAAGATTGCATGAATATGGATAAGCTTTCCTTGATTCTCTGGATGGCTTATATCTCCTCTAACATGATCTCTCTAGGGAGACCTGAACTCTATACCAATCCAAGTACCATAGTTCAATTCGATTTTAGATGGGTCACTGAAGCGTTCAGAAACAAGATGGCAGCATCGTGAGGCCATAGCACTACACAAACATTCAGTGTGTCACACGATACTGGTGAAAAGGGTTAGCGGTCTGGAGCCCTAGCTGACCTGGAATTTGGTTTACCATCAACAACGTCTACTGACATGCTTTAGGCTTAATTTACCCCTGGATCTATTACCTTCTAATCATGGCTGCTTCAAGGATTCGATGATGCCCTTGTATGACTGTGATAACGTTTCAGCTAATGATACCTTACACATTGTCATGATTTGTTCGAAACTGAACCATTTGCGATCTACCTCACGCACTCACTTTTTAAGCCTATGAATTTTTACCCAAGTTAGACCTGCATTATTGTATGTACAGTTTTTAAGCACATGTTTTATGTTACCTCTCGGTGGTTTTAAAGCAAGGGCAATTTTAACTTGTGCTGATCTTTGTGCTCTGTTTTATACTGTGTCTGTCTTTCAGGATTGTATTCTTAAAATGGAGTAAAGAATATTGATGATGGTTCCAGAGTTAACAGTGGATTTGGAACTCACACTTTTCTGTTGTACAGAATGGGCCTCATGATGTAGATTTACTATTTGCACTGATACCAGTCTTGTCCACCTAAACCATTCTTGTTCTCCATTTCCCAGGCAGGGGTGGTACTATCCCAATTCTTGTTCTTCTCCTTCATAGCAGTAGTAGAGCATCACAATAGGTTGGACCAAACTCATCCCTCAATCCCCCTATCAAGAGCTCACCAACCAGCTGGAGGTGCGATCAGACGTAGACTTTGTCTGGATATGCTGCAAATCCTGTTACAGAGTAAAACACCTCGGTAGGGCCATCAAATACATTTGTATTGCAAAGGGCATCTTAAAAGGGATGTGGTTGCATAGTACACAACTTGCCATAGTATTTATAACTCTTTATGCACATAACAGGTTCTGGACACATTAACCTTTAGTGTCTAATGCCCACATGCATCAAGCATTTTTGGAGTCGCAAACGGTGCGATTCCTTAAAATCGGTCGTTTGCGATTCCAAGAATGCTTTTTGAGATGCATCATTTATTTTTGTTGAAAATCGCTAATTTTACGATTTTCTAAAATGCGATTGCATTTAAGGAATCACAATTTTGCGATTCCTTAAATGCAATGCATCATTCTTAAAAAAAATGCGAATTTAAAGATTGCAAGTGCAAATTACCACGAGGTTGAACCTCGTGGTAATTTGCGAAAAAAATTTAAAATGCTCAAATTAGCATTTTAAACACTGTCATGTTACAGACAAACATGTCCTTAGGACATGTGTGTGTGAAACATCCATTTTAAAATACATTTCAGGGGTGCAGGGGGGGGTCCTTTGGACCCCCCCCCTTCACCCATGGAATGCATCAACATTTTGCGAATTCCAATTTGTGAATTCGCAATTACCATTGATTCCTGTGGGCCTTTTGGCTCATAGGAATCAATAGGAATTGCGAAATCGCAAATTGGAATTCGCATAATATTTGCGATTCGGTAAAAATTGTGATTTTTACTGATTCGCAAATATTATGCACTTTCAATAATACATCCCGTTTTGCGATTCCTTATTTGCGATTCGGTAAAAATCGCTAATTTGGAATCGCAAAACGGGAGTTTGATGCATGTGGGCAATTGACCTTTGCAGCCAAGGCTTGTTTTAACATACTGTTTGCTCTCTCTATGACCCTGTTTGAACTGTGCCTAAAGAGATGTGAAAATTGGAGACTTGCTCCAACCTTAGCAAATGTCTTTCTAATACCTTAGTGGCAAAGCTGAGCCTTGATCAGAATGAAATTTACAAACTCAATTATTTAGCCTAACAATTATTTCATGATTGCCTAATTCGCAGCCTGCCATTGAGGCCACGCCACATGAAACGCATGCACAAGTCTACTGCTACTAATATATAGTTATACCTGTCTACTGAATTGGACTGACATGATCAAGGTACAACATTAGGAAGGATGCGCTGCTTTTTCAAACAGAGTGGGTCGGAGGGTCTAACGATTGTAGAATGTTTACGTTTTTCCAATGTGTTGCTTGTTTTGTCACCAATGGCCACCAGTAACACTGCTGTAGTAGGTGTAATGTCACAGCAAAGCCTTTTCCTTTGTGGGTGACATTTATGAAGTTTATTCGATAAGACTTATTCAGTATGTAGCTCTCACTTACTTTAGATATGTTACAGTATGAAGCATATCTTATAGCAGGAAATAATGAAGGTTTTTACTGTGCGATGATTGGAATGCTGAGTTTATGTCCAGATTGATCTTGGTTTTCGTCCAGGTCATCGCTGCTACTTTACTAACCTAACCCTGTACAGCAGATTGTGCAGCCTGTCTTATAGCATAATTGACTCTGGAGTGAAAACCTTTACTCTGGTGTGCCAGCATGTGGTGGACCTCCACCAATAGAAGCTGTCGTCGGAGGGTAATTATCAAAGTCCAGTGCTCTTGTATTGTTTCTCTTGTGGTTCTTTGTAAACATTGGTCTCTCAATGCTTCAAATCAACAATGTATTCCTGTACATAAATTGGATACGATTAAGGTAGGAGCTGATTTGTCCAATTTAATCAAAGCTAAGAAGAGCACATTTAGTTTTGCAATTAGTACAGTTGAATCACCCAGGGATTTCACATGTATATTTTCAATTTTAAATTCGAAACCCTCGAATCTTCCTCAAGATGCTGGCCCAGTTGTGGAATTTAGCTGTTACTTATCTGTCGCAGCCTGTGCTGATCAGTATATACAATGTCATGCATGATGAGCATGTGCCTTGCACATGTGGCTTCAGCAATTACCTCTCAAAGTTATACAGTCACTTGTGTCTTTAATGTAGGAGCATACTCAAAATGTACATCTGATTTGAGGCCCTCTGTATCCATTAGACATGCAATGAACATGAGTTTTAAATGCTTGCTCTAGTGGCAGCTTCCAAGGATGGCATTGGTGTCAGTGTAATTAGTTTCTGTCCTTTGGTTGGAGGTCACTCCTTTATGACTGCAGTCTGTAATGCAGTGAGTATCTTCCCTAGCATAGCAAATCACTCATCTGCTGGGGTGCATTTCTGTCATGTATAGGTTAATAGGTATGGTTTATCCTTAATTGTAAAAAATACATGTGTATTTGGGTTGAATAAGTACTACTCTAATCACTAAGTTTAGTGTATTATCTTGTGCTTGTAAATGTGCCGTTTTACACATGCCTCTCTGTAAGTCTCTGTGTATTTGTGCATGTTAAGGCCTCTAATCTCTTATGGAAAATGAAGGTGTGATCAGCTCATGTAAAAAACACACTCGCTCAGCATATTGTTATAAATATGGCTTGTCAAAATTCCGGATTTTAATTAATACTTGTAATACCCTATCAGGCACATGCATCAAGCGATTTAGAAGTCGCAAAAATAGCGAACCGCAAAAAATAGCAATTGCGATCGCTATTTACAGTGATGCAATGCACCAACCTTATTTTTGCGAAAATGTGTACAGTTTTGGAAAAATAAGGAATCGCTAAATTATTCTGAGAAAACCATTGTGATTTCTCATTTGCGATTCTCAAATAATCGCAAAAAATGCATGAAAAATCGCAAATTGCGATTTTCATAGAAATCGCAAAATTGCTATCGCAATTTAAGAAGGGACACAATCAGGTGGTAAACATGAGTGCAAATCAGAAACAGCTGAAGAGCAACAGAAACTGATATAAACACACCCGCAATGAGGTTCCAGAATCCAAAATGGCCGGGCTGTACCTGATGGCTTGGAGGATGTGGCTGCAAGCTGCTCAACAGAGAGGGAGGCAAATCAATGAGCGCATCTTCAGAGTACGCATAACTTTGCTAGGACAGGAGGAGGACGAAATATATGATAAGTATAGGCTGAATGGCCAAATGATACATGATCTAATCAAAGAATTGGACCCCATCCTGCAACGACAGACTCATAGGACCAATGCAATTCCAACGCATGTCCAGATTTTATGTTGCCTACATCTACTGGCGTCAGGCACTTTTCAGGTAGTAATTGCAGTAGCAGGAGGTGTGTCGCAAAGTGCATTGTCACGAATCTTTGAAGCGTTCGTTGATGCCAAGATGGTCCGGATACACACACACATAAGTTTCCCTACCACAGCCCATGAAATTGCAAAGACAAAGCAGAAGTTTTACCAATTTGCTGGCTTCCCCCAAGTACTGGGTTGTATTGATTGCACCCATGTGGCTACATGTCCCCCTGCAGCTCAGGAATATTTGTATAGGAATAGGAAATGTTATCACTCCCTCAACATTCAGGTTGTGTGTAATGCCAAAAACATCATTACAGACATTGTGTCACAATTTCCTGGCAGTGCACATGATTCATATATCTTTAGGCAAAGTGGCATTCAGACCCGTCTGGAAAGGGGAGAGTTTAGAGAGGGACATTTGCTAGGTAAATATGTGCAATACATCATTCCATTCCTTGTATAAATGTAAATGTTAAACAACTACTGACAGCCTTTCATACCTCACATGTAGGTGACAGCGCATACGCCTTGCGAAATTACCTGATGACACCATATCTCATTCCTGCCACTGTCGCACAAAGGAGATACAGCGCAGCACATATCTCAACAAGGAACGCGAACATTTGGGCTGCTGAAGAGCCGATTCAGACGCCTTCATAAGACCGGAGGAGCAATGAAATACAATCCCGTAAAATGCTGCAAGATAGTGGTAGCATGTGCCATGCTGCACAACATAGCGACAAAGGGAGGTTTGGAAATGGAGCTGTCTGACCGTGACTCGGAGGATGGGAACCAACAAGTGCAACACCACCCTGTCCTACAAGGATCAGGTGCAGCAGAAGGGCGCAGGCGCAGATTGGAGATTACACAGAATTACTTCTAAGGTAAGTAATGATGACACAAAAACAGTACATGCTATGAAAAGTATACTTTATGTGAATGAATCGTGACCAGGGAACTGAAGCAAACTGTCAAAGTGACTAATGTCACAAGACTCTTGGCGAAAAACAATAAATCTAACATTCCAAAGAAATCTACTTGAAAGTCAGTGATTAGGTCACATCGTAGCAATGGTTACGTCACCATTTTAGGCCAAATTTAAGCATGGGAGCCTAGCGTTTTTTCCCTCGAACACCCAGACGTCTGTCTGCGGCAGCATCTTCTTGCCTTACGTTGGTAGTGGATGGGGTGGCGCTGCGTGTATTGCGTCTCACTGCACTTGAAACAGGCATTGTTATACTGCTCAGGCTTGAGGCACACTCACTGCTTTCTTCCTGTGCAGTCATGTTCACTCTGCTGGTGGACGCATTCATCATCTCTACCGCATTTGTCACTTGATCTAGTGCTTTGGCAACATCTCCACTCCAATGACACATTTTGGTCTGCATTGTCACAGATCTACGCACCAGCAGTGTTGTGGGTGTGGCCAGCCTATTGTTTGACTTTCCTTGCTGTTTGAGCTGCTGCATCAGTTGCCGGTGCTGTCTATTGCGCGATGCATGCCCCTCCTGCATGACCTTTGTCAATTCCTGGACACTACTGGCCAGTACTTCAATGTTGCCTGACATCTTAGCTATTTCCTCCTTCACTAATCGAGTGTTCTTGCCCTGCAGGCGATATGAACGGAGCATCTGTCCCTCCAAGCCACCCCAGATCGGAATTGTCAACTCCACCTGCTGTGGTCTGCGTGCTCTGCGTCTTCTCCGTTGCAATCTGCGATTGCCTCTCCGTATCTGTGTTGGTGTGGGTGTGGCGCTAAATCTTTGACGTACACTGACCACAGGTGCAGCACTGGCCTCATCATCAGACGCCATGGGACGCAGTGTTGGGACAGGTGATCTACGGGAATGAGGCACACGTGACTGGGTAGTTGGTAGAGCTGGTGTGTCCTCATGTTCTGATGCGCTGCTGTGGTGCATTTTCAGACCATCACTGTCCCCGGCCTCATCACGTTCTGCATCTGTGAGGTTAAACAGTGCAAAACAGCATCAATGTATGCTTGTGAGGTTATGTCACAGTTCACAATTAATACATTTTATGTTCATTTGAACATCTGCTTCACTATTTAAAAATAGTTTTTGGCATGTGTGTGTGTGTGTGTCATTGTAACTACTTGGACTGACTACAACTCCCATGATGCACTTCCCTTAGTAATGGAATTCTAGTATATGCTATACAGTGTGCACTTGCGCCTTGGTGAGCTGACATCCTGACTTCAGTAATTTGGACAATATACACATGCATTCCTCTTACCTTCAGACATGTGTGCAGCTCCTGAGGTGTCCAGCTGCGTGACTCCAACAACAGCTTCTGGCTGGATTGTGGACTCCACCAATTCCTCCATGGGAGTGTTTCCAGTGTCTGGTGGTGTGCCCCTCCTGTCTTATGTGCCTCCTTCAAACGGTCTGCAATGCGTGCCTTGGCCCGACTGCGCAGGTCATACCATCTATTTTTTAATTCCTCTGTGGTACGGTGAGTCACCCCAATGGCATTTACTCGATTCAGAATCCTGATCCATATCTTCCTTTTTTCCTGCTCAGGAACCTTCAGTGAAGCTTTTCCAAACAGCTTGTCATTGCTGTGCACTACACCCTCAATTAAGGTTTCTATTTCTTTCTCAGAGAATTTAACTTTTCTTTTCCTTGCACTTTGGCTGTCCTCTGCTGGATTTTCATGCTCCAATTTAAAGTTCTTTTCAGGTGTACTCAGTCTCTCTCACTCTCACTCTCCTCTGCTCCCAGAGCCAGCTCCCTCCTCCCCCTGAGCCTCAGCACTGAAAAATAGGCTTGGACAGCATACTTCCTGGTTCTGATGTCATCAACATGCATCAATGTGCGACCCCGGAAATTGCTAAATCGCAATTTGCGAAATCGCATATTGCGAGTTCGCAAACACAAGAAATCGCTATTAATTCGGCGATTTTAACCGAATCCTTATTTTTTCACAATTTTCATGATGCATCGCATTTTGCGATTCCGTATTTGCGAGTCCTTAAAAATCGTAAATAAGGAATCGCAAACTCATTTAATGATGCATGTACCTGTTGGTGAATAGGGGAGCTTAAGAGCCCCAGAATTCTCTAACATCCCAAGTGTGAATTGTTTTTCATCTCTGGATAAATCATGCCCTAAACAAATTACATTCTAAAAGCATAGTTTGGATTTCCTGAAATCAAGTTTTACCCTGCTTCTTTTAAAACTGCAACTGCACTGCCTATATGCGGCAAATATTTTTACAAATCATCATCTGTTATTTATATGTTATCAGTATAAGAAACCCAAATTTCATTATTATATTTAAATATTCCTGCTACAAATACTTCAGGGTTATTTACACACCCCCTTGGCAGTCAGGTAAAACTGAATTGGACTCCTCCTAGTATACAGAAAGTTAAATAATATGATTCGGGTGCTAGACATTATGTAAAAATCTATTTTCTCTATCTAAAGTGGTTTATATTTTTGCAATTTTTCTGCATCATTTATTAGGTGCTGTTTGCATTCTGTGAGAGATACAAATAACATAGTTTTAAGATGAATTTGAATCCATAAAAGAACTACAATTTCCTATGACGTCACTTTGTAGTTCTTTACGACGCAAGTCGAGAGTGACAAGCTCTTTCAAATTAATTTCAGCTGTTGACAATGTCGCATTTAATAGCCTGACCAAACTCCCTGGACGTCACCTCCATCTCCAGCTTGGTCAGAGCTCGAGGCAACAACGGACAGGTGAGGTCCGGGGCATGCGAGACGTGACTTGGGATGTGGCCTGGCAATGTGTATTCATCTGGGTGTTCTTTGGTATGCCGTAAAGTTAGATCCATCAGGCTCCCTTCCATTTTAGAGGGCTATTTACTTCTTACAAAAATAACAGTTTTTCTTTATTTATTTATTTTTCTGACGGCTTGATTAAGATCACGTTTGTCTAACTAAAATGTATAGGTGTTCCAGAACTTGTTTTCACTGGTACAGTTATGACAGTTCTAGTGACGCTTGACTCTTATAGCTGACATTAGACATTGGAGCCGTTATATAGAAACTCTTTAAGTGAGGTGGTTCTTGTTTTGAGCTTTGGTTGCGTCGACATCAGAGCAAATAAGTATAATACCAACATGATGCTTACTCACATATTAATTAGTCATCTTTATACCCTGCCTTTTCACTATATTTTCATAGGGCTGCCAGCCCATACCAAACATCTCAGTAGCAATCTGACTTGACTGATCAGATGACAGTACAAAGTCACTTTGGCAGACAAACAGTAGGGTAATTTGAGAGGATGAGTTATGAAATTTGACATGGTTGTTCTGGTAGAACCATTTTTATTCGTCCCTCTTCCCCCCGTTTTCTCTGTCAGACCGGGCCATATTGACCTGAGTTGTTACCAGGCGAGGTGAGGTCCAGTCCTTGTATCACACGCGTGAGCAAAATAATTTTTCTATTTGGTTTATATTTCAAGCAGAAAGTTATTGTGAGGCTATCAATTAACATATACCTCTTATTTATTTCAATTGTTAAGATTCTATACACCTCTTTATTTATGTCATTTATGAGTACCACTATCTGTATTTCTTTCTACAGGTATCCTCTGCATCTCGTCTATATGGAGGATTTGCAACTATAGAGGTTGTATTAATTCCAACCCATATATGTGTGTTTTTCTATTTATTCTTTATCATGGATCATTGCTTTTCACACAAGTTGTTCTATGCAGTAGCAATATTACAAACAGTTAAGTCCTGGAAAAATCCTTTGACCATCTGTCCATAAGGCTGAAAAATGTCGACCGACTCTACAAGCAGCTATTATTGAAACTGCTTTTTTGCACTGTTTTTAAGTAAGGACTACAGGAGATACCATAATAAAGTTTTTTTTCTCTTGTATGTCCTTTTTTACTCTCACTAATACATTTGCACTGCACATATAATTTCCACCCAAATTCTCTATGGTGAGTATCTGGTTGATCCCGGTGTGATCTTTTCACTCTTTCTTACATGACCCGCCTTGAGGATACTACCCACCTTATTTCCCTCTATGATCAAGAGGGTTAGTGGAAGGTAGGATGGATACCCAAATGATGATAATGATCACCTTAGTGAGTGATGGGAATCCAACCACTTTCAAGGATTGCTTTACTCTTTAACTCTATATATTGTCTTGTGGTTACTTGTGATAACAGAGGTGTCCAGTGATTTTTCTCCTTTATAGGCAACTAGTAGATCAGACCTCAGATTATGTATATGTTTTCTGATCTGTCTCTTTCGATGTCGAATCAATGTATACTTCCATTCAACAGGGTGAGATGTTGGACACTACTGCTGCAATCTTAACTGAGACAGACCTTGGCTCAATACCTCCGGTTCACTTCCTCATGGCATGTGCGCAACTGGCTATGAAGGACAATTTCTTCAAATTTGAGGAGACTATCTATCTCCATACCTCCAGGACCAGTATGGGCAGTGCTTTTGCTCCTAGTCTGTCCAACCTTTATGTCCACTCATTTCAGCAACAACACGTTCTCACATCGAGTAATCCCTTCCATGAGTCGATTCGGCTCTGGAGGCGTTATACCGATGACGTGCTTGTGGTGTGGCGAGGTAGCCCAGAGTCCGTAGTACAATTCCAACAATGGCTGAATACCAGGAACAATTTCCTTAAATTTACAGTTGAGCTTGAGAAAAACAGAATAGCGTTTTTAGATCTTTCCATCTTTGCTATCCCTACAGGGCTAGAAAGTGAAAAATATTGCATGTCCATGGCCTGCACTTCATTGCTCTGTTATGATAGTCAACATCCCAAATCATTGCGGGATAATCTGCCATACGGACAATTTCTCTGTGTCCGGAGGAACTGTTTTACTATGAGCAAATTCAATGAACATGCGATGAACCTAGCTGACCAATAAAAAGACAGGAAATATCCCAAAAAACTAATCAAACGCTGTTACAAACGTGCTACTAATAATAACCGGAGGCTTTACTTGAGCCACCTATGGAGAAACCTCCTTTGGGATGACTCACTTTTGTTAATACTTACGGCACCCTGACTAACGGTATGCAGAGATGTGTTCGAAAAAACTGACAGATCCTAAATAGCTGTACTGAGAAGATTCCTCTCCCACTGTTTTCACTGAAAAGAGGGACAAATTTACGGGACAAACTGGTACACACTCGCCCCTTAGTGCTAAGGGAGAGGGGGGCCACGCGGCGCCCCCATGCTCGTGACAGAACCGCTCCGTCACAAGCCTCAAGTGGGCTGTGCTTGTGACGGAACGGTTCCGTCACGGCCCCGCCCGCTTAATAGAATGCGCTGTGCAGGCGCAGCGAGCGGGCCGTGACGGAACCGTTCCGTCACCAGCACAGCCCTCCCGAGGCCCGTGACGGAACGGTTCCGTCACGAGCATGCAACGGGTTTGACTGCGCAGTGATACAATAGGTTTAAATGATGCTATACTATGGGTCTCACTGCAGAGATAGATTATTTAGGCCTAGAATCGGTCTTTGGCTCCATTTTGAAAATGATGACACTGTATATGAAAGACACCTTGTTAGAAATGGGATTTCTGGTTGGCGAAGGCTTGCGCCAAAGCCAGGTAGAAACCACCACTATAGTTAGGGCAAGGGAGTTACACGCCAAGATAACCCCTGCTCAGCCCCTTGGCAACGTGACACGAGTAGTAAGGCTGATCCCGGAGGCAATGTGTAAAGCATTTGTGCACTCACCCTCCAGCAACAACATCCAAGGCCCCCCGCAAAAGGAATTCAACACAAGGTTATATCAAAAATAGCCTTTGTATTCTCAAAACATATTAGAATAATAATCACATGATGTACAGTGTGGCAACTGGCACGGGCAATATTTACAAGGGACTATGTACATCTGACAGGACCACATGGACCACTGTCAGCATCAGCACTTGGTAAAAGTGAACTAAATCATAAACATACAAGTAAAGTAGGTCATAGAACGTACAGTCAGTAAACACTGGTAATCACCGCACTTTGAAACAGTCTGTGCCACGAAATCCATCATGCACAGTATCCCACAAGTCTAAATACATTAGTCCCTCACCACCAAGTAAACCTTACACTAGGGGCGTAAATCACACAGGGAAGTATAATCTCCCTAACTTAAACCTAAACAGGTAAAACAACCTCCTATGCATCAATCATATCTAGAGGCATCAAACAGGATGTGAAAAACATACTATACACAGTACACTTCCTAACACCCGAAGCATTAGCACATAAATCACATCTAGCACATAAATCACATTAGGGCCTGCACCCTATAAATGTAACAACCCCCTGGCCAACTGGCCATCTAGGAAGGGGCTCAAATGCCCTATGTCCATAGAGTCAGGGCTGCTGCCTAAACAGCGGAGGTCCAGGTTGCGCCACTGTGCCAAGCCTGAACTTTACAGCTGCCCACTACTTGCTGGGCAGCTGGAAACAAGAACTGAGAGGCCTAAACGCTGAAGCTGGCTCTAAGTGCTGTGCAGCTGGGGAAGGCCAAAGTAGGGTGAGGGAGTGCGTCTCACTCCTGGGTTCACAAGCACAGGTCCCCTGAAAGAAACGCTAAACGGTGCAGCTGCGAACTACCTGCTGGGCAGCTGTGAATCAGCAAAACTGTGGCATGGGCTCTCACTAGCCTTTCAGAACAGGGTGCGCCAAAATGTTGGAGCCCTCTAGGCTCTATAACAATACTGCGGCACAGGTTGGAGCCATCTAGGTTTTAGATCAGATAAAATGCATTTTGGGAGCCCTCTAGGCTCTGAATCAAAATCTGCCCAAACGCTGGAGCCATCGAGGCTCTTTAGAACAAATTAGGAGCAACACTTGCCCCCTGGAGCCTACTGGCCCCTTAAAAAAATAAATGCCTCCAAGCCCCTCACAGGGACTTTGAACAACTAGGCACGGGCACCCCGGGGCTCTCTGTACCCCACCCGGGGGCCCTATGGGGAACAAGGCATGTTGGTGCGGCCCAATATCAAGCGGGCCGCTCAGTACTGCTTGAGGATCACTTGGGCACTCTCCCCCCTACCCTCCGGACCACTTTACACACGGGCTGTGCTCCGGAGGTGATGGGGGGCGCTGTCTTTGTCTGGTAGTCTGCCGGGGCTCTCCCTCGCTCATGGGAGCCCCAGCGGACGTTATCACAGCAGCGTGCGGGGCACTCTCTCCCGAGAGCCTGGCTGACGGCGGCTGCATTTTTCTGTGGCGCGGGGCTTCTCTTTACCTCTGGGAGCCCCGCGCTGCCATCGGTCCTCACGACGGCGTAGCACGGCTTCCCCCCATGGCAGGCGGAAGCGGAAGTTGAACTCCCCAGGCCCCGCCTACAGTCAAGCGGCGCGGGCCTGGCTTCCTGTGTTTGCCACGGGCCGAATCACGGGTTAGGCACCCTTGGTAAAAGAAACAAAATGGGGTGGGCACCTGCTAACGCTCCCATAAAACGAGATGGCACCCGTAGTATAAATAATTCAATAAGCGGGGTGGGCACCCGCGCTGCCATCCATGAATGCAGCAATGAGGGGCAGGCTCCCTCAATAACCGGGCAATTAAAAATAAAGCGCTTACGAGGCACTGGGGGCACAGCAACCATCAAGCCCCCAGGGGAGGACCCCTAGAGCAAAGGATCCCAGCAGTCCTGGGCATCAGGAGGGGCCAGCACACAGGGCACTCCAGCAAGGAGAGAGCCCCCATGGCGTTCCCTCCTGGGCCCCACTAGCAGCAAGCCCCCTCCTGTTAGGATCCAAGCAGGAACTCCAGGTATCCAGGCATCCAGGGGCAGAGCAGGGCCCAGGGGCCAGCGCACAGGGCCCTCCAGCAGGGAGGCAGACCCCATGGCGGTCCCTCCCGGACCCCACCAACAGCACGCCCCTGGTAGATTCAAGGAGCAAAGACAGGAACATTTTACATGAGGTTACAGCCTCTTTTTATACACACATTTCCTTTGTCTCCAAAGGTGCAGGCAAGGGGCGAACCAGATGCAACTGGTTCTGGAACACTTTGTTTTTCTCAGCCCCTCGGCCTATTCACAGGATGGGACAGGGACATCAGACACACCACAGGGGGTGGAGCCTGCATTGTGGAGGGAAGGCCCAGCTCTATTCAGGTCCCAGGTGCACTCCTCCCTCCCATCAACATTCAGATCTCTCCATTCACCACAGGGGCGGACCCATCCTGACTCCTGGAGCCAGGCACACCAGCCAGCTCCAGCCAATCACAAGCCAGGCAGTCAAATCACATTCACTGCACAAGACATGCCAATTTCTAGAAGTGGCACTTCCACACTACACACATTAAATTTGCACATATCATTGCGCAGCATTCAATCTCACGTGTCCGTTCATACTAAACCCGCCCCTGCACTCCGCCCACACATCAGGAACTACCATGGGCACACATATCCGCCATGCATTCCAATGGGAGGACAGGCCAGTCTCATCGCAAGCACTCAGACTGCGCACGCACATTACACTGGGACACAGTGTCAAAGTGCGCAAAGACTAGTAAGCACCATAATTACATCATATTCAAAGGCAAAAAGATCAGGGGTGAACCTGCCAAAAGGGCCTAGTCCAACACACCTAATGACAGACGGCTTACTGATGATGATTAGCATCTAACCATCTAACCAGACAGGTTAGGATTTGCCATTGTCTACATGCATATTCTGAAGAAGTAATATCTTGATGAATTCCATCCACTCAGGATCCCCCACAGACCCATGCCCTCACCACATCTTCAACAAAGCAGACTCCGTCATTGCACCGCACCTCCGAGACGTCATCAACTGCTCCTTCAACTCCGCTACCTTCCCAGAAGACTGGAAACACGCCGAACTCACCGCCCTTCTGAAGAAACCTACAGCGGACCCCACCGAACTTAAAAATTACCGCCCCATCTCGCTTCTTCCATTCCCGGCCAAAGTCATCGAGAAAGCCGTCAACAACCAGCTCGCCGCCTTCCTCGAAGCCAACAAATCCCTCGACCCCTCACAATCTGGCTTCCGAGCAAAACACAGCACTGAGACCGCCCTCATCGCAGCAACCGACGACATTCGAACTCTACTGGACAATGGAGACACAGTCGCCCTCATCCTCCTCGACCTATCTGCTGCATTCGATACAGTCTGCCACAACACCCTTCTTCAGCGCCTCAATAACACCGGAATCCAAGGAAAAGCACTTGAATGGATCACCTCGTTCCTCACCGGAAGAACCCAGAGAGTCCGCCTTCCTCCATTCAAGTCCGAAGCCTCTGAAGTCATCTGCGGCGTACCTCAAGGATCCTCACTCAGTCCCACCCTCTTCAACGTATACATGAGCCCCCTCGCGGCCATCGCACGCCAACACAACCTCAACATCATCTCTTACGCGGACGACACTCAATTGATCCTTTCTCACACCAATGACCCCAGCACCGCCAAAACTAACCTACACGAAGGAATGAAAGAAGTCGCCGAATGGATGAAACAAAGCCGTCTGAAACTGAACTCAGACAAAACAGAAGTCCTCATCTTAGGCACATCCCCCTCTGCTTGGGACGACTCCTGGTGGCCGGAAGCCTTTGGAAAAGCACCCATCCCAACAGACCACGCACGGAACCTAGGTGTCATCCTGGATTCTTCACTCTCAATGAACAGACAAGTCAGCGCCGTATCCTCTTCCTGCTTCAACATTCTTCGCATGCTCAGAAAAACATTTCGCTGGATCCCCTCCGAAACAAGGAAAACAGTCACCCATGCTCTGGTCACGAGCCGACTGGACTACGGAAACACCCTCTACGCAGGTACCACCGCTAAACTCCAGAAGAAACTCCAACGAATCCAAAACGCCTCAGCCAGACTCATATTAGACATCCCACGCAACGAACACATCTCTGGTCACCTTAAAGACCTCCACTGGCTACCCGTCAATAAGAGAATCACCTTCCGACTGCTTACCCACGCACACAAATCACTCTACGACATCGGACCAGATTGCCTCAACTCTCGACTGTCCTTCTACACCCCCTCCCGCCAACTACGTTCTTCCAGCCAAGCCCTCGCCACTATACCTCGCATCAACAAGACCACGATGGGAGGCAGATCCTTTTCATACCTGGCTGCTAAAACATGGAACTCACTCCCCGCTTACCTTCGCCTCACCCAGAACCACCTAGAGTTCAGAAAGCAGCTTAAAACGTGGATATTTGACAAATAATCCCCCTCCCCTTCATAAGCGCCTTGAAACCCTCTGGGTATGTAGTGCGCTATACAAATTTGTTTGACTTGATTTGACTTGATGTCCCATGATACTGTAAGATACTAATTTCCAGATACAGAAACTGCAACTCCCTAAGATGGTGATATCATCCTGTTTCTGTTAACATAAACGGCATGGGTAATTAAACACGTTCACGCTTGTGACCATTGGTCCTGACAATAATATGAATTCAATCGTATTACATTTTGAAAATCTTTGTTATAAGGATTGCTGGGCTAAACAGGAGTAAGAGTTATTAGTTATAGAACCTTGCAATATGTTGCTGGTATTAGCGAGCGTTTGAATACATACGGAACTACATCTCCCAATGACGGTGACATTACTTTGTAGTTTTATATGACGGACGCATGTCGGGAGGGACAAGCTCTCTCCAATGAAGTGAGAGATACAAATAACATAGTTTTGAGATGTATTCAAATCCATAAAAGAACTACAATTTCCTATGACAATGATGTCACTTTGTAGTTTTTTACGACGCAAGTCGAGTGTGACAAGCTCTTTCAAATTGATTTCAGCTGTTAACACTGTCGCATTTAAAAGCCTGTCCGAACTTCCTGGACGTCACCACCATCTCCAGCTCGGTCAGAACTCGAGGCAACGATGGACAGGTGAGGTCCGGGGACATACAAGACGCGACTTGGGATGTGGCGTAGCAATGTGTATTCTTCTGGGTGTCCTTTGGTATGCCATAAAGTTAGATCCATCAGGCTCCCTTCCATTTTAGAGGGCTATTTACTTTTTATATAAACAACAGCATTTATTTCTTTATTTTTCTGATGGCTTGATTAACATCACGTTTGTCTAACTAACATGTATAGGTGTTCTAGTACTAGTTTTCCCGGTACAGTTAAGACAGCTGTAGTGACGCTTGACTCTTATAGCTGACATTAGCCTTTGGAGCCATTATATAGGAACCCTTTAAGTGACGCGGTTCCTGTTTTGTGCTTTTGTTGCTTCGACATCAGAGCAAGTAAATATAATACCAACATGATTCTTAATCACCTATTAATTAGTCATCTTTATACCCTGCCTTTTCACTATGTTTTATAGGGCTGCCTGCCCATACCAAACATCTCAGAAGTAATCTGACTTGACTAATCAGATGACAGTACAAAGTCATTATGAAATTCGACATGGTTGTTCAGGTAGAACCATTCTTATTTGTCCCTCTTCCCCCCTTTTTAGGTTTTGCCGGCGAAATCTTATGAGAATCGTATGTGGGCTTTGTCCCGCCTCTGTCTTCCATTGGCTAGCTCCATAAATGGAAGCTAGCCATTGGAAGAGAGAGGTGTCCTTCATTGTGCGAGGCGATTCGTGGGCGTTCCGGTGATTTTTTCTCATCCTACCCCTTTAAGCACGTCATTGCGGCGGTGGGCGGGTGTTTCTTTTTTTTCCCCGTGATGTTTTGCCCATTTTGGACGTGTGAGCTTCGGAGCCTGGTGTTGTGTAACTGTAATGTGCTTAGGATCTTACACGCTAGGTTATGTAACCATCTAGTTCTCAGGCACACACACGCACATACCATTTCTCCGACACTGGACTATTTCTTACTTTGCTCAAGATTTCGTAGAACAAGCAGTACATCCTATGCACACGTTTGTGTATCTCTTGCAAACAGTGCTATGCTTTGCATCACGCATGTACACACGCACAGGGAAAGGCTCTACACCATGCTATAGCATACGCTTGGTTTGTTAGATTTTTATTTTTTGTTTTTCTGTAATCATCACGCAGCTGGGCTGCGTATTTTTCTATTTGATGGCTTCGCCGGGGAATGTTGCTCGCATTAATGATTTAGGTGCCTGTATTACTCAACGGCGCTGCCCTTCCTTTGTTAAACTATTTATGAGCCCTCGGATGACCAGCTCGAGGTGCAGGGCAGGCTTCGAGGAAAGCTCGCTACCTGCCGCTAAGGTAATGCACCCACATGGTGAAGGTGCCCTGACAAAAAATGTCGGACGCGGTTTGGTTTTTAAGTAAAAGGGCCGGAGTCGGGGGCGTCATGGCTGGTTGCTGCAGGGGGCGTCATGGCTGGTTGCTGCAGGGGGCGTCATGGCTGGTTGCTGTAGGGGGCGTCATGGCTGGTTGCTGTAGGGGGTCTCATGGCTGGTTGCTGCAGGGGGCGTCATGGCTGGTTGCTGCAGGGGGCATCATGGCTGGTTGCTGCAGGAGGCGTCATGGCTGGTTGCCGCAGGGGGCGTCATGGCTGCGTGGTGTTGCAAAGAATGTTCCCATCAGCGCTCGGCGAGTAAACAAAAGCTGACCATCCTCGCACTCTAAAGACAGACTTCCCTGATACTCCCCCCTCCCAGCTCTCAGACAGCACCAAAGCCGATATCTTTCCCCCTGTCTCCAGTGCAGGGAGAAGGAATGTGATGAAACATTGAAGGCCCTTCTGCTTCTATTCATGAAGAAATGCAACACAAGTTGAATCACGTCTTTCTTAGTCGACAGTTACTATTCCAATGTCCGAGTAGGGCTGGTCAAAGTACATAATAAGCAACACGCATTGATCACACAATCCCAAGTACAACGTATTCTAGAAACCTCTTAGTGAGAAAAAACAACCATTTACTGTAAAATCCCCATCTCACTTCAAAGTTCAGCATACTTACTGCGCTTGTTGGTAAAGAAAACAGACTCCCAGCTCACCAGGCTTGTGGGGAGTATTTTTATTGCTTGCTGTCCTGCCTTCCCCCGCCCCCCCCCTCCCGCTGCCGAGAAGTACAGGTCGAGGCGCTCCACATTGTCCAACTGCTCAGTAATCGGCAACGTGCACAACTCCAGCGAGGCGCTGGAACTGGGTGTAAGCAGGACTGCCTCCTACTGGCCAGACCCGGTGTCCACAGAGGATGGAGGGGTGCGGGCGGATACGGGGGCTCGCCACCCAGTTGCTGATGGGGGGACTCCTGCTTCTCGCCATGTGCTGGTCCTGGGCGCTGCATGGGAGTGCAGAGGTGAGTACAGTATTATCATTCCATGTTAGCATTTTATTTTCAATAGCGCTTTCTATGACGAACGAGGCTTCGGAGCGCTTTCTAGGGAATTGAGTAAACAGCTAAATCTTTTTGTGCTTGATTGGTACAATCTGTGTTTTATTGGGTGTCTGTGGGCAGTATTATGGCATGAAGCAGAGAGATGTGAGAGGGGCAGAGACACGTTTCCATAGTGCTAGAAATACAACAACAGTGCAAATACAGTGGGGCAATTTAGAAAAATCACATGCACACCATAGTCCCTGGCCAAACCGAGCCTACAATCTGGCCTCATTAGATACTGAAAAACATCATAATATCTTTAAACACATATGAATAACGTTTTTACAGTGCATAACATGAAGAGAATCACCTCTTGTTCCCAAATTTGCCAGTGAAGAAACACGAGGCACTACGCTGCAGGGTGGTCTTCCCAGGATCATACAATTTGGGTAAACGTGGAAGCTGGGATTTGAGCCTAGGTTTTCAGTTGGCATTATTGAGCCACGCGAGGTATCTGCACAGTCTACTTTTGTAGAAAAAATACATTGCTTCGTGTATTAATGCATTAATTGCGAGAGATTAAGCTAATGGCAATGTAAATGACAATGCCATTTAATTATCTGTTTTCAAAACCAACACATAAATACAAATTTTTTCATTTACAATGCCAATAGCTCTAACTTTTCCAAAGGCGAAACCATTGCATTCTAAATGCTTGTTCTCTGTTTGTCAGAGCGGGGCCTTATTGACCTGAGTTGTTACCTGGCGAGGTGAGGTCCAGTCCTCCTATCAGACGGGTGAGCAATATAATTTTTCTATTTGGTTTATATTACAATCAGAAAGTTGTTGTGAGGCTATCAATTAACATATACCTCTTATTTTTATCAGTTTTTAAGATTCTATACAGCTCCTTATTTATGTCATTTATGAGTACCACTTTCTGTATTTCTTTCTACAGGTATCCTCTGCATCTCGTCTATACGGAGGATTTGCAACTATAGAGGTTGTATTAATTCCAACCCATATATGTGTGTTTTTCTATTTCTTCTTTATCATTGCTTTTCACGCAAGTTGTTCTATGCAGAAGCAATATTAAAAACAGTTAAGTCCTGAAGAAAGCCTTGGACCATCTGTCCATAAGGCTGAAAAATGTCGACCGACTCTACAAGCAGCTATTATTGAAACTGCTTTTTTGCACTGTTTTTAAGTAAGGACTACAAGAGATACCCTAATAAAGTTTTTTCTCTCTTGTATATCCCTTTTTACTCTCACTAATACATTTGCACTGCACTTATCATTTCCACCCAAATACTCTATGGTGATTATCTGGTTGATCCCGGTGTGATCTTTTCACTCTTTCTACATGACACTCCTTGAGGATACTATCCACCTTATTTCCCTCCATGATCAAGAGGATTAGTGGAAGATATGATGGATACCCAAATGATGATAATGATCATGGTGGTGAGTGATAGGAATCCAACCACTGTCAAGGGTCGCTTTACTCTTTAACTCTATACATTCTCTTGTGGTTACTCATGATAACAGAGGTGTCCAGTGATTGTTCTCCTTTATAGGCTGCTGGTAGATCAGACGCCGGATTATTTACATGTTTTCTGCATTCTGCACCTGACAAGTTTTTTGCAGTAAATTCAAATTGTGATTCTCTAATATGATTCTACGGGCCATATGAATGAAATTTTGGTTTTGCTATTCTCAAATAGCGATATTTAGAAAATTGCTATTTGAGAAACGCAAAATTTTATGTATGTAGGATTTGCAAATATTTTTGCAAATCCTACATATTCCTTAATTGTTAATCGCAAATTGTAATTCACAATTAAAAAATACATCCCCATTCATTCCTATGGGCCTAAAGGCCCATAGGAATGAACGGGAAGACATTCTCAATTTGCGATTCTCATTTAGAGAATCGCAAATTGAGTGCAATTTCAAAGGTGCCAGGGTGTCAAAAGGACACCCTGTTGCACAACTGAAATGTACATGTGTGCACATGTGGCACACATACATGCCATAGGGAATGTATGTGCTCCACATGGCACTTTGAAAAATCCAAAAAAGTGAATTTTTCAAAGAAATCGCAAATTACCACCAACTTGAAGTTGGTGGTAATTTGCAATTCCTTAAGACCAAATTGAACTTTTTCTGTGCTTCTTACATTGCTTTTAAGGAATGGCAATTTGAGATTCCTTAAATGCAATTTCAAAATAAGGAATTGCAAATTTTGCAATTCCTTATTTTGTGAGGCAGCCTTTTCTGTCATACATACCACTGAGCCAAATTGCGATCACAAATGCCGACATTTACGATCGCAATTTGGAATGATACATATGGCCCTACATTACTTATCAGGTTTTAAAACAGAGTAAACTGGATTCTTCATTGTTGATGAGCACATGACTACAATTCGCTGATATTGTAATTCACTTATAATTAATCTTTTTTGGATTCTGGGTTTATTGCGTATTGTTTTTTAACTTCTTTCATCTCTCAAAGCAATCAGGTGTGCACTTTTATCCCAAGCTGTTTGGTTTTATATTAGACAGGAGTCAGTTGTAATGCCCACTTTGTGGCATAACGACCTCTCAGTGGTTGTGGCACTAGCGAAGAAATCACTGTTATTATAACTTTCTCTCAAATGGAGCCTCAATGATAACCTCTGGAGGCTAATATTCTGCCCCTAGTATTATGTCATAAACATCTGTCAAATTTGTCCCAAAAATCATCAAGAGTATTCATTCAATATCTCCTTCAATATGTATTCAAACTTTATAGATTGCATTTTGTTCATTTAGATGCCTATTGGCTGTTTCTATGTGTACTCAGTCACCAATCTCCTCCACGGTCATGTGGGGTTTGAGTTTCTGGTGGGCTATACCTATTTCTGATGCACTGTCTAGTAAGGCCACCTCCTACGGTCCATTCCTTAGTTAAAGCACATTTTTGATAGGTATATTGTTTTCTTGTGGCAGTGACCCTTTTCTTTTCAAAAGGAGGTGTTGAGGTCCTCGCGTCCCTTGGCTGTCTCTTCTTCCCTGCTGGTAGATTTAGTCTTTGTGTGGTTCTGGGGAATAATGGGCACTTTGCTTGACCTATCTTCATGATTTTCTAAAGATAAGGATAAAGTTAATCGGAGGATTTATGTCTGTCTGCAGCCCTTATTTCTCACCTATCTCCCAGGTTATATACGTCCTGCCCTTCATTTGACAATGAAAAAAATGTGTATATTCAACCGAAAATGTAGTTCTCTACCCTTTGGATTGTTGCAGCTCTGACTTTCTTGTGGAATATGTGCATTCTGTAAATTAGTTTGCTGTAATGTAGTTTTAATTGGGGCTCCTAATGTCTCACCCCCTCAGGCATCTGATAGATTTGGAGAGAGAGAATTGAGATATAATTTCCACCTCTTTCTGATTTTTTGGAGTGGCAGTATACCTTTGGTGAATGCCCATTCTCATTGCATCGCTTTTAATATTAACAAGAAAAATCTTAGCTACTTTGTCCATGTTACCTATAGGTTTCATCTCTAAATGTGCTGCCAGTGAAGCGCCATCTGCTTCCTGGATTTTTTTAAAATCATCTGGAAATATCCTACTCAAAGGTATGCAAAGTGTAGTCATTTATAGGTTAGCAAACACACTTTCCTGTGACTGAATACATTCGGTAGCAGGCATATGGAGTAGAATGTGGACACACCTCTTCTAATTGGTAAATATATCTTGCTAACTAAAATGGTATTTCATTTAGGTTGATAAGGCAAGGCTCCATTGTAGCATTTACTGTCTGGAGATTAAAGCTGTAGCTTGTGTATATGTACTACTTTACCCCCACATGATGGGAATCCACCAGCTGCCAAATGGACAGCAAGGGCTGGGTGAACATGTTCTATAATTTCTACCTCTTACAAGTACTTCCTCTCAATAAACCTCCTCTCGCCTAAATCTTAATCAGGGTGCTTCTGAAAAGAGTTTATCCTCTGAGTCTGTTAAGGACTTAACAGTTACAGACCCAATCAGGACTATGGACTCCATTGCTATCAGTGAGGAACATCATACAACACCTCCAGGCATATCTGATTAAAATTCGATGTATGCCTTATCACAGGGTCCTCAGTTTCCTAAGGACCCCTATGGTTCAAGCTGTGCAGAGGCACCATGACATGATTATTGCAATTCAAGGGGAAAACCGAAAAGATTAATCCCAATAGGATATCAATTATTCTCCTCCTTTGAAGAAAATGATAACTGGCTGGTGTATCTTACGACCCCCCTATGGCAAGTTATGTTTCTAGTTAAAGAGTATTATGAGCCAGACTACTCTGCCAGAAACGTTTTTATCTGCAGGGGTTATATGTGGATGCATGAGCCCTCAAACTGGCCCTTGAAAACAAATAGATGAGTTGCAAATAGTAAGGTGCTAATGCCTCGAAAAGGCATCCTACTCTGCTTGAAAAGTGGCCTAAAAAGATTTAGTGCCTTTAAAAATGAAAAATATTCCTAAAAATACTGACATGAGAAGGGAATATTATATGTATGTGTGTAAGTATGTGTGTGTTCACTGGAAAAATACAGTTAGTTGTGGTTCCAAACCAAAACATGCACCTCCCCCTGCGAATCTAAAGTTATGGTGCACTATGCAAGCCATACCCCACTCCCTGCAATGCATTGCTAATAACTTCATAGATCATATCAATAATATCTCAAGTGACATTATTAATTATATCATAGACAATCAATCAATCAATCAGTGACACTTATAGAGCGCGCTACATACCCGTGGGGTCTCAAGGCGCTGGGGGGGGGGGGGGAGCCGCTACTGCTCGAACAGCCAGGTCTTCAGCTTCTTCCTGAAGGAGAGGTGGTCTTGGGTCAGGCGCAGGTCGGTCGGGAGGGAGTTCCAGGTCTTGGCGGCCAGGTGGGAGAAGGACCTTCCTCCTGTAGTCGCTCTTCGGATGCGGGGGACGGCGGCGAGGGCGTGGTTGGCTGATCGGAGGTGGCGTTTGGGAGCGTAGAAGTTGACTCGGCTGTTGAGGTAGCTCGGGCCTTGGTCGTGTAGGGCTTTGTGTGCGTGGGTGAGGAGGCGGAAGGTGATTCTTTTGTTGACGGGGAGCCAGTGAAGGTCTCGCAGATGTCCGGAGATGTGGCTGGTTCGTGGGATGTCGAGGATGAGTCTGGCTGAGGCGTTCTGGATCCGCTGGAGTCTCTTCTGGAGCTTGGAGGTGGTCCCGGCGTAGAGGGCGTTGCCGTAGTCCAGTCGGCTGGTGACGAGGGCCTGGGTGACGGTCTTCCTGGTCTCGGTGGGGATCCACCAGAAGATCTTCCGTAGCATGCGTAGGATGTTGAAGCATGCCGAGGAGACGTTGTTGACTTGCCTGGTCATGGAGAGGGAGGAGTCCAGGATGAAGCCCAGGTTGCGTGCATGGTCTGTCGGTTTGGGTGCGGTGCCCAGGGCGGGAGGCCACCAGGAGACGTCCCAGGCGGAGGGAGAGGAGCCCAGGATGAGGACCTCCGTCTTGTCCGAGTTCAGTTTCAGGCGGCTGGTCGTCATCCACTCGGCTACCTCTTTCATCCCTTCGTGCAGGTTGGCTCTGGCGGCGGCGGGGTCGTTGGTCAGGGAGAGGATCAGCTGGGTGTCGTCGGCGTAGGAGATTATGCTGAGGTTGTGTTTGCGTACGATGGCCGCGAGGGGGCTCATGTAGACGTTGAAGAGGGTGGGGCTCAGAGATGATCCTTGGGGGACGCAGCAGATGACTTCGGTGGCCTCTGACTTGTACGGTGGTAGGCGGACTCTCTGTGTTCTCCCGTCGAGGAAGGAGGTGATCCACTCCAGCGCCTTGTCCTGGATTCCGACGTTGCTGAGACGCCGTACTAGGGTGCGGTGGCAGACCGTGTCGAATGCCGCGGAGAGGTCTAGGAGGATGAGGGCCGCTGTTTCTCCATTGTCCATCAGGGCTCGGATGTCGTCGGTGGCGGCGATGAGGGCGGTCTCGGTGCTGTGGTTGGCTCGGAAGCCGGACTGTGAGGGGTCGAGGGATCCGTTCGTCTCGGGAAAGCGGCCATCTGCTTGTTGACGGTCTTCTCGATGACTTTGGCTGGAAACGGGAGGAGCGAGATGGGGCGGTAATTCTTGAGGTCGGTGGGGTCCGCTGTTGGTTTCTTGAGTAGGGCGCTGAGTTCGGCGTGTTTCCAGCTCTCGGGGAAGATGGTGGTGTCGAGGGATGTGGATAGACAATGTCTCAAACTGCATATTTATGATATCATTGATGAGGAGATGGAAGACAATATCAATATTAATATCAGTGACACTAATATTACTAAATATTTACACAATCACTTCAAAAGGTAAATCAATCAATGTTAGAAAGCTTGCTTTAATAGCTTTTGTCCTGTGCAACTCCTCAATTGTACTACAATACGTGCAAAGAGCTTTCTTGGCACATATACAATATGATGTATATTGATGGTAAACCTTCGTTCAAGTTTCACATGCTTCTATACTTTTAGCTGTATGATTACTTTAGGCAACAGCCTTCCAAATATATTTCACTAATATGAAAACTTTGAACACCCAGTACTTATAAGTTAAAAGCACGGTTGTACCCTGTTTCCAGCAGGGCACACCTTATGTTGGCTTTTTTTGTCAATACACTACTTAATAAATTGGCAGGTGCAATATTGTGAACAGTTTTGTCTGACTAGTAATATGCAAAAAAATGTCACCCCACTATATATGTATTAAGTACTCAAGGTTTAGTAAATATGTAATCTATACGGATATCAAATGCATCATATTATTTTTAACTACTCGACTTAGAGCACTTGTGCATGGTGCATATTATACCAATAGCACATCCTGAAAACACACTCGGTGTCTCAAGCCTCACTTGTATTAACTGTTGACACCTTGTGTTTAGGCTGATCATATTCATGTGACTTGCTGACAACAATAGTACATTTTGCCTAGCATATGATACAAAACTACCCTAGGTTAGAAACACACTCTATCTTCTCAACACTTTCACTGTATTCATTTATAAAAGATTGGGTTATTTTTGCAAGTTCAAGATGCATGCATATAATTAGGTCTTAAATTATTGTGCATTCTTAATTAGTGCGCACACACTCTGCATTGCACATTCAACTAAACCCACAATGTGATCAATGATTTAATGTGTGGGTTCACCCGACATGTAATCACTTGGGTCCTTGGAGATGTAATTAATGATGTCCCCATACACCTAAGCCCACTGCTAAGTCTGTATGCTATGCACAGTTACCTCAGGGCACATGATTTGCCCATAACCAGGCCCTCAAATTGTGTTCCCTCAGCATTGCCTAAAGGTTAAGGGCATTTACTATCCACAATATGTTCTGTGCTCAGGACACTTAGGGGCCGATTAGGATGGCCGACGGAAAGCTTCTGGACCACCAGTCTCGCAGGAAATGACCATCCGACCGCACCCTGGGGAAACCGGCGGTGCTATTAGAATTCCCCTCTAGCAAAACCCGACTGGGGCAGACGGATGTCTCCAAAGACCGCCGAACACGGACGGAACCATAGAAAAACCGACCGCCGCGGACGGCGTGGCCGCGGTAACAGGCCCAACAGCCGACAGTGCAGCGGAGTCCGTCTGTGGGCTGGCTGTGGTGTTGCGTGGGCGGCGTGTGCCTGATGCTGGGGGTGATTTTGCTGAGATGGGACTGTGTGGGTGCACTTGTGTGTGTTCCTGTCCCCACCAGGGTGTCTGGTGTGGACAGGTATCAGTGTTCATGCATGCTGTGGCGTGGTATGTGTGTTTTGCATGCTTGCGTACCAGCGGCCACGTCCACGACGGTGCATGACTTGCTGGTAGTGAAGTAGAAACAGGGCCGGGAAGGCGTGTAGGGCTGGGTCCATGGCGGTCGGGTCCGTGCGGTGGGTCTGGTGGCATTGCTTTTCCTCTCCGTAGTGGTGCTTCTGCCATCTATGAGATGGAGGTGTTTCCGCTGCAGTGTTCTGGTTTGTTTGCGACATCGTAATATTGCGGACGGTCGGGATGTCATTCCGCATGGCGGTGAGCCTGGATTGGCTCCGTCCGCCGTGGTGTCTGGTGTGTTCCCGCGGCGGTTCACGTTTTTACGCGGCAGACGGTAAAGGTGCCCAGTTCCCCTTCCTAATATGGCAGACGGAAGGCCCACTGCTGGCGGACGATGAGGTGCATTTTCCGCTGCCTCCAGCCCAGCGGTCATGCATCCGTCCTCCATCCTAATCGCCCCCTAAGTCCACTGTGCATTTCACCCCATTGTGTGCAGTTCACTTAGGACCCAGTCTGCAGCAGTCCCTATGCTAGCTGCTGTGCCTTACTGCCTTCTTCACACAGTCATCAGTCATGCACAACGGCAACTGTGGCCAGGTGCTGAGCTAGTCCCAATACCACTAAGCCCTCAAGTGTCGTAAGCCTACTGGTCACAGGCTTCAGCCAAACAGCAGATAATCTGTGCAGGGGGCCCCATTGCATGTGGTATTTGAGTATGCATAGTCCTTCTCTGCTTTGCTAAAAAAGAAATTACAAACCTGATTTTCGGTCAGTTTGAAGGCTGGGTATGTGAACACAACTCTGAGTTTCTTTTATTTTGAAAGAACTATCTGTCTCTTTGGAAACACCCTCTATGTCTTCAGGTTGCAAACCCCTCCATAATCATCCTTGTTGTCAGGGAATGCTCTTTTTGCCCACTTTTACCCCTTGATACTTCTTTTCTTTTTCATACACAGGTTATAGAAATTGGCACCCTAAAATGGCTGCCGATCAATCAAATTGCTTATGTCCATAGATCACTTTAGACTCCAACCCACAAGCAGGGGCGTAGCCCAGGGGTGGGGAGGTTGAATTCTGTTGTATATAGTTGGTTCCAGGGGCATCTGGTTAGACTAGAAGTGTATGTGTTGGGGCTTCTTGTCCGATTTGCAGCCCTCCTAGCACAGAAACTCATCTCTATGTAACTTTCCAGCGCTTGCATACACCCATCCCTCCTCTTCCCTCTCACACAAAAAAGCCAAGAATAAACAAAAGACTGGATGACTCTTATGTGTTGCAAGGAGGCTTTTTAATTGTAAGATTATTTTCATCCATTTTTGACATTTCAATGGCATTGATGGTTCGGAAATTTCTGTTCCACGCCCCTGATCGTAGTTGACTAAGCTATACCCTGCCCACAAGATATACAAAATCCTTCAAAACCTGAATAACACCTTTTTGTAATTCTAATTTCGCAAAACCTTCTGAATTGATTTAGTCCAAACACCATAAAACACACTTTCTTTGTAATATTACACTGCCATGGAAAGTTTGGATTCATTTGTTTTTTTTCTCTGGAGAAGAGAAACATTTCTAACAAAGCTAACCTGGTTCTTTCAAAACCCTCCCCTTAACTTATTAGCCGTAAAGGATCTGCATGAATCTTGAAATGCTGTGATTTAGCTACAAGAACTAAGCAAGTACCATCTTTTGTGTATATTTGCTAAACGGCAACAAAAATGGAAAGAATATCAGTATCAGAAATTACAATCTATGCAGCCATTTTTGATCTATCTATCTATCTATCTATCTATCTATCTATCTATCTATCTATCTATCTATCTATCTATCTATCTATCTATCTATCTATCTATCTATCTATCTATCTGTCTGTCTGTCTGTCTGTCTGTCTGTCTGTCTGTCTGTCTGTCTGTCTGTCTGTCTGTCTGTCTGTCTGTCTGTCTGTCTATCTACCTACCTACTTATCTTCTTTAAAATTCTGCCTGATGACTGTGCTCCTATTGAGGTGAACTGTGCATGGGCCCAGGCCACCAATAGCATATTATTTGAACACAGTGGACTCTGCTGGAAAAGATAAATACTCCAAAGTTCTACTACGAACCTTGTTTGATTCCATTAAGCCGTCAAAGGACTCCCCATCTTTCAGCTTGGCAATAGGTTTTGCTCATGGTGGGTGCCATTTCTTGAAACAATTACATTTATTGACAGTTGTACTAAATAGTAAAAAGTACTATTTTGTTCGGCCAGTGAATCTTTCTTTCAGGACAGACACATTTTGGCCCACATGCATCAAAGTAGATTGCATTTGCAATCGGTGCGAATCGCATAATTCACCCGTTTGCGAATGCAATATATCTCTTTGAGATGCATGAATCTTTTTGTAGTTTTCGCATTTTAAGGAATCGCAATTACATTTGCGATTCCTTAAATGTCTCGCAATCCATGCGAATCGCATTTTTTTGCGATTTCATCCAATGCATCAAAAATCGCAATTTGCGATTTTACTTCAAATCGCAAATTGCATTTCCAAAAATTAGAAGAAGTCTGACTTGGTGTTAAATTTTCGCAAACTTTGGGAAACTAATTTTCTTTCTGAAAATAGCTGTGTTGGGCCTTCATGGAAGTGGAAGTAGCCTTACAAAATTACTAAATTGTATTACATGATGTAAAACAGGCCATATATCCAGAAATATGTCAAAGGCTGAAGGTGTGTGTCCTGAAACATGCACACAATGGTGTGTAAAAAATTATAATGTAACAGGAGGGATGTACTGATTTCCCTTCAAAATCCCAAACAATGATGTTTTTGTGATATGTTGGTAGGCAAACTTGTACATATGTATTGATACATTTATGCTGCTACTACCATAAAATATTCTTGCGTAGGAATTGCTGATGTTAACATTTGAAAGACATTTGGATGTGTAAGTGTAGTTCTGAAACTCACATTCATTTGCACTGCTCTTGTAAGCAGAACACATATCACAAGTGCCTTGTTGATTGACAGCCACAGTATATAAGGCAGGTGTTTTTCAAGTTCCATCTTTTATTGGGTTCACAGAACCTCCAGGAGCATTGCACAATGGCAGCACTTTTCTATTTGGCACGCCGCCACAGATTGAGAGTAGCAGCAGGATTGAGGAGAAGGCAGATCCAAGAGCGAATATTTAGAGTACGCATAAACTTGCTTGGGCAAACTGATGATGAGATTTATGATAGGTACCGGCTCACTGGTAATTTAATTTTAGATTTAATCAATGATTTAGATCCTATTTTGCAAAGGGAGACTCGCAGGACAAAAGCAATACCTACTCATGTACAAGTCCTATGCTCTCTACAACTCCTAGCTTCTGGTTCTTTTCAGTGAGTAGTAGCCATTGCTGGTGGTGTCTCCCAGAGCTCCCTTTCTAGATTTTTTAATGCTTTTTTGGATGCTATGTTGCAAAGAATAAGGAATTATATTAAGTTTCCTACTACTCAACAGGATTTGTTGAAAACCAAAGTAGATTTTTATAGTTTCGCACAATTCCTGCATGTAATAGGCTGTGTGGATGGGACACATGTACCTATATGTCCGCCCTCAGAAAATGAGTATATATTCCGTAACAGGAAATCTTTCCACTCTCTTAATATTCAAGTGATATGTAACGCAAATACCATTATCACTGACATAGTGGCTAGTTACCCTGGCAGTGTCCATGACTCTTACATCTTTAAGCACAGCGCAATCCATGCTAGACTTCTTGCAGGACAGTTTGGAGATGGTTATTTGCTAGGTAAATATGAAAAACTAATTTATTCTCATTTTTGAAAAGTCAAATATTGTCTTTGCTTTTGAAATGACATTTATATATCCATGTTTTTAATAAGGTGACAGTGCCTATGGTGTCCGGTCTTATATTTTGACTCCATACATCAACCCAGCAACTAGAAAGGAGCAACATTTCAATCAAGCTCACAAATCAACTCGCAATGTCATTGAGAGGACCTTTGGTGTTTTAAAATCAAGGTTCCGCATACTGCATAAGACTGGTGGAAGTTTGCAGTATAATCCCAAAATTTGTTGTAAAATAGTTGCTGTCTGTGCAATGCTACACAACATGGCAACAGAGAGAGGCATCCATTTGGAAGAAGAAGATCTCCTTCCACCAAATCACAATCAACCACAGCAACCCCCAGCCAGACAACATGGACCAGAAGCAGCAGAAGGAAGGAGAAGAAGAGCTGAGATTACACAAAATTATTTTTGAATAAGGTACAAGTCTTTATATTTTAATTTAAAAGAAATGTATTTTATGAAACATAAGATGAAGTGCTTGCAAAGTAGCCTTTTCAGCAAATAAATCAATTAAATCATGACATGTTTGTATTCAAAAAAATCTTGTAAATATCAAACTGTTGGTAAATGCAACATTCTTCAAATTGTCATGCATTTTTATAAATTAGAATTCATGTTACTTTTTACGCCCTCGCAGACCTAAAGCCTTCCCAGCAATTTTATCTTTCTCCAAAACCAATATGCTCCCATCTTTCACATTCCTATTACTACGTCTTGTTCCAGAATTGGAACACTCTGGTGGGTCTACATTTTGTGGACCCTCAACACTGTTAACATTTGAAAAAGAATTTCCTGGTGGTTCACAACTGTTTGTAGCTTGTACTAAATCATTCCCTCTCACCATTCCCCTTGAAATTTCAACCAAAACATCATTTAATTTGGCATGCATGTCAACATTTTGTTTGCTGAGTTTTTGCAGCACAATTTGAAATACGAGACAAATGTCTATTCTGACCATGTAAGCTGGTCATTAGCCTCAGGTTCCCATTCAAACTTTCCTTATGTTGCATTTTCATTACAGTGCAAATTGATTCTAAAGACTTAGCAATCCTGTGAAGTTTCTTAGCAGTTGTCTCATGGCCTTTTTTTAAAGCCTCAACCATCCCATTCATAGTGCTGTGAATTCCACCTAGTTGTTTAGACATATGTCCAATTTTGCCTTTAATTATTCTGACATCTTTGCCTTGCAGGCGCTGTATCTTCAAGATTTTGTCCTCCACAACACTGCCAGTGCATGACCCGTCTTCAATTGTGGCCAAGTTTGCTGTTCTTGGACGTCGTCTATAAAATTGACTTTGCCTCCTTCGCCTACTAGGCCTTGCGTTGGTGACTGCTGATGTGGGTTCAGATCTTGACACAGTAATATTTTGACTGTTACCCTCCTCTGAATCAGTTTGCAATAACTGGCGTACTCTTTGCCTTTCATTCACTGGCAGATTAGCAGTGGAAGTACTTGGATTATTCCCCTCTTCGTTGACATTTATTTCTAGGGTACTGAAATCCCGCAAATCTTGCTCTATCAATTGTTGAAGTAATTCTGTTAGACAAAAGGTGAAAGATATATTTTACTTTCCATGTTGCTTTTGAAAAGTTAAATTAAAAACAAAGTTATGTCCACTTGTTTCCTTGACATGCTTTCATTAACATTGACATTGCTCTGTGTCTCACTTAAAGTTACTGATATGTCTTTCATCCAACAACATCTTGAAAAAACTACATTTCCCAAGATGCATTGCTTAAAGCTTGGATATATTTCTAAACTGAAGCAGGAAACTTCATATAATTTAATGTAATGAGTAAATGCATTTTTTTAAAACACACGTTCCCTGTTTTCACTTTGCCAAAGGCCACAATGTTAAGAAAAAAAAAAATGTTGTTACATTTTATAATCACACTTACCTTCAGAAGGGGTAATTAGATCAGACGTGTCTATGTTGTGTACACCCACAACTGCCTCAGTCAAAAGTGTCCCTTCCACAAGGTCATCAAAAGGGGTTGTAGGTATGTCTTTAGGGGGTCCACCTCCAGTTTTATTTGCAGATTTTACTCTGGTCGCAATCTTCTCCTTTGCGCGACTGCGCAAGTCGTACCACCTTTTAGGGCTCGCCTGCTGATGCGCTTCTGCGCATCGCTGGCGAAGCTCTATTATGGCCTATCCAGACTTAAACTACCACTGGCGATTTCTTGAAGTGCATGTGCTTTTTAGGTCATTGCGCAAGCGCAAGCCCTAAAAAGCGCGTGCACAATGCCACCAGCCGCCTGCCTGCCTGCCTCGCATTACCACATCAAAGGCAGCCCTCCCAGCGCATTTCTCACCCCCTAATTATTCACGGCCAGCCGGCCGTACTTTCAGTCTCCTTTTACAACCTGTTTAACCTGTTTTCTCAATTGCTGACTCCCATCTTTCGCCACCAGGGCTTCAGTTTTACAGTCTGTGCCAGGGTTTCCCTGATTCAGATGCTCAAAAACAGAGGTGGTCGTCTCCGCTCCCTCCCTTTGTTTGCAAAGTAATTCAGGGCTTCGCCACCCATCACGGCTTGCAGTTTGCCTAATCTAAAAATCCCAAGGCCCCCACACCATCTCCTGCACATTGCTGCTTATACATTTCAGTGCTTTAGCAAAATATGACAGATGTGCAGCGCAGACTTTGCTTGTTTTTTTCTACAATGGCTTCGATTGTTGCTTGAAATGTACACTGTTCGATTGCCAGAAGCAGGGCTTCGTAGAAATAAATACAGGCTTATATCTAAATGTGTTACAAATAAAAAACGACATATTTCCTCTATCACAAACCCTAATGGAACTCGCAGACTGTGTTGACGTGGCGGTCTGTGAGTGTTGGGTAAGAGAGGCAGAGTGCTGTACTATCACAGAGGAGACATCAAAATGTATTTTCTTCAAATGTGTGCTCCTATTAGGAATAGGGCTAACCATTTGCCGTTCGAAAACTTCAGAACACTTAGACGTTCCAGAGCAGCAAGTACTCACTTTTTGGTATACTATATTATATTACTATTGTAGGTATCGGTGCTTTGTATAGCACCAACATGTAGCCCTCCAGTCACGTCCGATCACTTGCATAGCCTGCAGCGATTGAAGAAAAGCTAGATATGCCACGCGGCATTGTTTACAAACTAGACACATTTCTTCATTTATATATTTATTTGTTTATTTATTGGTAGTTTCCGTAGTGCCTACATATTGCGTCTATACATTTTAGAGCTTTTTGACTCCCCGAAGGAGGAATGAGCCGGGCTTGAGCTAGCCTGTAAGCTAAAGAGACTTTTTAAAAATGTTTTATTCGCAGGATATTAGTATAGGTCCTGTCCTTTGTATAGCGTCAACATGCCATCTTTCAGACACCTTATAGCACATTTTGATCCTAGAGTGCAAAAAGGTAGTTGCTGTATATTCCCTGGTAGCTCCGTTTACCTGACTCCTTTACAAAATAGAAAGAAAATAACTGAGGCATCCACCACACAGCTCCACAGATGCACCCACCACACAGCTCACAGATGCACCCACCACACAGCTCCACCAATGCACCCACTAAGCTCCACCGATGCACCCACCACACAGCTTCACCGATGCCACAGCTCCACCGATGCACCCACCACACAGCTCCACTGATGCACCCACCACACAGCTCCACCAAAGCACCCACCAGACAGCTCCACCGATGCACCCACCAGACAGCTCCACCGAGGCACCCACCAGACAGCTCCACCGAGGCACCCACCAGACAGCTCCACCGAGGCACCCACCAGACAGCACCACCGAGGCACCCACCACACAGCTCCACCAAGGCACCCACCACACAGCTCCACCGAGGCACCCACCACACAGCTCCACCGATGGACCCACCACACAGCTCCACCGATGGACCCACCACACAGCTCCACCGATGGACCCACCACACAGCTCCACCGATGGACCCACCACACAGCTCCACAGATGCACCCACCACACAGCTCCACAGATGCACCCACCACACAGCTCCACTGAAGCACCCACCACACAGCTCCACCGAAGTACCCACCACACAGCTCCACTGATGCAACCACCGCACAGCTCCACCAACACAGCTCCACCGATGCACCCACCACCCAGCTCCACCGATGCCCCTACTACACAGCTCAACCGACACAGCTCCACTGATGCACCCACCACACAGCTCCACCGATGCACCCAGCACACAGCTCCACCGAGGCACCCACCATACAGCTCCGCCGATGCACCCACCACACAGCTCCACCGATGCACCCACCACACAGCTCCACCGGTGCACCCACCACACAGCTCCACCGATGCACCCACCACACAGCTCCACCGATGCACCCACCACACAGCTCCACCGATGCACCCACCACACAGCTCCACCGATGCAACCACCACACAGCTCCACCAACACAGCTCCACCGATGCACCCACCACCCAGCTCCACCGATGCACCCACCACCCAGCTCCACCAATGCCCCACCACACAGCTCCACCGACACAGCTCCACTGATGCACCCTCCACCCAGCTCCACCGATGCACCCAGCACACAGCTCCACAGATGCACCCACCGCATAGCTCCACCGATGCACCCACCGCACAGCTCCACCGATGCACCCACCACAAAGCTCCACCGAGTCACCCACCACAGCTCCACCGATGCACCCACCACACAGCTCCACTGATGCACCCACCACAAAGCTCCACCGAGGCACCCACCACACAGCTCCACTGATGCACCCACCACACAGCTCCACTGATGCACCCACCACACAGCTCCACTGATGCACCCACCACACAGCTCCACTGATGCACCCACCACACAGCTCCACCAAAGCACCCATTAAGCTCCACCAATGCACCCACCACACAGCTTCACCGATGCCACAGCTCCACCGATGCACCCACCACACAGCTCCACTGATGCACCCACCACACAGCTCCACCAAAGCACCCACCACACAGCTCCACCGATGCACCCACCAGACAGCTCCACCGAGGCACCCACCAGACAGCTCCACCGAGGCACCCACCAGACAGCTCCACCGATGCACCCACCAGACAGCTCCACAGATGCACCCACCACACAGCTCCACAGATGCACCCACCACACAGCTCCACTGAAGCACCCACCACACAGCTCCACCAAAGCACCCACCACACAGCTCCACTGATGCAACCACCGCACAGCTCCACCAACACAGCTCCACCGATGCACCCACCACCCAGCTCCACCGATGCCCCTACTACACAGCTCAACCGACACAGCTCCACTGATGCACCCACCACACAGCTCCACCGATGCACACAGCTCCACTGAGGCACCCACCATACAGCTCCACCGATGCACCCACCACACAGCTCCACCGATGCACCCACCACACAGCTCCACCGATGCACCCACCACACAGCTCCACCGATGCACCCACCACACAGCTCCACCGATGCACCCACCACACAGCTCCACCGATGCACCCACCACACAGCTCCACCGATGCAACCACCACACAGCTCCACCAACACAGCTCCACTGATGCACCCACCACCCAGCTCCACCGATGCACCCACCACCCAGCTCCACCAATGCCCCACCACACAGCTCCACCGACACCGCTCCACTGATGCACCCTCCACCCAGCTCCACCGATGCACCCAGCACACAGCTCCACAGAGGCACCCACCGCATAGCTCCACCGATGCACCCACTGCACAGCTCCACCGATGCACCCACCACAAAGCTCCACCGAGTCACCCACCACAGCTCCACCGATGCACCCACCACACAGCTCCACTGATGCACCCACCACAAAGCTCCACCGAGGCACCCACCACACAGCTCCACTGATGCACCCACCACACAGCTCCACTGATGCACCCACCACACAGCTCCACTGATGCACCCACCACACAGCTCCACTGATGCAACCACCACACAGCTCCACCAACACAGCTCCACCGATGCACCCAGCTCCACCGATGCCCCACCACACAGCTCCACCGACACCGCTCCACCGATGCACCCACCACCCAGCTCCACCGAGGCACCCACCACACAGCTCCATGGATGCACACACCACACAGCTCCACCGATGCAACCACCACACAGCTCCACCGATGCAACCACCACACAGCTCCACCGATGCAACCACCACACAGCTCCACCGATGCACCCACCACACAGCTCCACCGATGCACCCACCACCCTGCTTCACCGATGCACCCACCACCCAGCTCCACCGATGCCCCCACCACACAGCTCCATCGATGCACCCACCACACAGCTCCACTGATGCAACCACCACACAGCTCCACCAACACAGCTCCACCGATGCACCCAGCTCCACCGATGCCCCCACCACACAGCTCCACCGATGCACCCACCACACAGCTCCACTGATGCAACCACCACACAGCTCCACCAACACAGCTCCACCAATGCACCCACCACGCAGCTCCACCGATGCCCCACCACACAGCTCCACCGACACAGCTCCACCGATGCCCCCACCACACAGCTCAACCGACACAGCTCCACCGATGCACCCACCACAAGCTCCACCGATGCACCCACCACACAGCTCCACCGATGCACCCACCACACAGCTCAACCGATGCACCCACCACACAGCTCAACCGATGCACCCACCACACAGCTCCACCGATGCAACCACCACACAGCTCCACCGATGCAACCACCACACAGCTCCACCGATGCAACCACCACACAGCTCCACCGATGCAACCACCACACAGCTCCACCGATGCAACCACCACACAGCTCCACCGATGCAACCACCACACAGCTCCACCGATGCCCCCACCACACAGCTCCACCGATGCACCCACCGCACAGCTCCACCGATGCACCCACCGCACAGCTCCACCGATGCACCCACCGCACAGCTCCATCGATGCACCCACCGCACAGCTCCATCGATGCACCCACCGCACAGCTCCACCGATGCACCCACCGCACAGCTCCACTGATGCACCCACCACACAGCTCCACCGATGCACCCACCACACAGCTCCACCGATGCACCCACCACACAGCTCCACCGATGCACCCACCACACAGCTCCACCGGTGCTCCAACTAAGCTCCACCAATGCACCCACCACACAGCTCCACCGATGCACCCACTAAGCTCCACCTATGCACCCACCACACAGCTCCACCGCTGCTCCAACTAAGCTCACCAATGCACACACCAAACATCTCCACCAATGCACCCACTAAGCTACACCGATGCAGACACCACTCAGCGCAACCACAGCATGACTCAGCGCAACCACAGCATGACTCAGCGCAACCACAGCATGACTCAGCGGAACCACAGCATGACTCAGCGCAACCACAGCATGACTCAGTGCAACCACAGCATGACTCAGCGCAACCACAGCATGACTCAGCGCAACCACAGCATGACTCAGCGCAACCACAGCATGACTCAGCGCAACCACAGCATAACTCAGCGCAACCACAGCATCACTGGTTCAAATATGTTCTTTCAATGTTTCAAGCTGTTTTCAAGCTTTCACGCTTTATTACAAATCACAAAAAATGTTAATATTTCACTTCTGTTCTTGGATTTTCGTCACAATAAAAAACACTGAACATAATCTTCACAAAAGTTATTTACAAAAGTTTAAGCTATTGCCATTACAAATTAAATAAATTATTTATGTATTAATCATTTAAAAAAATTAAAAGACATTGTTATTTGTAATATCAATACATCTAAGTCACGTAAATACAAAACATGTTGCATTACAAATGCTATAGGTGTCACGTTTGCAAAAGTTATAACTATTGGCATTGTAAATGACCAAGCTAATAATTTAGCTATTTTAAAATATAACACATAAATAACAAAAAAATCATTTATAAGACCAATAGCTCAAACTTTCCTAATGCGAGCCCTATTGCATTTCCAATGCTTGTTTTGTAAGTTGCTGATTTCACGGTGGGCAACACCAACAGCATTTACCTTGGTTTGTATGTTGAGCCAAATATTTCTTTTAACTACATCAGGCACCTTATGTGACAACTTCCCAAAAAGTTGATCATGCCTGTCAGTCACCTCTTCCATTAGGATTTCAAGTTCCTTCTCAGAAAACGTAATTTTCCTTTTTCTTGAGCGCCCCTCTTCCTCATGATTTTCCATCTGTATTTCTCCTCAAAAGTGTAGCACACAGACTGCAGCAGCAACCTCTCCAAGCAGCCTCCAAATCCAACTGCCAGAGCCACAGTCAAACCACTTAACAGGCGCCTGTGATTGCTTTACTGGCTTCCTGGAAATCAGAGTAATGCAATTCATCATGTGGTGTTTTTCGCACTTTGCGAATTCGCTAAATGCGAATTCGCAATTAAGAATTCGCATTTTTTGTGCGATTCGCAGAAAATTGCGATTTTCAGCAAATCGCAAAAAAAATGCGAAAAACATGATGAATAGCAAATTGCGATTTCTTAATTGCGATTCCTTAAGATTCGCAATTAAGAAAACGCAATTTCTAACAATGATGCATGTGGGCCAGTATGTACAAAATTAGAATTTGTTTCAAACGGAGTTAAATATTCCTGTGATGTGTTCATTATCCCTTGCAGTTCATGATCTCCAATTATTTAAATTATCTTAATCAAACTATTTCCAGTGAGTAATATATACAATTTCTTACAATCACAGATTGTCACTGGCGATCAGTGATGATCATTGATGATAGCACCAGTGTAGCTATGGTTAGGTCCGAGTTTCCATAGGAATGTAATTTTGTAAAAACAAATTGTGTTAACTTTGGTACCATTTGACAATTCTGCATGATACATCCCAAAAAGATATTCACTCACTTTTGGTCCATCAGCGAGGTTTTGCTCTATCCATCAAGTGTGGTAAAAGAAAAATGTTGTTCCCAAAAGTGTGATTCCTATTTCAATTCCCATTCAAACAATCGCTCACCTACAGAGAAAAAAAATGGCTGAACTGAATTACACCAAACTTGGTACAAAATTTGAGCTTTTCTCAAGAATTTTGCTTTTATTGGTTTGGTGTAAATCTGTTCAGTAGTTTCTGAGAACTTAGCCTTTATAAAGGTGCTCTGGCTGGGCATGCAGAGATTAAAGGTTAGCGATATTGTGACTGCTGGAAAGCTACATTGCTAATTTCACCTTGAATGTGCATGATATTTAGCAGCTTAGGGTATATTTTTGTATTTTTTACTTTGTGCAGCTTTGTCAAGGGTGTTGGGGTAAAACTGTGTTAAATTGCTATTGACTATGGCACCCTTTGACATATTCACATGGAACTCGGCAGATATTCAGCAGGTTTAACCTTCTGTGTGTATGCCACGTTTTGTGCAGCTCCATCAAGTGAGGAGCAAAGCTGAAAGGGCGAAAAAACAATTTAATTGGCTAATAAGGTTTGTGCTCTGTAATAAAAAAGGATGAACTATGGCAGACTCTTTAGATCAATACCTCCTGTGCAGGAATCTCAGGTTTCCTGCAGATATGCGGTGAGGAATAATTGATTTGCTAACTACTTTGGGGCAGTTTTACCAACCTGCACATTACTTAGCAGATACTTACAATGGTTAGCTTACTTAGAATATTGTAATATTATGAGGATCATGCAAACCTATCATGGTGAGGGGGAGTGTTCTCATAAAGCTGTGTTTCAAAAACAGCAGTTCCCATTTTAACTCCCATATTAATCTTCGCTCACTTGTACAGAAAGAAACAGTAAAGGGTTTTATAGCAATCTTGGAAAGGAAGCAAACCCTTTCTTAGAAAATTGCTGTTGCTTGATTTGGTGTAATGTTGTTCAGCAGTTTTTAAGAAAATGAAATAAAAAAATTCATCAGGATTCTTGGAATGGTAAAAAGATAGGGATAGATGGACCGCTAGTGTGTGGACACTCCTCATGCCCAGTTTTTCAGACTTTTATTGAACCTACATTTAAAGATATAAACCCTGATTGGACAAATAAGCTTTTAATTCTTGTTGTTCATTTCAAGTCCACTGTATTAAGCTCAGTTTGTGAGCTCATTAAACATTAAAACAGGGTCCATGAATCAAATATCTTGCCATACCCTGCTTCCAATCCATGCAATACAACTTTAAAGGTCATGTCCTTTGGGGGTTGGCAGTCTGTGGCAGATTAGCTCATCATTTTCAAATTAACACTTTTGTATCCAGCTTATCCCAAAAATGTGTCCCCCTGTTGATGAATGTGCATGAGATTCCTTATAGTAAAGGCAAGGCAAAAATACTAAGGTTCTGCCAAATATCATAATGGTCCATGATACAGCACAAAAGATATTTCCAAATAAAATATTTTTTGCTCCTAAACTTTAAATTTGTCACTCTGTCAGATCTGCCTGAAACGTGAGATTCCAGGATTGGTCTCATCTTGCTAACATCCTACAAATATGTTGCTTTATTAACCAACATTATTTACAAACACCTTTGTAAACCCCCTGATTTTTAACTCTTCTGTTGCGTTATAGATTTGCATGAAATGTTATGTATCCAGTGTAAGCTGATCATGATAAAACTACCTAAATTCAGGAATATCTGGGGTGTGGCACCAAGGTTTTCATCATATGAGAGCTTTTGTAACACTGTAAATATGTTCCCCTTTGATTGCTCTGCATAAAACTTGACATACCAAGAAAAGAAAACATGCTAAATGTTTGCCTAGGTTCCTGCTGAATCTTGAAACTGTGTCACAGTTATTAATAAATTAACACTTTTTGGACCCACCTTGTAAATGTGCCCCCCCTTAATGATTCAATACAAATTTGAAGACAATAATGGTGAGCTGAACATTCAACATTCGCATTCACCAAATGGTAGAAGAAAGAAAAGACCAAAGAGGAGGAGGCTTAGCAATCATCCACAGAGACAAGATTTCCGTGTCGGAAACTAACTCCTTCAACTGCAACACCTTTGAGTGCCTAACAGTCAACATCAACATGAGCAATAACACAACACTAACCTTTCACCTTATTTACCACCCCCCGAGGTAACCCTACCACTTTCGCTGAACACCTGTCTGACCTGATTGCAAACTGCTCACTACGAGAGGCAAATAACCTAATTTTGGGAGACCTCAACCTACACTGGAATGAAGATAGCAACCCGCTAATTCAAAACCTGAGTGAGTTGCTACATAACAGCAACCTTACGCAACACTGCACAGAAGAAACACACAACAAAGGAGACATCCTTGATGCCATTATCACCAAATGTGACACAGTGAAGATTAACCACACCCTGCCCGTAGACTGGTCTGACCACCACTTAATCCTCTTCCATCTCACTCAGGCAGCCACTCTACAACCCTCCACCCAAGAAGGCTCCAAATGGACCAGAAACCTCACCCAGATCAACATGATCGACCCGGAAGAAAAAGTCAGCTCCCTCCTCACCACCTCCACGAGGTATCAGTCCACTACAGAACTCACCAACCATTACAACACATCCCTGACATCCATTTTTGACTAGATAGCCCCTCTGAAACTAAAAAAAGCCACATACATCCCATCCAGATCCTGGTTCCAATACAGACATCAATAACAAACGGAGACAGCTCAGAGCCACAGAAAGACTGTGGAGAAACAACCCCTCCACTAACCTACTCGAGCAACTCAAAGCAGCTCGAAAAAACTACTAAAAACACATCCATAATGAAAAATCTAACTTTTTCTGCTCCGCCCTGGACAATGCAAATAACAGGCCCAGAGAACTGTTCAAAATCATCAAGCATCAAACCACCAAGCCCCCCATGTCCTCTTCCCAGGCCTCCAAAAAACTGTGCGAAAACTTTGCCATCTTCTTTGAAGAAAAAATCTCCAAGATTGAGCTCTCACTAGACATCACCACCAACCCCGCCTGAGAAAACCTGCACCCAATCCCAACCGAAAGCACATACCTGCACCACACAAAAACTTGGAAGTCCTTCAATCCCATCACGGAAGCTGAGATTATCAAGCTAATCTCCACCTCCAAACCTCACCTCACCTCACATCCTTGATCCCATACCCTCCCAAATTACCAAAAAACTCAAACTCACAATAGCTCCGTTCTGGTGCAGAATCATAAACAGCTCCCTGAGAATTGGCATCATACCGGATTGCCTTAAAGTCGGCCAAATAACACCACTACTAAATAAACCTGGCTTGGACTGCACAGATCTGAACAACTTCAGACCAGACTCCAATCTCCCTCTCCTGTCCAAAATTCTTGAAAAATGCGTTCTATCTCAATTGACTCAGCATATGGACAACATCAACCTTCTTGAGCCCCACCAATCGGGTTTCAGAAAATACTACAGCACTGAGACGACGATCCTAAACATCACAGATGATATTCGCAAGTCACTCGATAACGATCACTGCTGCCTACTCATTCTCCTTGACCTATCGGCATCCTTTGACATGGTAGACCACCATCTTCTCATCAAGGCCCTACAAGAAAAGGTGGGTGCCGATGAGGTGGTCCTCTGCTGGTTCACCTCCATCCTCCACAACCGATCGCAAAGGATAAAAATCAAAAAATGTACCTCCGACCTTCACCCCTTCAGCAGGGATGGCCCCAAGGTTCAGTGCTCTCACCGCAACTGTTCAACATATACAAGGAATCCCTCACCTCCAAAATTAAAAATGCTAATATCCCCTTCCATCTATATGCTGATGACACCCAGATCTATCTGGAAACTTTCTCCCCAGACGACATCCTCAGACTAAACAACACCCTAAAAGAAATTCAACACTGCCTGTCCCTAAATCACCTCAAACCTAACCAGGACAAAACAGAGATCCTCCTCATCTCCAGCAAAGAAGAGAACCCACAAATTGCAGAATGGCTTAAAGCTTTGGATGCTCTAAATGGTAATCTCACTCTGGCTAACTCTGTAAAATCACTAGGAATCACCCTGGACCCCAAACTGAAAATGACCAAACACATCAAAAATTCTGCACAGACCACCTTCCTCAACCTAAAGCTTCTCTACAAGATTAAACCATTCATTCCTAACAAAGACTTCAAACAAGCCACCCAAGCACTGGTGCTATCCAGACTCGACTATAGTAATGCAACCTTAACCAGAACCACTAACACTCACCTAGCTCCCCTCAAAACAACCCTCAACGCAGCGGCCAGAATGGTCACCGTAATCAGGAAATGACCACATTTCTCCTGCACTGAGAGAACTAAAATGGCTTCCAATTGACAGTGGGCGTATTTCAGAATGGCCTGCCTCACGAACAAAGCCCTACACACAGGGAAACCGGACTACCTGGCCGCCAAGCTCAAGAGGGCAGGGTAGACAAGGAATCTCAGGAGGTCAAGTCAAGTCAAGTCAAAAAGTTTTATTTGTTTTGGTACTCAGCTGAGGACCACAAATTTAAAACAGTTTACAGAATATATAAGTTTTATCTAAGTATTCAATACAATTTTAAAAAGGATTTTAAAAATTTATAGACATTATAGCAAACCCATTCATCAGTCGGTCGTTTACAAAGTGCAAGTAAGTTATTAACCGTTGTAATATTGCATTTCTGGTATATCGGCTTAAGGTATCTTGCGCGTGCATTTACTACAGTTGCATGAGGACAAACAAATAAAATATGCGCAATATCCTGATCACCCCCAAAACAAAGGTTACAAATGGGGGAATTTCCCGGGAACCATTTAGATGTAACAGTGGAAACTGGGAGAATGCCTAAACGCAACATGGTTATACACCTTCTTGCTCCATATACACCTTCTTGCTCCTGAGGTCCAACTCCCTCCTTCTCATCCCCATTAGAGCACGCAAACAATCAACCACTGATAGGTCATTCGCGGGAAACACGCCCAAAATCTGGAACTCCATCCCAGCAGATATCAGATCAATCCCGTCCTTCACAAAATTCAAAATGCACCTTAAAGCCCTCCTCCTCAACCGCTCCAACCCATGGGAAGAACCGCCACCCCCAAGCAAAACCCTATCCACGTTGCGCTTTGACTCTGCACCAACTGATTCACCTCATCCAAAACCGAGGTTTCTTCAGGACCCTTGAATTACCTCAATAATGCACACAACAAAGCCACCTCAAGACTCTACTACTACCTCAAGAATACGCAAAAAACCTTGAACTTCCGAACTTTTGTTTAATATTGCTTTCTTAAGTATCTCTTATGAAACACTGTTGCAAAGCGCTCCGATACCCTCGGGTCAGGTCAGCACTATATAAAACTTCTAAAATAAATAAGTACTAGAGTTCCAAGCATATCAGTATGCAAATATATACTTTACACTGCCGGTGCTAGAGCAAGTGTAGTTATAGTTAGAATTGTGTTTCTGCAGGAAAGGCATATTTTGTTTTCCTAATAACTTTATCAATGTTTGACTCATCTTACATATTTGCATAAAACTTTTTTAAAGAATTGATCCACTTTGGGTTCCTCATAAAAGATTTTGAGCTGATCGGTCGAACAAGAAAAAGAAAGTTGCAAAAACGCATTTTCCCACTTAAATTCACGTGGAAACAATTACATGATACAAAACAAAATACTGAACTGAATAACATTCAAACTTGGCACAAAGTTAGATCCTCACATAATGATTGAGCATTTGTTGCTTTGGTGTAAATCTATTTAGATATTTTGGAGAAATTAGCATTTTTAAAAGGTGCTGAGTTACAACTATCTAGATTATTGCCAGTCCTGCGGATCCTCCATGAATCAAATTCTTTTTTAAATGCTCAGCTTTTATGGGCCGAGGGAGCTCAAGGAGTGAGCGTACCCTGATCCTCAGTCCCATGCGGGAAGTCTTAAAGGGGCCTGCTGGCTTTCAAAGAACTTGAAAGTTACATTTTGTCAAGAAATCAGCAGTACTAGTGTATAGTACAGTAAAACACAATTCAGCCCTCCTTTTTTGTGTGGCTGTGGTACTACTGTAGTACCTCAGGAGCAAGCTTCCATATCATGATACCAGGCTTTTGTGCAAGAAATTTGGAAGAGGCCCGCAGTGCATTGGTTGTGACATTTGTTCCTGAGGGTCCGCTGGTCCCAAAAAGTGTTAACGCTGATTGTGTTTGCAGGGGGTTTGGTGCATATAGAACACTGGGTGCACAGCAAGGCCACTCTCTCAGCACATGACCTTTAGGATCAGGCATCCACAAAGAGAAGGCTGTGTAACATGGCCACAGGTAGGCCATTTATTCTGCCCATGCTGTGCATGGCCAAAGATATCAGTAATGTCACTAATGATGTTTTTTAAGATGCCATTAATGATGTGATATCAATAATTATATAATTTAACAAATAGTGACTGATGAAATGTAGGGGTATAATCAGTTCACGACAGGGGTGTAAATTATTGATAGTTCACTGAACTACAACTGACGTATAGCAGAATAGAAATCCATTTAGTGTAATTGGTTCACAGATAAAGATCGAAACTATAAATAGTGAGATACCAAAATATTGTGTCAAAATATTGGTCACATAAATATCGTTTTTTATAGATATTATGGTAAGTACAAACATATTGAGAAGAAAAAAATATTATTTGCACTAATATCGAAAAATATAAAAAATAAATGTTGTACTATATATAAAGTTTAAATAAGTAAATCGTAAATATTTGCCATTAATATAATGTAAAAAAAATATATATATAAATATTTCCCAATTTAATTTACTAATTTAACCAAACATACACACACACATATGTTTCTATACACTTATATAATGTAAAACTATTTTCAAAACTATTTATATTATTATGGTATTTATATTTGCCAATATAAAAACTATACATAAATATATATATATATTTTTACATGCACTTTGGAAATTAACAAGTACAACAAATAAAATGCAAAGACATTAAAATATCTCCATTTTAATTATACATAAATAGTAAAGAATAAATACAAATACATTTTACTAAAAATATCTTTAAAATTACGTACATTTCTATGTATAAAAATCTACTTTTAAATACACAAACACATAATAAAACTAAACGTTATGATTAATAAATATACTATTCCCGTATCAATGTATACAACAGCAGTGAAAGCCTTGGACTCAGGAGGGGTTAAATTTACTATATGTACTCCAGTCTGTACAACAGTAGGGAAAGCGTTAGACTGAGGAGGGGTAAAATGTACTATTCCCACTACAGTTTTTGCAACAGTAGGGAAAGTATTGGACTCAGGAGGGGTACAATGTAAGATTCCCATTCCAGTCTGTGCAACAGTAGGGAAAGCATAAGACTCAGGAGCTGTAGCTGGTACCATTACCACTCCAGTCGGTGCAACAGTAGCGAGAGACTGGTTCACTTCAATCAAATAACATAGTTTAGCAACTCTTTTAAAGAACAGAAAAAAATATTCTTTAAATTGTAAAATTATTTGTCTAAATTGTAACAAAAAATGAACAAATTACATAATTATTATATTTTTTAATAATTTGTATAAACTAAAACAAATAATGTTAATTTCATTAAAATACCATGCTATGGGGTACATTAGGATACCAGTCTGGTTCCGACTGTCGAGTCCGCAAATATATCCCTGCTGTATTATGATGCATGCAGGCCGAACCGCTGACAACACAATTACTGTAGTAACCCTTTCATACTTATTCTTTCCGTCTGGGTTTATCTCTATTCTACCCTGTATATAGCTTTGTATGAGCGATTTTTAGGTCTCTTTTGATATAACTTTGTGTTGTTTCCTCTAGTCATGTATCTTTTCACTGTATGATAGTATTGCACTGTTTACATCTATGTGTTCATTCATCTTAGCCATTTGTCTGGTCTTTGAGCATATTATTATTTGTCTGACTTTTTTTCTTGGAATTATGAGTTGGTTTTAATCTTTTTGGTGCAAAGTATATATGTTTAACTAATGGTAAATTGTGTACTTTTTGTATGTATTGTTGTGGTATATAATTGTGGTATCATGTGGGTCAATTCAAGTTTGTGATGTTATTATTGTTGTTGTGTTTATGTGCTATTAATGTTATATTTGTTTACAATTGTTACAGCCCTGACGAAGTTCCCTCTGGCAACTGGGAACGAAACGTGTTGGCTGTGTGCCAGTTTTTATGATTAATTTAATAAATGAAGTAATTTTGGACAAATTTGGCCTGATTGGTTGACTCTGCATCAAGTGCACCTTCCTTATTCCTGAACATTTTGCCATTATCTGCATCCTCTGACGGTGGGTGCTGGAAGCGATTGCACCATCTCAAAATAGACAGTGCATATGGATTTGATGTGCTTAACCCTGGTCAGCCGTTTGTTCTTTTGCTGTTAAAGAATAACAATCTACTCTATGTCTGAACAGTTCAATCCAGCACAGCATCTTGCCAGAGTCAGGACACCACCCAGACTCCACCAACCCCCAATCAAGCCTCCTGTAATGCAGAATCTCTTGGACACATGGACATGGAGGACCTACCTGGTCCATCTGGACAGCCGGAGAAGCCGGCACCAGTGAGTCTCAATGTGCCCACAACAACACCTCCCACCACTGCTGCAGCAACTCAGCTGACCTCTGCCCCAACAACCAGTGCACATGCAGCAATATCTCCTGAAACCAATCCCACTTCAGGAGGTGAGGATTGACAACACTCTCACTGACGATGGAGGAGCCAGTGGGAGGTGTCAGACTGGCCCAAGGTCACAGGCCCATGGGTGCAGGGGTGGTGGAAGCATAGCTGTGGGCCCGCAAAATGAGGCTCCTGTTGCCACTGATGCCCAATCCAACATCGCCCGAGTCCAGGGAGCCTATGAGGACTCCCAAGGAGTGATGGGCCAGGTACTTGAGGAACTCTGGGAGATGAAGCAGCGGTAGAGGCCCATAAACCAGAGGCTGGACACCCACAATGACAACATGGGCCAGCTCATAGGGGTTCTGAGGGACATTAACGCCACACTCTGCAGGACGTTTACCCCTCCACCTTCCCCTTCCTGTCGTCCATCTACATCTAACCCTTCTATATCAGTGGAAGCCACAGGAAGGGAGGTTCTGTCGGGGGATGACTCCTCAGACATCCCTAACAATGCAGCAGTAGATCCAACCCCCATCGTGGGCCGGGGCGTCCAAGAAAACATTCAGGAGATTCGGTTGGCAGGGCTCTCAGCACTGCCAGGAAGAAACGTCCCCCCGATGTCCTCCTTCGTATGCAGCATGTTCACTTTGTTGACTATTCTTGTACACTCTCCCATTTCTGATCAGAGGAGTTTGTTGGACTTTGGACAATGTGGCTATAACGACAATGGTTTCATCCACCAATACGGACTACTACACTCCTGTTTGTATATTGTTTGTTTTTTCTCATTGTGCACTGCAATACATTCACTTGTCACAATATCATTAGCTCATGTAGTATCATTCACATCCAGCAACTTATGAAGTTATTCACTTGTGAATTACCAAATGTAAGCAGAAGCTACTTGTGTAAGCAGGGACATGTGCAACTGAGCATCATAACCATGTCACATCAACACAGACATGCAAGTATACAGTCTCACAACCTCTTTATTCTATAGTTCCAACCTTAGGTAGGCATAAAGTCAAAAATAGACCTAAATAATGCATTATTGAAGTGATCTGTGTCAGTGCAGACCTCAGCAACATGGTTGGAGGGGTTACAACAGACAATGCCAATTAGAATCATCAAATGAGAATTGGTTCATGCAATCACATGGAGTCACATCGACAACCTCACAAAAGGTATCCCCCATCATTGAAAACAAGAAACCTGAAAATTGCAGTACTTCCGTTTCTGAACACAGGTTCATTCCAATCCAGCCTTGCTGCATCTGTTGGAATGTCACAAACAGATGTCAGTGGTGTGCCACAAGCACTGTGGCATATAATGATGAGACACTTAAGCAGTTACATCCAGGTAATAGACTTTGAGGGCTTAACCAATGTGAAGGGAGACTAGTATGATTTGGCCAAACAACAACATTGTGTTGGAGAACATGATGGCACACATATTACAATAGTACCACCACATGACAGAGAACAAGTCCAAAGGAGTCTTAGCACCTCCCATCCTATTGCTGAGCAAGCTGGCTTGGTACTGGAGTAGGGCACCTAAAATCTGTGCCAGACATTCCCAGGCACAATACATGTCCACTTCATACTTAAAAAGAGCATCATATGCCCGCTGATGTCACAATTCTGGAATGTCCAAATGAAGATGACATGGTGAAAGTACCAACGGCAGACCAACACAAAGGGGCCTGATTCACAAATATAAACTTAGACCAAAAGTCTATGTTTAGACCTGAAGTATATGCTTAGACATAAAGTATAACTTTACTACTAGTAATGTTAGACTTTTGGTCTAAATTTAGAAAAAAAGTCGGACTTAGATCAAAAGTCTGACATTACTGGTAGTAAAGTTAGACTTTTGGCCTAAGTTTAGACCAAAAGTTTAACTTAGACCAAAAGTCTAACTCAACTATCACTAAAAGTTAGACTTTCGGTATAAGTTTAGATCAAAAGTTTAACTTAGACCAAAAGTCTAACTTTACTAGCAGTAAAGTTAGACTTTTGGTCTAAGTTAGACTTTTGGTCTAAGTTAGACTTTTGATCTAAACTTGTACCAAAAGTTTAACTTCACTTGTAGTAAAGTTAGACTTTAGGTCTAAACTTAGACTTCAGGTCTAAACTTAGACTTTTGGTCTAAGTTTACATTTGTGAATCAGGCCCAAAGAGATTAGCGAGTAAACCATACATATCACACCAATCACTGTCAACTTCTGTCAAGACCTTCCTTCAGAAGTAGCCGTGCACAGAGTTTGCCACAGCTGTACATACCTAACATATATCCATGAACGTCCTCCCCACAGTATCACAACAGACACCTTAAAAGGTCAAATTCATGACATTTCACAACATACTCACACTCATGAGAAGAAGTTGTTGATAGCTCGTGACGAGTGTAAACTCCTTCCTCTTCACCTCTATCATCATCATTTCTCATTTCAGAATACTCACCTGGTGGCCCCTGCTGGACTCCATCCTTTGCAATGAGAGGGATGTTCCCTCACAAAGCCAGGTTGTGAAGCATGAAGCATGCAGCAGACTATGGTGCTCTGACACACCTTCCCAGGTGAGTAGAGGAGGGCTCCCCAGTCCTGTCCAGACTTTTGAATCTGGCCTTGAGGATCCCAATAGGCTGCTCCTTTTGCTTCCATGGGCCACTTAAAAGCCACTCAGTCACCTATACAGTCACTCAGTCACCCATAAAGTTACTCACACACTCACTCATACAGTCACTCACAGAGCCACCTACCTACTCGGCTTAAACAGCCACTCCCACAGCCACTCACTGACTCACAGTTTCTCATGCACCCACCTATACACCCATAGAGCCACTCAGACACCCACTCACACATGGATACATACAGTCACACTGCCAATAATATAATATCCGTTAGAAGTAGTATCACTTATTCATAGTACAGCTGCTGTACTAATCTAACATTTGGTAGTAGCTTAGTATGTATGTTTACAAATCATCAACTCTTACAAATGTCTTAATCTCACTGGATGATGTCATCAGTGATGCTATTTGACATTTCATCAGTGATGTCATAATCAGTAATGTCACTGAATATGTCATGAGTGATGTAATATGTGAGGTCATAAGCAGTGTATTGCTGGGGCACCCGCCCCTCCCTTCACAACTGTGCAAACACGCCCTGTGGCACGTTTTAAGTTGGGATATTAAGTCCCCTTGAATCCTGAGGGTCCCTAGGGTCCAACTAGCCCACCAGGTACCTACAGTAAGCGCCACAGACCTACATTGCAGAGAGGTGCAAAAAGGGGCGTGGTCTGGACCACCTCTCTGCAACACAGCAATGTGGCGCTTACTAGAGGTACCTGGTGGGCTAGTTGGCCACCAGGGACCCTCAGGATTGAAGAGGAATCAATGAACCAACTTAAAATGTGCCACAGGGCGTGTTTGCACACATGTTACCTCAGGCCCCGCTTCCTCCCTTCACGACTGATCATATGCGCCCTATGGCGCATTTTAGGTTGGGGGATTGAGTCCCCTTGAATCCTGAGGGTCACTGTGGTCCAACTAGCCCAGCAGGTACCTCCAGTCAGTGCCACAGAGCTGCTTTGCAGAGAGGTGTAAAAAGGGGCATGTCCTGGACCACCTCTCTGCAACGCAGGCCTGTGGTGCATACTGGAGGTACCTGGTGGGCTAGTTGGCCCCCAGGGGCATTCAGGATTGAAGTGGAATTAATTAAATAACTCAAAATGCGCGACAGGGCGTGTTTTTTGCACATGTCAACTCAGGCCCGCCCCCTTCCTTCACCACTGTGGAAACGCACCCTGTGGCGTGTTTTAAGTTAGGGGTTAAAATCCCCTTGAATCCTGAGGGTCGCTGCGGTCCAACTAGGTTTCAGGGGCGTTATAGTTAGTTGGACATTTCATTAGTGCAAAACCATAGAAATTCCCCCGTTATAGTTAGTTCAGCTAACTATAACTCACGCGCTCGCAATGCACTGCTGATGATGTCACATATTACAACACTCATGCCATGGTCAGTGACATCACTCATGACATCACTGATGACATCTCAAATGACATCACTGATGCAGATGACATCACCCTTGTGATAGAGTGGCAAACCTCCTCTTAAACTAATATAACCTTTGATACACACACACTCAAAATTACAAACTAATATTTTCAAAACAATGGACATATCAATACCATTTACAACACACCTATTCAGTAATTCCAGGATCTATACACACATCCACTTATTCACCAACAGTCCTATACTGTCACTCATACATGTACTCACTTATCATCTCTACTCATACACCTATACATCCTACACACCGCCACTCATCCATAGAGTTACTCACGCGCATAGTCACACATGCAAACAAAGTATCAAACATATATTTACTTGCATATACAGTTATACACACACCACCACAGTTACTTCTACACAAACTTACACCTACTTACTCTCTTAAACCATCACATCCTGTTACACACCGCCACTCATCCATAGAGTTACTCACACTCATAGTCACACATGCAAATAAAGTATCAAACATCTATTTACTTGCATATACACTTATACACACACCACCACAGTTACTTCTACACAAACTTATACCTACTTACTCTCTTAAACCATCACTTATAAAAACACATACTTAATTATGCAGGAACTCCTCCAATCTCTCAGTCTCACATATACTCACTTATATACACAAATACTGACATATACTAGTTTAAAACATATGTTGTTACTCATAAGACACTATTTAGACAGTCATTCACTCACTAACACACCCATACACACACACACACATCTACCCATATAGTCCTGCAAACATACTGTCTTCAACACAGACAAACAATGAGTCACTCAGTTGTGCATCTATGCACTAAGTAATACCCTCAGCAAACCACACAGACACTCGGACACTCATACTGAAAACCAACTATTAACCCACATAGACACTCATACAGCTACTCACCAACCCATGCAGCCACTTATACACAAAGTGAGAGACTGATACCAATATTTACATATTTAAACATTACCCATGTATTCACTAAGATACACTTAATCAGTAAGCTATACAATCAATTTTACAAAAAATCATTCATTTAGGCACTTATATGCCCATTTTTTCTTCCAGCGACCTTGAGACAGACATATATAAGACATATTTAATTTTCAGAAAAACACACATTCACTGGATGATGTCATCAGTGATGTTATTTGAGATGTCATCAGTGATGTCATGAGTGATGTCACTGACTCTGTCATGAGTGATGTAAAATGTGACATCATCAGCAGTGCATTGCGGACGCGTGAGTTATAGTTAGCTGAACTAACTATAACGGGGAATTTCTATAGTTTTGTATAACTATAACGCCCCTGAAAACCTATGTTTTTCAGTGAATATATATATATATATATACATATATATATATATATATATATATATATATATATATATATATATATATATATATATTCACTGAAAAAACCATAGGTTTCACACCAGTTATAGTTAGGAATTAGCATTTAAAAAACCTATGAAATTCACTGAAAAAACCATAGGTTTCACACCAGTTATAGTTAGCTGGAAATTTTACTGATATAAAACCATTGAAATTCCCACGTTATAGTTAGTCGGACTCACTATAACTTGCGCGTGCAATGCACTGCTGATGACATCACATATTACATCACTCATGACATGGTCAGTGACATCACTCATGACACCATCCTTGTGACATAGTGACAGACCTCCTTTCACTATAATGTAACCCTTGAGACTCATATTCAAAAATAGAAACTGAAATTTTTAAAAAAATGGAGATACCTATATCAGTTACAACAAGCAATTCAGTAATTCCACTATCTATATACACATCCACTCATTCACCAACAGTTCTATATAGTCACTCATACATATACTCACTCATCATATGAAGTGATACACCTATACATCCTGTTACACACCGACATTCATCCAAAAGTTACTCACACACATATTCACACGTGCAAATAAACTATTGGACATCCATTTATTTGAATATAGAGTTATACACACACTTCCACCTTACTTCTATTTAAAATTACACATATTTATTCTCTTAAACAATCACTTATAGAAACACATACTTATTTAAACAGGAACTCTTACAATCTCTTACTCTCACATATACTCACTTATATACATCAATATTCATATATACTAGATTAAAACATATGTAGTTACTGATAAAGACACTAGTGAGACAGTCATTCACTCACTAACAAACACATATAGACACTCATCCACCCATACAGTCCTGTACATATGTTGTCTTCAAAACACATACAAACAAAGAGTCAGTCACTCATGCATCTATGTGCTAAGTAATACCCCCACCAAACCATATAGACACTCATACTGATACTAATAAAAATATCTAATAACCCATATACATACACATGAGTGGATGTGTATTAGATGGTGGTATTACTGAATTGGTTGTTGTATCTGGTATGGGTATATCCACTTTTTTGAAAATATTAGTTTCTATTTTTGAATATGTGTTTCATGGGTTACATTACACTGAAAGGAGGTCTGTCACTGTGTCACAAGGATGGTGTCATCAGTGATGTCATGAGTGATGTCACTGACCATGTCATGAGTGATGTAATATGTGATGTCATCAGCAGTGCATTGCACGCGCAAGTTATAGTGAGTCCGACTAACTATAACGTGGGAATTTCAATGGTTTTATATCAGTAAAATTTCCAGCTAACTATAACTGGTGTGAAACCTATGGTTTTTTCAGTGAATTTCATAGGTTTTTTAAATGCTAATTCCTAACTATAACTGGTGTGAAACCTATGGCTTTTTCAGTGAATTTCATAGGTTTTTTTAATGCTAATTCCTTACTATAAGTTTCACTTTAAAAATAAGACTGTTAGCACTTTAGTTGTTCTTTTTAACACTCTGGTACATTCTGTCATTGGGCTACAGTTGTGCTACTTCTAGTTGAATTTTGGGCTACATTTACAATTTTTGATCTCTGGTGGCCATCTTTGGGCTTCATTGGGCTACTTTGGGCTACATTTGGGCTACATTTTGGCTCTAACATATATTAAGCCCAATGTAGCACAATACATATTTTTATAAAGTTAATTTTTTTACAAGCCACTTCAGAATAGGGCTACCTGTCTCTACAATTATCCCATTTTTTTTTTTTTAATTTTTGGGGGGAGCGCTCCCAGAGCGCGCCCCGGAGTGCGCCCCGAAAAGCGTATTTCTGAAAAGCGCCCCCGGGCGCGCTCCGGGGAGCGTCTCGTGAGCGCCAATATCGCAAACGAAAACATGATCGTGACGTATCACGTAGCCGCGACCGCGTGATACGCACGGCGTAAGCGCACCCGGAAGTACTCGAACGAATACGATCGCAAAACGTAAACTTCCGACGCGCTTACGCTGCGCGCCCCCGTGCGCGTAGCGTAAGCGCGTCGGGTCATGTGAGCAGAAAATAACACTTTTCATTGGTTCATAACAGTTTTAGTTTCATAATGATGAAGCCCCTGGTCTTGTGACCTGAAAATAACACTTCTCATTGGTTCAGGACAGTTTTGTTTTCCAAATGATGAAAGCCCCCACCTTTTTTCCTTATTCTGACTTTGTCCTTTGACTGAGGAAGATCTGTTTGGAACTCTCTGTACCTTTTTGTACTTTAAAATGGCTTCAGTAGCAGCAGCAGCAGGTGCATCTCAGCCACCACCACCACCACCACCACCAAGAGGACCAGCTCCAAATTATATTGGTGGTCAAGAACAGGAGGAGGAGGAAGAGGAAGAGGAGGAGGGGAGAAGAAGATGGCTGCCTGAAGAAAACACACCTTATAAACCCAAACCACACTTCATTTGGCAGTTTTTTTCAATCCCAGAGGGGCAAAAAAAGGTGAATGCGCCCAAAGTCACTTGCCTCATCTGCGATGATGAACTTTCACGGGGCAACCCAAATAAGAAATATTCTTTTGGTAACTATACCATGATTCGGCACATGACAAGAAAGCATCCAAACAACTACTCTCGCGCAGAGTTCCGGGAACTGGCCAGTAACCTCCCCCAGTCATCAAGGACCCCCTCCCAAAGAAAACAACCCTCTTCCTCGCAACCAGAAACATCTGAGGTGATGCCTTGCATTCAGCCAAGATTTGCTGATTTTAAAATTACTTGTAAGGCTTGTGGCAAGCTTATCTCCTATGGGGAACAAAGTGTTAAGCTTATCGTCCTTGCAGGTGATAATCACAAGTGCCCCAAAAAGAAATAATTTTTTGGGTTTTTTGTTTTTTTGCTCCAGTTGAGCCAGTTTCAATTCCCTTTTTTTGTTTCTCCCCCTAAAAAATACAAAAAAAATATAAAACTGTTTTGAAAAGCCAAAAAAAGTTTAAAAAGTTCCAAAAACACAAAAAAAATATAAAACAACAAAAAGAAGAAAAAAAAAGTTCTTTTAAGAACTACCTCCAATTTCTAAATGAAAACTTCATTTTTTTAAAACTCTGTCATCTTTTTCCCTCATTTTACGCTCCCCGGTGCGCTACCTGGTGCGCGCACCGAGCGCTTCCCCCGCGCAAAACGAAAAAAAAAAAAATATTTTAAATGCCCCGCGGGGCCCTTTTATAGCCCCCACATCAAACCTAGGGGGTCAAAGGGGTCTATCCCTGACGCCTTATGGTCAGTACCCACTTTGTTTTAGCCACCTCTTATGTCTCGATTTTACCGAGACACAAGATGGCGACCGCTCTGGACTGTTTGGAATGTTTACAGACACCCGAGAGCCAATCAGCTTTCCATGCGCACCTCGCGTGTCGCGCCTGGAGCGCACTCCGGTGCGCGCACCTGTGCGCTGCTATAGATATATATATTTTTTTGGACCTAAATTACTCAAAATCCACTGGAGCACATATCTTGAGACATAGCAAAGGCACATCGGGCTACCAGTCCCTACAATTTTGCCAAGTTTGGTGGAAATCCATTCAGCCGTTCGGGCTAAAAGTGAAATCGACCGCCCTATGGAAATTAACATGGGGAAAACGCGTTTTGGGACCCCCCTTTTATCTCGGCCCCCGCTTGACGAATCCCCCCCAAACTGTCAGGGAAGGACCGGACCGCCATGAGACCATTTTCCTGAAAATTTCAGGCAGATTCGTCAACCGGCGCCAAAGTTATTCAAAATAGAATGTTGAGATTTAACATTGAAAATTATCCTAACTATAACTACCTACTGGCGACCGCCAGTAGGTAATATATATATATATATATATATATATATGTATAAATATATATACATATTGAAAGTAACTCCAACATACTCCTCATACCCCAGAGGAAGAAAGAGCGCGGACCACACTAGCTTCATTTAGCAATTTAGAAGTTTATTGCCGTGCGAGGTGTAGAGGAAGGTGTAGAGGAAGCCATGACGCGTTTCATCACTCCTGGGGGACTTGATCACATGACAGGCTCATGGTAGCACAATTGGTTTAAATATTTTTGACTTTTTTACTGCAGAAACCATGTGATAAAACCTTTTAAAGTGACAGTGCAGAAAAACAATTTTTTCAATAGAATTTAAAGTGCCTGCGCAATATATACAATTTACACAATGATTCCCGGAAAATAGGTTACATTTAACACAAACTCATTGTTAATGTTCGGTAGAAGTCTTTGCTTCAATGCAAAATTGTAAAAGGCCTCCTCAAGTTGATGTATAAATATCAGGGGCTATTAGCCTGACATATAAATGTAATTTTTCTGTATTGCAAATGTATTTATTCTCATGCCCATTATCAATTATTTTCAAGTGGCCCTTCAAAAAACAGTCCCTTCATCTACCATAAATGAATATAAATAATGCAGTTTCATAGTCATAGTTTTCATCATGTTCACATGTAGTGCAAGTGTTAAGTTGACCTTTCAACTGTGCAAAACCCAATAAAATTATGGAAATACAGGCAGCAGCTGTATGGGCAGTTTTTTAAAAGCAAAACTTGTTGTTATCCCATTCTGGAAGAAGAGAAATGGAAAGTATAAATAAAATTGAATAAATATAAACATCTTATTGTATGTATATATATATATATATATATATATATATATATATATATATATATTTATATATATATTATATATATATATATATATATATATATATATATATATATATATATATATATATATATATATATATATATATATATATATATATATATATATACATTAAATATTGGCTTAGTTTAGAATGGGTGTTACTGAAGTAATAGGCACAGGGGACGAATGATGGATTGTGCAAACTGTGCAAAATATATATGTGTATAAATACAGTCATTGCCATAACCATAAATATGAATATAAATATGTCCATGAATACAGCAATAAATATAAACATAGATATAGGTATAAATGTGTAAATATATAATGGCTTAAAATTCCAATTGGTTCATGTAAAAAACATAGATATATTAAACTTAAGCCATATGGACTATAACCCAATAAATATCTAAAAGCAGTCACCTATACACAAAACTGCAATCAATTCTTCCTGTCCTCACTTGCAGTTGCCATTGTTTCAGTTAACTAATCATAAAATTTGACCAGATCAGGATTATCAAACAGGGTATTGTTATTATATTTCCAGGCTCGAAAACAATTCCTCGGTTGCATTCAGGCCTCCTGGGGATTTGGTGTCTAAATTAAGAATTTACAGCATCTCCAGTTTACGCAGAGCCTTTTTATGGTCCCCTTCCTGTTTGGAGATTGGGACAGAGTCTATCAAATAATACTTTAACTCCTTGGGATCCCCTTTGTGTTTTTCATTAAAGTGGCGTGCCCCTGGATACGACGGATCATTGTTTTTAATGCTCTAATGAGCTGTAGCACTCTTTTGTGGCCTTGTAGTACGGTGCTCCCGACATATCTCAGCTTAAAGGACATTCCAGGGTGTGGATCATGTGATCCGTTTTACAATTTAAGGCTTTGTCAATAACCCATTCTTTTTCACTGAAAGGGGTTTTATATTTTGTCATTGATACCCCGTGTTGGCAAGCCTTGCAAGTCTTACATTTAAGGAAGCCTTTTTGCTGAGATAGCCATGTGCCCTTTGACACTGTTCCACTTGGATCATTTTTTACCAGTGTGTCTTTCATAGACTTCCCACAGCGGTATGTTATTGCCGGTTGTTAGGACACTAGTTTCCAATGATTGGATCTTGTTTAATAAGATGCCAATTCCTCTTAATGATTTTTCACACTGCACCTTCATGTGGTTATATTGTAAAACAAACCTAAATGTATCACTGCTCTGGGTTTTAGTGGGGAGCCTCTGTTTTGTTTGCACTAAAATGTCCCTGTTTGTTGCATTACTCTTGTTAAGGGCATCATCTAGACACTTTTGACTGTAGCCTCTTTCTAGAAAACTTGTAACACTCTGTCCTTGCGCCACTAATAGATCCTGTTCATTACTACAAATATATTTTAAGCGTAAAAGTTCCCCATAGGGGATACTCTGAATTAGATGCCCAAGATGGGCGCTGGTCGCATGCAGAACAGAGTTTTCTGCTGTTGGTTTCCTATGCAAGCACGTTTCAAGGATTCCCTGTTGAACAAAGATTTCCATGTCTAGAAAATTAACTTGTTGGTCACTGATTTCAGCGGTGAAATTCAAATGATGGTCATTGACGTTAATATTTGCAATAAATTTGTTAGCCTCACTTCTGGTACCTTGTCATACCAGAAATAGGTTGTCAATGAACCTCCACCAAGTCCTGACATGCCTGGTCACAGTGTCCTTCTGTTTGTCCATGATAACCAGCTCCTCCCACCAGCCCATATGCAAACAAGCATAGCTGGGGGAGAAGATGGCTCACATGGCAACACCTCTCGCTTGCTGGTAATATTTATTCTGAAACATGAAAATATTATTTGTCAAGCAACTCTCAATCATGGGTAATAACATATTTGTGTGTTCTTTGTGTTCAAGACCTCTCCATGACAAATAGTATTCAATGGCTCTAAGTCCATCTTTGCGCCTAATAGATGTGTATAAAGAGGTCACATCCAGAGTAATTAAAAGACAATCATCTCCCCATTTAAAATCCAACATTTTCTCAAAAAAATCCCCTGTGTCACGGATATAGGACTTCAGAGATTGTACATGCGGTTGAAGAAAGAAGTCAATGTAGATTGAAGTTCTTTCGAAAACGCTATTCCATGCGGACATTATGGGTATGAAGTATAAAATTGGCGTCTTTGGATGGTTATTTTTCAAATATTTATATTCCCCCATGGACAGCAAACCAGTACTTTTCCAGGCCGATAGTTTCAAATTGTAAAATCCATATCATGCCTCTGCGGTTGCAGCATTCCGTATCTTAAAGTTGTTGCATGGCTTCATGGACATAATCCTCACGTTTCCATAAACGACGTTGCCGGCTTGCCGCCTTTATCCGCACTTCTTACCACAACGTTGTTATCATTGCTGATTTTTGTCATTAGCATATGATATTGAAGCTCCCTTGTGTTTTTCTTTCCATTTTTAGGTCTCGTGACCTACAATGCTCGCAAGCGCATTGAGGGAGCGAGAATTCAAGTGCTCAAAATCCTCGTGAAACCACGGGCTTTTTGCTGCGGTTTTCATTAAGTTCACGTGGCCACAAGCACGCGCCTTTGGGCCATAAACTTGCATTTCTCCTCCCCCTCCCCAGCCAGCTTCCCCCAGGCCGTAGCAGCATTCCTCCCACCTCTTTGAAGTGAAGCTTAGCTTCACTTCAAAGGCCCCTGCTGCTTCACACCGTGTCGCATTTCTCCTCCCCCCTACCCTTCTCAGCAACAAAATGTTTAAAAGTCTCTCACTACCCCCCCACACAAACACACACCCCACACCCCACAACCTTCCTACGAAATGTCTTCATTTTTCTCTTGCACATACCTTTCAAACAAATCCTTCTCATCTGACATCAATTTACTCTTTTGGAAATATGCCTTCCTTTATATATAATTTCAGTCAAGCGAGCCAACGCCAGACTTCTGTTCCTGAAAGCAGTGTTCTGTTTTTCATCGATAAGGATAGTGCTGAGTTACCAGGCACCATTACACTTTCATACTGATGGGAAGACGAGCATCTTTGTATTACCTAAGAGTATCTTATTATTCCTGACCGGAGGCAGTCTTCATAAGTCGGTTATCGATGTACTTTCACTACATACACCGTTTTCACGCATGATGCATTTACATTTCAGAAAGAAGACAATTGCTTAATGTAACCAGTAGATGGAGATGTTAGCATTTCTGGCTGACATCGTGATTTGAATTTGAAACACTAAAGTGATGTGTACCTCCTGCTAAACTTTTAGCAACACTATTTTTTTTATAAATGCTTAACCAAAATGTAATGCAAAATTTGAAAGAACCGAAGGATGGCATTGTTTGGACAAGAGTGGTCCGAAATCTCCATTTCAATTCTAAGAGACAAGATGCATAATATGTAGCAATTACAGGTCACAGCATTTTCTTGCATTTCAACTTTGGTAACACGGGCAAGCAAGTTAAATTCCTTTTTAATAGTATTCTTTTCATTTTAAGACAAGATGTAGCTTTTGCTAACACAACTCAACTGACGTTCCCTGAGCTAAAACACGTACTGGTTACTGCCTATCGATAATGAATGAATGAACCATTAGCTAGTGAAAGCCTCAATTTGCCATCTGTATAGCAAAACTATATACCTCGGTGTGCTAGACCTTAACTACAGTGGATCCCATTCAAAAAGCTATGTGTGCGCCTATTCTGCAGTTAACTGCATGTACAGGACAAAAAGGAATGGAAGAGTTCTCTTCCCCGTGTAGAGTTGGCTTTTGCTCACATGGACATTTTTCCAGTGCGGTGGGATTTCTCTGTGAACAGATCTGGTCACAGGTCCGCTATTGTGGAGCCTTTCTGGATGGGTCTAAATGTAAACGTTGGAGAACACCAACAGTAATCTCTTATTCAGTGTGGAAATGGGGACGACGCAGCCGCAAAACTTATGGCCCGGTATGGAGAGCGGTTTCTCTACTGGAGAAGCAAATTATTTCCATGTCAATATAAACGTATTTAAAGAGGATGTGGCGTTAAGGTCAAAGCTGCCGACTTTAGCACTGGACAACCAAGTTCGAGTTTCAGTATCGCCTTAACATCCTGTGATTTTGGGCAAAGCACAAGATCGACCTGCATTAAAAAGTGACCTTGTGTAATGTAGCTGGCGCGCATGTAATGGCGCTCCTATACATTCAGGTCGAGTCTGTCCTATATAAAACTGCACAAAAAAGTGTTTTCTGTATGCAGAAAAGTCCCTGATACATATCTGTATGCATATACATTTCAGAAACTGCAACTGCTGCACATTCGCACGGATACTCCAGAAATAATTTGAAGATTTTTTTTTAAATTGCTAAAAGGACGGGAATTTACTCAAATTAACTGAAATGGTGGTTTAAAGTGTAGTTTTCAGCCGGCATATTGACTGTCTTAGTATGTGATGCAACAAGGCTTGGCACTCGAGAGAATGCGAACTGCATAGACACGGCCCTCTAATGCTGAGCAACACAGCTTTAATTGGGTGCAGATTAGAAGCTCCTTTGCTTTCCAATAGTGCGCATTGGAGTGGCCATAAGCCATTTTTTAACAATATATTAACAACGCCCTTAAGAAACTACAAATAAGTAGGCTTTGAATAACTTGCAGTATGGTTAACTATATTTGTATCTGACGTTATTTAAGTATACTATTTTTCTAGCTTAGTTTTGCAGGTCTAGCTCCACTGAAACAGTCAGTTGGAAATCTGCATAGTTTTCAACAAGGGAGTGGTCTAGAGCATTCAATGAAAATCAGAATGGGGAAGGTAGTTAAGGCATGAAAGAAAACACAATGGAGAACTTAACAGACATTGGGTAGCATCAGAGCCATTCCAAAAATGTGCTGTTGCAGCCCTAGCGTGCATTGGCCTTTCATTTAAACTTTGAAGTTACTAGTAAATTATAGTGTAGCAATCTCGTTTCTACATGCAATTGACTTTTTTGTTCTTTCAATTTGATGTATGCTACTCGTGATATTGACAGGTTTGTTTTCATCACATGGCATTGTGACTAGTGTGGTCAGCGCATTCCTTTGTTTATTATAATAATAAATTAAGTGCGAAAGCCTATTTTTTCAATGATGTGCTTCAGCTTTCATGTTCTCAAGCATTCCACGAAGCCTGTATGCCTCCTCATCCTTCCCATCCTTAAGAGTACGTATGGACATCTTTTGACAAACACTGATGTCTTTCACTGTGTGAGATGAAGGGAAACACATTGCACAGACCTTATGAGGGTCTGAGAAAACCTGTGAATGGAAGGAATATATATATATATATATATATATATATATATATATATATATATATATATATATATATATATATATATATATTCACTGAAAAAACCATAGGTTTCACACCAGTTATAGTTAGCTGGAAATTTTACTGATATAAAACCATTGAAATTCCCACGTTATAGTTAGTCGGACTCACTATAACTTGCGCGTGCAATGCACTGCTGATGACATCACATATTACATCACTCATGACATGGTCAGTGACATCACTCATGACACCATCCTTGTGACATAGTGACAGACCTCCTTTCACTATAATGTAACCCTTGAGACTCATATTCAAAAATAGAAACTGAAATTTTTAAAAAAATGGAGATACCTATATCAGTTACAACAAGCAATTCAGTAATTCCACTATCTATATACACATCCACTCATTCACCAACAGTTCTATATAGTCACTCATACATATACTCACTCATCATATGAAGTGATACACCTATACATCCTGTTACACACCGACATTCATCCAAAAGTTACTCACACACATATTCACACGTGCAAATAAACTATTGGACATCCATTTATTTGAATATAGAGTTATACACACACTTCCACCTTACTTCTATTTAAAATTACACATATTTATTCTCTTAAACAATCACTTATAGAAACACATACTTATTTAAACAGGAACTCTTACAATCTCTTACTCTCACATATACTCACTTATATACATCAATATTCATATATACTAGATTAAAACATATGTAGTTACTGATAAAGACACTAGTGAGACAGTCATTCACTCACTAACAAACACATATAGACACTCATCCACCCATACAGTCCTGTACATATGTTGTCTTCAAAACACATACAAACAAAGAGTCAGTCACTCATGCATCTATGTGCTAAGTAATACCCCCACCAAACCATATAGACACTCATACTGATACTAATAAAAATATCTAATAACCCATATACATACACATGAGTGGATGTGTATTAGATGGTGGTATTACTGAATTGGTTGTTGTATCTGGTATGGGTATATCCACTTTTTTAAAAATATTAGTTTCTATTTTTGAATATGTGTTTCATGGGTTACATTACACTGAAAGGAGGTCTGTCACTGTGTCACAAGGATGGTGTCATCAGTGATGTCATGAGTGATGTCACTGACCATGTCATGAGTGATGTAATATGTGATGTCATCAGCAGTGCATTGCACGCGCAAGTTATAGTGAGTCCGACTAACTATAACGTGGGAATTTCAATGGTTTTATATCAGTAAAATTTCCAGCTAACTATAACTGGTGTGAAACCTATGGTTTTTTCAGTGAATTTCATAGGTTTTTTAAATGCTAATTCCTAACTATAACTGGTGTGAAACCTATGGTTTTTTCAGTGAATTTCATAGGTTTTTTTAATGCTAATTCCTTACTATAAGTTTCACTTTAAAAATAAGACTGTTAGCACTTTAGTTGTTCTTTTTAACACTCTGGTACATTCTGTCATTGGGCTACAGTTGTGCTACTTCTAGTTGAATTTTGGGCTACATTTACAATTTTTGATCTCTGGTGGCCATCTTTGGGCTTCATTGGGCTACTTTGGGCTACATTTGGGCTACATTTTGGCTCTAACATATATTAAGCCCAATGTAGCACAATACATATTTTTATAAAGTTAATTTTTTTTACAAACCACTTCAGAATAGGGCTACCTGTCTCTACAATTATCCCATTTTTTTTTTTTTAATTTTTGGGGGGAGCGCTCCCAGAGCGCGCCCCGGAGTGCGCCCCGAAAAGCGTATTTCTGAAAAGCGCCCCCGGGCGCGCTCCGGGGAGCGTCTCGTGAGCGCCAATATCGCAAACGAAAACATGATCGTGACGTATCGCGTAGCCGCGACCGCGTGATACGCACGGCGTAAGCGCACCCGGAAGTACTCGAACGAATACGATCGCAAAACGTAAACTTCCGACGCGCTTACGCTGCGCGCCCCCGTGCGCGTAGCGTAAGCGCGTCGGGTCATGTGAGCAGAAAATAACACTTTTCATTGGTTCATAACAGTTTTAGTTTCATAATGATGAAGCCCCTGGTCTTGTGACCTGAAAATAACACTTCTCATTGGTTCAGGACAGTTTTGTTTTCCAAATGATGAAAGCCCCCACCTTTTTTCCTTATTCTGACTTTGTCCTTTGACTGAGGAAGATCTGTTTGGAACTCTCTGTACCTTTTTGTACTTTAAAATGGCTTCAGTAGCAGCAGCAGCAGGTGCATCTCAGCCACCACCACCACCACCACCACCAAGAGGACCAGCTCCAAATTATATTGGTGGTCCAGAACAGGAGGAGGAGGAAGAGGAAGAGGAGGAGGGGAGAAGAAGATGGCTGCCTGAAGAAAACACACCTTATAAACCCAAACCACACTTCATTTGGCAGTTTTTTTCAATCCCAGAGGGGCAAAAAAAGGTGAATGCGCCCAAAGTCACTTGCCTCATCTGCGATGATGAACTTTCACGGGGCAACCCAAATAAGAAATATTCTTTTGGTAACTATACCATGATTCGGCACATGACAAGAAAGCATCCAAACAACTACTCTCGCGCAGAGTTCCGGGAACTGGCCAGTAACCTCCCCCAGTCATCAAGGACCCCCTCCCAAAGAAAACAACCCTCTTCCTCGCAACCAGAAACATCTGAGGTGATGCCTTGCATTCAGCCAAGATTTGCTGATTTTAAAATTACTTGTAAGGCTTGTGGCAAGCTTATCTCCTATGGGGAACAAAGTGTTAAGCTTATCGTCCTTGCAGGTGATAATCACAAGTGCCCCAAAAAGAAATAATTTTTTGGGTTTTTTGTTTTTTTGCTCCAGTTGAGCCAGTTTCAATTCCCTTTTTTTGTTTCTCCCCCTAAAAAATACAAAAAAAATATAAAACTGTTTTGAAAAGCCAAAAAAAGTTTAAAAAGTTCCAAAAACACAAAAAAAATATAAAACAACAAAAAGAAGAAAAAAAAAGTTCTTTTAAGAACTACCTCCAATTTCTAAATGAAAACTTCATTTTTTTAAAACTCTGTCATCTTTTTCCCTCATTTTACGCTCCCCGGTGCGCTACCTGGTGCGCGCACCGAGCGCTTCCCCCGCGCAAAACGAAAAAAAAAAAAATATTTTAAATGCCCCGCGGGGCCCTTTTATAGCCCCCACATCAAACCTAGGGGGTCAAAGGGGTCTATCCCTGACGCCTTATGGTCAGTACCCACTTTGTTTTAGCCACCTCTTATGTCTCGATTTTACCGAGACACAAGATGGCGACCGCTCTGGACTGTTTGGAATGTTTACAGACACCCGAGAGCCAATCAGCTTTCCATGCGCACCTCGCGTGTCGCGCCTGGAGCGCACTCCGGTGCGCGCACCTGTGCGCTGCTATAGATATATATATTTTTTTGGACCTAAATTACTCAAAATCCACTGGAGCACATATCTTGAGACATAGCAAAGGCACATCGGGCTACCAGTCCCTACAATTTTGCCAAGTTTGGTGGAAATCCATTCAGCCGTTCGGGCTAAAAGTGAAATCGACCGCCCTATGGAAATTAACATGGGGAAAACGCGTTTTGGGACCCCCCTTTTATCTCGGCCCCCGCTTGACGAATCCCCCCCAAACTGTCAGGGAAGGACCGGACCGCCATGAGACCATTTTCCTGAAAATTTCAGGCAGATTCGTCAACCGGCGCCAAAGTTATTCAAAATAGAATGTTGAGATTTAACATTGAAAATTATCCTAACTATAACTACCTACTGGCGACCGCCAGAAGGTAATATATATATATATATATATATATATATATATATATATATATATATATATATATATATATATATATATATGGGTTATACTTGCCTGTTATTATTATTATCATTATTATTATACAGCTTATAGAGCACCTGGTTACTCCAACGGAGTGCCCCCGCACTAGAACACCAGATTAGTACCCAGAAGCTGAACCAAGCCCACCACCACACCCTGGAATCAGAACCTCCTAAGAACAGCTAACATCAGGTCTATTTGTCGCCATCCAAGGGAAAGCAGAATATCCATATTTTTAGGTTTTTCCGAAACACCGTCTCCGACTGGCACATCCTTAGGTCAGCAGGAAGGTTATTCCAGGCTTTCGCTGCAAGGGAGGCGAAGGAACTTCAACCCACCCTAGCCTTCCGCACCTTAGGCACAAATAACTTAGTCGTACCCATGGACCTTAGGCAACATGCCGGACTATAGATGGTAAGAAGGGGGAGCAAAAAGCCAGGACCTTTCTTATTGAAAATCTGGTGAGTAAAACATAAGGCCTTAAAGATAACTCTAGCTTGTATGGGGCGCCAGTGTAATTTCCTCAGAGGCTCTCCTACCAAGGCCCGTCTAGGAATGTTCAGAATTAGGCAGGCCGTAGCATTCTGCACCTTCTGTAGTATGTGCAGATTTCTTTGGGTTACCCCTAGATACAAGATGTTACAATAGTCTAGACGCGACGTGACTAGAGCCTGTATAACAGTCCGTCTAGCCTCCACTGGGAGAAGATCCAGAATTTTACATAACATCCTCAGGGTACCAAAACAGGCACCCGCCACAGCTGATATCTGTTCAGAGAATGAAACGGAGTCATCAAACCACACTACAAGATTCTTAACCTTGGCCTTGGGGGTCGGGGAAGGACCCATCTCCTCCGACCACCACAAGTGTGACCAAAGGGAGGGCTGCTTGCCACCTACCATCACCTCCCTCTTACCCGCGTTCGGTTGCAGACAACTGAACTTCATCCAGTTGGCAAGCTCCCCCAAGCAGTCCTTGAACTTGGCAGCCGTTCCTTTTTTTTTTTTTACTTTGTTTATTGATTTTCTTCACATAAGGTGCAGAACCGTGTATCACATGGACAATCATACAGTGCAATAAGGATATACAGAATATCAATCGGCATCACGTTCAATAGGTAGAGGCCACCACAGGTACGCACCCACCCCACATCATATCAGAAAGGCATCCGCGGGTGCCTCTCCTCAGCACAAGTCTCTATGGCAGGTTATTGGCATATATCATAGTGTCAGTATCACATTATGCTGTTATGGTGTATAACATCAATTCAGAATCGATTTAAGAGGGCTGTACAGTAACTGAACTAGAAGCAATGTTGGGGAAGCAAATAGCTCGTCAGGGGTGCCCATATATCTGCCGGTCTCGAGGCGGGTGGCAGCAGCTCGACATAGGTCACCAATTGTTCCTGGCAATAGACAAGGTCATTTAACCAGTCCTTAAATTTAGGCGCTCTCCCTCTGCCCCATCGACATGCTACACGCCGTTTGGCCAAGAGTAATACAAGTGCTATATATCTACGGTGTGCCGCCTAGATGGGTTCCACGTATCCCAGGAGCACTTGAATCGGAGAGGGGGCAATCTCTTCATTAATCATAGCTGATAGCGCCGCAAAGACCTTTGGCAGCCGTTTCTACCTCCTCTTGCTCCAGGGTAACTATCAGCTGAGTATCATCAGCATAAGATACCAGTTTTACCCCATGTCTCATCACAATGTTTGCCATGGGGCGCATATAAACATTGAACGGGGTAGGGCTGAGAGCAGAACCCTGTCGCACTCCTTTTGACAGTGGACAGACTCTGGATTATTCAAAAGGATGCTATAGGACCTGGAAGGATCTATTCTCCAAATAGTGTTTTATCCAACTCCATATCACTCCCCTGACCCCGGCCTCCCCAAACCGTTCTAAAAGAAGGCCGTGGGAGACCGTGTCGAAAGCGGCACTCAAGTCTAGGAGGATCAGGGCAGTAGTTCTTCCCTCGTCAGCAGCCTTTTCCAAAGCCTCTGATGCTATATGTTTACATTTTCGTTGTAAAGGAGTGCATGGTAAAGACTTACGTGAGTGAAGGCAATGTATGGTAAAGGCAATGCCTGGTAAAGGTATTGTGTGGTAAATGATGCATTGTAAAGGTTATTTCCTATAATGAGGACCTAAATATTTTCCAGTAATACGTTTAGATCCAATTCTCCAGTGAGTATGAAGTGCTTTGCCAATGTAGTCAGTGAATTTTTGTAGGTCATACAAAACAATTTACAAAGGCTTCTGAAAAAGAAACAATTACACTGAAGAACAATATCATAATTAAGAATCTCTCCTTTTTTAGCAAATAATGAGATGGTAAGATGAAACAATATATAAGCTGGATGACTGACTAAGTACTCATTTGGTGACATTAAATCACAGCAGGGCACCTTCTAGCATCAGGGCAGCATTTAACACTCACTCTTATGTCGAAAGAGCCGGGTCAATATAAATATAGGAGACACAGCAACATCGACAGTCATACAGAACAAAAGCATCAGGCTCAATGAAAACAATAGGGCATGGTAGTCCTCTAACGAGTGCAGGGCTTGACTACTTGTGATTCTTTTCAACTTGGCCTGTTTTAATATTGCCTCTGTATAATTTGTAAAGAGTTGAAACTTAAGTTATGAATTGCAATATTCCTGATTGTAAAGAGCTTGAATTTTAATTATGAATTAAAATAGTCTTGATTCTAATTCCCAATAACATTTACAGTTCCTGTGCGTGGAACCCGGTCAAATCTTAAAAGGGCTGTGTGTGTGTGTTTACCAAATTGGCGAGGACGGCATCCAAATTGTCACGTAATTGACTCTAGGTAATCACTTGCAAAGCAGTGGCTGGGCCGATTCTACATTAGTCTGATTGGTCATTGCGATAATAATCAACATTGAGCATTAGCAGGGGTTAGTGGCTTACTCTTGGCACACGAGTAAGTGAGCTGAGTCACTGAGGTCCTGATTAAACTTTAACATCTAGTTTTTTTTTCATGTTGGTGTTTTGACATTTTAAATGAACTGAGCGGATGTTCATATCATATGGTGGAGCTGGTTCGTGAAGAGAAGAAACCACGGCCAGTGGATCACATTTCTGAACCTTGAGAGTTGATGGTATTGTATTTTAAGCCTCATAATTTCAAAATAGTGGTGTTATCCATATAAACATATAAACCCCTTCTCAAGTGTCCCAGTAACGATGAGGTATTTATAGTAACAGTGTTGATCTTTTGACATTGTGATTTGTAGATGTCAGCAGCGAGCGTTGAACTCACTGCACTATCGCCAATGCTTTTGTAGTTGCCACAAACGTAAGGCGCGCCATATTATCACAATATTCAGTGCCGTACTTCTTTCCACAGTTTACAAGGATGCCAGTGGTGTAAAGCAAAATGATACCCCCACCCCCACCAAAATGTGATAAGAGGCCCCTGAGATCCCATATCTGAGAGATATTCATTGGCCTTTGGCTAAATGCGGCTCCTTTTGAACGTTTGGGGGCTCCCTGGAGGCCCCCCTCCCCCTTCCCTTGCAATGCAGGGCCCTGCATTACGGCCCTGGAGGATTCGCTGCAAACGTGAGACATTTTCAGGTAGACATGCAGTAGAAACGCATCTAAGCGCGATCCTGCGGTCAGGTAAACAGTTGGGTCATTTTGCGAAATACGTATCGATGTGAGATCAACTGAAAAGAGAATAAAACATGACGTTAAAATCAAATGATCATTAAACCGTTTTCTTCAACAAAATCACGCTGAGAGTGACAAAAACAATTGAAAACTTTTTGTGAAAACGTTTTTCTTTTTTTCGATGCTTTTCCTTGGGATTTCATTTTGTGTTATCGTGCTGTGACACCAGGGTTGTATTTGACCTCTCAAGAGCAATACCGCACGAACACATTTAAAAAAAAAAATCAGTATTATTGTTTTAAGAAACTTATTTTTGCAGATTTTTTATCAAATATCCCTTGTGCTAATAGTGTGTTTGTAGTGTTTTGTTAAGAAATCAAGTTATTTTATTGTTAACAGCATACCCCATTTACTTGCGTATAGCACAGTAGGCCCGATTATAGTCGCTTCGGCGAGTATAAGGGCTTCAGGAGAGATGGGAAAGAGGGACCAACGAAGAAGAAAGACGGGATGGGGAGGCGCTGCAGAAGGAACGCGGTGTGTGGATGTGTCTTTTACTAAATAGCAGTATCTGGCAGGGGCGCATAGATATTACAGCGAGTGAAAGTCGCCCTTGGGTCTCTGTCGGCAGCGAGTGATCAGAAGAGGTGAGGGGGCGCAGATTGTCTTGCTGGATCGATTCGCAAAGATTGTTCTGTGAAAACCGTTTCATTCCTGCATCTCTATGTTTAAGTCATAGAAACAACGCTTTCTGGATGGGACACGTTACAATAAATTGAAAGAAAGTTATTCATCCAAATTGTTTAGTAACCAGCAACACATCAAAAAGTCATCAACGAAGATCTTGTGACTAGGATAAATCACTCTATTCAACTTGGCGGCCACTTCAAATGGGTGCTTTTATCAGCCCATGCAGCCAAATGGGTGACTGCCCCTCTCCTTGTGTAAGACAGTATCTTACAAATTAACCCCCGGGTGGCGCGAATCTCGGAGCAGTTCAGAGGAGATGTCTCTGCAGGCCGCCATTAAAACACGCCTGAAACCTTGGAGAAGCGTGATGACAGCACCCTGCTGGTGCAAGGACATTCTATGCAGGCCCTTCCTACATCACCGCGCATCTGAATGGATGCGAAACCGCAGTGGGGCTGCTTCAAGCACCCGACAACAGTGGGCGAGTGGAAGTGCAATCCCCCTCAATGGCAACTGAAAACGAAAGAAATAAAGATGAACAAAATCTCGGGTACGGTAACGAGATCTCTATCTTTCTTTCTATCTCATGCTTGTTTTCCCTACCCTTTCCCTCCCATTTTCTTTCCCTCCCCCTCCCTTCTTTCTCCCACAATTTAAAAAACAAAAAAAAAGCATTTTCTCTTAGTACATTTACTTAATTATTCCCTTTTGGGATGGTTTTTCTTTGTATTCACATGTACTTTGCATTTTTCTTTTCGCTTATCCCTTATATTTTGTTGATTGTGATTTTGTTCCGATGTTTTTCTTTGCATATTTGTTTCAATAAAGCTTTCTAAACTCCAGATATCTATCTTTCTATCCAGTGTTTCAAATGCGTCTCTTACCCCTATGGCCCCATCGTCATGTGACGTTTCAGGGCACACTTAGTATTTAATTGTGCTACTCATGTCATACCACTGTCTTCTGCCAGCAAAATATATTGACGTAAGGCGTGCATTGGCATTAATCCGAAGTACTTTTTTTGTCATGATCAGGGCTCCCTTGAGTAGTACAGACAGAGGCCGCATCTGCACTTTGACAAATACGCGACTGTACGCTTAGCTTTACTATAGCTTTCTCCTCCTCGGGTAGGAATATGCATTTTAAAATTCATCGCTAACATACTATGCATGTTTTTTCCCCTATCGTTGGTTCCTACTATGAGAACATTGTATAACGTATGAGTTCAGTGATGGGCCTTCAGGCTTCTCTAGCTTTACGTATCTGTTCTGGTCAGTCATGGGCAGTCTGCCCACCATGAAGCCATGGCCCAAGACATTGTCACGTTATGTGCTTCCTTAGTGCTGGAAATGGGAAAATAGGACTAGGGTACTGATCATCATGTAACAAGAGAGAGATAAAGCAGAAAGCTACTGAGAAAGAATACAAAGGGAGCTGGTAAAATGTAATAGTTTCAGACAGCCAAAATGTTACTTTAACAGCACTTTTCAGAAATGTTTCTGTAATGTTTGCTTGGCAGTTTCAGCACTTCCCTACAAGGCTGCTACAATTTTACGCGTAGAGTACCAACACATCTCAGCAGGACTACCATAATTTTATCTAGATGGTATCAGCACTTTTCAGCATGGCTATTATAATTTTAGTTGGACAGTGTCAGTACTTCAAAGTGGGTCACTTTAATTTTCACTGAACAGTGTCAGCACTTCTCAGTAGTGCTAATATAATTTTAGTTGGAAAGTATCAGCACTTTTCAGCATGGATACCATAAGAACTGTAGTTGGACTAAGCCAGCACTTTCCAGCAGAGCTACTATGAATATATTTCATCATGTATTAGCATTTATCAGCTGGACTACAACAATTATGTTTCTTGGACATTATCAGCAATTCTCAGCAGGGCTACTATAATTTTAGTTGGAAAGCCTCAGCACATCCGAGCAAGGCTAATATATTTTAGGTGGACAGTATCAGCACTTCTCAGTAGGGCTACTTTAATTCTCATTGAACAATGTGTGGTGCTCTCATTTCTTTTACATTCCAGAATAGTTTCTCTGAAATGTGGAATGTTATTGTTGTTTTGGGGTTGACAGTATTCCTGGTTCGCCAGTTGCCTCTGGACTGTGGATGCTGTGGCTAATAAATAGAAGGTGAATTGGGGGGATTGATTCAATTGAGGAATGTCAAGAGGCTGGAATCAAAATACAATTATACGACAGCAACGTGCCTCTGACATCATAGATTAAACAATACTTGAATACCCAAAAATTTTTTACTTAACGTTGGAATATTTTCTTTTTTCTTACTTCCTTTTTCAATTTTTACAAATGCACAAATATAACCCAAACATGGGCATATGAAACATTTTCAATGTGTACAATCGAAACAAGGCAGTGTGTTCTGTAAATATACACAGTGAAAAATAGCTTAACCGTGTAGTATTATATACATTTGAAGCAAGTGTATTACAATCAAAAACAACACAAATGAAAATATATTCAAAATATTACAAAGGTACAAAGGGATGTAAATTTTTCCATCCAATATTAGTCCTATTGCTTTGCGAAAACTCAACAAAGGCAGGCTGTGGCTTTTTACTGTCCTCAGGCTGATAGTACTCTTTTCTGCCGGGGGAGAGGTCAAGGAAGTAACTTCAAACACGAGGGACAGAAGAAACCTAAGTGTAGGGCTGGGGTGGATTCCCTTTAAAGTCTGTCTCTACTCGGTTAGCCTAGAAACCTCTCTTAGCATGGGCCAACGCGTTTCGACCTTCTAGGTGGCACGACTTTATATGAAGGTCTTCATCAGGGAAGATGCAGGTTCAAGAATGGGGACAGGACATGTGTATCATGGTTCTGGTTGTGGCCGCAACTGGTGTGGGGCAGGGGGTCCTGTAGTGGTGTTTGACTGTATCTTGAGATTTTTATTTTTCTGTGGAAGACGTCTTCTTCCGTCCTGTCAGGTCACGGAGATGTGCGCGTTGCTAATTTCAAAACACGTCTTCTTTTTCAGCGTCTGTTTTCTCTGGAGCAACTCCGAATGACACTCGAATGCTTAGCTTAGATTTCAAACTCCACACGCTCAGCATTGTCTCGGCGGCGTGCCATCGCGACTGCATCTAATTGTGGCACATATGTGGAAAAGCGCAAGCACGGGGAAGTCAGGCAACCTGCGTCATCACGTTCAGCCAGTGTCCATTTTACAAGTAAGCAGCAAGCACTGGTGTAATGTCTAATAAATATTCTGCAATCTAGAGCGCCACCCCATTTGAGCTTTCCACTCAAGCGAGCAGCCATTTTCCAAGCGAGCGGCACGCTCAGGCTCACTGCTTAACAAAGCATCAAGAAACACCCATGTCAAATGCGTGATGAAATTAAGCGTCTGGAAACACCTACGTCACAGCAAGAGCATATTGTCTAGTAAAGCTTCAGCAAACCACAGCGTCACACCGTTTGCCTCTTTATCTCGTCAGAGGCCATTTTAGAAAGCGCTTTCATTAATAAAGCCTCAAGTCAGCGGTCACTTTAGAACGGTTTTGTCAACATTTTCAAGGTTTTCCATTAGTGAATATACTGTGAACTTTTAATACCCATACCCCAACCCTCAAAACCCTTTAAAAATCATTTAAAGAAGACTTACCTATTTTGATAAACAGCAGCACCTTACCGCAACCTTGATCCCCAGAGTTCAAATAATGACCCAAATAGATTACATAATTGAAGGTCACAGTAAAAAAATAGTTGCTAAATGAAACTAAATAAAATACTATCTTCCCATAGAAATAAAAGGGAAAAAAATGTAAAAACGGTGAACAAATGTATTTAAAAATGTAATAAAATGTTAAACATGCAAAACATATCAAACCTTTTATAAAAAACGTAAAAACAAAATTGTAAAGCATACATTCAATAATATAATAAAAAATACACAATTATATACTAAATTTGTATATTAAAATGCTGTTTAAAACATGTATATAAAGCAATGTACGAAAAGTTTAAAGAATTCAAACAATGGAAAAAAAAGCAGAAAATGTACAACATGCAATACAATTTAAATATGATTTACATTTTTTATGTAATAAGAATGCATTAAAATTGTTTATTTATTTGTCTATATATAACCGTTTATTTTGAATTTGAGAAATATACATGTTTAAAAGTGTAAACGTATAAAGTAATTAATACTTTGAAAACATACATTTAGAAAATTGTTTTACTTGTCTTCATCATACAAAAAGTATGTAATTAATAATATTATTTATTACAAACATATAATTATTTTATTATATTTCTAAACACCGACAATACTAATAAAATAACACAAACTGATTCTTTTACACAAAATCAATTTAAACAAAATATTTCACACAAAAATTATAAAATTACATTATCACTATTCAACATAAACTATTTTTAACAAAGAGTTGGATTCTAGAGAGGGGACATTAACTATTCCCTCTGCAATCCATATCAATTTGGGGAAGGTGTTGAACACTAAAGGGGTGTGTTTACTATTTCCACTTCAATCTATGCCAATTTGGGCAAGGTGTTATACACTTAAAGGGTAACATTTACTATTCCCACTCCAATTCAAAACAATGTAGGGAAAGTGTTGGACTCTAAAGGAGTAACATTAACTATTCCTACTCCAATTTATACCAATTTGAAGACTGTGTTAAACACTAAAGGGGTGACATTTACTATTGCCACTCTAATGTATACCAATTTGAAGAAGGTGTTGGACACTAAAGAGAGAACATTTATTATTCTCACATCAATTTAAAACAATTTGAGGAAAGTATTGGACACCAAAGGAGTGACTCTTGCTATTCCCACTCCAATTTGTACTAATTTAAGGAAGGTGTTCAACACTAAGGGCTCGATAATGAGTCTGATGGTCCACGAACCACCAGACTCTAAGGGGGCCAAGCAGTGGTGTCTCCTGACTGCCCTATTATGATTCGGGGGTCGGGTCACCACAGCCCGCCTCAGCTGCCAGGGAACCGCCAATCCCTGGCAGTGTTGCGGTCGTCAGGAGTCTGCAATATGATTGGCGGGACCACCAATGTCCTGTCAAGCATATTACAAGTTTCTCTCCATTGGCGGAGTCATGAAGGTTCCTCCTTCATGAACACTGTGGCAGACAGGAAACAAAGGTGGCCCTGCAAGGCCGCCTGTGCCACCTCCACATATGGATGCACAAAGGTGGGCTCCACGTGCACCCCTTGTGTTCATGCACACCAGTACTTGTACGACATGGCCTCTTCAGTTCATGCCGTGCAGGAACTGTTTTTGTAGTTCCCATTGCAGTGCCCATTTTTAGGGTACCTCCTTGGTAATATAAAAAAGCTATTCAGACAGAAGAAAACTTCTAATCTGGCGGGTGAGTCTGGTCATCGCTTTGTCGGTATAGCGGTGGGGCAGACCAGGTGCTGCACCGCCAAATTCGTAATCATGTTCTAATGGGGTGACATTTACTAGCCCCACCCCAATTTATACCAATTTGTGGAAGGTATTTGACACAAAATGGGTGAGATTTATCATTCTCAATCCAATGTAAGACAATTTTGCAAATGCGGCTAGCCCAGGTAGAAGTGGTGGGTACGAGGGGCGAGGCTGGTGGGGAGGTATAGGGTGTACAGATGAAGGGATAGGGAAAGTAAAATGAAAAAAAAACCTTGCTCTTGTCACAGTACCGATTTGGCAATGCGTTGAGCACAAGGTAAGTGGTTATATTTTTATTTTTATTTTACTTTCCCTATCCTGTCATCTGTCCACTCCCCCCCCCCCCACTGCCCCACCCAGCCCCACCACTGTTACCTGTGCTGACCATGCCTGAAAGTTGTGGAATATGGGGCACACTAAGGGGTGACATTTTCAATTACCACTACAATCTAAAACATTTTATGTAAGATGCTACAAACGAAACATTTTAGATACACAATCCTTACTCCATACTCATGCAAAATGCAGAATATAGAAATAAAATAAACTAAAATTCACTTAAAAAACAATTTCACCAAAACCACAAACCTATATAATGGGGGAGTGGCTGGCCAGGCAGCGAGATGGCCGCTTTCTAGGCGAGCTCTGCTGACTGAGCCCAAAATCCTACCAATATCTGCACTATAAGCTAACTGCATTGCAAAATAACTATCGCACCTGACACCGGACATCAGCAAACACCTGCGGGCCGAAGATCGGGAGATTTGGAGCTCGATTCGCGGCTCAGACGAAATCGCCTCCAGGGGCCGCGGGGGAGGAGCACCTGTGCGACCGAGCCTGAAATGATCCTTGCTAGCCGGCGTGGGTGCCCGAGCCCAGGGCTGCGGAGGACCGGATCGCCGGAGCTTGGGGGAATCACCATCAGCAGCAAAGAGCCGCACTCTGTCGCGCATCAATAGCTTATGCCTGCCGGGAGAGGTGGCTGGCGGGGAGAGGATCCTGGCGACGAGAGAGAGCGAGGTGAGATCTGAGACGGAGGCATTGTGTCGGTCCAGCGAGCCTCCATCTTGTCGATCCTGGCGGCCCTCGCTCGGCTCCTTGGCCCTGTGATCCGGCAACGCTCTGGCGACGCTGCCTGTTCCCGGCTCGGGTACACTCTGCATGCGGGCGGTAATTTGCTGCTGTAGCTTCGATTCACCGCCTGATGCACGGTCAATGTGCCATCCTGGAGTATGCGGCTGTTTGGCGATCTGAAGACCCGTGATGCTTGGTGCTCCTATACAGTACCCCGCATCTAGAGCCTGAGGCGAGGAGGTTGTGTGTGACACTACAGACGGAGCACACAACCTGTGGTAGGGATGGCACGTCCCCCCTGCTCCATTATTTTGGGAGAGAGATATGGGCGATTAACCTGCTAGTGGTACCCTTGCTCAGTGTTGTACCCTGCATAGGTGAATACACAATGTGGCCCTGTTTCCTTGCTGTTCTGCCTGCTCCTTGATACCACTAGCGGGGAACCACCTCTGCTGCGGGAGGCCAGAGGAGGTGCGGTTGCTGACGCCCCCCCTTGCGACCGGCTCGACCTAAGTGCACCCACATGTTAATTAACAATGGAGGAGCCTAGTAACTTAATACTGGACCCTGAGGCCTGCGCCACGCTGTGGCCTGTTCTGTTAACTCTTGAGTGCGAAACACGCATCGCTGGCCAAGCCGCGTGGAATTCATCTCGCTCTAGTTTCCCTCCCCCGGCGCAAACTCGATACTGCAAGTTCTGTTTTGTATATATCAACCATGGGCATGGCCGACACCCGCCAATCCAAAATTACTTTTGAAAATAAGCGACCGGTAAAACCTGGTGTGCAGGACTTGGAAACTCGAGGAGCTACGGGGGGCATGGACGACGATGGTACTCAAGGTGAAGATCTCAAGTCCCTGATGCTAGAAATGCGCAACAGTTTGCGAAACATTGATACTAAGCTGGACACTTTGACGTCACAACTGGACTTGGTCAAAGCTCAGGTAACCACTCATGAAACGCGATTAGACTGCCTTGAAAACCGCCATACTGAACAACACGAATCCCAGCGGGGAACCAGGGAGCAGATAATGAGTATGGGAAAAGAACTGGAGGCCCTGCGCTCGAAGGCCGGTGATTTGGAAGCGCGCTCACGATGCAGTAATATCCGTATAACGGGCATTCTAGAAACTACAGCGATACCGAAGATGGAAACCTTCGTATCGGACCTCATGCACAAAGTCTTCGACCCCCATCTGTCCCCTGTATTTGTGGTAGAGCGAGCGCACAGGGCCCCGGGACCTAAGCCACCGGTGGGAGGTACGCCACGTCCTATTCTCGCTACATTCTTGAACTACCAGGACAGGGACACAGTGCTCAGACTGGCCAGGGAGAGAGGTCGAATAACACACAAGGGAAACGTCATATCATTATATCCTGACTTCACACCAGTAGTCCAGGCGAGGCGACGTGAATTCCTGCCGGCGAAGCGCCTCCTGCTTGAAGCTGAAATTACATATGCGCTACTCTATCCTGCCAAGTTAAAAGTATCACATGACGGAACTGTGCACTTCTTCACGGATGCCAAGTCAGCCCTTAGGTTCGCCAAGCACATCGTTGGCCCAAAAAAGAAAGCAGCGCAAAGGGTTGGAGGCTCTGGAGATTCAGACCGACTCAGTGACAATGATTGATGGAGATGGTCCTGCTGTTTTATCTTGCTGTGACTCCTGTGGAGAACTCTTACAGGTCCTTTGGTAACGTACTGTTATTTGCCCCGGACCGCTACACAGGACTGGTACTGTTTTTTGCTTGGGTGCCTCGGACAATATTCCCTCATTACCTTGTCCGAATTACGGTGCAAGTTCTATTCCACTGTTGTATTGATTGTTTGGCCATGCTGCAGAGTCTTTCTGTAGGCTCAGCCACCCTGTGCAAGCAGGGGTGTATGCCTGTGCTCCCATGCCCCCAAGGGACTGTTCCCATTGTTTACACATTTCCACTTTTTTGAGTGGCTTTGGGGGGGTTATGTCACAACCTAGTTGGGGGGTTGAGGCAGGTGGAGGGAGGATGGGACTGGGAGGGTTTTTTGTGTGTTTGAGCTATTGTGAAATACTTGACCTATTGCTGATGGATGTTAGAGTTGCAGACGCAATTGTGGGGGTTTGCCTCCCGGATTTGTCGTGCACCGATGGGGACTGATACTAATATATGCAAAATCCTCACCTGGAATGTACGGGGGATGAATGATGGGAGGAAGGCGCGGTTGATACATGCCTATTTAACAAGACATCACATAGACATATGTTTTTTACAGGAGACGCACCTAAACACCACACCATCACCGCGATTAAAACACAGTAGGTGGTCACATATCCACTCTGCTATATATTCCAACTACATGCGGGGTGTTGCTATACTCCTGCGCCGTGGATTTGACTGGAGAGAATGTGTTGTAGTGATTGATCCAGAAGGTAGATTCATTATACTGCAGGGGCTCTTGGGAGGTAGACCAGTGGTATTGGTGCCGGTGTACGGACCAAATGTGGACTCCCCAGAGTTCTTTCAGGGACTCTGGGCTAAGCTGGCCTCCATAGAGTGTAATACCATTATTTTTGGAGGAGACTTTAATGTGGTACTACAAGACACAATTGACAGGAAGGGATCCCCGAGACCACTACACCCTGATGCGACTCAGACTCTACATGACTTAATGGCCGAAGGCAACCTGGTTGATATCTGCAGGCTCCGACACCCACATATGCGGGAGGGGACATGTATCTCCTCACACCACGCTGCTTGGTCGAGATTGGACTACTGGCTAGTGTCGCGCGATGTGGTGGCCTGGACTGTAGAAACTTGCCATATGGCTAGGTCCCTGTCAGACCATGCTGCTTGTTTGTTGTCGATTGACCTCCCTGACCTGCCACCGAAAGCGTTTAGCTGGAAACTCCCTCCACATGCTTTACTAGACGAAGCGTTCAAAGAAACCATAAGATCTGACATTCAAGAATATTTTGACTTGAATGCTGGATCGGTCCCCACAGTTGCCACCCTATGGGACGCATTTAAGGTGGCCATCAGGGGGAAATGCATTCCACGACAGGCCGGAATGTTGAAAGCGATTCGAGGCACGTTAAAAGACATTGAAGCGCAAATAATGCAGCTTGAGACGAAATTCTGTAGTGAGGGCACACCCCAAGTGGCAGCAGACCTCAAGTCGAAATTAATAGACTTTGCAGAGGAAGCTTAGCGTGAGCTGAAATTCCTTGGGAAAAATGCGGAGGCGAGGCACCATGGCGAGGGTGATAGACCGGGACGAACGCTAGCTGCAATGATACGAAAGTCGTCTTCCGCCCCTCACATCCATACAATTAATACTCTGGAGGGCAATGCTGTCATAGGGCCAGCACAGGTATTATGCGAATTTCGCAACTTCTACTCACAACTTTACACGGCCACACAGACGGAATGTGCGGACGGTATGCAAGCGTTTCTTGAGTTGATTGCGTTAGTGTGGTTTAGTGATGCACACCGCAAATATATGGACCTATCGTAAGATGTTGAGGATATAAAGCTAGTTATAAAAAGTCTTCCCCTTAACAAGGCCCTGGGGCCAGATGGCCTGACGACGGCATTCTATAAAGCATACTCGGACGAGCATGCCCCCCAGCTCCATGCGGTCTATGGTGAAGCCCTTGAGACTGGTATACTTCCACCCTCCATGAGGGAGGCGCTGATCATAACGCTCCTTAAGCCAGAAAAAGACGAGGCTGAACTGGACTCGTACCGTCCACTATCACTTATAAACATGGATGTGAAAATGTATGCAAAATTGTTAGCCAATCGCCTGCAACCGCTCCTCCCGATGGTTGCTCTTCCAGACCAGTCTGGATTCATACCTGGCCGCTCAACGTCCCATAATTTGAGGACAATATTCTCAGCCTTACATTATTTGCATCCTGCGGTGCGGGCTGCTGCCATATTTTTAGACGCCACAAAGGCATTTGACTCCCTGGAGTGGCCCTACCTATTTCCCATGGGTTTCAGTCCCCTGTTTATAAAGCACATTCAATTGTTGTACACGGCCCCTCTGGCAAGAGTGTGTGTAAATGGGCTGATATCTGACACATTTCCAATCGCCCCTGGCACCAGACAGGGATGCCCCTTGTCACCACTCCTATTTGGCATCGCTTTGGAGCCCATTGCCGCTAGAGTCCGCCAGCACCACACAGCCAGAGGCATAGGATTCAGCTTGCGTTGCCTGCTGATTTCAATGTATGCGGACGACATAACCTTGTATATACTGAATCCCTCGCACAACCTGGACCCGGTGTTACAAGAATTCATTAAATTTGGAGGCCTCTCGGGAGTGTCAATAAACTGGGGCAAGTCAGTTATCTTCCCATTGACAGATAGCACACCTGAGGTGGTGTCAGAGTTCCCACTGCGCTGGGAAGCTGAGGCAGTGAAATATCTGGACATATGGATCTGTCGCACTTTGCAGGACATCTGGTCCATGAACTCTGGGAGAGCCACTGCTTGGCTCGAAAATAAGGTGGCAATATGGTCTAGATTGCCCTTGTCCATCGCCGGTAGGATTGCTCTGGCGAAAATGGTTGTCCTCCCGAAGTTTCTGTATCTCTTTGTAAACATACCAATTCTACTCACCGCTCACTTTTTCAGGTGTGTCCGCACCCATTTGCTGTCCCTCATATGGGCGGGTAGACAAGCAAGAGTCTCTTACGAGCTGCTGGCTTTGCCCCCTACGCCAAGGTGGACTGGGCGTGCCAGACATGCAGCTGTATACACTCTGTGCTCAGGCCCAATTTCTGCACTTCTGGATTTACAATAATCCTTACCAGCCGCATCTGGTGCTGGAACTGGATGCGGTTGCCCCACTGCCTCTAGCAGTGGCACTGTACAAAAAAGCAAGTAGACCTCGGGAGGATGTTGACACAGCAGACATACTGCGATGGGCCTGGAGAGCACTTCAAAAACGAGCCAACCTGTCACAAATGTATGCACCTGCGATACCACTTTGTGATAATCCCATGCTAGCATGCTTGAAGGTGGGGGGGGGGGGCGTTCCCACACTTGATGGCAAGCAATTGCTGACCTTTGTTGATTTGTATCCAGAGGGCACTTTTCGACCTCCCCCGTTGGGTGTGGATGGGAGTGATGTCCCATTTCTAGAACGATTCACATATCACAAACTTAAATTGGCGTGCCAATCACTCAATGAAACTTTCCCGGAGGCCCCCCCAACATTTCAGGCACTACAGGCTATACTTGCTAGGGCCTCGCCCAAGAAACTGGTAACTAGGCTATATGTGGCTATGCAGGACCAGGCCCCGGTAGTTAAGCCAAAATCGCTAGAACTATGGAACGTTGAACTAGATCCCCCGTTGGATGAGGACCAATGGAACTTCTGTTGCAAACAACCACTTGATCTTTCACCCAATTATAAGGTGCTCCTTATCCATTTTAAGTTCCTACATAGGTACTGTAGGACACCTGTTAGCCTGCACCGTATAGGTCTGAGACCTGACGCTAAATGCTGGAGATGCGGATTTGAGCCAGCCATGTTTCTTCAAGTGGCTTGGAACTGCCCGTAACATGAACAGTACTGGTCTGATATCTTCCTAGCCATAAACCAGATCCTGGGTAGGCACGACGAAGCAATACCACATTTAGGCTTACTGGGGCTGGTCCACAACACAATACCACAGAAGAGGAAACTACATGCCCTGCTACTTCTATATGCCAAACGACAGATTGCCATGAGATGGGGCAGACGTAGGCTGCCAACATTCCAGGCTTGGCTGGAGGATGTGAGTTATGGACATACACAATTGGGAACATTCTGGGAGCTGATGCCCACGGCCACTAGATCTAGAGATATCTGGGACCCTACAGTGGTCGAGATTGCGGGTGCAGTCCCCTTGCCCGGAACACAATGATATAGCTGCTTGAAGCTTCCGACTTAGCCCTTGCCCTGTTAAAGGGGCACACTGTGCACTGCCTCTACTGCTCTGGTCATTCTCTCCATTTACATGAGGTCCAAATTGAAACATGCTACTCCTATGTGCTAACCGCCTCCACATTCTGATCTATACGACAAGTGCACTACACCCGATGCAACCTAATGTCCCCCTTTGAGCTGCACTTCACATGAGACTGTCATCTGCCCTTGTTATGCGAATCCACTCTCCATCCATGAACTTTTGATACGTAATTTTGATAAGATTAATGCTACGATACCTATATACATTGCTCTTGTTGTTCTGTTCGACGTTGGTTTTGTATGTAAACTGTATTTGTAATGTACATACAACACTGAAAAGTATTTATTGACTTATATTTGATGCAACATTGTCTAAATGCCAATAAATAAAGTTTTAAAAAAAAACTATATAATGATATCCCTTTCTGACAACCTTTTCATGTTGGGAAAACTTCCATGAAAGTGATGCCGGAAATGGAATTTGATGGGCCCAAACAGGGCCTCCGTCTGTCGTGAGCCACTGTAAAGGGGCCCTGGGGACATATGTAGTGCCCCCCTCACCTCCATGTATCGTGTGTCATGCACGACATGGTGCACAGTGCATGGATGCATAGGAGGTGCTCCATACCATGGCGGCTAGTGCAGCAGTCCTTTTTGTTGGCCCCAGCACAAACCACAATGGTATGGAGCACTTTCCAACCACTAGCACACCAGTAAAATAATATTGTGGTGGTCCGATAACCACATGCTTGTCAGACGGTCTCCTGAGCGCCGCAATTGCGGTCTGAGGTCCCACCGACCACCATCGTAATAAGGCCCTTAGAAACATAAGATGAAAATTAAAATCATAATCCAAAATGACCAATCAGAAAAATAAAAAAATGACACCAATGTTTAAGATATACATGTAAAAAATATTTTTACAATAGCATTATCATTTTCAACAAAAAATTATAATATTTTAAGTATATTTTTCAAAACATTTATCTTTTCAAGAAAATTATAAAAAGTAAATTACTTTGTCAAATTTAATATTTATATATTTTTAAGCAAAACACAATTTTTGTATTTATCTTAATATTTGTAAACAAATGCTATATTTATTATTTAATATAATTAATATATAGTTTGATTAGTTATTTTATATCAATTTGTATATCATTAAAATAATTACCATTACACTTACTTTAAAATTTCCACTTTTTAAACATCTTCTCATTCTTATCCCTTAAAAACCTAATATATCTCAATAAACATCTTCTCATTCTTATCCCTTAAAAACCTAATATATCTCACTGCTATAAAAATTATAAATCCATAACTTTTATACATTATTACATCTAAAAACACACATTTCAACAATTTCACAATTAATACGTTTGCTTACATTCAATTAAAAACACAAATATAAAAAAAAATATAGAATTAAACACTGCAATAAATTACAGACAAAATAACACTTACAAAAAATATTACATACATTTTTTAAATCAATATTTTTTACAACAATAATAAAAACAGCACTTAAAATGATATTTTTAACTTTTATATTTCTGTTGATTATATTTTTGACATCCCAATTTTCTTGACACAATATTTTGTACCACAATATTTTCTGATGTTTTGTCCAAACACTGAGAAAACTCATCTCAGGACATATTTATTACACCACAGGACAGTATTAAAAACATTTGAATCATCTGTCATACAGTGTACATATTTTTACATAAAATGGAAAAGATTTGGAGCAAAATTCTATACATTGCAATGGCTGAACACATTGACTAAGTCATGTTTGGCCACTCTGCTTGCCCTTAGAGCACCAGTGAATTGACTTGGGAACCCGAGGACTGGGTCTGGGTCCCCTGGCTCAAATTTTAACTCCCCACAATCCCCAGGGTAGTGCCATAGAGTATCCAGAGAGCCAAGAACAATTGCTGCAGCTCATGTCTCTGGCACTGCCTTGCAAAATGTAGTACTTCTGCATTGACCTGTACCAAGGTTTAAAGACAGATGTATCCAGAATTCCCCAGCCTTTTTGTTCCAGATTTCATGACGCCTCCTAGCTTTGTGGCCAAACCTACCTTCATCTCTGCAACAAACAACACAAATCATGAACATACACAGAAAGTAAAACAAGATATTGAAAATCAGTCCTGTAGAATCACATGCCCCCTAACCCAAAATTGTTGAACTGGGGTTGGGTGTGTGAGTTAAAGGAGTTAGTGACTAAGGCAGCACATCACTTCAACAGTCAACAGGAGCACATCTGACCAGGAAGCAATATGAGTGCTTGAATGACCCAGGGCTTATATGCCCCTTCCTATGCCCCTGCCTGCAACTCAGGCAACCCCACTGACACTGGACAGAAATGGGTGCCAAGCACGACTTCTTAGGATATCCAGGAAAGCACTCAAATTTCAAGTTTTAACACCAAGAGGCAAATACAGTTGATGCACCCACCCCACACCACCAAGTGTCAGCCCCACCTGTGGTTGGGTCACGCCATGAGAGGATTACTCCTTTATTCAGCATGTCCGGCTGTTAGATGAAACACAATATGGTCACTATCTGATCTCCATATAACCCTGAAATTGAAGAGTGTGTGCCAAAGCTCTCGGTCTAAAATAATACAAGCTATTCTACTGCATTGCTTCTCCTAAGTATGTCTAGGACCTGTGTGCAGCAGAAACAGAACAACCATTGCAGGTATGTAGGCTGTAAGAAAGAGTCAAAGATGCCATTTGTATAGTTGCTGATGGCCATGATTTGATAGGATCAACATCTAAACATTGGATTCCCCTTGCTTCATTTTATATATCTGTGACAGAATCCAGTGGAGTCCAGGGGCTCAAATGTGACATTAAATTCTAATGCTGGCAATATGTGTGTGCTTACTTCTCAGCTAAATATATGATGATCTAGGGGTGGAGGATAGGCAATTCTTTGAGACACTCGAGGTGCGACTGCTGAGTTGTGCTAACTGTCCGTGAATCATTTGCTTTTAAACCTGTATTTTTTAAATGCTTTTAAATGCACTAGCTTCTTTGCACTAAGCTTCTTTGCACAACGAACGGCTGGGAACTTTTACACTCACCACATTAGCCTGCCTGCCTGGTCCACCCTGGCTGTGTGCCGTTTGTGTGGAGGGCGGAGCAGAGCGGGTCATTTCCAGTCTAGCAGGCAGAGGCGCTCCTTCCGCCTGATTGCCTACAATAGACCGAGGTGAGAACGGACGCGCAGAGACACTCGAGGTGAGACTGCTGAGTGTGTGCTAACTGTCTCTGAATCATTTGCTTTAAAACCTGTATTTTTTAAATGCTTTTAAATGCACTAGCTTCTTTGCACTAAGCTTTTTTGCACAATGTACGGCTGGGAACTTTTACACTCACCGCATTAGCCTGCCCGCCATGGCCCACCCCGGCTGTGTGCCGTTTGTGTGGAGGGCGGAGCAGAGCGGGTCATTTCCGGTCTAGCGGGCAGAGGCGCTTCTTCCACCTCAATCCCCCCCTATTTCAACCAATGTGCCCGCGACCGCGCTTTGGACGCGCTCAGCGGACGCATGCAGCGGGAGCGCTGCTGCTGCACCGAAGGCGTGCCAAAAGCAAACCCGTCTGCGACCGTCCGCACTCGACCGGGACCAGAATCCGTAAACCCTGGCTCTAAGGAGACTCTAGAGAGGATTAAGTACTCTAAAGAGGAACTACTAAAATTGAATAAACCCACCAATACAGCATGCAGACATAAAATAATTGCAGATACCATGGTACTAATATGCAGGCACTGTAATGTAACACTCACAGGTAGAGAACATATCACTAAGGAGTTAAAAAGTACAGTTGGCTCTACTGACTTGCAGAGCATGAGATACACGATCTACTAAGTGAAAAAGTCACTGGATGCTTTATTTTTTACTGAAACATGGCTTAATGAGAACGCAACACCTGATGTGACAGATGCCATCCCAAATGGCTATCTCCTAGTCAGGCAGGACAGGATAGGTCAAAGAGGAGGGGGAATCGCCATAATCTATAAAGACGACATGAAATGCGAGATCCAACAAACTGGCCTATACAACTGTGAGGCACTCTTCTTCACACTGTCGATGGCAGAAGATAACACCTTAGCTGGATTCCTTGTCTACCGCCCACCTGGCCAAATAACAACGTTTGTAACAAGTCTGGATGATAAGGTAGTATACCCAGCACTAAGACATAACAAATTGTTGGTATTAGGGGATCTAAATATACACTTCGATGACACAAAAAAACAAGAAATAAGTGCAATATGTAAGGATCTTCTCTCACTAAAAAAGTGGATTCACAAACTCATCAAGCGGGCCACATTTTAGACCCTATCTTTACAAATTCCACTGAGATAGAAATAGAAGCACCATGGCCAGTCCCATGGTCAGATCACTATTTGGTCCCATTTACCTTGCCATCTCAGAGGAGGAAGGCAAAGAGAGGTAATCACTACCAGAAAGTGGAATAAATTTAACTCCACATCATTCATGCGAGCCCTTCGGGAGCAGAAGCTAATGATGGACAAAGATATCAACATAGCCAATAACCAGATAGAGACATGGATTACGGATGCTCTAGATAAGGTATCACCCTGGAACACGAGAATTCCTAGGAGGCCAAAGGTAACAGCACCATGGTTCAATGACAAACTAAGGTGGGCTAGGAAAACATATAAAAAATAAGAACCTATCTGGAGAAAAAAATACTGTAACAAGTCCAACGAAGATTATAAAAAAGAAATAAAAGTCTATCATTCACTGATTCACTGATTAAGAAAACCAGATGTGAATTCTATACAGATAAAATAGATAAAGCTAACAACTCACATAAAGAAATGTTCATAATTCTGAAATCTCTCAAAAGCCAAGAAAAGAAGAAAGAAGACATTCCAGCCTCAAAAGAGACCGGCAATGAGATAGCAGAATTTTTTGCCTACAAAGTAAAAAACATATATGAGACCTTTCCAACAGAGGCACGGTTGGGCACTACCTCACCCGCTATCGAGATTGGGAATTTCGTAGGAGTAACACTGGATGAATTTAGAATGCAGGAAAGTGAGGAACTAAAAGCCACAACAAAAGGAATAAAATCCGGCTCTCCCCTAGACCTGGCACAACCAGATAGAGTGATGGAGGGGATGGACATAACCCTACGGTACATCGCAGATCTTATTCTCCGCTCCTTTCAGATGGGAATACTTCCAATGAAATGGAAGCAGGCCATTGTTAGACCACTTAGGAAAAAAACATTGCTAGACTATACTAGACTAGACAACGTACTACTTCTATTTGTTGCTAAACTCACGAAAAAAGTTACAAATAAACAGCTGGTAGACCACATCAACATAAACGACCTACTAGACCCCTCGCAGGCAAGTTTTAGAATGGCACACTCTACAGAATCAGCGCTACTAATGGCAACGGAGGCTCTGAGGAAACATGTGGATGAGGAGCAAACAGCCGCGCGGATCATGCTGGACCTCAGCACGGCGTTTGACACCGTCTAGCATCCACTGCAACTACAGAGACTAGAGGTCTGCGGCATCAGGAGAAATGCACTGAAGTGGTTGACATCATTTCTAGTTGAACGGAGCTTCCAAGATGCCCAATAGATGCACCTGTCTAATAGCTACCCTCTGCCACAAGGGGTCCCACAGGGATCAATTTTTACTCCCACCCTCTTTAATCTGTATGTGGGACCACTAGAAGAATGTGTAGAGAAACATGAGGTGTCAATAGTGTCCTATGCGGACTATATGAAGCTAATTGTAAAGCTTTCCCAAAACAAGGTTCAGGCAGCGACCCGCTTCGCCTGAACCTTGGGTCTAGAGGAGGTGGCTGATTGGATGTCAAACCACTGCCTCAAGCTAAATGGGAATAAGACAGAGGTGCTGTTGGTGGGTAAGACACCCGCCACCTGATCATCTGCATTGTGCCAGAAGTGCTGGGCCGAGTCCCTCTCCCAAAATCAGAGGTGAAAAATCTCAGAATCTGGTTTGACTCCAAAATGTCATTTGACAACCAGAAGGTAGTGGAGAAGTGCTATGGAGACATGAAAACCCTGAGGAAAGTTATAGATCTATTACCATCCAAAGCCAGGAAAACCATAGAACATGCAGTAATCACTTCACAATTAGATTATGGTAATGTACTGTATTTAGGTACTTCTAAAAAAGGCCAAGCTAAATTGCAAAGGGTGCAAAATGCTGCGGCATGCCTGGTTCCCAGCCTTCCAAGGAGAACTAATACTAAGAAAGCTCTGACTACCTAACACTGGCTGACAGTGGAGAAGAGAGCCAGGTTTAAGGCAATGTGCTATTGTCATCGCATCCTCTCACATGAAGGCCCAAGATACCTGCAACCACTGCTGACTAAATATATCCCAGGGCAAAATCTGAGATCCATAGACATGGCTTTAGTGAGGGTCCCAAGAATATTCAAAGCCAGAATGGGGGCTCGCTCTTTCAGGTATTTAGCAGCTAAAATCTGGAATATCCTGCCAATCACCATAAGATCGGAACCCAGCGAAAGTTCTTTCCACAGACAGCTGAAGACATGGCTGTTCTCCAAAACTGATGAAGGGACAGCGTAAGCGCCATGTAGGAACAGCAGTAACTCATCTGGATATGTCACAGCACGGGGCACCCCGTTGGTGTAACCATGCGCTATACAAATGAATAAATAAATACATTTGTTCCCAGTTGTATTACGGTTGCATATGTTATTGTTTCACTTTTAGGCCATTTGTTCCCTGGAAGTTCAACCCTACGATTTCTGTGCTATCATTACCTATTTTTTTTTATTGTTTTGTGAAATTTTGATAGCACTTTCCTACTTCTTTCAGGGACCCCGTGGGCTCTGTATCTGTCTTTGTAACCCCTACCACCTCCTAAAATTTGACAGCTTGACTTTGCTAGCTGTGGAGAAACAAGTGATCAAAGGGAATACCTTAATTACTGAAATGAATTGCTACAGTATTTGAGGCCCTGGGACACCAGTATTAGAATTTAATACCCACACAGAAGACTGTTCGGAAACCATTGACTGCTGCAGGCCTCTGAAAATGACACACTGCCTGCTGTAATAAAAAGTCCTCACACAGATGAAGGCAGAGAAGAGCCTCTTACAGCCGTAATTATGGAAGTCTTTACGATGTTTATTTAGAAACTGAACTTAGCCATAATGAGCTACTGATCACTATTAATTCGCAGTTTAAATTAGGAAAGTATTAAATTAAAATTTGCATGGTGAATGTGTGTTAACTTCAGACATCTTCACCTATGCTATGGTACTGAGCTTTAACCCATAATACATTTCTGTGAGCAGATGTTTTTATGCACTTGAAAATAAAGTTACATCTTTATGATGCTCATTTTGAAAACAAGATTCCCTTTGCTCAGTTCTAATGATAACAGCAAAGTATAAATTGGTATAACGGTGATTTATTGTGCATATATAATTTACTGAGTGTATATTTTGTACTTTAAAAAGGAAAGTCAAGTGAACAGTGAAGAGGCCTAAATGATGAAAATAGAAATGAGCTGCAGTGGAATAGTCATTTACTTCTTTCTGAGGTTACTCAAAGGAGCTCTTTGCACAAAATGCCACTAAGGGTTCAGAGGAGCAGGGTGCATTAGTGACCTTCTGAGTTAACTCCTATGTAGACAAATACATATCCTACACTGCAAAGGGAAACGAGGCATAAGCTGTTGAACATCTGTGCTTACTTTAATTTAGAACGTGCCAGATTCGAGCTCTGTTAATGTTTCTTGATGCAGAAACTAATAGTGGACCTGGGGACACACACCTGATTGTGTCATAGTGCGAGATGACAACACTATGACACATAGCACAACCTTACCAGTGGTGTGAGCAGCAGTTGCCAGGAGCTTTGGGAGTAGAGGAGAAGACTGGCTCTCTAACAGAGGTTCTGGCAGTACCTAGAGAAACGACAGGCAGACGGTGACATTTTTCACAGGCCCAAATCCTTGAAGAGGTCCCATTGCATGCTATGCACAAGTCTGTGAGCATGCACTGCAGGATTCAGAGCGCAGTTTACAGTAATCTTAGTACATGCACTGAGACAGACCATGCCCAGGCTGGCAAGCCCGATCTGAAGCTGACTATGTGTGTACGGTGTGTGCATAGGCCTTCAGGCCAGGAGACTGTGAACCATATGCCTCAACCAAAGAATCTCCTCCCTCACTGATAAGGCAATGGTAGTAAGGCTTTCCCTGGAAGGGGTGCGAATGGGTGTCTTATACATTTTTATAGAAGGAATACCAAGAAAAAGGACTTTTTATAATACGTTTTCCCTCAAACTTTGAGTTATTTATTAGTAAAAATGTATTTCGGTGAAATGCTGCTGCTGCCACAATAAATGTAAATCGATCCTCCGGATATGTACTAGTAACGTCATTCTCACATACAGACGTCCTGTAGAGAAATGCTGTTGTTGTCTACTTCAAGTATAGTAGCCCTGCCTGGAAGAACTGAAACTGTCCTAAAATAAATATATTATAGTAGCCCTGATTCGATGTGCTGATAGTTTTAAACTAAATTTGTATGAGTCCTGCTGAGTAGTGTTGTCACTGTGCAGTAGCGCAATGTGAATGACGAGACAGGAAGCATACGTTCTTTAAGCTCTGTATTTATTAGCCACAGCGTCCACAGACCAGAGGAAAGTGGCAAACCTGGAATACTGTCAACCCCAAACCAACAACAACGTTCTACATTCCAGAGAAACAATTCTGGAATGTAAAAGTAATAAGATCAGGACAAAATCTCCCTCTCTTACACAAAATACAAAAGAAGCAACAAAATAACAAATAAATTAAGAAGAAAAATAAACAAAAGAACAAAATGAACTTCAACTGCAGTTACACAGTAATATCACAAAACTGTAAAGATTTGATAAAAGTACAACTGCTACTCCTCTGTGAGAAAAGAGAAACAGACGAGAAAGTTAATCACAAAACCTTGAAGGTTTGGTGATAGTATGACCCCCCTACTCCTCTTTTTAGGAAGGTGAACAAAATCAGAAGATGAACTGGCATCAGTAATATCAGAAGAAGATGGAAATGAAGACTTGTGGGAAAGCTCCTTCACAACTCTTCCCTTGTTCCACCATTCATTCCTGTCGGGGCGCACAGCATTCCTAGTCACAACTTCGAGTTTCACTGGTGCTTTGAATTTCAGCATCCCCTTTGTAACATGATCCGGATCTTTGACACAAACCCAATCTCCCACACACAGATCTGACCAAGTGGGTCGCACCGTATCCATCGCATCATAGTGACTTTTCATTTTTGCTTGAAACTTCTCAACACTGGGTCTAACAATTTTATCCACACCCAACATGCAATCACTTTTGGCTTGACACAACCTAGAAGCAGGAGGGTGCCCCAGCATGATTTTAAATGGAAAAAAAAACAGAAACAGCATCGGGACCTGAGCTGTGTGACCATAACATTTCCTCCACAACTTGATACAACTCTACCTTGTTCTGTACAACCCACTGTATGCATTCCACCACTTCAGCACTTCAGCTCAGGTATCGTTTTTGACAGGTCATCACACAACTTTTTTTATATACGTAGCTGAATCACTGCAAATACAAACCAAATCACTCCAATCTTTGTTGAACTTGGTAAGAACTTTTTGCAGAAGCATTCCAAGTGACACTGCATCCATGTTTTCCAAAAGTCTGGTGTCATGTGTTCACCAGTATCCCAGATGCTTTGTGACTGCACTCTTTTCACATATACCTGTCAATATACCTTTCAGCGAAAGTTTAAAGCCTAGGGTGTTTTAGCAATTCACCTACTATCAATACTGACTCACTAGAAAAGGGAGCTGCTGTATCAAGGGTTTTTAGCCATTCTCTGTGGGTAAAAGTGATGGTACATATCGGGAAAGATTCTTATGAAACCTATATTTTTTCCTATCAGTAAAAGACTCAAATGTAGCCAAAAAATAAAATATGATTTTGATATTTCCTGATTCTCTACAATTTATTAAATAAATAAACAACACCTAAGCCATGCTTTTAACCCCTATATCCTGAGACCAAAGACCACAATTCTGAAAAAAGGAAGAAGTAACAATATTTTAATGACATCCCTAAACAACAAAACTCAAGCACAATAATGTTAGCCCCAAGTTACATTGAATTGGCCCCCTCAGAAAGCAATACAAACAACTCTTTCACTATCCTTTTCCTTTCTTTGAATGGCATTTAGTTTGTGGTTGTGCAGGTTTTTTTTTCAGTGTTTATATGTTTACACTGGTGAACGCTATTTGCCTTCTGGTGGGGGATCATCAGTTATTATAGGTTTAAACCTAAAACCAGACAGCCTACGCATAGGCCATGCCTCCATTATTACAAAGGATTCGCAGTCCAATGGGACAAAAAGGTAACTACCCTAGGTTACATGGTAATGGGTCTTTCAAATAATTTTAGTAGTGACTTCACATTCCACCTACCAATCTGGTAATTTTATTGTATGTCATCGCCTCTTTTACATGGGATTAACTATTCCAAAACATACATTGAATGTGGTCAACTTACTGATGCCTCACAGCTCTGAAGAATACTTTGATTTTGTTATCCCATTTGGCTTTTAGACCATAGTTTGGCAGACTATTTAGAAAAGTGCAATCTGAGGAAAAGTTTGTGCAAGGGGATCCGCATTTAATCTTAGTTTACTTTGCTTGGTCCTGCTTGTTTGGTCCTTGTGGCCATGGTGGGTGAAGTTACTGGTTGGTCAGTTCCTGAGAAGATGTACCCATTTTAATCTGTACTTGTGATGTATTTATGTTGGATCACTGTGGGATATGTTTAGGGATGTTTTGGCATACTTCTCAGTGTGTAGGCTCTGAAGGTGCACCCTGCACCATCATCCATGTTACGTTGAGTTCTAAGTCTTTGCTGCTACTTGCGGAGTCTATATTTCTAAGCATATTGTCAGGGCTGTTTTCTGACATTGCTGTTTTTGGAATTAGTGGATGCACTTTTATAAATGGGTAATAGATGGCGTACATGAGCTGAAAAAGGTTCACTGCAGATGAGGTGTGTGAGGTGATAACTGAGACAGGCTAGTTTAAAGCAGAGGCGGGCCAGAGAGTTGTACCCAGCATTCCAAGGAAGGCTGTGCAGCCAGCTAAGATCTCTAGGGTTGTATAAATAGTTCAGGTCTGGGTACAGAACTCCATTCAGTCACATCAGAAGCTGAGTCTGGCCTTGGGCCCTCATGCAAATGGGTGAATCTCCCAGAATAGGCTGCAACTACAGTCAGCATGACACAATGTGTACCAGAACAACGACTTGTAAGAGAAGCACAGTACAAGTATTCAGCAATGATTCACTGAATCCCACCTATAACAACAACTTAACTCATGCAATCATGACTTAGACTAATCCTGTGAAAACTGGATTTTAGAACTCTTGTAAAACAGGATTTCAGATCTGCTGCAAGATTACTTGTTTTTGCAGCACTCTCCAGTTACTGTCATGCAATAGACTTTCACTGTTTCTGCTAGATCTGTAGTTGGCTGTTGAAAAGGTGATTGTCTTATCTGTGCGTGGGCTAACTACCTTCTATTCACTGGGTGTTCTTTGAGGGTGGATAATACCAGAAGACCAGAAGGAGTAACATAACTGCCATTAGAGTCAATATTCCTTAGCATAGGTAAAGTAAACAAACTTCCAGAACACATGAAGATATACATGTTTTATGAGCAGCTCTCAGGGCCTGATGACTAACGTCAATATTTCCGGTCCTGCAGCAGCACCATGGATTCATCATTCCTTCTCCTAGTCCACCACTGCAGTGAAAGCAAATTATGGAAAAAGCACCTTAATGACAGGATGAGAATGGAATTAGAAACAAGAGAAGTGCCAGTGATGATTTCGCCCAGGTTCTCATCCCCTACAAAAAGCTTTGTATGTGTTAGCTGTATTGGTGCAGAATAGATGCAGATGGTGAGATTTACTTAAATGTTATGCCATGTTTGCATCACAAAAGTGACACAAATCAGTACAAAATCTTTTTTTCCAATTTACTTTCCAGCGTTAAACGTATTTAGTGCTGGAAATAACGTGAAAGTAATGTGAAGTAGAGCATAGTGCTGCTTTTCATTACTTAGTGCCAAGGGGGCATACCATGGGTGGTGCATGGGTGTTCCCATGCAACCACCCAAGATTTCTGATGCTAAACCCTATTTACTAAATAAACTAGACAGGGTTCAACATCAGAAAACTGTACACTTTTACAGTTAAGATGTTAAGAGTTTTTTTGTATAGCGCGACAGCTGCCCCAGCAAAGAGGCGTCCTGGTGCTGAACAGCAGAGAAATGGCCATGCATAGTTCACCCATTTTTTACCCACTGAAGGCACTCTTTATTTAAACTGCATGGGATATTATTTTCCTTTCACAGATTTCTATTTAGGTATCTTATAGATGCATTCCCCCTTGGACCGCGATACATGTGTTTCTTTGTACATTTCCTTTAGATAAATCCCCCTAGAAGAGCTACGGCTTGAAATGCATCGGGGAGACATTTTTAACGCAGTTACGAGATGATTATGGAATATTGAAGATTTTACTGATGTTCCTTAGTCGAATGAGTTTCCTGATGGAATATTTATCATATGACGCAATATGATTAATGATTTGAATAAACTTGGCTTCAACTTCAAAAAAGTCCTTTGGCTTTTACACCATTTTTTGGAATACAGTGACCTGTGTCGCATAAGGAGTGCTTTAGATTTGAACCTAAGGTTTTTCTGTTGTCTTACTAATTTGCATCTCTAGGAACAGAAGGGGAACATCTTCAGCACCTTAACCATTTGAATTTAGAATCACTTGGATACATTTGATTAACTTTGGAGTGCAGCGGTTTCCAGTTTTGTTTATAGTCACGCACAGAAGGGCACAGGAAGGCCTAGGGAGAGGGGAAGAGAAAAGTTATAATGGCATTCCACATAGTGAGCCCCCAGATGTGGGCCGGCAAAGAATTACAAAGGATGGCAGCTCTATTCAGAAAGGAACGGCCTCCGGCGCTAACCCTTCTCACGCGGGGGACCACTACCAGACATTGTCCCATAGAACGGAGCAGACGCGTGGGAGCGTAGGGTAGAAGTAGGTCAGTTAGGATTTCCGGAGATGCCAATTTCAGGATTTTAAAGGCTATACAAAGTGCCTTAAACTCGATTCGCCTAGCCACAGGCAACCGGTGGAGGCGGCGAATGGCACTTGCCACAGGGCAGGCTCTGCACAGACCAAGGAGAGATCTCGCGACCGCATTCTTGACTCTCTGTAGCCTTTGTATTTCTGACTTATTGACTCCCAGATACAATGAGCTGGCGTAATTGAGTCTTGACATGATCAGAGCCTGGATGATGATCTGCCTAGTAGGGGCATCAAATAAGTCCAGAATGGGTTTAAGTCCGCACAACAGACCAAAGCAGGTTCCCGCCACCTTTTTGGCTTCAGTCTGAAAGTTGATTGATGCGTCCATCCAAACCCCTAAGTTCCTCACTGCACTTAGGGGCAGTGCCTAGACTATTTGGCCACCAGAGCTTGTTCCAACGGTCTCGGTTCTTACCCACCAACAACACCTCTGACTTGTTGGCATTCAGTTGGAGACAGTTGGTTGTCATCCACTCGGTGACTCCCCAAAATCACCCTGAAATGTCATGGCATCCCCCTCGGGGTCGCTCGAGAGAGTCACCACCAACTCTGTGTCGTCGGCAGAAGAGACCAAGGTCAGCCCTCTGCTCTTGGCTACTCCGGCCAGAGGTTAAACATAAAGATTAAAAAGCAGAGGGCTCAGGGAAGAGCCCTGTGGAACCCCTTGACCTATAGGGAGAGTGCTAGAGGCAAAAGGGGGTTCTATTACTTGAAACGTCCGGTCTGCAAAGGAAAAATGCCAGCCACTTCAATGCTGAGCCCATGACTTCAGCCTCCACCAGACGACTTAGCAAAATGGCGTGAGACACAGTGTCAAATGCAGCACTAAGATCCAGAAGGATCAGTTCCGACGTTTGCCCCGCATCTAAGGCTTTCAAAAGATGTTCAGAAGTGGGCAAAGGAAGGAGAAATGCTTTCATTTCTCGTTCTTTTTCCGACTTTGTACGTATGCTGCACTTTACAGCATACGTAATAGGGAATAGGGATAAAGTTAGTCTAAGAATGGTATTTTGAACTGGAAGGCCATTCTTCCAGTTTAAAACCTATGCTACACTCGCAGAGACACGCTTACACTATGGCACAAAAGTGTCTCCCTGGTGCAAGGCAGCTCATTTCAGTGCAGGCGCTAGGAAAAGTGGAGGAGAGAACCATATTTCTATAAATATGTTGATCTCCTCTACTCTCTTTTTCACGCAGCGCAGCGCTGTACAGCATTTGCAGCTGCTGCACTGTGTGAATAAGTGTTAAATCTGGCCCTGAGTTAGGTTGCTAACAACACTAGAAGACCTTTTGCGCACAACAATAAGAAACAACTATTGAGTGATACAAGTAAATGATGACACAATCTTAAGCCACCCACAAACAACAAGTCTAATTACCTGCAAGGGCATAGCAGTACTGGGTGTGATTATGTGAACCCTCTAGACCCTGGGTAATAAACATTCATACTTGACACGATTGTTACCCTATGCAGGGGTTAATTCATTCCTCATACACCTATGTTTTTTTACCAGCGTCGGTCGTAGTTAGGGGACCCTTCATGTTGAGGCTCCAAGCAGGGATGTGAAGTCTATGAGAGGTCACACCATCAAGTGGACTAGAGCTCAGGACCACTGGAAAACTTTCTTGAGACCGATGCTCCACCTCGACCTGGGTCGGAGGCATCAGATGCAGAGGTGGATCCGGAGGGCTAGTTGGGCGGTTCAGCAGGGCACTAAAGCTCTTAACGTTGGTTTCTTTGGGGATAGGGCGCTGTCCTTGTCTTTGGGGAAAGCAGGCTGTCTTCCCAGAGTTTTGGAGGTCAATGGGCCAGCAGGACTAGTCTCTTTTTGGAGCAAGTTTCTTTGAGGGCTGCAGACAGGTCAGGAAGGTTGGGGCCAAGTCAGGTGTTGTCTAGAGTCTTCATTGCTGGTATGGCTATTTGCTCCTTCTTGGTTATGTCGCTAGGAATCTGAGATCATCAGTTCAACAAGTACCTACTTGCACCCACTGGGGTGAACCACTCAAGAACTCCATGTACCAGAGTCCCTAGGGGTGATCTGGAGGAGGGGCTAGCGGTGTGCGGTCCATTGCGATTATTTCTACAAATTGGCTCCCTTGAGCTTTGAGCTGACGAACTCCTGGACAAGGCACCTGCGTGCCGGTTCGGGCTTTGAGGCCTTTGACGGTTGCTTGGCGGCATTCTCTTCCACCCCAAACTATTTTCTCTACTGATGAGGGAAGTTATCCGGAAACCCGAGCCATGTCTCGGGCGATATCCAAAAACCTGGGACATGTATCGGGTCTAGAGATCATCGGTTCAACAAGTACCTACTTGCACCCACTGGGGTGAACCACTCAAGAACTCCATGTACCAGAGTCCCTAGGGGTGATCCGGAGGAGGGGCTAGCGGTGTGCAGTCCATTGCGATTGTTTCTACAAATTGGCTCCCTTGAACTTTGAGCTGACGAGCACCTGGACGACGCACCTGCGTGCCGGTTCGGCCATCGAGGCCTTTGACGGTTGCTTGGCAGCCTTCTATTCCACCCCAAACTATTTTCTCTACTGATGAGGGAAGTTATCCCAAAAGCCGAGCCATGTCTCGGGCGATATCCAAAAACCCGGGACATGTATCGGGTCTACAGATCATCAGTTCAACAAGTACCTACTTGCACCCACTGGGGTGAACCACTCAAGAACTCCATGTACCAGAGTCCCTAGGGTTGATCCGGAGGAGGGACTAGCGGTGTGCGGTCCATTGCGATTGTTTCTACAAATTGGCTCGCTTGAGCTTTGAGCTGACGAGCTCCTGGACGACGCACCTGCGTGCCGGTTCGGGCATCGAGGCCTTTGACGGTTGCTTGGCGGCCTTCTCTTCCACCCCAAACTATTTTCTCTACTGATGAGGGAAGTTATCCCGAAACCCGTGCCATGTCTCGGGCGATATCCAAAAACCCGGGACATGTATCGGGTCTAGAGATCATCAGTTCAACAAGTACCTAATTGCACCCACTGGGGTGAACCACTCAAGAACTCCATGTACCAGAGTCCCTAGGGTTGATCCGGAGGAGGGGCTAGCGGTGTGCGGTCCATTGCGATTGTTTCTACAAATTGGCTCCCTTGAACTTTGAGCTGACGAGCACCTGGACGACGCACCTGCGTGCGGGTTCGGCCATCGAGGCCTTTGACGGTTGCTTGGCAGCCTTCTATTCCACCCCAAACTATTTTCTCGACTGATGAGGGAAGTTATCCCAAAAGCCGAGCCATGTCTCGGGCGATATCCAAAAACCCGGGACATGTATCGGGTCTACAGATCATCAGTTCAACAAGTACCTACTTGCACCCACTGGGGTGAACCACTCAAGAACTCCATGTACCAGAGTCCCTAGGGTTGATCCGGAGGAGGGACTAGCGGTGTGCGGTCCATTGCGATTGTTTCTACAAATTGGCTCGCTTGAGCTTTGAGCTGACGAGCTCCTGGACGACGCACCTGCGTGCCGGTTCGGGCATCGAGGCCTTTGACGGTTGCTTGGCGGCCTTCTCTTCCACCCCAAACAATTTTCTCTACTGATGAGGGAAGTTATCCCGAAACCCGTGCCATGTCTCAGGCGATATCCAAAAACCCGGGACATGTATCGGGTCTAGAGATCATCAGTTCAACAAGTACCTAATTGCACCCACTGGGGTGAACCACTCAAGAACTCCATGTACCAGAGTCCCTAGGGTTGATCCGGAGGAGGGGCTAGCGGTGTGCGGTCCATTGCGATTGTTTCTACAAATTGGCTCTCTTGAGCTTTGAGCTGACGAGCTCCTGGACAACGCACCTGCGTGCCGGTTCGGGCATCGAGGCCTTTGACGGTTGCTTGGCGGTCTTCTCTTTCACCCCAAACTATTTTCATCTACTGATGAGGGAAGTTATCCCGAAACCCGAGCCATGTCTCGGGGGATATCCAAAAACCCAGGACATGTATAGGGTCTAGAGATCATCAGTTCAACAAGTACCTACTTGCACCCACTGGGGTGAACCACTCAAGAACTCCATGTACCAGAGGCCCTAGGGGCGATCCGGAGAAGGGGCCAGCGGTGTGCGGTCCCTTGCGATTGTTTCTACAAATTGGCTCGCTTGAGCTTTGTGCTGACGAGCTCCTGGACGACGCACCTGCGTGCCGGTTCGGGCATCGAGGCCTTTGACGGTTGCTTGGCGGCCTTCTCTTCCACCCCAAACTATTTTCTCTACTGATGAGGGAAGTTATCCCAAAACCCGTGCCATGTCTCGGGCGATATCCAAAAACCCGGGACATGTATCGGGTCGAGAGCTCTTCGGTTCAACAAGTTCCTACTTGCACCCACTTGGATGAACCACTCAAAAAATCGATGTACCAGAGTCCCCCTGGGCAATCCGGAGGAGGGGCTAGCGGTGTGCGGTCCATTGCGATTGTTTCTACAAATTGGCTCCCTAGAGCTTTGAGTTTTGAGCTCCTGGACGACTCACCTGCGTGCCGGTTCGGGCATCGAGGCCTTTGACGGTTGCTTGGCGGCCTTCTCTTCCACCCCAAACTATTTTCCCTACTGATGAGGGAAGTTATCCCGAAACCTGAGCCATGTCTCGGGCGATATCCAAAAACCCGGGACATGTATCGGGTCTAGAAATCATCAGCTCAACAAGTAACTACTTGAACCCACTGGGGTGAACCACTCAAGAACTCCATGTACCAGAGTCCCTAGGGATGATCCGGAGGAGGGGCTAGCGGTGTGCGGTCCATTGCGATTGTTTCTACAAATTGGCTCCCTTGAGCTTTGAGCTGACGAGCTCCTGGGCATCGAGGCCTTTGACGGTTGCTTGGCGGCCTTCACTTCCACCCCAAACAATTTTCTCTACTGATGAGGGAAGTTATCCGGAAACCCGAGCCATGTCTCGGGGGATATCCAAAAACCCGGGACATGTGTCGGGTCTAGAGATCATCAGTTCAACAAGTACCTACTTGCACCCACTGGGGTGAACCACTCAAGAACTCCATGTACCAGAGTCCCTAGGGGCGATCCGGAGGAGGGGTTAGCGGTGTGCGGTCCATTGCGATTGTTTCTACAAATTGGCTCCCTTGAGCTTTGAGCTGACGTGCTTCTGGACAACGCACCTGCATGCCGGTTCGGGCATCGAGGCCTTTGACGGTTGCATGGCAGCCTTCTCTTCCACCCCAAACTATTTTCTCTACTGATGAGGGAAGTTATCCCGAAACCCGAGCCATGTCTCGGGCGATATCCAAAAACCCGGGACATGCATCAGGTCTAGAGATCATCAGTTCAACAAGTACCTACTTGCACCCACTGGGGTGAACCACTCAAGAACTCCATGTACCAGAGTCCCTAGGGGCGATCCCGAGGAGGGGCTAGCGGTGTGGGGTCCATTGCGATTGTATCTTCAGGGTTGCCCTTAAATACTCAATTTGGAGGAGATACAGGTGCTGGCAGTTAGTAGTCGATGGGCTACTAACCTTTAGGGTGACTACACCCTTTGTATGTCCACTCCCTTTGGGGAGGAGGCATATCCCTAATCCTATTGGATAAAATTCCCACAAACAATATGGAAGATGTTCAAAGGAAGGGGTCACTTCAGCTCAGCACACCTCAGGGACGGTCGTGGCTGAGAGGGGACACACCTCTCTGTCTTACCAATTTTCCCACCGACCTTGCCGCCAAAGTGGGGTGTGGTCAGAGAGGGGAACTCTCCACTAGCTGGAGAGGACCTGGCTAGCATAACAAAGGGCAGGAAGCCTTTGAGGCACACCACACTTAAATGCTGTTCCTGCTTGGGGGTAGGTGTCAAGCACCTCAACCCATAGCATGCTTTGTTTCTGACTAACGAGAGCACAAGACACCCTCCTCAGGGGATCAGAAACATATCTGAAAGTATCAGGCTGGTGCAGACCAGTGGCCACACACTACTGGTTTGGTAGGTCTTCAGGGGGCACTTCTGGTGTGCCCTCCGAGTGCACCTATTAATAAATCCAACACTGGCATCAGTGTCAGCTCATTAATCTGAGATGTTTAGTACCAACCATCTTTAAATTCGGTAAAGCTATCACAGAGCTGTGGAACTCCTATTGACAAGCCTCCAGCCCATGGACTCAGTATAGCTTCACTAGGCACTTAAAAAAGGTATAGTGCACTCTGCAAGCATGGCACAGATGTGTTCCAGGTGAACTCTTCACTTGTAGCTACACTAAAACATGCAAGATGCAGTGGCAGTGTGCGATTGTTTGGTGAGGGGTCTCTTAGGGTGGCATTATACATGCTGCAGACCGTAGATACCCTCTCTGGTCAGAATGCCCTTGGTGCCACTGGTCCCTTTTACAAAGGGCTTATAGGTGGGCCAAAAGTGTGCCAATTGTGGAAACAAAGGTACAGTTTGGGGAAAGAGCACAGACACTGGGACCCTGATTAGCAGGAACACAGTGCACATTCAGTTAAAGTTGCGTTAAGAGTTAGACAAAAAGTGGGGGGTAACCATGCCAAATGGAGTACTTTCTACACCTATGTTTTCTTTTTTGCTTGCAGGGTCATGCAGTAAACATTAAGAGATGTGTATAACTAGGGATCTTGCTTGTGATATTTGAGGTTAACATTTTGTGCTTTAGAAAATTACTGTTAGTAGTTTGTGTTTGAAATCGCTAGAGTTAACAGTTCATGCTTGGAATGAGTAATGTGATAAGTTGTGTTTTTAAGCCTCTTTTTTCTCTTTAGTGTATAAATGAAGTACAAGAAGGTGCACAGGGGCACAAGTAGGTGATCTTGCCTATAACGTCTGAGTGCATGTGCATAACACCTGTTTACTTGTTATCTATTACAGGCACAGTTGAAGGACAGCAACACTAGTGCTGGAGGGATAGTGAAGAAATAATATAAAATCAGATTAGCACTCTGGAGAAGCCTGATGGAGTTGCTGTAGAGCAGACTGGAATGAGGATTCTGTTTTCACGCATTATTCAAATCAAAGAAGTCTGATGGGGTGGGTAGAGCAAATTGTTTTGACTGAGATAGAGGGGAATGCAAGTTTATCTAATATTTGTAGCAGAATGGAAATGCAGACACTAGAAAAGTGGTATATGGAGAGGCGGAGTCTGTCATTGTAAGAGTACACCATTGCAGACTTAAAGCATGAGGGATATGCACCATATAAGTGTAAGTGTTTGAATATGGAGGACACACACAGTAGTACCTTTGAAATTATAACAAAACTGAAAGGGTCAGATAGGATATAAGAAACCTTAAAGGTTTTGATATTTAGCAGACTTTGTGTGGGCGATGAAGAGACACAATCAGCAAGAGTAACAGAGCACAGTTACGTTACAGGACTTTAAAACATCACTAAAAATTCACCTCTTGAAAGCTGAAGACAATAGAGGTTAATTGTACCCCAAAGTAACTTAAATTTGTAAATGTGTTAATTCTGAACACATGCTTGGAGCTTGGAGGCAGTTGTCATTGTCAACTATGCTGATCTACTGTATATGCTTTGTAGTGTACTGTACCCAGATGCCTGCTTTGTTCTTGTTTTCCTTACTTTAATGAACGTATTTAACACACACACATTGTAACTCAATCAATCAATTCTTCTTTATTCGAACTTAGAAAAAGATCATAAAAGCTTAAGATAAAACAATACAACAAAATATGCATACAAACATTCTTTATCACATTATTGATTGACAGTTTGTACACCTTGAATCCAGTGGCACAGCGAGCAAGGGACCAATGTTTGGGCAAACCTATCCCACTTAAGGCTAAAAATGCTGCAGCAACAAATGGTGGACAGAACGCTGAATAAATCAAGAGCCAGGTTAAATACATTGCTCTTTTGATCACTTTCAGCTGGATTCAAGCTAGCCTGGCTGATGAGGGCAATACCCCTAATCTGGTTCCAGGATGCGTGTTTCAGATCCAGGGAGGTCCTGGCCTGGTACTTCGGGCTGGACTGTTCCCATAGGGAGAAAGGTCAAGACTGATTTGCATATGGCTGGATTGTGACCAAAAAAGCGATGGTTTAAACCCAAATCTGTGCCTGGGGGTTAATATTTGATTTGTTCAACATTCGTCCATAATCTGTTCTTTTTGCATTTAATTGAATTGGCACATTTCATTTATTAATTATGAATAGTTAGTTAAAAATGTTTTTTTTACTTTAGGTGTGAATTATTAGTTAATAAATCTTTAAAGAATATTGTTAATATAATATATCTAAGTTAATTAAATTAATGTAAATTAAGGTAATAATGTTGACCTTTTTGCATTTAAACTACAAATTTAAATAATGTAATTTAGTTTAGATTTTTTTTCAAATTCAATAAACTTTTTACATTTTCCCAATAGTTTACTATAGGGCGATCTCTGCTCTAGCGGTAAAGTATAGGAAAAATAAGGTATTTAGGGAAAATATTTATTGAAATGTTTATTAAAACTATAGGTAAAAATCTAGACTGTTCTGTTTGGTGTTCTGTAAACAAATATGGATGAAAAACTTAATCATGTTAATAAAGTAGAATTTTAGAAAAAAAAGCACTCTAAAAAAAAAAACAATCTGTTGGAGGGAGAGATTGTTGAAGCTGAACTTTGCATAGTGGAGTTGCAAGAGGCACTCACTGAAATTAAAATGTTCAGCTTTTGTTTACCCTTCATGAATAGAATGTTGAATAAAAAAAGACAATGGCAAAGTCAAGAAGAGTGGTTGTAATGATTTCAAAGAAATTTGTGAAATATGTTCCATATTTCAAAGGGATGCACTAAATAGTTTCCATTTTTCATCGATATATATGTTGCTGGCTGTTCTACCTATGAAGTAAACGCAAAAATAAACAAAAGGGGAAGAACACAGAAGAAGTCACATTGTACTTCAGCATTTTCTTACTGCAACGGAAATAACATATAATCAACCACAGCCACTGCTAATGTGTAGGGCGTGCCACAGGGCAGTGACGTGGGGCGGGGGAGAGGCAAGATGAGGGGTTGTATAATGCGGGAAACAGACGATTTCAGGTAAATACCGGAAAAAAATTGTTTTTTTTCCGATACTTACCTGAAATCGTCTGTATTCCTCATTTGACAACCCCCCACCCTGCCCCTCTCCCGCCCCACGTCACCGCCCGGTGGCACACCCTACACAGCCCGTTACTGGTCAACCATTAAAGTTGTGTTGAAATAAAAATACATGGGTCTGGATAAAGAAAAAGTGACACGTCCAATCTGCAAAGTTACATTTCCCCATTGTACTGTTACATATTTGTACAATTCACATACATTTCCAGGAGCAAGGTGGAGTAGACACAGATTTCTAGGTACATTCCTTTGAAAGTAATGGTGTTTGTGTTGCCATTTCGACCTTGATAGGTATTGTGATTAGAATAATTCTTAAGGTCAACAGGGCACTATATACAATTTTAATTAATTCCTTCAACTATGAATTTACTGTATTGTACAATTATGCATTTGTAAAAGCGAATACCCGTGTGAGAGGCCCATTTCCATCTTTTTTTTTCTCTGCAAGGGTAAACATTTTTTCCCACAGTGAAACCCTTCGCTCAAGAAGATCCACACGCATGTTGGAGTTGTTCCCTTCCCCTGCTCGTCCTTGAAAAGAAATGTTCCTCAAGAACAACTCTTTAACCATTTCCAAGTTGTCAAGTGGTCGAAGAGACATTTTGAAGTTGGTAGTTGCTTGTGGTGTTCAAAAACACCAAAGGATGAAAACGCCTTGAAAAACCCTGTCTTCACTCGGATTAGGATTTTCTCCACATAATAATACACTGTGGTGGGTGTAAATGGATTTACGGATGTTAGACCACCTTTAGTAAATGCTTAGTATTCGTATATCCTGTCTTTTGTACTTATAAATATGTATTACGAATTTACGATCACACATGGGACCATGTTATATAGAGTTTTCCTTTCCCTTCTTGCGAATAGGCTTGGTAATGGTTGCACTTAAAGTTAGTATTAACAACAGGAGAGGAAGGGAAAGAAAACAACGCTCCTACTCCCCTCAGGCAAAATCTAAATAACAGCTAAGGAGCGTCATGCAAAAAGCAAAAGATGAGCAAGCATGTATTAATAACCCATGTTCGGAGTCATATATATGAAGAACCTATTTTGGTTGTTCAGAAAGCCCTCACTCACCAACCTGGTTGGTAACATGCTTCATCATTGGTGCCACCCTGGTGTGCTGCAACGCCAGGTTACTGCGGAGCTGGTTCTTGAAATGTGCAATGTGAAAATAGAGTGATTTAAAAATACCCAAATTGTGTCAAAAAAGTTTTATTCGTTTTGCCAATTGGATATGTATAAAAATGATGTGTAGGGTAAAGGGCCTAAATCAGAAGTCCAGATTTACCCCTTGTGAGTTCCAAGGGGTAAATCTGGACTTCTAATTTCGGTCCTTTGCATTGCACATTTCATATATATGACTCCGAACATGGGTTATTAATACATGCTTGCTCATGTTTTGCACTTAAAGTTATTCAACATTGATTTATATATGATCATTAAATAATATCCAATAATAATTTTGGAGTAAAGAGAAATGCAATTAAATTATTATTGTGCGTTTAGTGAATTTTGCCATCTTTGTGACCGTTTTTTTTTCTAAAACAGTACGTTGATGTTCACACAACATGCACTTTTTTGCTTCTAATGAAACCACGTTTGTGCTTTCTAACTTGGCATGTTCATGTTTCTTTATCTATGTTCCTTACTCTCAATCTCTGAGGATGAAAAAAGAAACATCGTATGTTTCTGCTTATGGCCGATTGCTATATTTAAAGCCTTCCCCTTGGCCTTGCATTAACTTTTAAGGCAATTTCATGACATGGTATAAGCATGTCAAATAAAAGGTGATCTCTACCAATACACTCTGCATATTTTGTTAACCTGAGCTAGACTAGAAGGGTAGTGTTTTCAACACTCGTGTTTTCATGCTCACTTTGACCATTGTACATTATCTGTGCTTCTCTAGAGGCAGAGAGAAACATGCAACTTGTGGGCAGCAGACCCTCATGTCTGTGATTGCTTTTTAGTAAAGTAATTTCTTTTTTTAACCCCTTCGATGCTGATGACGAGCTCAGCTCGTCATCACCCACGGGTGGCGTGTGCTGATGACGAGCTGAGCTCGTCATGTAACGCGGTATTTTAAAAATTGCTGCGCAGCCCAAAAATCGCCGCAGCAGCGATGCGGTTAACGCAGTCCGTTTTTTTAAGGATTAAATTGATTTTCATATAAAGTGCAACTGAAACAATATAATATATTGACTCGCCTACAAGCACTGGACATGTGAGGAAAACGAATAAAAAATATTAACCTTCGGGCAAGCGGGTGGGAGAGGAGATGGAGAGGGGGATATGCAAATGTTCTCAGGTATCCTAGATGGGGATATGGCAGAGACTGAAAGGGAAGGAAAGAATGATACTCACAAGCATTAGAGTCTCACAATATAGTCCATGCAGGGTGTTACTACAGGAGAACAGTTACATGTGGCTGGGGATCTTCTGCTGTGAGGCGTAGCACTCGCATGTATGCAGGGCAGGTTAGCTCTCGAAAGCTCTGTGCCAGGAGACGAAGGCAGGGCCCCAGGTTTTCTCAATTGGTGAAGCTTACGCTCAATGAAGTCCGTCAATTTCTCCATGCCCTGGAGGTCCCATAACGTATAAAGCCAGTCCATGTGTGTTGGTCCTGCCTCTGTATCCCACTTCAACAAAAGAACATGTTTGGCTGCTCATAGAGTCAGGGTGATGGCCTTCCCCATAGCCGACCCCAAAGGTTTGGACAGCGGATTGGGGAGGCCCAATCGGATGCAGCTGGGAAAGCTGGGCAGCTTGGTGTCAAACATTTGATCTATGCCTGCTAGAACATCTGCCTAGTAACAGTGCAGTTTAGGGCAGTGCCATAAGAGTTGGGTCACTGTGCCCGTGGGGTTATATTGGCAACAGCTGCTGTCATCGCTTAGCTGTTCTTGCTGGTGTAAAGTACCAGTAATGTGTTACCTTATGGAGGTTTTTTTCCCAGAGGCACTGCAGGCGGAGGTGGGGGCCCATTCTAAAATATCTGACCATTCTTTATTGGAGAACTGATGTACACACTCCGATTCCCAGCATGAGCGTGCAGGGGAGGTGGTGGCATTGGGGAGAGTTAAAGAGGGCGTAAATATTAGAGGGTTTGCTTTTATGAGTTTGAGGAGAGAGACGCCACTTCTCAAAGGGTGTGAGGGGTCTAACTGCATGTGGACATGCTAACAGATGTGTTGTCCAGTGCTTGAGAGCAGTATAGTGCCAATATTCAGTGTCGGGTAGGCCATAGTTGGCTTTGAGCTGCGGGAAGGCCAGCAACCTGTTGACATCAAACAGGTCCCCAATATGTTTACAATTAGCCTTCTGACAGGAGGAGAAGGACAGGTTGTGTAGTGCCGTAGAAAGTCTGGGTTTCCTATGATAGGTGTGAGAAGTGAAATAGGTATGGAAAGTAGTTTAGCTAAGCAGAGTTTGTCTCATCTCCCCACCAGTGCCCTAACCACCAGAGATATGTACACCCCTAGTTGGTGATGTTTGTTGAGGAGCCAGGCTATTTTCCATATATGTATGCCTACAATGCCCTGATCTATAAATCACCAGTGTTTCTCTGCACTTGGCTGCTGCCATTCCACCAGGTACCTCACCTGTGGCGCCTTATAGTAGTGCACTAGGTGGGGGGGCAACCCTCCCTCTGCTACTAGCAAATGGGACCTCTTCCTATCCATGCATGGGCATTTACTATCTCAGATAATTGTGTCTATAAGCTGTTGGACCTTCTGTAGGACTTGAGAAGGTGGTTGAAGGGGAATCATCTGCATGAGGTAGAGAATCATAGGAAGTAGGGGCACTTTATTGGCTGCAATAATCCCAAGCCATGCTATGGAGCCATCACGCCAAGACTGGATTGTAAAACAGGTGGTAGCCAGGAGAGCTGCATAGTTGCGTCCTGCTGTCCTGTCCTGGTGGAATGCAGTTGAATGCCTAGGTATTGAACCCCTTGATTTGCCCAGAGTTTCAATAGGTCCGGAAGAGGGTCTCAAGTAGGCACCTCTCACCCCGAAGGACAGTGAGATTGAGGACCTGAGAGTTTCACATGTAAATCTTAAAACTGCAAACTCTGCCAAAGAACTCAAGCTCCTGCAACAGAGGGGGAAGAGAGCAGCAGGGTTGAGTGACAGCCAGCAGAATGTATTTCACATAGAGGGATATTTTATGAGCCTAACTCCTAACGTAATACCTTCAATGAGGAGATGCTTACAAATCCACTCAGCGAAGGGTTCCATGTAGAGGGCAAATAAAACTGGTGATAGTGGACACCCCTGGAGCATCACAAAGGAGATGAGGAAGAAGTGGGACAGAAGTCCATAGATACGCACAGAAGCAGTAGGGCCTGACTAACTGGACCACACCCAGCTTTAAAATGTGCAGACCCAGGCCCACTCTCTCCAAAATGAGCTGGAGGAAGGGCCAATGCACCAGTTCAAGTGCTTTTTCTCCATCGCTAAAGATAAAGAAGGCTAGAATGTGGTATTGGGTGGATTTATTGATAAGGTGTCAGAGGCACTTGTTGTTGTTACTGCAGTTTCTCCCAAAGAAAAACACGGCTTGGTCTGGGTCGATTAACCCAGGCATGTACGGTCTCAAGAAGACTGCGAGTATGCTAGTAAATGTTTTTGCGTGGACATTGAGAAGGGAAATGGAGCAGTATGAGGCATAGAAAGTGTGGTCCATCCTGGGCATGGGTATGACTGTGATGATTGCTATATTTGTTGTGTCAGTGAGGGTTCCCTGTGCAATAAAAGAGTAATACAGTTAAGTCAAAACTGGGGCCAGGTGCATGGCAAACTTATTATAAATGTGGATGTAAAACCATCCTGGCCAGGTGCTTTATCTAACTAGAGTTTCCCTAATGTATGTATTCAGAGGCCTTGGTGGGAAAGAGCTGTTCCGCCGAATACAATTCAGCATAGAAGGATTCGAATTCCACCGCAATACCATCACCATGGTATACCTTGTTGTGAGATGAGCCCTGAATCTCTGCTATCCTGTGACATTGGGCCTGAGTTCACAGTTGGTGGGCAAGAAGTTGCCCGACCTTATTGCCCCCAGCATAGTACTTCTGCATCATATGGAGTAGGTCATGTTCTGCTGCATCTTCATCTAACGCTGTAACATGATTCCTGGTCAATGTGAGTTGTTGATGTACCTCACATGAGTATGTTTGTCTGTGGGTGTTCTCTATGTCCTCACCTGATCTTCTAGGGTAGAATGATTGTATTGCCTATTCTTATTGAGTTTTGCTTCCACCTCTATAAAGGCCCCTCTGATCCCTTCCTTAAGGGGGTCCCAGAGTAGTGCCACAAGGATGTGGAGGTTATCATTAATAGTGAGGTAAGCCTAATGTCTTTGACTGTGGCTCATATGCTTGTAATTTGGGATTGAGAGGCCATAGGCATGATCGTGGACAGGTAACAGGCAGATGGAGAGTGATTAGAATTGAGGCGTGGCCTGATAGGGTCACCACTTCGAATTTTATGTGAATGACAGCTGGTAGAAGGGAGTTGGTGGTAAGAATATAATCAATCCTTGGGTATGTTTGGTGTGCTGCAGAAAAGAAAGTATAAACTTTCGTTGTTGGGCTCTAGGACCTCCAGACTTCTGTCAGGCCAACCTACATCAACCATTGGAGGTGCTCATGCATGAATACCCATGTTGGGCCTGTTGGTTGGATCGAGCTGTCTATGATGGTGTCAGGGACCAAGTTGAAATCTCCACCAATTCAGGCATTGTCATCTGGCGAAGTAAGTACTCTCCCAACTGCTTGATGGATAAAGACCTCCTGATGGTCATTGGGTGCATAGAGACAGGCCACAGTGAGTGTAAGAGTGTGGAGAGAAAGTCTTACGGTACGGAGTTTGACATCTAACTCTGAATGCATTTGAAGCACTTGCCTCTGGAAATGTGTCACCAAGAGGATTGCCACACCTGCCTTTTCTCCAGGCGCAGAGGAAAAATACTGTCTGTTAAACCATTTGGATTTCGTACGCCCCCAGACCCGCTAGAGGAGGCAAATCTCTTGCAAAGGGCACACATGACATAGAGAGCCTTTCAACATCGCTAGTAATTCTAGATGTTTCACCAGGGCATTGAGGCCTCGGACATTGAGGCTCAGCACTTTAACCATGGCTATGTTATGAGAGGTAGAATGCCAGTTTACCCATTCTTGTGGCAACACAGGCAGGGTCCTCCTGATCTAGCTGGTCTGCATGAGCAGGTGCAAGGAGTGACAAGTTGGGACGGGTTGCAAGTACCAGGTGAGCAGGGGAACAAGCAAACTGGAGACACCAACTGCTCCAGTGCTTGGAGTCCAAACAGTGATGTGAATAGGGTCCATGTCCCTGGCGAGGATCCGATGTGGAGAGGAAATACCTGACTGGAGCTCTGCTGCTACCTGGGGTAAAGACATTATGAGCTGGTGCCCACAGGGGAGTTCAACCGACAGTCAATAGGGGGGAGCCTCTTGGTAGAGTCAAGGGGTCCCTCTGTTCAGCCTACCCGGGAATCGTTATCACCCAGTATCAATTTGTGGTGAGGTCTGGTGATGGGTCCCTCTGCTGTTGTTTCTGTAGCAGAGCCATCTGCTCTATATGGCTCTCATTGCCCAAGGGCGTGGCAGTCTTCTCCTGCACCAGGGGTTTAGGCCGTCCCACTGCACGGGCAGGCGGTGAGTGGGATCATTGCTGCTGCAATGGCGGGGGGCGGCCTCTCCCTGCTCTAGCCCCAAAACCGTGTGAGATTCCTTCAGGCTGTGGAAAACATGCATCTCACCCCACCAGGTGAAGATAAGATGAAACAGGTATCCCTACTTGACTTTGACTCCTTTCTCTCTAGGAAAGGCGGTAGCTGGTTCCCAGGCCCTGGGTCATTGGAGAGCTAAATAAGAGAGTTCTTGGTAGAGACAGACTTTCGATCCTTCGAAGGTGACAGATCTCTTATCCTGCATTATGCCATAATCAACGGCTTCTGGCAATAATTATGATGACAGGTCAATATATCATGTGGAGCCCAGGAGAACCTGAAGGGCAGCCAGCCCTATGTGTGCGGTCGAAAATGATTTCTTTGTCGACAAATTCTGGCACTCTATGGTGGGAAAGACAAAGGACGTAGTCTTCCAGCTTACAAGAGTCTACTTGCAGAGGGACCCCTTTTCTCTGAATATTAGATCTTTAAGACCTTCTCTCTAAATCCTCCAGATGATAACAGAGATCCAGGTTCTGGTCCTAGAGTTCAAGTAGCTGGTACCTGCAAGCCTATAGTTCCTTCTCTCTGACATCACCACCCTGTTTTAATGCATAGACCATTTGGCCTATGTCACGCAAATCCCAATGGACCTCCTTGATATCTCGACCTACTTCCTGGTTTAAGGTCGCTAAGTTGTTGTGCAGTGTGTAGAAAAGGGTTTACATAAACCCGTAGGTGACTGGGACATTATCAACCCTGTGTTTCTTTCCTGGGAGGTGGCGGAGAGAAACAGAGGAGGGGTCCCCAGGTTCTTGAGTTGAGGCTGTACATTTAGAAGTGGACTTGGAAAGCATGTCCTTGATGGTTTAGTCTCTCTTGCCCTGATTGGTTGCCATGGTCGCCATCAGACTTTTTGCTGGGCATTTGATGAGAGGTTGTGGCAAGATGTGCATTCAGGGAGAGGAAAAAGAGCCCCCCCAAGAATCATTATCAAGGACCTCGTCTGGCTCCATATTGCTGCAGTAGTGTGGCTCAATGGTTAGAGTGGCAGACCCTGATGCAGAGGTCTAGCCCGGGACCAGGGTTAAATTCCCCGCCTCGGCGGGTCTTGGGCTCAAAATTCCATGGACCTGATAATTCTCGCCTCTGTGCCCATTCCAATCATGGAGTCCCACTCTGCAACTCTGGGCAATAGCTTGCTTAATCTCCACAATGGCCCCTACAACGCTAAGGATGCCTGGCCTCCACCTTGGGGGTGCCCAGGAGTGGACGCCTCACAGGGAAAGCCAGTATGGGTTCCACAGCGGTATTCGTACAAGCGCCTTGAGACCCTTGCGGGTGAGTAGTGCGCTATACAAGTATCACTTTACATTTTAGTAGGTCTGTGGATGTGCTTGCTTTTCTGAGGCTTTAACCTCACCCCCCACCGCTGCCGGACAAGGAGCACGGTGTACAGCAGGGCAGTAGAGAGCAGCAGCTACACCAAAGGGACCCAACCCCAGACCTCACCATGCAATTCCAACACCTCTTAAACTAATCGCCAGAGCCAACGCCGGTATCACCAAAGCACAACAGTCGTGGGTGAGGTATCACACTCGCACTGATCCCCCAGTAACGCAGCAGAGATGGGGCCCTTCCCGGCTCACACCACCACCAATCTCACCCCCGCGGATGCTGACTCCCGGGCAGGGTCTGACTCAGTTTCGATGGGGGCAGGGAGCTCGCAATAGCCCAGGCATCCGCAGTTTCACACCAACATCCAGGTGTCTGTTTATGGCTGCTTGTACAATCAGGCAAAGACCATCCCCCCTCATAGAGTGAAGGGGGCATTGCAGGGTGTCCACAGTCCATAGCACTCTCTCCGCTCCATATGCTGACTTGCTAGAGGAGGGCTGCTGGCCAGTTTTGTATTGCCCCCGGGTACCTCTTAGCAGGATGTGGCTTCCTGGGTGTTCTAAGTGGCTCTCATGAGGTAGCTGGTTCCAGTGCAGGCATGGAAAGAAGCTTTTTCCGGCTGGCTGGGTGCCGGGCTCCTCTTGGACAATCAGGCCTCAGGTTCCCTTGCAAGGAAGGGCCTTGTGACTCTTCATTTGCATGCAAGGATGAACTTGCCTCTCACCTCTAGCCCATCCTCAACTGCTGCAAATTTCAGTCAGTATGCCGCTGGCCCCAAATGGGCACTTCAGAATCCAGCCGCCTCTATCTCTGCCAGCGGTGGCATCCGGGCAGTCTCTGTTGGAGGCAGGGAGCTTACAGGCGGCCCAGGCACTTCCAATCATCAACCTCCAAGCATCGAATACAGATGCTGGCCCGCCCAGTGACCTCCAGCCCCCTAGGGTTTGAGGGTGGCATTGTGGGGAACCCACATAATGCAGATCCCCTACGGGCTTCAGTGCAATGTTGCCGTGGTCCAATTTACATAATCCCCTGGCACTGCTCAGAAATGCATGGTATCCTGTATCATGGTATCCTGTGGGAACTGAGACATTCCCATGTGGCTGTCAGTACTGGGGCAGGTGCTGTACGAAGCTGTCCATATCTGGCAGGGACGCTGGACTCTGCGAGGGTAATCAGGCCTGGGTGCCTCCAAGAGCATGTGCATTTCGGCTTGCAGCAGCCACGTGCAGGGTGAGTGCACCTCTTAGATCTGGCCACTCCCTACAGTCACATACCATTGTCAGTTGTTTGCTGGCCTCAGACAGGTGAAACGGAGCTCAACTGTTTATCCGGTCAACACCAGCAATGCTTGGGAAGCTAGTTGGAGCCATCAGGTGGTTGCATGTTTTGCTGGAATGGTGGTCTACTCTGCACTATGACTCAGTCCTGGTGGCAGGCCATGCTCAGCAACTGTTCCCCCCGCTCCTCAGGTCACCGTGAGTGACTTTGGAGGCCCCCAGGCTGCTTGTGATCTAACAGGCACAGTAGAGCTTTGAGTCTGGTCTCCTACACTGGCGCCATCTTGGACACACCCCAAACATTTTTTTTATAAGGAAACATTTAGGTTTAATTTTGGGACCACAGCGTGCTCTCAAAATATATTTGAATCAACATTCACAAAGGGACCACTTCCCATTTACATATGGTGACAATATTCTCTGACGTGTCAGTAAAAAATTAGGGCTTCATTTATAAGGCCGGTATTTTTATGCATCAGTGGCTCAGTGTGCCTGCCCATATTTGCAAGGCCACGTAAATTCACCCTGATAGACTTTTCAAGGCCTAGTAAATATGGGCGCCTTTCACACATTGCTCTACGTGAAAGGTGTGTTCCATGGGAGTAGCTGTAGGTGTACCCATGTAACATCCATGGATCCTGACTCATTCCCACATTTACAAAGGTTTTTAAAGCTAGGAATGCGTCAGCATCTTAAGTCTCCCAGGGGAGGTGTAGGCGCAATGAGGAGAAATACTTTTATTTTGCCTCGTTTTCCCCATCAATTATTGTTAATGTGCAGGAAGGTATCAATTCCTGCAAAAAACAATCATTCCTGACAGGCAACCTTGCAAAATGAATCAAGGGTGCCTGCGCTGACACATGGCAGCCAATTGTGCGCCAGCACAGGAGAAAGCACAGTGATGTTGTGAGAAAGTGACATCTTTCTTGCCTTGGTTTGCCCCCACTTATTTCGGAACTGCTGATGTGGTTTGACTGAGTGTGCCCTGGGTTCCTGCCAACCAGGTACCCAGGGCCTGTGTTCCTTCCCTAAAACTGTGTTGAAACTAAAACCCAATTGGCATCTCTGGCCACCTATCAGCCCCTAATAAATGGTACCCTAGGTATCCATGGTATTGTGGCCAAAGAAGACCCCTGAGGACTGCAGCACTGATTGAGCCACCCTCAGGGGCCCTGTACCCTGACACCCACACACTGTCTTTGCAGGCTGAGTGTCGAAGTACAGAACTAAACAAAGAGGCGACCAGGGACATTCCTGGGCACTCTAAGTGCAGTGATGCCATTGAGAGTATATGGTGCTGGGAGGTTGTCATTACGAACTCCACAGCACCATAAAGGCTACACTGAAGACTGACAAGTTTGGTACCAAACTTCTCAGCACATTAAACCCGCACTGATGCCAGTGTGGGTTTTAATGTAAAATGCACCAGAGAGCATCTTAGAGATGCCCCTGAAAACCAGACCTACAATCCATGTCTGGGCTGAGAGGCTGCAGATGCTGCCACACAGTAGATATGTTGCTGGACCCCTTGGTGGAGAGCCCCCATATCTGTTGGGCCTGCAGCAATGCACATCCTGGGTGAGGTGCTAGGTCTTCTACCCCAAGATGGGCAGGGGGAAGCTTCAAAGGCATGCTGCCTCTGTGAGCTTCTCCAGACCATTTGCTGTACCCAGCAACTGGCTCCCACCATTTCTGACCCCCACTCTGGCGGGAAGACTGGCGGGAAAAAGTACATCAGATAGGGGGTGTGCCAGCCTTTGCCAACTCCACCCCTCAGGTGAGGGAGGCGAGGTGAAGCACGACCCCGGGCTCCGGCCATCTTGAAGATGGGAAGCCCTGCCCAATCACAGCTAGGCTCCTGCCCCCCTACCACAGGAGAGGAGCAGGCTAGGTGGTGTACCCGCCCCAAGACAAGGACCTATTGGTCCCTGCCCTTGCCCTACCTGTAACGCCCCTAAATTTGGTATTTAGGGGCTCCCTGAACCTTCCATCCTCAGATCCAGATACCAAAGAAGAAAGAAGATAAAGAAGAAGAAGACCCACCGAGCAGCTGCTAACAACAGGACGACAACAACTGACTTGGCCCCAGCCCTACCGGCCTGTCGATCCTGGAACCTGCTCCTGCCTAAATCCCGGCGACTCCTGCGGACAATAACCTTGGGACACCCAGAGGACCTGCCTGCCTTGACCCTCTTAAAGACTGGGACTCCCATTAGCAGAGGCTCTGCTGCAACAACCACCCCCGGTGCCTGCCAGGAAGCTCCGGACCAACCTACTCTGCACCCGCCGAGCACTGCCCATGCCCGAGTGATCCAAGACCACGAGGACGTCCCCCCGGCGACTGGGACCCGAATTACAGTGCCCAAAGACCCTCCTCGATGAACCAGACAACACCTGCAGACTCAGAACCAGGCCCCTCCTAACCGCGACCAGCTTAGGGTAAGGTTTTCTGACACTCAAAGACACGCCTGCACCCAGCGCCCTACAGCCCCCTGTGCCTCCATTTGGGGTACCTACCTGTGCTCCAAGATCCCAACTTACCTCTCGACATGCTGGTCGCCCCTGGAGAGTCTCCACCCCTGAGCCTGCAGCCTTTGTTCCTTCTTTACCTTTTCCTTTGGATAACAGTGAGCGCCCGACGGCTTAAAAGCACTCTGCACCCAGCCGCCCGAGTGCCGCTGGCTGTGCCACCTTTGTCCTATCCTGCTTCCCCCTTTGTCCTAAGCAAGTGACAAGGAGCGAAGCTCCCACAGCCGTTTGGCCTGCTAGCCAGCAGCCACCTACCAGAGTCCCCCTGTCCCCCATTGGATAACATTGGGCCTAACTAGCTCTGTACCCAGGCACCCCTCCACCGCTGAAGGTGAACCAACTGTACCTACCTGACACTGGGGGACCCCTGAGTCTATGCCCAGAACCACAACTTCACCAGTCGAGTACTCACCAGGAAACCAGTAACTCACTTACCTGCCATTGAATAACATTGACTGGTTTAACTCGAAAAATCTTCTGTCTACTTTTGAAAACATAAAATATTCATATAAAATCATCCGAATTCCGCATTCTGAAATACTCACCTGTGATCAGGAGAGGAGCCAATACTGTACCCTGTAGCCCAGTACTGAACCGCAAAAGTAATTCCTAGCTGGTTTACTAGTAACTTGTATTTTCTCCATAGGAATCCATTGTCTGCTTTTCTATGAAATTTCTTCTGTGTCTACTTTTGAAAACTAGAAATATTCTTTAAAAATCTTACGAAATACTGAAACGTAATTAATACAATATCTAAAACGTTTTTGCTAAACTGTTTTGAGCTTAAACCCCAGGACTCAACGTAGGAGCCAGTCCTGGAATTAGCAAAGTAATCTACAAAGTAATCAACTGTGTTTATATAAGGAAATCCATTGAGCTCAATGTTAAATTGTGTGTAGAATTGTATTGCCTACTGCAACCCATGTACCTATTGCATTTACAAAGTTAATTGCCTTTCTGCAAAGTACTCATCTGAGACTTCTCATATGTAGAACAGTACATTTTGATACCTGTTGGTTCTAGAAATAAAACAACTATATCTCTTGATATAAAAACAATTGGCCTGGAGTTCAGTCTTTGAGTGTGTGAAACCTTTTGCTGACTGAGTGTGTGCAACAAATGCTTTACACTGTCCTCTGGTACTGCCTTTCTGCTCGACCAAGCTACCACTTTAGAGAGTAAGGTCACACCTGGCTTTAACCTCTGTTATACCTCTGGGGTTTGAGGACTTTATACACACTGTACCTTATTCTGGTCCAGTGTATATAGAGCCACTGTCTCACAGATGTGTTGTATTACTGTTAATGCAACGCATCCCTGTGCTTTTAAAATGACACATCTCTGCACAGCAATTTTGCTTGCGGCACCGCTTTGAGTAATTTTTTGTAAATAAGGCCCTGAATGTTTTGTGACCGTATTTTGGTCGCAAAACGTTCATACATACCACTGCAAATCAGTATTAAGAAGGGATGCTCTATACAGGTCCCTTCCACATACTGATTTGCAAACCCAAGTTACTATTCGGTAATAGGTCATCGAAACGCAATTTGGCTTTTCTACATTTAAAAAAACATTTTTGGTGTTGCAAATGGCCCGATTCTGCAAATCCGGCAGTTTGCGACTTCAAAAAAGGTTTTGTACATATGGCCATATGTCTGTAACGTATTTTTAGACCAGAGATGCTTGAATTCAAAGACCTAGTCAGAGAGCCTTCCTATATCAAAATTATTATCTACAATTGTGCTCAAGTTAGTAGATGGAAAATTGATGAACGTGTTCCATTTTCGTCCCCACCTCTCCCAACAGTAAAGACAAAGAATGTCAATTAGAATGGACCGTCATCAAGTAACAAGCTCAGCGAGGAACAGTGGTCCTCCCATAAGACAAGTTATATTATTGGGCCTCTGGTGAGAACCGGTGTAAGTACTGCCTTGGTGGTAATTATATTCTTGCAATATCAGTGAATTTGTATGGTGTAGTGACTTCTTTTGGGATAATATATATCTTGTCTCATTTACAGTGGTGACTCTGGTATCATTTTCTTGAGGCTCATGCTGCCAATCCTATATTACTAGAGATGAAGAATACAGGACCCTGCACTGTCGTCTCTACATCGAGAAACATTTTTTCCGGCAAAGTAAGAATAAGGCAACAGAATAATTAAGTATAACTAGTGGTTGCATCTAAATATGTCAACTATAAGCACTGGTCACGAAAATATGGACTTAAAAGCACAGTGAATCCTGCTGCTTGTGTACTCCTACAACAGGTAAGCAGCTCATGCCAGTCCAGTGTGTAGCAGCGTGAACATTCTTACGGTGGTTGTCAGGAGCGCGTTTTTTAAGTTTCAAATGCCCACAATATGGTTTTCCCGCAAGGCTGTCACACCACAGCAGTTAACACCACTTTTATTAATTCCATAATACAGTAGGGGGCATATGCATCAACATTCGGTAATACATGTCGGTAATAGCGAAAAATAACGAATCGCTATTAAGGACATGCAAACCGCGATGCATCAAACAAATCGGTAAAATTTACCGATTCGGTAAAAATCGCTATTAAATAGCGAAAGTTCACCCGCTTGAGTAGCAAATACTTAGTTAGCTAATACCGAATCGGTATTAGGGAATCCGGTATTAGCGATTTCGGTAATAGCGAAAACGGGCAAATTACGCGACGCTTCGGATGCGGGCCGATGATATCACAACCAGGAAGTAGGACAACCACGCTGCATTCTGTGTTCGGAGTTGCACTGAGGAGGAGGCAGAGCACAGGAGCTGAGGACCAAGAGTGAACCTGTAGCAAGCAGGACAAGGCAAGCAGGAGAAGATGGAGAAGGAGGCCCCCCAGCAGGGAAAGGACACACACCGAAAGCGCAAAAGAAAGTTTTCTGATAAGGAGCTGGAAATCCTCATCGAGTGTGTGACCAGCAATAATGACAGACTGTTTGGCAAATTGTCCCTGAAGGTGCCAGAGGCAGAAAAGCGCAAGATGTGGCTGCGCATCAAGGACAAGGTAAATGCCTGCGGAGTCACCCACCGCAGCATCGACGACCTAAAAAAACGGTGGTATGACCTAAGGAAGAGGGCCAAGGAGAAGATTGCGCAGAGGGTCAAGGATGCTGATGGCACAAGAGGGGGCACATCCAACGTGACGCCAAACACTGTCCTGGAGGATCTAGTGGAGTCCACCATAGAACGGGAAGCTGTTGTGGGGGTCACACGTCTGGACACCTCTGGTGCTGCGGAAGGAGGACAAGGTAAGAAGCATGGCAGCGTAACAATGCAGCGTGTAGTAAGTCCCTGCCCAATCCCCCATGCCAGACCCAGTGCCCATGTAGTGTTGCCCTAAACACATACCCTCACCAAAGTGTTGCACCATGGGAGTTGTAGTCCATACATGAATGGGTGCATGCCAGAGCACAGAGATGAATACAGCAGCTAAGGGCCAATTGTCAGACTGAAAATGTTATTTATTGTGAAATGCCACTGCTATTTCCACATAATATACCATGATTATAACTATGCACTGTTTCACACACAGATGCATCCCCCTACGATTCAGACGACAGTGCCCGCCTCGTCATCTCTGAGATGCCAGTGTTGTCAGAAGCTGAGTGCTCACATAGAGCTGAAGACATGTCCTCCCCTTCACCACCACGGCGGTCGACACCTCCACCATCCCTGCAGTCCAAGGCACCACCACCACCACCAGCACCAACCTCGCAGTCCAAGACACCACCACCACCAACCTCGCAGTCCAAGACACCACCACCACCAACACAACCACCACCAGTGCGGGCCACTCCGCAGAGCCGCAGAGCTGATGTTCCCTCCCTGCCCCTGATGGAATCTGATCACAGTTCAGGACCCCCAAATGTTCCACGCCAGGCTGTCGTCACTCCAACCAGCCAAACATCATCACGACAGCGCATCAGGCAGAGGGCTGTGACCCCGGCTCGTGGTGCTGCAAGACCAGTCGATCTGTCCGGAGGGTACGGAGTTGTGGAGACCCGGATGCTGCGTGTCCAGCGCCTGCAGGGGAGACACATGGGTGCCATGAAACTCTCCATGACCAAGCTATGCAACAAACTTAGCAAGATGACAGACGCTATGCATGAGCACACCACTGCCGTAGCTGCCGGCAACAATGACATAAAGCTGTGCCTGCAAGAACTCACACGTGCCGTAGTGGCAGGCCAACAGAGTGAGCGGCGTCGCCACAGGCAGATCATGCTGGCAGTGACTTCAACCAACAAGGCCATCGATAAGCTCTGCAACAGCACGGCTGTGCTGTCCCGCAGGTCCGTGTCCCTGCAAGTGGACCTAGGTCATTACTGTGGGGATTTGGCAAAGGCCCTTGAGAGGGTGACCACCGCAGTGGAGCAAATGCAGCCTGGGTCAGCCAGTGTCAGCATACTGGGGGCGGAAGAGGGGAGTGAGGCAGCCTCCAGTGTCAGCAGCGTCTCCCTATCGGACACCAGTGGGAGGAGGCGCAGTGGCCGCAATGCAACTGCCACAGACTCCCATCGAGTAGAAGCCGAGGAGTCACAGGACAAGAGGCTGGGGGTACGCGGCAAACGCAAGTGAACATGTGACTAAGTTACACTGTCCTTGGTGACGTAACCATGGCCAGACTTAAGTGCCGCACGCATCACCCGTTCTGAGGACGTGCAATTTAAGTTTGACTTTAACTGCAGCAGCAGCATGTTTTTGTTTTGTTTCTCTGCACCACTCAGGTGTCCATGCCCATTAAACCCTTGCAAATCGAGCCCTGTTGTCAAGTCTCTCTCTTACCTGTCTCAGAAATGATTCCGTGTGATGTATGTCCGCCTCCGTTGCCCTTCAGCTGTGTTGGGCACATGCGCCTGTCGGTGTTGGGGGGGTGGTTGCTGTGCACGCAGTTCATCCTCTCCGTCCACCTCTATGGGTATCCCCCTGCGTGTGGCAATGTTGTGCAGGATGGCACACACAGCAATGATCTGGCAGCAGGTCACTGGGTCGTCCTGCAAGGCACCTCCAGTCTTGTGCAGTATACGGAAGCGGCTCTTGAGGATGCCGAATGTACGCTCAACCACATTCCTTGTGCTGATGTGTGTTCTGTTGTAGCGCTGCTCTTGTGGTGTCGCTGGGTTCAGGTAGGGAGTGAGTAGATATTCACGCAATGCGTATGCGCTGTCACCTGCAGGATGGGGAGAGAATGGACATCAGCATGATTGAACATATACATGTGGGGATGGAGTGGGTGGAGAGTACGATGATGCATCAATATGTACCTAGTAGGTGTCCCTCTCCAAATTCACCGTTGATCAGGCGCCTGTGGAGGCCACAGTGACGGAATATATAAGCGTCGTCTGTGCTCCCGGGGAATTGGGCTACAAGGTCCGTAATGATGTACTTGGCATTGCACACCACCTGCACATTTATAGAGTGATATGACTTCCGGTTGCGGAAAATGTATTCGGTGGCTGATGGAGGACAGATGGGGACATGCGTGCAGTCAACACACCCTATGACATGGGGGAATTGTACCACCTGGTAGAATTCCCGTTTGGTGCGGGTCAGCTGCTGGGGGGTTGTGGGGAAGGTGATGTGGCGATTAATTAATGTCAGCATGGCCTCTAGGAACCGGTGGAAGAAGCGTGATAAAGCGCTTTGCGACACGCCTCCAGTCTCAGCTATTACCCCCTGGAAGCTTCCAGACGCAAGCAGGTGCAGGCAGCATAGGACCTGCACATGGGCTGGTATGGCGTGGGTCCTACGGGTCTCGTGCTGCAGTAATGGTACCAGGTCTGCTATTAGGCGCATTATCATGGCACGGTTCAGTCTATACTTGTCGTAGACCTGTTCCTCGGTCTGCCCCAGAAAAGTGATGCGCACCCTGAAGATCCTGTCCTGGATCATCCTCCTGCGCTGGCCCTGGGCGTTGATCCTCCTCCTCCTAGCAAGCACGTACAGGGCAGCCATTTTGGAAGACATGTGGGGTTTCCCAGGGCTTTTTTGAAGGGTTACTGATTGAGAGCACCTGCAGTAGGGGGTTGTATTTTTTTTTTTCTGTCCTTCCGTTTACTTTACCTCCTGATTGTGATTCCCCTTAATTTGCTCATGCTAAATAGCGATTTTTGGGTTTTTCGGTATTAGCGAATTTTCATGCATACCATTGCGATTCGTTATTACCGATTCGGTATTTCCGATGGCCGCTTTGGGGGTCGGTAATTCCGATTGTCTGTTTTGCGATTCGGTATTTTACCGCGGGGGGTTATTAGCGATTCTTTATTTTTTAGCGATTCATTGTTTGATGCAGAGCATTTTCTGGTTTTGCGTTCGGTATCGGCCTGTTTTACCGATTCGCAGTTTTACCAGGAGGTATTTCCGTTGATGCATCTGCCAGTAGATGTCTTGTGACCACTTCTGCAATTTCAGATTGCCTCATCTGCATAGCACTGTTAAACCTGGCATCTTTGGCGTGGTTTCCTCCTATCTTTTTGCCACTACCTCCTGTATTTTTGTTGCTGTGCTGGATTTCGTTGTTGCTGGTTTAGATGCTTTGGGCACTTCGCCATTGCTGTTCAGTGTCAAAGTGCAAGTGCTCCCTGTGTAAATTGATATGGTGATTGGTTATCCATGATTGGCATATAGGTGTCACCAAGAAGTCCCTAGTAAAGTGCACTGAGTGTGCCATGGCTGATGATAACAAATGCTACTAGTGGGCCTGCAGCACTGATTGTGCCACCCACATGAATAGCCCTAAAATGGTGTCTCAGGCCTGCCACCACAGTGCCTGTGTGCAGTCTGTGAACTGCCATGTCATCCTAGTCAGTGTCCCCACTGGCCAGGCGTAACCTTTCCTTTTTTTTACACATTGGTCACCCCTATTGAAGGCCCAAGGTACCCCCTTGGGAAGGGTGCAGGGTATGTGAAAGGTAGAGCGTGTACTTGTGCAGGTGACATGCTCTGGTAGTGAATTACAGCCATTTTCGTTTTTCACTATTGTGAGGCTATCTTGCCCCATAGGCTATCATGGGGAATGCTGGCTACCGTGGCTACCAGCATATCTTCTCAAGGGAGCAAGATAGGACATAAAAGTCTGTTATCACTGAACTCAGAATTTAATAACACATCTTTTAGGAAAGGTTGTTTTTAAATCCTGTGTTTGAGAACAGCACTTTTAGAAAGTTGCTGTTCTCTTGTCTGACTTTTCTGTGTGCCTTGGCCTGTTTGTGAATTGACTGTCTGGTTTAAGAGTGACAAGGGTTGGGAGCCCCCTGGAGGCTGACTGAGTCAGCCCTAGGCTGAATGACTGCATCTGCATCTTGAGTGGTGGGATGGGATAGCACCTGGGACTCAATAGGGCTGTGCCTGCCTTCCACAATGCTGGCTCCACCTCCTGCTGGGCAGATGACGACCCTGCCCTTCTCCCTGAAAGGAAAGGAGAGGCCAAGAAAAAAAAGTGTTCAAGGAACACCCAGAACTGGTTCAGACCAGGCTCAGAGCTCTCCTGCACAAAGGGATCAAAGACTTTTAGGGGTATAAGTACAGGACCCCTACTACAGAAAATTAGATCATCCTGGAATCAAGAAGGAACCTCTGCCAAGGAGAAAGCTGAAACTGAAGAATGAAGACTGTCCTGCTGTTGCTCTGCTGGACTGACCTGCTGTTGCTTTACTGCCAAGGAGAGGGGAAGGACTTTGCTTTTGGTGCTGTGTCCCCTGTCTTGAAGGAATCTCCAAGGGCCTGAGAAGGGCTGGCTCCCTGTTAAGAAGTCTCAGGAACACAAGGACTTCACACCCCAGCTTCCCTGAACTCTGCTGAGAGAGTTCTGCCCTTCCTAATGTGCTTGGGCCAGTTGTGGTGCCTCTGGAAGTTGTACCTGTGTTGGGAAGCGGGATACCAAGCTTTTAAAGACATTCTGCAAGTTTTGTTGCATCTCTCACTTGCGGAGCGCATCCCCAACAGTGTGAGGAAATTCCCGCCGCTTTGAAGGCCAAGATTGTCACAGCGCCTGTTGCCGCTGCCACATTCGTCGCATCCTTCGTTTGCGGGAGGCACCAGACCGGTGGGGGAAGATTACCATCGCTGTGAGTGTCGTCGCAGAGCCTGTCGTCGCTTGGTGAGATCATATAGTCTCAACGGCAATGGGTTTTGTATCGACAGGGACTGCTTGCGCTCTACTAGGTTACTGACTACTTGTCAAGTTAGAGGTAGTGTTAAACAGTGGTGCCACAGGAAAAGGGAAACCCTCTGAACCCTTTATACGGTGTCCTAACAACACCTGGACTACATACAACGCAATTTCCTATGCACACACAAATCAATTAAGGTACAAATTGTATTTTAAACAGACATCAATAAATTTCATCCTAGAAAATAATTGTTTCCGCTTCTTTTGTTTGAGCAATATTCTGCTGTTTTATTGCCCAAAAACCTTTTCCCCAGCCGACACGTGTTTCGTCAGAGTACAGATTGCTCTGACTCTTCAGGGCTGGAAATAAAACAGAAATATATACAATTTTGTGAATCCTGTCACTTTACAGAGTGACTTAACATACACATGGCAACACTTAGAGAAGAGATTCTCCTTATGTATCTGCACACGAAATTGCGGCTGTATTTGCATAGAATTACTGAACGAGTAGAGCTTTGTGAAAGGATAACGTATCTCAGTTATCTCCTATAGACAGGAACCTCATTTTATCATATTGTTCCGTCTTACAGGATTAACCTGGATATACTTTATGCCTCAAAAGTGACATGCACATGCTTTGAAAAGTGAAAGAAAAGTGACTGCGAAAAAACGCCACGCTGTTCAATCAAAATTTCAATAAAAATAGGAGTTCCAATGAGTATATACATTGACATTAGAAAAGATACATTTAAAAGAACACTCTAAGCAGTTTTCTTGATCGAATAAAGTTGAATTGTTTATAGGTGAAATTCATCGACAGTGTGCTCAGTGAGGGTGCAATTCCCCAGATGAATGTGCACATTCGTTGCAATATCCATAAGCAGCTGTAAAGAGAAAGTCCCTCCACCTATAGAATAAATCGTGACTAGTGCGCATAATCCTTCCTGAATACATGCCAACACATACCTTTCTTGCAGTGATGGTGAATATTGTAATCCCTATTGATAGGAGATATGTGGGATTGGTTATTAGAATGTGGACAAAGGCAACGGATTGGAATAGAGACAATAGTCTTTATAAGTTAGTTTGGAATTCGCTGCCACACTCACCACTTAACCGGTGATAATTCCAACCCGGTAAGGGTATCATGTACGTTCAACGGTTGTAATTAATCCTCTCATGAATCTTCGGTATCTTTAATTGGGACGCAGTCACAATATCTAAAAGCCCATGGAATATACGAGGAAAGAAGAGTAGAAATACACAAAATAAATGCGCTGAATATTCCTACATACGGAAGACCACTTAGCCGTAAAACCTACATGGGTTCTAAACAATATGCTCTTATGTAGTGTCAATGATACTTCATGCAACTGTGCCAATTGTAAAATACAGTCATGGTGTCAGACACGCGTAATTTAATCGATGTAGCCATTAACACCAATTGCTATGCCTTTTCAGGACTGTACCCCCAAGTCCATCTAGCATTCAACCTTTAGTACAAAGGACACATGGTGAACTTGTTGTCCAGAGTGACTAGCCTCTTGTATGGCAATCCTATCTGTGTAAGTATCCCAACGCTAGTTCTTAGGTCATTTGTCGCCTTAAGAGTCCATAAGTAACTAGAGGCGCGTAGGTAAACACAACATTGATAAGTACAATCCGCTCGTCATTATCAGTAAAAACATGTGAGTAGCTAAAGATATTTTAGCCCATTTCGAAATATATTAGCATTTAATATAACGTGATACCCATGAATATTGGAGTAAAATGCTTACTCAAATTACGTGCTCCAATGCGGGCGAGGGAATCCCCTCATAACGTGTAGGAGTTACTATATTAGGTCCGTATGTCCCTGGACCTGAATATAAAAACATAATATGACCAGCATTATCACCATACCTCCAACTGTGATTAATCATAAGATGAGGGGCCTCGAATGACATTTTTTTACCTTAAACAGTATTAAGCCGCGAATCCGGCGGTCTGCCTTTCCAGTTTCCTCGATGAATGCGGAAGAGGAAATGTTCCCTCGCACGTAATGTTTAAGCGATACGTTCTATGCGAACGACTAGACCCGCATAGTCTACTTCCGGTTGGGTGACACGTTACAACCGGAAAGGGATAAAATCTGAATTGTCTTGGCAATATTCACCAGTCTCCGATGCTGCATACAATTTATAATAGCACTATCTTTACATAAAAATAAGTTGCGCACTGGGGTACCGCTGGAAACTGTAAATTCCGAGTAGGACTAAAATGTATTTAAAACCGAGATTTGGCAAGAAAGAAACTAGTTAGGCTAAGCGGAGCACTAGACCCATACTCTCCAGAAAGGTGGTATACAATTAATTGTGATGTTACTAGAGCATCGATCAATTCCCATTTGCTAGAAAAGGATGACAATGCACCCTAACCGCATATTTAAAATCCAATATGAGGAAATACTCGGGGAATTATGTATTGATAGATGAAAAAACACCCCGGAACAAAACTTAGAAGAGAACGTACTTCCAAAATTGGGGTACCTCGCAGGTTCAGATACAATAGGCTACTACCCCAATTAATAAGGGAAGTTCGCTACGCAGTGGTAAAAGTAAGGTAAACAATTGCCTTCTGGATGATCCATTGTAGGTATATTATGACTAGGACTAAATGGATATAATTCCCCGGCACTTGATATTGTATTGGTTCTCGTTTGTGGGTTGACACACACCCAGTGATAAATTTGCAGTGACATTTATGTGACTTCTAAATAAACACGAGTAATACAAAGATCCTACATAGGTTCAAGGCACAGTGTTCTAAAAGACATTCGATATTTACAGAACCATTACGTATGCACGGACCCTTAATAATAGATACAATATTAATTACATTACAACATGATGCATATTAATCTTGTATTTCAACACATTGCGATATATAGTTGTATGACTCTTAAAGCCAAATTGTGTGTTGATCCCAAGACAAATTGTATTTCAGACTCATATTCCAGACCCCATTGTGTATCTCATAAAGACGACATGTGTATTCATCCTAAGAAAAACTGCATTTCAGAATCACAATTTAGACCCCGTTTTACTGAATCCAAACGCATTATCCAAAGGGCTTCTGCCCTACGAAGTTTCAGTTCTCTGTCTCCTCCCCTCGGGTTATGCTCTATGACTTCGATACCAAAAAACTGAATTTCTCTATGAGTGCTCTGCGCTGGGCAGAGTGATGCATGGATTGCTGCGGGGTATCTAGGGTCTACATTTTTTAGAGCTCTTATATGCTCAGTAATGCGCTCTTTGAGGGGTCTGATGGTGCTACCAACATACTGTTTGTTGCATTTGCATACTAGAAGATATACTACGTATTTTGTGGTGCAGTTAATGTTCTGTTTGATTTTGTAGCCATGATTGTTGGGACCTTTAAACTCTCTAGTGTTGTGTTGGGCCCATTTGCACATGCTGCACATTCCACATTTGAAAAAACCTAAGTTGTATGGTGTCATCCATGTATTGATCTTGGATGTTTTTGGCATGGAAGGGCTGAGCCTGTTGCGTAAAGTCCTTCCTTTTCTAAATGTAATCAACGGCTGGGTGGGTATTTCTTGTGCCAAGATGTTGTCTCTTCTAAGAATTGCCCAGTGTTTGTTAAGTGTGTTTCTTAATATCCGCTGCAAACCATTGTATTCAGTGATCAAACGTACTGATGTTGAGTCTGGTTTGCTTTTTGCTGTACCTTTTAATGTTTCTGCTCTAGTTGTCTGACTCACTCTAGTGGACGCCTTTGATAGGGTCGCGTTATCATACCCTCGATTCCTAAACCTCTGTTCCATGTCATGTACACAGGCTTTGAAATCTTGGTCTTTGCTACAGTTACGCCTAGCCCGTAGGTACTCTCCATAAGGTATGGATCTGATTTGATGTGGGAGGTGACTGCTAGCTGCATGTAATATAGAATTGCATGATGTGTCTTTTCTAAAGAGTCTGGTGTTAAGTGTGTTATTTTCAATATATAGTTCAATATCCAAAAAATTGATTTTCTCTGCACTTTGTTCCATGGTGAACTGCATACCATAGTTGTTTTTGTTTAGATACTCCCTGAATTGGTGCAATTCTATGGCCGAGCCCGACCATATGAGTAGACAGTCGTCTATGTACCGCCCCCAGTAGACGATGTGGTCAATCCAATCAGAACCTTCATTGCCCCAGATGTAATCAGTTTCAAGGCAGCCCATGTATAAATTTGCAAAAGAAGGTGAGAATTTAGATCCCATAGCCACCCCCTTATTTTGTTTATACCATTTATTGTCAAACAGAAAGAAATTGTTATTTAGAATCAAATTCATCATTCCAATCAACATTTCATTGTGCAACCAATGTGTAGCTGGTCTATTACTCAGCAGACGGGTAATTGCTGTTAGCCCTTTGTCTATCTCTATACTGGTGTAAAGAGACACCACATCTAGCGTTACTAGTAAAAGATTAGGTTGCCATTGTAAGTCCTCTAGTATACTTAATATATGTTTAGAGTCCTGGATGTAACTAGCCATGGTACGGACTATAGGTCCTATAAATAAGTCCACATATTCAGATAACTTTTCAGTGGGCCCATCAATTCCCGCCACTATAGGTCTGCCAGGGGGAAAGGGGAGATGTTTATGAATTTTAGGGAGTGTGTAGAGGATGGGAAATGTAGGTCTGGTCGTTTTTAAATAAGAAAATTCATCATCATCTAGAATCCCTTGCGCATGCCATTTGGACAGATTCTTATTGATTTCAATACACAGGGGTCCCATTGGATTGTATCCAATCTTTTCATAACATGACGTGTCATCAAGTTGGGACAAAATCTCTGTATTGTAGTCATCCACATTCATTATTACAACATTCCCCCCTTTGTCCGCCTCTCTGATGATAATGGAATGGTCATTGGCAAGTTCTGTCAGGGCTCTTCTCTCTCCTGCCGTAACGTTGTAATTTATATAACCCTTCTTGGTGGATTTATTCTGTGTGCTACCATCTAGATCCTCTAGTACTCTTTTATAAAAGTCATCTATAGCATTTCCCCCGGGTAATGTGGGTGTCCATTTGGATTTGTTCTTAAAACCACTAGATAGTGTTAAATCCGTGTCAATTTCCAATTCACCCAAGAGTTGAAACATAGTGTAGGGAGTTTCTTCCCTTTCAGTGATAGACAAAAGTAACCTTGTGGCTTGTACATCTTGAATGGATGGTACATCACACGCAGCACCCAGATTCTTGTTACATGCTTTTTTATTAGTCATTGGATTGCACAAGAAATGCTTTTTTAATTTTAAGGTACGTATGAATTTATATAAGTCAATTTTCAGTCTACATAAGTCCCCATCTTCACTAGGATTAAAACTTAAACCTCTACTCAAAAGACTAACCATATCTTGGGTCGAAGACTTGGAAGATAAATTCACTACTTGTACCTCATCTGTTCTTTCATTTACTTTGTCGCTCCTTTGCCTGATCTCAATTTTTGTCTGTAGTTGTCGTTTTCCGCCCCTGTTGCCTCTCCTGGATTTGTGCCTCCTAAAAGGGTTGTACCTATCCGACGATTGCCTCTTCTTGCTGTTTTTACCTCTTGAAAAAAACTTGATCTCGCTAAATTGCTGCCAGCTGCACCTTCATTTTCACTCCCGCTTACGCTCGCTGCATTAAGAGAGGAAATACTAGAAGAGAGAGATGTAGACTCACTCCTTGCCGTTTCGGGGATTTAGTGTTACCTACTCGTACATCGTCATATTTTATAGCATATGTGTACACTCTACCTATTTTATAGTCTATCTCATCTCTCTTCATTTGTCTGAGTTTCCTATCTTTGATATCTTTTTGATGGGCGGTAAGTATGTCTTGTAGAATAACATAGTTTTATTCTGTAGCTTCCTTCAAATTTAAATTTTTAATTTTTGATTCCACGATGTCTATTTCCGACTGTAATTTAATGACCTTACGTTCGGAGGATTCAATTAGAATGTCCATCAAGGTGAACGAGTTTACATTTAGTGAATCCTCCCATCTTGTTAATAAGTCATCATCTAGTTCATCGTATGTAGGTAGAATCTGTGCTCTTAATCCTCTGGGAACTCTTTTGAGCCTCAAATATTGTTTTAGTGTAGTGGCATCCCACCATCTGGCATTCTCTGTTTTCTTTAATCTTTCTAATTTGAGGAATTTATCTCTCAAGCCTTCTACTCTATTTCTATTACCACTTGTTGTACATGATACCCTTACCGGGTTGGAATTATCACCGGTTAAGTGGTGAGTGTGGCAGCGAATTCCAAACTAACTTATAAAGACTATTGTCTCTATTCAAATCTGTTGCCTTTGTCCACATTCTAATAACCAATCCCACATATCTCCTATCAATAGGGATTACAATATTCGCCATCACTGCAAGAAAGGTATGTGTTGGCATGTATTCAGGAAGGATTATGCGCACTAGTCACGATTTATTCTATAGGTGGAGGGACTTTCTCTTTACAGCTGCTTATGGATATTGCAACGAATGTGCACATTCATCTGGGGAATTGCACCCTCACTGAGCACACTGTCGATGAATTTCACCTATAAACAATTCAACTTTATTCGATCAAGAAAACTGCTTAGAGTGTTCTTTTAAATGTATATTTTCTAATGTCAATGTATATACTCATTGGAACTCCTATTTTTATTGAAATTTTGATTGAACAGCATGGCGTTTTTTCGCAGTCACTTTTCTTTCACTTTTCAAAGCATGTGCATGTCACTTTTGAGGCATAAAGTATATCCAGGTTAATCCTGTAAGACGGAACAATATGATAAAATGAGGTTCCTGTCTATAGGAGATAACTGAGATACGTTATCCTTTCACAAAGCTCTACTCGTTCAGTAATTCTATGCAAATACAGCCGCAATTGCGTGTGCAGATACATAAGGAGAATCTCTTCTCTAAGTGTTGCCATGTGTATGTTTAGTCACTCTGTAAAGTGACAGGATTCACAAAATTGTATATATTTCTGTTTTATTTCCAGCCCTGAAGAGTCAGAGCAATCTGTACTCTGACGAAACACGTGTCGGCTGGCGAAAAGGTTTTTGGGCAATAAAACAGCAGAATATTGCTCAAACAAAAGAAGCGGAAACAATTATTTTCTAGGATGAAATTTATTGATGTCTGTTTAAAATACAATTTGTACCTTAATTGATTTGTGTGTGCATAGGAAATTGCGTTGCGCTTGGTGAGATCGTCGCACCTATTGCTTGCAGACCACATCACGTCGCTGCCAGGGTTGTCGCAAAGCCATCGCATTGAGGAGCTGCTGGTCCGCGCATAGTCGCCCGGAGATCGTCGCAGCTCCAAAGATCATCACATCTTGCTGTTGCAAGCTTCTTTCACTACGGAATCACCGCACCGGAATCCACGCAAGGTATTGCATCCCTCCCCATATAGACCGGAGTCACCGCATCACGCCCTTTACATCCAGCGGGGCTGTCGCATCGCCTCCCCAGGGTCTCAGGAGAAACACATCCCTTGTTTTCCACCGCACAAGCTTCTGTTTTGGAACTTTGTCGCATTTAAAGGTACTGTTGGCTAAACGTACGCAACTGTGAACTTTTCACTCATCTGTGGATTATTCTATCGCAACTTTAAGAACTCTTTTGCAACCATATTCTTCAACTGTGTATGTTGGATTTTTGTTGTTTTGGTCTTGTGTAGTTTAGATTAAAATACCTTTATTTTCCTAAACTGTTGTGGAGTCAGTTTGAGGTGTTTTCACTGTGTTACTGTGAGTGTTGGTACAAATACTTTACATATTGCCTTCGAATAGCCTTGACTGCTCGTGCCAAGCTACCCAGAGGGTGAGCAAGGGTTATCTAAGAGTGTTTCCTCCTTACCCTGGAAGCAAGGGTCCCTATTTGGACAGTGGTACCTACCTCTGCCAACTAGAGACCCCCAATTCTAACATTGTTGGTCAGCGCTGGGATTTGAACTCGTATTTGTACTAGACCCACAGTGATTGGTGTACATCACTAGTGAGTGCAGACCACTACGCCACCGCATACTACGGTTAAGTTTTTTTGGTTGGTTCAAATTTTGATTAACTCTTCAAAGCATCATGTCTGTGAATGGAAAGGCACCCAGTGTGGAAGAGGCAGAATTGGAATTTTGTATTCAGGATTTGTATTCCTACAAAGTTGCACAGCTTAAACAATTCTGCAGCTAGTTTGAGTGCCCCATAAAGAACAGACTCAGGAAGGAGGACCTGCAAAGCATCTTGAAGGCCTATTGGGAGGTCCAAGAAGGAAATGGTGCAAGTGAAAAGGAGGGGTTTCAGCCCCATGAATTGCCTGTGAGCAGACCAGATTCAAGGGCTGGCAGCAACCACTCCGGCCAGAGTCTGACCCCAGAAGAGTTAGAAGAAAATCAAAAAGTGAGAGATCATGAAATTGAAATCTTGAGAATGAAAATGAAGCAATTGGAGGTAGAAAAAGAAAGGGCGGCGGAGGAGAGCAAAGATGCCCGTGCCCTGAAGGAGAAGAAATTGCTTTTGGCTCATGAAGTGAGCATGAGAGAACTGGATATCAAGGCCAAGCAGGTGGATTCCAGTTCAAACGGTGGCAGCACACAGCCAGCGCAGGGGGGTAAAGTATATATTCCCAAGGATCTGGTAGAGAATTACCATAGGAGCGAGGATATTTATGCCTGGTTTACTTCTAATGAAATTGCATTAAGAATGAATGGTGTGCCTGAACAGCATTGGGGGGCAGTCCTGTGGAAACATTCTGAGGCTTCTGGGAGGAGTGCTCTAGAGCCCTTGGAGTTAGCTGGTACCATGACCAACCCCAATATGAAAGAGGCCTTATGTCTCAGGTATGAACTTACTCCAGAGCAGTACAGACTGCAGTTTAGGAACTCTAAGAAGAGAGAGTCTGAGACTTGGATGGAGTGTGTGAATTTGTACTCACGTGCACTGGAAGGTTGGATGAAGGGCAGCAAAGTAACTGATTATAAGGGGTTGTTGCATTTAATTAGTTGGGAGCACTTGAGTAGTCTTTGTGTTCCAGAGCTGTGCCAGCATCTTTTAGACGAGAACAAAAAACTGTGCCCCCTCTCTCAATGACTTATTGCTGGGACCAAATATTAGTGGGTATTAGTATTAGTGTTAGGTTGGCCGCAGGCCAACCTAACACTAATAGCCAGAATAATAACAAGAGCCCTGATGAGAGTTTGGAAACTTCATGTCCAAACTTGAAACGCGTCGGCAATCCAGCAAGAGCTAATTATAGACATTTATTGTGTTTCAAGAACATATCTGCCTTACGCTGTTTTTGCTCTTGTTTTCGAATTGGCTCTTTTGTCGTGTATTTTATGATTTGTCTGCACTAAATTGTTTAATTGCAACGTTTATAGTTTAGCACTGTTATTTGTGGGATGTTACACTTGAAAAATTTTCCTACTTTTCACAGAGTGTGTTAGTATCATTTTGTTAATGTATTTCTGAGTGTATTGTCAATAATTGTGTATGTAATTGTGTTTGTTGTATCCTTTTCTGCCAAACAAAATTACTTTTGAAATAATGATCTAAAGAAAAAGGTATAAATAAATATACCGGATCAAATCTAACGTCGTTGTTTATTTGGTCCCAGCAATAAGTCATTGAGAGAGGGGGCACAGTTTTTTGTTCTCGCTTATATAGGGTCCAGCCCTCCCTCAGCCCCGCCAAGGACCTACCTCCTTATTGTGTGCAACAAGGGGTGGTGAGGGACAGAGTCTCTGAATTAAGCAGAAAGATCTCACCCAGTCAAGAGATCAGGGCTAGATCCAACACCGTTTTTGAGCTCACTGCACCATCCCAGTTTCAGAACCTGGCTGTATGCAAATTAGTCTGTTCCTGTCCCAGTGCATGATGGGAACAGGGCAAACCAAACTACATAAGCCAATTCTTACACTGGGAAGGAAACAAGCTCCCGGGGACCGGTTTCTGGCATTACAGCCGTCTTCGGCCCGGTTTGCTTGAATCCTGATGGTGCAATGAGCAAGGGTCTCACATCTGAGAATACCCTTCCACGCTTAGGGTGGGCAAAAATATTTACAACAAGGGGTGGTGAGGGACAGAGTCTCTGAATTAAGCAGAAAGCTCTCACCCAGTCAAGAGATCAGGGCTAGATCCAACACCGTTTTTTAGCTCACTGCACCATCCCAGTTTCAGAACCTGGCTGTATGCAAATTAGTCTGTTCCTGTCCCAGTGCATGATGGGAACAGGGCAAACCAAACTACATAAGCCAATTCTTACACTGGGAAGGAAACAAGCTCCCGGGGACCGGTTTCTGGCATTACAGCCGTCTTCGGCCCGGTTTGCTTGAATCCTGATGGTGCAATGAGCAAGGGTCTCACATCTGAGAATACCCTTCCACGCTTAGGGTGGACAAAAATATTTACAACAAGGGGTGGTGAGGGACAGAGTCTCTGAATTAAGCAGAAAGCTCTCACCCAGTCAAGAGATCAGGGCTAGATCCAACACCGTTTTTTAGCTCACTGCACCATCCCAGTTTCAGAACCTGGCTGTATGCAAATTAGTCTGTTCCTGTCCCAGTGCATGATGGGAACAGGGCAAACCAAACTACATAAGCCAATTCTTACACTGGGAAGGAAACAAGCTCCCGGGGACCGGTTTCTGGCATTACAGCCGTCTTCTGCCCGGTTTGCTTGAATCCTGATGGTGCAATGAGCAAGGGTCTCACATCTGAGAATACCCTTCCACGCTTAGGGTGGACAAAAATATTTACAACAAGGGGTGGTGAGGGACAGAGTCTCTGAATTAAGCAGAAAGCTCTCACCCAGTCAAGAGATCAGGGCTAGATCCAACACCGTTTTTTAGCTCACTGCACCATCCCAGTTTCAGAACCTGGCTGTATGCAAATTAGTCTGTTCCTGTCCCAGTGCATGATGGGAACAGGGCAAACCAAACTACATAAGCCAATTCTTACACTGGGAAGGAAACAAGCTCCCGGGGACCGGTTTCTGGCATTACAGCCGTCTTCGGCCCGGTTTGCTTGAATCCTGATGGTGCAATGAGCAAGGGTCTCACATCTGAGAATACCCTTCCACGCTTAGGGTGGACAAAAATATTTACAACAAGGGGTGGTGAGGGACAGAGTCTCTGAATTAAGCAGAAAGCTCTCACTCAGTCAAGAGATCAGGGCTAGATCCAACACCGTTTTTTAGCTCACTGCACCATCCCAGTTTCAGAACCTGGCTGTATGCAAATTAGTCTGTTCCTGTCCCAGTGCATGATGGGAACAGGGCAAACCAAACTACATAAGCCAATTCTTACACTGGGAAGGAAACAAGCTCCCGGGGACCGGTTTCTGGCATTACAGCCGTCTTCGGCCCGGTTTGCTTGAATCCTGATGGTGCAATGAGCAAGGGTCTCACATCTGAGAATACCCTTCCACGCTTAGGGTGGACAAAAATATTTACAACAAGGGGTGGTGAGGGACAGAGTCTCTGAATTAAGCAGAAAGATCTCACTCAGTCAAGAGATCAGGGCTAGATCCTACACCGTTTTTTAGCTCACTGCACCATCCCAGTTTCAGAACCTGGCTGTATGCAAATTAGTCTGTTCCTGTCCCAGTGCATGATGGGAACAGGGCAAACCAAACTACATAAGCCAATTCTTACACTGGGAAGGAAACAAGCTCCCGGGGACCGGTTTCTGGCATTACAGTCGTCTTCGGCCCGGTTTGCTTGAATCCTGATGGTGCAATGAGCAAAGGTCTCACATCTGAGAATACCCTTCCACGCTTAGGGTGGACAAAAATATTTACAACAAGGGGTGGTGAGGGACAGAGTCTCTGAATTAAGCAGAAAGCTCTCACCCAGTCAAGAGATCAGGGCTAGATCCAACACCGTTTTTTTAGCTCACTGCACCATCCCAGTTTCAGAACCTGGCTGTATGCAAATTAGTCTGTTCCTGTCCCAGTGCATGATGGGAACAGGGCAAACCAAACTACATAAGCCAATTCTTACACTGGGAAGGAAACAAGCTCCCGGGGACCGGTTTCTGGCATTACAGCCGTCTTCGGCCCGGTTTGCTTGAATCCTGATGGTGCAATGAGCAAGGGTCTCACATCTGAGAATACCCTTCCACGCTTAGGGTGGACAAAAATATTTACAACAAGGGGTGGTGAGGGACAGAGTCTCTGAATTAAGCAGAAAGCTCTCACCCAGTCAAGAGATCAGGGCTAGATCCAACACCGTTTTTTAGCTCACTGCACCATCCCAGTTTCAGAACCTGGCTGTAGGCAAATTAGTCTGTTCCTGTCCCAGTGCATGATGGGAACAGGGCAAACCAAACTACATAAGCCAATTCTTACACTGGGAAGGAAACAAGCTCCCGGGGACCGGTTTCTGGCATTACAGCCGTCTTCGGCCCGGTTTGCTTGAATCCTGATGGTGCAATGAGCAAGGGTCTCACATCTGAGAATACCCTTCCACGCTTAGGGTGGACAAAAATATTTACAACAAGGGGTGGTGAGGGACAGAGTCTCTGAATTAAGCAGAAAGCTCTCACCCAGTCAAGAGATCAGGGCTAGATCCAACATCGTTTTTTAGCTCACTGCACCATCCCAGTTTCAGAACCTGGCTGTATGCAAATTAGTCTGTTCCTGTCCCAGTGCATGATGGGAACAGGGCAAACCAAACTACATAAGCCAATTCTTACACTGGGAAGGAAACAAGCTCCCGGGGACCGGTTTCTGGCATTACAGCCGTCTTCGGCCCGGTTTGCTTGAATCCTGATGGTGCAATGAGCAAGGGTCTCACATCTGAGAATACCCTTCCACGCTTAGGGTGGACAAAAATATTTACAACAAGGGGTGGTGAGGGACAGAGTCTCTGAATTAAGCAGAAAGCTCTCACCCAGTCAAGAGATCAGGGCTAGATCCAACACCGTTTTTGAGCTCACTGCACCATCCCAGTTTCAGAACCTGGCTGTATGCAAATTAGTCTGTTCCTGTCCCAGTGCATGATGGGAACAGGGCAAACCAAACTACATAAGCCAATTCTTACACTGGGAAGGAAACAAGCTCCCGGGGACCGGTTTCTGGCATTACAGCCGTCTTCGGCCCGGTTTGCTTGAATCCTGATGGTGCAATGAGCAAGGGTCTCACATCTGAGAATACCCTTCCACGCTTAGGGTGGACAAAAATATTTACAACAAGGGGTGGTGAGGGACAGAGTCTCTGAATTAAGCAGAAAGCTCTCACCCAGTCAAGAGATCAGGGCTAGATCCAACACCGTTTTTTAGCTCACTGCACCATCCCAGTTTCGGAACCTGGCTGTATGCAAATTAGTCTGTTCCTGTCCCAGTGCATGATGGGAACAGGGCAAACCAAACTACATAAGCCAATTCTTACACTGGGAAGGAAACAAGCTCCCGGGGACCGGTTTCTGGCATTACAGCCGTCTTCGGCCCGGTTTGCTTGAATCCTGATGGTGCAATGAGCAAGGGTCTCACATCTGAGAATACCCTTCCACGCTTAGGGTGGACAAAAATATTTACAACAAGGGGTGGTGAGGGACAGAGTCTCTGAATTAAGCAGAAAGCTCTCACCCAGTCAAGAGATCAGGGCTAGATCCAACACCGTTTTTTAGCTCACTGCACCATCCCAGTTTCAGAACCTGGCTGTATGCAAATTAGTCTGTTCCTGTCCCAGTGCATGATGGGAACAGGGCAAACCAAACTACATAAGCCAATTCTTACACTGGGAAGGAAACAAGCTCCCGGGGACCGGTTTCTGGCATTACAGCCGTCTTCGGCCCGGTTTGCTTGAATCCTGATGGTGCAATGAGCAAGGGTCTCACATCTGAGAATACCCTTCCACGCTTAGGGTGGACAAAAATATTTACAACAAGGGGTGGTGAGGGACAGAGTCTCTGAATTAAGCAGAAAGCTCTCACCCAGTCAAGAGATCAGGGCTAGATCCAACACCGTTTTTTAGCTCACTGCACCATCCCAGTTTCAGAACCTGGCTGTATGCAAATTAGTCTGTTCCTGTTCCAGTGCATGATGGGAACAGGGCAAACCAAACTACATAAGCCAATTCTTACACTGAGAAGGAAACAAGCTCCCGGGGACCGGTTTCTGGCATTACAGCCGTCTTCGGCCCGGTTTGCTTGAATCCTGATGGTGCAATGAGCAAGGGTCTCACATCTGAGAATACCCTTTCACGCTTAGGGTGGACAAAAATATTTACAACATCACCACCCCCTTTTCTGAATCCTTATTGTGTGCAGCATCTTTTAGACAGCAAGCTGACAGACCCCATTGAGCTTGCTAAGGAGGCGGACCACTGGACCAGTACCAGGGTCCACAGAGGAATTGTGAGTACCACAGCCAAAGGTGGGCAGGGTCCCCAGCAAAATAGTGGGGTGGACAAGGGTAACCAAAAGGAGTTCTCGCAAGGGCTCCAAAATAGTTCCCAGAGAAAGGAATCCCAACTCCCCAGACCGAGACAGCAATGGCCCCCTAGGGGCAGACGGGACAATAGAGACAACAGGGACAACAAGGGTCCCCCTACCTGCTATCACTGCAATGAGGTGGGTCACTTTGCTCCTAGATGTACCAAAAAACCTCCAACACACACAGGTGCTCCAGCCCCAGGGTTAGCAAGTGTAGATTTGGGAGGGGATTTGATCTCTAGTGGGGAGGAGGGACTAGCACTTATGACCCTTGTCTCTTTAGGAGACCAAGAGATGGTCCAGGAAACCTTACTGCCCCCTAACACTAAGAAATATGGGCAGAAGGTGATTATCAATGGGAGAGACATAAAGGCTCTGAGAGACACAGGAGCCAGCGTGACATCCGTGAGGTGTCAGTGGGTGTCAGTGGGTGTCTGAAGAGCAGATCATTCCGATGTTCCTCGCCCTGTAGTGGCAGCTGACAGCTCAGTGCGCCTCTGCAAAGTGGAGCGTGTTCCCTTTAAATGGCGAGGTGTCTCTGTTCTCTTAGAAGTTGTTGTCAGTGATGCCTTGCCTGTAGACTGTCTGCTAGGTAATGACCAGGAGACTTCTCCATGGAAGTATGTAGAACACCGAACTCATTTGGAGATGGGTTTGCCTGCATGGATCTGTGTGACCGCGCGTGCTATGGCAGCCAGTAGGGGTGATTCAGCAGAACTGGAGCCTGAAACAGTGGCCCAGAGACCTGCCAAGAGAGGAAGAGGTAGGGGGCGCAGGAAACCAGCCCCAGCCGTTCCCAGGGTCCAGGAAGAAGCAGAAACTGAGGGGGATGCCCTGGAACCTGCAAGGGAAAAGCTAGCCGAACTGGGCGACCTGCCTAAGCTGACCCAATGGCAGCAAAAAGGTAGGCCCTCCAGGGAGGAATTCTGCAAGGTGCAGAAAGAGTGCCCTTCCCTTATTGGTGTGTGGTGTGCGGCAACAGGCTGCAGACCAGGCAGCAGGTGAAGCGTCCAAAAATCATTTCCTTTACTGGGAAGATGAGTTGTTGTATAGTGAGCCTACGTTTGCTGAGCCCAGTGCAGCCCGTGTGCTGGTGGTACCTGCGCGCTTCGGGAACTTTCTAATTGGTCTGGCTCATGACGTGCCTCTCGCAGGACATCTGGGGCAAGACAAGACCTTCCAACGGCTTGTCACCCACTTCTACTGACCCCAGATGAAGAAGCACATCAATACCTTTTGTAGAACTTGCCAAACATGTCAGGCTGGTGGCAAGAGCGGAGGGAAGTGCAAGGCAACCCTCCAACCCTTTCCTGTGGTGAGCACCCCTTTCGAGCGGTGGGCATTGACATCGTGGGGCCCCTGGACCCCAAGACAGCCTTAGGCAACAGGTTCATCCTGGTCTTGGTGGACCATGCCACCCGGTACCCGGAAGCAGTCCCTCTCAGAACAATCACAGCACCCATGGTGGGCCGTGCATTGATGGGGATCTTTCCTGAGTGGGGTTCCCCAGAGAGGTGGTCTCCGACCGGGGTACCAACTTCATCTCTAAGTACATGAAGTCTCTGTGGGAGGAATGTGGGGTAACTTATAAGTTCACAACAAAGAAGATACCACTGGTCTATTAGTGCGGAAACATATGAGTAAGGGGCATGTCTGTGGTAGGTGTGATTGTGTCACAGAAAACCATGAAATAAATCCCATCAGCCCACCCAATGGCAGAGCTTCATCATCTGGGATTTGAATAGAAAGTGGTCTATATACAGGCAACTCACCTCATGTGATCGTGTGTTGCCTTGATCATAAGCCACCAGTGATGGATCATACCATGAAATACGTGTTTTGTGGTGAACTTCTAATTTTTCAGTGAGAAAATCAATGTGAAAAAGAAGGCAAAAGTGATTTAAAATTTACTACCATGATATTTAGGATACATTTATTAGGAAGACATCATGGTGCCAATGGTTAAAACAGGTGTAAACATTTTGAAATAATAACTGTTATCAGTTGGACAAAAAGGGTCTACATGTTTCAGCCATAATGGGAAGTGATACCCCACTGGCTTTCATCAGGACCGGAAACGTACACTACTGCAAAACAATATATATTAAAGTGAAAAAATTATTATATAAGCATATAGTAATGGATACAATATATCCTACCATACACGAGTATCTGGTGTGTAGGAAGTAAGTTCTCAAAAAGGATTCTTTCCTGCAATAGTACACAAGACAGATAGATACAAACAGTGAACCACAGAAATACAATATGCTTAAATCATAGGAATGAGTAAATCATTCATTAAAGTTATAAACTGCACGAAATCAGTAGAAATTTCCTTTAAAAGTTATAACTCACCCAAACTTTCGTGGAAGTATGCCTCACCTCGCCTGGCAATCACTTTTTCCTCTTTTTCACGTTGATTATTTCAGTGCAAAACCAGAAGCTCACCACAAAACACGTATTACATGGTATGATCCATCACTGGTGGTTTATGATCAAGGCAACACACGATCACATGAGGTGAGTTGCCTGTATATAGACCACTTTCTATTCAAATCCCAGATGGTGAAGCTCTGCCATTGGGTGGGCTGATGTGATTCATTTCATGGTTTTCTGTGACACAATCAGACCTACCACAGACATGTCCCTTACTCATATGTTTCCGCACTAATAGACCAGTGGTATCTTCTTTGTTGTGATATATTGCTAGCGGGGGTTTGATACCACCAGGTCTTTAAAAATCCTTCCCCTGAGACCCTTGTTGAATACGTTTTTCTTAACTTATAAGTTCACCACTCCTTTATTACCCTCAAGGAAATGGGTTGGTTGAAAGGGTCAACCGCACCCTCAAAGGTATGATTATGGGCCTAACGGTGCCCATGAGATGGAAGTGGGGCGTCTTTCTACCATGCCTGTTGTTTGCCTACAGGGAGGGGCCTCAGATGTCCTTAGGGTTCAGTTCCTTAGAACTCCTGTTTGGCCACCCTGTTAGAGGACCTCTCACACTGGTGAAGGAGGGGTGGGAGAAATCCTGTGGCTAGACACCCCAGGATGTGTTCAGCTACGTGCTGGCCTTCCGCAACCAGACACAATGCTTCAGGAAGCTCGCACAGGAGAACCTAGAAGCTAGCCAGGAAGAAATGAAAAGATGGTACGACCAGAATACCACTCTGGTCGCATTTCAACCTGGGCAGAAAGTGTGGGTGATGGCACCAGTGGAACCTTGTGCGCTCCAAGACAAGTGGACTGGGCCATATGAGGTGGTGGAGCGTAAGAGCGAAGTAACCTACCTGGTTAACTTGAAGACTCCCAGGCAGCCCCTGAGAGTCTTGCATGTGAACCGCCTCGAACCCCACTTTGAGAGGTCTGAAGTGACAATAATCATGGATAAAGATGCTGGAAGGGAAGAGGATAGTGATCCTCTCCCTGACCTCCTGGCAGCCAAGGAGCAAGACGGGTCAGTGGATGGTGTGGTCCTTTCGCCCACTCTGACCCCAGAACAGCAAAGGGACTGTCGCCAGGTGTTGGGTCCGTTTTCTTCCCTGTTCTCTCTGACCCCAGGAGTCACCAATTGGTGCGTCCATGATGTGGACACTGGAGATAGCCTGCCTGTGAAACAGAAATTTTACAGAGTAGCTGACAAGGTCAGGGCCAGCATCAAGGAGGAAGTTTCCAAGATGTTGGCGCTAGGGGTGATTGAGCCCTCCAGCAGCCCGTGGGCTAGCCCAGTGGTCTTAGTACCAAAAGCTGCTGCGACCGCTGTCACTCCAATACTCTGGTTTTGTGTGGACTACCGTGGGCTCAATGCGGTCACGAAGACTGACGCACACCCCATCGTCAGAGCTGATGAGTTCGTGGATCGGTTGGGAGCTGCCCAGTACCTCAGTACATTTGATTTAACATCTGGGTACTGGCAGATTGCCTTAACTGAGGGGGCCAAAGAGAGGTCTGCATTCTCAACGCCAGAGGGGCCCTTCCAGTTCAGAGTCATGCCCATTGGGTTGAAGAATGCCCCTGCTACATTCCAGAGACTGGTTAACCAGGTATTGACCAGGCTGGAGAAATTCAGCACCGCATACCTGGAATACATTGCTGTGTTCAGTTCCACGTGGGAAGAACACTTGCAACACCTCTGTGAAGTGTTGAAGACTCTGCAAAGAACAATCCTCACTATCAAGGCCAGCAAGTGCCCGATAGGGCAGGGATCTGTGGTTTACTTGGGACACCAGGTAGGGAGCGGCCAGGTGGCACCCCTACAGGCAAAGATTGATACCATTCTGGCTTGGGAGCCCCCCAGGACCCAGACAGAGGTGAGAGCCTTTTTAGGTCTCACAAGGTATTACAGACGGTTTGCCAAGGAATATTACACCATTGTTGCCCCCTTGACAGAGCTGACTTCCAAGAAGTAGCCCAGGAAAGTGAATTGGACCGAAGCCTACCAAACTGCTTTTGATGCCCTGAAGACTGCCATGTGCACAGCACCGGTGCTCAAGGCCCCCGACTTCTCCAGTGAGTTCATAGTGCAGACAGACGCTTCAGAGCATGGTGTGGGAGCAGTACTCTCACAGATCACTGACGAGGGCTGGGACCAACCTGTAACTTTCATTAGCCGGAGGCTACTCCCCAGGGAACAGAGGTGGACTGCAATTGAAAGGGAAGCTTTTGCTGTGGTCTGGGATCTGAAGTGGCGGAGGCCCTACCTGTTTGGGACTCACTTCCGTGTTCAGACAGACCACAGGCCCCTCAGATGGTTGATGCAGATGAGGGGTGAGAACCTAAAACCTTTGAGGTTGTCCTTCTCCCTACAGGAATGGACTTGATGGTGGAACACCGCCCTGGCACAGAACACGCCAATGCTGATATTCTGTCCAGGTTTTTCTGCCTTATTGAAGAGAACTCCCAATAGGGTGGGTAGTTCTCCCCACTTTCAGCTGGAGGGGACCCGTGTTAGACCTGGCATCTTTGGTGTGTTTTCCCCCTATCTTTTTGCCTCTAACTCCTGTATTTTTGATGCTGTGCTGGATTTCGTTTTTGCTGGTTTAGATGCTTTGGGCACTTTGCCACTGCTGTTCAGAGTCAAAGTGCAAGTGCTCCCTGTGTAAATTGATATGGTGATTGGTTATCCAGGATTGGCATATTTGTGTGAATGAATGAATGAATGAAGGGAAACTTATACCGCGCAACTTACCCCAAGGGCATCAAGGCGCCAAACAGGTCATACAGTCTGTAATTCTCCTAGTGCACAGTTACGGGTAAGCCTCTACAAAAATTAATGCTTTACGGAATAGCAAAAGGGAGGGTTGTCCTGCCAGTTCAGGGGGAAGGGAATTCCAAAGCCTAGGCACTAAGGTAGAGAAGGCTCTACCTCCCCATCTTGCTTTTGCAAATCAGGGAACTGAAAGAAGATTTTTATTAGATGAGCGGAGAGCTCTGCTGGGGGAGTAAGAGTGGAGACAGAGGATCTTGAAAGAAATCCTAGCCTGAATAGGCAGCTAATGTAGGTTTTTTCTGGCCAAAGATGCAGAGGAAAGCCTAGGAAGATTGAGGACCAATTTAGACGCCGCATTTTGCACTATCTGCAAGCGCTGGATAAGGCTCTTATTAATACCCACATAGAGCGCATTGCAGTAATCCTGTCTCGAGGAAACAAGTGCCACGGTGGCTTGCTTCCGGTCATCAGGGGAGAGGTAGTGAGCGATCTTTCTGAGGATCCTGATGATACCGCAGCAGGTTGAAACAGTCCTGCTGACCTGGCAGTCAAAAGAGAGTGAGGTATCTATCAGTACCCCCAGATTCCTGGCGGATTGAGAAGGAAGGGGACAATCCCCAAGGGAAGCTGGCCACCAGTCGCTTGACCAGACGTCCTGATTGCCCCCAAAGATCAGGACCTCTGTCTTCTCCCCATTTAACTTTAGGAAGTTCTGGATCATCCTTTGGGATACTGCCTCCAAACAGTCCCTAAAGTTCAGGGGAGAATCACTCACAGACTGTGTGAGAGAGATCATAATTTGGGTGTCGTCGGCATATGACAACACCTCAAGCCCAAAACATCTCACTACCCTGGCAAGAGGGGCCACATAGATGTTAAAGAGTGTGGGACTTAAAGAGGATCCCTGGGGGACCCCACACTGTACAGGTTTAGAGGGAGAGAGAAATTCGCCCAACTTCACCCTTTGTTCTCTTTGGTTGAGGAAAGAGGCCAAGAGGCTCAAAGCTGGACCTCTGACTCCTATCTCCCTGAGACGAGTAACCAAGATAGAGGGAGACAGGGTGATGAAGGCCACCATGAGGTCGAGCAGGACCAGGAGGGTGGTATGGCCCTTATCGACCTTCGAGCGGATGTTTTTAATGACCACGATAAGGGCAGATTCGGTACTGTGGGCTCTTCTAAATCCATGTTGTGACGCATCTAGCAGGATGGAATAATCCAAGAAGGAGCTTAGGTGGCGGTTAAGATGTGAATCAAGTATTTTTGCAGGTAATAGAGAAATTAGCAGAAAGTTTTTCAAAACCCCAGGATCCAGAGTGGCCTTCTTCAGGAGGGGTTTAACGATCGCCATCTTCCATGAAAGAGGGAAGATTCCCTCCGTGATTGGCAAATTCATCACCTCTAGAAGGGGAGGAATAACCACTTCCCTACAGGCCTTCAAGACCTTAAGAGGACAAGGGTCCAGAGGGGAACCCAATTTGGTGTTGTCAAGAAGCTGATTGATCCCCTCCAGGGTAAGGAGAGGGAAATTAAGGAGACTAGTAGAGGGTCCATCCGCCCAACACCCCACTATGGGAAGGGCAGGGGAGGAAGGAGAACCCAACTCAAGATTAAGGGATTCTAGGAAGTTATAGATATCTGCAATTTTGGAATGGAAGAAAATCGAGATTCTAACACATAGCTCCTGGGTTTCCATTATGGGATCCACAGCCTGAGGGGCAGAGAGAGAGTCTATAATTTTGAAAAGGTCTCTGGGGGAGTTCAGGGAGGCAGTCAACTTAGCAAAATGAACCCTCTTTCCCTCAATTATAGCTAGCTTGTATTCTTTTAGGAGACGTTTATGTTGTTCCTTCTCCATGGGATCGAGATGAGCCCGCCAGAGCCTCTCCTGTTTTCAACATCCCTGCCTCAACAGCCTGAGCCTATCTGAAAACCAGGAAGCTGAAGGGCTCTTTCTGGCAGAGTAGTGCTGTTTGGTCGGGCCAAGATGTCCATAACCCCAGAAATGATGTTTGAAAATTCGAGAGCAGCATAGCTAGTATCTCTCCTTTTAAAGGGCGTTGGTCTATTCATAAATGGGGCGAGTGTCTCATTATTAGTCTCCTTAAAATTCCTTCTAAGTTCCCATTTCCTAGTATCCGAAAGGGAAGAGACAGTATAATGTAATTTAAACTCCAGGGGAACGGCCTAATGATCGGACCAGGCAAGTGGGATTGGAGTGCCTGCCTTCAGTCTGGGGTATTGGAGAAAACTCCGTCAAGCGTGTGGCCCGCTAAATGGGTGAGGCTATCCACAAGTTGTGTCAGGCCGCATGAGTCCAGGGTTTCCACCAGGGAAAGGGTGTCTCTAGAACTCATGTCACCAAGAAGTCCCTAGTAAAGTGCACGGAGTGTGCCAGGGCTGGTGATAACACATGCTACTAGTGGGCCTGCAGCACTGATTGTGCCACCCACATGAGTAGCCCTAAAATGGTGTCTCAGGCCTGCCACGCAGTGCCTGTGTGCAGACTGTGAACTGCCATGTCCTCCTGGGCAGTGTCCCCACTGGCAAGGCATAACCCTTCCCTTTCTGTACACATTGGTCACCCCTATGGAAGGCCCAAGGTACCCCCTTGGGCAGGGTGCAGTGTATGTGAAAAGTAGAGCATGTACTTGTGCAGGTGACATACTCTAGTAGTGAATTACAGCCATTTTCGTTTTTCACTATTGTAAGGCTATCTTGCCCCATAGGCTATCATGGGGAATGCTGGCTACAGTGGCTACCAGCATATCTTCCTATAGGAGCAAGATAGGACATAAATGTCTGGTATCCCTGAACTCAGAATTTAATAACACATCCATTAGGAAAGGTTGTTTTTAAATACTGTGTTTGAGAACAGCACTTTTAGAAAGTTGCTGTTCTCGTGTCTGACCTTTCTGTGTGCCTTGGCCTGTTTGTGAATTGACTGTCTGGTTTGACAGTGACAGGGGCTGTGAGCCCCCAGGAGGCTGGCTGAGTCAGCCCTAGGCTGAATGACTGCATCTGCATCTTGAGTGGTGGGAGGGGATAGCACCTGGGCCTGAATAGGGCTGTGTCTGCCTTCCACAATTCTGGCTCCACCTCCTGCTGGGCGGCTGATGACCCTGCCCCCTCCCTGAAAGGAAAGGAAAAACCAGGAAAACAAAGTGCTCAAGGAACACCCACAACTGGTTCAGACCGGGCTCAGAGCTCTCCTGCACAAAGGGATCAACGACTTTTAGGGGTATGAGCACAGGACCCCTGACTACAGAAAATTAGATCATCCTGGAATCAAGAAGGAACCTCTGCCAAGGAGAAAGCTGAAACTGAAGAAGGAAGACTGTCCTGCTGTTGCTCTGCTGGACTGACCTGCTGTTGCTTTGCTGCCAAGGAGAGGGGAAGGACTTTGCTTTTTGTGCTGTGTCCCCTGTCTTGAAGGAATCTCCAAGGGCCTGAGAAGAGCTGGCTCCCTGTTAAGAAGTCTCAAGAACAAAAGGACTTCACCCCCCAGCTTCCCTGAACTCTGCTGAGAGAGTTATGTCCTTCCTAGAGTGCTTGCGCCGGTTGTGGTCCCTCTGGAAGTTGTACCTGTGTTGGGAAGCTGAAAACCAAGCTTTTAAAGACTTTCTGCATGTTTTGTTGCATCGCTCGCTTGCGGAGAGCATCCCCGACAGTGCGAGGAAAGTCCTGCCGCTACGAAGGCCGAGATCGTCGCATCGCCTGTTGCTGCTGCCTGAGTTGTCGCATCCTTCGTTTGTGGGATGCACCAGACCGGTGCGGGAAGATTACCATTGCTGCAAATGTCGTCGCAGAGCTGGGTGAGCTGGGTAAGATTGTCGCACCGCTTGCTTGCGGACCGCATCACATCGCTGCCTTTGTCTTCGCAGAGCCATCGCATGGAGGAGCTGCGAGAGGAAGATCACCGCTGGTCCGCGCATCGTCGCCCCGGAGATCATCGCAACTCCAAAGATCATCGCATCGCACCTTTGCAAGCTTCTTTCACTACATAATCACCGCACCGGAATCCATGCAAGGTATCTCATCCCTCCCCATACGGACCAGAGTCACCGGATCATGCCCGCTACATCAAGCGGGGCTGTCGCATCGCCTCCCCAGGGACTCAGGAGTGACGCATCCCTTGTTTTCCACCGCACCAGCTTCTGTTTTGGAACTTTGTCACATTTAAAGGTACTGTTGGCTAAATATGACGCAACTCTGAACTTTTCACGCAACTGTGGATTATTCTATCGCAACTTTAAGAACTCTTTTGCAACCATATTCTTGAACTGTGTATGTTGGATTTTTGTCGTTTTGGTCTTGTGTAGTTTAGATTAAAATAATTTAATTTCCTAAAATGTTGTGGAGTCAGTTTGTGGTGTTTTCACTCTGTTACTGTGAGTGTTGGTACAAATACTTTACACATTGCCTTCGATAAGCCTTGACTGCTCGTGCCAAGCTACCCAGAGGGTGAGCAGGGGTTAACTACGAGTGTTTCCTCCTTACCCTGACTAAAAGCAAAAGTCCCTATTTGGACAGTGGTACCTACCTCTGCCAACTAGAGACCCCCAGTTCTAACAAGCATGTTGCCACAAGTGCTGTAATTTTAGTACGGATGTACCTGAGATACCAGACATTTTGCTCCAGCGGTCCTTATGAAACATATAGGTTTCCTCTAATAAGCCTGGTATAAGTATGATTCGTAAGTACTATTTGGCAGTGCTCTAAAACATGTCAGCATCATGTTGTTCATGTCACAAATCTTCTGCACAATTGTGGATGTACTGACTTTGTTGTAGTCTATGAGGTATATTTACTAAGATTTAATGCAAATCGAAACAACATTTTTTTTACTAATTTAATTTCCATCACAAAACTTGTTTTGTAATGGTAAGACACTTGAAAGTAGCGCAAAGCAGTGCATAGCGCAAAGCAGTGCGTAGCACTGCTTTGCATTACTTAGGGCCAAGGGGCCATTCCATGGTTGGTGCATGGACGTTCCCATGCAACCACCCAAGGTTTCTGACGCAAAACCATATTTACAAAAAAAGTAGACAGGGTTTTGCATTAAAAATAGTGCCCACTTCAACCAGGTGCTATCATGATGAATGACTTTTATGGCCCCTTTCTTTTCCAACTCTGCATGTGTGCTGCACACATAAAAGGGGGGGGGAAAGTTTTAAAGTTAGTCTAAGCATAGTATTTTGTACTGGATGAGTAGAGGATGTAGCCTTATGGCCAGAGCGGGCGACCTCAAAGCTAGGGAACCAGGTTTGAGTCTCAGCAACGACGCTCAAAATCCTCCGATTCTGGGCAAATCACGTAATCTAACCGTGCCAAGCTAAAATGAATGTGTACATCTGTAACGAAACTGGTGCTCATGTAAAGCGCTCTGATTCCTCTGATTTAGTACACGCTATATAAAACTCTACAAAATAAAACTTTCCAGTATTAAACCTATGCTAGACTCACCCAGAAACCCTTGCACTATGGTGCAAAGGTCTGTGCGCGGTGCACAGCAGCACATTTCTGAACCAGCGCTAGGGAAATGGAAGGAGGGTGCCATATTTCTTTAAATATGGTGCTCTCCTGCTCTCTTCTGCTCACGTAGCCCAGCATTTGCGGCTGCTGCACTGCACTGCATGATAATTTAGTAAATCTGGGTATATATCTGCACTACATAGTCTACTGTAAAGCAGGAAATGTCAATTAGAACTTAAGTCAACACAATTACCACGATTTATTAGATTTGATTTTCTTTTCAGTAAGATTCAACGGTTTTGCAGGCTATAAAATTTCCCTGATCAAAAAATCTTTGCGGAAATATCTACTGCGCGTTCAAATAGGATCTGAACTTGTATGTCTTACAAATTTTCATGTAGCGTGCAAGAACATCGGACGGCCCAAAGTTAAACATCAATTCGCATACATACTCCTGTTAGCAAGTCTGAATGTTTTAACATGCTAAGCCAATTGGTCCAGCAATGTTATAGATGCATACACACTTGATTATCGTTATAGAAAGCTTGCTAATGGTAGACTAACTTATCTAATAGAACATAGAATTCTGAATAAATTGTAAGGCATTTATTCAAAGCATGGTGCATTTAGTTTCATTAGGAGTGGCTTTTTCATGGCCGATTTGATAGAGATGCAAATGTACTTCTCACTGCTGGAAAATCTCTTGCATATGATATGCAAAGCTTTCATTAAAATGAGTATTCCTTGTCCTCTGGTATATTTTTTATTCATTAAACAACAACCTCTGGCACTGAAGAATAAAAATGAGGAACACGTTCCGGAGTAAGATGAATGTATTATAACAGAAGTCTTTCAATTCATTTTACGTTGTCAAACTGTTTGCTGAGGAGGTAGAATGCTACTTAGCATTGTAAAAAGACTAACAGTTATTGTGGAATAAAACACACTTCTCTAATTAGTTCCTCTTTAAAGTTGTTGCTTTGTTGACTAATCCAGCAACAGCAAATATATAAATATGCTCAACATTTTCTACAGCTATGTCAAAGGTAGCAAAGATTGGAAAATGCGCATTTTAATGTGACAGAAGAAAAGTTGTTAAAACAGTTGATGTTTGAATGACAGTAATAAGTTGTTCACTTGATAAGAATTGTTGACATAGTCCAAATGTAATGCATTCAGACATATATTATTTTCAAGAGGCTGGCATGTGTGCGGCTGGATTATTATTAATCTTCGGATAGATGCAGTTGCATTGAGCATGGTTTAACACGTCCATATTAAGCTGAATTTATGCCATTAAATCACTTATTCTCGGAAATGCTATGAAATGCAGTTCATTTCATGCATTTGCATTGAAGATGAAGGAATCTGTTAGCTATGCAAAGGAATTGAAGAAGTGGGCATTTCAGACCTCCAGGAGAGCCTATAGGAGTGAGCATCCCTGCATGAAAATGGCATCAGAATTAGACCGGGACTAGTGGACTTACCTTCCCCATCTGACTCACAAGTAGGGGAGTGCACCAAGGCCTGTGGTTATTTACAAAAAACAAGAAACCCCCAGGGCACCCTATACACTCTCTACAGAGAAATATAAGATTTAGCCTTAGTCAATCAGATGTTTTCATTTGAGAATACAGTTCTCAGGCCTTATTTATTAACACCACAATGTAGTATTAAAAGCCTTTGATTCCATACCATAATGTACATACTTTTACATATAAAGGAGAAGAACAGGAGAAAAGCATCTATACATTGGAATTGGCTGATCACATTGATGAAGTTATGCTTGGCACACTGCTGTTCCTTAGATCACTGGCGAATTGACTTGGGAGTCCACGTGCTGGCCACATGCCCACCAGGTATAATCTTTACAAGGTGAACTCTCCTGCTTCCTAACAAGGAGAAGAGCCACATGCCAGTAAGTCAACCATTTAAACCTCTTTTCCAGAGCAATCCAGAGAGGGATCCCCTGGCATCCTATGGGAGATGGACCTGGGCATCTGGTCCGGGTCTTGGACCCTTGGGGCAAGTTCCAACTCTCCAAAATCCCCAGGGCAGTGCCATACAGTACCTGAGGAGCCAAGGACAATCGCTCTAGCGCATGTCCCTGCCTTACAGACTGTAGTACTTTTGCCCCAACCTGAACAAAGGTTAAAAGCCAAATGTATCCAGAATTCGTCTGCCTTCTTATTCCAGATGCCTATGTGTCTCCTAGTTTTGTGGCCAAATCTGCCTTCATCTCTTCAATACATAGGACAGAAAACAAGAAAGAAAACATCAACCATGAACAATCATATACCCCCTTCTAGGTGTGTTGAACTAGGGATGGATGGCTGTGTTAAAGAACTTTGTGTATTATGCAGTCGGTCACGTCGACCATCGACAAGGGCACAGCTATCCAGGAAGCGATGTGGGTGTTTGAAGGACCCATGGTTTAAATGCCCCTGTCTGTGCCCTGACTACATTCCATGCGATTCCACTGGGCCTCAGCAACCAATGGGTGCGATGCACAGCTTCCCAGGCAATCCAGGAAAGCACACAAATGTATTTTTACATTCTAAATATTGTATTCTTTTCTTAGAGACAGCACGAAACAGAAAGAATGTAATACATACATACATGTACACAAGTCGATCAGTCTAATATCTATCAAGATATACAATGCTTCCGCCTACTACCTTGTACAAAGGGCCAGGTGTCAGCCCCTCCTGTGGTCGGGCGTGCCATTACGGCGTTGCCCCTTTATTTAGGGGCCCACGTTGTTTCATGAGCCTTCTTGAAAAGATACATGAGCTGGTTATCATAGTGGTTTAAAAGCCCATCCTTGCTATATTATAACTGGGGTTTTAGGTTGAATCATACAGAAGGTACTGCAAGGCTACACTCTGTATAGTGCAGGAATTTCAGAATCAGTTTGACTCTTTCCAGCATGTGACAATAATGCAGGAACATGCAGAGTAATAAATAAAACACATGTACGAGACCAGCTAAACATGTAAATTTAAGCATGAGTGTTTCTTCTATCACAAGGTATCCCACCCCGGAATCAAAATGTGAAAAGAAGTCCAAAGTTAAGGGGAAATATACACATCTGTAGTTCTTTGCTCGCATCAAACCACCTCTTCCAGAAGAATCTGACTTCTTGTCTCCTGTAAAAAATTGATTTCTTATCACCATGTCTATCCCAATAACTGCATCATTCATTAGGCAGCATAAGAGATCTATTTTGGATTCCCAGAAGGCTTTATCTGGAGGTATTGAGTTTAGCAAATTTTGCAAAAATTAGTGTGTTCATCGAGGCCTGGCAAAGGCAAAGATTGAGAGGATACCAGCCTTGGGACTAATTGCCATTCTTCTTCCACAACCGTCAATAGACAGCTGTTTGTTCCCTACTGTGTAAAACCCTCAACAATTGCACTTGATGTGTAATCTCTCATTCCCCAAAAAGGTTTATCAGTGAGTGCTGCTATTGATCATATGCACTGCTCTGTGGGATATGATTCTATGAAACATACTCATGATAAAATGAGAGAACTTAGGAAGAGCCAAGAAGGTATAAAGACATTACAGTATCTCCTCTGGTTAACCCAAACTTTGGGGTTTGCGGTTCAGGGGAGTATGGTGTCAATATATATCTATACAAATGGACTTTATCCTCTCCTGTGTTTATTTTGAAAGATTCAACACCTTGATTGGATGGGTTTTCAGAAAGTCAACATACACAGGCAATGCCATTCACTAGCTAGACAATGTTCTTTTTATGGGTGTCCCATCTACAAACAAGTTCAACTTGGTAGTCACTGGGGAACCCATATATTTCTTGCATAACCCAGGCAGATATACATGCAAAAATAAGGGTCCTTAGCAGGTATAATTTACAAAACATTTTTAGTCAACATCAACAAGGATACCACTTATTATTATTGGACATGCAATATTCTTTGGAGACACAGAATCACACATAGTTCCCATAATTTACACGCATTCTTTCTCACAAAAATGCATCACAGAATGTTCACAATTTTATTAAACTGACCAGTAGTCCAGTAGGGTGAGGGAGTTTGAGCACACAATGTCCTTCCCCTACAATAGTTTGTATGGAGCGTCCAGCATACATCATAAGCCTGTTGTCCACATACAGGTAGCACAATGTTTGGTCACTGAGACAAGGTGGAGAACCAGTCCATATCTGAAATATCCTCCAGACTTCTTATTTTTTGTAGTTTTTAAAATCTTGCTTAGTGAACAGGCCAGATGTGTTTCGCGGTGGTGTAACAAAACTTGAGGGGGCTCATCTGAAAAGTGCATGGAGGGGGACCAACCTCCCAAGCCCACCACCTAGAACTGAGGCGGCACCCTGGAGCTCGGGCCCCCCCAGCGCGAGTGCAGCAGGGGCTTATGTTACACCACTGGTGTTTCAGCCAATGTCTTTATGGACTCCTCACAACACCACAAGGTCAAGTGCAAAAGATGAAATGAAAGCAAATTAAAAGCATGTACATTAGCACTAAAGGCGAAGTCAGGCAACCTTAGCAGTGAGACCTGTGACTAAGTCTAGAGACTCCTTGTACGCCACCTCAAAGAAGAAACCATTAATAAGAACAGATATGATTGAGCAATCCCACTTCATGTGACACAAACCCACTGCATGATGCATGACCTGGAAAGAGATGACTAGCCAAGTCGCTGAAAACATTAAAGGCCTGATTGCGAGTTTCAGCGGCGCAGGAGTGTCCGGGCTGCCATTCTCCCGCACCACCAAGACTCACTGCCACCCACCAGATTATGACTTAAAAGTGGTCTGGCAGGCAGCATGGTGGTTCCGTGGTGGTGCCTCTTTCAAAGGCGACAGTGCCTTTGAAAAAGTCACCACAATGGGAATGCCACACAAGGTTCCTGCGCGGCATGGACTGTAACATCCATGCCATGCAAAAACTGGGGTGCATGCACAAAGGGGCGACCATCTTGTGCCCCCCTGCATGAATCCCCATGCACATGGGGAACAGTTTCAGGACCGCCAGCCTTTTCATGGAGGGAAGACTTCCATGACACCGCTGTTGGTCCTGAAACTAGTAATATGTTGGCGGTGTTGCAGAGGCACCACCTGCATGTTACATAGGCCATGACCGCCACGCCCCCGCCAGGGAACGGTGATCCCTGGCAGCTGCGGCAGTGCAATGGAGGTTCAACCACCATAGTCGTAATTGGGCGGTTGGACAGCAACCGGCGTGCCACCAAGAGTCTGGTGGTCTTGGGACTGCCAGACTCATAATCAGGCCCCAAGAGTGTATTCTAGTCTATAGCAAGAACTAAAAAAGAAACCCCCCAACAAGTACTCCCATTATTACTCTAACCCCAACATACACTTGCAGCAGGGTTCCTTACATCTCACTTCTGTAAGCACACAGCGATATGCTGTTAGGAAATCTGAGGAAATAGATAAAGAAAATCAAATACAAGGGCCTCGTGCCCCAGCAATTAAGTCAGGAAAGAGAAGGCTCAGTGTCAGATGTTTACCCTGGCAGTATATGAAGTGGACCAAATCACGTCTCCAAAAACTGCTCCATTAAGTTGTGAGGGGCCTGTTAGCTTTACAAAGAAAACTAATTTAAAAAGAAGGTCCACCCGTGAACCTAATCTGGGTGGAAACAAATTTAAGGACGCCCCCACACAGAAATAGTGACAACCACTGGTCAGGACAAATGTCAGAGTGAACATCAGCATAAAAATTCTCTAAACTGTAGAAACATGTGGTTAAGCAAGACACCCTCATGGGGAGAACCACAGCTGCCATCTAGGAATAATCTCAAAATAAGGATCTTCTAAACTGTTAAATACTAACTACAGAGGCAAAGGTCACATTCTCTCACTACTTCCCCAACGTGTGAAAGAATACAGTGCAAATCAAAAGAAAAAGGTGGCATCCATGGAGACAAGGCCACACAGTTAATATATATGTATTGTATGGAAGGCAGAAGTCAAGCTATGTGTAAAGAGATAAATCATTGCGCATCCCCCATCAAAAATGAAGGTTGGCATCATCAGCACAATCAAGTTTCAATATTCTTACTATATTGCGAATGAACTGGGACACCAAAACAAATATACACAATATCAGACTGGCTATAAGTTGAAGCAGATGAAATAAAACCAGGATCCATCATTGTTTCTGCACTATATACATCTTTTGTCAAAATTAACTGTAAGGTGTTCAAAGAAGACTAACAGAACCCAGAGGGCAATGTCACTATTATAATCAAATGAGAAACCATACTTCATCCTTCTCATTGAGTTAATCTGTAGCTGTTCTACATTTTTCGATGTACTGTCTTCCATGTGTAGTAGTGTGTTCTCTAAAGACCCACCACTCACATCTGCTGATGTCACAAAAATCACCGACCATTTACCATTCAATCGCACACATAGAAAAGGGAAAATGCTTCAAGAATTGTTTAAGTGCAAACACATTTCTGCTGGTAAAGACGGCACCCTTGCACCATGGCACAGGAGTGCCTGTGTTGGCGTTAGGCTGCCTGAAGTGGTCCAGTGATATGAGAGAGCAAAGTGGGCCATATCTTAGTAACATTGTTAGTTTCTGCTCTTTCTCTGTCACTCAACAAATCACAGGAAATTATCTTGTTGTGTGCATTGCGTGAAAGGTTAGCATATTTGGGTCTTGGAGTCCTTATGTCTGCACTAATCTGCTAAAATGCCATTCAAACTATGTTTCTGCCCGCCACAAAGTACAGCATATGGCAATGATACAGCTCTCTTCATTGTGAGTAACAGCATTGTTTTCATGCACATGTAAACAGCTAACTAAAAAAAGAATCCTATTCAGGGCCAGGATTGATACACCAGTAACTACCTTTATTTGGTGTTTTTGTATTCATTTTTGTGATGGGCCATTATTTACTTACCGTTATTTTGCAAAATAAAATAAAAATAAAGCATGAATGACAAGGCAAGATCAATTGGCTTTGCCAATGCATGTTTATCTTTGTGCTTATTATGAGTTTAGCTGAAATAGCTTACACTTTTTGCTTTTTGTACTGATTTACCATCAGTTGGAAGCAGTGCTAAAATTGAAACTAAGGTTCCAAATGGGTACTTAGAAATTGTACCTATTTTTACCGAAATAGTGTAAATCTGTCACTAAGTCAGCCTCACTTGAAATTCCCATTAAAGAGTTTAACGACTTAATTTGGCCAATAAAATCCTGTGTGCCCCTTAGTTTGTTTTTATTTACAGACGGTGTATCCCATGTCATCTAAGTTGTCACTTTATTTGTTCAGTTAAAAAAAATTCACTGAATTTACAAATCGATTACTATCTACCCTATTAAGAATTGTTTTTGTTAAACCATGCTATGGTATGTTTCAGAAGTTTACATAATGCTAAGTTATGTTATCTAGATAATAGATGGCTTAGTGAGCTGAACACTCGTCGCTGATATCTGCTGTAATTTGCAGGTCGAATGTTTAAATGTCAGAAAGATAAACTCACACTTCCATTCTTCTGAGGTCAGTGAACAGAGTACCTTTAACTTGCCTTCCTACCACTAGGAGCCAGTTTTATCATTTGTTCACGCAGTGCAACGCAGCAAGGTACCTTGATGTGCTGTGTCAAAGAAAAAGGGCAGGAATGTCCCATATTTACCATTATACAGTGCATTTCAGTCCTTTCCTAGTGCTGGCACCCTTTTGGCTGCCTTGAGCCAAAGCAGACAGCCTTGCGTCATGGTGCGACGGTGCATGCATTGTAGGCAGGAATGTTTTGTGCAGGAAGGGACACCTTCCTCACAAAAAACAATCCTGACAGGCATTTTCCTCTTTCTATAGGTCCTGCTGAATAAAGATATTCCTCCTCCTTATGCCGCACCTAGGTAGGCATAGCCTCTAGACGCATTCCAAGGTCTACCTCTAATGGTAAATCTGGGAATGCACTAAAATCCATGGGTTGATGCTTGGGAACACCCACCCCAAACCCATACAACTCTTCCTTGCTGCATAGTAACGCAAACAACCTTAAGTGCGCTGGGTATGCCCAGGTGTGGGTCCCGCGATCACTGTGCCACTGGATTCAAGCTAGCCTGTCTGATTAGGGCTGATTCCCCAAAGCTGGTCACAGGATACTTGTTTCTAGTCCAGGGAGAACCTGACTTGGCAGTTCGGGTTAGATGTTCCAATAAGGAGCAGGGTCTAGACTGATTTCCAAATGGCTTGGTCTAAACTAGGGTGGCATAATGAGCAAAAGAACGATGGATTGAACACAGAGGGGTCCTTGCGTGGCTTCATAAATCTCACATAGGTTTTTGCATCGCCCTTGCGCCCCCTTTGCGTGGCAAACGGGCGACACAAAACCTTGATAAAATTAGCCCAGTTATTTACAGATGTTAGGAGGGGCAAAATATATGGTATTAAGCTTTTTCATCAAAAAACAATATATTATTAAGATAGTTTCACGATTTTGTGATAAGAGGAAAGAATGTTCACTTATTACCTACATATTTGATTGAAAAATATACCATTAAACTGAATTTTAATAACAGCCTCTATTTTCCACACTTAAAAATATTGCAAAACTGGCATGTATTACTATACGATCATAATCACCATTATTATTATTATTATAATTATTATTATTATTGTGTTTGTTGTTGTTGTTAATAATAATAATAATAATAATAATATTAATAATAGTAATAATAATACTAATAATAATAGTTATAATACAATGTAATATGATATAATAATACTACTAATACTAATACTAATAATATTAATAACAACAACACATTTATTATTATTAACAATAATTATATAGAGGAAAATACTACATTTGCGGCGATTTACTTATTAATGTGATTGCCAGATTTGTTACCTGGAGCTTAAACGCCGAACCATTTAGGTGGAGGATCATGCCTGTTTCTAAGTAAGACTTTAACCTTTTTTTATTTCCTTGTGTGAGGCCTTCAGCTGCAATGTTCTGTTGTTCCAATGTATTTAGGGAAGTTGGTAAATGAAAGTAAGGGCAGGGGTATACGGTAAATCTACGCGGACTTTTTTCGTTTGGAAGTCTTTCAAAGGAGCGCAGCCCTTTCTAAAGGCTCATGAGCAGGATCGCCTCTTCCTCTAGGCGTGCGACAAACTTATTTAACAATCCCTGGCTTTGGCCATTTTTGAAATAGTTGAAGCAAAGTGGGTGTAGTCTCTGATTCAGAGTTTAACTTGGATTTCATCCTTCTCAGATTACTGCAGTTAAGAAACAATTAGCCCCAAATTGAGCCCCCGCTGTTATCCAAAGAAACCGATGCAGCATCAGCACTTGAGCAGCGTTAACGAACACTCCGTGTGCTCTGGTGCTTATACCTAAGCCCTAAAATACACTTGGCAGTTGTAGTTTTTGGGTGGGACTTGGCTGCTCTCCAGTAGAAAGACTGTCCACCGAGTGTACACAGGGCACGGCAAAGCGTGATTTGTGCAGAGCAAGGGGTTTGGATGTGGACGACTGGTTTTCCGTAAACTAGTATTAAACCACGTCACCAATGCCAATGCTTTGGATTCTACTTCATGTTCAACAGAGCAGCAGATCATAACATTGCATATCTGACAACAATCTATTCTGTTTCCGCGGGGCGGACTTTGAAACATTAAAATATAAATAAGTAACCAGTTGAATGCCAAATGCATTCTTGAAGATCTTCCACATTTCCAAATAGCTTCCTCATGGGATCTGCCTATTATACTACCACCGTGAACATTTTTAGATTTTGGGAGTGACATGCTTGGAGGTAGTGCAACAAGTACTTTTCCAATGAAAAAAGCGAGTGAGAGATTTAATTTCAGGAACAGGACTGCAAAAACACACCATAAGGATTGGCTACATCCACCTCTGGTAGACTGATCCCGCCCCATCAGTTTGGCAATACCCCTTTCTGTCACCAATAATTTTGAAAAAGTATACATACTTCAGATGATTCCCCTCATGGTTGTTATTCTGAATTCCAACCACTCACGCCTAATGCACAAATCATTTTGAGCTCGCACATGCACATGTGTTTGCAAATTCCTTAAATTACAATGAGTATTCTGATCTGCATAACAAATTTTGAGGATTATTTTACACTGACCTGTCAGTCATTTTACAAAAATGCCCACCTATTTGGAGGGTTGGAGAGTGTACCATAAATTCTTGTGAACATCCATTAGTACTCAGGTTTATGGGAATTAGCAGCCGTTTTACATAATTCTTCCAGTAACAGATGCCTACAGGATCAATAGCAGAGGGAATACTTGGGGCACAAATTAAAAAATGTCAAGTTCATCATAATCACGAGGCTTGATTTTCCCATGTATGTGCATTGGGTGTTGGGTGTAGACAGATTATTCCAAGCCTGGTCTGTGCTGGATCACCTAGTGCAGGGTTAATAGGGTCCTATCTCGGATGCAATCAATTTTGCTCAAACTAGTGGTTTCTTTTCCAGTTATCTTTTTTTTGCATCTTGTGGTTATTTGCTTTTGAATGATGTAAGTTGGGATTTTTGCGGGCACCTCATCTGATGAATTGGGTGAATAATTATACATCAAAGGCTTGCCAGCCAATAACATCAAAACATATGGAGAACAATACATTCTGAACTCTCTTAACCCTTAGCAGATTTGCCAGGTGACAGGTCTGAGATCGACCCCGTTCCCAAAAATTTACCTTGGACTCCCTAGACACAAAACATGGTATTTGGACTATCCCTTGCTATGCTGCTCTTTACTCTGACAAATCGTGAAAAGATAGTCTATGAAAGTGCACCCTACCCAGATAAGGGGGGAAGAGTTTGAAATGTAAAGAAAGCTGTGACTTTGGTTGGACATAAGTTCCTTCTAATACCCTCAAATCTGGATAAATGCACGAAGTGTGCTTTATCTGGACTTGCAGAATGGGATTTTATCAGCCACAGTGACAATCTGTTAGCCCCTTGGGAATTAGCCATTTGGAACCCTGGAATTATCATCATTGAGTTGGTCTGATCTTTTGGTTAGTTTAAGCTCAGACTGTTGGGTAACTTGGCTGTACAATTGTTGTACAATGTCAGACACTGGGGCAAAAACACATTTGTCTCCCCTATTGACCACAAAAGCACTATGTCTAATGTAAGAGGCAGAAGTAACGGAATCATCATTGCACATGGTAATATGCCATCTGACACTTTTGCTCTATTTGCCGTGAGATGAGAACATTGTCCAAATCTATCATATATGAGTAATACATTAAATTGTGTTTGTATCTCCGCCTTAAAATGGTGCAATGTCATGCACTGTATTAGATTGTTCTTTATTTTAACTGCTTTACCTTTCTATAGCTTAGTATTATAAATACCATTTTATGTTTCTGCTTCTTGCACTGTGAGAAAGCAGAAGAGTTTGGTTGGGATGGGAGGATCGGTGGGTCTGCTTAGGGCAGGCGAGGAGTGGCTTACACAGTACTGCGGGCCCTCTGGGGCCGACCAAACCAGCCATGCGCACTTTCCCTTTTCTCCATGTCTCCCTGTAGGCTGCATGCAGCCTACATGGAGACAATGGCCTCCCCATAGGTGCGTGGATGGGTGCCATCCCCACCAATCACAACACTGCCATTGCAGCGTTGTGATTGGCTTTTTGGAGGGGAGAGAGGCTGTCTGCTTCTTGTTCCTGTGAGGCAGGAAAGCAGGAGCAGACCAAGCAGTGAATACGTGGGACCCGGGAAATGTAAGTTTTATATTTACACTTTTTAATTTTTGAACCCCCCCCGCCTGGCCCCTCATTCCCTCACAACCCCCCCTCGTGCAACTGCGCGCCCGCTCCCACATGTGTGAACCATACCGGCCGCGATTGCTTCTCAGAAGTAATGAGAGGTAAAACATTCTAGACCATCATAACCAGAAACACTTATAAATCAGTAAAAGTATGGTGGTCTTTGTAATCACTGGTAGAACATACATGTCAGTTTGTTGAATTAATGCATAAGTATCTGAGACCCTTTCAAGAAACTCATGCATGTTCTGTCACTTTGCAACACTCCCATACACATACCACTATGTGTACAAAAATCTGTTAAAATACAGTGAATTGCATAGAAAAACACAGAGGCATATCATATGTCACCATGAGTGAGCCAGGTATGTGCCGACCAGTGGACTTCTGGGTATATCCAGTAAATTGCTCTCACAAAGAACCAATAAAGGGTGAGTGTGAAGACAGGACATGCAGTCTAAGAATGTGCGTTTGTATTTTGTGATTGATCTGAAAACTACCCAGCAGTCAAAAGTGGATTATGTGTCAATGGTTGTTATTGTAAAGAGTCCATACAGGTTTGGAGCTACTTCAGTGTATTGAACGGCATCGATAGAGAACTGATGGAGGTGTACATAACAGTAAAACAATGATTGTCAGTTAAATGATCTATTGCAGACTAGTAAAGAAATTAGTTATGATTCGGCTAAATACCTTTCAGAGCAGATTGCTCACCAGAGTTCTGATCGTGAGAAATACAAATAGTTGATCAGTAGTCAAGGTACCTGTGCTAGGGTCAGCTGTAAGCTCATGTGCAAAGGGTTGATGCAGCAGTAATTCCTATCCAATATCTTTAAACTAAGTAAATTAAGTTTCTTAATTTTTCTTTGTTCAAAGTTAGAGTTTCAAAGAGTTCATGGCTTATTTAGCTCCCTGATGGGAGATCCCAAGCTACCATTTCCCTCGTGAAGGAAAGTACCAAAACTTAATCATAAGCTGTTTACACCCCTACAAGAGGAACTGGCATGGTAAGATGGTAGGAAACACATCTAACCTTGTACACAAGTGTTTTTCGTTTGTGCACACTAAGGGCCTCATTTATGAGAAATGACGCATCGCTGCGTGAAAACAGCGATGCGTCACTTCTCAGTGCGCACTCCTTGTGTCATGATTAATGCGTCATATTTATAATATGACGCATCATGTCACAAGGAGTTACAGATACGTCAGTATTTCTGACGTATCTGTAGGCGCAAAAGTGAAGCATTGCTGGAGTGTGTCACAAAAGTGACGCAATTCCAGCAATGTGTACTTTCACATGGGCAAGTCCCATGTTGTTAGTGCCTGCGTCAGTCTTACGCCTGCCATGAAGCAGGCATAAGATTTTGACACATTAGCGACCAAGAAATGGCACAGTGAAATCACCGTGTCACTTCCATGACCCTTTCTTGCGTCAAAACGCCCCCCTTGGATACATTATACCTGGCGCAGGTATAATGTGGTGCAGGAGTTCACAAAGTGACGCATCTAGCTAGATGCGTCACTTTGTAAATATGGCACAACAAGGCGCATTTTTTACGCCACTGGTACGTCACAAAAAGAGACCCACCGGCGGCGTAAAAGTGACTCACAGACTCATAAATGAGGCCCTCAATTTGTTTATATTTCAGTATAACCTACGTTCAGGACCTCGTTACAAGTCCATGTCACCACTGCTAGCCCTGTTATTTCTGCCCTCTAGACTTTCAGATACTGGTGGTAAAAGTAATTACAGGTGTGAATTTAAAAAAGTTACAGACACAAGCCTGATTTTTCCCTGATAAATTAGAAATTGCCAGGGGAAAAAGCACGAAATCTGATGGCATGTACCAGGTCTGCAGCTTTACTGTGGAGCTTCGAATTCACAAGATGGGCTTAGATCTGTTATCGCTTCTTCTGGAACTCTGACACATCACCTACCAGAAAACAAAAAACGAGACAGGAGGTTATATCTTGATGAAAATTTACAATGCATATGATGCAACCCTTCATCATCATCATTAAATCTTTATTTCGACCAAAAAGAATGGCCACAAAATCATGTACAAAACAATAGACACATACATAGGAAACAATTCATCGCAGGTCAAACAAATGCATATATCATACAAAAAATCTAAAATGTTAAAATTAAGATAAGAACAGGTATCAGAACATCATTGAGTTACGTACTTTGACTATAGATTATAACAAGTATTTACAATGCAATGGTATCGCCTTTGGAAAAGTTAGAGCTATTGGCATTGTAAATGACAAAATGTGTATTTATGTGTTGGTTTTGAAAACAGATAAATAAATGGCATTGTCATTTACATTGTTAGATATGTGAGACCAGATGGGCTCTGGTGTCATCCCTGATTGGCACACACTTTTGTTGCGTTCCCTTGGTCCAAGAAACACTTTCATTCAATGTTCGTTATGATCATCATTTATTTCATGATTTGCGTTGCAGTTTGTACTATTTCATTTCAATTTTCTTCAAACTCATCTACATTCGAGATTCAGGCAATATCAAGGCGTGTCCAATGCATTTCGGGCATTAACATAACGTGCCCTTCATCAGGGAATTGACACTAGAAATAACAGTAAACATAAATGTCAAAATCTGTGGTCGTCTATCAATGTCATTGCAGTACAGTTCAAAAAATAAAGCGTGCAATAGGAGTCATGTGATTCCATTACATGTGTGTCATGCAGTTACAAAATTGGGCGGTGGTGTAGGAAAAGGAGGTGGGAGTTTGTGGTGAGGTACAAAAAGTGCAAGGTCCGACGTTCACTTACATGCCTGTAGTAACGTTCTGATAGTTAATCTGCAAAAATGAAAGATCGTCTAAGATGTTTGTCGGGTTTATTAAAAAATAGTACGTGCGCTTTGTTAAGTTCCAATACGGGCGTTGAAACTAACCTGAAGGGTATTCAAAATGTGGCGTCTCGTCCGATCTGCCTTTCTCCGATTTGCCGGTGAAGCTGATAGCTGCCGGCGTTCATTATTTCAAAAAGCTCCCGCGGTCATGTGGTTAGTCACGTGTGTGCAAAAGAAAAGAAAGACTATCGTATGTAAACCGGTATGCGATCATAAACGGACGCTATATGAGTGTAATACATGGTTGGGATCATAGTTGGAAGCTTGTTATTCCTAAAGTATGGTGGGATGGTTAAATAAACGCAAATAGGAAAATATGCGCATGTGTAAAAAAACATGCTGGTACAAAAATCAAATGCGAGAGGTGCGGGGAATCGAACTGGGGATAAGGGAGTGTGGTTAAGTGTTGGAAGTGGGTCGACGCCTCCTCATTGAGCACCACCAAACTAGATCAACGTACACATAACTAAGAACAACCTAATCAAAACAAGCTGTGCATCTTCCCAACTCTATCATATTGTCATTTACATTGCCATTAGCTTAATCTCTCGCAAATGTGAGACCTATTGTACCCTACGGACGAGCTCAGCAGACAGCAATTAGTACCACACACACACACCCATAGCCACACACACACACCCAGAGCCAGCCACACACACCCAGAGCCAGCCACACACATCCAGAGCCAGCCACACACACCCAGAGCCAGCCACACACACCCAGAGCCACATACACACACACCCACCCAGAGCCCCACACACACACACACACACACCCAGAGCCACACACACACACCCAGAGCCAGCCACACACACCCAGAGCCTGCCACACACACCCAGTGCCACACACACACCCACCCACCCAGAGCCCCCCACACACACACACACCCAGAGCCACACACACACACAGAGCCACACACGCAGCCAGAGCCACACACACCCAAAGACTGCCATAGTGTACGAGCTATTACGCCTGCAGAACGCAATGTGGTCTGCCAGTATCTTGCTGCCTATATCTTGTCTGACTTTTTTTTAACCTTCACATATTTTGTGTGCTATGAAAATCGAGAATTTAGCTGAGCAATTAGCATTTCGGTCACTTTAAGGTGGCAACAGAGCACCCTCGCTCTGTCCCATCAGCCCAGCCACTTCTAGAAAGTTATCCCAAGTATTTTTATTTCCTGCACCCCTGTCGTGCCGCCCCTGGCACCCTCGGGTCTCCGCACCTTCCAGAAAGGTCGAGCTGCATGTCAACAATAAACACACGTCCCAGGCCTGCCAGTCCGACCAATGCTTTGCCCCTGGACGCCTTTAAATCTATATTTGTGCATCAACAGGCCCCAGCACGGCGCCACTGCACGAGCACCGACCCTTGGAGAAGATTCTGCCTGTGCACCCCAGTGCTGCACTTTTATCCACCTCGGAAGGATGAAAGGCTGCGCTGACTGCAAGCTAAAGACCAACCCCTCACTCATCAGAGAAAATGGTCCTCACACTGACATTTAAAGGGGGACCCATTTGGAAGTGCCAGGCTGCCAGAAAGGCTAGTCCAACACAGGGTATTGCTTCTTCTTTCATTCCAGCTCATTCCTCCACCCTCCACTTCCTCTCTTTCTAGCTCACCTTGGCAGCTGTTCAAAGTGGGCAGGGGGACGTCTAACGATTGGAAGGGGTTCGAAGGATAAAGAGATCCTTGCAGAAAGGCTGCTCATGGGGCATGCTGAGCGAGTACTGTAAGAATATTCCACAGGGCGGCGCTACAACTGTGATGCTGTAGGCAGTTCACAGCCAGGTCTTAATGTTCATAAAAACATTACCAAAGGGTAGAACAACAAACAAGGATCATAGACCGAGTGATTACACAACTGCAGACGGGATCCGCACTTTGGTTTTTTGGGCACCGCATCATAAGTCAAAACCCCTGAGCATGGGCCTGTGCGCCCTCCTCTGCACCTGTGTGCGCAGGCTGCACTGGCACGGTCCTTACGGTGCTGTGTTGGTTTTCAATAAATAAGTGCACTCTCCACACAAATGAATGGACAAAGATGGCAGACGCTAGAGTGTAATGTCCTCATCAGAAGCCTGTGGCGTCACTCTAGAGGGAGGGGCCAGATGGGGCCTGTGCCCAGCTCGGTTTGTCCTAGCTCCCCATTGAGCCCCACCTCCTCAGCTACAACCTGTACCAGGAGGATCCCCAGAAAAACGCAAACAGATGATGCACCATGTCCAATACAACAATTTGCGCGCTGCCTTTCACTGCAAAGCAGTGTTTGCTTAAAGTCTTTAAACTTGACTTGGTATGTCAGTTCATATCCATCACTTTCATCTGTGGCCCAATGTGTGCCACCCCCTAAAGTTCAGTTTTGGAGACGCCACTACTGCGCTCAGGCAGAAAATCCGCTCCGCGAAAGCACGTGCTTTGTAAAGAAGAGATGCAAAACCGCGTTCTGCTAAGAGATTTGCACGACGGGTAATGATACATTTTAGAAGCATTGAGGGCAGGCTTCGCTTTCTATATGTCTGCGCCGTGCTGCTGCAGGTCGCTGATCACTTGAGATGAAAGCCCCACACATCACGTGACCATCAAGCTAACAGACACCCAGCGCGAGGCCATATTTATGTACACTGCGAAAGTACTCACACAGAGAAATAAACAAATGTGCGAAAACAGGTTTAGTCACTTTGAAAGCTTAAAGATGCTGTTTACCTTACCAGTGTACACAGACTAATGGCGGCTGGCGACCCCGAATGAAGTTCACATTCCATTGGGTATGCAAGGAAAAAATCTGTTGGGTGACACTCACCACCCATGATAAATATTTGAAAGGAAAGCAAAACGTTCCTCTCCAATTGGCAGCAATCTCCAAAGGAAGTACTGGGGTTTAACGAGATCTCTGGATTTGCCATCAGCTGTCGCCAACGGCAACCAGTTTTCAAGGGTGATGAGATCTTGGGCAAATCCTTAGTATTTGGGGGCATGGCACGGAATCCAGAATGCTGCGGCCTTCTAAATGAAGGAAGGAACAGATTCTCTGCTCACAAAGTGGAATTTTTTAAGATGAATGAAGACTCCAATTAAAACGCACTTGTGGAAGAAAGGAGCAGATGCACAAACTGCTGCCTTCAGCACTTTGAGCGCGTGCGAGGCAGGGCGGCATGGGGTTTAAACTGCTTAAAGCATTCCAAGGTCCTCCTTGTGAGGGCTGATGGATAGTCAAGATATTACGAGAATGCCAAAAGATAGCATCCGGGAGAATTGGAATTGCACAATGTTTGTATATTTTAGTCGACGCGTAAAAAACGAAAAAACACAAGACGAATGGATTGAGAGGGTAGATCTAACAAGCATTAAGCACGGGCACACGGACAGCGGGAGGGGGGACGGGAAGGCTAAGGAAGAGCAACGGGTTGCCTAGAGTAAGGAGACAAAAACAACAACAAATAAGCATTAAGCACGGGCACACGGACAGCGGGAGGGGGGCGGGAACGGGCAAACGGACAGCGGGAGGGGGGCGGGTTAACGGCACGAACATAATAATGTCCTGACCTGTACAAACAAGCTACTGCCCGGCTGCCACCTTCAGAGAAACGACGAGAACAAACCTTGACGACCAAAAACAAAAAAAACCCGCCCACCGCCGCATGACGATTTTGAAAGGGGCGGAAAGCCTAAAATTTGCAGGAACGCCCCTGAATCTGTTCTCAGGATGACGAGCAGATGTCTGTTCCAATGGCTAGCCTTCATTTATGGAGCTAGCCAATGGAAACAGAGGCGGGGACCAAATCCACTCTACTCTTCTCATAAGGTTTTCCCTGCAGCTGCGCATTTTGGAATGCATCAAGCATTTTTAGAAATCGCAACATTTTTTCCATTTCAAAAAATGCAATTGCTTTTAACCCTTTCGATGCTGATGACGAGCTCAGCTCGTCATCACCCACGGGTGTCGTGTGCTGATGACGAGCTGAGCTCGTCATAGTGCCACTAAAATGGCATTTTCCAGCACAAAGCGGGAAAACGCCTAGCAGCCAAGAGGTTAAGAAATCGCAAATTTGCGATTTCTTAAAAGCAATGCATGAATACTTTTTAAATTGCAAATTCGCAATTAGAGGGACAAATTTACCGAGTAGTTGAACTACTCGGTAAATTTGCAAAAACTGTAAATAATGCAGAAAATGCATTTTTAAAACATTCATGTTACGGACACACATGTCCTTAGGACATGTGTGTGTGCAACATGATGCGAAAAATACATTTCAGGGGTGCATGGGGGGGTCATTTTGACCCCCCTCTCCACCCTTGAAATGGATTGAGGAATTGCGATTTTCAAATTGCGAATTCGCAATTCCCACTCATTCCTATGGGCCTTTTGGCCCATAGGAATGAATGGGAATTGCGAATTCGCAATTTGAAAATTGCATTTTTTATGCGATTCGGTAAAAATAGTGATTTCTACCGAATTGCATACAAATGGAAAAAATAATCATGCATAGGCTTTTGCGATTTCTAAATCGCGAATCCCTATTTATCGCAATTTAGAAATCGTAAAAGCCGAGATTGATGCATGTGGGCCATAGTTCCATCCCGGTACAAGTTTGAATCAGTATTGTAACTACTCAAAGATTCAAAGTTTGGCATACTGATCTCAGTCCGTAGCTCATTTCCCACAAAAATGTTTCTTCACCCACCCTATATCCTCCTTCTTAATGGAGGATGGATCAGTGAATAGGTTAGGTCTACCAAGATTTAGGATATTCAGTTGTATGTATTGAAGCCAAGATACAGAGAGAACAGTCTCACACACCATATAGTCCTCTGTGATGGCCCTACTGAGGGAGGCCATATGTGTTGCACCAAATTGAGCACCAAAGTAGGAAGGGAGCTGGTTTTATGTGATCTTCAACAAAGTTAAAATCAAGCTCCTCATGCACCTTGAAGTTATTAATGCTGGGTGGGACCCTCAAAAAAGCTTATGAAATACCCAGTTTTCTTCAACCTGCATATAAACCTGCATTGGGGGTACCCCAGACCCCTGCACCTTCAGACATAGTTGGAGCACATCTAAGTTTTCAAAGCTCTATGAGATGATGGATGGGTTTATTCTCCAAACACACTGAAACTTTAAAGACCAACCTAATGGCCCGCTAAAAGCTGGTGCACCTGTTTGCAATCTATGAAGTCCAGCTAAGATTGTGATTATAAGTAATGCCAGTATAGGGAAAAGAATGGGCTCTTTCCATGCGCATACCCTTGATATATAGTAAGCAGGTCTTTGCAGGCTTAGGATACAGACTATTACATATGTTTTAATCTATTCATTTCTAAATTAAGGCTCTCCATAAAACTAACAAAACCATCAATGAGAGTCTTCAGACCATTGGGGGTTCTGGCTAATAAAACAATGTCATCCACGTAGAGAGCACCTGCACCAATTTATTTTTGACTTCTGCACCTAAATCTATCGGAACTGACTCCAGCTTATTAATGTACTGGAAGAAAAAAAAATGCTTAAACACACCTTTGATGTACTGCACGTTGGTGGCTTAAAAAGTCTGAACACTCACCATTACTCCCATATCTCACTGAGGCCCTCAAATTCAAATGTAATTCTCTAAGGAAATGAACAAGGCCCTTTTCTACCTCCATAGAGGCCAGGAGGCCCCAAAACCTGGAACTGTTGAGACTGTCAAAAGCAAATAATAGGTCCATGAAAGCTAGATGGATGGCACTGCACTTAAGCAGTCTGTATTTGCAGATTATAAAATGTAGGTTAATATATTGCTCACTGTTCCCCATGATGTGGCAAAAACAAAACTGGACCTCCAATAGAACCCTATTATCCTCTATCGAAGAATCCAGCCTGTCTAGGATGACTCGTCCTATATTCTTAACTGACAAGTCAATAAGTGAGATGGGACGATAGCAGGCTGGATCCCATCTGTGCCCTTGTTTAAAAACAGGAACAATAGTGGCTGACCTCCAAAACTCAGTGAGCCCAACTAGACAAACAGCATTTAAAAGGTTTGTCAACAGGGGGCTCCAGAAATTGGCATTACCCTTATACAGGTCCACTGGGAACCCATCAGGGCCAGGGGCTTTATTGGCAGGACTTTACTGGATTGCTGAGATGACCTCATCTGATGAGAAGGTAGTTACAATAGGTAAGCAAGATTGAGCAGGGTTGGCCCAGTACGATCACTATCCTTTAGGGTATACATGCTCTGGAAATGATTGACCCAATCCTTCTGGGCAGTGCTACAGTTCAGTGCAGTTTGGGGAGCATCTGCCATTAAAGTCCTTTAGGGTCAGGCCTGAACCACAGCATCCCAGTGCAAATTTCTTGCTTCGGTCTTCCTAGCCAATAAAGCTTGTGAGTATTCCCTTCTGCAGCTGGCAATTTCCATCCCGTTCTTGGGGATTTTTTTAAGGGCCAAGTACAGCTTCATACAGGAGAACCTGCAAGCTTTATTAAACCAAGAGGTCATGCTAGAGTTACGTACCTTAAGCTTTTTCATGAGTATTGCTTTTATGGCACATCCCAAGTTAACAAAATAACCTACTATCAAGTATTTATAAACATACAGCGATAAATATTTTAAGATGTTACTCAGGTTACCTGCTACGAAGTTAGCAAATACTGAAGACAAACCTGCATGCCTCGAAACCAGTCTGCTCAAGTTATCTTTGGCCTTAGTAATGTCATAGGCAGTCCATTGCGGGGGCATACATTATAGTTAGGTCAGGTAACTATAACTGCTAAATTTCTATGGTTTTGTATGTGTGAAATCTGAGCTTAACTATAACATCCCTGTAACCTTTGTTTTTTTCAGTGAATGTCTATGGTTTTTTAAAAGTTTTATTTACTAACTTTAATGTCCCTGTAACCTTTGTTTTTTCCAGAGGGTTTCTAAGGTTTTTAAAAGTATTTTTCCTAACTTTAATGTCCCTGTAATTCAGTGAATTTCTAAGGTTTTTTCAATTGCGTTTCCTCTCTATAACGTCCCTGTAACCTTTGTCTTTTTCAGTGAATTTCTATGCTTTTTTAATGTTATTTTCTAGCTCTAACCGGTAACCATTGAGAGGGAGTGTGTGAGTGCGTGAGTGTGTGAGTGAGTGAATGCAAGAGTGTCTCACTGGATGTGTGAGTGTCTGAGTGGGTCTGTGAGTGGGTGCATGAGTGTCTGAGTGGGTGTGTTAGTGTCTGAACTGTTCTGTGTGTGGGTTAATGAGTGTCTGAGTAGGTTGTGCTAACTTTGTGGTTTTTTATGCTCACTTATGAATTTTATTTGACCTCTTTCAGCTCATTGCTGACCTGCGCAGTTCTGCAGAGTTTAAGAAAAACTCGACCAAATTCCACGGAGTTACGTGAGCGGGAGATGTATTGCTTTGCCACCCTTAATTAAGTCCCCTTGGATGCTGAGAGTAGTTAGGGGCCAAGAACTCCTCCTGTTATCACCAGTAAGTCCCCCACAGCAGAACTGATGAGACCTCCTCGGAGGCCCCGCTCCCTTTCCAAACCACTCTGCAATCGTGCCTCTTGGCACACTACTGGTTGGGGGATGAAGTTCTCTTGGCTGCTGAGGATCCTTGGGGGGCCTAAAACCCCTATTGTTGCCACCAGTAAGTTCTCCACAGAGGGATTGTTAAGACCTCATTGGAGGCCCTGCCCCCTTTCTCAACCACTCTGCAAACCACCTACTGGCACACTACTGGTTGGGGAATGAAGTCCCCTTGGCTGCTGAGGGTCCTTTGGGGCCAAGAACCATCATTGTTGCCACCAGTAAGTCTCCCACAGTGGGATTACTGAGACCTCGTTGGGGACCCTGTCCCCTTTCTCAACTACTCTGCAAAAGAACCATCTGGCACACTACTGGTTGGGGGATGAAGTCCTTTTGGCTGCTGAGGGTCCAAAAACCCATATTGTTTCAACCAGTAAGGCCCCCACAGCAGGACTGCTATAACCTTGTGGGGGGGGGGGGGGGGATCTGCCCTTTCTCAACCACTGCAAACATGCCTTCATGCACACTACTGGTTGGATGATGAAGTCCCCTTGGCTGCTGAGGGTCCTTGGAGGCCAAGAACCGTTATTTTTGCTACCAGTATGTCCTGCACATTGAGATTGCTGAGACCTTGTCGGAGGCCCTTCCCCCTTTCTCAACCACTATGTAAATTGGCCTCCTGGTGCACCACTGACTCTGGGACAAAGTCCCTCTGCTAATTTGTGATCTTTATTTTGCCTCTTCTAGTTTCTGACCTTTATTTTGCCTCTTCCTGCCCATTTCTAGTTTCTATTTTACCTCTTTCTGCTCATTTCTGATCTTTATTTTGCCTCTTTCAGCTTGTTTCTAGTCTGTATTTTGCCTCATTCTGGTCTTTTCTAATCTTTTTTTGCCTCTTTCTGCTTGTTTCTGACCTTTTATTTACAGCTTTCTACTAGCTCCTTCTCTCTCTTTTGCTCCTTCTGCTCGTGTCTGACTTTTATTTTGCCTCTTGCTGCTCATTTCTGTCCTTTATTTTGCCTTTAGCTGCTTGTTTGTGACCTTTATTTTCCTCTTTCTGCTCATTTGACACCTGTATTTTTCTGCTCATTTCTGACCTTTATTCTGCCTGTTGCTGCTCATTTCTGAACTTTATTTTGCCTCTTTCAGCTTGTTTCTGGTCTGTATTTTGCCTCATTCTGGTCTTTTCTAATCTTTATTTTGCCTCTTTCTGCTTGTTTCTGACCTTTATTTGGAGCTTTCTACTAGCTCCTTCTCTCTCTTTTGCTCGTTCTGCTCGTGTCTGACCTTTATTTTGCCTCTTGCTGCTCATTTCTGTCCTTTATTTTGCCTTTAGCTGCTTGTTTGTGACCTTTATTTTCCTCTTTCTGCTCATTTGACACCTGTATTTTTTCTGCTAATTTCTGACCTCTATTCTGCCTTTTTCATCTTGTTTCTCACCTTTATCATGCCCCTTTCTGTTTGTTGCTGACCTATATTCCGCTTCTTTCTGCTTGTTTCTGACCTTTCTTTACCTGTTTCTGCATGTTTCTGGTGTTTATTCTGCCTCTTTTTGCTCAATTCTGACCTCTTTTCTTACTCTTACTGCTTGTTTCTGACCTCTATTCTGCATTTTTCTGCTTGTCTCTCACCTTTAACATGCTTCTTTCTGCACAATGCTGACCTTTATGCTGCCACATTCTGCTCATTTCTCACCCTTATTTTGCCTCTTACTGCTAATTTCTGACCTTTATTCTGCTTGCTTCTCACCTTCACATGCCTTTTTCTGCAAATTTCTGACCCCTATCCTACCTCTAGCTGCTCATTTCACACCTTTATGTTGCCTCTTTCTGCTCTTTTCTGACCTTTAGTTTACCTGTTTCTGCTAGTTTCTGATGTTTATCCTGCCTCTTTCTGCTCGTTTGTCTTCTATTCTTCATCTTTCCGCTTGTTTCTCACCTTTATTTTGCCTCTTTCTACTCATTGCTGACCTTTATTCTGCTTCTTTCTGCTCGTTTCTGACCTTTATTCTGCATCTTTCTCCTAGTTTTCAACCTTTATGTTGCCTCTCTTGCCTCATTCTCCCCCAGGACTGTGGGGGGAGCCACAAGGCCCCCGGTCCCAGCCAGGTCCCTGCCTCCTGTAGGAGCCAGCATTGCTCTCAAAGACAGTGAGCTGCTAAACATGCTGCTCCCTGTCTGTGAGAGCAGTCTGTTCATCTGTTTCCCTGCCGGTTTGACAGTTGTCATGGAAACAGATGAAAACTCTTCTCTAAGCATGGGGGAGCAGTTTCACAGCTCTCGCTTGGTGAGAGTGGAGTTCGTGTTTGCTCTGACTTGGCAGAAGCTGTCAAAGCTTTCGCCAAGTCAGAGCAAACAACTATGTCCTGGTGCTGGGCAACCCAGGACATAGCAACAGCCAGCCTTTGCAGGTGGTGGACCCCAGGGCCAATATTGGCTCCAGGAGGGGGGCCCTCCTCCTTTGATCTCCTTTGATCTGCACAGGTTGGCCCTGGGCAGGTGGTGCTTCTTGTTTTTAAAAACAGAATCCCTGGCAGGTGGTGGTCCCCAAGGTGTGTGGGGTCTGTGATATACTGAGGAGGATCAGGGTTAATTGTGAGGTTGCAGAGGTGATGGGGCAGGGGTCAGTGGGCACCCCAGAGTGGATGGAAGACATGATGGCTGAGGTGGTCAGAGTGATGATAATGACCAGCTGGTGATGGTTTGGCTGATGTTCGCTGGTTGGTTGAGGTCGTCGGGTTTTACAGTGGTGGGGTGGATGTTGAGGTGATCTTGCTCTGGAGTAATCTGTGAGTGTGTTACAACGTTCTTGGGAGGGGTTGATGGCGTTTCCTATGGCTGACTGGTTGGAGAATTATTTTACTATTTTAAAGAGTTCCTTGGCGTGGTTGGCTGCCGAGATCATGCAGGTGGTGATGGATGCTTTCTTGGCTCATTTGAAATGCAGATGATAGTTGTGGGCTGTTTTGTGAACAGCTCTGTCGGCAGGGTTCTTGGTGGCATGCCATTGTTTCTCCAGTTGGTGGCAGTTGCCATTGGTGGTCCAGAGTTCTGGGGTGTACCAGCTGGCATGTTTGAGGCTCTTGTTGGGTGTTGTAGGTTTCAGTGGGGTGAATCTATTGGTGCTGAAGTTCTGGACCGCCTTGTTGAGGTCTTTTGAGGCCTCGGGTTGGGAGGTGGTGATTGCCTATGACCAATGAGTTTCAGTGACCTTGCTCCAGCTGCGGTGGGAGGAGATCTGATCCCTGGAGATGCTGTGCTGAGCATAATGATGGTGAAGTGTATGATGGTGTGGTCAGTCCAGGTGATTTCTGTGGTGTGGCTGAACTTTATTCTGTTTCTGGAGGTGAAAATGAGGTCGAGTGGGTGTCCAGCTTTGTGTGTGGGTTCAGTGACCAATTGGGTGAGCCTGATGTTGTTCAGGTTTTCCAGATGGTGATGGAGTTTGTTCCATTGGGGTCATCGATGTGGAAGTTGAGGTTGCCGGGTAGTACGTAGTGGTGAGAGTCAATTGCTAGGGGGACAATGAGGTTGGCTTCACAGAATATTGCTCGGGGTCCCAGGGGTCTGTAGGCTAGGGTGCCTCTTATCATGGTCTTTGCATCAGACTGTAGTAAGAAGCTGAGGTTTTTAATCAGAAATGTGGGATTATCACATTGATGATGGTGCATCTGATGGTTTCCTTGAAACTGATAAAATAAATATATATATGTCACATGCCTATGTGTTTTGGCCGAAATACCTTAATCACTGGTAGTGGCTAACAAACTAGACAGGCACTACATATAAAAAATTATTTTATTGACAGTGAAGACAATGCAAAAATAATAGTACTCCATCAATTATTAATGCCGCCATCTTGAAATGTATAGCAATTTGCAAGAAAAGCGATTATCATGTTCATCATGTACACCTCAATAAATCCATCATTCTCCTGTAAGTTTATCAGCATAACCATATAAAAATTAAAGGACATAGTGAGTAAGAACAATTCACAGGGCCTCTAGATTATGTGATTCTATGGCTGCAGCTTTTCTCACATAAATATGGATTTGCCACGTTTGCCACATAATCCATTATCTAATGAATAATCTACAGAATTTAACAGAAATCATTTTTTATAGTTCAAACAGATCATACGTTACTAAAATGTAGCAACATACATTTTTGCACAGTGGAAGGCTCTTTGCAAAGGTTAACTGCCCATAGTTCAGTTGCTTATTTCTATATTAAGTCATTAAACTAGTATTAATGAAGTTAAATGCTTGTCCAAACAGTATTACCGTATGTAATAATATTGAAAAATGTACAGCATTATACTGCATAATTTGTCATTTCTTGGTGCATAATTTAGTCAGCCCTGCAACATAATTTGGAGCTGCCCTGCCACATAATTTCTATGTATTTACAACAAGGGGTGGTGAGGGACAGAGTCTCTGAATTAAGCAGAAAGCTCTCACCCAGTCAAGAGATCAGGGCTAGATCCAACACCGTTTTTTAGCTCACTGCACCATCCCAGTTTCAGAACCTGGCTGTATGCAAATTAGTCTGTTTCTGTCCCAGTGCATGATGGGAACAGGGCAAACCAAACTACAAAAGCCAATTCTTACACTGGGAAGGAAACAAGCTCCCGGGGACCGGTTTCTGGCATTACAGCCGTCTTCGGCCCGGTTTGCTTGAATCCTGATGGTGCAATGAGCAAGGGTCTCACATCTGAGAATACCCTTCCACGCTTAGGGTGGACAAAAATGTTTACAACAAGGGGTGGTGAGGGACAGAGTCTCTGAATTAAGCAGAAAGCTCTCACCCAGTCAAGAGATCAGGGCTAGATCCAACACCGTTTTTTAGCTCACTGCACCATCCCAGTTTCAGAACCTGGCTGTATGCAAATTAGTCTGTTCCTGTCCCAGTGCATGATGGGAACAAGGCAAACCAAACTACAAAAGCCAATTCTAACACTGGGAAGGAAACAAGCTCCCGGGGACCGGTTTCTGGCATTACAGCCGTCTTCGGCCCGGTTTGCTTGAATCCTGATGGTGCAATAAGCAAGGGTCTCAAATCTGAGAATACCCTTCCACGCTTAGGGTGGACAAAAATATTTACAACAAGGGGTGGTGAGGGACAGAGTCTCTGAATTAAGCAGAAAGCTCTCACCCAGTCAAGAGATCAGGGCTAGATCCAACACCGTTTTTTAGCTCACTGCACCATCCCAGTTTCAGAACCTGGCTGTATGCAAATTAGTCTGTTCCTGTCCCAGTGCATGATGGGAACAGGGCAAACCAAACTACAAAAGCCAATTCTTACACTGGGAAGGAAACAAGCTCCCGGGGACCGGTTTCTGGCATTACAGTCCCCAGTAGCTTGTCTCCTTTCTGGTGAAGAATTGGCTTGGTAGTTTAGTCTGCCCTGTTCCCATGATGCACTGGGCCAGGGACAGACTGATTTGCATATAGCCAGGTTCTGAGCTGGGATGGGGCAGTGAGATAAATAACGGTGATGGATCAAGCCCTGATCTTTGGACTGGGTAAGAGTGGTCTGTTTAACTCAGACACTCTGTTCATCACCACCCCCTTTTTGTAAATCGTTTTTGGCCACTATAGGTGTGGCAGGGTATACTCAGACATGAGTCCCTTTCTCACTGCTCCATCAGGATTCAAGCAAGCCGGGCCAAAGAAGGCTGAAATGCCAGAAACCGGTCCCCTGCAGCTTGTCTCCTTTCTGGTGAAGAGTTGGCTTGGTAGTTTAGTCTGCCCTGTTCCCATGATGCACTGGGCCAGGGACAGACTGATTTGCATATAGCCAGGTTCTGAGCTGGGATGGGGCAGTGAGATAAATAACGGTGATGGATCAAGCCCTGATCTTTGGACTGGGTAAGAGTGGTCTGTTTAACTCAGACACTCTGTTCATCACCACCCCCTTTTTGTAAATCGTTTTTGGCCACTATAGGTGTGGCAGGGTATACTCAGACATGAGTCCCTTTCTCACTGCTCCATCAGGATTCAAGCAAGCCGGGCCGAAGAAGGCTGAAATGCCAGAAACCGGTCCCCGGTAGCTTGTCTCCTTTCTGGTGAAGAATTGGCTTGGTAGTTTAGTCTGCCCTGTTCCCATGATGCACTGGGCCAGGGACAGACTGATTTGCATATAGCCAGGTTCTGAGCTGGGATGGGGCAGTGAGATAAATAACGTTGATGGATCAAGCCCTGATCTTTGGACTGGGTAAGAGTGGTCTGTTTAACTCAGGCACTCTGTTCATCACCACCCCCTTTTTGTAAATCGTTTTTGGCCACTATAGGTGTGGCAGGGTATACTCAGACATGAGTCCCTTTCTCACTGCTCCATCAGGATTCAAGCAAGCCGGGCCGAAGAAGGCTGAAATGCCAGAAACCGGTCCCCGGTAGCTTGTCTCCTTTCTGGTGAAGAATTGGCTTGGTAGTTTAGTCTGCCCTGTTCCCATGATGCACTGGGCCAGGGACAGACTGATTTGCATATAGCCAGGTTCTGAGCTGGGATGGGGCAGTGAGATAAATAACGGTGATGGATCAAGCCCTGATCTTTGGACTGGTTAAGAGTGGTCTGTTTAACTCAGACACTCTGTTCATCACCACCCCCTTTTTGTAAATCGTTTTTGGCCACTATAGGTGTGGCAGGGTATACTCAGACATGAGTCCCTTTCTCACTGCTCCATCAGGATTCAAGCAAGCCGGGCCGAAGAAGGCTGAAATGCCAGAAACCGGTCCCCGGTAGCTTGTCTCCTTTCTGGTGAAGAATTTGCTTGGAAGTTTAGTCTGCCCTGTTCCCATGATGCACTGGGCCAGGGACAGACTGATTTGCATATAGCCAGGTTCTGAGCTGGGATGGGGCAGTGAGATAAATAACGGTGATGGATCAAGCCCTGATCTTTGGACTGGGTAAGAGTGGTCTGTTTAACTCAGACACTCTGTTCATCACCACCCCCTTTTTGTAAATCGTTTTTGGCCACTATAGGTGTGGCAGGGTATACTCAGACATGAGTCCCTTTCTCACTGCTCCATCAGGATTCAAGCAAGCCGGGCCGAAGAAGGCTGAAATGCCAGAAACCGGTCCCCGGTAGCTTGTCTCCTTTCTGGTGAAGAATTGGCTTGGTAGTTTACTCTGCCCTGTTCCCATGATGCACTGGGCCAGGGACAGATTGATTTGCATATAGCCAGGTTCTGAGCTGGGATGGGGCAGTGAGATAAATAACGGTGATGGATCAAGCCCTGATCTTTGGACTGGGTAAGAGTGGTCTGTTTAACTCAGACACTCTGTTCATCACCACCCCCTTTTTGTAAATCGTTTTTGGCCACTATAGGTGTGGCAGGGTATACTCAGACATGAGTCCCTTTCTCACTGCTCCATCAGGATTCAAGCAAGCCGGGCCGAAGAAGGCTGAAATGCCAGAAACCGGTCCCCGGTAGCTTGTCTCCTTTCTGGTGAAGAATTGGCTTGGTAGTTTAGTCTGCCCTGTTCCCATGATGCACTGGGCCAGGGACAGACTGATTTGCATATAGCCAGGTTCTGAGCTGGGATGGGGCAGTGAGATAAATAACGGTGATGGATCAAGCCCTGATCTTTGGACTGGGTAAGAGTGGTCTGTTTAACTCAGACACTCTGTTCATCACCACCCCCTTTTTGTAAATCGTTTTTGGCCACTATAGGTGTGGCAGGGTATACTCAGACATGAGTCCCTTTCTCACTGCTCCATCAGGATTCAAGCAAGCCGGGCCGAAGAAGGCTGAAATGCCAGAAACCGGTCCCCGGTAGCTTGTCTCCTTTCTGGTGAAGAATTGGCTTGGTAGTTTAGTCTGCCCTGTTCCCATGATGCACTGGGCCAGGGACAGACTGATTTGCATATAGCCAGGTTCTGAGCTGGGATGGGGCAGTGAGATAAATAACGGTGATGGATCAAGCCCTGATCTTTGGACTGGGTAAGAGTGGTCTGTTTAACTCAGACACTCTGTTCATCACCACCCCCTTTTTGTAAAACATAATTTCTATGGCCCTGACATTAGAGAAACATGATGGTGATGGAATAGTTTCACCAATAAACTACAAATTAAAAACATGTGTCAAGGTGTGCAATTGAGTATGTATCTAGCACACAGGTATCCCACTACTGAATATACTGATGGTTCAGCAATGTACCACATATATAATCCATTCACATTTCTTAAAACAACAAATTCTAATATAGATACCACCCAGTGTGTGCTCTAAACACATTGTAAAGTCAGAGTGAGCAAACTTGAAAAATGTATAGGTTGTGGGGAATTAATGACACCTGTGGGTACATCCCAGATACAATTATTCACCATCTGCAGCAATGCCAAAGAGTACAGTACAGTAAAAAGGCATTTTCACTAATATCCATATATCACACCTGAGTCAATCTCATTTAAATTTGTCACGGCTCAAATGATTAAAAAAACATGAAAAAATCTTAACTTCAGATTATACTCATATAATAAAACCCTCTAGACTTGTGAGGAAAAAAAGTATATCTGTTAAAACAAATTGTCACACAATAGCTCATATAGAAGCACACAGAAGCACAAACAGTATTGCATAATGCACTGTTCATAAATTAGTATGTACCTAGCTCATGCTAAATCAAGATGTACGTTTAGTTCTTCTTCAGAATTTAATCCAGCTGGAATGTTCAACTCTAAAAACATAAAGTATCTTTTCTATCCACCTAAAGGCAAGCTCATATTTCCCTTCCCTGTCTGTCGCGAGAACATGATCTATACCCAGGACCATTGGAATTATGCAGCAGGGGAATGTCACATTATGCAGCAGGGCTGAGTAAATTATGCAGCAAGAAAACATAAATTGCGCGACATTATGCGGCACATTTTTTGATAGTGTTACTTCATTCTTTTGTCATTTTTTACTTGTTAGCATAGTCTGTGCATTCATTGCACCTCATTAGTACCAGCTTAACACCCAAATATAGCAATAAGCTACAAGAAGGTGCCCATTCACCTTTGCAAAGTCCATTCCACTGTGCAGCAGCAAGCGTCACTGTGATTTTGCTAACTTTTGAACCATTTGAGCAGGAACCTATTTTGTTTTAATCTGCAGATTGTGCAGCAAGTGATGGAAAATGTGACAATCGTGGCAAATCTACAATTATATTTAAATTGTCCAGCTGCATAATGACATAATTCAAGTGGCCCTGTCTATACCAAAGAAAGAAAACAAATAGAAATTGCTTTTGTGTATGTTTCTCAAATGCCTAGCCACAGGATAATGGGATCCACATTCTGTATAGCACATTTATGCTTTAGCACCCTTTTCTTTGAAGGATGGCATGTGCTACCAACATATTCTTTTTGCAGTGACATTTCAGACCATATATAGTACAATCAGTGTTACATGTAATGTATTTTGAAATATATTTGCTATCAGGTGCTGCAATTCTTCTTCGCCCTCAACAAATCCCAATAAGGGATACTTTATATGAGATTTTTGGAATGACTATTGTGGTGCCAGCAGTCTCTTTTTTCGAACTACTTGGTAATCAATTTGTCTCCACTAATTGTAACCCTGGGGTCTAAAATTGCCACACAATGTCTGCTCATGTTACTCATAGAGTGCATATTCAGATCATTTTGATTGAGAATGTTGATGAATTAACTGGCTTGTGTTTTAGATTCTTTCCAAATGGCAAATACGTATTCTATAAATCTAATCCAGATTACGATACATTTGTATTCTTGTGTCATTCTGAGGACCTGCTCCTCCCACCAACCCACGCAGAGATTGGCAGAGCTGGGGGCGAAGCAGACCCATTCACAGTTCCCTTCAATTGTTTGAAAAGCACAGAATCAAAAGAAACATGTTATTTGATAAGCAGAAATGTAACATTTCTAGCTGCATTTCGCAGTGCAATAGATAAGATAAAAACCTTCCTCTGAGAAAATGTCTACAAGCATGCAGTCCAGATCAGTATAAGATATTACATCATAAACTCTCTACATTAAGGGTAATCAAAAGATACTCATCTCCCTAATGTACACATTCCATACAGGAAAGAAAATCAAATCCCTAGTATCTTATGCATTAGATAGGAGAAAGGAGAAAAAGGGCCTTAAAAAAAAGTCTAGCAAATGCCCAATGGAAGATTCAATGAGTTGCCTTGAGGGATTGTCAGATATTCTATCTTTTTTGGTTAGAAGATATAAAATAGGTATCCTGGGGTGATCACATTTCAGATACAAATATTCCTCCCACTCTATCAATACTGTTTCCCTCTACTATTAATTCTCTAAACTTTGTATTGCTATTGGGCACAGTAGCCTTGTCAATGAGGGTGTAACAAGTCTTTTATTTGGTGGATCCCATCCTTTTTTTGTGTTGACTGTTTCAAAATGGCGACAGTAGGTTGGCTGTTGCGTCCCCTGGCATTCTTTTTTGTGGGTACACCCATCCTGAATCTACATCTCTCTAGGAAGAATCATAATATTGCCACCCTTATCAGCATCATCTAGATTGGCTAGATTGATAAAACGATCATCACTAAGTTTCATCTCAGTGTCAGGTTCTGCTCAGGTGTGTAAGAGATCTTCATCACTGATTGCTCAGTTTATGTGACTTTTGTCTACACTCATTAGGTTTAGGTTTCAATGTATACCATGCCTTCAATTTCAGTTTGTATATAAACTTGAACAGGTCTATATGACTTTCAGTATGTTTAAACATACTAGTAGGACAGAAGGATAATCCAAATGTCAAAACATTCAGTTCACCACTAGTAACAGTTAATTTTGATACATTAATGACCATATCGTCCTAGTTATCCATTACTTAGGTTGTTTTTGAACACTTGTCTCAATTCCCATCAGGATACTGTTGCCTGGAGTTGCATTTGTTGCCTCTTTTAATTTTTCTCTCCGTGCCTTGTCAGCTTGCTCCTCTGACTTTCCCTTAATGTTGTCCTCTACCCTTTTTAAGCATGCAAAATGTGTCTGCAATATTAAACCTTGGAACATTCATGTCAGTGATACTGGAGGACCTACTCTCTATGTCACTTTCTTCTGGAGTGTGAGAATTGGGTTCATTTCTAGGTTTGTTGTGTTTCATTTCATTGGCAGTCTGCCTGTCATCCCTATGTAAAATGGTCATATTGTTTGCCAACGGTTAGAACTCAGTCCATCGTGTTGCCTTTGTGATCCTGTATAACCTGCATTGTTTTTTTTCAATGTAATCTCTCGCTCAATTTTGTTAAATTTAGTATTCATCTTTTCAATGTGTTTGATATAGTTCTCCATAGTATTACTGCTCTTTATATCCTCCATGATGGACTGAGTCTCAGCCACAAGTTTTCCCATCACGCCATGCATACTTGATCAAAATTCATATAATGCCCATCTAACAATTTGCTGAATTTACTACCCACTTTTCAAGTATAGCTGGGTTTGCATTCCCAAAGGATGGTACAATAAAAATCCTCAGACCCCAAGGAACCCAACCAGCATCATTAATTTTTTTTATTGTGAGGGTGCTCCTACCATTTGTTCATTTCTAACTTGGATAGTTTTTCTGATCTATCATGTTTCTTTTTGAGTGTTTAATTAGCCTCCACCCGCAAAAGTTAGTTGATGATACCTGTAAACAACAATTCGGCTTCCATTGGTATTTTTGATTATCTTTGATGTGCCATGATGTGTGCATGTATTAGCACAGTCTGATAGAATTCAAGCTGACCAGACTACTAAATATAGTTCTCCAGTAGTAAAAGTTACATCTGCTCCATGTACAAAGCTGTCATACACAATCCCAGCTATGAGAAACACTTACCCAGGAAGGTGTTGCTTCTACCCTGTCCTCCAACCTGGTTGAAGGATCTTCAGCCCCGTAGTAACACCTGGTTGATGGTTTGTCCTCTTTCTATGTGTGCTGCATTCCGCAGCACACATAGAAAGAGGAAAAGGTCTCTAAGTGTTGTTTTTGTGCAGTAATGTGCCCCTTCCTGCACAAAAACAATCCTGCCTGTAACGCCAGCACCCTTGCATCCTGGTGCAAGGGTGCCTCTGTTGGGGCTAGGCTGCCGAAATATCTCCAGTGCAAGGGGGAAGAACAGGAATGCAAAACATTGGATAAATACGGCATTTTCCTGCCTTTCTCTGTGAAACGGGGAAGCACCTTGCTGCGCTGCGCCACCATTCTAGTAAATAAGCCCAAAAATCTGGTGTGCTGTGTACTCACCCGGATTCATGTGCACATCTATCTAAAAAGAAGTGCACTTTTGCGGTAGGGCTGGCGGATCAACAGTTTACTTTGCCAAGATTTTTTTCTATACATTCTTTATCTTTTTCATTGTTTGTTTGCTAGTCTTCAAGTGACACTAATTCAAACCAATAGTACATTTTATTTGTGACAAAATTAATCATATTTTCCCTGGGATATGCATTAAAGCTAAAATGAGTTTCTATGACTATTGTAAGTGTGCCTGCCTGCTGGGAAGCACTCACATTTTGTTTGTAAATATTTCAGTTTTTAATGGCAAATATTTTATCACCATATTTATAAGAGGTTTTATTTTTTACGCATATGTTTCCAATAAAGAAAGCAAGCATTAGCAGATCTAATTGGTCTTACATTTGAAAAACGTTAGCTAACCATTTGGCTGTGTCAGTACCTTTTACAGGTGCTGAATAACATCAGCAAAAATCAAAACAAATATTGTTGCTGATGCAGAACAGCATTTAAAAAACAAAATGAAAATGGTGGGCCTCAGCAAGTTGACTTATGGGCGGGCATGCATTAGCACAGTTATGCAGGTATGTTTCAGGAAACCAACAAGGCCAATTTTATTTTTAACTTTTAGTTTACTCTTCCAAGAATGTGGTCCGGAATCTTAAAAAAGAACAGGGAGAGCCAAAGGAAAAATAGAGAAGGGGGACACCTTCATGATACAGTGAAAGTGCAGCAAAGCAGAGCAGGTAGGGAGAACATAAGTCATGGAGGAGATCGAAAATAAATCGAGCAGATAGAATGGTGAAGGAGAAGCAGCAAATGAGATGGGACAAGCAAAAGAGTGAGTGCATGTGGTGGTGATGGGAGGGGGAATGCAGCAAATGGGAAGACCAGCAAGAAAACACAAGCAATAAAACACATGCACACTCATGCGGTGGCAACAAAGAGAAATGGTGCTTCATGAATCTAAGCAGTGGAAGGGGATACCTCCTCCAATCATAAATACTGTAAATCAGTTATGCTTCAGGGAAGCGACCAACAAAAGTAGAGGAAAGAAAGACTTTGAAAAGAAGAAAGCAAATGAGAGAGACAAGAAAGTCAAGCAATAATGAGCAGTGTGCTGACCCACATCCCACTCTCAGTACAGGTAATATTCTGGTAATGTGCAAAACGGTTGTTTTAGCAACAAGCTCTTAAAACTGTTTAAGACCTGAAGAAATATAACCTTTGCATCAGCTTGCTCAGGCCAGAGCTATTTGCTTAACCAGAGCTTATTTTACACTGGGTTCAGAGCAGCACCAAATGACACCTTAGATTTTACAGTGATATCCTTTGTATTACAAATATTTTGGTAGTGGGATGCACACAAAATAATCCTTTTTTAGAATAATTTGGGCAACAAAGACAATTTCTTCGTTACCCAGGGGAATTCATATTTGGTGTGGCTTTACGTATTTAAACAGGTAGTTCCATCATTAGGACTATGCAATACTGCCTGTGCAGGCACAGGCCTGTCAGGCCCAGGGGGAACCAAGCAGACAATCCTTGGGAATCAGCTAACGTCTCAGCCTTTGAAAGGAGGCATAATCTGACACCATATGCAAAAATGTATATTCTAACTAAAGAAAAACTGTGCTTGGAAGGTTTCAAAGCGACTTATGAGAACACAAAGGGGGCCAAACAGTATTTAAAGACAAGCGAGTACTGACTCCTACTTTTATCACAAAACGCAGCACATCGAGTACTTGGGTCTGTCCATCAATACTACAAGATTATGCTAGCCAGGAGGATAGTGAGCTATCTCTGTTGCTCTAGGAACAAATATCTGTTTGCAACGAAAACCCTCACCCACCTCAGATCACTATCCTTCAGGCCAGCACTTTAACAGAAATCGTCATGTCGATGCAGATAGGGCACTGAGATTTAAGAAGAATCTCGTCATCTGCTGGTGTTGCACATTAGCAATATATATATATATATCTTTTTTTTTCAAAACCTTTATTGTACCTTCACAGATGTACACAGCAGTTTGCCTACAACCCAAAGGGCCGGCTGCTAATAATTGAGGATTGGAAGTCATATATTTAGTAAGTCCATGTTACATTCATGCTGCTAAGATCAAAAGGTGTATCATACGGTCAGTTGAAAGGTACATAATCAATATCGTGTTGCAAAAAGAACAATCAGGAAATCACATTGCGGTCATCTGGAATTAATAGTGCAGTTTAGCCGTATGATAGATCCCACGACATTACGTGCTGCTATGCGTTGTCAGGAGTTCAGGCCAAAATGAAAGGTGGATACTTCCCTACATCTACGTGCAAATTGTATAACATCCCTACTCTTCCTCCACCCCTCAACCTGTCCCCCCCTCATCATCCGACTCCAACTGATCGTCCTCCGGCAGAGGGTCACAAATTTCACCTCGGTACACGTTCCTTGGGGACCATATCTTATTCCACTTTCCAGGGCATGCGCGGCTCAAGTAGACCGCCCTCTCTGTCACCATCATCCTGTCCATATTCATACACCACTGTGACTTCGTTGGTAGTTCTGCCACCCCCCAGTGCTGGGCAATATCTCTCTTAGCCACTATCATGCCTAACGTGACCCAAAGTTGGCCGCATCTGGACAGGTCAGTTGGTCCCCACACATTTAAAAGACAAAGCCTCGGTTCTGGGAGAAGGGAGGTCTCCAGAGTCTGCGACACAGTGCGTAATATTTGTCTCCAGTATTGTTGAATGCGTGGGCAGTCCCAAAGTGTGTGGAAAAAGGACCCCTCCTCCCCACAGCCACGAAGACAGAAGGGATGTTGTATTCTGTGGATGCGATGTAAGAGTGTTCTTGTGTAATATACTCTGTGGAGGACCTTAAGCTGTACAAGTCGCAGCCTAGCTGGGATGCCCACCTCCCTAGGGGACGCCAGCGCCTCATTCCACTCATGTTCGTCTAGGGCGTCCACTTCCCCTTCCCACCTATCTTTCAGAGGGGCCAACGGGTTAGGCAAATTATTCAGGAGTTTACGGTAAGTGAGTGATGTCGCTCTTTCCAACATAAAATCAGCTAGAAGACGATCTTCCAGTGGAGATGATTCTGGCAGAACCGACCCGGAGGGGATGGCTGCAAGCAATGCATGGCGTATCTGAACGTAACAGTATGTTTCGTGTGGTCCCAGTTCATATAATTCCTTCAGTCGGTCGAATGAAATGACTCTACCCCGTTCCCACAGTGGATCTCCCGATGGAATCCCAGTGAGAGAAGCCCCTACAGTATCTCAAATTTCCCAAGGCACGGGTGTCCCACAGTGGGGCGAGCTTGGTCATCTTCCCCTTCCAGCCCAGTGCGGCCAGTGCCGCGTGCCATATCGACACAGTAAGTTTGGTAGGCCCCGTCAATGTTCTCACTTTACGTTGGTCGTAAAGCGGGGCCAGCATGTTGTTGGCGCCCAGTTGTGCCCTATCCGCTTGGAACGCTGGGTCAGTCTGTGAGGCATGTATCCATTGGTTAATGGGCTTAAGATGTGCCGCCCCAAGATTCGGCAACGCAATTCCGCCATCGTACCAACCCCTGTGTAGCTTGGCTTGTGCTATGCGTGCCAGGCGATTGCCCCAAAGTAGACCTGAGACAACTGCCGCCACCTTCTTAAAGTATCCAGGCGCCACCGGAAAAGGCGTGTTTTCCAGTATATATATAAAACATGGCAAAGACATCATTTTATATAGCACTGCTTTTCCCAGCATTGTTAATGGTAACCCTGCCCAGAACTTGACGTCTTGTTTGAGCCGTTCCAATGGTGGTGCTAGATTTAATTGCGTATATTCCAATGGATCCCGTGTGACATGAATACCCAAATACTTGAAAGAAGAGCCAGCTAGTCTTAGGGGGCAATCGGAGCCGAGCGCTGGGATCTGGCCTTGCAGAACGTATAGCTATGACTTGTTCCAATTAATCGTGTAACCTGAAATTTTACCTTGACCGTCACATAGATTCAAGAGAGCCGGTACACCATGTTCGGGGTCAGTTAAGTACACCAGCATGTCGTCCGCATAGAGGGACAGTCGGTCTTCCGAACCCTCCTTCCAGTGTATTCCCTTAAGTAAGGGCGTTTGCCTTATTAAATTAGACAGTGGCTCTAGGGAAAGCGCGAAAAGCAGAGGTGATAGGGGGCAGCCCTGTCGGGTACCCCTCCCCAGCGAAAATGTACGAGAGATGTGGCCATTCGCCACTACGTGTGCCATCGGTTTTGTATACAGCAGTCTAATCCACGATATGAATTTTGAGCCGAAGCCCATACATGACAGAACCTCAAAAAGATAGCCCCATTCCACTAAGTCAAAAGCCATTTTGGCATCCAGGGCCAATATAACTGCGTGTTCGTGGATCAAATCCGCCCTCGCCAATACCCCATGTACCCTGCGGAGATTTAGTGCTGTGTTCCTGTGGGGCATAAATCCGGATTGATCTGGATGGATAAGATCAGGCAGATATGCCATCAATCGGGTAGCCAAGAGTTTAGCCAGGATTTTACCTTCTGTGTTAAGCAGGGAGATGGGGCGATATGAAGCGCAGTCATCTTGTGGCTACCCGGGTTTTGTTATTGACACTATAGTGGCCGTCCTTTGATCAAGCGAAAGCTCACCTCTATCTCGACACTCCTCATACATGTTGAGCAAGTGTGGACTGAGTTCCTCGGATTGGGACTGATACCATTCCACTGGAATGCCGTTCGGTCCGAGAGCTTTGCCAGGTTTGAGCGCTCGTATGGCCAGCTGTATTTCATCGCTGGTTATGGCCGCATCCAGGTCTGCTATTGCCTCTGGCTGCAGTACTGGAAATTCCATTCTATTCAGCGCTTCCCGGGCCATGTCAGCGGTCACTACCCTCTCCGGAGTGTACACCTGTTCAAAATGTGTCGCCAATTCCTACACTATCCGTTCAGGGCTTGTTTGTGATACGCCATTGCTATCTCTCACTTGCTGAATCCCTCTGGAACTACCCCCCCTCTTGTCAAGCCAGGCCAACATCTTTCCCGCCTTATCGCCAACATTGTATATTCGATTTTGTGTATCGGTAATGTGTCCCTTCACCATTTGGCGAACATGTTCTGTATATAATTGCTGATGGAGTGCAAGAGTATGTGCCGTGTCTACTGTGGGGTTAGCCTCGTGCAAGGTTGTCAAGCTGCGTAGTGTCAGTTCAAGCTGAGATTGTTCAGCTGTCTGTTCCTTTTTGTGGGCCACGATAGAGCTTATAGCTTGCCCCCTCAACACAGTCTTGTAGGCCTCCCAGAGCACCTCGGAAGAGGTCACAGTAGCCACATTTTCCTCGAAATACTGTGCTGTAGCCTTTTGGAGGGTTTTCCTGATTTTCGGGATTTTGAGGTATGACGCTTGAATGGGGTATATACGGTGGCAAGATCTTTCCTGGGTGGAGACTGTTAGGGTGATCAGGGAGTGGTCTGAAATGCCTCTTGGGTGTATGTCTGCAGAATCTACATGCTGTAAACCTCCCCCCAATGCCAGGAAATAATCTATCCTGGAGAGACTGTTGTGGACTGTGGAGTGAAACGTGTACTGCCTGTCTTGGGGATGTACGTGGCGCCAAATGTCCATCAGTCCCATTGCTGTTAGGAATAGCTGAAACCGGGAGGGCCCCCCTGGCAAAGCTGTTATAGGGAACCTGTCCAGCTGTGAATCTACCACTACATTAAAATCCCCTCCCACAATTACATCACTTTCAGGGAGAGACAACAAAAAGTCACTGAGAGCTGGAAGCATTATTGAATGAAGGGACGGCGGGATGTACACCGACACCACAGTTAGGGGGCGACCTTCCCATTGCCCCTGTAAGGCTGCAAAGCACCCCTGCCATCTGTTTTTGTGCCCAGTGGAATGAATTGTGAGGATTTTTTAAGCAAAATACCAGTTCCCCGAGAGCCCGATGTGAATTCCGAATGTACCACCATCTTGTACCCTCTCCTATCTAAGGCCTTAGTGGCCCCCCCATCAAGTGTGTCTCCTTCAAGAGTGCCAATTGGGGTTTTTGCCTCTTTATCGCATTCAATACCAGGCCCCAGCCCCCTCACGTTCCATGAGAGTATTCTAAGGGAGGAACCACCCGTTTGAAACTCAGCGTTCCTCACGCGACTTAGCTGCTCAGCCGCCATTCCCAATCATGTAGACGGATGTATGACGTTAGAACGCATACGTTTACCACGCGTTCCATTACAACGCGGTCGTAACAACGAAAGTTGTTACCACGCATTGCGCTGGGGGAGCGCAAAATTAAATAATTTAATTTACTATTCCAATACCAGTCCCCGTGGATAGTAGGGAAGGTGTTGGGATAGTAAATTAAATCATTTACTATCCTTGAGCGCCCCCCAGCGCAATGCGTGGTAACAACTTTCATTGTTACGACCGCGTTGTAAAGGTATGGCGTTGTAACGCTTGCGTTATAAACGTTGCATACCATGTAGACACATACAAACGATTTTAGAAGGACCAATCGTACCTGTAGGCCTATCCTACCAGCTCTAGCACTTATACAGTGAGTACCCATTCCTGACCTACGTAGTGAATTTCCAACCAAAAACCAACCACCCCCCCACCCATTCCCTTTCTGCCTCCCTGCTTAATGGACCTTCAACTGCCCGCCTCCCCAACTTAGCAGAGCGCTTAACCCATCCCAAAAACAGAGTACTTGCATGTTGGGGGAGAGTGTCTCCCCGGGCAGGCGGCTTCCCTGCACCCTTCGGAGTATCCAGGCCGGCGTCCAATAACGACCTGTGTGTGCATACAATCAGGGAGTCAGTGTTCAAGTCATGCATGGGCTGGCCATGTTATATTCCCCCGGCTGCCGCAGATAGATCCGGTGTTGGTGATTTGTTCGCACCTCTTCTATCTAAAGTTTGTGAGCCGGTCCGACTATCGTTTCGATGTCTGTGATGCATTCTGTAGGACTTGCATTCTACTGTGCGCCAGCCCTCGAGCCAGTCTCTTGCAGCCTCAGGGGAATCAAAAAACCAGACTTTCTTATCAGCGACCACTCGTAGTCGAGCCGGAAACAACATGGAGTATGATAATTCTTGCTCACGCAGTGTCTTTTTTACTTCCAAAAAAGTTCTTCTCCGTCGTGTTACCTCCGCCGTGTAATCCGGGAAAAAGGATATGCGTGGGTTTTGAATTTGAATGGCTGGTGCCACTCTGGCCGCCTGGAGGATGGTGTCGCGATCCCTAAAGTTAAAAAGTCTCGCCAGGATCGGGCGCGGTGAGGCCCCTGGTTTCGGTGTTCCTCCTGTTACTCTGTGGGCCCGTTCCACAGTGAAGAAGTTCGAGAGACCCTTTGGGGCTAGCTGGTTCTTGATCAAATCTTCCACATATAAATCCATAGCTCCTGTGGTTTCAGACTCCGGGACACCCAAAATGCGGACGTTGTTTCGGCGGGAGCGCCCTTCATGGTCGTCCAGTTTCTCCTTGAGCAACTTATTGTCGGCCTGCAGTTTCTCCATTTCCACCTGCAAGTCTGAGACGTCCTCCACCAAAGATTTAGCGACTACCTCCACTTGCTTCACCCTTTCGCTCATCTTCTGGAGGTCTGCACGTATCAAAGTTACTTCCGTTGCGGTTGCTCCCACCGTTGCCTGTACTTGGGCCAAGGCGTTCAATACGTCCTCCAAAGTGGCCTTCTTCGGTCCTTCACCTTCAGAGCCTTTGACCAGGGATTTGCGCTGTTCCGTTTGGGAGAGTGATTGTTTCTCATAGGCAAATTTATCAAGCTAAGCTTGGGTGGAGGTATTTCTGGACCCTTTGCCCGACATGTTACCACTCCTGTACTCTCAGCCTGTGGCGGTCCCTTGTAACGGGCGTGCCCGTGGTGAGAGGATTGCTGGGCCATCCGAGCTGCAACGGCATCCAATATTCGCAGTTGTTTGGCTATCCACGGCCGGGTCTGCACTCTGTACTCCAATCGTGGTGAGCGCTCAAGATATGGTTCCAAGAGTATGATACAGGACGCCTGGCCTTGCAAACAAGAAGGTTTGTGCCCACTGCGTCAGATGTGATAGAAAATGGCGGCGACTACGCACTTGGTGTTCAAGTTTCAGTGGCAATTAGCAGCGCCGTCTTTCCATAGTAAAGTCTTGCCTTTGGAGCAAAATGTCCCGCCCTTATGTGATCTTTAAGGAGCTTCAGACTGCCTTAGCCTTATTGCAGGGTCCGTACTCGGTGCGGGCACTTCCTATTAACAGCACCGACGAGGCTCCACTTCCGCACGGGCAGCTCCCAAACCAGTCGCCGCGGCTGTATTCACGCCACCATGCCGCACCCAGAGGTCATCGTCTCCTCCCGTTCTCGGGGCACCGATACTCCCAAAGTTCTCCTCCAAGTGCCGTTCGGTCACCGGGCCCTGGACATCTCGTCTGGGTTCGTTTTTGTGCGGATAGGCATGCGGATTGATGCGGAAAGCCGCCTTACTCCGGGAGCCTCTCTAGTTTGCTGCCGCCATCATCGGCTGCTAGCCACGCCCCCATTAGCAATATATTTTGATGCACCCAGTAATGTGTAGCTTTCAGATATGAGAGAAACCCGTATCACTGTAAGGACCCGAGCTGACAAGAAATCTCAGGAAATTTCCCAAGGCATTATCTGATATGTTGAAATTGCATAAGCTCTTAGCTGCAACACATGAATGCTGAAAAAAAAGCTGGACAGAAAATCACCCTACAGCCTAAATAGACTATTTTTCTGATGTAGCAAGGAAATTCTAATGGGCTTATTATGAGTTTGGTGGTCCTCTTGTGGTGACGTTACTGCACCGTCCTCTGGAGGACCACCAGAGCCTTGGTGCACCTGCCCACTGGATTATAAGAGTAATCCTGGTGGGGCAGGTGGGGCAGGTGGGGCAGGGGCAATCTGATGGTGGCGGTCTGTTAGGCTTATAGGAGAGCCTAACATGCAGACCACCGCCATGAGAGTACACATGCTTGCCATACCATGCAGGAACAGGGGGTGCAATACCAGGGGGACAAAATATGTGCCCCCCTGCATGCTCACCCAAGTTCAGGAGTAGCAGGGGGCCCGAGGCTGCCCTTAGTTGACTCTCCCCCACCCATTTCATGGCGGACCCCCACCCATGAAATGGGCCGGTGGATAGCCAGCTCAGAATATGCTCAGGGGTGCCTCAGCGGCACCGCCCGCATATTGTGGCTCCTGACTGCTGCGTGACTACTGCAGAATCCTGGCCACCCACACTCGTAATACTGTGGGCAGACCCACAGTGTGGCAGTGGTTGGACCGCCACCGTGAGTTCTATTGACCAACAAACTCGTAATAAGCCTCTAAATGTGTTTAGAATGTGATCGTTTTTCCTTGGTGTTCAAAAGATGTTTGACTTCTTTAGTTGGAAGTGTACATTTATCTGCAAAAAAGAATATTGATTGAAATACTGGTGTCATGGGTCGGAGCTTTAGCTAATGATGCCAGAACTAGACAAGAGCAGGGTCGAATTGGAAGAGCGGGCAGTAGGGCACTAGGCAATGGGTCAGTGCCTAAGAGTGGCCAATGGGCCGGTTCCTTTAGGACATCTGCTTCATGCCTCCCTTGCGAGGCCATCACAATGTAGATGTTGTGGGTGAGGGAGGGAATGAGGCTGAAAATCGGCCTTGCTTGGAGCCAGGTGTTTCTCTGGCTGTTGGGCCGGCTGGTCCAGGAGCATTGTCTTTCCCTGACACCTCCTCTGCCAGGCCACTACATTCAGGCTGTTGCTTGAGTTTGAAATCCTTCGAAAAAACTGAAGACAAGAGGCATTTGGCAAAACAGGAACAGTTTGTTTAAGTGAATATTACGGCCAGGAGATCTGAGGACTGTCTTAATTTAAAATTAGTATATGTCCTTCTTTTATGTAAAACACAACAGGTTATAAAAGTTTCCAGCGTACCATATATGGTGGTGAATGTTGGTTGCTGCCTTTGGAGTCATAAATTAATGGTCCGATGGTTACTGCAGATGGGTATTGCCCTCACATGGATGCAGTGTGGCCAGTGTATAGCATTTCAAGATGTCCGACATGGGGACTGCGTGTTCACTACCTGTGCTTGGTCCTGATTGGCTTTGTATTCCTAATTCATGCAGTATCTGACTTTTTATGGTGTTTTACAGAGCTTTCTTACTCCCTCCAGCCATGTGTGCTTTAATAGGGCACTCTCCCCTGACCATTGTAATGTTGCTGCGCCTATCTGTGGGATTTCCTGCCTGAGTGTTTGTCTGCCAACTACGTACCCTCCCACCTGTGACCTAACAATCAGTGATCCCGAGCGTTGGTCTCAGGGCCTGCTTGACTACCAATTTTTGAGTGGAGGTTGATGTGGAGTTCAGAATAGGTGCTTCTATTTGTAAAGACGAGATTTCATTTGGATTGATGAACACATCGATTTCTATATTAATATTCCCCACTTTTGACTACAACTACCTTCCTATCTATTTGCATTCTTCCCAATTTGAGGGCTGCGTCTTTACAGCAGGTGATCTTCAATTGTATAACCCTGCATACCAATAGCAGCATAATAATAACTGGCAACAGTGATTTACATAAACCGGATATCCAACATAGGAGCCAGGAGAACCAATTTGAAAACCACTCCTGCTCAGGGGCACCTCTCTCTTTATGCATGTTTCTTTGTAGATTGTGCAGTGCTTGAATTGCAAGCATCAGTGTTTCAATGTCTATGTCATTCCCTGGGATGAACGTACAGCAGCAAGCTCCAATCTTGGCGCACATACCTCCCTCCATTGCGGTCATTAACCCTAGTACATAATGGTGCAGCATTACCATGAGGCAGTTTGCTCGCATTTCTTCATCGATAGAATTTAAGCTGCGCTCAGTGCTGTTTATCATTTTGAGCATCTCCCACTTGGTGATTTCTAGCCAGGGGCATTAGCGTTTGTCTGCAGGGTGCAGAAGGGTATCTAATCCCCCCCACCCCAGCTGTGTTTCCGTGAACAGTCTTAATTTTTTTTAATACTTTGAATTGGTCCAAGCCAAAATATTTTGCAGGTCTCTTTTTACAAGCCTGGAGGAGCAAGGTTGCCTTTTTCCGGGTGCTGGTACAAGTCTGATAGCTCTTCTCCAGGAATGACCAGGGTCGGGGTTTCATGGTGACCAGGGAACAAAGTCCTCTCCATCTAGACGCCAGCTGAGTGTAGGCATGCTCACCGCATTTCAGTAGTAATCCATCAGTGTGGAGGTTCCCCATTGCATATCTGGTATACATAATATCACTCAACAGTTGCAATCTTGTTCATCGGAAGCATTCCTTTTCCTTTGAAACATATGGGATACAGTGTACATGTCTAAGCAGTCAGGAGTCATCCTTTCATTTCTAACCAAGAGTATCCATCCACCTGGGATCAATGAGCAGACATAACATGACCTGGCTGATGCTTGGGAGCAGACAGTGGTCTGGTATGTAAAAGGGGGCTATATGGTGCATATGGGACGCAGGCGCCTTAGTTCCCCTTTAGTGAATCTCTTATGACTCAACTGTTCCTCTATAGTACTCAAGTGTGGGACTATCAATATTAGTCAGATTGTATATAACCATATAAACCTATGTAACTTTTGTCGCGACACTGCAGTTCTAGGTGGGGGTCTCCTGGGAGTCTTCTGTGCTCCAATTGTCTTTAGTTGAAAGGTGTCAGGGCCATATAAGGGCTCTACTGAATATTGGAATCACACACCCACGCACTTTTCTTCTCCACCTTGAAGGCCGTGGGTGTTAAGCAGGTCCCTCGCTGAAAGTCTGTTGGTTTTCCTCCTTCCATTGGTGCAAATTTGGCAATGTCTTTTTTCCTTTTGGTCATGGGAGTTGACGACAAGTCAGCGCTGGTGCACTCCATTGTCCTTGCGGTTACCTGTTTTAAAAGAACTTGGCCGATGGTTAATTCAGCTGGTTACATACCCCCCATTATTAATGGTTTTGGAAAACCTGTTTTTTATCCCAGGGGTGTGATCCCATCAACCTACCAGTTGCGATCTGGGAAAGTATTGGAAGGTGACCCCTGTTGGATAAGCCTTTTGGTGATTAGGAGAGTACTGTTGATATAAGAGGATTTATGAGACAGATCTCATTTATATATGCCTTTGAGCCCCCAAATCCTATTAAGGTGTTTTTGGAAATTTTTGTTCTGGGTGGTCAGATCAGGGTTAGGTATGTTTGTAAAGTAGTGTTATGAGTACACAGAGGAATATCATAGTGGCTTTAGCAGTAGTTTTATGGGTGTTACTAGTGTTACCAAAGGTGCCTCGCCCGATGCATGCAGAAGAGCACGGTTGCTATACAGCCCCTTCCCAGGGCTATATTCCTGCTGGGGGTCACCTGTGTTCAATATTATCCCCTGGTGCTCCTGCTATGAGTTGTGTATTTTAGTCCTTATGTGATTGCAATATATGTTTGGCAATGTGGAAAGACGGTGTGTGTTTCCATTTTGTGTTGCAGGTGTTTGCCACATGCCCCGTTAACTAACCTCTGCTGCTTCTGCTGCTCATGGTATGCCTTTGCCCGGCATGTCTTTGCCAGGGGACCCCAATAGTAACACTATCTATTGTCTGGTTGCGACCATCCTCCCTGGCCTCCACTACCATAACCTGTTTGTACCCCCGGGTTACATGCTTAGAACCCTCTAAAGTTTTGTGGTGGAGCCCCCATTGTGACTGGTGCTATCTACATGGATATGACTGCATAGATACGACTGATGCCATATATACGGCTGCGGCCATCAATTCCCCCTCGAGGGTAGTCTTGTTCAACTTATGCTGCACTCATTTTGATGTGTTTCTTCAGGTCTGCTCCTTCTTCTCTCTATCTTTTTCTTGCGTTTTAGGTCTCGGACTAGCATCCCACGCAGTGGGCGGAGTCCAAGATTTTATGTTTCAGCAGTATGGGGACTTGAACCCGCCCCTCTTCTCCATTGGCTGGCCTTGTAAATGCTGGCCAGCCATTGGAGGAGAGGGGCGTCACTCGGTTCAAGCCCTGTCTTTTTGCGATTCGGGGGCTTGTTTTTTGCAGTTTTTAAGCAGTGACGTCATCCGTCACTCAACTGCTAAATACACGCCCCCGAATCACAAAAATGGCGGTGCTTTTGATCTGCCATTTCCCCCCGACTGCCGCCGGTGTTACCCGCGGGCTCAGCCGGCCCTATCTGCGCCAGTGGATCTCCATGGCACTGGCAGGGCTCAACTGTCCGAGTATGTGCATGCTTCCCCCTTCGTAAACTGTGCTAGTGAAAGCGCCTGCCACTGTTCGTGAGCGGCTGCGGCACGTAGCACCGTGAGGTACGTCCCGTACCCTTTGACATACCTTGCAGCTTCGCCCCGCACAGAGTGTCTGCCCCCTCTTTTAGGAACAGTGAGTGTATCCCCAGTGAGAGCTGCCCAACAACGCACTGTCCCCGCTGAGTACCGTGGCCCACGAGCTCCCCGAGCCGTAGCTCACACCACAAGGAGGAGGACACCGCGACGTACGGCATTGCCCTCCCCTGGTTGTCCGCACTGAACCCAAGACCAAAGGTATTTTGACAACTACTGCTGTGTCCGTGGAGCGCATACTCCTGGTGATCGCTTTGCCCCGTGAGTACTGTTTGCAGAATCTCGCATGCCTGATTTTCTCATTACCTCCCATAAATAATGCCATTCAACACGGTCAAACGCTTTCTCCGCGTCTAGTAATATCAAACATAGTGGGCGTTTTACAGCCTGAGCCACATCCATGAGAGTAATGACTTTATTTATGTGTGTCACTGTGCTGCGTTTAGGGATGAATCCATGTTGATCTGGAGAGACCAGTGGAGTTATGACTTTTGAAATTCGATTAGCTAGCATTAATTTATATTCATTATTTATATTTATTATTATCTAATTTACTGATGGCTATTTATTAAGAACAGACAGTAATGTCACTTTGCCAAAGGGAACACTTTGCACTAGATTCACAAACTGCATTTTGTAGTACATAAAGTAGTACTATTCACATTCTACAAACTGCAATTCGAAAACCTACATATAGAGACCTCTCCCCCTGCCTCTGCTATCTTACATGTGTGGAGATCTCCAACAAGGTGGCAGAGATCCTTTCATAGTTGGTACACGTTTGGGAATATCTACTACTAATTGGAAGAGGTTTAAGAAAATTGAAGTAAGTGTACAGAAACGTAATATAAACACACATCCACAAAAGAGTAAAATCATTGCTCATCACAAACTACACTACTACAGTAAGTATAGTCTTAAAAGGGTCAAAGCTCGCTCAAATCTACTCCAGCCCAGCCTTGGATTACCCAAGCACCACACCTGGCTGCAACTCACTCCAATAGAAAATAATGAAGGCAGCGAAATAAAATAACACCAATAGTAAATAATATTGAATACAATTAATAATTTTAATATTTAGATTGTATAGGCACACAAACGCCCACAAATTACTCATAAAAAGTATATATAATTATTAATGAACTATTTTAATATTTTCAATAATATTAATACAATTGATTCAAAACAATTGAATTAAAATTCTATTCCAACATTTAAAATGTATTTCGATTATTAACTAAACCCAACTTTAAACAAATAGTTTTCATGAATCAAATTCATATATTTAAATTCATATATTTAAATACATTTATTATTAATACCCATTTTGTTTGATGGGTTAATTTACTGTATCATTTTATTTCATTAGTCGTTGTGCTGCTGGCCTTTTTACTGCCTTGTGTCATGCACACACTCTTGCACCATAGGTGTGTGCATGATGTCTAGAATAGGTCTTATAGAGGAATGTAATCTTTTCAGGTGAAAAAATACTATTTTAATACTTTTCAAACTATGTATGTATGCTGTACCTTACAACACACATTTAAAGTTTGGAGAAAAGAAATGTTTTCACCAACATTATGCCTGCCTCAAGGAAACATAGGGCCTGATTATGAGTCTGGCGGGGAACGGACAGCCAGACTGGTGGAGGGTCTTCTGACAGACCTTTTACCACTATGGCGGTATGGCCACCATTGCAGAATTGTCAGGGATCAGAAATCCTTGATGGTGGCGCAGTGGTCTTAAGGCCGCAATATGCTTGGCTGGACCGCCGCGGTCCCACCAAGCACATTTAAGAGTTTCTTTTCGACCACGGTTTTCATGGTGGTTCCTCCTACATGAAAACCATGACAGAAAAGGAACAAAGGGGGTCCTTCCAGGCCCCCTGTTTCCTCTGGGCCACAGGGTCCATGCATGTGCCCCCCTATGTGCATGCACCCTAGTACCTGCACCGGTCTATGCCATATAGGTACTGCTAGGTACTGACTTTGACACTCACGTAGGCACCACCAAGGAACACCAAAGAACTACCCGCCAGAGACTAAAAAAGTCTGAATCTGGCAGGCGCTGTGCATGGGGGTTTGTCGGTGCTGCGGCAGAGTGGTCCTGCACCGCCAAACCAGTAATCACGCCTTCAATTTTTTGATGCAAATTTCTGTGCACTAATGTTAACCCCTTCGCTGCGGCGGGAATTCTGCCGCAGCGCTAAGGGGGCTGGGGGGTCGAGCAGCGCTCGCATGCTCGTGTCGGAGCCGCTCCACCATGAGCTGCGGTTGAGCTGTGCTCGTGACGGAGCGGTTCCGTCACGAACGCGCCCGCTCAATAGAACGTGCCGCGCAGGCGCGAAATTCGCGCCGTGCAGGCGCGCGGAGAGGGCCATGACGGAACCGCTCCGTCATGAGCACAGCTCAACCGAGGCTCATGACGGAGCGGCTCCGTCATGAGCACAGAAGGGGTTAAGCGATAGGGATTTACATGAAACTCCATTGGTGGTTGCATGAGAACACCCATGCACCACCTACGAATTGCCCTAGAGACACAAAGTAACGCAAAGTTATGCATAATACAACTTTGACTTAGTGCGAATTTCAAAAAAATTTAGCTGGAAAATAAATCCAATACAGCACATTGTGCTAGTTTGCTTCACTTAACCAGGTACTCAATCTAGACCCTACTGCTTTACCACATGTAGTTAAATACTCGTCTATTTATGTGATGTGGAAAATGTCTCCCCCCCACAAGTTCATAAGAAAAGCATTACTGTTTTAATTTCCACTAATGGTTAAAAATATACAGGGCACAAGTAGTTTCCTAACTTTTCCTCATCAATTAGACAACTCCAAGAAAGCAACCGACCCTAGAAACAAGGTCCCTTTCAATATATGGGTCTTTAACTATTATTTAATTGTGTAAATGGCAGCCAAAACATGATCAGCACAAGTATGATCTCGCTATGATTTATATACAAATATAAAGAAACTTTAATTCATTAAAGCGTATCGCCTTTCATGATGACAAAAAGCAGTGCACAGGCGTTTCCGTATTTGGGTCACAGAGATTACTGAAAAACAATACATAACCAGTTATGGAGTCGGAGGGGGAAAAAGGCAACTTTAAATTATTTTACATTAGCAGCTTATGAAGCAGACGCGTTGATCAAAGCCGTACAGATCAAGTTAAATAGCAGTGGCAGCACAAGCCAAAACATTTTGAAATTAAGAAACAAAAAGAGAGCTGCGCATTCAAAGTAAAACAAAGGAGCGTTTTTTAAGTACCTCGTAACACCCCTACAGATGTACACCGTTTGGAAGGGCGTCACTTCCGGGATGGCACTGGAGCATGGGAAGCAGAGCGGTTTACCATGATAATGTATAGCATTTCTAAGTCAAGGTTGATATAACCACATGGCCCAGAATGCACTACTCTGTAAACGTAAAGAGTGAGAGTATAAAATGTGGAAATTGAAAAGGGACTAATGTAGAACACTGCCGTGATCAAGAACGTTTGTTCAAAACGCGTAGAAGTTTTGCGCTAGACCTGAAATAAACGAAAATAATTTACTGCCAAGAAGTGTGCCGCATGGTTTCTTGTTTCAGAATATATATATATATATATCCAACAAATCCAGTATTTACGAAAAGAATTCACACTGGTGCCGCGGCCTTGGTTCTTCAAACGCTTTTATTTATTTCTGCAACGGGTGCCCAACGCGTTTCGCTGTTTCAATCACAGCTTGTTCACGGGTTAAGTTTACACTGATGCAAATGTGTATTTAAAGTGGTAGAGACTAGTCCGCCTTTACTAATGAAAACAGTGAAAAGACTCCATTGCCTAAACTTTTAAATTAATCAGTTTAGATACGTAAGCATTATTCAACACACAATATAATAAATAATTATGCATTCTTGGAGTTAGTAATAACAGTGCAAAAATAGATGTCACAAAGTTTACTGCCCAAGTTGGCGTGGCTTGACTTTTTTTCTCTTTTCTTTCTCATTCTTCATGCCTTTGTATCGGTACATATTAGACAAAATGGAAAATGTTCAATTATACCGCCCAAGTGGGCTTTGGAAATTCATAATCCGCTGGGCATACCATGTACCTGTGTAGCATAATGTGCCCCTAAATACAATCAACTGAACATCATTCTGTTTTGCAAAAATGAAAATAAAAGTCCCGCTCAAGTGAGCATATACATAATTCATCTTCCGGATCTTCAAATCTGTCATACAGTTCATTCTGCAATGGAAACATATATTTTCTAATTAAGTGTCAGAGGAACTCTCTCTTAGTGAATATAAAAACAATCAGTTAAAAAACTATTCAAGAGACAAATTGACGCAAAGGTTCAGACAAATTAATTCATATTATTATCTCAGATGAATTGACAATTCCTCATCAAAGTTTAACCCTGCAGGTATCGTGGTATTAAACCTTATAATCATTTTGGATTCAAAGTTCCTCAACTCAATCATGCGATTTCCCCCTCTTTCCCTCTGGGGTACTGAATCTAACATACAGAATTTGAGGAGGTTTTGGTTTTGGTTGTGGGCTTCATGGAAATGGCTAGCAATCGGGTACTGTCTATCATTATTAGAGATTGCTCGTAGGTGTTCAAGAACTCGTAATTTGGCTTTCTTGATGGTACTTCCAATATAATAGAGGTCACAAGGACATCTCAATGCATACACTGCGAACTCAATGTCGCAGGAGAAATGTCTATTGATTTTGAACGCCGGTTTATCTTTCCTCAATTTGACTCTTTTGCACTTCTGACTATACTTGCATGCCTTGCACTTCATACAAGTAAAAAAACCTTCAATTAGATTTTTCTTTTTAATTTCTTTTATAGAGTTTGTCATCAAAGTGTCTTTGAGGGACTTGCATTGTCGGAAAGTGATAGATGGGTATAGTCCCACATACTCACTGAGATCATCATCTGTTCTTAAAACTTCCCAAAATGTATTTAAGCTTTTCCGTACCTCCCAGGCCTGGTTGTTGTACGTAGTTATAAACCTAAGCTTCTTGTCTGTTTCTTTCCTCTCTTTAGATTTATTCAACTGGCCATCCCTATTAAGATTCTTCATCTTCTCAACTGATGCTAGAATAGTCTCCTCTTTATAACCCCTTTCTCTAAATCTATTGCACATGATAGTCTCTTCTTTTATGTAGTCCTCAGCAGAGCTACAGTTGCATTTGGCTTGCAATAGTTCTCCAAAAGGAATACTTGCAACTAGATTTCTGGGGTGACAACTCTGAGAAAGTAACAGACTGTTACCAGCATTGTATTGAATTTTTGTCAATATACACTTCAAGATCCAAGAAAATAATTATATCCTTACTGGTCTCACTGGTAAACTGTAAGTTACAATCATTCCCATTGAGTATTCGGACAAATTCATCTGCTTTCTCCTGCTCACCTCTCCAAATACAAAAAATATCATCTATGTACCTTGCCCAGAGGACGACATGGTATGGTACAATTTGATGTTCCGGACCACCTGATCCTCCCACCACCCGAGGTAAAGACCTGCAATGCTGGGGGCGAAGCAGGTCCCCATTGCCGTCCCCTGGGTTTGTCTGGACATGGTTTTATCAAAGATGAAAAAATTATTCTTCAAGGAAAATAGTGATCATATCCAGTATCATTTCTGTGTGAACTAGAAATGATAATGATCTTTCTTTTAAGAAGTGTCTGCACGCATCCACTCCTGCATTCTGTGGAATGCTGGTGTATAGGCTACATACATCCAAGCTTAAGAGCAGGTAATCATCTTGCCAATCAATTCCACTGATCTTCTTTAAAAAATCCCCGTGTCTTTTATATAGGCCGGCAGGCTTTGCACATATGGTTGTAGAAAATAATCTACGTATTTTGATACATTTTCCAATGTGCTGCCTCTGGATGAAACTATTGGTCTACCGGGCGGTCTAGTGGCATTCTTGTGTATTTTGGGTAGGAGGTATAATACAGGAATTTTTGGATCTTTACAATATAAATACATGTATTCACTATGCTCTAATAATTCCTGTTCCCTCCAATGTCTCAGATTGTCATATACCATTCTGTTTTACTCCTCATACTCTGATTTACTTGCCTTACAGTATTTAGTTACATCATTCAATTGCTTAAGGTCTTCCTCAACATACATATGTAGGGGCCAAACCACCACATTGCCCCCCTTGTCCGCTTTTTTAATAACAAAATCTCTGTGTTCCTCCAGCGCAACAATGGCATCTCTTTGTGCTTTGGTTATATATATATATATATATATATATATATATATATATATATATATATATATATACTTTTTTTTTTTATTCGAAACCTTTATTGCATTGATGGACTTATATTTGAATGGACATATATCATATACATTCCTGTTGTACAATAGCACGGAACACACACCTGCACCCATGCAAGCTATTCTCATGTACAAAAAACAGTTAGAGTACAAGCAGCAGCTGCCAAGGTTCAACCAGAACCAAATCAAGCACAGAACAAAACAAAAGAGCTATACACAGACATCAACTGCAATGATGCACTGGTGTAGTGCAGGGAGCAGCAATGATAGAAACATAAAGTATACACTAAATACAGTTGTAGGTTAGGGAATTCATTACATCCTTCTCATTTCCTTGCACTTACTTTGCACTTCCCTTGTGCTTTCATTGTTAGTAAAACCGTAATGAAACTAGAACTACAGAGACCAGAATGCCTAGACGAAACATGCAAAAGCTGAATAAGAAGTAAAACGATTATTAAGAGTAGGAGCCAGTAGGAATACTTTGGATTAGTTAGGTGTAAAAGTAGCCATAAGGAGAAGTAAGCGAAAGACTAGGAGAAACTAAATAGGAGTAAGTAAAAATATATAAGGCTGAGTAAGAAGAAATAATAATAAATGTAAAGGGGAATAAGAGTAGGCGTAAGTAGGAGTAAGAGTAGCAGGATCAAGCATAAATGTAAGTGTAAGAATAAAAGTCGAATATTGAAAGAAAGAATCAAAGGATGGAGGGTGTAAGAGAATAAAGTAAAATAGATAATCAAAAGGGAATGAGAACAAGAATAAAAGGTTGAAAGGCAGAAAAAGAAAGTAAGAAAGAGTAAAGGAGCAATGGAAAACTAGGGAAAGAGAGAGTACCAATTTACAGGTCGATATATGAAATGCAGAGCAGCCTCAGGGGAAGTATCACTAGAGAACATGTAGGAAAACATTACAAACATTTCTATATTACACAGAATATAAAGATCTGCATCCACTGCAGGGGTGTTTGAGCATCTCTTTGTCAGAGGTTTTTTTATCTCCAAAAATGGCATTAGACTGTTAAAGCACACATACTTGTTTTTTCTCTTTATACATGCATACAAGATACCTGATTTGTTAACACATTCAGCTCTATGTATTGTTGCAAATCCCACATACAATATCTAATTCAGCTTAAAGTATAATGAAAAATGTGGAGATTCTAGTTTTTTTATACAACTTTGCTCATGCTTTTGCTGTTTTGCTAAAAAAAAAATGAGATCTAGAACGTTAACCAAGAACATGTGGCCTAGAATATCAGGAGTCTGGCAGATGTGTTTTTGACTCATAAATTGATTCTATGCAATCAGTCATATAATAAAGACCTATATCATCAAATTGTGACAGAATAACTTTTTGCGTTGCAATGTTATCAAATTGAAGATTATATGAAAAGTATTAAAGCTGTAGATTCTCAAATTCTGTACAAGCTAAGCAATACACTGCTGTAAGCCACTCCTCCCTTGACCCAACCAGTTAGCCGGGAAAATGCACAGAACACATTTGTCAGATTTGGTCAGCAATTTTTTTATAATGCACCCTAACCGCCTCTATTCTTTTTCGTGTAGTAACAAATCCACGATAAGGCTTGATCCCCGGCTTTTTCTTCTGGGTCTGCTGAGCATGGGTATAGCAGACATGTATAGCGTTTCAAGATGCTTGGGATGCCTACAAGTGATAAACTGGGTGCAGAACATTTGAGCAATTTGAAAACTAATAAAAGTGTAATGTCTGCTTAGGGTGCCTGTATTTTGATGACATTTATCAACATGGGTCAAATGGAACTATACTAGAAACATATTTTCAAAATTTATACATCCAAAAGTTCTGTCACTGGGTGCCACATCTTTCTCTCCCTGACATGCTGGCTTTTGCCATCCCTGGATTAAAGAAAGGAAGAGCCGTCATATTTAAAAGAAGGGAACTTATTCAATTTGAAGTCAAAGGGACACAAAACTATCTGGCAGCTGGTGGCAGAAAGACACTGCTGTGTCTGCAGCTCAGTAAGGTAACCCTTTGTATTTGGTTCCCTGAGTGGTGGCTCAGGTCACCCATCCAAAGAGCCACCCATGTTCATCAAAATGTGTAGGTATATAGATCAGTGACATGGGAACTATTTATTTACATTTTACTTTGGAATGAGGCCCTTTATTTAAAAACAAAGGTCCTGATTTAATTCTTGGTGGCAAGGATACTCCATCGCAACAACGACGGAGTATTCATACTGCCAAGAATGCGGGCGGACCTTGGTTTAATTGCAGCAGAGACTACTTTGTCCCTGCCATGATAAAAAATATCCGACAGACATGTTGGGTAAGCACTGTTGGAGGCATACCTGTAATTCTGCCCTCCTAGTTTAGATGGGTGGAATTAGAGGTAAGTATTCACTGGCAGTCACAAAACCCTGGTGGTTAGGGGCAGTAAAAAATCTAAAATAGTCCCCTCTGCATGGGAGAGGACTACCATGGTGAGTGGAGGATTTTCCTTTTTCTTATTAAAAAGAAAATCCAGCTTCGGGATTTTCTTTTTGACAATTAAAAAAAAACTGTTTTTTTTCAGGGCTCCGTTATGTTGATGGAGCCCTGCACCCAAACAGCGAAATACATTGACAGGAATCACCATGACGGCGGTTCCTAAAAATGCTTTGTAAATGGCCACTAGCTTGGCAATCATTTATAAATCTGGTGGGCAGTTCATTTCCCAGGGCAATTGCGTAATTTACTGAGTCGCCCAGGCGGGGCACCGGGTTGTCCGCCAGGTTATAAATCATGCTCCAATATATGAGTCAAGGGAAAAAGGTTCTGCTTTTTGTACCACCCTAGACTTGTAAGTAGTAGAATTTTATGAATGCATAATCTCATTATATCTATTTTTTTATTTCTAGAATACATTCTTTCTTTGTCACAGTCTAACGTTTTTGCAAGTACTTGTCAAACAGTCATATAGTTAGGAAACTGTCTCTTTCCAAAGCAATCTACTGTTGTGGCCAACAAAATTAAAAGAAAATGTGTTTGGTAAATTGAACTTAGAGGGCCAGATATAGGAAGGCAAATACCGGTCGGTAATGGCCGATTTCGGCCGTTATCGACCGGTATTTGAAGATGGAGATGTAGGGGCATGTTAAAATACAGAATCGGTAATTTTACTGAATCGGTCATTTTACCGATTCTGTAAAATACCGAATTGGTAAAATTACCGATTCTGTATTTTGACATGTAGGTAGCACTGCAATCAGTGCTACAGGGGTTTAAGAATTAGGGCCATATGTATCAAGCTATTTCCGCCTTTGCGAATGCTAAATACCTAAATGGTATGTATGAAACATTTTTGCATCAAAATAAGGAATCGCAAAAATTGCTATTCCTTATTTTGCGATTGCACTGAAGGAATCGCAAATTTTCCGATTCCTTAATTGCAATGTATCAAAGAAAAAAAATGCAAAAAATGCCATTTAGGAATCGCAAATTACCACCAACTTCTAGTTGGTGGTAAGTTGCGAATTCTTTTAATAATGCTTTTTTCAGACAAACTAAAGGTGCCTTATGACGCCCATACATGCCCTTAGGGCATGTATGTGCGCCATATGCCCCCAAATGTCTTTTTCAGGGGTGCAGCAGGGTGTTCTTGAGACACCCCTGCACCCTTGAAAAAATTCCTAATTTGCGATTAGCTAATTGCTAATCGCAAATTGCCCCTTCATTCCTATGGGCCTCCTGGCCCATAGAAATGAATGGATAATTTGCGATTAGCAATTTGCTAATCGCAAATTAGGAATGGTAAGGAATCGCTATAAAAAAGCGATTTTGTACATACATACCGTTTTGCGAATTCCAAATAGCTATTCCTTAAAATTCGCTATTTGGAATTCGCAAAACGGAACTATGATACATATGGCCCTTAGTTAGTTACCATCAACTAAAAGTTGGTGGTAAATAATGAAAACCCTGTAAAAAACATGTTTTTTGCTTTTCAAACAGTGCCATGTTGCAGACATACATGCCCTCGGGAATGTATGTCTGCAACATGTGCACCCATGCACAATTGAGGGGTGCAACAGAGTGTCAAAGTGACACCCTGCCACCCTTCAGTGTTTCCCCCAATTACCGAATCGGTATTTACCGATTTGGTAATTGACATTCATTCCTATGGACCTACATGCGCAAAGGAATGAATCGCAATTACCGAATCGGCAAATACCGATTCGGTAATTACCGAATCATACGGATTCGGTAATGAAATCGGTAAAATTACCTAAATCTCGATTGCCAGTTCTTAAAGACCGAATCGGTATGATTCGGTATTTAAGAATCGGTAATCTGGGATTAACCTACATCTGGCCCTTAATGTTTATACATACCAGATTATCAACTGAAAGGAATAACTGCATAATCATATTTTGTATAAGCATATTTAGTGTCAAATATAATAGGAGGAATCTATCAAGACCAGTAAATGTAACCAAAACTAAACAATACAGGCTTAGTCAGTTGGGCTGTATCACATAAAGGGAGCATTGCAAGTTCTCATTTAAGATACAGGGCTGCATCACAGAAAGTAAGCACCAGGAGCACTATGTTAATATTCAGGGGTCGTATCATATAAAAGGAGCACTCAAGGATGTATCATGGTGGGCATTTCTGAATGAAGCAAACTTTGCTCACTGTTTTCCGAGTCATCGTGTTTTAAAATAAAGTATTAACTCAGAGAAAAATCAGTTACATTAATTCATTTAATGCTCTGAAGGAGCCTAAAACAGCCCCTGGGCTCAGTGCTGCACCAGAAAAGCCCAACATTATACACCCCCTGGGAACACTCAATTGAGCATTTGCCACAGCTCTTGGCTGACAAGTGTTTTACTTAGTCGAAGAGATAGAAAAGCACTACTTTAACTACTTTAACTCCTTAGACAGTTGCACATGATGTTTTTCTCAGGCACTTTGACAGCACATGCTGATTTTTTCCAAAAGTGATGCATGATTTATTGATATACCTTAATTAAACAACTTAAATTAACACAGTAACATATACAAAGCAGCATTATAATAAAATTAAAACATAACAGAGCACATCACAATCAAACATTCAAAAAAGAGTGCAACTCAACAAAACAGTAAAATCGCACTACAATGATGAGACAGAATCCCTCAGCAGCACAGAAAACCACAGAATACATTGTCACCTCAACAAAATGCTGCACTGCAAATGTGCCCAAACGTTCTTGTCATACATTATAATCCCTAGAAACCTGTTTTTATAATATGCTAACAAAAGGTGCTTAAGCAAGCACAGCTTTAACTTACAACCAAAAACATTAAATACCACCAGCAAAAAATCTGTTACGATCCGACCCACAGCCTCTGCCACATTTTTGGCTAGATATTTTACCACCGCAGACAATGATAAATGGTTTGTTATCATCGGAACTTTAAATGCACATGCTGCTTTTGCTAGAACTGTAGTATCATTTGTTGACACTATGGGGCAGATTTATGTCAACTGGCGCATCCCGAGGGATGCGCCAGTTAACGTGCGCCACAGCTACGCCACCCATTGTGCGCCGCATTTATAATGCGGCGCACCATGGTGCAAAAACGGCACAGATGCGTGACGCATCTGTGCCGGAAATGTTGCGCATTGCTGGAGTTGCGTCGCAAGCGCGACGCAGCTCCAGCAAGGCTCGGGGGTGCCCCATTTACACAATGCTGCATCAAGACCTACGCCTGCTTCAAGCAGGCGCAGGGTTTTGACGCAGCATTGGCCAGAAAGTGACTGAGTGAAATCTCATAGATTTCACTCAGCCACTTTCACGAGGCGTTCCTGCGCAGGAACACCCCCCCTGCGCAGGAACGCCTCCTTATGGTGCAGGGCTTTACAACGTGACGCATCTCCTAGATGCGTCACATTGTAAATAGGGCGCATTGTTTGCGCCGCAGTTGCGTCAAATAAAGTGACGCAATTGCGGTGCAAGGGCATCATAAATCTGCCCCAGTGTATTTAGACAACAGAACACAGCAACACAAGGCAACACAACAGCACAATAAAAAAAGGCACTAAACAATCAAAAGAGAACTCAGCATATCAAGAATATTAAATCTATTGTTAGAAGTGCATCCAGGAATGTATTCCCATTGCTTCAAACCTGTTTTTTGCAATTTACACAGATCTTTAAACTGACCACTGTTCAATCTCAAATTCTCTCTGAGTTTTGTCTTTTAAGGCGAAGTTCTTAAAGGACAGTGATGGCTCCTCTGCAATTGCGGAGGATCGTCGCCCCACTGCCTGGCTCATAGCCAGCAAATGTAAAATAAAATAATGTTCTTGCATCGTTTTATTTTACATTTGCCGGCTCTGAAACACGGGGATTGGACAGGGAGTCTGCCCCAGGGGCTGCGAGGACCAGGTAGGAAGAGGAGAGGTGGCGCAACGAGATGTGACGCTGGGGGCTGCGGGTGGCACAAGGTATGTTTTTAAAAAAAAATTAAATATTGTATCTCCCCCACGCGACGCCACCCCCGCAACCCCACCCTCCCGACCACCCTAGGTTTATGGCGGCCGCCGCTGTTAAAGGGTTAGTAATGTTGACTGATTCACTGAAAAGTTCACAATGGGAATGGATAAAGGCCCAAACGACAGGAGCTAGAAATCCTAGGTGCTCTTAATTTATTTGTGTCAGCTTTGGACAGCTAGATAACCTGGCACGCTAATGCATCTTATCTGCAATTAATTAATTGAAATTGAAACCAGAAAATATGTTATTTGAGAATGGCATTGGTGAGCTAACAACCAAATAGCATTTTGAGTATATCCGCAACTCAGATGTTTTAGGGTATCCACAGAGGGTTCTAAATAGCCATTTCTTTAACTACCCAACACAAATTTCTGAATTGCAACTTCAATTTGGTTCTTTTTTATTCAAGTTCAGACATTTCTATAAAATGTTTCCCTTCTTGTGATGTAAGATGTAAGCTATGAGTATATAAAATTGAAAACATTGGATGCATCCAACTTTTAGAACAGTGGGTTTGCACTTTTGCAGACCTGCAACTCTATTGCATGAGTGGATTTATTTGAGCACTCAATATCTCACCACATTGATTCAAAAAATGTTTTTAGTAAACTTATTCATGGGTTTTTATGTTATGACCATGAGTGGTACTATTTATTTGCTTCTGTAAACCAGGGTTTATTCAACCTACTAAATCTACTTGAGCTGTTTATAACTACTGTTTGTACTCCACACCACATGTATTACTGAGTTGGTTTTACTTAACTTTACTAAATAATTTTGATCTGATCTGAACTAAACGAATGCAACCGATCCAAGATTGTTCAGGAAACAATTATTAACTGAGTAAATGTGATTAATAATGCTAAACATTGTTGACTGTACGCCACAATCACTTTCACTTTGTGCCACAGTTTTATTAAAGTGTACTAAAGTAGACATTTTGATTGCTAATAGATCATTTATTTTAGTAGAACTACTTTGCATTCCATTGGTAAGTTAATAGAATTTGTGCCATTTACCTTGCTGGCTGATGTACTGTGGATAAACAAGGCCTATTTTCAGACTGTTGCACAAAGTAAGATGATCTGCTGTTATTCACAGAAATATCTAAAAACCATTGAAAAATGTGGGCTCCAGATATGAAAATCAATTCCTCAGTTATCTGAGCATCCTAATATGATAGACAACTTGTGATGTAATATAGAGGCATTAGATAAGCACTGGGCAACTCCCTTCTAATCAATTCTGGAGGGAACTCTGTGGGTTGACGCACAAAGAAAAGAGTTTAAAATTTGGTCTAGATATGTGAGCTAGTGTAACTTTCTCTGGTCCGTGGATCCATGTTGTAACATCTTGATAACAGCAATCATTGGTCAAAATAAAAGGTGCCCTGTTTGCCTGCCCTTTACTTGCCTTACTCCTGCAAGTAGCATAATGTAAACAAGATACCATTCTGGACTTTACTACAGATAGAAATGGGGTCATGCAATTAATTAGGAAGAGCAAATCTTTAGTAGAATTTCAGTCTGATGTATGCATCTTGAGATCAAAGCAATAGTTTTGGAATAAAGTGTAGATATTTAGTCAATAATGAGCCCTCAGTTTTCAGTGTAAAGGTATAGTAGACGTTTCCTCATCATTCACATTTAAATTCAAAGAAAGGGACACCTAGGCTAAGAAAGAAAAGACACCAAAAAAGACATTCAAGTTAAGGATACATGAAAATCGTAAAGATAATTTGGAAATATGATAGGAGATGACAAGTGATATATATTTCCCTGCACCAAGAGGTACAATGGAGTACATATTTTTTAAAAATGTAAGATAATGTCAATGACATTTACATGGTTCATTAAATATTTAGGATAGTGCTCAAATGCTTGATAGTGTACACAGTCTCTAATGCGACCTAGGAGAAACAGCGGCACTGATCCTCCTCGACCTCTCACCAGCCATACAGACCGTATCTCATCACACCCGGATCAGAAGATTGCATCACATTGGTATCCAAGGAAACACCCTCAAGTGGATTGCCTCCTTTCTCACCAGAATAATGTAGAAGGTCCATCTACCTCCATTCACCTCCGAATTCAAGAATATAATCTGCGGTGTTCCTCAAGGATCTTCCCTCAGCCCTACCCTCTTCAACAACTACATGACAACCTTGGCCAATATCATAATATCCCAAGGACCAAACATCATATCCTATGCAGATGACATCTAGCTTATCCTCTCACAAGATCCCATCAAAACAAGAACCAATTTCCACAGGTGCATGATGAGCGTTGCTAACTGAATGAAGGACAACTGCCTGAAGCTCACACAGACAAAACGTAAGTGCTAATTTTCGGCAACAACACCATCCCTTGGAATGACTTCTGGTGGCCCTTGGAACTAGGATCATCACTAAGCTTGATGCCTGAAACCTCAGCATAATCCTGAACAGCAAACTGACTATGAAGTCTCAAATCAACACTGTCGACTCTGCCTGCTTGCGCACACTTCACATGTTACATTATGTCTTCAAAAGGCTCCCTGTGAACACCATGTGTACTATCACTCATGTCTTAATCATCAGCCAACTAGTCTATGGCAATGCACATTAAGCTGGGATCACCGCACACTCACTTTCTGCAGAGACTCCAGACCATACAGAAATCTGCTGCAGGCTAACCCTCTACCGCCCCAGACAGACCCAGATCACCCACCACCTCAGAATACTCCACTAGATCCCCACACTGAAGAGATGCCAATTCAAGCTGATAATCCATGCCTACAAAGCCTGGCACAAGCGAGGACTAGCATACATCAACCATCACCTGCAATTCTGCAACCCTACTAGACAACTCCTCTTGACCTCCTCTTACTAGCCCACACCCCCCATATCCACTGAAGCAACAGCAGAGGGAATTCCTACTCCAACCTCGCACAGAAAACTTGGAACAACCTCCCTCTACAGCTATGAACCTCCACCTTTCTACTGGAATTCGAGAGAGCACTCAAGAACTTGTTCGACTGCGTCACTTGAACCATCATGACTCTAAAGCACCTTGTGGGTGATTAGCCACACTATGTAAATTCACTTCATTGATTGATTGCTTCAACCATGGCCGCACTACAATTTTAGCCATGTGAATACCAAAAGGATTTGTGGTTTTCATGGATATTTATTCACATTCTCAGGCATTTCTGTTAACAAGACATTTTCTATTATCCAGGTGTGTGATAGTTCAGAGAGAGATGTAGGGAGCCCTGCACCAAGGAGATTTGGTTTATATGGCATCAAACAAGTAATTACATTTAGAAAATAGTTTAATTCAGGGAATATAGATAGACATCAGCCTGCATATACGATTTACTAAAGAGAAAGGTATACTCTACTATTCTGAAGTTTAGCAAAATGTCAGATTTAAACCAATCTTGGTCTGTCTCTGTAGTTTATGACGTTCCTACTGGAAGCGAATACTATAACTTGCACCCCCCCCCCCATGCACTGCTTTTATGATCTCACATATTGCATCACTGATGACATGTTACATGAAAACATGGATGACATCTCAATTACATTATTGATGAAATCAATCATTCAGTAAGAGTGACAGTGTCCTATAGGGTTTTGGGACTTAAAGTAGATCAATATGCAACACTTGTGGCTAATTTTCTTTTACCATTAACATAATAATGCATATAAACTTTAACTACAGGCTGGACACATAGCATATCTGTTAAGTCATCTGATTTGATGGACATTACCCACTTTTTACAATTTTTTCCCATGTTACAAACAAAATTATTCTAAAGACTATATTGGGGTAATCCGTTTTTAAAACATTGAACACCCTCCAAACAAAGTTTGTACTCTATTCAACCTAATGGGATTGCCCTCTTTAAAACTTCACATTACCCTAAATTTTAAGTGAAGCGGTTATAATTTATGCATTTTCCACTGAAAAGGCAACTTCTTCCAGGACCTATGGACAACCATTCATAGTTTGGTAAAATACACTACACCCATTCTTGAGATGGGTACAGTAACACACATTGTTATACCCATGATTAAACCCCAGTGTGAAATAAACCACCTCCAAGTGGGACACACCTACATTATTCAAAAATCTGAAATGCCTAAAAATCTTCTGAAAAGTTCTGAAAATAAACATACATACTTTTAATGGTCCTTATTGCAAAGAATTGGTCTATACCACTCTGTTACAAGTATTTAACAAGGGCATGTACCCTGATTTGTTCCAACAGTCTTTTGCTTTAAGCCACAGCATACTTCGAAACATAGCTCTGCAACCCATATTAGGTATGCTCAGCCTCTACCTTGTTGAACATGGAATACTACTTGCACCCAAAACTTTAGTGATTTTGGAAACAATGTGACATATACTTTCAAAGTACACAACCATAACTGGTTCCAGGGCTTACAATATTTGTATTCAATTCACCCACACATGTACAAACAGTAACTATATATACGCACACACACACACACATCTTCAAGGTATGTAGCTTTCGAGTTAAACAATTGAACTAGAGTAATACTTCAGTGTTCACACCATTTAGACCATGGTCTGTAATTTAATAGCTTTGTCCAGACACAAGAGGCTTTTGTCATTTTTAGGTCAAGCCTTACAGGGCGCTTTCTCTGCCTGCAAGATATGTTGTATTCACTATACAGAGTGTAATCCTGCCTGCTGCTTACCTTAGGTTGACTCCTGCGTCACTCTTCTTCATCGGTCATTACAGTCTCCTTATGCTGTAGGTGTTTATGTGTTCCTTTAAAGACTACTACTTTTATTTCCTGCTTATATTACACTGTGTGTGCCTGTTTCTAGCACTATGCACTATTTATTTGATCACCACAGCACCTGCTTCACTGGCCGCCGCACGCACACATTTTATGTACACCCGTGCCCGCTTCATATTCTAGCATGGTACCCGCTTTCATGTTTCTTTTTCCGCATATTTTTTGGCACCTTTTATTTTATCTCATGGTGCCCACTTTACAGGCAGCCACACGCATAACTTTGACATGGGTGCAGTGCTTCATGTTTCTGCACGGCGCACGCTTTCTTGTTTCTGCCTCTGCGTATGATGGTTTTCTCTCCTTCCTTTGTACCTCTGTCCGTTACTTCTACTCCCTCAGTCACCCTGTCAATTTTCATCTCGCTTAACCTACCCAAGTGTCTGTTTTTTCTCCCACCCTCCCATCTGCCTGCTCTCACGTGCAGCTGTGACATCCAAAGATCTTTACATCAACCCAGACATCTTACTCACAAATGCATTTACCCTGCCCCTGGCATCATTATCTTGAGGAAGTACTATCAATTTCCTTTCCACAATTTGGGTTGTTTTCTCCACTTCCTGTGCAGCAGCATGACTATTGGTCTCAAATATTTTGAGTACCATAAACCCAGAATGCCTCTCAAGGGATTTCCTACATGATGTTGTGCACTTTACTGTTGAAATGTCTAGTGTACGTTGTGCACAAGATATTACAGGGGTGAACAACAAGTGTGAATGCTTTATGTATTTAAATGGTGCTGTGATGCGCACACCAACATACGGGGGCAGACAACTGAGTCGCAAGTGCTTGGTTTTATAGGCGAACACCTGAAACTGCCTCCATTTGTTTAATGGTGCTTTGCCTTATCATGAAGACTACTGTATGGTGCTCAGCCCTTGACTCTGACCTCCTGTGATATGCCTGTGTTTTCCTGCTCATTAGAAGTAATCAGACTGAGTATGGACACCGATATTACCCTCCCCTCCTCCCACTCCCATCATGCAAAGGATCTTCAGTTTAGTGTAGGGGTTTGACTAGGACTTATATTCTTGTGTTGCAATTAATATTTGTATCGCACTAGGCACACACAATGAGGCATTGCATTGATTCTCTTATTTTGTGAATTAGTTTGTATTAAGACAAACATGTGGGAGCATTGCGAGGATCCCGGGGGCACTGGAAAGACACATGGTAGTGTTTTCCTGGTATGTGACAGCCAGAAAGAGGTCAAATGCCGTAGGAGACTCAGTGGTGGAAACGACGATGGATGTGCACCCAAAGTCAGAGGTTTGGGGAGACTCAAGGAGGGTGTTGAAGAACAAGGGTCCAGAAGACGGAGAAACTGCAAAGTCTGTTGGCGGGGATAAAGAACACCTGAGGGAGGACGCTATGGACACGGCCTCCATTACTCTAGTTCGGAGTGTGGCTCCAGGCACAAGCATACTGGGGCTGTGGCTTACGGTGTGTGGGGTTTTGGGTCTGTTGGATTTTCTTCTTGTCTTGGGATGGCACTGACCTTAATTTGAGGACACTGTTGTGTGGCAGATCTTCATGGGTCGAAGGTGTGTTTTGCTTTACACCTCAAAGGAGTATTTTGATGTGGTATATGTTTTTGTGATGAATATTTCTGAAGGGCTAATTCATTGAATTAGCCCTACGCATACCAGGCGGGTGTCATAGCCTGCAATCAAGTAGTACAGGATACAGTCTTACAGAGATTAACAGACACCATCGCTAATACTTGGGGTTTCACTAATTTTGAGAGAGTAGCTAGTACTGCATCTTGGCCTCCAGAATGATGGGGCCAATATATTGCCCCGCTGTTGTCAGGGGAATAACAGATGGTCTATTAGGCTTATAATCCTGCTGGTGTCACTCATACCCTGAGATAAAGAGAATCATTTTGGAATGTTTAAGTTATGATAGTGAATATTATTGGTCAAAGTTCCGTAGAGAAAAGTGGAAATCGCAGGATAATCCTAGGGCTTTATTCTATGGGGTTCAGGATTTGGGTAATCGTTAGTTGCAAACTATCTTGTCCTCAATAGAAGAGATTATGGATAAAGTATATTTGGAGCAATATCTGGATGCCTTTCCAAATCCCACCAGGGCTTGGATTAAACAACAACCAAATGTCACGGTCAGCATAGCCATAGATTTGTCTTGTGCTTATCATAGAGCTACGGATTTCCGTGCTCCTCAGACCCGAGTCCCTGACATACGGGTATCTCAACCACGACTGTCAACTCCTGTTTCACTGCGTTGAAGGTTTTCCTCACCAATGCTTATTCCTAAATCACTTTTGGATATTAGATCACCATCTCATTCTCCCCTTAGCAGAGGTGCGAACCAGGGACCCCAGTGTTATCAATGTGGGGAATGGTGTCATATAGCAAGAAACTGTCCTCAGAAAACTCCAATATCAGAATCAATGGAAGTAGGATATTCCCGGGATTGGGTACTATGGGCTGGTGATAGCTCTGAGAATTATCACATATGGATACAAGTTATTCAAGTTCCCACATATGTTTTGATTGATTCCGGTTGTCGTCATTCAGTGATAAATTCTGAGAGTAAAATCATAACAGTGATTTGCTTGGGAGCCTGTTGTAAAAACATGTGTTCATGGAGATAGTAAGCCCTATCTAGTGGTCTTGGTGGAGATTGATTGGAATGGACACAAGGAGAGCATACAAGTGAGGTGTATTCCCCAGTTAGTGGAGGAGTTGATTCTGGGAAGTCACTATAGGGAAATGCCTCTTCTGTTAACCAGTGTTATAAAAGGGAGAGAGGAAAAGTTGTGATTGGAGGAAGCTGTTTGCTATTTATAATCATGCACAGTCCTCTACAGGTTACAGTCATTTTGAAATAGTGTTTGGAGGGAAACCTCTGCCATTATTGGATATGTCTGAACAACGGGGGGGAGACGAGGAGATGAAGGGGTGGATCTTCTAGACTATACAGCAAACTTAAGACAAACAGTTACCACTTGGAGGGAGGAAATCTGACAGAATTTAGAGAAGGCGCAGGAAAAACAGAAAAAGAAGTTTGACCATAATATCAAACTTAGGGGACTGGTGGTTGGGTAGAAAATTCTGCTGCTTCTTCCATCCTCTGACAATAAATTGTTGGTAAAATGTCAGGGTCCCTACACTGTGATAGCCAAGTTTACCCCTGTAACATACAGTGGGAAAACTAGGGCAGATTTATCATAATAATCTGCTTGTGAAATGGGTAGATAGGCATGTGGCTGGAGGGAATGAAAATGCAGCTTTGTTGGTGACTAATTCGCATCCTCTTGAAATCTTTTTTCCTAGTAATAAAACGCCTGAGGATGAGAGAGCTGTTCCCTTGGATCTGAATCTTTCTTCCTTGCAGAAGGAGAAACTCAATGAGTTGATAGGGAGATATGGTGATGTATTTTCCAGTCATCCAGGGTGAACCCAATGGATACAACATGACATCAAGACCGAGGGTGCGAAGCTTGTTCGGCTTTGTCCCTATCGGATACTTGAAGCTAGAAGACAGGCAGTTGAAAAAGAAGTGGAAGGCATGTTAAGAGACCAAGTGATTGAACCTTCTAGTCATGCCTGGTGTTCCCCGGTAGTTTTAGTTCCATAGCTGAATGGGTTTATTCATTTTTTGTATTGATTTTGGACAGTTGAATGAGGTGTCTCAGTTTGAAACGTATCCAATGCCTAGAGTGAATGAGATGATTGAGAATCTAGGTACAGCACATTATATGACCATCTTGGATCTCACTAAAGGCTATTGGCAAATTCTGTTGATCCTTGTTGCATGGGAAAAAATGAATTTTCTACCCCTTCAGGGTTATATCAGTTTAAGTTTTCACCCTTTGGTTTGCATGGAGCACCAGCTACATTCCAATGCTTGATGGATTTGATTTTATGGGATCACCACGGATATTCAGCCGCTTATCTGGATGATATAGTGGTGTTTAGTCAAACATGGGAATACCATGTAGGCTATTTGGAGTCTGTTTTGAATATTTTAAGGAATGCTGGTTTAACTGCTAATCCTGAGAAAAGTCCCTTGGCCACAAATTCAATACGATATCTGGGTTATCATATACAGGATGGCATGATCTGCCCGTAAGTTGATAAAGTACACGTTATTAAAGTGTTACCCCATCCCCTGACTAAGAAAGATATTAGAGCATTTTTGGGATTGGTCAATTATTATCGGCGTTTTATTATCCACTTTTCAGAGTTGGCAGTTCCTCTAACTGATTTAATATCAAGACTTACCCTGCTCAGGTAAAGAAATGGTTGCCTTGTCATCAAAAGAGTTTTGAATGACTGAAGGATCTTTTGTGTGGAGAGCCGGTATTGGTCTGCTAAGACTTTGCCAGCAGTTGTCCTACAGACGGACACTTTTGATTTTGGTTTGGGTGCTGTTCTTTCACAACCAGACTAGTCTGGTTCATTTCACCCTGTGGTTTTTCTGAGTAGGAAGCTGTTGCCTTGGGAGTCTCATTATCCTACTATTGAGAAGGAATGTTTGGTTCTTGCTTTTTGCTATTGACTGATCATGCTCCTTTGAGTTGGTTAGCGAGACATAAGGATTTTAACGCTCATATTTTGCGTTGGTTCTTATCAATGCAACACTTCACCTTCCAGATTCAGCCTTTGCCGGTGAAATTGCAGGGTCCTGCTGATTTTCTTTCCACTGAACTGTGTCTTCATGGCCCGACTATCCATGCCTGGAAGTACTGTAGTAAGATGAACATGTGGGAGCACAGCAAGGACTTCTGGGGCACTGGAAAGACACATGCTAGTGTTTTCCTAGTATGTGACGCAGTTGTTCTTCTACACCCTTCCTTTGAGTGGCTTGATTCAGGGGAGGGCCGCTCTTTGGCAGTAAAGGAGGACTCGCGGTTTCATCAGAGATGACGGCAACAACTGGGAAGAGTTTGGAAGATGCCGGAGGAAACACGGTGGTGGAAACGATGACAGACATGGCACCCGAAGTTAGAGGTTTGGCGGGACTCAATGAGGGGTCTAAGAACGAGGGTCCAGAAGACAGAGAAACTACGGAGTCTGTTGGGTGAGATAAAGAACATCCGAGGGAGGACACTCTGGATGAGGTTGCCTTGACTCAGGTTTGGAGTCACTGCTACAGGTAAGTGTGTCTCACAGGCACACGCATATTGGGGCTGTGACTTACGGTGTGCAGAGCTTTGGGTCTGTGGGATCTTCTTCTTTAATGGGATGGCCCGGACCTTAATTTGAGGACACTGCTATGTGGCAGATCTTCACGGGGCGAGGATGTGTTTTGCTTACACTTCAAAGGAGTATATTGATCTGGCATGTGTTTTTGTGCAGAATGTTTCTGAAGGGCTAATTAATTCAATTAGCCCTACTCATACTAGGGCCTACCTGCGGTCATGTTACATATTTTCACTCCATCCTGGTACTTGTTTGGTGGAGAGTATAGAGAGGTAAAAAACATATTGTTAATGGCCCTGTGCTTTTGTTTTCCCAAGTGGGCTGGACTGAAGAAGGAGGACTGGAAGGAGATAAATTACAGATCTGGGACCTTTGAGGAGTGAAATATTTTATTTGATACTTGATTTACTTTATACAATTCTTTTGAGGAATAAAAGTAGAAATGACAAAGTAAATTGAGTGAGTCTTACATCTCTTGTCCTGTCACAAAGGTATGTTGCATCAAAAGGCTACCTGGTACATGTGTATTAAAATAACCTTTGTGGTTCTTGCTGTGGATCTTTTGGTCTACTGGCTGTCAATTAAAAGCAGTAACTTTAAATCACAACCAAAGACTTGCACTGGAGACTACTGCCTATCAATTAAAATGTTGTTCCTGTTTTCCTTTACTTCTTGCACTCTGCTTGCACTCATTTTTTATGCGTCCACTCCAAAACAAACACATGGGTAAAAGACATTGGGGCATATGTATCAAATACTCTACTTGCGATTCTCAAATAGCGATTTTTTGAGAATCGCTATTTGAGAGTAGCAAACGAGATGTGATTAAAATGTGCAAATAGTTAGCGATTCCTTGGCATTCCTTAACTACGATTCACAGATTGTGAATCGCAATTAAGGAATACATTCCCGTTCATTCCTATGGGCCAGGGGGCCCATCTGAATTATGGGAAGACATGCTCAATTTGCAATTCATAATTAGAGAATTGCAAATTGAGAATGCTTTCAAGGGTGCAAAGGTGTCATAAGGACACTCTGATGCACCCCTGAAATGAGCATGTGTGCGTATATTGCGCACATGCATGCCCTGATGGCATGTATGTGTGCCACATGGCACTTTGAAAAATGCCAAAAAGTTCACTTTTCAAAGAAATCACAAATTACCACCAACTAGAAGTTGGTGGTAATTTGCGATTTCTTAAGGAGAAATCGCACAACTCGGGTGCTTGTTGGTATCGCAATTTGCGATTCCTTAAATGCTTTCGCAAAATAGGGACCCGCAAATTCCCTATTATGCAATGCCCTTTTGGGATGATACATCCCAAAAGGTCTTTTTCCCATTTTGCAAACGGGAAAAGGGCATGATTCATATGCCCCAAAGTCATTCAAAACATCAATAGCTGTAGCAAATGCCAGACCTATTGCATTGCAAACGCTTGTACAGTTTTTAGCATTGGCACATGCACAGCCTATGCTTAGAGACTTTGTTGTGAAAAAGACACAATACTTTGTTACTTTCTATCTCGGCATGGATTAATCTTATGCTTAACATCTCTGCCAGAAAAACAAACATCTGATGTGAGCAGATTCAGAGTGTCAGTTGCGTTGTAGAGTGCCCCATATAAAGGAGCTGCTCTCCACCTAAACTTGTGAGTACCCAGAGTATCCGGCTTCCTGTGGCATTATTATGTGTATCAAGACAATACCCTTTCAGGGCAATTTTTGACCAATCATATGAGACAAAGGTCTTGTACCTAAGACCTTGGTTTTTATTGTGTAAAAATATATGACTTCATGAACTCAGAAAATAATGTCCCTAGGCCAATGCTCTTCCATCTTAAGCATTTGCTGAAACCATGTGTGCTAGAGAAAACCAATTAAACACCCCATTCACCAATGCCTTTCCCATAGGAACACAGCGAGAGAAAACTCTTCAGGCGTTATTCAGAGAGGATTTGTTCTGTGCCTTCAACAATCATCCTTTGTGAATGGGAAATAAGTAGCTAGCTAAGGGGACGCAAAGTGACGGCAAAAAAAGAGCTTGAGCTTTCAGCTTGCAACCAAATGACCTTCAGTTCCTGTTTAGAACCGCGAAGTACATAGCCTAAGGTATTTCATAGAGGAGTCGTTTAATACTATTTCCCCTGTTTACTTTGATGTAGATTCATAATAACATAAACGATACATAAGAGTACGTACAATGAAAATGACAAGAATTATTTTATCAATATAAAATATTTTCAAGAAGTGGGTGGGCGGGACCATATAATTGGTAATGATTCTTGACAAATTATACATTACACCGAACAATCAAATTAATTAAAGTTTTTGCGTGAACTGGTTAGCAGCTAAACTGCAAAGCGTTTGTAGAGACAATGGGCCTCATTTATGAAAAGTGACGCATCGCTGCGTGAAAAGAGCGATGCGTCACTTTTCACTGCGCACTCCTTGCGACATTCCTGATGCGTCATATTTAATGTATGACGCATCATGTCGCAAGGAGTTACAGATACGTCAGTATTTCTGACGTATCTCTAAGCGCAAAAGTGGCGCATTGCTGGAGTGTGTCACAAAAGTGACGCAACTCCAGCAATGCATCCTTTCACATGGGGAAAGCCCCATGTGAAAGGGCTTGCGTCAGTCTTACGCCTGCTGTGAGGCAGGCGCAAGATTTTGACGCAACAGCGTCCTAAAAGTGACGCAGTGAAATCTCATAGATTTCACTGCGTCACTATTACGAGGCTTTTTGCGGGGGAACGCCCCCTCTGCATACAGCGGCGCAAAACTGACGCAAGGCCTTCATAAATAAGGCCCAATGTTTTTATTAGTGCGCAGAAGGGATGCATGTTCCTTTTTTCAAGAATAACAATTGAAATTTGCAATTCTGTCAACATTTCAGCGAAAAGATTAGTTTTCCCAAAAAATTGTAAACTGCCTGTAAATGCTCACTTACAGAAGACACTTCTAGGAGATAGCTACATCTGGGTTGTAAACATTTTCAGAAGTACAAATTAGGATATTGTTCTGAACCCCTATAATTAAAACAGGCCAGCCAATATTTTTCAATTTCCAGGTAAAACATAAAGGACCCGATAAGTGAAAATAATTTCCCCTATGTGCTCAAGAGCAGTTTGGAGAAAATAAATGTGTTTGTCCGTTTATGATAATTTACAGAGATAGATTATTAATGGACATGGATGGATGTGTTTGCACGTATTTACTAAATAGATGCATCTGTAAAGCCTGCACTTCGGATAGTGGAAGTTGCACATTTAGTGCCCCCCTCAAGTACACTATTGTGCACTGAAATATCCACTTCATAGATCGCTGAATTGTAGCACAGAACATGCACTACTTTCCCTGACTTGGACACAGAAATGTACTATAATCCATTACTATGAATGGGCCTTGTCAATGCACTATGATGTGCAACATGGGTGCAATTGCAAGAATCTTCTAAATTACACAGTCACTTGTTATTACACCTATGTGGCTTACACGAGCTCATTCACAAAATAGACATTACAATATGAACAATAGATCTTGCTCATGAAACCCATGTTAATTATTTTTTACTAGGTAATTGCCATGCGTGTGCACGTAGATGGGCCTGCCTTCTTTTCATACATGTTCTCGTGTTTGAAGAAAACCTTTGAAAGAGGGTCACTGCACATGTACCCATCATTTAAATGTATTTATTTTACTTGATAAAAACAATTCATGTAAAGATGGCCCATGCAAGTTAAGGCCGATACAGATGTGGGGGATGGGGATTTAGAGGAAGGATGGGGGAGAGCAGCAAGGAGAGAATTTAACAAGTGCAGAGTTGTATCTACTCTGGGAGCACCATGACGTGTGCCACTGCAAGGCACAGTGGCATGTTCCTCAGCAGGACACTGGGTGTCCTCTTGAGTGGTGTTCCGTTGAGTCACTGTGCATTAGGTTTGAAATGGGCCAGGAGCACTGATTGTTGTGCCTAATGGATGTTACGAGATAACTGTGCGATGTACAGTTCAGGAGAGTAAGCTGATGGCTGATGTGCAATAGTGTAATTGGGTGAAATACAATGGATACATAAAGTGATGTGAAGAAGGTAAACGGAGTTGGACTGGGGCAAAAAATAGGCCTGGGTACAAAAATAAAAGTTGCCCACATTAGTGAACCAGATAGCTAAAAAAGTGGCCCACATTTAAAAATCAGCCCAGTTTTGAGCTTCTAAAGACACGCTCTATGGGAGACTACATGCATTTGAGATTGCTGCATGCAATACTTGTGATAATAGCAGGGAAGTAAGCAGTAAAACCTGACCCATCAGTTGGTAAAACTGGCCCACTAGCTGCTAAAAAAAAACAGCCCACACTAATCAGTCACACAAGCCCATTGGGCACAAAAAACAGCCCACACTAATCAGTCACACAAGCCCATTGGGCACTGCCTGATTGCACTGTAGTCCAGCCTGAAGTTGTAGGTAAAACAGGGTGATGTGTAGTTGAATATAAAGTGTGACATGTGGGTGGGCAAGTGGTGGTATCAGGAAAATCACAATTAATACAATGACTGGCGTGAATAGTTCATACATTGCAAATTATTTTCCTTGCACTCTGGCACTGGAACTATTTTTAGCAATACAAATGAAGGTCTACATTTACCAGAATACAAACACAACTAGAAGACTGGAAAAGTGATTCAATCCAAAACATGATAAGATTTTGAAGACAAACAAAGAGAAATGTATTTGTAGTGCCTTACAATTGGATTTTAAAAGAAAGAAAGAGAGAGAGAGAGAGTGTGTGTATGTGTGTATGTGTGTGTGTGTTCCCACGTGCACACATGATTGGAGTAAAGAAATGTTTTTAGTCCATTGCTTTTCCCCATCCAGACAAGTCCCAGTCATAAATTAATGTTGTAAAGTGTACTCATATTGCTAATCCTAAGAACAGACGGGCATATCATCAAGGGACGGCGATAAATAACGCAAAGCGTGCTTAGCTCTTTTTAATTTATTGCAGTCCATCTCTGGAATTTATCGACCTGGTAGCGCGTTATTAACAACGCGTTTCTCCAGGGTGGTAAAAATTCCAGCGATAGCGGAGAAATCAGCGTTTTGCAGGGAACATCGCTGATTTTCCAGTGATGTACCCTGCAAAACGCTGATACCCTTGCAGATAAGACCCTGTGGTCGTATCTGCATAATCCACCCCAATGTTAGGGATAGGTAAGTCTGCATTTTAGCAGACGTTAGTTTTTGGCAAAAACAGCGGTTTTCTCCAAAAACTAACATCTGCTTAAATGCTGGGGCAGCCTTGTTAATATCGCGATGTGCACATCAGCGATATTTGCAAGATTGTACTGCCCAGTGACGCCCATTTTGCATATCATTAGAGATGTAAAGCGAGGCGTCGGTTAAAAGGGTGCTAACATGCGCTAATGCGCTTGTAAATAAGGTTGAACGATTATCTCCGCTTTTTGGTCTTTTAAAGCCAAAAAAGCGTAGATAATGCCCTTGTTAATATGCCCTAGAATTTTTAAAATTACAATATTTCCATGCTGTCAGCCATTGTTTTCATTTACCTCATTGCTCATTAATGCCTGATCACTAAAAATGAAATACAACTCTTGGCAGGCATCCCAACTTTTTTCAGGAATTCCCTTAAGTGTTGAGAACACACAGTCATAAAATACTTACCAAATTATACTCAGAATAATCGTGCTCATCATGTGCATGCAGTGACTCTAGTGAAATACGTTATCACTGATAGGTTTTAAGCTGTTATAATTCAAGGAGAATTCAGCATGGGAATTCACAGTGGTACATGACCTGTCATTCAATTAGCCATGCTGAATTCTCTAATGTGTGCATGATCTTACATTCACTGTGTGTCTTCTGTGATCCCTCCATGGCTCTCTCGACCCTGTTTGTCTGTTCCTAAAGCCTAGGCTCAGGCTTGCTCCTTTCATTAATCTGCCTGCTTACTAACGACTTTCATTGCTGTCAATTTCTAGCAATGTTTACCCACATGTGGAAACATTAGGGTTTATATAAGGTTGGCCCTTTTACATTGATACATCAATTTGACCAACCATCCACGCAGAGTCCTCTCTTTCAGCTTGCTGTTCACTACCAAGTGACTGTCACAGTAGATTTGTCTGTGTTGTGGTGCTGGTGTGCTGATTGTGACTTGGCCTGCTAATAATTATCACTGTGGTTCGTGATGCATACTGAATTTAAGCAGACAATAAGTAAATTAGCAAATGAAATACAACCATTATGGAGACGAGTTTGATTATTATTATTAATGGTACAGTTGGCATTTTTATTAGTGACTGGCAACGGGCACTTTGTTAACAGTATGTTTCACTCAGCAAAAATGGGCCTGTGCACACGTAAATGATGTATATCGGGCAATTTCTCTGTGTCAGGGTTCAACAGGAAGAAATACAGTGTTATACAATAAATTGAACATGTAGAAGAACACTTTCGAGTATTGTTTGTTCTTCTTTTATTGCGTATGATTGCTCTGCCAACACGTGTTTTGTTCCGGGAATACCCCAAGACTTCTTCAGGGCTGTAATGATGTACAAGAAAACGTAGTCAGACACTTTGAACCTACAGGGTCATTGATGTGCTGTCAGTGGCGACCGGTGACAAGGTGAAAAAGCACTCTCCGTGACAAAATCCATGTTTTATTAGATCCATTTGATACACATATAATGGTGCTGGAGCTCTAGTGGTAATGGTGCATAGTGCCAAGAACTCATTGTATTGTGCCATTTGTGTCACACATTTGATATTGGTGCCTGTAACATACAGCCGTGAGTGCGGTCGTAGTTGAAAACACTATAAGAAGAAGAAAAAGTGGTAGGGAAGAGAAAGGGGGGGTGAGAGTGACAAAGTAAGGAGGAGGGAAAGAGAACTTCATGAGAGGAATGTGAGAAGGGAGGGGAAGATTCATGGGAGTTAGTGAGGCCAGGAATGGCTCCGGATTGGGGGAATCCAATACATGCTGTGGACTGGTTCCATGGGCAGGAGAATATCTGCCCTGTAAAGTGTTAACCCAGGCACACTCAAGTGCATGCCTACCTGAAAGGAACCACTTGGTTCAAGGAAGGTTGTAGAGCTACACCACCCATAGATACTCCAGGAACCAGGATACCTATACCAGGGAACCAAGGTGCATAGGGATACATTGGTGTCAGAACCACACATAGACACCAATGGGGGTTCGTGGAAGATTAGCAGCTACAGTGTCTTCTGGACCACAAGGCAAGTGGAACCAGGACATGGAATCCAGACAAGAAGAACCCGAAAGCAGTGGGGACAGAGTCCAAACCACCCGGTGGTACGCAGGAGGCACAGGAGCCTAATACCAGCCTTTGTTGGAGGTTCCTGCTGTAGCACAGTGAGGTTGAAGAAGCAGCATTGGAGCCCAGATGAGGATGCAGTAGCACAGGAGCCTTCCATGAGCTGCCCATTTCGGCCAACGAATTGCAGGAAGGTCAGTGGCAAGCAAGACCACCAACAAGCCCTGGCAAATGCAAACAACAGATTTAGGGTGAAGATTCTGTGTTGCAGACCAGCAAGGTATGTGGAACTAACCCAGCAATGGTAAATCAGGGCCAGCCCCCAGCACACAGAAGAGCCAGGAGGAATCAGTGGAGCCCCCTCAAGGACCCTCTGGCAGCAGGCACAGGGGGATACAAGGGAGCCTCAGCAGCACACAGGAGATGAAGGCCCACTATGCAAAGGATAGAGTCAGGAAAAACGTTCTTGGAGGTGTGCAGTGCTGAAGGCTGGAGTTTCTTGAGGCTTGAAGATATTTTATAAAGAGAGCAAATAAGCCTTGGCAACGGCAAATACACATTGGTGCAGAGTGAGGCGGTCAGGCCTCTAGAAAGCCATCAAACCACCATCTGTGTTGCAGATCTGGGTGATGTCCATGGGACAACAGGATCAGCAAACCAGTTGACATCGTAGAGGGGCCTAGGGAGGCAGGAAAGTGACTCCTTCACTTCAAGGTAGATTCTTTCTGGTTTGGATGCAGGCTGGGTCCTTGATGACTCTGAGGATGCACGGCCATGGAATTGCAGATCTTGAAGAAGCACAGAGACGAAGATGCAACTGGAATCTTTCCACCGAAACCAGGAATCTTCCCACCGAGAGCTGTTCCTCCTCACTCGAAGAACCACAGTGTTAAGAGAAAAGGTGACACAGAGTGATATGGTATCCTTGCAAGTTTAGCCCCCATCTGATAAAAAACAGAGGTTTCAAAAGGGTACTGAGAACATTCTCAAATGTCACACAGTAAATGGGTAAAATATTCATTCTTACAATTGCAAAGTCTGCAATTTGTGGTTGTTGTTGATCCATGTCTCTACCACTGGCGTAACGAAATTTGAGGGGGCCTCCCGGTAAGGTACATGGAGGCCCCCCCCCTTCGGGCTCAAACAGGAGCTCTCTGAGCATGTGCCTTGCTGAGGGGCCCCCTGGAACTAGGAGGCTCCCCGCACCGCGGGAGCTGCTGGGGCCTGTGTTACGCCCCTGGCCTCCACTGTGATTGGGAGAGCCAGGAATCTTGTGCATTCCATGCATAGTGATACTTTCAAGCAGTGTTGTAGACACTTAGGCCCCCAAAAGGATGGCGGGCGGATCGCCCCCACCAGGCCGGCGGTAGCCACCGCCAGCCTGACGGGGTGATCCGCCCGCCATCCATGCCAGAATGACCCCCCGCCATATTAGCATGGCTGGGGGGTCTGCAGTGGACAGAAAGACCATCCGCCGCTTGCGACCGGGGCGGAAAAGGGTTTATATGGTGGCAGTGTCTATCAGACACCGCCAGCCATATTTAAATGGGCATTTACCAGAAAGGTATGCAGAGTCTACTTTGGGGGCCCGTTGTGGGCCCCCAAGGACTCCGGGGGGGCTGGGTGTTGCACATGTGAGGTACCTATGCTACCCCCCTGCATTTCAAAGGACAACATGGCAGGCACTGCTCGGTGCCTGTCACGTCGTGCTTTAAAATGCACAACATGTATTTTTAACATTGCGGCGGGAGGTGCATTCAGCACCACCCGCTGCAATGTTAAAAATACAGGATGCTTCCGCCACTGTGGCGGGCTCATCCTAATTTCCCCCACGTGTCCCTTTCCACGATGGGATGGCGGGCGGGCAAAGTCCACCCCCCATCCTAAGCCTTAGTGTCTTAAGAGGGAAGGATGAGTTTAAACTAGTCCTGTTGTTGCAGTGTCGGTTTATCGGTTTACCTGGATCTTGATTTACCACTTTTTCCAATAATCGCTTATGGTCTTAGTATGACAGGTTACTGTCTTTTCTTGTGTCCGGATCAAGAGCTTGATCAGCATATGCCGAGTCTAGATATCTGATCAAGTTAGCTTGGTCATTAAAAATGTTCTGCAATCCTGCTTTCAATAATCCAGTTTTGGCGTGGAATGTCTGCAGATAGTACTTGAGGAATTGGGACTTACATACAAGATCTTGTTTTGCCAATCCAAATTCCAGATGTATCTGAGCATGTCTGATTTAACGAGGTAGCTGAAAAATCCTTTTATAGGCGACGGTTTGTAGTCTGTCCAGCATAGCATCCATTTTGGATGGAAAACCTTCTCAAATATACAAACATTTGGGAATTGATTTTGCCTTGATTAGTCTTATTATGGCCTCTGCATATGGACTATAACATTTTTTATTTTATTTGCAGAGAGCAAATATGTCATTTTGTGCTTTATTTTCCATAGATCATACATGTGTATGCTCGTTATCAGAGTCAGCAGGCCAAAATCCAAGATAATGGTATTCTTTAGTGCATGCTTTTCTTGATGGTGCCCATCCAGATGTTATTTGTTTTCTCTTTAAGCTTCCTAAAGACCATTAATTTTGTTTTTTTACATTTGCCGCCAACTTGCTGCTCTGATTATATTTGTCCAGCTTTTCCAGTGATCACTGTAGGCCTATTGTTGTTTCGTCCAGAATAATTTGATCACCCACATATTGTAAGATTTGGATTTTATGCGTGCCAGCCTAAACGGGGGAAATTACTTAACCTTTGCAATTTCAATCCCCAATTCCACTGTATAGAGAGTAAACAATAAAGCGGCTAATATGCAGTCTTATGTAATGCTTTTGTTTGTGTCATCTTTTTGAGATAACCTATCCCATTGGCCCAGTCCCACACAAACCCAAATGTCTGAATAAAGAGAGATTATTGCTTTTAGTAGGGTTGTGAATACCCCAGTCAGTTCTTACATAGGATTTGTCAGTTCTCTCCATCAAATGCTGCAGAGTAGTCCACAAAGCACATGAATATTGGTGGCTTCATCGAGCTGTTAATTCTGAGAGCATGATATGAGAGTGCGTTTACATTGTCTATAGTTGAAGCACTTTGCCAAAACCCTGTCTGGTAGTATGGTTTTAAGTTGACTTTTCCTGCCGAGACTTCTAGTTCCTCCAGTAGAATTCCTGCATAGGCTTTGGCCTCAACATCCAATAAGGCTATAAAGCGGTAGTTGGCTGGGTCTTTTGTGTCCCTTTTTTGTATGGGATGCAATATAGACCTGCGCCATGAATTGAGGACATCCGCATACATGTAGAATGTGTAGAATAAAGGTTTTAGGTGCTTGGACTAAAAGGCGGTATCAGAGTTAAATAGCCATTTTCACAAACTGACTGAAGGGCCTTTTTTGACCAATTTTGTATTAACGTGCTCCTTTATTTGAATCAAAGAGGAGCGTGACTCCAAAGGAGGTCTTAAATTTGCAGGGTTTGTTTTCTTTTGGTCTTTTATGTACTCCAACCATGTTTCCTGTAATATACAGTTACTTTGCCCGGACACGGTTTTTTAGTAGGCGGTTAAAGCAATGCTAAAATTGTGACTCATATCTGCACACTAATAATTTGTACAGTTTTAGCCATTCTCCTTCATAACATCTTTTCTTTGCCTCCCGGAGGCTCTTCCTCTATAATCTCCTTCTTTCAATTAGAAGAGATTTTGTGTTTTCAGTTCTTCAGTTCTTCTTTGAACCAAGGTTTTTCATTCGTGCTATCAGATAAGTGATTGCGTTTGACCAGAGGATTTTGACCCTTGCCAACAAGTGTCTTGTGAATGTAGGCAATTGTGTCTGACAAGCTCCTTGTTAGATCCTTAGATGTTCTGGAGCGTAACTGGATTAAAATTTCTTCTGAGTCAAGTTGCCTTCATTTAAGCTGCTCTGCTGCTAATTTACACCTTTTTATTCTATTAATCACTTTAGACTTTTCTTCACTATTGGAGTCACCGATTATTGGCAGACTTATTCCAACTTTGGGCCGGATTCTGAAGAGGTTTGGATTGCTTCCTGACTGAATGGGTTTGGGAATGGTTTCCAACCGAATAAGATTGATAGAGTTCAACCGACTGAGTACGAAGCATCCGGATGCTTCCAGATACAATTTGGTTGGGCTCCCATTGACTTCAATGGGAGCCTTTTTTTCTGACCGAATGCATAGGGTTCCATTGAAGAAAGGGGTGGCTGGTGAAAATCAGGCACCCTGTGGCGGGCACCCCCTGTAATCCCCTGCCACAATGTGCATGACTGGTAAGGGAAGACCCATGGGTACCCCCACAACCCGATTGGGAAGGCTCCAGGTGAAGGGGAACCACTTTGTGCCCCCAAAGTTTGATTCCGACTGCTGATTCGAGTCAGACTGAACTATTCGGAAAGGCAGTCCAAATCCAGCATTGTACTGGGTCGTTTGGAAACCTTTCTGAGTCGGTTGGAAAGACACATTCCTGATCCAATTTGGAAGGAGCAAATACCATTAGGAGGCCTTCTTACCGCATCAGAATCAGCCCTTTGTGTGTAATGTCAAAGGGCCCAATTCTGATGCGGTTTGGAACGCTCCCTGACTGAATGGGTTTGGGAATGGTTTCCCACTGAATCGGATCGGGAGAGTCCAACCTACCGAGTACGATGCATCTGGATGCTTCCAAATTTGATTTAGTTGGACTTCCATTGACTTCTATGGGAGCCTATCTTCCTAACCGCATCGTAATCGTGCCCTAGGTAGGAATGAATTCCTAACCGCATCGTAATCGAGCCTTCGGTTGGAAAGACACGTTCCTGATCTGATTTGGAGGAAGCAAACGCCATTAGGTGGCCTTCCTAACCGATTCAGAATTAGGCCCAAAGTGTGCTACTAAACGAAAGTGATTACTTTCACTTCGCTACTGGATTGCCAGATGCCAGCAATGCATGCTGACCTTATTGTATCAATATTCTCCAAAAAGAGAAAAATTCTTTCTGAATGCACTCTGTTTTTAGATGTACTCAAAATATTTAATATAAACGTGTTCTAAAAAAATCCAAAATGTTTCCCCTCTTTATGACTTACCTTTCTATCTCTCTCTTGCTTTCTGTTTTCTTTTTCCCTATTGATTTCCTTCACTGTTTTTTTCTGATTTCCTGTTAGTGTATACCATTTCTTTAGATCTCTGTTACTCTTACTATCTACCTCTATCAATTTCTCTATCTCTTTCTCACTATTCACTCTCTAGTTCTCATTGTCTTACTCTGTCTCTTCCTATTGCTACTTCATTCACATGCAAATTCAATTAACTTTGTTTTCATACAAAACAAATACTTGTGTCGAGAACTTTTATACATGAAATGCAACCACTGTCTCTAAACTCATGTTCAAATATATGTCCAAATTGCTTGGATAAATAAGCACTATACTCTGCTATATAGACTATGAATAAATACAAACTGTTTGGTACATTCTTTGGGAACTATCTGGCTTTTAAGACAGGCAAGATGGCTATGCAATTATGCCACACACATTTGAGTGCTATCAAAATATAGCTGCCCCACTTCAAGCTAGTTTGTGAAACAGTCAGAAATCTACTCCGATGGGGTTATTTCTTTGACTAAAGAAAAGTTCTGCCTTTTCAGGGATTCATAAAGAAGAACTTCAGAAAATCTATGACAGATGCATATTACCTGCCATACTCCAAAGTGCAAGATTTACACATGATGAATTTCCAACAGGTATAAAATTAAGCATGTTTGAAGGAAACCTATTTTCTACTGAGCTCAACCCCCTTCCACTGCACCATCTTTGCAAACGCCATAAGGCACTTTCTAAACCCTTGGAGTGGTGAGACATTTCGTGTTTTTTCAGTGGGGGAGACGTCCCACAAAATGGTTGTGAATATCTACGTAAATTGGTTTTCTTAATTTACACCTACTTTTACAGGGTGACTTCCCTGCAGGTCTCACTACTATAGCTAAACATGAAAATATGTTAATTCACCTATTCTGCTGGATTTCCTACTTACGTGAAAGGAAGTGACCCATCGAGCCGGGAGCCCTCAGAGCAATGGCTACACATAGAATGGACCCGATTCTTTGTTCTGGTGTGAGAATACATTTCGGATAGCATTTATTACAATAAAAAAGTATCACATTTACATTGCTCATCATAGAAACCATAGTATGTGCCAAACACATTAAAGTGCAAACAGGACATTTAACAGTTCTAAATCTGACTTGTCAATTTAGAAATAGTTAGTAGACTTAACATTGGCCTCTCATGCAGGTCTTTCCTACACTATAGAGTCCAGCACTTTGTTAAGACTAAGGATTAAGGATTAAGGAAAAGCACCAAGCTTCTGCACTGGGGAGCAAAGCCAATTGGGACTAAGAATTGTTAAGCATGCCAAAGCAACCCAGTAGAACCCTCTGAGAAATGTACTGGGGAATCTGGACCATAATGTGTTCCTCTGACACAAACCCATCTCCCCTATCTGCATGAGCGATAAGATAAAGTGTTGCCTGTACCTTTTGACACTAAGAACGCTCCAAACCCAACATCTACGGAAAGAGAACCATTTTGGTAATTTGATGGCAGATGCCAAGGAGTCTACCTTTATCCATGACAACCATGAGCCTACTCTTCTACGGACTGACAGTGGTATACTTACCATTTGGCAACCACCCCACATGAGACCAGGTGTTCAATGAGTCTAGGAACTTCTATGTGCCCAGCTGGGGTAGACGGATACCATCACTGTGGAAAAGCTGCTCTCTCCTCAGGTAGGCAAAGGGGATTGATTTCAGATGCCTCCTATTGAGGAGTATTGACAAATAGCTGTTTCAATGTTTCACTGAGTTATTCAAGCCTTTTACAGAACATTAATACTTCCAGACCTTCCTGGAGATACTATGAGAGCAAGCGATAATTGCCCTAGGGACTTTCTGAGCCAACCACAAAGTGTTTTCCAAGAAAAGTTCAAAAACTTCCCTTCTGCAATGATGAATATGCAATATGGAATTTGGAGAGGGGGAGCCAGTTAGAATGGAAAAAACGGAACTGGTCTGGCACACCAGTCACAGATAGAAAAACACTCCCAATGCTGACACCAGACAACAAGCGGGACCTGCCACCTTTCCCAGAACTATATGATCACTTACCAAGTTGGTCAGTTTTAGAAAAGAGAATGGAGATGGATACTGAGCCAGATGAAGACCCAAACTTAAGTCATATATGAAGTTGGTGACAGGTGCCTTAACCTTAACTGCTCCAGAAAATGTCAACTAAAAAGCTGCCTTCCAAAGTACTGCCTTGTATTAAAGGTGTTGATAGCCACAAGAAAATGTACCACCTTCACTAAATTGCCCACCTGGTGCCTTATGCTATTCAAGTCTCTTCCAACTCTCAAAATATGATCTGCATTGGCATAATCATGTGCCCCACAGCAAAAGAGACTAAAGCTGTGACAGGTCTCTTAGCATGGACAGCAGGTCTCCCGTCGTCCAACTGGTGCATCAGGAAAGTAAGACCCAGGAAAATAACGCTGCACCTATGGCCCCTCTTAGGAACCAAAATAGAGCTGAAATGTCCCCTCATGGACTTTTTGGGTCGGTGGAGCTAGAATGGCTGAGTTTCAGCAGTATTACGAACGATGTTTCCAAAGATGTTTGGATTTTTTCCACTGCCCTGGGAAAAATTGTCTAAAATACTTCATGTTAAAATGAGACAAAGCATCAACAGCATTATTCATTACACCAGACATGTGCATGAATGAAATGAAACTTGTATAGTGCATGGCTACCCTGAGGTCTCCCAGTGCTGTGAACGGATCAAGCGGGCCAGGAGCAGGTGCTAGAAAGGGATGCTAAAAACATGAGTTTTCAGAAAGTCATCAGGTTGGACTTCTTCCGCGGATGAAGGGGGGGGGAGTTCCAGGAGTTTGCGGCATTGAAGGAGAAAGAGCGCCCGCCCCATCTGGCTCACTGTATTCTATGTGTAACAGCACAGAATGTGAGGCTAGAGTGGAGGCTCCTTGCTGGGTGATAGGGTGTGACCATGGATTGGGAAATGGCCGGGCCATACTTCTAGAAAGTCTTGTGTGCAAAGCACATGGCTTTAAAGAGGATCCTAGCCCTAATGGGGAGCCAATGAAGTTTCCTTAAAGCAGGATTGGCAGATTGTCTGCAGGGAATCTGCAGAAGCATACGAGCAGCCCAATTTTGGATGATCTGGAGCTTATAGATGGTGGTTAGAGGGGCTCCCAGGTAAAGTGCATTTCCATAATCCAGGCAAGAGAGGATGAGGGCCTGAAGCAGAATTCTTCTTGCCTTAAATAGTATAAGGGGGAGGATCTTACGGAGCATCCTCAATAGGTCAAAACAGGAAGCTTCATCATTTTAAGCAGGATGTTACTCTTTAAGCAAATGAGAACGTTTTCTTTCAGTAGCCTCAGCATATTCTTACACTTAGCATGCTGCTGATTAGCTGACATCCACAACAAACATGCTATTATATAAAAAAAACACAGACTAATCACAGAAGCAATTCTTCATATTTGGAGAGTCAGGAGGTTGGAAAACATTCTACAAATTCTAATTTCTGGCCAAGCCTGACTCAACCCATTCACATGGCCAGGTTTGGGCACACAGCTGTGAACCTAGGATGCCCCTGAAAGCTACACTCTGTGCTGCATTGGTAAGGAAGCAAAGCTGTTAACTTGGTACCTTCAGAGCAGGCTACACCACTCTATGTCATTTAAGATGTCCACATAGGAAGACCATATAACTAAGTATTGCCTAATGTCTGCAGAAGCTTTAGTTATGTGGTGCTTTTCCATCAAGCATGCCATAACTCCTGTAATTGAAAACTTTGAAAAGGGAAGGCCCATAGGAATGATGCATAGAGTGAAATTCAGTTGGTCAACCATTACCTGTAGTTGATTTAGGGTAACTCTGCAGGCCCAAAAGCAGAGGCTGATGGACTCTTTGAAATCAGTCACCTATTCAGTTGACATGCAACACACACCCCTCAATGCAACCATCTCAATATCCAGGAAATTCAGTGTGGGCCAGTTCTCTTGTCTCCTTTTGAAGGTACTTTTAACATGGCATCAGGTTCATAAAAACTACCAATGATTCTTTATATTGCACCAATAAACCAGAAATTGATCAGGAAGTGTATCAGAAAACTCGTCCTGGACTCCCGTTTGAACACCCATTCAAGGAAATTATTTAACCGCTCATAGAATGTGCAAGACATGGAACAACCCAAGGGCATTTACCAAGAAAAATGAACCCCCAAATTGGAAATACAGGAGGTGGAAGTTCTCTGGGTGGACTGGCAAGAGCCTAAATGACAGACTCTATATCCGTACAATCATTGAGTCCTTTAATTAATGGGACTCTCGTTATGGGTTTTTTCATGTATCCCTCCTGCTCTGCATTGCCTACCTGAGTGGGGTACAACACTGCCGAACTGCAGCAAGATCAGGGATTGAAATGTCCACCACTCTTCCCTCCACTGCTCAGCTTACTCCATTGCAGTCTAAGAATCCATCCACTCACTCATCTTCGATGTTCATCCAGGTTGTTACCAACGTCCCTGTACTCACTGGCGTAACGAAATGTGAGTGGGCTTCCCTGCACGGTACTTAGGGGGGGGGGGCCCTCCGGGCTCAATCAGGAGCTCTCCCGGCCAGAGTTTAGTGTCGAGGGGACCCCTTGGAGCTAGGGGCCCACCCGCACCGCGTGGGCTGCGGGGCCTGTGTTGCGCCCCTGCCTGTACTCCTCCAGTCTCCTTCGCTCTCCTCATTTCCCGGCTTTCCTCCTTTTTCTGCACTCTCAGACCTGCTCCTGGAGAGTCCCTTCTCCTAATCCTTCCTTTCTTTTTTATTCTCCTCTCCCCTCCTCTTCATCTTTCCCCCAGTCTTTCTTCTTTTTCCTGTTTCTTCTTATGTTGTTGCCCTTTTTCTGTTTTCAAGTTCCACGCAAGGACTTCGGAGGGGTCAGCAGGTCGAGGGATCACCTGTACAGCTAAGTGAGACCTGCAATGCTGTCCTACCCTCACCCGGAAATGCACCTGCAGCTGTTGCCAAGATTACTCCCCCGCCATAGTAGCATGCTCCATATGCAGCAACCACTATGTTTGGGTGTACTTTAAGGGCCGTTCACCTTAGATTGTAAAATTTCAGCAGTGTCAAATTCATGTTAAAACTTTGCTCTCTTTGTGTTTTAGTACGGGAAAGTAAACATTTTTATGCATTTATTTTGTTTACATTTGTAGTGGGTGTATTTCTCTCACGGAGATTCTGAACTGTAAATTATCACTTTCATCATTGTTTAGTGAGGTAAGCCATCTGTGGGCTATAGGTTTAAATCTCTCTAATACAAACATATTCTTTAATCATTCTTGGTTAATCAAATGAAGTCTATTGTGCAATATTGGCACTTCTTATCTGCAATGCTATCAAAAAGGATATATTTAAATAACTTGTGTTAAAGCAGTTTATGTTTAATAGCATATATATTTCGAAGGGGACAGCTCCAGATGTGTAACTATGTAATATTGTTTGACTTGTTTCTGTTCTGCATTTTTATTCTGATCTCTAGCTTTACATGAAGAACCAAAAATAAAAGGTCATCCAAAAAGTGTCCAGTTTTCCTTTCCTCTGTAATATGCTTCTTCACACATTGCTGCATGATCCCCACCACCCCCTGCATGCCCCCCCGCCCCTGCACCCTGCTCTTACCTGCACCCGAGGGGTATATTTAAGGGCCGCCCCGGGTGTCAATAGTCTAGCTACGCCACCATGTGGTTACGGCACGTCAGGTAAATGAGACTTCGGGGCAGATTTACAATAACTGGGGCATCCCTGCATATCAGCAGGGATGCGCCAGTTATATTGCGTGAGGGTTGAAACCCCTTGCGCCACGATGGATGTGCCGCATTTACAATGCAGTGCACCGTGGCGCAAGGATAGTGAGATGTGTGACGCATCTGATGGCATAAAGGTGGTGCAGTGCTGGAGTTGTGATGCAAGCTCGACGCAACCCCAGCACTGCTCAGGGGTGCCCTATACTTGCTGTGCTGTGTCACTCCTTAGCCTGCTACAAGCAGGTGTAAGGTTTTGACGCAGCAGGGATGTAAAAGTGATTCAGTGAAATCTTGTAGATTTCACTGTGTATCTTTTATGGGGCTTTCTTGCGACGGAACGCCCACCCTACATACATTATACCTGACGCAGGTATAATGTAGCGCAGGGCTTTACAACATGACTCATATCACTAGATGATTCACGTTGTAAATATTTCACATAGTTCTGCATTATTTACGCCGCTGCTGCGTCACAAAAATGACGCAACTGCAGAGTAAAAGTGTCGCAAGGGGCTTGTAAATCTGCCCCTTAGGGTGAAAATACTCTCGCAGGAGCATGTCGAAATTTGAACGAATCAAACGCGAGTGGCTGTTTTTCGTGACACAGACGATTTTGCACTACTTTAGAGTGCAAAAAGTGTCCTCACTGCAAAAATGGACCGGATACGTATTTAAAGCCAAACGTTTAAGCAAAATGCCGAAGCGGCTATTTTATATAATGCAAATACGATTCGGTACATTTCGTGTAATTTTTTTCTAAGGAATTAACTTGAATTTTGCCCAGGCCTACTCTTAATCCCTACCAAAGCGTGGTTGGGCCTTTCGCTCCCTCAAGATCCATGTTACTTATTATCCCGGACCCGTTCCTCTCTCCTCCATAAACTGTAATTTTGGCACGCCTAGCTCCAGAGTACCAGCCTGTACCAGAAATCAAAACAAAACAGCCTCTGATCTTCTCGGCTTAGTTTGTTTACCTTCGATTTTGCCCTCTCTATTATACACCTATTAATTTACTACAAAGAGAACAGTGCACATATATAATGATAGTGCTTGTTCCAATAATGCAAAATGTTCTTGTGTTTACTGTTAAATATGTGATATTTGCTGAAATTAATTACCTGGCTTTATTCTGGTGAAGTGTTTTTTTAGTTTGCATCATTGAAAAATATTTGTCAGGACACAAACTATAAAATAGCAGAAAATGATATAAACAAAGATATATTTACAAGAATGTACATAATTGTTTTTTTATTTTGTGGTTATGGGGCTGTTGAAAGCATACACATCTAGCGAGATAAAGTTCTGCACAAAATTATTTATGTTAAACATTTTCATTTTAAGGTCTCACTGAAAAGCCCCTTAAACATGACTGCATCAAATGTAAAACGAACCAGGCTGTTTATTAAATGCAATGCTAAAAGATAATTTTGGTCTCACAACTGACACTATGGGCATGGATTAGAGTTTGGCACACTACACATTTCACGGATGTCCTGTCTAAACATCACGTTTGTGAAGGAGTACCTGCCACTAAACTCCAGGGTGCATATTATCAAGAATAAAATTATCGCCGCTTTGGAGGCAGAAAACTGCTGCCAATACGGCGATAATGGGCTTGATAATATGCTTTATGGTATTCCAATTGAAGCTCAGGTTAGATGTCCTTCACATCTAACATGGGCTTCAATTGGAATATTATCAAGCCTATTATCGCCGCTTTAGCAGCAGTTTTCTGCCGCTAAAGCGGCGATAATTTTAACTCTGTTTCTTGATAATATGCCCCATAGACTTTTATTGGAATTCCCCAGGGCATATTATCAAGCCCATTATCCCCGCTTTAGCTGCAGTTTTCTGCTGCTAAACCTGCGATCATTTTTAATGCCGTTCTTGATAATATGACCCTAAATTAGTATCTATGTGATCTCTTCTCTATTTGTATCAGTATGATGGGACCACCACCTAATGTTAGAGGTGGGCTAGCTACTGAAAGTTCGAACCTGGCTCTGGCTCAGCTCAGGATACTGTTGGAACCTACCTCAATCCCATAACAAACTGAGCTTTCATGTGTCTACTGTCTAGCTCCTTCCTCCTACCCAGGGTGTGGTGTTACAGCCAGAGCTGCCGAGCAGGTTCGAGTCTTAGCGTCAGCTCAACACATCACTAAGTACTGGCTCTATGAAGCTTCCAATTTGCGATTACCTGAGTGCAAATTTTAGCAATTAATGATTTATTCATAGCAAATCAGATTGTGCGTAAGTTAGCCATGTAAAATTAGCGACTCACAAATGCGTTGCTTCTTTATTTTGAAAATCACATTTAGCAAAATTCCAAAATTGCGAACGCAGTTGCAAATAGCTAAATGACTAGAAAAAATGATTAGGGGTTCTGCCCACCTCACCCTCCCGTACCTGAGCAGGAGACATCCAAGTATGAAAAAGTAGAGAGAGAAGGTACTGAAGGGATCAATCTATTTTTAATTATCAAACAAGAAATAATTAATTATCTTGTGATAAACAAATTAAATCAAAGAAGAAGATATCAAAGTTCGTATACACAAATATGGGCGGACAGCCAAAGAGGCACAACAGAACACAGTTTATATACAACACATCACATGTACATTATATACAAATATACAAAACATATACAATATAAAAGTTACTTATATGTACCCTCAGGACAAAAGAATATATACAAAAATGTATATACAAACCAATTTACATATGTACCTCCTCTAACAGTCTAGTGGAGTATACAACTACAAGGTAGTCCCACACGAAAGAGCACCAAGGGGTTAACACATATACCCAGCTTATATTTGCATAGGTGCATCAATGAGTAAATCTAATCTTTCTTCGATTTAAACAAGGGACTACGTTTAAAGCCAAATAGCTAAATGGTCACAAGCTTGAAAGATTGCTCCCTGGTTCATGGTGAGGACCCACAACCAGGAAGTGGTGGCAATCTCGAGCCTGGAAAGTAGCCAGTGTGAGATGGAGAACTACTGTCATTGGATATTGATAAGGGGACTCCAAGGAACAACTGCCAACAACAGCAATGCATAGCCAACACCTAGAGAAAGAGGCAGGCAGAAGAAAGTGAAAATTTACGTTTTTCAAAGTAGAACTGGGAATACTTATGGAGAAGTGCTGCAATAATCATAACCTGGTTTTGAGACTCTGCCAGAGGCACAAAAGCATGAAATCTGGCAGGAGATACAGCAGAAAATATATGCTGTAGGTGTGATAGAGCACTCTGTCGAAGAGATACGGAAGAGGTGGTATGGCCTCCAATCTCACTATAAAGAAAAGGTTGCAACACACCTAAGTGAGTTCTGGGCAACAGGGAGTGGCCCGTCTATTGTACCCCCACATACTGCACTTGAGGTAGTGCTTGAGACGACAGTGGAACCAGAGGCAGCTATTGGTTTTGCCAATATTTACACTTCCACACCGACATCATTGCAAAAGTAGGTGTGCATTTTTGTAATGTGAACATTTCTTAACTTAAAACTTCCTTCTACATGCAAATATAATGTAACCTCATACAGACATATTAGTACATGATATTTCTTTAGAAAATGCGCCCTTTACAGTGCATTATGGGACATGTTTTTAGAAGTAACTCACTGTACTCAGTGTCAGACTTTTATCCAAGAAATGACACCAACTAAATTGAAATATATTCCCCATGAAAATGGGGAATATATTTCAATTTTGTCGTGTTGGAGAGTGGGCCTACTACATCTCATAGCCACTCTAGAGTGCATTTTCCCCACAGTCACCATCAGTGGAGGATAATGATGCCATACAGCCACCTTCACCAATCCTGCACCCAGTTGTCAGTCCCCGACAGCAGTCTCACAGTGCGTGCTCATAGGCATTGTGATCCATCTCTTGGTGTAGTATAGTTCCTATATTCCCAATAGGCTCTGCGCATTGGAATAACATAAACAATAGTTTAGACGTAGGTCTGAAGTCGACTAGGTCTCTATTGATTATGTTAGACTTAATTGTGAATGCCAGCTAGCTCAGAGGTCACTAGAAACTTGCTCGAATAAACAAGAAGGGATTAGTTTCTGACAACCATATAACATGACAACTTTGCTCCCCAAGAATAAGGAGTATATCTCCAGAGTCGCGGAAACAATAGATGGCTATTTCACTCAGTTAATCGTGCATGCTTCGTTTCACCAGGGTTTTTGCAGAGAAATAGAGGGATGGGCATTTTCAATAAAAAGGTTATTTATTGAGCAGTCTTCTTTCTCATGCAAGAGAAGTGAATTGCTACAATCGTAATACTTGCCATGAAGTAAAGTGCATACAGAAAAAGGAGTATTAGGAAATAATACTGTAAAAGTATTTCTATGGTTTCTAAGCCATAAGATACTTAAAATAGATAAAATACATACAATGATAAATAATGACTAAAAGTACTCAACTGGTGCATCTAAAATACGTCTACCCCGGTGTACCTAACCTAACTCTAGTACAAGGGAAGAAGTAAGTGAGGTGTAGCTTGAGTTAAATAGTTTCTGCCAAGAATCTATCCAAGAGTTCTCTAAGGGTCTAATCAGCTCCGTACCTTGGTTATAGAATTTAAGGAGGTCTTGTATCTCTCTCTCAGGACTCGATCTCCCAGTAACCCGCAAGGAGCAGGGAAAAACTGGAGCTGGATTTCTTGGCAGGAGAAAAGACAGTGTCTCTCTCAGTGCGTCAGCGGGAGGGTCGGCTTCCTTCAGCCCTCGCATACAGCAGGGCGTCGGGCAAGTAGTTAGTCGATCTGCTCCAAAACCACTGTGTGTTTGCTAGGACAGATGCTGGCATATTTATAACTGGAAGGTGCAGAGTTTGACATAACGTCACTAAGAACTCAAAGTTCTTTACACGCTCCAGGAGTTCTGGGACAAATCAATACTGAAGCATGGGGAATTCCCGTACTGCTGAAGGCTGGCTGTCTTCAAAAACTCATTGTACTCTAGAAGCTTAGTGGAAGTAGCCTTGCCGTATTTGAACTGTATTGGCTGTGTCTAAATATGGTTATGATACTTATGCCTATATAAGGATATGATAAGTTATACCTATATAAGGGCATGAGTAGGGAAAATTACACTAGAGCCCTAGATACGTTACAACACCCACTCCATGGAGAATGTCCATCTTTACTGAATACTAAGCAGTTATAACATTTCGAAGCATGTGTTTACAATCCCATCCCAAAAATACATAAAATGCATTTGAAATGGTTTGTACACGAAAAATGAGTATTGTACTGTATGTTTTCTAAGCAGTGGTATCATTCAAAATAATGCATGTAGTTTTACATTTGAAATACTGGCTGAATGATTCACGAAATTACATTTATGAAATCGCTCTTAATACAGAAGAGAAGGTCGAGACCATTTCATCACAGATTTATATAATACTGTACCTGTGCTAGAGGCTAAGTTAAAATATTGTCTCTAGGTATCAAAAAATAGAAATCTTGTTCTCCAAGAATAGTTCTACATTAAGCAGATTACTATGTGCCAAGAAAAGGTAAATATTTTGGTATTTGAGAAAAAATATTTTCTTTGTAGTGAAAACTAGTTCCAAAATTTTTAGAAGTTTTGTTTATCAAAACTAAAGGCCGAAATCAAAGTTCAGGGAACGCTGTGTGCTTGTTTCTCAAGAGTTATTCTCGTTGTTAGGAGAAAACATTAACTCAGATAGGCTGGCAAAGCATTTGCCTACCACAGTAGGTGAAAGTTGGGCCATTTCCGAAAAAGTAGAAATAGTGCATATGTGAGATGCATTAACGTCAGCGTTATCTGGATCAGCAATGTTCACAGAAGGTTGTACATGTGTGCCGCTTTCATCTCGTACCTCACCGCCACCTAGTCGTAATGGTGAGATCTCAACGAATGCCGTCATCAGAATTGGTAGCGCTCGGGACAACACGTTGCATGAATCATTACCGAACCATATGTATCAAGCCTTTTGCGATTCATTAAGGCCGAAATTCACAGAATTTCGGCCTTAGCGAATCGCAAACGGCCTTTTTACCGATATTGGAATGTATGAAAAATTAGCAAAATAAGGAATCGCAAAAAATTGTGATTCCTTATTTTTCTTAAGCATTTAAGGAATCGCAATTTTGCGATTACTTAAATGCTATGTATGAAGCTTTTTAGAATTGCGATTTCAGATTTAGAAATCACAAATTACCACCAACTTGTAGTTGGTGGTAATTTGCGATTTCTTGTAAATATGCACAATTGTGCATTTGTGAGGGTGGCATATGATGCACATATATGCCCATTGGGCATGTATGTGCGCCATATGCACACACATGTAATTTACAGGGGTGCAGCAGGGTGTTCTTGAGACACCCCTGCACCCTTGAAATAATTCTCAAATTGCAATTAGCAAATTGCGAATTCACAAATTGAGAATTATTTCACAGTCATTGCTATGGGCCTCCTGGCCCATAGAAATGAATGGGAAATTATTCCTTATTTGCGAATTCGCAAATTGTGAATTCGCAAATAAGGAATAATTGGAAATCGCTAAAAAATACCGATTTTGTACATACATACCATTTAGAGATTTCTAAATAGCGATTCCTTAAAATTCGCTATTTAGAAATCGCAAATGGTGATGATGATACATATGGCCCCACGCAAAGTATCGACATCCATAGGTACTGCTGATGGAAGTGAGAGACAGATGTCTAACACGCATTCTTCACGCATTCTTCTCCGCAGAGCAGGCATCGTAGAACAGGTAAGATGCAATCTTGCCAGATTGGTCTGAATGATAGAAACCATGTGGTACTCAGATCTCTTAGACGAGCCAAGCCGAGGACCTTTGTTATCCTATTTCGGTACCGCAGTGCCTGGATCGCTTGTTCCATGGTAACCTGGGTATCGCTGGTGACTAGACTTGCCTTATCAGAGCAGAAGGAACAAAAATAGAATTCCTGCTACGAGTCCCAAAATGAGAGGCAGACCGCTGAACACAGAGTGCACGAAATTTGGAAAAATGCTCAGGACTGCTTCAAAGGGTGCTAATAGTCCCAAAACAAGTGTCTTAAATGCATGTGCGATGCCACTGGTATCTGACATGTTTAAAATTTGACCTAAAATTTCTACGAAATGTGCGGGGCAGTTTGTTGATAATAATGTATGTATCTCTGCTGAGGTCCTTGCAACTTGCAGATCATACGTTTCTCTAGACGAGGTCAAAGGCACAGTTTTTTGTAAAAGAATGGCTTTCATTCTGCTTAAGGTATCAATTTGAATAGAAGAGATGTTCAGTGAAGGACAAATTGTTGCCTCCTTGTCTGGCTTGCTTTTTGGATACAATACTTGCATACAACAAGTGACCCTGGATGTAACACTAACGAGATAGGGCGTTCCTGGCAACATGCCACAACAGCTGTGGTCACTTAACATAACGTAGCTGTTGTTGGAAAGCTGCCTGAAAACAGGTTCTATTTGTGTTGCTGGAGTGCCGTGCAAATGGCAAGAAAGATGATTAGATGAACCCTCACAGGCTCCATGTAAATTAATTTCTTGACACAGAAGTGTACCACTTAGTGACTTTTAACAATTTTTTCCACTAAGAAATACCTCTTTGTTACCCCCACTCCAACATCTATGTGTGTAAGGTGAATTCCAGGTCGACTTGATGTTACCCAACCTTTCATACAGGCCCGCTGGTATATGCTGTAGGCAGTATTGAAACTGGAATCTCGTTATTGGTATTGTTATGGTACCATGTATTATCCATTCAATGACAGGTTTCTAGGAAACTGTTAATGGTAATCTTTCTAGTTTTTCAATGCTCAGCACCGTATAGTCTGCTCCTTTTTGTGCCAAAGAGATTTGTTTATCTGTAAGGTTAAAGCTAGAAAATAATTACGTTGTGTTGCACGTAGCCTGAACGCAGATTTTGTAATGTTATGTTAATTTCGCTTTATATAGCGCCAAATCACCGACCGGTCTCTTAGCGCTTGCTTTGGGAACCTGTCCTGGCTTTCCCTGCGAGATAACCCCTACTGGGCATCCCCAAGGTGAAGACCAGGCATCCCATCGCGGTGGGGCCATAGTGGAGATTAAGCAAGCTATTGCCCAGAGTTGCAGAGTGTGATCCCATGATTCGAGTAGGCACGAGGCGAGAATTATCGAGTCTGTGGACATTTTGAGCTCAAGACCCTGCTGCGTCGGGAATTGAACCCTGGTCCCGGGTCTGACCTCTGCATCAGGGTCTGCCTCCTCTAACCATTGAGCCACACTTCTCCACCAGCCTAACTGTTCAATAGAATGTAATTTGGACTGACCATGTTGTAACATTAGCATATCCTGTTCTATTATATCAATAGCAGATGATACAATGCTGTCCACAGAATAAATTCTGGAGGACAGAGTCGTTAACACATTGTCCACTACAGACAGTGATTTTTCCAAATTAATACAATCAATTTCTCGTATTTTTTCTGCAGTTTCAATTTGCGTTACTTTCCAAGCTTCGTTGTAAGCAGCATACATACCGGTGAATATGAAACGTTTTTGACGCTGTTTGTGAGGTCCCAATAAGAAATCTCACAAGTCAGCACCTACTTTAAGTAATGTCAAGTGTTGCTTAATTTCAGGTAGTGTGGATTTCTGTAGCCACTCGAGGCATAGTTTTCCTACACTATATGTTGTTATTATCCCTGGATATTGTCCCTGGAAATATCTTGGGTCTGGCCTGTTCTGTTTGAACCCCTGTGTTTTGTCCAGGAATCTATCTTGACAGTTATTAGTGTCTGTGGGCCAGATCAACCATTTTTTCCAATCAGGATTAGTTCTGTTTTGGTGTAAAATATGGGACACGTCTAACCCCTCATCTGTAGTGCTATTTCTATCAGGCATAGGCTTTGGTATAGACGGGTTGTTTAAATCTTTTATCTTGGCTAGGCCAAGACAGGTTGTTTGTTGAATGGTGTCATTAGGAACATTATTTGTTCTGGGATCATGCAGGCTCTGAATAATAATTCTAATCCCTGTACTTGCCAATCTTTTGAACCCCAGATTGTTTTTGTTTCAATGTTATCTTTCCAGAATTCAAAACGAAATGTCGACAGTTTCATTAAAATTTTGCAGAATAAATCTGTTTTGTATTGGTTAACATTTTTGTCATTCCTGTTTTATTTACATTTTTTAAATAAAACGTTTCTGGATCTGTGATATTAAACCCTGAGAAGTATGGAAATTTCTCATAAAATGTTTTCAAGCTGCGTTTTAGCGTTGTTGGACAATGTTCCCATTGATTATAAGTTAAAACATTTCTAGGTTTTGCAGATTTATACCCAAAATGATTAAAGCAATACATTTCTTCATAATCAGATGAACCTTCTAAATAATCATGATCTGTAAATGCTGCTGACATTTCTAAATCAGACATCATATTATTAATAGACTCAAAGTCCCAATCATCAGAGAAACTGCTCGGTGAGACAAAGTCACTTAATGAAACCTTGAACTGATGTGGATATTTCAAGAGTTCAACTGGGCCATAGATGTCGTAATCAGTAGCGTCCCATGCTACACCACCAGGTATAGGAATGGCTGTGATGTTTACTGATGACAGGTCTCTTTTTTCAACATGAGATGACTTGTGAGGCTTTAGGACCAAGTTGATGTTCTGGCTTGCTGTGTTCATTGTACTGTATTTTCCATCAATCCTTCTTCCCAAGCTTAAAACCAAAATGAGCCAGAGTAGGAGGAAAAGTACTCCTAACACAATCCACAATTAAATTCATGGTGAAATCAGATATATTTCTCCAAGCTGATGAAAGAGTTCTGTTATTTTCCCTTTGAGTGTTTTGTTTGCTGGCTTTTCTTCATGTTCACTAGGATCTTCAGAAAAGTCATCGAAATTGATGAAATAGCCAGAGGCAGTTCTGTCAATTGATGGAATAGCATCAGGATTGTTATTAATCTTTTTTGTTGCTTCTTCCTTTGTCATTTCAGTATAGTCAGAGGCTACATCATTGTTGACAGGTGTTTCTTGATGAACTGTTGCAATTTGGGTTTCAACAGGCACAAGTTTGATGGCTTTGTTGCATAGTCTTTTTTATTCACTGCGGGTTTATCAAATGTGATTAGTCTTTCAGTTTGAACCTCTTGAATTGTAGCAAGGTTTGGTCTTCTGCTACATCTTGGGAGTCCACTGGGCCTACTACTTATTATTGGCTACATCGTTGTGGTTTTGTCAGGTCGATTGATACAACTCTGATCTCCTTTTTACCAGCAAGGGGCAGTAGTACTACTGATCTTGTTCCGTTGATTGCTAAGACAGGTACTGCTTTTCTGTAAGAAGGCCCAAATTCCTTCTTCACCGCGCTCTTTTCTCTGACCAGATCCCCAATCTTTGGAATCCAGACAGGTCTTGCTGGGACAGGTGTTTTTTCTTCAGTGGCCATTGGCTTTAGCTTTGTGTTACTCAGACTTCTTCTTGTTTCATTTAAGTCCTGTAAAACAGCCAAATGATCTTTGATATCAAAGGTTTTTTGTTCCACCACAGAAGTTTGACTATCAAGGTCTTCGATTATCATTCTAGTATCAAACAAAGGTTCATACGGAGTGCTTCTACCCAGAGAATTTCTTGGCATATTATTTAGACTACGTTGGACACTTATTAGATGTTTGACCCACCCATCACCCGAACCTAATACCCTTGCTGTTATAGATTGCTGTATGTCACGGTTTTTTCTTTCCACTATCGCAATACCCTCAGGATGGAAGGGACTAGAGTACCGCAATGCAACGCCCAAGCTGGCCATGGCCTCCTTGTAAGCCCGAGAACTAAACGCAGGACCCTGGTCAGAATGTAGAGTGCAGATTGCGTAGGTGCTGACAAAGGCTCGCAAATCTTTTATACCAGTTCTGGCGTCAGCCGAGCGCTGGGGCCACATCCAAATGAATCTTGTCCTAGTAGTTGTGGGGTCGCATTCGTCCGTAGGGACGCCTGCATATAGACAGTCTAATGCTATGTAACAGAGGTGTCTGGGCTGGACTGACTGTGCTATTGCCAGTCCCCTGGTCCGGTTCATGACTGTGATCTCTGTTGCAGTTCTGGCTATTAATTGCAAAGTTGTAAATTTACACGCTCATTCCCGGCCACCACTACTTCGTTGTAATTCTATTAGGGAAGTTAAAATCCCTTGGTGCCTCAGACCCTCTCCCATGTGCCAAGTAAGCCCTCAGTTTCCTGTTTGGAATTACTCTGACCCCCACTCCAGGGATTTGAGCAAAAGGAACGGAGTTTGCATCAATTATGTATGTATTTCCAAGTGGATAGTTTAGAGGTAACGCCACATAATTGCCTTCCATTGAGGCTTTTACTGCTAGTAGCATTTCACTGTCTATTCTTTTTTTAGAATACTTAATTGTAGCTATGGAAGCCGTGTGGACAGCTGCCTTTTCGGCTTTATCAGCCAATGAATTCCCTGCAACGTGAACGCCATTACGTTGATGACTCAGTGTTTGGATCACGTGAGTTCTTTCGTAGTTCTTTCTGTAAAAGAACTACTTGTTCCCATAGCTTTTTATGCTTGATTTTGCCACCTTTTGCATCTTTGAAACCGTTTTGAACCCAGTTCTGCAAGTATTCATTGTAGACTGGACGCATTAATACGAATCGCACACTATGAGTGTGGGGAATTCGCGATCAGCATTTTCAAGCGCCATCTTTATTGCCTGTAGTTCAGCTCGCTGAGCTGTACATTTTCTGAGTGATTGAGTTTTAGTGACCATTGGTCTGAATTTACCTATGCGCCAGCGACCTTTTACAATCGCACATGCCGCATTGCATACTTGTTTTTCCACAATCTAATGTTGTGCAGATCTGTCTGTGTAAATTACGCAGACGTACTGTTCGAGAGGCAGAATTTCGGTAGGCAGAGGAAATTCGTGTTCATATTCTAGATATTCTAGTTTTTTCATATTGAGCTCAAAAGCGTGTTCAACGTATGTTGCAGCAAGAGAATTAACCCATTGTATCCATCTTGGATGTAAGGCTTTAGCATTTGGAATGCTCGCTCTTGTCACTGCCTCTAAGGCAGTTACAGGTGTAACAACTGATATGCGTTTTCCCTGTGTGAGGGCTCTTTCTTTTGCTATAGCAGTTTGAACCACTGTCAGAATTTTCTCAGTTGAAGTGAATTTTATTTCGGCTTGTGTGTACAAGTGTGATTTGTAAGCTATTGGTATCGTTTCATCTTCGTTATAGGTCAGGTTCGTGAATCCGCATCTTCCTGGGATGACTAGAATTACAAGGTTGTGTACATTTACGTGTGTTTGTAGCTTTGTTTTTGCTAGCATGTCTGTTTGTACTGAACGTAAAATTTCTGTGTGTGTTTGAGTCCAATTAGTTTGTTTGAAATCAGGTTTTATTAATTCGTAGAGAAGTTTAACCCTCTCTGCGTAATTCAGAACGTTCTTCCAAAATTCAGGAAACCTAGAATTGATTGTACATTTTTCAGCGTTTTTGGTGCTTGGAGCAGCGCACATTTCTCTAAGAAATTGGCTGCCAGGCTTTTCCTTTTACTTGATAACTCATATCCTAGAAATAGGACAGTGAGGTGGGCAATTCGCGATTTTTTAAAGTTCAATTTGTACCCTTCAGATGCGAACCCAAGTATAATGGTGTTCACTCTTTTCAAGTGCCTGTCCAAATCATCGTCTGTTAGGTAGATGTCATCGACATAAATAATGCCTCATCATCATACATTTGTAGTAACTCTGTTACTCACGCTGAAAATAATCCAGGGCTATTCTTGAATCCCTGGGGGAGACGCCAAAATTGCCCTGGGCCCCCGTACTTGAGAAAGCGGTCAAATACCTGCTTTCTGTTGCAATGTTTTGACAGAAGAAACCATTTGAAATATCTAATGTTGTTTTATATGTTTTGCGCACAATGGTATTCATCAGTGCTGCACTGTGTGAATTTTGTACTGCAAATGTTTTGCAACAAGAGTTTAAGTGGCTGTAGTCCAAAACTAGACGATATCAAATGTCTGGTTTGGAGACAGGAAACAAAGGACTGTTCATTTGTGAGGTGCATGTTTCAATCACCCCCTGGTACTCAAGTTGATCTAAGATCTCCCAGACTTCTTTTTTAGCTTCTTGCTTAACAGGATACTGCCTTTGTGCAGTAGGTTTATTTTTTAACTGGATTTTATGGTGAGGTGATTCCTCATCCCATCCTACATGATTTTTATGTAATGCAGGGGCTTGGGCCACTGACCATTTTCTTGCATATGTGTATTTTTTATGAATTGGAATATGATTTGAGAAGGCAGGCATAATCATTTATTCGCCATGTGGGCACTCCCTAACAAATTCTGGTGGCCAGTCTTTCTCAGCTAGAAGAATATCATAGCCTTTACATAGCTTCACCCAAAAGAGAGTTCTTATTTTCCTAGTTATGTCCCCCTCTATATGCAATGTTATTTCATATAATTTATGGGGTACACTAACTCTGGTGTCTGCAGTTTCCACCTGAATGTACTCATTCGTGTCCACTGTCTCCAGAAGATTCATCAGGATCTTGCGAGCTATGGTCACTTCTGCTGCGCTGTCTAGCACTGTTTGGGCCCATTCCACGTTCTTGAGTTGTGTCCACAGGATCCTCTGCATGTTTTACCTTTATGCTTGCTACCTTCTTTTTGGGAAATTTAGATTTTTTACTTTGGTGAGCGGGTTCCTTGTCTTTGGACTTGATGCGCTCTTCTTTATGTTCTGACCGTCCTCTTCTTTCCGATTTCTGCGAGGAAGTCTGAAAAGATCGAGAGGGACGTGTATCAATATCTTGATATCTGTCAGGTTTTTTCAAAATATCTCTATTTCTGAGGTTATATCTTTTCTCAGAGGGCTCCCGTTGTGGAGACCTACCCCGCCCCCCCTTCTGGAGATCTATCTCTCCATTGGGGAGACCTTCCTCTGGACTGAAACTGTTTTTCTCTAGGAGTGGTCTGTTTATTACCCTCCCATCTCTTTTTAGGAGTAATTAAATTATTTGTAATGAAAGTCTTTTCAGTATTTTCTGTTAGTTGTGGTTTTAGTAGTTTCCCACCCAAACTATCTCTACCTAATTCTTCATAGGATTTTCGATCTGGCATGTTCAAAAGGCTGGTCTGCTATTTCTGTTTCTTTTAATTTTTGGCGGATCACCACATATGCTGCTTCTCCTTTTATGTTGGCTATTAGTATAGCCGAGACTTGCTTAAAGTCTTTCAGTAAATTCATACCTAGATTTAAAGCAGGCTCTGGACCGTATTCATTTTGCATCTGTCTTAGTACGTCTGGTATAACCGCCATAGATGCAACACCATGTGTTTTTGTGTAGATTGAAGCAAAAACTCTTCCTCAAGTGTCACAGTCTTCCACATGTGGTGCAATCCCCATTGGTAAACAGATTGTCAGAATTCTATGTTTTTCATGAGGTGTACAATCAGGGAATACTGCCTCTATTTGAGTAATCTTTTGAGCCAACCAGAACGGAATTTGTTCCCATTTTGCGGGTAATTTACCAATGACTGATTGTATAGTCTGTGGTGTAATTTTATTTGTGTTCCCCTGGTGAGGGGTGTGCTGTGGAATTTTTATAGCAGGTTGGGCTGTTAAAGTCCACATGACATATTGGACTAATTGTCTATGTATTTTAATTAATTGTTTTAATTGAACTAACAGTTCTCTGTCTGACATTTCTTCAATGTCAGGATGGGGTGTATAGCTGGCAAGAACCGGCCATGTGGCACCTGGTCTACCTAGTGGACCGAGCCTGGCAATGTGATTTTGATGTTTTAGGGCACCATTAAACCAGAGCTGATGCTATTGGTAAGTTAGTGGAATTTCAACGTCCTTGAAAGGAATGTATTACGCTGGAGGTTCCTCTGCTTTGTAGTAGTGGAATTCGTGTGTTATAGCATTTGCTGCTTGAAAAGTTATCCATGAATAGAATAACTCTGTCTGTTGATATTCAGGCGCCTCTACTACAAATATGACTGTACCACCTCTTGATGGTACACCACTATTTATTAGTCTGTAAGTTACACGTTTTCTTACATTTATCGGGATGATTATTGCATTTTCATTAAACCCCGTAACGTCTGAACCCAGTTGATTCGCATCTACTGCAGCGCCACCGGTTGCGTTGTTGTCACCGTTAGTTGACATTGTTTAATGAGAGTTTGCAGAGCAAGTTTCAAGGAAACAAAGATTAGGTGCCTTCTGATTGAATAAGATGAACTGTGAGAAAAAGAGAACATTTTGAAAGTAGTGAGTTGAAAATATTACCACAAGGATTGTGATAAAAGTGTCAACCACCATCCCTGGCCCCATCTAATAAACACAACAAACAAAATAGCCAGACAGATTTACTTTTGAATTTTCGATACCGCCCAGCTTATCAGTTCTGGGGGATCACCTATTTTATTTTAATATTTCTGTATATTTTTAGAAAATCATTTTATCATTTGATTTACATATATCATGAAACAGACAGTCATCAAACAGTGAAAATACATACAGACAAATTAAATGTGCATAAATGTACAAGTGTACAAAATCCTTACAATCAATACTATCACTTTTTTAGAACCAACATCAAAAACAATTTAATCAGATACCTAACAATTATTCCACGCTAGGAACCAGTCCTTTGTATTAGGTACAAAGGTACTTGTTCAGAAGGAGCGACCTGCTCTGTTTGCTCACTGGCGGCGTCTGGCATGGCAACATTAGTGAGGAGAACCCATACTAATATTGTGGTTCGAAACGCGTTGACCCCAAGCCTGGGAAAAAGAAGAAGGGTGCCACTAGGGTCGTTCAAAACTCAATACATTCTGTTATCCCTAGTTTTGAAATCCTATAATTTACTTCCTGATCCCCGGTTTAGTAAGACAGGCAGGCAGTGCTCATAAACTGTTTGTCCGCTTGTCTTCTTGTACCTAATACAAAGGACTGGTTCCTAGCGTTGAATAATTGTTAGGTATCTGATTAAATTGTTTTGGTGTTGTTTCTAAAAAAGTGATAGTATTGATTGTAAGGATTTTGTACACTTGTACATTTATGCACATTTTATTTGTCTGTATGTATTTTTCACTGTTTGATGACTGTCTGTTTTATGATATATGTAAATCAAATGATAAAATGTTTTTCTAAAAATATACAAAAATACTAAAATAAAATTGGTGATCCCCCAGAACTGATAGGCTGGGCGGTATGGAAAATTCAAAAGTAAATCTGTCTGGCTATTTTGTTTGTTGAGTATAATTGAGTGGTCCAAGCCAGTGCAGATACAGGACCCAAACCTTCTTTCTTGCCCCATCTAATAAACAACATGCAGACTGCTTTGATAAGGGGCAATGTTTACAATTGAAATTGCCCCCCCCCCAAAAGAATGATAAAATATGTATTTGTCTCCTGTATATGCCTGCATAACGAGTTCTCCAGATCTTCGGCAATGGCGGTATTTTTAGTGTTACAATTATTGTGATAAAAATTAACAATAACCAATTTCACAGTCTTTCTAAATAAAATATGGATGATGAAAGTGTGGTGAGTGGAGCTGGGTCTTACCTATTCTGCCTGACAGTGTTGTTGCTACCAGAGTTAATAAACTACCCTTAGAATGTCCGCCCAGAGCTACATTGGCTGGGGTATATATAGAAACATAACCATTAATGTGAACAGTCTCTCTTGACCAGGTTTCTTGTAAAAATACAATACTGTAACCATTTATAAAATCAAGTCATTGTTTACATTAAATTTGTTAGACCGGCCAGCAATATTCCAAAAAAGCTACCATAAACGGTTGTAGTATTATGACTACTAGGTGCTTGCTCGATACTTGAATGGGCTATTGTCTCACGATTGCCATGGTATTTCATAGCCATGTTAGGAGGTGCCAAAGATTAGACATGTACACCTGGTGAAATGTTATTAAATTCCATGAAGGGCTGTCTTTGGTGAATCAAAAAGAATGGGGATGCATACATGTGTCAGGACAATGTGTGGTAGTATTTCCTGTCCACCTATACTCCCTTTTACAGAGCTCTGTTCTAAATCACACTTAGTATGCCAGTCAGATCCAAGGCCATATAGTGCAGTCAGTCTACATGATCAAGGGGAGAAAGCGGCAAAATTATAAAAGGCATTCTCAGTTGTAGAAAGTGGCCTCCACGCTGCGAATGCATTTGGCTTGAAAAAATAGCCTACAGGTACTGCCTCGATGGGGCCACTAAAATTGTTGCACCAAGAAAGCCTATCCTTTAGGATATTAACTAATGACCTGTTTGTAAAATTTACAGCAAAGTCGCCTGAGTCCATTTTGGGTTGTAAGGCCACCAACAAGACCCATTCAACATTTTTTATATGCTGAGATAAGTCTTTGCTTTTCTCCCAGTCTGTGGCTATCACTAGCCAGTGTACAGTTTTATTTTTTAACTGCATCAAGTCTTCTCCCTTGTTGGATGGCAGTAATGGCTCATTTTTCAGGACTATTACCAGTGGGGTAGCTTAAGGTTGGAGATGGAGAATTATTTCATGGGTGTGGCTATCACTAGCCAGTGTTTAGTTTTATTTTTTAACTGCATCAAGTCTTCTCCCTTGTTGGATGGCAGTAATGGCACATTTTTCAGGACTATTACCAGTGGGGTAGCTTGAGGCGGGAGATGGAGAATTCTTTCATGACTTTTTCTTGATTTGACATGACAATTGTTAACAGTATTAAATGCTTCAGCCTCTTGTAACCCATTTAAAGTGGATGACTGGCCTCCAGACGAGACAGGTTTATTTATTTTCTGGGACTGAGAGGGGCAAGTTAGAGTATTGGTATCTATAACATGGCAACAACCTGGTGGCGGATCCGAAAGCGAAGGGGCAAAGCTCAGAGTGGGCAGTATAGTGTGGTGTGAGGGCAAGGGTTTAGAGTCTGGTGCGCTAATTTTCCCAGAAGTTAGATTAGATAAGCTTGAGCCAATTAAAATTTTCAATGACATATTAATGCTGTTCAAGATGCTTAAAAACGGATCAAGGGGAGATTTCACTACTAATTCGAGGGAGCTAACAAGTTGTGCATGCGACAGTGAATCTCCATAGACTTCATTATCTTTTGAACCTACATCAGCTTTCAAGTCTGGGACCCTTGTGCTCTTCCTCGCAGTGGGTGCCAAAGCTTTTCTCCGAGTTACTGGTGGCTCTGCCTTCTTCTTGGACTCGCTACAGGCCTTGGCCTTTTTAGGAGGAGGTGGGCGTAAGGTGTTTAAAAAACAGCCTTGCTGATTGACATTAGTGTTGGTTTTGGTGTTGGGGCTTCCAAGACATTCGATGCTGTAGCCCCTGGGACTAAATCAGAGCTCCTCAATGGTCCACTCTCTGTTGGACTCCCCAGCTCCACCACTGTGCTATAGTGTAATGCACGTTTTGTGGCCCCTAGTCTCTCCTCCACACATTCGATCTCGCTATTGATGGCCCCCATAGTGGTAGTCAAAAAACTGGTAATGGTAGAGGTTAGCAGGCATCCTTAGTGGTGGAAATGGTAAATTTATGTTTCCCCATCCACGTACTTTAGATTCTAAATTCTCCACCAAAAGGAGAAATTGTAGCAACACGCCAAGTGACAGGGCCAAGCCCAGCCTCGTCTGGCCGCCGATGGGTGCAGACGGGCCTGCCCTTGGCCCGGGCTTCGCCCAGAGCAGCCCGGGCACGCCCTTGCGCATCAAAGGGTGCGGGAGCCCAAGGGTTCTCTTATGCATCTCCAGTGCGTGCTACGTGACGCGCTGCGTCCAGGTGCCAGGATCGTTGGGGGTTAGAGTCCCCGGCTGCCCCCGGTCAAAGTGCTGGTGCGGCATGCAGGAAGCAGGTTTTCAGGCAAGAATGGGCGTCAGATTGACTATGCTCCTGCTCAATATGTCTTTGTAGGAAGGAATTGCAAAAGCTTATATTTTAAACAATTGATCAGTTTATTAGTTAGTAATATCACTGATTTATCTCATTGTTTTTTTTTTTTTTAGTTTTATATAGGTGGACTAGACCCAAAGATATCAGAGCACTTTACATGAGCACCAGTTTTGTTACAGATGGACACATTCATTTTTGGTAGGCACAGGAAGATTCCGTGATTTGCCCGGAATCTCAGGATGTTGAGCTGCATGGCAGAGACTCACATCCGGTTCCCCAGCTTTGAGTTCAACCTCTCGAGCCATAAGGCTACATCCTTGTTGAAGTAATTAAGCTTGCAAGTATGCAATCCTTCCTTTTGTGATTGACTCAATTTTCGAAGTGTTTAAAGAAAAGTATGGGAACTATGGTCCTGAGTACAATAGGAGCACGGACAGTAAGTGTGGTTTGAGGCCAGTACCAGGGCTAAAAAGAACAAAGCATTTTGCAGCTAATTGGTTACCTTTTCACCTACTCCTCAAAAGAAAATAAATGCAACTTACATCTGCCTGGGGGAAAATTCATTTTGCTGGTAGGATAGTTTGGTTAGTCAATGCCTTAACTTAAAATAAAGATGGGCGGACTCTGACGGTCACTGATTTGAATCCTGGTCAGTGCCTAAGTTAGTGATTAGTTTAAAACATTAATTACAAACAGTATTAGCAGGGCAACTGAAATAATGTGATTCTGTGGTTGTGGCGTTTTCACATAACGGTGGACTTGCCGCATGACACATAATCCATCATGTGCTCCCTAATCTGTAGATTTTAAGAAACAATTGTTTTTAGCTAATACTGATCAAATGCTACTAAAATTGCAGTGACCTTTGTCACCCTGAGTGGAAGGTCATAAGCAATGGTAGGCTGGTCATGAATCATATGCTTATTGCTGTATTTGGTAGTTAAGCTGATACTAGGGAGGTGAAATATTTGCCCCCACAGTGTTAGTATTTGAAAGAATAACAAAATTATGAAGTAATAAAGTTGCAAAATGTGGATCATTAAGTCGCGTAATTTGTCTTTAATTAATGCACAATTCGGTATGGCCTGCCGCATAATTTGGCACTGCCCTGCTGCATGGATACAATGCCCCAGAGAAACAGATAGGTTGAACACAGGCTGTCTCAAAATGTGCTAAAAGATTTTGTTTAAATATTTATAGTGCTTTCAGAAGTTATGTTTTATTAATGCACTGATTGTACCTAGTGTAAACCTTTTTCATAGTTGTTCTTTACGAGGACAAATTCCAGATTATATTAATTAAAGGCTTTACTGGCTCTCATGTCTCCTTTAGATTTGCCAATTAACCAATTGCACACATCTACATTTCTTTCAGGTAGCAGGCTCCTTGGAGACAAGTCTTGCTTCTTCAACTGACACTCACTTTTCTCTCTTCATGGTAAATGAGTCCCTTCTTCTTCTGCCTCAACTCAACCATTCTAGAGCTGTAGTTGTTTTTAATAAAAAAGTATCAGTATCAGAACTGTTTTGATCACATTATTAACGCTTGAGACCATCGTTCCCCTGACCCTTTCGACTTATGAATTTCCTGTACAAAACTCTGAAATTGTCTGTTTTCGAAATTTTCATTTTATGTGAGTGACAATTGTAGGAGAGTAGGGTCTGCTTTCCTAGGGTCACCCCACTTTTTGTTTTTTGCTTCACTGGTTTTCGACTTAATGTGGCTGTGGGCCTGCTAATCAGACCCACAGCGCAGCTGTGCTCTCTCTAAATTCAATACAATGTACTTTAGGTACATTACCAATTGGACATTGGGTCACCTTATGAGTCCCTGTACAGTGTACTATAGGCACCCAGGGCATAGGTGCATCCAAGGCCTACCAGGGGCTGCAGCATGTATTATGCCACCCCTGGCTGGCCACTCACATTGACACAACTGGCTGATCACTCAGCTGGGGCAAGGTTGTGTAATCACCCCTTGCTTAGATATAGTATTCCTATATCTAACCTTATATCTAGACACATATATACCTATAAGTCACTCCTATGGCAAGCCTTAACAATCCTGGAGGCAGAGTGCTTGCTTTTATGTGAGATGGTCCTCTAGCATGAGCTGAGCCTGTCTGCAGCTTTCGAAACCATGTCCTTATAGCTGTTCTAGGATATTGCCATACCATATACCCTTAAGTGCATTATGAACCTTGCGGTTAAATGCTAACTCTGGTTTGGCTTCATCAAAACATGTCGAGTAAGGTGTCATATGTTTTGGAATACTACCCCCTCGCCAGTTCTGGTGACAGGGGTAGCATTCCACCCTTCTAGAGGGAGAAGACATGTTGTTCCTACTAATCCGGGTTAAAGTTAACCAGAGCCTCAGCATCACAAAATGGATGCTGCTGCCTCAGACACGAGTCAGACCTCCTGCTGCTGGGAGTCCTTCCAGTGAGGGAGGCTTGAACAATAGGTTTCCTGTCTTGGGAGGTGCTAGCACCACCCCAGACAGGCTCTTGTGTATTGGGGCATGGAGGGCTGAAATAAATGAGACACTGCCTGGGGCACACAAGGTGTCCCATGCATAGTCCAGTTCAAACCAGTGCTGGGGCACTCCAGCCCCAGCTCTGGCGTGAAACTGGACAAAGGGAAAGGGGTGTAACCACCCCCTTCCCTGATCACACCCATAGGAGCGACCTAGCAGGTAATCCAGCCCCTAGATTTGGTATATAGGTAGGACCTGAGTCCCAAGACTTTAGATTTATCCTGATTGAAACTTGAAATGAAACTCTGGACCTTTGACATTCTACCTGAAGATAGAAGACTGAAGAATCTCCCTTGTGCTCAAGGAGTGACCACCCTGCACAAGCAGGCACCATCCAGCGATCAACGGCTTGCTTTGTCGACACTCCCGCTGGAGCCCGAGCACAGAGCCTGACAAGAACCGGACTTCCAGACTTCCTTCAGCCCGATCTACAGTTCATTCAAGATAGCCTGGCTGAAGAGGATTATGAATCCGAAACCGGTCCCAGGATGCTTGTTTCCGGTCCAGGGAAGACATGGCTTGACAGTTCAGGTTGGACTGTTCCCATGAGGCACAGGGTCAGACTGATTTGCATATGTCCATGTCTGAACTGGGGTGGCTGAGTGAGCTAAAGAATGGAGTTGGATTAAACCCATATCAGTTGACTGGGGGTGAGTGTTTGATTTGCTCAAACGCTCCGTCCATCATCCCCTTTTGTATCGCTTTGTTCGCCCTAAGTTGGCAGGGTATGCTCAGACGTGAGTCCCTTGCTCACTTAGCCACTGGATTCAAGATAGCCTGGCTGAAGAGGATTATGAATCTGAAACCGGTCCCAGGATGCTTTTTTCTGGTCCAGGGAAGACATGGCTTGGCAGTTCGGCTGGACTGTTCCCATGTGGCACAGAGTCAGACTGATTTGCATATGGCCATGTCTGAACTGGGGTGGCTGAGTGAGCTAAAGAATGGTGATGGATTAAACCCAGATCAGTAGACTGGGGGTGAGTGTTTGATTTGCTCAAATGCTCCATCCATCATCCCCTTTTGTATCGCTTCGATCTACAATCCCAGCAAAGCTGAGACCCATGAAGGCGACGCGAGATGTGGGACCGGCCATCTTGAAAAGTCAGTGACTTGCTTTCCGTGCAGCTTCTGAGGCATCCTCGAAGCTGCACATTGGGGATTGAGAAGCCCCAGCCCCGAGCATCATCTGCACCAAAGATCAGCCCTGCACACTCCACGAGTTCTGCGTGGGGCCCTTCTGCATTTTCCTGCTCAGCGCATCTGTCCAGTCACTTGCCCGTTGGCTAGTGGCCATCTTGACAATGAAACTTTGAATCTACACTGCTAGTCTGTTGCTCCAGACTGGCCCTTGCTTCCCTGAAAAGAAGCAGCCCACCAGACCTTGCTGGTCTGATTAAGAAGCCAACTTCGATTCCTGCGTGGGTTGCCTTTGCAAAGGCTTGTTGACTCCAATCCGGACACCGCTGACAGTGAGAGCCTTCGTGGGACAGTCCGTGCCTGACTCCTGGTCGTCGTCGACACCTCCTAGTCCACGTGGCTGCAGAGACAAGCTTCACAACATCACCTGATTACTTAGCGACATCGCCTGGTTCCTTCCTGGTTCCTTCCCGGTCACTGGCTAGTGACCCAGACTCTGTCCCCTCTGCTTTCAGGTACTCTTCATCCTCAACCCGCCCTTGGATCCAACCGGACACTTCTCTCCTGGTCGCCTGCAGCATCTTTCTTCACGGCTCCATAGGATTCAGCGACGAAACCTGACACACTTTGACACCTATGCACCCGCTTCCTGTGGGTGAGGTAACGCGAGTTCTCTGGTGCTCCTGTGGGTATTGACTATCCAATTGTCTAGGTTTCAAGTAACTTTCATCGAGTCCAGTTAGAAGTGCCCTAAAAGAACTAGTTTCTAACTCTTTCGTTCCCATTCATTCTCTATGGTAACTTGCGTGTGCGTAAAGACTCTGCACATGCCTCCCATGGGCCTCCTGCTTCCTATCCCTTGGTAGTACAGCGTAGCCCCAGTGATTCCCTAGGCCCTAGGCCTATCCATTTTCCGTGTAGTGGTCCTTATACCACTATTTTAGTATATGGTTTAGCATGCCACTAGGTCCCTACTGTATTTTGTGCAACTTATTGTATTTTAATTAAGTATCTTGTTATGTGCTTGTGCCTCTGACCTCATAAAGAGTTCAGAGGGATTGTCTAGAAATAAATACATATATATTTTATATATATCCTGTGTGGTGTCCTTTCATTTGGTATTCAAGGGGTTACATATGGTAAAACAGCTGGCTTCACATGCCCTCTTGAGTTTAGCCTAAGACTGCTTTGTCCATTCTACCACTAGGAAAGCTAGTCTATAAGGTTGACTTTACAACCATCACCATAAGGGTTGTTTGGACTAGTGCAAGGTGCTCACTAGAATAGTGAACATCATATACCAGGCCAACTTCTCACAACAATGCATATTGGATTTTTGATTCATTCACTGTTTTTTTTTATTATTCTTACACTCATTTCATAAAGTACTTTCGCAAACATGTCCACATTCTTTTTCCAGGAGCTGTTCAATTTGATTTTTTCAAGTGTTTACATATTTTTGTTGCATAAAAAAGTAGCAGAATGCGCAGCTTAAATTGATAATTCTTTGCAATTGAATGGATACTCTTTCAGCACAGGCATGAAAAGCATCCTATCATTATACAAAACAAGCAGATAGTTAAAAGTTTTGCATAATTATCTTAACATTGAGTAGCCATCGAGGGGCATACTTTTCAAAGGGTTGCCTTTCTTTTGTGCCACGTAATGGGGTGCAAAAGCGACACAACCCATAAGTCGAACTTATCAAGCCACACAAAGCCACCTGGTGTGGTCCTGAGTGACTTGATAAATCTGGAGTATCCCAACACAGCACAAATTGCTGCATTGCGCTACTCCCACCCACGGACGCGTACCATTGGTGGTGTGTGGATGTTTCCATGCAATGCCCCTGGATTTTGGTGCATTCTTAGAGTTACCATAAAAGTGGTAGACCTGAGAATGCATCAAAATTGCTACATCCCATGGGGAGTTGAAACGAGGAGAAATATGTTTATTTCTCCTCCTGTTTTCCCCCTGCTGCATTCTGCAGCACACATAGAAAGAGGAAAATGCCTGAGGGACTGTTCCTGCACAAAAACAATATTGCTTACAATGCAGGTACCCCTGCACAATAGTGCAAGGGTCAAGGGTCCCTGCATTGGCAGTAGCCACCATGTTGTGTGCCAGCACTGGGAAAAGACAGGAATGTGCCACATTATGTTAAAAATTGAGAGTGTCTGCCCTTTCCCTGTCATGCAGGGCAGCAAGGTGACTTGCTGCACCGCACTGCATGACTTTTTGATAAATCAGCCCCTATATGTGGCTCTATTTTACTAGTCTGGAGGGGCTGCCAAATCATTGTTTATAGCAGGTTTATGTACCGGATTATGGCCAGAAGTGTTTGCACAGTGCCCTTGCGTCGGGTTGAGCTATCCAATCATCTTGTTTATACCTGCTCTAGGATGCACATCGAAACCAGAATTATTACAAAGAGTAAATCCTATCGCTCCTGCCCTACACAAAGGCTCAGATCATTTATGTTAAATACCCCCTGGGGTGCTGCTCAAACACACAGCTCCCCGAGGGTCACAGGAGGTGGTGCTAACATGCTTCTTCATTTCACAGCAATATGAAGGTCTCGGGGCAGGTGTCATAAGCAGCACCAATTCCACCGAGGGGAGTTAGGTAACATCAAAGGAGCGCACCACCTCGGCCCATCCACACACAATCACACCCTGCGTGCATCCATGCACCACTTAACACCCAGACACGCCATTTGAGACTACCATACCAGCAAAACAAAATTAAACCCAGTATCTCCTAATTTCTGATTTCCAGGTGCGACTTATCCGGGCCCTCCTCTTCTTGTGTGAGTCTTGGCGACGTGGGCAGCACCCCCGACCCCCCCCCCCCCCCCACACACACACACACACATTGACATCTCACCCGGATTGTTAACGACCTGGAACCAATCACGTTTGAATAAAAAAAAATGCCCCTTTTCCAGGAGCTTGTTTGGTTTCGTCTTAGAGTGTCCTACATACAGACCAATCAACGGAGCCATTGCTTTGAAGCTTGCACTCGGTTGGAGTTAAAAAGGTTTGGATTTGTGAACGAACAAAGTCTGAATAATGGCAAAAAGGGACTAAAAAGATTCTTAGTGTAGTAGTATGTTGTTACTTTTTCATGTCTGACTTCCTCGACGTCAGCCACATACTTTGAAAAGCAACAACATTGAGAGCAGCGACCTCCTGTCTCCTAACTATGAAAGGCCATTCTGCAGTGCACCGTTACTGGTTTATGGTGCTTGCTTGCTGTAAAACTATTTTTGCATTAGCAGTGCCACTTTTTTTTACTGTTTCAATTGCCTCCAATGGAAATGGTCCTTTTCAGGTGCAGATTTACTTTGTCTTTCTCCTGTCAAGTATTAGCCAAAGGACATTTCTTCAATGAAGAGGCAATCCTTAGCATGTAGGCTGGCAGGAGAGAAGCATTTAAGGTTTATGTTGATGGTGCAAATGCAGTGGTTACAAGCCTTGCATAGACATAAAAAAGAGATTTGCAATCATTCTTTAATACCCCTCCTTGTTCAAAGGAAACAGTATGCAATATCTTTTGAATGTTCTCCATGTAGGGCATGCATGTTACTTGAAACAAAGGAATGTGCATGTTGATGTAAAGAAGGTGTGATTATACCCATAGTTCCGTTTACTTGTTCTGTTTTTCTATAGTGTGAACACAGTATAAAAAAGAATTTGGAGTGCTTTACATGCTCACGGAAAATGATATGCGCTAAACTAGGAAGCATTTCACTCAACAGGAGCTGGGGCTTGAGCAAGTCTCGTGAAGACGATGGGGCACGTCAAACGCATAAAGAGCCCCTAGGTCTTCAGTGAAATTTGACTAAAATCGACAAGTTAAACAGAGAACCAATTGTTGTTGGTTAGAAATTAAATAGCAGTGGGACAAAAGATTTCAAGAGATGCCTTAGGATGGAAAAGTAGTAGAAAGCAGATGTTGAGAATTGAAAAATATAAGATATGAACTCTGTGTAAAGTACAATGGTGTGTGGAAAATAGAATGTGGTAAGAGCACTGCAGTATTGGCCCCCCACCCATAGCACTAAAGTGCACTTCATTTCAGGCAGATGTGTGAATGTGATCTGTCTAAATACCATCAAGCACAGTGCAAAGCTGCTAATGCCTGTAGTAAACTGACTCTTTGCCCCATACTGTAAACTGTGGTGGGCAGAAACAAAATGTGAAAAGGCCTACTGATTAAGTGGGCTGACTCACATACCCTATTTGTATGTAAACATGTACACATTTTCTATTTATGATTTTTTTTATTGCATGAGACTGGTACGAACAGCTAAGACTGTCTCTAGAACTCACCTGAAATGGACAAGTGGTCATGGCCAGCTTTTCTGGTGCACCATAGCGCATTCTCTCCTTATATGCTTAAAGTAACAGGATTCACAGTGGTGTACATCTGCGCTGCAGCTGTTGCCTGTGGACTGGTTTAGAAAATCACACATCTTCTAATTGATGAAAATTATAAAGCATCGCCCTTACAAGCGCTTTCACCAGGACCCATATTACAAAACAAGGTGATGGAAGGGATGCTGGAATTAATCCCAGACACAGGCAATCTCCTGCGCTGCGCCCTACTTATGCCTTGTCAACGGGGCATAGCTTGGCAGTGTATGGAAGGGACCCACATCTATGAATGTGTGTTGTTTGGATTCGTTTATTTCCTTACAGGGCCGTTCCTTGCATAAAGACTCATTATTCCCACCCAGCCTGTGTGTGAACCTGAAGCCAAGGCCTGTGGGCTTCTTTGGAGCTAGCTGTTCTGTAGACAACTCATTCAGATGTTTCCAAACATGGAAAACACACTCAACAGAGTTCACATTGCGATTATTTTAAACAATGTTTTGAGCTCCTCTTATACTTTTCCAACGCGAGGGATTCGTTTTAAGGAAAAATACGAAGTTGTTTATATACACCCTAATTTGGTGTATGCTCCAATATATATAGCGCTGCATGAAGAGCACAAGCGCTGTATATGTGAGGGATTGCGGTGCTAAAAGGTATATTACCCCCCAATGACGTTGCAGGGCTATTAAAAAAAAGTGCCCTAAAATGTTTTGGGGGGCCTTGCTGCGGGCTATTTGCCTGCTTGTTTGTGTTGGGTGTGCGCAGGGAGAGGAAGCATTCAGAGATAATATAGGAGGCTGGGGGGTAAACTTCCAGCCATTATCTGTGGATGGTTTAAAGATTAACGCCAAACGCCCTGCTTGGGCTTTAGGAGATGGTAATCTCGTCAAGTGACGCTATTATCTGGGCGCTGTGGACCGTGCCAGCGGCGCAGCGGGCGGCCCGGGGGCCTCTGCGTGGCGGCCAGCAGGTCACGCTGGAGCGTCTGAGGAGAGTGAACGCGGAGAAAGGGCCTGTGCATGCCATCTGCCACGCACGCCATACAAAGCCTGGTGTGCGCATCTCCAACGAGAAGAGGCTGCGCTTCGCGTGTAATGGTATATTAAGCATTCCTCACGTGTCGCGTGCAACCTGCAGTCGGTATGACGCGGCATTACTTTCGGTAGAACAGATGACTTTCTAATTGTACTGAGGAGTCCAGCCAAGCTGGAGCCCAGTTCTGCCTTGAAGATGCCGGGGTCGGTCGGAGCAGAACATAGAACGGGGCACCATGATAAAGACGCCTTCATTACTAAATCAGAAAGCTACCATAGTGACAGCATTTGCAAATAGATCGATTTTTAACGTGTAAAGACGGGGTGCATAGGCGTTTTGAAAAGTATGAGAGACTGCGTGCATTTATAGTAATGTCAATTAAATCAACCATGGAAAGCGGCCCACCTGACAAAAACAGCCCATTAACCTTAAAAAAAACAGCCCAGCCCCCCAGGTACTGCGTGTTTGCTCTAAAGGGCCAGTCCGATCCTAAAAGATGAACCATCTGTAGTGTTAAAGGGTGCGTTCTTATGGTAGGTGAATTCATCAGTTTCACCATGTGGGTTAATTTTCTGAGCAACACCAGGGGGTGTTCCAAATCACTTGAGCATTTTCTAAGATAGTGCACAGGCCTTGCATAAGTAAGTCTGTCTAACACAGAGGGCGTTAGATGGGCTCCTGTGTGCCAATAGTGGCCAATTCATGTATTTTTTGTATTTATATGGATATATGCAAAAAGCTCTGCCTTATTTTTTCAGTGTCATGCGAGGACGTGGTGATTTTTTTTATTCTGTTCTTTCAGTGTGTGGGTTTCTTTAGCGTGGACCAGGCTTCATGGGCGTTGGAGCACAACACAGGAAATTGGCAATTACGACTGAGATACCGGCAGCAGACAGATGAATTGCTTCCCCGGGGGAGAAGGCTGCAGGAAGCACCCAGTCTTTATTATATATGGCCAGGGCCGCGTTGTGTGTCTAGATACATAGGCACGTGCACAGGCAGGAAATCCATAACTCCTAAAACGGAGCCTGTATCCTGTAGTTGAACACTAGAAGGATTTGAGCATAACAAGGACTGTATTGTTGTCAAACCATCCTGTGCAACAGCTTTGGCCTTCCTATGCAACAACAGGGCCCCCCTTAGAAATCAAGGACAGGTGTTTGCGCAGTTCGTTCATTATATGTGCACATGCCTGCTGTGGGTCAGTTTTACATCTGTCCTTCAACCTCGGCATAGTGAAGGGCAATTGCAAACAGATGGACAAAGAGCATTAGAGATTATTAAAAATGAATGGCTGGGGGCCTGGAGCAAGCCCTTGCCCCTTACTTGAATCTGCCTCTCTTTCTGGAATGTTCCAAAGCTGACTTCAGTATAGGGAGAGTGATCAAGGCAGAATCGCCATACATGCTGTCCTGAAAGCATTTAAGCAAGATTCCCAGCAGTCCTATGTATCATGCATAGATACAGTATAGTGAGGTATGTATAGTCTAGTACTAGGAGAATGAGCCTGTTCAATGGGATTCTTGCCAAGCGTGAAATACATTTGACAGTCAGCTGTGGCCACAGCTGGCCGCTTTCACATTACACCAGCACTTTTGGGCTCAAATAGTCTTGTATTTTAAAATGGAGTGTGGCTTATGATGCATTGGTATGGGAGGGGTTAAAGAAATGATGATGTAATGAACTAAGCTCCAGATTCAGTGCCTCACCATGCTTCGCATTCGTGCGGACGTGCATGTGTGCACATGTTTCTGCTGGTCGAAGCATGTCTGTTCGATCACAGATCAAACCGCAAAAAGATGACTGCAAAACCCCCAGAAAAGAAAGAAAACATGCAGGATGCACAAGCCAACACACGATGAAACCGCCTGCATCATCGGAGCAGAGCAGCAACCATCCTTTCCGGCTCTCTCTGTGAAAACTCTCCAGGAATTCATAGAAAGGGGAATTCAGACGGATGGTTAGAGACGGGAAAACACTTACCAAACCGCAGAGTATTTCATTGAGTCACGGAATGTGCACGTTAGTGCAGCGGTGTAGGGTTTATACAGCAACAGAAGCTGTGATTCCAGATCCTCCCTCTTACCTGCTGCGAACAAGACTGCTCTGCTTACCTAGGAGTGGTTTGTTCCGGGTGTGGAATGTTCAAGAGCTCGAGGATGCTATTAACAAGCTCATCTACCCAGTGGTACATCCTTTTCCACATGCGCAAACAGCCACCGGCCTTTGCCTAATGGAACAACTCTCCTGGGACTCCGACCTGTTTCACGCTCGCAGCTCGGCAGCAAGGCAAGAGGTCGCCACCGGAAGTGGGGTCCAGGCATGTACCAACTCTGTTCTTAGTAGACATATCCCATGGGGACAGTATGTTTCAGCACACTATCACATTTATCATAGCTGTGGAGACGCCATAGTTAGCTGTGACTGCACGTGGTATCTGATGGGGTGTGTATCACACACATTGAAATGAATTCCCACAGGGTCGCCATGTTTTGGTTATAGGTATTCATGGTGGACGCGTGATTTGCACAATGTGAGGTCTGTTTGCCCATGGCAGGTTTGTAATCAAATGCCACTTTTCTCTGAATGTGGAAAGCGTCACACAAAGAGAGGAATTGGACATGGAGGGGGGATGGGGGAGGGGGGGGGGGGAATGCAAAAAAATACACAAGGATGAAAGAGAACGAAGGGGGAGAATGAAAGAGAGATACATAGAAAAGAGAACGAAAGCTATTGCATTGATCAGTGAGAATGAAAACAGATTCCCAGGGCTAAGGCACGTGAAACACCCCGCACTTGGAGAAATGTGTGCACTTTGTCACACTGCTAAAAAGGAGCACTCATGATCTGTTTTCATTCATGTTACATTTCCACGAGAGACATGCCATCTGCAGGACATCACTCGTGAAATATATATAAATGATTATTAATAATCATGTGCGATAAAGTATGTCACACACAAAAGCTCTTTTACAGCAGCACAATCACACAATAGTGTTGTCAGGACTGTAGCAGTCACTTCCCACGTGTTTAGACTCCTCTACCTCCAATAAACAGAAATGCATTGGTGTATGAGATCCTTGACCCGGTTCTTATAGCACTAATTCACTTTAAATGATCAATAATATTCTATAAATATGGATGGTTGTAGTGGAAAACTGACAAATACCAAATAGAGAAACCCTTACCATAAACTATCCATGTGTCAGTAGACAGGGCGATATTACATCATTTATCAGATTTGTAAAGGAGCTTTCTATAATTTACTTAGGTAGGCCACGAGTGGTCACCGAAGGCGTTCACTAGTGCACTTTATAAGGCTGTGTATGGCTTCAATGCACAAATGTTTCAGGAGACGTGTGCATGAGCAATGGGCTGCCAGGCGCCCTTGGGCTGAAAACTGCAGCCTCTCTGCACTCCCGGGTATTGGATGCCTGGACCAGCATGCTCTTCCAGCCAGTTTCAAAGGCGTGCAATCAATCCTTCTCGCCTGCTCGGCTTTGCACAGGAAGTTGTGCTGGGGACGTCTCCGGCTAGCAGCAGAGTGGCTGCCGGGGTGATACCTGATCTCGCCTAAAGCCGTGTCTGCGAAGCATCACGCCGGGAGCAGGAGACTGGGCTGGCAGGCCTTAGTGTGGTAAATAGAAGACAATTATCCCCTCGGCAACACCCTGCCCCCACCGTGTTTATTGACCTAAGCCAAACCTTCCCAGTGCTGAGTGACCCGGGCTCATTATCTGACTGGAGAGCAACCCCCTCGGCCCCACTCGCAGGAGGCTAGAGGGTGAAGACCAAGAAAATTAGCATCTGAAGAGAGGCCTGAGTCAGCTTTTCAGATGCAACAGCACCATTCATATCCAGCTGCAACCTGGGGCAGGCCTAAGCCCCGCCCCCGAAAGAGGGGTTTCAATGAGAGGAGGTTTCCAAGCAGAACTCCACAGCGCCCCGCGTGCGCTCTTTTCAGAAAGAGTCCTGTATGATCAGCCAGTCTCTGCGTCACCCCGGGCCTCTGTCCCACCCACGGCCTCGTGCACATGGGGAGCTCGCCCTGCAATCGGATTTAACACATGTTGTTGCAGAAGGTACTGAAGCGCTTTACATAAACATCAGTTACAGTACACAAGGACACATACATCTTTTAGGTACTCGGGAGACTAAGTGATTTGCCAAGAAGACCGAGACTGGTACCTGGCTCCCCAGATACAAAGTAGGCAGCTCTGCCAATTATGCCCCACCCCCTATCGCCAATCCTCTGAAGATGGTGGTTGGAAGTGTCAGTCTAGAAACCACTAACCTCTGTCAACTGTTAAAACGTGATAGCATCAGCTCTGCCCCCCCCCCCCCCCCCCACACACACACACCGCTGTTTCTTTCGTTGTGCTGCATTCAGAACCACGGGTGATACCAGCACCAGGGATTAAACCTATGCAGGAAACTCGGCCCGTGCTGCTTTCCATTCCCATATCCTGACACAGCAATATGAACAAGTGGCCCGTGAACGCTTAGGGGGCGCTACGGAGCAGGACCGCTACATCCCCAGAGAGCCCACGGGCCTCCTTGTACTTCTGGTTCAGCACCAGTAGCACATCTTCACAGAAAGCCAGGAGGCGCTGTAGAGCACAGTCACATACGTCTGCAGGCCTTCAAAGCTGAATGCAGCCCTTACAGGACACACACATCTTTTTATTCCATTCAATGGATCAAGGATTCAGATAAAAATAGAAAAAACACCTAATTACGTTCAGTTGCATAAAAAAAACTAAACACATCTGTAAAGGACTTAAATATGAAGACAGTCCTATTTCTGACTCCGGAAATGATGCTGCCTCGATCTGTCCTCGCAAGAACTCAGACACATATACAAGATACCACCACACATTCAGTGTAAACCAGCAGTAAAAACGACCAGGGTTGTTCCATCAGTTCCAGCTGATTTATTTTAAATTTGCCAGGGTACAGACTTCCAACAGAAAAGTAAACAGGCAACGATGAAGATAGACAGTGCAGGAGTCTGTTTTGCTCAATATGTGCAACAAATATGCAGATGGACCTTACAGTTTGTAAAAACATTGAACACAATGTGAAAGTGTAACTGTGTGCCCTTTATGACAATGAAAACGAATCGCGATCCTCGTGTCCTCTGTTCAACCTGGGGCCCATCCGCATGTCACAGCATAAGTTGTACATTCATTCCTACTATTATACAGGACATATACAATCTGCAATCTAACAGCTCGGAGGTCTATGTCACCATTTTCCATAAATCTTTTAACTACAAATATTGGACATATCTGAGCTATAGCTGTACAAAAAGTGTTTTTGAAACCACTAGGCATTTTAGATGCACGGTTTTAAAATGCCAATCCTCATTTTTGAAACCAGGACACAACGCACCGACACATTTGCATGCTAAAACAGAGTAAAAAGGGAAGGAAGAAGTGCCAGAAAGTCTTATTTGAAAAGGAGAAGAAAATAAAAACAGAAGGAATGTTCCCTTTAAACTGTACAAAAATACGCCTGAAAATATGTTAATTTTTAAAAAAGATTTTTGAGGTCTGTCATGTATCAAAATGCGTCAACACCCATTATCTGTATTGAGGTCTAGGTTGTCTGGTGTTAAAGGAGGTATATGGGAACAGGTAACAAAATAAAGTTGGCAAGTAGAAATCACATTTGAAAAAACATACATTTTTGTTCGCTAAAGTAATTCCTGCTCTGTAGTATTCGGTTCACAGTTTATGTAGCAAGTGTCCCAGGATACAAGTATTTTGATATTTTTTGCAATGCCAGCTCCCTGCAGCTCCTTGAGAATAAAATGCATAGAAGAGAAAGTTCTCCCTCTAAAAAACACACAAATGTTGCAGAAGTAACCACTCGTAGCCACTTCTGCTCAGATCCGGTAGGAAAATACAAAATCCTTCAACCCCCTCAAGCAACAGTTGTGCTGCCAAAAATAATATTATTAATAATAATTATAACCATTTCTTCAGAACTTGTTCCAGGCGGCCAGGCCTTTAGTTAGCGCCTTGGCTAGAGATGCTCTTCCTGCGGCTCCCGCTCGCCCAGGGCTCTGGGACTGCACCCAGTAGGTCCCTCGCAGGTCCGACCGTGGACCGGCGGAGACAGCCGGCCTCATGTGTGCACAATGCGGCTACAGCGCCCCCCTAGAGTCCTCTGTCAGTACGTGAAAACCAGGTCTGAGAAATTGGCCTCTAGCCAGTCCCCTGCGATCATTTCGCTCAGTTCGGGTGTGCAGTAGTCCGGGAAGTCAAAGTGCGAGCCCAGGCTGCCCTCGCTGCAAGAGTCCAGGTCCTTGTCCACCAAAGAGAGCGAGAGGTTTCCTGAGGAGGAGAGCCCCAGCTCGGACACCTGCGGGTGCTGCGAGAAGTTGAGGCTGAGGTCGAACATCAGCTCGTCGCTCTTGGCGTCCGGGTAGCACACGCTGCCCAGGGGCCGGGCTGGGGCCACAGAGAAGGTGGACAGCGTCGGGCTCTGCTTCGTGATGTTCTTGAAGCTGTAGTAGAGACGGCCCCCGGGACCTGAGAGTCTCACCTCCTCGTACAGACTGGCCGCCTCAGGGGACTCGGCTGTCGAGCTGAGAGTGGGGCTGGCCGGCACTTTGGCCGCGCTGTACGGCCGGATCGGCTCCTCTTCTTCCTCCTGTTTGATCCTCAGCAACAGCTCATCCTCTTCCTCCTCGTCTTCCTCCTCATCATCGTCCTCCTCATCCATGAACACGCACTTCATGGCTTTGCCGCTGAAGCCGAAGTCCTCGCTGTAGTCGGCGCCGGGGCTCTCCAGCTTCACGCAGGGCTTACAGGGCTTCATCTTAATGATGCTGCTGGCAGCTGCCCCCGCGCTGCTACTGAGCTTCTTGCCCGAGCTCTTGCCCCCCTTGGCGCCCGACATGCCCGCGGAGCCTGGGCTCTTCTCTGGAGACAAGCCGGGGCTCTGCTTGAGCGCCGGGTCCAGCTTGGGCTTCTTGCGCGGCCGGTACTTGTAGTCGGGGTAGTCGGCCATGTGCTTGAGCCGTAACCGTTCCGCCTCCCGGATGAAGGGGACCTTCTCGCTGTCCTTTAGCATCTTCCAGCGCTTCCCCAGGCGCTTGGAGATCTCGGCGTTGTGCATGTCCGGGGACTGCTCCATGATCTTCCTGCGCTCGATCTTTGACCACACCATAAAGGCGTTCATGGGCCGCTTGATGTGGCCCGTGGCCGTCTTGCACCAGTCCGGGTCACTCTCGTCCAGCGCGGCTGGGCTGCAGGCCATGAACTCGCCCTCCTCGGTGTCGAGCGCCTCCTGCGGCTGGTGCCTCTCGGTGCCTTGCTCCTGCTGCACCATGCTGTCTGTCCGGGCTTCGCACTGGCTCTCTCTGTTACATGCAGCTCGGCCACTTCTCTGAAACTCGAATCTGTCAGCTCTTGGGCTGCTTAAAGGAAAAGTTGCCGGCTGTCGGTGAACTCGTTATTAGAGTCCTATTTGGGATTACATCACTGCCCGGCAGCCAATCCCAGGCCCGGGGCTCCACCTTCGCCGGCCGGCTCCGCTGCCCGGGCACACCCCGAGGAAGCTATTGGAGCTCAGCGCTCAGGGGGCGCGGCTGCGGGGCTTTGAAATATGAAAAAGAGAGAATGCTTCAGGTTTCCTCCTTCCTGCTCAATATTCCTCCCTGGCTGGATTTTTTTTATAGGATGTCTGGAAGGAAATCTGATTTGAGATGCTCGGTTTTAATCTCTGTCTGCCCACTGGATTCCAGCAGCAGTAGCCCCGCACGTCCTTATCCCGCACTCTGTCATCCTTCCAGTGGTGTAATACAAATGTTACCCCCTGCAGAATGGGATGCAGGGCCCCTGAGACTCCCACAGCTCACATACCTTGTGCTGAATGTGCCCCCCTAAAAGGTGTGGGGGAGGGTGCTGCCCAGCAGGGGTGTGCGTCACGCCCCTCATCCTTCTCATTCTAAAGTCGTTGTGTACAAGGTATCAATGGATTTGTTTCATCTCATCAGAGGCCCATCTTGCAATCTCAAGGGTTGATGAGCGCCTCGCCGCCCTGGAGTGGGGCCAGGGAGTCTCTCCCGACCGCCTCCGCATCCATCAGATGCCGCCTTTGCCCCTCACTGCGGGGCGCAGCTGTGGGGAGGCGCGGCGTTCATTGCAAGTGCAGGAGGGACGAGGCGGTACCGAGGGAAACTCATGGGAGGCAGGGACACATCTGTCCCCGTTTCAACCGTCGCCTTTAGATAGCACTTCAGCGGTCGTGCGTTGTATGCATTTCTTGTGATTTATGTTTCACTGTGAAGCGCGACTTGTAGGGGACATGGTGGGTTGCTTCATACCCGACACAATGTGACAACGATAGTGACAAAATATTCCAGTGGTGGCCTAAGGGTGGGACGGACATCAAGGCCAGTGCGTGATTTGGGACTTGGTAAGTAGTACTAGATGCACCTTCGTAAAACAACTGAGGCCTGCTGCCAGTATCCCCCAAAGCCACCTCTGTGCAGGGAGACAGTAGCCCTTTCTGCCTTCCACACAGGCTCTGCTTAAGATGGAAGGACTGGTCTTAGTGGTGATGCAGTGTGCACACACACCTGTACATGGACAAGAAAAAAGACAGAGGTGCACTGAAATACCAATGTGTACTGATCTCAAAAAGTACATACCATCGCCGTACAGAGCGCTGTCAGGCACATAGGGGGTATTTTCACACGGAGTCACACAGAGCTAAAAATATCACGATGGAATCAATGCTCACAGAGCCAGTTTATCAAACCGGCGTCCCACGTCTGATATCAATGGATTTCTGCAACAGACACGTGCCTCTTACACCGGCGTCTTTCAACTCTTGGGGGCCATTACATACAACCATCACCTGCAGAAGCAGCACACAAATCAGCCCTTTTCAAACCAACTCCACGCACTGTACGAAAAACGCTTCCAGCCTTCTTTTATTTACAATTTTAAAAGAAGCAGTTCCCAAAGGTGACTTCTGTATCTGGTAACTAAGTCTCGATCTTTTTCATGCCCAGGAAACGAAGGAGCGCATGTCCAGCCTCTGCGAAGGCAAGCCTGCAGTCTGCCGGGAGGTAGAGGGTTAAGTGTCCGCAGGCTGGACCTGTGATCCCTGTTCCTGAGGCAGCGGTCGGGCTGCCTGGCGAAGGGCAGCTCGCGAACCATGAGGGGGCGTTGTGAGCATATGTTTGTGCTTTACTTCGAGGAAACTGAAACGGCTCGCGGGCACAACATGCATCTGACACTTTTTCAAGATTTTTTCAGGCAAGCATGGTTTAAAGAAACAGCGTCGAGTATGTTGCCTCTCTCCCGGGTTAGTGCGATTTATGCTTCCTGACATAATTCTGCACGCTCCACGACAAGCCATTTAAACACACCAGAAGAACAGCGCCGGGCAACTCATATCTGTGATGAGTATGCCACTGATGTAGCTATTTGAAATTCAATGCCGCGCCACCAGGCATGCAGAGTCACTGGCACACGCATTGCCAATCCAGAAGACTGACGCGGATCAAAACACGCACTGGTCCTCGCTTTGGGGACGAGCTTAATGCTATTAAACACGCTATATATACCATTACAGCCTGACAACCAAAGGAAACCTTAAGGTGCCTCGAAGCCAAATACGTGGTATTCCAGAAAGTTGTTAAATACAGCATTTGGCTTTAAAATATATCTGATAACCTGCCAGGGTTCTTGTGAGCCTGCCTCAAAGCCATATTAATTAAAATATGTACCTTTTACAACTGCACTTTCAGTGGTGTTCTTACTAAAATAAGTACATTCAAATAGTGAGTACAGTGCACCTCTTCACAGTAGGAAGCTGGCTCTGTATATACTACACCTAAGGGGATGATGGACAGAGCGTTTGGGAAAATCAAACACCCCCAGTCAACTTATCTGGGTTTCATCAATCATCATTCTTTAGCTCACTCCACCACCCCAGTTCAGACATGGCCATATGCAAATCAGTCTGACCCTGTGCCTCATGGGAACAGTCCAGCCCGAACTGCCAAGCCATGTCTTCCCTGGCCGGAAACAAGGATCCTGGGACCGGTTTCTGGCTAATCAGCTGTCATCAGCCAAGCTAGGTTGAATCCAGTGGCAAAGTGAGCAAGGGACCCACGTCTGGGCATACCCTCCCAGCCTAGGGCGAACAAAGTAAAACCAAAGGGGATGATGGACGGAGTGTTGTACAATGCAAGCACTCACCCCCAGTCAACTGATCTGTGTTTAATCCATCATCATTCTTTAGCTCACTTCACCACCCCAGTTCAGACATGGCCATATCTTACCTGAGTTTGACATTGAGAACTTTTGGAATACATGCTTGACACGCTAAGCCCTGAAGAAGGCCCAAGAGGGAGAAAACGCATTGGGTGTCAATTTTGCTTTGTGTTTGTAAGGAAAAACCATTGAATAAAAAGAATAAACAATAAAGAAAAAATATTTTTCTAAGAAAAATGACTTGTCATGTGAATCATTTGGGAGATACCATTTCATATTTTGATCATGATGGACTGTGGATAATAATATTCATTTACTGATCTATTTACATAGTTGAGTGCAGAGCCACCTGTGTTATATATTATAATGACACTATATAAATTCCAATTCATCAAACTTCAACTAAAATCACCCAACCCTACTACCTAAACACTTAAGTACACTAATCCAAAAATACTTTAAGAAATGTAGCCAATGTGCAAGCCACATCAAAGAATTCCATTCTTAACAAAAGTGCTAGGGAGTCATTTCGAGAATTTATGTAATATTTTTTTAAAAGAGGTTTTAAAATTAAGCAACAGAACCTATCAAAATTATGACAATCAATTAAAACATGAACATTGAAGTTATGAGATGGCAGTCCGCATGCACAATTATTCTCTAGAAAGACTTCAAATTTCTCAGCTTGTACATAACGCACATTTCATGCAGCCCAGAATTTTTATCGTACTAATCATAACCGGGCATCTGAAAGTGCAGATAAGTATGTAAATACATTCTTATTTTCCCATGAATCTACCATATGTTTTGCAGAGGGTCTATTCCGTACATTCTTCAAGTCTGCCAACCTAGATTCTTTTAACAGGCTATTTTTAATTCTACTTTAGACAGTGAGGCCTCAGCTATTTTTAATTCTAATTTTAAAGTTCATGTGATTTCTGCCATTCTTTTCTTTACGTTCTTTGCCCACTTTAATTCACTTCTTGCTATTTCAATAACACCACAGACTGATATCTTCTGTGTATTTGGGTCCAATAGTGTATCTTAAAAAAGCAAGGTTCATTTATAGGCTAAGAAGCTCCAGGGCTGGTCTAGCTTCCACGTCCGTCTTATTTGGAGTATTCAAAAGCACGAACGGAACACGAGTGCGGGTCGTGTTCACTGACACAAATCAAGGTGCTGTTACCTCGTATGATAAGATCAGTCTCCGACGAATTTAACTATATAAACATTATGACTGTGACGAACGTGTTAATGATAAACACTACATCCGAAACAATTGAACTGCCCTGATGAAGTCTAATTGCATAGACTGCTGTAAATAGACGAAACACGTGTTGGCTAGTGATCTGAGGAGATATTTGTGATTTGAAAAGAACATTAAAGAAGAAGAAATTGATACAAGAGTCTGGAACACGTCATTTTATTTAACTGCTGTTTTGTACACGATTCAGACATGCTCGGGATATATTGTATAAAAATGTTTTGTGTGTAGTTTACTACATTATTTATGACGCTGGATAGACGTCACTATTATCCCTGGTAGCAACTTTTGATAATTGTTCTTATACCTTTTGACATTTGAGCGCAAGTAAAAAACCTTCTATATTTTGGTTCTGCTGCAAATAAGAAGCTCCAGGCTTGCAAATTTCCTTCTAATCTTATCGCCTTGGACATTGCACCTTTGGGGAGGGCCAACAATTTTTTCAAACATTTGCTTTCACGCCTCCCCCAACTTCCCTCCCTACTAATGGCTAATAACTCAGCCCCATCGAGGCATTGCATGTGGACCATTGCTTAATAAGCAGTTAAAAGGGGAGTCCAAGAGGGTCCACCAAAAATCTTTTTAAAGTGAACAAGGCCCCCTATCATAGCTAATGCCCTTGTCTAGTTCTTTATGCAAGGTCCAACTCAGCTGGCTAGTAAATGTCATGTCCAGGTACTTGTAGGAGGACACAACCTCTACCCTACTAATTGCCACTTATATGGTTTACTTTTTTCCCCAAACACGATTATCTTTGTTTTTCCCATGTTTACCATCAATTTATTAGCCTCACAATAATGATTAAACTTAGTTAAATTCCTCTGCCGGCCTACTAGTGTCACATCCAGAATTTTCAAATACTCTGCATAGAGTAGGCACAACACATTTCTACCTCCCATTTTTGGGGAAAATGAGTGAGTCGCTGCCAACTCTTCCGGAAGGTCGGCTAAAAAAAAGAGAACAATGTGGGAGTCAGGACACAACCCTGCTTTAACCCATTTCACAAGGGAATTCTCCCAGAGAGGGCCCCATCTAAGTCAAGCTCTACTTAGACCCAATTCCTGGTATGTATTTCCTGCAAAATTGCTATTAAGCAATTTGGAATGCCCTGACGTATTAATTTGGCCCAAAGTATACTATGATCAAACAGATCGAACACTGATCTAAAATCAACAAAACAACAGAATACATTCCCAATTGTTTCTTTTGAAATCTTCCTCAAAGCCCATAAACTGAAACAACGGTCTATTGTAGAATGCCCAGTTTTAAAGCCTCCCTGCTTCATTGGAATATATCTGTTTCCCTCTATCCAGTTCTTTAGGGCCCTTAATATTACTTTGGAGTACAGTTTTGCACCTACATCCAACAGACTTATCAACTAGTAATTCTCTGGGTCGTTCATTGTACCAATTTTGTGCATAGGTTTAGTTATTGCATCCTTACAACTCAGAGGGATTATCCTGGTCTTAATTATGTAAATATAAACTTTGGAGAAGAATCCTGCCCACCACAAGGGTTTTGGCTTAATTACAACTGCTGGCAGGTTATCTGGTCTAGCTGCCTTAGTTACATTTAAGAAAGTTATCAACTTGGCGATAGATTGGATAGAGAATGACTCCAAAGCTTCTCCCTCCACAATTGGCCAGCCCTTCTTCACCACTGTCTCCCTTGGCTTATAGGTATTAGTTAAAATAGTTAACCAATTAGTTTATGACACCATGCATCTTGCCGGTGGGACAGCCATACTGCACTCCGTCAGGACCAACTTCCAGAACTTCTTCATGTCCTTTTCCTAGAGTATCCTTATCATCACATCCCAATTCAACTGAAAATAAAGCATGCTTCATTCTCATCACCAGAGCTTCATATTCCCTTTTCTTACAGCGGTAGATATCAATTGTCTTTGCTTGACCATCTGATTGCCTTGCCCATTCTATTTTCCTTGGCTCCTTCCTAGCAAATGCACACTCCTTTTCGATCCATTGTTGGTTTGAAATTTGGCATGGCTGGTCCTTTTTAGGTCTCGCATAGGCAGCAAATGTGCTACCTCTATGAGGCAATTTAGAAAAAAAGGGACCCCTATATACTAATAGTACACTTGCTATACATAGGAAAAAAAAAATTGAAAAAGTTCTGTAGCCAAGTGAAAAAAACTTAAGAATCAAACCAATATACGTGGCAGACAATAATAGAATATATAGTGATATCACCCAACAATACAAAAAGTAAAAATCCAATTGATAACTCAATTCTTCATTTTATTAATCAAAGTGTATATATATATATATATAATCTTTTTTATCACTTTCTGTTTTTTTCTTCTTTTTTGCTTATTTAGATATTTGAAATTCACATACAAAAATTCATAAAAAAACATAACAAACTAACAATTGGCATTTAGACAAGACAGATGATGGAGGCAATGCGGCAGGTAAACACTACGCGCGTTTTGGCTAGGCAGCCTTCCTCAGGTGACCGTCCATTGCACTAAAATATTAAAAACAATTGGGTGAGAATCACAAATGCAGATTATGTACAGTGGGCATTGTCGGCCAGCACATCATATACAATAGAAGCCATTACAGTGCATTATGATAAGTCTTGGTGTATGTATCATTCATTGGCCTAAGCAAAGTCACATACCTTATATCATATAATCACAATAGTAATACATTATAATTAGTAGGGTCTAATGGCCAGCTTTACTTAAAAAATCTACATCCTAATGATGTGCATACATAAACATCACATAAATTAAAATTAAAATCAGCATAGGTTAAACTACTATAAGGAACATACTAACTTTTCACACAAGAACATCATGTAATTTAAATAAACATGGATGAGAAGACTGTCAGAAAATATGCTCAGCTGGATACCAACAAACAGCCCTTAATGATATAGAAACAACCACAATGGACAGCACACCGCTAGCCCCTCCTTTGAATCGCCCCTAGGGACTCTGGTACATGGAGTTCTTGAGTGGTTCACCCCAGTGGGTGCAAGTAGGTACTTGTTGAACTGATGATCTCTAGACCCGATACATGTCCCGGGTTTTTGGATATCGCCCGAGACATGGCTCAGGTTTTGGGACTACTTCCCTCATCAGTAGAGAAAATAGTTAGGGGTGGAAGAGAAAGCCGCCAAGCAACCGTCAAAGGCCTCGATGACCGAACCGGCACGCAGGTGCGTCGTCCAGGAGCTCGTCAGCTCAAAGCTCAAGGGAGCCAATTTGTAGAAACAATCGCAATGGACCGCACAAGGCTAGCCCCTCCTCCGGATCACCCCTAGGGACTCTGGTACATGGAGTTCTTGAGTGGTTCACCCCAGTGGGTGCAAGTAGGTACTTGTTGAACTGATGATCTCTAGACCCGATACATGTCCCGGGTTTTTGGATATTGCCCGAGACATGGCTCGGGTTTCGGGATGACTTCCTTCATCAGTAGGGGAAATAGTTAGGGGTGGAAGAGAAGGCCGCCAAGCAACCGTCAAAGGACTCGATGCCCGAACCGGCACGCAGGATCGTCGTCCAGGAGCTTGTCAGCTCAAAGCTCAAGGGAGCCAATTTGTAGAAACAATCGCAATGGAACGCACACCGCTAGCCCCTCCTCCGGATCGCCCCTAGGGACTCTGGTACATGGAGTTCTTGAGTGGTTCACCCCAGTGGGTGCAAGTAGGTACTTGTTGAACTGATGATCTCTAGACCCGATACATGTCCCAGGTTTTTAGATATCGCCCGAGACATGGCTCGAGTTTCGGGATGACTTCATTCATCAGTAGAGAAAATAGTTAGGGGTGGAAGAGAAGGCCGCCAAGCAACCATCAAAGGCCTCGATGCACGAACCGGCACGCAGGTGCGTCGTCCAGGAGCTCGTCAGCTCAAAGCTCAAGGGAGCCAATTTGTAGAAACAATCGCAATGGACCGCACACCGCTAGCCCCTCCTCCGGATCGCCTCTAGGGATTCTGGTACATGGAGTTCTTGAGTGGTTCACCCCAGTGGGTGCAAGTAGGCACTTGTTGAACTGATGACCTCTGGACCCGATACATGTCCTGGGTTTTTGGATATCGCCCGAGACATGGCTGGGGGTTCGGGATGACTTCCCTCATCAGTAGAGAAAACAGTTAGGGGTGGAAGAGAAGGCCGCCAAGCAACCGTCAAAGGCCTCGATGCCCGAACAGGCAAGCAGGTGCGTCGTCCAGGAGCTCGTCAGCTCAAAGCTCAAGGGAGCCAATTTGTAGAAACAATCGCAATGGACCGCACACCGCTAGCCCCTCCTCCGGATCTCCCCTAGGGACTCCGGTATATGGAGTTCTTGAGTGGTTCCCCCCTCAGTGGGTGCAAGTAGGTACTTGTTGAACTGATGATCTCTAGACCCGATACATGTCCCGGGTTTTTGGATATTGCCCGAGATATGGCTCGGGTTTCGGGATGACTTCCCTCATCAGTAGAGAAAATAGTTAGGGGTGGAAGAGAAGGCCGCCAAGCAACCGTCAAAGGCCCCGATGCCCAAACAGGCAAGCAGGTGCGTCGTCCAGGAGCTCGTCAGCTCAAAGCTCAAGGGAGCCAATTTGTAGAAACAATCGCAATGGACCGCACACCGCGAACCCCTCCTCCGGATCGCCCCTAGGGGCTCTGGTACATGGGGTTCTTGAGTGGTTCCCCCCTCAGTGGGTGCAAGTAGATACTTGTTGAACTGATGATCTCTAGACCCGATACATGTCCCGGGTTTTTGGATATCGCCCGAGATATGGCTCGGGTTTCGGGATGACTTCCCTCATCATTAGAGAAAATAGTTAGGGGTGGAAGAGAAGGCCGCCAAGCAACCGTCAACGGCCTTGCTGCCCAACCCGGAACGAAGGTGCGTCGTCCAGGAGCTCGTCAGATCAAAGCTCAAGGGAGCCAATTTGTAGAAACAATCGCAATGGACCGCACACCGCTAGCCCCTCCTCCGGATCGCCCCTAGGGACTCTGGTACATGGAGTTCTTGAGTGGTTCACCCCAGTGGGTGCAAGAAGGTACTTGTTGAACTGATAATCTCTAGACCCGATACATGTCCCAAGGAACTAAAAGCTCCCGCTCTATATTCGGGACCTTACTATAAGGATACAAAATAAGGTTAAATGAAAAAGATGCAACCGAATCCACTTAGGAAAAGAATTGACTCGTTTCTGGGACTTCAATTCCCATAAAACATAGCAGCGAAACATTAAAGCCTGAGGCCCATTAGGGGGCAAACTGAAAATAAAAAGCGGACATAGCTGGAAGGAACGAGCATTGCGAAGCTTCTATAACTAGCCCCAGAGGAAGAGTCGTCAAGACTTGAAACGCGTAGGGCAACAAACAATATTTCTTCCGAAGAAATGGAGCGACAGCAAGTGAGATCCGTATGGTTGGCAAACAGTGGATTGCCCTCCTGAGTTCTTGGGCATTTGTATTTGACATTTCCACACAGGCGCCTAAACCGTGAGGAGGAGCACCAACCCATCAATGTGAAAATGGGAGGCTGCGAGGAGGAACTATTCCCTTTCACATGCAGCACTGCGAGCCAAGGCACTAAAAGCTCTTGATCTATATTCCGGACCTTACTATTAGGATACAAAATAAGAATAATTGAAAAGATGCAACCGAATCCACTTAGGAAAAGAATTGACTCGTTTCTGGGACCTAAAATCCCATAAAACATAGCGGCGAAACATTCAAGCCTGAGGCCCATCAGGGGGCAAACTGAAAATAAAAAGCTGACAAAGCTGGAAGAAACGAGCGTTGCGAAGCATCTATAACTAGCCCCAGAGAAAGAGTCGTCAAGACTTGAAACGCGTAGGGCAACAAACAATATTTTTTCCGAAGAAATGGAGCGAGAGCAAGTGAGATCCGTATGGATGGCAAACAGTGGATTGCCCTCCTGAGTTCTTGGGCATTTGTATTTGACATTTCCACACGGGCGCCTAAACCGTGGGGAGGCGCACCAACCCATCAATTTGAAAATGGGAGGCTGCGAGGAGGAACTATTTAATTTCACATGCAGCACTGCGAGCCAAGGCACTAAAATCTCCCGCTCTATATTCCGGACCTTACTATTAGGATACAAAATAAGAATAATTGAAAAGATGCAACCGAATCCACTTAGGAAAAGAATTGACTCGTTTCTGGGACTTAAAATCCCATAAAACATAGCGGCGAAACATTCAAGCCTGAGGCCCATCAGGGGGCAAACTGAAAATAAAAAGCTGACAAAGCTGGAAGAAACGAGCGTTTTGAAGCATCTATAACTAGCCCCAGAGAAAGAGTCGTCAAGACTTGAAACGCATAGGGCAACAAACAATATTTTTTCCGAAGAAATGGAGCGAGAGCAAGTGAGATCCGTATGGATGGCAAACAGTGGATTGCCGTCCTGAGTTCTTGGGCATTTGTATTTGACATTTCCACATGGGCGCCTAAACCGTGGGGAGGAGCACCAACCCATCAATGTGAAAATGGGAGGCTGCGAGGAGGAACTATTCCCTTTCACATGCAGCACTGCGAGCCAAGGCACTAAAAGCTCCCGATCTATATTCCGGACCTTACTATTAGGATACAAAATAAGAATAATTGAAAAGATGCAACCGAATCCACTTAGGAAAAGAATTGACTCGTTTCTGGGACCTAAAATCCCATAAAACATAGCGGCGAAACATTCAAGCCTGAGGCCCATCAGGGGGCAAACTGAAAATAAAAAGCTGACAAAGCTGGAAGAAACGAGCGTTGCGAAGCATCTATAACTAGCCCCAGAGAAAGAGTCGTCAAGACTTGAAACGCGTAGGGCAACAAACAATATTTTTTCCAAAGAAATGGAGCGAGAGCAAGTGAGATCCGTATGGATGGCAAACAGTGGATTGCCCTCCTGAGTTCTTGGGCATTTGTATTTGACATTTCCACACGGGCGCCTAAACCGTGGGGAGGCGCACCAACCCATCAATTTGAAAATGGGAGGCTGCGAGGAGGAACTATTCAATTTCACATGCAGCACTGCGAGCCAAGGCACTAAAATCTCCCGCTCTATATTCCGGACCTTACTATTAGGATACAAAATAAGAATAATTGAAAAGATGCAACCGAATCCACTTAGGAAAAGAATTGACTCGTTTCTGGGACTTAAAATCCCATAAAACATAGCGGCGAAACATTCAAGCCTGAGGCCCATCAGGGGGCAAACTGAAAATAAAAAGCTGACAAAGCTGGAAGAAACGAGCGTTGCGAAGCATCTATAACTAGCCCCCGAGAAAGAGTCGTCAAGACTTGAAACGCGTAGGGCAACAAACAATATTTTTTCCGAAGAAATGGAGCGAGAGCAAGTGAGATCCGTATGGATGGCAAACAGTGGATTGCCCTCCTGAGTTCTTGGGCATTTGTATTTGACATTTCCACACGGGCACCTAAACCATGGGGAGGAGCACCAACTCATCAATGTGAAAATGGGAGGCTGCGAGGAGGAACTATTCGCTTTCACATGCAGCACTGCGAGCCAAGGCACTAAAAGCTCCCGCTCTATATTCCGGACCTTACTATAAGGATACAAATTAAGGTTAAATGAAAAAGATGCAACCGAATCCACTTAGGAAAGGAATTGACTCGTTTGTGGGACTTCATATCCCATAAAACAAAGCAGGGAAACATTCAAGCCTGAGGCCCATCAGGGGGCAAACTGAAAATAAAAAGCTGACAAAGCTGGAAGAAACGAGCGCTGCGAAACATCCATAACTAGCTCCAGAGGAAGAGTCGTCAAGACTTGAAACGCGTAGGGCAACAAACAATATTTCTTCAGAAGAAATGGAGCGAGAGCAAGTGAGATCCGTATGGATGGCAAACAGTGCATTGCCCTCCTGTGTTCTTGGGCTTTTGTATTTGACATTTCCACACGGGCGCCTAAACTGTGGGGAGGAGCACCAACCCATCAATGTGAAAATGGGAGGCTGCAAGGAGGAACCATTCGCTTTCACATGCAGCACTGCGAGCAAAGGCACTAAAAGCTCCCGCTCGATATTCCGGACATTTCTATAAGGATACAAAATAAGGTTAAATGAAAAAGATGCAACCGAATCCACTTAGGAAAATAAATGACTCGTTTCTGGGACTTCATATCCCATAAAACATAGTGGTGAAACATTCAAGCCTGATGCCCATCAGGTGGCAAACTGAAAATAAAAAGCGGACAAAGCTGGAAGAAACGAGCATTGCGAAGCATCTATAACTAGCCCCGGAGGAAGAGTCGTCAAGACTTGAAACGCGTAGGGCAACAAACAATATTTCTTCCGAAGAAATGGAGCGAGAGCAAGTGAGATCCGTATGAATGGCAATCAGTGGATTGCCCTCCTGAGTTCTTGGGCATTTGTATTTGATATACATATATATATATACATTCACTTAAAAAACCATAGGTTTCAGGCCTTACATAGTTAGGAATTAGCATTTAAAAAACCATTGAAATTGCTCCTATATAGTTAGTTGTACTAACTATATTTCACGCACCCTCAATCCACTGCTGATGATGTCACATATTACATCATTCATGACATGGTAAGTGACATCACTGATGACATCACTGATGACATCTCAAATGACATCACTGATGACATCACTGATGTCATCAGTGATGTCATCAGTGATGTCATTTGAGATGTCATCAGTGATGTCATCAGTGATGTCACTGACCATGTCATGAATGATGTAATATGTGACATCATCAGCAGTGGATTGAGGGTGCGTGAAATATAGTTAGTACAACTAACTATATAGGAGCAATTTCAATGGTTTTTTAAATGCTAATTCCTAACTATGTAAGGCCTGAAACCTATGGTTTTTTAAGTGAATTTGCACGGTTTTTTAAGTGCTAACTCCTAACTATATAAGTCCTGAAACCTATGGTTTTTTAAGTGAATTTGCAAGGTTTTTTAAATGCTAATTCCTAACTATATAAGGCTTGAAACCTATGTTTTTTTCAGTGAATTTGCAAGGTTTTTCAAATGCTAATTCCTAACTATATCAGGCGTGAAACCTATATTTTTTTTCAATAAATTTCAAAGGTTTTGTAAATGCTAATTCTATTAGCCGATAACGTTTATATATGTTATTATCCTTCTGGGACCACCCGAGCAGCCATCTTGTTCCTCAGGAGAAGTGAGGCACAAGAGAGCACAAAACAAGAGTGGAAAACGCAAAAAGGGGGCAGGGTTGAGACACCCTTACTCCCCTAGCCCTTCTCAGGGGGTCCCAGAAGGACCACCAAGTGCAAAATGAAAAAAAAAAAAAAAAATCGCGGGGTACGCGCACTGTACTCGTACACCACGCATACGATGCGCGTACCCCGTGATTTTTTTTTTGCCCTTGGGGGTCCTTTTGGGACCCCCTGAGAAGGGCTAGAGGGTTGGGGGGGTCTCTACCCTGCCCCCTTTTTGTGTTTTCCACTCTTGTTTTGGGCTCTCTTGTGCCTCAGTTCTCCTGAAAAACAAGATGGTGGCCAACAGTTCCTGGTTTGGACAGTTTAGAATGCTGACAGTCGACTGCCAGTCAATCAGAAACTCGCTTGCGCACGTAAGGGTACGCGCACGTACGCGTACGGTACGCGTACGGTGCGTTTATGGTGAGCGCATGTAGATATATAATTTGATCAAATTACATTTTCTCAACAACTACTGGAGGCATTTTCACCAAATATAGAAAAGGCACTACTGCATACCTGTCCCTACTATTTTGCCAAGTTTGGTGTAATTCCGTTCAGCCGTTCGGGCTGTAGCCGTGTCTAAAGGTCCAATAGAAAATGCCATTTGAAAAATTTCAAATTCAATTTTCTCAAGAACTACTGGAGGGATTTTCACTAAACATAGCAAAGGCACATCTGCATACCAGTCCCTACCATTTTTCCAAATCTGGTATGATTCCGTTCAGCCGTTCGAGCTGTAGCCGTGTCTAAAGGTCCCTATGGAAATTAACATGGGGAAAACACATTTGGGACCCCCCTTTTTTCTCGACCCCCACTTGACGAATCCCCCCAAAACCTTCAGGGAAGGAGCGGAGCGCAGCGAGGCAAATTTAAGGAAAATTACAGGCAGATCCCTCAATCGGCGCCAAAGTTATTCCCAATAGAATGTTCGGAATTTCCCATGGTAACTAGGTCCTAACTAGTGAGTGATGTCACTGACCATGTCATGAGTGATGTAATATGTGACGTCATCAGCAGTGCATTGCAAGCGCAAGTTATAGTGAGTCCAACTAACTATAACGTGGGAATTTCAATGGTTTTATGCGAGTAAAACTTCCTGCTAACTATAACTGGTGTGAAACCTATGGTTTTTTCAGTGAATTTAATAGGTTTTTTAAATTGCTAATTCCTAACTATAACTGGTGTGAAACCTATGGTTTTTTCAGTGAATTTCATAGGTTTTTTAAATGCTAATTCCTAACTCAAACCTATGAAATGTAATATTTTTTATAATGAATCCTATATTGTATTTTTATATAATACTGTTTTTTTTTGCCCTGGTGCGCTTCCGGTGCGCGCCCCGGTGTGCGCACTGGAAAGCGCATTTTTTCGGAGCGCCCTGGGTCGCGCACCGGTGAGCGTCCCTTTAGCGCTATTGCCGCGAACGAAAACATCATGACGTATCGAGTAGCCGCGTCCGCGTGATACGCACGCGTAAGTGCACCCAGAAATACTCGAGCGAATACGATCGCACAACGTAATCATCTGACGCGCTTACGCGGCCCGCCCGGGGGCGCGTCGCATAAGCGTGTCGGGTCATGTGACCTAAAAATAACACTTTTTATTGGTGCAGAACAGTTTTGGTTTCCAAATGATGAAAGCCCGGGTCATGTGACCTGTAAATATTACTTTTCATTGTTTCAGGACAGTTTTTTTTTCCAAATGATGAAAGACCCCACCTTTTTTCCTTATTCTGACTTTGTCCTTTGACTGAGGAAGACCTGTTTCAACATCTTTGAGAAATATTTTGTACTTTAAAAGGGCTACAGTAGCAGCAGCAGCTGGAGCATCTGCACCACCACCACCACCACCACCAAGAGAACCACCACAACATTACATTGGTGGTCAAGAAGAGGAGGAGGAGGAGGAAGAGGAGGAGGAGGAGGGGAGAAGGTGGCTGCCAGAAGACAATACCCCATACAAGCCAAGGCCACACATTGTATGGGAGTTTTTTTCTATCCCAGAGGGCAAGAAGAAAGTCAATGCGCCCAAGGTGACTTGCCTAATCTGTGGCATGGAACTTTCAAGGGGGAACCCGAACAAAAAATATTCTTTCAGTAATAATACCATGATTAGACACATGCAGTGCAAGCATCTGAACAACTATTCTGCTGCAGAGATGAGAGAACTGGCCAGTAACCCTCCCCAATCTTCAACCACCACCTCCAAAAGAAAGCAACCCACTCCATCGGGACCAGAGACAAGGGAGACAATCCCTTGCATACAACCACGGTTTGGGGAATACAGAATTACATGTATTTTTTGTGGTAAGACCATTTGTGGTAAGACCATCTCCTATGGTAAACAGAGCGTCAAGCTCATCCTCCTTGCTGGTGACAACCACAATAGCCCCAAAAAACCCTAATTTTTTCCTTTTTTTATTTGCTCCAGTTGAGCCATTTTCAATTCCCTGTTTTTTGTTTCTCCCCATAAAAATAACAAAAAAAATAAATAGTTCATAAAAGCCAAAAAAAATACAAAATGCTCAAAAAACATTAAAAAAATATAAAACAACAAAAAGAAGAAAAAAACCAGTTCTTTTTAGAACTACCTCCAATTTATAAAAAAAGGCTACATTTTTTAAAAACTCTATCATTCTTTTTTCCCATGGAACGCTTCCCAGTAAGCTCCGCGGTGCGCGTACTGGACGCCCCCCCGCGCAAAATTTTTTTGCCCCGCGGGGCCCTTTTATAGCCCCCACATCAAACCTAGGGGGTCAGGAGGGGTCTACTCTGCCCCCTTATGGTCATTTCCCCCTTTGTTTTTGTCACCTCTTGTGTCTCGATCCTACCGAGACACAAGGTAGGGGCTGCTCCGGACTGTTTGGAATGTTTACAGACACCCGAGAGCCAATCAGGTTTTCGCTCGCGAACTCGTGTAGCGCGCTGGTTAGCGCCCTGGTGCGCGTACCGGGGTGCGGCCATAGATATATATATTTTTTTTAACCTAAATTACTCAAAATTCACTGGAGCACATATCCTGAGACATAGCAAAGGCACATTGGGCTACCAGTCCCTACAATTTTGCCAAGTTTGGTGGAAATCCATTCAGCCGTTCGGGCTAAAAGTGAGGTTGAGCGCCCTATAGAAATTAACATGGGGAAAACACGTTTTGGCACCCCCTTTTTATCTCGGCCCCTGCTTGACAAAACCCCCCAAACTTTCAGGGAAGGACCGGGGCGCCGCAAGGCAAATTTAAGGACATTTTCAGGCAGATTCCTTAACCGGCGCCAAAGTTATTCACAATAGAATGTTGAGATTTTGCATTGAAAATAATCCTAACTATAACTACCTACTGGCGACCGCCAGTAGGTAATATATATATATATTCACTGAAAAAAACATAGGCTTCAGGGATTTTATAGTTAGTTGGACATTTCTCTCGTACAAAACCATAGAAATTCCCCTGTTATAGTTAACTATAATTCGCGCCCCCGCAATGCACTGCTGATGACGTCACAGCTTCAAGACATGATCAGTGACATCAATCAATTATGACATCACTGATGACATCTCAAATGACATCACTGATGAAATCATCAAGTGACTGTGTTTTTCTTTAAAGTTTAAACAAGTATTATATATGTGTCAAGGTGTATTGAAGAATGAGTGGGTGTATAAGTGTCTGAATGGAGGATGTATTAGGTGCATAACTGACTGTTTAAGTGAGTGATCAAACGTGTCTTACTGAATGCATGGGTTAGTGACTAAACTCTGTGAATGTCTGCATCAGTCTGTCTGTTGTTGTATAAGATGCTTCATGGGTTAGTCAGTAGCTACATGAGTGTCTATATGGGTTACCAATTAGTTGTCTGAGTATTCGTATGTGTGCCTGTGTGTGTGTGTGGGTGGGTGGGAGGTGTGCGACTCTGTGCATTGATGTTTAAGTGGTTGATTCACTGTCTGTATGGGTTCAAGAGTGCATGTGAAAATAGCTGTATGAGTGGGTGAGTGTGTGTATGGGTGTTTTGGTGAGTGAATGGATGTCTCAATGGTACATGTCCAAGTAGCTACAAAGGCAGTGTATGTGAGAGTTGAAGTATATAAATGACTATACGTGAGAGTTAGTGATTGTGAGAGTGGCTGCATGGATGAGTGTGTACTTGTATTAGTTAATGTATAAGAGAGCAAGTATGCATTTGTTTCTGTTTGAATAAGTGATGTGGTGTGTGTATAACTGTATAGTTCAGTAAACAGAAGTGTGATTAATTCTTTGCATGACTGACTAGGTGTGTGAGTAACTCTGGGTGAGTGGTGGTGTGTGAGTGTCTGTATAGGTGTAGGAGTGCTTATGATAGTGTTGTATTGATGAGTGACTGCATGTATGAGTGATTGTATTGGTAAATGAATGGATGTGTGTGTAGACCTAGAAATCAGTGAGTGCGTATGTAGTAACTGGTATTGATGTGTCTATGGTTTCGAAAATGTTAATCTGTATTTTACAGTGGGTGTATCAAAGTTTATATCAGAGTGTGAGGAGGTGATTTCACATGGATGATGTCATCAGTGATGTCATTTGAGATATCATCAGTGATGTCACTGACCATGTCATGAATGATGTAATATGTGACATCATCAGCAGTGCATTGCAGGGGCGCGAGTTATAGTTAGGTGAACTAACTATAACGGGGGAATTTCTATGGTTTTGTACGAGAGAAATGTCCAACTAACTATAACGTCCCTGAAACCTTTCATTTTTCAATGAATTTCTAAGGTTTTTTAAATGCTTATTTCTAATTATAATGTTCATTAAACCTATGGTTTTTTCAGTCATTTTTTTTTTTTTGTGTGACATTTTGTAACTTTAATATCTTAAAAATAGTTTTTGTTATTTTTTTTGTTTGTTATGAAAATAATATAATGTCTTCTCTTTCCTTAAATATTAATATTAATACATTTTTGGGGGGGAGAAAAAAGTGGAGTCGCACACCCATCTCGGTGGGTGTGCGGATTCAAACTGCCATATTGGTAAAGTAATGAAGGATGCGCTTTTCAGCCAGCCCAAACCGCTTGCGCTTATAGGGAGGGGGCTACAATGCTACATGTCCCAGGTCTTCCCTGTAGTGATCTGCTGATCACAGGTCTAATTGTCAGCCTGCCACAGCCACTCCCTCATAGCTGGTTTACACCCATACCCCACCCATGCATCACAGGCGTCACAGGACATGTGACCCTGCCAATAAAAAGGGCAAGGCGCATGTGCTCAACACCATTTCCACTCTTTATCTGGATGTATCTGTGTGCTTATTATGTTGGTGGCAGCCGAGGCACTTTGTCCGACACGGGCCTCCTGCAACTTGGCGATGACTTGAGGTGCACAGAGTTGGTGGCAGATGAATCACTTTGCCAGACACTGGCCTCTTGCCACGTGGCGATGATTTGAGGTGCACAGAGTTGTTGGCAGCTGAGGAATTTTGGCTGGCATGGGCCTCTCGCCACATGGCGATGACTTGAGCAGCACTGAGTTAGTGCCACCAGAGCTGAGCGGGTGTGCAGCTTGTGATGATGTGTAGGCCTCGATACATCATCCTGGCAATCAAGATCCTATTTGAATTGTGAGCTCGGTTGGACCGCGTGTACACCACAGGGAGCTGGCTGTACAGACATGACTCCTCGGCATGGTACAGCAGGATCCGCTGGGGGCCTGTGTAGCAGAAGCCAGCAATGGCTGAGGAGATTGCTCCGGCACGTGGTGGGCCTTCTTGGAGACACGCCAGTAGCGGCAGTTGAGCATCGAGGTCAGGGTGTGCAGGGTCGGGCAGTCATTGCTGGTCGGCGTACTCGTTTGGGATGCTTGAGAAAGATGTAGGAATCATTTAAACTGCCTGAGAAGTTTGCAACAACATTAGTGTACAGGCCCTGGTGGTCCAGGTTTGCCTGCATATTGTTGGAATGTGTGTGGTTTCTGTTGCGGTAATATTGTGCTGTGTCGGCAGGGGGCACAAGTAGTACATGTGTACAGTCAGTTGCTCCCAACCCGTGCAGGAAGCCTGCTATGGCGTGGTTCCCTGGCTTGGTCTCCAGCTGCTCCTGCGCAGTGTGGGTGAAGTGAACATGCAGGTGTATCAAGCTGAAACGAACCATGATGCTTACAGGTGTGATAAATCCTGCATAATTAGACTGTAACAGAAGTTTGTGTGGTTGTAACGTTCCTTTTCTTTCCTACGAAGGTTACGACCACACGAACTTCTGTTACGGTCTTTGTGTGCAGGATTGATAATACCTGTAAGCATTCCGGTTTGTCCAAGTGCAATACATTGTACCATATTACGATTGTGACCATACTAACGCTTGACCATTGTCTTAATTTATCCAACAGGTTTCTGAATACAGAGTTTTGGGATTTCCAGAACGATCTACAGTTATTTCGATCCACAAGTTGATGTTCCCCATTGGCATTGTCACTCGTTGTTTGATGTTTTGTATTTTTAATGTATGATTTTCTAATAAAGTACAGTTTTTCCACTACTGTTGACCACTAGACTTCATGATCTTGTGCATCCCCATTTCAGTGACTACAATCTTGCATCTGGAGCACAGAGGTGTCAATCAACGACTGGGGTTGGGGTTGGTTGTGCAGGAATACTATGATATGGGACGAGCGGGTGGTGCGGATATAGGGGTCCCACTTTGCTTTTATAGACAAGCATCCAAGATGTGAGAGGAAGTTTAATAGGGCTGGCTGTGAGACTCCTCTGACTCTCGCAGTTGTTAGTTGGAAGGTACCAGAGGCCAACAGGTACAGCAGAGCCAACAGCTTTGTCTGCAGAAGGATGTTGATTGTCTGCCATGTTTTTACCATCAGCCTGTGGGCCATGTGGCAGTGTGCACCAACTTGAGAATGGGACAATAGTTCTTCTGCCACTTTTGCTGCGCTAAAATGCCGATAACTCGGAGATAATTCCCCACTATGGGGTTATAGGGTGACTCTGAAACAAGCCCTTGTGTTTATTAGGACTTTGTTGTAGCTACAAGTGAATCACAAGAAAAAAGTGAAAAAACAAGAAAAGTGGGCAGGGTACAAACACCCTGACCCCCTAGGCCTGCTCAGGGGATCCCACAAAACCCCCAGGGCCACACTATTTAAAACATTTTTAAAGCGGCTGGGTGCACAAATCCGGACGGAAAAAAAACTGATGTGGAGTATTCTCAAGGAATTATCTCTGAGTTATCAGGACTTTAGCACAGCAAAAGTGGCAAAAGAATTATCATACCATTCTCAACATGGTGAAAACTGCCGATATTGCTAGTTTTCCAGCAATAGCTTCAGCAAAAAACATCGGCAGGAATGAGAGCGACAACGATATGCAGAGTAGGCATTCTCGTGCAAAAAAAACATGAAAACACCACTTCCCCATATTTTCAATGAACAGCCAAATCTGCGATGCAAACCAAAAAGAGGCAATAAGCCTCATTAGCAGTAAGAATTTAACATCGGCCTTTTACTGTTGTAAATAAACACAGAGAATCTACAAAAAGTGTATGGGTGGTCCATACAGTGGCGGGGAGCACACAGTCTTCTTTAAATACCCCTCACACACCAAAAGGACCCTTGGTGTCATGCTTCATCATTGGGGTCTTCGCACCCCTCTACGAGATGCGGCGTGCTACTTACCTGCGACTACGCGGGAGCGCTTTTTATTTTGGCTATGTGTGGTGCATGTGATGTATTGTGAGTATGAGTGAGTGGTGGGGTTCAAAGTGACTCAAGTGATATTTTAAAATGGACCTGGCACGTGGGGTTTTACAAAAAACTTTAATGGACTCCGTGCTGGTACTGGTACTCAGAAGATCGAATATTTCAACAATGTATTCCATATCTATTTCATCTTTTGTTCCATACGCCTACACTATGGTCAGCAGGGCTCACAATTCAAATTCAGTCTTGATTCATTAATTGCAGAGTCACTGACTGTGCACAAGCTGAGTGCTTCAGGTGTTACTAACTCTGTGCGCTCAAGTCAATGCCATGTGGCTGTGTGCCATTGCTGCCGCTGCCTCCGGCCTACACTGCGATCAGCAGGGCTCCCAATTAAAATGGAGTCTTAATTTATTAATTGCAGAGTCCAGTAGACAACAGACATTGCATCCAGTGTGACCCGCCCGGACAACGCATATCACTGGCTGCGCACACATTGAGTGTTTCAGGTGCAACTAACTCGGTGCAGCTCAAGTCCATGCCACGTGGCTGTGTGCCCTTGCTGACCGCAGTGGTCAGCAGGTGTCACAATTCAAATTAAGTCTTGATTCATTAATTGCAGAGTCCAGTAGGCAACAGACATTGCATTCAGTGCGGCCCGCCCGAACTACGCATCATCACTGGCTGTGCACACACTGGGTGCTTCAGGTACCACTAACTCTATGCTGCTCAAGTCAATGCCATGTGGCTGTGTGCTCTTGCTGACTGCTGCCTCTGGCCTACACTGCGGACAGCAGGGTTCACAATTCAAATTCAGTCTTAATTCTTTAATTACAGAGTCCAATAGGCAACAGACATGGCAACCAGTGCAGCCCGCCCGGACGACACATCATTGCTGGCTGCACACACGCTGAGTGCTTCAGGTGCCACTAACTCTGTGCAGCTGGAGTCAACGCCACATGGCTGTATGCCATGGTTGACTGCTGCCTCCGGCCTACACGGTGGACAGCAGGGTTCACAATTCAAATTCAGTCTTGATTTATTAATTGCAGAGTCCAATAGGCAACAGATATTGCACTCAGTGCGGCCCGCCCGGAGGACGCATCATCTCTGGCTGCGCACACGCTGAGTGCTCAGGTGTCACTAACTGTGCAGCTCAAGTCAACGCCACATGGTTGTGGGCCCTTGCTGACCGCTGCCTCCGGCCTACACTGCGGTCAGCAGGTCTCACACATATCCATACTAATCCTGACCTGCAAGTACATGCCATCATCGCTGGCTGCACACACGCTGAGATCTTCAGGTGCCACTAACTCTATGCATCACAACTCATGGACCCTTTATGACTGACTTTCGTGCTGTAGACACCGGATGCAACAATGTCATCTCAGGCAGCAGGAATATCCTGAAGAGACATTAACAATTTCTTCACATGAGCACGCTCATCCCTGGTGCCCCTTCCTCTGTGCACCACAAGTCATAGACCCTTTATGATACAATCTTTTATGTGTAATTTTAGATCTAGGGCCCCTACCTTAGCGCATCACAGGTCATGGACCCTTTATTATTGAATCTCTGTGTTTGATCCGTTGATCATTCTTGAAGTTGTTGCCAGCACCATCCCTTCCCTGAGGCTGGCTCACACTCACCGCACACGCATCCAGCACAGGCGTCACTGGACATGTGACCCTGGTAATAAAAATCTATCTAACTGTGTATATGTGTTCATTATGTAGGCATGATGGCCCTGGGCCCTACCGCATTACATTGTGCTGTTGACTGCACATGCAACCATGTTACGTTTGACAGTGGGGAAGACCTCGGTTATGTACCTTTTTCTGGGTCATTCTATAAGTACATGGGTAGAGACTTGGTGATTAGAGTACTCTAAGGAGAGTGGATGGTGAATTTATAAGTGCTTTGGGATTGGCAGAGTAATTGAAAAAGTACATATGTTGGCAGAGTCAAACCTCCGAGCACAAGCTTGGCTCTAATTGGATGCCAACCAGTGGCAACCCGGCGGAGTCTCAGAATTGAAAACCAAGCCTCGGGAGAGCTGACGCAACGCATGGAGCATGAGTAGGCACCAGGCCGCTTCCTGAGGCACCCGCCTTCTTTGCTACATGATCCCCAGTACCTTGGGTTCTCGTCTACTAAAATCTGGGCCACTTGTTAACGGGAATACCACACGGATGCCAGGAAAACTGAATACAGGAGCTTAGAATTCTCATTGTGTTATACTGCATTCTCATTCTGTGGATACCCTCCCAGGTCGTTGATCTCTGAATCAAGAAATTCTGATTGCTGGATCCCCAGAGTGCCTTCCACTGGATCCCCTAAAGCGAGCTGCTGGGTCCGGGGAGCATCAGTAATAAAAGGCCTGTAATCCTGTCTGCAAGATATTCCCAGCCCCACAGCTGGATCATTGACATACGAGGGATAGAATCTACCTAATTCTGTAAGCGTAAGCGGAGTCGGCAGAGCCAGCATACGCCAGTCAGGGGCGCAACTTGAGCCAAATTTTGGGGTAGGCTAATCAAAATTTCAGAGGGGGGCTAATTTTTCCAGTCATATGCAGAGTGGAGATGTAGGGGCTCTAAGAAGGGTTGAAAACACAAAGAAGCCTTATTAACAGGCAATTGGTAATTTAAAGACCTGCACCCAGCGCACTCACACTAGGGGTCCGGGCTGAGAGCTGCGTACCCAGCATGTTCACACTAGGGGCTCACACTGAAAGCCACGCACCCTGAGCGTTCACACTAGAGGGGTCATACTAAGAGCCAGGCACCCAGTACATTAACACTAGGGGGCTGTGCTGAGCGCGTGTTAGGATCGCCACTCCAAACCTTTCTAAAAAGGAAACGGTCCACTTCCATTAATTTATATTCGCCACCCCCCAAGAACCCTGCCCTGGGGGGGTGGTGGTCCCAAGGGCCATCAAGGGCTCCAGGAGGGGGGCTGTGTGGCCCCCTCCCTCTATTTTCAAAGCCCTGGGAGGTGGAGGTCCCTGGGGCTTCAGGGTGCCCACGAGCCCCCCCTGCATATTTAATTAAAGCCCCGGGGGTGGCGATCCCCGGGGTTGGGAGGCCTCGGAGGCCACCAATAATTACAAAACAAGCCCCATGAAGGTGCCCCGCAGGCCCCTGCAATGTAATTATAGGATTGCCACCGGAACCTGGCCCACTCAGGGGCTCATTTAAATAAGTGGGGAAGGCCCGCTTCATTTTTTCAGATTTTGTCATCTAGATTCTTGAACCCAGGGTGGCATTCGGACATTTAAAAAAAAAACATATATATTTTTGGGCCTAGGGGAATACGAGTGGAACCACAAAATTCCACTCACCCCACATTCCCCAAAGTCTTTTGAGAAAAATGGTACCTCACTTGTGCGGGCAAGCCTAGTGCCAGCGACAGGAAACAACCCAAAACGCAACGTGGACACACCACAATTTACAGTGAAAGCTGACACTATTTTGCAAAGTGCCTAGCTGTAGATTTTGAACCCTCGCTCTGCCGGCACCTAGGGAAATCTAGGAAACCTATACATTTTTTAAAACTAGACACCCAGGGGAATCCAGGATGGGGTGCCTTGTCTGACTCTCGCAAGCCATACCTCATTAGACTGCCCCGGGGGTCTAGTTTTCAGAAATGTTTGGGTTTGGTACTTTCCCAAGATGGCCACCGAGCCCAGGGTCAAAACCCCAGGTGACCCCCCAAAACCAGGTAGTTTTGTTATAGGTAATTTTGAAGACTCCACAGTACGATTTGGGCCATTTCCTGTAGCAGCCACTATGCCTACCCACACAATTAAAGTACCATTTTTATTGGGAGACCTGGGGGGATGGGTGGGAGGACAGTTTTGGATCCACACAGATTCCAGAACTTTCACACACAGAAGTTTGAGAAAAAAGTGATTTTTTCAGCAAAATGTGAGGTTTGCAGTGGAGTCTAGGTAAAAGAATGTTGGGGGACTCACGCAACCCATACCTCGCTGGACTCCCCTGGGTGTCTAGTTTCCAGAAATGTGTGGGTTTGGTAGGTTTCTCTAGATGGGCGTCGAGCCCCGAGCCAAAAACTCATGGGACAGCCCTTGCAAAACCAGGCTGTTTTGTGATTGGCAATTTTGATGTTGCCTCATTACGTTTTGGGCCCTTGCCTGTCACGGGTACTTGGCCTCCCACACGAGTGAGGCACCATTTTATTGGGAGACCCGGTGGAATACTGGGTGGTAGGAAATTTGTGTCAGACCAGTGACATCACAACTTTCCCACACAAAAATATGTGAAAAAAGTGATTTTTTCAGCTAAATTTGAGGTTTGCCGGGGATCCTGGGGAAGAAAATATTGAGGGATTCACACAGGCTATACCTCCCTGGAATTCGCCGGGTGTCTAGTTTTCAGAAATGTGTGGCTTTGGTAGGTTTCCATAATTGGCCAATGAGCACGGGCCAAAAACCCAGGTGAACTCCCTTGCAAAACCAGGTCGTTTTGTGATAGGCAATTTTGATGTCACCTCAATATGTTTTGGGACCTTGCCTGACACGGGTACTAGGCCTACCCACACAAGTGAGGCCCGTTTTTCTCAGAAGACTTTGGGGAACGCGGGGCTGGTGGGATTTTGTAGATCCACACAGATTTCAGAACTTTGCACCCCAGAAATGTGAGGAAAATGTGTTTTTTGACAATTGTTTAGGTTTGCAAGAGATTCTGGATATCAGAACCTGGTGAGAGCCAGTCAAGTCACTTCATCCTGGATTCCCTGGGTATCTAGTTTTCAAACATGTATAGGTTTGCTAGGTTTCTCTAGGTGCCAGCGGAGCTAGAGCTAAAAAACTACAGCTAGGTACTTTGCAAAAAAATCATCATTTTTCACTGTGAAAATGTGGTGTGTCCACCTTGCGTTTTGGGCCGTTTCCTGATGTGGGCACTAGGTCTACCAACACAAGTGAGGTACCATTTTTCTTGGAAGACTTTGGGGAATGCAGGGTGGGTGGGATTTTGTGGATCCACACAGATTCCAGAACTTTGCTCCACAGAAATGTCAGGAAAATTTGTTTTTTGACAATTTTGTAGATTTGCAAGGGATTCTGGGTAACAGAACCTGGTGAGAGCCAGTCAAGTCACCCCATCATGTATTCTCCTTGGTATCTAGTTTTAAAAAATGTATAGGTTTGTTAGGTTTCCCTAGGTGCCGGTGGAGCTAGGGGTCTAAAACTACAGCAAGGCACTTTGCAAAAAAAAGGGTCATTTTCACTGTGAAAATGTGGTGTTTCCACCTTGCATTTCGGCCCGTTTCCTGTCGCGAGCACTAGGCCTACCCACACAAGTGAGGTACCCTTTTTCTTTGAATACTATGGGAAAAGCGGGGTGGGTGGAATTTTGAGGATCCACAGAGATTCCAGAACTTTGCACCACAGAAATGTGAGGAAAAATATGTTTTTTTACAATGTATTCGGTTTGCAACAGATTCTGGGTAACAGAGCCTGATGAAAGCCAGTCAAGTCACCTCATCCTGGATTCCCCTGTGTGTATAGTGTTAAAAAATGTATAGGTTTGCTAGGTTTCCCTAGGTGCTGGTGGAGCTATGGTACAAAATTGACAGCCAGGCACTTTGCAAAAAAGGGGTAATTTTTCACTGAGAAAATGTGGTGTTTCCACCCTGCGTTTTGGGCTGTTTCCTGTCGCGGGCACTAGGCCTACCCACACAAGTGAGGTACCATTTTTCTCGGGAGATTTAGGGTATTACAGAATTGTAGAGCAACTGTTATTATCTATTGACTTTCGATGCATTTCAGCCTTCCAAATGAAAGACAATGTGTAAAAAGGAAGTTATTTTGAAAAATGTCCTATAATTCTCGTGCTAGTATGGGTATTCCCAGTTTCAGAAATGGGCAAATATCTACTGTTTCTAAACTCTATATTTTGTTCCCATTTCAGAATACATAGGTGTCATTAAAAATCATTGCAGGTCGTTGCTCAGTAATTGGCTCTGGGTTAGTCCACTTCTTAGTGAACCTACAAGTCCTTTATATCCCCACAACCAGAAAGGTCCAGCGGATGTAACAGTATATTGCTTTCAAAAGTTACAGGTAAAAACGTTGACACAAATGGCTGTTTTTTTCAACAAATTTTCAATTTTTCCTATATTTAACTGTTAGTTTCTCAAAAGAAACCTTGAAGGATCTACACAAATGACCCCTTGCTGAATTCAGAATTCTGTCTACCTTTCTGAAATGTGTAGCTTTCCAGGATCCATTATTGCTTTCATACCCATTTCTACCATTAACTGGAAGGATGTTGAAAGAACAAAAAATAACAAAAATAGGCTATGTCCCAGAAAAATGCCAAAACTGTGTAAAAAATGTTGTTTTTCTGAATATGGTGATTTCAGCACCACAACCTCTTATTTCATACCATTTGCAGGAAAAAAATCAGACACTTTCATCTGTAGCCCTTTTTTCCCCTTTTACAAAAAAACATTTTGCTGTATTTGGCTCATTTCAGGGGAATCCACAAACCCTGGGTACCTTTAGAATCCCCATGATGTTGGAAAAAAAGGACGCTAATTTGGCTTGGATACCTTATGTGGTCAAAAAGTTACAGGGCGCTAACCCGGTTAGCACATACATTGAACAGACAACTATAAACGAGATTTATTGGGAATTTCTCTGCTATGTTCATGCAAGGTGGAACATCTTCGTTCAAGAAGCAGGTTTATTTACTTAGGAATCAGATAAACATTGAAATATTAGCATGAAATACTGTAACATGAAAAGATAATGCGTTCCAAAATTGCTTTTTGTATTTGTGAGGCGGTGCAAACAACATATGCATGTTAAAAGATAAAAAAAATTAGTAAAAAGGATCCAGATTTGTGGTATAGTTAAGGGTAGCACCTCTGTGCATTATGGGTTGTGTAGTACGTGGGGCGAGCGTGGGTGAAGAGTGTAGGCGACATCACATGGGAAAAGTGGGTGGTTACTTAAGGATTTAAATCTGGGTAGTTAAATTGAAGACATGACAGCCGTTATGAAGGAGAGACGAGGACGGAGGTAGTTAGCAGGTACGTTCAGGGAAATGAGAATGAGGTCGGTGGAGCTGTTAGAAATACCAACAGGGAAAACAACTTTAAAGACTGGAAAGATAGAGCCAAATTGTTTGGCGGGAAGCAAGAGGTGAAGCGCGCGGGTGTGGCTAGAAGGAAAGTAGAGGCTTTAAGAGTAAGGTTGAGGTGGGAATTGCGAAGGGTAGTTTTGATAAACGAAAGAAGGGCTATCGGCAACGGGAACCGGGGGATAATTGGGCACATACAGACGAAGGATGAGGATTGAGGTTAAGGAAATACAAGAGGTTAAAGTGTGTCTCGAGTGAAGTTGTGTCACATATAAACTTAAGGAATCGAGCACTGCCAGAGGTGTTCGGAGGTTTAGAGGAATACAATAAATAACCTCATTAGTATTAAATCACGGATAATTGAAGAGTCATACTTTGTGAAAAGCATTTTTATTGTAATGTCGTGTATGAAATAGTGAACAGTATCTAATGTATGTACTATTGTTATTTTCAGTTTCCCCTGACGAAGGGCCGAGAGGCCTGAAATGCATTGGGTTTTTAAATAAACTGCTTTCGTTGAACTCAGCGCTTGTATGTGTTTTCAATAAGAGGCTCGGATGGCCCATTTTCAACATGAGAAACCCAGGAAATGCTTACCTTGCATGAAGATTTGAATAGTGTTATGAGTAAAAAGAGAAAGGAAATATAACAAAGAGAAATTGGACAGAATCAGAAAATATTAGAAAAAGAAGTGCAAATGCAGTTTGGTCAGTGCTATTGGAACTGGGGTGGAAGGCCGCCCCAACAAGATGTCAAAAAGTTACAGGGGCCTAAGCACGAACTATCCCAAATAGCCAAAAGGCTTAGCACAGGGGGTGGGGGGGGTGGAGAGGGTGTGGGGGGGGGAGTCCTAGCAGCGAGGGGGTATATAGTGGCCAGTGTGGAGTCAGAAAGGACTAGGAACAGGGCGTTACCACTATCCAGATGTGATCATTTATTCCATCTATTAGTATTACACGGATATAAAATTATTATTTTCTTGCATCCCAGTCCCTTTCTTTCACTGTTGTAATAAACCTTTTACCTAACAATACTGTATTGTCCCTAAAATCCTTTTCATAATCTGTCTACATACCCATAACCTTTAATTGCTCGGAGTGCATCCTCCTTTGTGCCAGCACATATGAATGCAGAATACAGATATACAGAAATGATGAATGATGGGCATTCCTGTGGTGTGTAGTGTTGGACTAGATCGAGAATGTGGTCAATAAAGATAAAACTGATCAGTGATTGAAGATTGAATTAGAAAGTGAAAATTACGTCAAATAAATAAGACCTATAGAATTCCAAACAAATGACTTTGTTTAGCATAGATATGGAAAACAATAAAATAAATTCATGTTTCATGGAAATGAAAAACAGAGCAATAAGAATTGAATATACCGTCTCATCGTATACCTTTCCTGCTCATACAAGAAGCGAAGAAATCTGGAGCCAGGCATTCTGAGAAGCAGGTGTAAGCAACTTCATTTGGCTGAGCTGTGGCAACGGTGAGTCATTCGATCTGATACTTTCCTGGCACTAAGTTTGTAACGATGAGAACACCGCTGCATGACTAATATCATCAGATCAGGTGTTTTATCTTTAATAGATTATGGCATACTGTGTAGCAGTGTCAGTCTGGCTGCAGTCCCGTTCTTGCACCCCAGACATGATTTCTAATGATTCATGCAGCCCATGTGAGCCTGTCTTATTTGAAACTTCTCAACCGTGGCACAAAATGCATTAGCTTCGTCTGAGCTGGCGGTGGCAGGTGGTCTTTAAATCAAGAGGCCGTATTTTTACAAAGGGTAAAATCCACAAAATTGGAGCACGGGCTCACGTTTTTTCAAATGTATATCCCGTGGATGGTGTTTGCATGCGTATATGTAAGCGAATGAATGTATTTAACTTCTGGTTATTGTTCAGTGTTTACATAGATCTTAATTTTTTTCTTAGAATTAAAGCTACCTGAATGTAAATTTTTACACTAACGAAGTTGTTTTAAAGTAGAATATTTTCCATTATTTTGGTAATTACGTGAAATGTAAATTCATCATTTGGCGCTATGTTTTAGGGCAAAATGCACCCCGTGTCAATTTTAATGCAGTGATCCTTTTCATGGCAAAAACATTACCATAAAAAGCACAATTGGCACACACAACATCCACTCACGTTCTCGTTGTACGCATTGTTCCAGTGCTATAATTTTACAGCAAGCAGCAGCGTGACTATGCAATGTGGCATAAGGGCATAATTTCTAGAATTTTGCATGACAAGCTAAGCACGCATTTCCTGATATAACACGAATTATGCTGGCATAGTTACAATTATGCCCAGGTTTAACGGCATTGAAATATTTGTACCGATTTATTGTTTAATTATTAATTTCCAAACTCAAACATTTCATATGGATTAACAGAGGGTAGCAAATGTTTAAAAGATGCTCTGTCTTCATATGAAAGTATGGCTATTTTAGCTACAATCATATTTAGCATAAGATAGGCCCGCAGATGCAGGGGTATTTTTATCAATCTTTCCTGTAGCATAGTGCAGCAAGCCACCTTGCCACACTGCGTGAAAGAGAAAGGGAAGGAATGTATCATAGTTGACATTATACAGCACATTCCTGTCTTTTCCTCTTGCTGGCGCATTCTGGCTGCATGCATGATGCAAGGCAGGTGCACGCGTCATGTTGCAATGGTGCCTGAGTTGTAGGTAGGACTGTTTTTGTGCAAAAAGGGACACCTTTCGGCACGAAAACAATCTTGAGAGACTTTTTTTTTAATGTGTACTGCAGAATGCAGCACATGTGGAAAGAGGAAAACATGAGGAGAAATAAAGATGTTTTTCCTTTTTTACCCTTCAGCTGGGGAGGCGTAACATTTTGATGCATTCCCAGGTCTACCACTAATGGTAAATCTGGAAATGCTCCACAATCCATGTCCATGGGTGGATTTGTGGGAACACCAACGCTCCACTCATGGAAAACACCTTCTGCTCCAAAGGGACGAAAGACAGCTATTTGCGCTGCCTTGTGTTACTCTAGATTTACCAAACCATGCAATGCCACGCAAGGTGGACTTGCATAGCTTGATAAATCTCACTTAGGTTTTGCGTCGCACTTGCGTGGTGCTAAGTCGATGCAAAACCTTGATAAATGGGCCCTTAATGTTTAGTAACATCACACCATCACACTAAAGTGGGAAGTTTTTAAAATGGGAATATGAGAAAGCTACACAGCAATAACTCAGTACCTATTACCACATGCTGAAATGATTCCAGACAATATAAAATGTAATGAGTTTGTTATATTATTATTAATCATGTTTAACATGCTTCTAAACAAACCATAGGTGCCATAGTAAATTAATGGACTTCCCTAATGAAGTTTGTCTGAATTTTTTGTGTGCAGAATATACAAAAAATGTATATGCTGTATACTAAGAAATTAGCAGTTTCTTGCTTTTGGTTTAAATTTGTGGTGATTTTATTCAAATTTTTTATTACATCTACTAAGTATATACTAAAATGCATTATGTACCCTTACAAGATTACCGACTCTCTACTCACAAGTATAATTACCTGCAATGTTTAAAAACACCTTTATTCAACGTATTATGTGTGATCATAAAGCAAAACCTGAAAGAAAAACAGTAGTATAGAATATTTTAGCATCCTGCTGAATTCACAATTTATTTTATCATGTTTCTTTTTAACATTCCAATTACCAGGCCATCAAATACATTACACTCGGAGCCATTGAATTACCCAGCAAGAAAGGAACTAATTATGCACCAGAGTTGAGTTGACTAAGTTATGCATGTAACAAAAGGCAAATTATGCGCTCTTAACATCATACATTTTGTGGTAGTTTTTGTTTAAATCATTTTGCCAGGTTAACACTAAGGGGTTTATTTCGATGTCAGGCAGGCGCAACAGTTGCAGAAATGGGACCAACCAAAAAGCCAGTCGGTGGTCCAATCGCCTAATCACTTTGCAATCACACATGGTGTGGTCACATACTCCCATTCCTCTATGGAAGCTTATGTTATGGCCGTAAACCAGCTGTACACAAGCTTCCATAGATGAATGGGAGTCTGCGTTCATCCCTGCACCCTCTGACAGGCCCCTCACGGAAATTGTGCAATAGAGGATGGATGATGTAGCAAGTGTGGCAAAACCATAATTATATGAAAAGCACTGCAGTAGCAGAATCACAAAATTGCAGAGGTCTTGATTATAGAAATGATTTTTTCATTTGGATGTTTTGTAAAGCATTCTTCCTGCTTGGAAGAGGTTGAGTGACGTCAAAGAAATCATCAAAGTCAGTACTGAAGATTCCTGGTCTCCTGCTATGGTTAGAGTAAGACTGGAGGCAAATCTTCTCCTTAACATACAGTGTACTTAAGCGATAAGTGTTCAGAAGTAAACTCATTTTAGGGTCTATCTACACTCTTATGAAATCTTCCTTGAGCTTTACATGGAGAGAAAAGAAGCTGAAGTGGGTGAATTCTTGAGAATTAATCAATCTTCCCTGAATCACATCTGCTTGAAACCTGTATAAGGCAAAGCAGTTTCAGAAATCTGTCCTTATCTATATGGTCAACTGGCATTCCTGGATGATGCTGGATAGTTGAGCAGGTGCTTTTCGGTTCATGACTTGTAAATAATGCACACTTGTATAGTGAGTTCTTATTTTTTCAGTAACTAGTGGAGGACCATCAGCAGTGAAGTGACCAAGTTTGAGGGGTGCAATTTGAGACCGAAGCTTTGGTACATTTTTGGGACTTTGGGTGTGTTGTTGCTTGATGTACACCACCCCATTACCTGTCCCCTCTCCCCTCTGCTGCATGTTGATAAACTGCAGATCCACCTCCTGCCACGCAATTGAGATTGCGGAAAGCATTCTTAATAACAAAATAGACATCGCATTCCTTACTGAAACCTGGCTCATCGCCCACTCCACTCCTATCCTCGACTTGCTCATCCCACCAGGCTACTCTATCATTAAGAAAGATAAAATCGATCAAATAGGAGGAGGCCTTGCACTAATCTTTAAAGATGAACTTGACATCTCACTTGTTCAGCTCGAAGACCCCTCATCCTTTGAATACCTTTGCGCCAACCTCACTTTTCCTGGCTATTCCCGCAACTCGGCTACACACTATTTACCACCCCCCGAAAATTGCCAACCCTTTACTGAAGAGATGACTGATTTTATCATTCAAGCATCACTCTCCCACTTCAAGAAACTCTTCCTTGGTGATTACAACATTCACTGGAACAACACTGATGACCCTGCTGTCATCCTATTTAAAGAAGCCTTAGACATCACTGACTTGACCCAACTCTGCCATGCTCCGACTCACTCTAAAGGTGCCACCCTCGATGCTATTTTGACGAGCAAGGATCTGGCCTCTCTCTCTCCAATATACTTCCTGTAGTCTGGTCTGATCACCACCTTATCCTCTTCACCCTGAATAGCCTCATTATTCCCCCCACCCATGTGAGCACTTTACCTATGAAACCTACTCGCAGCCTTCACCTTATTCCACCTGGCGGACTGGAATCTACAATTAAAACTCGCTTACTTCTCCCCCTCCCTCTCTTAACACCAACGACCTTACTGACCATTACAATAATTCCATTTGTGAAGCCCTCGATCTAATTGCCCCAATCAAACTCAAAAAACAAAAATACATCCCTCCCAAGTCCTGGTACAATGCCGAACTTAATAATGAAAGGCGGACCCTCAGACAATCTGAACGTGCCTGGAGGAGTCATCCCACCACTGATAACCTGGCTCTCCTGAGAACTACCAGAGCCGACTATAAAATACATATCATCAATGAAAAGGCCTCCTTTTTCCGGTCTCAACTTGATCAGGCTAGAAACCGCCCGAGAGAACTCTTTAATATCGTTAAAAAACAAACTTCCTCTGGCCCTCCTAAATTAGCAGCCTCTGTGGATAGATGCGAAGAAAACGCCAGCTTCTTTTCAAATAAAATCAATAACATCAAACTATCCTTCTCTTCCCCCAGCTCTCTCTCCAAACTCCCCTTAACCAATGCATCCTGCCTATCATTCCTAATTCACTTTCATACTCTCCTCCACCATACCTCGACCCCTCTCAACCCCTCCCTGCCCTCCCCCATCTCGATTCATCACGGACGGGACACATTTTGAAAAACAAGGCTTCATGGAGTGAATTTAGTCCAATTTCCGAAACCACTATCATCAACATAATTTCTAAACTCAAACCATCCTCACACTCCAAAGACCCTCTTCCCTCCCATTTAATTCAAGAACTCAAATTTATCATAGCCCTAATTTGGACCGATGTCATCAACTCCTCACTTTCCAATGGCTGTGTTCCTGACTCCCTTCAGCTAGGGCAAATTTCCCCCATTCTTAAAATCCCCTCTGCTGAACCTTTTGACCTTAACAATCTGGGCCCTATCTCTAACCTTCCCTTCCTCTCTAAAGCCCTTGAAATATGTGTCCTATCCCAATTAGATAACCGTATCAGTTCCTTCAATCTCCTCAACATTTTCCACTCTGGCTTTAGAAAGGGATGCAGTACCAAAACTGCTATGCTCAATATTACTGACGACATTTATCGCTCTCTAGACAAAGGTGAATACTCTCTACTAATCCTACTTGATCTCTAGGCTGCATTTGCTACTGTCCACCATCCCACCCTTCTTAATACCCTCAAAGATCGCTTTGGTTTTAAAGGCACTGTACTTAAATGGTTCTCCTTGTTCCTCCAAAATAGATCTCAACCAATTAAACTTGGTCACTGCCTCTCCATACCTCAACCTGTCACACTCGGTGTCCCCCAAGGATCTATCCTCTCCCCAACCCTATTCAATCTGTTCATGGAACCACTCACCCTCATTCTCAAACAAGCCAAAATCAGTTATCACCTCTATGCCGATGATACTCAACTTTACTACAAGATCAAATCCCACAATGACATCCTTCACCTCAATGATACTCTGATGAAAGTCCAAACCTGGTTCCATCTCAACCATCTCAAACTTAATCCTAAAAAAACAGAAATCATCCTGTTCACTTCCAAAAATAACTCCCTTCCCATTCAACTCTGGATTAACGATATCAAAGCACTTAATTGCACCCTCTCCACCTCTAATTCTCTCAAATCACTAGGCATCAGCATCAACCAGAATCTTAATCTCATCCCCGCATTAAAAATGCAGCCAAAAGTGCTCTTTTTACCCTTCACCACCTCAAAAAAATGAAACCTTTTATTCCAGCTGATGATCTCAAAATCATTGTCCAATCACTTGTCCTTTCCAGGATCGACTATGGCAACGCCACTCTTGCTGGCACCCATAAAGTCCACCTTGCACCGATCAAATCTGTTCTCAACCTAGCTCTCAGACTTATTTCTGATTGTAAAAAATTTGACCACATCTCCCCTGTCCTCAAAAACCTAAACTGGCTTCCAGTTGAAGGACGATCCACATATAAGATTGCTTGTATCACGCACAAAGCTCTTCACCTAAACACCCCTTCTTACCTTTCAAGCAAACTACGAAAAGCAGGATGTTCCAGGTCCCCGAGGAGCACTAATTCCCTTGTGCTGATCCCTCCTAGACTAAAATGTAAAAAGACCCAATCTCGTGCATTCTCTGGTACTGCTCCGACGATTTGGAATTCTATCCCCAAAATCCTTCGCTACAACGCCTCTTACCCTCTCTTCAAAAAAAGATTCAAAGTACTTCTCCTCAACAAACACTGGGGTTCCTAATGTTACTGACTCTGACCCCGCTCATTACCGCTTTACTATGAGTCACACTTTACCCATCCCCTCTCCCTCTTTCCATTCTCTCACTCCCCTTCTCTACACCCCCTTCTCTCCCTAATTGCAACTCCCTCCAATCCCTCTTATTATCCCTTTGTTTCGGGGCCCCCTTCACTCATTCAATTCAATGTTTTACCTTTTGTGAATTTTTCTGCACATTGTAAATTGTATATTATTTCTTAATATGTCTACCTACCTTGTAAAGCGCTCTGATACTCTTGGGTCCAGCAGCGCTATGTAAAACCTCATAAATAAATAAATAATGCAACTAATGTAGATAGTTTTAGAGTAGTCTTGCTTATTTGTGGATGAGGTGTGATCTGAGCTGGTGGTTAACAGGAGAAGGATTCCAAAAGGATGGTGCAGAAAGAATTAAATGTTCTTTATAATACTGATTCCTTTATAAATTAACTAAAATTTGGGATCAACGATTCCATTTAACATGTGTACATTCGGTACAGACACGGGATGGAGTCGAGAACCCCATGATGGCCTCCATAATAAATGGGAGATTAGCAAATTCTTAGTCTTGGCTACAATAAGAGACGGTTCAGTTTAATGCAGGGCCCATTTAACACTCAGTTCCCATATTCTTCCTACAGTTTCAGAGGTGCAAGCTGTCGGTGCAGTATCCCAATGTTTGAGGATTCAGTGACCTAAACAATAGTGAACACTATATGCTATAACAAGTATAAACACATTAGGAGGAATGCGCTAAGACCTTAGCCCTAATGAATATTGTTCCCTAGTAATGACTTCCACTAAGAGAAGGGTATGTATTTAATTATAGCAAGAGTGTAAAGAAGCACGTTGTAGTAAACAATGTAGAGGAATGCATAGCTATCCATTAATATTAGGATAAAGGCATACCCTCCCCCACTGGAAGCAAATATTTATTCCATTACATAGGTTGGTTTGGATTCAATTCCACAGTTGATTTACATCAAATAGGAAGTACTGACAAAAACTGAAAAGATCGGGATGCAAGAACAGTGTCAGGGAGACTTTGATGAATCAGAAGTCAGATGTTATGTGCCTGTCAAATGGGAGTGATGTTGCAATGAAGATAAATAAGGAAAAGAAAAGTGAATATGAAGAGCCCTACCACAGGGCATTAGAAAAAGAAAAATGGTACAATCGCACAGTAAGGCTCAGAGAGCATCATCGCTGTAGGGGGAAATCAAAACAGCTACACAACACTGCCAGGCAGGTATATAGTGGTGCATTTACGCTTATTATTGAAGCTGCTGCTTTTGCCTCAGATGCCATCTGCCAACTCAGAAGTGACTCGCCTTTGCACCGAACCACAATTTAGCAGTCCTTCTGAGTTTCCAACCCTCACCTTTCTTGATGGATGGTTCATGTGAAACCTGCGCAGTAGCAACAACATGCCTTTATCCCTCAATGGCGTGCCAAATTCTGTGTAGAATTAGTCCTCGTCCATTTGTAAGAGGTAAGCTGGCGCTCGAATTCTGACATCTAAGGAGCACGTTATATGAAACATAATTCCAAATATGATAGTAAAAACGGAATCCCTCACATGGGGGTTATCTGAAAGAGTTACAAGCTAGCGAGTCATACACTAGTGTAGCCTACCCCACTTCCACTGTACCACATTCTGCTACTTTATAACTAGGTTTGTGTTTCTATAACTACACTTGAAATTTATAAGTATGTTTTTTAGGTTTTCAATTTTCATTGTTTGCCAATTGCAAAGATCCACTGGAGAATAATTTGTTGTTTTGATTGAAACCAAAACCACCAATGGGTACCAACAGTGCACCTTTGTAGTTGCATTTCTCAAGCCAACATCCTGCCCAGAAATTACTGACACACAGACAAGGTACATAGCGAAAGGGATCAGCTACACCCCATCTACCTCATCCCCTTGTCTTGGATCCATCCAATCTTCACATGCCGCTTGGGTTTGCAGTCAGAAATAGGAGCCAATAACTTGTGGAAATTGAGGAGGCAAAACTGCAGAGCTAGTACATAGCCACTATGCATGATGCAATGCCACCTCCAATTCCCAATCTATGACTGAGACTTGTCTTTCACACCTAGCTGAATACCCAGCTGGCCCATAGAAGCTCCAAAGGTCATATTAATGACCTCATCAATGTGAAAGAGTTGTAACAAAAGATGATGTATAGTGTGCTCCTATAAAGTAGGGGGAAAGTGATGAGTTTCACTTCGGGGAAGATCTTACTTTCACTGGTGGGGTGATTAGTATTGATTCCTGCTGTAAAGAATCTGAAGAATTTGTTGTGCTTTGCTTTTGTAGTGGTTCAAATGATGTCTTAACTGGCAAGTATGAAACTACCTATCGCCAACAGTGCAGGGGCATAGCTATCATTGGTGCAGCAGATGGAGTAGCTCCACGTTACTTTCCAAGATATCAACATACAGCACTCTGTTTCACCACCCACTTTCACCACTAATGAGGCAACTTCCCAAATTCCTCATACATCTCCCTGACCAGTGCCTGTCTAAATGAATCACTGTCGATTTTCTCCTGCACAATTTTCTCCCATGTGCATGGATTAAAATGTCTATCAGCTCTTTGATTTTTATCGGGATTGGAGGAACATCTTACACTAATCTGAGGGGCTGGTTGAGCAGCCCAGAGTGGGCCAGGGAGGTGTCCTGCACATAGAAATGCATAATGTAAACACATAATTTGCAGATCTGCCTCTAAAGAGCTATTGAGTTTGACATGTTAATTTGAGGGGAGAAGCTGCCAGCCAGAATCCCAACTCATGTCTGTGTCATTTGCCCAGTGGGTCAGAAGTCAGCTCCCATTCTTTTCACTGGCACTGGTGCCCTCCACTCAACAAATGCTTTGTAGCAGCCAGAGCACGCTGTTCCTGTTTCAGGGATGAAAATAGAGACATTACAGAAAGACAGAGGGCACTTGAAAAGGACATCCACACACTGGTGCCAGCCATCATGCACAGCAGAGCACTGGCTGTAAAAAGAAGAAATAGATATTAACAGAACATTATCTTCACTGGGCATGATCACCAAACTTCACTGAAAAGTGTTGCCCCATATCTGTCCTCCTCTTCCAAGCCAATGGTAGAACATGTGTTGCAATCCATAGAGAATACACAAACAGGAGTCTACCCAACATGTTACTCAATTATTAGGCTTCACATCTGGGAGCATCACTGAAACTACAAGCCTATGACAATTGATAACATTGTTAAAATTTTTTCATGAAGGACGTACTTCTCTTTATTGTTCTAGACAAAACTACAGCATTCAATAGCTTTGACAATGGAGCAATCCTGGACAACTTGAAAATAGAGTGATTCAGTAACTTTGTTTGAATTGTTTATTAATTTAGTGGTAAGTGTTTTTTTTTCATCACAAAGAAAAAACCATAGTACATAGCTTCCAGCACTTCCTTACATCGCCTCCCCCTCCCCCCACCCTGACACCACTCAATATTTTCCGGTTAAATTTTACATTAAACAGTGGAGTAACAGTTGTAACAATACGATCATTAAGAGAAAGAAGGAGCATAAGAATAAAGGGAGAAGGAAAGAAAGAGAAGAAGAAAAAAAAGAAGAAATGATAAAAGAAGAGAGAAGAAAGAAAGGAAATGCAAAGAAAAAAGGGACGGAATTAAAATAAGGGCATGGAGAAATTTACAGTTGATTAAGCATTCTAACAAGAGTGGCATGATTGGATAACAACTTAGACATTTACCCCCTCTAACCACTTAATCAACGGGTCCCAGATCTCCAGCTCTCTTTTTTTTGCACGTCTTCCTTTTTTAGCATAAATGGCGCTCTCTAATTTACAGGTGGCCAGTAACCTGGCCTGCCATTGTGCAAACGAAGGGGGGTTTGGATATTTCCAATGTGCGGCCAGACAGATCCTATATACAGACATGGCGACGAATATCAGAGCGCCCCCAGCCCTACTAGTTTCAACAAGGCCAAGCATGATGACTGAAGGGGTTAATTGTAAATATTGTCCCAATACTATTCCTAAAAACTGTTGAATGCGTTCTAATAAGTGTTTTAAATTTGGGCAAGTAGCAAACATGTGGCTCTGGTCAGCTGAAAACTCAGAACATCTGGGACATAAATGTCCCCTTCCAGTTCCCTATTTTGCTATTTTGTTGGGTGTAATGTAGAGAAAAAATCCTGACTTATAAAATTGGGCCTGCAGTTTCGTTGACAGCAAGTATTTATGTGCTAATTTCAGGGCTGTATGAAAGGTGTTTTGACAAGTATTCAGCTTCATTTGCAACTTTGAGTCAATTCTCTCTAGATCATCTGGCATTTTTGAGTTTAATATAGAATATATTCCTCCAATCCGGGGTGTTTTACCTTCCTGCAGTCTGTCTATAAAATCTAGCTTATCAAAACCAACTGGGCCACCAGTTTTGTGTTCTAAAAAATTCTTGACAGCGTGATAGAGGAAAATCTGGTTATCGCTTAGACCAAACTGTCTCTTAAGCTCCTCAAAAGGCCTAATCCCATCTAAAGTAACCCGATCTCCCAACTTAATTATTCCTATTCTGTACCAATTCTGCAAATATGAGTTTCCAAATATTAATGGGAGATTTGGGTTATTTTTGATGGGGGTATAATGGTTTAATCTGCCCAGACCAAAAATTCTTCGGACATTAGTAAATACCCGATATGCATTTATTAGTGTCTTAAACCAGACGCGCTTATAGTATCCAAATTCAAGTTGCCTCCATAAACACCCCATGATGCTTTCCCCTATCAGTAGTATATATGGAGAAGGTAGTCCTACAGGTGCCGGGTACATGATTTAGTGTAAAAGAAACGGACTGTACAGTAGAACAGTGGCCCAATAAAATAACCTTAGATTTGGCAGCGCCCAACCTCCTCTTTCCTTGGGTGGAGAGAGTAGTTTATATGATCTTCTTGTATTTGAGTAGGCCCAGATAAATTGACAGTAAATTTGTTCAAATAAGTGTAGAATTGTTTTGTTGAATTCCAGAGGGATTGTTCTAAAAGAGTATATTAACTTTGGAAAATAAGTCATCTTTATGACGTTACAACGATCAACTATTGCTAAATGCAAATGATCAATTTTCTTAAGAGATTTTTTAATGACTGTGGACAGCGGAATCAGATTTTCCTCCACTATTAAGTCTGTATTAGCCACAATGTTTACTCCCAAATACTTAGATTTGCGGACAACTAGGCTATCGGCCCACGTAATGTTTTCATTCAATATTATCTGAGTCTTTGTTTTATTAAGGGCGTACCCAGATAGTTTCCCAAACTTCAAAGCTTCGGTTTCCAGAGCCTTAATGGCAGTTTTGGGATCAGCAGTCACTACTGCCAGGTCATCAGCGTAGGCCATGATCTTTGTGCTTATGCCATGTCTGCTGACTACCGCTATCTCTGGGTTCGATTCAATTTTACTAAAAAGTGGGTTTATAAAAAGGGCAAAAAGAAGTGGGGAGCAAGGACACCTCTGCCTTGTCCCACGTGAAATCTCAATCGGTTCGGTTAGCTGTCCATTAATCATAATTCTGGCAGTGGGGCTTTTATATAGAGCTAGAATTGCCTGTAGCATCTTAGGGCCGAAACCAGCCCTCCTCAGAACCTCCCAGATGAAAGACCAGGAGACCCGATCAAAGGCCTTTTCTGCGTCTATTAAAATTAAAGCGATTGGGTCTCCTGCAATCTTTGCTCCGTCAAACAGCATGATTATCCTTCAGATATGTTCTGTGGTTCCCTTGTTAAGGATAAACCCATGCTGCCAACTTGACACTATATTCTCTATTTTGTTGGAGATTCTGGTAGCCAAAATGTTTGAAAATATCTTTGAGTCCATATTTATCAGAGTTATTGGTCTGTAAGAAGACATTTCCAATGGGTAATTATCTTTTTTAGGAAAAATCACAATTTTTGCAAGGGACTAAGAGGGAGGAGGTGCAGCCCCATTAAAAATTTAAATGATCATTGAAGTGAAGACTTCTTTAATTTGGGGTAAAAAAGACTTATAAAACTCTACAGGGATACTATCCATACCGGTTGCCTTACCATCCGGCAGGCCCGCTAATGCAATAGCTATCTCTTCCCAGGCAGGTGCTCCATTTGTTCTTGTTCCTCTGAACTAAGCTTAACCATTGATATGGGATCTAAATACTCTGCCATATCTATGCTCCTGGTCTCAAAGGGTCTAGTATCCTCTTCAGTATAGAGTTCTCTGTAGAACCCCATAAAGGCTTTATGAATTTTTTGCGGGTCCTTTGTTACCCCTTCCGTGTCAGTGTGAATTGAGGTTACTGTGTTAGCTGTATACTGCTGCCTTATTATTAAAGCTAGCTGGTGTCCTATATGCTCACCGCACTCATAGATTTTCCATCGGGTAGAAGCCCATCTTGCTGCTGTTCTTTCTGCAAAGATTGATCCTATCTCAGCTTTTACTGTAGCTACCACATATTGTATTGACTCAACTTACCCTCCTGCTTTAATTGTTAATGCCAATTTTGTTTCTTCAGCTGTCAACTTATCTTGTATCTGCTTCACCTGCTCTTTCTCGATTTTATTTCTCCTCACTGAGCAGTGGAGAGTCTCTCCCTGAACCCCGCCTTAAAGGTGTCCCACACGATCATAAGAGTGGCTGATCTCAGGTTCATCTTAAAGAACTCCTGAATCCAACCCTGCATATGCTCCTCATATACACTGTCATATAGAATTGCCTTTTCAAATGTCCAAATTGAGTTCATGCACTTAGGCCTTAGACCATCCAGTGTTGGAGTCAATGGATTGTGGTCGGACATGAACTTAGGTGAGATATCAATATGGGAGGAGTTGACCAGGGAAGTAGAAATTAAAAAAAATCTAACCTAGCTAGTGACACATGAGGTGCTGAAAAAAAAGTAAAGCCATCTTGTTCTGGCTTCAGTTCGGCCCAGACATCAGCTAGTCCATGTGTATTGATTAAGTTTAGTATGGCTTGACAGACCTTTGGCTTTCTACCTCTACATTTCCAGTTTGTGTCAGACCGCCAGCAGCTTGGAAGATTTAAAATCAGGTCCCCACAGAGAGTTGCCAGTGCACCAATTCCTCGTTTACCCAGTTAATTACACCTGGGTCATCTAGATTTCTCCCATAGATAGAGAAAATTGTAAATGTACAATTTGGTGCCAGAGAGCAGTCCACAAGTAACCATCTCCCAAGACCGTCGGCTTTAAACTCATTCCCTTTTAAAAGGAGTCTTTGATTTACTAAAATTCACCACTCCTTTCCCCCCTGGCCCTTGAGTGCTAGTCCCTATTAACTTGTATCCTAATGAATTTAAAATATGTTTTTGAGCTCCTTCAACGTGTGTCTCTTAGAGACAGATCAGATCAGGACATAGTGTCCGCAGCCCCTGTGCGACTTTTTGTCTTTTTGCCGAATCGTTAAGACCATAGATATTTACTGAGACTATTTTGATTTAATTTTGTACCATTCATTAGGGGTTAAGGGTTCTCTATGCATTCTCTCTTCTTGTTTCATTCTCCACCCACCCCTGCTCCTTCTCAAAACATAATCCATGTATTTTCTACTAAACATTTCCTTCATAACCTCTGTGCTCACCCCCTGCAACCTTTTGGTGTCCCCTTCCCCTCCCCACCTCCCCCCTTAATTGAGCAGTCAAGATGAACTTGCATGATGGATGACATGTGTGAGTTCCAGCCACCAAGCCACCATAGTGTATGACCTTTAGGTTCAGAGGGCTCAACAATCAATATACTTTAACCCCTAAATCATTGGAGTTTAGAAACTCTCCTGCATTAACTTCTGAGAGGAAAACTCGGGTTGTTCCATCAAAGATAACTTTCAGCCTGGCCAGATTCATTAGGAAGACTTGTGCCCCTTGTTTTTGAAATGGGAACATCAGCTAGCGAAGACTCCATCTCCGTTCCATGGTTGCGTGGCAAAAATCTGGTTTTGCAAAAAATGTAATTCCGTTCGCTTCTTGCTGTGAGTTTGATCTAGCCTTATCGTAGATCAACTGTCTTGGTAGAAAGTTCCCAAAACAGACCAAAAACACCCTGGGCTTTTCATTAATGCGATTCTCACCCCGCCTCAACTAAATATTGAAGGGGAATCGGTGGGCCCTTTGTACTTCTTGATCCCAATTCCAGTTGGTTTCTGTGGGGAATGCGGCTCGCAATAGTTTGACTATATACCCTCGAGGGTCTTCTCCTTCAAACCCCTCTGGGATGCCCAACCGTCGCAGATTATTCCAGAGTTGCCTATTCTCCTGGTCCTCAAGTTTAGTCATCAGGTCCACTTGGGAAGCCTCGTGCGCATCCCCCTGCTCATTAGTCTTTACAGCCTCTTCCTCCAGTATCTCAGTTCTGGCTTCAACCATTACTACCCGGTCTCCGATGTCTGTGCAGACCTTATTCAGTTTTCTCATGCCATTTTGCAATTTATTGGCGGCAGCCTTGGCGGAGAGACTATCCGACCATACTTCCTCCTGGAACTGTTTTAATAGAGTTCAAGATTGAGAATAGCCAAGGGACCTCAGTATCTCCTGTATTTTCCCCCAGTGCCTTTGAAGCCGGCTGCGTTTGCAGCGCGCTAGGTGTTTTTCAGAAGAAAGTAAACTAGACGTGTCTGAATAGTCCCACTTTAGGTGTTTACGTTTCCTCCTTGACTGTCTTTTCCGTAATACTGGGTTAGTAGCCTTGTTGAGATCAGTCTCTTCCTCGCTGATTACCTCCTCTAGCAAAAAATCATCGTTTGAGGAGGAATCCTCATTACCAGTGTCTGTTAGTGATCCATCTGAAACAGAATAAAAATTCTCTCCAATAGGATCTGGTGTCAAAGGCGGCAGGGTCCTAGCATTGGTTAGATCTTTGAGGGTCTCTCCCTGATCTTCGCTGTTCTCCCTAGTTTTCCTAAGCATTATTGTCTGATGTTCACTGACCCCACAGCAATCGCCTTTGCAAAGTGTCACACTCAGGCTCTTGAAAGTCAGGCAGTAGTTGAGGCACTAATCCTGAAGAGGGCTCTATCTCTGTTGAAACAGATACTCCTAGTGTCTTTTGTGGGGGATCACCTTGTGAGTTAATGTTGGAGGAATTTTTTTATTACCCTGGCAACCCTCATTAAGTGCAGTTGATACCGATTTTAACACAGGAAAATGCTTGCTAATAGAGGGAGAGTTCCCTGCATTGTCCGGGCCAGCTTCCTTCATCAAGCTGGTTTTGGTAACAGTTTTTTTAATGGCACCCAAATCCCTTTTACCTTTCAAAGGTTGCTCTGTCCTCTCTCCTTCCCCCTGTGGGGAGATCAATCTTGCCTTTACACCTTTCTGCGCCCTTGTTGTCATGCTCTTCCACTCTGCTTGCTGCCTTCTCCCGGCAGCTCATGGCCCGAGCTGGAGCCTCGATGATGGATCCCTTTGATGGCGAAAGCCCGCTGAGACAGCCGCCTCGATGGTGAAAAGAAGTGCCTTGCAGAGCTCCGCGTTTCTCCTGGCAGTTGCGGAATGAGTTACCAAGCTGCATGTAGCGTGAAACTCCACTCGCTTTTGCAAAGTTTTTTCGAGTACTGCGGCTACGCACACAAACATAGACAACCAGCGGCTGCCACCGCGCTCAGCAGCGGCTTCAGGACAACGGGAGGATTGCCAAACCTCACTCCACTCCCAGCGTGCATTAGCGACAAGGTGGCTGGATCGCGGCTCCTCCTCACACAAGCACAATGCCTGCTGCCAGCTATTTGGGACTAAGCGCAATGTGGTAAGTGTTTTTAATGATATTTTTTCAATAAATGTATTTTTATTGTTTTTGTGTAAGTAACATTTTAAATAAAAAAAATTGCATTTGCTTTGATTTAGTTATATTAGTTTTATTGTTTGTAGGTAGGGATATGAATTTTATTTGAATTAATTTCAATTTGTTTTTATTTTATTTTGTAATTTTACATTATGTATTTTATAAATATAATTTGATGTAATAAATTCATGATGTTAGGTATTTAGCTTTTTTTTTACAAAATGATTAAGAGTTAGACTAGTAAATGTAACCCTTCTGAAATCCAACACTTTACTTACTGTTGCTTAGACTAGATTGGGAAACCCCTCTCACATCCAACACTTTCCCTACTGTTGCTTAGACAGGAGAGGAAATATCAAACTTAGCCCCTCTGGAGTCCAACACTGATTTGGTGCAAATCCATTCAGTATTTTTGAGAAATTAAGGGACAAAATTCATAGATATCTAGACGGTTGAGAGAATCTTACCGGAGTCCTGCGAGCAAAAAACTTCAAATAATAGAGCCAGGTGATTGGTTGAGGGTACTATTTTCCTGTTGCCCATCTTGCACCCGTGAAGGCAAGAGGCTCCTGTGATTGCCATTGGGGCTTGCTCCACGATTGGATGGCCACAACTTGAAGAAAATATTGTAGCCACCATTACAAGGCACGGGGAACTCAGTGCATAGGCTTTGCATGGAGGGGAGTTTGCTGCCCACATGGTAGGGAGCAGGGCAAAAGCAGTGAGGGGTTGGAACTGCTACATGTGGTAATACAATGTTACTTGACATTTTTAAATGTAGAAATTGACTGAAAAAAACAGGTTAAAGTGAAATTATAGTTAGGTATTGCAATATTATCTTACTTTCCATTTAAAAATGTTAGACTTTTTAATTAGGTGAAGATGTCAATTTAAACATCACAAGTCAACAAAAAACACTGAAATTCATTAGTTATAGTTAACCCAAGCAAAATACATCTCACCATGCATTGGTTATGACCTCACATATGACATCACTCATGACATGTTTCATGATATTATTGATAACATCACTGATGACATCTAAAATTACATCATTGATGACAAGACTGGGCATGGTGAAACTTTCAGTTGTACTTACTACAGTTAAACATAATTGGTGAATGTCTGTGTTTTTTATTTCAATACATGATGTAAAATTTTCAGCTAACTACAATATCACTTTATCCTCTGTTTTTTTTCAGTTAATTTTCATGTTTTCTGTATGTAAAGTAAGATATTATTACACGACCTAACTATAACTTTATTGCAACCTTTTTTTCAGAGATATGAAGATCTAGACATCTGTCTATTTATTTGACTTCTCGATAAATTGGTCCTTAATATTTTGGTCATGATAATGTTTGATGTTGATGTCGATATTTTCTCCTTGATTTTTCAAATTGGAAAAGTGACATGGGCCTCATCGAAGAAAAGCTCTTGAAAACCCCTAATTTATGTTTTGAATGTTTTACTAGTAACAAGATAGTCTGCAGCATTAGCAAATGGTTCTCAGTGAGTAACTGATAGAAATAAGTCACTTGTGCAGGGCAATGAGCTAATTATCAATGGGGAGCTGGAAAAAATTAAATTAGTCACAGTAGGTGATTTTGTATAAGGATCCCCTTTTGCATGCTCTAACATGTTAGTACATTATTGAAAATATAGATAATTTTCCTGCAGCTCTAAGGCAACAGGCAGGTGTTTCTGTAATTGTGAAAGTTCCATTCGAGCAGGTCAGCCTACCATGAAACCTCTTCAAAAGATTCCTCAAACTAGAGAAATCTTTAAGAGATAACTATTTAACTCTTATTTTCTGCACAATGACAGACTCTGTGCCCCATGCAGAGAGTGGCTCAATATTTAAACCGTTTTCCCACCTTAATAATATAGAATTGTCAGGCATGAGATTCAGCACTGTCTTGGATTCATGTTTTCAATGGGTATTTTTCTGATGCATTTGTATTTTTAAAACCTGCTTGTACAATATTGAAACATTGGTTTAATTTACATGCTAAGCAACGCATACAAATTGAATCAAGTAAATCAAATCAAATCGAGCTTTATTCGGTTGTAAAGTGAAACATCCATAAAAGCACAATGTATTTACAAGTAGATAAAAAAGGTTACAGTTAAAACAGATCTAACCAAAATCATAAAATATCATGATAATGACAAAGTTGAATTAACTTAGCAGCTTCAATTTTCTGTTTCTCCAATAAAAAAGCAGTTTTAACTCCTCACCTGAAAGCTACGACAGGTGGGGTGAAAAATGCAGTATAGCTATACGTATAATAAATACAATAAGCTTTGTTAACCAACAGATTAAGACCGAGTGTATAAACATTCAATATATCAAGATTGGTGCAAAAATGCGGCGAATTAGGGGCATTGACAATTAAACCAGCAGTGTAGGCGGGAAAGGTGCAACCCATTTTTTATTACAAGTTCTGCCTGTGCTTTATCGCCAGTTTCAAGAAATTTGCTATAGATTTGGCAAAGGGTTCAGCATCTAAAAATTGGAGGGCGAGAAATGCAGGGCGACACCTACGTAAACCCATGGCTTTTAGAATGGGAATAAGCCATTGTTTCCTTGGATCCTGGTAAAATTTACAAAACATTATTGTATGGATCGTTGATTGGGGAGAGGTGTCATCGCAAGGGCAGGGGTGAAGGGATTTTTCCCAGGTGTTCGTTTTAGGGAAAGTGACCAGATGGTGAAAAATGTTTAATCTAAGCCTGGTTAGCAATTGTCTTTCATAACCCGAAAAATTAAAAGTTAGATATGGCTGGACCGTCATTGATGTTTGAATTGTTGTGAGTGTTGCACAGTAACTTTAGAGACCTCACTAGACAGTCGTACGGATTCTAGGTGAGCCAGACAGGCTTTTTTAAATTGCTTCCTTGGGATTGCCGCAATTAGAGTGGGACAAGAGTAATACTGAGACATACCCAGATCGGTAAAATATTTCCTAATATAGGCAATCCAGGCAATCTTGTGTGCCTTGTCGAGGGAGATACAGTCCTCTATGAATCCCTGGCAGAGAGCGGTTTCACTGGATGACCATATGCAATGCCACAAAAGGAGGGGTTCAATCCTTATCAGGTCTGTTATGTAGATCAAACCCACTTCCAGGTGACATGCATAGGTCGACATGCCCTGCGGGAGAGCCAGGAGAAATCTTAAACTATTTTCTACCGTTTGCACCTCCTCGACCTTGACAAAACCCCACACGCCCGCCCCGTATATTGCACTTGAAATGCATTTTGCCCTGTAGATTTCAAGAAGTTCTAGCGTGGGTCTCTTGCCTAATTTAATTTCAAAATTAACCAGGGCTGCTGTTGCCCTCTTAAAAGTGAGTTTCCTGGACTCAATAGCAAACTTCCAGGAGGATTTATGATCGAATACGATGCCTAGGTAAGGGTACGTGGTAGTGCTCTCTAATTTTTGATTTTCAATATACATGGGCTTAATATTCTTTGTCCTCGACCCTGTGGACATGACAAACGTCTTTTTCATGTTAACATGAAGGTCCAGGTTAGCCATGAAAGTGTGGTATTTTGCGAGGGCACGCTGTAGCTCCATGGGGGTACGGGCTAAAATTACAACGTCGTCCGCGTAGAGCAAGATTGGAATTGGGCACTTGTTTATATTGGGGAGGTCCTGACTCCCCGTAACCATGGCTTTTTCCAAGCCGTTGGCATAGAGGTTAAATAGAAACGGGGCCAGGACGCAACCCTGCCTTACCCCACGATCTACTCTGAACGACTTTGTTAGCTCCCCCCCCTCCGCCGTGTCTAACTCTTGCTGTGGCACCTGAGTATAATTCGGGCAAAAATATTAAGAGGGACATCTCTATTACCATCTCACCTAAGATGGTCCACACCTTGTTATGGTTGACGCAGTCAAATGCTGCTGACAGGTCAACGTATGCCATATAAAGGTTAAGCATGGGCGGAAAATCCGTTCCGCTCACAGATTTTGCGGATTTTCGGTAAATTTGCAATCTGCGAGATTAACGAATTTCCCGCAAAATCCGCGAGTGGAACGGATTGGGTCAAAAGTTCAAGCTGACTTTTTGTAACTATTTTAGAATGGTGCCGGCAAGCTGCCCGAGCCTCTAAAATTGTTACAAAAGTCAGCTTCAACAGAAAGCACTAATAGATAAAGTGAAGCAGGTGCTAGAGTTGAATCTCAAATTCAGTTACACAATCATTAATCACCCCAAACTTGGGGTGATTAATGACTGTGTAACTGAATTTGACCTTCAACTCAAGCACCTGCTTTACTTTATCTATTAGTGCTTCCTGTTGAAGCTGACTTATGGCTGAGGGCAGAAGGGTACAAAGTGGGACAGAGGGCATGAGTTAGGCAGAGGGCAGAAGGGCACAGAAACCAGTGGGGCAGAGGGCAAAAGGGCACAAACAAGAGTGGGGCAGAGGGCAGAAAGGCACAAAAACAAGTGGTACAGAAGGCAGAAGGGCATAAAAAACGAGAGGGTGGTAGTGATGAACCAGGCAAAAAAACCCGCGAACACGCAAAGCGCCCTGCGAATACGCAAAGTTCCCCGCGAACACGCAAAAATAAACAAACCGCAAATTCGCGCAAATTTGCGAATTTTGCGGATTGCGAATTCGCAAATTCGCGGATCTCAAATTCGCAAAATTCGCCCATGCTTAATAAAGGGCCCCCCCCTTTCGCATTTACATATTTACCTATCAACAGGGATAGGTTAAGGGCTTGTTCAGTTGTTCCGGTCAGACAGAACTTTATTATCAGTGGCCCACTGCTGGAGGCGCTCTAGAATAACACAGCTGGCCACTTTCCCCAGGGAGTCTAACAGGGAAATGGGTCGGTAGCAAGATGGTGATTGCCGATACCCCTTTTTAAATTGGGCACAAGGATTGATTGAGACCACTAGTCAATAAGACCCACGGCACATGATGACTGGAGGACCCTAGATAGAAAGGGCGCCTAGAGTTCCATATTAGATTTAAAGAAATCTATTGGAACCCTGTTAGGCCCTGGTGCTTTACCGCTTTTACTGGGCGTTAGAGCTAGCTCCACCTCCTCGTGTGCTATATGGATAGGCAACGGAAAAGATCTCGAATTTAGCCCAGGTAGGGTCGATTGAGTTGCAGGAGGGGGAAGGCTGAATATCCGCTCAAAATATTCAACCCACGACTGTTCCTCGATTGCAAAATCAATACTGGGATTGGCCGTTGCAGTTGTTTAAAAGGGGGACTTCACGACCTTCCAGAAAGCGGCACTGTCCCTCAGGGAACATGATCTATGTAATTGGGTCCACAGATATTTTTTCAGAGTATTCTTCCTAAGTTTTAGAGCTTGTTTATAGGTTTTCCTGAGTGCTGCGATTTCCTTAGGAATTCTGTCCTTTTTATTTAAAGCTAATTTTAAGCTCTGGTAGGCTTTGGTGCAAGAGTTATCAAACCAACCCTTTTTTCTGGTTTTGCCGGTTTTTATCTTAACAAATAAGATATCCCTAATTGCTGTTATCAATATCAAAAAATTAGCCATGATTCCCTCACTAGTGGTGGCTGGGTCAAGGCACTGGTCGAGCACTGGTCTTACATTTGAAACCAGTTTTGTGATAATAGCTAGGGGGTCCACCTTTTCCCACATTAGCGAATAACCATTTAATCTATCTAATGTGAGTGTGTTTTGTGTTAGGGTTGTCTTAATGTTAAAACTCACACGGTTCTTTATAAGTTTTAGGGTGACACTAATTGGGTAATGATTGCTAATGTTAGTATCATGGGTTTTATAGTTAAGTAGATCCTTTCCTGCTAACAGTGAGATAAAAATAAACAGCCCGATTCATCAAGCGAAATTGCGCTGGCAAAGGGCCAGATTCTGAGAATCTGGCCCTTTGCGAGTGCAATTTTTGCATTTGGGATTCATCATCCCAAATGCAAAAATCGCTATTAGCGAAATCGCATATTTGCGAGGAATTGGATTTAAGGAATCTCTAATAGAGATTCCTTAAATGCAATTCATCAACCAATTTGAAATTGCGAATTCGCAATGTTTGGTCGCAATTTACCACGAAGTCTGACTTCGTGGTAAATTGCGAAAAAAGAGAAAAAAGCACTTTAGTGCATTTTTTTCTTTTGCATGTTACACACACACATGTCCTTTGGACGTGTGTGTGCGCAACACCTGTTTAAATTTGCATTTAAGGGGTGCTACAGGGTGTCCTTTGGACACCCCTGGCCCCCTTGAAATCGCTATCTAATTTGTGATTAGCAAATTGCAAATCGCAAATAAGGAATACTCCCCATTCATCCTATGGGCCTTTTGGCCCATAGGAATGAATGGGGAGTTATTCCTTATTTGCGATTAGCAATTTGCTAATCGCAAATAAGGAATGTGTAGGAATCACATTTTTTTTTGCGATTCCTACATGAATCCCGTTTTGCGAGTCTGTATTAGCGATTCCTTATGAATCGCTATTAAAGACTCTCAAAACGGGTCTTTGATGAATCTGGCTGATCATCAATTGCACTTGGCCTGCCTCTACCATTAAAGGTAGGTGTGACAGGAATAGGTGGTTCCAACAAATCGTTAGCAAGGGCGAGGCCTAAGCCACAGAAGGTGTCGTTCAAGCAGTGCCCGACTGTGGTGTGGGGAAAATGGGCTACCTGGTCACCATTTTCATCAACAGTACCACAGAGTGTATTAGTGCTCTGCCTGCAGAGGGTCTGGTTAAAGTCCCCACCCCAAATTATTGACAGCTCCTTTTGTGATTTATTTGTTAAGTCATGAAGACAGGTGTTTATTTCCTTTATGGTTTTTATCAGATCATCTGGCGGAAGGTTATTATAGAAGTTCACAATTACAAGGGCGCTTTTGTTACTCTGGTACAAGGTAAGTATTTGGAAATTTTCCTCCAGTTTAAAGGGCACTATGCTTAGGAAGTGGAGGATGTTAGATACATAAATGGTCAGTCCACCCTTTGCTCTGCCAGAGGAAGAGGGTCGTGTTGGAGACAAGAATGTTCTATATCCTTCAATATGTATCTCAGATGGCGCCCATGTTTCCTGCTGGCATAGAATGCCAAAATTGCGAACAAAATCTTACCAGATGTCGTTCACGACCTTTGCACACAGGCCCGCTACGTTCCAGAATACTATTTCAACTGATTGGTAGACTTTATTCGGGATAAACTCAGGGGCCGTTCCTATTTTTTCTTTTTGGAAGCACGCCTTACTGATAGTTATGGGGAGTTCTTCATTTGTTACGGCACCATGATCTAATTTAACCAGATTTCTGGGGGAAGTGAGTGCGGGGTTCATTATAACTGGAGGGGAAGCCTTGCAGTGGAGTCAGTCCCCCCTTTCTAGTTCGGAGAGTTTATCAAAATAGTTGAAATTTGGGATATTATATCTGATGCCCGTTCCATCTTCCAATTCCCAGTTTACAAACTCCCTTCGACTCATAGTAGTTTGAAGAGGGGGAAGTTGAGGGTAGAAAAAATTCAGATCCCTTGTAAGAATCTTAGACTCACCAAGCTGATAAGTAGGCTGTCCGGAATTCGGTTAAACCCGACTCTCAACGACAGTACACCTCCGGATGAAAATCAGGTGACCCGGTTTAAACCGAGTGTCACTGATTTTCATAGCTGACGTGGGGGGAGAGGAGCTGTTGTTGTCTGCCGTCTGTTTAATTGCGGCCGGCCGCACCAGAGTACTTCACGGTCTTTAAAAAGACCATTCAATTAATGAGGATTTGCTGTTCTGTTGCCCCATCTCAGAGTCCCTGGGGGCTCTGTTGAGCCTCAGAGTGTGTGCAGGCGAGAGGAACAGCCACCTCCACTAAGAGAACGCGGTCGGGCGCCCCTCCCCTCACTGCCCCATAATCTCTTCCATTAATACGAAAGAGCAGTGAAGTCCTGTCCTTTGAAGTTGGCCGAACACCCCGAGGGAGTGGAGACTCCCCTCCCCAGGAGCCGGCGCCTGGGCAGCCGAGGCCCACAGGGCGTCACTGTGGACACCAACACCAGCTCTGTGGCGGAGAAAGCAGTGCTCGGGGATGTGGGAGACGGAGAGCAGAGCTTGGGAAATTGGAGTGAGGGCACTCTGGCGTCTGTGGAGGAAGAGGTGGAAACCCAGCGCGCACAAGAAAGGTGCAAGCAAAAGGAAACCCAAAGTCCTGAAAAAGCCTGTGGCAGAGGCGGAGCCAAGCATGGGCTGACTGCTGTGACTTAGAAGGAGACATTCACCCTTTCTCTACCCACACTTCCTGTGATTCAGAGCTACACACTGCTCCTGGCATAAACAAGTCCACCTATCTGGTGTGTGATGCTTCTGATGCCTTCCTGTGCACATGGGCACCCGGATTGATGTCCTTCATGAGTAGGATTAACCCTCTTATAGAGGTGCGAAAAAGTGTCAGTACTAACTGGTGATATGCATAAATATTTGTGTATTAAACGCTCTTCCATTAATAAAAATCTCACCTGTGCACACCATATGTGTACCTCCCCCCTCCCCCCCTACCTCCCCTCTGCCCCCCTCAGCCCCCTCCCTCTGGGGAGTTACTTTGGCAGCTGCACCAGGGAGCTTGAAGACACCAATTGGGCTCAAACGGGATTCAGTCCCCCCCTCCCACCTCCTCCACCCCTCCTAGTGTGTCAGCCCGGGCTGAGCAGCCTCCAGGGCAGACACGTTTTTGATCTGCCAGCCGCACTGGAGTACTTCACAGGTCCTTAAGACCATTGACTTGTTAATGAGGCTTTGTCCGCAGCCTCCAGTGACTTTCCACAAGAGGTGGCTGGGGGCGTGCCAAAGCCCTCATTCATCAGGATGTGTCAGTGTCCATGTGATTGTGCTCTGTGTAGATGTCTCTCGTTTTGGAGGTCGGCTCGCATTTCCATCACAGCTCGGAAGGAAGTATTGAAAATAGAATAGGAGGGGAGGGGGGCTGTAGGAGAGGAAACTGGGGTTGAGGGAGATGCATGTGTCTGTGAGAAAGTGGGTGCATTCTGTGACATCACTCTACACTCGGCACTGTGACTTCTCATTTATTTCAGTGACTTCATCGCTCACTCTGTCTCCTTTAAGGTGATTTTTTTTCTCTTGCATTCATTCATTCATTCTTTCTTTTTCTTCCTTTAACCTTCTTTGTTTCTTTCCCTATTCTTTCCTTCTTTCTATCGCCTGCTTTCGCTCATCCTTGCTTCCTTTCTCTTCTCGTGTTTCCGTTACTCTTTCTCTGTCTCCCTTTGATCTCGTGTTTCTTCCCTACCCCCATCTTTATTTCACTTCCCAATATTAGTTGAAAGATAAGCATGTTATGGCAGAACAGGTGCATGATCCGTGTAGCAGTTACAAGACGCATTGAGTCACGCCCTTTTGTGCTTGTCTGTACGTGACACGCATCTCACGCTGTGTTCGTGTGCAGAGGTTGCACGGTACATACATCTTGGCTAGGGTTGGTAGCGGACCAGCAGTGTCTGGAAAGGGGGCTTTGGCACATAATGCCTTAGGATCAAATGCACATTCATTCAGCTGTTTCGGAGCACCTTGCTTCACAGCGCACTGCTGTATGGGCTGTCTCGCCGGCGCTTGAACACTTTTCTGTTGTAGCGCCTAGAGGCGAGTGCAGCTCTATTAGGGATATAGCGGCTATTCTTGGGAGCAGCGGGTTGTCACTACACAGCCAATGTGTGACTGACTCTACCCCATGGTGGCAGGATGCTCCAGAGTCAGTACTGTGAAGGGTCTCCTTGTTAATTCCCTCCTCCCAGAGCTCACTCTCTCACCACATTCTAATGGTAGAAGGATACTCTGGACTGCCATTTATTGCAGTATTGGACTTCTACTTGTATTGTGTACTCTTTTGTAACATGCACACATGTCACTTTTTCCTCCTGTAACGTAGCGTTTGCTACTAAGCATGGGCGGAAAATCCGTTACGTTCGCGGATTTTCGGTAAATTCGCAATCCGCGAACGCTCGCGAATTTACCGAAAATCCGCAAATTCGCACGCAGCGGATTTTTTTTCTTTGCGGTGTAAGTTCGCAATTGCGAACATGTAGGTGCGGCGGGCAGCAACAATCTTGCACTCGCGAAATTACAAAAATTGCAATTCTGCACAAGAAATCTACTAGCAAGCAGCATAGACCTTCTGAAAATGATGATTTTTATCAGAATAACTCCTCATGTTGACATTTGCCTGCACTTTTTTGGATTTGAGGCCTTTTGATTTTCTTTGGATAACTTTTGGATTAGAAATCAACTTTCTCATATAAGCTTGGTGGGGCATTACAGTTGCTGTAATGCTGTTCTGCAGAAAAACGAGTTTTGCAAAAGTGAAAGCAGGTTCAAAAGTTCAAACTCATCATTAGTAACCGTTCCCTGTAGTGCTTCCTGACAAGGGCCCCTCCAGAGTTCAGTTGCTAGTTGCAACAATTGTATGACCCTGCTCTGACTCTCACACACGGCTCATAGAATAGCTACAAGTAGGCCACAAAGGTCCTGGAAAAAAAAATTGCACTGCAAAAGAAAGCAAATTACAGATAAGGAAGCAGGTGCCAGACTGGAATTTTAAAACAGTGACACATTAATAAATCAACCCCAAATTAATTCATGTCAGTTGAAGCAGGCAGGTGTGCTTGCTTTTCCCCCCCATAATCTACAGTGATGATGAACAAGAGGGTGGCATTGATGTACCAGAGGGTGGCATGGGTGAAACAGAGGGTGGCAGGGGTGAAACAGAGGGTGCTGGGAACCTGTGATGATGAACCAGACGTAGAAACAACATAATCGTGACCGTTGCGAGCCGACCTGTAAGTTCGCAATTGCGAACTGTTACAAAACCCTCGCGAACTGTCAGAAATCCTTGCGAACTGGCAGAAATCCTTGCGAACACAAAAAAAAAAATCCGCAAATTCACGAGAATTCGCGGATTTTGCGGATTGCGAGTTCGCAAATTCGCAAAATTCGCGAACGCCAGATTCGCAAAATTCGCCCATGCTTATTTGCTACCTCTTGTATTTTGTTTGCTCACAATTGTCACCATTGCCTCATCGTAACATTTGCTTTTGTAACATGCTCATTTGTCATTTTCTCGTCCTGTATCACTACTGTTCCTTTTGTGAAGCGCTCTGACACCTTCAGGTAAAGTCTGCGCTATATAAAAACGCATAAAATAAAAAATAAAATAAAAATAAAAAAGTGTGAGGGGATGTTGGAGGGAGGGGAGGGCAGGAGAGGAGGGAACAACAATGAGCAGTGAAGGATGAAACTAACTGCACAGAAGTTTGGTGTTCTTAGGTGGGAGGGGGGGGGGCAGCCAGGCTGCAACTGTTCATTATACCACCAAGGATTAAAAGTGCGAGGAGTGAAGGGCGCTCCTTCAAATTCCTAGCCCCGAAACTCTGAAATGCTTCCCCTCTCTCTCCATGGGACCTATAAAACCATCTTAAGGCCATCCAGAGAATGCAGAAATGGTCTCTCTAAGCTAAGGGGGAGCAGAGACCTATAGACGATTGCACTGTGATGTGCATGTTTTTTTAAATTCTGTAGCACAGATTGTTTTCCACGCTACAGGAGAACATACCTACAAGGTTAACACAAGGCTGGTAGCACAATGCTATGGTAGACTCTTCCATAAACCTTGAAAATAACAGCAACAGAGGATGTAGTCTAATGGTTAGGGCGGTGGACCTCAAATCTGGCGAACGGGGTTCGAGTCTCGGCAATGACACTCAACATCCTGTGATTCTGGCCAAATCACGCAATCTACCCGTCCCTAACAAAAATTAATGTGCCCTTGTGTAACACAACAGGTGCTCATGTGAAGTGCTTTAATACCTTCAGATCGAGTTAGCACTATATAAATCTGAGGGGGAAAAAATAGCAGTGAAAATCAGCCTAGCTTTACTCATAGCCGTGCCATCATGCTATGTGATTTGTGAGGAGTGCCCAAAACCATGAACATGTCACCAAGCTCTCACTTTCTTCAAATGACAACACATTGATTCTAAATGAGCTATGAGAACTGCCTGCCTTGCCTACAACGCCCAACACCCCCAGAAATCTCTCATTTCCAAAAGGTTCTCTCTGTACCCAGTTCAAGAGGTGTGCCTTGCACAGAGCCTCCCTTTTCAGTAAGCATGGGCGAATTTTGCGAATCTCGCGTTCGCGAATTTTGCGGATTTGCGAACTCGCAATCCGCAAAATCCGCCAATTCTCGCAAATTTGCGGATTTTTTTTTTGTGTTCGCACGGGTTTCTGCCAGTTCGCGAGGGTTTTGTACAATTTCGCAAAACGCGAACTTACCTGTCGGGTCGCAAGTTTCGCGAACTTGTTGTTTCTACATGTCCAGCCTGTTTGGGACACTCTTCTTCATCACTGCCACTCTCTGTCACCACTGCCACTCTCTGACTACTCATGCCACCCTCTGGCCCACCCATGCCACCCTCTGTTTCATCACAGCACCCTCTGGTTGTCCAGTCAGTGTACATTATTGTGGCAACGCAAGCACACCTTCCCTGCCTCAAGTGACCTGAATTAATTTGGGGCTGATTAATGTGTCACAGAATATTTTTTTAGCTGGCACCTGCTTCCTTAGTGCTTCATGATTAGTGATCTTTTGCACTTGCTAAGTGCTTTCATTGTTGCAAAATTAGTTACAACACCTGCCCTGCCCCAACTGACAATAATGAATTAGGGGCTGATTAATGGATTTGAACTTCCAGCCTGGCTCCTGCTTGTCTCCCTTAGCTGTAATTCAGGACCTTTGTGGCATATGTGTAACTATTCTGAGGTTCAGAGCAGGGTCACATAATAGTTGCAACTGGCAACTGAACTCTGGAGGGGCCCCTCAGGAAGCACTACAGGAAATGGCTACTAATGATGAGCCTGAACTTTTGAACCTGGTAAGTAGTTTCAGTTTTGCTAAGATCGTATTTCTGCAATTTTGCGCTTATTCGCGGGGCGCGAAGTTGTACTGGGAAGCCGCGAACTCACGCGAACAGTGCGAGCAAGCCATAAAATGCGCTGCTCGCGGATTTGCGGATTTTGCGGGAGATTCGCGAATCTCGCGGATTGCGAATTTACCGAAAATCCGCAAAATCCGCGAGCGAAACGGATTTTCCGCCCATGCTTACTTTTCAGGCAAATTTCTGAAAGTGCTGACTTAACCTTCGACTTGTAAAAAGGCATGTGGACCTCATATACACTGTACATAGACTGTCTATATACTATGCATCAATGAAGAAAGCAAGCAATAATAAAAGCAAAGCGTTCCATAAACATCGGTAAAACACAGTTTCAGTTGTTTTTTATGGCGCGAAAATGAGTAACCACTGAAAAGCACTGTTTTTTTGAGGTATTGAAATTACTGGAAAACACTGAAAAAACACCACCAGAATTTACCAAAAATAGAAACTGAAAACAGGAAAGCCTACTGATAAGGCCAATTGCAAATGTGCTGCACCACCCGCCTGTCCCCGAAATTGATGATGATGCAATCCCCTGGGTGGTCTTTTCTCCTATGCCCCAGCCATGTTATACTTCTTGCGAAAAGTATTTTTCCTGACGAATCAGGAGGGAGTGGCCTGTTCTTATTCAGCCACTGAGCCAGTTTGTTTCTTAATTCGGGATAAGATTCAACTTTTCCTTGGGGGAGCTCTGGGACACCAACTAACACTACTGTATATGGCAGTGATTGGGTGGTAAATCAATGCGTGTAAATATCCTCTTTGGTTTGCCAGGCGAGGAATGGACATTATGTGCACAGGGGCTGTTTTCCACCTGGCCTGTATGCTCTGTGGGCTTTCCCAGGCTACCCTCCCCTGTAACCTGGTCGTTAGCTTCCGGGCTGCTCGGAGCCCTCTGTAAGGGCCTACCCTTTGTTCCCAGGGACTTTGTTATTTTAACGGGTGTAGACCCGGGATCACTTGATGGCTGGGAGGTACGTCTAGTACTTGTTTTTTGGGTTAAGTGGGGCTGTTGTTGTTCGGTATGCTTTATATTTTACCCAGCCGTGGGTTACTCTGGGATAGACAAGCTGCTTTTCATTATTTGCTCCAGATTGTCTATTTTATCTCCCAATCGCCTTGCCCTTTCGAAGAGGGGAGCCATTAAAGATTTCATGAGGGATTCAATTTTATTGAAAAGACCCTCTTTACGTAAAGGGCGAGCAGCGAATGGTGGTAGAGTGGCTGGCTTTTCCTTGTTTATAACATGAGAGCCACGATCGTTGTTAGAGGTGGGTGCAGTTACAGTTGTAGAGACAGTGTTCTTATTAGTTTTCCCCTTTGTTGCATTGTTTTTAGCAGCTGGTTCCTTATGTTTACTGCCCCCTGCAAGCCCCTTATCTTTTTTAACCACTGGTCCTTGTATGTTAGCGTGTTTTGACTTGTGCTTGGCCTTCTGCCCTCTTGTAATTACCCTCGAGCTATCGCTGTTTACACTCTCGGGTGAGGCAGAGATGAGGATTGGACTTAGTAGTGAATCAGGGGACTCATTGGATGCGGGAGACTATAGCTGGAGAAGGGGATCGGGAATGGACTCATTGAAAAAAGAGGTAGGGGTCATAGATAACCTTGTTGGGATTGGCAGGGACTCAGAAAGTACGTTGCCCCTGCTAGGGGTAATGTCTTGAATTGTTGGAAGATGATTAACCCCAGGAAGAGCTGCAAAGGAAGGTGCCATTAACGAGTCCTGGGAATTAATAGTAAGCGTTGATGTATTGGTATGGGGGAGAAGGGGAAGAGCGCCGGCTGGGAGGGAGAGGCGGCGTTCGGCATGTTCGATAGCGTTAGCCACCACACCTATAGTTTTCTGAAGCATGCGGTCAATAGCTGTCAGGCTAAGTAGTGGAGGGTTTTGCAATGCCTTTTGCTTTAAGGCGGGGACAGGTATCGCACGGTTATTCTTCCCCATTCTTTACTGTTGTTAGTACAGGATAGTTAATAGTATCCTGTGTTTTGAAGTTGCAAGAAATTACAATATATACAGATCTATGATGTTGTCAATATGTAGTGGTAATAATTAATAACCAGTACACATGCTACAGGTTCAAACCCAAGCCACCAAGCAGGGGGTCAGAGAAGCAAAGAGCGGAGACCCAAGGGGGTGGCCCGACCCGGTCTCTTCCGGGCACTAACGGTCACAAACGGTCCCGCCCTTGTCCCGGGATGTTCCCGCGACACGGGGGTTGTTGCAGTTTGATTTTAAGCACCTCCTGGCGCATAATCTCTGGAAGCAGGGCCACAAGGGCACTTGGTAGATGAAGTTATTTGCCCCCTCGGTCCCCCCCCCACTGCGGCCGCGCTGAGATTGAAGAGCTGCGGCGGCGGGGAGAGACTGGATTCGGCGGTGGGCAGCTGGGCAGGAATGCAGGTCTCAAATTACTTCCCCGACCGTGGCAAGATGCTGCAGACAAGTAGAGTCTATTTAATGAAGTTCCCGCTCCACCGTGGTTGCAGTTTGATTTTAAGCGCCTCCTGGCTCGTAATCCCCGGAAGCGGGACTGCAAGGGCACCTGGTAGATGAAGTTCTTTGCCCCCTCGGCCCCCCCCCCCCACTGCGGCCGCGCTGAGATTGAAGAGCTGAGGCGGCAGGGAGAGATCAAGTAAACATGTTAGATTACTCACAATACAGTTAAATTGTGATCGCCTACATGCATAGACGCTACTTATTTTAAACAAAGCCATTGAAACACAGGCAAATGTAATCAAACTAATGTATATTTACACTGAGGTCAATCAATCAGGGTTTTGTAAAGCATGCTACTCACCCTTTAGGGTCTCAAGCCGCTGGAGATGGGTGTGAGCAGCTCCGTTGGAGTAATTCGAAGAGCCAGGTCTTGAGGTCCTTTCTGAATTGGTGCAGTGTCGGGCTTCACCGAAGGTGAAGAAAGAGTTCCTTCCAGGTTTTGGCTGCGAGGTAGGAGAAGGACCTTACACCTGATCTTTTCCTTTAGAAGTGGCTAGGGAGAGGTCGGCTGAGTGGAGGTTTCGCTTGGTGGCATGGAAGGAGATGCGGTCACTGAGGTATTGGGGTCCGATGTTTTGGAGTGCCTTGGGGCGTGTGTGAGCAGCTTAAACGTTTTTCTTATTTTGACTGGGAGCCAGTGGAGGTCACGGAGGTGTTAGTTGATGTGGTTGCACTGTCGTATATAGAGGATTAGTTTGGCTGCAGAATTTTGGATGTCTAGAGTCCTGTCTGGAGTTTTTTGTTAATTCTGGCATAGAGGGCATTGTGACAAGTGAGTAAATGATGGTTTTCCTGGAGTCAGGGAGGATCCACTTGAATGTCTTGCTTAGAATGTATTGAGTATTGAAGCATTCAGAAGAGACACCATTGATCTGGTGAGTGATGAGTCCAGTATGATGCTGAGGTTATGTGCATGATCCGGTGGGATGGGTGAGTTTCCGAGGGCGGGGTGTCGTCCCATGTTGAGGGGATGGCAACAAGCATGAGGACTTCTGTTTTCTCTGAGTTGAATTTCAGGCAGCTGTTCCTCATCAGAGGTTGTGAAAGCTTTCATCCATTCTTGGAAATTGTGTCTGGTGATGTTGGTCTCCTTGGTGAGAGAGAGGATGAGCTGGGTGTCATCGGCATAGGAGAAGATTTTGAGCCCATGGTTTCTGAAGATGATTGTGAGGGGGGGCGATGTAGACATTGAAGGTGGGGCTGAGGGAGAATCCTTGTGGCATTCTGCATCTGGTCTCTGCTGGTTCTGAGATGAAGGACAGGAGTCTTTTTCTCTGTGTTCTGCCTGAGTGCGGATGTCATCGGTTGCAGCGAGGAAAACAGCCTCATTGCTGTGGTTGTTGCAGGATTCAGCTTTAGAGGTGTTGAGGATGTTCTTGGTTTTAATAAAGTATGGTAGCTGGGGGTTTCCGATGATTGTGGCTGCCGTGAACTTGGCCTGAAGTTCTTGAGGTTCATGGGGTCTGGGGAGGGCTTCTTTAGGAGGGAGTTGACTTTGGCGAGCTTCCAGTTGTTGGGGAATGTGGCTGTCTCTAGGGAGCAGTTTATGGCTCAACGTAGCTCGGGTGTGATGACAATTGTGGCCCTGAGAAAGATGTGTGGTGGGCAGGGGCCAGAAGGTGCTCTGGAGTGGATGCTCTTCATGGTCTTTAGGGTGTCTTCTGTCGTGAGTGAGGTCCAGGTGAGAATGGTCTGTTAGGTGACATCACTGAGGTGGGGGTTGGGGCGGTGCAGAGGTGTTGGTCATCAAAGTTGTCCTAGAGCGTCTTGATCTTGAGGCATAAGAAGGAGCTGTGTTTTTGGAGGGAGGGATGTCAGTTATTTCGCTGTTGGGTTTGGCAAATTTTTGTATGATGGTGAAGACTTCATTATAGTTGTGGGCAATTGGAAAGGATCTGTCTTGGAGGAAGTTTTTCTTTGTGGATTTGATGAGTTGGTGGTGTGCTGTGGTGGAAGTTTTTTAGACGGAGGGTGCTTCTGGAGTTTTGCTGTTTCTCCACATCTTTTTCAGTCACTGGCAGGAGTGCTTGGATTCTTGGAAAGCTGTGATGAACCAGCTGGCTTTCTTGTTGTCTGATGGTGTTCTGTAAGGGGGCGAAAGTGTGGATGCAGTTGGTGATCCATTGGTGGAGGTTGTTTGCCGCTGTGTTGGCATCTGTCGTAGTTGGGGTGGAGTGCAGGTAAGGGCAGAGGTGAGGTTTTCTTTGGAGACTTTGTTCCAGATTCTGCATGGGAGGTGGTGAACATGCTTGGGTGCGGTACGTGAAGGAGAAATGGATGCAGTGGTGGTCAGTCCAGAGCAGTTCCATGATGTGGCTGAAAGAAGATGTTGTTTCCTCCAGCGAAAATGGGGTCAAGTGTGTAAGTGGGGATGGAGACAAGATGCTTCTGCCCTATGTTGATGAGGTTCCCTAGGAGGGCGGTGGTGTTGGGGTTACTGTGGTTGTCCAGGTGGAAGTTCAGGTCTCCGAGTAGTATGTAGCCTGAGGAGGTGAGGGTGTGCAGTGGAATGAGGTTGGCGATGGTGAAAGGAGTGCAGGGGCCAGTTGGTCTGTAGGCCAGAGTTCCACGGAGCATCATTCGGGGTTTGTGCTGGATCCGGAAGTAGATGTGTTCCATGGGGGTGAGGCAAAGTCCGAGTCGGTGGTTGTCAATCGAAGGGAGCTTTTGTGGATGATGGCGAGGCCTCCTCCTGGGTGGTTGGTGGGGTCTTTTCTCAGGATCATGTTTATTTCGGGGATGGTAGTTGCCATGTAGGGTGCAGAGCTGGCATTGGTTCAGGTCTCTGTGGGGAAGGCTACGATGTGCGTGTGAGTGTTGAGGAGGTCCCAGATTTCTACGACGTGTCTGTGCAGGGAGCATACGCTGAGGAGGATACAGCTTAGTTATTGTGTGTGCTTGCATCTGGTTGGTTGGTTGGGTGTTGTTGTCGGGGTCTGGAGGTGGGTGAAGGTGAGGCGGCAGTGTCAGAAGGAGATCAGGTTTTGGGTGTTGCTAGGTGTCGAGAGCTGGCAGTCGTTGTTGCATCCGAGTTGAATGTGTGGAGAGTGCTGGGGTTGTAATGGCTGGAGGTCGGGGTACCAGGGTCCCTGACACTGGTTGCGGTTGGGTCGCAGACAGGCATTGACAGCCATTAAGTAGGGGTCGGGGGAGGGTGATTAGCTGGGAGGTGGGAGCAACATGCCTGGGGGAGGGGCCGCAGGATCAGCAGCAGTGGGAGGTGCTGAAAGAGGGAGTAGGGAGGGAAAAGAGGCAAAGTGGAGAAGCAAAAAGAGAAAAAGCAAATAGAGAAAAGGGCAATGGAAAAGAGCAATAGAAAAAAGGCACTGAAAAAGATGCAATAGAGGAAATCCACTAAAAAAAGGAGAATACAGAAAAAGCACTGAAAAAGAGGTGAAGAGAGAAAGAGGTACCAAGGACAAAGTACAAAGCGGAATAGTAGAAGAGAAGGGTGCTCTTCCACTAGACCAACAGGGATGAGGCAGGTGGAGGAGGGCCTCAATCACCTACCTGGATGGAGCTCAGGCTCAACAGTGGAAGAAAAGTGACTCTGACCAGGAGGTCAGAGGTCTTGATCTTCTTGCCATGCAGCGGCTGCCATTGAGTAGGGGTTGGGGGAAAGTGATCACCTGGGAGGTGGGAGTGGGAGCGACACGCTGTGGGGGAGGGTCCATGGGAGCAGCATGGGCGGGGAGGACAGGAAGAGGGAGCGAGGAGGGAAAGGGGCAATGGGAAGAAGCAAAAAGAGAAAAACACAAAAAGAGAAAAGGGGAATGGAGAAGAGGCACTAGAGAAAAGGCACTGAAAAAGAGGCAACAGAGAAAAGGCACTGAAAAAGAGGCAAAGAGACAAAGAGACACAAATTACACATTATAGAGCAGAATAGTAGAAGAGCAGGATGGTCTTCCACTAGACCACCAGGCATGAGGCACAAGCTGGAGCCTGCAGGTAGAGGTGGGCCGCGAACACCTACCTAGAAGGAGCTCAGGCTCAAGGGCAAAGCCTTAACGGTGGAGATGCGTCGGGGAGAGGAGTGACTCTGAGCAGGAGTCAGAGTCACTGTGTACTTTATGTACACTGTACATAAACAAAAACTCTTTAATAGTGATGGAATTTACTTTACATTAAAAGAGTGTTTGCTCTACCAGATCATAAAAGAATGTCTTAGGAATAATATTGTGAGTCCCTAGCTCATTGCACCATCAGGATTCAAGCAAGCCGGGCCGAAGACGGCTGAAATGCCAGAAACCGGTCCCCGGTAGCTTGTTTCCTTCCCAGTAAAAGAATTGGCTTGCTTGGTCTGCCCTGTTCCCATGATGCACTGGGCCAGGGTCAGACTAATTTGCATATAGCCAAGTTCTGAGCTGGGATGGTGCAGTGAGCTAAAAAACGCTGATGGATTATGCTCTGATCTTTGGACTGGGTAAGAGTGGTCTGCTTAATTCAGACACTCTGTTCATCACCACCCCCTTTTCTGAATCATTTTTGTCCACCATAAGCGTGGAAGGGTATACTCAGATGTGAGTCCCTAGCTCATTGCACCATCAGGATTCAAGCAAGCCGGGCCAAAGACGGCTGAAATGCCAGAAACCGGTCCCCGGTTGCTTGTTTCCTTCCCAGTAAAAGAATTGGCTTGGTAGTTTGGTCTGCCCTGTTCCCATGATGCACTGGGCCAGGGTCAGACTAATTTGCATATAGCCAAGTTCTGAGCTGAGATGGTGCAGTGAGCTAAAAAACGGTGATGGATTAAGCCCTGATCTTTGGACTGGGTAAGAGTGGTCTACTTAATTCAGACACTCTGTTCATCACCACCCCCTTTTCTGAATCATTAGGAATAATATTAAGCACTACTACCTGTTTCCTAATTTGATTTTTTAAAAAATGTTTTTATTGACAGAGATTTACAGTCAAGAGTGCAGTCATGGCGTTAATACATCAAAAAGTAAATTGGAACAAATGCCATCATATTAAATTCATTATTGAAAATACACACAGTGGCAAAAGAAAGAACAAATCGTAGTCATTTCCTTTGATCCAAACCACAACCGGTAACCAAATCTTTGATGCCGTCTGTCGCCTCCTCCTACCCTTAAGGGAAAAAAACTGAGAATTCAAGCCTATGAATGGCCAAAAATCTAGCTCGCCAATTCAAAAAGGTGGGAGCTTCAGGGGATAACCATTGAGAGGTTATACACAGCTGAAGTTGAGTCATAGCAATAAATAGCAAAGCAGATACATATTGCGTATTGCTAACAGCCTCCCCACTATCAGGATCCCGGCCAAATATCACCAGTTCTGAAGTCAGATTACACCTGATCTTAAGCCTAGTGTTAATAAAACCATCGATATCTGTCAAAAAACTGGAGAGGGAGGGACAAGAAAAGAACATATGGATAATATCCGCCCCATATAACCCACACCTTGCACACGAATCTCCTCTGCTTTCCCATTTAGAGATTTTGCCGGTGTATAGTAAGCATGGGCGAATTTTGCGAATTCACGGTTCGCAAATTTGCGTATTTGCGAATTCGCAATCCGCAAAATCCGCGAACTCTCGCGAATTTGCGGATTTTTTATTTTTTTTGTGTTCACAAGGGTTTCTGACAGTTCGCAAGGGTTTTGTACCAGTTCGCAATTGCGAACTTACTTGTCGGCTCGCAACGGCCGCGACTATGTTGTTTCTACATCTGGTTCATCATCACAGGTTCACAGCACCCTCTGTTTCACCACTGCCACCCTCTGGTTCACCCATGCCACCCTCTGGTACATCACTGCCACCCTCTGGTTCATCACTGTAGATTATGGGGGTGAAAAGCAAGCACACCTGCCCTGCTTCAACTGAGATGAATTAATTTGGGGTTGATTAATGTGTCATTGAATTTAAACTTCCAGTCTGGCACCTGCTTCCTTATCTGTAATTTGCTTTCAGTTGCAGTCCAATTTTTTTCACAGGACCTTTGTGACCTATTTGTAGCTATTCTATGAGCCTGCTGTGAGGGTCAGAGCAGGGTCGTAGAATAGTTGCAAGTAGGCAACTGAACTCTGGAGGGGCCCCTCAGGAAGCACTACAGGGAATGGTTACTAATGATGAGTTTGAACTTTTTCACCTGCTGAGTGCTTTCAGTTTTGCAAAACTCGTTTTTCTGAAATTTCGCGGGATTCGCGGGGCGCGAATTTGCACGAGATCGAATTAGGAAGCCGCGAATTCGTGCGAATATGTGATTTGTTTTTTTGCGGCGTGTTAGTTCGCAAGGTTTTGTGCGTTTTAGCGAGCCGCTTGTAGCGCAACGGTGCGAAGTTACCCTCACGGTCGTTATTTGCATGACGTATTTCCGTTTCCGTGCACGATGTGTAATCTCGCAAAGTGTGTGGCTCGCTAGTACAAGTTTGCGTGTGATCACGAGGAAAATCTTGCGCGAACTTACCCACGCGGTCGTGAACGGGCACGGCCCTCTTGTTTCTCATTCATTGCTATGGTTCTGGGCAGGCTTTCTGCATCCTCTCTGAATCTCTGCCATCCTTTGCTTGTTTGAAGTTTTTTTGGATCTATTTTACTTATTATCTATCCCTCTATTTTTCTAGGTCTATATTTTTGTGTTTTCTGCTACTTCTGGTTAATTTTAAACTACTTTTTTAAACTCTTCTCTTTTCTTCTTCCCTATTCTATTTCTTCTTTATTATTTACCTTCCTTTCTGCCCAGACTGTGGTAAAGGGAGCCGTGAAGCATCCTGAGAAGGGGAAGAGTTCCGCACCCCATGCCCGGCTCCCGTGTGGGCGTTTGAGGGGGGAGCAGGTCACAGCCCGGGAGATCTTCAGCGCGGAGGAGGTGGCCGCACTAGATTTTGATGTTCAGCTCCGCCTCCCCAGGACCATCATGGCAGGTGGCAAGATCGCTAGTGGGTACGGGATCCGGGAGTGCCGGAAGCGGTGGGAGAAGGTGTGCCGGGCCATGTACCAACACTCTCGGGTCTGGCGCACCTACAACCAAGCCACCCATCATTGGACGGATCTCCTGGACTGGGAACGCGACTTGATCGACCTGCTCGGCCTTGAGATCCCCGGGCTTGGTGAGTAGTAGTAGCTATTTATTCACTACTCTGTTTTCTCCTGCTCTATGTGTTATTATATTGCAAATTTTTGTTTTTTACCAAGAGCAATAATGCTGCTGATTACATTGTAGGTAAATTATTTTCAAAATCTTCTGTGCATTTCAGGTGCACTGCTCTCCTTCTCAGTAGCGTTGCTACTATGCTTATTTGTTTTCGATTTTGTGTTCATTTCATTGGCCTGAGAAATTATGTGTAAGTGTAGTTTAAAGAACTGCGTAATGCTAGACACTAAGGGTCAGATTTTTAATTACCGGCGCATCCCTGCAAAGTAGCAGGGATGCAACAGTAATTGTGCGCCACTCCACCACCACCCATGGTGCGCCGTATTTACAATGCGGCACACCATGGGCCCAAAACGTCACCGAAGCGTTGCGCATCTGTGCCGTGAAGGCGGCGCATTGCAGGAGTTGTGTCGCAACGATGGCGCAGCTCCAGCAATGCTCTGGGGTGCCCTATCTCCCCAATGCTGCGTCAAGCCATACGTCTGCTTCAAGCAGGCGCAGGGTTTGAGTCACGCATCATTGTCCTAAAAGTGACTGATTGAAATCTTGTAGATTTCCCTCAGCCACTTTTAGGATGCGTTCCTGCGCAGGAACACCCTCCCATGCGCCGGAACGCCCCCTGATGGCGCAGGGCTTTACAATGTGATGCATCTCCCATATGCGTCACGTTGTTAATATGCGCCGCACCATGGCGCCTCTTTTGTTCTGCCGCTGCGTCACAAAAGTCATGCAACAATGGAGCAAAAGAGCCGCAAGGGGCTTGTAAATCTGCCCCTACAGACTCAAGTCCAGTCCTTCCTTTGTACACTTGGCAATAAGAAGAAATAGTGGTGGTGGATTGATAGTTTGAGTATTTTAATGACTGGTTAATGTAGTAGGAAACTTTTTAGTGCTGTTGCTGATCTGCACTCACGATGGACTCTGTCTGTCACTTCGCGTGCTGCGGACTGCTGCCTGCCAGTCCTAGGCGAACCTTTTTAGTAGTTTGTTTAGTGAGTTACATAACTTTCCAAGTCGACGGTCCGCAAATCAAGCAATTCTAATATCGTAGTAGACCACATGAGATAGGTCAATACATCCTGTGGAATAGTTGTCTGTTTGCTATTTCGTCAAAATATTTTGTTATTGTTCTTTGAAATGTTTGATTTGGTTGACAAATATCCTCCATGTTTTCTGGTCTTTCTTACTTTCATGTTGTACATCAGCTCCCCCAGGGGCAAGAGGGCATTGGAGGAGGCTGCTGCTGCTGCTGAACAAGGCCAGGATCGGTCAGGTGAGGGCTCCTTTGCTGGCCCCGGTAAGTTAATTTTAATATAGTGTACCTATTTTTTCCTAGCGTTCCTCTTTCAATTTTTTCTAAATCGTCTTTGATCTTCTTGTAGACTGTATCTAAATTCTTATCCTGCCTCGACTATGACTCCCTGTGGTATTACTAGATTATTCTTATTAGTCTGTCTGTGTAGCTAACTAAGATTGAACATTTGGCAAAAGGTGTAAAACAAAACTCCCATTCTAGTCAGCAATAGCTCTATGCACTGAGTGCAGTCCTCTGGGATTGTCCATAATGTCTTTTCAAGTCTTCTAAATGTTTATGCTTTGACAATTACCAACAATAAAAAGGTGAATGACCACCAAGAAAGAATAAGATACTACTTTACTTTTGGTTTGGATAGGAGGACAATCCATACTACTACTGTTGCAGGGACAAATCTGCACAAACAGAACTATGGACACTAAATAGTGCATTGTTTATCAATTATAATAGGCGCAGGTAGACTTTCCACATACCTCAGTGATATTAGACTTTGAAGAACCCCCAATCTCCTTACTGACTAGATAGTGTGACAGAGTCATTTAGCTCCCGAATTCATCGATGATTGATACCCAATGATGATTATCCAATGCAGGGCAAGAGTACGGAGTCAGAGTCCAGAAGTGTCAGAGGCACGGACTCATGCTTGCAAATTGCAAAACCTTTTGCTCATTCACTCATGACCAAAAACCACAGAGTCTATTTAAGTTTTAAAGCTTTATTAAAAGTAAAAATATTTATTAAAATCAAGCTTGTCATAAAACATAAACGGTTGATTAAAAATGGAAAAGTGCGTAGTCATTTTTTATTTCACACATTTATTGTGGGCGAGCCAAGCCCACACCTGGTTTGAACTTTCATTTTTCTTTTTGGTGCTGAATCAATGGTCCCTTGTTACTAATGATTTGTTCTTAGAAGTGAAGCTTCTGTCTGTTATGAGAAAAATGGTGCGTGTTAACCCCTTCGATGCTGATGACGAGCTCAGCTCGTCATCACCCACGGGTGTCGTGTGCTGATGACGAGCTAAGCTCGTCATGGTGCCACTAAAATGGCATTTTCCAGCACTGGGGGGGAAAACGCCTAGCATCCAAGTGGTTAAAAAGCAAGCATTCATCAGTTGTGCCAAAAAGTGCAGCAAGATAACACCCTTCCCTGGAAAAAGGGACATTTTTACTTTAGAGTAGACAGTCACAAATTATTAGATTGGTTTCTGTATTTAAATTTCTTCATTCCTAGACAAAATACTAGTGAGTGGTGTATGTCTATGACATCTAACATTCTTAAATGCACTTTGTAGGTGGAACATCTTGTGCTGGGCCCAGCGCGGAGGTGGAGGAGGAATGCTCTGGGGAGGAGGCGGTGGAAGTGCCAGACCAAACTGCTGTGTGGGTTGCCACGGTAGTGGTGGGCAGTGGTAAGCTCTTACATTCCTTACTTATTGAGATTGCAGACTGCATAGTGTGCTGCTCCCCGTGAGAAAATGTAAGATTTGTCCAGATGAGAGACATGAAGAAGAATGATTGCCATTTAGGGGCCTATTATGATGACGGACGGACCTAAGTCCATCCGCCACCATGGAGTAGGAGGGACCATCCGCAGGGGCAGCAGTGGTCCCTCCGTGGTAATTAGGATATGACCGCCACCCTGGCGGTCACATCCTTTATTTTTATCATTGCGGCGGGTGCTGCTTGAAGCAGCACCCGCCGCAATGATAAAAATGTAAGTTGTGCATTGCATGCACAAAGCGGCAGGCACCGTGCGGTGCCTGCCGCTTTGTGCAGGCAAATGCAGAGGGGTACCATAGGTACCCCGCATGTGCACCCTCCACCCCCCTTCACCTCTGGGGGTTCGCAACGGACCCCCAAACAAAAATCCGTATGCCTTTGCACGTTGGAAATGCCGCTGTGTAAAGGCATGTTCCTCCAGACATCCTAATATGGCTGGCGGTGTCTGATAGACACCGCCAGCCATGTTAGTGCTTTTCCACCGCGGACGGGAGGCGACCGCAGCGAAAAAGCTGCGGACTGAAAAACGATACCCCAGCCATCCTAATCTGGTGGGGGGTCTTTTTCAGTCCGCTGCGGATTTCCCGCATCCTCCGGGCCGGCGGTGGATTCCGCCGGCCCGGAGTAGGCGGGAAATCAGCAATCCTAATCTGCCCCATAGTTTGAATGGATGGATGCCTGGATCATGGTACTATCTGACTCTTAGATAGCATATGTGTATTTAGAGAGAGTAGACGGTCACTGGATGAACTAAGTGTTACTTTGAAGAGCATGTAACACCGCACCAGCACGTCCGTCCCAGTGTAGGAAAGGCAAGGAAAAGAAGTTGTAATTTTGTCCGAATACTACCATGAATAGTAGCAGTAGTTTGTATTGCAAGCACAGCATATATCCGGCTATTACGATGGCCACTCACTACCTCTCTTAATAAGTTTAGTAGAACTCGGTCATTCATGTGTGGATGTATCACTGTTCACTCAATAAAAAGCAAAGCGCCTAAAGTCATCCCATATGTAAGCAAATACATACCATGTGCAGTGATAGATAATCAGATTATTTATCTTCATTTTCCTTTTCTGGTATTCATTGGCACTGTAGGGTGAAAGTTAAATTAATTAAGCATTAGCCCTTGTAACAAAGTATTCTCAGTGTCACCCGTAATAGAAAAGTAAGAGCATAACCACCTGCATGTACTGGACTGGTACAGTAACGCAATTCTGTCTCACTCATCATGGCGGGCGTCTGTTTTTCTCGGGTGCAAGTTGACTGCGCTGGCATTATGCCGGCTTGCAGAAGTTAACGTACCAATTTTGCTAAACAAGAGAGAAGAAGAAGAATAAGACTGGTGAACTGTCATAGTCGACTCTAATGGAGTGAGTCCATAGTGCTCGTAGAATTGATTCCTTAAACTCCCACTAATGTTAGAGCAAGGATGAAGAAGTGGGAGGTTAGATAGATACTGGCCACAATAGTTATGTACTGCACTTGCAAGTTGCTAGTTCTACTGTGACACAACTTTCTGCTGAATCATTTTGTGTTAATCTTAAAGAGAATTGGTTACAGACTATGTCTTTCTTTCTCCATATAGATGCTCCTTCCAAACCAACCCGGAAGGAGCTGGCTAGACGGGCCCGGCAACGGAGGCTGGAGGCCACTGTCGCTGAATATCGGCGGCTGGTGGCCCAGGAGGAGGGGGACACGCAGTCTACAACAACATCTACCGGCACAGCTGCATCCTCCTCCGTGCTCCCTGGGTCACCCAGTCAGCGCAGCAGGTCTCCAGCGGTACGGAGCCGGGGTACCGCAGCCACCCGCCACCGCCAAGGAGCAAAGAAATCAGCTGCCCCCCACAGCAGTTGCAAAAAACGGATGTACCGCCTTTCCCTGAGGGTTTCCTACCTCGAGCAGGAGCTGCTCAACACGAAAACCCTGCTCGAGACCCTCCGCAAGGAGCATTCCAACCTGGCCCGGAAAGTCAACAGCAGCAGCCAGCAGTAGGAGGAGACTGTCCCTTGCCCCATTTTTTAAGACTTCTGGGGGGTGGGATTTGGGAGTTGGGTTTTTAATTTTTTTTTACTTTTCACGGACATTCGTTGGGGTTAGGGAGTGGGAGTGGGTTGGGTCTTGTGGGAGATTACTTTTGTCAGGGATATAAATATACTTTAAACTTTATCTTAGCATACGTGTTTTTTTTACTGCTTTTGAGGCTGGTGGGTGGGGGTTTAACAGTAACTTTGTTTTTGTGAAACTTAAGTGGCATCTTGATTCAAGTTATGTAATTAATTGGCCAAATGTTTTCAAAACTAAGTGCCTCTCACAGAGTAAGTGAATTCAATAGTCCTAGGACTTTACTAGTACTAACGTCAGTCTCTCGTCTCTCCTAATACTCCATTATACTTCCTCCCCCCAAACGCTTATCTTACCTGTAATTTGTGTTTGGAAATAGGGCTAGGCACAGGGCTGGCTGCACGGCAAATGGCGATTAAGGTTGGCAGTCCTGGGCGGATGAAATGTCATCATTGCGTTGGTACTAGTGGTGTTACACAGTGGCAGTTGCAGCATCTGAAAAAAAAAGAAAATTGAACCTTGTTTGTCCTTACCGTAGCATTAGAACGGTACTATAGAGAATATAGCAGATGACAGTACACTAGAACAGTGCCACAATGTAACCTAACAAATGGTAAAGTATTGAAAGTATAACTAGTACTTGCGTTGAATTTCTTTGACATTGGCTACTACTACAAGAAATAGTACCGAAGGTGAAGGACACAGCAGCGTAATAATTTGCCATGTCTAGAAGGAGGATGTTCTTGATGACCTATCAAGTTGATGGCGCACATGAAAATCTGCTGTCATTTGCCAATAGTGACTGAGTGTCAAGCTGAGTTAGAATAGAATATATCCTCGGACTCCCTTACCAACCTGTTGCTATGACCTTATCCTCCCCAGCAAGTGTGTGGAATTATTGCTGTCATTTAGTCACACATCAATCAAAACCACATAGCCCGGGGGAAGAGGGTTAGGGTTTGGAAAATGGATGGGAAAGGGGGATTTTGGGAAAGTTTTGTTGAGAGAAGAAAAAAAAAGCACAGCATGGACAAACAATAATTGAAGATAAAGAAATCTTTGGGTACAAAGCTAACCATAAATCTTTTAAGTGACATAAAGGAAGTGCATGCACTACTGCATGCATGGTTACTGAAAAGTAAGTAGTACTTTCGACAACCGTGAATGACAGAATGCGCAGTACAGGGCTGCAGCGTTTTCACTTGCCTATGTCTGCATTCAAAGAATCACTTCTTACATTAAATAAGGTTTAAAAAATAGCAGAAGTAAAACCTATAGAATGGCTGTAGGGATGAATTTAGAAGCAGAGATCCAAGAAATGCAGAGTCACACTCATAGAAGTTCACAGCAATAACATTACTTAAAAGATAATTAGAAAAGAACTGATACTGTATCTGTATGTTGTTGTAGTTGTCCTGTTGAATTTGGTAAGTTGCATGCATCAAACCATTCGTCTTATTAGCGGGACTCCTCCATTCCAGCTGACGCTCCGTCCATCAATGTTGGTGACCAGAAGACACCCTGTCCACTGCCTGCCTGCCGGATACCGAATTGCTGCTCGCTAATGTGAAGCCTGACTTCATCCTTTTTTCCCATTGCACAGACTGAAACCCGGCCTGTAATTATTGATGGAAAAACATGAAGTGATATTAGAACACCACTGACAAATAAATATAAGGTATGTACGCTGTGTAGTGCAAAAAGTCACACTTTGGGTTTCCTAATAGACAGTACAATATTTTTGAAAGTGCGTACTCTGTAAGAGTCTCCTTTTGAAGGATAAATAAGTATGGGCAAATTAATTTAGCGGATCTTTCCCCTCAAGCTAGGTGTACTGTAAACTGTGTTTTAGAACAAAATTAGACCTTCCCAGCAGTGCTCCCACCCAGACCCTTACTAAAGCCAGTCGCACAAATGCAGACGACCCCCAATCAGATCTCAAAAAACGAGGCCTAGTAGAAAACTGGTGACAAAACGTACTTTGAAAGTAAAAGTAGGCCCAAATCCCCCCTTACCCACCGTGGATTGTATTCAAACCACTTGCAAGCAAGCCAAAGTATCTATACCAAGCATCGCTCCAAGACTGGCAAACCCCCCCCACAAACAGCCCCCCGCCCAAACACATGCAATACAAATACTGCTAACCCTAACGAGCCCTAAGTTAAGAATAGTGGCAAACGCTTTCTTTAACTATGCCAAATCCCCCCTTTCCCACCATGGATTTTCTTCAAATCACTTGCAACCAAAATTACACGTTCCCACGAGTGCTCTAAGACCCCAGAACTCAGTTGCAAAAATCTAGAACACCCCGAAACACATGCAATCCTGCTGCTAGTGCTAACCCCTACGAACCCTAAGTTACAAAAAGTGCCAAAAGGCTTTGCCGCATGGATTTTCTCCAAACCAGTTTTATCCGGTATTAGACCTTCCCAGCAATGCCCCAAGACCCGCCAACCCACCCTCAAAAAAGCACAACACCCCCAAACTGCCAAAAAGCAAAAATGGAAAATCTCATACTTACAATATTTTTCGGCCTTCTGTCCAAACGCGCTGTGCAGCTAGGTCATAACTCCCGTTTTCCACCATGGATTTCCTGAAAAGCAAATGCAATCAAAATTAGACTCTGCCAGCAGTGCTCCCAGACCCCAAAACCCACCCACCAACACCTGGAACCCCCCAAAAGAGCACCTTAAAGACAAGCAAGTCAGCAAAAACGCCAAAAAAATTTCGCCTCCGATTTGGTCCAAACCAGTTTTATCCAGTATTAGACCTTCCCAGCAATGGCCACAGAGCCGTCAACCCAGGCGAAAACAAGTAGAAAACCCCCAAACAGTCAAAAAGCAAAAGTACAAAAATGGGGACTTGGTAATTTTCATGGCAATTTCCAAAATCACTCCGCGCGCGCTCTCCAGCTAGGCCCTAACTCCCCTCTGCCACCATGGATTTGCTTCAATCCTCTTCAATCAAAAGTATCCATACCCAGCAGTGCTCCCAGATCCCAAAACCCACCCACAAACACCAGGAAGCCCCCCAAACAGGCCCCAGAAAACATGATAGTGAGCAAAAAGGCAAAAACGTTTTCAAGTCTGATTTTGTCCAAACCAGTTTTATCCAGTATTAGACCTTCCCAGCAATGCCCCAAGACCCGCCAACTCACCCTCAAAGAAGTAGAACACCCCCACAAGTGCAGAGTCTTTCTTCATTGGGCGTAATCCAGCCCTCTGCTTTGAGGGAAATGGGAGTCTGGAGGAGGATAGAGGAGCATGTTCTTGTGAACTTGAGGAATGCAGACTGCGGCACCTTCAAATCAATAAGCAAATAAGTGAAGACAGTTCTGCTGATGGGCTTGTTTTTGTGATTAGGTGATTAAAGTTTTAATTATATTAACTGTGCAAAACAAAGAAAGACAGACACACAGGAATAAAAGTGAATAAGGACGAAAAAGAAAGTTATTGATTCATTGGCTCATTTTCAGGGCTCGGTGTCAGGGAATAAGAGTAAGTCCTCATACTCTGCGAATTCAGGCGGGAGTAGGTCACCTAACAGAGAAGAAATTCCCTCATCTAAGTTGCTGTCCTCCTCGTCTTCTTCCGGCGTGTATTCTCGTACTTTGTAATCTGGTGGTATGAGGTGCTGATTCATCTTGATCATTGTTAACCTTTCCACATTTTTGGGCGAGAGGCGGGTCCTTTTGCAAGTTACAATGCCACCAGAAGCACTGAAAACACGTTCAGAAGACATGCTTGCGAATGGGCAAGACAAGTAGTTTATAGCCAGGTTGGAATCTCTGGCCGCAATTCTTTTTTCCCATGCCAATACGCCAATGGGTCAGCATTAACATAGATCTCTGTTGAGTCATTCAGATAGTCCTGCACCATCGACTCAAGGTTCTCCACAGTTCCTCCACTTTGCTTACTTTTTGCTGGGACCTTTTGAGAAGCAAACCCAAGCTTAGTTAGCCAATCCTCTTCTTCACCCAATGTTACTGTTGTGTCGGGTGCAGATGATCCGGTTGCCGGTGTCTTTAACGGCTGAGAGGTCACTTCTGCCACAGCCACAGGTGCAGAAGTGGATTCATTTGACTGGGGATGGCCTGCGGATGCTGATGTACTGCCTTTTCCTTCAATTTTCTTCCGTTCTCTTTCAAACCTCATGGCTGACGGAGCTAGCCAATATTTGTACTTTGAAACTTCTGCGTCACCAAAAGGAAAGAATGCTCTGCCTGCCAGTGCCTTTTTGTAGCGTGGATCCAGAATAGTAGCACAAATGTAATGCTGTTCTGAGTGGATCATCTGAAGACGTTCATCACCAAGTAGGCGCTGTAATAATTTCTCAGCCAAAACAAAAGCTTCTTGCTTTTCTTCATCTTTTTGAAACATAGAAGACACCGCCTTCAGTTGGTGCTGTAGCATGCGCAACAATGGGATAGCTTTTCCCAAATTACAGTCCTCCCTGCTGACTGCACGCATGAAGAACTCAAAAGGACGAAGCATGTCTGTCAGGCTTTTAACTAGCTTCCATTGCGCCGCATCTAGCCTCAGGTCCTTCAGAGCTGTACCCAGTGTTAAGAAATACTGATCGAGTACCGTAAACTGCTCATACAGACGCTCAAGCATGTAGAAGGTTGAGTTCCAACGTGTTAGCACCTCCTGGATGAGTGCTTTCACAGGCATTCGACGTTCATGTAGCAGGCCCCTCAGATGCTTCCGGGCCTTAAAAGAATGGCTGCACATTCTTCGGCCGGTCGTCACTAACTCGCAGACTGGACTTTCTTCACTCAAGAATTTTTTAACAACCAGGTTTATACAGTGCGCCAAACAAGGCACTCTGAAATATTTACCCAGATCCATGGCCTTAACTACATTGGCGCCATTATCCGTGGAAACATAGCCGATCATGCGTTTTTTTGGGGACAGCCATTGAAAGACCTTTGTGTTAAACTCCTTCAAAATGTTTTCTCCTGTATGACTTGTCTCCATGCCAAACATGGCTAGTGTTGCATGTTTCCGAGCAGCTTTAAAAACATTGTCCGGGTCAACACCTGCGTTTAGCTTTGCTTTAACCCCTGAAAAAGAGACCAAGTGTGCAGTGATGCACATGTAATCAGTGCCTGCGCCACTGGTCCACATGTCTGTTGTCAGATGTATAGTGTGAACAGCACTCTTCTGCAAAGCTGCCCCAATCACCTCCAGCACATCTTCATGTAGTGCTGGAACTGCAACTCTGGCAAAAAAGAACCAGCTAGGAACCTTCCATTTAGGGCTGATCGTTGCCATTAATTCTAGAAAATCAACCCCTTCCACAAAGGAAAAAGGGAGAAGGCCCAGAGCTAGCATTTTAGCCAGCTTAGTGTTATACAGACGCGTCAGTGGGTGGTTGCGATCAAATGGCGCTTCTGAAAACAACATGGTTCTAATGGTGGGCTAGACCATTTTACGGGATGATGATGACTTCTTCGACCCAGTTACGCTCGATGAGGAACTTTTTCGCATTGGTGTCTCACTCTCTCCTACACTCTTAGTGTGGCTCACAGGGGGTGTGCTCCTGACAGGGGTAATGGGTGTAAGTGAAGTGTTTGACGCTTATTCCTCCTCGTCATCATCAGACGAAACATCAACGTGTACAGTTTGTTGACTTCCAATTCGGGCTTCCTTGATCTCCTTTTGGTGCGCAAGCCATTGGACAGTGTGCTGTCTCTCAAAATGACCTCTCTGGCCTCCGGTACCATAGTTGGTACCAAACTTACCACGAATAACTGCAAGCTTACAAATGCTACAAATGGCTATGTTTTCCCTTTTTGGGCAAACACTAAAGAAGTCCCAAACTGCGGACTTGAAATGTCTGTGAAGGGCGGAGGAGGCGATACTGGTGGTGGTCATGCTGCTAATGCCAGATGAAGTGGAGAATTTGTGTTGCCGAACTTTACTACGTTGTGCACTTGCACCCCCACTAATTGAGGTCGAGGTGGATGGAGGTCCCTTCTGGCGAGAAAGAAATATGGAAGCGGTAGATGGTGGTGTACTAGTTAACTCCAATGATGGTGGTGTTTCCATTGCCTCCTTGTCGACAACATCATCACGCTCAGCAGCTTTTCGGGCTAGGGTCAAAATGTCTGTTTGCTGCATGCCCGATGAGGCTGGAGTGACGTCTATGATTACTGCCTCCTCGTCGTGAGAGTCTTCATCAGCAGGAGTATACGCCACTTCTTGTTCAGCGTCAGCATCACACTCCATAACTATGAGAGTTTCGGGGACCTTCCTTTTACACTTAGCTACCTTTGTCAGATCATGGTGTCCCTCACTCTCAGACGACAGTGGTGGTTCCCAAGTTTGATCCGTATCATCAGAAGGAGGTGGGCTTGAAGAAGATGTAGACACCATCCTTGATCTTTTCCTTGCTACGGATGTGGAAGACAATGAATGATCATCAGGAGGAGTGGCTTTCTCAAATGATACCTCGGCATGAATGTCGATTTCCTCATGTGCCCCTACTTCGGGAGGAACAACTATTGTGGGTACTTGTGCCCCTCTATGCACCTCTGCTTGCGCATCTCCTTGCGCTGCCTCTCCTTCCACATGTACTTGGGCTTGTACTTGCACATGTGGTTGTTGTTGTGGCTGTGGTTGTTCAACACTGTCAGATGAGTTACAACAACCTGTGTTGATTGAGGGACATTGCTGCTACTTTCTTGCGATGAGCCAACATCACTGGTCGATGGTGATTGAACAAGTAGACTGGCTGCCTCTGCAGCACTCAAGGGCTTGGACTTAAGTTGGCGTGGTGGTGGTGGCACTGAGCCCAATGGAGCGGGGGTGCTGCTCCCAGCTTGGTCCCCAGCAGATCCTGCTGCTGCTGCAGGCGTACTTTTTTTTTTATTCCCAAAAAATGTGGCGGGCGGCACACCAGTCTCCTTGGTAACTTGCTTCTTCTGCTCCTTACTGGCAACTTTCTTGCTAGAGGAGATACGGGGAACTTTTTTTGGGGCCATCTTCTTCAGAGGTCAGAACAGGAGGCTGCATTTGCACAAGTTGCAGAGTTGTCTGTCGCCAGACGTGACGTCGCGTGACGTTATGCTGCATACACACACTGTTGCAGGACTTCTTCCTGGCACTGGTGGTTCTCTTGAGTCTTGTGCACCTAAAAGCAATGGAAGACAGAGGAACATCAGTTCAGTTATACACCCCAAAAAGTCGAAAAACACATACAAATCTGCACAATCCCATGCCATCCATGCCCTCAATGATGTTTAAATTCAAGACACCCCACAGAAAGACTCAGTACATGCACCACTCACTAGCCCTGGGCAAAAGGCCCCAACAGCAGCCAAAAAAATCGAAAAACTCACAAAAATCAGCACAATCCCATGCCATCCATGCCATCAATGATGTTTAAATTCAAGACACCCCACAGAAAGCCTAGGCCCATGCACCACTCACTACCCCTGGGCAAAAGGACCCAACAGCAGCCCCAAAAATCAAAAAACACAGGAAAATCAGCACAATCCAATGCCATCCATGCCCTCCATGATGTTTACATTAAAGAAACCCCACAGAAAGACTCAGTACATGCACCACTCACTAGCCCTGGGCAAAAGGCCCCAACAGCAGCCAACAAAATTGAAAACACACAAAAATCAGCACAATCCCATGCCATCCATGCCCTCAATGATGTTTAAATTCAAGACACCCCGTAGAAAGCCTAGGCCCATGCACCACTCACTACCCCTGGGCATAATGGATGAAAGCTAGGCAAAATGGGTGCAGGCCTGAGAACACTGCCTGCATTCAAAATGGCCCCCTGCCCCCAGCACATAGCCAGGGCCTGCCTGTACCAGCACTCAGAATGGCCCCCACCCACATGGCCAGTCCCCCATCAACACCCCAAAAAATCGAAAAACACAGAAAATTTAGAACAATCCAATGCCATCCATGCCCTCCATAATGTTTACATTAAAGAGACCCAACAAAAAGACTCAGTCCATGCACCACTAACTACCCCTGGCAAAAGGCCCCAACAGCAGCCAAAAAAAGTTGAAAAACACACAAAAATCAGCACAATCCCATGCCATCCATGCCCTCAATGATGTTTAAATTCAAGACACCCCACAGAAAGACTAGGCCCATGTAGCACTCACTACCCCTGGGCATAATGGATGAAAGCTAGGCAAAATGGGTGCAGGCCTGAGAACACTGCCTGCATTCAAAATGACCCCCTGCCCCCCAGCACATGGCCAGGACCTGCCTGTACAAGCACTCAAAATGGCCCCGACCCACATGGCCAGTCCCCCATCAACACCCCCAAAAATCGAAAAACACAGAAAAATCAGCACAATCCAATGTCATCCCTGCCCACTGTGATGTTTACATTAAAGAGACCCCACAGAAAGACTCAGTCCATGCACCACTCACTAGCCCTGGGCAAAAGGCCCCAACAGCAGCCCAAAAAAATCAAAAAACACACAAAAATCAGCCCAATCCCATGCCATCCATGCCCTCAATGATGTTTAAATTCAATACACCCCACAGAAAGACTAGGCACATGCACCACTCTCTACCCCTGGGCATAATGGATGAAAGCTAGGCAAAATGGGTGCAGGCCTGAGAACACTGCCTGCATTCAAAATGGCCCCCTGTCCCCCAGCACATGGCCAGGGCCTGCCTGTATCAGCACTCAAAATGGCCCCCACCCACATGGCCAGTCCCCCATCAACACCCCAAAAAATCGAAAAACACAGAAAAATCAGCACAATCCAATGCCATCCATGCCCTCCATGATGTTTACATTAAAGAGACCCCACAGAAAGACTCAGTCCATGCACCACTCACTAGCCTTGGGCAAAAGGCCCCAAAAGCAGCCAAAAAAATCAAAAAACACACACAAATCAGCACAATTCCAAGCCATCCATGCCCTCAATGTTGTTTAAATTCAAGACACCCCACAGAAAGACTAGGCCCATGCACCACTCACTACCCCTGGGCAAAAGGCCCCAACAGCAGCCAAAAAAATCAAAAAACACAGAAAAATCAGCACAATCCTATGCCATCCATGCCCTCCATGATGTTTACATTAACGAGACCCTACAGAAAGACTCAGTCGATGCACCACTCACTAGCCCTGGGCAAAAGGCCCCAACAGCAGCCAAAAAAATCGGAAAACAAACAAAAATCAGCACAATCCCATGCCATCCATGCCCTTAATGATGTTTAAATTCAAGACACCCCACAGAAAGACTCAGTCCATGCACCACTTACTACCCATGGGCAAAAGGCCCCAACAACAGCCCAAAAATCGAAAATTCCAAAATTGTAGTTGCAGCAATTGTAATGCCCCAAACAAACTTACTTGTGACATTTCTAATCCAAAAGTGATCCAAAGAAAGTCAAAAAGGCCTCAAATCCAAATATCCAGCAGCATCCACAAAAAGTAATCCTTCCAGGTCAAGATACGAATGAAAGTGACCAGCACATGAAGAAAGCACTGGGAGGAGCCTGCTGGACAGGAACAGGAAGTTGGAGACTGTAGGGCACTTCCTTCCTCCCACTCCCCCCCCCTCCCCCCAAAATGGACTCCTTGCAAAAAAAGTGCAGGCAAATGTCAACCTGAGGAGTTATTCTGATAAAAATCATCATTCTTAGAAGGTTTATGCTGCTTGCTGGTGGATTTCTTGTGCAGAATTGCAAATTTTGTAATTTCGCGAGTGCGAGATTGTTGCTGCCCGCCGCATCTAGGTGTTCGCAATTGCGAACTCCCGCGATACCTGATCACGGCGTACTCGCGTTGACAAACTCTCGCTGTGCAAGGTGGCAAGCCGCGATGACGTAATCGCGGTCGCCAAAATCCCGCGGGATCCCGCAGCAAGATCCAAAATGGCGCAGCACTCGCAAAATATCGAGAAAAACAACTCGGCAAACGCTGAATGACAGTAAGTGAACGCCGCGCACAGCAATATGGTATCACCAAGCAAAAAAATCTGCCGCGTGCGAATTTGCGGATTTTCGGCAAATTCGCGAGAGTTCGCGGATTGCGAACTTACCGAAAATCCGCGAGCGGAACGGATTTTACGCCCATGCTTAGACGACATAAAGAAAATGAATGAGGCCTTAAAGATGTCATTACACTGGCTAACTAGTAATCATCTGAAACTAAACGCACAAAAAACAGAATTTCTATTAATATCACCACCGAAAAAACCCTCAGAAGTGAAAGAATGGACCAAAATGATCACAGCACTAAACTGCACCCCTACACTAGTGGAATCCGCAAAACCAAATGACAAATCAATGACAAAAAGTGCCCGGTTTTACCTGAACTATATTAGAAAAATGAAACCACTCATCACTACAGCGGACATCAAGCTTGCAGTCCTGTCCTTAGTTATCTCAAGGATTGAATACGGTTGCACAACTCTAGCAGGTCTATCAAAAATGTCCACAGCCCCACTAAAAGCATGTCTAAATGCGGCAGCAAGACTCATTACTGGATCCAGAAAATATGACCATATCTCCCCCCACCTGAAAGCATTAAACTGGTTACCTTACGAAGCCAGAATTCATTTCAAACTAGCATGTACCACTCATAAAGTGCTCCACTACAAAACACCAAGGTACCTAGCTCAGAAAATAGAGCTTTCAGGGGGGAGCAGACCAGCTAGGAGTGCCAGAGATCTGCTGCTGAAACCACCCATCTTTCAAAAGAAGAAAACCTATGACAGAGCTTTCTCCGGAGCAGCCCCCAGAATCTGGAATTCACTCCCTTCAAACATCTGAAAAATTCCAAACATAGCAATTTTCAAAAAGAAAGCGAAGAGCTTCCTAATGAGCAAGTTCCTTCCATAAGACTAGAATACCCTGAAATATTGAATTCCAAACATCGATCATGAACCAGTCTTGTGGTAAAACCAACAGAAAGCACTTCAGAACCTTGTATACAAAATACTGTTGTTCAGCTGAAACAGATAAGAATATCTCATACAGGAATGTTACTTGCTGAATCGGATAAGAATGTCTTGTACAGGAATATTTATATAGTAATGATGACGTGTGCTGCAAATTATAAGAAAATATTGTACAGAAAATGTCTTATATGGCCAATCAAAATGTATCACTAATGTTCAATATGCAACTGTGAAGCGCTCTGATACCCAAGGGTAAAGTCCGTGCTAAACAAACCTCTGTAACTAAAAATGAATAAAAAAAGGTTGTGCTATGGTGTGGTACAGAAATGTTATACAACATATATTCACATGTAACTATGGCCTGATGAAATGCAAATTCTCAACACAACTCAAAATAGAGTGTGATGTGTAAATCCCAAGAAATCCTATTAGTCCACTAATTTCTTTAGTCAATGTTTCAACCCTATAGAGAGTAATTTGGCAGGGTCATCATCAGGACAGCAACATAAGAGTAGCATCTGGTTTAAAGGCAAAAATCACCAATTCAAATACAAAAGTGAAGGAAATTAATGTAGGTTCAATAGATAGAGGTAGCCAGATACTTCCCTACGGCGGAAAAGGACCCCTTCAAACGTTCGACGTGTAAGGCCTCAAATATTGTTCTGCATGCAAAAGTCACTGGAAACTGCAAAGGTGTTGTGATACAAAGTGTTGAAAAAAATGTACTGTATGGCTTTATTCCGTTATAAACCTTCCCCCAAAGGGAACCACTGTCCTTTTTTGCCTTTACACAAAGTAGAACAAAATATCGCATAGAGCTTATTTGTATTACTTTATGCAACTTTCCAATGCAAATCATGATTAATGTTGGAAAGTAAATCCCACCACAATACTCTGTGCTAGGTTTACGCTAATATGACTCATAATGCTAGTAAATCTTGGCCACAATGTTGGTGAGAGCTTAAAACTTTCAAATGATATGGCAAATTATGCAGCATGCTGCAGCCACGCAATGACCTAATCCACCAACATTCACCACTGCCCATTGTTTTATTATTAAGTTATTAAAGCAAGGCATTGACCTGATTGGTCCATGTGTACAAATGGTGAGCAAACACAGACCAAAAGATCCATGTTGGTTGTCAAATAATATGTTAATTTCAGACTCTTCAATTGAATTCTCTACCACTTTTCCACAATTATAAATTGCCACTAGAACCCTGAAACTCTGTATACCAATTTTATCACTGGAAACCTTGAATAACACCATTAATAATCTTTTCTACTAAACATATTGTTCTTCCACAGTGGATTACATTAATGTGTTAGGACCTTCTACGTTTGCTACCCTAAACAATTGTCTTGAAAATGTTTAGTTCACGAACAAAACGTGTCTGCTATTTCTATGCGTCTTACATCCCAATGGGCTGACCTTGACTACAGATCTCTACAACATTAATGTTTTGACCCTTTTATGTAGTAAATATTTCACATACGTAGTAATTTTTTTCAAAAGACATCTAAGAGGGATACAATTACCCTATGGGAACAAAAAGGCACAGTTCCAATTGGCATGGACCAGTTGTTCTAGATGTAACTCTTTATCACACAAATGTACCACTGTTTGGTACTGCACCAATAAAAAGGGGCTTTTGGTCATATGTGGCAATGGTTGACTGTCTGCTGAGGTGTGGGCACAGGGCCTGATATATGGCCAGGCCTTGCAGTCAATTTCCGCTGCACATGGCCAAAAGCCATACATGGTGGAGAGTGGCTGCCTACATATTGTTGGAAGGCTGGTCTGGCATCCCCTGCAAATAATCCATGCTGTACTGTACTGGACTGAAGGACTGAACGTTGTGTGAAGTGTGTGTTGGCCACTGCAACCAATCACCACTTCATAAAGATGAAGGTTTTGTGCAGCAGGGATCGCCCACCCCTGGTGGATTTAGTACAGGTCCTGGGGCCAAACCTGCGATTGGCTAAAGATCCTGTGTAATAGGGGTTGACCTCAGGGCCTGGATGCCAACGAGGCCCTGCAGCTTGATCCCAAATCGCATTGCTGAAGGGCATGTGAAGTGGGGGTTGCTCGCATGCAGAATGTTTGCCTTAGGGCCACAACTCATGTCCAGTGTAAACATACAGTTCACACAGATGAAGGCATTGGGCAGTGGGAGTTTGTCATTCACTGAGGGTTTGGTGCAGGACCTGCTCCTGTGTCTAGCCCCTGCCGTGCAAGGCTAAAGGCAGAATATTGGCACCTCTGGTTGCTGTCAACAGTAATGTCGTCAGTAATGTCCTCAATGATGTAATTTGACATATCATAGGGTGATTTAATTAATTATGTAATTTAACATATTTTAACTGATGTCATATGTAAATTCATAAGCAGCTCAAAGTGGGATATAATTCATGGCTAGTTTACCTAACAATAACTGGTGAAAGTCAGTGTTTTTATGTTTCATTTCCCAACTACAACACTCTTTTTAACTGTGGTGAGTTTCAGTCAAGATGGATGGATGATGGATGGATGAATGGATGAATGGATGAATGGATGGATGGATAGATAGAGTTGCATGAAATGTTAAATGAACTATCGGCCACACTATGAGTTTGTTCCATCAAAATAGTTTGTGTAATTAAAAGTTCTCAACTCTTGTTTATGATCACAACCCATTCGTTTTAAGTGGCTGTTGCTCATTGAATCAGATTGCATATGTCACTGGATCATCTACTAGATTATAATAATTAAGGTGTTTGATAATCATGCTGTTAGAAATGGTGGTTTCTAGTTGGCAATGGCTGGTACCCTTGTCCAAATAGGGTCCTTTCTTCCTAGTCAGGATAAGGGAGTTACGCTCATAAAATAACCCCTGCTCACCCCCTTGGTAGCTTGGCATGAGCTGTCAGGCTTATCTGAGAGGCAGTGTGTAAAGCATTTGCACATAACCAACAGTAATACAGTGTAAGCACTACAAAAGGACACCACATCAGTTTAGAAAAATATCCAATACTTTTATATACTTAAAACAAGACCTAAACAAAAAAATCCACAATACAGTCTTTAAAAATCGTATTATCAAAACAACCTTGAAAAACAGTTCCCTGATGTTGATAGCTCCGCCCGGGGCTATCACAGCATCATGCGCAAAGAAATTCAATCAGTTCTGGCTGACCAGGGCGGCGCGCGCCAGCTACGGTATCGGGAAGACCCGTAATCAGTACCTTTTAGAAATGCAGGGCGTCGGCGACCTCTTGTTGAGCTTCGAAAGCACGTTGTTCGCAGGCGTCAGTTCCAGAGGTTGGGGCAGGAGTCGTCGGGGCCCTCGAAGTCACACGCGTTGCAGATCGAACTTCTCTCTGTTGACGTCAGGAGCGCTGGTGTCAGCAGGCATCGGGTACTGCGGTGCAAAGTGCAGCCGTGCGGCATGCAGTGCCCTCAGGTCGTGGTGCAAGCAGCGGCTCATGGTGGCGTCAGATGGCGTCATTGGTAAGACCAGGGTCATAATGTGAGATAAAGGCGGTGCTTGTCAGGGTGCTGGCAGGTCGCAGTTCAAGCAGCAGCGTCCTGGTTGCTGGAGTACTGTTGTTGGCTTACGAACTGGAGTCAATGGCACCAGAGTCGTTAGGCCAAGGCTGCGGTGCAAGATGAGGGTGGGGCGTTGTGTAACTTTACGAGCGGTGTCCTCGAACCATGGTGCAAGCAGGGGTATAGATTCAGGCGTGGAGCAGCGTGTCGGGGACACCAAGGCATTGTCGTGAAGAGAGGTGTGGTGAAAGCAGCGGCTTGGCGGTGGCGTCAGCAGGCGGCGTCGGTGAGACCAGGGTCACGGTGCGGTGTTGCAGCGGTGCCCTCTGCGGTGCCATCAGGACACGAGTCGGCGATGGCGTTGCCGACGTCGTTGAGTTGGTTTTATTCTGTTGCAGTACAAAACACACAGTTCCCAGTGCTGAGGGCAGAAGAGCTTGAAGTCTTTGCTGTTCCTGAGACTTCTTGAACAGGGGGCAAGCTCTACCTCAAGCCCTTGGAGAAACTCAGAAACGTAGATTGCAGAAAGCTCAGTCCAGTCCCTTCACTGCCCAAGACAGAAGGAGCCACTGCAGGCCAACACAGCAAAGCACACAGCAAAGTGGTAGTTCCTCCTCACAGATTCTCCAGCTCTTCTTCTTGGCAGTCTTCTTGATCCCAAAGAGTTCTAAGGTTCTGGGGTTTGGGCCCCAATATTTATACCACCAGATATTTTGTCCTCTAAGGGCAGAGGGTCGTGTACCTAGTCCAAACTAGTTCTGGACAGTCTTGGAGCACTTTGTTTACAAGACTCCTGCTTTTCCTTTGACAGTGTAGGCCAGGGACATCAGATACACCACAGGAGGTGGAGCCAGCATTGTGGAAGGCAGGCACAGCCCTATTCAGGTCCCAGGTGCTTCCCTTCCACCACTCTACATGTAGATGGGTCTATTCAGACCTGTGCTGACTCACCCTGTCTCCTGGAGCCACCCTAGCCCCTGTCACTCACAAACCAGACATGCAATGCACAACCTAGCAGAGGCAGGCTGGATGGTTAGGCAAGAAAATATCTAATTTCTAAAAGTGATATTTTCAAACACAGAATGTTAAAAACCAACTTCACTAAAGATGTACTTTATCATCCTGAGTCCAGGCATACTAAATTCATTTTTCTATCAAGTTCCCTGGGTTAGTTAGGATTATAAGATGTTACAATCAAACTGCCCATTCTGGCCTATGGGAACAGGTAGCCTTGCAATAGTGAAAAACGAAATTGGCTGTAATTCACTATCAGGACATGCCACACACACCAGGGCATGTGCTACCTTTAACATACAACGCACTCTGCCCACAGGGGTACCTTGGGCCTACCTTAGAGGTGACTAACATGTAGAAAAGGGAAGTTTTAGGTACTGGCAAGTGGGTGCACTTGCCAAGTCGACATGGCAGTCCCAGACTGAATACAGGCTCTGCAATGGCAGGCCAGAGTTACAATTTACGGGCTGTTTGCGTGGGTGGCACAATCCAGTGCTGCAGCCAGCCAACAGCATTTTATTTATGGGCCCCGGCACGCGCAGTGCATTTTACTAGGGATTGACACATAAATCAAATAGGCCGATCATGGAAACACCAATCTATAATACATTTTCCATAGGAAGCATATGCACTTTAGCACTAATCAGCAGTGGTAGAATGCCCAAAGTCCTTGAACCAACAACAGCAGGCCAAGAAAAAAATAGGAGGAAGAAGCAAAAAGTTTAGGGATAACCCTGCAAAGAAATCTTCAACACATGCTTACAAGTATGATAGAAAAAAATAGGGAGCGCATCTGGTGTAACAAGAGCCTTTTCCATGACTAAACCTGGTGAAGTGTATTCTACGTTGGAGTTTAAATAGATGGCAACCACTTAATGTGATAGGCCAATTATTATTTTGGACATTTTGGAGACTAGTTTACCTCTTTAGTTTGTGAAAAGAGTACTTTGCAGACACAGCCATGCAATAGGCCGCCTCAACTCTGCCAAAAGTTTTTGCGAGCTGGAAGACATTGGCTATAGCTACCACAATCTAAGTTGGTTAGGTTTTCAATAGGCATGGGTGGATTTTGCGGATTCGCAATCCGCGAATTTGCGGATTTGCAAATTTGGGGATTTCGAAAATCCGCAAAATCCGCGAATTCTCGCGGATTTTGCGGATTTTTTTTTTGTGTGTTCGCATGGGTTTCTGCAAGTTCGCGAGGGTTTTGTACAATTTCGCAAATTGCGAACGTACTTGTCGGGTCGCCAGTTTTGCGAACTTGTTGTTTCTACGTGCCCAGCCTGTTTGCAAGCCTTTCTTCATCACTGCCACCCTCTGTCACCACTGGCACTCTCTCTGTTCACCCATGCCACCCTCTGGCTCACCCATGTCACCCTCTGTGTCATCACAGCACCCTCTGGTTCACCAGTGTACATTATTGGGGGAAAGCAAAGCACTGCCATCCTCTGTCAACACTGGCACTCTGGTTCACCCATGCCACCCTCTGGCTGGCACACCCATGCCACCCTCGGTTTCATCACAGCACCCTCTGGTTGACCAGTGAGTGTACATTATTGTGGCAAAGCAAAGCACACCTGCTAAGTGCTTTAAGTTTTGCAAAATTAAATTACAACAACACCTGCCCTGCCCCAACTGACATTAATGAAGGCTGGCACCTGCTTGTCTGCTCCCTTTACTTTGTGTTGTAATGTAAATTTTTTTTAACAGGATCTTTGTTGGCAATGGCATACTTGTAACTATTCTGTGACTGTCAGAGCAGGGTCACACAATAGTTGCAAGTAGGCAACCGAATTCTGGAGGGCCCCCTCAGGAAGCACTACAGCGAATCGTTACAAATCATGAGGTTGACCTTTTGCACCTGCTCATTGCTTTTGCTTTTGCAAAAATCGTTTTTCGGTAATTTCGCGCTATTCGCGAGGCGCTGCGTCGTGCGAAACCGACCGCGGAAGCCGCCAATTCGTGTGAATGAGCTTTATATTTTTTTGCGGCGTGTTATTTCGCGATGTTTTTTGCAGTATTCGCGAGCCGCTTGCAGCGCAACACGCGAATTTACCCCAAGGTCAAGTACGGGCGCGGCCATTTTGTTTGCGTGACGTATTTCCGTTTCCGCCCGCTATGTATAATCTCGCGAAGTAAGCGCATTGCGAGTACAAGTTCGCGCGAGATCGCGAGGAAAATCGCGAGCGAACTTACTTTCGCGCTTGTGAACGGGCGGCCATCTTGTTTTTCATTCATTTCCTGTGTCTGGGCATGGTGTTTATCCTCTTGCTATCTTTGCCATCCTTTGCTTGTTTTCAGTTTTTTTTCGAACGATTTTGCTTCTTATCTATCCCTCTCTTTTCCTAGCTGTATATTTTTGTCTTTTCTGCTATTTTTGTTTACTTTTAAACTACTTTTTTAAACTCTTTTCTTTTCTTCTTCCCTATCCTATTCCTTCTTAATTTTCTACTTCCTACCTTTCCTGCCCAGACCATGTGAAACCAGGCGCCGTGAAGCTGCCCAGGCACTTGAGGGCCGCAGCGGCGGCGGGGAGGAGGAGTCCTGGACCCCATGCCAGGACAGCATGCGGGCGATTGAGGGGGGAGCAGGTGATGCGATGGGAGATCTTCAGCCCGGAGGAAGTGGGCGCGCTGGTCTACTTCGTCCAGCGCCGCTTGCCCAGGACCATCGCGGGAGGCGGCAGGATCGCGGTCGGCTACAACATCCGGGAGCGCCGGAAGCAGTGGCAGAAGGTGTGCTGGGCCATGTCCCAACTCTCCGCGGTCCAGCGCACCTACAGCCAGGCCACCCACCGCTGGACGGACCTCCTGGACCGGGAGCGCGGCCTGCTGGACCAGCTCGGCTTGGAGATCCCCGGGCTTGGTGAGTAGTAGTAGCTATTTCATCACTCACTACTATGTTTTCTCCTGCTCTGTGTTGTTGTATTGCAAATATTTGTTTTTTACATGGAGCAAGCCAATAATGCTGCTGACGATTACATTGTAGTTAAATTATATTTCAAAATCTTCTGTGCATTTCAGGTGCACTGCTCTCCTACTCAGTGGCGTTGCTACTATGCTTATTTGTTTTCTATTTTGTGGTCTCATTGGCCTGAGTAACTATTATGTATGAGTGTACTTTACAGAACTGCGTAATGCTAGACACTAGGGGGCAGATTACATTTACAAGCCCCTTGCGCCACGTTTACGTTGCCTTGCGTGACGCAACAGCGGCGTAAACGTGGCGCATCCCTGCGAGTCATTTACAGCGTGACGCATCTAGGGAGATGCGTCACGTTATAAAGCCATGGGCCTGCGCCACAATGGGTGCGTTCCTAGTACGCAGGGTGGGCGGTCCGGCGGCTGTGCGCCTCGCAAAAGTGCCTGCGTGAAATCTACAAGATTTAACGCAGGCACTTCTGCGACGTTGCTACGTCAATTCAATTCCTTATGCCTGCTTGAAGCAGGCGTAAGGACTGACACAGCATGTTAAGTATTGGGTGGCCCTGAGCATTACTGGAGTTGCATTGCGTTGGCGACCTGACTCCAGCGATGCGCCGCTCTTACGTGACGAGATGCGTCACGCAGTGCCTACCCTTGCGCCAGGGCGCGCCGCATTGTAAATGAGGCGCATCTGCCGTGTTGCAAGGGTAGTTTTGCGTGAAGCATTTGATCTGGCGCATCTCTGGAGATGCGCCAGAACGCGTAAGTAAGTATGCCCCTAAGGGGCAGAATTGCAATTACCGTCGCATCCCTGCAAAGTAGCAGGGATGCACCAGTAATTGTGCGGCCAGCTACCACCACCAAATATGGTGCGCCGTATTTGCAATGCGGCACACCATGGGCCCAAAGCGTCACCGAAGCTTTACTGCTGGAGTTGCGTCGCAACGATGGCGCAGCTCCAGCAATGCTCTGGGGTACCCATTGCTGGGTCAAGCCGTACGTCTGCTTCAAGCAGGTGCAGGGTTTGTGTGACGCATTATTGTCCTAAAGGTGACTGATTGAAATTTTGTAGATTTCCCTCAGCCACTTTTAGGATGTGTTCCAGCGCAGGAATGCCCTCCCTTGCGCCGGAACGCCCCCTGATGGCGCAGGGCTTTATAACGGGATGCATCTCCCAAATGCGTCACTTTGTTATAATATTATACGCCGCACCATGGCGTCTCTTTTGTTCAGCTGCTGCGTCACAAAAGTCACGCAAGAACGGAGCAAAAGAGCCGCAAGGGGCTTAAATCTGCCCCTTCCTTTGTACCCCTGACAATAAGAAAAATAGTGGCGGTGGATTGATAGTTTGACTATTTAAATGACTGGTTATGTAGCAGGCAACTGTTAGTGTTGTCACTGATCTGACTGAAATCACAATGGAGTTTGTCTGTCACTTTGCGTCTTGCCTGCGGACTGCTGCCTGCCAGTCCTAGGTGAACCTTTCAGTACTTTGTTTAGTAAGTTACGTGACTTTCGAAGTCGCAGGTCCGCAAATCAATGAAAACTAACCCTAATCAATATAATTTCGCGGAAATATTTTGTTATTGTTGTTTTGAAATGTTTGATTTGGTTGACATTGACAAGCAACAATCATCCATGTTTTCTGTTCTTTCTTTCATGTTGTACGTCAGCTCCTCCCAGGGGCGAGGGGACACAGGAGCAGCAGGCGGCGGATGCTGTTGAACAGGGCCAGGATCGGGCAGGCGAGGGCTCCTTTGCTGGCCCCAGTAAGTTTTCATTTTAGACTAGTACCTATTTTTCCTAGCGTTCCTCATTTGATTTTTTCAAAATCGTCTTTGATCTTCTTGTAGACTGTATCTAAATTCTTATCCTGCCTCTACTATGACTCCCTGTGGTATTACTAGATTATTCTTATTAGTCTGTCTGTGTAGCTAACTAAGATTGCACGGTTGGCGAAACTCCCATTCTAGTCAGCAATAGCTCTATCAACTTAGTGCAGTCCTCTGGGATTGTCCATAATGTCTTTTGAAGTGTTCTTTCTGCTTTGAAAATTCCCAACTATAAAATGTGAATGACCACCAAGAAAGAATAAGATACTACCTTTTGGTTTGGATAGGAGGACATTCCATACCACTACTGTTGCGGGGACAATTCTTCTGCAGAAACAGAACTATGGACAATAAATAGTGCATTGCTTATCAATTATAATAGGCGCTGTTAGAGTTTCCACATACCTCTGTGATAACAGACTTTGAAACCCCAATGTCCTTACTGACTGACTACATAGTGTGGCACAGTCATTTACCTCCCGAATTCATCGTTGATTGATCCCCAATGATGATTATCCAACGTAGCTCAAGAGTACGGAGTAAGAGTCAAGAAGTGTCAGAGGCACGGACTCATGCTTGCAAAAATTGCAAAACCTTTCGCTCAGTCCCTCTAGTCTGGACCAAAAAAACAATTTAAGTTTAAAAGCTTTATTAAAAGTAAACACATTTATTAAAATGAAGTCATAATAAAACTAAACGTTTAACTGATAATGGAAAAGTGGTTAGTGCTGACGATTAGTTGAAGACATTTCTTGTGGTCGAGCCGAGCTCTCACCTGGTTTCAACTTGATCTTGTTGTTAGAAGTCCATCTTCTGTCTGTGTGGAGAAAAATGGTGCGTGTTAAAAAGCCAGCCTTCATCAGTTGTGCCAAAAAGTGCAGCAAGACAACACCCTTCCCTGGAAAAAGGGACATTCTTTTTTACTTTAGAGTAGACAGTCACAAATTACATTGTTTTCACATGTCTTAATTCCTAGACCAAATACTAGTGAGTGGTTTATTCTAACATTCTTCAATGTACTTTGTAGGTGGAACATCTGGTGGCGGGGCCAGCGCGGGGGTGGTGGTGCTCGACACGGAGGCGGAGGTCAATTCTTCAGGGGAGGAGGCGGCGGCTGTGATGCCGGCTGTGAGAGTTGAGACGGTGGTGGTGGCGGGCAGAGGTAAGCTCTTATATATTCCTTACTTATTGAGATTGAAGACGTGGCTGGGAAGGAAAGAATATGAGATGCATGGCTGGGTGAATGATGAAGCAATGATGGGTGGAAGGACATAAGCCTGGGTGGGGGACACAGAAACTGTATGTGTCCATATACCTGGATCATGCTACTATCTGACTCTTAGATAGAATATGTGTATCTAGAGCAGGGGTATTCATAGTACGGCCCACGGGCCGGTGGCGGCCCGGCAAGACTTCCTTGGCGGTGCACAGACCTTGCAGACAATCACTGCTCCCCCGGCCCCCACAGAGCAGAGGCATTGTTGTATTTCACCTGTTAGCGCCCCTGCATCTCCACTCTGACAATCACTGCTCCCCCGGCCCCCACAGAGCAGAGTGGAGATGCAGGGCCACAAAGAGGTGAAATAGAACAAAGCCTCTGCTCTGTGGGGCCGGGCAAGCAGTGATTGTCAGGGTGGAGATGCAGGGGCGCTACAACAAACAAAGCCTCAATAATATGTTAATGGTCTTTTAAAGACCTGTTAAGTACTTTGGTGTGGCTGTCTGTGTGTGCGCGTTGAGGAAGCTGTCTCAGCCTGGGCTGAAGGCGAACACAGACAGACACACACACAGTGAGATGACAGAGGGGGAGGGAGAGGGAGGGCAGGAGGGAGAGAGAGATGGAGAGGGAGGGCAGGAGGGAGAGCAGGAGGGAGAGAGATGTATGTAAATGCTGGGTCTGGTGGCTCAGTGGATGAAGGCATCTGCTGCAGGGACCTGTGTGCAACCTCATGGTTACAAGTTTTCATTTTGCTTTAGCCCCGCCCCCTCTGACTCCGCCCCCACCAGTGGGGCCCTCGGCCACAAACTACACTGTAAATTTAGCCCCCGAGAGAAAGTTTGTGAGTACCCATGATCTAGAGAGAGTAGACGGTCAGTGGATGAACTAAGTGTAACTTTGAAGAGCATGTAACACTGCACCCGCACGTCCGTTCCAGTGTAGGAAAGGCAAGGAAAAGAAGTTGTAATTTTGTCCAAATACTACCATAAATAGTAGCAGTAGTTTGTATTGCAAGCATAGCATAGATCCGGTTATTACGGTGGCCACTCCCTACCTCTCTTAATAAGTTTAGTAGTACTCAGTCATTCATGTGTGGATGTATCACTGGTCACTCAATAAAAAGCAAAGCACCTAAAGTCATCCCATATGTAAGCAAAAACATCCCATGTGAAGTGATAGATAATCAGATTATTTATCTTCTTCATTTTCCATTTCTAGTACTCATTTGCACTGTAGGGTGAAAGTTAAATTAATTAAGCAGTAGCCCTTGTAACAGAGTATTCTCAGTGCCACCCGCAATAGAAAAGTAAGAGCTTCACCATCTGCATGTACTGGACCGGTACAGTAACGCAAGTCTAGGTCACTCATCATGGCGTGCGTCTCTTTTTCTCGGGTGCAAGTTTACTGCGCTGGCATTATGCCGGCTTGCAGAAGATAACGTACCAATTTTCCTAAACAAGAGACAAGAAGAAGAATAGGACTGGTGTACTTTCATAGTCGACTCCAATGGAAGTCCATAGTGCTCGTAGAATTTGTTCCTTAAACTCCCACTAATGTTAGAGCAAGGATGAAGAAGTGGGAGGTTAGATAGATACTGGCCTCAATAGTTATGTAATGCGCTTGCAAGATGCTAGTTGTACTGTAACACAAATTTCTGCTGAATGATTGAGTTAATCTTAAAGAGCATTGGTTACAGACTATGTCTTTCTTTCTTCACATAGATGCTCCTTCCAAACCAACAAGGAGGAAGGAGCTGGCTAGAGCGGCCCGGCAACGGAGGATCGATGCCACTGTTGCTGAATATCGGTGGCTGGTGGCCCTGGAGGACGACGAAAGTGCGCAGTCGACCACGACAACAACGTCGGCTGCATCGGCCTCCGTGCCCCCACGGGCTGCCACCCAGCACAGTGCTTCAGCCAGACGGAGCCGGGCTGCCAAAGCCAAACGCCGAGCAGCAAGGACAACAGCTGCCTCTCCCAGCCATTGCAACTACAAGGCACGCCTGCACCGCAGTACCCTGAGGGTGTCCCGCCTTCAGCAGGAGCTCCACCACTTTACCAACGTGTTGGAGGGGCTCCGCTTAGAGCACGCCTTGCTCCGCGAGGAGTTTGATGCCCTGGCCCAAAAAGTCAACAGCATCCACCCATAGTGTCCCTTGCCCCTTTTTAGAGACTTTTGGGGGGTGGGAATCGGGAGTTGGGTTTGGGACTTTTAAAGGACAACCGTTTGGGTTAGGGAGGGTCTTGCGGGAGATTATTTTGTTAGGGATATAAATATACTTTTTCAAACTTTATCTGAGCATACCTGTTTTTTACTGCTTTTGAGTCTGGTGGGTGGGTGTTTAACAGTAAGTTTGTTTTCCTGAATAGTCCTAGGACTTTAGTAGTACTACCGTCAATCTCTCGTCTCTCATAATACTCCAGTGGTTGGGACAAAATCCATAAATATAGAGGCCCTATTGTTGTCCAAGCGTTCCTAATTTAATTTTTTCGAAATAGTGTTTAGATAGGAGCACAATCCATAATACTACTGTTGCAGGGACAATTCTCCACAAACCAAACTATGGACACTAAACACCAGAGTAATAATATTTCAGAGTGGCGTGTTTGGCGCACTGTATAAACCTGGTAGTGTCAGAGGCACGGACTCCTCCTTGCAAAAATTGCAAAACTTTTCGCTCAGTCACTCTAGTCTGGAGGACCAAAAACCACAGAGTCTATTCAAGTTTAAAAGCTTTATTAAAAGTAAACACATATATTAAAATTAAGTTAGCTGGAAATGGAAAAGTGCTTGGTGCTGAGTTGATGAGTAATGGAACACATTTCTTGTGGTCGAGCCGAGCTTTCACCTGGTTTGAAGTTGATGTTGCTCTTGTCCTTAGAAGTCCAGCTTCTGTCTGTTCAGAGAAAAATAGTGTGTGTTAAAATTAAGCAAGCATTCATCAATTGTGACAAAAAAGTGCAGCAAGACAACAGCCTTCCCTGGAAGGAGGGATATTTTTACTTTAGATTAGACAGTCAATTACTTTTTCTGTTGTTTTCACATTTCTTCATTCCTAGACCAAATACTACTGAGTGGTGTAATCTAACATTCTTAAATCTACTTTGTAAAAACCTAAAACCTAGAAGCCCCACAGACAGCAACCCTATGACAGGCAAGCGAGCAATAACGCCTAAACGTTCACGTGTAATTGGCCAAATGTTTTCCAAAGTAAATGCCTGTCACAGAGTAAGTTAATTCAAGAGTCCTAGGACTTTACTAGTACCACTGTCACTCTCTCGCCACTCCTAATACTCCATTATACTACCTCCCATCCAAACGCTTATCTTACCTGTAATTTGTGTTTGAGGGCTGGCTCCACCTGGAATTCACAGTGTCCTAAAGCGTTCTGCAGCAGGGCCCCAACTGGAGTTTCCCGGTATGGATTTTCTGCAAAACAAAAGCAATCAACATTAGAAATGTGGCAGCAGTGCTCACAGACCCCCAAACTCACACCCAAAAACCTAGAAGCCCCACAGACAGCAACCCTATGACAGGCAAGTGAGCAATAACGCCTAAACGTTCACGTGTAATTGGCCAAATGTTTTCCAAAGTAAATGCCTGTCACAGAGTAAGTTAATTCAAGAGTCCTAGGACTTTACTAGTACCACTGTCACTCTCTCGCCACTCCTAATACTCCATTATACTACCTCCCATCCAAACGCTTATCTTACCTGTAATTTGTGTTTGAGGGCTGGCTCCACCTGGAATTCAGTGTCCTAAAGCGTTCTACAGCAGCGCCCCAACTGGAGTTTCCCGGTGTGGATTTTCTGCAAAACAAAAGCAATCAACATTAGAAATGTGGCAGCGGTGCTCACAGACCCCAAAACCCACACCCAAAAACCTAGAAGCCCCACAGAGAGCAACCCTATGACAGGCAAGCAAGCAATAACGCCTAAACGTTCACGGGTAATTGGCCAAATGTATTCCAAAGTAAATGCCTGTCACAGAGTAAGTTAATTCAAGAGTCCGAGGACTTTACTAGTACCACTGTCACTCTCTCGCCACTCTTAATACTCCATTATACTACCTTCCATCCAAACGCTTATCTTACCTGTAAATTGTGTTTGAGGGCTGGCTATACCTGGAATTCACAGTGTCCTAAAGCGTTCTGCAGCAGGGCCCCAACTGGAGTTTCCCGGCGTGGATTTTCTGCAAAACAAAAGCAATCAACATTAGAAATGTGGCAGCGGTGCTCACAGACCCAAAAACCCACACCCATAAACCTAGAAGCCCCACAGACAGCAACCCTATGACAGGCAAGCAAGCAATAACGCCTAAACGTTCACGTGTAATTGGCCAAATGTTTTCCAAAGTAAATGCCTGTCACAGAGTAAGTTAATTCAAGAGTCCTAGGACTTTACTAGTACCACTGTCACTCTCTCGCCACTCCTAATACTCCATTATACTACCTCCCATCCAAACACTTATCTTACCTGTATTTTGTGTTTGAGGGCTGGCTCCACCTGGAATTCACAGTGTCCTAAAGCGTTCTGAGCAGGGCCCCAACTGGAGTTTCCCGGCATGGATTTTCTGCAAAACAAAAGCAATCAACATTAGAAATGTGGCAGCGGTGCTCACAGACCCCAAAACCCACACCCAAAAACCTAGAAGCCCCACAGACAGCAACCCTATGACAGGCAAGCGAGCAATAACGCCTAAACGTTCACGTGTAATTGGCCAAATGTTTTCCAAAGTAAATGCCTGTCACAGAGTAAGTTAATTCAAGAGTCCTAGGACTTTACTAGTACCACTGTCACTCTCTCGCCACTTCTAATACTCCATTATACTACCTCCCATTCAAACGCTTATCTTACCTGTAAATTGTGTTTGAGGGCTGGCTCCATCTGGAATTCACAGTGTCCTAAAGCGTTCTGCAGCTGGGCCCCAACTGGAGTTTCCCGGCATGGATTTTCTGCAAAACAAAAGCAATCAACATTAGAAATGTGGCAGCGGTGCTCACAGACCCCAAAACCCACACCCAAAAACCTAGAAGCCCCACAGACAGCAACCCTATGACAGGCAAGCGAGCAATAACTCCTAAATGTTCACGTGTAATTGGCCAAATGTTTTCCAAAGTAAATGCCTGTCACAGAGTAAGTTAATTCAAGAGTCCTAGGACTTTACTAGTACCACTGTCACTCTCTCGCCACTCCTAATACTCCATTATACTACCTCCCATCCAAACGCTTATTTTACCTGTAAATTGTGTTTGAGGGCTGGCTCCACCTGGAATTCACAGTGTCCTAAAGCGTTCTGCAGCAGGGCCCCAACTGGAGTTTCCCGGCGTGGATTTTCTGCAAAACAAAAGCAATCAACATTAGAAATGTGGCAGCGGTGCTCACAGACCCCAAAACCCACACCCAAAAACCTAGAAGCCCCAGAGACAGCAACCCTATGACAGGCAAGCGAGCAATAACACCTAAACGTTTTTACCTCCCATTTCCTCCTAACCAATTTCATCCCTTAATAGACCTTGCCAGCAATGGCCCAGCCAAGACCCGTAAACCCAGGAGCAAACAAGTTTGACACCCCAAAACAGCCAAAAAGCAAATCCGGGAAAAAAGCCACACTTAGCAAAATGTATTTAAATGAGGACTCACAACTTCCAGTCCCTCTTTAGGTGACTTGGCATCGTAAGTTTCTTCATTGTGCGGAATCCAGGCATCAGCATTACGGGAAATGGATAGGGTGAGTCTGGAGGAGGAGGATAGACGACCAGGACTGAGTTCTTATCAGCTTGTGAACCTGAGGAATGCTGCGGCATCAAAATCAAGACAGTTCTGCTGATGGGCTTTTTGTTGTGATTGGGTGATTACAGTTTTGTTGTGAATGTGATAAAGCACTTGCTAAACAAAGAAAGACAGACACACAGGAATAAAAGTGAATAAGGACGAAAAATAAAGTTAGTGATTCATTGACTCATTTTCAGAACTCGCTGTCAGGGAAGCAGAACTCGTCCTCAAACTCTGCAAATTGAGTCGGTAGTACTTCTGGTAACTGAGGAAAATGTCCCTCAGGTAGGTCGGTGTCCTCTTCTTCCTGCGTGCATTCTCGTACTTTGAAATCTGGTGGTATGAAATGCTGGTTCATCTTTATCATGTTGAGCCGCTCCACATTTGCGGGCAAGAGGCGGGACCTTTTGGAAGTCACAATGCCACCAGCAGAACTAAAAACACGTTCTGAAGACACGCTTGCGAGTGGGCAAGACAAGTAATTGATAGCCAGGTTGGTGAGCTCTCGCCATATGTTTCTTTTCCCATGCCAATACGCCAATGGGTCCTCAGTAATATTGACCGCTGTTGAGTCATCCAGATAGGCCTGCACCATTGAAACAATGTTCTCCCGGATTCCTGTACTTTGCACTTCTGTGTCCTTTCTGGGACAAGGAAACCCTAGCTGACTTAGCCAATCCTCTTCAGACATATCGCCTGGGCCTGGTGCAGATGATACGGTTGCTGGTGTGGTTAACGGCTCAGAGGAAAAGTCACTCACTTCTGCCACAGGCACAGATGCAGAAGTGCTTTTTTGGGACGCCTGATGGCCTGCTGATTCACTAGTTGTACTGTCTTCTCCTACAGTTTCCTTCCGCTCTCTTTCAAAACGAATGGCTGACTGAGCTAGCCAACCTTTGTACTCTGTAACATCTAATGTTTCAAAAGAAATTAATACTTTGCCAAACAATGGCTTTTTGTAACGTCGATCCAGAATAGTAGCACAAATGTAGTGCGGTTGTTTCTTGATATTTACAAGCTGTTCATTGCTAACTAGGCGTTGTAATAATCTCTGCGCCAACTCATATGCTTCATTCGTTCCAGCATCCTTTAATTTTGAAGACACCGCCTTGACTTGGTGCTCGAGCTTCAGCAACAATGGGATAGCTTTTCCCAAATTACAGTCCTCCCTGCTGACTTCACGCGTGAAGACCTCAAAAGGACGAAGCATGTCTGTCAGGCTTTTAACTAGCAGCCATTGCTCCACCGCTAGCATCATTTCTGTCGTAGCACCACCCAGGTTGTAGACATACTCATTGACTACTGGAAACAGCTCATGCAGACGCTCAAGCATGTAGAAGGTTGAGTTCCAACGTGTTGCCACCTCCTGGATAAGTGCTTTCACTGGCATTCTACGTTCATTTTGCTTGCGCCTCAGCTCCTTCCGGGCCTTAAAAGAATGGTTGAAATGTGTGCATATTCTTCTGCAGATGGTCAGTATTTTGTCGACTGCAAGTTCTTTTTTCAAGAACTTTTGCACGACCAGTTTTATACAGTGACCAAACACGCCACTCTGAAATAGTCACCGTCCTCCATGGCCTTAACTACATTGCTGCCATTATCAGTGGCAACATAACCAACCTTGCATTTTCTTGGGGGCAGCCATTGCGAGACCTTTTTGTTAAAGTCATCCAAAATGTTGTCTGCAGTATGACTTTTCTCCAAGCCAAACATGGCTAATGTTGCATGTTTACGAGCACCCTTAAAAATCTCGACCAAGTCACCACCTGCATTCATCTGTTTTGCAACCCCTGAAAAAGAGACCCAGTGTGCAGTGATGCACATGTAATCAAGGGCTTGGCAACTGGTCCACATGTCTGTTGTCAGGTGTATAGTGTGAACAGCACTCTTCTGCAAAGCTTTCCCAATCAACTCAAGCACCTCTTTATGTAGTGCTGGAACAGCAACCCTGGCAAAATAGAACCGGCAAGGAACCTTCCATTTAGGGGCCAGTGTTGCCACGAGTTCAAGAAAACCCACACCTTCGACAAACGAAAAAGGGAGAAGGTCCACCGCTAGCATTTTAGCCAGCTTAGTGTTATACAGGCGCACAATTGGGTGGTTGCGTTGAAATGGCGCATCTGAGGAGAGCATGGCTGTAATGGTGCGCTGGACAAATTTACTGGATGATGCTGATGACTTCTTCGACCCAGTTGTGCTCAGTGTTAACATTTTCCGCATTGGTGTGTCTCCCAGACTCTCAGTGTGCCTCCTATGTGTTGCGGAGGGTGTGGTGCTGCCAGGGGTACTGGGTGCAACCGGACAAATGTCTGATGCTTCTTCTACCTCCCCGTCATCTTCAGATGAAACACCTAGTACGGGTATATTTTGGCCACTTGCCCTTTGGGATTGCTTTCCCTTGATGTTTGCCAGGTGCGCAAACCATTCGACAGCGTGCCTTCTTTTAAGATGACCTATCTGGCCTCCGGTACCATAGTTGGTACCAGTCTTACCACGCCTAACTCTAGTCTTACAAATGGAACAAATGGCTATGTAATCATGCTTTGCATGGACACTAAAAAAGTTCCAAACTGGGGACTGGAAACTTCTGGTTTTGCCGCACGAGGTGATACTGCCAATGCCAGATGAAGCAGTGGTGGATGAGCCTTGCAGACATCTACTGGGTTGCGCAATTATTGCAGCAACCCTACTTGAGGGAGTCAAGCTGGATGGAGGTCCCCTCTGGGGAGAAAATATGGGAGCTGTAGGTTTTGTTGAACTTGTTGTACTACTTGACTGCGTTGGTGGTGCTACCAGTGCCACGTCGCCAGGGTCACGCTCAGCATGACGTCGGGATAGGGTATAAATGTCTGTCTGCTGCATGGCCGGTGTGGCTGGAATGACGTGTGTGATGACTAGGTCATTGCTGTCATCCTGTTCATCAACATCAGAATGCACCACTTCATCAAGTCCGACGTTCGGATCCATAAGTATGAGCTTTCCGGGGCCCTTCCTTTTAACATTTGATACCTTTCTCAGCTCATGGTGTGCCTCCCTCTCAGACGTCGGAGATGGTTGCCAATCTTGATCCAGATCATCTGATGGAGCGGGGCTTGAAGAGGAACTTCTACACACCCTCCGTGATCTTTTCCTTGCTGGGGAGTTGGGAGAAAATGAATCATCAGGAGGAGTGGCTTCGTCTTCCTGACATGATACCCCGGCTCCAAGTCAATTTCCTCCTGTGCCCCTACTTCTGGAAGAACAACCATTGCGGGCACTTGCACCGCTCCATGCGCCGCTACATGGGCCTCTTCATTGACCTCTACTTGCAACTCTCCATGGACCTCTCCTTCTCGGCCCTCTCCTTCTCGGCCTTCTCCTTCTCGGCCTTCTCCTTCTCGGCCCTCTCCTTCTCGGCCAGCTCCTTCTCGGCCAGCTCCTTCTCGGACAGCTCCTTCTCGGACAGCTCCTTCTCGGCCAGCTCCTTCTCGGCCAGCTCCTTCTCGGCCAGCTCCTTCTCAGACAGCTCCTTCTCGGACAGCTCCTTCTCGGACAGCTCCTTCTCGGACAGCTCCTTGGCCTTGCGCATGTACTTGTGCTTGTACTAGTAGCCCATGCAGTTGTTGTTGCGGCTTTGGTTGTTGAATAGTACTTGTGAGATGAGTTACAACCTGTGTTGATTGTGTGCTGCTACTTTCTTGCGATGAGCCAACATCACTGGTCGTTGGTGATTGAACCACTAAACAGGCTACCTGTGCAGCACTCATGGTGGACTTTTGTTTTTTCCACAATAATTTAGTGGTCGAGGCACCAGTCTCCTTGGTAAGTGGTGCCACTTGCTTCTTCTTCTCCTTAGTAGAGACATCTTTCTTGCAAGAGGAGCTACGGGCACCTCTTTTGGAGCCATCTTCTTCAGATGTCGGAACAGCAGGCCGCAGCAGGACTTCTTCCTGGCACTGATGCTCAACGATGATGCGGAGTTCTTGACTTTGTGCACCTAAAAGCAAACGAACACAGAGGAACATCAGTTAAATATATGTTGCATATGTAGTGCTTCAATTAATAGTTTGCAAGTAGGCATTTATGAATACACACGTGCACATCACAATATGGAAATATCAAAAATAAGAATTGCTAAATTTTTGGGAAACAGGAATTTAACATTGATCCAAGAGAGCCCACAGAGAGGGTTGTAGTTTCATGTACCACTGACTCCCCCTGGGCACAATGGGTGAAAGCAAGGCAAAATGGGTGCAGGCCTATGGCACAAAGCTCACTGCCTGCCTTCAAAATGGCCGCTTGACCCCCATCCACATGGCCAGGACCATGCCTCAAAATGGCCCCCACCAACATAGCCAGCCCCCAACCCCTACTCCAAAAAGTCAAAAAACACAACACAAATCACCACAATCCAATGCCATCCATCAAGTTTCAGAAGGTTTATGGTGCCTGCTGGTGGTTTTCTGGTGCAGAATTGCAATTTTTGCAATTTCGCGAGTGCAAGATTGTTGCTTCACGACGCGAACATGGCGAAAGACCCGCAAAATCCGCGAACAGACTGATTCTGGGCCCCTGGGCATAATGAATGAAATCAGAGCACACTGGGTGCAGGCCTATGGCACAAAGCACACAACCTGGCTTCGAAATGGCCCCTAGACCCCCACCCACACGGGACCAGGCAATAAAATGGCCCCCACCCACATAGCAAGCCCCCAACACCACCTCAAAAAGTCGTAAAACACACAAAAATCACCACAATCCAATGCCATCCATGCCCTGGGCAGAATCATGTTAAAATTCAACAAAACAGTTGTATCATGCACCCATAACTAAGCCTGGTCCAACTGGATACTGTGGCTAGCCAGTAGCCACTATATAATATTTTACTTAATGTTTTGAAAAAAGTTCCAAAATTGTAGCTAATGCCCCAAACAAACATCAACTTATCAACTTACTTGTGAAATTTTCTAATCCAAAAAGTAATCCAAAGAAAGTCAAAAAGGCCTCAAATCCAAATATCCAGCAGCATCCACAATAAGTAATCCTTCCCAGTCAAGATCAAATTCAAAATGGACAAAGCAATGGGAGGAGCTTGCTGGACAGGAACAGGAAGAACTTGGTGACTGGGGCACTTCCTTCACCCCCCCCCACAAAATGGACTCCTTGCAATTAATTATGGTGCCTGCTGGTGGTTTTCAATTCATGTGCAGAATTGTAATTTTTGCAATTTCGCGAGTGCAAGATTGTTGCTGCGCGGGACGCGAGCAGTGCAAACACAAGCAAAAAAATCCGCAGCTCGCGAACTTGCAGATTTTCGGTAAATCCGCTGGAGTTCTAAGCCCCCTGGGCATAATGAATGAAATCAGAGCAGACTGGGTGGGCCTATGGCACAAAGCACACTGCCTGACTTCAAAATGGCCGCTTGACCCCATCCACATGGCCAGGACCTGCAGGACCATGCCTCAAAATGGCCCCCCACCAACATAGCCAGCCCCCAACACCACCCCAAAAAGTCAAAAAACACACAAAAATCACCACAAACAAACAACATCAACTTATCAACTTACTTGTGAAATCAAATTTCGAATCCAAAAGTAACCCAAAAGGCCTCAAATCCAAATATCCAGCAGCATCCACAAAAAGTAATCCTTCCCAGTCAAGATCGAATTCAAAGTGGCCAGGAAATGGACTAAGCAATGGGAGGAGCTTGCTGGACAGGAACAGGAAGTTGGAGACTGGGGCACTTCCATCACCCCTCCCCAATTGTAATTTTTATAATTTCGCGAGTGCGAGATTGTTGCTGCCCGCGCCGCGGGCCGCGAGCAGTGCGAACACAAGCAAAAAATCTGCAGCGCGCGGATTTGTGGATTTTCGGTAAATCCGCGAGAGTTCGCGGATTGCGGATTTACCGAAAATCCGTAAAATCCGCGAGCGTAACGGATTTTCCGCCCATGCCTAGTTTTAAAGTTTAAAAATAGTTTGTGTGCTGTCCACATAGTTGCAGTCGAGTTTGAGGGAGGACGTCAGCACCCACACGAAATGCCTCAGGAAATTTAACTCTTGGGGATCATCTTTCACTTAACGATTCCTTTCACCCCAAAGATCAATTCTGTGGCTAAAGAAGCTAACGTGCTTCTCTCCTTAATATGCCAGCTCCTCACTTTCCTGCAATTTCCGTATTAGATTGAGCTTGCAACGTATTCCTTGTTAGGGCATACAGACTGCACAGGTTTAACGTCAAGCTGCCAAGGATATGTGAGGGTATCTACGCCAGACTGCTATTATATACACTCCTTTGACTCCCAGTTGGTGAAAGGAGTCAATCTCTTCAAATCATCCACTAGGCCTGCTGTGGTAAAGACCCAGAATATTTAAAATACTCACACATCACTACACCCCGTCTAGAAATCGTGGGTCTGTATTCTCACAGATGACCCAAATTTGCCCCTTCGACTGTCAGAAACATAGATGTCCATTTCGGGGTATGTAAGATCTAATACTGAACCACATGCTATTCAGAAAATTGCTAAACTTTTCTTTTCAAGAAAGCTTTTAGCTAAATATTTAACAGGTTTGCATTTGAAGAATGTTCCGACTGGACCCTAATGACAGGTTTATGATTTTCCTAATAGCATGAATATAACTTGATCAGTATTCTTCTTCTTTGAACGAACATACCATGAGCTTCTTTTCAATGCCCCTAAAGCCATACATATATTTCGGAATTTCTCCGAGTTATACATGAAAGTAAGCAGAGATTGACTCTCTCTGTTTTCGAATTGTTCTACCTACAGTTCATGCATTAAATCGCAGAAATTCCAAGGTATATATATGAACTTTAGACACCTCAAGCAACAAAACAGATGTTCTTTTCTGCACTTAGCCAGCACAACTCCTCATGAATACTACCCAAGTTATCATACACATGCATAAATAATAACGTTTTTATTTATGCTTGAACATTGATCAGATGAGAAGAACACTATAGTTTTCTTTGAGAAACAAAGTTTCAATGATAACCTATGGGACAATTGGAAATTAGGCCAATAAATATATATAGTAGAGACGAACATGTCCATATGTATTTTACCCTTTAGTTTGAAACAATAATGCAGCTGGCTATAGTTTGTTTAATTTACGGGGCGTTTATGTGTACTCTTAGCAGTGTACATACCAGATCGTCCTACATTATGAGATAATGCAGAGAAACGCACAGGCCAACCTTTACTGTTATTTGAAGTTACAAGATTAGAAAGATTTAATATAGATTGCGGTAGGAAATGCAGAGCACGAACATATTATTAATATGTTTTTAACTTTCATGACTGATGGGAAAGTCTAATTACGTTGGGGCTCGCATGCAGCCAGGGATTTGAAGCAGGAACTAAATGAGACAGAAGCACTGAAAATACTGAACCACATTGTAAAAATGTAGATGAACTCTCTGTGATCTTGCATGCAACTGACATCCACAATAGAAGGCAGCGCGCTCGCTGTATTCTCTTCCTGCCTTTAACTAGGAACAGATTCTCAGTGCAGAAGAAATTCAATAGAGTAACAAACATGGCAATGCCCCTCAGCTGCACAGAAATGGTTTATGAGGAACATGGCAGTCACCATCAACCTCAAGCATTCTGATAAAATGGCTTGAGAATAATGAATATACGAAACACTTTTAACACTTTTTCGATGAATGTTTGCCTCTACATTATACTATTTGCCGTTTCATGTGAAATAAAAGTCATTTCTGACACAATAGGAATGTGAGCAATTAAGATTTCTTTCTAGTCAATGCTTTCTTCCAAGTTGTACATGCTTTACTGTGATGTGATTTGCAGACACATGCCGTGCAGGAATATTTATCATGATGTCCCTAAGTGACTCTGAGAAGTTAAACCTACTACATGAAGAGACATCTGTCATTTCCTTCCTCTATAGGATTAACCAGTAATCCTAGAAAGTGACTTTCCAAATCATGAAAGCCGTTCACTCTGCCAAGTTGATATTTTTTTGCCTCCCTTGTACAAAATAATACGCGGGAACACGTTGTGGGAAATATAAAGATTCAACGTGAGATGACAGATCAACTATTCCCAAACTTTTAGCATGTCATTAAACAGATAAGGGGTATCCACAGTAGAGATAAGACTACTTTCAAAGTGCATTGTAAGTCTCTCTCGGGTGTAACAGTAAAAACAAGAAAAGAGAAGTTGCAAAGCATGAGGGCTGGATATAAAGCAACATTTTCTCTTGTAAGATATCAAGTCCTCTTTACTTATATATTTGACATCTGGTAGCCAGTGGAATAGCAAGGTTGCCATGGGCACTAATGCAAGGAAAGTTAGTTGAATTGTGAATGCACCCATAATTGGGATGCAGAGGGCTCCTGGCATCCCTGGCCAGCAGTGTCTCTGCACCTGCGACACTATTGATAGCTACAACCCTGCTGGTAGCATATTATAAAGCTGGGCACTTGGATCCAGTTTGCACTGGTACACATACTCATTTTGTGTTGCATGCACAGACGGAGGCTTTGCTCCTGGGGCTGTATCATGAACATTTGCATTGAATCAGAGGGGAGCTGACCACCGTCTTCTATTTGTTTGCGCTGTCTGAATAGCATACGTTTATCTCGTTTTTTTCTGGGGTAGAGTATGTGCTGCAGACAGCACAGCTCAGAAACAGGGTGAAGCATTCACTGCACACTGTGTTGGAGCTGTGCCATCTGAAATATTTTAACTTTGAGAAATTTTGGGCTACACGTATGTACTTTACACGTTTGAAGTTCATTAAAAATTGACCCGCAGCTCTGTACTGAGCCACTCAGCTGTTCATAACTGTCCGGTAACTAAAGAAAAAGTGTTCTCATGATGGCATTTCTGGGTCACCAAGGGTTGGACCTGCAACTCCTTGTTTGCTACTTGCGACCCATGTTACTGCCTTTACAACCTATGGCCTCAGAGAGACAATCAGTGGCAAGAACAAAGGGACATGGCACCCTTATGGGCGTGGGGTTTTCATCAGCCTTGATTTATGTCCATCATTATAACAATAATAGTGAATATTCTAGCATACTACTATGAGTGTAATAAAAAATGGAGTGCTAGGACCTCAAGTGGAATCTCTCCTGCCAGTTGAAGAAAGAAAAAGAAAGTGTTTTTAAATGTAATTTGTGTGCTTGCGTGCAAGAGTGAGTTTGTGTGAGAGGGTGTGTCAGTCTGTATTTGTGAACCTGTGCTTGTGAGTGAAAGTGAGTAAGAGTGAGTGATAGGTAGTGAGGAAGAATGAGGGAGACTGAGTGTGAGTAAGTTAGAATGAATGACTCAGAGTGACTGAGTGTCTAAATGAGAATGAATTAGTTAGAGTGAGTGAGTATCAGTTTCCATAGCCACGCTATACCCTTCCGGTGTTCAGTTGATTTAGTCCGTTTTTTAGTTTTAGCACTGACCACGCTGAATGTAGACGCCCAATTAGAGCGCGCAATATTAGGATGCACTTTAACAATATGAGCGTGAAATCTTGCTCGATAACAGACCACGTACGAAAGGAGAAGTGAACAAGAGAGACCTTGCAGTCTCAGAAGTAAGTGTACTAACAGGAGCTAAGAGATTTTTAAGGCTAGCAATCTCTTTAACCGTCATGTCTGACGCGCTGATTATTTTCTTATATTTTAGTTACCCTATCATCATCACTTCAACCTAACGTTAGGATTCTGGCATGTAAGTGTTTACATACACATTTTTTGTTACAGTTATGAAGTAGGACCATGTTAGTTTAAGTTTGACCCGTATCGATTATACGATGGTTTAGTTTGCTCAGTATCATCTTCTATGTTGCTTACGTTTCATTTAAGAGTATAAGTATGACTGATATACTATATTCTGATAATCTATATCCTTATGTCAATGTATCTTCTTCCTCAGTAATATTCCCTGAAGAAGGACACTATGCCCGAAATGCATAGGAGAATTAATGCCAGAGATTTGAAAAATGGATAAAATTATGTGAATACAACATAAAATCAATGAATTTAAATTGATCAAATAAACAATTCAATCAAATTGAACTTTAAGAACTTTTTTGTGGAGTACTTGGGAGTCACACCCAGGCACAAGAAGGTGTGCGCTTAGGGATGGGACCAACTGTTAGCTGGTACCACATACTGATCTGAGTGTCAGAACCCCCATTCAGAGGGCCGCGGGCTAAGCAGGAGTTACTGGCCCAACAATGGGTGTTGCGGCCTTTTACTTCCGATGTACCGGTAATTGAGCTACTATGGATCCTGAGCAACTGGGTCAAGTATCCCTTCAGTACTTCACTCTCAGTTGCATCATGGTTCAAGAAGTCCAAGTTCTCTAGCTGTGAAGTTAGAAATAAGGGGATGAACTTAGGCTCACCATTCAAAATACGTGCAACAGCAGCAATAAATGATTGTGCAGACAAAATACTTGCCTTTATAATAACATTATGTTTATATACAACCACAAAGTAAAATATGACATTCACGAACAATACACATAGACCCCTGAAGTCAGGCTTCTCGTGTTTCAAAGGTGGGTTCCTAAGTCTTATTCCCCTACAGCTAGTGGTAGTGGTAATTCCCAATTCACTATACAAGACAATATCAGGCTAAGCACATTAGTAGTGTGAGTCTCAGGAGTCCCACTGTGACTTGTTAATTAAAGTCAAATGTGTTCCAGAGCCGCATTGCTGTCTGACAAGCATGTTCCTTCTGGCTGTCTCGCCCAAAAACAGTCTTACCTGCACCAGCAGGATTCAAAAGACGAGAGTCCCTGAGTGGGCCTCTTTCACCGTGTTGAAGCAGCAGCTGTTGACTCCTGTATGTCTTTCACATGCAGCCACAGAGGGCTGTAGTAGGGCATCCTCAAGTTCCTCACACTGGGTCTTGTAGCGTCCAGGGGGTTCTTGTATCTCCTCCAATGCTTGGTAAGATCCTCTTAGTTCCTACCCATGGATGGGGGCAGGGAGCGTGACAATCTGGCTGTTGGTCAACATTCATGGCTTGGGCCTGCTATGGTCACCATAGCAGCTCCCTTCCTCAATCGATTGTCTTAACCAGACCACGCTTCTTGCTTTGTTGCAGTGGCCCACATGGTAAAGGAGGTCACTGTTCCTCCTCTGAACATTAGTCTAGGGCTCGATTAGCACAGCAGCAAACTTCACAGCGGCCTGAGCTGGCATACAGGGCCACTGACTTGATACCGCTTTGTTCTATGGCCGGATTGGCACAGCAGCAATCTTCACAGTAATCCTACCTGTCATAAGGGGTCACAGACTGAGTATCGTATAGGGTCTATGGCACATTTAGTGTAGAAGTAGCCACAGCTCACTTCACGGTGGCCCTCGTTTGACATACCGGGGTCACTGATTTTTCTGTGCACACGGACAATGCCCTGATTGGTGCAGCAGCCCTTTCCTCATACCTCTCTATGGGGACCCACACACCAGGATATCTCCACTGGACCCCGCTACATTCAATGCTCTCCTCTTCCTCACAGGGTACACTAATCTTGGCAATCAGGCAGGTGCTGGTGCTCGAGACTCCAAGGGAAGGTGCTCCTGGATTCCCTGGGCGATGTCTCCTCACCCAGCTGGGAGAATAGCAGGCCTTGGCCCCCAGTCCTGGTGACAGGCAGAAGTTTTGCAGAGGTTCTCCTTGAACAGCCCAACAGGCTGCTTGATAGTTGACAGTTTTCGGGGTCACCTACTGTTAGTCCATTTCCAGACACCAAATATAATTTTGACTTTGAGTCTTTGAACTTTTTGTTGGGGGTCTGCTTCTTTTTGAAGTGCCCTCTCATCTGTTCATTCTTCCTCCAGAAAGCAGTTTGTCAAAGCAGGAGAGACGTCAAATCTGATAGCCCTTGTCAGCCATAGTGAGAGGTGTATCAAAAGGTTACCTCAAGGCTTCAGCCCTACTTTTTTTATTCTTTATTCTATTTATTGTATTTTCAAACAAACAAAACTTCAGCCCTACTCTTTATGATTCACTTATCAGCCCCATCTCCTTCCCGTGATGTGCCCAGGAGCCTTCCCAGTCATTTCTCTCTGCATCAAAATAACACCTTGTGAAGTGTACGAAGAGCTTGTCTCTCCCTGCCTACAGTTTGTCCCATCCAACTTAGAGGAATGCAGCATTACACAAATCTTTTTTGGGGGGTGATTCCTCTACCTACTCTCCTTATGTTCCTCCAATCAGTCTTTGGTCTCCCAAAATGAAACTTAGAGTCTTCCATATACTGTACCGTTCACAGGCACACAATCACCCAGCACATGCATATAGCATACAAGTGCTGCACAACACTACATCCTTTGTGTATTGTACCATTTACTGGCACAAATACACCAAGCACAGGCAACTATTACATACACGCACTGTACAGCACTGCATTCACCCTGTATTGTACCATTCACAGGCACACATACACCCATCACATATATACTTAGGGGACTCATTCAAGGGTGCATGTCCATCAACATGAAAGGACTTTCCCATCTCAACAGTGACAAGAAAATAAATGAGTGAAAAAGTGATTGGAAGGGAGTGATAGTGAGAATGAATAAGTAATAATGAATAGGAGGGTGTATAAGAGAGTGTGAGTGTGTGAAATGGGGTTGTTGTTTGAGGGGGTAAAACCCTACGCAAGCAACAGCCACATACCTTGACAGTGTGAACCACAGAAAGTCACTTAACTAACCTGTGATTAACCCTCTGGTAGCTTGGTATACACACAGTGAGGCTTAACTTAGAGGCAATGTTTAAATACATTAATACTTTTATTAAATATTATTCTATTATAGTGTGAAATCACAATACAAAAAAAATCCTATATTATTTAAAAAAAGAACGTACATTTTAATAAATAATTTGACAACAAAAATGTAATCAGTAGAACCAGAGTTATGCAATTTTATAGATTTTAGGTATGTCTCTTTCCTAGAATCATAAAGTGCCACTTGCAAGACTGGATGAAAGTCACAAGTTCAGGCCGACCATGATGGAGCATGGGCCAGACATAGGGACCAGGTTAGTCCTGCTGAAACTGTTACCTTCTAAAAATCCAATCCGAAGAGTCCAGTTCCCGGTGGAGGGGTTGTTAGGAGCAGGGAGAACGTCGCAGACAGATATCGCTGTAGTGTGTATAGCAGGAAGGGGACTGAGGACAGTCGTTGCTAGAGCTTCACGTTGGTGATCACTGCAAATTTTTTAATGCTTTAGCGCAAAGGGAATATCTCCTGTTGCCAGTTGATGCTGGCAGTCCCTACGGTAGAGCAAATTCAGGTCCACCAGAGCTATGCATTGGCTGCCACTGAGAGAAGATCTTGGTGCAAAATGGACCTGTTCACAGTCAGGAAGGACCCAAAATCTCAAGACTCCTCAATCTTCAGAGGAGGATTGCACTCTGATGACAACCAAGGGCCTAGGGAAGTTCCTCTTGGGGATCAGGGATTCATTCTTACAGCAGGGCTCAGACACGTACAGCTGCAGGTTCAGTCTGGAGCTTGTTATAACCCTGTAACTCTAAACAGAAGGTCAGTCAGCTGACCCTTGAAGTCAATTAAGGTAGCCTGGAATAAAGAGAGCAGGTCCCGTCTTCCTTCTCAGACAGCAGGGCAGGCCTCAGGAAGCATGGCAGTCATCTGGGATCAGGGCTGTCCTTCTGCAGTAGCCATAGATCCAGGAGTGTACTGTAGAGTTGGTGGTCTGTGGATCAGATATTTATACCTGGTACCCGCTTTGAAGAGGGAGAAATGTCTAGACTCCCCCCTCCTCTGGTTCTTGAACTTCTTTCCTATCTGCCCTGACTCCAGAATGTCTGGAGTCACAAAAGGCTAACTTGAAGTTCTTTGTGTGTGTGCTGAGGCAGCTTCTTTGAAGTGCAGGTGGAGTAGGTGACATCTTAACCTCTTCCATCAGGTCAGGATGTCCCATCCTGCCAACACCCAGCTCCTCTCAGTGATACTGTCTGGGAGTAATACACAAAGACCAGATACACCTAGTCATGTCACCCAGGATATAGGCTGCAGGCACCAAATGGTTCAGACAAGAAAATTCCAACTTTCAAAACAATTACAATTCCTCAGATACCAAAGACGGTATTTCCACCTGTTTCCACCTGTTTCCAAACAAGAGTTATCACTTATTAAATGTAATAAGGTAACCCAATTTTATCCTATGAGAGAGGTAGACCTTGAAGTTGTGAAAACAAATGTAATAGTTTTAAAAATTAAAGGTACATGTCCAACTTTAATTCTTGCCATGGCCCTGTCCTGGTTTAGATCATTTCTGGAGGGCAGGACATTTCAAGTTACTGCACCCCTTACTGTTCCTGGGATTACGCTGTGCATTACGTAGTTCCGCGTGAATCGATGTTGAGTTGAGTCCTACACTATTCAATATTTATTTACAATCTATGGTGACAGTGGCAAAAATAGAGGGTTGTCATTGGTATCCTATGTGGATGACACCCAATTGGTTATTTCTTTTTCCAAAAACTGCAAACATAACCTTATCAAATTTAAAGAAGATATGATAGCAATAGCAGACTGGATGACAAACCAATTGTCTACAGCTGAATGTGAGCAATTCTGAGATCTTGCTGCTAGAAAAAGATAGCCATCTGTGGACAGAACAATTGTGTTTTTGGGAAAGGGGAACCCTTCTACAGGTTAATGAGGTCAGGTAGAAAGAGGGGACAACCACAATGAATAAGCTAATATTTAAACCTCCCACTCGATCTATATTACTTTATTTCAAAGGATACATCTGATCCATAGGGCTATATGAAAATACATTCTAAGACAATAAATATTTCACATCAACATTCTTTTTATTTCAAACATATGATTGTTATTGTCTCGTGATGGCTGTACTTATTTCTTTTTTTTATCAAAAAGTTAACAAATAAAAGACATACATACTAATACAAAATATTTTTTCTTATTTTTCGTTTTAGCACGTCAATATTTAAAATAGATTCTGTATCACACAAATATATTATAACCAACAGTGACCCCCTATCTACATAAAAACAATTTAAAATTTCTCAATTTAATTTACAATCAATCACAACCCCACCATTCAAACTAACAGTCAACTCAAAAAAAACATACACATTCAGGTCAGAAGGGAACAAAGATGTTTTCGGTCTTCATGACCGCGTCGCGGGCTAAGAACATACAACAAGGTTGACGCCCGTTTCGGTGGTATAAACCCTATAAAGACCACCTTCCTCAGAACCTTCTCACATCGAATACGACTCTTCTAATAATGGGGGCACCATTTTTTTTTATATCTTGTGGGGAAATGTTGCTAATGAGGGGCTGATAGTTCAGGTTATGCTTTTAATTAGTCCTTCAAATCGGGTACATACTGCTCTTTTTTTTAAAAGACCAAGACTCTGTGATTCCTTGACAAAAAAAGATTTATTCTGTGCCGTGTGGTCTTCTACCTGGTGGTAAAACTATGTCAGGTACTCAAAAAGTGCTTGACACCGCAGTTCATTGCTAGATTGTTGCACCTTTTACGTATTTTTTCCAATAGATATATTACCTAATTGCCCTGGAGGTCTGTGGTCTTTGTGAGAGAAGTTTATTGTGTTAGGATGCTAATTTAAAGGTTTCCATAGATCTTGAGAGAACCGCAGAGGAACAACTCAAAGAAGTTCTCATATATGTCACTATTATCATATAAATTGAAAGAAAAAAATGTTTAGGAAACTTGTTTAAAACTATGGACCTAAGCAAACATGATGTGGTAATCAATACTATATATATACATATAAACAATTCTCTGTAGTAGCAACAGTACAGAAATTTCTGGGTCATTATTTGTAGAACTGTTTGGAACAGGTTGCTATGATTAGCAGTTTTTATTGAGAAATGTATTGTAACTATTGTATCATTTATATGATATGTTTTTAAATCATGTATATAGGACCGCACTCTGACACTGAAGTGGATTTTTGGTTATTTCTGTTTGGTTAGGTTTTTCTTGAATTTATATCATGGTTTCCTGATGAAGGCTGATAGCCGAAACGCGCGTAACAACTATGAAACTTTTAGCCACGTCAACAATGATTGTATTTTCTTTCTCAAAGTGTCTGTCCAGATCTAATTAATTCTGAAAGTGATTATTGAATTTTACTAACTGTGACGTTTGAAATGTACTAGCATAGAAGCATCACAAACATTGGACAATGAGATAAATTGTGTTTAACAGTTCTTATGAAATAGAAAAATAAATACAATTTTTAACATTGTACTGTTGTCTACTACAGAGAATTGTTTATATGTATATATATAGTATTTATTACCACATCATGTTTGCTTAGGTCCATAGTTTTATTCAAGTTTCCTAAACATTTTTTTCTTTCAATTGATTTAATTATCCCGGTTTAGGAATCCTAGTTGGGGATACCTCTTGTTCTCACAACTACTACTTATCATATGATCATCTCGTTACTTTCTGCAGCTTCCACTAAAACAACAATATTACACTTTAAGTTTTGTAAAATATATAAATTCAACAGCACAATGATCACTCTTCTGATCAAAATAAAACACGTCCTACAACAGATTTTAAAAGACGTTGTTACCATATTTCATTTTCGTCAATTTCTGAAAAATTAAGTGTTTGAATTAAACTTTCACCTCAGTGCTTCGCACAACTGATAGTGCCTTGCACATGAACATTAGTCAAAATATAGTATTAATAAGAAATATTTTAAGCGACTAACATAGCTCACTTTCAAAATATATAGTCAATATCAATGAATACATAACTACATTTTTTATATTTTTTTCTTTGCCTATAATTTATCAATATGTTTCTCATTTCAGTATACATCAGAGGACATTTTAAAGTATAAAAGTTTATGGTAGAAATAATGTATGTTCACTTTGCTGTACTGTGCATTAGTCACTATGTGTTCTTCATGAGAACACATATTTTGTATGTAATATAAAGAGAAAAAAGTAACAGTTCCTTGATATATTATGTCAGCATCCTAATATTGGTGGTATCTAAAATACATTTTCACCTGGGAAGAGGTTTTATTATACTAATCATTCAGTTATTCTAGGACCTCAGTGATGTCAATTATTGTGATGTAATCTGAGTTAAGGTCATATGATATTACTTCCAGGGAAGATTCAGGGTCAATTGTCATATGATTTCACTTCCTGCGATGTCCCTAAGGTCAAAGGGTGCGCGCTGTCACTTCCGCTGCCCTTGCTATTTTGGCGAATTTGCAGCCCTGTTTATTCACATGCCCCCTGTTGCAATCCCTTCTGCATTTCATGCTGGCTGATTCTTGATGACCAGAGAAGCACATAATTTGTTTTTTTATTCTGGGCTAATTCACCAGGGGGATTGAAACGTCAACATATGTAAACCAGCACTGAATCCAAGAATTACATGTTGAGTACCCTTCTATGTTGTGTACCAAGCACAGGTTTACAAGATCATTCACGGGGACATGGAAAATGTTGATTGACTCATCTTGTGCCATTTATGCCTAACACAAGATGAACGAGACTGGTCAGGACCAGGGCCAGAAATGCTGCCCCTGTTCCCATTCACTAATACCCACCCACAATGCATTTCACTATAGATATGTACCTATCTTTGTGTATTGCTTTGTATAAACATGTAGAATAATTATGTTGTAAAAATAAAATCCTCTTTGGCATACATGTACTTGCTTCCATTGAGCATCTATGTAACTCCATGTACTTGGAACTGTGTGTCTGTTACTTTTCTCCTGAAAAAGCATATCCATTGCACTACCCTATTTCTCATCCTGTACCTTTATCAATATCTTTAACCTACATATACTTACCTCCTTTATGCATCTATATACTATCAATGTATTTATGGATCTATATATTTATCACTTTCTTTCCAATGCACTACCCTATTTCTCAGTCTATACTTCTCTCAATATATCTTCTAGCCCAACTTCGACTCATCTCAAACTACTTTCTACTACTCTTTCCAATGCACTACCCTATCTCTCACCCTATACATCTATCAATATATCCTCTACATCCACTCTCTCATTTATCCCAAACCCCATACCACTACTATGATCCCCAAAATAAGCATTTCTAGACTCTCTCCTACTCTACTCCTACTTGCATCATCTGACACCTCTTTTACTATACCGATCCCCCAAAACAAACCTCTCTTCCCTCTGACTCTTCCCTTCCGAAAATCCTTTTACTCATCCAAAAGCCTACTGCTATGACCTAAAAAAAGAAATTTAAAAAGAAAGCCTTCACTCTTCTATCCCTCCACTATCCTTTTCAATAAAAATAACAGACTAACATGTTTACTTCTCAAATTCCATATTCCACTATACTAACTCACCACTAAGTCTTTATGGGTTCCAGAGTAGAGAGCTACTCGCCAATAAAGTGTTTCAACACCCCATCAGGGTTACAAGCTCTATATAAATGTGAACTTTTTTTCCCTTTTCTACCCCTCCCAACCCTTGTCAATCCAAATAACTGACTAACATATCCACCACTCAAATAATTTAATGTTTCAACATACTAATTCAACATTAATCCTTATGGGTTCCAGAGTAGAGTGCTACTCAACAAAAAATTGCTTAAAAACCCCATCAGGGGTAGCAAGCGCTATATAAATACAAACCTCTTGCCCTCTTCTATCCAGCCACCTACCCTTCTCTAGCCAAATAACTGAATAACACATCCACCACTCAAATGACTTCATATTTCACTATACTAATTTTCAACACTAATCCTTTATGGGTTCCGGTGTAGCATGCTACTCGCCAGAAAAGCCCTTCAACACCCATTAGGGGTAACAGGTGCTATATGATTGCAAACCTTTCTTCCCCTACTATCCCTACACTATCCTTCTCACTTCAAATAACTGACTAATATCCACCATTCAAATTATTTTCATATTTCGCCATACTAATTCACCACTAATCCTTTATGGGTTTCCGGAGTAGCGTGCTTTAACACCCCATCAGGGGTAACAAGAGCAATATAAATACAAACCTTTTTTTCTCTTCTATACTTCTGAATCCAAATAACTGAATAACCTATCCACCACTTAAAATTTACTTGCACGTTTCACTATACTAATTCAACACTAATCCTCTATGGGCCCCGAAGTAGCGTGCTACTTGCCAAAAAAAGGGATTCAATGCCTCATCAGGGGTAGTAAGCGCTATACAAATGTAATTACAATACAATACAACTAGTTGTAGTCCACGATTTACACGAGGATCTTGGATTACTATAAAAGCGTAACAAGATTGATGAAATGCTTTTGTGACCTTTCCACTTATGCACATATAAAAAAGATTATCTCTTTTGTAACCCCCAGCTTTAAACCTGCAGACATGTTGTGGGAGCAGCACTGCTGTATTGCCAAAGCTGGAAAAGTGTAGCTTCGGGAGACAACTGATGTTACTAGTATACATTCCTGGTGGGGACACCATTGTGAGTTTTGAGACAGGTTGAGACAAACACTAATCATTTAGTGGTAAATCAAAGTACGGCCCCCGGGCCATCAGCGTCACGGAAGAACTTTTCTTGCAGCCCACCGATATTATGGGACCCTGGGTGAACCAAGAAAGAAAACTGCCCCAGATCCATAGTTGGCTTTTTCTGGTAGCCCATCAACAACATTATGTTGTTCTGGACTTTGTTTCTATGGTCAGTTCAGCATATTTTATGAAAGGCTGCTCTTCTCATAGAACAAACATAAATGCCAGCAGAAACAAAACATAGAATCAAAAAGACAGACAATTATGTTGCAAAGGTACGCTTTCTGTGCTCTTTTGCTTATGATTTTAATTTTACAGCCATTGTAGCTTGTACTATACATTGTAGCTTGTACTGTACAACAAGGCTATGACTTTGTTTTTACAGCCATTGTAGCTTGTACTTTCAACAAGGCAGCCCTGCTCCTTGCTGAAAGCTTAGTTAAGAGAAGTGTGAAATTCCTTAAACAACATTATGGGAAATGTGGAGATGATTACAGTGGCAGGGTAAGTAAGTGGGTGCAGGGGTGGTAGAGAAGTGGTTAAAAAAATCAGAGATGCTTCCCCCCTCCCCCAGCGCCTTGAGACCTTCACAGGTGAGTAGCACACTTATAATCTCCCTGTTTGATTGTCTGATTGATTGATTGATTGATTGATTGATTGCACAAAATATTCTGTAACTATTTTGTTGGACTTTTAACTTACAGGTACCTGAATATAAAATATAATGCAAAAACCTTAAATAAAAAAATAAGTGCAAGTGAAAATAATCTGTGGATATGGATGGTTTTGGTAGGAAAGTTGAGCTAGTTAATGCTATCACTAGATAATTCACATCTATGCGCATAACTACAGGGACACTGAGATGCATCGTGGTTGGAGCACTTTCGAAAAGTTATGTGCATATATATTGCTACGAGGTTCCTTCCTGTAGCAGTAAGCACTGTGAATATTCAAGTCAATAGTTTAAAAATGTATTGGACACAGCATACGTACCCTACACATATTTTTAAAATGTAAAGGCTACACACAGTGGAACATAAACTGCTAACAAATGTCCCAACACGATTTTAAAATGAGCATTTTCTTTTGAAAGGTCTGTTTTTCTTTTCTGACGTGCTAATCGCCCACAATAACCTGACTCCTTGTGATGCGAATGGCATGGATGCGGCCCACTCGAACTGTACATTTTATCCCCTAAGAAAATCCTAGCGATACCCTTGTTCTATGGCTTCTCTCTCTGCAGGTCTCTCCACATGAGCGTGTAAAGTTGATTTTATTTGGTCTGTATTCCCATCTCTCGCCCTGCAGATGACTGGACGGAATGTGTGTGGGGGAGGGGCATGGCTTGTTTTATAGGAATCCACACTTAGGTTTAACAGTTCGCACTGAACAAGTTAATTTTTATTTCAGCTTCCGGAGTCTTTCGGCATCTGTGTTCCTCCGAGTTGAGGGGCCCAACAAGGTGAGTTAAGCAGTTGACAATCGGCCATGATCTCTGTCCGTTCGGGTTCCCATTATATGCTATGTCTCATGTAATTGGGCATGTTGCATGTTAAGTGGTAGCCACTGGTTCAAAAACATGCAAATACTGTAGACATATGTAAATGGAAGGTACAATATAAGGCATGGCTAGGTAATAGTTGAAAATGACAAGCGTTATTGCACACACATTTCTTACTATTTTTTTATAGTAGTGCTCTTATGCATTTGTGTTGTGATGCTAAAGTGCTAGTAAGAAAAAGGCAGGTGCTGTAAACATTCATACATCCACATTTAATTTCAAGCTAAGTTTATTCTGCAGATCAATCAAAACTGTAATTTGTTACTTACTGTTATTTGGTTTCAAGTACCACAATAGTCACAGTCTTCATAATTCTTCGGATTGAAGCTGGAAGCTAGCAGTTCAACTATAAGCAGTGCAACTGGTGACACTGGCATACCTCTGTTTGCTATTGTGGAATGTCTTTACGCACCCTGCTGTCTCCTTTTTCTTTCGCCTTGTGCATGTTTGTCAAAGGATGGGTACGGGGTGGTGATTTATAGACCATGTCCAATTGGTTCTTGTAGCTAGAGCTGACCTGCCACATGCACATTGAGGTCAGCAATGTATTCAAACGGAACCATCCGAGAAAGAAACACCTCACTGCAGGCAAAAATCCTAACTAAGCAAATCCAGTTCAGGAATGCAGTCATCTGTTTCACCAACTTGATTCAAGCTTCGTCTTCAATGACAGTTGCTGAGAATACAGACGCGCGTTTTACCCAACATTCAAACATTCTTGAGGTACGTTACTTAGTGTTTAACGGATTTCATGAGCAATGAAACTATTTACTTATATTTTTAAAAAAAGAAATAAGTCGTTTTGTGACTGACCATTAACAGAGCTGCTAATATTTAGACGTTCTACTCACATCTTGTATATTTCTCCTATCAGCTATCGTAAATAGAAATAAAAGTAACTTCCTGAGATTGCTGAGCAGCATCTGTGACACATCCATTTAATTTCATGAGCTTCTACATAATCAATCCAAATCATTTTTTTCAGGTTAATTTATATAGTTACAATACAAGAGTTAAAAAAAATTAACAACATCTAAAAAAATTGAAAACAGACTTTTCCTTAAGTCAGGGACATAATACAAATAATGGAAAACTGCTATGTGCCTTTGATACAGAAAGCCTGAAAGAGCATTTGTCACATGCTAAGGCTTAGATTCATTTCACACTGCATGTTATATGCACCGCTGCGTTGCATGAATGGGGAAAATGTGCAGTGCTTGATTTATTAGGAGCTGCATGACGATTATGTTATAATGTACCAAAACTACAGTTCAACGCGATGCTAAGCTCAAGAGACATCTGTCTATGGTCAGATTTGTACAGCCTCCAGTACAAATTTCGACATGATTACAGCATGCAAGGTGTCAAATATGTTATTTCGTGAGAAAGACAAGTTAAGCATTGGTGTTGGAAATGACAATGTTTTGCATGGAATTTCACCAGATATTTGACTTCTGCTACAGAACTTGTTTTTGTTGGCAATGGGACCCTGCTAACCAGTGGTAAAGTGCTTGTGCCCTCCCTTTCAAACATGTTAGAACTGGTATACCCTTGATTGGCATATTTAATTTGCTTGTGAATCCATAGTATATGGTACTACTGTAGGAGAGTAGGGTCTGCAATCCTATGATCACCCGGACTTTTTGCTTTTGTTTCACTGGTTTACGACTTTCTCGGGCTGTGGGCCTGCCAATCAGACCCACAGCCTAGCTGTTCTCTCTCTAAATTGATGTGTACCTTAGGTGCATTACCCAATTGGAACTGGGCCACCCTGTCAGACCCTGTAACTCAGGGCATCGGTGTACCCAGGGCCTACCAGGGGCTGAAGCATGTATTATGCCACCCCTGGATGGCCATCTAAATCTGACACAACTGGCTGCACGACAGCTGGGGCCACGTGGCGTACTCGCCCGTTGCTGTAGGTGTAGTATCCCTATACCTAACCTTAAAATGGACACCCGAGTTCCTCTCAGTCACTCCTATAGCAGGCCTTGACAATCCTGAAGGCAGAGTGCACGGAACCGTGTGAATTGGGCTCTGGCACGAGCCGAGCCCGGTTGCAGCTTGCGGAACCAAGACCCAATGGCTGTTCCATGATAACGCGTATCATATCGGTAACTTCGGTATCGCGTTATCAAGACATGTCGAGTAAGGTGTCATACGAATCGGGATGCTGCCCCCTCATCAATACTGGCGACGAGGTTAGCATGCCGCCCTTCTAGAGGGACACGACATGTGCGTAACTGTGAACCCCGGTTAAAGTTAACTGAAGCCTCAGCTCCACAAAATGGACGCTGCCACCACAGACACAAGTCTGACCTCCTGCTGCTGGGAGTCCTTCCAGCGAGGAGAGCTTGGACAAAGGGTTTCCTGTCAAGGGCGGTGTTCGCACCGTCCCAGACAGGGTTTGTGTATTCTGGGTAGGTAGGGCTTTGCAAGAAGGTGACTGCGGAGTGGCACCCCGGTGCTCACTACGCATCTGCCGGCTAGAACCAGTTCCAGGGGCGCGCAGCCCCTGACCTGGGGAAAGTCCAGCAGGGGGAGAGGGGTGTAACTACCCCCCTTCCTGGTCCCACCCTTAGGGCAGGACCTAGTCATGTACCCACCCCTTTCTTTAGGATAAAGGCCGGAGCGGGGACCCTTCCAAATCAGATCATCTTTGAATCAAGAATACTTTCTACGAAAGGACTTCAAGACTCTTCTCAAGATTTCTCCCTTGTGGCTAAGGAGTAGTCACCCTGCATCCGCAGGCACCATCTAAGAACTCTGCGGTTTGCTGCAAGTCCTTCCTCAAGGATCCGACGGCCCAGCTCGACGAGAACCGGCTTCCCTGGCACCTCTGACCTCTACCCACGTCGTCAGCTCAGCTGAGATCTGTGGGTGCGACGAGACCTCGAGGGACCGGCCATCATCAAAACCTGCACGCTTTCTTAATCAGCACGACCATCGAAGCAATTCTCTGGTGAGTGCTCTGGGGTCCGAGAAGCCCCGACCCTGAGTAGCTCCAGCACCGAAGTGCAGTCTCCCAGCATCTCCACGATCTGCGTGGGGCCCTTCTGCTCGCTGCTCAGCACGTTGTCTGGTCACTAGCCGCTGGCTTGTGCCCTTCTTTGACGACATCCGACAACCAACGCTGCTGGTCTGGTTGCTCCAGACCGGCCCTTGCTCCCTTTTTCGAGAGGAGCACCCCGGACCCTGCTGGTCCACTCAAGACGCCATCTTAGGCCCACCACGTGGCCCTGAGATCTGCCAAGGCTTGTTGCCCCAACCCTGGGCCCAGCGACGCCGACAGCATCAACCTTCGTGGGACAGCTCGCACCTCCATCCTGGTCGCCGACAACGCCTCCTGGTCCGTGAGACTGCAGAGCCTAGCGTCGCCCACTCACCTAGTCGAGGTGACGGCCATCCGGTGCCTTCCTGGTACCCTCTGACTACTGGCTAGTAGTACGAACTTGGTCCCCTCTGCTTTCAGGTATCAACGATCACTGATCCAGGCTTGGATCTCTACAAACTATTCATCACTGGTCGCCGGCCAGCAACTCCTTTTCTTCCGGCTCCTGGCTCGTCAGCGAAGACCCCCGACGCCTGTAAGACTTGTGCAGCCGCAGCCCTCGTGGCTAGGTAACTTCGGCATTTCGGTGCCTGCATAGCCTTCTTACTCTAGGGTCCCCAGTCCCTCGCTTCTGACTTGCCTTATCGGGTCCGCCTGAGACCACTAAACTTTCCGTGCCCTCGGGCACTTGTTTTTAATTGTGCACTTGAAGTATTTTCTAAGAGCTTTTGTTCTGTGCTTAGTACCCTGTCCTCATAAAGAGTACAGGGCTGTTGTGATTCTAATAAATATACTGTTTATTTTCATAACACTTGTGTGGTGTCCTTTCACTTGGTGTTCAAGGGGTATGTGATGGTATAACAGCTGGCTTAACACGCCCTCTAGAGTTTAGCCCGAAGACTGCTCGTATCCACGCTACTAGGATAGCTGGTCTAAGGTTGACTTGCAACCAGTCACCATAAGGGTCGTTTGGAACGATACATAGTGGTCGCTAGAATAGCGAACGCTGCATATCGGGCCAACTTCTCACATTGGTGAGCAGCGGTTGGGATTTGAGCTTGCTGTTGTTTTACCACGCGTATCCTAAGAATATCTTGTGAAAGATCACATAAGTACTCCAGGTACATATAACTTAGCTTAGAATACTCTGAGTTCTACTGAACCAGCTGTTGTAGCTCCTCAAGGCTTAGCACACCTTGGCTACAACTCTTAGCAAGGGATCAGTAGGTAAACCCATAGTGTAGGTAGGTGCATCACTTACACCACACTAGAAGCAGCATGTCGGACAAAGGAAGAAACTCTGAGTTTCCCCTTGTGTCAGTCGACCCTCCACAGGTCACCTCCAGATATGCTGCACTTAGCTTCCACGAGATGCGACAGATCTGTACATCTCGGAAGTTAAAACAGGGTGCAAACCCTACCATTCCGTTTCTGATTGGTCTCTTGGAGACTTATGATGCTAGGAGGGCGGGTAACACCGACCCTTCTCATCCAGAAATGGAGATGCCTCCCCTCGAGGGAACCCGAGGTGACCCTGACCTTATCCATCTCTCCGCCGAGGGTGAAGAGGAGGACGAGGAACCAGAGACATCTGGGGACGAGGCAGACCAAGGTCCAGTCATAGTTAGTCAGCTAACTCAGGACAACTTAAGCCGGCACGAGATTGGTACTAGGGGACCCCTGGGCCCTCTCTCGGGCCAGCTTAACATTGGGAACGGACGAGTTAGGTCTCTGTCGAGAGGCTCTAACAGATCCGCTCGAACCAATGGCTCTCGAGGTTCTGCTCGAAGAGGGATGACATCACCTCAGAGGAGAATGTACGAAGCAAAGGAGAGGGAAGTCAATCTGCGGATCGAGAGGGAAGAACTTGCCCTAGCCAAAGAGAGACTCGCCTTTGCTCGAGAGCAAGAGTTGAGTGGGACAATTCCCACTGGTGGCAGCATTCCCCCACGGGAACCCAGGAGTTTAGACACTAAGCACCTGAATAAGATAGTGCCCCCCTTTAAGCAAGGGGACGACATCCATAAATGGATTACTGCTTTGGAGCGGGCCTGCACTGTACAGTGCATCCCCCAGAGTCAGTGGGCAGCTATCTTGTGGCTCTCCTTTGACGGTAAAGGTAGAGATAAGCTCCTCACTACTAGAGTCAAGGACGCTAACAATTACCAGATCCTGAAGAACACACTGATTGATGGGTTCGGCCTAACCACTGAGCAGTACAGGTTGCTGTTCAGGGATACCCAGAAAACTCAGTCTCAGGACTGGTCTGATTTCGTTGATTGTGCCACTAAGGCTTTGGAGGGCTGGTTGCTGGGCAGTAAGGTTACTGATTACACAGGATTGTATAATTTGATCATGCGAGAACAGATTTTAAACAATTGTCAGAACCAGTTGTTGCATCAGCACCTTGTCGACTTGGATCTGACCTCTCCCTAAGAATTGGGAAAGAAGGCAGACAGATGGGTCAGAACAAGGGTTAAGCAAAACCAGGGCCAGAACCAGGGTGGTCAGAAGAAAGCAGACCAGAAGGGTAAAGATTCGAAAGGGGAACAAACTGACCAGAAGTCTTCGACAGGTCCCCAACAACCCAAAGAGGGGGGGTCAGGCTTCCCAGAAAAAGAAGAATCAAGAAGGCCAATCGAAAAGGTGGTGCCAATACTGTAAAAGTAAAACTCACTGGTTTAGTGAGTGCACCAAGAAAGGAGGGCAGACTCCTGCTACTGCAGCCCCTAAGGCACCTGTGCCCCCTAGTACAGCCAGCAGTAGTAGTGCGCCTCCCAAGGGACTAGTTGGGTTAACCTTGGGTTCTGAGGGGTGTGACAGCTAAGCTGGTACGCTCACTCAGGCTGTCCTTGTCTGTACAGGGGATGTGGATATATCCCCTGATGTCAGTCCCAATACTTTGGGCAAATACCGACAGATGCCTTTAATAAATGGCAGAATGGCTCAGGCCTATAGAGACACTTGTGCCAGCGTCACCATGGTGACGCCTAACTTTGTGGACCCTGGACAGATCATGCCAGGTACAGAGTTCCTGGTGACCAATGCCAGCAACGGCACTACCAGTCATAGTATGGCGATTGTTGCTTTCTCCTGGGGAGGGGTAAATGGCCAGAAAAAGGTTGTTGTTAGTTCAGACCTCCCAGTGGATTGTTTGTTGGGCAATGATTTGGAGTCATCACAATGGTCAGAAGTGGAGCAACGGACTCACATGGAGATGTTAGGCTTGCCAGCACACGTGTTTGCTGTGACCAGGTCACAGGTCAGACGATGCCCCACTGAACAGGTGCTGGATCCTGGAACAACGGACCAGACACCACCCAAGAAGAAGAGCAGTCGGGTTAAGGCTTCGCCTTCCCCCTTGCCCCCGGTCGAGGATCAGGTCTCAGAGGAGGCTGACCTCCAGGAATTGCGGGAAACTGAACCTAAAGAACTCGAACTTGATCAAGTTGAGTTTCTGGGCTCAGGGGGACCCACACAAGAGGACCTGGGGAAGGACCAGTTAGACTGCCCTTCTCTTGAACCCCTCAGACAGCAGGCTTCTGCTGAGGCTGCTGGGAACGCCACAGGTACCCACAAGGTATACTGGGAAGATGGACTCCTGTACACTGAGGCAAGAGACCCCAAGCCTGGCATGACCAGGAGGCTGGTCGTCCCCTTGTCTCAGCGTGGTTTCCTCCTTACCTTGGCCCACGAGATTCCCTTAGCAGGACACTTAGGCCAGACGAAGACGTGGGACAGGCTTGTCTCACACTTTCACTGGCCTCACATGAACGAAGATACCAAGGAGTTTTGCCGCTCCTGTGTCACTTGCCAAGCCAGTGGTAAGTCAGGTGGCACGACGAAGGCCCCCCTTATACCAATGCCTGTGGTGGGGGTGCCCTTTGAACGGGTGGGGATTGACATCGTCGGTCCCATGGAACCACCAACAGCATCAGGGCACAAGTTTATACTGGTGGTAGTGGATCATGCCACCAGGTATCCTGAAGCTATTCCCCTTAGGACCACTACAGCGCCTGTTGTGGCAAGAGCCCTAGTTGGAGTATTCTCCAGAGTGGGCTTCCCTAAGGAGGTCGTCTCCGACAGAGGTGCAAACTTTATGTCGAGCTACTTAACTGCTATGTGGAAGGAATGTGGTGTCAACTACAAGTTCACTACGCCCTATCATCCACAATGCAATGGGCTTGTTGAGAGATTCAACAGGACCCTGAAAGGGATGATTCATGGACTACCTGAAAAGCTTCGGCGCAGATGGGACGTCCTGATCCCCTGCCTTTTATTCGCTTACAGAGAAGTCCCACAGAAGGGGGTTGGCTACAGCCCTTTTGAACTTTTGTACGGGCATCCTGTAAGAGGACCCCTGTGTTTGGTGAAGGAAGGATGGGAGAGACCTCTCAAAAAGCCTGCAACCAACATAGTGGACTATGTGCTTGGTCTCCGCTCGCGGATGGCTGAATACATGGAGAAGGCATCCGAAAACCTTAAGGCCAGCCAAGAACTCCAAAAAGCTTGGCATGACCAAAAGGCTGTCTTGACTGTTTACCAGCCCGGACAGAAGGTGTGGGTGTTGGAGCCAGTGGCCCCAGCAGCACTCAAGGACAAGTGGTCCGGGCCCTACACCATCCTGGAGAAAAAGGGAGAGGTCACCTACCTGGTAGACCTCGGAACTCCCCGGAGCCCCCACAGGGTGCTCCATGTCAACAGGCTCAAGGCATATGTCGACAGGAAGGACATGAGTTTGCTCATGGCCATAGATGAGGGACAGGAGGAGGAGAGTGACCCTCTCCCCGACCTGCTCACTCAGAATCCTGACGATGGATCGGTAGATGGTGTTGTCTTTTGTGGCAGCCTCTCCGAACATCAACAGGAGGATTGTAAACAGGTTCTTCAATCCTTCCGGCATATGTTCTCTCTAACACCCAGTCAGACCAATTGGTGCACCCATGAGGTTGACACTGGTGACAGCTTGCCCGTCAAGAGTAAAATCTACCGGCAGCCTGATCACGTTAGAGACTGCATCAAGAGTGAAGTGCAGAAAATGTTGGAGCTGGGAGTCATTGAACCCTCGGATAGCCCTTGGGCTAGTCCCGTAGTTCTAGTGCCGAAACCTCACACCCCGGGCGGTAAGAAAGAGATGAGGTTCTGCGTAGACTACAGGGGTCTCAATGCAGTCACTAAGACTGACGCCCACCCAATACCAAGGGCAGACGAGCTTATCGATAGATTGGCTTTGGCCAACTACTTAAGTACGTTTGACCTGACAGCTGGGTATTGGCAAATCAGGTTAGCTGAGGACGCCAAGCCTAAGACTGCATTTTCTACCCCTGGTGGGCATTATCAGTTCGTGGTGATGCCCTTTGGTTTGAAAAATGCACCTGCCACCTTCCAACGGTTGGTGAATCACGTTCTCACCGGGCTGGATGACTTCTGTGCGGCGTATCTTGACGATATTGCTGTCTTTAGCTCCACCTGGGAGGATCACCTGGTCCACCTGCGGAAAGGGTTAGAGGCTCTGCAAGCAGCAGGTCTCACTATCAAGGCTTCTAAGTGCCAGATAGGGCAGACACAGGTTGTATACTTGGGCCACCTCGTCGGTGGAGGCCAAGTTCAACCACTGGAGAGCAAGATACAGTCAATCAGGGACTGGGCTCCTCCAACCACCCAGACTCAGGTTCAAGCTTTCTTGGGCCTGACTGGTTACTACCGGAAGTTCGTCAGGAATTACGGATCGATTGTGACTCCGCTCAATGAACTGACGAGTAAGAAAATGCCAAAAAAGGTTCAGTGGACAGCGAGCTGTCAAAAAGCATTCGATGACCTAAAACAGGCCATGTGCACGGCACCTATCCTCAAGAGTCCAGACTACTCCAAACCATTCATTGTCCAAACAGAAGCTTCTGAGTTGGGTGTGGGAGCTGTTCTATCTCAACTGAATTTTGATGGTAATGACCAGCCCATTGCTTTTAAAAGCAGACGGCTGACCCCCAGAGAGAAAAATTGGTCAGCTATAGAGAGGGAGGCCTTCGCTGTGGTGTGGGCCCTGAAGAAACTGAGGCCATACTTGTTTGGCACTCATTTCAAGATTCAGACCGACCATAAGCACCTCCTATGGCTAAATCAGATGAAGGGTGAAAACCCCAAACTGCTTAGGTGGTCCATTTCCCTACAGGGGATGGACTTCACAGTGGAGCATAGACCTGGCACTGATCATGGCAATGCAGATGGGCTCTCCAGGTATTTCCACTTAGAACAAGAAGACTCACCTGGTCAAGGTTAGCTTATTGTCCCAACGTTTGGGGGGGGGGGGTCATGTAGGAGAGTAGGGTCTGCAATCCTATGATCACCCGGACTTTTTGCTTTTGTTTCACTGGTTTACGACTTTCTCGGGCTGTGGGCCTGCCAATCAGACCCACAGCCTAGCTGTTCTCTCGCTAAATTGATGTGTACCTTAGGTGCATTACCCAATTGGAACTGGGCCACCCTGTCAGACCCTGTAACTCAGGGCATCGGTGTACCCAGGGCCTACCAGGGGCTGAAGCATGTATTATGCCACCCCTGGATGGCCATCTAAATCTGACACAACTGGCTGCACGACAGCTGGGGCCACGTGGCGTACTCGCCCGTTGCTGTAGGTGTAGTATCCCTATACCTAACCTTAAAATGGACACCCGAGTTCCTCTCAGTCACTCCTATGGCAGGCCTTGACAATCCTGAAGGCAGAGTGCACGGAACCGTGTGAATTGGGCTCTGGCACGAGCCGAGCCCGGTTGCAGCTTGCGGAACCAAGACCCAATGGCTGTTCCATGATAACTCGTATCATATCGGTAACTTCGGTATCGCGTTATCAAGACATGTCGAGTAAGGTGTCATACGAATCGGGATGCTGCCCCCTCATCAATACTGGCGACGAGGTTAGCATTCCGCCCTTCTAGAGGGACACGACATGTGCGTAACTGTGAACCCCGGTTAAAGTTAACTGAAGCCTCAGCTCCACAAAATGGACGCTGCCACCACAGACACAAGTCTGACCTCCTGCTGCTGGGAGTCCTTCCAGCGAGGAGAGCTTGGACAAAGGGTTTCCTGTCAAGGGCGGTGTTCGCACCGTCCCAGACAGGGTTTGTGTATTCTGGGTAGGTAGGGCTTTGCAAGAAGGTGACTGCGGAGTGGCACCCCGGTGCTCACTACGCATCTGCCGGCTAGAACCAGTTCCAGGGGCACGCAGCCCCTGACCTGGGGAAAGTCCAGCAGGGGGAGAGGGGTGTAACTACCCCCCTTCCTGGTCCCACCCTTAGGGCAGGACCTAGTCATGTACCCACCCCTTTCTTTAGGATAAAGGCCGGAGCGGGGACCCTTCCAAATCAGATCATCTTTGAATCAAGAATACTTTCTACGAAAGGACTTCGAGACTCTTCTCAAGATTTCTTCCTTGTGGCTAAGGAGTAGTCACCCTGCATCCGCAGGCACCATCTAAGAACTCTGCTGCTTGCTGCAAGTCCTTCCTCAAGGATCCGACGGCCCAGCTCGACGCGAACCGGCTTCCCTGGCACCTCTGACCTCTACCCACGTCGTCAGCTCAGCTGAGATCTGTGGGTGCGACGAGACCTCGAGGGACCGGCCATCATCAAAACCTGCACGCTTTCTTAATCAGCACGACCATCGAAGCAATTCTCTGGTGAGTGCTCTGGGGTCCGAGAAGCCCCGACCCTGAGTAGCTCCAGCACCGAAGTGCAGTCTCCCAGCATCTCCACGATCTGCGTGGGGCCCTTCTGCTCGCTGCTCAGCACGTTGTCTGGTCACTAGCCGCTGGCTTGTGCCCTTCTTTGACGACATCCGACAACCAACGCTGCTGGTCTGGTTGCTCCAGACTGGCCCTTGCTCCCTTTTTCGAGAGGAGCACCCCGGACCCTCCTGGTCCACTCAAGACGCCATCTTAGGCCCACCACGTGGCCCTGAGATCTGCCAAGGCTTGTTGCCCCAACCCTGGGCCCAGCGACGCCGACAGCATCAACCTTCGTGGGACAGCTCGCACCTCCATCCTGGTCGCCGACAACGCCTCCTGGTCCGTGAGACTGCAGAGCCTAGCGTCGCCCACTCACCTAGTCGAGGTGACGGCCATCCGGTGCCTTCCTGGTACCCTCTGACTACTGGCTAGTAGTACGAACTTGGTCCCCTCTGCTTTCAGGTATCAACGATCACTGATCCAGGCTTGGATCTCTACGAACTATTCATCACTGGTCGCCGGCCAGCAACTCCTTTTCTTCCGGCTCCTGGCTCGTCAGTGAAGACCCCCGACGCCTGTAAGACTTGTGCAGCCGCAGCCCTCGTGGCTAGGTAACTTCGGCATTTCGGTGCCTGCATAGCCTCCTTACTCTAGGGTCCCGAGTCCCTCGCTTCTGACTTGCCTTATCGGGTCCGCCCGAGACCACTAAACTTTCCGTGCCCTCGGGCACTTGTTTTTAATTGTGCACTTGAAGTATTTTCTAAGAGCTTTTGTTCTGTGCTTAGTACCCTGTCCTCATAAAGAGTACAGGGCTGTTGTGATTCTAATAAATATACTGTTTATTTTCATAACACTTGTGTGGTGTCCTTTCACTTGGTGTTCAAGGGGTATGTGATGGTATAACAGCTGGCTTAACACGCCCTCTAGAGTTTAGCCCGAAGACTGCTCGTATCCACGCTACTAGGATAGCTGGTCTAAGGTTGACTTGCAACCAGTCACCATAAGGGTCGTTTGGAACGATACATAGTGGTCGCTAGAATAGCGAACGCTGCATATCGGGCCAACTTCTCACAACCACCCGTACCCAGGGCCTGCAAATTAAACGCTAATAGTGGGCTGCAGAACTCATTGTGCCACCCACAGACGGAACACTGTAAAACATGTCTCCAACCTGGCCACTGCAGCCTACATGTGCAGTTTTAAACTATCATTTCAACCTGCCAAAATAATCTTTTTGCCAGGCCTAAACCTACCTTTTTAATAATTGTAAGCCAACCCTAAAATATGCCTTACAAGCCTGATAGAGAGTTTTTAATAAAACATAAAATAATACAGTTTATAATGAAAATGCAGTATTAACGTGCAAGTTTTAATAAATGAAATGTGTTCAAAATGTGACAAAAATGCACAAAGCTAACATATTTGCTTTTACTAGGCCTCAAACGGCTAGAGTAACGTTGCTCAGAATGCATAAGCAAATGAAAATGATTTTTTTCTGGAATAGGAGATAATCCGCCTGATTCATCATGCTCCCGTTTTGCGAGGCCCTAATAGCGATTCATAGCGAATCGCTATTAAGGACTCGCAAATTGGGATTCATGTAGGAATATGCAATAAAAATGCGATTCCTTACAATTCCTTATTTGCGATTAGCTAATTGCTAATCGCAAATAAGGAATAACTCGCCATTCATTCCTATGGGCCAAAAGGCCCATAGGAATGAATGGGGAGTATTCCTTATTTGCGATTAGCAATTAGCTAATCGCAAATAAGATTGCGATTTGAAGGGTGCCAGGGGTGTCCACAGGACACCCTGTAGCACCCCTCAAAGGAAATTTCACACAGGTGTTGCACACACACATGTCCAAAGGACATGTGTGTGTGCAACATGCAACTCAGAAAAATGCTTTTAAAAGCATTTTTCTAAGTTTTTGCTATTTACCGAGAGGTCTGACCTCTCTGTAAATAGCGGCCCGAAATTGCGAATTAGCAATTTAAAAATGGTTGATGAATTGCATTTAAGGAATCTCAAATAGAGATTCCTTAAATCTAATTCCTCGCAATTTAGCGAATTAGCAATTACCGATTTTTGCATTTGGGATGATGAATCCCAAATGCAAAAATAGAGCTCGCAAAGGGCCAGATTCTCAGAATCTGACCCTTTGCGAGCCGATTTCAGCTTGATGAATCAGGCTGAATGTTATTAAAAAATGTAGATATAAGAAAAAGGTTTTACTCTTGACCTGTACATAGAAATGCTTATCATAATAAAGTTAAGGTTTTATAATATTTCATATATTTTTGCAGAATGTTTCTACTTAAACATAGCTCACTGTTGCAGATGATTAGAACTTGAGTCTTATTAATTGGGAAATGAAGAATTCATACATGGGGCCACCTAACTTTTATTTCCTTTTTAGTGAATGTTTGCTGCAAAATGTTTTCTTTAATTATATAGAGGTTTCAACTTCTACATAGCTTATTGTGTAGATTTAAGATTTAAAAAGGTTAGAAGTGTACAAGTATACATGGGAAAGTGACTCTGAATGAGAAGCAGACCAATTCTAAACATTAGTCAATACAAATTAACCCTGTTGTTGAATAACTATTATATTCTTTGTGAGAAGATGAGGATTAATCCTGTTCCCAGAGGAGGATAGAACGCTGATTGGCTGACAGAAAACTGCAGCAATAATTGTAGCTTATTTTCATAAAATATGTTGTTTGTGTGGAGTAAGTTACCACTTGCCATATTCATTTGTGTAGACATTCCTTATTGAAGCTTTTTACCTGGACTACACACCACATTGCTTTTAGACTCTGATGAGTTTCTTGAACCTCTCTTTATTGGATGTTCTGCTTTGATATTTGTGATCTATTGAGCTGATTTATTGTTGAAGCTGTATGCTTACTTTCACTCTCTCTTGCATTAGAACTCCTAATTGGTTCTGACTGACTCCTTTCTCTCATATTCTTAGAGTAGGGATTCTTTCCTTTATGGAACATGCTTAATGCATTTAATAATTTCTAGGTGATTGATTTAATGAGATTCTAATAACTAAAAACGTGATGATTTTTTTTGCGACCTAATAAAGATGAACTACAAAAAGATTTTGATTTATAAAATCCTTAAAACTTACAGCTAACTCTCTTTACTAACTGTAAATAATAGTAATGATTTTGATGATAATTTTCTTGTTATATTGGCCTGTTCTTCTTAAAACAATGGCAAAGATCCATGCGGCTCTAGGAAGGTATACTGAGAAGGAATTAGCCCTGATGATGGTAAAATGAAAACTCTTAATTAAAAAATGATTCTCGCTCCAGCAAGCCCCTAGTGCATGTTGTATGGTGTTTAAAAATAGTACATATATATTTAAAGCCTTACGTGCCATGTCAGTGAAAAAACTCCAAAGTCCTTTTTTTTCACTATGACAAGACTGGCCCTCAAACAGGTTAATAATGGTTAACACTGTGCTAAATTCAGCTTGCGAATAGACACTTTCAGAAAGTTTCAAAAAGAACAATTTATGAACAGAATGCTGAACAATGTCAAACATTCACCCCGTACATAGATCTTGACCTAAATCCATCTTCATTTTGCTCCCCGTGCCATTACAGTTTAAACCAAGCCATATGCAAATCAGTCTTGAACCTGCTCCCCATGGGAACAGTCCAGCCCTCACTGCCAGGCCAGGTCATCTCGGAACAGAAACAAGCATCCTGGGACCGGTGTCGGGGTTACACTCCTCATCAGCCAGGGTAGCTTGACTCCAGTGGCATGGAGAGCACGGGACCCACGTCTGGGCATACCTGTCCCACATTGGGTGACAAATGCAAAAAGAATAATTGATGGACAGAACATTCACCCCAGTACAGAGATCTGGGCCTAAATCTGTCTTTGTTTGTGCCCAATGCCATTCCAGTTTAAACCTACCCATATGCAAATCAGTCTTGACCCAGCTCCCCATGGGAATAGTTCAACCTGAACTACCAGGCCAGGTTCTCCCAGGAACAGAAACAAGCATCCTGGGACCGTTTTCCGACATGGGTCTCGTGCTGACTGGGCCACTGGATTCAAGCTAGCCTGGCTGAAGAGGAGTGATGCCCTGAAACCGGTCCCAGGATGCTTGTTTCTGGTCCAGGGAGGACCTGGCTCGGCAGTTCGGGCTGAACTGTTCCAATGTCAAGCAGGGTCATGACTGATTTGCCTATGGCTGGGTCCAAACTGGGGTGGCGTGGTAAGCAAAAGAACAATGTCTTCAACCCAGAACTTTGTGACTGGGGTGAATGTTTGCATTGTTCAGCATTACATTAATAATTGTTTCCTTTTGCTTTTGTCACCCTAAGTGGGCAGGGCATGTGCAGACATGGGCCCTGTGCTCACAGCACCACTGGATTTAAGCTAACCTGGCTCATGAGGGATGATGCCCCAATACCATTCCCAGAATGCTTGATTCTGGTCGAGGGAGGACCTTTCTTGACAGTTCCAGCTGAACTGTTCCCATGAGGAGCAGGGTCAAGACTGATTTGCTTATGGCTGGGTCCAAACTGGAGTGACGTTGTGAGATCTATGTCAAGTTGACTTACGTTTCCGCAGGAATGCCATGTAAATTATGAAAGTTCTGCAACCTCCCCTGGTCACCCTCCAGACCCAACTGTATCGAAGTACCGATGGTAACCCGGGGAATAAGGGAGAAAATAAGGAGGTGAAAAGGTCCGACGTTGCACCCCACTCTGGGATGGAACCTGTCAGTCAGAACCAGATAGCCAAGAGCAGTCTCTGTTAAGAGAAAGGACAAGCAATGAGGTAAATATGCAAGATGTGTCTACTTCTAATTTAATTCTATTCTATGTGTGCATGTGTCTACCTGAATTATACCCTTCTTCCAAGAATTCTGGTAGTTGATGTAAGATAAGAAAGTGTGGTGCGTCTAGAAAAGAGAACAGTAAAAACAAATAAGATTTTGTTTTGGGTTGATAATTAATTAATAATTAATAATATGTAATGTGAAATAAAGCTGTACCAAAAACCCACCTAATAATATGTTGTAGCTGACAAAACATATAATGCATGTTGCTGTGTCCACCTTAACTTCAAGAAGACCTAATTTAAATTCTTGACTTTTCAGGAATCTAGATGACTAAAACTAAAATAGAAAAAAAGCAGAGCACAAATCAGATAAGTAATACAAAAAATGCTCTTATTAACAATGTATGTGCACAACGCAAAAGTACTCTAAAATAATTGAATAATGCAACTTTTCTATATATCTTTGCTTTTTATGAAAGACTTCACCAGTAAATGTTGCCGATGTTGAGAAGGTGCATGGAGCCCGAGGGAGGAAACGACAATCCGATAAGTGAGTCAACACCAGTAGAAGACGTGTAGAGGCAGGAGAGGAGACACCGATCCGAACACAGAAGACTCAAACGCTGATTCGAAGAAGAACCCCGGTAGTCCAGGTAGGAACTCAGAAGCACAGCACTCTATCCCGAAGCGGGAACGCAAAGCATCTTTGCTCGGGATCTGAGCATATTTGGGCTCTCCGGTCAACTTCCGCGTATGTGCAATTGCGGGAGCCGGCCATTTTAGTAGTTCGCCGGTCGTGTGCGGCCAGCAACTCTGACAGGTGTGGTGATCAAAAGAACAATGGATTGAACCCATATCTTTTTGACTGGGGGTGAATGTTTGCATTGTTCAGCCTTCTGTCCATCATTTGTTTTTTTTTACTTTCAGAAAGTTGTAGTTCCTGCTTAAAACTAAAAGGTTTTCTGGCCAGAGTCTAGCTGTTACCGGACCTCTGATAGGTCCCTTGTGGTAAGATTTGTATTTTTCCCAGATAATAGAAAATGGCCTTTGGTCATAGGGAGGGGGCTCCTCCCTTGGCAGGATGGTATGGGGGCTATGCCCAGCCACTTTCTGAGCATCCAAGGATGCCTACCTTGTCACTGGCATACATGGCTCACACCAATGCCTGCCTTCCTTTTGTCTTTCTGGTCAGACTGGCTCCAAACCAAGTGGGTGGAGAGGAACTGACCAAAACTGGTTTTGGAGGTGGAAAAAGAATTGCTTTATGGTCACAGGCTGCACTGGGCATGAATGTGGAACCCACAGACCTGTCCTCGAAACACTCCTCGACCCATGGAGGATCAGAAGAAGGACTCTCCTGCTGTCTGAAGAACCTGAACCTGAAGAAGTGGTTGTTGAGCCCCCTTCTTTTCCAGCTTGCAACTTGCCCCAATGTCAACTTGTCAATGACTACTTTTTCTCTATAAATGTTTCTAAGTCAGAAGTAGAATTTCCATTGGGGAAAAACTAGTCCCTACATCTGACTGGTGAGCGATCGCAGTCAGCCTTAACCTTTGGCTTTGACAAGTTCCAGGTTGACCAGATACCTGTATTTGCTGCTTTGTGCTATTTGCCACTATTTTAATTAAAACTTTTAAAATGTATATATCCGGTTCTACTTATTGGATATTTTGATGTTTTTGTGCACTTTTATTTATTAAAATGTTCTCCATTGTTCTACATTAGTTTGGGATTTTAATTATGTTGTGTTTTTACTATATTACTGTTTGAGTGCTTTACACATTGCCTCTTAGATAAGCCTGCCTGGTCTGTGCCATAGCTATCAGGGGCTGAGCACAGGTGTAATTAGTGACTTTTGTGGTTCACCCTGACACGGATTGTGATTATTTATTGAGGTGGGTTAAGAAATGCTGTTCACAATGTTTATACATCTGGCCAAATGCTTCTCATATTTGCACCCTGGTGGCATAAGGCCAAATTCTATAGGTGTTTATCTGAGCAAGGAATATCTAGATCCTATTGTAGAGCCATTCTCTCTAGCTTACCTTTTATTACCCCCAGCTGGCTTAGATCTGGTGAGTCAGAAGCCCACCCTTGTGCTGAGTACAACACAAGTGAGGGAAAGGACTTTCAATATACATAGTTCTAAATCATAATCACTAAACTAATGTAGGTGTGAAAGTAATAGAAAGTTATTACACGGATTTTCTGTACAGCGCATAGTGCAGCTACTGGTGGTGTACACATACCACAAATCTCTTGTAATAGATTTTACTACTAAGTGGGTTCTGAAGCTCTTCCGAACGAGTTGATCACTTACTTGGGTACAAGCAGCTTAACTGTATAATAATTGGACTAGACTCACAGGTGGAGTTTAACTAGGATGATTCTATGTCAGGACGTGGAGGCGAGGATTATGCAAATTCTTTCTTCCCTTTATTTAGCAAAATTTCAACAGCAGCTCATCATGAACTTAGTAACGACTACATTTCCCATAAGCAGAAAAAACAAACAGTCTCTTCATAGTCCTTCCACGCTGTCCATGAATCCCAGCCAATACCTCATGCTGTCACTTCCTGCACTTCCTCTTTTTTCACTGATCGGCAGCCAGAGATAAGTGCTTTTATTGTCTTCATGTCTGTTACGCTGTAAATTGTACTGTGTGCATTTCGGTTGGAGGGGATTTGTGTATTTTGCTTCTACAGATTCCCTATTTACTGCTGCGGGAACGTTAGCGCGCTCCTTGCCCGGCTCGGCCACTTTCCAGACCGCGGTGTGGTCCTCCGCCCCCCAGAGGGCGCTGTGGGGGGCATTGCGACTCGGTGCTCCCGGAGTGCGTTGGGCCAATGCTCACAAGGACACCTGGGCAGGCAGAGTTGGTCCCTTTGTAAGTCTGGGAGTGTAGGTGTCTTGGAGGTTGACAGCCCTGTTAAATTCTGTTCCTTTGGCCATCAAACAGCATCTGAGAGACCCTCAGCTACATTTTACCTCGCGCTATGTGTGAGGGGGGTTCTGGGGTTACCCAGCCATATATATATAAAAGTAAAGCTGTGCTGATTGCTGTTTCTTTATGGAGAGCACCATGGAGCAGGACTACTACAAGGAGGAAGACTCCTTGGCTTACCTGCAGTGGGATAAGGAATTTTACAACAAAGTTGATAAGTCCATTTATAGGGCAGTCACAGAGCTTATGACCCCCATGGAGCAGCGCTTGGCAGATAAGATCGAACAGCTGTGAGCGATGGTGGTTTCCCCCAGCACGGCGGGCACGGCCTCTGCGGGGGCGTCGGCGACAACCCAGTTGTAAAGTGAGGGATCCCCTCCCCCCAAGAAAAAGTGTGAAGAGGGTGTTGATAAGGACACGTTTGGGCGCCTTAAGCAAGCGTTCCTAGAGCATACCACCCCCATTGTGCTGCCCCAACAGCCTTCTCCCCCAGTTGAGGATTCTCAGCCAGCTTGTCCTCAGACTCAGCAGGGAGATACGCTGGATGTTTTGGACGACGAGGCAGGCTCCTCGAGATCGTGGAGGCCTTCGGGGTCTACTGACCCTCCAAAACCATGCATAGTGGATATGCTAGATCCAGATGATATAGTGCACCCTAGGTCGGCGGAATGAGTCCCTGCAGAGAAGGCAGCCTTGTATGTGGCATCTCGCCTTAGGAAGCCCTTGGAGAATGAGGCTAGGAGTAGATTGAGGGCTGAATGTCCCCGTCCCACCTTGGATGGTAAGGTGACAATCACCCCGGAGATTGAGGGAATTAATAGAATTGAAACTTACCTTCTCGTAGGCTAGGGACATTTCTATTCTTCATTACTATTAACTCTTAAGAAGTTCCTTTTGGAAGAATGAAACATTTTGGCTGTTTCTGAATGTTTGTTTATTCATGATCACATGTGAAGCACTTAACAAAAAACTGTTTTTAAAGAAAATTATATGTCTTTGAGGAAATCATTTGAATGAATTTGAGCAAATCTATTGAGTGAAGTTGGTTAACCACACAAAGACGTCATTCATGAAACATTTTTGGTTCAATATCAAAGGCATGTGATATACTTACAGTATCCAGCAGTGCCTCTCCCACATTTTGTGCTTAGAACATTTTGAGGTCTTTGTGATGGCTGGCCCAGGGTGGTGGGCAAAAACTCTGCATAAAGATGTGGAACGATAAGCAATATAGCTCCCACATCATCCGTTGTAAACTGGTCATTCCTCCTTAATATTGCTGTCAGGTATAACAAAGTAATGTCTCTGAGAAGCCTTAGTGGCTCTATGAATTGCTCAAAAAATATAGTCCCAGCAGGCATGATTCTCACTGCAAAGTTCAATTAATCCACTGACTCTGCATGTTCCTCAGTGTAGCCGTGTCTTTGGGCAATACTGCTGGAGTATCATTTTTAGAGCACCAACTATGATCTGAGAGAGTACACTTAATTTATGGCATTAATTTTATTACCAAAAATGTTTTAAACATCCTTCCACCTTTGTGTTTTGTCAATTGCAGGGAGACCAACAAGGAATTACTGAGTTTCTCAAAGACTCATAAAGTTTTACGGTACTCACTTGAATTTTCGTTCTTTATAAATGGCATGTAATCTAAGTAGTGTACAGAGTGTCCTGCTTTGCTTTGAAACTCACTCCATTAAGCAGATGATTGCATCAGGAATAGGAACACACCATCCGCAACCCATGGACATACACTTGTCATAGTAATATTTCCATTTTCATTGCATCTTATTCAATGATAACTGTCTAGTTGAACAAGAAGTCAGTTAAAATTACCTCTATTTTTGTCTTTGCCAAAGGGTCACACTTCTCTGCACTCAGTACTAGGTTATCAACCATGTTAAAAGATGTATATTTCACTGAGCAGGTTTCTTTGACTAAACAGAAATGTACAGTTGATCCTTATTAGAGACAGAGGTGACCAATAAACCTGTCGTTCTCGTTGACATTTTTGGAAGATTCAAACAGGAGCCATATTATAACACCTAGCATTGGTGTAGAGGGAAAGTGACCTCTCTCTTGCCAAAATAGATATTCTTATTTTTACTTTGATTACCCAACTTCGTGTAAAAGCAGTGCACATGTTCCTAGTCAATCTCTTTATTTAAGTCCCGGTATTGATCCTGAAGCCTCATTTGACCTACTTTTTATCTCAGAGGAATGGTTGATGAACATAGGCTACCTAATAAGAAGACAGTTGCCAAATTACTGGGATTGATGGGATTGCCATTCCATAGTATATAATACCCTTAGAACATTTTCTACCATCTCCTTTATTCATTCATCCCCTCAATACTGTTTAAATTTGGAAATATTTTTTAAATGTTGCATTCTTCCAGCTTCCGAGTGATAGCTGTACTTGAAAAAATATTAACATTATTACATTTATCAAGCAATACCTTTGCATTGCAAGCCTGACTTGGGGAAAATTGTAAGACGGTGCAGATGTTGCACTCCATTATTTTTTTATTTGGCATAGTTCATTACATAGCATTACCTTCAGTCTCCTACTAAATCATTTATGCATTGTCTGTCTACCTAGCTGTAAGAAATGTGCCCTTTCTACATGGTCATAAGGTCACTCCAAATTCATTTTTGCCTTTTTTAGAACCCTATTCATGCTGCCTATAGCACTGTGAGCACGTTTTCACTGCCAACCAGTGGTACAGTGCTTGTGTTCCTCCTTTCAGTATGAGCAAGTAGATATAATCCTGATTGGCACATGTAATTTACTCATTAGTCCCTAGTATATGGTACCACCTGTAACTAGAATACTACCAGTGGACTGCAGCACTCATTGTGCCATCTACTGCAGAGGCACTGTAAAGAATATCTCCAGGCCTACCACTGTACTCTGGCTATGCAGTTTTCCAACTCCCAATATATAAACTTCCAAAATAACTATTTTTGGCAGGTCTTAACGCTTCTTTTAAAAATTATTAAGTCAATTCTAAGTAGGCATTATTCCCCATAAAGCAGCTTGCACAGTATGTTAAAGTAGTACATGTAAAAGTGTAATGTTAAATTAGTCCTTACAGTGAATACGCCCTAAAAGTTATTCTCACTGTACCAGGATTGGCTGTTCAATTGAAAAGCAATGGCATATAATAATACATGTTATCTCCACCTAAGAATCAGCTACAAATTCAATTATTGGAGTCTAAAATATTCACTATGAGCCAAATTCACTGGTGCAGTCTAATTTGCAATAAATATTTTATAAAGATAGCTTTTAAAAAGTTACCATATCTCTGCCTTAGGTCCCTGCTAGCTTAATCTGCATGTTGTTCTCATTCTTCTGCCAGCCAATATTAAGTCTTTAAATAGGCATACTTAAGGGGTGAACCTGCTGCCAGGACAGGGACAAAAGGCCTTTGGTATGGGCAGGTGTTGTTGTGCCTTTGACAGGTTGCCCTGTAGGCTAGGCCCAAAACTTGATTAACATGAAAAAGACCTGCCCTGTTGCAAGCAAATGTAGCTACCATCCAGGCCTGCACCCTTCTTTTGTCCCCCAGATAAATAACCTCCATCACAGTGGGTCTTCTCTTGATATCACAATGTCAGATCCTTCTGGAATGTCAAGAATTGCTTGACAGGTCTGGTGGGGCTTTTTATATAACAGTCGACATACACTTCAAAGGAGGAAAAAAAATAGCAAAACAATTTCAGTGTATTCACTGCTTTGTTGTAAAATGCTTAGACCGTTCCACCAGATTCCTGTGCCTGAGTTTGTTGGAGGTACAGGGGCTGCCTAACACTGGGTTTTCGTGTTAGATATGGGAGGACACTATGATTACCATATTCCACTCGCCACATATACCCCCAGTCCACAGAGCCCATATTTAGTGTGGCAGAAGATTTTAAGCCATCTTGAAAATGCCAAAAGTGGGTAGGGTTGGCCCCAGATAACGTTACTCCATTGGTTAGGGCATCCTCAAGGGTCATTACCACCAACTAGCTCATGACAGGCATAAATGTGCCAACGTCAGGTACCTACCTCTGAATATTTCTGGATATGTGGAAGATCAGAAAATGACTGAACCAGCTGTCTGAGACCTAAGGAGAGCCCGGAAGGCTAGAACTGCTCTCCTTCTTGAACCAAGGATAACAAAAAGTAGACTCTGTGGGTCATAAGGCTGACCCCCTGTTCAGGCTACAGATACACAACAAGTTACAAGAGGCCTTTTTCCTGCAACTGCCCAGTTGATAATTGGCAACTGGAACTTGACTGGACCTTCCTGCTGGTCTCTCTCTGAGAGCTACCATGTGAGTCTCTAAGTGCTTCCACTGAGGTCCTGGGGTGCTTTAGAAGAGTACATCTGTGGATGAATTGGGATAGGCCAAGTTGTCATCTCCGTACAGGCAAAGGAATCGCTGTCATGGTGGCTTGTTTGAATGCATTTAAAATTTGTTGGACAGCCACCATCTGTTTTGACAGCCATCCACCAAACAATTTGACATTGTTTGGTTTTCAGCAACACATTCCGTTACAGGGAGATTGTTTCTGAAAAACAATAAACTAATGACCCCTACTCACTGGGAGATTTCTCCCAGGGTGTGGGGGTAATTTTTAAATTTGTCCTGTCCCTCACAACTGAGGTCTCCTTGGCAGTGATGGACAGGAAAAAAAGACAGTACACCATCCACTGTAAGTGGGGCAGAGAAAGTAATGTTCTTCCTTTGAGGGAGAGTAGATCACTGGGCTATCGGAGAAAGTATTGCATTGATTGAGCCAAAAGGGACCACGTCTATAGGTGAACCTAGGGTTTGGTAGGATTTTGCTATGAAGAACCTACACAACAAACTCTAAATCGGCCTTATATTTTTTTTAAACGCAGCTCAATCAAGAGAAAACTTTATTTATAATTTCTATAACACGCACAGCTGCAATACCAGCGAGCAAATAGTAATCACAAACAGAATATGATTTTATAGACATTTATGATAACCTGACTATGTTCTGGGCCTGGATTTTCTGCAGGGTCGACCCCAAATGTTTTGTCCTTGCCCTCCACATTTTGCTGAATTTGTTTCTGTTGGCCTTAGAACTCAGTGCACTTTACCACTGCCAACCAATGCTAAGGTGCTTGTGCTCTCTGCTCAAAACATGGTGACATTTGCTCATTTGCTTATAGGTCCCTAGTAAAGTGGCAATACATGTGCCCAGGACCTGTAAATTAAATGCTACAAGTGGGCCTGCAGAACTGATTGTGCCATCCACTTAAGTAGCCCTTTAACTATGTTTCATGCCTGCCATTGCAGAGCCTATTTGTCCAGGTTAAACCCATATTTTCCTTGCAAAATGAACATTTTGCTAGGCCTAATCCTTCCATTTTGAATACAGATAAATCACCTATAGTGTAATCCCTGAACAGCTCAGAGTGCAGGGTGCAATGTATTTAAAAATTTGGACATGTACATTTAGGTTTTACATGTCATGGTAGTAAACAATTCTTCATCAACAAAGTGGTATCAATTCCTAAGAGAGGAAGAAGAACTCAACAACCTCTTATGGTTGTGAGTGGTTGTGAGTGAATATGTTGGTCTCCAGACAATGGTTGAATGTGCTTGATGTGGAGGTAAAACTCCTATTGGTTCTTGTGCTCTAACACACCCTTGTGAGTGTAAAGCATCATCATTGGGCTGTGCTCCTCGTGGAGGTGGCACTGCAGTTCCTCATGGGCCCCACAAGAGGGCTCTTTAGTGGAGATCTTTTTAGGAATATGGGTATATGGGCCAAATGAGTCACTGACAGTGAAGTTAAAATTACCTATCGGTTAATGAAGGGTCCTTTAGGTAAATTAAAAATTGTTTGGGTATGGAGGCTGTCCTTAAGCAAAAAAAGGTAGGGATCAGTGTGGTCCCTCTGCTCTCAATCCATAAAAAAGTGTGTGATGTTTAAAAGTGAGTGGTGGTCAACATGTTTCGCGCAACCAGTGGGTCCCTAATGGATCCCTGTGTGCTTCATCAGAACCGTGAGCATCAAGAAATTTGCTAACCCCCACGGTGATAATTGTTACGAAAAATTAATCAAAAACGCACAAGCTAAGAAACTCTTCAATTTGTGCAGGTATTTTATTTAAACCTGTTGGATTTTTTTTATCAAATTCAAGTTTTCATGGAGGAGAAAGATACTTCTGAACCACAATTATACATATTTACAACATTTAAACAACAAACATATATACAAATATTCCACAATCTTCTTTTACAAAAGCTACGTATTCACAAATATTTACTCGTTGTGAAATATTTCGTTGCCTTTATGAAATATTTCTCACTTTTGATTACCAAGAATAGAAACAAAAGAAAGCAACCCATTCAGTGCAAGGGAAAATGAATTAAAAAAACAATTGATAATGCAGTCAACAATAAATTTCTAATTTTTTCTTTAAGTGCCGACGCGTTTCGAATCTGAAGATGAGTAACAGATTCTCATCAGGGCTCTTTCATTGGGGGTAATCTAAATAGAAAAATGTGAAAGAAGAATATTCAGTAACTAGATCTGAAACCTTATTGCTCCCCTTATAAAAGACTGATGTCATGACATTTATTACCTTGATCTATGGGCTACGCGGTCCCGCGGGTCCAATATGTGTAACGGAGCTAATAGCTTCGAGGGTCCTGTTTCTGTGACTGTAGACCTATTGTATGGAATGAGGGATGTTTACTATTTATAATCATAGCCACTCTTAAGACAGTCTGCTATACAGACAGAAAAGCTGAGGATTCCTACCTCTATTGCTGTTTATCACGTGGAGGTGTTTTTTAGTTGGAAATTCCGAGGTTGTAGGAGATGTCCTCCATACTCGCACGGGGGTTCTCACTTCTGAAAGACATGGTGGGTAGCGCTTGTCAAAATCTATTGCTTGTTTTTTCACTACAAGTTATTTTATAGATAGAGCCCGGCGTACCTGTGCTGTTTTGTCGTTGCACAGAAAGTAGTACTCTTCACGGGCCTCGTGTTGCTCGCTGTGTTAATCCAGCCGATCAGGACCTTCACTCTGTGTCCTTTAACGGTTAACTCGGCAGCGTTTCAATTCGCGCTTTAGTTCTGCAAAAGGGTATTGCAGTTTAGATTACGGAGCTGGTACAAAGAATAGTCAGGCTATTTTCGCCCCCCTTCCCCGCTCACCTTCCTCTCAGCCTGAATTCACGGCGTTCTGAACCTTCCTCCAATAACGTGGCAGCATGTTGGCTCTTCCACTAGGTTAAGTCACCGCTAGGCATTGTGGTATATGTAGTTTGACAATCGTCATTTGGAGATTCCAAGTGCTTTAGAGCCTTGCAACCTCAGACAGTGAATTTAGGCCTGTTTGGGCACTATTAAATTTTAGGATCAAATAAGCCTCCTTTTTGAGCAACACTTGTTCTATATTTATTCCAGGTTTCATTTGGTTCAGGCTGTATAAGACAGTCCACTGAAAGTCGTTATCCACATGGTTGCTATCAATGAAGTGTTGTACAAGGGGTGCAGTCTGGACTTTATTTTTAAGACGTGATCGGTGTTGCGTCATGCGTGCATTTACTTGTTGGGTTGTTTTCCCTATGTACACTTTTGGACAGGGACAAACGATGGCGTACACTACATTTTTTGTTCTGCAGTTTGAAAAGGCAGTATGTGGCCAGCTCAAATTTGCATGGTGAAAGGTATTACCTTCAATGGTGGAATCACATGCCACACAATTTCCACATCTATGATGGCCTTCGATTGGTTTTAAACCCCATTGTGATAATAAATCACTTTTGGGTTTGTTTAACCTTATATCTGCACGGACAATCTGTTGACCAATGCTTTGGTTTTTCCTATACGTGAAGATTGGGCGTGGAAAAGGTACTTCTAGTTCTTCCAAAAGATGCCAATGCTTGAGCACCATTTGTCGTATCTTATGTGTCTCTGCGCAGAAGGTAGTGACGCACACCAGATTCTCTAAGTCTCGTTTGACTTTAGTCTCAAAAAGACACTCTCTCGGGGTATAGCGTGCTCTTTTGTAAGAATGTTTTAACAACTTACTGGGATATCCCCTTTGGCACATTTCTTCACAGAAGGTCTGTCCATGTCCAAGAATGTCATTTTTTGGTTGCTCGAATCACATGAAAACTTGATGTCTTTATGTCTAGCGTTGAGCCAATTATGGAAATCTGTCAATTCAGTGTGGCTCCCCTGCCACAGGAGCCACACGTCGTCGATATATCTGTACCATTGGCTTATATGGTGTTTGAACGGATTGTTCTCTTCCACGTACTTTTTCTCATACTCTGCCATGAATAATACGGCCATCATTCTTGGACGTGGAAATAACAAATACTGATGACAGATTAAGTTCCTCCTTGCATAAGAAAGCAACAGACAAAAACGCTATTCTCCACTATAGGAGCTCACATCCCAGGAATCTCAGGGCAAATGTTCCGTATGGGCAACTTCTTCGCATCAGAAGAAATTGCTCAGACATTAAACATTATGACCAACATGGACAGACCTTCTGTGAAGAAATGTGCCAAAGGGGATATCCCAGTAAGTTGTTAAAACATTCTTACAATAGAGCACGCTATACCCCGAGAGAGTGTCTTTTTGAGACTAAAGTCAAACGAGACTTAGAGAATCTGGTGTGCGTCACTACCTTCTGCGCAGAGACACATAAGATACGACAAATGGTGCTCAAGCATTGGCATCTTTTGGAAGAACTAGAAGTACCTTTTCCACGCCCAATCTTCGCGTATAGGAAAAACCAAAGCATTGGTCAACAGATTGTCCGTGCAGATATAAGGTTAAACAAACCCAAAAGTGATTTATTATCACAATGGGGTTTAAAACCAATCGAAGGCCATCATAGATGTGGAAATTGTGCGGCATGTGATTCCACCATTGAAGGTAATACCTTTCACCATGCAAATTTGAGCTGGCCACATACTGCCTTTTCAAACTGCAGAACAAAAAATGTAGTGTACGCCATCGTTTGTCCCTGTCCAAAAGTGTACATAGGGAAAACAACCCAACAAGTAAATGCACGCATGACGCAACACCGATCACGTCTTAAAAATAAAGTCCAGACTGCACCCCTTGTACAACACTTCATTGATAGCAACCATGTGGATAACGACTTTCAGTGGACTGTCTTATACAGCCTGAACCAAATGAAACCTGGAATAAATATAGAACAAGTGTTGCTCAAAAAGGAGGCTTATTTGACCCTCAAATTTAATAGTGCCCAAACAGGCCTAAATTCACTGTCTGAGGTTGCAAGGCTCTAAAGCACTTGGAATCTCCAAATGACGATTGTCAAACTACATATACCACAATGCCTAGCGGTGACTTAACCTAGTGGAAGAGCCAACATGTTGCCACGTTATTGGAGGAAGGTTCAGAACGCTGTGAATTCAGGCTGAGAGGAAGGTGAGCGGGGAAGGGGGGCGAAAATAGCCTGACTATTCTTTGTACCAGCTCCGTAATCTAAACTGCAATACCCTTTTGCAGAACTAAAGCGCGAATTGAAACGCTGCCGAGTTAACCGTTAAAGGACACCGAGTGAAGGTCCTGATCGGCTGGATTAACACAGAGAGCAACACGAGGCCCGTGAAGAGTACTACTTTCTGTGCAACGACAAAACAGCACAGGTACGCCGGGCTCTATCTATAAAATAACTTGTAGTGAAAAAACAAGCAATAGATTTTGACAAGCGCTACCCACCATGTCTTTCAGAAGTGAGAACCCCCGTGCGAGTATGGAGGACATCTCCTACAACCTCGGAATTTCCAACTAAAAAACACCTCCACGTGATAAACAGCAATAGAGGTAGGAATCCTCAGCTTTTCTGTCTGTATAGCAGACTGTCTTAAGAGTGGCTATGATTATAAATAGTAAACATCCCTCATTCCATACAATAGGTCTACAGTCACAGAAACAGGACCCTCGAAGCTATTAGCTCCGTTACACATATTGGACCCGCGGGACCGCGTAGCCCATAGATCAAGGTAATAAATGTCATGACATCAGTCTTTTATAAGGGGAGCAATAAGGTTTCAGATCTAGTTACTGAATATTCTTCTTTCACATTTTTCTATTTAGATTACCCCCAATGAAAAAGCCCTGATGAGAATCTGTTACTCATCTTCAGATTCGAAACGCGTCGGCACTTAAAAGAAAAAATTAGAAATTTATTGTTGACTGCATTATCAATTGTTTTTTTAATTCATTTTCCCTTGCACTGAATGGGTTGCTTTCTTTTGTTTCTATTCTTGGTAATCAAAAGTGAGAAATATTTCATAAAGGCAACGAAATATTTCACAACGAGTAAATATTTGTGAATACGTAGCTTTTGTAAAAGAAGATTGTGGAATATTTGTATATATGTTTGTTGTTTAAATGTTGTAAATATGTATAATTGTGGTTCAGAAGTATCTTTCTCTTCCATGAAAACTTGAATTTGATAAAAAAATTTCAACAGGTTTAAATAAAATACCTGCACAAATTGAAGAGTTTCTTAGCTTGTGCGTTTTTGATTAATTTTTCGTAACAATTATCACCGTGGGGGTTAGCAAATTTCTTGATGCTCATATTTAACCGGTCCAGCTTCCCCTGCATCCCAGGACCATACTCCTTTTCTCTACAAATCATCAGAACCGTGAGCATGACATTATAAACAGTAGGAATCAGGGAAAGACACCAATAATCCCACCATACCTATTGTAAGGTCAGGGGACATGTATTATTATACGCTTGCTCAAAGTCCAAACCCTCCCCAGTTACAAGAAGGACCACGCCGTCGAGTGGTCAGGCTGCAGAGTGGAGCACAGGTCTCTCCCTCGTTGCGAAGCCTGTAAACCTGTCTTCTGATTGGGTTTGCTGGTGAAAAAGTCTTAAATTATGTTTCACTACTGTCAGGCTAATCTCTACCATAGGATAACATTGAAGATGTATTATTATAGCAATGATGATTTAGAATGTTTCATTTTATTTTGCATTTTCATATGTCTTTTGCTGCAATACAAGCTTAAACAAAGACACGTGTTACAACATTCAATTAAGACGGCATTGTCAAAACAACCCAATGTATTTTGAACTGTTGAAGTTCTTCGTCAGGGGTACTGAAAGTAAATCAGAAAGAATTGCATGAGTAAATAATACAATACATTTAATGCATGTGCTACATCACAGCAACTAAAACGACAACCACTTATCATCCCTGAACCCCCAACTAAATCCCCTTTATTTTCGCTACAAGAACAAAAAGTACATTGAAAAGTGTTTCCTCCCAAACCCTTTCTTAACGCTCATTCTCCTCGTGAAAACTAATATTGACTCTCTTAAATTGAAAGAAATTAAAATGTGCTCCCACCCATTCACTACGCCCATCTAAGTAAAAATATTCTGAAATTATAAAGGAGGAAGATCACCAATTATAAATACTATGATTAGAACCCATGGAGATGTCTTACATTTCTCCAAAACAAACCAATATATTAAGCGAATGTGCCACTTCAAAACAATTGTCATGAATAGACCTTGAGCCTCCATTTTGTCAGGTTAGTGGTGTACATATCAGATCAGAAAGAAGAAATCAAATGAGTTAGAAAAAACATTAGTTTAAGAGAAAGTTTCAGTTTAAAACAGGAAAAGGAATAAGAAATAATCAATAGTATTCTTTTTACTATCTATGCACATATGATTATAATTTCAGAATTTTCTCCCCCCTCCTTCCACCCGTTACAAAGCAAAAAATAAAAGGTCCTGAAGAAGATGGTTTTAAAAGTTTTATACCACTGAAACGTACGTCGACCGGAGAGAGAGTGTTACACCCCAGCCCTAAGCACAGCCATCGAGGGATTTATTCATCTGTGCATGCAGTGTTGCTCTGGGGTGTAGAGTGTGAATGTATTGTTTGCAAGAGACATGATTGTAGAGTTGAGAGAGGTTTCAATGTGTGTAGGGATGTGTTAAACCAAATTGTCATTTCACTATATGCGACTTTATAAGTGTTGAAATATTGTGTATTTATGTACAGCATCATTGGACAAATGATGATAGTCTTTGAGTTGTAATTGAAAAAATACACACATATATATATATATATATATATATATATATATATATATATACCTAAAAAGATGTCTTTTCTAAGGTGTGAAATACCCCCAAAAAAGATTGAAAAAAAATATTTAACAAAATGAAATAAAATATGCCAAAATATGTAACCTGGCTGGGTGGAGAAGGATGTTTCTTATGCCCTATGTTTGAGCTTTTATAAGCCGTTATTTAAAGAAATTTAGGTCTATAGGGAACACTTCTTCGTTAGTTTATGTTTGGTGTTCTTTTTTTGCCCCCTGCTCCCAGACCTGTCTAGTTAATTTCCTGGGGGGGTGCCTTGCTTATCCAATTCACAGAACTAACTTAAGACAAAATCCAAAACTTACTACCATTTTGTATTCACAGCCGGCAATTACTCATTTTGGTATTCACAGAAGGCAATTACTAATTTTTGTATTCACAGAAGGCACTTACTCATTGATGAGTAAATGCCTTCTCTAAATACCAAAATTGAGTAAGTGCCTTCTGTGAATACCAAAATGGTAGTAAGTTTAGGATTTTGTCTTAAGTTAGTTCTGTGAATCGGGCCCTCCGACTCCAGCCTGCCCAGTGGGCCGTGCATTTAGCAGTACCCCGGACTGCTTTGTGATGCAGGCACCACGCATTACCACCCTGAATGCCTCCCACAGAGTAGAGGGTGATTCGATCGACCCAGCATTCAGCGCAAAGTAGTCTATAATTGTGATACAGATGTCCTCTCTCAAGGCCACATTGTGCAGTTCGTTCGGGAGTCACCATGAAAAGAGACTGGAAATAGTCTGTGGGATCTGAATCGTCAGCTTCACTGGTGCATGGTCAGAGAGTGTGTGTGGGAGATATGTGACCAGTGTAGTCCCATCAATTGCATCCCTAGACACTAGCCAGTAATCTAAGCAACCATGTATACGAGGAGAAACATGTGACCTCCCGAGCAGTCGGGTGAGCATGTCTGTAAGTAATTTGTCGGACATCAACATGTTCAAGGCCACGCTGTCATTGGAATATACCGATTTATTTGTCTCACCCCACCAGCAGGCTTGTTATCAAGAATTTAGTGATATTAGTCAGGTACGTCTCTAGCAAAAAGCATACATCGGCCTTGTGGTGTGCGAGTTATGCATGTACCAAACAAGACTTATGATGGTTAAGGCAGCGTATATTCCAAGCCAGACAGTTAACGCTGGCCATCAAAGTAGGGTACAAGTGTTGTTGTCCGTGCTAGTCTGTCCATGTACAAAACAAGACAACCTGTGACAATGACATGTGCAAGTCAATCAAGTATAGAGATGAGAGAGTCATTGCAAGGGTAAATCTCAAAGTCAGCGAGTCACCTAGCAAGGCTAACCAAAAGTAATTCAAACACCCCTCCCCTGCCATCTTCAACAATCCACATTGTTAAGAACAAAATTATAGACTTTCCCCTACCACCCACCTCAACCCCCCAAAATAGGTTGAGTTGACATACCCACCTACCTCCCACACTCCGGGGCCCAAAACTGCATAACTAGATATAGGAATCATACCATGGGGCCATGGCCACTCCTGGCGGACAACCCCGACCCAATGACCAGGGTGGCCAAGCAAGGTTTTTTAGAGAGTGTAAGTAGATCTAAAGCGTGACAGCTGTCAGGTGACACAGCGCAGACCCAGCCAGCGGAAAAAGCCAACGCAATGTTATCTTTAAAGGTCAATTTTCATTAAGGGAAGTTGCGTAATATATGACAGCCGCAGGTGCAACTAGTCATTGTAGCTGGTTTGGCTTTACTCAGATGATCAGGGAGATTTGGATGAGGCAAGCTTGGCTTTGTTGACTTGTTTGTCAATTTTAAGCGCTGCTGCAGGGTCTAAGAAGAAGTGCGTTTTTCCATTGTGCTAGACCCGCAGTTTGGTCAAGTATAAAAGAGCATACGTCACTCCGTGTTGCTGACATGCTGCTTGGTAATTAGGAACTCCCTTCTCACAGCCTGCACTGCCAAGGTGAAATCCGGATAGAAGGAGAGGACACTGCCCTGGCGAAGACCCACTTTGTGCTCTCTTGCATGTCGGAGTATTGCATCTCAATCTCAATGGTTAAATAGGCAAGCTATTATGGGGTGGGCCAGGGATCAAGGTGGCGGTCTTGGCCTGAGCGATCAGTGTGCTCTCTTTACATTGAAAACAGCAGACAGGTCATCATTGAACAGTTCGTGTAATAGTGTCTCTACATAGTTCTCCATCCTAGAGATGGCAGAAGACTCTGAGACTCCAGTGATGCAGGTCTTGTTTCTGCAAGAGCTAGATTCTAAGTCTTCAGTTTTTAGCTTTTATGTTGTCAGATTTTTCCGGATTCGGTCGCTCGGCTGGCAGAGCCCAGTGAAGGTGAACCCATCGTACAGCCAGTCGATGCAACCCCCCCTCTTAAAGCACATATAATTAATGCTAATACTTCCAGCCAGCTTAAAAAAGGTTTCAATAAAATCATCCTTGCCACATATTTATTGATAATCTACCTTCTAAACAAAAGTAGATTTTTTTATTAAATATAAAAACAGTGCCTGGATAATCTTTGTAATTTTCTAATACCCCGATTTATGGACAACATTATTATTAATCATAAGTAGGCTTCTCAATAGCAAAAGGAACTGTAGCCTATATAGAGAAAATAGGACTTTGGAGCAAGTCACCGAACAGACTTATTGTTGATAATATTCAGAATGTCCCACTTTAATACATTCATCACTCAGGTTTGAGGGTTGCAAAACACACTTGGGTTGCCTTAGTTAAGGTTGAAAAGTAGTTACTTGTATAAGTTAAAATGTTTTTTACACATGCTGCTGCCATGTTTAAGGTTACAACGAGTCAGGCTGCCATCGTAGCCCTGATTCCATCCTTTTGCAGTTACACTTAAGGGCAGTGTAAATGCACATTATGGCCCATGTGCAACATGAATGTTTATGGCATTGGTACATTTTCTATGCGCTGTTTCCGTGGCCTTTCATTAAAGTAAAGTATGCCAATTGGTTTAAGCCAATTTTCCACCATTGTTTAGAGATAAAAGCGCATTTACTTGGAGTCTTGAGAGCAGCCTCTTAGTGCTCAGAGTCAAAAAATACATATGAAACTAGTTTGGCAATAAAAACTGAATTTGGGGAGAAGATTAAAAAAATCACTTTCCACAATTCCATTACCTGGAAGGCTTCGAAAGGATTAAAACTCAAGTTACATATGCCATATACACCATACCTTCTGAAAGACTAACAGCCAGGTGCATACACCTAACAAATGTAATGAAACTCTCAACTATTATATCAGTTATCTAATTGGTCTTCTCAGCACATTTGTAATGGGAGTTTTGTTTCACATTAAACCAACTGAACTTCTACAGGAACTCTGTCCATTGATTCTAAACTGGCATGGCAAAAAAGTGTCATTTTACTCAAATAAAGCTACAAAATAATGCAAGAAAATGCAGATGAAGTACACATCACCCACGATACACACAATTTATACTCTTTGCGGCCACTAAATGATAATGATGTGGTGCTGTTAATAAGAAAAAGAGAAACAAAGCAGTGCAACTAATAACATAATGTTTGTGGCTTTTAACTGATTGTAAACACTATGTGCCAATCATTACCACATGATCCTGGTCTACTCTGTGCAAAACGTTACCTCTGAGCACAAAATAAGCCCATGTTCCCTATTACAAAAAATACCCTCTCAACAATGCTCATGCCAACTTTGAGAAATGGCAGCTATGCCCAAGAGATTTCAGCAATGACATATAGAGGAGTGCTTTAGCAGCAGCCAAGTAACTCCAATGAAATCAAAGGAGCTACTTCCTTAAAACCACATCGTGGAGAGACAACTTAGGGTCTCCCCTGTCTAAGAGTATTTGGCTGTCCCAAAGGAGAGAACATTAGATTTGCATCTTGGGAGTATCTTGGGATCAGTTTTACCCAGTGATGTTTAATGTTTCTCTATTCCGGTCAAATTAGTACTGAATTTGTTTATGGTAGAGTGTGATCTGTCATGTTAGAGATCACAGGATGGCAACAAATAAGTAGCATTTCTCAGTTGTAATTATCTTGATTACCTTAGGGTCATAGTTCAAATCTGGAGAACCCACCCGCTTCATTCTTTCAAAAGGAAAGGAGCTCGGAATGCTGCATAAGGTTGGGGGATGCCATTATTCCATTCACACAATGACCAATCAACACAATCAGTTGCTGCTTTAGCCTTGTATCATAAACACAGTGGAAAACGATCCTAGAGACTAACTAGCACTCCTGGGATTGTAGGTGTTTTGGCAATGTCCTGCCAAAAGTGATGCTTTCCAATTACCTTTTCTGATTTTTGGGCAAACCCCTAGAACATGTTTTAGACAATCAATCCTTATTTTTGGTACGTATTCATATAGCTGTGGGCAACATTCGCCTTCGTTATATAATAAGTCTTTTCAAGGCAGATCAAAAAATGAAGGTGTGACATCTTCAAAACAACCTTTCTTTAGATATGGAAGAGAACGATGGAATCAAGACTGGGGTGTATGGATGAAAAACAAATTAAATCAGATTATGAAGGATCCATATCTGCTGTTATATGATTTGAAATCATGACTCTCTGCACTCACTGTTTTCTTTTAGAGTTTTATCCTTGCTTATCCTGGTTCTGATGTCCTGGCAGGGTAGGAGGGGCAGGGGTAGGCAGTTTGATCTTGGCACTAGGTTAGGGTGCCAGTTATTTGGAGGTGGGGAAGCATCTCAGGTGTGAGTGTGATGGCAAACCACTCACCGCAGCTTAGGGGTGGGGGTTGAGGTTGAGGTAGCTAGCAATTGGGGGCAGGGGAAGGTGGAAGGCAGGGTGAAAAGTTTGATAAAAAGGATCAAATATTCTAAATATTCAGTTGATTAATTTATACATCAAGGATGACAAAATAGAATGGTAATCTTAGACAACAAACCCTATGCACACACTTGACAAGTAAAAAAACGGATTCAATGTCCAGATATGAGAATTCGATAGAGCAGAGAAACCAAAGTAATGTTTGAATTGATATATAAAAAATGAGTAAGTATCAATGAAGAAGTCTTGGTCTCCTTGTTTTATTCCAACACAGCATGTGAACAACCAGCCGACACGTGTTTCATCGCATCTTGCGAATCTTCAGGGCTCTATTGGTTGTGCATCGGACTTTATGGTCGCTCTTCCGGTGATACTTCCGACCCGGAAGGGCCCAAGACCATCCAAGCTCTATTGAAAAGGTGAGGTATGATAGCTTGCAAGCGTAGTGCGCTTGTTATGGGGTGCCCGGGGGAAGATGTAGTGCTCGGTCACTTTGTATCTGAAATTCCGAACTTGCTCAATTCTAAGGGATAATTCCGTAGCCTGTACCGGATTCGGTGTCTTAAAGCGTCTTGTTGCTCCCTTCTCCTCCCGGGTCTCCTCGTTCGAAGTGCGCCCTTCCGGGTCGGAAGTATCACTGGAAGAGCGACCATAAAGTCCGATGCACAACCAATAGAGCCCTGAAGATTCGCAAGATGCGATGAAACACGTGTCGGCTGGTTGTTCACATGCTGTGTTGGAATAAAACAAGGAGACCAAGACTTCTTCATTGATACTTACTCATTTTTTATATATCAATTCAAACATTACTTTGGTTTCTCTGCTCTATCGAATTCTCATATCTGGACATTGAATCCGTTTTTTTACTTGTCAAGTGTGTGCATAGGGTTTGTTGTCTTTTGTTATTGTGGAGCAGTGAGCTTGCTCGCTTCTCCTTTGGGTGGTTATATGGTTTTCCACTCACCCAGTTGCACCACACTCTACTTTGTTTTCCTATAGTGCTTCCATACTGGCAGAGCGCCCGCTCTCTGACAACCTAAAAGCCATTTCCCTTTCAAATAGAATGGTAATCTTGTTTGCAGGGAAGACGAACCATCGAGTTCATCTCTTCATTAATCTATGGCAAGATAAAGTTGGGGCTAAAGTGGGGCTCAAGTCTTTATCTGTGTGAAAGCTAGTGATATTGTTGGTGTAAGCCTGATTGGTAAGACTGGGAGGGGGATCAGTAAAACATTTTTTTTCCCTAAAGGCTATTCAAGAATATTATATCAATATGAATAACTCCCTGAAGGTAGTCTCCTTCATTGTAAATGGCCTTCATGATTGCAAGAAACTACAAGCGATCGAAAGTTGTATTTTAGCTGAAAACTGAGCAGCGATTTTGGTTTGGGAGACCCATAGCCCAGTTAGAAAGCTGTCAGAACTTTCAATGTTTAAAAATTGGGCAGCATATAGAGGGTTTTCATCCATCTCAAGTGGCCCACAGGTTGCACTGCTATCTTTGTGGGAAAATGGCTGGATGCTGAAGTTGTAAACTGTGCCAGGGATAAAGGCAGTCACTGGTGCAGGGTGAGCTGCTTGGTGGTCAAGGCTTCTAAAGTTTGTACGCTTTTATGCCCTAGTCGAAGATACTATTACACCATGCAAGGAGTTGTTCCAGTCGTTATTACAAAACCTTGGTGAATTGATAATCAGGGGTGATTTTATTGTGCTGCAGAACCCAGAACTGACTTCTCATTGAATTAAAAAAAAAACAGACAAAACCAAAATCTCTGATGGTCATAAGTAACTTTCAGGAGATACTTGGATTAGTAGATCCTTGGAGTGTGGCCTGTCCAACTAAAAAGGTATACATTATTTTTTTCAGGGAGATTCTGTAGTTCTTCACACACAGATTTCTTTTTATTCTCCAAAGCTTTGAATTTTAAAACACAAAGTACCATACCTAATGGGATTTTAAATCACGCAATGATTATTCTTGAGCTAGTGATGGGTAAATCCCCAGTGCGTCCTAGACAATGTGTTTTTAATAAACAATATCTGCAGGAGGAAGGGTGGGTGCAAATTTGAAAAGAGGCGATAAGGGAATTTTTGATGATTAAGGTATGGGAAGCCCTGAAGGCATAAGTGAGAGAGTGAAAAGCAAGGATGCAGAAAGCAGCTAATAAGCTTAAAATAAAATCACATTTTAGAACAAAACGTACAGCAGAGCTATGATAGAGTTTTGAAGAATTCATCCAGGGCTAATAGAAATTGTTCAACACTGCCAGACAGACAATAAGCGAAGCATATTATGTAAAGTGCGCCACTTTAAGTGAGGCCCATTTAAAAAAAGGATATGGTGAAAGCAACTTTACAGGAAAATTCTAAGCTTGGCAATCATGTGAAGAAGTGGTCAATAACAGGATAAATGCCTTGAAATGCCCAATCTCTGGAATCAGGAGTAAGAAATCAGAGAAGGTGGGAGATATCATGTTAGTACATTATACACAGATATATACACAAACTCAGTCAGTCGACATGGAGTCTCTGGGCATGTTTTTAGAGGACTGCATCATTCCAACTTTAACCAGAGACCCCTTGGACAATTTTGCAGGTAATGATATACAAGCTTTGCTGCTTCTGCTAGATGCAGGAAAAGCTTTTGACCTTGTGGTCTGGGAAAACCTATTTAGTATTCTGACCAGATTTGTGATCTCATCCCAGATCACAGGCTTATATACAAGATGTACTTTAATGCAGAAGCCAGTATTATTATTAACCCAATATTAGTCGGGCAAATAAAGGTGTTGTATGGAACCCGATAAGGGTGCCCACTTACCCCTATTTTATTTGCCTTCTTCACTGAGCCATTAGCTAGAGCAATCCGAAGAAATAACAGTATCTGCCCCCTCTCCCACAGATGTATAAGGAAAAATTATACACCAATGATATTATGTTAATTTGGGATATTAGGAAGGAGACCCAAGAAAAGGATTTCAAGATTTTTGTCCCATATGAGAAGCTGAAAGGGTATAAAATTAAAAAGAAGAAGACTGAAATAATATTGTGTGGATGTAATCCTGATGTTCTACATTCAGACATAGTCTTGTGTTAATCCACATCCGAAGCGATACCTCAGTATCAGGTTCACATCAAAGATCAAGGATTTGTATGCCCTTACCTTCGCTCCTCTTGAAAGTACAAGATCTATTTTCTCAATGGAATGACCATTCTAGGGAGAATCTCCCTGATTAAGATATTGATCCTTCCATTATTTAACTTTCTGATTTCAGCTATTCCATGTGTTTTAACTGCTGTCTTTTTTAAACCTGTAGAGACCATGTTCTCATCTTTTATTTGGTGAAAAGAAATGGCATGGGTAGCCTTAAGCACTTTATATGAACAGTGAGAGGATGGAGGGTGGGCGCTTCCCAATCTTAAAGATTACTATTTTGCACAATACATGTCCAGGTCAAAGCATCACACAGGCCTTTTTATCAATAATTTTATGCAGCTGATCTTTAAAGAATATCATATTTTGGACATGCTAAAATCTGTTAAGTCACCTAAAAGAGTTTGCTATAAGAGCTTGAAGTGTTTTTTTCTAGAAGTGGGGGATCTCTACAGGAGATATTCCATTTCCCATATTAACGCAACACCACTGGCCGTATTAGACATCGAACCTGGGTGAAACTTGCACCTGAAATTGTCCAAAAGTGGATAAATGCAGAATATAGGAACATCTCAGATTTTATTTTGGGGGATAGATAGCTAAGTACAGTGGAAGTTTGACAACGTATACAATACAACTTTCTTGTTCTTGGTTCTATTAGGACGTTCAATAACATTTTCACTCTAACCTTGAACTAGATCAAATTCTCAACAGCAGAGAGGTGGCTTTTCCACTAATTGAAGATGGGGTGTTGGAAAAGCCAGGGGAGTGGAAAATAATGTTTACTTCTATTAAAGGCTCCAACCTCCTTTTGGAATAAAACTTGGTGGCTGCAATCCATTGGCTCTCTTCCCAGCCCAGTAGCAAAACAAGGAACTTGGGATCATTTTTGATTATAATCTCTTTTTAAGAGATCAGACTAACCAACCTACCTCCTCGTGTTTCCTCGTTCTGAAAACTCTCGGGAAGTTCGCCCTTTCCTACCATTGAACTTGCAGAAAACAGTGGCCACCACCTTTGCTTTATCAAAGTTAGACTTCTGCAATGCCCTCTATGTTGGAGACCATTAGGGTACCTTGAGAAGACTTCAAGACTTCAAAATGCAGCAGTCGGGTTCTGAAAATTATTAATAGGTTGGGACCACTCTCCAAAGCCAGGAAAGAATGTAATTTCCTTCCCATCAAAAAGAGAGTTACTTTTAAGGTTCTCTGCATAGCTCATAAATTACTTTATCACCATGGTCTCAATTTCCTTAAAAACAAAGTACCTCATTTATGAGGCCCCTTGCGCCATTGGAATGTCTCTTTTTGGTGCAGAGCCTACCCCATCTTTATGAGGCAGCACTAAGCCACTTTTTGGGCTTATTGCTGCCTTCTAAATATTGTTCCCTTTAACACAGTTTTCTGTGTCTAAGGGGGGTGCAATGGGTGTTGCTAGGGGCGATCCCAGCAACATCCATGGCATTTTGACACTGCCTCAGATTTACGAGAAATCGTAAATCTGACGAAGAGTCAAAAACTTCTGCCTCCCCAAGGGAAGGTGTAAGAGAGGCACAACGAGGAGAAATATCTTCCTTTCTTCTTGTTTTTCCTTTTTTCTATATGTGCTGCATTCTGCAGCACACACAGAAAAAGGAAAAAGCCTCTTGTGATTGTAAAGGAAGGTTTTCCTTCCTGAAAAAAAATCAAAAATCCCCTCAACGCAGGCACCCTTGTGAACAGCAGCCTATTGTGCGCCCGCAGGGGAAAAAGAAAGGAATGCACAGTATCTCATATATACGGCTAATTCCTGCCCTTTTCTTTTGCCATAAGTCAGTGCAGCAGGAAGGCCTGCGGTGCTGACCTACTGCAAAAACACATAAGCGAGGCCTAGAATCTCTTGCCACACTCTAAATAGATGGCTTCTCTCAGCGACAGCTTCGAAAGTGTCTGTCCCTTCTGTTCATAAAGCCTCTTGCGGTGGTAGAAGCTTTGCCTGTGGCACCACCCGTCTCCGGAATCAAATGCCAGGGCATCTGAGGAATCAATCTAACTTCCTTGCTTTCAGAAAATCACTTAAACCTGGTTGTTTACTCTTCCCCTGTAGGTTCCTTTTAGCAGTTTCCTCCTTCATACAATAGGCAGTGTTAAGACGCCCTTGGGCATATAATGCGCTTTACAAAATTAAGAAAAGGAAAAAAAGTGGACTCAACATGGATCTCAGCACAGAGACAGGCCAGAGCTTCTGGTTTTGTGGACTCTGTAACGGGATAATCAAAGCAAACTTCACAGCATAGATAGCCAACATGTGTTTCGTCTTCATCCCAGATTAGCAGGCTTCCTCAGGGCTATGATATAAAAAAATACACACACATATATGTAGACCGTGACCAAGGTATAGGAATACCGAAACGCGTAGGTTGTTCGCCTGCTGAACAAATGACTGAAGAATAAAATATAATTGGAACTCACCTGCGAGAGTGCGACCTCCTTTTTGTTTACACTGGGCTCAGTGAAAACAGGCGAGAAAATGTATATATATATATATATATATATATATATATATATATATATATATATACACACACACACCCACACACACACATACATATATGTTCTAAATTGTTTGTTTTGATGTTAGTACCTTCACCAAAGTTCACCAAACAAACCACCTCTTGTGAACAATAAACCCATGCAGCAAACTCCTCTGTGCCCCAATCCAATCCACAAAACCTAGATACCAAACTCCATGAATCATCACTCAGTGGAATAAAGCGACAGATTTCTATTTACTTCTATTTTCACAGCATGAGTATGGTTCCATATTTGCTTTACTTATTGTCCTTATATCAGTCATACTGCCTCACAATTTTCTTTCTTTCTTTCTTTCTTACTTTCTTTCTTTCTCCACCTTTCATTCTTATCTTCTTTCATATCTTCTCTCCTATCATTCTTTAATCTCTTTCGTTCATTTTCCTTTTCTCTTTCCTTCATTTTGTTTGTTTCCTTCTCTCTTTCTTTGTTTCTCTTTTCTTCTGTAAATCTTTCCTTCTCTAAATCTTTCCTTCTCTATTTCTGTCACTTTCCTTTCTTTTTTCCTCTTGCCTTCTTTCATTCTTGACTTCTTTCACTCTTTCCTTATTTTATTACTTCTTTTCTTCTCTCTTTCTTTTCTGTTTTGCTCTTACTTTCTATTTTACTTTCTATTTCCTTCTTTCTCATTCGTTCTTTCCTACTCTTTCTTTCCATCTCTTTCCTCCTTTCTTTCCTACCTTCTCCCTTTCTTTCTTGTTTTTGCTATTTTTCCTTCTTCTTTTCTTTCTTTTTTTCTGTCTCTTTCATTTCTTTCTTTCTTTCATTGTTTCTTTCTCAAAAGCAAGCAGCTTGCAGCCAATACCAGACTGGTTGACTTTTTTCAGTTTGTGTTAGCCAAGACCTTTTGATTTTACAAAAATTATATGTATATCATAGTTTTCAGCCAGACTTCTTCCATTATTCTTTGATTTCTGTCATTCACATTTTTCTTCCAAGCACTCCAGCATGCATTATATCATTGGCTGACTTTACTATGAGCTGCCATTTCACAAGGTATATTTTGAGAACAAGGGTACCCCATAAAGCGAACCTGGGGTGGGTATGTACTTTTAAAGAAACAGTGGTTCAAGGGTGGCCTGATAAGGTCCTAAAGAGAATAGAGCGAATAATTAATTAACGCTGGGGAGCTAGAGATGTAGGTTCATGTGGAATCTTTTATTTACTTTCTTTTTTTATACAATTCTTATAATGTTTTTCAGGTTCTCAAATGAGTGACAAGGTGCAGAACGTGACATAAGTGAACATAGTGGAAAAACGAAATGTCACACAACAACCAGGCTAAAAACCACAGAAATATATACAATGAAGTGGGGGTATTTCCTTGGGTAGGTCGACGACGTTTCAATCTGTATGAATTTAGATCCTCATCAGGACTGATGAGCCTCCTGAAACTTAGTGTAATTGAATATGCCAGAGAAAACTTTCTGAAACAGGGTAACTGGTTTATACGGTAACTTGCCAGAGAAAATTTTGAGTATGTTAAAACCGTAGTTTTTCAAGTGGTCCGAGTAGCGCTCAATCAAGTTGAATTTGAAGAGGGTCCTACTGGAACTGAGTATATTTAAAACCGTAGTTATCCTAGGGGTCCGAGTAGCGCTCAATCAATTTGACTTAGAAGAGGGTCCTACTGGAACTGAATATATTTAAAACGGAGTTTTTCTTTTCACAAGGAACACATGCATGCACAAAGTGGTTCCCTTTTGAACCTGAGAGTACTATGGTAATGAGTGATATATTTGAGACCAAACCAACTTTTTTGCCTGTGGCAAATGTTTTTCTTTGGTTTTTATATTGATGAGGTCCCGACATACATAACCAATAAAGGTTTTTAAAAAAACACTAGCAGCCTGCCCCGGCTTTGCCCGGGGCAGAAGGGGGCTGGGGGAAGCATGTTTAGCCTCTGTGCACCCCCCCGACATTGCCCAGACCGCATCCCTCCCGCCTCCCGCCCCGACATTGGCGACATTGGCCATACCGCCTCCCGCCTCCCGCCTTCAGCCTTCAGCCTTGAGCCTCCCGCCCACCCCGACATTGGCCATACCGCCTACCGCCTCCCGCCTCCCGCCTCCCGCCTCCCGCTTTGCGCCTTGAGCCTCCCGCCCACCTCCCGCCTCCCGCCTCTCGCCTGCCTTTTCCTTACCTGACCCGCCACTCCTCGACGCAAGTCCACTCCTCGCCGCAAGTCACCGCTCCTCCCCGCATATCGTCATACCTGAGCCGCCACTCCTCGCCGCAAGTCCACTCCTCGCCGCAAGTCACCGCTCCTCCCCGCATATCGTCATTATGTTACGTGTAGGTCGCGATCAGCGCTACGTCGCGGCCGGCGCTTATTTTAGGGACTACTTTGTTTACAAATTTTAATTTTTTAATTTACGTTTTTTTTAAATTTAATGTCGCCTATGTCCATCTACACACCCTGACATTTTCATAGATGTATCGGGTGTGTAGATTGGCGCTGTGGTTCCCGTGTTTACCTTGCCAAAAGGTGCAAGTTCTCTCTTTATAATAGTAGTATAGATGACAAAACAAAAAATGTCAGAAGGCTGGTGGCCAACGTCAAATCTATTGGCTTTGACAATGTTTGTTTCAAAAGGAAAATCCCCAGACGTTTGGGTATCGGAGTTAATTCCGAGATGCCTGAGACGAATCAAGGTACTTTTAAATAAATGGGATGTTTGTGATAGGCGGATAAACAGGGTAGGACTGCCCTATAGAGCAATCAGGCAGTGCCTGACGGACTGGTCTCACAGATCTGTCTGTGGACACAATTTTTTCGCTGCATCTGGGCCTTTCTTATGGGTCTGATTTTCCTAATGATGTGCCTGCAGCAAGCTCAAACCCACACAGAAAGCACTTACATTGGTGTATTTACAAGTTCAAAACTGCCCCGGTTTGCAAACATAGGCCACGTTTTTTTGGCTTTCTAATTCACTAATGGGGGACACTTTTATTTTGGTGTCAAGGCCTATTTTCTGTTCCAGTCTGACACCCTGAGTAAACGACAGTACAATTGTTCAATGGGACCTTCTGTTTTAAATGGCATGTTCTTTTTATCATTTCTAAGGAAATCATATATATTTTTAGTTGTTTTAAAACCAATGACAGTAACATTTTTTAATTGAATATGAGTATTCCGTATGCGTCTGTTGCAGTGAGTGAATCTTTCACTATCCATGTCAATTGCAGTAAAAAACTAATAGCAGAAAAAGGATGAGCCGTCATCTAGAGCAGACTTAAAGCATATTGGAAAAAGGGAAAATGCATTTCTACAATTCTCTTCAAAGATTTCAAATGTCTAGTTGAGCTTTTGAATCCCCAGTGAACCAAAGCAACTAGAAGGAAAGGGTACTTTCACAACATTCATTTCAATCATCGTGTTTAGAGCCCGTTTTGTTCAATGTGGCGTGTTTTCTATCAAGGACATATGAGATCCATTGTGATAGTGCGAACACTGATTGATTCACATTTCTCTTACCATTTCTTCAAAATAAGTCAACAAAAACGTGATGGATACAGCGTTTATTCTGAGCTTTTACTAAAAACAACAACCAAATTGTGGCAAAATTAGGGGAGGGAACATAAAGTAGCGATAAGCCATTACCTGGCAATGTCAAACCCTTGTCTTCACAAACACCACTGACACATGGGGGCACATTAATCAATTTTTCACTCTCATGAAGCCTTTCAAGTAAAGAGGATGTAGTTAATATAAGTATATCTTAAGGAACATAGGGGAATATTTACAAGGGGATTGTGCCACCCAAAAATCACTTTTACGAACGTTACGGTGGCGCAATGCCCTGCACCAAATTTACAAAGTGGTGTTAAGCCACTTTTTTGGCTTAGTGCCTCTCTGTAAATTTGATACCCTTTCATGCAGGCATCTGTGTGAAAGGGTCGTGCAATGGGTGTTGCTGTGGGTGTTCCACCACGACACCCATTGCACTATGACGCTGCCCCAGATTTGCAAGGATCTGTAAATCTGAGGCAGCACCAAAAACTAACGCCATGCAATAGCAAGCATTAGAATAGCGCAACAAGGAGAAATACTTTCATTTCTCCTTGTTTTTGCTTTTTCTATGTGTGCTGCATTCTGCAACACAAATAGAAAGAGCAAAACACCATTAATGATTGTTTATGAGCAGGAATATGTCCCTTCATTAAATAATGACGATTTGCTACTTCTGTGTGTGCTGCAGAATGCAGCCTACATTGAAGTAACACATTGCCATTGTTAGATATGGGGGTCTCTAATTGGCACAGGTAGGTACGTGTGACAAATAGGCACCCTCTCCTCTAGTCAGGATTAGGGGATTACACTCCTAAAATAACCCCTGCTCAACCCCTTGGTAGCTTGGCACGAGCAGAAGCACTTTACTTCAGAGGCGTTGTAAGTTAAGCAGTTGTGACCACATACAGTAACCCAGTTACAATACTACAAATGGACACCACACAGGTTTCATATAAAAAATAAGTAGACTTTATAAAAAATTACCTCAAGACCATAAACGACAAAAATACACACTATGATTACTTTAAGATGGTAGATTTAAGCTTAGTTCAGTTCAGTTCTTAGAAGCGACACTCTGCATCAATGTACCTTAGGTTCCGTTGCGCTTCCACAACAAGAATGTCACAGCGATGGCAAATGCGGCAAAGTTCAGATACAAAGAAATAAAGATGTGAAGGTCTCCCAGATGCGGCACGCTTCTGGGGGATGCAAGAAGTTCTCGGTTCGATGTGTGGACTGCAGCGGCAACACCCTTACGATGCAACAACAACAGCTCCAGCGGTGACGTTCTTCTCCCATGATGCCTGAAGCTTCCACTCGATGCGACAACTACAGTGGCAACATCCAAGATGCGACAGCAGCAGCTCTGACAGCGGTGCGCTTCTCGGGGATAGGAGCTGCTCTTGGTCGTTGCGGTGCAATGCAACAGTTCCAGAAGCGGCACCCTCCTTCGGAGTTGCGACGGCAGGCATAGCGACATGCTTCGGCCTCGTTGTGAGATTCTTCTCCTGTACGGTGCAGTGCGCCAACTACAGCGGTGACACCCTCCTCCGGAGTTGCGATGGCGGCAGCAGTGACGGCGACACGCTTCTTCTTCATTGCGGCACGCTTCTCTCTGATGCGGTGCAGTGTGACGGTTCCAGCGGCGACACCCTCCTTCGGAGTTGCGACGGTCGGTACAGTGACGGCAACACGCTTCTTCTCGTTGAGTCACGCTTCCAGCTCCTTGAGACACACAGTCGCTCATAAGGCCCTTCCAAAGATCTCTGGGGAGCTGGTGGGTGAAATCTGTGGTCCCTGAGACTTCAGCAGAAGGCAAGCTCTTTTCCAAGCCCTTGGAGATCCTTCACAAGTTGAAAGCAAAGTACACAAAGTTCCTTTGGCAGTAAGGCAACCACTGCAGGCCAATCCCCCACGCAGCACTTCAGCTTGGGAATAGTCTCTCCTCGGTTTCTTCAGGTTCCTCTACTAGGTAAAGATTTCTTCTTTTAGTCCAAAGTTATCTAATTTCATGGGATCAGGGTCCCAATATTTATACCCCAAAATCCTTTGTACTCTCAGGGGAGAGGGGCCTTTGCCCTGTCCAAACCAGTTCCGAAGCACTCTGCTTACCAGACTTCTCCTTTCCTTTCACAGTGCAGGGCATGCACATCAGACGCCCCACAGGAGGTGGAGCCAGCATTGTGGAAGGCAAATACATTCCTGGAGCACTTTGTTTACAAGACTCCTTCTCTTCTTTCAGTGTGCAGGGCAGAGACATCAGCTGCTCCCCAGGGGGTGGAGCCAGCATTGTGGAAGGCAGGCACAGCCCTATTCAAGGTTCAGGTGCAACTCCTCCCTCCCATCTAGATGCAGATCTCTCTATTCACTACTGGGTGACTCAGCCTGTCTCCTGGAATTCCCCAGCCCTGTCACTCACAAAACAAGATATAGAAATACACAACCTAGCAGAGGCAGGTTTGAATGGTTAGACACGCAAATACCTAGTTTCTAAAAGTGGTATTTTCAAACACAGAATGTTAAAATAAACTTTACTAACAGAGGTATTTTATTATTCTGACTTCAGGCATACTAAACTCGAATTTCTACCATGTTCTCTGAGACAGTTAGGATTATAAAATGTAATACCTCTAACAGCCCATTCTGGCATATGGAGAACAGGTAGCCTTGCAATAGTGAAAAACAAAAATGGCTGTATTTTCACTATTAGGACATGCCACACACATCAGGGCTTGTCCTACCTTATACTTTCAATGAACCCTGCCCTTGGGCCAACCGTAGGGGTGACTGATATGAAGAAAAGGGAAGGTTTATGGACTGGGAAGTAGGTGCACTTGCCCAGTCAGCATGGCCGTACCAGACTGCACGCAGGCTCTGCAATAGCAGACCTTAGACACATTTTACAAGGCTGCTTCTGTGGGTGGCTCAGTGCACTAGACTAGGGTCTGACAAGTAAACCAAATAGCCAAACATGGAATCACTGATTAATACATCAATTTACAATAGGGAGCACTTGCACTGTGGCACTGAATCGCAGTGGCACAGTGCCCAAAGCATCTAATATCAGTGCAAATACATGAGGCAACAGTAAAAATGGAAGGGAAACCCACACCAATGGTGCCAGGTCTAACAGCCATTATTGATTGTTTATGTTCAGGAAGGGACACCTTCCCCCCACATAAACAATCATTCCCTGCAAACCAAGCACACCTGCACAATGGAACAAGGGGGCCTGTGTTGGTGCTAGGCAGCTATTTTTAGTGCAAGCCTTAGGGAAAACACAGAGGTGCACCGTATTCTTGTAAATACGGCGCAACCCTGTGTTTTGGAAATGGCGGAGCGCATTCCTGCTAAATTTGCAGCAGGGCCGTGCTCCACCATTTCCTTGTAAATATGCCCCATAGTTACAACAAGGTCAGTGACCACAGAGTTGAATTTGAGCAATTCGTAGAGCACTGTACATATCTACTCTGATAATTGTAGACACCCAAAACAATTTGGTTAAAATATTGACACTTCATTTATAAGAAGCTCTTCCCAAATATATTCTTAATTTCTTTCTATGTAAGCTTTCAATAACATGCCTTGATCAAAGAATCCAGACAATGGGACTGTTGTTTTAGCTTTATTTGTTTGTTTCTTTATAAGGAATTATGGGAACGCACCTTTATGTGGCTTATTTTACTGAGCTGTAGGTTAACGTTCACAACGTCTTTACTCTCATACCAAAGGGATCTTAAGTGGCATTGCATGCTCATTGCCTACTTTCTGATGACATTTCAGGAAATGACATTCAATTAACTTTAACCCAATTAGTTCACATGATGTAACAATGAAAGGTCAGATGTACTAAGTCATTTAGCAGTTGAAAACACTGACATTTCCTAAATAACAGGGTTTGTGACAGCTAAATGTTTATTTTTACTAAATATTACATCCTTTTTAGGTTGAGCATTCGAGACCTATTGTGATTTCTTATGTTGGCTCAAAGCCATCCCCCTGCCTTTGATTTGTTTGTTTCAGTGTCCTTCAAACATCCTTGCCTTCCAGTGGTCAGTCCTTCCTCTTTGTCCCTCCTTTTTCTCTTCATTCTTTCCATGCAGCAGGGACTAAGTACTGTCTCATCACACTACAGATTGTTGTCTGTTCACTGAGTAACTACTTTTTTTCTTGGTTTCCTGCTTGGTTTCTGTTTGTCTGTGTGTAGTTTTAGCACCATAGCTGATTATATTTAAATATAGTTTTCTTCCTTCCCACCTCCTCCTAATTCCACAGTTGTATTGGGGGTACGTCTTTCACCATGCCACCCTCTTGGTTGGTTATATTTGTTATGCTTTAGCAATTTTCGCTGTCGATCATCATTTGTGTTTTTTTTATTAGGATGTTAGTTGGTTTTGGGCTCTGTTTTAAGGAGGATTGTGCTTGTTGTTTATTGACACTGATCCAGATGGCCTTCTCTGTGCCCTTCCCTGCCTGCTCCCTGCACTTCCCTTTTGCATGGACATTTTTTGAATAGCAGGAATTTACCTGATCCTGGCATTTACATGTCTTTCATTAATGCTTATCAGACATCGATAGTGTCTGCTCAATTGTCAGATCCGCGCTCTTTTCAAATGCACAGGAGCAGAATGCCACAAGTTACCAATGCCTCACCAAGATTCCTCAGCCAAACGCATTAAACAGCATGTAAGCCAATGAAACCCGGGGGGAAAGGGCATGGGACAGAGAAGAGACAGCCACACACTTCTGAATCTTCCTTTCAGCTTTGTACACCTTTCTGTGATCTTCGCTTCTTCAGACTTGATAGGCAAGTAATGACTGTAAAGAAAATTCACACATTTAAATCTGAATCTCAAAAGCAATTTAATATGTAGTGTCACCTTCAATCGCCTACCCTATTTTGGTGTGACCTATGCGTCTCTTCTATAGATGGTGTTGTATATGTTCATTGATGCTTGAACTAAAGCAACAGTATATTAGTTTTCTTTCCTCGGATTCATCTGCTTAATCCTATTTTGCTTCTCTCTCTCTCTCTCTCTCTCTCTCTCTCTAGTGCCTACTGGATCCTCACCTTGGTGTTGCACAGCTGAAGGGTTATTGGGATTCTATATGGTAAGTATGTATTAACTTTTATCCTTTACTTCACCTTATTCTTATCTCTAGGTATTTACATCTACTTTAATACCTCTGAAAGTTAATAAGCCTTCCTCTTATTGTTACTTGATGAACCTTGGAGTTCCTTCACTCCTGGCTGCACTAAATACTTGTGACTTGCTATTTTTTAACCTTTCTGTTTTTTCACAATTTTTTCCTGCTTCTAAATATATATATATACATCGAATACTTCACCGACTTGTGCTGACTCTTCTTTTGGTCGGAACACTCTGTAGGGTCTGCCTTGAGAGCACGCTTTAAACAGACTCGTTATTTACTCTAATGAGCATGCTTCGAGATACTGCGCTTTTCCTCACAACATGGCTCATGCTCAAATAAACACGGAACAGTATTACTTGGAAAACGAGTTTCTCTGCATATCTCCTCCGTTGAATGAAGCTAAACGCGACGAAGTAATTCCCTCAAACTAACTTCGCGGCGCTTCCTCCAAGGTGTCCTTCTCTCCTAGAACCTTCGGTGAAGTGTGCCACAGAACGGGCACTACACCTGGATACCGGTAATTGCGGTCAATACTAGAGTGCTAACCTTTCGCTCAAACTCGGGATTCCGGGCGGCCTTCTTGTAATGGAACGTGCTGGATTTCGATGTTGCCTGTGCACAGTGTTCCTCCTTGTTCCAAGCTTGCTCAAAGTAGAGTTCACCAAGAGTCTTTTAACCTTACGTGGTCTGACAGTCCTGACATCAATGCACTTCCCCTTCCCATCCCTGTGTTTTTTTTACAGACGGAAATCACCCGATCCTGTAACTATATATTTATATTTTTATTATATTTAAATGTAATTGATATCGTCCCTCTGTGTTTTGTAGAGGCAACGTAGAGACTAGAACCCTGATCACCAGGCACATAGTCTGCAGCTCTGCTTGTTAGGCCATTTAGCTAACTTGTTCTGCTTTCCCTGCCACTCAGCAGTCTCCAGTAGAGCAGTGGAGCCTAGGGCAACAGAGAAGGTTGGGAATGCTGCAGCTTGCTTCAGAGCAAGGAGCACTGGTCTGTGCATGCTCCTCGCAGCTGCCCCAGCCGCGGGCTGGATTTGGTCTCCAGGGAGAACAGCAGGTCTGAGCTTTTTCTATAAGCTCTGTTGATCAGTGTTGTGCGCGTTTTATGAGAGCCATTCTGATTTTACTTTCACTGGCCTGTATTTTCATCCAGCTCCTCCACTCAACTGTCTCTGCTCTCCCCCTACCCCTCCCTTCCAGCCAATCAAGGGGCCCCATCCTAAGCCTGCCTCCCAGCAGAACAAGGGAAATTCAAATGAAGGACTGAACTGTAGTTACTCAAGAGATAGCAATGTAGTAAAATGTTTTTAGAAGCTCATCCAGTTGTAGTGTTTTTATTTTTGATCATTGTATGCTGCCTTGCTTAATAATTCGATTTTTTTCACCATGCTTCACTTTTTCATGTGGGAAGACGTTGACAGAATAAAGTGTATTTTATCAAGATAGGTACAAGTACCAGCAAAATAATAGGGCTTATTATCAAGGGATTTATCTCTGCTTTTTTGGCTTTCAAAGCCACGAAAGCGGAGATAAAATTATCTCCCTATCAGCAACAGGATGCTAACATGCAAATTCGCATGTTAGCACCCTTTTTCTCTACGCTTCCCCTTGCATTTCTAATAAGATGCAAAGGGGGCGTTCCAGCGAAAAATAATTGGAGATATGTTGTTAAGCGACATTTCTCCTATTATCAAGGATATCGCTAACCCTGTTAGTGATAAAAAAAGCAGCGCTAACCGCAGTTAGCACTGCTTTTTTTTACACCTGGTATTTTCCTGACTTAGCAATGATATCCTCTGGAAGGTGGATATCATGGCTAAGTTTGTGAGCCCCTATCATCAAGCTAACGCCAAACTTCGAGAGATTATCGTTCGTTTTCCAGTGATAATCTCTCATTTGGCAGTTAGCGCGAGGATTTTTATCACCTCTGAGATAAGAGTTGCTAATAGCAGGCTATCTCAGTGATAAAAATTCACGCTACCCAGCGATAATTATACTAGCGCTAATGCGCTTAGCGATAATTATCGCTGGGGCTTGATAATATGGCCCTATATTATTCTATCAATGGGCAGAAACGAAAATGAACAAACCAGCGATGGAATGGAGATACCCAGGGGTCACAAACAGAGCAAGGGAAAAAGCAAATGTGAAAACGGTTTAAGAAAAAAGAATGCAATTAAATGTTTTTATTTATTTCAGCGTTTACCCTCCCAGCATTAGTTTTCCTCACCTCAAACCACAGCGACTCCCATGTCCTCTCAGAAGTAGCTCTAAGTTAGATTTATCTGAATTCTTCTAGGTTGTACTTACGCTGCACTTTTGAAGACGCGATCACAGTTAGGAAATTCACAAGATGCCAAGGTCATTTGTTTGTATTGACATACTAGGTTTCCACGCCCTGTGACCTACACTCAGGGGCTTATTTACAAGCCCCTTGCGCCACTTTTCCCATGTTAAAAGTGACACAAAAGTGGCGCAATGGGGCTTGTAAATAAGCGCATCAGTATTTGCGATTGTCAAAACTTTGAGGTTAATTTTGCATTTTTTCTTTCAATCTGACGTTTATAGATCGCTTGTGCCGTTAATAAGTTTCCCCCTTCCCTAGTTTTTGTAAAAATACTCCTTCCCCCTCCAGCACTTTTGTGCATGTTGTAGTAAAAATATGTCAAATCCAACTATTGTTTGCCTACGGCTTAGTCTGTAAACAGTTTGACACAAAATGTGCATTATCTCGCTCAGAGAGGGACGGTCTTCACACAAGTATCTCATGGTAACAGCTGCCAGGTAAGCGCCTGTTCTGTGAGCTAGATAAGCAGCGCTTGTTAATTTTACTTCAGGTCACTTATTAGTTAGTGTATGTCTTTTTACCAGTCAGCCCCAAAGCAGTGACAAGTGATGGAGTCGGAACTGTTGCTGGCATTTGTGACAGTTATTTTATTTAAGATGGAGGGTTAACAATGCTATATATAGAGGTCAAATTAATCCCTGTCACCAATGCAATTGCACCACAAAATCAAAGAGGTACAGAGCATGCACTGAATAGCCTCTAGGTGCTGCTAACATCTGTTACTGTTGCTCTGATCTACAGCACTTACTTCGCCCACTGGATGTTTAAAGTGTGAGCTGCAAGTTAGACCACATGTCTATAGACCTATCTCAACTTCTAAGTTATTACATTTGTTTCCACTCAGTCCTTTCTCCGGAGCCAAACACCACCAACTCAGCCTGCCAGAAAGTCTGGAGAATCATAATAAACTATGGCCAAATCGGAAGGGGATGAGTGGCTGGTAAAAAATTGCTTCTCTGAAGGCGACAGAAATTCAAGCACAGGCTCCGCCTTTTATCTTTTGATACATGAAACTGACTGAGCAATTACTCCCTGCATACAGTGGAATTCCACCATGCTTACATATTAGTCGCAGCAGGTGCTTGAACCTCCTCAGCGTTATTAACGAGAGGAGGGAGATGCATGTGGCGATTACATCAAGAGGCCTGGAACCAAGAAATAAAGATTTATTCCATGCTTCCTCATTTGACAAAACTAAGTGTACGACCATTGCCAAGTCACTGTTTCTGGTGAACCCATTTCAGCTACCTGCTAACATTGGAGCAGCTTAGAGATATAGGCATAGATGCATCGAGGTAAAATCCGCTCGCAAAGGGGCAGATTCTCAGAATCTGCCCCTTTGCGACTGGTATTTTTGCATTTGGGATGCATCATCCCAAATGCAAAAATCGCAAATTAAGAAATCGCAAAATTGAGATTACTTGCATTTAAGGAATCTCAAATTGAGATTCCTTAAATGCAATGCATTAAAGTTGAAAAAATAGCGATTTCGCTAATAGGGCTCGCAAATTACCATGAAGTTGAACTTTCATGGTAATTTGCAAAAACTTTGAAAAATGTACTAAAGTGCATTTTTTAAAGTTTCATGTTGCGCACACACATGCCCTAAGGGCATGTGTGTGCGCAACATATGTGCACAGATCAATTTCAGGGGTGCAACAGGGTGTCTTTTGGACACCCCTGCACCCTTGAAATCGCATTTTCAATTTGCGATTTGCTAATTGCGATTCCCAAATTGAGAAGGTCTTCCCATTCATTCTATGGGTATTCCTTAATTGCGACTCGCAATTAAGGAATTTTTAGAAATCGCTATTTTTTAGTGATTTCTTCATGCATTGCATTTTGCTATTCCTTAATAGCGAATCGTTATTTTTCGCTATTAAGGAATAGCAAAATGGGTTCTTGATGCATCTGGGGGATAGATACTAACTATGAAGGTTTGTATGAAAACATGCAACTTACTTGCATCATAAAAAATGCATGTTTACATTTTTTGGCAATAAGCTCAGCTGTGTACGGCTGTGTTAAGTAGCCAGTCTGATTAGAATGCCCCTAGCATACTCTCAGAATGTGGCACAGACCGGGTGAATACCGTCTGCTGTCGACCTTCCTTTATGTAGAGTACTGACTGGCTGTTTCTAGGCTCTTGAAGGCATATCGTCGGTTTATGTATATACGAGTCAAGAATTAACCCCTCTTTGTTTTCATTTGTCTTCAGGTAGAACTAGTGCGCAGTACCCCTACCAATGCTGGTCACACCCATGTGCCCACTATGCAACCCCTTAGGAAATGTCTTTCTCAGCAGGTGTGACAAACCTTCCATTTTCATGTTTCACGCCCCATCCCACTTTAAAGGCCGACTTGATGATAGTTGTTAAGAGCGCAAGATAGGCTCATGACAGACACAGACTGACATACACACATAAAAAAACACACAAAGGCAACACAGAAACATAGACATCAGAATGCAAAGATACACATATACAAACATCAAAACAGACAAAGATATAGGCCCACAAAGACACTTATTTACAAAGGTAAACTCTTTTTTAGGTCGAGCTAGACAGCTTGAGAGTTTGAGCTATTGACAGTGTAAATAACAATGCTTTTTATTTATGTGTTTTGAAAACCTGCAAGTGATGTGTAAACACACACTTCGCACTTATAGTCCTTGCTTACAAGAAGCAAGACTGGCAGTAAAAGAGGCACAGTTACTGCCAACCTTACTTCTCGTAAGCAACAACTATAAGTACACAGTCCTTGTTTACGCACCTCTTGCAGGTTTTCAAAAGACATAAATAAAAGGCATTGTCATTTACAATGTCAATAACTTAAAGTCTTGCAGCACATGCGAGACATAGTGCAGTGCAAATGCTTGTTGTGATTTGGCAAATGTTTACCAAATCACAAAAATTCTGGGCTTTCACCCTGAAATAAGCTTGTGAATCTAGGTTTATACCTCTTTAGCCATAGTTTTGTCTTCTGTATTTGAGTTTTAAAACATTCGCAATGTCTAGTTGATTCATATGGAGGAAGAGATCATAAAACATTTTTTTTATAAACTGAATGTAATTGTTTGAAAATAAGACCACAGCAATACATAGCATCCTTCATAATTATAACCAACTATAAGCATAGGTGATTCACCTTTCAATGTGGGATAGACGTACTTCAAATCGATGCCAATGTGCCGGCTGCTTTCAACATACTCCCCCATGTTTCTTGGGGCACCCAATTACATATAAATTTGTTATTTTTGTTTGGCACACTAGTCCAATGCTGGTTCCCTGTGGACTAAGGGAGGAGGGGATGGAGAGTTCCAAAATGCTGCAATATCTCTCTTGACTAGAATATTACCAGCCCCCACCAGCCCCACCAGGGTTGCGTCCCCATGTGTTTCCCCCTTATTTCCAGTATCCCCATGAGGGCCACCCCTGGAGACAGGTCCAAAGGCATCCCAAGTACTCTTGAAAGGGCAAAAAGCACCACCTGCCAGTATTGTTGAATCCAAGGACAGCCCCACGCCACATGAAGAAGTGGACATAAGGTTCTGGGCAATGACATCATGTTGGTGCGGCTAGTCTACTCACAAGTCATAGTCTCACTGGCGTTAAGTAAGTCATGTTCTGGAATTTTAGGAGCTTACCAGCATTCCAATAGACATGCATGCATATCTCCTGTTGGAGTCCTCCAAGGGCTACAGCCATTGCTCTCAACAAGACCGCAGTGGTGTAATCCAATCTGTAGAACTGAGTGCTAGAGACCAGTGAGATGCATTTCCCATCTAAAGGACCAAGGAGACACCTAGGCTCAAAAGGGCTAAATTCAGGAGTGGTGCAAAGGGAACCTCAATGTTGTTCGAAGGTATGGTGCAATTGTAAGTACCAGAAAAATTAGGATTTGTGTAGGGCATACTTAGACTGGAGGGTTTTAAATTATTTGAGAATAAGCCCTGTCACTTGTCCCCCACTGTGAATATTCTGACTTTTTCCCACTTCTCAAACCCTTTAAGGGAAGATAGATGATGCAACCATCGCACCTTCCAGTGTGATGTCTCAAGTGTAAACTTTTGTCCCAGCCAATACTATTATTGAGGAGAGCCATGTGAGCAGGACTATCCGAGTGGGTTTCTGGAAGAGGTGCAAGATGAGGTTCCCATAGAGCATACCTTCAATGTTATGCAGTCCCTCAGTTGCAATCCCCAGGTGAAATGCTGAGTCATGCCATCTCCCACTAAACCAGTCATTGACCAGCAGCAGGTGGGCTGTCCAGTAATTCAGACGGACAACTGTCATCCCCTCCTCATTCGTAAGGTGGCTGATTACATTTGCCATACGCAATACAGGAGGGGTCATTGAGTCAAATGTAAGAAGAACGGTTCTCGTGAGTATGTTGCTAATCCAGGTGTGTGGTATTGATAAGGAGTCATTTTGGAGAACATACAGCCTACAGGGTAGCACAATTATTTTAAACAGAGGTATGCAGTCAAGGATATTAAGGGGAGCCATGTCAATCTGCAGAGATCTGCCAGGAGTTTAGTCTCAAAGGCTTTCAGTTTGAGGCTTAATCTTTGATTGGGTTCTAGTGCTACATGACTCCCTAGGTATTGGAAGCTGACTCTGTGGATCGTCAGTTATTACTGCCAGTCAATCACCTATCTGTATCCTTTCATGGAAAAAGGATCGAATTCTGTCAGTTAATGTATGGACCAGGGGCCTCCTCATAAAGGGTGACCATCTGAAGTGGCCACAGTTCCATTAGAGAGGGCCGGGAGGCAAAGTGAAAAACATTGTCAGCACTTCAGGTTAGATGATCCTCCATCGCCACCCCTCCCCCCCCCCTATTTGATCTCAATATCTGTGCATCACAGCAGATCCAGGCAGCCAGAGGCTCTGTGTCCAAAGTGAAGAAGAGAGGAAAGAGCACTAAACCCTGCTAGGTGCCCCAGTCTATTGAAAAGGGGGCAGAGAGGGTGCCAGGGCCAATGACACTGACTTGAGGCCATGAACTCAAGAACAGCACCTGTAGATATGACCTTAATTGAGGGCCAAATTCCACCCTCACTGACACTTCCTCGAGAAACACCCAGTCCACACAATCTAATAGCTTCTTGAAGTTCAAGAGGTAGAGGGCACTCTGGTCCTCTAAATCAGATAGCCAGGACAGGGCTATTTGGACTCTGTGAATGCAGTTCCTGGTGCTCCGGTGTGGCATGAACCCACATTGGTCTTCGTGGATCAGGTATTTAAGCGTTTTAAGTGGCCAGTTGGACAGTTGGCCAGACCTTTGGCATATATTTTAACTTCAGCATGCCAAGTTGATGTCAGGAGGAAAATGCAATTTCTCAATAGCCTCTTGATACAGATTCAGGAGGTGTGTGGTCAGTTGAGCCTGGTAGCACTGATAGTACACCACTGGAAAGACATCTCGACCAGGGGTATTCCCAGAGTTCATATTTTAGAGTGCCGATAGGATTACCTTCGTGGTGAGGGGGAGCTCCAGTTCAGCCCTGTTGTGTACACTAACGCTCAGCATTGGGATGTCTGTCATCATCATAACTGAGACCTCTCTTAGGGCCTGTTCATCCACCATGTAAATACTGGATTAGTATTCTGTGAATGCTACGGCGATGGCCATAGCTGTCGTCACAACGGCAATTGAGAGGATGAACAGGGAGGCGATCTTCGTCATCGCCAACCAAAATCAGTTTACCGGATTTGCCATACCATTCGTATCCCTTTCATGTCAACACCATCCAGCACTGCCAAAGGAATGACCTCTTGAGGTCAAAGCAATGCTCTCTTGATCAGTTATGTTCCTTTGACCTATAGACTAGCCATTTGTTGGTGCATGGTCCTCTGTTCCCCCTTAAGATAGGATCTTGCCACTTCTTGAAGGGTGGCCTTCCCTCCCCCCATAACATACCTGGAGATTCCACTGTACTTCCATAAAGATCATAGTAGGCCTCTATTTCTTGGACAAGGAATTATGTAACCTCCTGCTGCTGTAGACACCATACATTAAGTCGCCACATTGACCGATCCTTTCTTTCTATCGACTGAATGCCATATTCACCGGGGTGTGGTTGGAGATACCACAGCAAAGTATGTGAGAGCCCATTGTGTATGGAAAATCGGCGGTTGGCAGTAGGATCAAATGAATACAGGAACGTGATTTATGAACTGCTGATAGATGGGTGTATGCTCAGATGTTGGGATTCCATGAGTGCCAGCAATCGCAGAGTCTAAGGGGCTCGATATTGGCAGTTCCTCCGCCATCTGCCTGCCGATTTCTTCTGCCACATCAGGATGGTGGGGGGAATCATTCCGCAAGCGTGCCGGGTGCACAGCCCGCCCACCACGCTTCCACCAAAGGTAATCGTAATTATTGCCTGGTGGAGCGGATAAGGCAAGGGATATGGGGAGGTGCTTTAAAGGCACTGCCGCCCGATCACAATGCTAGTGTCAGCCAGCCTTTCCATTGCGGTGGAACAGCCATGGAAAGGCTGGTGGAGGCTGGAATCTGGAGGCCCGTTGCCAGCCCCTACAGTGTTGGAGGAGCCAGGTGTGCACTGGGAGGGGTACCCATGGTACCCCCTGCATTTCCGTTCACAAGGTGACAGGCACCGAACGGTGCCTGACACATTGTGCATGGAAATGCACAACATGGCCATTTAACATTGCGGCGGGTGCTGGAGCCAGCAGCACCCGCCGCAATATTAAAGTGCTTGATGCGACTGCCGCGGTGGCTGTCCCATCGTGATCAGGGTTGCGGGATCACCGAATTACAGGCGGGCGGTCCCGATCCAGCTATGATGGCGTGTAGTGTAGTTACTATATTCCCAATAGGCTCTGCGCATTGGAATAATATATCCTATAGATTTGACGTATGACTTAAGTCGACTAGGTCTCTAATGAATATATTAGACTTAATTGTGAGTAATGCAAAGGTTGTCGTGTTGTTCCTAATGACAGAGAAAGGTATAGGTGCAGTCTATAGTGCAAGCGGATTAGAACAGGGTAGCCTGATGGTCACCCTGGAAATCCATTTTGTTGGATTTAATGCCCTCACACATCCTTTCAGGTGTCATGCTTCATCATTTGGTCCTGCTCCTCGTTGGGTCGGCGGTGCAATACCCAATGGGCAACACCTCATAGAGGGGCTCTTTGGCGGAGATCTTTTTCCAACTGCCGTATAGATGAAGTGCGGGTATGGGGCCAGGATTCAGGGTAGACATGACTATGTGAATTAAAATAAAGCTAGTGGTACCAGGGACACTTTATTCAGGAGGGCCACTGCTTTAGTTAAAAACGATTTCCTAGAGGAGAGTAGTGGAAAGTGATGTTTCCCACTCTCTTCTGGAGTGTGTTAGAGTCCGGTCAACATGTTTCCCGCTGCTCTAAAATGTATTGAGCGGGTTCCAGCGGCGATGGGTAGGTGCGTGTAACGAAGCTCAGGCATTCACCAACATTGTGGTGGAAGATCTCCTGAAGCTTTACCCGCTGGACACTGTTGTTGTCTGATTGTTTTTAACTTTAGGTACTAACAATCGCAACCTGAAGAAGGGTAAAATAGTATTGTTCTCCCCTTCATCCACTAGGATGGTAGCCAAATGAGCTTACATACACCATACCGTGTGGCAATAGTGTAGACAGTTACATATACTCTTAGATACTTGCTAACTAGTCCCCCTGGTCCTGAAGAATCGCTCAATAAATTTTAGAGTAGCGAGAAACATGTTGACCGGACTCTAACACACTACCCTGAATCCTGGCCCCATACCTGCACTTCATCTATACGGCAGTTGGAAAAAGATCTCCGCCAAAGAGCCCCTTTATGAGGTGTTGCCCGTTGGGTATTGCACCGCCCACCCAACGAGGAGCAGGCCCAAATGATGAAGCATGACACCTGAAAGGGTGTGTGAGGGCATTAAATCCAACAAAATTTATTCCCAGGGTGACCAGCAGGCTACCCTGTTCTAATCCGCTTGCACTATAGACTGCACCTATACCTTTCTCTGTCATTAGGAACAACACGACAACCTTTGCATTACGTGTAATTTGGGCACGCCGTGTGTGGACCTTCTGCTCCTGCAAGAGCTGTAATAGCCAAAGACCTTTTGATACTAAACTTAAATGTGAGTGCCAGCTAGCTCAGAGGTCACTAGAAACTTTCTCGAATACACAAGAAGGGATTCGTTTCTGACAACCGCATGTACATGACAACTTTGTTTCCCCGAAAATAAAACTGATCTTCAGAGTCGTGGAAACAATAGATAGATATTTCACTCAGTCAATCGTGCATGCTTCGTTTCACCAGAGGTGCAGAGAAATAGAGAGACAGGCGTTTTCAATAAAAGTATTTATTGAACAGTCTTCTTTCTCATGCAGAAGAAATGAACTACTACAATCGTAATACTGGCTGTAAAGTATAATGTGTACAGCAGGAAGAGTATTATGAAATAATACTGTAAAAGCATGGCATGGTTTCTAAGCTATAAAATACATACATAAATAACAAAGACTAAAAGTACTCAACTGGTGCTCTAAAATACACCTAACCCAATGTACCTAACCTAAGTCTAGTACGAGGGAAGAAGTAAGGGAGGTGTATTATTGGTTTGGTTTCTTCGTCAAGAATCTATCCAAGATTTCTCTTAGGGTCTAATCAGCTCTGTACCTTGATTCATAATGAAGGAGGGATGATATCTCTGTCTCCGGACTCGATTTCCCAACACCCCGCAAGGGGATCTTGGAAACACTGGAGCTGGATTCTCAGCAGCGAGAGAAAGGCAGCCTCTCTGTTAGTGCGTCAGCTGGAGGGTCGGCTTCCTTCGGCACTTGCTGTAGCGAGATGCGTCGAGCAAGTAGATAATCGAACTGCTCCAAACCACTGTGTGTTTGCTAGGGCAAGTGTAGGCATATTTATACCTTGAAGGTGCCTGGTTTGACGTAAGGTCAGATATAATAAAGTCACCAAAGAATGGTAGTTCTTTGAAAACGCCATGATTTCTAGGATAGATCAATATTCAAGAAAGGGTCTGTCCCTGACTGCTGAAGCCAAGTTTTCCAAGAAATCGTTGTGGCTTTTTGGAACTAGTGGAAGTAGCCATGCCTGTATTAGGACTGCATGGGCTATGTCTAAACATGGGTATGATTTCTATGCCTATTTAAGGGTAATGTGAATTATACCTATATTAGGGAATGAATCGGGAAAATTACACTAGGGTCCTAAGACGCTATACAACAGGCGGGCGGACCTAAGTCCGCCCGTCATCATAATCGGCTCCCTAGTCCCTTAACTCAGTTTTGCAAACCTCCCCCTGTTTTACTCTGGTGTCCTAGAGTGTACTAGAGTCGGTCTGGTGGCTGGAGTCGGTAGAGTTCAGTGCAAGGGTTATCATGTCATTAAAGTCACCTAACTAAATGTAATTTCTTGGGCTAGGCTTAGACCAATCATCCAGAGGTCTTCCAATGTTTGATTGAGCAAAATGGGAGGGACATAAATACTGATAAAATGGTGTATATGGCATTTGAGGGTGCTCTCAACTACAACACTGCGCCCCATGAGGACTGTGTCACATAAGAGATGACCAACAGGAAGATCTTATGGTGAGGCACCAGCTTTGCCCTTCATCTTTTTGTGGGGCCCTCGCGGTATACCATATATCATACTTGTATTGTGTCAGGAAGAAACATTTGCTGCCTAACAGGTGATTTTCATACAAAAGCAGGACTTTTGGTCTGTGTGATTTAGCAAAATGGAGCACTGCACCTCAGCTAATACGGTCATTTAGATTGCTGATATTCCATGCCATCACTGTAAATTAGGCCATGTCCGGAAGGTAATAGGTTTGCCTCAGGCCGGTATGACCTGGGTAAGGGTTTAGCAGGTGTCTGTGTCAATCTCTTTGCATTCAAAATGGTGGCCCTGTGATGTTGGTGGAAGCTGTACTGTTGTGTAAAAAGGAAAATAATGAATATTCAATAAACCAACATATTGAACTTCCCTTCCCATCCAACATCCCCCTCTCCACACTTACCCCAAGAAGCATCTGTTGCCCCCTCAAAACCAGCTAAACAAACTTAGGTGTGGGTTCAGAAATCTGCTTCCAATTGATGGTGCTGAAAGGGACTATTATCGGAGCCCAAGAAAGCATCAGACCTTCTCCCTCAGTACTAAATAGCTTAAAAGAGTATGAACATTTGTGTTGCATATTAGATACTAAGCTGCATGAGCAACAGGAAGGCTTCTGATGACCTTAAAGATGGTTGATATTTTCATGATGTATTTATTGTATTTAAGGTAGCACCATAGGCGTAGTAAAGGGATTTCTTTTAAATCAGTGTTAACTATACAATTCTGAAAAATATTTGTTTAGATTGCAGATGAAGAGTGTTGGAAATGGAATTCCTGGCTGGCTAAGGTATGAAAAGCAAACATAAGGAGATGATGGACAGAGCACTGAAACGTATCAGACACTCACCAACAGTCACAGATCTGGGTGGAATCCATCATCATTCTTTAGCTCACTTTGCGACCCCAATTCAGACCCATCTATATGCAAATCAGTCTTGAACTTGTGCCTCATGGGAACAGTCCAGCTCGAAATTCCAGGCCAGGTCTCCCTGGACCGGAAGCAAGCCTCCTGCTACCAGTTTCGGGGTAACACCCCTCATTAGCCAGGCTAGCTTGACTCCAGTGGCAAAGTGAGCAATGGTCCCAGGTCTGGACATACCTTGCCAACTCACAAGGAGATGATGGACAGAGCGCCAGGCAGGTACCTAGTCAGGGTAACTTATATACACACTAAAAGATAACCTGTGCTCACCCTCTGGTAGCTTGGTACAGAGCAGCCAGGCTTATCTAAAGAGACAGTATGTAAAGGATTTGTGCAACACACACACACACTGTGCCACAATGAATACACCACAAAAAGACTCCACCAGGTTTAGAAAAATAGAGAATATTTGTCTGAGTAAAATGAGACCTAAATGACCACAATCCAATCAGTACGATCAAAACATGAATTTTCAAAGAGTAAATGCAAAAATAGTGCATAGAAGTCACTAGCAGTCAAACGGTTACTTGAGGTCGAAATCCAAAGTTCAGGCCAACCGGGATGGATGGCAGGCATGATACAGGAACCACGAGGGCCTGCTGAGAAAGAGCGTTGGGTTGAGCAAAGCGTCGACACTGAGGGCTTGATACGTCAATTGTCAAGGCTGCATCGTTGTCGAGCTTCGCTGAAGTGAAGGCAATGTGTCATCGTTGATGTCAAGCCATGCAGAGCATCATTTTCAGGCCATGCAGGCTGCAGAGCCACTGTCATCGAACAGTCTCTGCATTGGCATCGAATGGTGATGCGTTGGTTCAGATTGGCACAGTTGTGATAATACATCGATTTTTAAGAAAAGCAGCTGCAGAACCCACTTCTGAGGCCCAGAACATAGAGGGGTGCCTCAACCAAGGGTAGGACTCACAGAAGGCAGAGTCCATCAGCAATAGCAGAATTGCAGGAAGTATTTTGTATCCATGAGACTTCAGAAAACAGGACGCATGCCAGCAAGCACTTGAAAATCACTTGGAGGGAAGGCAGAGACCAGCTCTCTTTCAAAAAAGTCAGGGAGCAGCAGGCAGCAGGGCATACAGTAGAAAAGCAGTCCAGTTGCGACCTTTAAGCAGCAAAGCAGTACTTCTGACTGAGGTTCAGTTTTTAGTGACTCCAACAGGACCTGGATGTCAGGGGTGACTTCAAAGCAAGTCTCTGAAGTGCACAACAATCCCATTCAACCCAGTCCTGACTTCCAGGCTAATTGTGGGGGGTAAATCAGTGCTTTGTGTGTGGACAGGACAGTACTTATTTAATTGTAAGTGTCAGCCCTTCCCATTCCTCCCTGCCCAGAATGACCCATAAAATACATATTAATTCAGATTAGTGCTCAGAATGTATATAGGCCTCACCTTCCTTTGTTTGTGGCTGTCTGGAGGGAATGCACAAAGTGTGGCTGTCACTCACCCCAGACGTGTGTTGGAGACAAGCCATCAGGCACAAAAAACAGTAAGTACAGAAAAATGCCCACTTTCTAAAAGTGACATTTCGACAACAGTAATGTTATATACAGCTATACCAGTAGGGATGATTTATCATTAGCATTCCAAATATATGAAAAATGGAAAATCTACTTTTCTCTGCTCAGGAATTATAGCTTAAGTGTGTATTAAGGAATTCCCAATGCTGGCGTATGAGAGGGGTAGGCCTCATAATAGTGAAAACAAACTAGGCTCTTTGTCACTACCAGGGCATTCCAAACATATAAGTACATGTCCTAACATTTACTGACATGACTCCCTGCCTTAGGGTTACTTAGAACCTACCCTAGGGGTGACATATATAATAAAGGAGGACTTTAAGGCTTGGGAGGTAGTTTTAAATGCCAAGTCAAAGTGGCAGTAAACTGCACACACAGGCACTGCAGTGGCAGCCTGACACAGGATTGAAAAGCTACCTCTGTGGTGGGTTGGAAAATCAGGAGTTGTAGCCCTGTATGTATCTATACCACTTTACAAGGGACTTACCAGTACAACAAATATGCCAATCAGGTATACACCAATTTTATTGTGTTTTTGGGAGAAGCACACACACTTTAGCAATAGTTAGCAGTGGTAAAGTGCTGAGTGTCCTAAGGCCAACAAAAAGAATCAGCAAAACGGGGTAGGCAAAGGGCAAAAAGTCAAGGGGAAGACCACAGTTGAGATGCCAGGTATAACAAGGAGACAACATTTAATGTATATCAGAACCAGAGAGTGTGTACTCACAGCAGAGAATGATGTGACAGTATGACAAAACTTAGGAAATATCACAAGTTCCCCTTAGCAGTAAAGAAATATGGTGCTGGCGATGACTGGATGCATTAAACCTCAGACCGCAATCATGCAGGTTCCCATTTTTGTAAGAAATAAGCTTGCAATTAAGCTTACCCATGAATGGAAGGCATGGAGGAGTGCCCAGCAGTCAAACAGCTGCAAGTTTAAATATAGTAGTAGGAAGAAGAGGACGTAGCCAGATCAAACACTGGACTCAGGAACAAGTCCACGTCTTTACCACCAGAACCCAGAATTGCACCTGCAGTGTTTGCCTTTGAGCAGGCCGTTACTAAGGATCCCGAGGCATTGGTCCATACGTCGATGGGCCAATAATTCCAGAACCTGTTTAAAGTTAAGGAGGCAAATTTAGGAGGAACACTAGTCTGGTCATAAAGGTTGCTGATAAAGTTGGCGCTATAGTGATGCCAACAATGCCAAGTGCCTCAGACTATTCCCGGATACCTCTAGGCATGACATTTTGGACACTGACCACATGCCTAGGTTCTTGATTTTCATGAATCCCATGGTTTACAAAGCCAAAGTAGAAGATTGGATAACCAAGAATGAGGCAGACATTTTGGTAGCAAGAGACCCAGGAGACCTGTTTTTTTACACTTTATCAAAAATTCACAAGGAGCTGAGACCTCCTTCTGGTAGACCTTAGTGTCTGGTATAGGCTCCCATCTTAAACCTCTTTCAAAATTCTGTGACTTGTCACTGCACCCCCTTACACACAAAACTTGCTCGTACCTCAGAGACACAAAAAGGTCCTTAACCCCATCAGAGACATAACATTTAATCCATCTACTGAGATACTAATGTTCTTCTAACATCCAAGCATTGTGCATCAATATCCTTCAGGACACCATTTTAGAAGCAGTTGAGGCACGACTGAGGGACACTAACTGGAAGTGTATGACTCCCACCCATTTCATCCTGGCCTGTGCTACCCTAGTCCTCAAGGATAATTTATTTGAGTTTAATGGGCAGTCTTTATCAGGACATATCAGACACAACAGTACATGTCCTACCCTTAACATACACTGCACCCTTCCCTGGGGGGTACCTTGGGCCTACCATAGGGGTGTCCTACTTGTAAGCGAAGGGAAGGTTAGGCCCTGGCAAGTGGCTTCACTTGCCAGTTCGACATGGCCGTTAGCAAACTGCGCACGGACACTGCAGTGGCAAGTCTGAGATACTTTTTCAGGGCTAATTATGTGGGTGGCACAATTAGTGCTGCAGACCAACTTGTAGCATTTGATTTACAGGCCCTGGCATACTCAGTGCAATTTACTAGGGGCCTACCAGTAAATAAAATATGCCAATCATGGATAACCAATCATGATTACAATTTACACAGAGAGCATATGCACTTTAGCACTGATTAGCAGTAGTAAAGTGCCCAGAGTCCTGTAGCCAACAACAACAGATCAGGAAAAATAGGGGGGAGAAGCAAAAAGTTTGAGGATAACCCTGCAAAAAAGGCTAAGTCCAACACACACCAATTGCAATAGTACTAATACCATATACCTGATCACGTGCCCTTGCGGCCTCAGATATGTTAGTATGACCACCAGGAAGGATCGCCTTAGGATCTCCGAACTGAATAATATACGGTGTAAAAGAGAGATAACCAATATGGCCAGTCATAATCTGGAAAGTGGCCAGACTCCTGATGATTTACACTGGGTTGTCCTTGATGTGTCTATCGTCTTGAAACCCCCCAACTGTGACTTAATGATGTGTTACTGTGGCTTACATGATGCTGTTATTATTCTGGGAATAGTACAGTCACAAATCTGTATGCCTGGTAGTCAAAGTATCATATATTAGTGGCAATATTCTGTGGATGACCAATGGAATGAGATTCCTATATTTTTTACCCTTTCTTTTAATCACTTCAAATATATCACATCTATACCTTCCATTTGTACCGCTGACCTACCACTGGGCTACAATTAAATGGTACGTATTACATCACCCACACAGACTCCAATTCAGTGTTACCTTGACTATTACAGCAATTACCTATTGCATGTGTTAATGGAATGCACAGTGCAGCCCTTTGCTGCCTCACAGCTGGTTGATTGAGGCTGTAGCTAAGCATGGCATCGTGCATACACAGGTTGACTGACTATAATAAAAATAATAATAATCCTGCATTTGCAAAGCGCACAGCTACCCGTAGGTTTCCCGGCGCTGGGGGCTGTCGGGAAGATTAAGCAAGCTATTGCCCAGAGTCACATGGTGCTGGGCAGACTCCTGCCGCCGGTGATGGAGATTGTACTGTGATCCCCAGCGTCCAGCGCCAGTCACCTTGGCCGCTTCACTGCTCCTCATCCACCTCTTCTAGGTGTGCACAAGCCAGAGGAGCAAGTAGTCTAGCCACTCGCCTCCTGGGAAAGTCATCATGATACTACGGATGAAGTCACTTCCAGGATACACCACCGGGACCCGGCAATTTAGGATTTAGGATTAATGCTTAAATACCAGTAGACACACCTCTCTCTTGCATTTGCTGGAGTGAACGGCAGGCCATACAGTGGATGGTGTGGGCTTTGGCACCTTTACAAGGAAGAGGAGTCCCTGCGTCGGGATGGGACATTCTATTGGTATGGGTCATGATGTCTGGCACCTGGCATGGTTTGTGACCAATCTACTACTATACGTATACTTGCACATGGTCACCTACATTATTGTGCTTTGAGGTTTCGTTCCTCCAGTCATCACCATCACCATATTTGTGTATAGGGGCACTTTTGAATTCAATGTTGATTCTTGTTTCTATAGTCGAGCATTAGGGCTCTAGTTGACTGTTGTATGACTGAGTATGAGTGTGCATTATTTGGCACTAAGCAAGATTATTGAAACCCCACAATCTTTAGTTCACATCATGCTGATTTACTTTGATGTTGGTGTATCTGTCTTATCCTCTGTCCACAGGTACTCCGTGGACCTACAAGGTTTATTGACCTGACTTTATGCCAGTTTCTTTTTTATTTATATTTTTTGTTTACCTCAGAGTGTGTTTGTATTTCAGTTGTTGAGCAAGATGTGAGTTCCAAGCAGTGACTTTGATTGTTGTGCTCCTGATGAATGCCGAGCACCTTTATTAGGGCAGAATTGTAGCTAAAATATGTTGACATGTTAGGAACTGGGTTCATTATCAAGCTTGAGTTCCCCACACTATTTTTCTTTCCCATCCCTGATGTATCCTAATTAAAGTTGTATCCTCTCACATGAGGTTAGGATTGTTATTCTGCACTCACTTCTTATATGGACTCCGCATGAAATTTAGTTTGCCCTTTGCCCTACACAATTATTTCACAAAGAGCTCTCACTTTATTCTGATGAGCCTTATGACAATGATCGGGAGGCTGTTGGTTGGTCGATGATGAAGCATGACACCTGAGTAGGTGTGCAAAGCCATACCTTCAAATATTTTAATATTTTTGTTTCTCTTATCTCCGAGGACAGGCCAACACACTACTATTGTGCTCCTCCTTTTTACATCCTCAACAATAGCCTTACTGGCATGCGTGTTTGTTGTTTCTTGAGCTTGGTGCCCCCTTTTGTTTGTGTTTGTTGCATAGAGTGTTATCTGAGGTAATTATGTCCGAAGATTTTTTTTTTAAAACCTTCATTACCATAAAGAGAATACAGTTGCAGACCTACAACCACAGGGGCCGGCCGTCAGCAATAAATACCAAGATTGCAATGTTACACAGCTCATCAACAGACAAACCGTGGGCCCGGCAGCGATGTCACACAACATTGTAGAGAACCTGTTGCGATAGGGAGGATAAAGGAAACGTTTCACATTTTACATATTATAAAACAAACACACAAACAAAAATTTTGAGGCAATAAACTATACAGTAAGGGGCTGTCCCAGGCAGGAGGGGGAGCGATCCCAGCTAAATGAATACATTTGATGAAGGATTGAGGATCTCGGGGAGGGAGAGGGGCCGAGAGCAGGCAAGCAAATCATGAACAATAGGACGTAAGAGCCAGGGAATGCGTGGTCACGGGGACAGAGGAATGTCAGGGACTTCTAAAAAAGGGGGGGGTGCAAATCTCTCCACGATATGAGTTCCATTGGCTCCATATCCTCCCCCCTTCTTGGGCCTACCCCGGGCAACATACACAATCTTTTCTCTGAACATGCACCAGTCCATGTTTTCTTTCCATGTTGAGACTAGAGGTGCCCTCTGAGAACCCCACAGTTGGGCTATGTCCCTTTTCGCTATCATATTGCCAAGGGTGGCCCATTGAGTCTGAGCAACGCTATAGTCATTTGGCTCCCAGACATTCAACAAACAGCGTCTGGCCTCTAGCAATAGCGAAACACCCGTCACCTCTTCCATAACAGCATGCACACGGTTCCAAAATACCACAACATCCGGACACTCCCGTAATATATGGAGAAAGGTAGCAAGCATACCGCATCCACGCCTGCACAACCCATCCACAGAATAACCCATACACATCAGGCGTGGACCCGTGACATAGACTCGGTGTAGAATCTTCAGTTGCACCAGCCGGAGACGTGCCGGAATCGCGACCTCTTTGGGGGAAGATATTGCAGCCTGCCAGTCTTCATCATTCAACTCTAGTCCATCGCCGGTCCAAGCCCCCGAAGCTGTAAGGTCTGAATGATCATTAATGAGTTTCTTGTAGATGAGAGAAATAGTGCTATCGGGGACGTATCTGTCAAGCACTCTGTCTTCCAGAGGAGAGGAGTCTGGAATAGTGGTTCTGACTGAAAAGACCGACTCAAGCGCATGGCGAATCTGGATATAACGAAAGTGCTCCCTATCACTTAACGAGTATTCCCGCTTGAGTTCATCGAAAGTTTTGATTTTGTCCTTGACCCAGAGATCTCCGACCGTACTGATACCAATGAGGTCCCATTTGTCAAATCCTTTTGTCGTCCAGAGTCTGCCCAGCCTCTCTGCCGCGTAAAGTGGAGTAGCTCTAGTCAGTCTATCTGACCACCCCGTGGCAGCGGTTGCACTACCCCACACCCGTACCACAACCCCGGTGGGGCCAGTCAGATTTTTCCTAGCCGATCTAAAGTAGAGCGCCCTATTGTAGTTACCTCCCGGCAACTGCCATCTATCCATTTCGAACGCAGGATTTGGGACCGGGCCGTACATTGCGTGGTTGACTGCACTTAATTGGGATGCCCAATAGTATCGTTTGATATCCGGCAACGCTATGCCTCCATCATACCAGGGCAAAGTCAGTTTCGCCAATGCAATGTGAGGCTGCCCGCCCCACACAAGTTTCCTCTGGAGGCTCTCAATCTCGCGGAAATAACTGGCAGGCACCAAATCAAGAGTGTTTTGGGTGGCGTAAAAAAATCGGGGAAGAGACATCATCTTAAAAAGAGCCGCTCTCCCCAACGGGGACAGCGGCAAGCCACACCACGCCGTAACGTCCGATCTAAGCCGAATGAGCGGAGTAAGCAAATTCCTCTCATAACGTGTAGCGGAGTCCAACGATATATAAATCCCCAGATACTTAAAACCGATGTGCGAAACCGGTATCGGACAGATGCGGGGCAAGGGAGGCAATTCTCCAGTAAGCCAGTAGATACAGGACTTGGCCCAATTAATTACCAAGCCTGAATTCCTCCCGAAGGAACTCAACACATCGAACAGTACCCCTAACGACTTTCGAGGGGAAGTTAGGTAGAGCAAAATATCATCCGCATACAACGATATACGATCCTTAAAGTCAGGGGACCACCGAATACCCTTGAGCGATGGTTCCCACCGAAGCCACGCGGCAAGGGGTTTAAAGGTGAGAACGAAAAGCAATGGCGACAAAGGGCAGCCCTGCCGCGTGCCTCTTCCGAGAACAAAAGGTCCCGAGGCCCTACCGTTGACCACCACCTGGGCCAGCGGTTGCTCATACAGGAGTCTCACCCACCCGATGAAACTGGGGCCAGACCCAAATTTTGCAAGGGCCGCCCACAAGTACGGCCATTGCACCGTGTCGAAGGCCATCGAGGCCTTCAAAGAAACCAAGCTGGCCGGCTCACGAAGCGACCCCGCCCTTGCTAATACACCATGTAGACGGCAAAGGTTGAGTGCAGTATTTCGATGGGGAATGAACCCCGACTGATCTGGGTGTATCACGTCGCTGATAACCTTTATCAGCCGATTTGCCAAAAGTTTTGCCAAAATCTTTGGCTCGGCGTTCAGAAGCGATATCGGCCTATACGATATACATTGGTCACGGGGCTTCCCGTCTTTGTGGATGACAACAATGGACGCCAGTCTCTGATCTCGGGGAAGAGATCCGACATCTCCCGATTCCAGAAACATTTGACGAAGATGCGGCGCCATTTTGTCGGGACACAACTTATACAGCTCAATCGGGATGCCATTCGGGCCTGAGGCCTTCCCCGAGCGAATCGAGTGGATAGCAAGCGCTATTTCATCGGTGGAAAATTCCGCCTCCATAAGCTCCTTGTCTGACTCCGACAGGCTAGGAAGCGCGATATCTCTGAGTAGCAAATGAGAGTCTTCCTCCGGTCTGTCTGAAACCGGCGCGTAAACCTTCTGAAAGTGCCGGCAAAGACTCCAACTATCTCAACCGGGTCCACAACCCGCACCCCATCCGCACTTTCAACAACAGGCACCACACAATTCAATCTATCTCTTTTATCCAACCAAGCAATCAATTTTCCCACTTTATCACCAACATCATACAGACGCTCCTGTTGCTCACGACTCATTACCTTGGCCGCATCAGTCACCAGAGCCCTGTTGTCAGACTGTTTAAGGTCTAAAACGTGCAACCCCTCAGGTGTAACCCCAGATTCTAATTCTACTTCCAAAGCAATAATTTCATTCTCCAGACGTACCACCTCCTCATTTTTGCTTTTCTTCGCACTGGCGATCAAGGACAAGGTTTGACCACGAATCACAGTCTTATAGGCCTCCCAGAGTGAGATGGAAGAGGACACAGACCCCACGTTCTCAGAAAAGTAATAGTCCATGCATTTGACCACCTCGGCTTTAGTTTTAGGATTACAAAGGTGCCAGGGGTTAATTGGAGCCACCCGGCCCTCAGCTTCCAGCTGCACATCAATAGTAAGCCAGAGTGGGGAGTGGTCTGAGATTCCCCTGGCTAAGTGTTGAATTTCCCTCACAGAGAGCGCCTGCACCGCCGGTATTAGGATATAATCAAGCCTCGAGAGACTACCATGTGCTCCTGAATAGAAGGTATATTGTGCCTGTCCGGGGTGCAGTTGCCTCCAATAATCCACTAGACCCAGTGCGTCCAGGAAGTTGCCCAGCCATGTTTGTGATTTCGGGAGAACCCTGGGGGGACTACGATCTTCACTACCACAGACAACTGAGTTAAAGTCGCCACCCACGACTAGCATACATTCGGGGAGACCCAGAACCACCCTTCCCAGATCAGAAAATGTCGTGGACTGCAGGACTGGCGGGACATATACAGAAAGTACAGAGATCGTCTTTACCTCCCAGCGGCCCGTAATAGCCGCATATCGGCCCCTATCGTCCAGCACAGTGTCGTCTATCTCCAGGGGAAGGGAGCTCTTGACAAGAGCGCCCGCCCCCCTCGACCCAGTAGTGAATCCGGAGTGTGCCACAAGACCATAGCCTCGTCTATTCAATGCATGGCATGTGTTCCCTATCAGATGCGTCTCCTGCAGCAACACTATATCCGGGGAAAGACGCTTCAAGTATTGCAAAACTATCCCCCGCTTTATCCTATCACCCAGACCATTGACATTACAACTCAACACCCTCAGCCCCCTACCCCCATCCCAGAAATGAGAACAATGCCCCCCCACAAAGAAACAGGCACAAAAAACGAAATATGCAGCAAAGCGTGACCTCGAAATAAACAAAGAAACAAACACCCCCCCACCACCCCCAGAGAAATCCGGAAAAACACACCCCCCCCACCCTGCACCCCTGCGGTAGACCAAAAACCAGCCCAACTTGCAGTGTGCCTGTCACCCCATTAAACGAATCTACAAAAAGAGAGAAGAAACCCCTAGAGGAGGAAGAGTCCCGATTTCCCCCCGCCCCCGGGTAGTTACCAATATATGCACACAAGAGTCACCGAACCACTGCTATAAGTCTATAGAGCTCACACGCCGGTGAGGCCTCACTCCTCCTGTTCCTCCAGGCCACCTTCAGCGCCCCTCGATTGTTCCGGGCTATGTCCAAAGATTTGACTTGCTGAGAGTGGGTGTAGGCATGAAACAAATGACATAGGCATGGTCTAACAATAATACGGAGGTTTGAAGACCACACATCCTCAGAAGGTGGGCTATTAGAGCTTGCCGATATGCTTACTGATGGACTTTTCTGTGTGATAGATTTATGAAGTCCTCACTGCATTGTTGTAAATATATGTGTCAAAAACTGTTCCTTTGCCACCCTCTTAAACATCTATCATATACTGGAGTATTACGGAGAATGTGTGAAGCACTGCAGGTCATGTAGAGGAAAAAAATTGATGGGCTTTTCTAGGTGGGTTGCTTCTTGAACGATGTGGTTAGGGTAGCAACGAGAATACCTCACTGAGGTTTAGTGACCTTTAATGAAAACATTGAGGAAATACAAAATGTATGTTCTGAAATAAGGTTCCTGTTCTTTTTATCCCATTCATGTGTGCACTGAGATGTGGTTAGTTGTTTGTGATAGGTATGCAGTGGGAAAAAGTGAGAAGTGATCACTAAGGCTTGGAGAATTTTTTGAGCTAATTTCATGCTGCATGTAAGAGACAAATTGCCTTCTTGTTCAAACATAGTTCTAACTCCTCTCTAGCTTCTGGGTAAAAAGATCATCAATATAAACTGGGTAGGAAATGTCATTGAAGATATTTTAGCATAGGAGTGTATCAAACAATGGGACTAAGTGCCTCATTATGAAGTCAGGCAGTTGGGCTACCGGCTGCTATTGCGGCTGTCAGGAGACCACCCGACGAGCATGCAACAGTCCGAGAGAGTAATTGGTACCACCCTAGGGGCATGCTGCTTCAGTGAAAAAGGGCCACAACACATGCCGCCACCATGCAGTACCTCTTGCATGCCCTTGCACCGTGTATCATGCACCATTTTGTGCCTGGCACACAAAGGTAAGTGGGGGCACTACATGTGCCCCCAGGGACTCTTTACATTGGCCTATGACATCTGGAGGTCCTGTTTGAAGCCCCCTGATCCCATTCTGACAACATTTCCATGAATCGAAAAGGATATTGTAATCCCGACAGCGGTGCCTGCCTTAGCACCGCTGCCATTCTAGGACTCTCCTCCGACCGCCGCACTGTAGGGATCTATGATTCTGGTGGCGGCAGAGGTGTTATGGCCAACAGCTGTGGGCCTGACCACCAATATCATTATAAGATGGTTGGACTGATGGGCTAGATATCATAATGAGGCCCAAAGTGATTAGGGAGGTAGTCCACCCTCTGGGGGTTTCTCCCCCTCAGTTTCTGTCTCTGCTAGTTTGGAGGACTATTTTACATCTGAAGGAAATGTCATAGAAATATGCACACACACTACTGCATAGTTGTAGCATACAGTTAGTTAATTAAGTATGTTGCCTTAGCAGAAGGTTCTTCTGAATTCAGGGACGTAGCACACAACACTGTAGTCCCTGCGGTCGAAGGGGCACCCAATCCTTCAGAGGGCACCTGTACAGCCCAAAGCCAATGAATATCTGTGATAAATGGGATACGAAGGGTCCTCCTTAATATTTTACAGGGGTGAACATCATTTTGCTTTATGCCACTGCCTGATGTTAGGATTAAGGGTGGGCGGAGGAGGCGTAGTGCCTCTACGCGAAGTTCCACGGAGTTTGAAAACAACTATGTGGAACTTCGTTCTGCTCCGCAATGCACCCTCCCAAATTAATTATAATGGTTAGAAAATGGCATTTACCTGCAGTGTCTGCCTTCTCACCATGGACACTCTCCTTCTGCATCTTCGTTGTCCTTCCTCTTTGATAACCCCTATGTTTATGTCTTGCGCATGCGCACATGCGAGACGTACAACATAGGGGTTATCTAAGAAAATGATGGCGAGGACAATGAAGGAGAGCGGTCATGGTGAGGAGGAGGCATCCCTGGCAGGAGTGCCTTTTTTAACCCTCATAATTCTTTGGGAGGGTGAAGGGGCTGGCTAACTCCGCTCTGCCACGGAGTCAGAGTTTTGCCTAAGCACCGCAATTGCAACGGAACGCGGAGTAGGCAAAACTCTAGAAACTCCGCTGGCGGTGCGGAGTTACCCACCCGGGGTTAGTTAGGATAAGCAATGGAGGAAAGGATGTGTAGCTAGTTTAGAAATCGTACTGCTCGTTTTCTTATGCAGATATCTGCAAATAAGTATATAAGTATAGTATCTGATCAGGTAGCCCCGGTGCTTACCCACATCTGCAACACGATGTTCCAGACAGGAGATTACCCTAAAATCTGGAAGAAAGTCATCGTGAAGCCCCTTTTAAAAAAATCAACACTAAACCCAGCAGAGCTAAAAAGCTATCGACCCATTGCCTCACTTCCTTATCCCTCTAAGGTATTTGAGAAAGCAATTAATTTACAACTCTCTAGCTTTATTGATGATAACAACCTACTAGACGAGACCCAATTTGGGTTTAGAAAGGGTCATGGCACCGAGACCGCCTTGATAAAAGCAACCGAAGAAGTTAGAATAATTCTAGATCAAGGCGGTACAGCAATCCTGATACTCTTAGATCTATCGGCTGCATTCGACACGGTCGATCATAACATCTTGATCGACCGTGTCGATGCCATGGGTATCCAGGGCAAAGCAAAGACTCTTCTGGCATCGTTTCTATCAGACAGAGTACAGTCTGTGAAAATGGGTAGCTACTATTCGCCCAATTTCACCTTACCTTGTGGAGTTCCTCAAGGCTCCTCGCTAAGTCCGACGCTTTTTAATATCTATGTATCGGACTTAGCGAGGGTGATCAAGTCATTCGGCATAGGAATAACATCATACGCCGATGACACTCAATTGGTCCTGGCTATTCATAGGAACGGAGCTGCAGTGGCCGCTAACTTTCAGGAAGGAATGAGAGCAATTTGCACTTGGATGGACCAGAACTGCCTAAAATTAAACTCTGACAAGACGGAGATCATGCTCTTTGGTGATCTGACCCCGTCTTGGTCACCAGTTTGGTGGCCAGCAGAGCTGGGAGATCCTCCTCACCCTGTGCAAAAAGTCAGGAACCTCGGAGTTCTACTCGACAATAAGCTTACTTTCCATAGCCATGCTAAAGCTGTGGTCTCGGCGTCCTTTTACACTCTGAGAATGGTAAAAAAGCTTCTTCCTTTTCTTCCTCCTGACTCAGGCAAAACCCTAATGTCTACACTAGTCCTTTCAAAGATTGATTACTGTAACGCATTATGGTTGAATGCACAGGAACAAGTCATGAACAAATTACAATTAGTGCAAAATGCTGCAGCAAGAATTTTAACTGGCACACCTAAATTCTCATCCATATCGCCCATCATTCGCCAACTTCATTGGCTACCAGTGAGAAGCCGTACAAAGTTCAAGGCCTTGTGCATCATTTATAAAACACTGAACAACACCGGACCGGATTTTTAAAAAAAATCCATTACTCCATACAAACCCAAGCGCTCTCTACGCTGTGAAGCATCCCAGCTACTCCATATTCCACGCACTAAGAAAGCAACATGGGGCGATAAGCGCTTCACAATTGCTGCTTCTAAATTGTGGAATGAGCTCCCTCTTAATATCAGATCAAGCTCCTCCCTACTCATATTTCGGAAGCACATCAAAACATGGCTTTTCAACCAGTAAGCTATGTAGGAGCTCTCTGCAATCTTAACGAACTCTAGCGCCGAGACACCGGAAGGTATTTGTGCGCTTTAGAAATTTTATAAATAAATAAATAAATAAATAAGTATGTCATGGTTTTAATACTTCATTTCTGCTATATGCATAGTTGTGTAGCGATTTTAGATTTTATTTTGAGGAGAGACATATTTATTCTAATATATAGCTTTGATGCCGTGAGTGTCTTATATTTAAGATACGTGTTTTGAATGGATTTGATAAAAAAGGTTTGTTAGGGGAACTACAGATTACCTCATGGCTGCATGTCCTTTGAGTAAAACGATGAGCACTTATGAACATATGTTCTTGCAAAGGCGCGTTTAGCTCAGTGCAAAATGTAATAAAAATAAAGTATGTTTAATTGGCTGTCTTATACAACCTTGCACTTGGATATTTCTGATAAATGCACACATTTCTGTCTCTCTTGCAAGAATTTTATGGCTACTTTAAGCATTTTGAATCACAGCTGGTAGTCCCTCTTAAAAGTGAATGAAAGCCTGATCATAATACGCTCTGTACATGGACCTCCTCGTAAAATGTCACCATTAATGTCCCATACATTATGCAGCTATTTCCTACATAAAAGGTCAAGGATGAGACATTCTCAAACACTGAATTCAGATTCTCGGAATCATCTTAGCTTGTTCTCCTCGAGAGCGCATTATTCGTTATAACTTGTTATATTATATTACCTATTCAAACCTGATGTGCCCAAAAGAAAGAAAAATGGGTCACAGAGATTAACCATAAGAATGAATTTTTAGTTTTGCCACTTTCTCCTTCGATGGAACAATTGAACAATCGAAACGGACGGTTACTTAAGCAGTGGTTGAATTTGCGGACGTTTGTTCAGTTTTACCCATACTGAGGTTTACATATTTGCTGCTGATAAACTGACATGCAAAATCATGTGAACATGTTGGCAAAGGGTCTGATTAATAATTGGGTTATAAAAGAAGCGTGATGAATAACTAGAAGAAATGCAAAATCTTGAGCAGGATACTTAAACATTAAGTTAATGATGTAGCATATTTTTCTTTAGTTCTGCATTTAAAATAAATATACCAAATGAGTTTACGTTAATAGTCAGCATGAAAATATGTTTCCAAATATAATAAACTTTAAAAAAAATCCCTATAGATTACCATATGGAGCCTCTCTGTCCTGTGGATTCTCTCTGTGGTAAAGTCGAGGGAAAGTTAAAAATGCTTACTAAGATTACTAAGCTTGGAAGAAATCAGTTAAAATACTTTTATGTTAAATTTAAATGTAAATTAAATGTATACATGTATTTTAAATGTAGAACTAAAAAACATGCCACAGCACTATTAACTTAATTTTGAATTACAAATGAAATTAATTGAGAACATATTTTTATTATGCAGTGATAACTATTAATAACAGTGTATGGAATTAACTAAAAGTAATTTAATTATATTTAATTACATTTACTGTTACTTTAATTTCTAAATAAAAAAAGGTTATTACAATATTTTATAGTTTAATAATGAATATGTACTGTTTTCACATAGTTTTACATTAAATTCTAATTATTGATATTGTTATCTGTATTAAATAATTTAATCTAATCTAACATTATTTCTTAAGGGGTTTATTTTAAATCCCTACTTCTGCGATTTCTATGAGAGGGTGCTGCTGTACCAGTGGTTGGCCATGCGTGGCACTGGAAGTACTTTAGGTTTGAGCTGGAGTAATTTAGGATCCATTTTTAGCTGTAGTAACTTTAGAAATGCAGTTTCCTGAATAGCAATGGGTTTACTCATTTAAGCCTCCTCCTTACTCCCCTCTAAACCCCTCCCCTGTAGAAGTAAGTATTTCCCATTTTCCGGCCACTATCCCCTGTTCTTCCCACATTTCCTACTAAAACAATGCTGAAGTGTATGTGGACTCTACAGTTGGGGCAGAGGTCTCCACATATAAAACGATAGGAGAACACAACCTCAACATAATCTCCTACGCCGACGACACCCAGCTGATCCTCTCCCTGACCAACGACCCCGCCGCCGCCAGAGCTAACCTGCACAAAGGGATGAAAGAGGTAGCCGAGTGGATGACGACCAGCCGCCTGAAACTGAACTCGGACAAGACGGAGGTCCTCATCCTGGGCTCTTCACCCTCCGCCTGGGACGACTCCTGGTTGCCTCCCGCCCTGGGCACCGCACCCAAACCGACAGACCATGCACGCAACCTGGGCTTCATCCTGGACTCCTCCCTCTCCATGACCAGGCAAGTCAACAACGTCTCCTCGGCGTGCTTCAACATCCTACGCATGCTACGGAAGATCTTCTGGTGGATCCCCACCGAGACCAGGAAGACCGTCACCTCGTCACTAGCCGACTGGACTACGGCAACGCCCTCTACGCCGGTACCACCGCCAAGCTCCAGAAGAGACTCCAGCGGATCCAGAACGCCTCAGCCAGACTCATCCTCGACATCCCACGAACCAGCCACATCTCCGGACATCTGAGAGACCTTCAATGGCTCCCCGTCAACAAAAGAATCACCTTCCGCCTCCTCACCCACGCACACAAAGCCCTACACGACCAAGGCCCGAGCTACCTCAACAGCCGAATCAACTTCTACGCTCCCAAACGCCACTTCCGATCAGCCAACCACGCCCTCGCCGCCGTCCCCCGCATCCGAAGAGCGACTACAGGAGGAAGGTCCTTCTCCTACCTGGCCGCCAAGACCTGGAACTCCCTCCCGACCGACCTGCGCCTGACCCAAGACCACCTCTCCTTCAGGAAGAAGCTGAAGACCTGGCTGTTCGAGCAGTAGCGGCACCCCCCCACCCCCAGCGCCTTGAGACCCTACGGGTATGTAGTGCGCTCTATAAATGTCATTGATTGATTGATTGATTGAGAAGCAGATGTGCAAACAACATATTTATGTTTGTGAAAAGGGATTTTTCAAACAATTTTAGTATTATTGTAGTGTTCACTAAGAACAGCCATAGGATGTAATTCTCATGTAATAGGCAGACAGGGAAGGGGGGGATTGACTAAAATGTGAAGCTTTTTGTGAGCTGTTGTGAGCAGATGTGCTGCTTGGTATTGATTAACATGTATCGTATGTACAAATAGTATGGTAAGGCAAGATATACAGAACTGCCATATTCTGTATTTGATCCTAAGATGTAAATATTAGATCATCCTGGTGACAAGAAGCTCTCTCCCTTTCAATAATACCCTCTCAAACTCCAAGATGCAAACACGTTAATGAGTCAGATGGCCATGCATTCAGGTTGGGGGGTGAGTATGGCCAACTTCTATCCTTCGAGAGCTTGTTTTTCCAAAAGCAGTAAAAAGTACAGCTGCATCTTAGTGACATGAGTTTGAACATGCCCGATACCGTGGCCAGGCAGGAACAAACATCTAAATTCTTTGGTAGGATGCAAACAGCATAGGTCAATGTCTTGGAGAACATGGAGAAATGTTTGCAAGACTTACCATAAGTGCACCATGAACATATTTGTTTATGGAGGGAGGAGAATGCTAGACATTGTTCTTTGTCCATGCAGATGAAGGCCATATCACAAACGTGTTACTATCAATCTCCAGGGCCACAACATGCTTGGGACTCAAGATGTATTGCATCATTGTGTCAGGACCACACCAACAATCAATGCTGACCAGTAGCGGCTCCTGGTGGGAGTGCTGTGGGGCGGTGGGGCAGGGCGGGTGAGGAGCAGGGGAGGTAGTAAACTACAGATTACAGCCGAACAGAGGTAAGTAACCAAATAAATAAATAAAACGGATTTCGTTGTGTGTACTGCATCGCATTTGGCAATGCAGTGCACGCAATGAAATTCGTTTTATTTAATAATTTGTTTACTTACCTCTGTTCAGCTGCATTCTGTACTTTACTACCCCCCACCCTGCTCCTCCCCCGCCCCACCCCAGCACCCCCCTGACACCAATTCACCTGCACCCGCTATAAAACACCAACTCCACAACCACAACCTCTGTTTCCAAATTCCCCAATCCATAAACTTTATACACAGCATATCACTCACTCAAAGAGCAATGTTTCACTTCACTTCACTTCTTAAAATCTACAAATCTTAAGACATTACCTGTAATTGCACTTGTCAGTAACTCAAAATTGTGCAAAAATGTCCACTAGGCTGTGCATTCTTATGTGTGTGTTTAGCTGTGAAAAAACGTGTTAAACGTTTACATATGAGTTATTGTGCCACAGATTAAGTGTATGTTGGCATTTCTCATTAATGGTATTAAATTGCACACATGCTTAGCCACTTGCTCAAGAAATTAATTCAAAATTTAAATAAGAATTCGTTTTTGTGATTGAAATTGGTATTATGTTCGACTTTAAAGGAAATGAACTCAAAATTTGAGATTTTGGGGGATGAAAAATGAACAAACATAAAATACTATTAGGTTCAGGTAGCAATTGTGAATTTGAAGTGGATGGGCAGCTTAATAATACACATCGGGAATGTCAAGGACTAAGTCTTTTCACATGCCACGATTCATCAAAACAGATTAAAAAGAGCAATAGTGTAAACTATGTATTCCAAAATCATACTTTTAAAGTCCTAAATGATTGTCAAACCTTTAAATCAGTCAAATGTTCAACTGCTGAACATATTCACTTGCAAATCGTGATGGAGTGTCTGAGTATTAGTTCTGTGTTGAGGCAAACGTTTCTGTCCGTTTTCTGGTTCAGATTTCACCACAACATCAATTTCCCCCTCCTCTGGGGAATGTTGGCTGCTATGGGCAGGACGAGGCTTATGTGAACAAATGGACACACGGTTTTAGGTGAGGGTCAATTGAGACTGCCATTCCAGGAGATGAGAGGGTGGGAAGGGGTGGAAAGACAAACAAAACTTAATGTCTTCGATTGAGGATGTCAGACACGCACATAGTACCATATGCTGTTGGCCCCCTTAAAAAAAGCTTTTGTGGCATATTCAAACGGGGTGTGGTCAATACATCAGGATCAGGAGTCTTTAGTGAATGCCTCCTTAGCCACTTCTCTTCTGGGTGGGGACTTTCAGAAGGAGAAGGTACAACAGATGGGGAAGCTGATGGTCCCGTTGGTATGGGGGTCTCTGGAGTGATGGAGGAGATGGCTGCATGCCAAGATGATGATGGGTTCGGCTCAATACCAAAAGTGAATTTAATTATGTCTCAAGCACACATGTACGTCTGATTGTACCTCTGATGAGGCTATGTGGTTGATCATTGGAAAGGGGTGAGGTGATGGGGACTGAGGGCACACCCGGAAACATCTGCAACAAGGACATCTGATATTTGCTAAGAAGTGATTTCCCTCAGAAAGTAGTACTACTCTAGTTGATATAGATGTGTGTTTTGTGAATAGCAGTTGTTTTACCAATTTGGCTGTATGTTGTATTTGCATGTTCCTCATTAAACTCCTCTTTAACTTTCCATAATCCCCTCCCATTTTGGACTAATTATTCACCATTTTCAGCCACTTCCTCTTGTCCCTATCACATTCACTACAAAACGTCTGTGTGCAGATATCTCTGCACTTGTGGCAGTGCTTATCACATAGGAGAGATAGGTGGAGGTGAAGATTTCTGGCAGGAGGTTTGGGAATAGTATTTGTCAATATGTGAAGGAATACTACCGAAGTTCTACTTAAAAGTAAAATTACTTTTGTGAATGGGCTAAACAGTTTTTAAACATATTGCTTGTAAATTAAAACATGAATATTAGGCGCCCAACTCGTAGCTGGACATTGGTTGGTTAATTACTTGCGTGAATAGTATGTGAGTGACTAAGTACCCAATAAGCATTTTTAGCACAAGCTCTTTTGTTAATAAAATGTAACACTAACCAGAGATATTGCATGCAAAGAGCTAAAATGCTTTTTATGCATTAACAACCTAGGGTATCAAATGAATGCATTTCTTCTACGGTAGCCCTTTAACAGGGTCCCTTATGATATGCAACAAATAAACCACCCATTTGAGAGATTTATGTGGCTGCTAATCTTTTAATAATATAGCTTACCCCCTAAGCCCTGAAATGCCAACCATAGCTGGATAAGTGCAATTGGAGTACCTTTGGATACACTTGGTATGGACTGAGCCATTTTCAAACTGTGATTCAACATATATATTTAGCATAACTCACATCTCTAGAGCAGAAACAGTAAAACGTGGGGCTTCAATGTAATATACGCTAAGACTAACTTTCTTGAAGTTGTCAAAATCATTTGTCAGATCTTGGCTGACTTCATAGTGTACAAATTAAATTTATGATGCATTTATTTTCTTGTGAATCCCATTTAGTATTTAACATTAATCACATTCCCAATAATATGAAGAGCTGTGAATTTCGAAAAAAGTAAGGCAACGTTTCTTTTCTATATGCATCCCAACGCTTTAATCTCTGTAAAGTTTATTATAATATTTACTTCAAAAATAATGTAAGCTTTGTCAATTAAAGCACAGACAATGGGTCAAAACCCATGAAAATCAGCAAATCATGTTTTAGCCTGGTTTTTCTGAAGAAATCTTCACTCTGTGACAGCAAACCTAAAACTACAACCATTAATAAATGCATTTAAAAAGAAAGGTGGTAAAAGAAGTCCTTGTGTATGAACACGAATGCAATATGCGTTTTGCTTCCTGTAATTTACTGGAGAAAATTCCAGCCCTTCTAAAGAAAGTGATGCACATAACAGGAAAACATACCTACAAAAGAAGGAGTAAAGCGATGACGAATGAGCCACAGAAATGAACATGTAGAGTAAACATGTATTACAAAGCATTAAAACAAGGTATTTCTACAGGGCAGTGAATGAAACAGAACGATGAATATGAGATTCCGAAAAGGGATTATATCACAGTTGAACTGTGTCATGCAAATAAAAATGCCGAGCATTCCTCTGTTTGAAATTCACAGCTTTGATGACGATGCATCTACCTATGTTTACTTAATCACATCATGTCCTGATGTTGACGTTCAGTGTAACTCCCCAAAATATTTTACAGTATTTTCATTTGTGTCTTTACTTCTGATAATCATATTATAAGGGAGGCATATACAAAGTGCCTCTGGCAAATAAGAAAGCGAATCCCATTGTTCAATGAATAATCAGCATAAAAAAACATTTGATTACATTTGTAATGCTTTAAAAACTGCCTTTCACAGATGGCCATCGTGATGCATCTTTGAATAGGATATGTTAAAATAAAAGAACACCATCAAAAGGTGCTCACTACACATGCAAAAGTGAATAGCCGTCTTGAAAGAGTAAATAAACATTTTACGAGTAAGGCATCTAGCAGCGTTTTCCTCTAAAAACTACGAGTTACCTGTCTGCTGTTTTTACAGTGGCATGTTTGGAATTGACGTTTATGTTTTAACACTATCCATAAAATACACACGAAACATTCTGCATATGGTAACTTCCCATTTAAAAATTACTTGTGGAACAACAAGTATGAACAGTATTTACCTTCATTTTTTATGTCAATTATTCAAAGTCATTAGTATAAGAAAAATGATGTCTTAAACAGATAAATTAATGCATGTAAAAATTGCCAGTTGAGGCAGAGTGAGGTGGAAAAGTCTCCCCTATCTTGGCAGCCCTTGTCACACTCCTTATACATCCACACAAGCAGCTGCTAACAACTATTTAGCATTAAAGATATCAATGCTTCATAGCTGGAATGTGATTGACCTCCTAAAATTGACAGCATCTAAAAAAAGATACTTTTATTGCAAGAGAGTCCAGATAGGTTACTAATGGAAATGGACAAATTCAGACATCACAATTCTCTTAAATTCAAATATAGATTAAGAACACTTTTCAGAAAAATACTCAGTATGTACACATACTGTCAGATGTTGCTTTAGCTAAACTTATAATACAAAATAAAAGGTATCTTATCTAGCATTATAGAAATTGAATACGATTTTGAATATTGTACGCTAGTTAGAATTCAACCCATCACAGTTTTGTTTTACAACGTGAGATGCCTTAAATATAACAGGCATGCCCATATTCTGGTTAAGTGTTTCTAAAGCCATTGAACTCAAGCTGCAACTCACTAGCGAGGATTAACACAGCCAAAACCTGTTTGGTGTTGTTTGAGCTCCTACCGTTTGGGGATATGGCCTTGCAATTGAGGCTTGTTGAATCTGAGTAGTGCTTGTGTCATTTTATTAATGGCAGGGGTAAAAGTAGGGGTTAGAGCTTTCATATCATCCTCCCATATAGTCAAATTTTTTATATCTCATAAAAAGCCTTTCAGCAAATGTCATAAATATGACTAGGGGTAAATGTTTGATTAATTCTGCATTCCGGCCATCATCTGTTCTATTTGCATTTATCGCCCTAAGTGGGAAGGGTATGGCCAGCCATGGGTCCGTGCTCGCTTCGCCACCAGATTCAAGCTAGCCTGGCTGATTAGGGGTGTTAACTCGAAACCGGTCCCAGGATGCTTGTTTCTGGTCCAGGAAAGACCTGGCCTGGTAGTTCGGGCTGGACTGTTACCATGGGGAACAGGGTCAAGGCTAATTTGCATATGGTTGGGTCTAAACTGAAATGGTGTGGCATGCAAAACATTGATGACAGGGGGTATATGTTTGATTATTGCAGCATTTCTTCCATCATCTGTTCTTTTTTTAAATATATTTTTTGACCAATGCAAATTTGCCCATGATGTTTAAATCAGTTTTCCTGTTGTTGCACCTAAGAATATAAAGGCATATTTATGAACCCCTTGCGCTGCAGTAGCCTCACATTTTATGATGCTCTGGTGGCTCCTATCACAAAATCATTTTTTTGAGGTCACGCAAAGCCACTTTGCTATGATGGCCTCTTAGATATGGAGTAAGGCCTGGGACCGCAAATTGCAGCGTTGCCTTGCTCTGCGTTAGGGAGGCGTTCCATGGGCAGAATTGCGGTGGGTGTTCCTACGCAACACACCTGGAGTTTGATGCCTCCCCAGAATTACAAATCCATGTAAACCTGGGTATGCGCCAAAACCTTTCATCTCCCCAGTAGAGGCACAACGAGGAGAAATAACCTTAATTCTCCTTTTTCCCCTTTCCATGTGTACTCCATCCCTGGATTGTTTTAGTAAAGGAAGGTGCCCCTCCCTGAACAAAAAACACTCCTGCCAACAACATAGACAACCTTGCACCATGGTGCAATGCTGCTTGCGTTGGTGCTAGGCTCCCAAAATGTCATTACCAGAAGAGGAAAGGACAAGAATGCAGAGTATTAGATAAATATTGTGAATTTCAGCCCCTTCACTTTGACGTAGGGCAGGGCAGCTAGGTGAATGGCTCGCTGCTCTTCACCAATTCCACATAAATCTGCCCAATGTTTTCTCTCACAATCCTTTATTTCAACCTGATTTAGCTGAAGAAATACTCCTCTGTAGCTAGTTGTTCATACATGACATTTCCGTTTCCAGCTCCCTCTAATTTGTCTGTCTTCTGCTTTGGGATTTGTGGGCTGATGTAAGACAAGGGCAGTGAAAAAAGTCAAGGAGAACGGAACGCCGGAGTTCCCCTATCCTGCTAAAAAATAAAACCTGTAACTATGTACACATTACCCCCACAGAGTTTCCTCTAATTCCTAATTTCCATTGTATTCCATTTGTATCATTTTTGTTTGGATAATAGCAAGGCATTTGTTGAAAATAAATAGTTTTTCTACGTGGACCTTATTATGAGTTTGGTGCATCAGAGCCGTATTACGAGTTGGAAATGCGCAACTCGTAATACAGTCGGCGGTCCTTTGCTATTCCCATGGCAGTGCTTGGTAAACAGGAACCGCAATTGGAACAGTAAAAAAGTTCTGGAACATTGTGGGGGTACAGACAGGGGGGCACATGTTGTGCCCCCATGAATGTATCCCCATGTTGGGGGAACCATTGGCGCCCTGCAGGGCCCCCTTTGTTCCTGCACCACCTGCCTTTTCATGGTGGGGCACTGCCATGAAAAGGCTGGTGATCCAGGAATTATTAATATGCTGAGTGGGACTGAGCCAGTCCCGGCTCAGCATATTGCGTTGTGGCACTCTTTCGCCACTGCCAGACAAAATAACTGTTCCCTGGTGCAGCCAACAGTCCACCGCTGCATTGACTTTAGAAGTTGTAATGCGGCAGATGGTGGATTGCCACTGCTGCGCCACCGTGCGTCTGGCAGTCAGAAGACCACCAGACTTGTAATCAGGCCCATAGATTTTATCCTTGTGATTAGTATCTTATTTACTACTGTTTTTAATTTTTTCATAAAACATCCTTTAGGCATAATTAATTAACATCTAATTATAGGAAAATGTATTTGCTATCCCAGGATGATCTTTTTTTAGCATTCCTTCTCTACACCCTATCTCGGTGCTGGCTGTGGAATGTAGTACCTCTTGCTACCAGCAATTGTAATCATTTCGAAATAAAGCACTTTTGTCATGAATTCTTGTTTATTTTGTCCAAACATACCTCAAAGTTACTTTGGCCTGTACAACTGAACCCTGGATAAAACCTTCAATAATTGGCACTGCAGCACATTCAGAAGCCCGGAGGAAGACTTACCAAAGAGTTTTGAGAGTGTTCAAACTCTCTGTAATTCAAAGACATAGGGTTAGCACTCCATATCACAAGGACTTTTCATTCTTACGCTTTTATTTCCTCCAATACATGGATAATCATAAAGATGCAGAGGGTGCCAGAGGTAATGGCAATATATTGAATTGTAAACTTATGAGTTTACATGTCCCTGGCATTATGAACTAAGTTGGTAGCCACAGCTAAACATACCACCTTACAAGAAGAAAACTATCGTTGGTACCTCCTTCGGTGAGAAAGTTGCAAAACTATGGAACTTGATTTTTCTAAGGATAAGGGTAAATAACAGTTGCCTGGAGTTCAGGAATATGGCGGAGACTAGGCTTTTCACAACATAAACAGCAAGATTGGAAAAACAATCCTACTAAATAATACCCCATGAGGGCTTAGCCCTTTATTTTCACCTGCAAGGGACATATAACACTCACATTTTGGTCCCTCAAATTTCAACCAAAACCTCAGAAAATGTTTAGTCTCTCATTAAAAGCCACTCAACGAGCACCACTAGACCTCGCTGAGACTGTGTGAATCTGTCTGGCTTCTGGTTGCCGATCCAAGTGAGTGTCGCCCAATAACAATACCTCATCACAAGAAAAGCGTATTACTACTGAAATGCAATACATTTTAAGGTAACTCTTATTATTTTTAAACATATTATGCCTCATCATGTCCCTTGTAAAAATGAATTGCAAGATGTCCTGCAAGACCACCACACTAAAGCATAAACTATTACCTGCATAATAGCATGCATGACTGAGCAATTGAACCACTTCAGTACTGTGCATGGAGGCTGTATCACAGCTTTTAACAACCATATAAATATAATTGTTTATATCCTGAAGACGTAGTAGTATACAACATTTATTGTGTAGTTAATTAAAACAATAGCAATATAAGACATTTAAAAGACATGTTATACAAGGACCAAAGAGTCAGTGGGTCCTTGTGATACCCTCTAGTGTGATTGGCACATAGTACCTAAAGATAAAACTCACAGTGCACAATATTTAGCTTTGAGGTCCTTTGCTTATTTAAAGTTCATTTTAGATAAACCAAAGTAAAGGTTATATGAAAAACAATAAAAATAGTTTAAATCAACTGCAATTGGGTTGAACACATAGCAATTGTAAAAAACTAAATTACAAAGAGTTCAGACCTTACAATGCCTATTATCCGTAGTACAGGAAGTAGAAGGTATCAATCTACAATCATCTCTGCGCTTTGTTGTATATTTTTTAGATGGTCCTGCTCTACATTAAAAATTTGCAGATTCTTGCCAGTTCAAATGGAATCATGGTGCTAAAAATCTAGTTCTTTGCATTTTTAGATGGTTTTTTGCCATGGAATAAAAATAGTGGCTTTAATAGTGTTCGCCGGAACTGGAGCACCATCGGACAGCAGCAAAGTAAGTGTGTAAATGTTTCAGATTTGTAGTCGCAAAGTCTGCTCTTAACAATATTAGAAAGCAGTGGCCAGTTTGGGTTGAAGTCTTTAATTTGTAATGCCAACATCCTTACTGCCAGAATTTGGGTTAGGCAGGCTTTCCCGAATGTGCAATTAAGATAAGATTGTGCCTGAGGGCCAATTGTTTATATGTTGCATGACACCTGTTTGATTAACAGCATATTAAACTCTTTATGTATGACAAATTCTCTAATGTGAGCATCCCATATAAATAAAATTGTGTGATAGTTTGTAACATCCATATAAAATATTGCACAAAAAATTACATGATTGTTTACAAATGACAAGACAACACTGATAAACAGCATGACAAACTATAATTCCTTGTGGATGACAAAGTCCCTGATGTGAGCATCCTATGGAGTAGCATCCTAACCATACACAGCACACTTTATTGCCTCATCTGGAGTAGTAAGCTCTGTATAAATAGCAATACCATACCACACCATACCATACCTTGCCTGGTCTATGTCAGGAGTGGCATAGTAGGCACAAGTTCCTACTAGGGGGCCTATTACAATGTTGTCAGGAAGGCATTCCCACTGACTCTTTCTGAAATTACTCAATCAGGGAAGTCCAACTGAGCGATTTGGATGCATCAGGATGCATCTGGATACTTTTCAGTCGGACTCCCATTGATTCTAATGGTAGCCTATGTACCCAACGTGAACACAGGCTCCCATTGAAAAAAAGGGGTGGGTGGGAAAAAAGCGTGCACCCTGTGGCTGGGCACCCTATGGTGCCCGCCACACTGTGCATGCAGATAAAGGGGGAACACATAGGTAGCCCCTGTGATGGATTCAGAGGGCAACGGGTGCTGGGGGGGAGCCTTCTACGGACCCCCAAAGTCCAATTCCCACAGCTGTTTTGTCTTATCAAACTGAGTCGGTACGACTGACAGAATCAGTCATAGTACTCCCTCATTCGGAAACCGTTCTCATTGAGCTGCAAGAATCAGCTCCTAATGAGTCGGACTGCCTGAATCGTGTTCCGAACCGATTCGGTCAGCCCAGATGGCTTCCATGCATTGTACTTGGTCATTTGGAAAAGTGGACAATTCGTTCAGAAACATAGGCTCCAAATGGATTCACTTAATCCGAATCCCATTTGGAGCCTTTCCTAACGATATCATAATCGGCCCTCTATGTGCTGGAAGGTGCCCAGAGTTAACTTTAAGCATTCTAGACTTCATTGTTCCGTTATTCTAAGTGAACCACGTACATTGCAAAAGGTATGCACATACCTAGGTCTCATGCTCCCTGTGCCATAAGAATGAAGCTGCCCATCACTTTCAAGGTCCAAAAAGCCAGAAACTACTCTGATGTTGTTTGTGTTTCCAGTTTCCATTTAGAGTAGACCTGGCACTTCAGGTTGGAATGAGCCCTTTTTTGAATTTCAAACCTCAAGGCTTGAATCATTGAGCTAGAGGGAATTTGGAATAACATTTTCGAAAAGTGATTTTTAGTGTAGACTAATTTGAGCTTTCATCTAGAGCTAACAATTCAGCACCATAAAGAACTTGCAGAATAACTTCTAAGCCTGGGAGAAACTCACATACTTTCTTTAGAACAAATTAAATGAAATTCTCTAAAAGTACATGAAATTCCACCGTTTAAACACCAAGGGCCCGATGTAGGTACCAAATACCGGTCGGAAATAGCCGATTTCGGCCGTTTCCGACCGGTATTTGGCCTACTGAGATGTAGGGGACCTTTTTTTGTCCGATTCGGTATTTTACCGATTCGGTAAAATTACCGAATCGCAAAAATACCGAATCGGTAATTTTACCGATTTTTTTAATTTGGGATGTAGGTGGAACTACTTTCAGTCCCACAGGCCCTTCAGATTCGGTATTTTAACACCCAATCCAATTGGGTGTTAAAATACCGAATCCAGGTGTGCATGCACATGTGTGCATGCACACCTATGCCATGTGACAGACAGACATGCCCTTAGGGCATGTCTGTGTGCCACATGGCTCACATGCCTTTTTTTGGGGTGCTGGAGGGTGTCAAAGTGACACCCCCTGCACCCTTGCACAAATCGGTAATTACCGAATCGGTAATTACCGATTCGGTAATGCCCATTGATTCCTATGGGCTTCAAGGCCCATAGGAAGCAATGGGGGATACCGAATCAGTATTTACAGAATCGGTAAATACCTACATCTCCCCCCTCTAATTTACCACTTCATAAATACCGATTCGGTATGATTCGGTATTTATGAAGTGGTAAATGTAGATTTACCTACATCGGGCCCTAAATGTAGTTTCTGGCACCTCACGCAAAAAAATATATTTGACTGCATATTTCGCTTTTAAAATATTGTGAAATCCAGCATGACATGATGGGCTCTAGCTGACATTTTGAGAATGATGCACTTAACACAAACATGTTCCTCCAGTAGATCATTTTATCTATTTTCTCCAACTAAAAAAAAAAAACTAACACATTTTGTGTTGTTTCTCTGCTCCAGTACTAATATTTTTCATTTCTTCCATGACATTTGTTTTTTTTAGGATTTTGTCATCCTGCTCGCCAAGTCCTGGCAGACCCAGGCACTGTATCCTATGACTCTGACTCCTAACATAAAGGCTTAAACTAGTGCAATAGTTTTGATGAGGAGGAGATGGTGGGAACAGTAGCAGCTGCAACTGAACAAGGGTGGTGGGGCGGGGGGACACTGAGGGGGAAAGGAAGGGGGAAATAAAAAAACTAAAAAAGCACTTACCTGAAGAGCACTGGCCGCCTCCTGTCCTCCCTTCTCTCTGCAGCAGGAAGCATACAGCCTCCAAGAATCCCGTGGTCATTCATGAGGCTGCATTACAGCAGTGTTGGGATTGGTCTGAGTCCATGGTTCAGTGCTCAGGGAGGGACTGGGAGGCTGGGTGGAGAACATGAAAAGTGTGCATGACAGTATGGCCAGCCCGAGAAGGTCGGCCAAAATGTCATGCACACTTAAGGTGCAACCACCACTCCTCCTCTCTGTGATGCGAGTGCCCACCCGGCCACGCCCTAATAACCTGGCATCAACTGTAAGCTCAAAAAAAAATAAAACAATAATAACGGAAAGTTATTATTATTTAGTTTTTTGCATTGAGCTTGCAGTTGAAGCAGAGGGGCGACACTCCTTCACCTTAGCGGACGAGCCACCGCTGGGTGGCACTCATATTTTACGAGCTGCATCACTTTACTTTCATTTAGACTAAAAACAGCAGGCCCAACAGGTAGCACATCATAGAAGAGGGCACACGCCACTGGAGGGAGTGCAGCACAGCATGTGCTGTACACTAACATCACTGGCAGCCAACAGTGGTTTATGCACCTTTGGGGCTGATTTCAACTGGGAACATGCTGTTCGAGCTGCTGGGTATAGAGGTCGCAGATACATGTAAACAATGTTTACATTTTTCTATTTTATTCCTGTTGGTTTTCAGGAGGCATCTATCTCAATGTATATACACACACACTGCCTTTTACTGCAGTGCTAAACCATATTTGAATATATAAATAGTGTAAGGACCATCTTAGACTTCTAAGACAGGGCTGCAGAAGTAGCGAAAGGAAATGGAGGAAATCCTGGGATTCTTCGGATAGGGAGGCTCACAAGTCTGCTCTACGGGAGTATAAGCAGAAAGTGATAATGGAGAAGCAGGAATACTTCTCCAACCTCACTAGTTCACTCACTTCCTCTAGGGAGCTTTTAAAAATTGCTGATTCTCTTTGCTCCCTTCAACTTCCAGACCCCGTAGTCTGCTCTCAACGTCTCTGTGACGACATTGCAGACTTTTTTCATAAAAAAAATTCTGATATTCATACTTCCCTAGAAGTACAACGCCTCTCCCTGGTTGAAAATCCTTCTCCAGGCATAAGTTTTTCTGAGGCAATGGATACTGCCCCTTCTAGCCTCCTTTCTGTCTTTCCCTCTTTGTCTTTGGAGGGATTGAATCTTCTTCTAGACAAGACAAAATCCTCCTCTCCACTAGATCCTCTGCCTCTTAAAAAGCTTAAAGATTGCAGGAACAGCCTCCTCCCTCCCCTACTTGAGGTAATGAATAAGGTAAGTGATCAAGGCACCTTTCCATCAATATGGAAGAAGGCCATAGTGAAGCCGCTCCTCAAGAAGCCTTCACTTGATCCCGGCCTCCTGAAAAATTTCAGACCCATTTCCTTGCTCCCTGCACCTGCTAAAATCCTAGAAGCTCACCTGAACCGCCATTTATCTTCTTTCCTTGAAGCTTCGGAGTATCTTGATACAACCCAGCATGGTTTTCGAGAACACCACAGCACAGAATCTGCTCTCACCTCTGTAGTCGATAACATCCGACGCAAGGTTGATGCTGGACAAACAACTGTTCTTGTGCTACTGGACCTCACAGCCGCATTCGACACTCTGTCTCCTGCCATTTTAACATCTTGGCTTAGGGAGGCAGGTGTCACTGGCTCGGCCCTGAGTCTCCTTAACTCCTTTCTCCTTGATAGGGAACAGAGAGTGATGCTCGGCGACCACCTCTCCCCAGCTAAGTCTTTGCAATGCGGGGTGCCACAGGGGTCGGCACTAAGTCCGACCCTGTTCAACATCTACGTGGCCCCCCTTGCTAGGCTAGTAAGATCTCTGGGGATGGAGGTGGTATCATATGCCGACGACACCCAGATCATGGTTTCACTTACTCAGTCCTCTGTCACAACATCTGCCTCTAGCTTCAGGTCCTGTATGCAACATGTTGCAGATTGGATGGTTACCAACTTCCTGAAGCTAAATGGCGACAAGACTGAGGTCCTGGTCTTTGGAAAGGACCAAGACATCTGGTCGAGTGAGTGGTGGCCCCCCTCTCTTGGCATCTGCCCCACTCCCTCTCAGTCTGCCAGAAATCTGGGTGTAGTGTTCGATACTTCGCTCTCGATGTCCTTACAGGTGAATCGGACTGTCTCGACCTGCTGGGGCGTGATCAGGACGCTCAACAGAATTCGCAGCTATTTGTCTCCCCAAGCACGCAAGCAGATTGCAGTCGCCCTTGTTGGCTCCAGGTTGGATTATTGCAACTCTCTCTACATGGAATCCAACAAGGGCCTTATACATCGACTGCAAATCGTGCAGAATGCTGCTGCACGCTTTGTCCTGGATCTTCCCAGGGCCTCCTCTGCCACTGCTGCGAGGAGAGACCTTCATTGGCTGCCTATCCAACACAGAATTTATTTCAAAATTCTGTGTATGACCTATAGAGCACTCGAGGATGGATCTAAAGGCGCTATCAGCTCCCTTCTTACCCGGTACCATCCTACAAGGTGTTTGCGCTCTTAGGGACTATTCCAACTTGTTGTCCCCCGCTTTAAGCTCACCAGATGGGGAGCCAGAGCCTTCTCCGTCGTTGCTCCTCAGCTTTGGAACATCTTGCCGATGGAGATGAAGACCTTACCTTCTCTAGCGCTGTTTAAAAAGGCCCTTAAAACGTGGTGCTTCTCGAGAGCGTACACAGGTTGAGCTGTAGGGTCCATGTTATGAGCTGGATTTTGAATTAGGCGCCTTGACGCCCATTGGGCTAAGTTTGCGCATGATAAGACCCCTTTTATTATTATTATATTATTATTAAGCAAATATGTTTTTCTTGTGAGTGCATAAAGTGGTTTATATACATTCATAAATATTTGTATAGCTATAGATTATGTTACGGTGTCAAATTTTTCCTTTCATAGTAACTGCCATCAATTTTAAAGACTGTAGGAAATCAGGAATGTTTCACGTTTAATGTAGGAAGTGGTTCATGCCATGGAAGGTGCAAGGAGTGGATGTCAAGTCATGCAATGTACTGATATTCTGAACAATCTTTTCAATGTTGAGTAAGGGGCCATCTAGGGTGATTCCCCAGCAGCATGGGAATGAGGTATGCTTTGGTTTACTTTGATGTGCAGAAAGTGAAGAGGAAAACTCTTTTATTACTTCATACTCTCCATCACTTTGATGTAGAATGCAATCTTTGCAACTTCATGGATAGACTTAGTTTGTGAATGTGAATTGTATAAAGGTAGTGGGGGATCAATATCATTTGTAGTTATAACTGAATTGTAGGACAAATAACTCGTTTTAGAACAGTGGTTAAGGGGATAGCATTGGATGCTCAAACAGTAGAAATGTTTGCCTGTAAATTATTACATTTGCCTATTATTAATGTAGCTAAAACTATGAATCATGGTCTTCTTTTTCGTTCCTCCTTTCAGGACTGCCAAAGAAGACAAGGGCCAAAGTGAGTCAGGGGGTGAGACTTAGGTCTAGGTTTCCACGGTTGAAAGTGTATCCACCTCTGTTTTTTTTTTTTTTTTTGTCCTCATACGCCAATAAAGATATTTTCAGTATTGATTGTACCAAGAATCTTTATGGGAGCTCTTTGTGCAGACACCCAGTAAAAATCTCACAGTGCCACCATGTGGACAGTCAGCTCAGTCTCTCACTTTACCAGACCCTTAGACTGATCTTCGGGTGGATCATTCTGCAGAAAGGGCTAATCATTGGACAAAGTTGTTATAAACCATCGAGCCAAATAATGCAGGGAGTCCACAAATGCTTCCTTCTCTTCCATACCATACTATCCAAACTGAGAGTATGCCTGATTGCCCTAATCCAGTTTACATATGTCGGAACAATGGTGCTCACCCACAGTTTACATATTTCCATGCGGGCTAGGACAATTAGATAAAAAAATAACTTAATATTATCTCGTGATACATTCTCATAATTAGAAGGAATTCCAAAAAAAACTTGTTGCGTACTAACCTGTATTTCATACCCAAAAAGGGCTTTCATACCTTCTTGTATTTCAAACCAAAATTCTCTAAGTGCGGGACAGGTCATGAACATATGCAGGTCATCTGCTTTTTCCAGATTGCACTTTAGACAACAGGGAGTAGGCCCTTTCGAAAATTTGGCAAGCCTAGCTGGAGACCAATATACTCTATGGAGAGAAAACAAGTGGTTCCGCTTTAAATTGGCAGGTGAGACCGTGAGATGTAATAAATCAAAGGATACTTGCCATAAATTCTGCAAGTCGGCGTCCAGTACTTGATCCCTCCATAGCTGATCTGGGAGGACGAACTCTCCATCTTCTTCCTCGAGTATTGTCCAATAAAGGACTGATGTTTTAAGTGTTCTAGGTTTCTTCATTAGGAGCTCATCATTTTTTCCACCTCTGTTTGTTGTAAACCTTGTTTATTAATTACTCTTCTTTGATTTACCAATAAGGGCCTCATTCAGATGCGGTTAGGAAAGCATTCCTACCTAGGGCCCGATTACAATGCGTTTAGGAAGGCCTCCTAATGGCATTTGCTCCTTCCAAATCTGATCGTGAACGTGTCTTCCCAATAGAGGGCCCAATTACGATGCGGTTAGGAACATATGCTTCCATTGAAGTCAATGGGAATCCAACCAAATCATATCTGGGAGCATCGTACTCGGTCGGTCAGACTCTCCCGATCTGAGGGAACCAGAATCGGGCCCTTAGTGATCTCATTTCTTTCGGATATGCCATCACCTTGTATATTTTTCTTATTTTGCAATTTCCTAGCCTTTTCCTAACTTTCACAAACTTTCATTTGCATCTTTATTTATCTATTAAAATGCCCTTAAAGTGGTTCACTGACAAAATTGGCCCTATTACGATGTCAGTTGGTGAGCCTCGGAGCGCTCGTCGGAGGCTCACCCACCATCATTGTATGTTTAAAGCCTGACCGCCTAATTACAATGCAGGTGGTTGGAGTTTAAACGAGCCTGTCAGACCGACTGGCTTCCAACGGGCTCAAAGAGCCCGTAGGCCAGTTGGATGCCGTGCATAATCCCCTGTGGACAGCGTTTCCGCCGTGGGGATTATGAGGAAGGTTTCCTACAGGCTTTTCATGTCTGGCTTTCTCACATGAAAAGCCTGTTGGAAAGCGGCTCTGTGGGACCCTTGGTAGGTCGCTCCCCACACCGCACAGCACCGCCTGTGTACCCGTGCCTCAGCCCAGCTGCCGCTTCTTCTGACAGGGGTTCGAGGCCCTCCTTTGCTCTTGCTTGTGTCCCTGGTATTTCTCTTGTACTTTATTGTATTTTTACTGCTTGCTTATTGTCCTTGTTTACCCTCCTCCCCACCTGTGCCATTACTGTGCCCGATTGCCTTATCACTCGTCGTTTTTCTTTCCCATTTCCCGCTGCTGTGTCCGCTGAAGCCCCACCCTCCCGCTCTCCCATTCGCCGGCTACCATCACCCAGCTGCTCCTCCCTCCCACCTCCTCTTCTGATAGCGGCCGCTGCAAGGCGGCGCAGTGGAAACGCGCAGCGGGCGTGCTGCTGGCATGCCCAAGGTGCGCCAAAGGCAAGCCCGTCTGCTTCCATCCACGCCTGGAACGCACCCAGCACCAGAACCCCTGGCCCTCATGACACCCATCGCCGCTACGATGCCAACAACCTTCACGCACTCAACACTGGACGAGAACACGCATACTGCCTGGCCACCCCGAAGTGCATCCAAGGACCCTTCTCCTGCCGAAACTGCAGCTTCACCAGCAAATGACCCGCCAACCCAACCACCTTAGATGCATTTTACTCAACACCCGTACCGCCCGCAAGCACGCCATTAAACTCTAGGACCTTCTCGACTCAACCTCTCCAGATGTTGCCTTCCTGACGGAGACCGGGCTAAAACCGTCCTCAGCACCCGACATCGCCGTAGCCATCCCGGATGGCTACAAGATCACCTGCAGGAATCGCAGCAATGGAGTAGAAGGAGGAATCGCCATCGTCCACAGGAACACTCTCAGAGTCTTAACCAACACCAACGACACACTCAGCACCGCCGAACACCTGAACTTCCAGATCCACACCGATCCCAACACCACCCTCAGAGGAACCCTCATCTACAGACCCCCCCAGACCCTGACCACAGTTCAACAACTCCATCGCCAACTTCCTCACCACACACGCCCTCACCTCCAAGGACTACATCCTCCTCTGGGATCTAAACATCCACCTCGAGCACAACAACAACACCAACTCCACCACCCTGATCGACATCCTTGCCAACCTCGGACTCACACAACTCGTTATAACTCCGACCCACTCCGCCGGCCACATACTTGACCCCATCTTCTCCGCAAGCCCCCACGTGTCCTTCAACCACACCACCGAACTCCACTAGACCAACCATCACTGCATCCACTTCACCTTCCGGAAACCCACCATGCTGCACCACACCCAACGGATGCCTCCCCGCTGCTGGAGCAGAGTCACCGAAGACCAGCTAACCACCACCCTTGCCCAGAGCCCACCTGCTAACCCCACCGACCCCGACAGAGCCGCCCACAACCTGAGACATTGGATCGATGACTGTACCAACACCCTCGCCCTGCTCAAGAAACCCTCCACCAGTCACACCAGCAAGAAAGCCAGCTAGTTCAACGAAGACCTCCAGGCCTACAAGCAACTTGCCGAAAGCTGGAGAAGAACTGGCTCCCTGAACGCACACCGGACAGTTACGCAGCCCACAAGAACGCCATGTGGAGAAAGGTAAGGCCGATGACCTTTTTCAGAGTTGCCCGGCGTTAACCGCCTCTATACCCACTCAAGTTATCAAACAAAGAGGCAGGCGCTGAAGACTGGAAGGCAGGAAACAGAAGTTTTATTCCGATGGAGCAGAACACATCAAATCAGACAACAGGGTATCTTCTTGAGGTGCTCTCACCGCATCTCTGAGGCCTGGCCTCTTATACACGAGTTTATTGCTTTATTGTATGAAACACATCTCTGTCAACACTTTGATGTACGGAAAGACATCCTCGGAATCCCCCCTTCAGGCCCGTTCCCACACACATTTACAGTTGGAGTCCCCACCCCGGTCACAACAGGTGATGATTATCGCGCAGCTGGATATTCCGCCGATTCACGGAATGTGTGGGGTTGATCGGATCTCATAGGGTGGGGGCTTTGATCAACTCGAGGGTCCTTTGATGGGGGAAGCTTCCTACTGTACAGGGGGGCAATAAACAGTATCCGCAGGGCCAGGTGGCGGCCCGGGAACGAGGAGGACAAACGGGCACACAAGAAAAGGGGGTTTTATCAAAGGACCCGGGACCATGAAAGGAATGAAGGGAGGTGTCGCGCTGGGAACAGGATGGGGTTCCGAGGCAGAGCTGCACTGAAGAGGGGTTTATGACCCAAGGCATGTGAGAGTGGGGGTTGTCAGCATGCGGGGGATGCTTGCGAGGTTAGGAGGGAGAGAGAGAGAGACGCGCTGGCTATCAGCGAGGGGCAGAGAGGCCATGGTACTCAAAATGGCTGCCGCTTACGCTCACGAATGGGCTCGAAAAGGGGGCGAGATGGCGCCGATAATGTTGACGTTTGCGGCCTAAGTTTTAACAGTCCTCCCTTTTCAACGTATCTAGCCAACTTGCCTACTCAATGTCAATCTTCATCAAATTCCTAACCTCGGCATCAAATAATGCTCCCATGCGTTCATTTCCAAAGTCCACAGTCTTAGGGCAAATACAATTCATACATAAGGAACACAAAGGCGGCAGGCATTGGATTCCTAAGCACAACCCACATATAACAACTACAGGAATCAGAATAATGGTAAACAGTCTCCAGCCCCAGTTCATAACGGTGTTCCAGAACCAACCACCAAGCGACCATTCTTCCTGTTCCTGGTGGATTTCTGAAGAGAGTCTGTGGAGGTGTTCGATGGCCTTGTATACTGAGGGTGAATTGTTCGGTATATATGTACAACAGCTGGACCCAATGATGCGGCATGCTCCTGTGTGGGCATTCAATCCTAGCTCACTTTGTATAGCGCTGGGTGTGTTCTATTCTAGCGCTGTGTGGGCATTCAATCCTAGCTCATTTTGTATAGCGCTGGGTGTGTTCACTGCTGCTCGCTCTGCTTAGCGCTGTGTGTTATCTGTGAGAGCGCTGTGCTAGCATCACACTGTAGCTCGTTTTGGAGAGATTTAAACTGACCTGGATCAGCCTCTGGCGCTGCTCGCTCAGCTCCGCATTGCAACGCTTTGGTTTACTGTAGGCGCTTTGATTCCATTTGCTGCCCCTGCCTCACTTTCACTTTGACCCTCCATTTTGTTTGTGTTGGTGCTCCCTGGGCCGCCCCTCCTCCCCGCTACCGCCTCCCAGCTGCTGCCCCTCCCACGCTCCGCCCCCTCCACCATCCATTTATGACCATTGCCCCCGCGCGCAGCGTTCACGCGCAGCGACCGCGCCCAATCCGCGCCGAAGGTGCGCCAAAGGTAAGCCCGTCTACGCCCGTCCGCGCCTGGACCGCGCCCAGCGCCAGTCCCCCTGTCCCTCGCATTGCCCAGCTCCCCCGCGTTACCTACGATGCCACCACCCTCCTAGCCCTTAACCCCGGCCGCTCCCCCAACTGCGTCCAAGCCGCTCCTGGACACACCCATGGACCTTTCTCATGCTACTCCTGCAAATTCTTCTGCACCGTCAACCAGTCCGCTACGATCACACCTCAGTTTCCCGACACCAACCACCTACAATGCATCTTGCTCAACACCCGATCGGTCCACAGGCACGCCATTGACCTATGGAATCTACTAGACACCATCTCTCCGGACGTCGCCTTCCTAACAGAAACATGGATGAACGCCTCCTCCGCCCCAGACATCACCATTGCCATCCCAGAAGACTATAAAATCATACGCAAGGATCGTACCGGCCACACAGGAGGAGGAATCGCTATCGTCCACAAGAAATCCATCCAAATCTCAACCAGCTCTGACGTCAACCTCGCCAACTCTGAACACCTTCACTTCCAGATTCACATCGACCCCAAGACCACACTCAGAGGCACCCTCCTTTACAGGCCTCCAGGACCCCGCGCTCAATTTAGTGAGGACATCACTGACTTCATCACTCCACACGCGCTCCCCTCCAAAGATTACATCCTTCTGGGAGACCTCAACTTTCACCTTGAAAAGAACAACGACCGCAACTCCACCGCCCTGCTGGACAACCTCGCCAACCTCGGACTTAAACAACTGGTCACTTCCCCCACCCACATCGCAGGTCATACTCTCGACCCTATCTTCACCTCCAGCAATCATGTCTCCTTCAGCCACACCACGAATCTCCTTTGGACTGACCACAGCTGCGTTCACTTTACCTACAACAAGCCCAAACCCAACAACCACCCCCAACCAACTCTGCAAAGAAACTGGAACAAAATCACCATCGACCAGATCTCCTCATCGCTTCTCCTAAACCCCCCAGCCCACTCCTCAAACCCCGACCAAGCCGCCACCAACCTCACCCTATGGCTATCCAACAGCGCCGACACCCTAGCACCACTGAAAAAACGACAAAGCAAACTTGGCAGCAAAAAGGCCTCATGGTTCAACGATGATCTTAAGAAATCCAAGAAACTCTGCCGCTCCCTTGAGAAAGCCTGGAAAAAAGACCCAACCACCAGCACCAAGGACGCCTTCAAAAACGCCACCCGCATACACCACCAACTGATCCGAAAGGCCAAGAAAACCGCCTTCAAGGAACGACTAGATAACAACGCCCACAACAGCAAGGAACTTTTCAACATCGTCAAGGAATTTACCAATCCCTCGGCCAGCTCTAACGACATCACCCCCTCTCAAGCCCTCTGCGACTCCCTAGCCTCATTCTTCCACAACAAAATTGCAGACATCCACAACAGCTTCGACAACCAACCCGGAGACCAACCCACCCAACCATCTGCTGGACCTTCACCCCCTTCAAACATCCTTAATGACTGGAACACAATCTCCACTGAGGACACCATCCGCCTGATGAACTCCATCCACTCAGGATCCCCCACAGACCCATGCCCTCACCACATCTTCAACAAAGCAGACTCCATCATAGCACCGCACCTCCGTGACGTCATCAACTGCTCCTTCAAATCCACCACCTTCCCGGAAAGCTGGAAACACGCTGAACTTAGCGCCCTTCTGAAGAAACCCACAGCGGACCCCACCGAACTCAAAAATTACCGCCCCATCTCGCTCCTTCCATTCCCGGCCAAAGTCATCGAGAAAGCTGTCAACAACCAGCTTGCCGCCTTCCTCGAAGCCAACAAATCCCTCGACTCCTCACAGTCCGGCTTCCGAGCAAAACACAGCACTGAGACCGCCCTCATCGCAGCCACAGACGACATCCGAACTCTACTGGACAATGGAGACACAGTCGCCCTCATCCTCCTCGACCTCTCCGCAGCCTTTGACACAGTCTGCCATAGCACCCTTCTACAGCGCCTCAGAAACATCGGAATCCAAGGAAAAGCACTGGAATGGATCACCTCGTTCCTCACCGGAAGAACCCAGAAAGTCCGCCTCCCACCATTCAAGTCAGAGGCCACTGAAGTCATCTGCGGCGTACCACAAGGATCTTCACTCAGCCCCACACTTTTCAACGTATACATGAGCCCCCTCGCAGCCATCGCCCGCCAACACAACCTCAACATCATCTCCTACGCGGATGACACTCAACTAATCCTTTCACTCACCAAGGACCCTAGCACAGCCAAAACTAACCTACACGAAGGAATGAAAGAAGTAGCCGAATGGATGAAACACAGCCGTCTGAAACTGAACTCTGATAAAACAGAAGTCCTCATCTTAGGTACCTCCCCCTCCGCTTGGGACGACTCTTGGTGGCCAGAAACCCTTGGAAAAGCACCCATCCCGACGGACCACGCACGGAACCTGGGCGTCATCCTGGATTCCTCACTTTCAATGAACAGACAAGTCAACGCCGTCTCCTCATCCTGCTTCAACATTCTTCGCATGCTCAAAAAAACATTTCGTTGGATCCCCACTGAGACTAGGAAAACGGTCACCCACGCTCTGGTCACGAGCCGACTGGACTATGGAAACACCCTCTACGCCGGGACTACCACTAAACTCCAGAGAAGACTCCAACGAATCCAAAACGCCTCAGCCAGGCTCATATTAGACATCCCGCGTAGAGAACATATCTCTGGTCACCTGAAAGACCTCCACTGGCTTCCCGTCAATAAGAGGATCACTTTCCGGCTCCTAACCCACGCACACAAAGCACTCTACGAAATCGGACCAGAATGCCTCAACACACGACTGTCCTTCTACACCCCCTCCCGCCAGCTTCGTTCTTCCAACCAAGCCCTTGCCACGGTGCCTCGCATCAACAAGACCACCATGGGAGGTAGATCCTTCTCCTACCTGGCAGCTAAAACCTGGAACTCACTTCCCACTTACCTTCGCCTTACCCAGAACCACCTAGCATTCAGAAAGCAACTTAAAACGTGGATATTTGACAAGTAATTCACCACCCCTCCTTAAGCGCCTTGAGACCCTCTGGGTATGTAGTGCGCTATATAAATCCTTTGACTTGACTTGACTTGACCACGGTCCGCAAGAACCACATCTAGAACAAGGCGGTTCTGGAGAGCCACCAGGCGGACCGCTTGAAGTTCGGCTGTGTTATTAGCAAGAATACCAGCTGTGATGTTCATTGTTGTCTCGACTGCCTGAGTCAGATGTCGGATGGCACGGCTGTTTGCCATCGGGCCCCAGAGTGGAACAAGTCCCTTCATAGCATCGAAGAACTGTGCTCCTGTTGAGTCAGCTTGTTCAATGTCCTTGGCTCGTTTTTGTCTATGGTGATTTGCTGGGGCCACATAGGTCGGAGGAAGGATGAAGGAGATGAAACAAGTGCCCCCCCAGCCTTTGGGGAGCCAGGTGTAAGCCTTTGTGCCACAAACGAAGTACATATTTGGAGAGGATACAAAGGACGGTGGATCGGTAGAGTCCAAAGTTCTGGTGAAACGGCAGGCACTGCGGCCTACCAGCTGTGTCCCAAGCCCTTCTATGCACATGTGGCCTGTGACGTTGATGACAGACAGGGCCACAGTCAGAGTGGCAGCCGTTAGTTTCTGCAGGTAGGAGAAGGTGGGTCTGGTTGGATTGTTGAACACCTGCATTTCAATTCGTTCTTTAGTAGGGATGTCCATGTGGATAGAGTCGTTGGAGGTCTGCGGGCAGAAGTGTGTCTTTGTTTTGTTTCGCCAGACCTCATGAAAGAAGTGCATCATGGTTTTGCTGGAGGTGGCATTGTCTTTATAGCTTTCTTGCAGGAGGATCAGCCAAGCAAGGCAGGAGCCGTGAATTGAGAAGGGTGAAGGGATGAAAGGTATCGAATGTCCAGTGGCGTGGGGTAGCAACCCACAGATCCAGCAGTTGGTGGCATTGGTGGCGAGATGTGCAGGTGGAGTAGCTGCACAAAAGAGTTGTTCCAGAACTCCTTTCGCCTTTCTCTGAGTTGAGGAGAGAGTGAGATCAAATAATGTTCTTTCATGGTGGTAGGCTGTGCAGTGGTTAACAGTATCCGATGAGCAGGCGTGCTCTCTTCCAGGATCCAGAAGGAAGTCATAAGGAGGAGGCAAAAGAGGAAGACAATGAAGAAGGCGATTGTCTTTGATTTGTGCATATTGTCAGTCTTTGGGTTCCTGTAGTGGGTATTCCCTGTTGCTTCCATCATCTTCTTATCTGGCGCTTCCATCATCTTCTTATCTGGCGCTTCCATCATCTTCAAGGTGCTCGGTAGCGGGCAGAACCACAGACTTTGTTTAGCTTCTCTCCGGGTAACCCTTGGTAGTGTTTAGGTCACCGTTCTGAGATTTAACTCAGTCCGTGGTCTACTTAGCCGAAGTTCCCTCCTTTCGACGCAGGAAATACCCTTCTCTGGTTGGCACAGTGGGATCAGAGAATTTGGCAAGTTCAAGTGCCTCGGTGTCAGGATAGCAGTTCAGTGATGGTCGATCCTTGTTCGGGAGCTCTTCTTGGTTGTCGATGTTTTCTGTCATGGCCAGGGTCGAGGAGACCTTCTTGCAGTGGTGTGCGTGCAGCCAGTGCTGTTTCCCCTCCACTCGAAGCGCCGTCCGGGTGGTGATCAGCACTTGCCAGGGGCCCGTCCACCGGGGTTCCAAACTCTTCGCCCGCTGAAAATTCCGGACTAGTACATAGTCCCCCGGTTGGATGTCGTGGCCCGGACCCCTGGAAGCATCGGGGATGGCCTGCTGCACCTGCTGATGAATGACAGACAGAGTTTCAGTTAACTTGTACAAATAATCAGACATTAGGACGTCCGGGACGTCATGAATGGAGGTTGGTTTAGGTGCAGACCAGACGCTCATGGGCCGGCCGAAAACGACCTCGTATGGTGTCAGGTGGTGTTTGGTGGGGGTGGAACACATTGATAGCAATGCCAGTGGGAGAGCGTCTGGCCATTTCAGTCCTGTGGTAGCCACTATCTTGGCTAATTTTAACTTCAGTGTGGCATTGTGTCGCTCGACTAGTCCAGCAGACTGGGGGTGGAAGACTGCGTGGAACTTTTGTGTGATACCCAGCCCCTTTAAGATGAGCTGGATGACTTCGGCTATGAAGTGGGGGCCATTGTCGCTCCATAAAATTCGACAAAGGCCGTAGCGAGGGAAGAATTCCTTTAGCAGTACTCTTGCAGTGGCCATAGCAGTGTTATCACGGGTTGGGTATGCCTCCACCCACTTGCTAAATGCACATACCACTACAAGCACATATTTCAGGCCTTGGCACCTGTCTAGTTGGATGTAGTCCATCTGTAGGACTTCAAATGGGTGATTGGGAACGCCAAACCCTCCCCGGGGGACAACAGTTCCTTTACCAGGGTTATGTTGCAGGCATATCAGGCATTGTTGGACCAGACGTTTGGCGGAGTCCGTGATTTTATCGTTGTGCCAAACTCTGGAGACAAGTTCAATCATGGGGGCTGATCCTATGTGAGCAGGGGAGTGTGCCATAGTCAGTATGGGAATCAGGTATGAGTCAGGTAACAACCATTTGTTTGCGTCTTTCGTCCGCCAGCAGCCTTCATCGTCCTTTAGTCCCACCCGTGCCCATTCAGTCAGTTCGCGTTGTGTGCTAGCCATTTGAATGTCCCTAACAGTGTCCCTAGCGTCGGTCCATTTTTCTGCTTGTGACCTGGTCACGTACATGCGTGTTGTCGTCCTGTTTTCAGCTGTCGTTCGAGCAGTGAGGTCCGCTAGTGCATTTCCCTGTCCAATAATGTCTGTCACTTTCTTGTGTGCCTGGCATTTGATGACCGCAAGTCTTTTGGGGAGAAGGACAGCTTCGATCAAGGCGGAGACTAAATCTCCATGCAAGATAGGGGTGCCGTGTGAGGTCAAGAATCCCCTTTCCTTCCAAAGGAGCCCAAAATGGTGAACCACCCCGAAGGCATACTGGCTGTCGGTGTAAATGTTCGCTGTGGTTCCTGCTGCCAGGATGCATGCTCGTGTCAGGGCAATCAGTTCCGCTGCCTGGGCAGATCGTTGTGTGATGCGGGCTGTCTCTACTACAGTTCGGGCCGTGGTGACTGCATAGGCAGCTGAAGTGGTGCCATCGGGGAGTTTGATGCAAGAACCGTCCACCCACAGCTCTCCGTCAGGGTCAGGAAAAGCCGTGTCTCTGAGGTCAACCCTACTTCTAGTCTGTTCGTCCGTGAGAGTCACACAGTCGTGTACAGGGGGCACATTGGGATCGTTCTCTGGTAGGGGTAGCAAAGTTGCCGGGTTCAGTGTGGTGCATCTTTTCAGGGTGATATGGGGTGCAAGCAAAGTCAGCTCGTATCCAGTCAGTCGTGCACTCGTCAGGTGTTGCGTCTTGGTTTGGTTCAGGAGGGTGTCAACTGCATGGGGTACTAGTACCGTGAGGGAATTCGAGAGCACGATCCCCTCACTCTGTCGGAGAGAGATAGCAGCAGCAGCTACAGCTCGAAGGCAGGCAGGTAAGGCTCTGGCTACAGGGTCAAGAGTGGCAGAGAAGTAAGCGCACGGTCGTTGCTTTGGGCCAATGGACTGGGTTAGGACAGATAAGGCGCACCCCTCCCTTTCGTGAGTGTAGAGGGAGAAGGGCTTTGTGTAATCGGGGGTACCTAGGACAGGGGCCGAACAAAGGGCATCTCGTAGTTCCGTGAAGGAGGTTTGGCACTCAGGGGTCCAAGGGAGTGGGAAGGGGACATCTTTAGCTAGCAGAGAAAGCAGCGGTTTCACAATGAGGCTGAAATTTGGTAACCACTGTCGGCAGAAGGAGGTGAGGCCTAGTAGGGAGCGGACCTGTTTCTGAGTCTTAGGGACAGGGGTTTCAAGAATGGTTTGGATCCGGTCGGGAGTAAGTTTCCTTCCGTCTTTGGACAGGAGGTGGCCTAAGTAAGTGACCTGGGGCTGGCAGAATTGCAACTTCTTTTTGGAGACCTTGTGGCCATTTTCCGCAAGAAAGTGCAGGAGTTGAATAGTGGCTGTGACTGCCAGTGGAGTGGTGTCGGCCGCCAAAAGGATGTCATCGACGTATTGTACTAACACCACTCCATCGGGTAACTGGACTTGATCCAGTTGTCTCTTGAGGGCCTGACTGTAGATACTGGGGCTTTCAGTGTAGCCTTGGGGTGCTCGGCAGAACCTATATGAGCGGGCTTTCAGGGTGAAGCCGAAGAGATATCGGCTGTCTGGGTGGATGGGGATAGAGAAAAATGCATTTTTGAGGTCAATGACAGTGAAGGTGGTGGCAGTAGAAGGAATCAAGGTCAGGATAGTGGTGATGTCTGAGACCACGGGGTACTGGGGTACAACCACTTTGTTGATCTCTCGAAGGTCGATGATGAAGCGGTATGCTTTCTCATCCCCCTCTCCTTGTTTCTTGATGATGGGCAAGATAGGACTGTTGCAAACGTTGCTAACCACTTCCTCTACCAATCCTGCGTCTATCAGTGACTGAATAATCTTTACCAATGCCTTCTCGCCCTCGGGCGATATCCGATATTGTGGAAGTTTTGGGAGTGTTGCGTCTGGTCGGACAGTAATGTGCACTGGGTCAATCATCATGCGCCCTACGTCCGAATCCGTCTTGGCCCACAGATACGGAGGCAGAGTGTCAAGCAGAGATGTGTCAGCGTCATTGATAGAAAACATGCGTCGGGAAGGGCAATGTCTAAGCAGAATGGGGTTGTCGTACAGGAAAACTCGAACCCTGTCTTGGGAACATCTAATGGTTGCTCGGAAGTGTTTCAGTAAGTCAAGTCCCATAATGGCGTCAGGAGTATTGGAGGAAAGCAAAAACGTTGTGTCAGTGGTATTGTTTTCTAAGTCGAAGGGGATCCGAGCGGACAAAGGGTTAGTGGAGGGCGTTCCATCGAAACCTATCGATTTCACAAGTGAGCCAGACAAGGGTGCCCTTGGAATCAGTCGTTTAGATAACGCACTACGTGTTGCGCCAGTGTCTACCAGAAATGTAGACTTTGTACCCAGGACCTTAGCAGTGACATAAGGACCTTGCTGGTCAACATAGAGCTCGACTGGATCCCTCCCTTGCCCTTGGCAGTCCTATGCAAAGTCGTGGGCATCGTCGCAGTCAGACTGTTGGTACTGATTCTGTCTGGGTCGGTCAAATGTATTCGGTCTGTTTGATCTATCGTTAGTCATGTCATTTGTGGGCCCCCGTTGCTGTCCTCTATTTCTTGGTCCACCCGCTACGTCCTTGGGGTCCCTATTTCTGGTCATTTCTGAAAGAACCGGGCAATGGGATTTCCAATGGCCGAATCCTTTACAGAAAGCGCACTGGTCCTCTCTAATGTCTGTACGTCCAATGTGGGGTGTCGAGGTGCGGTCTTTAGGAGGTGCGTTCTTAGGGACATTCGTCTGATAGCTTCCTTTGTATTGCTCTCATCCTATAGTCACCCCTTGCAATTGCGCAATCATCACCCTCTCTTTTAAGTCTTTCTTCTTTTTCTCTGTCGCTCTATCGTTTTCGTTTTTCTGGTGTTTGTAATATTGGGCCATCTGGAGGATAGCCGCAGGTTTGGAGGCTGCCCAACTACTCTCGCTGGCCTGCAGTTTCTGGGAGACCTCCGGTGACAAACCTTTAACATAATTTTGGACAAACAGATGGTGTCCGGTTGCAGTGGTCATGTCCTGGCCGCTGTAATCGGAGAACACCGTTTCAAACCGGGAGAAGTATTCCGATACATCCTCCTGGGGTTTCTGACGACAAGCCGTTACTATCGACCAGTCCACTTTCTTTTCTGGAATCAAGGTTTTCAATTTCTGTACGATCTTATCTGGGAGGTCTAAAATGGATTTCAAAGGTTTCTTTCCAGGCTCTCGTTGCTTATCTATGTCATCGAGTTGTGACCAGGTATGTTCGAACAGCTCAAGGTGGTCGACTTTCCGGATTTGCTTCCACACATCAGCTGGGAGACATAACCCGAAAAACAAATCGATATCAGCCAGGGTCATGATCGTTGAACCTAGGGCTGTACCTAATTCAGTATAGAAGGCAGTGGGGTTTTTACGTAAATCAGGCAGAGATTTTCGGAACGTCAGAATATCCTGCCGATCCCATGGCTGGTAGACCCAATTATACACTACCCTCCCTCTTGCATCTTTGTGGTTAACGTCATTGTGAGTTCCTAGACCTCGTGGAGGAACCCAGTAGGGGGCAGCCTCTCTTATTGGCATCATGGTGCTAGCTCGCTCAGTTTGGGGTTCGGTTGCTACAGGTGTCAGGGGTTTAGCTTCCGATTCTTGTTCAGTGAGGTGGCGGAAAACCTCAAGCGTACGGGTAAGGAGGTCCGTCACATCACACTCACTCTCATCCCCGATATCGACCTTCCTGTATAGAGTCGTTAGGCTCTCGGGACCCTTTTCTCGATATAGGTCCTCGTACGCATTCAAGATGTGGTAACACAGTCGTACGGTAAAATGTCGTCTGTGGCTCCCTGTATACGTGTTGAACATGTCCGTGACGTGCTCTTCACTTTCCTTTCTTTCTACCAATGTCCTCACCACCTTGTCAATCCCTGCTCGCTCATCCTTGCTTAATCTGTTCGTTCTTGCAGAATCAGCCTTCCGGGTCTCCGGGTCATTTAACACTGCCACTTGTGTTGTACCTTATACAAGGGGTTCGGCCGGCACAGAGGCCACGGGGGCCGAAGCTCTGGTACTACTCTCGTCTGTGCTTGGGGGTGGTGGGTGCTGTGCTAAGGATTGGGAAGGGGCATATGGAGGGGGCATGTAGATGATCGGGGGACCTAACAGCAGATCATCGTTGGCTTGCTATTTCAAGGGCAATTCGGGATAGAGCGCGGAGGGCGTTCTAACCGGACACTGACTTGATGTTTCCATCTCTAGTTTCTGTTTGGCTTCCTCTCTTTCCTTAATCTCTTCTTCTAGTTTCTGAGCAGCTAGGTGGGCTGCTTTTCGCAGCTCTCTTCCCAACCTACTCTAAGTTCTCTTTTTACGTTGTTCGGTTTCTTTGCGCCACATGCCGAGACTATCAAGCATAGTGGGCGTTGTCTTGTGTTTACCAAGGGCTGTTTCTAGCGCGCTTATTTTATCCTCATCGAAGGATCCTATCAGTGGCCACTAACTTTCTCGATCCTTTTTCGTATATTTATGCCACAGCTTACTATAAGCTATAGCGATCAATCCATGCTTCATGAACATGTCCTTATTAGGGGTGCCTTCCACTGGAGCCGGATGGTTCATCTCTAATAAGCGGTCCGGGCTAAACAGGCTACCAATCAGTGGGGAGAAGACAGGCATGACGGATTACAACGGGGACAAAAGTCAGCACTACCTATCTTATCACTGCGTGCAAAGACTAGACAGAATATTTCTATTCTACGTTGTTAGCAGGCGGTGAATACCTCAAAAAGAACCAATATCGAACAGTCAATGTTCGGTCAATCAAACAATCAATGGGGAGAATAAGTAGGCACGACGGGTTACAACGGGGACAAAAGTCTGCGTTACCTACCCTTTCACTACCTGCAAAGAGAGAACCTGTTCTTCCCTGTTTGCAGACAGAGAATCTCCAGAGAACAATCCACGAACAACAGTTCGGGCCAAACAATCAATCAGTGGGGGAGGAAGATAGGCACGACGGATTACAATGGGGACAAAAGTCTGCGTTACCTATCCTTCACTGCTTGCAAAGAGAGAGCCTGTTGTTTCTCCGTTTGCAGACAGCGAATCTTTAAACAAATCAACAAAAGAGTAATACTAGTATTTTCCAAACAATCATTTCGCAATTCGTCGTGTTTACACGACCTTACCCGGACCGCATGGACAGTTTCTTGTCTTCCGAATCCAGCGCCCGATCGTCCTCTATTCTTCGTGATCCTCGCGGCACTCCTGATGGTTCCCAGTCAGGACCGTAGATCACTCGAGAGAGGTCTGTTCGGAACCAGTGAAGTTCGGATGATCGGCTGTCAGACGAGGGTCTATCGGACAGGTGCACTCCCGATCGTTGCAGTCGTTCACTCTGTCGTCAGGACCTCTCCCACTGGATCCACGAGTCGCTGATGGGCCCCACATTTGGGACGCCAATTGTGGAAAAAGGTAAGGCCGATGACCTTTTTCAGAGTTGCCCGGCGTTAACCGCCTCTATACCCACTCAAGTTATCAAACAAAGAGGCAGGCGCTGGAGACTGGAAGGCAGGAAACAGAAGTTTTATTCCGACGGAGCAGAACACATCAAATCAGACAACAGGGTATCTTCTCGAGGTGCTCTCACCGCATCTCTGAGGCCTGGCTTCTTATACACAAGTTTATTGCTTTATTGTATGAAACACATCTCTGTCAACACTTTGATGTACGGAAAGACATCCTCGGAATCCCCCCTTCAGGCCCGTTCCCACACACATTTACAGTTGGAGTCCCCACCCCGGTCACAACAGGTGATGATTATCGCGCAGCTGGATATTCCGCCGATTCACGTAATGTGTGGGGTTGATCGGATCTCATAGGGTGGGGGCTTTGATCAACTCGAGGGTCCTTTGATGGGGGAAGCTTCCTACTGTACAGGGGGGCAATAAACAGTATCCGCAGGGCCAGGTGGCGGCCTGGGAACGAGGAGGACAAACGGGCACACAGGAAAAGGGGGTTTTATCAAAGGACCCGGGACCATGAAAGGAATGAAGGGAGGTGTCGCGCTGGGAACAGGATGGGGTTCCGAGGCAGAGCTGCACTGAAGAGGGGTTTATGACCCAAGGCATGTGAGAGTGGGGGTTGTCAGCGTGCGGGGGATGCTTGCGAGGTTAGGAGGGAGAGAGAGAGACGCGCTGGCTATCAGCGAGGGGCAGAGAGGCCATGGTACTCAAAATGGCTGCCGCTTATGCGCACGAATGGGCTCGAAAAGGGTGCAAGATGGCGCCGATAATGTTGACGTTTACGGCCTAAGTTTTAACAGCCACCCGCAGACACCATCACCTCATCAAATCCGCCAAAAGGGCCTCCTTCAAAGACCACCTAGACAGCAATGCACACAATAGCAAAGAGCTCTTCAACATCATGAAGGAACTCTTCAACCCCAGCTGCAACCCCAACGACATCCCACCTTCGCAAGACCTGTGCGATTCGCTGGCCACCTGTTTTCATTGCAAGATCACGGACATCCACGACAGTTTCAACGCCACGACTGCCCGGACAACCACGGAGACCTCCGCCCCCACGACCACCATCAGCACCAACCGCCTGCTCTCCTGGACTAAAATCAACAATGATGACACCATCAAGATCATGAACATCATCCACTCTGGATCTCCGTCAGACCCATGCCCACACCACATCTTCAACAAAGCCAGCACCACCATCGCACCCCATCTCCAGAAAGCCATCAACGTTTCCTTCAAGACACAACCTTTCTGGAGAGCTGGAAACATGCAAAGGTCAACGCCTTACTCAAGAAACTCAAGGCGGAACCCAAGGACCTCAAGAACTTCTGGCACATCTTCATGCTCCCGTTCCCGGTGAAGGTCATCGAGAAGACCGTTGTTAGATCAGGGAGACTCTAGTTGGCAATGGTTATCACCTTTGTCCAAATAGGGACCCTTACTTCTAAGTCAGGATAAGGGGCTTACACTCCTTAATAACCCTGCTTACCCACTTGGTAGCTTGGCACGAGCAGACAGGCTAATCTCAGAGGCAGTGTGTTAAGCATTTGTGAATATACTCAGTAATACAGTGAAAACACTACAGATGAACACAACACAGGTTTTATAAAAATAAGTATTCTTTATTTAGACTTAAACACAAGACCACAAACGACAAAAATCCACAATACTACACTTAAGATTACTTAAAAGATGATTAAGGTCTCTTAGTTCAAGTTGTTGGTAAATGCGACAAAGTTCTCAACAAAGTACCTGGATGTGTAATGCAAAGTAAACAAAAGGCTTGCAAAAGGGGAGATGCATTGGTTCCGTGACCTGGGGGAACGGTTCGTCCTTTCTCAATGTTTGCACAGAGTAGGGGACTCGTCGTGAGCCTTACCGGTGCGGAGGTGATGCGTAGATTCTCGGCCTGCGGGCCGGTTGCGGTATGCAAGATGGCGCCTTGATTTGACGCAGAGATCCAGTTGCGATGCGAGAAGATGACGACCTTGATGCGGCGATGCGGTGACGATGCGATGACGCCCTGACAGCCTTGCGACGACTCTGTACTTTGGAGCCGCGACAGGCCCTGTGACACGCTTTTCCGGTGATGTGATGGCGACTCTCACTATGGCGTCACGCTTCTCCGGTGATGCAACAGCAGACAGCTTCGATGAACACACGCTTCCGGAGAGATGCGGCGAAGGCTCGCTTCTCCGGTGTTGCAATTATTTCAGCTGTGGCGGCGACACGCTTCTACTCGAATTGTCGCGCTTCCAACTCCCAGCGGCACGCAAGTGTCTGGAGTCAGAATTCCCAGCAAGGAAATTCAGGAGGGAGCTGGAGGTGACGTCTTTTGTCCCTGAGAATTTAGCAAGAGGCAAGCACAGTTCAAGCCCTTGGAGAATATTCTGTAGATGAAAGTCCTTACAAAGTTCCTTCTCTTTTCCCTTGGCAATGAAGTAACCACTGCAGGCCAACCCAGCAAACAGCACACTGGCAGAGGGGCAGTCCAAACTCCTGTAGCTTCCTTGGTTCTTCTCATTGGCAGAAAGGTTTCTTGTTCCAGAAGTGATCTAATTTCTTGGGAGGGAAGATACAGCTCTGGAGCACTCTGTTGACATGATTCCTCCTTTCCTTTCACAGTGCAGGGCAGAGACATCAGACAAGCCACAGGGGGTGGAGCCAGCATTGTAGAGGAAAGGCCCAGTCCTATTCAGGTCCCTGTGTGACTCCTCCCTCCCATCTACATGCAGATCTCTCTATTCACCACTGGGCTGCCCCACCCTGTCTCCTGGAATTCCCCAGCCCTGCCACACACAAACCCAGACAAGGAATACCAACCCAGCAGAGGTAGGCTCAAATGGTTAGGGAAGCAAATACCTGCTTTCTAAAAGGTGTATTTGCAAACACAGAATATTAAAATTAACTTTACTAAAAGATATACTTTATTAGTCTGAGTTCAGGCATACTAAATTCGAATTACTACCATGTTCCCTGAGTCAGTTAGGATTATAAGAATGAAATAATCTAACTGCCCATTCTAGCCTATGAGAACAGGTAGCCTTCAATAGAGAAAAACGAAAATGGCTGTAATTCACTATCAGAACATGCTACACACATCAGAGCATGTCCTACCTTATACTGCAATGCACCCTGCCCTTGGGCCTACCATAGGTGTGTCTAATATGAAGCAAAGGGAAGGTTTAGGGACTGGCAAGTGGGTGCACTTGGCCAAGTCGACATGGAAGTGCTAGACTACCCACAGGCCTTGCAATGGCAGGCCGGAGACACACTTTACAAGCTGCTTCTGTGGGTGGCAAAACCAGTACTGCAAGCCCACCAGCAGCATTTGATTTACAAGCCCTGGGCACACATGGTGCACTATACTAGGGTCTGACAGATAAATCAAATAACCTAATCATGGCATCCAATCAGTATATCAATTTAACATGGGGATCACTTGCACTGTGGCACTGATTGGCAGGGGCACAGTGCCCAAAGCATAAATCCAGCAAAAACATATCCAAACAGAGGAGACAATACGTCAAAATGGAAGGGAGACTCACGCCAAAGATGTCAGGTCTAACAACCGTCAACAAAGAACTGACTCGCTTCCTCGAGGAGAACAACATCCTGGACCTGTCCCAGTCTAGGTTCCGCAGCAACCACAGCATCAAAACCGCCCTCATTGCCGCCACTGATTACATCAGGGCCCTGCTACACAATGGAGAAACTGCAGCCTTCATCCTCCTGGACCTGTCAGCCGCCTTTGACACGGTCTACCACCGCACACTATGATCACGCCTCCATGACACCAGGATCCAAGAGAAGGCCCTGGACTGGACCACCTCCTTCCTATCTGGTAGAACAGAGCGTCCGCCTCCCCCTTTCCGCTCCAAAACCACAAGAACATCTGCGGCGTACCCCAGGGCTCATCCCTCGGCCCAACGCTGTTTAACCTTTACATGTCACCTCTCGCCCACTTCACCCACCTGCACGCCCTCAACATCATCTACACCGATGACACCCAGATGATCCTCTCCCTCACCAAGAACCCTCACACTGCCAAAACCAGCCTCGATGAAGTAATGAAGGCCGTCGCCGAATGGATGAGGAACAGCCGACTGAAGTTGAACTCGGACAAGACGGAGGTCCTCATCCTTGGATCCACCCTCTTGGCCTGGGACAACTCCTGGTGGCCGACCGCACTGGGAACAGCTCCAACACCCACTGACCATGCAAGCAACCTAGGGCTTATCCTCGACTCCACCCTCTCCATGAGTAAGCAGGTCAACGCCGTCTCTTCCTCCTGCTTCCACACCCTCCGCAAGATCTACAAGTGGATCCCCAGCAAAACAAGAAAAACGGTCACCCAGGCCCTCGTCAGCAGCAGATTGGACTACGGAAATGCCCTCTACACAGGAGACTCGGCCACACTCCTGAAACAGCTTCAGCGCATCCAGAACGCCTCTGCACGCCTGATCTTCGACATCCCCTGCCGCAGCCACATCACACCCCACCTGAGAGACCTGCACTGGCTCCCAGTCAACAAGAGAACAACCTTCAAGCTCCTCACTCACACACACAAGGCACTCCCCAACACCGTACAAGAATACCTCAACAGATGACTCAGCTTCTACACCCCCACCCGCCAGCTCCGCTCCACTGACCTCGCCCTCGCCACAGTCCCCCGCATCCAAACAGTGACCTCCGGCAGCAGATCGTTCTCCCACCTTACCGCCAAGACCTGGAACACCCTCCCCATCCACCTACAGCAGACCCAAGACCTGCTGACCTTCAGAAGACTCCTCAAGACCTCTCTGTTCAAGCAGTAGCGGCATTCTCCACCCCCCAGTACCTTGAGACCCTCACGGGTAAGTAGTGCGCTTTACAAATATTTGATTGATTGATTTATTGATGGGGACCCTGCCTCTGTGGCCTCTGGTTGGGGTCATGAGGGACACCTATGGCGCCTTCCTGTTAATCCCTGCACCGTGTGGCAGGCACCATCAGGAGCCTGCCACAGGGTGCAGGGATTAGCAGAAAATCCCATTTCTCTATGGGAGTTAGTGGTGCAGCCAGTTCCCAAACAGCAGCACAAGCGCCAATAGAGAAATGGAAGCTTGCGACAGCACCATATGCGGTTTCATCATAATTGCAGTTTTTTCTAGAACAGTTCTCCTTAAGGGAGAGTTGCTCCATAATGCTTGATAGATGTCCCAGGCAATCGTGATTGTGCCTATAAGGGTTTAAAAGCATGCTTGTCTGACACGTAGCGTGAGTATTCATACACAGGTACAAACATTAATTCACAACTTTAGTCATGCCACATAGAAAACACACTTTCTAAATAAGTAAGGTTGTGCAAATCGTTACTTTTTGGACTGAGTATTCTCGCTCCATGGACTCGGGGCGTGTCTCCCTATGAAACAATCCTGCCAAAAATTAGAAGTAATGAACATTAACAGGTATGCAAGGCTCAGAGATAAGGGTTCTTTTTAGAGACGTTATAGTTTTTGCCCGGCAAGTTGTTGTCACGGCCAAACCCGATAAAATTAGAGGTGAGCAATTTTAACACATAAATTAATAGGCAGAGGAATTATGTCCGTTGATCTTTCATAACCAAAGGTCATGAAGGGCTCTGCTTATTATCAGCTATACCTGTGAAGGCAAAACGGGCACTTACTTCATTTTAAGGAGCACCGCGAAATCGTATCTGAACTCTCCCCCACCGGACCGCATCTTAGCGTGTCTCCGGCGGGGAGCCGGTTTTGATGCTTCCACGTTCGTACCGTGAGGTCTGTGAGCTAGACGGCATGGGTTTGTTAGAGAATGCCCGCCACTGTTGGCAAAAGCATGTTGGAAGGATACGCGGGTGGGTTCTGCCGTATCTTTAACTTACAAAATCAGTATGATCCAGTGTGTGGTCACCCTTAAATGTAATCACAATAAATTTAATTATCATAATATCCAGGGTGTTTTCCAACAACAGTTTTTCTGAAAATTATGTTATTTAATCGTGTATTCGGTAGGAGTTATGCAGCCATAGGATTGTGTGTGTGTGAATAACCCGTTCCATAGGGGAAAGAGGTTGGTTATAAGTGAATTGACTGTTCAAAAATATAGATGGATTACCTCATCCGTGAATTGCATCCTGATGTCGTGCATCTTGGGTTATAATTATTATGGAAAACCAAGGGGTCAAGAAAGCCCATGCTGACTGGTGTATGTTGACCTGCCAGTGCATTATTGCTTCTGTAGGTCTGGAAAGTCTGATATTGGTGTCTAGATAGTTTCACAATATAGATTGGTCAACTCATCCGTACATTGCACCCTGATGTCGTGCATCTTGGGTTATGAGTAATATGGAAAACGGAGGGGTCAAGAAAGCCCATGCTGACTGGTGTTTGTTGTCCTGCCCATGCATTGTTTGTTTATAGGTCTAGAAGGTATGGTATTGGTATCTGGACCTGCTGTGCAGGATAGGTAATGTTTTTGATAGTTCCAGATTAGCCATGTGTTATTGATAAAACAGAAAATCACACCGACTATTCCTATTAGAGTACGCTAACATTATAATACCTACCCCAGGTAAATATCTAATTCTGCTCAAGAGCAATTCTGTACAAGAGCAAAATATCTAATTCTGCACTTGTACGCAGGGAGCTGCATTTCCAGCATTTCCATTCTGCAGAGTCCCAGGCACCAGGCTACCTGTGCACAGGTACTGGGCTGCTCATGACAGTAGCCTTATCTTAAAAGCTGGACACTGGTGATACTGGCGATAAACATGCACAGTCCATTTACCATGTGATTACTGTGGATGATACACACGCAGTGAGATTCCCCCATAATAAAAAGTCCAAAACCGTGTGATCCAAAAAGCAAAAAGATCTGGATGTACTGAATGGGCGGAACCTAATTGCAACAGTGTGGTATCATAAACATAAGGTACTGTAAATTGAAAGCCTTCGATGCACCTATAGTCCATCGCTGTTGTTGATTGCTTGATTTTCGGTAGACGTATGAGCTAATAGTACTTTCAGATGGTTTAAACATATTGGGTCAGATTTACTAACCCCTTGTGCCTCTTTTACGCCACTGTTGCATCACTTTTGTGACGTTCTAAAGCCCTGCACCACATGTAGGTGTTCCGGAGCGGGGTGGGAGGGGGGCGTTCCAGTGCAGGAACGCCTCCTAAAAGTGACTGAGTGAAAATCTACAAGATTTCACTCAGTCACTTTTAAGGCCATGCTCCATCAAAACCCTGTGACCGCTTGAAGCAGGGGTTAGAATTGACGCAGCATGTTAGGGATAGGGCTCCCCCGAGCATTGCTGGAGCTGCGTCGCGCTTGCGAGGCAACTCCAGCAATGCGCAGCCTTCCCGACGGGGGATGCGACACGCATCTACCCATCCGTGCGCCACGGTGTGCCGTATTGTAAATGTGCCATATCAGTGGTGGCGCACAGTTGGGAAGATGCATCGCAACTCTTCTGGCACATCCCTGCTGATTAGCAGAGATGCGCCAGAAGTAGTAAATCTGCCCCATTGGCTTAAAGGTCGACAACTTGGTCTTAATTCCTTCCACGACATTTGTTTTCCCCATCTGATTATTTATGATTGATAAAAGTGTTTCTAAAATATCTTGAAAGGCTCACTACATTAGTGAGAGCATCTCTGTATTATATATCTGTGGGAATTTCTGCAATTCAAGTAGATTTCAGATAATCTGAAACCATATATGTTTATGCATTGCAAACTGGTGTCAGGTTTATCAATTTGGAATTGTTCAAAAAGCTCTTTAGTACTGTTGAGTCAAGACTTGGTCCCCTTCTTTAGGCGATGCCCTAGATGAGGAAGACAAGTGAGATCTTTAATCAAAAAGAAGCTGAGAACTACATACTTGTGTGGTCATGTAGCAAGGATCCCAACAGTTGATGGGTCTGATGTAAAAACATTCCTATTTGCGAGTCGTAAATTGCGAATCGCAATTCGTGCCTTGGAAATGTGAATGTACAACAGTGTTTCAAACACTGTTTGCGATTCCCAATGGGGTCGCAAATTGCATGCTCCATTAATATTCATGAGGCTGACACAATTTGCGACCCCATTGGGAATGGCTAGCACTCACAGGGATGATGGCCTGCTGTGGTCAGCAAACCACCATGAATGTAACTGCTTTTTTAATAAAGCATGTTTTTTAAATGCAGCCCGTTTTCCTTAAAGGAAAACAGGATACATTTAGGAAAGAAATATAAAAAGTTTGAGTTTCATTTTTTTAAGAAAAGGAAGTGGTCCCTGGGACCACTGTCTGCTCTGACAAAATATTTTCTCACATACTCACAAAGGGAAAGGGGTCCCCTTAGGACCCCTTCCTGTTTGCAATCGGTTTACCACCTTCTTGAAGTAGGTGGTCAACAGCAAGTGCCTCTGGCTGCAAATGCGGTTGTAAAACAAAAGTACACGGTATGGTGACTCGCTATTAGGCAGTGACTCGCAAAATAGCATTTGTATATGCCATTGCCCTTTTTTGCAGTCCCAAACTGGAGAATCTCCCATTTGCAACTGCAAACAAGGGTCCTTGTTCCTTGACTCAAGATTGAATCGTTTGTAGTCATTCAAACATATTGACTAAGATTTAAAATGTTTAATTAATATATCCATACCCTGCCAAAGCAGAATCATTTTGAGTCACCAAGCCATTTTCAAGTTACAGTAAAAATTGAAAGTCTTTTGAGTTTCAGATGGCTTTTTTGACTTGGTTAACCGCAGGATTCTTTTATTTTTGTCTGTATTTATTTCTGCTTTTTGCATCGTATAAATAATTTTTGAAAATATACACAATATGCTAAGTGAAGTTCTTACTTACCCAAGCAAGCTAACTTTTATCTTCTTTAAAATGACTGGTTTCCTGGCCTCTATCTACTGTCCAGTTGGCCAATGCTGTGGGTTATGCACTTTGCCTGCTTCGCAGGATGACATGTCGCTTATGCACCCCGTCATTTGGTGTACTCGTGTACCCACTGTCTGCCTGACGAGCTGAAAATGCAACTAACACCAGTACAGGGTCCAAGACACTGCTCTTTGGGGAATATTCTCAAGAACGTGTGATTATCATCACAAAAGTAACTTAACACAACACACAACATTGCAGTCTATCGCAGGAAAATTATGCCGTGTTAACCAAGTATTCACAACACCATGCGATAGTCTCCAGATAACGCGTCAAGCAACCACGTTAAAATCAACGCCTGCCACAAAAAAAACAGAACACAAACGTAAAAATATCTGCGATGAGGCCAATTGCGATTCAAAAATCTGCAAAAACCAGAGATAGGCCTGCAATTCACACACGTCAGGTGGGAACAATCACCATAAAAGTAGGAAAAAACAGACAAACAAATGCCAAACAACAGCTAAGCACAATGGACGTTGCTGGAGCAAGTACGGTGGAAAACCAGAACCCCCAAGCCCCTCAGAGGACCGGCCTGGGACCTCAGGTTCAGGGAAGGCCAAGGAGAAGAAGAATAGGAAGAAGCAGTTCAGTCTGAAGGAAAACAGGATTCTGATAACGGTGGTGGTAGAACACCATCAACAACTGTTAGTCACCTCCACTGTGTCATTGGCAACAAAAAATGGATTATGGAAGTCCATCGTGGACAAGGTGAATGCAGTCGGAGTGCTGTAGAGGACAATGGAAGAGGTCAAGAGGCGCTGGAATGATGTCAAGCGCAAAACCAATCTGAAATTTGCCAACAACCAGAAGGCAGCAATGCAGACTGGAGGTGAGAGTCCTGCGCCACAGGAGGAATGGTAAGACATGGTGGAAATAGTGTCCACAGTCATCAGGGGGGGATGGTGGCAGAAGTCGGGGACCGAACACTGCTCAACATGACTGGACACAACAGCACCAGGGTGAGTAATGACCAAGGACTGGGGGAAGGGGAGATGGGCACAATGGCACACATGCACAATGAAGTAGAGCACATCTGCGGACAATATGCCCCAGACCACCAACTCCCAACAAGAGACCAATGGGGATAGGACCTCTTCACGAAGGCTCTGGGGTAAGGGATCTCCATCGGCATAAATCCATGGAAATCCTGCCCATCGAACCGAAGCCTTAAACCTTAAACTTTAAGTTTTTATCTGGTTAAACAAGATTTGTACTTGCAGCCTCAATCTCTGGCCCCACACTGCTGATTTTCCTATGATTGGATCTCCGGCACCAAGAAAGATGATACTTTGTAACAACTGCAGGTACCATGCATAACGATTGATTGCAGTGCTGCCTGGTTGCTACTACAAGGAACTCTCTGAGGCTGGCTTGCACCTTGAGGCCTCAGTGTCTCTATCTGTCCCTAAGACAGCTACGCCCAAGAGTACGAGCCAATGCCTGAGGCCTCTGCCCTCTGACAGAAACAGAGACAGAGACCCGAGATGTAGTGTGGCCCATTGTCTGGTGTTGGACCATTCGATAGTCGACCCTTCAGAGACGATACAGCCCCGGAGGCGACTTCTGAAACTTCTTCCCTCCGAGCGGGATCCGAGGTCAGATGAGGTCTTCTGCAGTCGAGAATCTCGACAGTCAACCCTACGGTGACAAGACAGCACTGGAGGAGACTTCCTAGACCCTGTCCTCTGAGCGGGATTCGGGGCCAATTGGGGCCCTATGTGAAAGACGTGCTTGATGAGACCCCCTCCCCATTCCACTGGGACCTGAGCTGTTCCTACACCTCATCCATCACTTACACCTGGACAATGTTTGGTGCAAGATCGGCCCCATGCCATATGTGCGATGACCAAGGAGGATCGCCACCAAATCCAGCTCGCTGTAGCTGCTACGCTGATGTGAATACTGTCATCGTGACGAGGTAAGGGTGATCCACGTTGTTTGCTGAACCCCCGCCCCCGCAGCTGGAACCAGGTCGGATCTCCAATGAATCCAGCTCAGCTGAGCTGTGTCGCCGCCTATCTGAGAGACTAGGCTGCTTCCTTATTATAGCAAATTATAAGTCGAGGCATGGTGTGCCTAAAGTGTGGGCCTACGCATCCAGTAGTGGGCGATTATCCCTGACCTCCATTTTAATTGTCCCACACTGTTCTACATTTTAATTTTATGTGGCCATCTTAGATTCTCCTCACTCGGGCATCCATCCTAGTTTAGTCACCCAGCTCTTTAGTTTACTAATACGGCGGCCATCTTGGAACGATATGGCACAATGCAGATACCTCCTCAAAACACAAGATCCATTCTGTAGGGTGGGGGTTTATGCTGATGTCCACCAGAATTCTCATCATATTTAACACTCTTCGGATGTGAATCACCTCACAACCTCCTTTGATGTTCCTCCTCCACCTCTTCACTATTGTATCAACCTTGGTTACTATCACTTTCACTATCGCTCTCTCCCCGGCACTTTCGGCCTGCCGTGACAGTCACGAGACCTTCCTCTCTACAGCGCCCCGTCCCGCCCTGAGCCCGATCCAGGACCTGCAAATGAACGATTGAGACCTCAGGAGGCAAATGGTGATCCTACGAGCCTGACGCCTGGAGGCCTGGTCTTGGACGGTGAATCCTCCATCCCCGGCTCCTGGAAAAGTAATTGTCTCTCTGTGTGAACATCAGTTCCGGCACTGTTTCTGTCCACCATTTGGACTCTGACACCATTTTGTGGCTTTCCTCGCTTCTCTCTGACCTACCCGGAGGGCCTGCCCGTACCGGTGCTTTCCGGCTGCCCTGACAATCTCGAGCCCTCCCTCACTACGGCGCCCCGTCCCGCCCGGAGTTTGATCTGGTGCCTGCCAATGAGCCTAATTGAGACTCCACAATGCCAATGGAGATCCCATGAGCTGACGCCACACGGAGCTTCCCCCGGTGGCCTATATTGCCAGGAACCCTCCAGGAGTGCAGCAGCTGGTGTTGGAGCCTGCCTTTGTGTTTTCCTCCTTGAAGTGCGGGCCCTGTTTGGTTCTGAGGAAGTCAAATTTGCCCGCCCTTGCAAAGCCCACCTCTGCACTGAACCCCACGGTGAGGGGGTTTTCACCTTAAGTATACTGAATAAAAAACTGTGCAAAATCGAGTTGTTTAGGTTTGGCTCCCATCATATGAATCTGGGTGTTCATGTGCACATTGTAAGTGAGGAAGAATATTAGAGGTTTATGTGCATGCAGATTGGCCAACTGAGCCACGTAAAGGGGCTGAACCACAGTGCATATTCTAAACCCTATAATTCTGAAGCACTGTCTGTTAATCTTAAATCTTAAATCTGTAGCAACCTGCCTCATACTATGTGTCTTGCAAGTTTTTAACCCACAAGTTATATGTTGCAGCCTGTTTTGTACTATGTACTATGTGTTATGCTATGTGTTATGCTATTTGAATACTTTGTGTCTTGCAAGTTTGAAACCATGACTTATATGCAACTGCCTATCTTATTCTGTTTATTATGCAAACTTAAAATAATGACTTACATGTAGCAGCCTGTATTATATTGTGTGTTATGCAAGTTTATAACAGCGACTTATATGTAGCAGTCGGTCTTATACTGTGTGTTATGCTAGTTTAAAATAATTTCTTACATGTAGCAGCCTGTCTTATACTGTGTGTGATGCTATCTTAAATAATGACTTACATGTAGTGTTCTCTCTTTTACTGTGTGTTATGCTAGCTTAAAATAATGACTTATATTTAGCAGCCTGTTTCGTACTATGTGTTATTCTAGTTGAATACTTTGTGTCTTGCAAGTTTAAACCACGACTTATATGCAACTGCCTATCTCATAAGGAATATTATGCTAACTTAAAATAATGACTTACATGTAGCAGCCTGTCTTACATTGTGTGTTATGCAAGTTTATAACAACAACTTATATGTAGCAGCCTGTCTTATACTGTGTGTTATGCTAGTTTAAAATATTTTCTTACATGTAGCAGCCTGTCTTATACTGTGTGTGATGCTAGCTTAATGACTTACATGTAGCAGTCTGTCTTTACTGTGTGTTATGCAAGTGTAAAACAACTACTTATATGTAGCAACCTGTCTTATACTGTTTGTTATGCTAATTTAAAATAATTACTTACATGCAGTAGCCTGTCTTATACTGTGTGTTATTCCAAGGTTAAAATAATGACTTAAATGTTCACTTCTCCACACAATAAGCTACTTGACCCTCGCGTCTGCTCTCTACCTCACCCCCTTAACTCCTACCTCCCTTTCTCACCTTCTCGCCCCCTGTCTCTCCACCTTCAACTTAGCGACCTAACATGCCCCCCTTAATCACACCCTTACCCCCCTAGACGCAATCCTCATAAGACATGGCCCCAACTCATGGTCTATTACTTACCCTCCTAAACTCTCAAAAAATGCTAAGAAATTATTTAAACATAAATAACTAATTTGGCATCCTGAAACACTCATCGTAGACAACTATCTCAGCCTTTCCTCCCCGATAAAAAACAACTACATCTTCCACTCTAAACGCCCCTCCAAATGGAAGAGCATCTTCCTTCAACAGCTCCAAATATCTAAATCTATCAAAATTTCTTATGGATTCAAACTATCCACTACCCCTTCCCCAATTTTTCACGCAGAAATTGACATCTCCATATTTAAAACCGGAAACATTCGCATACAATCCTCAGAACACCATCTATCCATCTTTGAGCAGCACTACCAGACTCTCGTCTAACTCCCCTACTACTGAACCCCTTGAGGCCCTTTAGCACTCTCCATCTCCCCGACTCAAATGCTCTCTTACCTCGACATCTCTACGGCTATTGCTGTACCCCAACTCTCGTTATCCAGTCACACAGTCCCTCCTGAGAGCCTTCTCTCCCGGCCCCCAAACAACATCATTTGTCTCCCTAACTATCGCGCTCTCTGTTAGATCTGGGGGTCTCTAGTTGGCAATGGTATTCACCTTTGTCCAAATAGGGACCCTTACTTCTAAGTCAAGATAAGGGGATTACACTCCTTAATAACCCCTGCTCACCCCCTTGGTAGCTTGGCACGAGCAGGCAGGCTTATTTCAGAGGCAGGGTGATAAGCATTTGTGAATATACACAGTAATACAGTGAAAACACTGCAGATGGACACAACACAGGTTTTATAAAAATAAGTATGCTTCATATAGCCTTAAACACAAGACCACAAATGACAAAAATCCACAATACTACACTTAAGATTGCTTTAAAAATAATAAAAGTTACTTAGTTCAAGTTGATGACAGATGAGACAAAGTTCTCAACAAACTACCTGGATGTGTAACGCAAAGTAAACAAAAGGTTTGCAAAAGGGGAGACGCGTCGGTTCCGTGATCTGGGGGAAATGATGCGTCGTGCCTCAATGCTTGCACAGAGTAGGCAATGCATCGTGATCCTTACCGGTGCAGAGATGATGCATAGATTCTCAGCCCAGTTGCGATGCAAGAAGATGGCACCCTTGATGCGATGCTGCGATGACGCTGCAACAATGATGTGCAGGCGCCCAGGCAGCCTTGAGACGACTCTGTACTTTGGAGCCGCGACAGACCCTGCGACATGCTTCTCCAGTGATGCGATGGTGACTCTCTCAATGGCGTCACGCTTCTCCGGTGATGCGGCAGCAGGCAGCTTCAATGAAAACACGCTTCCAGGGAGATGCGAAGAAGGCTCGCTTCTCCGGCGATGCGACGATTTCAGCTGCGGTGGCGACACGCTTCTTCTCAATGCATCGTGCTTCCAGCTCCCAGCAACACGCAAGTGTCTATAGATAGAATTTCCAGCAAGGAAATTCACAGGTGGAGCTGGAGATGAAGTTTTTTGTCCCTGAGACTTCAGCAGGAGGCAAGCACAGTTCAAGCCATTGGAGAATATTCTGTAGATGATGAAAGTCCTTAAAAAGTTCCTTCACCTTTCCTTTTCTATGAAGCAACCATTGCAGGCCAACCAAGCAGACAGCACACTGGTAGAGGGGCAGTCAAACTCCTGCAGCTTCCTTGGTTCTTCTCCTTTGCAAAAGGTTTCTTGTTCCAGAAATGATCTTAAGTTCTTGGGACTGGGTCCCAATATTTATACCCCAAATCCTTTGTTCTCTGAAGGCAGAGAGGCCTCTGCCTGGTCCACACCAGTTCCTGAGCACTTTGTTTACATGACTCTCTCTTTCCTTTCACTGTGCAGGGCAGAGACATCAGCCTCCCCACAGGAGGTGGAGCCAGCACAGGGGAGGGAAGGTACAGATCTGGAGCACTTTGTTGACAAATTCCTATTCTCCTTTCACAGTGCAGAGCAGAAACATCAGACAAGCCACAGGAGGTGGAGCCAGCATTGTAGAGGGAAGGTCGAGCCCTATTCAGGTCCCAGGTGCAACTCCTCCCTCCCATCTAGATGCAGATCTCTCTATTCACCACTGGGCTGCCCCAGCCTGTCTCATGGAATCCCCCAGCCCTGTCACTCGCAAACCCAGACAAGAAATACACAACCTAGCAGAGGCAGGCCTGGACAGTTAGGCAAGAAAATACCTACTTTCTGGTATTTTCAAGCACAGAATATTAAAACCAACTTTACTAAAAGTTGTATTTTATTATTCTGAGTTCAAGAATATTAAATTCGAATTTCTATCAAGTTCCCTGAGTCAGTTAGGATTATAAGAATGTAATAATCTAACTGCCCATTCTAGCCTATGGAGAACAGGTAGCCTTGCAATAGTGAAATACGAAAATGGCTGTAATTCACTACTAGGACATGCTACACACACCAGAGCATGTCCTACCTTATACTTACAATGCACCCTGTCCTTGGACCTACCATACCAAGCAAAGGGAAGGTTAAGGGACTGGCAAGTAGGTGCACTTGCCAAGTCGACATGGCATAACTGGACTGCACACAGGCCTTGCAATGGCAGGCCGGAGACACACTTTACAAGCTGCTTCTGGGGGTGGCACAACCAGTGCTGCAAGCCCACCAGCAGCATTTGATGTACAAGCCCTGTGCACACATGCTGCACTGTACTAGGGGCTGACAGGTAATTCAAAGAACCCAATCATGGAATCACCAATTAGTATATCATTTTAACATAGGGAGCACTTGCCCTGTGGCACTGAATAGCAGTGGCACAGTACCCAAAGCATATAACCAGCAAAAACATATCAAAACAGAGGAGGCAATCCATCAAAAATGGAAGGGAGACTCGCGCCAATGACGCCAAGGTCTAACAAAAACCCTGACCGCAATACCTTCAAATACCTTGAAACTGAACTTAAGTCTCAAGTTTTTCCTCCAATTTGATTGCATAATATCTACCACCCACCTGGAGACCCACTCCCCTTCGTCAAGGAACTAATTGAACTTCTTAACCAATCATCTCTCTCTAACATGAAAAATCTCTTCCTTGGAGATTTAAATCTCCACTGGAACGTAACTGATGACTCCTCAGTCAACCTTATCACCAATCTTCTTGAGATCAATGAACTCAAACACCTATGTCACTCTTCCACCCACTCCAAAGGAGGCACTCTTGACGCCATCATTACCAGCAAGGACTTGGCTTCCCTCTCCACCATCATACCCATCGACTGGTCTGATCATCATCTCATTCTGTTCTTGATCGCAAACATTAACCTACCCTCCCTCACTAACAAGATTAACCCCTTCCATGCTGATGATGCCCCCATGCATCACAGTGGGCGTGAGCTGATGATGGCTGGGGGCCGTCATGAACCCGCCCACTCATTAAAACGCCCGCACAGACGCAGAATCGTGGCCGCGCCCAAGGGATTAAAGTCTCTAAATCGACCAGAAATCTTAATCGCATCCCCCCTGGTGAACTTGAATCTAAACTCCAAACACAACTTCTGCTCACCCCTCTCCCCCTAAATGCTAATGAACTTACTGAACATTTTAACAAAACCATCATCGATGTCCTAGACCAAATTGCCCCATCCAAATCTAAAACCCTAAGAAACATTCCATCTAAATCATGGTACAATTCCAACCTCAATGACGAAAGGCGTGCTCTTAGACTCACCAAAAGAACATGGAGATAACACCCCTCCTTGCCCATCTTTCTCTCATCAGATCCGCCAGACCCAGATATAAGAAACACATTTTCACAGAAATGGCCTCCTTCTTCCGTACACATATCGATCGAGTGAAAAATCGACCCAGAGAACTGTTCAACATAGTCAGAAACTAAACCTCCTCTGCCCCTCCAACCCTGACGGCCACAACTGGCAGATGGAAAGAAATTGCTAACTTCTTCTCTGAAAAAATAGCCATTATAGACCAATCCTTCCTAGCATCACCCCCTCATCCCCTATCTGTTTATATCCCGACTTCTCAACCTCCCTCCATATTATCTCACACCTCCTTCCTCCCTTCTGCCACTACCCATCCGTATTCCAGCCTTTCTAATGCTCATCCTAAAAACAACACCTCCTGGCTCAATTTCCACCCCATAACACAACTTGAAGTCTCTAATATCATCTCCAAACTTCCATTGTACCAGGAGGTACCAAAATGCAAGCTTTTTCCTTCTCCCAGATCTAGTCAGGTCAATCTTTGAGACTTCCTAAAGGGACGTCAACCATCCCGAGTATGTAGGGGGTTTAGTATCCACCCAAAACCTGCAAATCTGTCTCCTTGCCAAAAGGATTGCAAAAAGAGGAAAGATCTGGCCTGTCCGGAAATTTTTCATCAATCCCAAAGATGATTAAAGGGAGAGTAATACTCAGTGTGGTGTTAAGTATAGAGTTCAGGGCATCCTTCACTTCCTCCCAGAACTGGCTGATAGCAGGACAATCCTTAAACATGTGCACATCTGATGCCTCTAATAAGTCAAATTTATTGCATTTTTTCCCGGGACAAAACTTTGCCAGCATTTGGGGTGAAAAGTATGCACGATGTAACGTGAAAAAGGTGGTTTTGCCTCAACCATGCTGGCTTGACAGTCTTATAAAGTAAGCTAAAAGAATCCAGCCACATCTGTTCACAGTTGGCACCCACCTCTCCTCTCCATAGCTCCTCGGCTAGATTGAAGTCTCCGTCTATCTCTTCCAGGATTGCCCAGTACCAACAGGAGACCTCCTTTCCACCCCTTGATCTTGTCATTAATTGATTTTCCAAATTACTAGAGATGTCCAAAGGGACCCCCTTCCTACTCAGTGCCTGAGCCCAGCTAGTCAGCTGTATATGTTTGAATCACGAGAGATTTGGCCCTACTTTCTCTCGCAAATCCTCCCATGATAGCATTGAGCCACTTGCCAGCAAATCTCTCCAATGCAACATTTCAGCCTCCTTTATCGGACTAGCCAGTCTGTCTTTAAGGCACGGTGGAGTGCCTGGTGAGTCCCACATAGGTGCTAGATTAGGAAAGTAGCTAAGCCCTATGTGCTTTCTTAACTTAGCCCAGCTTTTGGCCAATGATTGGAGAATTTTAAATTTGACTTTTTAAAAAAATTTCTGATCTCCAAACTTAAAGAGGAAGCCGTCCGATGGAAGATCGGCTCCCTCTAACATGGCTCGAAACATCTCACCCCTAGAAGAGACTGACGGTGTTTTTGAAAGCATTCTAGAAAAAGAAAGCTGGAACGCCCATGCGTAGTACTGCAGGTCTGGTAGTGTTAAACCCCCTTTTTCCCTCCTTCTTCTCAGCTTCTTCCAGGCCAGTCTAGTAGCCCCATATTTCCAAACAAAGGAATTTAGATCACATTGACAGTTATCTATTTGAATAGTATCAAAAGCCAGGGGGATGGAATTAAACAGAAAAGTGTATTTTGGCAGGATAGACATCTTAATTAAATTTGTCCGCCCCAAAATGGAGAGGGGGAGGTGAGCCCATGCCTTTAGTTTTTTTTTGGCATTCCTTATGTACTCGTTCTAAGTTCTGGGCGGCAATATTGCTGACGTCTTGGCTAATTCTAATTCCCAGATATCTCATGGAAGAAACAACGTCAAGATGAGTATTATTGATATTCCAAGCCATGATTTCCATTTTGTTTGCATTTATTTTGTAACCGGAAAACTTGCCAAACTCCTCTGCCCGCTTAATTACCATTGGAAAAGCAGTATCCAAGTTCGATGTCATTATAAGAATGTCGTCAGCATATAATGCTACCCGCTTTTCCCACCCTCCAAAACTAAAAGGTAAAATATCAACCTCCTCTCTAAGAGTCTGATCAAATGGCTCAATGTTAAGGTTAAAGAGAAGAGGGGAGAGCAGGCAGCCCTGCCTTGTTCCCCTTGTGATACTAAAAGGCTCTGTCAAAGAGTTGTTAACAGATAGCCTAGCAGTTGGAGCTTTATATGAAAGAGCTATCATGCGACAGAAACTATCAGGTAGATTACATTTTTTCAAGACCGCAGCCAGATAGGCCCAATTCACCCTATCAAAGGCCTTGGTTGCGTCCAGGGTAAAAATGGCCAACGGGAGAGAAAAAGTGGAGGCGATATCGATAGCCCCGACTAGGTCATGTGTGAGGTCTGCTAAATTTCTACCTTTAATGAAACCTCTTTGGTCCTCATGGATTATCGAGTTAAACACCCGCCCCCAGCCTACTAACCATAATGCCAGTGAAGATTTTGTAATCACTATTAAGAAGCGATATTGGGCGATATGAGCCACGTTCCTTTAGATCTTTTCCTGGCTTTGGTATTAAGACTACAGTGGCATCATTCCAAGACTTTGGGGGGGGGGGCACTCCTTCCAAGAGAATACTATTAAAGAGAGTAGCTAAAACTGAGATAATCTCTTCACTGAGTTCCCAATATAATTCCCCCGGTAAACCATCGGGGCCAGCCGCCTTCCCACGCTTCACTTGACCCATTGCCTTCTTTTTTTTATTTATTCTGAAAGCTTTATTGTACAGTTTAATAAAATTACAAGCACGGGCCAACAACCGCAGGGGCCGGCCGCAACACAAGAGTAAGATCCAATGTATTATCTAACGACACAGCTCTTCAGCCGACAACCCTGAGGTCCAGCAGCAAATCAGGATAAACATTGTATTGAACTTACAACAGAATAAGACAAAGGTTTCATTTTATGTTTAGCCCCCCCAACTAAAAAAAGAAAGGAAAAAGGAAACAGATATATCTGGTGCCATACCTTCAAACACTATGATAAAGTGAGCGGGTGAAAATAGAATAGTCACAGATCAATTTAAAGGGAACACCGAGCGCCTGCGCTAGCAAACACAAAGCAGGATATACGACAAAGTGATCTATAACCCAACGCAGCCGCCCGCACACAGATCCTGCCCACCCATTGACACCAGGCTAGAAAAGGAAGTACGGTTACCAGATACTGGAATAAATACGTTCAGGATAATTTGCCCACGTTATGCATATAGAAGAGACAAAAAGAAAATAAAAGGACAGAAAAATAATAAAAGAGGAACACAGACAAAATAATAAACCCATCCCCCCACCCTGCACCCCTGCATATGGCTCTCGCCTAACCCCAACTAGCAGTGTGCCTGTCGCCCCAGCTAACTAAGTTCTAAAGGAAGAAAAGAGAAAGAGTGGAGGAGGATAGTTCCAAACAGGCTCCTGGTTCTCTTCCCCCCGCCAGAAACAGTGACCCCTGGGATAAAGCAATAGTCTAACCAATAGTAGAAGAAAACAAATCAGGGGAGCACTTGAAAACACCGCCCGGCCTCCCGAGTGCCCAAATGTTTGAATCCTAATTCCAGTAGGACCCTAATACTAATCCTAGGCCATACGTCTCAGCTCTGACCCTTCCGCACCTTAATAGGAACCCCTCCTGGTAGAACCACTGAGTCGACACAAGCAGCCGCATGCCAAGAGAGTTCAAAAAGTGTGTGTCCGAGACAAATCCAAAACCTAGGATCCTAAATCACCCCATCAGCAGCGAAACTCTCACTCAACGGCAGGCAGTCTCGATGTTGCTTCCTCCACAGCCACGCCGCAGCCATGGGGGAACAGGATGAAGAGAAGGCACCAATACAGTCAGCGACAGGAAACTCAAGAAAAGAAACATCAATCAAGTCTCAAACCAGCAATAGAGACGATGCACACTGCAGAACGTTCAAAGCATTAGGGTCACAATCTTCCGAAGCACTGACCAAGGGCTCCAAACACTCTTATCGCGCAGTGTCGTAGCCGGGCACAGGCCATGTAGCGAAGCAGGGTCCGGTCCTGCAAATCGTTTATCCGTTAAGCCCTCAATCATTCCGCACATCAGGCGTCCATATGAGCGTGAAACGCCCCGATGGCTGCCATTACTGTTGCAAGCGACGGCTCACGCTCCGTTCAGTTCATCACTCCACTCACAGATACGAACATTTACGTACCCTCCAGAGACCCCTGGCTCTCTGGGGGGAGCGGGCAATGGCAGTGCGGACGGCTTTAGAGGGTGACCGCACACTTCCAACGACTGCAAACAGTACCCCGCTGCCGCAGGTGAGACCCCGACCACCGAGCCCTGGCAGGGCTCTCCTCTCACCAAAGTTGAACACTCCAAAGTGATTGCCGTCGAAATTGGGCTTACAATACTTGCACCGCTGTAGACCGGACCCTGGTCGCGGCTGGCAGCCGATGTTGTTCAACTGCAACCTGGCCAGACCAAAACTCGAGACCCCGGCTCTCCAGCTGAACTAGTCCTCAAACTTCTACTCGACATAACTTCGTCAAATCAGCGAATTAAGTTTCCGGGATAGCACTATGGGAGCATACATAGATTCGTACACCTTGAGGTCGGGCGCAAAATCAGGATTTTCATCAGGATCATCTGGCGGGGGACGGAGGTCGACGGAGCCGGGAGCCTTAGCAGCCATCTTGTTTGCGAGCGTAGCTCCTCCCCCGACCCATTGCCTTCTTGATTTCCTCTGCAGTAATCTCTGTCACCAGAACCATACTTTCCTTGCATAGAAATATTATCGAGCCAGGCATCTCTCACCGCCTGATCATCACAGATGTCCTCTTTGTAGATGGCCTTAAAAAAATCCTGAAAGGCGCAACCTATGTCCAACTTTGAAAAACGGGGGACTGATTCTCCTTCTACCCTGATCTCCCTAATATAGTTACGTGCTTTGTCGGCTTTAGTTTTCCAGGCAATAATCTTTCCAGCTGCCTCCCCAAACTCATATTGACAGTTTCTGCTCACTTGCCACCTTCTAGCGACCCTAGCCTGTAAAAGGCTATCCAATTCAGATTTTAGTGTGGTTAATCTGTTTTGCTCCTCCCCTGAACTAATATGGGCACCTGAGTTGTCCTCAATGTGTTTCATTTCTGCCTCCAGATTCTCAATAGTTTCTTTGTACTTTTTCCTTCTATAGGAGTCTCGGATCGTAATACAGCCCCTCCAAACAGCTTTTAAAGCATCCCACACAGTCGAAATATCGGCTGAACCTAAATTTATCTCCAAAAAATGCTTGGTCTCTGATTGGAGGAAGGTAATTTCTTCCTCTTCTAATAAAATAGTGCGATCAAAGGACCAGGAGATATGGGTGTAGTACTGACCTGTTTTAGTGTGAATATTATAGCAGAATGATCGGAAAGATGTGAGGGGAGATAACAATTGTCTTTTACTAGATCATTAAGGCTGTAACTAAATAGCACGTAATCAATCCTGGACAGATGCTTATATTTAAAGTTGCGGAAAGAGACCCCCAACTTATCTCCCACCCTCTCCCTCCAGACATCTGCCAGACCTATTTGTGACATTATTGTTGAGAGTGCCTGCCTGGATTTAGAGAATGCACAGGCTCTAGAGTTTGGAGACTTATCCAATTTTGGATTTAAAACGATATTAAAGTCACCAGCCCAAATTACGGGGTCGTGAAAGGTTAGTAGATGGTCGCCAAATAATATTCATGTAAGCTGGATCGTCCTGGTTTGGGCCGTAACACCCAACCAGGGTATATGGGAGGCCATGCAGCAAAACCTTTGCCAAAAGCCACCTACCACTCTTGTCCTCCCCGAACTCAACTATTTGAGCCTTGGCCTGTTTCCTAAAAATAAATAATACACCCCTAATATTTGCTGTTTGGTCTGTGCCCAAAAAGATGTCTATCCACTTTTCTTTCTTTAAAATCTCTAATGTTTCATTTTTGAGGAGATGTGACTCCTGAATGACATTGACCTGCCCCGGGGAGTCTCTTAAATATTGAAAGATCTTTCTTCTTCTACCCATCGTACGCAGGCCATTGACATTCCAGGATAAAAATTGTAACTGTGTCATCTCGTCACAATACTCCTCACTAGCCCATCCAGATACCCTGAATATTTATTGTCATAGATTCCTTTGACTGGAAATGCCCCGACCTTAATATCTCTAGCCCCATCGGTGGTCAAACATAATTTTATTAAAGTGGTACAAGGACTCTGGCCTACGAGGAACTTTTGCATTTTTAACCCTAACCCTACCTCCCTACATGACAACCCCCTCCCCCCCCCTGGAATACCCTACCCTACTTACACTGGACTGATGTATTGCCAGTTTTGCGCCCTCAGCCATCCATTCCTCCTTGTCTTCCCCCCCCTGCCGCCAAACTATCTCTTGACTAGAGCTTGCACAGTCTCACTCTATTTGTGTAGTTAGTTATCCGTAGAAAAGAAAAGAAAAAGGGGGTTGCTATACATGTTAATTTGTTTTCCCCCTCTTTTCCCTTTTATTATTTTTTCTATTTTTAAAATTTAAAGGTTTTTTTCCCCCTTCTTTTAAACTTTTGTTCTTTATTAGAGTCACCATCACCATCAGTGCCCACAAACCCTGATCCCATTATTTTTCTTGTATTAGGGACCGCTAAATCAACTTCCTCTTAGATCATCTCACACCCCCATCAAATTTCCTGCCCCCCGTGCCAGGTTCTTCAGTGATTCCAACATCTCATCTGCCTCAAGAGGTGATCTGAGATTGTGCATCTTGTTGTTGTACATTACTCGGAGAAAAGCAGGAAACCTCATCTGGACTGTGGCACCCAAGGCTCTGAATTCTTCCATCCTTTGCCCTTGCTCCCACTGTCGATCCAGCGTGGACTTCGATAGGTCCGAGCGAATGTCAAACTGGAAGTCTGGGCCTTTTACCGTTTCATTTTTAGGGCAAGATTTAAATTTTTTTCCTTGAGTGCATAAGTAAGGAAGTTTATCAGAATTTTTCTGGGCTTAGATCTGCCAGGCTTTAGGCGGAAAGGGTCCCTATCAATCTTTTGGATGTCCTTATCAAGGGTTTCCGTTGTCTCCTCCAGATTTAAAGCGTCCTTTAAGAGGCTCACTATGAAAGATTTAATATCACTCCCCTCTTTTCCCTCTGGAACCTTCAAGAGCCGGAGGTTATTTCTCCTTGCGTGGTTTTCGAAGGACTCAACCCTCTCACGGACCTCATTTCCCTCCCTTCGTAGAGATTGAAATTTTAGTTTGACAGATCCCAATATCGCCTTAAGCTCCTCAACGGATCCTTCCAATGACTCTGTTCTCTCATTTAGCCGGTCAACTTTTTTTCCCAAGATGTCGCAGGCAGCCCTAATCTCCATCGGGTTTTCAGATGAGACTAAGAATCCCATCCTTATGTCTGCCTTCAAAGAGGCCAACAACGTCTCAATTGAGGAGCAGGCTAGGACAGTATTGCCCCTATCCACAGACCCTCCAATCTCTGATGATGATGCAAAAGCTGCTGAAGGTTGAACAAGCATACAATTCTCCTGCGCCTGCTGGAGGCTTGCTGACTCGGCTACCTCAACTACCCCTGCCTTCTGGGTTTTTTCGGGGGTATCGGCGAAGGAAGCTGCACGGGACACAGGTGACACAGGTGACTCTGGTGAATAAGGAGCTTTCTTAGTAGTTGACTGGCGGGTTAGCGCTAAGAGGTCTGATGGATTTATTGTAGAGGGTGTCCCTTGATAGTTTTGTTGAATATTTAAGACCTGAGGTGATACTTTGAAAAAGGAGCGCAGTGAGGGAGTGATACGTGATGTTCTGACCTCTCTGTGTGCTTTTTTAGGGCCTTTTTTAGGCCTGTTTTCTGCTTTGAGCTCCCCTCTTCGGCTGTCTCAAATGTCTCAGCTAGCTTGGTTCTACTTTTTGCTCCCCTTGCAGGACCCCCTAAGTGGGTCTTACTGGTCTCACTGTTATCTTTTATCGCTTGGCCTTGGGGGGGCATGAAAAGCCTTGCCACCCCTCCCCCTGCCTCTTTTGGGCTTGTCTTTAGCCTGTTTGTTTCTGCTCTTACCTTGCACTGGAAAAGTTCTGTCACCTACCACACCCCCTGAGGCAGACCGGTGTTAGCCCCCCTCGATGCCTCCTACCAATGCCACAGTCCCACTGCCAGTCTATCCTTTGCCAGCTCCAGCATCGAGAACTGCAGATAGTCTGACCCCCGAGGCCTTCGTTGCAGCTGAAGTATCCGAAGAAATGACCATGGTGGTAAAGAAGTCACCTATGCTCGGCAAACCGGCAGCAGACTTGCATTGATTTGCGCAGCCTTTGCCTGTGCCTGTGCTTGTGCTGACTCTGCCAGGACTTCCCCGCAGGAGACTGCGGGCTGCTGCTCTGCGGCCCCACCTCAAACCCACGGCTGTGAACTGTCAGCGCTGCGGCAGGGAGAGGCCAGGAGTGAGAGCGGAAGCCAGATCTTTAAAGGTCATTTAGAGGAAAACCGGCACAGCATGGCACCAAAAGAAGATAAGATATGCATATCTGCAGCTGCCTGGGTGCACAGGGGCGGGCATGCCCTGCTGGGTGGCGGGAGGAGCTGGGGTGCAGCTGCCTGGGTCCGCAGGGGCGGGCAGGCGATGATGTTGTGTGCAATTGTATGTTCTCTGCCATTCATGTAGCTTGACTCTGTTTCAGATGACGGATCTGTTTCACATGTGGGACCTGGTGAACCACACCACATACCGGCACGTGGTTGGAGACATACCGGCATCAGCAGGTGAGCAGTGAGGCCTGGGTGCGCAGTGTCTGCACTCTCTCTCCCTGTCCCTCTCTTCTTTTCTCTGTGTCTCCCCCGCTCACTTTGTCTATCTCTCTCTCCCTCTCTGCCCGTCTTTCTCTCTCTTCCCCTCTCTGTAGGTCTATCTCTCTCTCTACCTATCTGTACGTCTTTCTCTCTCTCCCCCTCTCTGTACGTCTATCTCTCTCCCCCTCTCTGTCCATCTATCTCTCTCTCTCCCTCTCTGTCCGTCTTCCTCTCTCTCCCCCTCTCTGTAGTTCTAGCTCTCTCTCCTTCTCGCTGTACGTCTATCTCTCTCTCACTCTCTTTCTCTCTCTCTGTATCTCTATCTCCTTCACTCTCTCTCTGTCCTTTGATGTGCGCAAGACACACCTTCTCATCATGATTTTTGTCTTGCAGGCTGTGACCTACAGATTTTCCCGAGGGGAGCCACCATGTGTCTTCATTTCTGTTCTGTGTTTATTTGAATACATTTTCATTTGTTATTTTGAAGGTGAATGTGTGATGCTCATTTTTGTAACAACACATGCATGTCACCAAATGTGATTGGGCAACAACAGACAGATTATTTGGTACATGATTCCGTGTAGTTGACGTGGCCTGTCTTTGACCAGGGGGGTGGGCCGGGGAGGGGGATCCTGGGGGTGTCGGCGGTGGGTGTTGTGGCCCTCTTGGGTGTCCGGGCTGCATAATCAGTGGCTCCATAGCATCTGTTGCCCTTCAGGAGTTGCTCTGGGCTGGGCCCCCTTTTCTGGTACAGTCTGTGTTCCGACTTTACACCAGGTCAGAGCAGGTGTTCATTTCCTGCTGCAAACGCGCCTTATTGCATGTTTGTGGTCTTATCACCGATCTGGCTTTTTGCACGGGAACGCATACTCTGCATCTCATTAGCGATAGTGCGGGGTCATCTGTGGCGATGTTTTTTGCGTCTGCTATCGCAGGTAAACTGGTGCTATGGGCTGTTGGCACCAGCTTGTGAATGGGGTGATAAATTCAACGCGACTTTGACTGAGATAAAGTGCTGATAACTCTGCGATAACTCCTTGAGAATATGCCCCTTTACTTTATGCAACTGAGTTCTTTCATTCCACAGTGTTCACAAACTTAAACAGGTTAAGTGTTGACTCATGCGCTCTTAGAAATGCCTCCTGCACTGCAATTAAGCACTGCATTAAACACCAGAACTGGACCCAAGGAAGTGCTTCATGGTTTGTATACTTTCTTTCACTCAACAATTAGCTCTAACAGTAATAGCCACAGGGGCAGGGTTACTAAAATGTTGCAAAATATTTATTTTGAATTTACCTTCCATCACAAAACGTGTTTTTCGCTGGAAATGAAATTCCAAGGAAAGCATTCATATAGGTAGGAGGTGTTGGGAGGAATATGTCTGGGGGAGTTCCATGGGTGGTACATGGGCATTTCCATGCAACCACCAAAATGGTTTGATGCAAAGACCTAACTATTAACACTACACAGGGCTTTGCACTAAAAATTAACACCTTTTTGAGAGCAGTGCAGCACACAAGCAAAGACAGAAAGGTTTGGAGAAATAAAAGCATTTCTCCAAACGTTTTGTTTTTGCATGTGCGCTGCACTATACCTTTCAGATCCATAGTGGAAAAAGGTCTGTCTAGGCTTAATATTTCGTACTGGAAGGGTACCCTTTCCGTACAAAACCTAAACTATACATCACAAACACACCATTGCACTGTGGTGCAACGGTATATGTGGCACTATCTAGCCTAATTGTGCATCAGCACTAGGGAAAGTGCAGAAGAGTGCTATAACTTTTTAGATATGGGGCTTTCCTGCTCTCTCTCACAACGCAGCGCAGCAACTTTGATGGCTTCACTGCACTGTGCGATATCTTGTAAATCTTCCCTGCCTTGTCAGCAGGTGTGTTCTTGTAGCCATTGCAACAAACACCAGGGCTGGATCCAACAAGGTGCTTTTTTGTGCAACGGCATCATTGGCACATTCTTGTAGCTAGTGCATGCACCGCCAGTCAGGATTACAGCAAATACCAGGACCAGAACCAAGAATTTGCCTTGTGTGTTGTGCACTTAAGTTCTTTCACTACGCAGCAATGACAATGTACTGTTTATTAAAAAAGAACCCATTAATTTATTACACAATCAATATGATTTATTAAATTTGCAGGCCAACCTTCATTTACACCAGTCCCAGTTCTTTACGTTCCTACCCCAATAAGCTTCCGACCAAGAGCTTATCGGGGAAGCGACTGAGTTTAGCCCCCCTGGAGGTCAAGTTGCCCATGGGTCCCTTGGGAAGGGGTTGGGGGAGGGTATTTCTTGTGTTACCGTTCTCTTGTTCACAGCCACCTGACTTATGAGGGCCCATTGGGATCGTGGGTTGGTCCCCTAGAAGACAGCTAAAGGAGGGAGATTCCAATGGTACTTAGAGAATTGGTGATGTCACCCACGGACACAGCAGACTTCTTCTATGTGACTTGGGCCTGTCCAGTGATCGAGTGTTATTTGTCCACTGTCCTCCAAACACTTGCTCGCATGACTTTACTTCCCGCATTGTTCCTCATGGTTTGGTGAAAGACCTGGGAGGTTCCAGAAGTGACCGCCTGCTGGTGGGTCTTGGTATGTTGGTATCTTAAATGGACATAGCTTGATTGTGGAACTCATCGACCCAGCCATCGGTGACGTTGTGGCAAGTAGCCATGGAATAGTGTGCAAAATGGAAGGGGAGTCAATATACGCTACTCGTGGGTGTCCTCATAAATAAAAAAAATTGGAGGTAAATGTTGGGACTATTGTGTCATGATGGTACGTGCGTGTGGTGGTTGTGAACTGCTGGGGTTTTTTGGTTTGCTTTGTCTTCTTGTGAAAATCAATAACATTTTGCTTATTAAAAAAATTGTAGGTTGATTTTTGTAATAAGTTTATTTGCTTTACCCATTTTCCGACAACAGCATTTTCGAGAAAATTATGGTAATGTGCAAGTCACTGCAGGGTAAGTTTTGGGCCAGAATCAGACAAATTTAATTTTGTGAGACTTAAGTTTGATCAGTCCTATACCAGAATTCTGAACAGATGGGCATCTCCATGTGATATCAGCTTTAGAGCCTAATGCATCCCTTCCAGAAAAACAGCATCTGTCTCAGCCTAAATTAATGAAGACAATATACTATATTTCTTTTTTTAAATCATTTTTGATCAGTCATAGCAAAACTGTTCATCAATGCGATGTAAACCTGCAAACCCATTTATTTGATATCATTTGATACCATTCCAATATGCATCCACCACAGCAGAGTAAACAGTTGATTGTTCTCCACTTGAGAGTGAAAACGTATGGTAAGGGTGCAATGAGTTTCATTTATATAGACCACTAGTCCGCACAGGCCCATGCAACTAAACATCATGATGATTTCATAGTGCAGGTGCCTTGCTGATCTAACCAACGCTATAATCAGTTATGTATTCCAAAACTGTGAAGTCATTATATGGTGTATGAGTCATTGTTGTAATTAAATATTTTGACATGTAATGTCTGAACTAGCTGCACCATAGATATTTCAATGGAATAAAAAACACGATTATTGTGAACAGCAACTGAGGTTTCTTATCGTATTTTTAGTTCAGTTAAAAACTGTTTTCTTTCTTTTTTTTTTTTACTGATAATGAGTTTACACAAATGATAGCTGAGTCTTTTTACCTTCCAGGTTGCATTCTAGCAGTCAGTTGTGTTTTCGAAAATATTGCACAAATATGCCGCACTATTATTTAGGTCAAATTGATGTTGGTATTAAAAATGTAGTTTAAAACGAATCAGCGCAAAGTTTTAATTTGCATCAGTGTTAATGAAATGAAATAGAAATGAGAGCCACTGAAATGTTGCTGGCGAAAGTTTTCTCAGGAAACCCGTTGCCCTCTCCCACCTATCTCTGGCCGCTTCTCCTGCAGCTGAATGATGAAAGTAGATTGCCACACAGCGCAAACTTCGCTTGTCAGGGTATCCGTCCACATTCCCAGTCTCTGTTCAATGTTCCATGACAACAAGGTGAGGTAGCAGAGGTTATCTGAACAGATGCCTCTTAAGCTGAAAATTCCAAGCATTGGGAACCATCTGTCTGTATATTCTCCAATGTATTTAAGGGCAATCTATCAGGCTGCTGCACCGCAGCTGCCACTGCAGCAGGCCTGCTTGCTTTCTAGACTGTGAACAATACCAGCTAGTCCTTTACATTGTGTCACACAGAATGGCTGATTTGATTAAGTCCCTAACTCTCATTATGCTAGGTAGGGGTGTAGAATTTCAATGATAATCCATAATGCATGACCAGTTAGTCGTCATGGCAACATAAATTCAAGGTTACCAGCTCAGCCACATAATTGGGTGTGCACTGAATGCTGAAAGAGGGCTGTTAAAAACTCTGTCATAGTAAAGCAACATCCATCACGCTGTCTGAAATGTCCAAGTGCACAATATCAATACAGGCGAAAATATATTATAAAAGAACTGTTCTAGTCGCATATAAACATGTGGCTTTGAAACAGAAAATAGCTTTGATTAAATTCAGGAAATGCAAACTGACCAGATAGCTGATCACGTATCTAGCTTTTTTTAACATTTATTTTTCACATGTTCTTCACTAACTGGGGCTTAGACACTTTGACATTGAAATAAGTGGTCGACCTGGAGTTCAGATTTTGAAAGAGAAGAAATACATTTCGCAGGCAGGAGATATAATATCTCCTACTGAAATGACCTTTAAGTGTGGGAGATGGGATGTTTTTCACCACGGAAATGGCATTAGTTAATGCATCTTCAGAATTATGTAATTTAAACTATGCTGACACTGTGTAATGATCAGACCTAATTTAAGTACGAAGAGAAAAAGGAAAATGTCAACCAATTAGTGAGAAGTAAATCAAGACATACATATAATATTAGTCCACCGGTTTCTTGTTATGAATGCTTCCTGCACTTTCAACCAGTTGCCCATGCTGCTTTTCCGTGATTCATATAAATAATACTAGTGACTAGTGAGCATGTATTCTTATATTCTGTGTGCATGATCATATGATCACCTATGGAATTCCAAACATTGTACTTATGTTCGGACGTAGGAACACATTACATAAAAAAGTTAAATATGTGAATATTTAAAATGTGGAACTTGTTTGTGACCGTCAAAAAACAGCCTACACAGCATTTTTTTTTAAAAACAAAAGTTAATTCCATATTTCAATCCATATCTCATCAGCCAAACTCTAAGATATTGGGCTTGATTCTCAAACTGCACATTTTGTAGTGCTACAACACTTAATCCGAAATTCAAGTTTTACCTATATCAATGTGAGTTCTTCACCACGGCTGTGGAGTCTCCACACATGTAAGTATAATTTTTAGTAGTATATGTAGGAGACCCAGAGGTAAAGGTGTGAGTAGAGATGCAGACTTACTACTCAAAGGTAAGATTAGGAAGGAGTAACAGGGGTATAGGGAGGGTCAGAGTCCGTTTTAGGGCGGGACATCACCCACCCACACAAGAGTAAGTTAAGTGCATTACTGTTTGGTTACAGATATGTAATTTTTACATATGTAGTAAATTTACACTTGGAGTTTGTGACCGCCAAAACTAGAAGACTCACTCAAAAATGTAAATGACATTTCTGAATCAGGCCCATTAGTCTTCTGTAAAGATAATAGCACATAGATCATATTGAAACTATTTTCAGAATGCAGCCTAGCAGAATCATAGCCAACGTTACACCCTCTAATCATTTCCTGGTCCCAATTTCTAGCAACATAGCCAAAGACCTGATGCCACATCTTCTGACTCATTGCACCTACTTGCACCTACTTGGTCAACCTCTCTTTTGCTCAGCAAGTGTTCTAGATTGTCTAAAAATTGGCAAGTCACCCCGCAATTATAATGGACAGCAGACCCTGGGCTTCCTAATATATCATTGCCTTATTTTAAGTCTTCCCTTCCAATACAACATTCTTGAAATTTGTGTTGCAACTCAAATCACTCAGCACATTGAGGACTGATGATGCGTTTCTGTCAGGCTTCAGAAAAGGCTTTAATAAGGAAATGAAAAAGCTTCAGATAGTTGGCAATGCACTTCGTAGTCTTGACACTAGTAACTCTTGTCTTCTGGCTCTTCTTGATCTTTCTTTACTTTGATCCACTCCCTACTCATCAAAAGCATTTAAGCATGTTTGGGAATTGAATATATAGCCCTAAACAGGTTAATCTCTTGCTTACTCCAACAAAGCTCAAAAGATTAAAACTGGCAATCATTCTGTAACTCTGTTCCATTGACTCCAACCCTTAATATCATACTTTAATGTTCAGGGATTCGCTCTCATTTGCACACTAATAATACTCACATCGTTCTCAGGATTACCTAACCCAAGGATTTTCAACCATTAGCTAAAACTCTGCAAAACATGTAAGGCTTGGTGACCCAATGGCACGAAAAACTCAATCCCAATTAAACAGACTTTTTCTTGTCTTGCCCACTAACTGGTGCATACAAGTACAATCTTGTCCTAACTCCTGTTGTGTTTTGGATTGCTAACTTACTATAATAGAATGCTCCTATTCTTCATGATTCTCTATGATTTATCATTGACAACAGACTAAATCTGCAAATTCAAATCATTTTCAGCTAAGACTTCAGAAGGGGATCCATTATTCCATTCCTCGACAAGACCTAAAAATCATTGTTCATGTTCTGGTACTCTTATGGATCATGTATTAGAATTTTCATTTGATGGGTCTCCATAAAATCCCATCAAGCCCCTAAAAAGCAGTTCTACATACCGTGGCTCATTCTATGTCTGTGCTAATATCGTTGATTGTATGCCATAATATATGTACACATAACAATGTTAATACCGATAGATACAATGTCAATGTACACTATGATAGGTCATAGGAGGGGTACACCTAGACCAAAGACAGATGCGCAAACAGGGAAAACCCAGATTGATATCACCGATAGGCAGTATCACCACAACAGTTCCGAGGAGATTGGCTCCAATAAAACACGTTTGGCAAGCATTCCCAAAATACCACAAAGTCAGATGCCACTGGTAGTTTGATTTGATTTGATTTACAACTTATAGAGTGCAGCGTATGCCCACAGGCGTCTTGGCGCTAGGACTACGTAAAAGCTAAAATTCCACTGATTCGATTTTATCTGAACTTATTTTAAATAGCCAAGTTTTCAGCAAACTTCTGAATGACATCAAGGAATTACTATTTTTAATCTCCAAATGAAGGGAGTTCCATACCTTAGCAGTTCCAACAATAAAACCCCCCCCCCACCCCCCCCCCCCCCCCCCAGCGTAACTGCTTGTACCTTGGGACTACCAGTAAATGTGCCTGTGCTGATCTTAAATTTCTAGACGGAATGTATTTCCTGAGGTGTGTTCTCAGATACAATCAATCAATCAGTCAAGGAATTTGTAAAGCGCACTACATACCCGTGAGGGTCCAAAAGGCGCTGGGTGGGGGGGAGGCGCTACTGATCGAAGAGCCAGGTCTTGAGAAGTCTTCTGAAGGTCAGCAGGTCTTGGGTCTGTCGCAGGTTGGTGGGGAGGGTGTTCCAGGTCTTGGCGGCGAGGTGGGAGAAGGATCTGGCGTCGGCGGATGTTTTATGGATGGGTGGGACCGTGGCGAGGGTGAGGCTGGCTGAGCGGAGGCTGTGGGTGGGGGTGTAGAAGCTGAGTCATCCGTTGAGGTATGCTGGTACTGCGTTGTGTAGGGCTTTGTGTGTGTGGATGAGGAGTTTGAAGGTTATCCTCTTGTTGATGGGGAGCCAGTGTAGGTCTCTCAGGTGAGGAGTGGTGTGGCTGTGTCGGGGGATCTCGAGGACCAGTCGTGCCGAAGCGTTCTGGATGCGTTGCAGCCTGTCTCAGGAGCTTGGTTGTTGTTCCTGCACAGAGGGCGCTTCCATAGTCCAGTATGCTGGTGATGAGGGCCTGGGTGACGTTTTTTCTTGTTTCGGAGGGGATCCACTTGAAGATCCTGCGGAGCATTCGGAGGGTGTTGAAGCAGGATGCAGAGACGGCGTTGACCTGCTTGGTCAAGGAGAGGGTGGAGTCGAGGATGACCCCCAGGTTACGTGTGTGGTTGGTGGGTGCTGGGGCTATTCCCAGAGAGGTAGGCCACCAGGAGTCGCCCCAGGCTGAGGGGGTGGAGCCGAGGATGAGGACCTCCGTTTTGTCAGAATTCAGCTTCAGCCTGCTCTCCTTCATCCATTCGGCGACGGCCTTCATTCGCCTGTGGAGGTTGGCTTTGGCGGTGAAAGGATCTTTGGACAGTGTGTCTCTGGAAGTGCAGGTGCTCGGTGGTGTTAATTGTGTCGTCGGTGTTGGTCGAGACTCTGATGGTGTTCTTGTGGACAATGGTGATTCCCCCTCCCACCCCGTTGGTGTGGTCTCTGTGGGAGATCTTGTAGCCTTCTGGGATGGCGATCGCGATGTCTGGTGTTGAGGTGGTGTTAAGCCAGGTCTCCGTCAGGAAGGCGACGTCGGGGGCAGTTGACTCGAGGAGGTCCCAGAGTTCGATTGCGTGTTTGCGAGGGGAGTGGGTGTTGAGGAGGATGCATTGGAGGTGGTTGGGATCTTTTCTTGACAGTTTGGCGGACAGGATGCTGGTGAGGCTGCAGTTCCGGCAGCAGAAGGGTCCATGGGTGCGCTTTGGTGTGGCCCGGTAGCAGGCGTGTTCTCGTCCGGGGTTGATTGCGTGGAGGTTGCTGGCGTCGTAGTGCAGTGGGGTGCAGGGGTGTCTTCGGGGTCCAGGGGTTCCGACAATGGGTGTGGTTCAGGCGCGGACGGGTGGAGACGGGCTTGCCTTTGGCGCGCCAGCTTCGCGGCCGCACAGTGGCCGCCATACGAAGGGGAGGTGGGAGGGAGGAGCAGCTGGGTGGTAAAAGGGGTCAATGGCGGTGGGGGGGCGGGGCCGCAGGGGACGCAGCGGTGGGGAGCGGGATCGGCGAAGGAAAGCGGGCACAGAGGGAGGAAACAAGCACAGGCAAAGGCAGGGAACAAAGTAGCAGAAGCAAATACAGTCCCAAAGCAATACCAAAACAATAAAAAATAGCGGTCACAAGCAAAACTGCGAGCGGGCACAAGCAAACCTAAGGCTTACCACTGGCCACCAGGGATGAGGCGCAGGTGGTCGCCTGCAGATGGAGGCGGGCCTCGAACACCCTCAAGAGCAGCGGCTGGTCAAAGGAGCAAATGCACAGTCCGGTGGAGCTGCGCGGCGTGGGGAGCAACCTGCCTGGAAAACAGGGTCAATGGTCGCTCTCACTGCCGCGCAGCAGCCGCCATAAGAAGGGGAGGTGGGAGGGAGAAGCAGCTGGGTGGGGGGAGTGGGCCAATGGTGGCAGAGGGGCGGGGCCGCATTGCACGCAGAGGCGGGGACCTGGATCGGCGAGGGAACGGGCACAGAGGGAGGAAACAAGCGCAAGGAAAGACAGGGAACAAAGTGGCAGAAGCAGATACAGTCAGAAAGCAATACCAAAACAATACAAAACAGCGGTCACAAGCAAAAATGCGAGCGGGCACAAGCAAACCTAAGGCCTACCACTGGCCACCAGGGATGAGGCACAGGTGGTAGGCTGCGGGTGGAGGCGGGCCTCGAACACCCTGAGGAGCAGCAGCTGGTCACAGGAGCAAAGGTGCAGTCCGGTGGAGCTGCGCGGCATGGGGAACGACCTGGCTGGAAAACAGGATTAAGGGTCGCTTTCACTGGTGCGCAGCGGCCGCCATAAGAAGGGGAAGTGGGAGGGAGGAGCAGCTGGGTGTGGAGAGTGGGCCAATGGGGGCTGGACCGCAGGGGACGTAGCGGCGGGGAGCGGGAACGGGGAGGGAACGGGCACAGAGGGAGAAAACAAGCACAGGCAAAGGCAGGGAACAAAGTGGCAGAATTAAATACAGTCACAAAGCAATACCAAAACAATACAAAACAGCCGTCACAAGCAAAAATGTGAGCGGGCACAAGCAAAACTAAGCCCTACCACTGGCCACCAGGGATGAGGTGCAGGTGGTAGCCTGCAGGAGGAGGCGGGCCTCGAACACCCTCAGGAGCAGCGGCTGGTCACAGGAGCAAGAGCGGAGAGCGGTGGAGCTGCGTGGGGAGTGACCTGCATAGAAAACAGGGTCAAGATACAGAGGCCCGTTCCCCTGTAATGCCTTATATGCCAGACACTGAGCCTTAAATATAATCCTCTTTCCCACTGGCAACCAGTTTAGATCCCTCAGTCGATTTGTTACTGATTCATGTTTAGAAATGTCCAGGATCAATCTTGCAGCTGCATTCTGCATTCGTTGGAGTCTAAGTAGGAGCTGTGCCTGGAGTCCCACGTATAGGGCATTTTCGTAGTCCAATCGTGATATGGCCAATGCAGTGGCCACAGTTTTTAAAGTATCCAAAGGGATAAACGGGCGGATCTTCCTAATAATTTTTAAGATGCTCCAGAAGGTGGAGGTAAACTTGTTGATTTGACCTTCAAATGTCAGTCTTTGGTCAAATATTACGCCTAGGTTTCTAACCTTTGTGACTGGCGCTGGGCAGTCGCCCAAATCAACCAGCCACCATCTTGGGGACCAGAAGGAGGTGTTAGACCCTAGTAGCAAGACCTCTGTCTTGTCACCATTCAATATAAGGCAATTATTCTGCATCCAAGTATTAATCCGTAGCATGCAGATGTTAAAGCGGTCAGCCGTCTCCTCAATGTGTTTGATACTGAGACCACCACCTGTGTATCATCGGCATATGATATAACTGAAAAATCGCATTTCCTTATGATTGCTGCCAGCGGGGCCACATAAATGTTGAAGAGAGTGGGACTCAGGGATGAACCCTGAGGCATCCCACATGGCAGCTTGAACGATTTAGCAGCCATCCCATCCATTTCTACCAAAAATGTTCTGTTTGTTAAAAATGTTGTCAGTAAATTAATGGCACTGTCTTGAAATCCCAATTCCTCAAATCTACCAATCAAGATTTCATGGTTGACCATGTCGAAGGCCGCCGATAGATCTAACAAAATCAAGGTGGCCTTCCTTCCTTCATCCAGTGTTCTTCTTAATTCTTCTAGTGCCTTCACCAAGGCAGTCTAGGTTCCATGCCCCTATCTGAAACAGTACTGTGAATGATCCAAAAGATCTCCTTCGGAGGTAAAAAATTTGATCTGCCTATCAATCAGCTTTTCCAACACCTTAGCATAAAAGGGAATCCTAGATATTGGCCGATAGCTGTTAGGTTCTGTAGGGTCCAAGTAAGCTTTCTTTAGCTTTCTTTAGCAAAGGCCGAACCAAAGCTATTTTCCATGACTATGGAAAAGTGCCTGACTGTATTACTTCTAGGAAGACTATTCTTAGTTGCTCACTGATCAACTCTGGAAACATATGGAAGATTTTAGGTGGCAAGGGTCTGACGGAGCTCCTGCCTTTGTTGTCTTTACTGCTTGGATGATCTGATCCTCGGTAGGTGGGACAAAGGTAAAAATGATGTCAGTGGTTGATGGATATATCCCTGGCATTTTTATCTCCGCTGATATATTTTTGCTATCTCTAAAAATTTTATATAATGACTCCAATTTATTGGTGAAAAATTCTCCTAGAATGTTGCAGAATTCTGGGTTCGCTATCTTCTGTAGATTCCCTGGAAGTTTAGCTACTTTCTTCACTGTATTAAACAGCTCCTTGCTAGAGTTTTTAGCTTCCAGGATTTTCTGAGTAAAATATTTACTTTTTTCCTCGACAGTCATTTTTGATAGTCTGATAAAGTACGTGCATATTCTATTTTCCTTGCCTCCGCATAATCAGTTCTCAATTTCCTTTCAAATCTTCTACATACTTTTTTCTGTTCTCTAAGTTTCTCCATGAACCAAGGTTCAGATAGCCTTTTCCTTTTTGATCGTAGACTCTTTTTGGGGACTGCTGTGTCTACTGCTGTTTTAATCCGGGAGTTTAATTTATTAACCATAACATTGCCATCTAATTCCAGTTTCTGTTTTGTTGTTATTAGTTGAGTCTGAAAGTTTGAAGTATTGATTTTACTCCAGTCCTGATATACAACTGTGACCTGGGTTTTTATTGGTGTGTAATGTTGCCGGGTATCCCGTATCAAAAATATAATAGCTTGATGATCTGACCATGTCACCGGGATAACTTCCCACACTTCTATCCTGTGGCTGATCCAGCTCAAGATTCTTCATAGAGTGTACATATCCGGTACTAAGTTGAAGTTGATGGGCCGCAGTGAGGATGGGCTCTGCAGGAGAGGGTGTGGGGCGGAAGGGTCGTTCTTCCACATACTGTGGGAATGTCCTCTGGTCCAAACCTACTGCCGCCGTATACACCGATGTATGCAAGATGTGTGGGAGGTGGAACTGAGAGTAGAGGCAAAAAGATGTCTTTTAAACATTTGGGAGCCAAACGACCTATCCACTCATGGGAGGCTGTGGGCCACATTAGGCTTCGCGATTGCTAAACAGAACATAGCCAGGCTATGGGGGGCAGGTACACATCTGAAACTGGGCTCATGGAAAAATGATATGGATTGGTGTATGCTTCAGGAAAAAAACGGTATATATGGCCAGAGGCTGTCCCCGGAAATGGAATGGTATATGGTCCAACTGGAACAAATACAGGGGTCATATATGCGAACCCCCCCCACCGCCCCAACTGACGACCAACACGCAGTAACACCTGCTCATTGAAATACTGTGTTTTATATTTGCTTGTAACCACTAATGTTCTGAGATGAAGGTATTTACCAGGTACATTTAGAACTGATGTAATGTGCATATGTGATCACCACCACTGTTTCTTTGTAACTAATAAAAAGCATTTCCAAAAAAAACCTAAAAAAAATCTCCTAAAACTGTATAATCGGAACTGTTTATACTATCTTCCAGAAAAGGGCTAATATTTTCCATCTTAGTCCATCCATAGTTAGAAACACAATCAGGACAGAGCATGCACACTACAAGCAGTGATCACGGGCTCCTCATGCCGGACATCTGGGCATATACACACTGGCCCACACTAGGTTTGGACAAAGTCGAGAGCCACATGTGTCCTCCTTATCAAATAGATGTATTTATGGTTCATGAATAGGCCTGGATATTCATGCTTTAATTTAATCATTTATTTGTACATCAAGAACTGTACATAATATCATCCAAAATGTATGTACATCGAGACATTCTTTGGAAACAACTCTTTTGCTTCACCCCTGGCCACCACATGAAATTAAACCAACTTGTTCCTGTTTTGCCAAATTCCTCTTGACTTTTCATTTTTTCAAGGTAAATTCATATCTGAGCAACATTTTGAAGAGCCAGATAGGAGAGGTTTGTTCATCAAGTCCGATTGCTGCTGAAGGACAAGGACCCCTGCCGAACGGATTAGCTTTTCCTTAGTTAGCACACTAGAGAAAATGAAAGTAGTTTGTAATTTAGTCCACTTGAAACGCTGGGAATTACACAAATGGTGCGCATATGCCCTGAGTGTGATATAGGGTAACTAATTTATTCTCGCTTGGGCCACTGAGCATTTCACAGATGATCTTATTTATTTTGCTTGGACTGCTAGGCATTACACAGATGGTATGTATAGGCCCTGGGTGTGATATAGGGTCATCGCTTTAATCTAATTTCTTAGTTAAAGGAGTTTTCTTTGGAACTTTCAGTCTCCTAACACTGGCAAAATCTGAAAGAAGTGATGAGGGGGTTTTCTTTCTTGCTTGGACCGCTAAGCACAACTGGTATACATGACATCTGGGTGTGATACAGGGTGTAATTTGGATGTCAGGGGAAACATTTGGACCTTGGTGAATAAGGTGTAGCTTGGGTTTGGCCAGGAAGGGATGATAATTGTCAGGTTGTTCTTTATTCTCCATGCAAATAGTTGCAATTTTTGTCAGAATATCAGGCTCATTTAGCTCCAAGTACCACAAATAGCATCCCCTCTCCTTGGGCAGAAGGCACTAGGAGAGGGCTAAGATTTGTTGGCCAAAATATTAATGTTTTCTGTCAATGTTTTCTCTTTTTTGATTAAGGTTTTCCATGTATGTATTGTTGATATTGTGGTGCGGTCAATCTTGCAATTGTACTTCATGTTGAAATTCTATGTCCTGTTAGTAAGTTTATGTGTCTACAAAATAGTAACCATTTTCCTCACAAATCAGTATTCCATATGTGGCACTTTGTTGATAAAAATCAACTTGTATTGTTATGAACTAACCATTGCACTTTCTTACAGGTTATCATTGCATTGCATTGTCTTCGTCAACCATTAAGTGTTTTGGTAAAGCATCATTTGTTCTAATAGAGCTCATAACCAGTAGTTGTTGCAGGTACAACCTCATGTACATGGTTTCCCCACAATCAGAGTATAATTTGGAATTCTTTAAAACTCGAGAAAGTCAGAAGTTTACAAACTCCTTAAAAGTCTACTAACCCATCATGACACCACTAGACCACATTCAAACTAGATTTCCCATAAAGGCTCAGACGCTAGAGAAACACTGCTGTGAATGGCACGCCCATACCAAGGGCACACATTCCCCTGGCCTGAGGGGTGGAATATTTGACACCAACATAAAAGAGCACACAAGAACCTACACTCAGACCAGACATGTAGCCCAAGAAAGGGCTGGAAGAATGGCTATGTTAAAACTATGGAACAACTTCAGGGTGGCCCCAACTCGCAACCTATATGACTAAAGAGCTAGCAATGTCAAGTGAAGAGGCTCTAGCTCTCCATGAATTTACAGTGGGGGCAAGAGTGTAGGGAACGCCCCACCACCCCAGGGGATGAACAGGGAGCACATGCTGGAGGCCACCAAGGTACCCAAAGATATGCACAACCCACTGTCCGCTCCAGACTACCCTGAGGAGTGCCCCATGATTACGATACTAGTAAGCGAGATACCATACCACTTTCTGAGTAGACACGGGCAGCAAGATCTTGCTTGTGGGGAAGGAGCAGCTCCCATATATAATACCATTGCCAAGATAGAGGGAATCTCAGGTTCAGTGGTTGCGGTTCCCCTTACAGAATCTCTTGAGTTGGAGATAGGTGAGAATAGGATAAGGGAACAATTGTTGTATTATCCTTCCTCACCAACCAACATACTAGGATGAGACCTATTGTCCAAGCTAAGAATGTCCATCCATTTCTTCGAGAGCTCCTTCCCTGGAATGTCCTTCCTTGAGCACAAACCAGCAAACATCTCCCATTCCATGAGGAAACCAGCCAGGGTGATCCCAGTCAGTCGAGCCCCCTTCAGGTAGCCTCTAAGAGCTATGCAAATTAGCTCAGCAGTGGGCAGGTCAGGTACACCACCTCTTAGTAGAAACTGCAAAAAAGATAGCATGTAATGTGTGCAAGAAGCAGGAAACTCAGGACCACAACACATGCTTTCATAATGACTACCCTGAGGCTAGATGGGGAGTTGGCCCAACATGCATAGGGACAATGACGGTAGAAAACCAGACTGCGTGTACCCCAGTAGTTAGCCAGTTCAGCCTCTATCACCACCCTGGCACCTCTACGAGTGAGGAAGTGACACAGATGAGGTGAGCCCAAGCCATGTGGTGTGTTCCCCATGTCAAAGGCCCCCACCTGTTACCAAATATGGTACCCAGGCAAGTGATCTCTGTTGAAAAAGTTTCATGCCCGACTACTGGAATGACTGGTCAAGGAGGTTTCCCCACCTCTAACACAGAAAAAATCCTGGTGCCTAAAGTGGGCAGGTCACCATCCATATCCCCCACACAATGGTCCCCTTGAAAAGACCTAGAAAATAGTGAGACCCCCCTCAAGAGGTCAGCGGTGGCCGCAAGCATTCAAGTGTTATGTTATGTTATTTGGATTTCTAAAGTGCAGTGAATATCCGGAGGCGTCTTGTAATAGCTAATAAGGCAGTGATAGACACAGAGTGGGAAAAAAAGAATTGGAAAGCTAAAGAGTGTTATAAAACCAGGCTTTCAGCAGTTTCCTGAGGGCCCTGTACGTTTTTAATATTCAGCTGAAAAGCATTCTAGGCATACGAGAAACCAAGCAAGAAACTCCTGCCCTCAAGCTGTTCGCTTAAACCTGGGGACAACTATGCATTTAGCATTGGTTGAGCATGAGATCCTGCCTCAGAAGTACAAGCTGAGTCTTTGTAGTAGAAATTCCGGACCGAAGCCCTGAAAGACCTTGTAGATAATGCAGACTTATTTGAAAGTAATCCTCTGTCTAAACGGGTAGCACAGTTTATCATCAATGAGAAATCTTACATTACGGGTCTTCCTGACATGTGTATGTAAGGAACCCATTTCCTGTGGCCAACAGGTAGGGGTCTAAAAGGAAGTTTGGGCACTGAATAGAATAACTTCAGTTTTGTCTGGATTCAGTTTCCTTTTAGCTGTTAACTGCCTGCACGCAATCTCAAAATCTAGATCCTACGCCTGAATTGTTGCTGGCAAGGGAGACGACAATTTCGGTGCTGCATGCGTAAGAGGCTAAGGAGATGCCAAAAGATTGTATTAGTTCAGCCAATGGAGTGACATAGATATTGAAAAGCGTCAGACTAAGTGAGGACCCCTGAGGGGGCAAGAAAGTATGAGAAACAAACTCACCGATCTGCACCAACTGCTCAAGGCCAGAGAGAAAAGATTTTAGCAGATCTTCATTGATTCCAATTTTTGCTAATCGATCCAACAGCACCTGGTGACTAACAGAAACACATTTCTGCCAAGGGATCAAGCAGGATGAGGCAGCTCCCCCACCTTGATTGAGTGCTTGCCTGATTTCCTCAGTAGCCTTGATCAGGGCAGTCTCTGTGCTATGGCCTCTACTGAAGCCAAATTGAGTGAAGTCTGAGAGGTTGTTTGATTGGATGTGCTCAGTAAGTTTAATATTCATGATTTTCTAAACGATTTTCACAGGCAAAGATAGACAAGAGATAGAACAGTAGTTGTTTGGATCCTTGGGAACCAAGCAGGCCTTTTTTTAGCACAAGGCTTACTTCCACACAGATGGGAAAAGGCCAGGCTGGATCATGTAATGGTAAATGGCTATGAGCTGAGGGGCAATGTTTTTTGCCACTAGCTTGGCCACCCTCAGGGGACAAGGATCAAGAGGGGAATCAGAGGATGTAGATCTCAATAGATTGCTAACCTCCTCTGAGTAGTGTAAGATAAACTTGCTAAAGCTTTTCTGTTTGGCAGGGGGCATGAAAAGCCTGTCATTGCAAGTAGGCGAGGTGGAAGAGGAACATTTATTAAATATTATCTCCAAGTTTTGAGGGAAAGTGGTGATCAAAATTTTACAAAATAATAGGCTGATATTTCAGACATTTTTAAAGGAGTTCTAAGTCAATATGGTGACGGTTTCCAAAAATGTTCTTGTAGAGGTTCCTGGTAAAATATTTTGCCTATTCCTTAGCAGCAAGAGTCTTATAGCTAGCAAAGCATAGTTTGTTTTGCGATTTTTCCACATTATTATAATTAGTCCTCCATCTCTTTCTTGTCTGTGACAGCTTTGTTTGAGAACTAGATAGAAAGATATTGCTCTGTTTGAACCTTGTTTTTTTGGTGGGACTAAGAGGCTGGCTGTGGTGTCTGGCCATTTAGTTTATCGGGAGACAGGAATGTCTAGTTTGAGGGAAAGCGCAGGTATCAAGTCATTAAGAATTTTGGAAAAAAGATCTGCTTGAACTTTGTGCCAGGCAATAACAGTGGTTGTAGTAGGTTTAGCTTTAAAATTGTGACAGAGGTGTGTAATAATAAGGCCGAAGGAGATTGTACAGTGATCTTACCAGACTAAAGGAAGGGGTTTTTGCAATGCCTGATGAGTTGCTGATGATAAAAATCCCATTGAGAGTGTGACCAAGTTGGTGGGTAGGGCTGACAACAACTTGCTATGGTCAAAAGGAGAACTGAAGTATCAAAGTCTTGGTGAGATTTTAAGTGAAAGTTGAAGTCACCTAAGACGATGAAATCAGTGGACAAAAAATGTCCCTCAATGGGACATTCGAACTCCTTCATGAAGGTCCGGGTGGATGGTAAATTAGCATGCCTTTAAATGTTTGAGTATTCAATACTTCTACATAAGAAGAAATAGCTTTGCAGTGGTGTGAAGGGGGCGAGATTGCAGTCGACCTAAAGACCAGCTCTATGTACTATCAGTAACAGGCCTGGGCGTCGTTTGTTGAGTTTCACTATGTGGAACTCTGTGAAGTGACAAAAAAACTCTGCAGAGTTCCGCAAGTGGCAGAGTGCAGTGCGAACTGCCATTCGCGCTGGTCTTCCTGCCGCTCTGGTAGAAATTCTACCTGAGCAGCAGCTCATGCCCGAGAAATTACCATTTGCGAGGGCGAGCAGGGATAAAACTCTCTGCACAACATGGAGAGGAGTATCTGCACTCTGCGAGCTCCGTGGAGTGTGGAGTGCAGAAAACTCAGTGAACTCCGCGAACAGAGTGGAGTTCCCTGCCCAGGTCTAATCAATATGCCTCCCATGCTTGAATGCCCTATCTTGTCTGGCAATGGAAAAAACACTAGGTCCTGCTGCGAGCAGGTCTAGGTTGCAGGAGGGTTCAGCCCAAATTTCTGCTATGAACGTCATGTCCGGTTTAAAGGACTCCATAAACAGAAGGAATTCAGTGATATGTTTAATTATTGAGGTAGCCTTAATGAGCACACAAAATAGGGTGCATGTAGGGCTAATAGTTTTTAGGTAGTTGCTATGTGCTTGTGCATGTCTATGTCTTATGGGAGCTGCATTTTGCAAGGATAAAGCATATAACTTAGCTGGAAGTACTTGTGAGCCACATGTATGGCAGATATTTAGCACATTGGTCGGTATGGAATCACAGTCTAGTGTAGGACTGTTAGTATTCTTACTGGGGTTGAGGTTGAGGGTGGGAACTCTTCAGGAGAGTAGAGTACTGTGGAGGGATCTGACCCAAAGAGGGCAGGGGGACAGGTGCTAGACGGGGTCTGGGTGTGAACTGGCGCAGATGGGCTTGCCTTTGGCTTGTCAGTGGCTTGGGTGCACTGTGGAATGATTGAAACAGCCTGCCACTTCAGGGGAGGCATGGCGTGTGGATTTCACTCTTGGCAATGTGTCAAGCAAAAACCAAGTGGGCAAATCATAAAAGTGAGCTGGGGCCCAACAACCCCTATATTCAGTTGCAGGCTCCCCTGCAGACTCAATACTGCTGGTGAAACAAATGCAAGTTAAAATAACAGGGTAAAAGAAAATCATAAAATTGAAGGAAATCAACCTTCATTAGGCAAACACAAGTGGCACCCAGTTTATAGAAGACTGGGCCGTGGAACCAACAGAGTGCTAGCACCAGAGGTCAGAGAAGATGGAAGCCTCCAGAGCTCAAAGAATGCCATTATTGTTACTGAAAAAACCATAGGACCAACTATTGCTGCCTAAAGGTGTATCACATTTTAAACCATAGGGGTTACGTCCGTTTCGGGGGCCCGGTAGGATGTACAATATTTTTCAAAAAGAATCACCAGTTTTGGAACTGCTAGTTACTAATGCAGATGTGGAAATACAACGCGTCACGTCATTGCATTTTACTTTCACAGTTGTATTAATTCAACTTAATTTCAAACATCCTTTCATTTTTTTGAAGCATGAAAAGAATGCACATTTCCTTCATTTATACATTCCTCATGAATAAATGTTAATAAACACATAAAAAACTGGTCAATTCAAAAACCTAAACATGACGATAATAAAATCTGAATGAGTAACTAGCAGTTCCAAAACTGGTGGCCAGGTGATTCCTTTTGAAAAAATAAAAGTGTATCACAAGCAGAAAGGAATAGTCTCAGGACATCCCCACAGAACACCCCTCCTCATAACCAGGCATTGTGCAATCATTCTGTAGGAAATAAGCTACCCTGTCGCAGCAGGGGCTTGGGGGTTGGCCAAGCACATGGCAACAGTCGCTGCAGACAAGGAGCCCAGGACAGCAAGGACAGATGCCACGGCAGGGAAGGGTGACTGTCTGGGGAGGCAATGCCCTTGCACAATTTCAGAATACAAACACACAGCAAGTCCAAAACCACCCCTCTTTATAAAGTATGTCCTACATACCTTTTCCAGATACATTTCCTTACCTGCATTTGTGAGCATATTTTAGGGCCACAGTAGATAGATTGGGAATTCATGCTACAGCTTGCCATCCAGTTGCCGTAGTGGCCTCGACCTCCCTCTCTTTTTGATCCTCTGGAGCGGATTGGCTGCCCCTGGGGGGGAAAACAGTCTGACAAGGGGGCTGGTGCACAAAACCATCACCTAGGTCCAGTCATCCAAGTCCAGCCTTGGGCGAACTATGGAAGTCACACTAGCTCTAGGGTTTTCACCAAATGAAGGCCCCCTTACAGTTCCAAAAAGAGGGAAATGCTCCAGTGGCGGGAGACAGGTTTACCTCACTCCTAGTAGAGGAAGTTCCCAAAACTTTAATGTAAACAAGCCTTTGACACCCAGTCTGTAGGGAAAATCTATTGAATCCATTAGCATTAGCTTCATCGGGCCGGTCATGACGAGTTCCAATCGTACATCCAACTCTCATCAAAAACACCACAAATAGGCACCATCCCAGTCACTCCCCTGCAGAGCCATACTGGGTCACAAACAACTTCCAACTACTTCCAGCGTGCTATATTAGAAGCAGCATCACCAAAAGCATAGGTAAGCACCCAAATGGAACCTGCACAAGAAGCTCAAAAGTAGCCCAAAAATCTCAACCTTCCAGAAATCATTCACCCAACTCCATTAGGTAGAACCTCATTACACACCACATGCAGAGACCAGAGGGACATGCACGTGACAACAGAAACATCGCCATCACCAAAACAGCCCGTAAAAATAATTACGCATCCACTTTCCCTCACATTGCACAAAGCACTTGCAGGTCAAAAGGATGCTCTCCACACAACACACGCACACACAAATTTAAATGAAGCAGCCCACAAAGTAAAGTTACTCCCACTTCCATAGCGAGGAGAGGGGAGACCAAAGTACCCACAAAATAATGGTAAAGAAACTTAAACTCACCATTTCCTAAAAACTGACACCACCTCCTTCCAGTATCCCACTAAAAAGTTTCACGTACAGTAAAGCTTTAGATTGTACCCCTAAAAAGAAGGCACATGAGTTTTCTGAAAACCATCTAACAATATGTATTATTTCCTAGCTAAGCTCCAACCCACAGCTCTAATTCATCAGGTCTGCAATCAAGCCACATGTGCACCATCGTTACAGCGGCCCACCGCCCTTTCAAATGGAGCTCACAAAGTACATCAACGAGGTCAACGGCTCAAGAGCACAGACTGCAAGTTGCCGTTACAGACAATTTTATTTTACAAAAAGCAAACCAAGACACCTAGACACTCAGAGGACAGAAATCTCCCCTATGAAGATTTCCCAAGTTACATTTCCATGTATTCTTGTACACTCTCTGTCTCACATTAGTGCTCTCGCACCCCTCTGTAGCAGAAATCTGCCTAGTTGCATGGAACCTACCTTGACATTCTTGTAATGCTTGCGTAGGGACCTCTCCCACCGCACTTAAACTCACATGGAATCAAACGCTAGCATTCCTCACACATTACACAGTGCACTCCTACCCAACACATGGTATCAGCACATGACCACTGTTGGCACCCAAACCCCAAACAGGGTGTGTTACATATGCTCACTGGTACCCCACACCGCAGTCACAAACAGGCGTTAATTATCCCAATAGATAGCCCCAGAGAAAGCAAAATGTCTCATCCACCTGTACCTATGTTGGATTAGGGCCAAGATACAACCCAATAGAGTAGAAACCCCCTAGAGCAGTAGTAAACATGAACCTGTATGAGAACAACTCCACAACTCTGTACCTTTTTACCGAACCCAGCGATATTCAAACTGAGCTATACAGGATGCACAGAAGAGGCACCATAGGGAAGGTCATTGTGTGGCCCCAGACTTTGTATAAAAGAAGTTCTTGGAGGTAGCAAGACCAGTGCACCAGTGCCCAAATATGTCCACTCCTGCCTCCGTCTTTGGTCTCAGGGTAGCCCTTAACATATTTGGGGAAGACCCTTGATATGGAATTCCAGTGCAGGGCCATTCACCTCGATGACACATGGGGTAATGAGTCCCATGTGAGGGCGTAAAATGCCAGCACAGATACCCCATGCCGGGAAATCTGGAATACCGAGATAAATGGGTACACATTGTTGGAACGGAAGAGGCAACTCCTAATTGTATGGAAAATTATGCTGTATTATTCGTATGTCAGAGGCAAAGGAAGCATACCATTTCATTCAAATGAAAACTGTGAAGCAATATTGTGCATACCGGACCTGTAAAGGGGCACCTCCATGTTGATGGATTTCTAATAGCAATTTGCATACCTTTCCTGTGCACAGCTCGTCTCTGGCCTCCTCACCCTCGTTACCATTACACACCCAACCCTGGTCATCCTGGAGAAGATCTAAGTTGTCCCAACATCTGCTACAGAAGAATACAACTGTGTTGCATCAGTTTTGATGAAAAAGAACTGCTGATTATTTTGGCTGGGCTCCGTACAAGGTCATTACACAAGAATTTAGACTATTTTCCTAAACTCAAGTAACGGCAGGAGGGACCATACCAATCTTCACCATGCAAACAAAGGCGAAAGCCCGCTGGTTACTGATAACCATGTGGTAAATGCTGAAGATGATCAACAACACTGAGCACAGCCTAAATGTTATCAATGAAGAACTAAGTGTAATCAGCTTAATAGTAATGCAACATAGATATGTGTTGTACTTGATAACCACGATGGAGATGGGGTGTGTGCCAAGATTTCTGCTTTCTGTTGCATGTTTATTCCTGGAAATGATCTAGAAAATGGATCTCTCACTCTTGCCATCCCAGCACTGCATCATCTACATGCTAACATGAAGAAGGAGGGAAGTGCCCCTGAACAGGACTGGTTTCATAGTATTTTTACCTGGATCCCCCAATGGGTGACCAAGCTATTCACGTCATTGCTTCCAGTTATCATTTTTGTACTACTGTTGTGTGGTTTCCTACAAATGGGGGTTTCCTGCTGTAAAAATGCAGTCTTCAAATTAGGTAGTATGCAAATGACTAGGGAACGAATAATGGACACTACAGAAACTGACACAGCCTTGAATAATGTGACTGTCATGACATATGAGAAAAGTGAGGTAGTTTAAAATTCAACTCGAGAGGGGAATAGTTAATATCGGTGGATGAGATATCAATGTACACCACAATATATGTACATATAACAATGCCAATACCGATTGATACAACATCAATGTATGCCATAATATATGTATGCATACCAACGTAGATACCAGTAAAGTCAATGTTGATGTACACTATGGCAAATGTACTCACAATAATGAGAATTTTGGTAACCATGCTATCAATCACCGCCATGTTATATGTACACATAATAACAAACTCATATCATTGCTGTTGAATTCACCCGAGATGACCCCACCATCAACCCTGAGTCAGAGATATGTGGCCAGACTGGCCGTGTGATGCAAACTCAAGCCTACCAAATCATAGGTCACAGGTGGGGTTACACTTAGCTCGAAGACAAACACGCATACAGAAAAAACCCAGCTTGATCCCACAGATAGGCAGTTACACCACAACAGGTTCGAGGAGAATGGCCCAAATAAAACACGTTTGGCCAAAAGCGCACATTCCCAAAATACCCCAAAGTTTGATGGGACATGTATTTAGGAACAGGCAGCCAATCAAAACACAGCATGCACAATACACTAAGTAATGACAAGCTCCCCATTCCGGACATCTGGGCATATACACCCTGGCCCACACTAGGGGGAGATTTACAAGGAACTGGCTCATCTGCATAGATACTTCAGTTACCTTGCGTCACCTCCAAATGTCCTTGAGCCACCATGGATGTATTTACAATACAGACACCATGACGCAAGGAATTAAAGATGCGGCAGACATTCTGACGCATTCTTTTGGAAGAAAAGTGACACATTGTTGGAGTATGTCACAAAAGAGATGCAACTCCAGCAATGCGCCAGAAAATATAGGTAGGTCCCATATAAAATGCCCTGCGTCAATCCTTACGCCTGGTCTGAGCAGGCGTAGGGATTTTGAAGCAGTGAACCTGTAGAGTGACGTAGTGAAAACTTGTAAATTTCACTGCACCATTTCTACATGGCTTTTTGCATGGAAACGCCTACCCTGCATACATTATACCTGGCACAGGGATAATCAGATGCAGGGCTTTACAACGTGACGCATCTCCCTGGATGCGTCACATTGTAAATTTGCGGTATTATTTGCGCCGCAGTTGCGTCAAAAAAAGTGACGCAATTGTGACGCAAAGAGGCACAAGGGGCTTGTAAATCTGCCCCTAGGTGTCCACAAATTCGAGAGACCTGTGTGACCACCTTATGAAATTATTGCATTTATGGTTCATGAATAGGCCAGGATCTACATGCTGTGGCATAAAGTTTTTCAACCTGAAATTCAAATTCTCTACCTCCCAACATTCAGACCACTCCCTTGTTAGACACCTTCAAGAAGAAATGAGCTACGTTTGTCCCAAAAGCACCATCCTGTCTGCTTTTATGATATCTTGATTCTACAATTTCTTTTCCAGTTTCTCTTTTTCCTTTGCATTTTGTCATGCTCCTCCTCCCTTTAGTTGCTATCAACTAATTCTACATAGGTCTGTTTTACTTCGCTACCTGCCTCTATTCTCTCACAACCACTTCTCTCTCTAACCCATGTTGATAATGAACAATTCTAATTCACCAATGTACTTTTCCACCTATTTCTGCTTCATATATTCAAAATTGTGGTGCTTCATCAATGCACTATTCATGTGTAAGTCTATCTTAACCTTTTTCCTGTTTTTGTCTGCAATTAATTTTTGTTATCTGTTTCACATGTAATCTATTTATAACCTGAATCCTATACTTCTTTGCTCCACATATCAATATTATGCTCTTTAAAGTGTTAACCTGCCTCTGTAAAGCTCTCTGATGCATATGGGCTACATTTATGATGCATAACATCACATAAATAAAATGGATAAATAAAAAAAAGTAATTAAACAGTCCTGGAAGGTGACCAAAGGTGGACCTTTTCTCCTATGATTGTCAGGAAGTCATAATGTGACTGACTGGAATCAGCCAGACATAGGTGTCAACCATTCCTAATGTGACTGACATAGATATGAAAACTGTTCCATCATGCATACATAGTTAAGAAAACTAGAGAATCGTCAGTATGTGGGTTGCATCATGAACATCACCAAAATCGTATTTATATTATACACACTACCCAAAGGTGTGTCGCTGGGCTGAGTTTTCAGATTTCCTCCAACTATGCATTGTAGAACTCAGAGAACATTGGTTTAAGGACCACCAAGCAGGAAAAGGCTGGGTCGAATTTTACACATAATTAAATTTGTATTGCATTGGTCATGTATTCCATACTTCTCTGCATATTTTATTAATCTTAAGAAACAAGAATAGTTTTTGTCTTAAACAGTTGAAAGGTTACCCAAAAACCTGTCAAGTACATGGCATGGCGTAGTGTCGGATAATTATGGTTTATTGGTCAAATTTCAGGTGTTGGTCGCTGGGTTTAGGTATTAAACTGCTTCTAAAGAGGCGAAAAGATTGCACAAACAGACATCAGTGTTCCTGATTAAAGGAATGGAATGTGACTTTTGTCTGCAGTTTGAACACCATAGAGACATATATGTAATTCAATAGATTGGAAACAATGGCTGTTTCTTTCTCTTGAACCTTGTTTACTTTATTAGCTGTGCAAATGTATATCACACCACAAACACTGCTTGTCCCAGTATCTGACACCTGTGGGTACATTTATCATGATTTGATGCAGGGCAACGCAGCAAGACAACTTGCTGCACCTCGAGGCGTCAAACGGAGAGGGCAGGAATGTGTCATATCTATCAAGATATGCTGCATTCCTACTCTTTCACTGTCCTGGTGCGCTTAGTGCAGCCTGGCTCTGGTGCAGGCACCCTTGCTTCATGGTGTCAGCAGGATTGGTTTTTTTTGCTGGACGGGGGGCCTTATCTATCCTTAGAGACGTTTTCCTCTTTCTAAGTGTGCTGCAGAATACAGCGCACTCCATCCTGTAGGTGTAGCTTGTTTTTGCATTTCCGCTATATTCTGCAAGGGCAGTAAACTTTGAACTTCTCAATTGCAATCTGCGCAAACAGAGGTTTGTGCAGAGATGGCAACAATAAAAAAATGAAGTACACATAATGAAGAATGATTACAAATATTTTGATACCTGATTTCTTGAAAATGTTCAGTGCCTAATAACGAGACAATTACATTATACATATGTTATGTGAAGTATTATTCGGCGAGGCAGTTGACATAACGTAAAGGTGGCTCCTAGAGGCCCAATCAATGCACATTGTAAAGATCATTTTTAGAAACAAACGGGGCACATACCATAGAGTAAGAGAGGCCCACTTCTTAGCATGCACCTGAAAGCTTGCAGTCTCACGTTTGCAAAGTTCTGTGCTTTACACAAATTATTTTACCATATGAATGAGAAGCGACAATGGTGATGAAATTGGGTTCCTGTAGTTTCATATAGGACAAAATCAATATTTTCTTTAGAACCTGTTGAATGTGTACACTTTTCTTTAATTAAGAAACATAAGAAAGGGTCATTTAGAAGCTGGCTGATATGTGGACATCCTGTCCACCTGCCTCACTGCTCCCTTGAGCTTGGAGATCTGGTGGGTTTCTCCAGTTTCAGTGTCTGCTACCTCTGCCAATAGAAGACGTTTATCCAGTGGCCTATAAGCCACTGTTTGCTGGGTCATAGATATAATCACACTGCCCTAATTACAGTGGGTTGACCATCACGGGATTTTTGTCCCCAGGACAATGATGGGAAGCAAGGCAGACCTGAGGAAGGAAATCAAACAAGGGCGCTCACACACACGGAGTGAATTAACTCCCTCAGTGTATGGGCCGTTGTTTTTCCCCCTAACCAAAACTCTTGCTTTGGAATTTTGTTTCAGAATAACAAATAACAAAAACCAATAACAAAAAGATGAATTTTGAGCGAGACCCAAAAACATGGGGGCAGATTTACAAGCCCCTTTGCACCACTTTTGCGTCACTTTTAACATGGAAAAAGTGACGCAAAAGTGGGGCAAAGGACTTGTAAATCTGCCTCATGGTTCCCATTTAGACTTCTGCTCTGCCAATGGTGCATGCGCTCTACCAGCGAATGCCCTGAAGTAATATCTCCAGCAAACACGTTAGAATCTCTAAACAGGGCGGGGCAGTCTTCAGGCAGGGGAGCTGGCCGCTGCCTGTTTCATAATAAATAACCCCCTTTATATAATACTTAGAACTAGGAGTCCTTCAGTGTGTGTTTAAATCACAATCAAGAGCAAACATAGGCATAGGACGTGCTGCAGCAGCATAATGCTGCACAATTCTGTTTTTTATTTGTAAAGGCCGTCAACCTTGAAGCATAATTTGACCTTTAATAATGATTCTACAAAACCAGTAATAGCTCTATTGAACAGCTGTAAAGCACTGCAGTTCTATAATCCATCCTCTGACGCTGACGCTGACGTTTAATTAGATAAGACAAGTCAGAATGGCAAAGGAAAGGCCTGCACACTAATTGACCACAATTAGTCATTTGAACAAAGAAGGTTTGTGCTCAAGCTAGATGTAGGCAAGGCCACCAAAATCTCTTTTATTCTAGCTTCCTAAGGCAAAACAAGTATTGGGGCAGAACACAAGATTGTTTAGCAGATTGTAGCAGTTATTGAAGCAAGAAGGGTCTGCCACAAGGAAATCAATTTTATGATATAAGCACTACTTCTTCAAATGAATGATAGCACGGATTTATGAAAGGCCTAGTGAATTGTTGAGGAATTAAGAGGACAGGGCTTTCCGAAGGGAAAAGATCTTCATCAAGTTCAAATCCTTGTTTCTGTAAGATTCAGCATCAGGTTAGTAATATCAAATGAGACATTTCCACGTAAGACTGCTTATTTGAGACAAAACTCTGAAAAGACCAGTGAAAAAGGAACGCCATGTGTAGCTGAAACTTCTTGATATATTTAATGGCCACTACAGCCAGATTGGTATCATGGATTGTCCAAGGACACCATACTGGAAACAAAGCCCTCTATTAATGATAATTCTTGTGGTATCCCTCAATAAACTAGGAGGTTAAAGGAATTAGGTTAAAATGTAGAAGGAACATGGGCTCATTATTGAGAATGAGAAAGTGCGGTCTCTGCTGAATTAAATGGTTGGTATTAATGTTTATATGCAAAATGCGCCTAAGGAATGATTCTTAAAAATCTAAAAGCAGGTGCTGCTCAAATATATGCAATCCACTCATGTGCCATTAAAATAATCACAGATTACACACATTTTACAATAAATGTAGACTATACTTAATTTGCCATAGAAATATTGCTGCTAACTGAAGCTCTGCTCAGATGCTGGCAGCCAGTGAAATTATACTTTGGGCCTTATTCACAGGATTTTCCAATAGGGCAGCGCTGCAGGCCTTCCGTCAGAGCTGTCCAATGGTAAAAGAAAAGGGCATGAATGTGCCATATCTATAAGATACTATGGTGACAGGGGTACCTGTGTTGTAGGTAGGATTCTTTTTGTACAGGAAGGGGCACTTTCCTGCACAAAAATAATCCTGAAAGTTGTCTTCAGGAGAAAGGGTAAGGATACTTCTCCTTGTAGTGCATTTACGTCTCCTTTGGGGAGGCATATGTTTTGGTGCTGCCTCAGAGTTCCGATTCCTCGTAAAAACTGGGACAGTGTCAAAAAGCCATGGGTGTTGCTAGGTGCGCCCACAGCAACACCCATTGCACACCCCTTTAGTACAAAGAATTGTGTTAAAGGGAATAATATTTACAAGGCCGTATTAACCCATGCAATGTGGCTTAGTGCTACCTGAAAAATATGGAGCAAACCCCTGTGTCACTGGAGCGTTGAATAAAGTGATGCTCTAGTGTCACAGCCTCATTATAAATGAGACCACAAGGTCTTTAATCCACTACTAGACATTCTCTGCCCCTTTTTTTCGCTCTTGCAGGTTCTTGCCTTCTCCCTTTGTGATGGTTTTGCCTTCTTTTCTTCCTCCGTTTTTCAATCTGTAAATATCTGATGCAGAAGGTGCTGGTCCCCAAAAGTAAGTGCTGGGCCCCGCCCACCAGCAAGCACCAGATCAAATTAGCACTAAATGTACTTAAAAAGAGCTAGATGAATCAGATTTAAGAGACTTTTGAGACTGAAGGACCATTTTGCCCTATAATTTTGTGTGGACATGATGAGAACTAAAAACATTTTTTGTGAGAACTATTTACTGTCCATAAACCCTCAATTTTCCAAGGACCAACTAAATAAAGACACTTTGCCAGCAAAGGCTGCATGTGTCCTACAAACTGCATCTTTATTTTGGCTAGGCACCTTTAATTCTGGACCACTCTTGAGGAATTCGCCACTGTTCCTCATCTCATATAGACTTCAAGGGGACATATTATCATTAATGGGCTTGATAATATGCCCATGGGAATTCCAATAGAAGTCCATGTTCTGGCTTGAATATGGGCTTCTATTGGAATTCTCCAGGGCATATTATCAAGCCCATTATCGCCACTTTAGCTGCAGTTTTCTGGCACTAAACCGGTGATATTTTTAACGCCCTCATTGATAATATGCCCGAGGTGATGTTATGTTATGTTATGTTATATTAATTTATTATGCGCACAGCGACTCCAGCGAAGGAGCGTCCCGGCGCAGAGACAAGGAGAAACATAACACAACAGGAAAAGGTAGGACCTAAAAGGGATAGCTAGAACAAAAATGTTTTAATGGCTCTCCGAAAAGACAACAGGTCCTCAAGCAGACGGATTTCAACTGGGAGGGTGTTCCAAAGTAGTGCAGCTTTCACCCTAAAAGAACGACCCCCCATCCTGCTGAGCCTGAGTCTGGGAACAACAGCAAGGGCCTGACCTTGGGATCGAAGGTTGCGGGTGGGAACATAAAAGGAGATACAGTTGGACAAAATCTCAGGGCCTATACCTCTCAGGATTTTAAAGGTCAAACAAAGGACCTTAAAAAGAATACGCTTCCTAACAGGGAGCCAATGTAGGGAGCGGAGGACATTAGCCACCGGGCAAAATCTAGTTAGGCCAACAATGGCTCTCGCAGCGGCGTTTTGAACCCGCTGCAAGCGAGTTAACTCAGCCTGGTTGGCCCCAGCCAGAAGAGAGCTAGCGTAGTCCAGGTGGGGGATGATAGTTGCCTGGACTACAAGCTGTCTGGTTGGGGCGTCAAAGAATTTAAGAACTGGTCTTAAACCTCTTAACAGTCCAAAGCAGCAGGCTGCAGTTTTTTTGGTATGCCCTACAAAGGTGAGACCAGCGTCTAACCAGACCCCTAGATTTTTCACCTCCGACACCGGGGTCGGAGTAGGGCCCAGCTCAGAAGGCCACCACTGATCGCCCCAAAGCTCCACTCCCTTCCCGACAACCATTACCTCCGTTTTCGTGGCATTAAGCTGGAGACAGTTTCCTGTCAACCAGCTAGCCACCGCCTTCAGTCCAGACTGAAACCTGGGGGCATCTTGTTCCGCATCCCAGCTGAGAGTAACCGCCAGCTGTGTGTCGTCGGCATATGAGACCAAAGTTAGGCCCCACTGCCTTGCGACATCAGCCAGCGATCTCACGTAAAGATTGAACAACATGGGACTCAGCGAGGACCCCTGCGGAACCCCCATGGCCAGAGGCTGGAACCTGGACTTGAAGGGAGGGATGGCAACACAGAAGGAACAGTTGTCCAGGAAGGAGCGGAACCATTGCAGCGCTTGGCCACCGATACCAATCTCCTCGAGCCGATGCAGGAGGATGCTGTGAGATACAGTGTCAAAGGCGGCGCTGAGATCTAGCAAAATCAGCGCCGCCGTCTGACCAGCATCCAACCTCGCACGGAGATGTTCCACCATCACAAGAAGGGCGGTCTCCGTGCTGTGACCAGCACGGAAGCCATTTTGTGTGGGATCGAGGGCATTGGTCCGGGCTAGATGTTCTGACAGGGCCAGATTGACATGGGCCTCTGTCAGCTTTGCTGGCCAGGGTAGCAGCGAGATGGGACGGTAGCTTTCCGGCTTAGACGGGTCCAAGGAGGGTTTTTTATTGATCGGAGACACCACCGCCTGCTTCCATCTAGTTGGGACTACCCCCGACTCCAGGGAGAGGTTGACAAGGGAACGTACAGCAGGGCGTCCCATAAAGGTCTGGTCTTGAAAGAGATCAGGTCTCACTGGATCAGATGGGGATCCAGATTTAACTTGCAAAGCAAGTTTATCAAACCCTTCCGAGGTCAGAGGGGGGAATGAAAGCAGGGTGATCTGATGAGGTGTCTCGTTGGAGCTACCCAACATGGTCCCCATACTAGGGAATGTCCGGTATATAGCTTGGACTTTTCCCAAAAAATAGGAGGCAAGGGATTCGCAATGTGCGACAGAACTCTCAGCCGTGGAGGTAATCCGCTTTGCCATAAGATCTTTGACCGCCTTAAAGATGGCCTTCGACGGGTTGGTGCTGTTCCGGAATTCTTCGGCATAGAAGGCAGCTCGGCAGGAGAACCCAAGGCCCGCCACGTCCCGCACGGCCTTAGCACGGACGGGCAGGAATCTGGCACGACTCCGGCCACGCGAGGACACGCCCGCTGCGCGATCCCGCTGCGCTAGGGGAGGAGCATTAAATACGCGTTCCCCCGCTGGCGCATGCGCAATGAAGCGCTGTCAGGTCTAATGCCACACTCACCCCAAACCAAGATGTCCGCCTCCCCAGGAACCAACCCGCCAAGCGGCAGTGCGGGACACAATTATTGTGCAAGTGAGGGGCAAAGAAGAGCGAAGGTCTGAGCGACCTAAAAGAATGAAATAATAAACAATAATCAGCAAGTTAAAAGCAGCAAAACAGCAAGCGCCGTCACGCTCCTGTCTGCAGTGCGCTCCTTGTCAGGGGAGAGAGAACGGGGACTCGCGTTAAATACGCGTTCCCCGCTGGCGCATGCGCAATGAAGCGCTGTCAGGTCTAATGCCACACTCACCCCAAACCAAGATGTTTTGATTAGAAGAGGTGTGATAGAAAGAAAGAGAATCATACCTTTAAAAAGAACTATCCATCCTTAGGCCTACAAAATTCAGCCTGCCAAAGGCTATCTCGAGACAGTCTGTTGTAAACACACAGAATGACAGAAGTGGCAGAATTGTAAGACGAAATATGATAGTTGTGATATAATACAATATAAAAAACCTACTTCAATGACTAAAGGAGTGAGAAATAGTGAGGTAAAGTAGGAGTTATGAAAATGGAATGGACACCGGCCTTGATGAATGCATGTTTGTCTAATGGGCTACTGATGGATGTAAGGGAAACTATCCAAAGCTGATTTGAGCAGTTTGTCCCTGCCTGAGTGCAAGAAGGAATTCATCATTTGGTAGCAGATATGCTGTCATCCCTCCTCACTAGCTTAGGGTCACAATGTTGACATATCCTAATATTTAAATAGTTCCCAAGCATTTAGGGATCTTCCCCTTGCTTGAATATTGATTTCTCCAAGAACTCAGTTACCTTACAATGAGCAACTATTCCACAGGGATTCATTGTGATGTTCATATGCCAGACTTTACGTCAAACTATGGCATTCCTAAACACCTACAAGGTATAAATATACCTTCACTTGCTCTAGCAATATATTGGTTCATAGCAGTTCAAAGACCTACTTGCCATATGCAACTCGCTACAGCAAGTGCCAAAGGAAGCTGACTCTCCAGCTGACGCACTGATCAGAAAGCTGCCTTTCTCCAGCCAAGAATCCAGCTTCATTGTTTTTGGCTCCCCTTGTGGGGTTTTGGGAAATCGAGTCCCGAAACAGAGATACCAGACCTCCTTTATTCTAACCAAGGTAAGGAGCTGATTAGAACCTAGAGAAACCTTTGGTAGATTCTTGGCAAAAAACTAAACCTATGCTACACAATACTTACTTCTTCCTGTGTACTAGACTTAGGTTGGGTACATTGGGGTAGGCGTATTTTAGAAGCACCAGTTGAGTATTTTAGTCTATGTTATTTATGTTTGTATTATTATATGACTTAGAAATCATACAATGCTCTTACAGTATTATTTCATATTACTGTTTACGCTGTACGCATTATACTTTGCAGTCTGCATAACAATTGTAGCAGTTCACCTCTCTTGAATGAGAAAGAAGACTGTTCAATAAACCCTTTTTATTAAAAGCACACATCTCACTATTTCTCTACAACTCTGTAGAAACGAAGCATGTACGATTGACTGAGTGAAATACTTATCTATTGTTTCTGCGACTCTGAGAGATATATTCTTTTTCTTGGGAAACAAAGTTGTCATGTTTATGTGGTTGTCAGAAATGAAACCCTTCTTGTGTATTCAAGAAAGTTTCTAGTGACCTCTGAGTTAGCTGGCACACACACAATTAAGTTTAGTATATTCGATAGAGACCTAGTCGACCTCAGTCCTACGTCTAATTTATAGGATATATTATTCCAATGCACAGAGCCTTTTGGGACTATAGGAACTACACTACACCACGTTTTTTCATAATAAACACGGCAGGGTGAGGGACTGCAAAACCACACTCGTATTCTAAGTGCAATTAAATAATGCCCCCAATAATTTGTGAGACTGAAAACACTTTAACATATGGCGTTCGGTCAGCACTGGAGAGAAATTGTAAGCTATATGTAATTATGTTATTCACAAGAATTCCATGTCAATCGTATCCAGGGCAGGAAGAGCTCCTATTAGGTACTCTATGAGAAGAGGTTTTTTTAAAAAAATGGAAGGAGAAATGAAGCGTGGATCAAAATCAAGTCAAGGCAGAGAAGTGGTAACTTATCAATAGTAAAACAATGAATGTTCTTACTTTTGTCTGAGAGCTCCTCACCCGATAAACATGTTTCGGCGTCCACTGGATAGAGAAGAACGCCATTGTGTTCGCTCCATAGGTATATATACACCTAGTTGGGCGGGCTCGGAGAGGAGATTGGGATCGTCTGCATACTAGAGCCCTGGAGCACGAACATGAGGTGAAACGCGCAGCGTGCATGTAGCACTGGAAGTGCGTGAAGTGAGGACACACATGTGTCTTGAAACTACGAGACCGCTAATGAGACATGCTCTCTTACACGCGCTAGACGTGGGAAATTCACAAAGTTGAATTCGAAGACTGTATGGAAACCGCAAAGCGGGACAGATGGGTAACGCTTCATGGCTGATATGTTTCTAATAAGAGGCTGAACAGTAAATGCTCTACATGGCAAATTACGATTGTTGGGCAGGGAAGTATTCCAAGTAAAGTTTTATGGGAAGGATGAGTATGGCTGCACTGCTAATATGATTAGTGTCAGTTTGAAGCAGTGTATGCACAAGAAAACTCTAAAAGGAGAATTGGAAAAGTGAAGTGGACAACACTTCACGGATAATTTTAATTAGAAACAGGACATGGACCACTGAATGTGTGTGTCCTCTGGATTAAGATCGAATATTAATTTGGTTTAATTAATATGTCGAAATGTGAAAAGTCAAAATATTAATTAGTGTCAAAACAGCCATTGTGGTAAATAAGGCTCAGTATATTGGCTATATGTGTGCATAATGGCTGCAATGATAATGGAACAACTGTATATGTTGGTAGAGGGAGGCAGTTGTTAAATGTATGATGGTTTTGTGTGGTGTTGTTTATATGGAAGCCCCCACATCGGTGCTCTTTTGCTTGCCCTTCCATAGGTACAGCATAATATTGTGGGTAGCATGACATCACACAATAGTTGTGATGCCAGAACTGGAGTGAATGTAGGTAAGGGGAGGCCATTTATTCAATGAACGATAGTTAATGGTGCTGTATTGTTATTTGGCAAACGTCACAACAGTGTTTTTTTGTCTCTCCTTCCACAGGCTTTTGACAGTATGACAAATAATATGGGTAGCAAGACAGCTACCTATTTAAGCTGTTCCACGAAATGTTATCATTGAAACCTCTGTGGTGGGTAGACAAACAGTAGATCCAACATTAGTTTTGGCCATCCCAGCTTCCCCGCCTGACATTGGGCAGCTGCAATGTCTTTGGGGCAAGTCGATTTCCTTCCAGAGAGCCCAGTGGGGGGTCCCTGATCAGAGCACATTGTCAGTGCGGGTGCTCCTGCCCCAGCTGCCCCGCTTGACAGATGACAGCTGCAACATTTCACATATTTGTTTAGAGGGCACATTGAGTGCCCAGGCCCTGATTTGATATTCCCAGCTTCTCAGCAATTAGCGCCAGCTGCATCGTTTAGGCCTCAGTCCTTTGGGAACATGTCTTATTGAAGTTAGGAGTGAGATGCAGTCCTTTGCCCCATCCCTTCACAGCTGCGCAGCACTTAGCGCCAGCTACAACGTTTAGGTCTGCGCAGAGTGCGCACTCTTGACTTCCACTGCATTGGCAGTGCACCCTGACATTCTGGACACAGGGCATTTGAGCCCCTTTTGAGATGGCCAGTTGGCCAGGGGGACTGTTGAGATTGTAGGGTGCCAGGCACTAATGCGATTATGTGGTGCTAGGAAATGTAATGTATGTACTATGTTTTATGCACCATGTGTTATACCTCTAAATGTGGCTCTTATGATTATGAGATTGTTTTGCATATTATGGTTTATGCTAGTGAGATCATGTTCCACTGAGATTATGCTCCTAATGTGAGTTATGCTTAGGAGGTTAGGGTCTAATGTGTTTAGACTTATGAGAGGATTGCATAATGTGTTTATCTTTAAAAATAAAAATCCATTCTTTCACTGTGACTCCAGGCGTGCATTTTTAAATTTTTTATTAATTTCACCTTTCTTTCTTTGTACTTGTTGCGATTTGCTTGGAAATTAAGCATTCCATTCTTTCACTTTCGACTCTGTGTATGAATTTAATGTTCATTTATTTAACCTTTCATTCTTTGTTATGTTATGTTATGTTAATGGTTTTTGTACCGCGCACAGCTGCCCCAGCAAAGGGGCGTCCTGGCGCCAGGAAAGGTATACACAACATCACAAAACGCAACTGAATCAAGGAGTATTAATTAAAAAGAAAAGTTTTAATGGCGCGTCTGAACTGAAATAGATCCTCCATGGCTCGGATTTCACTGGGAAGAGAGTTCCACAATTTGGCCGCTACTACTCGGAAGGAGCGGCCACCCATCCGACTCAGCAGAAAGCGTGGAACAACAGACAGATTCTGACCCATCGATCTCAAGGATCGGGAGGGAACATATGGGGTTAGTAAGTTCATCAGAATAGGTGGGGCCGTACCTTTCAAAATTTTAAAAGCCAGGCAGAACACCTTTAACTCGATCCGACGAGCAACAGGCAACCAATGAAGCGATTGCAGTGCTCTGGACGCTGAGCAACGCCTGGGCAACTCTAGTACCGCTCTTGCGGCGGCATTCTGCACTCGTTGCAGCCACATGAGTTCTGCCTTGTTCGTACCTGCTAGCAGGACACTGGCATAATCTATCCTAGATAGTACAGAGGCCTGAACCACAAGCTGTCTAGTGGGGGCATCGAAGAATTTCAGCACCGGCCTGATACCCCTGATTATGCCAAAACAGGAGGCAGCCACCCTCTTAGATTGGCAAGTAAAACTAAGTGTGGGGTCCAGCCATACCCCAAGATTTTTTAACTCCATAGCAGGAGATGGGATCATTCCTAGCTTGGGGGGCCACCAGTTGTCATTCCACCATCCAGGTTGCTTCCCAACCACCATCACCTCGGTCTTCTTTGTGTTCAATTGGGAGACAATTTTGGTTCATCCAATTGGCCACCGCACGTAGCCCCTCACAAAAGTTGAGGGCGTCCACAGCCGAGTCCCCACTTAATGTGACCGCCAGCTGCGTGTCATCCGCATAGGACACCATTGTCAGGCCCCAGCGTTTGACTACCGCAGCCAGCGGACTCACATATAGATTAAAAAGTACTGCTTTTGATTTGCTTCCTGCCTCTTGTGTTATGCTGGTGAGGTTGGTGCAGAATGTAATTCGCGCCTGACGTGATACTGCGCATAATGTAGTTTATGTTACAGGCTGATGCTGAGTACAGTGATTACCAGTGGTTACTGGTTGTACGTTTATGATGTTTTACTTTTACTAAGTTCACTCTGTGATGGTTCTGACGGATGTATGTCAGTACAACACGATCATTTTGATCGTGGTACTTGACATCGTGGATTTTACAACGCAAGTCGTTACAACGATTTACGTTGGAGGGCACGGATTTAGGAATATTATAATTTTATATTCCAACACCAGTCCACGTAACAGTAGGGAAGGTCTTGGAATATAAAATTACAATATTCCTTAACCAACAGCGCCATCCAGCGCAAGTCGTAGTAACGACTTGCATTGTAATGACAGCGTGGTAAAGGTCGTGCTGTGTAAACACCGCATTGTAAATGACGTTTACCGGTTCTGACAGTGGTCCAGTGGGCCCTGCCAGGTGTATATAATCCCTGGTAGATATGACCCAGTTCCAGGTGACACCATGTATATTATGTGTTTCTATTCTAATGTGTTATGAGACTACAAAGGCTATATTTGATAGAACCTTGTTTGGAGTTCCTTTTGTAGTGTGTCTGGGATAATGTTGCTGTGTGCGTGCGCAAATGCTTTACACATGGCCTCTGGGATAAGCTGACTGCTCGTGGCAAGCTACCAAGGGGTTGAGCAGGGGTTATCTTTGGCGTGTAACTCCCTTGCCCTGAGTAGAGTGGTGTTCTCCGCCTGGCTTTGGCGCAAGCCTTAGCCAACCAGAGATCCCATTTCTAACAACATGCAACGTCAAACAGGTACTTCAACACCAGCAGCAATCAGTCAGTTAACTCCCTAGTAATTTACTACAGTGTCACCACAGAGTTCTAATGCACAACTACAGTGCTAATATTTTGTATTCAAGACAAAAGGGCAGCACTTTCTAACACCATTTTTATTAGAATCATTGCTATCAATTTAAAGCTTATCCTAAAGAGCCGGCTGAAGTAAATGAACATTGAATTGTAAATGAAGTCATGAAACAACTTGACAAACGGATCACTGAAATATTATCGACGGGCACATTATCGACTTACCAAAATATCGTTGACAAATTATCGACGACAAAAATATCGACTTACTATACTTATTACACAAACTACAAAAATATCGAGTAAAAAATATCGAGTACTAACTATATCGAATACATAAATATCGCTTAAGTAAATATCGACTACAAATATATCGTTGGACATGAAATTAGCCCTAACACTACAAAAATATCAACTACAAAAATATAGACTACCACAATATCGTAAAAAAAAAATATCGAGTTCATGTTTGTACACTTTTCTTTCTAAAATACCATCTTTATCATCAATAAAAGTCATTTCTCACTAAAAAATACATTTCACATATAATACCTGTTACTTACATAAATTACTATTAATCCACATTTGCTATACATTCTATTACATGCATTGTATCATTTTCTACTATTCTTTGCATTTAACTAACATTTTCATTACTTATTTTCACATATAAATATATTTCATTTAAACACGAACCTGCTTTAATGCGGGAATAACCACATACCACCATTCTCACATCAACAAACACTCCAATTAACTAAAAAAAATTCAAACTAGCCTATACTATGCTTCCTTACATCCTACAACCAATCAAATCAAAGCACACATAACACATATACTATAAAAGGGATACATGCATTCTACCATTTGTTGCTGCTACCTCTCTGGAAAGTAGATGCCAACACTTTGAAGATTTTGTTGCAGAATAAACATCTTTAAAGATCCAGCTCACTAGCTAATTAATCAAGTAAGTAACACAGCATTTTTGTAGAAAACTAAATTAGAAGTGCACTATTTTCCTTACATCTCCTAAGTCTTACACTTATTTTATTTTCATGTCTTCCTACATTTCTGATAGAAACTACTCCAACACAATTCCTATTACATGGTCATATTTCTTCACGTGCAAAATCAGATAGTAAGTATATAATAATTCTCTGTTACACAACAACTGCTGTTTTTAAACACTAATTTACAAGAGTATTTAATTTTTTAAAACATTATATTTACAGATATCCTGAAATTGTGCTATTTCTACAGCAAAAACGATAAAACTACACTAATTACACATGTAAGTATAGATGTGTTTGTTATAAAACTGCCAATTTCATTAATGCACATTTTTAAACAACATATCTTGGTTTTTACATCTTCCCTATAGATCATTTGAAAGATCCAACATCAACTATACCAAAACACAAGAATACCCTTCTGAAAAATGTAAGTATATTTGTAATTTGCTAAAAAGTGGGCACAAAAAACGCTAACTATATTCTTAACACCATGTTATATATTTTGAATTGCCTCTACAGATATTCAGAAAACATCATACATCTATTCTACATATCATATGAAAACATCCTACACAAAATATACCAATATACAAGAATAGCCTTGTAAAAAATGTAAGTATACTTGTCATTTCTCTAAAACTGCCGAAAATAACACAGACTATGTCCTTAACAACATGTTATCTATTTTATATTTCCTCTACAGATATTCTGAATACATCATACAGCTATTCTACCTACAACAAATTGATTGGGAACTTTCCCCTGAGGCGGAAGCCGGGGGCGCTCTTCTCTTCCTTGTTTATCACGTGTGTTGTGCATTCTCTGTACTTATTCAGGACCGAATTTTTAAACACTGTACATATTTTATGAGGTGCGTTTTTAAACTCCTGTTTATTACGCTCGTTGTGGGAGAGACTTGCTTCTCTTCCGTGGCTCCCGACAGAAGCCTCATTCTACCGGCGCAGCCGATTGCAAGCGCTGACGCCGGTAGACGCGGAAGTACGCCGCCATCTTGGGAAGGCAGGTAGGGAGGGTAGCGGTATAGCTTCGCGACCACTCCCACCCTCCTGTCATGTGTAAAAGCAATCACATATCCCGTCCGCGCTGCGGACGGGCGCAGCGGGCGCGACGATGGCGCGCCGAAGGCGCGCCTAAGGCAAGCCCGTCTGCGCCCGTCCGCGCCTGTCCCGGGCCTAGGGCCAGTCCCCCTGCCCTGGGCGTGAGAAAGACCGGCATCAGTTGGACCAGAGATCAGCTGATACAAGCAGGTGCGGGCTCATGTTCTCTATCTGACCGCTGCTCCCCTACTGATTTAGATGGCCGTTCTTTTCAATGTTCCCATTGCCCCCTATCGATTCCACCATGGCGCGAACGTGCCCCTCCTCTTCCCGCCGCTTTGTCCTCTTGCCCGTTAAAACTAGCATTGATTAATTGTCGCTCCCTCCCCCGGCATGCCAATTAAATTTGGTCGACCCTCACTACTTACTGTTGGGATATATTATTCCTTACGGAATCATGGACCAAAGATACCTCAAACCCAGACATTTTTCTAGCCACCCCCCCAGACTATCGCTATTTAGGCGCCAACCGGGAGGGTAAGACAGGAGGTGGACTTGCCATCCTGTTTAAAACCCACCTGAATATTATCATTAAGAAAATCACCAATATTGGTCTGATTGAAGCCATTTATTTCTCTGTTGCGGATTCTGCCGCAGTTTACCTTACCGGTATTCTAGTTTACAACCCCCCTAAAGCCTCTCCATCAGCCCTGTCACAACTGGTACATGTCATTACGGACCTTTCCCTTAAGCACCCTCACTTTATAGTTTTGGGTGACTTTAACCTCCACGTTGATGACCTCACCTGTACCCAAGCCATCCGTCTTCTCGACTCTCTCCAGAGCCTGAGCCTGACGCAACTCATTCATGACCCGACGCATGTAGCCGGCCACACGCTAGACCTTATTTTCTCCAACCTCCCTGGGACTATTACACACCCTTCTCTCCCCCTTACATGGTCCGATCACTTTTTGATTGCGTTTGACATTCCTATCCCTCAGGCTCCCATCCCGGTGGAACCAGGGCTAGGCCATAGAAGAAAATGGCATAAGGTCACCTGTACTTCCCTAGAGCCAATATTCAGTTGCCCCCTTGAGTCAAGCTTAGGAAATATTGATACCTGTGTTACTAAGTTTAATACCACTCTATTGGCGGCGATCGATGAAATTGCCCCTTGTATAGCGATGTCATCGGCCAGATCTCGCCCTTCTGCTCCCTGGTTTTCAGATGCCTTACGTAAAGAAAAAAGCCATTGTAAAAAACTCGAACGAAAATGGAGACTTACGTACGACCTTGAGGCAAAAACTATCTATAGAATGGCCCTTAGGAAATTCACCAAATCTAGAAAATTAGCCATGAAAGAGTTTTTCACCTCACAAATTAAAGACGCAGACAATTCGGCAAAAACACTGTTTAAAATTGTCAAGGACTTTGTCAAACCCCCCGCTCTGATACCCATTAATCTTGCTAGTCAGTCTCTTTGCAATGGACTATCAGACTTCTTTCAAGGAAAGATTGACAAAATTGCTGCCTCCTTCCCTCCAGCTGGTGCTCTGGACCTCTCCCTTATCCCGGCTTCAACTAACCAGGACACTGCTCCTACTTTAGCTGTTTTTAAGGACCTCACCCCTAATCTTGCACGTAAACTATTATTACTGTGCAAATCAGGTTCCCCTTTGGACCCGGTCCCCCCTAAAATTATGAGTGAGCTGTCCACCCTACTGTTAGAGCCTCTTATTTCCATTTGGAACGCCTCTTTACAACTGGGCCAGTTCCCTTTAGCCTGGAAGGAAGCTCTGCTTGTACCCATCTTGAAGAAAGCTGATGCCGACCCTACACAATTTAGTAATTATCGGCCTATCTCTCTACTTCCCAAACCTGCTAAGGTTTTGGAAAAGGCAGTCCAACTTCAACTAGCGGAATACCTGGAGACCAACTCTCTTCTGCATGATTCCCAGTCCGGTTTCCGTGCTGGTTTCAGCACTGAGACCGCACTGCTTGAAGTGTCAGAGACTGTGCGAGAGTGTGTGGACAAGGGCGAGGAGGCCATGCTGGTCCTCCTCGACCTGTCCGCCGCTTTCGATACGGTGTCCCATAAAATCCTCCTTGACCGTATGAAGCAGATTGGAGTGAGCGGCGTTGCCTTATCATGGCTGGGTTCCTTCCTCCAAGGACGATCTCAGAGGGTTCTTCTCAGACCTTTTGAATCAGAATGCAAACCTCTGGTTCGCGGAGTCCCACAGGGCTCAGCGTTAAGCCCCCTGTTCTTCAATGTTTACCTAGCCCCGTTGGCCAAGGTAGTAGAGGCTTGCGGAGTCAGAGTGATATCGTATGCTGATGATACTCAGCTTATATTCTCTTTCAGCGATCACTCTGACTCCAGCCTCTCCAGTTTTCGCCACTGTCTTGGCGAAATCTGCTCCTGGATGTCCACTAACCATCTGCAATTAAACACCGATAAAACGGAGGTTTTGTTCTTTAATCAAAAAATGACCATGCCTCCTTCTTTATGGTGGCCTACGATTCTCAACCCTCCTCCGACCCCGGTTCACTCTGCCCGTAACCTGGGGTTCATATTTGATGATACACTATCCTGCAGCCCTCAAATCAATAAGGTCACGTCGATTTGCTATGGTAAATTAAAAATGATGAGGAAGATTTTCCCTTTTTTACCCATGGATGCACGTAGAACTGTCACCCAGGCCTTAATTACTTCCCACCTGGATTACGCGAACAGTCTATATGTAGGGGCCCCTCTGTACCAAATTGAACGTCTCCAGGTGGTGCAGAACGCGGCCGCAAGATTGATTGGTAACATTCCCTACAGACATTCGATCTCTGCGTTTCGCAAAGAGCTTCATTGGTTGCCTATAGCTAACCGAATTAAGTTCAAAACGCTCATTCTCGCCTTTCGAGCGTTGAATGGAACTGGCCCAGACTACTTAAGAAAAAGACTGAGGTTGTCCTATTCTGTCAGGGATCTCCGCTCTAACAATCTGCGCCTCATGTGTGTGCCTAGATTCCGCCGCACAAGAATGGGTGGCAGAGCTTTTGCCGTCCTTGCAGCCAAATACTGGAATAGTCTTCCTATTGATCTTAGATTTGCCCCATCTGAAGTGATTTTCCGCAGACGCCTGAAAACTTGGCTTTTTGTATCTGTGTAGTATACTTCCTCTCTTTCTGCCAATCAGTTTTTAGCGCCGGGACACCCCCATTGGGGGTAGCCGTGCGCTTTACAAAATCCATAAATAAATAAATAAATAACAAAGAAAACAACATATTTAGAAGTTAGTATACGTTTAAATCTGTTACATTTCCAAACGGTTCAGTATTAAAATTATAATATTTTGCTTTTATATCTTCTATCTACTCTACAGATCATACCTGTACTAAATTGATGTACTACAGCAATTACTACTATTCTACGATTTAAACAAGTAAGTATATGTAATGTTTACATCAAATGCACTAGTAGGCAAAAATGACAACTGCTTTTGAGTAGGAAATACCTTTGTTATATGTAAACATTAACGTTGCTTTTCTATATTTTCATACCAACAGCAAATAAAGACATACATACAAGAACATCATTGAAAAGACATTTCTGCTTCTGTGACTACTACTTTGATTAACTGTAAGTATAAATGCATCAATAATGATGTTAGCACCACAAAAGTAAAAAAATGTGTTCTGAATTTGTTTCTTTCTACTCTTTCCTAGAACAAGTAAATCAAAATGACTGAAGGTGCAGAATTTGTCATGTCTCAGAAAAATAAATTACTATTATGCTACATGGGTTATGTGTATAATCAGGAGAGACAAAGTGGTAGAAAGGTTTTTTGGAAGTGTACAAAATATTACTCCAACAAATGTTATGGGAGGGCCACTACTGAGGAAACTAATGTGCTATTTACTAGAGAACATAATCATCCCCCAAATGTCACAGAAATTGAAATTAGAGATGCTTTAGAAAGTATTAAAAGTGCTAGCACACAAAGTGACAAACCCACCACACAAATCCTTAAAGAAGAACTGGTAAAAATCCCTGCCCATGCTTCAGGTCAACTACCCTTTATTGACTCCCTGAAACGCACAATTGCACGCACTAAACGACTCACTAGCACAACCCAACCCAACCCAACTTGTTTTGAGGAAATTATTATTTCTCCCGAAATGGCCATCACACACAATAAAGATAAATTTATTCTTTTTGATAATGAAAGCAGTACAAATAGAATAATTATGTTTGCAACTGCAAGTAATTTACGAAAAATCCAACAGTGTCCCCAATGGATGATGGATGGAACATTTAAACCCTGCCCAAAACCTTTTTACCAACTGTATTCCATCCACGGTTTATACCATCATTCTAACATACCTTTCATTTACTGTTTGCTACCCAACAAACAGCAAACAACTTACACCGAAATTTTAAATGTTCTCAAAACGGAAATCAATAATTATTTTCCCGAAAAAATAATTATTGATTTCGAATTAGCTATGATTAATAGCATTTTGAGAACATTTCCCCACACAGCAATCCAGGGTTGCTATTATCATTTTAATCAGAGTATATGGAGGCATCTCCAAAAATCTACTTTAAGTATACTATACTCTACAGATAGCACCTTTGCCTATCAAGTTAAAAAGTTAATAGCCCTGGCCTACGTCCCTGTTACAGATGTTGCTGAACATTACAATTTATTAATTGACAGCGCATACTATAAGAGGAATGAGGATAAACTAACACCATTGCTAGACTATTTTGAAGACACTTGGGTGGGAAGGTTGCACAGATCAGGACATCGACGCCAGCCCAAATTCCAAATCCCTTGGTGGAATGTCTATCTCAGTACTTTAAACCAAGAGGCTAAAACCAACAACAGTGTTGAAGGGTGGCATAATGCTTTCCAAGCAACTACAAACCGAGGCAAACCCACATTCCATAACCTTCTAGAAGCTTTGAAAAAAGAACAAAGCTATCAGGAACTAAGAATGGAACAATCAGTGTCACAAATAGGTCCAAAACTCACTAAACAAACCCAACAAATGTTCCGACTACTTCAAAGTCAAGTCACATTATACCCTACAACTAGAGGATTAGAATACCTGGCAATAATAGCAAAAAGTCTACTATAAAAATGTAAAGTAAATATACGAATGTCTTCTTACAATAATAATAAAAATTACATGTCATAAACATATATAATGAATTATAAATAAAACATATTTGTTTGACAAACTTTTTAAATTTATGTAAAAAAATTCGTAACAAATATGCAATGTTTATAATTTTTTATAACATACACTTAACATTAAAAATCGACATTTCCCACCCAATCAAAATTGTAAAATAAATACTTACAATTTTTGGACTTGAGAGACGCAATCAAGGAAAAATCAATCCATACAATCCAATCCAAAATCTTACTATTCCAATATGGGAAACCCTCAAAAACCCGAAAATAAAATGTAAAACGTAAAAAAACGCTCCAGGAAATCCCGAAAACAGTAGTGTGGACACTTTAGGATTTAAAGTTATATACACACTATTTTAAAAAAACGGTCACGCATATCAATGTATCAATCCGAATCGAAACCCTCAAAAAAACCCGAAAAAGGTTTAAAAAGTGTAAAAACCGCTCCTGGCAAACACGAAAAATAGGAGATAAATGTCAAAATATAAGCATAATAACTTAAACATTTGTTTCTCCGTTAAAAAACACGCTTCCTTCCATGTAGTTTTCATGCGAGGAACCGAAACCTGTAAAATAACATACATAACGAAAGCCACCCACAAATACCCCCTTCACATTTGTAAATATACTAACAATTAACATTAACCATGTAAGAAGACATTTCCGAACACTTAAAATTAGATTCGAAGGAAAAAAAGCACGACACATCTATAACGGAGACTTTTCACCAAAACGCTACTTAAACTATTAATACATACACCAAAAAACACTACAGAGTTCTATTATACCCTCAAACATGACCACTTACTTATAATTTGTAGTTAAAAATAACCTTACCTCTCTCCACGCGAAGCAACTCCCAACCGCGAGCTTCTCCAGTCCTGAATGGAGCGCAATAACCTTACGCGGTAAAAAAGTAGTCCCCTTAACCCATTTGTGTAAAAGGATAATAGAATAAACAATGTCATATGGAAAATATATAATACATACACATGTATAATGTAACAAATTAATACACTATACTCATGCCAATTTTCCTTTATTAACAAAAATAAATATATTTAATAGAAATTAATATATAATATTTATTATATATTAATAATATTAAATAATTATGTAAGACTTTGAATAAAAGATGTAAATATTTTGTTATTGTGTATATTTATATGAATAATTTTGTGTATAATTTTAATAAAACATTATAAATGTTTATGTTAATAATTAATAATGATAAATAATATAACTTATTTATTGTTATTAATATAACAATTAGAACCATTTTGTATATAAAGAATGGCCTGAAAAAAGTATCTATGTTATCTGTGAATGTATATATTTTTGTTAATAATAAATGAATGTTTATGTTTATTAATTAATAATAATAATAATTAATAAAATAATTATTATTTTTATTAATTATGACAAAAAGTTTTATAATTATTTCTAACTATAACAAAAGTATATAATTGCTTTACTAATATTTGGTCAATACCAGATATTATAATTAAACATATTGTTTCCCTATACAATTATAAACTTTACAACCAAATCGATTTATATGTTTTATGTAAAAACAACATTTTGTGAAATATACACCAAGAAATTTTTTTTTTGTATTTCAATTTATGCTAACAAATGTAATAATAGTCATGTTACTTGTTAAAAACAAAAATGTATTATATATATTTTATTATATTAATATTTAATATTAACATTATTAAATAATAATGTAAGAAATGTATAACAAATCATCGTTTTATGTATTTCTATATAAATACTTTAAATTGTAAGTGACTGATGGGAATATGTAAAATTTACTGAAAGAATCTAGTAATCAAAATTGTTTTTTACATTGACAACATGTATATAAATGTAAAGATGTTATTCTGTGAATAATAAAAGTCAAAAAAATGTGATGTTATATTTGTTTGTGATTGTATTGTAGTACACAATAAAAAATTAAAAAATTGTTTAATAAAGTTATTTGAAAACATCTATGTTGCATTAATTTTTAATATTAAAATACAGTAATGAACAAATGTATACAAATGTGCTGCACACTGACCAATTTTATATGTATTATTACTACTCCAGTCAATCTAATATCATAGAAGCTGCAGGACACTAGCAAAAAATGATTTACTATTCCTACTACACTCAAGGTAATACCATAAAATGTGGTGGAGACTGACCAATGTTTTTTTATTAATCCAACTCCAGTGTAGGTAATATTACTGATGGTGCTGGACACCAACCAATTAATAATTAGAATTCCAACTCCACTCTAGCTACTGTCTGGAAACATGCTAATACATATATTGTTTTGATCAAAATAAAGCGTACTAATGTAAAGTTATAATAATAGCTATTTTTGTGTAATAGATTTAATATATCAGTGTTAAGTTACACTATACATCAGCACTCTAAAATACCCAAAACTGTCCCAAAACACTAAAAAGACCCCTTCACCCTAAAGGCCAAAACTGACCCAGAACCCTACAAATACCCCTTTATCAACAAACTGAAAACTGACCCTGAACCCTACAAATACCCCTTACCCACAAACTGAAAACTGACCCTGAACCCTACAAATACCCCTTTACCCACAAACTGAAAACTGACCCTGAACCCTACAAATACCCCTTTACCCACAAACTAAAAACTGACCCTGAACCCTACAAATACTCCTTTACCCACAAACTGAAAACTGACCCTGAACCCTACAAATACCCCTTACCCACAAACTGAAAACTGACCCTGAACCCTACAAATACCCCTTTACCCACAAACTGAAAACTGACCCTGAACCCTACAAATACCCCTTTACCCACAAACTAAAAACTGACCCTGAACCCTACAAATACTCCTTTACCCACAAACTGAAAACTGACCCTGAACCCTACAAATACCCCTTTACCCACAAACTGAAAACTGACCCTGAACCCTACAAATACTCCTTTCCCCACAAACTGAAAACTGACCCAGAACCCTACAAATACCCCTTTACCCACAAACTGAAAACTGACCCTGAACCCTACAAATACCCCTTCACCCACAAACTGAAAACTGACCCTGAACCCTACAAATACTCCTTTCCCCACAAACTGAAAACTGACCCTGAACCCTACAAATACCCCTTTACCCACAAACTGAAAACTGACCCAGAACCCTACAAATACCCCTTTACCCACAAACTGAAAACTGACCCTGAACCCTACAAATACCCCTTTACCCACAAACTGAAAACTGACCCTGAACCCTACAAATACCCCTTCACCCACAAACTGAAAACTGACCCTGAACCCTACAAATACTCCTTTCCCCACAAACTGAAAACTGACCCTGAACCCTACAAATACCCCTTTACCCACAAACTGAAAACTGACCCTGAACCCTACAAATACCCCTTCACCCACAAACTGAAAACTGACCCTGAACCTCAAAAAAACTCCTTTACCCACAAACTGAAAACTGACCCTGAACCCTACAAATACCCCTTTACCCACAAACTGAAAACTGACCCTGAACCCTACAAATAGACCTTTACACAAGAACTGAAAACTGACCCTGAACCTCAAAAAAACCCATTTACCCACAAACGTAAAAATTTCCCAAATCCCACTAAATACACCTTTACTCACGAACAGAAAAATGACCCTGAACCCTAAAAAATTAACCTATAACAAAAAATATGAAACTGAGCCAGAACACTATAAATAATAATGAACACAACATTAAATATGATTATATAATAAAAAAAAATATTTTACGAAAACAATAATAAAATATATTATCACATTAGCTATAATAATAATTTTGATTAATTAATATTGTTTAATTCCAATTAATTAATTAACATCAACATAAATTAACACATTACATTTAAATGTATCCAATTAATGTAATTAAGTCATTATAAATTAATTACCAATTAAGTTTTTTAAATGATATGCAATATATTAATTACATCATTAACTAATTATAATTAATGTGTTAGCAATTTATAAATGTAAATAATATGCTAATTCTTAATAAAATAAATCACTAATTAATAATAATTAATAACCAATGTATCAATTAAAATCATATACAAATCAATTTATAAAAATAATAATTATTAATAATTAATTAATCAATTAATCAATTAAATTATATGCTAAATAATCACTTAAACAATTAACTAATTAATATTAATTAATTACCAATTAAAATCTAATTAAAACAATTACCAAACATATATTAAATAATTAATTATTATTAAATTACTTCCCCCCTATTCCCCTATAAACCCACAACCCGCTCCTAAACATTAAGTACTATTTATTTATATATTATATATATATTATTTTATAAAATCAATATTTTCTAACATTTTCTCGATATTTTTTACTTTCACTATATTTCGATATTTTGTCTGGTCGATATTTTTGAGTCGATATTTTTGTATTCGATATTTTTGGGTCATTTTTACAGTCGATATTTTGTCCAACGATATTCCTATAGTCGATATTTAGTTAATGTCGATATTTTTCCGTCGATATTTTGTCCATTCGATATTATGAAGTCGATATTATGTCCAGTTACCTGACAAACACACTATATCACTACATTAATTATACCTAGGGCCTTCTCCATGCACTGCTTATACCCTCTTAAATTAGATCACTTATACCATATAACATATTAGTATTTACAGTAACACTTATGACATCACATATCACATCATTTGTGAGAGCCCTGTGCATGGTAGACTGGCGAGTTATAGTTAATGTTGCATGGCTATCGAGTTGAATACACTGTGTATGAAGGTGCGCGAATTATGATCATTTGAAGGTGTTGGGTGAATTGTATGTTAAGCAAATATGTGTAGAATTTTAAAATGTTGTGCAGTTTAAGTTTGGTTTGTAGTTGTAGAGTAAATAAGGTTGTAGTAATTTAAAGGTGGTGAATTCATTATAAATTCAAGGTATAACAATACGTGTAGAATTTGTAATGTTTGTATAGTTTGTTTGGTTTGTGTAGAAAGAATAAAGTTTTCCTACCTTTAACAAAGGTTTAAACATAGTTTTTTTTATTGTGTTTCAATGTTGTTTTTGTGTGGGTGGCCAAAGCAGAGTCAGCCTAAAAACATATAAAATCAAGTTGTGCTTATCAACTCGCTGTGATAGCCGCATAATCTCTACATATTTTTGGCCCTTCCCTGTCACAGGCGCATGGCCCACTGACACAAGTGAGGTATCTTTTTACTCGGGGGACTGATGGAAACTTCATGCCAGTGCAGTAATCCCACACAAAAGTAGCTATATTTAAGGTTTGTAGGGGATTCTAGGTAGGAAAACATTGGGGTTCCATGCATGCTACACCTCCCTAGACTCCCCCAGGAGTCTAGTTTTCAAAACTTTCTGGATTTGGTAGGTTTCCATAGATGGCCGCTGAGACCGGGACCAAAAATACAGGTGGCACCCTCACAGAATCACGATGTTTTGTGATTGTAAGTTTGATGCCTCCAAATATGTTTTGGGCCTTTCCCTGTTGCGGGCACTTGAACCAACCCTCACAAGTGAGGCACCATTTTTATTGGGAGACCTGGGGGAATGCTGGGTGGTAGGAAATTTGTGCCGGCCTGTGATCTCACAGCTATCCCACAAAGAACTGACTGGGTTTGGTGGGGTTCCTTATATGGCAGCTGAGCATCTGACCAAAGACGCAGGTGCCCCCCTTGCAAAAACAGGCTGTTTAGTGGTAGATAGGGGGCACTATTGTTTTTGGTACTAGGCTCGGTGGCCATCTAGGAAAACATACCAAACCCAGACATTTCTGAAAAATAGACACCTGGGGGAGTCCAGGGAGGTGTGGCTTGCCCAAGTGGCCCCTCCCCCCTCCCCGGTGTCTAGTGGTGGATCCCTGTAGGGCATCACTCTCCTGTTGCAATTCCCAAGCAGGATCCATGAGGGAAGGGTCCCATTGGAAAGGGGAGATGTCCCTATTTCTAATGATACCTCTCCTGTGTGTTTCAGTGCACAGGGGGCTGGGATAGTCGCACACGCACCGAAGCAGTGAACCTGAAATGAGTTAATTGGTTCATTTCATTTTCACTTTCAATGTAATGGCGTCAACATGCCATGCATGTGAAAGTCATTACATTGAAGAAAAAATACCTCAGAAGGCATTGAAAGCTGTTCCCCAGCTTCCATGGCACAAAAACTGAAAAGGAAATCCTTCTGCTTTTTACAGCAGAGGGATTTCTAGGTGGTGTACCGAGTACATAATGGTTATGCCCTCTGCACACCAGCACCACAGCCGAGGACGAGACCATTATGTCCTCGGCAAAAAAGGGGTTAATAACTATTTTATTACGAGTACCTGAATGTCTATGGGGGATATAAGGCATAAGAGCACAGGGTGCAAGTTGCAAACAGACTCAGTTATTGTGAACTACACCATAACGGTTGAAATGCGTTGGCGCTGTTTTGGGGAAGGTGCTGATGGCAATTTAAATGTATTTGATTTGGAAGAGCCCTGTGAGTGCAGTCTTGTTATTTTTTAGTTGGAAATACTTTCGGGATAGTGGTCATATCCTGAACGCTTGCACTAGCAATCAGAGCGTGCTGTTTCTTTTACTGCATTGCTGCTGAAATAGCCTATACTACCCTACATAACAACACATTACATTAGATCTATTAATTTAAAAACACCTACATTCTACCTAGCCTATCCTAACTGACCGTAACTCTAACCTACACTATCCCAACTTATCCTAAACTATGTTAACTATCAAACACAGATGACAGGTTAAACATCTATCTCGAGCCCTCTTCTTAATACACATACATCTGCACAACACAGAAGACAACCACATCCTAAATACACAATACCTATATATTTAAATCTAAACACATATATATTTTGGGGTATTTTTTATTTCTTATCATTTTCCCAAAACACATTGACCCCCCACTTACCAAAAAACACCCATCTATAAACATACTTCAAAACTACTAGATATAAAAATATTTAACGAATTTACACTAATCTACACTATACCTATCCTAAAAACTATTCTACTGCATGCTAACATTACAATCCCAAATACACTACTTAAGAAAAATAGGGAAAAGCCAGAAGGAGAGTCATATCTGGGCACTGATATGCTCCATTGCCTCCTGCAACATGAGCATAATGGACCGCAGGCTTGAAAGTTCACTCTCAATGCTGCCATCCTCCCTTTCAGCTCCCATAGGTCCATTATCACCTGTGCCTCATAAATAGAGCCAGCTGCAGGGGTAGTGACAATGGCCTTTTTTGCTTTCCCTTGCCTGGAAGTGGATGGTCCTGGAATGATCTGTGGGACTCCGCTTCTTTGTTGTGCACCCTCCTGATGTACCTTTGCTGGACAAGGTTGACCCTTTCTGTCTGTCTTCCACATACCAGCCTCCTTTCCTTCCTCTTACAATTTGGCCATCTTCTTCTATGCCTTTCTCACTCACTGGATGTAGCAGTAGCGCTCCATTCTAATTTGGTGTTGCTTAGCTTCTTCTAGTGACATGTTGTCTGAGGAGATACAGGACATATGTATTAATTAGTTAAAGGTTAATGTGTATATGATGTCTGTAATAACAGGCTCATATATTCTGAACATCACATGTGGCATGTCAACCCAAAATCATAGGTTGGGAAAGAGATATAAGCAATATTCCTTCTAACATATACTTTTCCTAATGAAAGAAGGCAAACTTGCTCAAGTTGTGGCATTGTAGGTATACAATATGGCAGTGTCAACTCAAATATGGTTATAACCATATCAATCCTGAGACTGAGTTGAAAGCATGATGTGGTGTATACATGGAATTGAGTACATGGTCCACAAATGGACTCTCTAGTGTTGGTTATGCAGCAGTGATGTCAAGCAAATACAGATGTCAAGCAAATACAGGGAGCATGACTGGGCATTTGTTAATTCATCTGGTATATACACAAAACAACACACATTGCTGAACTGGCTGACTCTGTCTCAGGTAGTCAAAACATAGATGGAGGGTGCCTAGTTAACTCCCATAAAACAAACCTGTTGGACACTGTCCCAATATTGACTCAGACAAATACCAGGAACTCTAACACAGGTTATGGAATACATTCCCAGCAATACCATGGTGACCTTAACGTATCCCAGTGTCTGTCCACACCTGCCAGCAAGAGTGCTTTCCTTGATGCACATTATCAAAAAAGCCTATCCATGTCAGGAGTGTTTGAATGCATGCGGCAAATCAAAGCTCATGTGTACAAGCACTTTAAGCTGTATCTACCATGTAACCTTCCACCATAAGTCATGTGACATGGTTGGTGCTAGCCAGTAGGAGTAACACCATCAGTAGAGGAGCAGTGCTGACACAGTGCAGACATGCATGTGGTCCTTTTCACAATGCATTAAAACCAACAATTCCCTTGCAAGGTAAGAATGTTTCTAAGAAATAGGACATTAGATATATGAGGCTATGAGTAAGGCCTGGTACTGTGAAATAAACCCCAACACAAATAATGATTCAAGCATTTATGTCCATGTTGAACCTTCCTTTTATATTTGGACATACTGTCCATCAAAGTACGTTCAATTTAAGAGGAGCCATCTTGCACAATTTGGTTGAATTGCCTATTCCCAGCCACTTTATTTTGGACCTCTCCTTCATCCTCTTCCTCCATTGGGTCCTCCAAATCATGGTTCACATCCCATGGGAAATATGTGGACACAGATGTTGTGGAGAGTGGCACATAGCAATATCCCCCCTGACATGTCCAAGCATCTGAACCAGGATGTCAGCACACTAAAGGTTCTCTTCACAATGTTTCATGTCTTGGTCAGCGCCTGATTGTAGTGGCAGTCTACCTCAACCTGGGGATGTTCTGTTGGGGTTATGACCCATGGCTTGAGACCATGTCCTTGGTCAGCTGAAAGTTACAAAGAAATAACACCTGTCAATGCTTTAGTTCTCTGTTTCAGCTACATCCCAGTTCATGTGTGTTATGTGTACCGAATTACTCATTACATACTTTTTAAGGTATTGCACAATAGGTGTTGGCCATGGGTTTTTCATATGTCTCTTCCATTTCGCCGTGTAATGGCAAATTATGAGCATGGTCTGATACACTGTACAGTTCTCCATCCTAACTTTCATATTTCTACAGTAGCTTACTGCGATGGCTATTTGGAGATGTTCCTAATCATTCTATCTTATGTGCATTCACTACATGTGTGAATTGACATATTCATGATCAGATATTTTGCTTGTTAGTGATCCCTAGGTAGATAGGGACCTTCCCAACATGTATTACACTCACACATACATATATCAATGGTAAACACTGATGTGGTTGGTGGCCTACATGACATTGGCACAGCCATTTTATAGAACACTTAATCGAACATGAGGTTTTGGTGCATACATGTGGTGCAGTTCAAATATGTCACATTGATGGAAATGCTTTTCGTTGTCAGGCTTCAACTATTATTTTTGTCAGATAACTTGTAATGGTGTATTTTGATTGACACATATGTATTACAATGTGAGCCATCTTTCTGTGGGACACACTGATCCTGTTACAAGAAGCTGTCTACTACAAAAGTAGACACAATAATTTGGTTTTTCACATCTATGTGTATGACTCTAACTTGTAGGGGATTTAGTAAGACTATACCTACACTTTGTTCCCCGTTGCTGTGGCAAATTAATGTTGAGATTAGCATCCTGAGTACAGTGTGGTGCCTTGTCTAGGTTGGATTTTATTTTATGCTTATGACTTATGTGTGTAATGTTTGGCAGCATTGTGTTAGACTTTGTTAGTATCTCATTATTGGATTCATATGCTTTTCATCTGGCCTACTTACTACACAGAACATGTGAGGAATCACATTGGTTGCATCAGTCAAGGCAGCTGTCTGCCTACGTGACTGTGTGAATGTAGACTGTCATTATTGCTAAGACGTGTGTTTTGGACTGTTGGTGTCACAATGTTATCCTGTATTGACTGCTTTGCATTACTCTGCGTAAGAGGGGCATTGCATGCATGATATATGGGCACTCCCATGCAACCACAATGCTTTTTTGACGCAAATCCATATCTACTAACAATGGTAGACAAGGTTTGCGCCAACAAATAATGTCACTTTGACGCATGCGTTAAAAAGATAAATACTTTTATTTGTCCTTGCTTTTCTGACTTTGCTCATGTGCTGCACTATACCGCACTATCCATCACAGAAGCAAATTAGGAAAGGTTTTATAGCTTAATAGTTAGGGTACACTTTAAGTAGCAAACCGGTGCTAGACTCACACAGACACACTTGCATTATGGTGCAAAGGTGTGTGCGTGTTGCCTCACAGCCTCATGTTGCGCTGGCGCCAGCGACGGCCCGTGGAGGGAGTTACGGTGGGGCAGGAGGGCGGGGAGGGGGAGGGGCAGGGCGGAGGTTGCTAAAAACCGGCATATGGATAATTGCAGGTAAGTAAACAATTTAATTAATAAAACGAATTTCGTAGCTCGCACTGCATTGCATTTTGCGATGCAAGGCGCGCTACGAAATTCGTTTTATTAATTAAATTGTTTACTTACCTGCAATTATCCATATGCCGGTTTTTAGCAACCTCCACCCTGCCCCTCCCCCTCCCCACCCTCCTGCCCCACCGTAACTCCCTCCACGAGCCGTCGCTGGCTGGCGCTAGGGAGAGGGGAGGACAGTGCCATATCTCTGTAGATATGGTGCTGTCCTCTCTCCTTGTCATGCAGCACAGAAATGTTGGGTGCTGCACCACGTTTTGTGACAGGGTCGTAAATCTGCCCCCAGGGTCTCTCCTTTTTTTACTTCATAATGCTTGAAACGGGTATTTCTTTTTTGAAAGTAGTATTCTTAACTTTTTGGATGCGTTTCAATTTGGCTTGCTTATTCTTATTTAATCAGTTCAGTTATCTGAACCAAATCTTTTTAACATGACTTTTATGTTGAATTATTTAGAGTGAAAAAGTTCAAATGTTCACATAAACATCCTGCAGAACGGAATTACATCGACGCTGTCCATGTACATTCACTTGAGCCTAAAGTAAGACCAATACATTCTTTCCTCCAAATACATGAAAATCTGACATCCTTAGATTACCGCAAGTTTCACTGGCAGCAATAACAAAATATGAACTTCAATTTAGTCAGGAAATGTATTTGATCATTTTGAAGACAGGCAAACGCAGATCAGAATTCAAAACTGAGTTAAAAAAAAATACAGTACAGCAAAACCACTTCAGAGACATTGCAGCTGTTTCTGTTAAAGATAGCAGACTGAAAAGACCACGCACGTCTGCCAAAATGTAATTGGATTCACTGTTTCCACTCATTTGAATGATACTTGCCGAGTTCGATCATTTTCTACACTAGGGTATATTGCATTTGTGCCACATTTTACGATTGTCATTTTAAATTATTGTGTTTCTCAAAGATGTGAAAATCTACAATCTAAGCTACGGAAATCTCTATTAGAGTGGTTGGAAAAAATATCAAATAAAAAAATATCCTGATCAAAAATATTGCTTCCAAAATATCATTGATAGGAATATGTATGGTAAGAATATGTCTTAGGTGTTGCTTTTAATATTGTACAAAGATCAAATTAGAAAATATCAATGAATATAATATTGTTTGTAAGTGTTATATTGTATGTATTTTTTTGTAGTGTGTTTAATTTTACATGTTTAAAAAAACTGCATTTGTGTGTCTAGGAAGATAATGTATTGGAAATTTGCATTTCAAGATGTATTAATGTGTATAAATAATGTATATATAATTTTTGGTAGTGGGTTGTTCAGTTATAAGGGGTAAGGATGGGGAATTTATTTTAAATGATTAATATTGCAAATATTATAAATGTATTTTGTTATAATAATATTTTTCTGATTAGCTGTTTATAATTAGTTTTGAATAAATATATTGATTATATTAAATGTAGAAAATGGTTTGTGGTAAATATTCCAATTAGTATAAAAAATGGTAAAGCAAAATGTATAAAAAATAAGTTTAATCATGTAAAATATTTGTAAATGATTATCAGTTTTATATTTCATATGTGTTGTTCATCACAATTTAAAATTTAAAATCTGTTTAAAGATTTCATAATGTTCAAAATTATAATGTCACCATTAATAAATTGTTTGGCACAGTTTTAATTTTTTTATTTACCTTTATGTTAACAGTTTCTGAAATGTTATCTAATTAAATGATGAAAATAGAATAAATATGTAAAATTCATGGTGTATTTACGTATTTCATGTTTGAGGAAAAAAAATGTAAACAGAATTTGAAGAATGAACATTTCCACATTTTGATTATTAGACTAAATTGTGTTCTTGGGAATACATTTTTTTAAATGTAATATTTGTAATAATTGTTTAATTTGAAAATGTGTTTTATACATTTTTATGTGATAACTTTTATTTTTGGAGTCTGAATTTTTTATGTTATGTTTTAAAGTTTGGAAATATTAGTACATATTAATGTATACATTTTAGTTTGAGTTATTGTGTTTCTTAAAATAGCTGTTATTTTATTCTATAGATCAAAAATCATGTGTGTGGTCTATTGAATCTATATATGGAACACAGAAAAGGTGATGGGAAGAATGCTTGCAATTTGTCTAACCACCAACAATTGTTCTGGGTTGCATCCCAACCTATTGTCCCTTTGCTCAGCATGACACCTCAGTTTTGCTTCAGCCATACGTAAATCAGTCTTGAACCTGCTCCTCATGTGAACAGTCCAGCCGAACTGCCAAGTCAGGTCATCCTTGAACACAAGCAATCCAGGACCAGTTTTATTCAAAATCATTTATGTTGGATTGGGAATAGTAAATGTCCTTTTAGTGTCCAACATCTTCCCCAAACTGATATAGATTGGAGCGGGAATAGTAAACATCACCCCTTTAGTGTCCCACACCTTCTCCAGATTTGTATAGAATAGAATGGGAATAGTAAATGTCACCCTTTTAGTGTACAACACCTTCCACCAATTGGTTTAAATTGGAGTGGGAATAGTATTTATCACCCCTGTAGCGGTTGCTTAACAATAGCCCATGCAGCCCCCATGTGGTGGGGGTGAGCTCCAGGGGGCTCCCTCGGGCACTATGCACAGGCCCCTGACCTGAGAGCTCTTGACTGGGTCTGGAGTGTGGGCGGGGCACACATGTACCTCGCAGGGCAAAACCATCAAGTTTTCTTACACCACTACCCCTTAGTGTCCAATACCTTCTCCAAATTAGTAAAAATTGGAGTGGAAATAGTAAATGTCACCCCTTTAGTGACCAACACCTTCTCCAAATTGGTATATATTTGAGTGGGAATAGAAAATCTCACCCTGTTAGTGTCTCACACCTTCAACAAATTTGTGTAGATTGGTGTGGGAATAGTAAGTGTCACCCCTTTAGCGGGGGGTAACAATAACTCCCACAGCCCCCATGGTGCAAGAGGGCCAGAGCTCAAGGGGGCCCCCTCCAGGACTGTGCATGGGCCCCTGGCCGGGAGTTCCTGACTTGGTTTAGAGCATGGGACCCCCTCCATGTACTTTTCAGGAGGGCCCCGGCAAGTTTTGTTACACCACTGCCCTTTAGGCCTTGCTTACGAGGCTGGCTGTCCATGGACCAACAGACTATCGGGGGACCAGCGTTCTCCCGATCACCCTATTACAATAAGGGCAGTCGACTGCCATTGCCCACTGCAGCCGCTAGGGAACCGTCATTCCCTGGCAGTGCTGCGCAATCAGAAGGCAGTAATATGGTTGGTGGGGGTACCGTGGTCCTGCTAAGCATATTACAAGTTTTCTCTCCACTATCATTTTCAGGGCATTTCCACCGCCATGAAAACTGTAGTAGAGATTAAACATCCCCCTGGTACCTCATGCACTGGGGATGCACACAGGTGCATACACTGTGTGTATGCACACCAGTTCCAGCATGGCATGGAATTCACAGTCCATGCCATGCAGAAACAGTTTTTGGTGTTCCCATTGCCTTGCCATTTTCAGGGCATGGCCATGGGAACATCAGAAACAAAACCCACCAGACACAACGAAATTCCTAATCTGATGGGCAGCCTGACCATGGCTTTGGTGGTGCGGCATAGGGGCAGACCAGGTGCCACACCGCCAAAGTTGTAATCAGGACCTTATGTGTCCCAAATTGGTATAAATTGGAGTAGGAATAGTAAGTGTCTCCCACAGCTTCCTCAAATTTGGTTTAAATTGGAGTGGAAATAGTAAATGCTATCCCTTTAGTGTCCAACACTTTCTCCAAAATCATGTATGTTGGAGTGGAAATATTAAACGTCACCTCATTAGTGTCCAACACCTTCCCCACATTGGAATAGATTAGAGTGGATATACAAATGTTACCCCTTTATTGCCCAACACCTTTCCTAAATTGGTAAATATTGGAATGGGGATAGTGAATGGCACCCCTTTAGTGTCCAACACCTTATCCAGATTTGTATAGATTGGAGTGGGAATAGTAAATGTCTCTCTCTAGTGTACAACACCTTCCTCAAATTGGCTTAAATTCGAGTGGGACTAGTATTTATCACCACTTCAGGTGTGGCATAACAATAGGCTCAGCAGCCCACATGGTGCGGAGGGGGGTGAGCTCCAGGAAGCCCCCTCTGGCTCTATGCATGGGCCCCAACCTGAGAGCATCTGACTGGGTATGGAGTGTGGGGGTTCTTCCATGTACTTTGCACGGGGACCCCATCGAGTTTTGTTACACCACTACCCTTAGTGTCCAACACCTTCCTCAAATTGGTTTACATTGGAGTGGGAATAGTAAATGTTATCCCTTTAGTGTCTAACACTTTCTCCAAAACCATGTATGTGTGAGTGGAAATAGTAAATGACACCCCATAAGTTTCCAGAACCTTCCCCAGATGTGTATTGATTTGGAGAGGGAACTGTAAATGTCACCCCTTTAGTGTCCAACACCTTCCCCAAATTGGTATATATCGGAGTGAAAATAGTGAATATCACCACCTTAGTTTACAATACCTTCCTCAAATTGGTTTAAATTGGAGTGGGAGTAGTAAGTGTTATCCCTTTAGTGTCTTACACTTTCTCCAAAATAATGTATGTTCGAGTGGGAATAGTAAATATCATCCTATAGGTGTCCAGCACTTTCCTTAGTTTTGTATTGATTTGGAGTGAGAATTGTAAATGTAAACACTTTAGTGTCCAACAACTTCCCCAAATTGGTATATTTTGGAGTGGGAATAATACATGTCACCCCATTTGATGTCCATTAATTTATTCAAAATGGTTTATGCTGGAATTGGAATAGTAAGTGTTACCCCTTTAGTGTCCAACAACTTCCCCAAATTGATTTAGATTGGAGTGGGAATAATATGTGTCACCCCTTAGCAGAGGTATAACACTAGCCCCCGCAGTCCCCACGGCGCGTGGGGGGGGGGGATGTGAGCTCCAGAGGCTTTCTCTAATAGTGCACACAGGCCGTGGGCCCCTGACCTGAGAGCTCCTGGCTGGGTCCGGTGCATGAGGGTCCCCTTCCTCTACTTTGCAGGTAGGCTCCCTCAAGTTTCGTTCTGCCATTGACCTTGAGTTTTTAACTCCTTCTACTGAATTGGTATAAATTGGATTGGTAATAGTAAACGTCAACCCCCCCTAGTGTCCAACACCTTTCTCAAATTGGTTTAGATTAGAGTGGAAATGGTAAATGTTATCCCTTTAGTGTCCAACACTTTCTACAAAATTGTGTATGTTCAAATGGGAATAGTAACATGTCACCTCATTAGTGTCCAACACCTTACCCAATTTGTAATAATTTGGAGTGAGTAAATGTTACCCCATAAGAGTCCAACAGTTTCTTTAAAATGGTTTACTTTGGAGTGTGATTATCTAATGTAACTATTTTAGTGTGAAATCCTCTTTTAAATTGCATCTCTATGTAGTAGGAGTAGTTTATATTGTTTAATTATTGTTGGTGTTTGGAAAGATACTTTAAAAAGTGATTTGTAGTACATTTGTAATACATGCCATTATTAATTACCTATTTTCATAGAATAAAGACATTTAGCATATTTTTCAATTTTTATTACTTTTTTCAAAGTTTATTTAATATATACTTTAAAATGTTTAAACATATAAATTTTAAGTAAAATTAAACATTTGTAAATTGATAAATAAATAACTGTTAAAACTTTTTTATTATTAAATGGATAATGTTAATCATATTTATAAAGTATTATATGTTTCATTTAGGTAATTTTTTTACCCGCTACCTTCTAGTTTGTAGTGTATTTGTGTCATACTTAGTCTATTTTCCCTGGATCCAGGATGCAGTAAGGTGCTGCTGTTTGTTTGGACAGGAAGTCCTTTTTAAAGACCTTTTATTGTTTTAAATGTGGTGGAGAAGTCAGGTCTAAAGGTTATTATAGTCTTGTTTGTGGATTGTTTGTACACTTAGGGGCTGATTATGATGCTTTTGGAAAGGCTCCGACCGTTGGTCGGAGCCGTTCCGACAGTATCGTAATGTGCTGGTTGGATTTCTTATCACCTGCCTATTTCAATAGAGACGATCGGAAAGGAATCTGACCAGTCATTCCGAATGGCTTTTGATGAGCTTAGTGAGCCCGCCCGCCAGTCAGAATGCTGCCAGTAATTCCCAGGGTGGCTCTTTCCGCCTGAGGGATTACGATGTTGGATTTCCACAGCCTTTCATTGCTGGCCTTTCCAACACAGAAAGGCTGTCAGAACTCGACTTTGGGGACCCCCAGGAGGGCCCCCATGGGTGCACGTCCTTCGGTTGTAGGCTAAGGGTGCCCCCCCAGTTGATCCCTGAATGCCATGGCAGGCACCTTTAAGTACCTACCATGAGATGCAGGGATGATCTGCACCTCCAATTTTACAATGGGAGCATGTATCCCCGCTGGAATACATGCTCCCATTGGAAAGTATAGGCATGCAACCGAGCGGTGTTGGGTCGCATCCAAATTGGTCGGTCGGGACCACTTACCAGGTGTCGGTCGGTCCCATGACCGAGATGATGTTGGGCGGAGGAAACTCTGATCGAAATCGTAATCGGGCCCTTAGTTGTATTAATTGTAGAGTATTTCACTAGTGTGTAGGTTTGCTGTTTTGCACACAGTTTTACTACTGTCTTTATAGGTTATGTTATGCTGTGTTATATTAATTGCTTTATGATGCTTAAGGGTAATGAATATGTACTTTTCGGAACGTCATTTTTTTGCTGGTCGGTATTTTGTTTCACTTTGCAGGCTTTTCTCTATGAACGTATGCTATGGCCATTAGGATATACCATTTTTTGTAATAAAGTACATTCCTTTTGGTTTATAATAAACCAAGATTTTTATACTTTTAGTTCCTTTTTTGTGGGGTATTCAGGAAGGTTTCTTTTTGTAAACATTTTCTAGGGTTTATTGTGATTCCTCAATACTTTGTATTTCTTCGAGGAGCCTCTATTAGATTGGTTTTATTTTTGCATTTTTGGGGGGCTTTTGGGTAATATTAAAAAAAATCCATATTTTCTGCATTATAATTTTTGACTATGTTGATACACAGGATGATCTGCAGCTACAGAACAATAAGTCATATTTATTTTATTTGTTTGGCGTGTGAAAAGTTACATCATATTATTTGAGTAATTATTATGTGATTGTTATTTAGAAATGTGTATTTTAGGTGTCCTAATTATTTTTTTTTATAAAAGATTGAGAAAGCTCTGTGTGCAATTTAGTTGGTGGTTTTCAGAATTTTAACATAAACAATTCATATAATATTTTATTATACATGTATTATTTAAGGTTGTATGTTTTATTTACTGTTTTCACTGACTTAATTAAATATTATGTTTATTATTTATCTTAGTATTTTTGTAGGTTAGTATTTATTTTATAATATGCTTTTGGCTACTATTGGTAAGAAATCCACTACCTTATTGTTTATGAAGAGTTTGATTTTGAAAGGGGGGCGGAGCTAGCCGGCGACCAAGATGGCCGCGTAGTCCCGAAGCTCCAACCCCTAGCTATCATAATCCTGCATTATCCTGCATTAGTGAGGCAATAGGCAGCATTCACAGTGACCTCAGAAACGGAGGACTACCTGAGCGCCTGGTGACATTGCAACAGCAATTTGGTGCCGGAATCCCGGAGATCCCCGAGGCGACGCAACAGCAGATCGGCAGGCCCCCCGGCCCCGTCCTGCAGTACTCGGCCTGCCCACGCTGCGTCACCGTGCGTGCGGCTCGGGCCTGCTGTGGACTCGAGGAGGCGATCAGCGGCAAGCGGGAAGTCCTGGACAGGTACGAGCTTCCTGGTGCCCGGCTCCTGCCTAGGAGGGGGGCTGAGATCATTGCGGCCTCCCCCCCTCACTTCACCTCCCCCCGAGACGGAGATATTCGTGACGCAATCTCTCCATGTTTAGCGGAGCACGTCTGATTGAAGCGGCTAGTGCGAGGCACCCATTGCCCCTGAGTGCAACGCAAAGATGTGGGGCTCTTGCGGACTCGCCTGAGGGGCTGGGGGCTCTGAACCACCCGGTGGGGGAGCGCTTTGTAGAGGAGTGCTAGGAGAGGATTGGCATTGGCACTCACGCTGGGACTCACAAGCCAAGAGACTAAAGACACTACACCTTCAACCCCCAGCGGCCATACTGCCAGGGAGATACTACCAATCGGCCTCCTCGGTTGACCACAGGGGACCGAACAGAACGTCCTTGGGGGCACAAGTGGAATAACTGCGACAGCCTAGATGGGTGGCCAGCAGAGTTGGCATGAAACACAAGTGTGAAGGTGGTTAGAGTACTACATGCATAGTGCATACGAATTCGAAACAGTCCGTGCCCTAAATCCCGGCTCACTGAATGAGTACACGCATACTGACTGAATGATTACAGTACTATAAGGAGAGACAGTGGGTGAATTCATAATTAATTTAGTTTTAGTTTAGAGAATGGATTAGTACATGGTACTGAAAGAGTCACTATGGAATTGGAAGAGGATTCACAGGATGTTTGCTGAAGTATATGGATACTAACTATGGAATTGTAGACGTGAAGCACAAGTGTGAAGGTGGTTCGAGTACTACATGCATAATGCTTAGGAATTGGCTCACTGCATGAGTACATGTATACTGACTGAATTATTAGAGTACTATAAGGAGAGACAGTGGGTGAATTCATAATTGTTTTTGGTTTTAGTTCAGTGAATGGATTAGTATATGGTAGTGAAAGAGTCACTATAGGATTGCAAGAACACTCACAGGGTGTTTTTGGAATGTATGGATACTATCTGGGGAATTGTAGGCCTGAAAGACAAGTGTGAAGGTGGTTCGACCACTACTTGCATCCTGTATAGGAGTTTGAAACAGTCCGTGCACTAAATCCTGGCTCTCTGCATGAGTACATGCATACTGACTGAATGATTACAGTACTATAAGGAGAGACAGTGGGTGAATTCATAATTAATTTAGTTTTAGTTTAGTGAATAGGTTAGTACATGGCACTGAAAGAGTCACTGTGGGATTGCAAGAGCACTCACAGGGTGTTTGCTGGAGTGTATGGATAATAACTGAGAAATTGTAGGCCTGAAAGACAAGTGTGAAGGTGGTTAGACCACTACATGCATAGTGCATAGGAGTTTGAAATAGTCTGTGCCCTAAATCCTGGCTACGGGAATGAGTACATGATTACTGACTGAATATTTACAGTAGTAATAGGAGAGACAGTGGGTGAATTCATAATTGAGTCTTACGTCAGTGAATGGATTAGAATATAATGCTGAAAGGGTCACTATAGGATTGGAACAGCAGTGCCAGGGTTTCTTTCACAATGGTTCCCAAATGCACACAGATTCACAGTGTGATTCTAGACAAGCAACACTATTCACTAGTCTAGAAAAGGTAAGTTGACTGCACACATTCCACATATTTCAGTACTTCATTTTAGTGTCAAAGCCTAACTCATATTCTAAATACATAAGGTATTTCTATTTTCTAATTCTACCAAAACTTAAGAACAAGATAGGTTTTTAAGCACTTATGTGTCTGCAAACACATCAAACAACAAAATAATTCTGTCACAATTTACTCAAATGCACACTGACTCACAGTGTGATTCTAGACAAATAACAGCATCCCTTGCACTTTAGCCAAAAACATTTATGAAGGTACGAGGGCAAGATGGCGGCCATGTAGGATTCCGACTGAGGTGCTAGCGGGTAGTGGCGGCAGGGTTGATTATGTGACCCGCGTTAATGCTGTTTTTGTGAAGAAACTATCTTAGTAGGATCCTCACCCCCATCACTGATGCTGTACCCTCATAAATCTTTAGGAGCATATCGAGCTGGGGCTACTCCGCATTTGAGAAGGCGCTTCTGTTGTGACATCATTCCAATCCACGCGCCACCTTGGAATGTTGGAATGCGGAACGTTCGAAGTCGAGCGCCGCACGCCAGCTGTCAGTTCTCTCCAGCTGACTGAAGGAGGCGGGCCGCTGATGTCTTGTTGCTGACATGAATAAAGCCTCTTGTTTAAACCAACACCCTGTCTCATGTTGTGGTTACATCATGTTCTTGGCAACGAGGTCAGCCTGAAGTCAGCGAGCAACAGGACATACAGCGGACATGGAGGCGTGAGAGGCGAAGCAAGAAAACCTTCACTAGCGGACGGGGATAGTGTGCCTTCACGCTAAAAAGGAAGTCAAGCGCAAAAGGAAAAGGAAGTAAGAGATTGCGCCTGTGTTGGTAGATGTGTAGGAGTGCAAAGAGACCGGGTGAGACCACGTCTCTGACAATCGGAGCGACTGCTGGTAAGCGGAGCGCTGAGGAGAAGTTTGCGCCTCACCTCAAGCTGTGTGAAAGTGACTGTGAGCAGCTGAGCGCATGGAAGCAAATGTAATAGTCTTCTCACCATTGTAACAAAGAACGCTACTGCTCCATACCTGATAAGAATAAAGATCTAGTATAAAGCTTGGAAAAAGCTTAACATGACGAAAATGAACAAGCCTGTGGAAGCGCTCATTTCTTAACGAGAAGGCATTCCTTTGCGATAGTGATAAACAGAGCAACCAAGCGTGAGTGAACTTGCCGCGCGTTGAGTAAATAAGGTACTCGTGAGGTGAAGCGTGCAGGAGGCTGTACTCAGAGCTTGTTGCCATCGCACGCATAAGGTGTTCATTGATTGAAAAAAAAAACATAGCTTGTCCTGTGAAGTGAGAAGGAGGCTTCTATCGCGCACTTGGAACTAAATGTAAATTGAGCCTGTTTAGACACGAGAACGGTCAAAGCTGTTATGTGAGGAGAAATTTGTGCTTTGTGTCAGGAGGGTGCGAGGAAGCAATGCGCAAGTAGGATATGAGTGGAATGAGGGAGAGCCACAAATTCTAAATATCGGTCACAAGGAAGAAAGAAATTGTGAGGTGAAAAAAGTTACGCTCTGTCTGGAATTGACATTCACGCGTGGTCGGCACACTTTAACAGAATAGTGCAGTATGTATCAGGAAACTGCGCCACCTCATGGTGCATGACGGTATATGCTGGTCATACAATTTTGTGAAAACACATCTACCTAAAGAAAGAGCCTTGTATATCACAGTGCCTAGTATTAAGACAATTGAATTGGCTGGGAGTAAACAAGTGAGTTAATATGGATATAAATGCCCTTGATGTATCTGCTGTGTCTGCGCTCCCTCACTTTCTCAATCAGCCAGGGAGTCCAAGCATAGAGTGGGATGAGTGGATTGAGGTGTTCGATAACTATCTGGAAGCCTTGGATGCGCAGGACTACACTAGCAACAGGAAAAAGGCAATCCTGCTTACCAACTTAGGAAAAGAAGGACAACATATATTTAAATATTTGCCTGTTGCTAATAATGAATGTGGTCAACCCATTGAGGATGTCTTTGAGGAGGCACGGAAAAGGTTAGAATTGAGATTTGCTAAGAAAACAAACGTAGCACTAAGAAGGTACAGATTTTATACCCAGCCACAGAGCGTTGGAGAGTCCATTGATGACTTTGTCACAAGACTTCGCGAACTTTCTTTGAAGTGCAAATTCGGCCCTATGACTGAAGAAATGATCAGAGACCAACTTATAATTCAGTGTAGAAGCAGGAAGACTCAGGAACGTTTATGGGCCGCAAAGGACCCCTCGCTTAAGGATGCAATTGACATTGCAAAAATAATAGAGGAGTCAGACTCTTGCATGAAAGAAATGGATCATAGGGACAACAAAGTTAACATGTCTTGCGAGGGTGAAACATATGTTGTAGAGGGTTGTGAAGGGGAAGTAGCTGCCTCTACCAAGTTTAAAAGTGTGAAGAATGCTTACAGAGGTAGAGCATATCCAAGTAGAGTCGGGAACAAGGTTTGTGGAAAGTGTGGCAGTGCTTACCACATGTCCGACTCGAAGTAGTGTTGGGCCATTGGGAAAGAATGCAGAAAGTGTGGCCGCAGGGGTCACTTTGAAAGAATGTGGGATGCCAACAAGGGAAAGGTGGCAATGTTATAAGATGAGTCTACTACATATGAATGCTCTTACAGGCAAGATAGGATTTTGTGTGTTGAACCTTCGTCATGCAGTGGTGGGGAGGATGGAGAGGTTCTTCTCACTGAACCTCATAACTTAGACGATAGGAGGAAAAACAAGCCTAAGGCAGGGTTTGTCATTGGAGATAAAAAAGTTGACTTGATGGTTGACTCGGGGTCGCTATATACTATTATACCTAAAAGGATCTTCAAACAAGAGTGTCCTAATAAAAAGCTGATGCCCAAAGATATAAATCCTGGGGGGTATCAGGGTGAACAGATAGACATACTTGGTTACATGGCAACAGTGTTTGTTTTTAAAGGAAGATCTGTGAGGGGTAAGGTATATGTAGCAGAATCAGGACCTCCAATCTTAGGATGGTATCACCAGTTTGACCTCCATATCAAAATTGACCCACATGCTGTAGAACAGGTCATGGTGGTAGATGATCTCTTAGTGGCAGACATCCTGGAAGGGGGTAAGGGTGTTTTTAGAGATCAGCTGGGCAATCTGGAGGGATATGTACACAAGATAAAGATGAAAAGTAATGCAGTCCCAGTGCAACACAAATTGAGAAGGGTTCCCATCATGGTAAGGGGGGAGGTGAAGAAAATGTTGAATGAGATGCTAGCCAATGGGGTCATAGAACCTATTGAGTGCTCATCATGGATTTCCCCGGTTGTTATTTCAAAAAGAGCTGATGGTAAATTACGTTTTTGTGTTGACCTCAGAAGTTTGAACCAGAATGTAATCCCTTACACCTTTCCCTTGCCCAACATAAATGAACTGATGGTGATGCTTAAAGGGGCAAAATACTTTTCTAAACTTGACCTTCATCTTGCTTACCATCAGATACGCTTGCATGAGTCATCAAAAAACCTCACAGCCTTCATCACCAAAGAGGGGATATTTCAATTAACGAGGATGCCCTTCGGGATATGTTCAGCTGCGAGCGTGTTCCAGAGAATGGCCACGGAGATTTTCAAAGATGTAAAAAATGTAATTTACTTCCAGGATGACCTTTTGGTATTTGGTGAGAGTGTGAATGACCATAACTCCGCATTGAAAGATGCCCTTGCAAGAATCCTAGAATCTGGTCTGACATTACGCAGGGAAAAATGTACATTTTTGGCAACCGAGGTGGAATATCTTGGGCATTCCATCTCGTCAGATGGCTTTAAACCAAAGAGAGACTTACTAGCATCCATAAAATCTTGGTTCCATTTGATGTAGATGGGAAGACTGTTATTACTGTGGATGCAAGTGATACCGGTGTAGGAGCTGTGATGTCACAGCATGACGGCACTAATGAGAAAACAGTGGCGTTCGCATCTTGTACTCTAACTACCACTGAGCGCTGTTACTCGGTGATAGAAAAGGAAACTCTAGCAGCCGCTTGGGGTGTGGAGTATTTCAGGATGTATGTGTGGGGGCGTAGATTCAAATTCCGCACTGACCATAAACCATTGTTGAAGATACTTTCACCAGGTGGGACAGGAGAGGGGTCACCCAGACTAGCAAGATTAGCCTCTAGACTACAGGAGTACAATTTTGATGTAGAGTTTATTTCGGGTTGACGCAATGTACAGGCCGACTGCATGTCACGACTGTCCTTGAATTGGGAGGATGTAGACAGGACAGGAGTATCAAAAAAAGAAAGTGAAGGTGCCATCTCTAATTTCGAGGATGTGATCCAGTGGAGAAGTGGTGCAGTCAGTAAAAAAGAGTGGGTGGAAGCTATGTCTAAGGACGAAATTCTTAAGAATGTTATGAATCTCGTTTCCAAGGGTAGACGTAGGGAAAGCACCTTGCCCATCAGCATTAGACCTTTTAATGCAGTAGTTGACAAATTGTCAACTGTTGCTGGTCAGGTTATCATGCGTGGAGACAAAATAATTCCCCCATTTGACATTCGGAAAAGACTCTTTGACTTGGCGCATGATGGACATCTGGGCCAAACCATTATGAGGAAACGGTTGAGGAATGAATTTTGGTGGCCTGGTATGGATGGTGAGGTGGTAGATTGGGTGGAAAGGTGCAATGAGTGCTGCGAAAGTAAGAAGAGACTCAAGGTGGGACCCCAATCTGTCCCTAATTCAATCCATGATTTGGGTGTAGTGTGGCACAGTGTATGCCTCGATTTTATTGGGCCTATGCCGGGTGTCCACCTCAGTAAAAGATTTGGGATGGTAGTAATGGATGTACATACTCAGTGGTTCATTGCCTATATACTCCCTGAAATAACCACTCGAACTACCATTAAGGTTTTGCGCATGATTTTCAAAGAGGAGGGTCACCCCACTGTTCTTATCACGGACAACGGGACCCAGCTGACTTCTGGTGAGATGAGAGACTTTCTGAGCGAGTGTGGTATTAAACATACATTCACCACCTTGTATAACCCACAATCCAATGGGATTGTCAAGAGGGCCAATCGCATGATTAAGGGTGCGATAGGTTTGGCAGTAACCAATAACCTAGACATCGAGGAGACTCTGAGCGAGTTGGTATGGGCTATCGCATGACTGAGAATGCTACCACTGGAGTTGTCCCCTTCGTCGCCATGCGAGGTAGGAAGCCAGCTTCTAAAATGGTGCCTCCGTGGATCAAAGAACTGATTGAAGGAAAGAAAGAATATGGTTGTGAAGCGAGAATTCCTGAGCATGCTTCCTGTAGAGTGCACGTCAAGGAAAAGAACGTGCCCAGTTTAAATGAGGGTGACTGGGTCAAAGTTCGTTCTAGACGATGGGTGAGAGGCTTATGCAAGTTTCGAGGACCCTTCAAGGTAAAGGAAGCACACCCATTCTATGTTGTGCTAGAGAATGGAGAAAAGTGGAATCTACGTAGGGTAGCAAAGTACTGCTCACGAGATCGCGTTCCCAAAACCTTGGTTAGTAAAGTGGTTAACAAGAGTTCATGTTCCGGGTACATGTTGGCCCATGCCCGCCAATTGCTCAACAGTGCTCGCACAGGTGTTGAAGTGAGGGCACCAGGCCCCGGTGGGGATAACCTGAGCAGTGGTCAAAGGCCAATCAACACAAATGATGATTCATACGATCTCCATGGAGCTCAACCCTATCAGAGATCCTTACGGGCTAGGAGACTCCCTCAGCATTTGCATGATTTCATTGTAGGATGATTTGTTGTTGGTGTTCTTTGTTTCTGTCATTTACATACCTATCCTTCCCATTGTTTTCTGTTTTATTCCCTACCTGCATGTAGAGGAAAGGGGGGTATGTTGTGACGTCATTCCAATCCACGCACCGCCGGGGAATGTTGGAATGCGGAACGTTCGAAGTCGAGCGCCACACGCCAGCTGTCAGTTCTCTCTGGCTGACTGAAGGCGGCGGGCACGCTGATGTCTTGTTGCTGATATGAATAAAGCCTGTTGTTTAAACCAACACCCTGTCTCATGTTGTGGTTACAACAGCTTCATTGAGGATTACCTGCTGAGGCTGCTTAGTCGACTTGTAAGATGGCACCAAAGGTGGCGTCAGCTGCAGCATCGCCCTAGGCAGCAGTGGCGGTCGCTCGTAAGGATCGTGGGGAGATCATGCGGGACCCGGCAGTTTCGACATCAGAGAGTTCCCCAGTATGTCCGAACCAGCTTCTTTCACCGGACCTCAGGAGAGGAAGAGGCGGAGTGTCTTTCAAGAACCGCTCGGTTGGTCCCTCAGTTACAGAGCTACTTCAGCGAGCGAAGGTAGCGCCTGCTGGTGGGGCGGCTCCTGCAGTGGCCGTGGTTGCTGGGAGTGACTCAGGGTAAGATGGGAGCAAGACGCAGGACAAAGAGGTGAGCCCGGCAATTATCCAGGCAGGTTCTCATATTGCTTCAGATGGAGAAACCTCGGAGCGTAGTTCTGGGGACAAGGGTAGCGAGAAGGATAGTGGATTGCTATCAGTTGAGAATACTTCTGCATTGGTGTTAACATGTACTTCTACGCTATCCCCATAGGAAATATATCAAGTTGGATTATTTTCTCATTTCTTCTATTGAGGCGCTGAGGGTTGGCATGAAAAAGTTACCTAAATTGATCTCTGATCTACTATATGAATTGGGTAAAGCTACTAAGTTTAGCTCCAGATCGACATTTGAGAGGAGATTGCTGGTGAACCCCAAGTTCGTTGAACATTTAAAGAAATGGGCTAAAAACTTTTTTGATATAAATAGGTTTAGTGCATCCCGCAATTGTGTGTGGGACTCTTTGAAGGCGGCATTGAGGGGAGAGATGATCAGTTTCTCTGCTAGGCTGAGGAAAGAGGCTCAGGAAGAGCATGAGAAATTGGTGGGGCAGCAGAAGAACAACATTTGAGGGATATTGTAGGTGGAAATGAGGCCGATGATAGTCACTGAAAAATACTGACTATCAAGGTGGAATTAAATAAATGGATTGCACAGAAAAATGCTGATGAGTATCAGATGCACAGGGGTAGGATGTACGAGACGTGGGAGCAGGCTGGGAAACTTTTGGCATTACAGATCAGGCAGGGATATAGTAGGAATATAATTTCGAAAATTCATGAAGGAAATCAGGAGTTTGTGGATCCAGGGGATATTCGCAAGGTTTCTAAGACTTTTTATCAACAACTTTATAAGGAAGAGGACAGGGCATGGTCTGCCAGTGCGGTGCTCGATGATCTTGGCCATAATCTGCTTGAGCAGGACAGAGTGGCACTCGATAATGATCTGACTCCAAGTGAAGTGGTAAAAGCTTTGCAGGAATTATCAGCAGGGAAGGCTACAGGGCCTGACAGCATTCCAATTGAGGTATATAAATGCCTACAGGGTGTGCTAGCTCCTTTGCTGCTGGATCTATTTAGTGGCGTAATTTGCTCTGGAAAAATTCCAGGCTCCTGGAAACAAACGAATATTATTGTTTTCCATAAAAAAGGTAAGACTAAGGAAGACCCGGGTTCATATCGTCCAATATCCCTCATAAATAGGGACACTAAAATCTACACGAAGGTCTTGGCCAAAAGGTTAGGAAGGATCATCGGCGGTCTAGTCTCCCTGTGGCAGCACAGGTTTATCCCGGGTCGAGGAACAATGGATCATATAAGGCGGGCCATCACGCTATTTGATATGCAGGCTGTTGCGGGGGGACGGATCGCCATGATCCTTTTGGACACAGAAAAGGCCTTTGGCCACGTTATGTGGAAATTTTTGTGGGGGATATTGGAACAGAGGGGCTTCAGCCCTCTTATAATGAGGGCTATAAAAGCTATGTTTGTTGATTCAGTAGCTAGAATTCAATTAATGGGCGGTAGTTCAGAGGAAATTGTCATCTCTGGGGGGACTCGACAGGGGTGCCCCTGGTCGTCAATCTTATTTGCCTTGTACATCGATCCATTAGTACGAAGGATATTAGGGTGTGAGGGCATTAAGGCAGAGGTCTGTAACAGGTTTGAGACTAAATTGCTGGCTTATGTGGACGATTTGGCCATAGCTACAACAGAGCCAGAGTCGGCCATGGCTGCTCTTATAGGGATAACCACGGAATTTGGTCAGTATTCAGGGTATCATCTTAATGAAAGAAAGACCCAGATAATTTGCTCAAATAATATTATAAAACGGGATGGTATATATATGGAATCAGCAGTATATCTGGGGGTCAGGATTAGTTCCACGACTGATACATTAATTAAATAGCTAACATACATAGTGAAGTAGTGTGGCTCACTGGTTAGAGGCGGCAGACCCGAGAGCAGAGTACCTGTTGAATTTATTTGAAGCGGCTTTGCTCGGCCGCGAAAGGATCCCGCTGCCTCATGGCAGACCAGCGCTGCTCCATAAGGATCAGCATGAAATGGATGCCAAAAATCCGGGACTTCTACACAAAGCAAAGTGAAGGGCTGAGACGTGCCAGCACTTCAGCCCACTGAGGTTTGAATTGTATTAATGATGCCGAGGTTCTACTAACTCACTGGAGGTCGAATTTTCCAGGCACTATATGTCCCAAGAGGCCAGGAGCCACGCCCACTGGGCAGGACTATATGTAATTGAAGTGCAATGGAACAGAACGAACAGTTGGCTCATAGCACACAACCATTGATAAAGGGGATTGGAGTCCCAGAAACGCGTCTGGTGTTTGTGCAAGAACTTAATGAAGCTGTTGGTGCACTGCTATTCACAAGCAGTTGGAGTCCAAATAAAAGGAGCTATGAATTTTGCCTGTGGATTCCTTTCTTAAGGGCAACCTGTCGAATTTATATATATATTTGTGTATTGCTCACAATGGTTACATAGCATTTTCACTTTAAATATTACTATTTGTATTTTGCAAAATAGGCTGAATTCAGGGATTATCCCGCGATGAGTCGTGCATACAACTGTTGTCTATGTCTATGATATTAATCATTCCACATGTGACCTTGTTCCACCAATGATGTTGCACTTAACCGAGCACTAGCACTTTAAAAATTGCCTCCTCCCTAGCATGCGTCATGTGATCAAGGCCTCTGTGAAGGCCGAAACGTCATGCTGAGGTGTGCCGTCTCCCCGACGAAATAAAAATACACTGCTCACCTGCACCTGAGGTCTCCTCTCTTCTTCCTGCGCTGCGGTATCCAGGATTGGGCTCCGGGCGAGAGTTAGCGGGGATTGTTCCATATCTTCAAAACCGGCAGAGTGCTTCGCCGGTATCTGGATGACCCCTTCTCCTGCAAGCGGCGGAACTACAGGAAGCCAAGACCTCTGCTGACCCGGAAGTCGTTTGTCTTCTCCCGTTAGGGAGTAACTGTTCCTGCCCCCGGTTACTGCTAACGCCGATCTGTTCACGGACCTGACGAGGAGCCCGGAGAGCGTCCAGCTCTCTACGAGACACTTCAAGTTGGGTTACGGTGTTCCGATTCGGCACAGATTACACCGGTAAGAGAAGTTTGTGCCTGACTGCACGGCAGTTCGCATTGTCTGACATCGTCAAAGCAGTCGTGAGAGCGCATTGCACGCAACATTTGCGGGGAAGCGGCATGTCGGCTGACGCATTGAGAGCAAGGGAACAGGCAGCGCTAAATGCGTTTGACGACTCCCCGGCTGGGGGGTCCTCTGAACCATCTGCACCAAATGTACCTGCTAACGAACTTGGTAGCATTCGTGATGAATTCAAACAACTGGAGAAATTAATGAAAAGAGAACTTTTGAAGTGGTGGGAGCACCGCTCACTGAGTCGTTATTTGGAGGTAAACAGGATACCGCGAGGTCTGCGCGTTATGTTGGCCCCAAGTTACGAGGACCCAGACCCAGAAATGCTCAGAGAATGGGCAGACTGCAACTTGGAGTCGTCGAGAAAGCTAGTCCAGATACTGGTGCTATATGCGGAAAGTGACCGTCTTAAGACACAGACCAAAATTGAGGAGCTCAATCAGGTCTTCGAAGCAGCCAGTGTGGACTGCATGAGTGAATGCACCAAACTCAGAAGTGATATGATGGCAAGAATCCAAAAAGAAGAGGATGCAATCAGCAAAAGGAAAGCCTGGAAATTTCAACGTGATAAGGCGGACTATGCGGAGGGACGCATTTTCACTTTTGCAAAAAAATATGATGCCATCAAAGCTTCAAGACGACAAAAAGTTGCGGCAGCAGTAAATCGCCCTAATCAAGGGCATGGTACAGCTCAGCAGGACGACTCCTCAGAGTCTAACTTCAGCTCAAGTGTGAATAGCGACTCAGACTCCAGCTTGACGCAATCAGGCGGGCAATTGGGGTTTACCAAACTCACGCCAGCAGAGGAACTCGACTGCATAAGAAAGGATTGGCGCGAGACCATACGTCCGAGAACCCAGTTGCACTCAGGAACAAAAGACTCAATGCCAAGCGCTACCAACGCCGTAAGGCCAAATCAAGAGGAAGAAAAAAATCAGCAGAAAAAGAAGAAAAAAAGTACAAAGAGATGGAACAGGAAGTAAGCTCACAATCAGGAGCAATAGACATCGCCCCCTCCATTATCAATCTGACTGACATGGTCTTGTCAGAGGCTGAACATCGCATTTTGTCTAAAGGCCTTACATTCTGTCCTCCATGCGACTTCAACTATGCGGACACTAGAATTGATCTATACAAATTCGTCTGCAAGATAAAGTTGCAGAAGCATTTTTCAGGTGGTAAACACGTAGTACCCCGATGAGGATTGAAACAGCGAATGAAGGGCTACAAGCTCGTGATGTGCCAGGTTTGGAGGCTTTAGAATCCCTTAGAATGGAGCAGTCATCATCCCAAGAAATCTCAGGATGTGAGCCCAATAGGGTGGGGGGATTAACGTCTTTCAAACCACGCTCCACCTATACTCCTGTAATGCTCTACGACAACCTTGACATCTTCCATGATACTGTAGTAAAAGACATCAAGTTGTTGCATTCTAAAGTGCTCAATTCAAAACTAAAGAAATACACACAGAATGACCAGTACATGATTCAGGCCAATGAAAATGTCATTGTTAGACAGTCTGATAAGGGAGGGAATATAGTTTTATGGCCGCGAAAACTATATCTGGAAGAGGCCCTCTCTCAATTAAACGATTCAGACTGCTATAGGCACAGTGACATCTCACTGATCAAGAAAGCCCAAGAAGATTTCTACTTGCTATTAATGGGGTGGAGATCTTTTGGCTTGCTGAGCATGGATGAACTCAAATACCTCAAGAACAACAATCCGGTCATGCCAGTCCTATACCTAATCCCGAAGATCCACAAGAATCCACATAAACCCCCGGGAAGACCAATAATAGCAGCGTGTGGGGGGCTACTAGAAAAGACAACTGTTTACGTGGACTCTTTCTTGCAGGAGTTTGTGCAGAGTTTACCATCTTTTGTCCAAGACTCCAATGATTTTGTGAGGAAGTTACAGGACATCAAATGGGATTCGGACTCATGGCTCATTACATTAGACGTCACGTCTTTATATACAAGTATCAACCACCAAGACGGACTGCGAGCCATTGAATTCTACTTAGGTTTGAGCCCAATCATCATGGCTGACCATAATCGTATGTTACTTTCTATGATTTCATTCTGTTTACACCATAATTTCTTTATGTTTAACAACAGATATTATCAGCAAGTCAGGGGTGTAGCCATGGGGGCCTGTTTCTCTCCCAGTTATGCCTGTCTCCATATGGGCTACTGGGAGAGACAGGTCCTCTTTGGCGAACACTCTGACATTGCCAGGCGGTCTATAACAAGATGGTATCGTTATATAGACGATGTGTTCCTGGTCTGGAAGGGCACTCGTCTAGAAGCTGAGCAATTTGTTGATATGATAAACTGTAATGATTTCAACTTGAAGTTTACCTCGACTATTAGCAGAGATCAGGTGCATTTTCTAGATATGACAGTCACACCAGGAGGAGACAAACTTGAAACCAGGTTGTACCGCAAGGCAACGGCTGCAAACACAATACTCCATGCCAGCAGCCATCACCCTGCTCACCTTATACGCAGCATCCCGTATGGCGAGATGCTGCGCATTAGACGTCTGAGCAGTACTGAAGCTCAATGCAATCTAGCTCAGCAAGCCAGTAGGTCTAGATTTTTGGCAAGGGGGTACAAGGCTGCAGTGGTTGATAGGGCTATAACTAAAGCAAATGCCCTGTCTCGTAATCAAGCCTTGCAACGCAAAGTTACAAATACGCCTGCCACCTCCCAGGATCAAAAAGTAAGATTGATCTGGGCCTACAATAGACAGCATAGGGCACTTGGTAAAATCATCTCTAAGCACTGGGGTTTGGTTAAATGTGATCCTGTCATAGGTGACAAAATTCCCACCACTCCTTCTATCACATATAGGAGAGCATATTCTATGCAAAATGCCTTAGTCAAATCCAGCCCAGAAGTTTCAACGCGAAAGAATTGGTTAGAGAAGAGTAAGGGCTTCAGGAAGTGTTCTTCCTGTAAGGCATGTCAGCATGGGCTGAACAAAACAGAATATGTAATTCCTTTCACCCCCAGTGCGCGCAAGATCAAAAAACAACTGACTTGCAAGAGTGAATATGTGGTGTATGTGCTGGAGTGTCCGTGTGCCCTGCGGTATGTGGGTAGTACCAAGCTGCAGGTGCACAAGAGGATACTCCAGCACATAAGGGCCATCAACACGAATGACCCGGCTTATCCGGTGGCCCGCCACTTCAAAGAGCACCACAACAACGACAGTTCCCTGCTGCGATATTATGCTGTAGATTGTGTGGGCCCTCTCAAAAGAGGAGGAGATAGGGATGGAGTTCTAAGAAAATTAGAGACCAGGTACATACTGGAAATGGATAGTCGAGCCCCGGGGGGATTGAATTCTACAGAAGATTTTTACACGTGTCTCTGAACTGCCAACATAAGTGTAAACCTGTGGGTCTTCTCTATCCAACAGGATACTACCCTCCTGGTTGTTCTGAAAATTCATCTGACTGTTAATGAGTTAAGATTATTTCCTCATCAACCAGCACATGTCTAGTTCTGCAGATGGTCTCAGTGTGCAGTGCAGCCTAGGCTTAGGCTGCACAAGGATGTTTCAAGAGCTTAACACCATGACCAAATAGAAAACGAGAGGACTGATAGAAAGAAACTTCATGTATATAAAAAAACTTTCACAAAAAATGCACATGGTAACGTCCTTTTCACTACTCACTTAGGTATATCAATGGTATGGTGAGGCTCAACCAATGGTCACTTGTGCCGGCAGGGAGCTATGGGAGGAGAGGCTGCGATGCTCACCTAACCTAGCGGTGGGTTAACATCTCCTCTCCTCCTAACCCTCCAGCCTTACATAGACACATGAGGATTTTGTGATATATAGGATGCTGCGATCTCGGTGGCAAGGCGTTATATGCATTTATGCAGTTATGTTCTAATTGTCCACCTGAGGTCTCATCCAGTGTAAATAGTGCATGTGGGGTGTATATATATTTATTGGCAAGATGCTTGTACATACATGTTTTTATACCTATATTTATATATTTATAACTCATGATATATTTTTTTTACACCTGATTTTAAACATGTTATTGTACAGCAAGTATTTTGCGTATGTTTATAGCGATGACAAACTGTTTACATGACACTATTTGCACTTTATCAAATATATTGCACTGTTGCCTATTTTTGCACTGCTAATTAACTGGATTTCCCAGGGATTCCTTTTGTGTATTGCTCACAATGGTTACATAGCATTTGCACTTTAAATATTACTATTTGTATTTTGCAAAATAGGCTGAATTCAGGGATTATCCCGCGATGAGTCGTGCATACAACTGTTGTCTATGTCTATGATATTAATCATTCCACATGTGACCTTGTTCCACCAATGATGTTGCACTTAACCGAGCACTAGCACTTTAAAAATTGCCTCCTCCCTAGCATGCATCATGTTATCAAGGCCTCTGTGAAGGCCGAAACGTCATGCTGAGGTGTGCCGTCTCCCCGACGAAATAAAAATACACTGCTCACCTGCACCTGAGGTCTCCTCTCTTCTTCCTGCGCTGCGGTATCCAGGATTGGGCTCCGGGCGAGAGTTAGCGGGATTGTTCCATATATATATATATATATATATATATTACCTACTGGTTTTGGCCAGTAGATAGTTATAGTTAGGATTATTTTCAATAGGGAAATTGGAACATTCTATTGGGAATAACTTTGGCGCCGGTTGAGGAATCTGCCTGAAAATTACCACAAATTTGCCTCGCAACGTTTCGGTCCTTCCCTGAAAGTTTGGGGGGGATTCGTCAAGCAGGGGCAGAGAAAAAGGGGGGTCCCAAAACGTGTTTTCCCCAAGGTAATTTCCATAGGGCAGTCGACCTCACTTTTAGCCCGAACTGCTGAATGGATTTCCACCAAACTTGGCAAAATTGTAGGGACTGGTAGCCCGATGTGCCTTTGCTATGTCTCAAGATATGTGCTCCAGTGGATTTTGAGTAATTTAGGTTAAAAAAAAAATATATATCAATAAGCGCGCCCCGGTACGCGCACAGGGCCGCGTACCAGGGCGCTACGCGAGTTTGCGCGCGGAAACCTGATTGGCTCTCGGGTGTCTGTAAACATTCCAAACAGTCCGGAGCGGCCGCCATCTTGTGTCTCGGTAGGATTGAGACACAAGAGGTGGCAAAAACAAAGGGGGAAATGACCAAAAGGGGGCAGGGTAGACCCCCCTGACCCCCTCAGTTTGATGTGGGGGCCATAAAAGAGCCCCGCGGGGCAAAACATTTTTTATTTTTTTTGATTTGCGCGGAGGAAGCGCCCGGTACACGCACCGGGGAGCGTACAGGGGAGCGTACCATGGGGAAAAAGAATGACAGTTTAAAAAGTAGCTGTTTAAAAAAAAATGTTCTTTTTGTTGTTTTTTTTATTTTTATTTAAGTACCTACATGTAGATACCAATGTAGAGACTTAAATTTAATGTACACTGTCTCCTCTGTAGATATCTTGCATGTTGTTACAGAAGTTATTGTGGTATATGGAATCCATACCATAGTCTGTCAAGAAAGCAGAAACAGATACTTTAAGCACTCCCTGAGAAGGCCTAGGGGATCATGAGTAGTCTATCCTGCTCCCTTATGATGAAAAAGAGATGTAAAATACACATTGGAGATAATATAGTGGGAGAAAGAAAGTAACTATGAGCAAACTTACTATGTAACACAAAAAAGTTGCACAGTATACTATAAGTCTCACTTTATATTATAATCATTTTGGTACTACTTCATGAATTACATATAAAAATGAATAATGTCTCAAACAATTTTAAATTATTAAATATAAATTTATTCTTCTGATTCTTTTTCAAAATTTAATAAAACTTCCAACATTATATTGTCCGGAATTTCCTCATAATTATTATTACATGATTCAATTTGTTCCAAACAGTCTATTAATTGTTGGTCCAAAGAGTCATCCGTGAAATCCAATTCATCTTTTTTTTCTTCTGGATTTTCAACCTTTACTTCGAAAGAAGTAACATTTGATTGTTGTTTTCCTTCCATTTTCTTTCTGTAAATTGCATAAAAAATAACTATATCAGTAGAGTTAGGGTACTGTTGGGTTTAAGTTCAGACAGGTACTTCTGAGTTTTTAACAGTGAAGTAATTTTTGGGCAGTGTATGGTTTCAGGCAGGAAGTAGAACTATTAAAAAGTGCATGTGGTGAAGCCTAAGTAAATTCATAAATATACCAGAGAAGCCTAACTCAATCCATAATTATAACAGAGAAGCCTATCTCAATCTATAACTATTACAGAGGGACAGTATATAACTATCAGAAAACGTTTTCCCAAAGTAACTTAAAGTGCACAACATAGTTCCCCTTCCAAATTAACAATTTACCTTTTTCAAAGCAGTTGAAGTTTTCTGTGAAAATTCTTTTCAAATGTACCTCAGGTAGTATTAGTCAAAATGGCTGTGTTTCCCTCTCCTTTTTCATATATATTCATGTACATAACTAATCAAATGTCAGAACATAAAAGTACAAAATGTAAGTAACATTTTAATTGGTTGTAAATTCTAACACTTTCATATGTGTTTTTGTCATGTAATTTACCTCAGGATATATAGACAGGGCTTTCAGCCTAAATGGCTCAATGGAATACCACCAAATTTGGGAAAATGGTAGGGACTGCTATGTACTAGGGCCTATTCTATATTTGGTGAAAGTGTCTCCAGTAGTTTTTAAGAAAATTAACTTCCCACATTTTTTGGGAGCGTTTACCGGTGCGCGCACCGGTACGCGCACCGGGAGCGCTACGGGAGTCCGCCATTTTGTGTTTCGGTAGAATTGAGACACAAGATGGAGGGCAAACAACGTTGTGAATGGGTAAAAGGGGGCACGGTAGACACACCCTGACCCTCTAGGTTTTCTGTGGGGAGTTTAGGAGGTACATATATGCAAAAAAAAAAAAAACATTTTTCGCGGGGGGAGCGCACCGGGGAGCGTACCGGGGAGCATACTTTGGTGAAAAATAGTGAAAAAAGTTAGAATAAGATAAATATTTTGAGTGATCAGAGGTAGGGTAGCCCTGAAAAGAGCTTTTGGGTTCTGTGGCTGATTTAGGTCCCTACAAGTAGGTTCCAATGCACAGTTTTAACTTTAGGAGGAATATTCTATTCCCCTCATCTGAGAAGTGCACACCATCTCCTCTGTAGATATCTTGCATGTTGTAACGCAAGTTATTGTTGTATATTGAACCCATTCCATAGTCTCTCATGTAAGCAGAAACAGATTTATTCCCATGTTTCCGTGCTTTCTCAAATTGTGGACAAAATTGGTTGGACCACTTCCATTTCTGTCTTTGACATATATTGGAATATACCAAGGCAGTTTGTGGAAAAAGTCCCATCAATTGACCAAAGGTGTCCTTTAAATCATTTCCAGACCTACCCCAGTCAAAGTGCCCAAGTCATTTCCACCACAGTGTACTATTAAGAGGTCAGGGTGTGGCAGATGCAAAAAGGTTTTTACCAATGGTATCAATTAGTGACATCTCAATCCTCTCTGGCCAATCCATTTGATGTCCACATTTGGTAAATCAAGGTTGTGAAAATTTCTGATAGCTGCATACCTTTGAGCCCAGTGGATGTAGCTATGTCCAATAATCCAGACAGAATACATGGTGAGAGAAGGTTCTGGTGCAGTCAGATGAAGTGTGGGAATGAAATGGCAGTTGGAACAGTAGGAGTTTACAAAAAAATAACTGTGGAGTTTCACTGCTCTTGAATCACAAGCAATGATTGGTGGAATCAGATAGTTGAAAAATGAAAGTTAGGGTGCATGGTTGTGTTCTGTGAAAGATGCAATTTGTATGGTTAAGGAAAAGTCATTTAAAGAAAGATTGCACCGGATAAGCAGGTGTATTGAGAGGTCAAACATCCTTGCTGAGTTGATTTGCAACATTGTAGAATAAACTTTTGAACCTGAGAGTTCAGTGAGGAGGGAGTTGCTATGGAAACAGGTTGAAAGGGCTGAGGGGGAAGGGTGTTGGTTTGAAAATAGTGAGGGAAGAGTTTTAATTGGTTGAAACGAGGCATATGCTGTGTAGAATTAGAGGTTTTCTGTGCCAGTCATGGTTGCAGTGTCTGGAGTGCATACCTTTTGCTCTGCTAAAGAAAAATTGGTAAGTGTGTCTTACACTGTTCTCAATCTCCCAAAGCATTTGTAAAGGTGAGTAATGATTCATTTAATTTAGATAGAGACTAGTATGCTCTATGGAGAAGATTTGGAAGCAGATTGTGTTTTTTAAATGTTGCTTTGTGTCATGTTTTTTGATAATGCTTGGTAAAAAGATTTAGCTGCATAGAGGAATTGTCTTTTGTGAAATAGTGAGGTTTCAGTAGTGAAATTGAATGCTTGTACATAGGACCTGTGCTGTGTTTCTAAAATGTTATTAAAAAATGATTTTGGGGTAAATGAATGGCTTTTATATTTTTGAGAAGGAATTAATAGTGTCTGCCTCATTAAATAAATATATTTGAACCTTTTAGAATGATGTCACCTGCGTTACCTCAGATTAGGAAGCAGATTGAGGTTCTTTCTTGTTGGTTTGTGGCATGATTTTTGGAAATGCTTGATATCAACATATGCAAGATAGAGGAATTGTCTTTTGTGAAATAGTGAGGTTTCAGTAGTGAAATTGTATGCTTGTACATAGGACCTGTGCTGTGTATCTTAAATGTGATGCGAAAAACGATTTTGGGGCAAATGAATGGTTTTTACATTTTTGAGAAGGAATAAATAGTGTAGATGAGGTGAGGCCTGTCCAGGGTTGTAGATGAGGTGAGGCTTGTCCAGGGGTGCAGATGAGGTGAAGCCTGTTCAAGGTTGCAGATGAGGTGAGGCTTGTACAGGGGTGCAGAGGAGGCGTGGCCTGTGTTCAAGAGTGTAGTGGGAGAGAAGCCTGTCCAGGGGTGCAAAGGAGGTGAGGCCCGTGTCTAAGAATTCAGTGGGGGAGAGGCTTCATGAAGTCCAGTCCACTGCATTCTTAGACACAGGCCTCACCACCTCTGCTCTTCTGGACAGGCCTCACCTCCTCTGCGCTTCTGGACAGGCCTCACCTCATCTGCACAATCTTCTTCCTTATCTGAGGAAACACAGGTGAAACGTGCAATCATGTACACAGTATCTAAACCTTGTGAATAATGTAAAACCAATTCATGTGCTGTAAATCAATGTTTACATAACATTTAAAAAACAGAGCACAGGTCATATGTACAAGCATTTCATTACACTACTGAAACCTCACTTTTTTACAAAATACAATTCCTCTATGCACTAACATTTCTTTACCAAGTATTATCAAGAAATATGACACAAAGGAAGAATAAAAAAGCTTAATGTGCTTCCTAATCTTAGGAAACACAGCAGACAAGTTTTGGAAAATTGCAAATATATTTATTTAATCATGCAGACACTTTCTAATCCTTCTGAAAAATGCTGAAGCCATTCATTTGCCCCTTAATCGATTATAAATTAACATTAAGAAAAACTGAGCACAGGTCATATGTACAGGCAAACAATTTCACTACTGAAACCTCAGTTTTTTACAAAATACAATTTCTCTATGCAGCAAAACATTTTTATCAAGCATTAACAGAAAGCAACAATAAAAAAACACAATCTGATTCCTAATCTAAGGAAATACACTTGACATGATTGCGAAAGGTGCAGAGAAGGTGAGGAAAGCCCAAAAGGCTTTTATGATTGTGAAAGGTGCTGAGGAGGTGAGGCTTGTGTCTAAGAGTGCAGTGGGGGAGAGGCTTTATGAAGTCCTGTCCATTGCACTCTTGGACACAGGCCTCACCTCCTCTGTTCTCCTGGACAGGCATCACCTCATCTGCACTCCTGGTCAGGCCTCACCTCATCTGCATGCTGTCACCATCAATTATACCCAATACATTGAGGCCTGTCCAGGGGGCACAGAGGAGGGGAAGCTTGCCCAAGGGTCAGAGGTGGTGAGTCTTGTCCATTGCACTATTGGACACAGTCCGCACCTCCTCTGCACCCCTGAATAGGCCTCACCTCATCTGCTCAATCTGTTTACTAATCTGAGGAAACACAGGTGACATGATTGTGAAATGTGCTAATACATTTTTTTAATCATGCAGATACTATCTAATCTTTGTCAATAATGTAAAACCAATTCATGTGCCAGAAATCTTTTTTTAAATAACATTAAAAAAAACAACACAGGTCATATGTACAAGCATTTTATTAGACTACTGAAACGTCACTTATTTTCAAAATACAATTCCTTTATGCATCAACATTTCTTTACCAAGTATTATTATTATTTTTCCACCTGTCCCCTTCTAACACCCTCTCTCTGACTTATTCCTTTTTACATCCTGACTCTGTGTTACACTCTCTTACACTCTCTCTTTGACTTACTTTCTGTTACACCCGGTCTCTGATTTATTCGCTCTCTCTCTTTTTTACAGCAATTTCTAAATCATACTCTCTCTTACATCCTCTTCCTGATTTACTCCGTCTTACAACATTTTTCTTTATAACATTCTCTCCCTGTCTCACTCCCTATTACACCTTTTGTCTGTTTTACACCCTCACTCCCTCTTTCTGACTTTTTTATTCTCTTCCTTTCTTCCTGTTACATCCTCTGTCTAACCTATTTCTTGTTATATCCTCTCTCTTTTTTTACTTCCTCTTACACCCTCTCTAAAGCTTACTCTCTCTCTCCCTTTTACAGGCTCTCTCTGTTTAAGTATCTTTTACATCCTCTTCCCTTTAACACCCTCTCTCTGTTTTACACCCTGTTACACCCTTTTTTCTGATTTACTCTTTTTCTCCCTTTCTTTGACTTACTCCCTCTCCCTATTACATCCTTTGTCTGTCTTACAACATATTATACACTCTCTCTGTCTTACTCCTTCTCTATGTTTTACTCCCTCTACCTGTTTCTTTGTCTGACTCTGTCTGTCTCTTGTGTTACTTTGTCTAGCTGTTTTTCTCTGTCTTACTCCAAGTTATATAGTTGCTGTGGTATAAACTTAGATATGTTGTAAACTAGTGTTTATATCGTTTGCTTATTGTCATTCCTTTGTTGTTTGATAATAGTGGTCTATAATGTGTTATTATTTTCTTTACCACAGATTGAAATCAACAATTCAAAAGTAAGGAAATATGCCGAGAAGGAAAGATGCCATACGGAAAAAATCAAAAGCAGCGACGGAATTAAAGCACTCCCCTACAACAAGTACTTCAAAAATCACAAAAAAAGCTCCTGGTAAGACAACTAAGTCTTTTTTTCGGAACATATGTAGAGCAAAAAAAAGTGTTAATGGGAATGTGAATATACAGAAGGAGAGAGCAAATTTGAAAAGGAAGGAGAGGCCCCGCAAAAGTGTTACTACTGGACCAGGAGAGAACAGTATGTATAGTAATAGAAGGCAAAACCAATTTAGGGACATTCGTAAACGAATGTTTCGCAATAGGGTAGTTATACATTTGTTAAAAAATAAGGAGAAAGGTAAACAGAGAGCTGCTTAATACAAGAAAAAGAAAAGTGTAGAGAAGATTGTTGATCAGGCTTTCGAAGTTAAGAAAAAATTATTTATTTTAGTAATCAATAGAATTAGGATACTTAACAAGGCAATTGATGTTTTCAAATCGAACAGTAGATGGAAAAGAATAATTAATCGGACTAATTTGTGAAGTATTTTCTGGAGAATGGATGCATAGTTCAAATTCTGAGCCATTTTTTAATGAGGAGAGTTACTTCCAGGAGAATGATTTGGTGCATGTAGTTGACACCAGTGGTCGAGCATATGAGGTGAAAGACGGTTGTCCGATGCAAAAAGAGAAACTTGTGTCTAGAGATGCAGAAGAGGTGTTAGCTGATGAAGTTTTAGGAAGACGTACTAAGGGTCCAGTGTACACATGGAAGTGTAGTAGTATTTGTAGTGAGCGACAGGATTCAATCAATTTGCTTCGTAATTTCTTACGTACATATAGTAAGAAAAGTGTAAAACAGAAAATGAATATGTTGCAAGAGTTAGATCCTTGCAGAGTGAGAGAAAACACAGGTTTGCATGGGCATTCACTGGCTTGTCTTTCTAGAAAAGTATGTCAGAGTGTTTTTCATCATTTTAGGATGTTAGCAGTGCATCATAATAAAGTGAGGAAATTAGTGAGAAGGTTGTATTATGCAAAAAGTCCAGCACTTAAGCTTAAACAGTTAAACAGTGCTCTTTTGCATGGATCTGAATTAGATGTGAAGAGCATTTGTGAAGAAATTGAGTTTTGTTATTTTGGGGACAAAGAGGACAGTGTAGAAATAGATATAGTAATAGATGGTAATGTGGAAGACAATGTACAGATTTCAAGTACAGAAAAGTTTGACGAGGAAATTACCAAGTTTAAGGTGAAATCAAGTGAAAGGCCTAATTTTACTTCTGTGTTTTGTCGACGGACTCATTATAAGATTCAGACTAGGTTAGTTGATTTATATGCAAAAAGTGAAATGGAAAACAATAGTGAACTTATTTGTTGGTGGAGAATTCTTTTGATTTGAGTTGTGATCAGCGTATTTGTAATTATTGTTTTAAAAAATTAAATGAAAACAGAATGCCTGCTAGAGCTGTTCATAATAATCTTCAGTTGGTAGATATTCCTTCTGAATTAATGGATTTAAATACTTATGAATCTATTTTTATTCAATGTGTCCATCCTTTTCAGGCTATTGTTCGCATGGAGACTAAGATAGGGAAATTGCCTCCTTCAGATTTACAAAGAGGATTAAAGGGAAGAGTTGTTTATTTGCCTCTAGATGTCAAGAAAAAAATTGATACAATTGGTGTAGAAAGAGTAGAAGAGGATCCTCTGGTTTTTCTAGTTAATGGGGTTCCGACAAAGAGTAAGAAAATCTGGCAAGATTTAGTGGATGTTAGGAAAGTCAAAAAGGCAACGTTGTATTTGGTCAAAAACAATGAGTACTACAAACATGTATGTGTTGGAGCAGAGGAAACAGCTACAGAAGAAGACAGTGATTGTTCAGTCGGCCAAATTGAAAAGGTTGATGTGTCTAGAAGTGAAGAAATATATGAACATGATACTGTTCATCCTTTGCATTCCAAAGAAGTAATGGGGAATGCAATTGACTTGTTTCAAATGAAAGCAGCAAAAGGAAGTCCCATTAGTGTATGGGAAGAAAGTTTGGAAGCTCGTTGTTTTCCACAGTTATTTCCAACAGGTCGAGGTAGACGATATGACGATCGACCAATTCAAATTCCTGCAGCTGAATACCGGACTTTAAGATTATATGCTGAAGATCCATGTTTTCGTCAATGCATTCCGTATTTGTTTCATCTACTGTATGAAAGTGACTTGTCTGGGCTTTCTTATGCAGTTAATCATATACTGAAAAGTGGAGCACATCTGCAAAATGTTTCGGCGAGGGACTTTATGGTGGAAGTCAATCTGCAAGACAGTATTTTGGAATCTCAGCTAATCAATCTCATGGCATGTCAGCGTGGTACAAACGAGTATTGGTTCTGTCATAATGGGGAATTGAAATGTATGCTAAGAAACTTAGGAACTCCTACATGGTTCCTCACTCTTAGCTGTGCTGAGTATGCATGGGACGACTTACTTCAATTTCTACGAGAGGCAAATGGAAACATACAAAATATAGAATTCAAAACACCTGGAGAACTGTGTTCTTTGGGTCCAGTGAATGTATGCAGATATTTCAATCATAGATTTGAAGCTATGATGTCTTTTATTACCAACAAAAAAAATCATCCCCTTGGAGAGGTTTTGGATTTCTTTTGGAGGAAGGAGTATCAAGCGAGAGGTGCTCCTCACATACATACGTTGTTATGGATTAAAGATGCACCCAAATTTGGAACTGATTTGGATGACACAGTGATGAGTTTCATTGAAGAGTATTCAACATGTGCTGTTCCGAAAACTACTGAAGAAAACAATTTAAGGCAACAAGTTTTACGCTTTCAATCCCATCGTTGTGGAAAGTACTGTCGTCGAAAATTCAGAAACAAGGACAAGTTCTACGCAAAATGTCGTTTCGCGTTTCCACGACCAGTGATTTCTAAAGGAAGAGTAAATAATTTGATGTCTTCTCTGCGACATACTGTGACGAGGAAATAAAAAAAAATACATATAATTTAAAAAGAAACGAAGAGTCCAAGTACATTAACGACTACAACCCAGTGATTTTGTCCATGTGGAATGCTAACATGGATATTCAGTTCGTTGCTGACAACTCTATTGCTGTGGCTCGATATGTGACGTCTTACATCACAAAAAAAGAAAAGACAGAACTGAAGGAAATGTGGGAAAACATTTCACATGAAAAGAGTATAAGTATAAAATTATACAGTTTCAGTCTGTAGATGTTGTCGCATCGAGAAATTGGAGCATATGAATGTTCTGATCGGTAATCATCAGCAAGTCTCTATGCCAAATCTAGAACAATCATTTGGGTGAGTCTAGGTCTTGCTGCAACACGAAACCGAGTTTTGAAATCTGTACACGAAATTGAGTATTTGGCGGAGAAAGAACCAAACAGTACAGATATTTTGAAGACAAACATGTTGGATACATACTATCCAAATAGAAGTACTCACCTTGAGAACACTTGTTTGTATGAAGTTCTGCAAAACTATAGTTATAATAGGAACATCACAGAAGATATCAATAATGGAAAATATGCTGTCATTGGGTATGAAGGATGTCTAGTGAAGCAGAGAAAAGGTCATTGGATTAATCATCGAAAATTGAGTTGCGAATCTCCAGACAAAAGAGAATTTTACTATTTAGCTCTTTTGCAACTCTTTAAGCCATGGCGTAAAGACGAGGAACTACTTGGAGATTTTCTCTGTTACAAAGATTCTTTTAATGCAACCAAGGATACCATAGAATGTCCTGTTTTTCCAAATTATCTGCAAATGTTGAACGAAGAAATAGAGCAAGAAGCCACAATTGCTGAAGAGATTGCTAGAGACAGTTCTCAAGACATTCAGAGTTCTACTTCATTGAGTCAGGATCCACTAGGAGGACCAATTATCCAAAATGAAGCTGCCACTGCCATGGATGAGGTGGAAAGAGCTATGGAACAAGCTCAAGAGGATGTAGTTAACTTAGAAGATTTGGTAAAGCAACTAAACGTTGAGCAGAAAAGATATATGATGAAGTCACAGAAACAGATTGAACATGGATTCAGACATGAGAAAAAAGAGTGCTCATGTACATCATTTAAGCCTGTCCGAATGTACGTAAGTGGAGAAGTGGGAACAGGAAAAAGTTTTCTGATTAAAGCAATTGCAACTTATCTGCAGAAAAGGACTGCACCGCTGTCTTGTGTTGTAACTGCTCCAACTGGACTGGCAGCACATAACATTAAAGGGATTACTCTACATCGTTTACTCATGCTGCCAGTTGAGCATGATAATAAATTGCATCACAACAAGCTATCTGGAGATGCGTGTTCTGAAGTTTCCAGAGTCCTGAAGAAAATGAAACTTCTTATCATTGATGAAGTAAGCATGGTCTCAAATCTAATGCTTGCTTTTGTGCATTTGAGAAATTCTTAGAACAGAGTATGATGTGTTATTTGGAGGGAAACACATTATTGTTTTTGGAGATCTACTGCAGTTGACTCCAGTAAAAGGACAACCAGTGTTTAAAATGCTCACGCATGAAGATACCAGGAAGTCCCTCAGAAGCATTGGAAACGTTAATATATGGTTAAATTTCAAATATGCAGAACTGCTTCAAAATATGCGACAGGCAAAGGATGAAGATTATAACAATATTCTACAAGATGTAAGAATCGGAAAAGTAAGTGAGCATGGGAAAGAAGCTTTACATGCACGATTAATTTCAAATTTGTATCCAAATGAAAACATTCTTCCAGAGAATATTTTTAAGAAAATTACTGAGAACAAATCTGGGATATGTTTGATGCCAACTCTGCAAGAATGTTCCATCTTCAACAACAGAATGTTAAAGTTAGAAAATGAAAAGATTGTGAAACTGGAAGCAATAGATAAAATAGAGCATATGGGAGCAACAATTATTTTGTCAGAAAATTTGAAATCAAAATTGGATTCATTAGAGAAGAGTATATCTAAAACAGCTGGTTTTGAATAGACTCTGAATGTGTGTTTAAATTGTTGTATCATTTTGAGAAGGAATTCAAATGTTGAAAGAGGTCTGGTAAATGGAGCAATGGATCATGTTGTTGATTTTGTGAATTATAGGAATAGAGATGGAATTGAATTTTTAAAAATTAAATTTGATGGCATTGAGCAAGTACAACAAATCAGTCATTGTTCTGCTAGATTTTGGTTGTAAAAGACTTATATGTTCGCCGAAAACAGTTTCCTGTTTGTTTGGCATATACGGTGACAATTCACAAATCTCAAGGTTTAAGTGTAGATAGTGCTTTGGTGAATATTGGAAGTTCTGTGTTTAAAGATGGTATGGCATATGTGGTATTATCACGAGTCAGAACTTTATCAGGATTGTACTTGATTAAGTGTGATGAGACAAAGATTTGTGCAGATCTAGATTGTGTTAAAGAATATGATAGGTTAAGAAGAGAGTATGCTCCACATTTGCCTCAATATCCTCTGTTTGAAAAACGTGTGGTAGGCCGAAAAAGAAGAAATGAGAATAATTGCAGTGAGGTAGTAGCAAAAAGACAAAAAGTAGATGAAAATGTAATTGAAAACAGAATGAAAAAGGATTCTGATGAAAATGTTGTTGGATTTCAGTTTGAAAAGAGTTCTGGTGTCAACTGCTATGCTAATGTAGTGGTTAATGTTGTTTTTTTTTCTTCAAACTTTACAAGAACAGATTGTTGAAAATCGGGATCAAAGATTCTGCGGTTTATTGAATTCTGTGTTTGAGAAATATAGCAGTGATAGAGCAAAAATAGAAAGTGTTACAGAAATTCGAAATCTTTTAGACATATGTTCTGGTCAAACACAATTTTCACAGAACATTCAGCAAGATTGTCAGGAATTTTTAATGTATATGTTTGGTGTTTTGGAAGATGAAGGTGTAGATGTAGAAAATCTTTTTAGCCTTTCTTATCAATGGCAGCATGACTGCGACAATTGTAGTTTATCAAGTACTGCTAGAATAGACACTGAAAGATTTATATATTTGACTTTACCAGACTGCAAATCAGTGTCATTTAATAATCTAGTTAAAGCAGCTGATCATAATATGGTGTGTACCCAAGGTAACTTGTATTAAAAATTTCGTGGCTTCTCAGTTATCAATTTCAGGAAGAACCTTTGCAACTGTAGCTATTATTTATCAAGACGGTCCTTCAACAACATCAGGGCATTATACAGCTTATTTAAAATGTCAAAAAGTTTGGACTTACTGCAATGATACTCATTTGACTTACAAACAATGTTTGCCTTTTGACTTAAAAAATTCTTACGTTGTGTTTTTAGAACCAAAATTTAAGTAAAGGTAATTGGCCTATGAAGACGGGAGCAGATAATAAAAGTTAGTCTACTGTTTAAAATTATATTTTGAGTATAAGTGATCAACATAATATAAAAGATCCAGTTCTCATATAGGTACTGTAAGTGGATCTCATAGTAAATGATATCAGTATTATAGAAAATGTTGAACATGAGTGATCCAAAGATGGGAATATGAATATTTAAACATTGTGAAAATGTTGTATGAGCTTTTCTTTTGGAACATCGGGTAAACGGTAATTTCAGAGTTTGATTTGAGAAATTTGAAAACATACTGATATATCTGACACTATTTGGCCGTAAGGAAAGGTAAAGGAATGAGCAAAGAGTCATAACTTAACACAAGGAGGAAATGAAAATGTTGAGAATTATTTCAGATGTTCTTAGAGCTTTTTTTATAGAAAGTCGATGAAATGGAAGTTTTAGAGAACAGCAGAGTATTTTCCAACAAAAAGGACCTTCATGATCTACTATTTGGCCTCAAGGAGTAGTAAGTGAATCAAAAGATTAGTGTACATATATGATTTCTAAGTTTATATGTTTTTTTTTAAACACAATCTTTTAGATTGTGTTTTTTTTCCCCGCTGTCATATGATGAATAGTTTGAACTCACTGTTTTTAGTGAAATTCAATATATTCTGAGAACAGCAAAAATAAACTATCTAACATGTTGTACAAGTTATTCTATAGTTGAATTGTATAATTTATATTGTATTCCCATTGTCTCACACTCACTTTCCTTTTTCCACCCTTTTTCAGCTTTCTTTACTCACTCACACTGCCTTTCTCTCACTCTGTTTCATCTCTGTTCCTTTACTCCACTTCTTTCACAACCCCTCAATCCCATTTCAACTGTCTGCATCCCCTCTCTCCCTTGCACCACTTTTCAGCTTTTAGTCTAACTACTTTACTTACGTTTTCCGTCTTTTCCTCCTTTGCTCTTTTACTAATTCCTCTTTACTCACTCACCTCTTTTGTCGCACTCTGTCAGTATAACTAGTGACTCACCCATTCTCCCTCACTTATCTTTCTTTGCTTCTTTCTTTTGTCCTCTTTTTTCGTTCACTACCTCTATGTCCTCAGTCCCTCACTCTCCTTGTGTTATGCTCACTTGTGTTTATCTAACTTCTATCATTTCTCATACAACAACTTCACTGCTCCTCTCTCATCATTCTTCACCCCAGTTCTTTTACTCCGGTTCCATTACTACCCCGCATTTCCTATCTTTCAGTGTCCTTCTCTTTTCTTTCATCACCGAATCACATTCTCTCAGTACCTCTGCTTTAGTCCTCTTCCCCTCTCTTTCCTTCTTTTGCTCCTTTCCTCATTTTCCTTTCCTCACTCATTGTACTCCAGTTCACTCAGTCCTTCCCTTAGTCCCTCTGTGTATTTACTTCCTCACTCCTTTTCCCTCAATCCTTCTATATTATCCTCACTCCCTTCGTCCCTTCATTCTGTGACTTCCCTTCACTCACTCTCAGTCATCTTCCATTCCTCTTTCTTGTAAATGGATCCTCAATCAGGCTCCTTTCCCTCTCACTCATTCCCCTTTTACTTACTCCTCTTTCCTGATTTAGTTTTGCTAACACACATTCTTTTAGTATCTTACTTACCTTCAGTTCATTTCTCTCTTCTTCTCTTCCTCTCTGTCACTGAATTTATCTGCCTTACTCTTAGTAATTTGCTCTCCTTCTATTTCTTTTTCCCTCTTTTTGTCCTTCTACATTACTTTATTTCCCTTTCTGTATCCTTCACTCTTGCTTTATTTCTTAGTACACTTTTTATGATTTTTTACCTCTTGACCTGTCTCTTCTATTTTAAAATATATATTTTACTAATTATAACTTATTTTTTCTTCTCTCTTTCACAGATACAAAGTGTAGAAAAAATATGTAATTAAGTTTACATTAATTATATAGTAAGTGTGACTAAAAAAAATTAGTTTGTCATCACCCTTTGCTTTAACCTCACTACTTTTCTCTCACCCTACCTCACCCCTGTTTCCTTACTCTGCTCCCCTCACTTATTCTTATCCTCCATGTTTACTTCTCTTTTCCTTACTTTCCTACCACATTCAACTTCTTTCAGTCCCCCTGCTCACCCACACTCCCTCACTTACCTTTCTTTTCTGGTTCACTCAGCCCCTTTCTGTCACTCCTTCCTTTACTCTCTCTGTCCTTTGTCTCTGTCACTCCCCATGTCTTTCCTTTTCTCAGTTACTTCCTCTAACACCTTTTCTCTGTCTTACTATCTATCACACAGTCCCTCTGTGTTCCTCCCTCTAGCTCTCTTTCTCTTAACACCACTCTCTCTGTCCCTTTTCCTCATGCTCACTCTTTCAGGTTTTTTTTTCTTTCTTCTTTTTGGTGTGCTAACGGGACGCGCCCCGGTACGCACACCAGGGCGCGCCAGAATACTGCGCTTTACCGGTTAACGCACTGGTACGCGCACCGGGAGCGCTCCAGGGCAAAAAAAAAATATGAATATACATTAAAAAAAATAGTATTATATAAATATACAATATAGGATTCATTTAAAAAAAATATTACATTGCATAGCTATAGAAATTTGCTGTTAAAAAACCTTTCAAATTCACTGAAAAACCATAGGTTTCACACCAGTTATAGTTAGGAATTAGCATTTTAAAAACCTATGAAATTCACTGAAAAAACCATAGGTTTCACACCAGTTATAGTTAGGAATTAGCATTTTAAAAAACCTATTAAATTCACTGAAAAAACATAGGTTTCACACCAGTTATAGTTAGCTGGAAATGTTACTGACATAAAACCATTGAAATTCCACGTTATAGTTAGTTGGACTCACTATAACTTGCGCGCCTGCAATGCACTGCTGATGACATCACATATTAGATCACTCATGACATGGTCAGTGACATCACTTATGACATCACTGATGACACCATCCAGTGGTGGAATTTCCTAATTTCTATGGCAAAATGAACCCCCTCATTTTGTTCCTTTGCAAATTAAATGTTTTAAGTGTTACCACATTATTCCAATCAAGATGACTTCAGGTGTGCCATACTTTTGTCATAAGTAAGACTGTTAGCGCTCTAGTTGTTCTTTAGAACACTCTGGGACATTCTGTCATTAGGCTATACTTGGGCTACATATGGGTGATATTTGGGCTACATTTGGGCTCTTTTGTCTCTGGTGGCCATCTTGGGAGACTGCATGTCAGAATATTTTAATGAAATAAAAGAGGATTTGAGAAGTCACTCAAAATGTGCCCTAATTTTTCTTTCTGCAGCACTAATCATACTTTCTTTGGCACAATATACCCCCTCATTTTGTTCCTTTTTAAATTAAATGTTTTAAGAGTTACCACTATATTCCAATCAAGATGGCTTCAGGTGTGCCATACCTTTGTAATAAGTAGGACTGTTAGCGCTCTAGTTGTTCTTTAGAACACTCTGGGAAGCTGCAGTAGAACACAAAGGAATCAACTGACAGTCTCTGTCCTTGTTGGATGTACATGTTTTACTGAGAATGTCAGACTTCATTCTCACATGACTGAGAAAGACAATGTTAATTTACAGAAAATATGCTTTCAGTTTAGCTTATAGATCCCCTTCCAAACCACTGTGGGAAAAGCATGAGATAATAGTTTTCTTTCAAACATGATTCATGATATCCCAGCAGAAGGCTTTTTCACATGGTAAAATCACCTTAGAACACACCACAATACCATCAACAAATGATTTATAATATTACTAAAGTCCTAAAACCTTCTATTAACTGCAATGCTTTTTAATGAGGTGCTATCATGTATATTGGTCCCAAGATGGCTGCCAACACTTCTTGGATGAAGTGCTGACAGCCAATCAGATCTCACGATGAGATGTGTGGTTAGGCTCCGCCCAGATAGATATATAGGGATTTACATAATTTAAGCAAAAGGGCGATCTGCAAATCAGACTCTACCATTTTGCCACATTTGGTGTAATTCCGTTCAGCGGTTCGGGCTGTAGCCGTGTCTAAAGGTCCGATGGAAATTAACATGGGTAAAACATGTTTTGGGACCCCAGTTTTTTCTCGGCCCTCACTTGACGAATCTACACAAGACTTTCAGGGAAGAAGCAGAAGAATCTTGGCAAAATCTCCGTAATAAGGTTGTTGATTGGTTGGTTAAATTTAAGCGGTTTCATCCGGCCGACACCCACAACATATTGATGGTCCACAGGGTAGGGTGGCTGGGACACTCACTAAAAGACATAAGAGGAGACTGTGTGGTTATCAACTTTAGGTGCCCCCAACAAGCTAAAAGGGTCTTGCATTGTATGGAAGAACTGCAGGGTAGTAATACGCTTATAAGTGCACTCCCCTTGGGTTACTTCTATAAGCCAAAGTATGATGGGCATTCAAGACAGCAGTATCTAACCATCCCTCTAGTGAACAGATTTGATGGTTTCAATAATCTTGAAGAGGTAGAGTGCTATTACAATCCACCAGGAAGAAAACATTATAGAGCTAGAAAGGGGTAAGGTGATAGAGACTTTTACTACTAAGCGAGCACCAAATACACTGGGAAAGAGCATTATGGACTTCGGTGATGGTTTATTGGCCTTACCTAGCAATAATAAACACTGAGATGGAAACAACTAGCTCTAGTAAAACCCTAAAAGGAGGACCCGATGATAAACTCTCCGCAGTAGGAGGAACAGTTGTCCAAACTAGCCAAGTGGACCCACTACTAATAACTGCCCCTGATAATCCGGTTGTTAAATGTATGTCATGGAATATAGCTGGCTTATCTAGGAATCTCAGGGATACTGTTTGGTGTACTTACACTTACTTAGACGAAAAAACCTGGTGCGACCACTTCTCTAAATTATATTCTCAAAATGAAGCGGGTTCGTGTATAGAAGAACAAGAGGTCGATCTAGCCCCTAGCACAGTTTCCTTATATTTTAGTTTAGAGGAGACTACCCAGGAACTACAGGCCATAAAACCAGGTAAAGCCCCAGGACCTGATAAGAACCCTGGGGACCTTCTAACACATGATACGGAAGTTTGGGGGCCTTATATTAACTTTTTATGCAATTCTATAGTGGCAGGCACGTCAATCCCTGAGACTTGGAAAGGGGCAGAAATTGTTACAATTTTTAAAAAAGGGGATCGTTATGACCCAGCCAATTACTGCCCAATTAGTTTAATTGGTCTTTTACAGAAAGTTTTTGCCAGACATATTTTAAATAGACTCTTAGGATGGATGGATGAGTCACAGATACTGACTACATTTCAGGCAGGGTTTAGATAAAAAATCAGCACTGTAGACCAAGTATTCAGGTTCACATGTATTTGTTGGAAATACATTAACATAAGGAAGGGTAGTTTGTACGTTGCTTTTATGGATTTGAGGGCCGCTTTCGACCTCGTCCCTCGCTCCCTTTTGTGGGATACATTAAGGAAATTGGGGGTCCCAGGCGAACTTCTTGTAGAATTAATCAGACTCCATACAGGGAATTACGCCAAAGTGAGATGGGGGAAGGGAGGAGAAGTTACAAAGGCCATACCAGTGAGAAGGGGCGTGCGTCAAGGATGCATGCTGGCACCTACGCTCTTCTCACTGCATGTGAATGATATACCCACATATTTGGGGGATTGTAGCCAGACTGAATTGTGTGACGAAGCGATCACAACATTACTTTTCACCGATGACACTATCCTCATCTCACAGACCCCGAAGGGACTCCAAAATTTGGTGAACGCATTTTATAGTTATTGTGTGGAAAAGGGACTAGAAATCAACTCATCCAAAACTAAATATATGTCCATAAACCCGCAAAAATCATTCAAGAAAAATTTGACCCTAAATAGGCAAAAATTGGAATATGTGGGGAGTTTTAATTATTTAGGTATTACGCTGGATAGTAACCTCTCATGGAAGGCACAATTAGAGAAAAGTAAACTATCCCTTAAACAAAATTCGTTGCCTATCTTAAAAGTACATGGCGGGAGTCACTCTAAGGCTAATACACCAGCATTGGAAGTATTTAAAGCAAAGGCCCAATCAGCGGCACTTTACGGTGCTGAGGTTTGGGGGCCATCCTGCAAAAGGAACTTTGAACGGGATGAAAAAAACTTCATACGTAGGTTACTCAAAATACCGATTAGAACTCCCCTAGTTCCAGTGTTTCTGGATATTGATATAAAATGCACAGACTATCAAGCTATTTTAAGGCCGTTACTTTACTGGGTAAGGTTATGGACTACTCCGGATTTGCTTAACTACAGAAGTGGTCCAAAAGAAATCATGCAGATTGATGAGTATAAGAATATAGCATGGATAAAACATATTTCATTTTGGTGTATTAGGCTAGGGCTTTCCCATTTTTGGGAAGAGCCCCAGAGCATGACATCTATTTACATAAAGTTTTTAAAGTCTACCTTTTGGTCATACATTAAAAATGAAATATTACATAGCTCAACAACTGGTACCTTAACTCAGAAGTTTTTGATTGTAAAGGATAGTGCTTCTTTTGAACGCTTTATGAATGAGATAGGACCACCATTAGCAAAATCCCTATATCTACAATTTAGATACGGGGTCCTTCAGACAAATGCAAATACATGTAGGTGGGGGGCAATAAAGAGACTGACCTCTGCACCCTTTGTTCGCAAAAGGCGAAAGAGGATGATGCTCATCTACTCTTCTTTTTCCCGGTCTATAAGTCCCCCAGGACTCAATGGATAAGATCCTTATGTAAAAATATGGGCGTTAGGACATACAAAGAAGCTGAATGAATAATTAAGTCCAATACTTCACAACTGGTAGTGTTCTGTACAAGTAAGTTCCTATTTAATGTTTATCTGATTAGGAAGAGGCTTGGTCTTAAGCTATAGCGTATATAACCAGACTCTAGTTTCCTCCACTTTGCTTAATTTTGTATATTGTAGTTTTTTTAAGTAATGTATTTAAATGTTTTATAGCCTGGCTTTTAAAACCTACTATTTTATCTTATTTATGCAATGAGATTGCTGGTTTTAGGACGGTAACTGTAAATAATTGTAAATTATTGGAAAACAATAAATATGGAAAATTGTAAATTTGTCTCCTTCCATCTTATCGTTCCCTGTCTATGTAGATATTATGTGTAAAAGGTATTGAGGAAATCTCCTTGTAAAATGTTTTATCTTTTTGTCTTGCTTTTATGGCTAAGTAAAGCCGAAATAAAGTTGAAACAAACAAAAAAAGTTATTTTCAAAACTAACTACTCTGGTTAAAAAAAGAGCTATATTTGTATGATAGTGTGTGAAAGTTTAGATGAATGTATGTGTAGTGTATAATTGACTGAAAGAATGCATTTGGGGTGTATGGTGAATGTATAAGTACAGAACTATAAGGAAGTACTGCAGCATGACACTGTAAACTCTTTAGCTGCAGTGTGCTGTAGTACTTCCGAAGCACAGGGATGCAACATATGTACATAAATAAGTTGCAAGTCTATGCTTCCCTCTGCACTGCTGCTTAAACTGCAGCCATGAGGTGACACAGGCCCCCTTGCAACATTGTGCAAGTATATCTGTGTCGTGCTGAGTTTGTTTTGGTGCAGGAAGACACACCTTCTTGCACAAAAACAATTAGTGAAGGTATTGTCTCCCTTCAATATATGCTGTACAATGCAGCATATATTGAAAGAAAAAAAATGAGGAGAAATGAAAATAATTCTCCTTGTTGTGCAATGCTACACCAATTGGAGCATGGTGCAGCATTCACACACATGTGCAGATTTATGATTTATGATAAATCTGGAGATGTGTCTTGTTCTATGAGTGTTCGGTGCAAACACGCACAGCAACACCCATAGAACGCCCCTTCAACGCAATGTGGTTTGCATGATGAGGTTGTATTTACATAGAGAAGAAACTCTACACAGTACCTTTTCCTCTCCTTGTAAGTATGAACAAGTGTATTGCGCTATCACTATGTTACAAAAAGTGGCATATTCAGGGCACAACACGTTTTGAAATGTGCCCTATAAGTGCTTAGGTATTGGCAGACTGTTACGATAAGAACATATAGTAATTCATTGATTGAAAAATTGCATAAGAGTGAGAGAAGGTACGCACAGAGTTATCTGTCCAAAGATGCTCAAAGAAGAATGATTTAAATGATTGCAGTCCTTCAATAGGTATAATGAGAAATGTTATGACCCAATTTTTCAGGACACACAATATCCTGTGACAGGAAGATTCCAAATGTACATAGCTATAAAGTGGGTATTTTGAAGATTGTATTAATACTTGGTAGCTTCTTGCAGGCCTTCATGCATAGTATATAAAGAAATTTACTTGAAATAGGGTTAGTGGCTAGGCCAATCCTTAACTATCTGACTAATAAGTAGAGTAATTTCGGTACTGCAAAGAGAGAACAAGATACATTTATGAGTACGTAGGTTTTGGCAAAGTGATAGGACATGTTTATAGATTAGTGAAGGGAACAGATGGGGCCTGATGTGACATGTGCAAACACACTCTGTGATGTGTTTTAAGTTAACAACTTTTGTCTCTTTTAATCCTGAAAGTCCCTGGGCCCTACTAGCTGACCATGTCTCTGTATTGAATACCTTACGAGTGCATTGCAGAAAGGTGCTCTGAAGCCATGTCCCATTTTATACCTCTCTGCTATGCAACTCTCTGGCACTTTCTGCACATATCTGGTGGGTTAGCTAGCCCACAGTGACACTCAGTTTTCATGTTAACTTTATCATGTAACTTATAACATCCACAGAGCAACTTTCCATGCATATCCTTTTCCGTCCATCTCCCCTTTCTTCACCTGTGTGCAAACACAGGCCATTGTGCATTGTAATACTTAGTTAAACTTACCTTCACAATAATAGAAATAAAAAAACGCTATACATTTTTTTCAGTTGTTCTTTATAATATACATTTCTACAAATTTCATATTTTCGAATTAGGATCTGTGAAAAAGAAGAAAAAATACATTTATAATATATAATATTGTATTTTTTACAACACAAGATAATTTTAACATTTTACAAATAATTTTCTTTGCCTTTTTTGCTGTTCTCAGAATATATTGGATTCCACTAGAATCAGTGATTTCAATCATACTTATCACATAACAGCGGGCCAAAAAAAAATAATCAATAAGATTGTTTAAAAAAATCCAAAAATACATCCTCAATAACATACCATTTATTTTTTTTATTTTTATTTTTTTCGTTTAAAGGTGTTATATAGCGCTGGCTAGACCCGAGGTATCAGAGCGCTTTACATGAGCATCAGATCGTAGTTACAGGTTACATTGTTTCAAAGGTTACACAGTTATTAGAGCATGGCAACATAGTTACTTGTAAGGTCAAGATAAACAATAAGCACAAATACGAAAGGGGAAAAGCAAGCAAGGGGAAAGATTCAGGGGAGGGGGAAGGAGCTGGGGAAGTAGATAGGTAATGAAGGAGGGAAAGAGGAGAGGAGGGTGAAGGACATCGCAAGGAAAGAGGAGGGGAAGGGTCACGGGGACACAAACCGGTAGACGAGTAAAAGCAACGTCCAAAGTCCAGTAAGCTGTGAACCCAGGGGAAGTGGTATTACTTCCCTGTCTCTGTTGCGGGAGGCTCCCTTCACGCAGTGGACTCTCTCAGAGGGGTCTCTGAGACTCCAGGCCTACATACTGGAACCTTCCCCAAAAAGGGGAGAGGGAGAGCTTTGGCAAGGGGTGCCATATGATACCTCAGCTGTGAGTGTCTCCCTTGGAGCAGTGGACTCTCTTAGCAGGTACGCTGAGACTCCAGAGTATAAATATTGGATCTTTCCCCAACAAGGGGAGAAGGAGTGCTTAGTCAATGGGCACAAAGGACAGGGGGCTAGGCAGACTATCAGGTAAAGTGAGAGATTCAGGGGAGAGAGGATAGGAGCTAGGAGCTGGGGAGGTAGACAAAGGGAGAAAGATTACTAAATGGGAAAAAATTTAATTAATGAGTTATTATATAGCGCTGCTAGACCCGATGGAATTAGAGCACTTTACATGAGGGACAATAATGTTGCAAATTACATCAGTTAAAAGTTACATAAGTATCAACAAATGCATTTAAAGAACATAGGGGAACAAGGTGAATGGAGCACGAAGGGTAAGGGGTTAGGGTAAAGGGGTAGGAGGAAGACAGGACGTAGAGACGAGGGGAAAATATTTACAATAGATACCAGAAAAAACTTTTTAGGAGCATAGAAGAAAAGGAAAATGGGGTGAGGAAAGGAAAGGGAGTGAGGGCAAAAGGGGTAGTGTATAGATACAGCAGAGAGACGAAGGGAAAGTTTGTCCATGGTCCGGCTGGGTAGGTGACGGCCGAGGGAAAACCATGGTCCATCTCCTCTTCAGCTATCAGGTAGGTCCACCGGGCATCGGTCAAATGGCTAGGTCTCAACAGAAAAACATTAAAGGGAAGGAGGGCGAGAAGAAGGGAGCGTGGAGGGGAAAGGGGGTGGGGTGAAAGGATAGGAAGGGGAAACGACAGAGAGACGAAGGAAAGTCTGCCCAAAATCCGGATGGGTAGGTGACGGCCGAGGGGGAATCCACAACCCATCTCCTCTTCAGTAACAGGTAGCTCCACCGGACATCGGACAAATAGCTGGGTCTCTACGGTCGAGGGAAGGTTCAGAGTACATGTCCAAAAGGGAGAGCAGGATCACGGTCAGGTGAGGGATGTGGTTAAGCTCAGGAAGCTGACCAGTTCTATTGTCCAGGAGCATTAGAGCATCATGGAGAGACCGACTGAGGCTGCCAAGCTGAGGTCAGGCAGGGGGGTTGAGACCTTGGTGTTAAGTTCAGTCGGTCCCCAAAATTCCCAAAGCATAGGGGGTGTAATCTATGCCGTGAAGCGGCAGGAGGACAGGGCTAATGTCCACATGTCGTCAGAGGGGGTGAGTGGCAGGTCTGGCGTGGTGTCTCCAGATTCATTCTGCAATAATCAGGGAGCCCTCCCGTTCTGCAGCCCCATCGAGCATACAAGCTCCTTGCGTACATAATTACATCAAAGAACAGGTACAGTAGCACAGAAGGCGAGAACTCTATTCTGCACCAACCTCATAAGCCTAAATCTAGTAGACCACAACTCCTAAACATTACTTGCATTAGGAAATAAACTTAAACTTAGTAATATAACCTGCAGTAGGGAATACATCAAACCTAGACCTCAGTAGAAAACATAAGACAGTAGTTATAACCTAGTAAGCATAAAAGCACATCTATAAGCATAAATCAAGGTGCATAAATCAAACTACAAACATGACATTTCCTAGCGCCTACAAAATGTACACTAGGGCCTTGTGCCCTACAAACCTAATAGTACCCTGGACTAACTGGCCATCTATAAGGGGCTCAAATGCCCTTTGTCCAAAAAGTCAGGGCGCGCTGACAATGCAGCGACGGTCACGGGGGGCGCACTTGGCACAAACCTAAAAGTGGCAGCTGCCCACTACTAGCTGGGCAGCTGGGAATCTTCAATGAAGGGCCTAAACGTTGCAGCTAGCACTAAGTGCTGCGCAGCTGTGCAGGCCAAGGTAAGGATGGGCAAAATAGTGAGTCTCACTCCTGGACTAAAAAGACATGTCCCCTGAAATAAAGAAGAACCTAAACGGTGCAGCTGCCCACTACTTGCTGGGCAGCTGTGAAAAAGAAAATGCAGCATGGGCTCTCACTGGCCCTCAGGACAAATGTGTCCCCCTTTGTTGGAGCCACTCGGGGCTCAGTAAATAGTTATTAAAATGCTGGAGCCATCTGGCTCTGACACTAATGTTGCCAAACGTTGGAGCCACCTGGGCTCTGTAGAACAAATCATGCCCCCAAGAACGTGGAGTGCACTAGCACTTTTTAAAATGAAGTATGCCTGAGACTGGGGCAATTAAGGGAGAAAATCATGGGATCCTCTGGGACAGCCATAAGATAATAGTGCCATGGTTGGAGCCACTTGGGCTCGAAAAGCGATTGTACCCCACATTGAAGCCTCCGGGGTCTCTTTCTCCAACTACGCCCCCATGCACAATGAAAGAATGGGCTTCTCGGGGCCCGGGTAAGTGGGGGCTAACCAACGTTGGAGTGCCCCGCTCTCGTGGCGGGCCCGCTCGGAATCTGTCCCTTGATCAGAACCACCCCGTCCCCTTGAGCCCTCACTCACCGACTCTGGGGGCAGTTTTTTCTACCCCGGTCTCCTCACCTGCGGGGCTCTCTCTCCTCACGAGAGCGCTTCACAATAGGAACAGTAATGATACATGAGGAGAATATTACAAGTGAACAAATTACAAAAGCAAATGTTAAGTTACATGAGGCAAAAGTGAAAATCGTGAGCAAACAAAATACAAGAGGCAGCAAACGGTGCATTACAGGAGGAAAGAGTGACATATGCGCATGTTGTCTGTCCTTACGCCTTGCTAACCTGTCCTGCTCCAATTTACTGCACAGGAGCTGCACTGATTGTGTCATGTCCCGCACACCTGTGGCCATCTCCCGCATCCCTGCAGCCATCTCCCTCATACCTGATGCCATGTCTTTTTTCTCATCTACTAGTGCACTGATGCCCTTCCCTATGTTTTCCATATGTGTATTCAGGGTCCTCATCTGGCGTTGCACAGACTGGATGGCCTTCTCCTGCATTATTTGAATCTTAACCATGCTACCCTCCTGCCCACGGAAGACACTGGGACCCTCCACATGTTGGGCAGCACTGCTATCTTTGGGCCTGCAGCGTCTGATACCTATACGGCCAACCTCTGCACTGGACTGCTGTGTGGCAATGCTTCCTTCCCAGCCAAGGTTTGAGTGTCTTCACCCTCCATTTCACCTGCTGAAGTTTCCATTTCTACCAGTGGAGCAACTGCATGCCTCCTGCTCTTTTGAGGTGCAGGTAATGTTTGCGACAGTGACGCAGGCAGTTCAGGTGAGGACAGTAGCAGAGGGGATCCTGAACGTTCTGGGGACGCCTGCAGATGTGGAGACATTTCAAGGTCTTGGGATGGTGGCAGTGGTGTTTGTGCACCAGTGTCCTGTGTGACATTCTCGGCACTTGTGCCTGCCTCCTGACTGTCATCCCTCTGTGGTGCTGTGCCTTCCTTCTCCCTGGTACGCCAGCGAGATGTCTCGCCTGTGGACATAAAAGCGTACATTAGCTCTGTGCTCCTGTCTCACTGCTTCTACAATTATTTTTTTTTCACTCAAACACTGTATATATTGCCTCAGCCTCATTATGACTGATATGTGTAGCCTAACTTCTTCATTGCTGTGCTGTATGACACAGTAGGTCTTTCAAATACTACATGTCCCATGATGCTTTGCTCCTGTCTAATACTACCTCTACTGCAGTGGGGTAAACTGTGCCACATAGGGAAAAGGGAAGGTGATGGGGTGGGGGTGATTGCTGTGAATGCGTCTTACCTTTTCTGGTGTCAGCTCTGGCTGAGCTGTCTGCATCTCCCAGCCCACAGACACTCTCTGGTTCAATGGTGGACCCCACCAACTCCTTCAGCTCAGTCAGGGGAGGTGCAAGGTTCTTCCCTCCTCCAGTTTTGTTTGCCTCTTTGTGGAACTCTGCTATTTTCTGCTATTTTCTTCCTCCTGAGGTCATACCACCTTTTTCAGGTCATCTATGTCCCTTGGAGTCACTCCTACAGCATTCACCTTTGTCTGTATTTCCAGCCAAATCTTTCTTTTTGCAGATTCAGCCACAGTCAGGGACTGCTTTCCAAACAATTTTTGGTGTTCTTTAACCACCTTCTCCACAAGGACCTGCAGCTCCATGGTGCTAAATTTAATTTTTCTCTTCCTCTCTGGGTGTTCCTTTTCACTGCTGCTTGCCATTTTCAAACTTTAAAAGCACAAAAAAAGTTTTCCTGTGGCTCAGTGACTCAGCTCTGCTTGCTCGCCCTCTCCAGAAGCTTCTAATTACTTCCAGCTGCCTGGATTTAGCCACTTACTGGTTGGGAGGGGGTGGGTGGTAGCCGATTCGGTATTTCCCATTCATTCCTATGGGCCAAAAGGCCCATAGAAATTAAAGGAAAATACTGAATCAATAAATATCGAATTGGTAAATACCGATTCAGAAAAATTCCGAATGACAGATGCCGAATTATACAGAAGTTCCGAATCGGTAAAATTCGGTATTTTAGAATCTGTATTTTTAGATTACCTACATCTAGCCCTTGGTTATTTCTGTACTGCTCTTGTTTCTTTCTGCACCTGTCTTGCCTCTTTCTACACCCCTCTTGCCTCTTTTTGTACCCCCATTCCCTCTTTCTGCATTTCTCTTGCCTCTGTCTGCACATCCCTTGCCTCTTTCTGCACTTCCGTTCCTTCTTTCTGCACTTCTCTTGCTTCTTAATACAGCCCTCTTGCCTCTTTCTGTACCTCTGTTGCTTCTTTATGCACTTCTCTTGCTTCTTTCTGCACCTCTCTCACAAATTTCTATACCCCTTGTGCCTTTGTGTGCACCTCTCTTGCCTCTTTGTGCTCCTCCCTTGCCTCTTTTGGCACCCCTCTTGCCTATTTTTGCACCTCTTTTGATTTTTTCTTTACTTCTCTTGCCTCTTTCTGCTCCCCTCTTGCCTCTTTCTGCACCTATGTTAGTTCTTTCTGCATGGCTCTTGCTTCTTTCTATTTCTGCACCCCTCTTGCCTCTTTCTGCACCTCTGTTGCTTCTTCCTGCTCTTCTCTTGCCTCTTTCCGTACCTCTCTGGCCTCTGGGTGCATTTGTGCACCCCTGTTCCCTCTTTGTGTGCCCCTTTGCCTCTTTCTGCACTTTTCTTCCCTCTGTCTCCCCTCTTGCTTCTTTTTGTACCACTGTTACAAATATTCTGTACTTCTCTTGCTTCTTTCTAAACCTCTCTTGCTTCTTTCCGTACCCCTTGTGCCTCCTTCTGCACCCTTCTTCCCTTTTCCTGCATGTCATTTGGTTCTTTCTGCACTGCTCTTGCCTCTTTCTGCACCCTTCTTGCCTCTTTCTGCACCACTTTTGCTTCTTTACACACTTATCTTGCCTCTTTCTGCACCTCTCATGCCTCTTTCTGCACCTCTGTTGGTTTTTCTGCACTCCTCTTGCTTCTTTTGGTACCTCTGTTGCTTTTTTCTGCACTTCTCGTGCTTTATTCTACACCTCTCTTGCTCATTTCTAAACCTCTCCTGCTTCTTTCTGCACCTCTCATGCCTTTTTCTGCACCCTTCTTCCATTTTCCTACATGTCTCTTGGTACTTTCTGCACTTCTCTTGTCTCTTTCTGCACCCCTTGTGCCTCTTTCTGCACCTCTTTTGCTTTGTTCTCCACTTCTCTTATCTCTTTCTACACCACTCTTGCCTCTTTTTGCACCTCTGTTTATTCTTTCTGCACTGCTCTTGCTTCTTTCTGTACCTCTATTGCTTCTTTCTGTACTTCTCTTGCTTCTTTCAACATCTCTCTTGCTTCTTTCTGCACCTCACTTGCCTCTTTCTGCACACACAGGGCTACTTTTAAACTGGCCTCAGACTCAGCAATGCACCCATGCAAGTGCAGAAAAGAGCTATTGGCCTCTAAACTGGGACTTAGAGGTAGTATTAACCCCCTGTCCTATTATGTACTAGGTCTTACAGGGGAGGTCAAGCCAATCACAGGGCTACCCAAATCCATACTGTACCCTAGTGTATGTATGTGTTTTCACAGTATTCTAAGTGTATTTCAGATTAGCACTGGCTCCGGGCTGGTTACACAGAGCCCATGGCCAGTCAGAGTCAGTTACCACCAGTACCAGTCAGCAATAAGTTGGGGGTGCCAAAGTACACAGGATGACTTTGCGACAATGTCTCTGTCTGCACCTCTGCTGGTTCATTCTATATATCTCTCACTTCTTGTTGCACCTTTCTTCCTCTTTCTGGACTTCAGTTGCCTCTTTCTGCATTTCTCTTGCTTCTCTCTGCACCTTTCTTCCTCTTTTTGCACATGTTCTACCTATGTAGGCATAGTTAGAAATTAGCATTTAAAAAAACTTGGAAATTCATAGAAAAAACATAGGTTTCAGGGATGTTATAATTAGAAACTAGCATTTAAAAAACCTTTAGAAATTTACTGAAAAAACTATAGGCTTCAGGGACGTTAAGTTAGAAATTAGCATTTAAAAATCCTTTGAAATTCAATGAAAAAACCATAAGTTTCAGGGATGTTATGATTAGAAATTAGCATTCAAAAACCTTTGAAATTCACTGAAAAAAACCATAGGTTTCAGGGAAGATATGGTTAGAAATTAGCATTGAAAAAAACCTTTGAAATTCACTGAAAAAACCATAGGTTTCAGAGACGTTATAGTTAGAAAATAGCATTTAAAAAACCTTAGCAATTCACTGAAAAAAACACATGTTTCAGGGACGTAATAGTTAGTTGGACATTTCACTCATACAAAACCTGAGAAACTCAGTTGTTATAGTTAGTTGAGCTAACTATGACTCGCGCCCCTGTAATGCATGGTCAGTAACATCACTGATGACATCTCAGATGACATCACTGATGACATCACTGATGACATCATCCACGTGATAATCTGATGCACCTCCTCACACCCTAATATAAACTTTTATACACCCACTCTAAAATGTAGACTACCATTTTCAAAACCATAGACACACCAATAACAGTTACTACATACCCACTCACTGAATCCTAGGTCTACACACACATCCACTCATTCACCCATACAATCACTCATACATGCAGTCACTCATCAATACAGCACTATCATATGCACTCATACACCTATACAGACACTCACACACCACCGCTCTTCCATAGAGTTACTCACACACCTAGTCAGTCATGCAAAGAATCAATCACACTCTCATTTACGCACCTATAGAGTCATACACACACCACCTCACTTATTCATACAGATTCTAACACATACCTACTCTCTTGTACAATCACTGATACAAGCACACACTCATCCATACAGTCACTTTAACAATAACTCACGCACATAAACTGCCTTTCACATATGTAGTTACTCACATATGTATGACTGAGACATCCATTCACTCACCAACATACCCATACACACTCACCCACCCATACAGCCCTTCACAGATACACTCTTGAACCCATACACACAGTGAATCACCTACTCACACATCTATGCACAAAGTCACACACCTTCCATGCAATTTTCCATAGGAATCTTTAATCGCAGCTACAGCCCGAACTGCTGAACGGAATTACATCAAATTTGGCAAAGAGGTAGTCCTTGGTTCACACTCGTGCCTTTTGATTAAATGGTGTAAATCTGTTCAGTAGTTTTTTTTGATATTAAAGTAAAAAAATACATATATATCTGGGCGGAGCCTAACAACACATCTCATCGTGAGATCTGATTGTCTGTCAGCACTTCATCCAAGAAGTGTTGGCAGCCATCTTGGGACCAACATACATGATCGCACCTCATTAAAAAGCATTGTAGTTAGTAGAAGGTTTTAAGACTTTAGTTACATTATAAATCATTTGTTGATTGCACCATATTCATTTTAGGAATTGTGGTGTGTTCTAAGGTGATTTTACCATGTGAAAAAGCCTTCTGCAGGGATATCAATAATCATGTTTGAGAGACAACTATTTTCCCATGCTTTTCCCACAGAGGTTTGGGAGGTGATCTATAAGCTAAACTGAGAGCATATTTTCTGTAAATTCACATTATCTTTCTCAGTCATGTGAGAATGAAGTCTAACATTCTCAGTAAAACATGTCCCTCCAAAAAGGGCAGAGACTGTTAGTTGATTCCTTTGTGTTCTACTACAGTTTCCCAGAGTGTTATAAAGAACAACTAGAGTGCTAACAGCCTTACTTATGACAAAAGTATGGCACACCTGAAGACATCTTGATTGGAATAAAATGGTAACTCTTAAAACATTTAATGTAAAAAGGAACATAATGAGGGGGTTCATTTTGCCATAGAAAGTATGATTAGTGCTGCAGAAAGAAAAATGATGGCACATTCTGAGTGACTTCTCAAATCCTCTTCTATTTCATTAAAAACCAATTCTGACATGCAGACTGAAACATGTACTTTTAATACCAACAACAGACTTCCCTGGTGAGCAGTAGCTTTACTACAGTGATCAGATGAGCAACTAGAGTGCTAACATTCAGAAATGATGGCAAATGTGTGACACATCTGAATGCCTTCTTGATGGAACCAAAGTAAAACACTGAAAGTATTTCCTACTGAGGAGACTGTAGTAAATGAGGAAATTAGGAAACTTCATAACAAATAAGTCTCCCAAGATGGCTGCCGAAGACAAAAGAGAAATGTAGCACAAATATCACCCTGATGTAGCCCAAGTATAATCCAATCCAATCCAATCCAAAGATTCTTTATTTCGGTCTATAAGACCATAAAAGATACATGAGTATACATTTTAACAACCATTTAAAAAGAATTACAATTTTAAAAACACGTTACATAAAATGAAATAAGTAGTTGGTCGTTCCAAACATGATGAGGGAAAAAAAGAGACATTCCATAATCAGGGGAAAAACATGCATGAATTAATTAAAAAGCACAGTCCATGATTGTAAGAACAAGTTCATAGTTTAGAGTTTTGTGCAATTAACAATTTTTTTTCCTGATATGCCACATAGCCATGATGAATTTAGCCACAGCAAAGACTATGTGAGGCAGAGTACTAGTTCTTAGAACTCTGTAAGCATCTTTATGGCTCCTGAAACCCAAAGTCCTGCAAAGGGGGACCAGCCTATATTTCCTTGGTCTGTAATATGCAGGACAGAAGAAAAAAAGGTGGGTTTCTTCCTCATCATGGGAATTACAACCCGGACAGATTTTATCATCGCTCTGCAGCCATTTGGAGGTAAAAGTTTTAATAGGTAAAGTGCCAAACCTCCACTGTATAAACAGTTTCCTGGCTAAAATTGGAAAAATAATATCCATAAAACCCTCAAATTCATAGGAGTTTTTGGATTGCAAAAAACGTTCAGTGCGGGTGCCGTTATTAGTTGAGGTCAAAAGTGAGTCCAGGCTTTTTTCCTTGTAAATTTGGACTAATCGTTTCCGGGATAGCATTTGGCAGCCCAATGCTGGAACCTCCCAGAGCTCAGGCAATTTTAGACGATACAATTCCTTCTTAACAAAGGCCAGCCATGGAATTCTATCTCGGTGGTTCAAGGCCATTACATGGGTAAGGTCACTCCTGTAATGTTCAAGCTCGCTGGTGGACCAGAGTCTGTGCCAGAATCTTACTGGCTTAGATTCCAGCTCAGCAGCGATGGAGTCTAAGCCCACGTCCAATCTCAGGGGAATCAGGGGTGTGCCTCGAGGGAGGGCCAGAAGGCATCTGAGAAAGATATTTTCTACTCTGGCGAGAACCGGGCCTGCTCTGTACCCCCATAGCTCACTACCGTACATTGCAGCCGCTTTGGCTTGCGTTTTGTACAGTTCTAGTGCCGGACTGATAGGTTTGAAGGTTGAAGTATTTACAACCTTCAGAATTGCACCGGATAATTGGGTCAACTTTAGCCGGGATTTCACTATCTGGGGGTCCCAAGACAGGCTCTCGTGCAGAGTTACCCCCAGATATTGAAAAGTTGTAACCCTTTCCAGGCTAACTGTACCCAGCGAGGGATTGGGTCTGCTCTTTGGTGGTGGGTTGAAAATCAATTTGGTTTTCTCTGTATTGATCTCTAGACCATGTTGCCTACAGAAAAGACCAAATCCATCCAAAATCCTTTGGATCCCCATTGGGCTTTTGGAAAGCAGGAGGGTGTCGTCAGCAAACATAATGGCTGGCACCCTTCTGCCTGCCAAAGAAGGAGCGTCGTTATCTTTAACGTCATCAAGGTGAGATATAACGCTGTTGACAAAGAGGTAAAACAGGGTCGGCGCCAAGACGCACCCCCGCCTTACCCCTCTGAGAACAGGAAACCTTGATGACAGCGCTCCATCCCTCCCACACCTGACCTGCGCGCAGTTGCCATCGTGGAGCCTGATTATGGCGTGCAGCAGCTGGGTGGGAACACCCAGCCCCTTTAAGACCTCCCATAGTTTTTTCCGGGGGACCAAGTCAAAGGCTGACCTCAGATCCACGAACACCATGTATAGCCTCCCCCCCTCAATCCTCACCGTTTTCCAGTACAGGAGGATGAGGCGGAAGATCTGGTCCATGGTGGACGTGTTTTTTCTGAAGCCAGCCTGGAGAGGACTAAGGATTTCATTTGCCTCCATCCAATCAAGGAGCTGATCCAGAAGGAGACGAGAGAAAAGTTTTTGGGGAACGTCTATGAGGCTAATCGGCCTGTAGTTGGCTGGGAGAAGAGGAGAGCCCTTTTTGTAAATTGGCACTATCTCTGCTCCAAGCCAAGTACAGGGGATTTCCATACCTCCCAGAATGGCATTAAAAAGAATGAGGAGGTACGGGCCCCAAATCTCAGGGTGTTGTCTAAAAAGATCGCCGGGCAACCTATCCAAACCCGGAGCTTTCCCCATTGCTAGTCTCTCTACTGCACCAACCACCTCACCAAGAGTGAATTCCAAGCCAGCTGTAGGAGTAAGTATATCATCAGGAGCCACTTCGTTGGGGGACAATACAGTGTCCTGATAAAGTTTACCAAAGTGGGCTTCCCAAACAGATGGTGCAATATTTGGCTCCACGGCAGCTTTAGCCTCTCCTGTGCCATTATTCACCAGGGACAAGAATTTTTTTGAGTCTCTGGTTTCTAATGCAGAGGAGAGATCCTGCCAATGATTCCAGTCCCACTCCATTTTTGCCAACGCAATGGCATCCTTATGGTCCCGTCTGAGTTTGGCAACCATACCCTTGTCTGACCCTGCTTTGATACTAGCGATTAATTCTTTCTTGGCCTTTTGGCAGGAAGCGTTGTACCAAGCTGAGGTGCGGGTCTGTTTACGCCGAGGGGCAGCCACAGGGTAGAAAACCTCAGCTAAGGAACCTACTAGATTGGCATGTATATGACCCAGTTTGTGGTTGAAATCTATAGATCTGGGCTGGTTAATTAAATCATCTAACTCCACAAACTTCGGGATTGCAATATCAAAGATTTTCCTTATATTATCCTCGGTACTGATTATTTTCCCCCATTTTACTCTGCGCCTATTAGAGCTAAGGGCCAGGTTCCCAGGATCATCCTTATGGTTGGTAGATAGCGACTCAGCAGAAGGTGCTGGGTGTTCCAGATCTAATAAAAGGGCATTGTGGTCGCTATCAGTTCTAGGAGATACTCTAAAATCCTGGACCTTAGACCATGAGCCAATGTCAACGAGAATGTAATCCAACCTGGATTCGTGACCCTTCCTTTTGAAGGTACACGCTGAGGGACAGTCTGAAGGGGTGCGACCGTTGCAAGCCCTCAGTCCGTAGTTTAAGGTGAGGGACAAGATTTGCACAACAAGTGGGGACCAAGATTCGGGATGAGGGGATGAACATGGTGGAACACCCCAAAAGTCATCTTCGGCGGTGAGGGCACCCTCTCTTAGGCCTTCCAGTGGTTCGAAATGGCAATTAAAATCTCTGCCCAGCACGATTTTATAGTCGCTGGGCAGTGAGTCCAGGAAGGACACAAGATCTTCCAAGGTAGGCGATTCCTTAACTACACTGACCGGACAAGAGTATACATTTATAATTGCCAGTTTTACTGCATTGGGCCACCCAAGAAGTACACACTGGATATCCTCCGAGAGCGTAGGAATGCTCTCTGCAGTGCAGCCAGTGTGACTGGCTACCCAAGTCGCCAAGCCCCCCGAAGGTCTACCCTTACCACTCCATTTAGCCTGAATTTCAAAAACTGCAAAACCCACACTACTCACAGGGTCCCTGGCCCACGTCTCCTGGAAGAGACAGATATCACTGGTACTTATTAGAAGGGCCCAGTCTGATGTGTGTATTTTGTTTGCGATACCTGCCACATTCCAGGAGAGGACCTTTAGAGTTTCAGTGGTCAATTTGGGAGGGGGACCTTCAGTTGTTTCAGGTATAATACCCATGGTTGGGGATACGGGGAGCCAATCACACATTCCCAAGGTGGGTTTAGCAGTAGATGTTATGTTTGAAGCGCAAAGCGCTTGGGGGGAATGGAGTACCAACCATTTGACTCAGCAATACAGAATCTACAGTGGCCCTGGGGCTAGGGGATTTCAAACCACCGTCCTGGGGTGGAACCAGTTCTCTGTTCAGGATGTCAGTCCCTTCAATTCCCGTCCCCTGTCCCGCAGGTCCACTTCCATTAGCCCAAGTATAGCCCAATGACAGAATGTCCCAGAGTGTTCTAAAGAACAACCAGAGCTCTAACAGTCTTACTTATGAGAAAAGTATGGAACACCTGAAGCCATCTTGATTGGAATAAAGTGGTAACACTTAAAACATTTAATTTGCAAAGGAACAAAATGAGGAGCTTCACTTTGCCATAGAAATTATGAGTAGTGCTGCAGAAAGAAAAATTTGGGCACATTTTGACTTCTCAAATCCTCTTCTATTTCATTAAAAAATTCTAACATGCAGACTGAAACATGCACTTTGAATACCAGCAGCAGACTTCCCTGGTAGGCACTGGCAGTAGCTTTACTACAGTGATCTAATGAGCAACTAGAGTGCTAACATTCAGAATTTATGGCAAATATGTGACACATCTGAATGCCCTCTTGATGGAACCAAAGTAAACAAGCATTGAAAATGCAATAGGTCTCGCCTCATTAAAGTTAAAGCAATTCTGTTTGTAATTAGATGGCTTTTTAGCTTTGCTTTTATTAGTGTTTTTCAAACATTCATGTACAAACATGCATATATATATGCATATATGTATATATATGCATGAATATATATTTGTATTTATATAGATATGCAGATTATACATATGTTTATATATGTATGTATTATATATATATATATATATATATATATATATATATATATATATATATATATATATATATATATATATATATATATATATATATATATATATATATGCACACATACATATATATATAAATGCATATATGCATATATATATTACCTATTGGCGGTCGTCAGTAGATAGTTATAGTTTCCATAGGAAATCCACAACATTCTATATGGAATACCTTTGGCGCCGGTGGACCAATCTTCGTGAATTTCTCCAAGAAAATGGCCTGCTCTGTTCCGCTCCCTCCCTGAAAGTTTGGGGGTGATTCCTCAAGTAGGGACTGAGAAAAAAGGGGATCCCAAAACGTGTTTTCCCCATGCAATTTTCCTTAGGGACCTTTAGCCAGGGCTACAGCCCGAACGGCTGAACGGAATTACACCAAATTTGGCAGAGAGATAGAGTTCGGCTCGCAGATTGTGCTTTTTGTTAAATGGTTTACATCTGTTCAGTAGTTTCTTAGAAAATTACAAGTAAAATTATAGCGATATCTAGAGACGGAGTTCAGCACGCGTACGTAAATCCGTTCAATTACGAGCGCGAGCTGCATGCTGATTGGCTGTGAACTGTCTGTCAACACTCGAAACCAGGAAGTGTTGGTGGCCATCTTGTGCTTCGGTAGCACTGAGTCACAAGAAAACAGTAAAACAAAGTTGAGAAATAGGGGAAGGGGCCAGTGGGCGGTTCATGGATCTATAGGCTCAATTTGTATTTTTTTTTAAATAAAAAATGTCCTGGTACTCGTGCAGTACTTGTACGTGGTGGAAAAGGTGAAAAAAAACTAGAAGTCCGTTTTATTCATTCAGTCTCGGGGGCAAATTACGGGGGTAATTTTTTTGCATAATGGGGGCTTGTAAGGTGCCCCTTGTCACGGTCCAACGACTCCTCTGGATCGATTGATGCTATTTGGGTTCCACCTCCCGCTTTCTCCGTGCTCCGGAAAGAATATCTGACAGAGCACGATAGTAAGCAAGCGAGGGATAACTGGTCCGGAACTGGAAACGAGGGTAGATGCGGTCTCTGTAAGGATACAAAGAACACACAGTAAGACGAGAGTCCTATGCTTCCTGTTTCCTATGAACTCTCTTCTCCTCTGGCCTCTTTCCTACCTGATGCGTCTCAGGACCTCTCTCTTCTACCTGTGAGATACGGTCTCTCCACAAATACGTTTTCTGCAAAACACAAGAACACGCACACAAGTTATATATACTTCTCCCCCCGCTACGCTGACTACAAAGCTTGATATGGTGTCCTATACCTACTTGTTAGTTCCCAGTCCCTTGCTTTAAAAGGTTCTACTCAGGCTTTAAGGTTATGGATACCAATGCCACAATTCCCACGGAAACCAAGAGAGGAAAATATTCGATGGTTCTGGTTTGATACTGAGTACACTCTTCACCAGAAAATACGGATGGTATGTTCTGCCCACACCCTAGCAAGTTGATGTCTCTTACCAGTACGAGATCCGAAGAGATGTTCCTCCGAAACCTACCATTACCCCTTGTCAAAATAGAGAGGGTGCAATCCTGCGTCTCTCACGGTAACGGATTCAAACGGGTTCCTGAACCGCTCAACCTCTTGTCCAATAGAGAGGGTGCAAATCCCGCGTCTCTCTCAAGAACCACAAACTCCCAACACCAGTGAACAAAATAATAATCCCAAAACAGTGTCGCACTCGGGAGGGTGAAATCCAACGTCTCCCCGAATGCACAAAAGAAACGTGTCCAAACAAAAGTTCCCGAAATTCACGAGAGGGTGCAATCCTGCGTCTCTCGGTTCGGGTAGATCCAATGTCCCTGACTAGGTAACCCCGCAGCCGCGGGTTACGGTAACACTCTATGGAGCACTAGTAATCCAGAATACAATTCCTGAAGCCCTCGCCTCTGATCTCCGAAAAGACAAAATTACGTGCACCGCACTCCGGTTCTCACGGGTTTTTATGTTCTCATCCCGACTCGGTGCTCGCTGAGCTTTCTGGGAGTTGTAGTTCCACTATCACTGGGTAGGCACAGGTCGGATCCTGACACCCCTTGCACTGGGGAATGGCACTCCTCTGGTTTTATTTTGAAGTATGCGGGGGGGTTACGTTCCTACTCCCCGCAGTCTCGGGGAGCGGCATGCCTCGGGTGATTTAAAAAAATATATATATGTTTTGAGCTGTCTCTCTCTCTCTCTCTCCCCGTACACGTCGCGGGGAACGCCACATTTCTAGGGCAGTAATATGTAAAATGACCTTCCAGCTCTGGGTACCTGCATTGTCTGTTTTTTTTATTATTGTTGGGAGGGTGGGCTTGATAATACGTCCTTGTTAATTCCCATAGAAGCCTATGTTCTGGTGTTAACATGGGCTTCTATGGGAAATAACAAGGCCGTATTATCAAGCTCATTATCGCCATTTTATCAGCAATTTCCTGCCAATAAAATGGCGATAATTTTAACACCGGTCCTTGATAATATGCACCTAAGTTTACTGGTCAACAAAAAGAGCAATGGGCCATATTATCAACAAAAGGCGATACATTATCGCCGCTTTTATCGGCAGGAAACTGCTGATAAAGCGGCAATAATGAGCTTGATAATACGGCCTTGTTATTTTCCATAGAAGCCCATGTTAACACCAGAACATAGGCTTCTATGGGAATTAACAAGGGCCTATTATCAAGCCAATTATCGCTGTTTTATCAGCAGTTTCCTGATGATAAAAGCGGCGATAATGTATCGCCTTTTGTTGATAATATGCCCCTACATTTCTATGATAGTATGTAAATCTTTCCTTTTTTTGTGTAGCAGTTGTACTCTGCGCATGCACAGCCTCGTTTCGAAGCCCACGTTTTTTTCTTTTTCTTCAAGTTCAACAAGCAAACCTTTCTTTATTTCAGGTAGTAAATTTGTCGCTTTCTTATCCCGGGTCGTGTGTGTCATCCGCTGCTGTACTTTTGTAATATATTAATAATCATATTTTTTCTATATTTATTTGAAAGGAAGTGATGAGGCGCCAAACGTTGATTATGTACTCCGTCCATCTCCATTTTAGTAGTTTTTCACCTTTATTATTCTTAGATCTGTTAGTTAGAAGTAGTTTTCAATCCTAGTCTTGAATATCTTACTATAGTATTTCAACATTATTTTTATTGTGGACCGTCATACCCCTCCCCAACAAAAAAGAAGAAGTAAGTTGTTTTTTTAATTAACTTTTATTAAATCAATAAATGTAAACAAAACTGAATTATAACTATATTAGAAGCAACTAGAAAAATAACAACAAACAATATTATAAACAAATTGTTAAATGGACTCCAAAAGATGTCCGATTGGTAATCTGCAAAACAAAAAAGAAAATTAGAGTTTAGAATTATGTAGATGAGTAAATGAGCTGAAGCATTACAAGTTTTGGTAACTCTACGGTTTTGTGTGTGCAGTGTGCCTCGTACATTTCAGTTCTGTTATACTGCCGCGTTCTAGTGGTGTCTATATGGAAGTGTCTACTGCGTTACTGACGCCCGTTATGCCGACTTACTTCTAATGCATTGCTACGAAGGCTTTGTAGATCTAGGCCTCTGTGCTTACAGTTGCATAAACACTACGGACAAACTCTTCTGCCAGTTGAATTCATAACTTGTTTTGAACAATTCTTCTACACGTCCAAGCAGACAGCAGTGTCTATAAGTTTAAGAGAGAAAGAGAAATTATGTCAGAGAGAGTGAGAGATAGAAAGAGAGAGAAAACAACATTAAAACTGTGTCGCAGAGTCTGGAGTTGAGATTTTTTCTTGAAAAGTCAGACGTAGATTTACAAGCTCCTTGCATCACTTTACCCATGTTAAAAGTGACTCAAAAGTGGCGTAATAAGGTTGTGGATCTGTTTGTCAGACTGTTGTAACCTATCTGTTGTCACTGCTCGGTGGTAATTATAGATTTTACAGAGAAGCTGTTGTACACTACGCACTCGGGGCCATAATATCAAGCCTGAGCGACAAAATTATTGCCACTTTATCAGCTGGAAAGTGCTGCTAAAGTGGCGATAATGGGTTTGATAATATGCTCTATGGAATTCCAATCGAAGCTCATGTTAGATGTCCTTAACATCTAACATGAGCTTCGATTGGAATTCCATAGAGCATATTATCAAACCCATTATCGCCACTTTAGCTGCACTTTCCTGCCGATAAAGTGGCGATAATATTGTCGTCCAGGCTTGATATCATGGCCCTCTCTCCTTTCACAAATAAAGGTAACACTACAGTTTTACAAGTGCAGTGTACCTGGTACATTTCACTTGTTACAGTGCTGCGTTCAAGTGGTGTCTATATGGAAGTGCCTACTGCGTTACTGACGAAAAAGTGGCATAACGGCATTGTAAATATGCTGATTTTTTTCTAATGGATTGCTATGAAGGCATTGTATATGTAGGCTGCTGAGCTTACCTTTTATAAACAGTGCGGCCACCGGAGTTCACCACTCGACTTGAACTCTGCTTCTATATGTCAAAATATATTCAATACATTGCAGACAATTCAATTGCTGTTGATCGATAGGCCGAGGGTGCTTCTGAAGGATGTTTGGTGAAGGAAACAAAATGATATTTTGATTAGTCATCGTAAACTGAGTTGAGCAACTACTGTCAAAAGTGAATTTTAATATGGGTTCTTAATATTCCGTAGTTAGACTGTTGCAGCTGCGCTCCTTTTATCGGCAGGAAACTGCCAATAAAGCGGCGATAATGGGCATGGTAGTATGCCCTTGTGAATTCCTATAGCAGCCCAGGTTAACACAAGAACCTGGGGTGCTATGGTAATTCACAAGGGCATATTATAACGCCCATTATCATCACTTTATCGGCAGTTTCTTGCCGATAAAACAGTGATAATTTGAACACCGGTCCTTGATAATATGTCTGTTTGTATTCTAAATATATTCCGGACATTTCAGAAATTATAAAAACGTTACTGCTATTGGGAAAACAATTTAAATATGTAAATTAATACATTATATAGGAGTGCGTTTGTCTAAAATATTAAGTTGCATATTTGTATGTAGTCAGCTACAACTCTTTGACTCATTCTGATGCGTACTCAAGTAGCACTGCTCTCCTTTTGTGGAAACGAGTTTCTTCATGATGTAGTCACGATCTTCAACAAAGAAGTCTCATATGTGTTGCAGAGTCTTGATACCTCTATGGCTCACAACATACTCGTGCTCCCATCATCATCATCATCATCGCAGGTTCTTCACCCGCTCTGTGCTTCAGGCACTACTAACTCAGTGACCAAAGTGGCCACGCATGTAGTAGTGGGCCCTTTGTTCGGTGCTTTGGGAACACCTCTAAAATGGCGTACAACAAGTGCGCTCCGTCTTTTTTATAGATAGGGTCATGTGTGTAGTGACGGATGCGCTAAATGGGTGTGGTGTGGGTGTATACCAGCCATGAGGGAGTGTGTGTGTCGATCTGACAACTAGACCTGCAACTAAGAAATCACTACAATGGAAGTTTGGGCCTTGTACTTTTGTTGTGTTTTCCTGGTAGCGTAAGAGTGGCCTTCTTTTTCTATGTGACGTTATAGAGTCACAATGTATGTAACCTATTTTGTGACGCATTTTATTGTACAATGCGTTTGAAAAACTAGTTGTGGTAGGGTGTTTTTTTAATTAAACTGTGCACTCTGGTTACGAGTTTGTTGAGTGTAGAAGTATATATATTTTTTCTATTTTGTATTCTATTATAATAGTGCTGACTTTTCTGCTTTAGAGTGCAGTACTATATTATTTTATAAAATGTATAACAAACTGTTGAAATCATGTTTGAAATTAGAATGTAAGCATGTAAGCTGCTCTCTGTGAGGAATAGTAATGCCGGCTCCCGAATGATGCAGGGAGCCGGCTGGTACCATGGTGGATTTGGGGCTCTATCTACGGTCTTGAACATTATATTTGAGGCTTGGTGGATGGGGTGTCCGGTGATTGTAAAAAATGAGTGATGTATGCTATTTTTTTTAACGGTATATTTATTGTCCGCGTGCAGTGCGAATTTTGAAAGTTGTTCCATAAGTGTACGTAAGCAAGAAAAATGAATTAAAAATAAATCTTTTACAGATATTTATCAAGTTTATGTGTTTATATCTTTGTTGCTTGTAATGAGACGTTTTTGCTTTATTGATACTTATAAGTAAGTGCTTATGCATAGTCTAAATGTGTTGAGGACAGCGACGGCCCGTGGAGGGAGTTACGGTGGGGCAGGAGGGCGGGGAGGGGGAGGGGCAGGGTGGAGGTTGCTAAAAACCGGCATATGGATAATTGCAGGTAAGTAAACAATTTAATTAATAAAACGAATTTCGTAGCTCGCACTGCATTGCATTTTGCGATGCAAGGCGCACTACGAAATTCGTTTTATTAATTAAATTGTTTACTTACCTGCAATTATCCATATGCCGGTTTTTAGCAACCTTCGCCCTGCCCCTCCCCCTCCCCGCTCTCCTGCCCCACCGTAACTCCCTCCACGGGCCGTCGCTGGTTGAGAAGCAGTGTTTTATACAGTGCTGAACTTTTGACTGTTGACAGTTGACTTTTGCTTGATCTGTTGGGGGTAGGGTGGAAAGTTATGTCAGTTGGAAAGGTTTGGAATGTTAAATTAATAGAAATGTGTGTTTTGTTTTGGATTAATGTGTGCCGGATTTTAATTGGTTATTTATATGTATGTATGTGTAAAATGAGAGGGAAAATGTTCCATTTGACGGTTCTGCTGCAAACACGAAACTAGAGAGATTCTGTACAAGAATATCCACCGTGTGAGTGGTATTCTTCTTATTCTAAGTTGTATGGGAGTGTGTGCGGTGCATCTTTGTACATTAAGGAATAATGGGGTATATTAAGACAGGCGATAATGTTGTTGCCGCTTTATGGGTAGAAAACTGCAGATAAAGCGGCAATAATGTTATCGCCTGTCTTGATAATATGCCCCTATATTTGTCCGTTGTTAAACATTTTATAGTAGTAAATGTGTTTTGCTATAATGCATGCTGTTATGTTTTTTTGTTTAATATCAGTTTGTGCTTCTCTGTACATTAAGGGATTATGGGCCATATTATTAATTAAGGGCGATATATTTTTGCTGCTTTTATCAGCAGGAAACTGCCGGTAAAGCGGTGATAATGGTCTTGATGATATATACTTGTGAATTGCCACAGGGGCCCAAGTTATCACTAGAACCTGGGCTGCTAGGGTAATTTACAAGGGCCTATTATCAAGCCCATTATCGCCGCTTTAGCGGCAGTTTCCTGCCAATAAAAATGGCGATAATGTATCGCCCTTTACTGATAATATGGAAATGACGGGCATATTATCAAGGACCGGTGCTAAAATTTTTGACGTTTTATGGGCAGGAAACGGCTGATAAAACAGCACAAATGGTCTTGATAATACGCCCTTGTTAATTCCCATAGAAACCCATGTTCTGGTGTTAACATGGGCTTCTATGGGAATTAACAAGGGCGTATTATCAAGCCCAGACGCGGCCCGTGGAGGGAGTTGCGGTGGTACAGGAGGGGCGGCGGAGGGGCAGGGTGGGGGGTGATAAACAACGGTATCCGGATGATTGTAGGTAAGTAAACAATTAAATTTATAAAACAAATTTCGGGCCATATTATCAACAACAGAAGGCATACATTATCGCCGGGTTTTATCGACAGGAAACTGCTGATAAAGCGGCGATAATGACCTTGATAATATGCCCTTGTGAATTCCCATAGCAGCCCAGGTTAACACCAGAACCTGGGCTGTTTGGGGAATTTACAAGGCCCTATTATCAAGCCAATTATCGCCGCTTTATCAGCAGTTTCTTGCAGATAAAAGCGGCGATAATGTATCGCCTTATGTTGTTGAGAATATGCACCTTCGTTCCGTGCCCTGCATCGCATTTGCGATGTAGGGCGCGCTACAAAAATCGGGGCATATTATCAAGGACGGGTGTTAAAATTATCGCTGTTTTATCGTATTCGTAGGGTATGCTGAGAATGATTAGCAGTTGAAACTATGGTGCGATCACTCTCCCTCTGTCAAATCAGAGCACAGGGCACGCTATGAGAATAGTTAGAAGTGGTCACTTATTTGAGATCCGATTCAGCTGTGTGGCTTATTGTGCAGGCATTGCTTACATGATTACGGTAACTGAGCGTGTGGTTTGCTATAAAAAAGTTGTGTTTGCTCCTCTGCATGGGAAGTGGGATGTTTCCCTCTGGCCGTTGATTCCGACCTTGAAAGAAGAGTCAACCAAATGAGCTGAATAAGAGCACTATTGTCTCAAAAAGAGGTCGCTGTTATATCTGCTACAGAAACATTTGTCCTTCAAACACCAGCACAGAAGTGTATGCTTTATTAAATACAGATGTGCCCTGGAATTTTAGAGAGTTAATTTAGACTATCTTTAATGCGTCCTCAAGTAGGGGGTTAGCTTACTTTTTTAAAGTTATAAGCATTGGCCTTGTGACTTCTGTAGAAACTATTATATTTGGTGTCTTGTCTGTGTTTTTTTATTCCATTTTTTCCAGCATCTTTGGTGAATTGTGCTTAATGCTCACATTAGTTGCAGGTGTGCTTGTATTAATTTGTTTAGTTAAATATGGATGCACATCTTGCAGCCGACGACAATATTTCTCGGTTGTTGCTGTTCCGCAACCGAATGCTTAGTTACTATGGAGCGCTGCCTCTTGCAACATTGAGTGCAGCTTATGGATTATCGTTTCGATTCTCCTTTTTCACATGCGTTCAACCTGTGTTCCATTGCCTGAGCTGTGATTTCGACTGGGCCCTGGATTTGTGTCTCTGCAGTACGGTGTTTGCTGACGCGGATTATGACCAGCTGATGAGCCCCTTAGTGGTTCATGACTTGCTCTGTTCTGGCGGCGGGATTTTGGCCTTTGCTGCGACACATGGAATAATGGGACGTTGGAATATTTTTGCAGCCGCGCATTACTTCTTGGCACGCAGTTACATTGAAGATGACCCGAGTTTTCCTCCGATGGTGATAGAGGCTCCGGTCATTGAGGAACATGTATGTTCATTCTCACTATTGAATTGCATGGCTGAAATGTTTTCAGATGAGAACAATGACTTTCTGTTGGAGGCTGTTGCTACATACTGTGCTTATACGCTGGTGGAATAAGAGTGTTTGATTTTTCTACCTATTCTTTAATATTTAGTTACTGCTTTTTATCAAAGATCAAATTTTTTTTTTTTGCAAAATTGAACTTGACTCCGCTTTTTAGGCTTGGACTGTGTGTTCGTAATTTGGCCACATTTATATTATGTGCTTTGGTCAAGGAAATGTGTTGTGAGCTGAGCCTTGCACTCACACCGTGTTAAGTTAGCATGGGTTTATTAGAAGCTTAAACGCCATTTCTGTTTTCCTGCTCTACTTTGCACACAACACGCACTTGCAATATTGTTTAGAGAAGGGTAAATATTTAGCTTCTTATGAGAATAATTTGATATACTACATTTGTAGACAGCCTCGCTACTTTAGTGTGTATAGTGAGAGCATGAAACATCAAGGTTATGTTGGATACTGTGTGTGTTATTCGGAATGATGTTCGCACGTTCAAACCATAAGAGATATGCAGCTGTGGCATCTCTTATACTTGCGCGTTTAGTAATGAAGTGCGCAGGACTGATTACATACAGTTTGAGAAAGTTCGTAACTTGACAGTTTGTGTAGAACTCAATGTGATCTACTACTGCTGAGTAACAGAGGTTTGGGTCTGCCTATGTAGTCGTATGAGATCTTCTGTAGTTATAACTAACATTATAAGTAGGGAGGGTGAAATTTAGGTATATTTTAAATCTGTTTCACTTTTGCATTATAGGATGCTTTCTCCCTTTGTATTTTATGGAATAGTAACAATGCTGACAACTTTGTTTCTGATAATGTGTTTCCTTGTATTATGTAAGGTACTGGGCATGAGATTACGATGTTAGAAATAAACATTTCCAAGTTGCAGGTGTGTTTATTAAGTGCTTGTTTTGGACTGGTGTAAGAATGTAACGTAAGAGTGCATTTGAGATGTCATCAGTGATGTCATGAGTGATGTCACTGACCATGTCATGAGTGATGTAATATTTGACATCATCAGCAGTGTATTGCGGGCGCACAAGTTATAGTTAGCTGAACTAACTCTAAAGGGGGAATTTTCAATGGTTTTGTATGAGTGAAATGTCCAGCTAACTATAACGTGTGAAACCTATGGTTTTTTCAGTGAATTTCTAAGGTTTTTTAAAAGCTAATTCCTAGCTATAACGTGTGTGAAACCTATGGTTTTATCAGTGAATTTCATAGGTTTTGTAAATGCCAATTCCAAACTATACTGTGAATAAATATATATATATAAAGAAAATATATATATATACATATATATATATATATATATATATATATATATATATATATATATATATATATATATATATATATATATATATATATATATATATATATATATATCAGGAATACCGCTTTCGTATTGCGCTGCAACGAGTCTCGCCAGCCAACCAATGAAACTCGGACACGGACCAAATGGGCTCTTGCTTTTCCTTTTATTGCAGAGGTACTGTCAAAGACGTTTCGGCTCAACGGAGCCTTGTTCACATGACAACGTTTTGATAGTAGGACAGCCCTTTTAAAGTGCTAGTGACGATAAATAATGAGTATCACCTGTGAATATCATTAGCATGGACATGGAAGATATACTTCTAGCTACTGAATGGTGGCGTTCACTTTTTACAAAATAGATTACATAACAGTAAAATACCTTTAGTAGATACCAACGTCATGGATATATATGAATATACCCGCATGAGAGAATCATTATTGGCAACAATAATCACTGTAAAATACATAAAGATGACAAGTCTGCTTATGATTGTAAATATGAGAGTAAATGGAGAAATATGAAAAATAAAGTGCAAGTGCATAGCTCATTATATATATACAGCATTGACAATTCTAATTACATGTGCAAATATCGCAAAATGTGCAAAATGAAGCAAATGTCAATAACCTATCTATAATAAATATGTGCCAAATACGCTAATTGTTCTCCTCCTAAGGACCAATATTTCTATTGGAACTCTAGCCTCATATTTTGTAGTCAGACTTTGTCAAAACATAATGCCATTATGCCTTTCTACTCATATTAGTTATTAATCTAGTATTGTATTTCAAGGTTAGGTACAACTTTCATGTTCTGACCGGTGATTCTACTGTTTGTAAATGTTTTTTTTTTTTTTTAAAGCAATATGACCATAGTACATGCTACTGTAGAAAAAATAGTGATATATATATATATATATATATTACCTACTGGCGGTCGCCAGTAGGTAGCTATAGTTAGGATTTTTTTCAATGCAAAATCTCAAAATTCTATTGTGAATAACTATGGCGTCGGTTGACGAATCTGCCTGAAAATTTCCTCAAATTTGCCTCGCCGAGCTCCAGTCCTTCCCAGAAAGATTGGGTAGGATTCGTCAAGCGGGGGCCGAGATAAAAGGGGGGTCCCAAAACGTGTTTTCCCCATGTTAATTTCCATAGGGCGGTCGAACTCACTTTTAGCCCGAACGGCTGAATGGATTTGCACCAAACTTGGCAAAATTGTAGGGACTGGTAGCCCGATGTGCCTTTGCTATGTCTTAAGATATGTGCTCCAGTGGATTTTGAGTAATTTAGGTTAAAAAAAAATATATATATCTATGGCCGCGCCGAGGTACGCGCACCGGGGAGTGCACCGGGCGCGCTACGCGACTTGCGAGCGGAAATCTGATTGGCTCTCGGGTGTCTGTAAACATTCTTAACAGTCCGGAGCGGCCGCCATCTTGTGTCTCGGTAGGATCGAGACACAAGAGGTGGCAAAAACAAAGGGGGAATTGACCATAAGGGGTCAGAGTAGACCCCCCCTGACCCCCTAGGTTTGATGTGGGGGCTATAAAAGGGGCCCGCGGGGCAAAAAATAAATATATTTTTTTTTTCGATTTGCGCGGGGGGAGCGCCCGGTACGCGTACCGGGAAGCGCACCAGGGAGCGTACCATGGGGAAAAAAGAATGACAGACTTTTCAAAAATTGTATGTTTATTAATTGTTCTTTTTGTTGTTTTTTTTTATTTAAGTACCAACATGTAGGTACCAATGCAGAGTCTAAAATGTAATATACACCGTCTCCTTTGTAGATATCTTGCATGTTGTTACAGAAGTTATTGTGGTATATGGAATTCATACCATAGTCTGTCAGGAAAGCAGAAACAACATGGAGGCAGGAGATGATAAAGAGATGTTAAATACACATTGGAGATAATATAGTGGGAGAAAGGAAGTAACTATGAGCAAAATTACTATGTAACATAAAAAAGTTGCACAGTATATTTTAAGTCTCACTTTATATTATATCATTTTTCGGTACTATTTCATAAATTACATATAAAAAAGAATAATGTCTCAAACTATTTTTAATTTTTAAATAAAAATGTATTGCTGTGATTTTTCAAAATCTAAAAGAATTTCCAACATTATTTCATCAGGTATGTCCTCATTTGGATTCCATGATTCAATTTCTTCTACACAATTAAGTAAGTCTTGGTCCAGAGACTGATCCAAAAAGTCTAATTCATCAATGTCTTCCTTAGGATTGTTCTCCATATCAATTTCAAATGAAATATTAATTTTATTTTGTTCTTCTTCCATTTTCTTGCTGTAAATTGCATAAAAAATAAATATATCAGTAGAGATAGGGCACTGTTGGGTTTAAGTTCAGACAGGTACTTGTGAGTTTTTACAGTGAAGTTATCTTTGGGCAGTGTATGGTATGAGGTAGGAAGTAGAAATTTAAAAAAGTGTATGTGAAGAAGCCTAATATAATTCATAATTATACCAGAGAAGCCTATCTCAATCTGTAATTATAACAGAGGGACAGTAAATAACTGTCAGAAAACGTTTTTACAAATGAACTTAAAGTGCCCCTTCACAAATTTATAACTTACCTCATAGAAAGGTGATGAAGTAAAATGAGTAAATCTTTTAAAGATGTATCTCAGGTAGTTGTAATCAAAATGGCCGTGTTGCCCTCTCATTTTTCATGTATATTCATGTACATAACCAATCAAATGTCAGGAAAAAAAAGTAGGAAATGAAAGTAACATTTTAATTGGTTGTAAATTCCAACACTTTCATATGTGTTTTTGTCATGTAATTTACCTCAGGATATTTAGACAGGGCTACAGCCCAAATGGCTGAATGGAATACTATTAAATGTGGGATAATGGTAGGGAGTGGTATATAGTAGGGTCTATGCTATATTTGGTGAAAGTCTGTCCAGTAGTTTTTATGTAATTTCGTTTCCCACATTTTTTCGGGGAGCGCTCACCGGTGCGCGCCCCGGTACGCGTACCGGGAGCGCTACGGGAGTCCGCCATTTTGTGTTTCGGTCGAATTGAGTCACAAGATGGAGGACAAACAGCGTTGGGAATGGGTAAAAAGGAGAACAGTAGACACCCCTTGACCCTCTAGGTTTGCTGAGGGGAGTTTCGGAGGGGCATATATGCCCCCCCAAAAAATGTTTTTTTTTTAAATTTCGCGGGGGGAGCGCCCGGTACGCGCACCGGGGAGCGTACTCTAGTGAAAAATAGTGAAAAAAGTTAGAGAAAGATAATCATTTTGAGTGATCAGAGGTAGGGTAGCTCTGAAAAGAGCTTTTGGGTTCTGTAGCTGATTTAGGTACCTACAAGTAGGTTCCAATGCACAGTCTTAAATTCAGGAGGAATATTCTATTCCCCTCATCTGAGAAGTGCACACCATCTCCTCTGTAGATGTCTTGCATGTTGTAACACAAGTTATTGTTGTATATTGAACCCATTCCATAGTCTCTCATGTAAGCAGAAACAGATTTATTCACATGTTTCCGTGCTTTCTCAAATTGTGGACAAAATTGGTTGGACCAGTTCCATTTCTGTCTTTGGCATATATTGGAATATACCAAGGCAGTTTGTGGAAAAAGTGTCATCAATTGATCAAAGGTGTCCTTTAAAAGCATTTCCAGACCAACTCCAGTCAAAGTGCCCAAGTCATTTCCACCACAGTGCACTATTAAGGTCAGGGTTTGGCAGATGCAAAAAGGTTTTCACCAATGACATCAATTGGTGACATCTCAATCCTCTCTGGCCAATCCACTTGACTTCCACATTGATAAATCAAGTTTGTGAAAATTTCTGCTAGCTGCATACCTTTGAGCCCAGTGGATGTAGCTATGTCCAATAATCCACACAGAATACATGATGAGAGAAGGTTCTGGTGCAGTCAGATGAAGTGTGGGAATGAAATGGCAGTTGGAACAGTAGGAGTTTACAAAAAAATAATTGTGGAGTTTCCCTGCTCTTGAATCACAAGCAATGATTGGTGGTTTCAGATAGTTGAAAACTGAAAGTTAGGGTGCATGGTTGTGTTGTGTGAAAGAAGCAATTTGAATGGTTAAGAAAAAAGTCAATTAAAGCAATAATGCCCTGGATAAGCTGGTGTATTGAGAGGTCAAACATCTTTGCTGACTTAATTTGCAACATTGTAGAATAAACTTTTGAACCTGAGAGTTCAGTAAGGAGGGAGTTGCTATGGTAACAGATAGAAAGGGTTGAGGGGGGAAGGGTGTTGGTTTGAAAATAGTGAGGGAAGAGTTTTGATTGGTTGAAATGAGGCATATCTGTGTAGAATTAGAGGTTTTCAGTGCCAGTCATGGTTGCAGTGTGTGGAATGCATACCTTTTGCTCTGCTAAAGAAAAATTGGTGTGTGTGTCTGACATTGTTCTCTATCTCCCAAAGCATTTGTAAAGGTAAGAAATGATTCATTTAATTTAGATAGAGACTTGTATGCTCTATGGAGAAGATTTGGAAGAAGATTGTTTTTTTTAATGTTGTTTTGTGTCATGTTTTTTGATAATGCTTGGTTAAAACATTTTAATGCATAGAGGAAATGTATTTTGTGAAATAGTGAATTTTCAGTAGTGAAATTGAATGCTTGTATATAGGACCTGTGCTGTGTTTCTAAAATGTTATTTAAAAAACGATTTTGGGGTAAATGAATGCTTTTTATATTTTTGAGAATGAATTATTAGTGCTTGCCTCAATAAATAAATATATTTGAACCTTTTACAATGATGCCACCTGCCTTACCTCAGATTAGGATGCAGATTGAGCTTCTTTCTGGTTGGTTTGGGTCATGTTTTTGGATAATGCTTGGTAAATAGGTTTTGCAGCATAGGGGAATTGCATTATGTAAAATTGAGAAGTTTCTCTAGTGGCATGGAATGCTTGTACATAGGACCTGTGCTGTGTTTCTAAACTGTCATTTTAAAAACGATTTTGGTGTAAATGAATGCCTTTTATATTTTTGAGAAGGAATTATTAGTGCTTGCCTCATTAAATAAATATATTTGAACCTTTTACAATGATGTCACCTGCACTACCTCCGATTAGGATGCAGATTGAGTTTCTTTCTGGTTGGTTTGTGTCATGTTTTTGGATAATGTTTGGTAAATAGGTTTTGCAGCATATGGGAATTGCATTATGTAAAATTCAGAAGTTTCTCTAGTGACATGGAATGCTTGTACATAGGACCTGTGCTGTGTTTCTAAAAAGTTATTTAAAAAACGATTTAGGTGAAAATGAATGTTTTTTTTATATTTTTGAGAAGGAATTACTAGTGTTTGCCTCATTAAATAAATATATTTGAACCTTTTACAATGATGTCACCTGCATTACCTCAGATTAGGATGCAGATTCGGCTTCTTTCTGGTTGGTTTGTGTCATGTTTTTGGATAATGCTTGGTAAATTGGTTTTGCAGTATAGGGTAATTGCATTATGTAAAATTGAGAAGTTTCTCTAGTGACATGAAATGCTTGTCCATAGGACCTGCGCTGTGTTTCTAAAATGTTATTCAAAAAATGATTTTGGGGGCAAATCAATGGTATTTACATTTGGGCCTTATTTATGATTGCCTTGTGCCGCCGGTGCGTCACTTTTAACATGGGAAAAAGTGACGCACCGGTGGCGCAAGGCCTTCATAAATAAGGTCCTGAGTTTCCTTGCTGTTGGTTTGTGTCTTGCTTTTTGATAATGCTTGCTATCAACATTTGCAAGATAGAGGATTTGTATTTTGTGAAACAGTGAGGTTTCAGTAGTGAAATTGAATGCTTGTACATAGGACCTGCGCTGTGTTTCTAAAATGTTATTCAAAAAACTATTTTGGGGGCAAATCAATGGTATTTACATTTGGGCCTTATTTATGATTGCCTTGTGCCGCCGGTGCATCACTTTTAACATGAGAAAAAAGTGACGCGCCGGTGGCGCAAGGCCTTCATAAATAAGGCCCTGAGTTTCTTTGCTGTTGGTTTGTGTCTTGCTTTTTAATAATGCTTGCTATCAACATTTGCAAGATATAGGATTTGTATTTTGTGAAACAGTGATGTTTCAGTAGTGAAATTGAATGCTTATAGATAGGACCTGCGGTGTGTTTCTAAAATGTTATTCAAAAAACGATTTTAGGGGCAAATCAATGGTATTTACATTTGGGCCTTATTTATGATTGCCTTGTGCCGCCGGTGCGTCACTTTTAACAAGGGAAAAAAGTGACGCACCGGTGGCGCTAGGCCTTCATAAATAAGGCCCTGAGTTTCTTTGCTGTTGGTTTGTGTCTTGCTTTTTGATAATGCTTGCTGTCAACATTTGCAAGATAGAGGATTTGTATTTTGTGAAACAGTGAGGTTTCAGTAGTGAAATTGAATGCTTGTACATAGGACCTGCGCTGTGTTTCTAAAATTTTATTCAAAAAACGATTTTAGGGGCAAATCAATGGTATTTACATCTGGGCCTTATTTATGATTGTCTTGTGCCGCCGGTGCGTCACTTTTAACATGGGAAAAAAGTGACGCACCGGTGGAGCAAGGCCTTCATAAATAAGGCCCCGAGTTTCTTTGCTGTTGGTTTGTGTCTTGCTTTTTGATAATGCTTGCTATCAACATTTGCAAGATAGAGGATTTGTATTTTGTGAAACAGTGAGGTTTCAGTAGTGAAATTGAATGCTTGTACGTAGGACCTGCGCTGTGTTTCTAAAATGTTATTCAAAAAACGATTTTGGGGGCAAATCAATGGTATTTACATTTGGGCCTTATTTATGATTGTCTTGTGCCGCCAGTGCGTCACTTTTAACATGGGAAAAAGTGACGCACCGGTGGCGCCAGGCCTTCATAAATAAGACCCTGAGATTCTTTGCTGTTGGTTTGTGTCTTGCTTTTTGATAATGCTTGCTTCAACATTTGCAAGATAGAGGATTTGTATTTTGTGAAACAGTGAGGTTTCAGTAGTGAAATTGAATGCTTGTACATAGGACCTGCGCTGTGTTTCTAAAATGTTATTCAAAAAACGATTTTGGGGGCAAATCAATGGTATTTACATTTGGGCCTTATTTATGATTGCCTTGTGCCACTGGTGCGTCACTTTTAACATGGGATAAAAGTGACGCACTGGTGGCGCAAGGCCTTCATGAATAAGGCCCTGCATTTCTTTGCTGTTGGTTTGTGTCTTGCTTTTTGATAATGCTTGCTATCAAGATTTGCAAGATAGAGGACTTTTCAAACACAGCACAGGTCCTATGTACAAGCATTCCAGGTCACTAGTGAAACTTCTCAATTTTACATAATACAATTCCTCTATGCAGCAAAATCTTTTTACCAAGCATTATCAAAAAACATGACACAAACTAACAAGAAAGAAGCTCAATCTGTTTCCTAATCTGAGGTAATGCAGATGACATTATTGTAAAAGGTTCAAATATATTTATTTAATGAGGAAGACACTATTAATTCCTTATCAAAAATATAAAATCCATTCAATTACCCCAAAACATAGATGACATGATTGTGAAATGTGCTAATATATTTTTTGAATCATGCAGATACTATCTAATCAACCTTTTTCTTTGTAATATTCTAGCCTTGAGTTACTCCCTATTACACCTTTTGTCTGTTTTATACCGTCTCTCTTTCTCTTTCTGACTTTTTTTCTCTCTTCCTGTTACACCCTCTGTCTGGACTACTTCTTGTTACATCCTGTCCCTGATTTACTTCCTCTTACACCCTCTCTAAAACTTACTCTCTGTCTCTTCCTTTACAGGCTCTCTCTGTTTTAGTCTCTTTTACAACCTTTTCTCTTCTAACACCCTCTCTCTGTGTTACTTCCTGTTACACCCTCTCTCTGTTTTATACCCTGTTACATCCTTTTTCTGACTTACTCCCTTTTTTTGACTTACTCCCTCTCCCTAATACATCCTTTTTCTGTCTTTCAACATATTATACACTCTCTTTGTCTTAGTCCTTTTGTATGTTTTACTCCCTCTACCTGTTTGTTTGTCTGAGTCTCTCTGTGTTTTTGTGTTACTCCCCCTAGCTGTTTTTTTGGTCTTACTCCTAGTTATATAGTTGCTGTAGTATAAACTTAGATATGTTGCAAATTAGTGTTTATATCGTTTGCTTATTGTCATTGCTTTGTTGTTTGCTAATAGTGGTCTATAATGTGTTATTTTTTTCTTTACCACAGATTGAAATCAACATTTCAAAAGTAAGTAAAAATGCCGTCAAGGCAAAGGAGAAGAAAAAATACCATACGGAAAAGAACAAAATCAGCAACGGAATTAAAGGAATCCTCTACAACAAGTACTTCAAAAAACACCAGAAAAGCTCCTGGTAAGACAACTAAGTCTTTTTTTTGCAACATATGTAGAACAAAAACAAATGTTAACGGTAATGTGAAGATCCAGAAGGAGAGAGCAAATTTGAAAAGGAAGGAGAGGCCCTCAATAAATGTCTCTACTGGAGCAGGAGAGAAGAGTATGGATAGCAATAGAAGGCAAAATCAATTTAGGGACATTCGTAGATGAATGTTTTGCAATAGGGTAGTTTTAAATTTGCTAAAAAATGAAAAGAAAGGTAAACAGAGAGCTGCTTTCTACAAGAAAAAGAAAAGTGTAGAGAAGATTGTTGATCAGGCTTTTGAAGTTAAGAATAATTTTTTTATTTTAGTAATAAATAGAATTAGGATACTTAACAAGGCAATTGATGTTTTCAAATCGAACAGTAGATGGAAAAGAATAATTATTCAGACTCATTTTTGTGAAGTAGTTTCTGGAGAATGGATGCATAGTTCAAATTCTGAGCCATTTTTTAATGAGGAGAGTTACTTTCAGGAAAATGATTTGGTGCATGCAGTTGACACCAGTGGTCGAGCATATGAGGTGAAAGATGGTTGTCCAATGGAAAAAGAGAAACTTGTGTCTAGAGATGCAGAAGAGGCGTTAGCTGATGAAGTTTTAGGGAGACCTACTAAGGGTCCAGTGTATACATGGAAGTGCAGTAGTATTTGTAGTGTGCGACAGGATTCAATCGATTTGCTTCGAAATTTCTTACGTACATATAGTAAGAAAAGTGTAAAACAGAAAGTGAAGATCTTGCAAGAGTTTGATCCTTGCAGAGTGAGAAAAAACACAGGTTTGCATGGGCATTCACTGGCTTGTCTGTCTAGAAAAGTATGTCAGAGTGTTTTTCATCATTTTAGGATGTTAGCAATCCATCATAATAAGGTGAGGAAATTAGTAAGAAGGTTGTATTATGCAAAAAGTCCAGCACTTAAGCTTAAACAGTTAAACAGTGCTCTTTTGCATGGATCTGAAGTAGATGTGAAGACTATTTGTGAAGAAATTGAGTTTTGTTATTTTGGGAACAAAGAGGACAGTGTAGAAATGGATATAGTAATGGATGGTAATGTGGAAGACAATGTACAGATTTCAAGTATAGAAAAGTTTGACGAGGAAATTACCAAGTTTAAGGTGAAATCAAGTGAAAGGCCTAATTTAACTTGTGTGTGTTATCGAAGGACTCATTATAAGATTCAGACTAGGTTAGTTGATTTATATGCAAAATGTGAATTGGAAAATAATAGTGAATGGAAGGATTTTGTAAGTTATTTGCTGGTGGAGAATTCTTTTGATTTGAGTTTTGATCAGCGTATTTGTAATTATTGTTTGAAAAAATTAAATGAAAATAGAATGCCTGCTAGAGCTGTTCATAATAATCTTCAGTTGATAGATATTCCTACTAAATTGATGGATTTAAATACTTATGAATCAATTTTGATTCAATGTGTCCATCCTTTTCAAGCTATTGTTCGCATGGAGCCTAAGATAGGCAAATTACCTCCTACAGATTTACAAAGAGGATTAAAGGGAAGAGTTGTTTATTTGCCTCTAGATGTCAAGTAAAATATTGATACAATTGGTAATCAGGAGGAAACCAAGTTACACAAGCACCCTCTAAGAAGTCAAATGTCAAGGAAGTTTCCGTGAAGTAATAGTTATTTCAAGGTTTTTACACCAACATCAATCATAAGTTCATTTGGAGTTAAGGAGCTTCAAAGTATGAAGTTTGAAGCTCCTTAACTCCAAATGAACTTATGATTGATGTTGGTATAAAAACCTTGAAATAACTATTACTTCACGGAAACTTCCTTGACATTTGACTTCTTAGAGGGTGCTTGTGTAACTTGATTTCCTCCTGATTCTGGATACTTGCATTAAGTTGCTTTGTTTAACACCCCTGGTGGTGGGTGTCTTATCAGGTTATCAGTGCACCTCTTTTGACACTTCGCGTATAACGTGCACAGTGAGAATAGTCATTAACAGAAGGTGCGGACGTTTTCTCTCTTTGAGAAACACTACCACCAATATTGCTGTGTAAAATTGATACAATTGGTGTAGAAAGAGTAGAAGAGGATCCTCTGGTTATTCTAGTTAATGGGATTCCGACAAAGAGTAAGACAATCTGGCAAGATTTAGTGGATGTTAGGAAAGTCAAAAAGGCAACATTGTATTTGGTCAAAAACAATGAGTACTACAAAGATGTAAGTGTTGGAGCAGAAGAAACAGCTTCAGAAGAAGACAGTGATTGTTCAGTTGGCCAAATTGAAAACGTTGATGTGTCTAGAAGTGAAGAAATATATGAACATTATACTGTTCATCCTTTGCATTCCAAAGAAGTAATGGGGAATGCAATTGAATTGTTTCAAATGAAAGCAGCAAAAGGAAGTCCTATTAGTGTATGGGAAGAAAGTTTGGAAGCTCGTTGTTTTCCACAGTTATTTCCAACAGGTCGAGGTGGACGATATGACGATCGACCAGTTCAAATTCCTGCAGCTGAATACCGGACTTTAAGATTATATGCTGAAGATCCAAGGTTTCGTCAATGCATTCCGTATTTGTTTCATCTACTGTATGAAAGTGATTTGTCTGGGCTTTCTTATGCAGTTAATCATATACTGAAAAGTGGAGCTCATCTGCAAAATGTTTCGGCGAGGGACTTTATGGAGAAAGTCAATCTGCAAGACAGTATTTTGGAATCTCAGCTAATCAATCTCATGGCATGTCAGCGTGGAACAAACGAGTATTGGTTCCGTCGTCATGGGGAATTGAAATGTTTGCTAGGAAACTTAGGAACTCCTACATGGTTTCTCACTCTTAGCTGTGCTGAGTATGCATGGGACGACTTACTTCAAATTCTACGAGAGGCAAATGGAAACATACAAAATATAGAATTGAAAACACCTGGAGAACTGTGTTCTTTGGATCCAGTGAATGTTTGCAGATATTTTAATCATAGATTTGAAGCTATGATGTCTTTTCTTACCAACAAAAAAAATCCTCCCCTTGGAGAGGTTTTGGATTTCTTTTGGAGGAAGGAGTATCAAGCGAGAGGTGCTCCTCATATACATATGTTGTTATGGATTAAAGATGCACCCAAATTTGGAACTGATTTGGATGACACAGTGATGAGTTTCATTGAAGAATATTCAACATGTGCTGTTCCGAAAACTACTGAAGAAAACAATTTAAGGCAACAAGTTTTCAATCTCATCGTTGTGGAAAGTACTGTCGTCGAATATTTAAAAACAAGGAGAAATTCTACACGAAATGTCATTTCGCGTTTCCACGACCAGTGATTTCTAAAGGAAGAGTAAAAATTTTGATGTCTTCTCTGCAACATACTGTGACAAGGAAATCACCAAAAAATACATACAATTTAAAATGAAACGAAGAGTCCAAGTATATCAGCAACTACAACCCAGTGATTTTATCCATGTGGAATGCTAACATGGTTATTCAGTTTGTTGCTGACAACTCTATTGCTGTGGCTCGATATGTGACGTCTTACATCACAAAAAAAGAAAAGACTGAACTGAAGGAAATGTGGGAAGACATTTCACATGAAAAGAGTATAAGTAAAAAATTATACAGTTTCAGTCTGAAGATGTTGTCGCATCGAGAAATTGTAGCATATAAATGTTCTGATCGGTTATCATCAGCAAGTCTCTATGCCAAATCATTTGGGTGAGTCTAGGTCTTGCTGCAACACAAACCCGAGTTTTGAAATCTGTACAAGAAATTGAATATTTGGCGGAGAAACAACCAAACAGTACAGATATTTTGAAGACAAACATGTTGGATACATACTATCCAAATAGAAGTACTCACCTTGAGAACACTTGTTTGTATGAAGTTCTGCAGAACTACAGTTATAAGAGGAACATCACAGAAGATATCAATAATGGAAAATATGCTGTCATTGGGTATGAAGGATGTCTAGTCAAGCAGAAAAAAGGCCATTTGATTAATCATCGAAAATTGAGTTGCGAAGCTCCAGACAAAAGAGAATTTTACTATTTAGCTCTTTTGCAACTCTTTAAACCATGGCGTACAGAAGAGGAACTACTTGGAGATTTTCTCTGTTATGAAGACTCTTTTAATGCAACCAAGGATACCATAGAATGTCCTGTTTTTCCAAATTATCTGCAAATGTTGAACGAAGAAATAGAGCAAGAAACCACAATTGCTGAAGAGATTGCTAGAGACAGTTCTCAAGACAGTCAGAGTTCTACTTCATTGAGTCAGGATCCACTAGGAGGACCAATTATCCAAAATGAAGCTGCAACTGCCATGGATGAGGTGGAAAGAGCTATGGAACAAGCTCAAGAGGATGTAGTTAACTTAAAAGATTTGGTAAAGCAACTAAACATTGAGCAGAAAAAGATATATGACGAATTCACAGAACAGATTGAACATGGATTCAGACATGAGAAAAAAGTGTGCTCATGTACATCATTTAAGCCTGTCCGACTGTACGTAAGTGGAGAAGCGGGAACAGGAAAAAGTTTTCTGATTAAAGCCATTGCAACTTATTTGCAGAAAAGGACTGAATCACCGCTGTCTTGTGTTGTAACCGCTCCAACTGGACTGGCAGCACATAACATTAAAGGGATTACTCTACATCGTGTACTGATGCTGCCAGTTGAGCATGATAATAAATTGCATTACAACAAGCTATCTGGAGGTGCGTGTTCTGAAGTTTCCAGAGTCCTGAAGAAAATGGAACTTCTTATCATTGATGAAGTAAGCATGGTCTCAAATCTAATGCTTGCTTTTGTGCATTTGAGAATGCAAGAAATTCTTAGAACAGAGTATGATGTGTTATTTGGAGGAAAACACATTATTGTTTTTGGAGATCTACTGCAGTTAACTCCAGTAAAAGGATAACCAGTGTTTAAAATGCTCACGCATGAAGATACCAGGAAGTCCCTTGGAAGTATTGGAAACGTTAATATATGGTTAAATTTTAAATATGCAGAACTGCTTCAAAATATACGACAGGCAAAGGATGAAGATTATAAAAATATTCTACAAGATGTAATAATCGGAAAAGTAAGTGAGCTTGGGAAAGAAGCTTTACATGCTCGATTAATTTCAAATTTGTATCCAAATGAAAACATTCGTCCAGAGAATAATTACTGAGAAGAAATCTGGGATATGTTTGATGCCAACTCTGCAAGAATGTTCCATCTTCAACAACAAAATGTTAAAGTTAGAAAATGAAGAGATTGTGAAACTGGAAGCAATAGATAAAATAGAGCATATGGGTGCAACAATTGTTTTGTCAGAAAATTTGAAAACAAAATTGGATTCATTAGAGAAAAGTATATCTAAAACAGCTGGTTTTGAAAAGACTCTGAATGTGTGTTTAAATTGTCGTATCATTTTGAGAAGGAATTTAAATGTTGAAAGAGGTCTGGTAAATGGAGCAATGGGTCATGTTGTTGATTTTGTGAATTATAGAAATAGAGATGGAATTGAATTTTTAAAACTAAAATTTGATGGCATTGAGCAAGTACAACAAATCAGTCGTTGTTCTGATAGATTTTTGCTTGTAAAAGACTTATATGTTCGCCGAAAACAGTTTCCTATTTGTTTGGCATATGCGGTGACAATTCATAAATCTCAAGGTTTAAGTGTAGATAGTGCTTTGGTGAACATTGGAAGTTCTGTGTTTAAAGAGGGTATGGCATATGTGGCATTATCTCGAGTCAGAACTTTATCAGGATTGTACTTGATTGAGTGTGATGAAACAAAGATTTGTGCAGATCTAGATTGTGTTAAAAAATACAATAGGTTAAGAAGAGAGTATGCTCCACATTTGCCTCAATATCCTCTGTTCGAAAAACGTGTGGTAGGCCGAAAAAGAAGAAATGAGAATAATTGCAGTGAGGTAGTAGCAAAAAGACAAAAAGTAGATGAAAATGTAATTGAAAACAGAAAGAAAAAGGATTCTGATGAAAATGTTGTTGGATTTCAGTTTGAAAACAGTTCTGGTGTCAACTGCTATGCTAATGTAGTGGTTAATGTTGTTTTTTTCTTCAAACTTTACAAGAACAGATTGTTGAAAATCGGGATCAAAGATTGTGTGGTTTATTGAATTCTGTGTTTGAGAAATGTAGCAGTGATAGAGCAAAAATAGAAAGTGTAACAGAAATTCGAAATATTGTAGACATGTGTTCTGGTCAAGATAAATTTTCACAGAACATTCAGCAGGATTGTCAGGATTTTTTAATGTATATGCTTGGTGTTTTGGAAGATGAAGGTGTAGATGTAGAAAATCTTTTTAGCCTTTCTTATCAATGGCAGCATGACTGCGACAATTGTAGTTTATCAAGTACTACTAGAATAGACACTGAAAGATTTATATATTTGACTTTACCAGACTGCAAGTCAGTGTTATTTAATAATCTAGTTAAAGCAGCTGATCATAATATGGTGTGTACCCTATGTAAGTGTCCAGTGCTGTCCACATTATTTATACAAACTTATGGTCAGTATGTCATTTTAGTTTTCCAACGATGTAGACCTGATGGAACTAAATTGACAACTTGTATCAAAAATGTTGTGGCTTCTCAGTTATCAATTTCAGGAAGAACCTTTACAACTGTAGCTATTATTTATCATGACGGTCCTTCGACAACATCAGGATATTATACATGCTACTTAAAATGTCAAAAAGGTTGGAGTTACTGCAATGATTCTCATTTAACTTATAAACAACGTTTGCCTTTTGACTTAAAAAATTCTTACCTAGTGTTTTTAGAACCAAATTTTAAGTAAAGGTAATTGGCCTTTGAAGACGGGAGCAGTTAATAAAAGTTAGTTAGTTAGTTAGTCTAATGTTTAAAAATATTTATCTCATATAGGTACTGTAAGTGGATCTCATAGTAAGTGATATCAGTTTTATAGGAAATGTTAAACATGAGTGATCAAAAAAGAGAATATGAATTTTTAAACATTGTGAAAATGTCATATGAGCTTTTCTTTGAAAACTTCGGGTAAACGGTAATTTCAGAGTTTAATTAGAGAAAATTCAAAATATACTCATATATCTGACACTATTTGGCCGTAAGGAAAGTTCAAGGTATGAGTAATAAGTCATAACTTAACACAAGGAGGAAAATGAAAACGTTGAGAATTATTTCAGATGTTCTTAGATCTTTTTTCATAGAAAGTCGATGAAATGGAAGTTTTAGAGAACAGCAGAATATTTTCCTACGAAAAGGACCTTCACTATCTACTATTTGGCCTCAAGGAAAAGTAAGTGAATAAAAGATTAGTGTACATATATAATTTGTAACTTTGTATGGTTTTTTTTAAACACAATCTTTTAGCTTGTGGGTTTTTTTCCCGCTGTTATATGATGAAGAGTTTGAACTCACTGTTTTAAGTGAAATTCAATATATTCTGAGAACAGCAAAAATAAACTATGTAACATGTTGTATAAGTTATTCTATAGTTTGCATTGTGTAATTTATATTGTATTCCCATTGTCTCACACTCATTTTCCTTTTTTCACCCTTATTCAGCTCTCTTTACTCACTTACACTGCCTTTCTTTCACTTTGTTTCATCGCTGTTCCTTTACTTCACTTCTTTCACAACTCCTCAATCCAATTTCAACTGTCTGCATTTCCTCTCTCCCTTGCACCAATTTTCAGCTTTCTCACATTCTCTCAGTACCACTGCTTTAGTTATCTTCCCCTCTCTTTCCTTCTTCTGCTCCTTTACTCTTTTTCCTTTCTTCACTCATTGTACTGCACTTCACTCAGTCCTTCCCTTTGTCTTTCTGTGTACTTACTTCCTCACTCCTTTTTCCTCTATCGTTCTATATTAACCTCATTCCTTTCATCCCTTCACTCTGTGACTCCCCTTCACTCACTCTCAGTCATCTTCCATTCCTCTTTCTTGTAAATGGATCCTCATTTAGACTCCTTTCCCTTTCACTCATTTTCCTTTTACTTACTTCTCTTTCCTGATTTCGTTTTGGTATCTCACATTCTTTTAGTATCTTACTTACCTTCAGTAATTTGTTCTCCTTTTATTTCTTTTTCCCTCTTTTTTGTCTTTCTACATTACTTTATTCCCGTTTCTGTATCCTTCACTCTTGCTTTATTTCTTAGTACACTTTTTTAGATTTTTTACCTCTTGACCTGTTTCTTCTATTTTAAAATATATATTTTACTGATTATAACTTTTTTTATTTTTGTCTTTCACAGATATAAAGTGTAGTTTAAACATGCAATTAAGTTTTCATTAATTATATGGTAAGTGTGACTAAAAAATGTAGTTTGTCATCACTCTTTGCTTTAACCTCACTACTTTTCTCTCACCCTACCTCACCCCTGTTTCCTTAATCTGCTTCCCTCACTTATTCTTATCCTCCATGTTTATTTCCCTTTTCCTTACTTTCCTAACACATTCAACTTCTTTCAGTCTTCCTGCTCACCCACACTCCCTCACTTTCCTTTCTTTTCTGGTTCACTCAGTCCCTTTCTATCCTTCCTTCCTTTACTCTCTCTGTTCTTTCTCTCTGTCACTCCCCATATCTTACCCTTATTCACTTTTATCCACCCTCTTTCACCTCTCTTTACTTACACTCACTGCTCTTTTCTTTCCCTCCGTCACCGCTGTTCCTTTTCTCTGGTTCCGTCACTACCCGTCATTCCCCATCCTTTACTTTCCTTCCTTTTACTTTCATCACCCATTCACATTCTCCAAGAACCTCTGCTTTAGTTTTCTTCCTCTTTCTTCTCTTCTTCTGCTCCCTTATTCATTTTCCTTTTCTCAGTTACTTCCACTTATACCTTTTCTCTGTTTTACTATCTATTACACAGTCCCTCTGTGTTCTTCCTTCTAGCTCTCTTTCTCTTTACACCACTATCTCTGTCCCCTTTGCTCATGCTTCTTTATTTTTTAAATTTTTTTTTTGGTACGCTCCCGGGGCGCGCACCGGCAGCGCTCCAGCGTGAAACATAAAGAAAAAAATGAATATACTTTAAAAAAAAGGTATTATATTAATATACATATATATATATATATTCACTGAAAAAAACATAGGTTTCACACCAGTTATAGTTAGGAATTAGCATTTAAAAAACCTATGAAATTCACTGAAAAAACCATAGGTTTCACACCAGTTATAGTTAGGGATTAGCATTTAAAAAACCTATGAAATTCACTGAAAAAACCATAGGTTTCACACCAGTTTTAGTTAGCTGGAAATTTTACTGACATAAAACCCTTGAAATTCCAAGTTATAGTTAGTTGGACTCACTATAACTTGCGCGCCTGCAATGCACCGCTGATGACGTCACATATTACATCACTCATGACATGGTCTTCGATAATGTCGAGAACATGCCAGGCTCGCATGTTCTCGACATTATCGAAGATATTTCGTGATACAGTTTATGAGCTCACTGTTATAACCAGAATTGTGACAGCATTTGGATGCCATCTTGACCAAATTTCCATTACCCATGAATTGATAAATAGTGTGTGAAAAACTGTGTGTATTTAAAAATGAATATGGTTTTATTTATTGCAGATTGTATGCTGTCTTCTCGCCCCCCTCCCCTACTTTGTCTGCCCTGATGAAGGTGTGGCCCTAGACCTGGCATCGCACCGAAACAAGCATTGGCATTTTGAGTTTGTTCTTTTATTTTACCATCTTGTCTCGTATTCTGTTTTTGGAGACTTTCCAGGACACTATATATGTACAACAACTGGCTACTGAAGTATGATGTGTATAGGATTATTGAAGAATGTATGAGGATGATTGACGGCATAGAGCCATGTAATGCTTTAGAATGTGTGTGCTTGTTGAGAAGTTTGATTGAAGAATTGTAGGGTTGTGTGGGATGCTTTTGAAATTATCTTGTGTATATTATCATTGTTTATGTTGGCGTTTCTTTGAAAGAAATGATATATTTATATTGATGAAAGGAAATACAATTTGAATATTTTTCTATCATGTTACAACTTGAATCATAATTGTTTTTTCTCTGGTTTCAGTGAGCTAATCTCTGCATAGTGCAAACTTAGGACTCAGTTTGAGCCTTTACACCTATCCAAGGGGGCAGACATTTTTTGTGTTTTGAATTCACAACGGAATCATTCCCATAGCTCCGGAATCATGCTCCAGAGCCATGCGCAGCACTAGTGTACGTCAGGCCAGCCCACTCAGCTTACGCTACCAGGAAAACACAACATTACATGGCCCAGATTTCCATTGTAGTGATTTGTTAGTTCCAGGTCTAGTTGTCAGAACGGTACACATACTCCCTCATGGCTGGTGTACACCCACACCACACCCATCCAGCACATGCGCCACAACACACCTGACCCTACCTATAAAAAAGACGGGGCGCACGTGCTCTATGCCATTTTAGAGTTGCTCCCATCCCAACCGCTGTGATGGTCCCTCCTACTGCTTTGAAAGCTTCATGTAAGCCCGAACTACCGAAAAAGGAGGCCCATTCGTCCAGTTCATCGTGTGCATACCTCATTCGTCAAGTTCATTGAGTGCATACTTCATCTTTTTCCTGTCCTTGCAAGGTGAGAAATTTGCATTATTGTTGTAATTGTCTATACTAAAACTATGAGTACTGTATTGCTTCCCGTACATCGTTGCTTAATTCGGTGATGCCTTTTTGTGCAGCGCCATGTCCCCTGTGCTGCCTTGTATGTAATGGTAGTGTAAGGTTTAATCCTAGTTCTTTGGTGGTCCAATCACTTAAACCTCCCTTGACTTTCATATTTATTCCTGAGCCTCTTGGCCGTTCCTGGCCTTTTTTCTCAAATATCATGCATGTCTGACGCTGAACTGTATGTAATGTTGTCCCACTTAATCCTCCCATATTTGTAATAGTTGTTGCTGCATCACATGGCACTCCCAGGCCTCTATTCTTATAAATCGTGCGTGCATGACTGTAACACTTCTTGCTGTGTCACGTGGCCCTCCCAGGCCTCTATTCTTATAACTAGTGCATGCCATACCCCTTGTGAATTTCTGTGTCGCATTTTTGTGCTGCGCCACGTACCCTGTGCTTCCTGGCATATAATGGTAGTGTAAGGTTTATTCCTAGTTCTGTGGTGGGCCAATCACTTAATCCTCCCTTGACTTTCATATTTATTCCTGCACCACGTGGCCTTTCATGGCCTTTTTCTCAAATATAATGCATGTCTGACGCTGAACTTAATGTGATGTGCTCCCTCTTAATCCTCCTGTGATTCTAATACTTGTTGCTGCATCACGTGGCCCTCACAGACCTCTATTCTTATAAATCGTGCGTGCCATAACCCCAAAGTTAATGTACCTTTGCCACCTCCATGTAATGCTAGGTATTCTCTGTCCCTCGCTTAAAATTCATGGGCGGATTGAGCTGTGAAGATGGAGTGACACTTGTTTTAGTGATTGTGTATTCACACACCTGTATAGTTATTTATGTCTTTGTAATTAAATGTGAGCATGTACAATTTGTTCTTTACATTTAACATACAATTCTCTTCATTTTTTTTCTCGTTTATCTTTATTTGATATAGAAATGGATGCCACTAAGTACCAAGAGCTTCTGAATTATGTAAGCCGTAATCTGTACCATCTAGCCCATCTGATACGTGCCCCACTCTATCGGAGTTCCCACCTTTATCGGAATCTACTTCTTTGGATCTCCTACTCAGAATTAAATCAGGCTCTCCGCTTGACCCCTGTCCGGCGAGTTTTCTAGCTAGGAATGCCAAGATTCTTAATTCCCTGATCTACCCTGTCTTGAATTCATCCCTGTCCAGCGGCATGGTTCCGCCAGCATGGAAGAAGGCAATGGTTGTTCCCCTTCTAAAAAAACCAGGCCTTGATCCAGAGATACACGCGAACTATAGGCCCATATCTCTCCTGCCCAGTCTGGCTAAGATCGTCGAGAAGCACGTCCACTCTGTGCTTTCTTCCTTCTTGGAAGATCAGGGGTTACTCCACTCTACCCAATCTGGCTTCCGCTCCAATTTGAGCACCGAGACCGCTCTTTTGGAAGTAAACGAAGCCATTAAGGAAGTTCTCGACGCAGGGGGAAGAGCTATGCTGGTGATGTTGGATCTGTCGGCGGCCTTCGACACCGTCCCGCATGAGGCCCTCTTGAGAAGACTTCACGAGATTGGTCTCCGTGGAACGGTGTTGAGCTGGTTGAGATCTTACCTAGCGGGTCGTCGACAAGTGGTCTGGGCCCCGCCGTACTCCGCAGAGGTGCCGCCTATGGATGTTGGAGTCCCACAAGGGTCGGTGCTGAGCCCGACCCTTTTTAACATCTTCATGACTCCACTGGCGGTACTTGCGGAGTCCATGGGTGCCCAGATCATATCATACGCTGACGACACCCAGCTTCTCTTCACCTGCAAGAAGGGCATGGAGTTTGACGGGGAGAGCATCCGTGGTTGCCTGGGGGCTGTCTTCGACTGGTTTCAGCGAAGCAGCCTCAAATGCAACCCTGATAAATCTGAGGTGCTTTTCTTCGGCTGTCAAGCAGATCCACCGTGGCAGGAATGGTGGCCGGTGTGTATGTCACCCCCTTCCTCTTCCTCTGTGGTTGCAAAAAACTTGGGGATCAAAATCGACAACACCCTTTCGCTGAAAACACAGATCACAGGTCTCTCCAGCACCTGTTTTGGTCTGTTAAAAATGCTGCGAAAATGTCTTCCTCTGCTCCCTTTAGTCCACAGGAAGCTGACGGTACAGGCTTTGATTTGCTCCAGGATTGATTACTCAAATGTCCTCTACCTGGGTTTACCGGACTACCTCCTGCACCAACTTCAGGTAGTTCAAAACTCCGCGGCAAGGGCGATCTTTGGCCTACCTCGACAAGCTCGGGCTTCAGAGCTGCTTTCTTCCCTTCATTGGCTCCCAGTTAAGAAGCGGATTACTTTCAAGGCTCTCACTTTAGCCCACAAGGCACTCCATTTGGTTGGGGCCTCGTACATTCAGAAACGGCTTCTTTTCTATAAACCCACCAGATCTCTCCGATCTGAATGTCTTGGCCTGGCAACGGTTCCTCCCATTAGAAGGGTCAGGATAGGTGGTTGTTCCTTTACACATCTTGCCCCAAAACTATGGAACTCCCTGCCTGTGGATCTGCGCCGTACTTCTAATCTGCTTGCCTTTAGAAAGGCCCTGAAAACTTGGCTTTACAAACAGTAACTTGTTATGTTTGTGTTTTCTTCCATCTCCTTTCTCAGTTTGGGGTCAGAAAGCGCCGGGACACTCCCTGGAGTAGCCGTGCGCTATATAAGCAACCCCAATAACATAACATAACATAACATAACATAACATGGTTTCAGTAAAGTCCAGAAGCATGGATTGCGTAGACTGTATAAACAATTCACCGTTGACTGTAATATAATTTTCTGAGTATTGATTTATCATTGCAATGTGAATTTTAGAGTACTCCAATGTGTTTTTTAATATGACAATTTATGTGATATGTATTTATACATACATTTACTTGTTGAATACTTGTTAAAAACATCTATTTTTTTCTGTGCTAATTTTCCTGTTTTTGTCATAAAATGTATTTATAAACATTTTACTTTTTTAAAATTGAATAGAGTATATATTTTTAAATGGTAAATATCAGTGATTGAGTTTTATGTTTCCTTTATTACCTTGAGTTTGTACTACCAACAGAAAGCGAATATGCAGGCATTATAGCAGAAAAGAACATTAGAAAAGCAGAATTGCAGAAGCACACAAAGCAGAATATTGATGTTGTCCAAGAAAAGCATATAGAAAAATATAAAACGAGAGTTTCCAAGAAATATAAGCCGTGTACCTTCAGAGAAGGAGATTTAGTGCTTCTAAAAAATTGCAGTCGAACAACGAGGAAAGGAAGGAATTTTGGAGCGCAACTTTACTGTATCCTACTGTATTTCCGAAATGCAAGGAAAGCATGTAAATTTAGTCAATGGTAGAAACATGTCTTTACGTAGAACATATAATCTCGATATGCTGAGGCCTTTTAAATTGAGCATGAAGGGTAATCTATTAAAGGGTACCTTTTTTTAAGTAATGGGACATAATTTAAATGTGTGGTGTAATGATGTTCCAGTTACCTAGCCATAAATAATAATTCTTTATCAATGTGTGTACTGAGAACCTTTTATTTTAACGTTAGTGTTCAGCAATCTCAGCAACAGTGTCGTCCTGTATATTCCTGGGCAAATATCGATCTTCTGTTTTTCGGGTAAATATTCATATCTGTTATGTGACTTTTCAGTGTTACAGGTGCAAAGGAATATTGAAAGTTAGTGAGTCTTTTAATTAATGTTTGAGAGTAGAATCGAGCAATGTTTAGAAGTCTATGACAAATGTAAGATGTTTTTCAAGGGAAGTTTGTTTATTTTGAATATATATTGCATTGATATTCACGTTTTCGAATTGTTGTAAGTCTAAACATATGTATTTGGGTTGTAATGTAAAGTTATTCATGATTGTATTTTTAACTCTTCAGGTACCTTTTGAGAAAATGGACATTGTTCTTTGCCCGACAAATACTGGCTGTCATTGGATACTTCTGGTAACTGCAAGTTTCTCAACATTTATCAGTCCGTTTTGAAAGTTATTGTTGAAAAATATGACTGGTTGTAATAGTTTAAAGTGCCCCAAATTTTTTTTCAAATAACTTAAAGACTAATATTTTAAAATTATTTTGTAATGTATTTAGAGTAGACATCTGTACCATAAAAAGTAAACTCTCCATACTAAAAATCTTATTTCTATATTGATTTTTTAATAGATTTTGAAACCTTTAACCAAGACAATAATCGTTCATGATACACTGAGTAACAAAATTCAGGCCTATCAAGAGTTTTTACTAATTTGAAGGTAACTTTTCCATAAAAAAATCTCAGTTATCTCTTTATTATTTCTCATATTGCATAAATATAAAATTGTCAATATAATTTCTCCTTATGAAATTAAACAAGCAAAATATTTAACATAACCATTTGTATGTCTCTAAAGGGTTTTCCTACACCAATTGAAGCGTCCCGACTACGACCAGTGACAGTTAGTCGTAGAATGTAACCAAAAGCAACAGGACCGCTACAATTGTGGTGTTTTTGGCATGCTGGTAATGATACTTCCATTATAGTTTTTTTAAATCTTAATTAGTTTAAGATACATTACTTTATCTTAATAGCTTACTTCTTTACAATACCCGTAAATAGCAAAGAGGGTTTTTAGGGATGACATTTGTGAACGTCTACCAAATGTATCTATAGTGTCCGTCAGAAGCATATTGCTATTCGCATATGATTTTGTCTGATCACTTTTATGGTCCTAACGCGGTTGCTCTGAAACCTATGATTGCTTTTCAACCCCAATCCTATTGCGAACAATTGTTTTTATGTAAATTAAAATTCAGGTTGGACATTTGTACAACATATACATTTATAACTCTCTTTTCAGTTTGCACAATGTTACATAAGTCAGCTGTCAGTTGCCCAGATTTGTATTAATGAAATATTTCTGGAGAATTATCTATTGAAAATTGCAATGGACCTAATGGAGTCATAAGGTTTGACTTTACCATTTCAATGATAAAAAAAGTTGTACTACTCTAGTGATATCATGAAGATTATATTATTTGGTATTTTGTTTTGTCATATAATTTTTTTTTAGAAAAAGGCATAACTTTAAATTTTTACATAGTATACGAAGACATTTGCATTATGTTAGTGAATTTTCAATTTTGTTCGTTGTCCAGCCATTACAATTTCTTTGGAACAGTTGTGACTGACTCATTTCCTTTATTTGAAAACACTTGGAAACATGTACAAGATATAGCAAATAAAATTTTCAATGGTTAGCATTGCTGATATGATACGCTAATGTACATCTTTTTTACATTTAGACTCTGTTGAAAAGCATAGTGGTGTCTGCAACCAAAAAGCTTCAGCAATATATACGGAAAACTTTTTGGTAAGGGTCTTTTCTGAGTTGCGTCCGCGATGTTGGTTCATTGGCTATGCACCCTTCCTAGTATTGGACTCAACACCACTTTGCCACTGACTGAGGATAGTTCACTATATTTACTATTTAAATAAGTTTAAGTTAGCATAACAAAAAGCTATTGACCTTTATACAATGCAAATTAATTTTCACTTTCTTCCCAACAGGGACAATGTTTAGAATGCTGCCGAAGGGTCCACCTTGAAAGTATCAAAACGAATGCAAGATCTTAGTTGCCATTTTCATGTTACAAATTTAACAAATGTATGCATTAAGAAAGTAAAGATGTGATTGCATGCCAGCGGTAGAATTACATGTTCGGCATACTCCAGCCATCTAGTGTTGTGTCCGGATTTCATAAGTAATATTTATTTGAAGAAGTCTTACAAGTTGGAAGTAAGGTAACTCCTCTTCTTTTTTATTCTGTGTGGGCATCGACTCCATTATTTCTATTCACACACGAGTTTGATAATGGAGTAAGTATGTGCAAGATAGAGTTGTTAATGCATATGTGAAATAAATAATAACATGAAACAACCACAGGAGTTGACAGGGTAGGAAGGAGGACACATTTTAATGAATAGCTGAACATTCCAACAATACATGCTGGCATTAATAATGTCCCAGATTTTGACCCTGTTTGCAGTTTCTTACATAAGTCAACAGGCGGAAGCAGATATTTTAAGAAGTTTGCAAAAACCGAGCTGTACACGACTAAATTGTCATAGTGATTTAATTTGATCAAATTTGATTAAAATAAATTACTAGTTGTCCTTTTACAGGAGTAAATTATAGTAGATCTCCAACAACTATGACGTGTTTTCCTCCAAATAACACATCGCACTCTGTTTTAAGAATTTTCTGCATTCTTAAATGCACAAACGCAAGCATTTAGTTTGATACCATGCTTACCTCATCAAGAATGAGAAGTTTCATTTTCTTCAAGACTCTTGAAACTTTACAACAAGCTTCTTCAGATAGCTTGTAGTATTCCAATTTGTTTTCATGCTCTACTGGTAGCATTAGTAAACGATGTAAAGTAATTATTTTAATATTGTGTGCTACCAACCCAGTTACTATTTTAGATGGGGTAAGGTCAATAGACATATTCAAAATGTTTTAGTACTGCATTTTAGTATAACAGCCTGAGTCATTTTCCATAGTCATAAGCAGTGACTGGTTTCGAATTTTATGAAAACAGGATATCTTTATAAGCAATTATATTTATATAACCTTATAAACTACTAAAACTCTACTGTTGGAATGTTATTACACACCTGTATTTACATATTATTTGTTGGGGTCAAAATAGTTGGTAAACCTACTTTTGTTTTATCTACTAAGAAAACTGTTAAAGTGATGTTTTTATGTTTCTGTGCTAGTACCTAGAACATAACAGATTTGTTATGGATAAAGAGGCCAATATTACAGAAGCAGCAGCAGTGTAATTGAACTACAAAATCAATCTATGACAGGCAGCGAGACTAATTCAGAGGATATCAGTACTGTAGATGTCATCTGTGAATTTGAAAATGAAAGCAATGATGGTGATTTTGTGGAAGCACTGGATGACGTAGAGATACTGGTAGCTATAAACTCTAAAATGGCAAACTAGCAGACATTATTAGACAACTGTATTTACATGTGAAAACTCTTCATACCCACAATTAAGCGAGAGCTGCATGCGACAGGCTGTGGAAAGACACTCCACCAGCTGTAGCCAGCACTTCCACAGCACCATCAACTCCGCATCTGTACATCCGTCCCAATTTTGCAGACCTTATTATTTCATGCAATAATAAATTTTTGGTAACTACTTCTCCGACAAGGCAGTGGGTAATTTGCGCGTCTGCTGCCTTCGTTGGATGTGGTTGCCAATTTTTATTCCAATTCTAATTAAAATTACAGGCCCTCGATAGAGCCGAGCATTGTTGATTTTTGATACCATGGTAGGCACAGAAAGTAGCATCTAAAGTTGATATTGGAGACATCTGAACGTTTCGTCGTCTACAGGGGAACGTGCGATCGTCCCAAGGTTATCTATGGTATGTATTTTGTATGTATTTTAATGAAACTATTACAAACACTTTTCCTTTGTAAGACACACACACCCACACACCTACATTTAAACATTTCTAATTTTATCAAAAAAGGCAGCACAGTTATCGGGCATTTTCTTGGCGATGGCCAAGGCGTCTTCCATCTTTTTCACTTTCTTCCCAGCAGGCACAATGTTTAGAATGCTGCCGATGGGTCCACCTTGAATGTATCAAAACTAATGCAAGATCTTAGTTACCTTTTTCATGTTACAAAATCAACAAATGTATGTATTAAGAAAGTAAAGATGTGAGCGCATGCCAGCTGTAGAATTACATGTTCTGCGTACTCCAGCCATCTAGTGTTGTGTCCGGATTATCATAAGTAGTATTTATTTGAAGAAGTCTTTCAAGTTGCGAGTAAGGTCACTCCTCTTCTTTTTTATTCTGTGTGGGAATTTACTCCATTATTTCTATTCACACACGAGTTTGATAATGGAGTAAGTATGTGTAAGATAGAGTTGTTCATGCATATGTGAAATAAATTATGACATGAAACAACCACAAGTGTTGACAGGGTAGGCAGGACGACACATGTTAATGAATAGCTGAACATTCCAAAAATACATGCTGACACTAATAATGTCACAGATATTGACCCTTTTTCCAGTTTCTTACATAAGTCAACAGCCCGAAGATGATATTTTAAGAAGTTTGCAAAACCCGAGCTGAACAACAACTAAATTGTTGTACTTCTTCAATTTGATCAAATTTGATTTTCAAAAATTCAAAACCATCTCTAGATAATTAATGAAATCAACAACTTTACCCATTGCTCCATTTACTAAACCTTTTTCCACATTCAAAGTACGTCATAAAATTACCCGACCGTTTATACATGCGTATAGATTCTTTAATAAACCAGCAGTTTTAGATATCGATTTCTCTAAAGAATCCAATTTCCTCTTCAACTTTTCTGTCAATATAATAGTGATTCCTTCGTGCTCTATTTTATCAATAGCTTCCAATTTTATAATTTCTTGTTTGCCATGTTCAGTCACTTTTCCAATTCTTATTTCTTGAAAAACAGTTCCATAATCAGTATAATTTGCCTGTCGCATATTTGTAATACTATCCTTATATTCAAAATATGACCAAATGTTAACATTTCCAATGCTACCCAAAGACTTTCTGGTATCTTCATGTTCAAGAGTTTTAAATACTCTGTGTCCTTTTACTAAGTTGTAGTAGATCTCCAAATCTAGAAAATATTGAATACATGATAACTGGAGAGTTGTGTTCTTTGGATCCACTTAATGTATGCAGGTTTTTCAATCATAGATTTGAACCTATGATGTGTTTAATCTGTAATAAAAAAATCCTCCTCTTGGAGAAGTTATGGATTTCTTTTGGAGAAAGGAGTATCAAGCAAGAGGTGCTCCTCATATACATATGCTAATATGGATCAAAGATGCCCCCAAATTCGGAACAGATTCAGAAGATACGGGGCATATTACCAACACTAGCGATAATTATCGCTATGTTGGTGTAGCGGCGATATTTTTATCGCCGAGCTGCAGCGATTTTTATCGCTTAGGAACCTTGCTATTATCAAGGTTTATCTCCTAAGCGATAAAAATCAGCCGCAATGCATGAATATCTCTGAAAAGTCAGCGATATTCATGCATTACCGAGCTAATGCTCTTAGCCATGTTATCCACCTACCATTGGATAACATGGCTAAGAATTGCTCAGGGGCAGGTGTTAGCTTTTGGAGATATTCGCGCTTAGCGTATCTCAAAAAGTTGGTAATAGGAGATAGCAATGTTAGCGACTGTTTCCAGTAACTGGTGTTAGCGACAGCTAGGTAATAGGGAGATCATTTTATCTCCGCTTTCTTGGCTTTTAAAGCCAAAAAAGCGGAGATAGACCCCCTTGATATTATGCCCCACTGTGTTGTCTTTTATTGAAGAATATGCTACATGTGCTTTACCCAAAAGCACAGAAGAAATCAACTTAAGACAACAAGTCTTACGATTCCAAAGTCATTATTGTGGGAAATACTGTCGTCGAAAGTACAAGTCAAAGAAAAAGTTTTATACAAAATGTTGTTTTAGTTTTCCACGTCCTATAATATCCAAAGGAAGAGAAAACAGTTTTATGTCAGCTATGCGACATACCTTGACAAGAAAGTGTTCAAAGAATACCTATAATTTGAGAAGAAGTGAAGAGTCAAAATATATAATGATTATAAACCAGTTATCCTGTCCATGTGGAATGCTAACAAGGATATTCAATACGTTGCAGACAATTCCATTGCTGTTGCTCGATATGTAACATCCTACATACCAAAATCAGAAACGACGGGATTGAAGGAAATGTGGAAAGAGATTTCCCACGAGAAGACTCTAAGTAAGAAATTATACAGTTACAGTTTAAAGATGTTATCTCATCAAGAAATCGGAGCGTGTGAATACTTAGATCGCTTATCAGCTGCAAGTCTATAGTCCAAATCTGGAAGAATCATTTGGGTGAGTCTAGATCTTGCTGCAACATGAAATCTAAGCACGCTTCGCAGTCGTTGTTACAATGGCCACGCATCATCGAAGAATGCACAAACGTAGAGCTTTGTAGGTGTTTTGAGGGGGGGTTGACGCCAATTTGTGAATAACTAAATATTGAGCAAAAACAAATATATGACCAAGTGAGAGAACAGATTGACCATGGATTACTTCATGAAAAGAAAGAGTGGTCATGCACCTCATTTCAACCTATCCAAATGTACGTGACTGGAAAAGCTGGAACAGGAAAAAGTTTCTTATTTAAAGTAATCACCAGTTATCTACAGAAAACAACTGAGTCGCATATGTCTTGTGTTGTCACTGCTCCAACTGGGTTGGCAGCACACAACATTAAAGGAATTACTTTACATCGTTTACTAATGCTAGCTGTACAGCATGAAAACAAATTAGAATACCACAAGCTATCTGGAGAAGCTTCTTGTGAAGTTTTAAGAGTCTTGAAGAAAATAAAACTTCTCATTATTGATGAGGTAAGCATGGTATCAAGCTTAATGCTAGCCTTTGTGCATTATTATCTGCACATCTTAAATACTATCGTAAAAAATATTCATTTGGATCTGCCAGAATTGTAAAACATGTGAAGTCTCTTCATCCCGCAAATATGCAAAAGCTGCATGCGACAGGCTGCGGGAAGACCCTCCACCAGCTGTAGCCAGCACTTCCACAGCACCATCAACACCGCATCCGGACATCCACCCCAATTTTGCAGACCTCAATATTTCATGCAATAATAATTTTTTGGTAACTACTTCCCAGAGAAGGCAGTGGGTAATTTGCGCGTCTGCTGTCTTTGTTGGATGTGGTTGCCAATTCTTATTCTAATTCCAATTACAAGCCCTCAATAGAGTGCCAAATTGCTCTTTTTGGTAACTACGTCCCCGACAAGGCAGTGGGTAATTTGCGCAGCTGCTGCCTTTGTTTGAATGTGGTTGCCAATTCTTATTCTAATTCCAAACCCTCGATAGAGTCCAGTATTGTTGTTTTTGGTACCTACTTCCCCGACAAGGCAGTGGGTAATTTGCGTGTCTGCTGCCTTTGCTGAATGTGGTTGCCAATTCTAATTCTAATTACAGGCCCTTGATAGAGTCCAGTGTTGTTGTTTCTGGTAACTACGTCCCCGACAAGGCAGTGGGTAATTTGCGCCTTTACTGCCTTCGTTAGATGTGATTCCCAAAACGTATTCTAATTTTAATTCCAATTACAGGCCCTCGATAGAGTCCAGTATTGTTCTTTTTGGTAACTACATCCCGGACACTTGCTGCCTTCCTTGGATGTGGTAGCCATTTCTCAGGCTCCCACTGTGGACTCCAAATCTCACTCTTTATAATGCACTGGAAAACCAAACCTCCAAAAGGCCTTGGTTGGATGTGGTTGCCAATTGTACTTGAATTACAGGCCGTCAATAGTGTTGTTGTTTTTGGCAACTACGTCCCCGACAAGGCAATGGGTAATTTGCGTTCTGCTGCCTTTGTTGGATGTGGTTGCCACTCCTGCAGAGGCGGTCGCTCCCCACGCTCCCTGTTATCGCAGCGCTGGTCTTCTACATTGCCTGCTTTAATATCGAGGCAGATTGGTATTGTAGCGCTGCGCTGGACTATTACATTGATTGCATTCAAATTGTGCCAGATTGATATGTAGCGCTGTGCTGAACTGTTTACATTGCCTGCATTCAAATTGTGCCAGATTGATATTGTAGCGCTGCGCTGGACTGCTTCATTGGCTGCATTTAAATTGTGCCACATCGTAGCGCTATATCGTAGCGCTACATCGCATTGCCTGAGTGATTGATTCGCCTGGTTTCGCTTTTGTTTCTGCTGCCATTTTGTTGTTTGTTTGCCTCCCAGCCCGTCCCTCCACCCCGCTCCCGCCTCCCAGCTGCTCCTCCCTCCCACAGATAGCATAGGAATCGCCCTGCCTGCCCTAGCGCTGTGACCATCCTGACTCCTGCAGAGGCGGTCGCTCCCCATGCTCCCTGTTATCGCAGCCCTGGTCTTCTACATTGCCTGCTTTAATATCGAGGCATATTGGTATCGTAGCGCTGCGCTGGACTATTACATTGATTGCATTCAAATTGTGCCAGATTGATATTGTAGCGCTGCGCTGAACTGTTTACATTGCCTGCATTCGAATTGTGCCAGATTGATATCGTAGCGCTGCGCTGGACTGCTTCATTGGCTGCATTTAAATTGTGCCACATCGTAGCGCTATATCGTAGCGCTATATCGCATTGCCTGAGTGATTGATTCGCCTGGTTTCGCTTTTATTTCTGCTGCCATTTTGTTGTTTGTTTGCCTCCCAGCCCGTCCCTCTACCCCGCTCCCGCCTCCCAGCTGCTCCTCCCTCCCACAGATAGCATAGGAATCGCCCTGCCTGCCCTAGCGCTGTGACCATCCTGACTCCTGCAGAGGCAGTCGCTCCCCACGCTCCCTCTTATCGCAGCGCTGGTCTTCTACATTGCCTGCTTTAATATCGAGGCAGATTGGTATCGTAGCGCTGCGCTGGACTATTACATTGATTGCTTTCAAATTGTGCCAGATTGATATCGTAGCGCTGCGCTGAACTGTTTACATTGCCTGCATTCAAATTGTGCCAGATTGATATCGTAGCGCTGCGCTGGACTGCTTCATTGGCTGCATTTAAATTGTGCCACATCGTAGCGCTATATCGTAGCGTTACATCGCATTGCCTGAGTGATTGATTCGCCTGGTTTCGCTTTTGTTTCTGCTGCCATTTTGTTGTTTGTTTGCCTCCCAGCCCGTCCCTCCACCCCGCTCCCGCCTCCTAGCTGCTCCTCCCTCGCCCCAACCCCCTCCACTATCCACTTATGACAGATGCTTTTGCGCGCAGCGTTCACGTGCAGCGGACGCGCCCCATGCGCGCCGAAGGTGCGCCAAAGGTAAGCCCGTCTGCGCCCATCCGCGCCTGGACCGCGCCCAGCGCCAGACCGACTGGCCCACGGAAAACCCACTCCACCCGCATAACGTACGACGCCGCAACCCTCTCAGCACTTAATCCCGGCTGACTCCCAAACTGCAACCAAGCCGCCCCAGGACAAACCCATGGACCCTTCACCTGCCACACCAAATCCACAGACTCCACACATAACTCCAACACTAACCACCTGAAGTGCACCTGCTCAACACCCGCTCGGTCCACAGACACGCCATTGAACTTTGGAACCTACTCAACACCACATCGCCGGACGTCGCCTTTCTTACTGAAACATGGATGAACGCCTCATCAATGCCCGACATCGCCATAGCCATCCTGGAAGGCTACAAGATCATCCGAAAGGACCGCATCAACCAAACTGGAGGAGGCATCGCCATCGTCCACAAGAACACTATCCGCATCACGACCAGTTCTGATGACAACCTCACATCCACCGAACACCTTCACTTCCAGATCCACACCGACCCCAAGACCACACTCAGAGGCACCCTCATCTACAGGCCACCAGGACCCCGCACACAATTCAGCGAATACATCACTGACTTCATCAGCCCACACGCCCTCCTCTCCAAGGACTACATTCTACTGGAAGACTTCAACTTCCACCTGGAAAAGAAAAATGACAGGAACACCACCACCCTTCTGGCCAACCTGGCCAACCTCGGACTCGAACAACTTGTTGATACACCCACCCACTATGCCGGGCACACGCTCGACCCAATCTTCACCTCCAGCAAGCACATCTCCTTCAATCACACCACAGCTCTCCATTGGACGGACCACAGCTGCGTTCACTTCAACTACAAAAAGACCACGACCCGCAACCTCCCACAACCAATTCCCCGAAGAAACTGGAACAAAATTACCACCGACCAGCTCTTCACATCGCTTCACCAAAACCCTCCTGCCAAATCATCGGACCCAAACCAAGCAGCCACCAACCTCACACAATGGATCACCCACAGCGCCGACGAACTAGCACCCTTGAAAAACCATCAAATCAAGCAAGGTAGCAAAAAAGCACCCTGGTTCAACGATGACCTTAAGAAATCGAAGAAAGTTCTGTTTCACCCTCGAGAAAGTCTGGAGAAAAAACCCAACCACTGACAACCTGGCCACCTTCAAGAACGCCACCCGCAAACACCACAAACTGATCCGATCCACCATGAAATCAGCATTCAAGGATCGACTTGACAACAACACCCACAACAGCAAGGAACTATTCAACATCGTCAAAGAATTTACCAACCCCACCGCCGGCACCAACGACATCACTCTCTCTCAAGACCTCTGCGACTCCCTAGCCTCATTCTTCCACAACATAATCGCCGACATACATAACAGCTTTGAAAACCAGTCCGGAGACCAGTCCACTGCACCCACCTCCGAACCAAAACCCCCCTCTAACAACCTTTGCGCCTGGAACCCAATCACCACCAAAGACACCATCCACCTGATGAACTCCATCCACTCAGGATAGCCAACCGACCCATGTCCCCACCACATTTTCAACAAAGCAGACTCCAATATCTCACCCCATCTCCGAGACGTCATCAACTGCTCCCTCAACTCCGCTACCTTCCCGGAAAGCTGGAAACATGCCGAACTCAGCGACCTTCTGAAGAAACCCACAGCAGACCCCACTGAACTTAAGAACTACCGCCCCATCTCGCTCCTCCCATTCCCTGCCATTCCCTGCCAAAGTCATTGAGAAAGCCGTCAACAGTCAGCTCGCCGCCTTCCTCGAATCCAACAAATCCCTTGACCCCTCACAGTCCGGCTTCCGAGCCAAACACAGCACCGAAACCGCCCTCATCGCAGCAACAGACGACATTCGAACACTACTGGACAACGGAGAAACAGTTGCCCTCATCCTACTTGACCTCTCCGCAGCCTTCAACACTGTCTGTCATAGCACCCTCATACATTGCCTCAGCAACGTCGGAATACAAGGAAAAGCATTGGACTGGATCATCTCGTTCCTCGCCGGAAGAACCCAGAGAGTCCGCCTCCCCCCTTTTAGATCAGAGGCTACTGAAGTCATCTGCGGCGTACCACAAGGATCCTCACTCAGTCCCACCCTCTTCAACGTATACATGAGTCCCCTCGCCTCCATCGCTCGCCAACACAACCTCAACATCATCTCCTATGCAGACGACACCCAGCTGATCCTCTCCCTCACCAAAGACCCAAACACCGCCCAAACCAACCTACACGAAGGGATGAAAGAAGTAGCCGAGTGGATGAAGAACAGCCGTTTAAAACTAAACTCGGACAAAACGGAAGTCCTCATTTTAGGATCATCCCCCTCTGCCTGGGACAACTCATGGTGGCCACCGGCCCTGGGAACCGCACCCATACCTATGGACCACGCACGTAACCTGGGCTTCATCCTGGACTCCTCCCTCTCGATGACCAGACAAGTCAACGCCGTCTCATCATCATGCTTCAACATCCTACGCATGCTCCAAAAAATCTTCAGTTGGATCCCCACCGAAACAAGAAAGACGGTCACCCACGCACTGGTCACAAGCCGACTGGATTACGGAAACACCCTGTACGCCGGAACCACAGCCAAACTACAGAAAAAACTCCAACGCATCCAAAACGCCTCAGCCAGACTCAAACTAGACATCCCCCGCCAAGCTCACATTTCTGATCACCTGAAAGACCTCCAATGGCTCCCCATCAACAAGAGAATAACGTTCCGTCTCCTCACCCACGCACACAAAGCCCTCTACGATCTAGGACCGGAATGCCTCAACACGCGCCTGTCCTTTTACACCCCCACCCACCAACTGCGATCGTCCAATCAAGCCCTCGCCGCAATTCAGTACTTCCATAGATCCACCGTGGGGGGAAGATCCTTCTCCTACTTAGCGGCCAAAGCCTGGAACTCTCTCCCCACCCACCTCCGCCTTACACAGAACCACCTCTCCTTCAGAAAGCAACTAAAAACTTGGATATTCGATAAGTAAAGTACCCCCCCCTCCCTCAAGCGCCTTGACACCCTATGGGTGAGTAGTGCGCTATACAAATTTTTGAACTTGAACTTGAACTTGAACTAGAGCCGAGTATTGTTGTTTTTGGTAACTACTTCCCCGAAAAGGCAGTAGGTAATTTGCGTGTCTGCTGCCTTCGTTGGATGTGGTTGCGAATTCTAATTCCAATTACAGGCCCTCAATGCAGCCCAGTATTGTTGTTTTTGGTAACTACTTTTCCGACAAAGCAGTGTGTAATTTGCATGTCTGCTCCCTTCGTTGGATGTGGTTGCCAATTCTTATTCTAATTCTAACTTGAATTACAGGCCCTCCATAGAGTCCAGTGTTATTGTTTTTGGTAACTACTTCCCTGACAAGGCAGTGGGTAATTTGCGCGTCTGTTGCCTTCATTGGATATGGTTGCCAATTCTTATTTTATTTCTAATTCCAATTACAGGCCTTCAATAGAGTACAGTATTGTTGTTTTGGTAACTACTTCCCTGACAACCATCGCTTTTCTGAAGCTTCTGTGTTTTTGAAGACATCTTTAATATGGCTGCACGCCAGGAGGAAGATACATCTGAACAATCTTCAGAAAAATAATTTCTTGCTGAGGATGCACAGCCAAAAAGGAAGGAAGCTCTGATCTAGAAATAAATTTTTTACAATTCCAGATGGAGAAAACAAAGTGAATGCAGCCAAGGTCACCTGCAACGTGTGTGAGACCAAATACAAAATATTCATTTAGAATCGCCAGCATGGTACGACATGTGAAAAATGTTCATTCCCGCAATTATGCAAGAGCTGTATGCAACAGGCTGCAGGAAACACCTCCCCCAGCTGTAGCCAGCACTTTCACGGCACCATGAAGTCCGTAGCCGGACATCCGTCCAGATTTTGCAGACCTTATTATTTCATGCAATGATAATTTTTAGGTAACTACTTCCTGACAAGGTAGTGGGTAATTTACGCATCTGCTGCCTTCGTTGGACATGGTTGCCAATTCTAATTCTAATTACAGGCCCTCGATAGAGTCCAGTATTGTTGTTTTTGGCAACTACATCCCCGAGAAGCCATTGGGTAATTTGCGTGTCTGCTGCTTTTGTTGGATGTGGTTTTCAATTCACATTACAATTACAGGACCTTGATAGAGCCCAGCATTGTTGTTTTTGGTAACTACATCCCCGTCAAGGCAGTGGGTAATTTGTGCATCACCTGCCTTCGTTGGATTTGTTGCCAATTTTAATTCTAATTACAGGCCCTCGATAGAGTCCAGTGTTGTTCTTTTTGGTAACTACTTCCCCTACAAGGCAGTGGGTAATTTGCACGTCTATCGCCATCATTGGATGTGGTTGCCAATTAATATTCTAATTCTAATTCTAAACCCAATTACAGGCCGTCGATAAAGTTCAGTATTGTTGTTTTTGGTAACTACTTCTGCGACAAGGCAGTGGGTTATTTGCACGTCTGCTGCCTTCGTTGGATGTGGTTGCCAATTCGAATTCTAATTACAAGCCCTCGATTGAGTGCAGTATTGTTGTTTTTTATACCATGGTAGGCACAGAAAGTAGCATTGAAAGTTGATAGTGAAGAAATCTGAACGTTTCGTCGTCTTTAAATTCTGTTGAAGACTTCGCAAGAAACAGCTTTCATTTTTCCCCTTATTCAGCATGCACACAAGACAGTGGTTAATTTGCACGTCTGCTGCCTTTGTTGGATGAGGTTGCCAATTCTTATTCTAATTCTAATTACATGCCCTCAATAGAGTCCAGTATTCTTGTTTTTGGTAAGTACTTCCCCGACAAGGCAGTGGATTATTTGCGCGTTTGCTGCCTTCATTGGATGTGGTTGACAATTCTAATTCTAATTACAAGCCCTTGATAGACTCCAGTATTGTTGTTTTTGGCAACTACATCCCTGACAAGGCAGTGGGTAATTTGCGTGTTTGCTGCCTTCGTTGGATGTGGTTGTCAATTTTAATTCGAATTACAGGCCCTCGATAGAGCCCAGTATTGTTGTTTTTGATAACTACTTACCTGACAAGACAGTGGGTAATTTGCGCATCTGCTGCCTTCGTTGGATGTGGTTGCCAATTATTATTCTAATTCTAATTCCAATTACAGGCCCTCAATAGAGTCCAGTATTATTGTTTTTAGTAACTACTTCCCCAACAAGGCAGTGGGTAATTTGCGCGTCTTGTGCCTTCGTTGCATGTGATTGCCAATTCTAATTCCAATTACAGACCTTCAATACAGTCCAGTATTGTTGTTTTTGGTAACTACTTCTCCAACAAGACAGTGGGTAATTTGCGCATCTACTGCCTTTGTTGGATGTGGTTGCCAATTCTTATTCTAATTCCAAAAACAGGCCCTCGATAGAGTCTAGTATTGTTTTTGGTAACTACGTCCCTGACACTTGCTGCCTTCCTTGGATTTTATCAATAGCTTCCAATTTTATAATTTCTTCATTTTCCAACTTTAAAATTTCTTCATTGAATATAGAACATTCATGCAATGTTGGCGTTAACCAGATTACAGATTTGTTTTCTGCAATTCTCCTATATATTTTCTCAGGAACGATATTTTCATTTGGAAACAAATTGGAAAGTAATCGTCTCTGTAAAGCTTCTTTGCCATGTTCAGTCACTTTTCCAATTCTTATATCTTTTAAAATAGTTCCATATTCAGCATAATTTTCTTGTCGCATATTTGTAATAAGTTCCTTATATTCAAAATATGACCAAATGTTAACATTTCCAATGCTACCCAAAGACTTCCTGGTATCTTCATTGCGCAAGTGTTTTAAATACTGGTTGTCCTTTTACAGGAGTAAGTTGTAGTAGATCTCCAAATCTAGAACAATCATTTGGGTGAGTCTAGGTATTGCTACAACATGAAATTAAGTACTTAAATCTGTACAGGAAATTGAATATTTAGCTGAAAAAGAGCCAGAAAGTATAGATATTGTGAAAACAAATATGTTAGAAACATATTATTGAAAAAGAAGTCATCATCTTGAGAACATTTGTCACTATGAAGTTCTGCAAAACTATACTTTTAAGCGGAATATTACTGAAAACATCAATATTGGTATATATGCTGTGATTGGTTCTGAAGGATATTTGGTGAAACAAAGAAAAGGAGATTTAATTAATCACCGAAAACTGAGTTGCGATACTACTGACAAAAGGGAATTTTACTATTCAGCTCTTTTGCAACTCTTTAAGGGATGATGTTCAGAATAGGATTTACTTGGAGATTTTCAGAGCTACAAAGATTTGTTCAACGCAACTAAGGATACTATAGAATGTCTGTTTTTCCTAATTATTTGGAACTGCCAGCATGGTAAAACATGTGACGACTCTTCATCCCCACAATTATGCGAGAGTTGCATGCAACAGGCTGCGGGAAGACCATCCTCCAGCTGTAGCCAGCACTTCCACAGCACCATCAACTCCACATCCGGACATCCGTCCCAATTTTGCAGACCTTATTATTATTTGCAAATTTTGCAAAGAAACATTATGTTATGGAGAACAGTCCATTAATTCGATTTGCAGGCGCAAACAAGAGCATCGTTGCTCTCACCGTTAATTTTTTTTTATTTGTTCCAGTTGCAGACTGTTTTGTTTGCTTACTTCCCTTTTTTTCCTTTGAAAATAATAATCATTTTTTGGTAACTACTTACCCTACAAGGCAGTGTGTAATTTGTGTGTCTGCTACCTTCGATAGATGTGCTTGCCAATTCTTATTCTAATTCCAATTACAGGCCCTCAATAGAGCCCAGTATTATAATTAGTCTACGCCTTGGGCGTAGTTCACTTCTGCAAAGAGAAGAGACTCGTCGCAGCGAAGGTATGCACACTGCTACTTTTCTGCTGCCATGACTGCGTGCTTCCTCAAAACAAGACGATTGTGAACTCACCACCACACCACCGCAGACTTATGTCTATATTGACTAGTGCCTTCGATCTCCACTGCGGACAGCAGGGTTCACAACTTGAATTCAACTTTGGATCTAAATTTGTCTTCAGTATCTGTGCTGAGAACTGCCTTCAATCTATTCTGCGGTTAGTAGAGTTGACAACTAGGTACCAGGAGTGCCAGCACTACAGAAAACATTGAATTCAGTCTTGATTTATTTAGAACAGAGACAATTGCACTATGTACTTAGATTTTCTTAAAGTTTCAACAGTTGGAAATTCAGCCTTCATTTATTTAATGCAGAGACAATTCTACTATATGTCTTCACATTTTGTTTAAATAAGTGACAAAAAGCATTTGTATATGTTTGTTAACAACAGCCTTCAATCTATACTACGGTCAGTACCAGTTGCGCACCAGTACCAGTTGCGTACCAGTTGCGCAGTAGCACCAAAGAAAACATTGAATTCAGTCTCAAGTTATTTAAGGCACAGATAATTGTACTGTGTCCTCAGATTCTGTTAACTGTGACAAAATAGCATTCATCGATGTTTGTGTCCCTCTTTACCACTCATTATCACAGGGTACATACAAGCTCAGTGCCAAAGATACTACTAACTCAGTGCACCATAAATCATCGCAAAGAAAAATGAACAGTTTTATGTCAGCAATGAGGCATACTATCACTTGTAAATGGAATTGATGCAGAATTCAATCGACAAATAACATTACTTCAATCACTGTGCCTCTTCCCCCGACCACGCATCATGACAGGGCATGTTCAAGCTCAGGCCCAAAAGAATTACTAACTTAGTGCACCAGAAATCATCGCCACGTTACCGTATTGAATGAGATGACTTATTTAGAACAAAGTATTTCATAGTTTTTGGAGATATACTTTAACTTACTTCTGTGAATGGGCAGCCAATATTTAATAGAAAACATGATTTTATAGACTTTGCTACCCATGCGTCCTGCTAAGACCACGCATCATCGCAAGCTCCACAGAACCTTGTTGTTTCAGGTACCACTAAGTCAATGAAAACCAAACTAAGTATAACACCTATCAAAACCGAGACAATATCCCTTTAGTATCCTTCCTTCTAAAATACAATTTATGTCACTTACTGGCAGATGCATCAAAGTTATGTTTTGCGAGTCCTTAATAGCGAATTTTAAGGAATCGCTATTAAAGACTCGGAAAACGGGATGTGGTAGAAATCGCAATATTTTTAGCGATTCCTACAGATTCCTTATTAGCGATTCGGTAATAGCTAATCGCTAATAAGGAATGGCTTTCCCATTCATTCCTATGGGCCTAAAGGCCCATAGGAATGAATGGAAAAGCCATTCTTTATTAGCGATTAGCTATTACAGAATCGCTAATGTTCCGCTATTTCAAGGGTGCCAGGAGCACCCCTGAAATGGACCTGTGCATAAATGTTACACACACACATGCCCTAAGGGCATGTGTGTGCGCAACATGTAACTTTGAAAAATGCACAAAAGTGCATTTTTCAAAGTTTTAGCAAATTACCACGAAGTTCAACTTCATGGTAATTTGCTCCCCCTATCCTATGCGCATCCCGTGATTTAATTTTTAAAAAAAAAAAGATTTTGGATCCTTGGGGTCCTTGTGAGACCCCCTGACGAGGCCTAGGGGGTCAGAGTGTTTCTACCCTGCCCCCTTTGCGTCTTTTGCACACTTGTTTTTCAGTTTTCCTGTGCCTCAGTTCTACCGAGACAGAAGAGGGCTGCCAACACTTCCTGGTTTGGAGTGTTGACAAACAGTTGACAGCCAATTAGCATGCAGCTCGTGCTCGTAGGGGTATGCGTATAATCCTCGGACGATACTTCGTCCATAGATATATCTATGATTTTACTTTTGATTTTCTCAGGAACTACTGCAGAGATTTACACCATTTAACTAAAAGCGTCATCTGTGAACGAAACTCTACCTCTCTGCCAAATTTGGTGTAATTCCATTCAACAGTTCGAGCTGTAGCTCGTCTTAAAGATCACTATGAAAAATTACATGGGGAAAACACATTTTGAGATGTCATCAGTGATGTCACTGACCATATCATGAATGATGTAATATGTGACGTCATCAGCAATGCATTACGGGGGCGCAAACTATAGTTAGCTCAACTAACTATAACTGGCTGAATTTCTCTGGTTTTGTACGAGTGAAATGTCCAGCTAACAATCACGTTCAGTGAATTTCTTAATTTTTTAAATGCTAATTTTGAACTATAACATCTCTGAAACCTATGGTTGTTTCAGAGAATATATATATATATATATATATATATATATATATATATATATATATATATATATATATATATATATATATATATATATATATATATATATATATATATATATATATATATATATATATATATATATATATATATATATATATATATATTATATATATTACCTACTGGCTGTCGCCAGTAGGTATATATAGTTAGGATTTTTTCTCTATGGAACTTTTGAAAATTCTATGTCTAATAACTTTGGCGTTTGTGGACGGGATCGGCTGAAATTTTCAGGAAAATGGCACATTTTGTTTCTGAGTAGCCCCTGAAAATTTGGGGGGGGTTTCGTCAAGGGGGGCCGAGAAAAAAGGGGGGTCCCAAAACGCATTTTTCCCATTCATTTTTCCATAGGACGTTTGGCCTCACTTTTAGCTCGAACGGCTGAATGGATTTGCACGAAACTTGGCAAAATTGTAGGGACTGTTAGCCCGATGTGCCTTTGCTGGGTCTCAATATATGTGCTCCAGTGGATTTTGAGAATTTAACGTTTTAAAAAACAGATATATCTGTGACAGCGTCCCGGGTAGCGCTCCGGTTCGTGAACTTTTCGCGTAACGGAGCTTTGATAAGCGAAGCTGATTGGCTCTGTGGTGTCTGTCAACATTCTAAACAGTCCGGAGCGGCCGCCATCTTGTCTCTCGGTAGGATCGAGAGAAAAGAGGAGGAGAAAAACGAAGGGGGAATTTAATGAAAGGGGGCAAGGTAGACCCCTCTTGACCCACTAGGAATGATGTTGGGGTTAATAAAGGGTCCCGTGGGAAAAAATTGATTTTTCACGGTAGAAGCGCTTCCCGGTTCGCGAACAGGTAGCGAAACGGGAATTCGCCATTTTGTATTTCGTTTTAATTAAATTACAGGGTATAAGGGGGTACGGGAGACGTATCCTGACCCTTTATGTTTTCTGAGGGTGGCTGAGGAGGCTCATATATGTTGATACATGTCTTCCAGCGGCTGCGCGTGAGCGTTTTTTTTTTTTTTGCTGCGTGACGTCTGTTAACGTTCGATTCGAAGGAAATCAGGAAGTGTTGACCGCCATTTTGTCACTGCGAGTAAATATTTTGTTAAAAATAATTGTTATAAATTAATCCGTATTGATAAACATTGTCTGCGCCATCTTGCCTTTTTTCCAATGCCACAATTTTGTCGTGCACGGCAGCCATTTTAGATGCCTTGACCAGACCCACTCTCTGCACGTCGCCGATCCTTGCATGGCTCCCCACCCTCGCAAGCATCTCCCCCATGCACTGGTCACCCCCGCTCTCTCTCTCATGCATTAGCCATAAACCTCACCCCATCTGCGCTGCTCTTCCCTGAGAATCATACCCTGTGCCCGCCCGACACCTCCCTTTCACCCTATTCACTACCGCACCCTCTGACACTCCTCTTTGTCTTTGTCTAATTGTCCAGGCCGGTCCTAGGCTATCACCTAGCCGTGCGGATGTAGTTTATGGCCCCAACTTTAAAGAATCACCCCTGTTCAAAGGAGTTACAGTAAATCAAGGCCCCCACCTCATGAGATCCGTCACAGTACACGCGTTCCTACTATCTGATAATCATCCTGTATTGTGATTGGGGAGGGGATTCTCACTGTGAGGGTGTGTTGGACCGAGCCTGAAGCGGAAGATTCCAGGGATGCCTCTTTGTACATCAAAGTTTTTACAATTATGTGTCACATTAAAAATATATAGCACTCCAACAAAGTAGTAGGATTATAAAACTTTAATAACTTATAAATATATACAACGCAACAAAAACAGTAAACACATTTAAAAAAAAAATTGAAAAAAGAAGCAACAATGGTCAGTAGCTGTCTTTTGTGCGAATAGTCCCAAGGCAGCACAACGTGCTGAGTTCTGGACGGCACCCAGGTGATGTCACCTGGGTGCCGCACTGGTTTTTGGTATCCTACAATGCTGCTCCGAAAAACGGCGTGGGGCGCCCTGGGGGGGGGGGGGGGACGAGGCCTCGTCAGTAGCGGTCTGTTGTGTGAATAGTCCCAAGGCAGCAGAACTCGCTGAGATGTGGATGGCATCTAGGTGATGTCCAGTAAGTTGCCGCACTGGTTTTGGTATCCTACAATGCTGCTCCGAAAAACGGCGTGGGGCGCCCCGGGGAGGGGGGCGGGGGGAGGCGGTGTGAACGGGCCTCCCCAGGTGGAGGCTCGTCTGCTGTAGTGGGGCGCCCCTTTACCGTTTCAGTTGCCATTCCGCCCGCTTTTGGTACACTGTGCCAAAATCCGCCATTCAGCTGAGTTGCGCCCACTCTTGCGGTGCAGCGATAGGCGGCTGCCACAGGACTCTCAAAATGGCGGCCGGCTCTTCGGATTTGGGCCTGGTCCACTAAAATGGCCCTGGGACACCTTGGAACTCGGACGCTTGTCTGATAGGGCTTGGGCCCCATTCACGAAAGCGTCCCCTCAGCTTTGAAGATTCTACAAAAGTCTTGGGGGCCCCCGACTCCCGCAGGCTTCCGGTGGGGAGCGGCTGTCATGATTGCTTGCGGAATGGCCACGACGGAGCTATGAGATGGTGGTGCTCTCATGCTGATGCCAGCTTCAGTCTGAAACATCCAGAAACACTGTAGACTATCAATTCGATGAGTTCCGGTGGAGCTCCAACGTGACCCGGTAGGGAACTTGCCCTCCCCTTTTTTGAGTGATGGTTCTTGTTGCCTGTCCCCTCTGTTGTCATCTAACAGAACCTTTTTGGATTGCCGAGTGAGAAAAAGAAAGGTGGGGCTTTCATCGTTTGGGAAAAAAAATGTTTTAATCCAATGAAAAGTGTTATTTTTAGGTCATATGATCAAGCCTTCCATCATTAGGAAACCAAAAGTAAAATGAACCAATGAAAAGTTTTAAAAACAAGTCACATGACCTGTTATGCGGCTTTGGGCTATAAAAAGCCAACAAAAATCTGTTGGCCCGTGAGGCGGCGTCAGTAGCGGACCGATGTGCGAATAGGCCGAAGGCAGCACAATGCGCAGAGATCCGGATGGCACCGAGGTGGTGTCCAGCAAGTTGCCGCACTGGTGTGGCCATCCTACAATGCTGCGCCGAAAGTCGCCGTGGGGTGCCCTGTTGGCCTGTGAGGTGGCGTCAGTAAGTGGGGGCTGTTTGAGGATCTGACTGCATTGGAAAGCAATGCGGTGCCTCGCCCCCAAGATGGAGGCTCCTCGGCTGCAGTGGGGCGCCCCTTGGTATTTCACTCGCTATCCAGCTGAGTTGCGTCCGCACTTGCGGCTACAGTAGGCCGAAGGCAGCACAACGCGCCGAGATCTGGATGGCACCGAGGTGGTGTCCAGCAAGTTGCCGTACTGGTGTGGCCATCCTACAATGCTGCGGGGGGGAGGCGGCGCAAATGAGCCTCTCCCGCCTCTCCAGGTGGAGGCACTTCATCTGCAGTGGGGCGCCGTCTAGCTGAGTTTTGCCCGCTCTTGCTGCTACAGCGATAGGCGGCTGCAACAGGACTCTCAAAATGGCGGCCTGTTCTTTGGATTTGGGCCTGGTCCACTAAAATGGCCCTGGGACACCTTGGAACTCGGACGCTCAAATTTTTTTCCTTTCCTCCACATGCAAAAAAGGTAAATGCCCGGTACGTTACCTGCCTCATCTGCCACGATATACTCTCCAGAGGAACCGAAAAAAAATATAGTTATGTTAATTATACCATGCATCGTCATATGGAGAGGTGGCACCCGATTAATTATAGTGCTGCCCAAATTCGAGATTTGGTGGATAACCCCCGACCTGCCAGTACATCCACCAATGAAGTGGCAGTGACAGCATCAGAGGCAAGGGAAACGGTTCTAAATCTTCAGAAGAACTTTGGACAAATGAAAATGACATGTTTAACTTGCGGCAAATTAATTTCATGTGGAGAGAGGAGTGTTAGTCTAATCAATAGAGCTTATGAACATCATCATAGTCGATGGTTGGTGGAGACATTTTGACTATATCCTGGACCTGCTCGGCTTCGCCCAAAATGGCGCCGGTATAAATGGGACTCGTAACTCCTTGTTGTGTACTGGTTGCCCAACCTTGATATCACGAGATACGTATGCAGTTTTGAAGCACATGGCGGGCGGGGACGAGAATTGATTGAACATTTCGACATCCCTATTGATATTAAGTTCTGATGTGTTATTGATTACTGTACTATTGAAAGTTCGAATTAACGTCACCCATGGTACTTGCCCGCAAATGTATATCTAGATAATTTTATTGTAACTGGCTTGTCGTATTTTAATTATAAAATGTACGTCCATCGATTCCGCAACTGTTAGACACCTTAGTTCTTGCAACCTAATGGCCCGCCCGTTACGTTCTTCTACAGTGTAAATGTCCCCTCATCATATACGATTCCAGTTTGCTCCGTGGCCGGCCCACGTGGTTATAGGCCCGTATTTGTATACTGACATTTTCACAATAAAGGTTTTTAAAACAAAACATGGTAGTAGTACTTACATTGGTAAAGTTTTGAATAATAGCCACTGTTTTCGAATCAGTAAAAGGCAAGTGAAATAAAGCAGTCCAATTACATGACGGTTAAAAGGTATAATACGCAGGAACGCAGTAAAGATAAATGGTCAAGGGCTGTTGTGTTTTCTACTCCTGCAACATAAAGTGATCGATAAGAATCTGATATTCATGCCTATCAGCGACTAAGACAGCAGGCCGAGCCTCTTTTGCTCAACGGTTCCCTCATGGGACGAAGAAACACCCTTTTTCTCGAAAAAGGAATATTTTACTTGCAGGACAGTTGTAAATTTCCCGGGAAAATACATTAGCCTGGAACATTGTTAGTGATAAACTGTAAATGCATCTGGGTCCTTTGCTTTACAAGTCAGAGTGAGAAAAAAAAAGGTGGGGCTTTCATCATTTGGGAAAAAAAAATGTTCGAAAGCAATGAAAAGCGTTATTTTTAGGTCATATGACCAAGCCTTTCATCATTAGAATAACAAAAGTAAAATGAACTAATGAAAAGTTTTATTACAAGTCACATGACCTGTTATGCTTACGTTACGCGCCGCGCTCTGGATCGCTTCCGGGAAGCTGCGCCTCGCGCACCGGAGCACTTCCGGGTGCGCTAACGCGGCGCGTCATATGACGCATTACGCGACAACATAGGTCCAGAATATAGTCAAAATGTCTCCACCAACCAGCGGTCGGAACACAACCCCTTTCAGTAGTCCAAAAAGTTCTGTAAAATGACAACAGAAGGGACAGGCAACAAGAACCATCACTCAAAAAAGGGGAGGGCAAGTTCTTTTCTACCGGGTCACGTTGGGGCTCCACCGGAACTGGTCGAATTGGTAGTCCACAGTGTTTCTGGATGTTTCAGATTGAAGCTGGCGTCAGCATGAGAGCACCCCGTGGCTACGTCGTGGCCATTCCGCGAGCAATCATGGCAGTCACTCACCACCGGAAGTCTGCGGGAGTCGGGGGCCCCGGTGACTTTTGTAGAATCTTCAAGGCTGAGGGGACGCTTTTGGGAATGGGGTCCATGCCCTAGCAGTCAAGCATCCGAGTTCCAAGGTGTCCCAGGGCCATTTTAGTGGGCCAGGCCTAAATCCGAAGAGCCGGCCGCCATTTTGAGAGTCCTGTGGCAGCCGCCTATCGCTGCACTGCAAGAGTGGGCGCAATTCAAGTGGATGGTGGGCGAGACGCTGTAGCCGCAAGAGCGGGCGCAACTCAGCTGGTTGCGTAAAGCGCTGGGGTGTACCTGAAAAACCTCCACCTGGGGAGGTGGGGGAGGCTCGTTCGTGCCGCCTCTCCCTTCTAGTGCATCCCACGCCATTTCCTGGCGCAGGAATATGTGATGGTCGGACTAGGGCACCGCAGGACGTGTCTTCAGGTCGAACGGATTGTGGGACAAGGTCCAGAATGGAAGAGTCACCAAATGTCAAAAAGTTCTGCTTGACCCCGGGAGCCGGCCGCCTATGTCAGGGGCGATCTCAGGCCACACCAGGGCAACAAGACTTGGGGATGGGGTTGGAGCCAAGCGCCCCCTCCGAGTCCGCACCATCATACCGCCCCTCGGGGGCCTCCGTCAAGCGGTTTAGGGAGGCACCGCATCACATTGTTTTCAAATGCAGTCAGGTCCACAAATGGCCCCCACTTACTTTGAGAATAGTGAAGCTGCAGCAGGTGCAAATAAGCTTCAGACAGTGTTACAAGCGCTGCTCAGAACTCTGAACTATGGCACCCAACATCCAGGACTTATGCCATTTGTGCAAGGCAGTGACATCGAAGCAACTCAGGGACCAAAACCATGAACGTACACTCATGTATGAAAATCTTACTATTGATGCTTGACTGAGGCCAAGGAGATCAGAGTGCATGAGTCTCATGCTCGATCGATTGTGCTAGCCGGATCGGGCAACAAAAAGTATAAAATAGTTATGTAAATAGTTATTTAATAAAATGTTTTACCCTGTTACTTTGCTGGTGTGTTGTATATATTTATAATATTTGCATAGGGTTTGTCGTTATTTTGGGTGGGGTGGGTGGCGGAGCCGAGCTGTCTTGCAGCCATCATGGTGTGGAGCTCAGTTCATCTCACTAGTTTCGTATTTCTCATGAGGGGTTGTTGTTAATGTGTCTATTTTAGCGAGGTCAAAAAGAGATCCCATTAGTGGCCTACTGATTTTGCTCGATTCCTTTTGTTTTTTTAAACGATTTTTCACTATCTGCAAAGACTAAACAGAGTATTGCGACTCTGTGCTTGTTTGTAAATAGAGAATGAACCAAAGAGAACCAATTCTAAAACAGTAAATGCTTGGATAACAATCAATCAAATGGAGAGAGAAGCAGGCACGACGGATTACAACGGGGGCAAAGGCCTGCGTTCACTACCCTTCACTATCTGCAAAGAGAGAGTACTCCTAAGAGAAAAGAGGGGGGAGGGGAAGGGGGGCAGTGTTCAAAGCACATCAGCGTGCATAAACACGAAAATGTTTTTACCTATCACGTACTTGACATTTGACAGCTTTTGATATTTGCTATTAAAAAAACATTGAAATTCACTGAAAAAACCATAGGTTAGAGACCATATGTAGTTAGGAATTAGCATTTACAAAACCTTGAAAATTCACTGAAAAAACCATAGGTTATAGACCATATATAGTTAGGGATTAGCATTTACAAAACCTTAATTTACTCGCACAAAACCATAGAAATTCGCATATATAGTTAGTTGCAATAACTATATATCGCGCACCCGCAATCTACTGCTGATGATGTCACATATTACATCATTCATGACATGGTCAGTGACATCACTGATGACATCACTGATGACATCTCAAATGACATCACTGATGACAACTCAAATGACATCACTGACAACATCACTGATGACATAATTCATGTGATAATACGATGAACCTCTTCAGACTCTAATATAACCTTAGATACACTCAGTGAAAACAGACACTCACAGACTGTCACTCATCCATGGAGTTACTCACACACCTAGTCAATCATGCAAAGAATCAATCACACCTCCATTTCCTCAACTATACAGTTATACACACCTTACTTATTCAAACATATACTAACACATATTTACTCTTTTATACAATCCTTGATTGAAGTTCACAATGATCCATACAGCCACTCAGACATTCACTGGCTCTTATGCACAGTTATTTATATATGTCAACTCTCACATGTACTGTGTTTTACATATGTACTTACTTTGACATGTAGCACTGAGAAATCCATTCACTCACCAATACACTCATGCACACAGTCAACCGCCCATACAGCTGTTTCCACATGCACTTTTAAACCCATACATCTAGTGAATCAACTGCTCACACATCTATGCACAGAGTCACACACCTCCCAGCCACCCACACACACACTGTCTCCCATACAAATACTTGGGTTGACCAGCTAAGTACCCTGAGGCGGAAGCCGGGGTGTCTGTGTTGCTGCTAGACTAGCGTCATTTTTAATCTTGTCAATTTGCACTCTGTTTCATGTTTCATTTTCTGATTTTTAAAACAACTTAAACTCACTGAGTCAGTTTACCTTCGCTCTTTTGCACTAAACAGCGCCTGAAGGGGAAGACCTCAATCCCTCCTTAGCGTCGATGCACCACGTGACTCGGGCCACGCCCACCCTCGTAGCCACGCCCACTCCAGGAAGTAGATAAGCGCCGTGCTCGCTCTAAGCCGGTGTTGACCAGCTAAGTACCCTGAGGCGGAAGCCGGGGTGTCTGTGTTGCTGCTAGACTAGCGTCATTTTTAATCTTGTCAATTTGCACTCTGTTTCATGTTTCATGTTCTGATTTTTAAAACAACTTAAACTCACTGAGTCAGTTTACCTTCGCTCTTTTGCACTAAACAGCGCCTGAAGGGGAAGACCTCAATCCCTCCTCAGCGTCGCTGCACCACGTGACTCGGGGCCACGCCCACCCTCGTAGCCACGCCCACTCCAGGAAGTAGATAAGCGCCGTGCTCGCTCTAAGCCGGTGTTGACCAGCTAAGTACCCTGAGGCGGAAGCCGGGGTGTCTGTGTTGCTGCTAGACTAGCGTCATTTTTAATCTTGTCAATTTACACTCTGTTTCATGTTTCATGTTCTGATTTTTAAAACAACTTAAACTCACTGAGTCAGTTTACCTTCGCTCTTTTGCACTAAACAGCGCCTGAAGGGGAAGACCTCAATCCCTCCTCAGCGTTGCTGCACCACGTGACTCGGGGCCACGCCCACCCTCGTAGCCACGCCCACTCCAGGAAGTAGATAAGCGCCGTGCTCGCTCTAAGCCGGTGTTGACCAGCTAAGTACCCTGAGGCGGAAGCCGGGGTGTCTGTGTTGCTGCTAGACTAGCGTCATTTTTAATCTTGTCAATTTGCACTCTGTTTCATGTTTCATGTTCTGATTTTTAAAACAACTTAAACTCACTGAGTCAGTTTACCTTCGCTCTTTTCCACTAAACAGCGCCTGAAGGGGAAGATCTCAATCCCTCCTCAGCGTCGCTGCACCACGTGACTCGGGGCCACGCCCACCCTCGTAGCCACGCCCACTCCAGGAAGTAGATAAGCGCCGTGCTCGCTCTAAGCCGGTGTTGACCAGCTAAGTACCCTGAGGCGGAAGCCGGGGTGTCTATGTTGCTGCTAGACTAGCGTCATTTTTAATCTTGTCAATTTGCACTCTGTTTCATGTTTCATGTTCTGATTTTTAAAACAACTTAAACTCACTGAGTCAGTTTACCTTCGCTCTTTTGCACTAAACAGCGCCTGAAGGGGAAGACCTCAATCCCTCCTCAGCGTCGCTGCACCACGTGACTCGTAGCCACGCCCACTCCTCTTTCCCCTTTTTACCATGCTCATTACTCGACAGCGCAGCGGTCGAGCGCAGCGGGCACACCATCAGCACGCCGAAGACACGCCAAAGACTAGCCCGTCTGTGCCCGTCCGTGCCAGGACGGGGCACGAGGCCGAGACTTCCACTCTTACTGCACCCCCTAGGCTGGTAAGAACATCATCCGCTCTGAAAGCGTTGCGCCCTACCCCCAATCTGAATTGTTCTCTGTTCAACCTTCACAAAGTCGGAACTCATGTTTGCTCCGAATGTAAACTATCTACCACCGTATATCAACCCTACCCCGATCCATCTAGGAGACATAGGAAATGCAAACTATTACGTAAAAACGTGCCGCCAACATACGTATTTTACAGTACAAACTGTCGATCATTGCCCAAGCATAAGCATGATATCTTTAATCTCCTTACCGAAGAAAGTCCTAGCGCTGTCTTCTTAACCGAGACATGGCTGCATGACAGCGCCGGCCCGGATGTTGCTATTGCCCTCCCCGATAACTACGCCATTGTCAGAATAGACAGGGAAAAACAGGTAGGGGGCGGGATAGCTATCATTTTTAACAGAGAATTCAAATGTACTTTGGAATCTGTATCAATTCCAGACTGTGAAGCGGGTCTTTTCAAAATCTCTTTGAACCCCAATTTTACAATGTCAGGCCTTCTGATTTATCGACCTCCAGGTAACCCTTCTCAATGGGTATCAAATTTTGCAAATTTTATTACTCCCTACTATATGTCATCAAGCAATTTTTCCCTGTTGGGTGATCTAAATCTACACCTTGAAGATCCCACCATCCCCTCATGCTATAATCTGTTGGAAGACCTAGCTGCACTAAATTTGTCTATAATAAACTCCAGCCCTACTCACATAGCGGGCCATTTGTTGGACCCCATAATATCTAACATCAGGGAACTTACGTACATCACCACCGTACCTTCTGGCTGGTCCGACCATCATCTCATTAATTTTAACATTACCCTTCCACCCTCCCCCAGTGTGGAACAAAACACTGATGCCACTTACAGGAAAAATTGGAAGTCAGTCGACATCGATGCTTTAAATGCGGCACTAAAACATAACCCTCCAAGCCTAAACTCCAACATGGACCGCGTAGCAATGGAAACACAAAACTGGTTAACAGATGCAGCAAATAACTGTCTGCCCTCTACTCGCACCAAAGGGAGTAGGCATCGTCCTCCGGCCCCATGGTTTAACGACAACCTTAAAATTGAAAAATCAAAATGCAAAGTACTAGAACGCAAATGGCGTAAAAAGTACGACCCCAATGCCAAAAAAAGCTATCATGAAGCCAGAAATTATTATCATGCTGCCTGTACAAAAGCGAGAGCTGCTTTTGTCTCTAAAACAATTATCGAAGCAACTAACATGCCTAAAACTCTTTTTTCCAAAGTTAAGGAACTGGCGGGCGCACATATCACAGCTGCTGCACCCCCACTAAGCACACAACAATGCCAGGCGTTAGCTTGTTTCTTTTCTGAGAAAATCGATAAAATTATCTCAGACATCAAGACTAAAATTTCTGTTTCTGACCCACCCCCTCCTTCTGACCCAATTTTGCCTCAACCCACTGCTTTGGGTGAAAATGTACTGGAATCCTGGCCGACTCTTTCATTAGAGAATTTGAAAGGAATCTTAAAAACTGTCAAATCCGGCTCCTCTAGGGACCCCATCCCTATTAAAATTATTAAAAAATTGGATGACCAGTCTTTGGAAATCATTGCCAATCTCTTAAACTCGTCCCTCGATCTCGCCACTGTCCCAGCCTTATGGAAGCATGCCATGGTGACACCCCTTTTGAAAAAGCCACTGCAAACCCAGAAATATTGGCCAATTATAGGCCTATATCTCTGCTTCCTGCTTTTTCTAAGTGTCTTGAGAGACACGTACATTCTACTTTAGCCACCTTTGCAGAAGAAAACTCCTTACTCCATCCTTCGCAATCTGGCTTTAGGGCTGGTTTCTCGACTGAAACCGCCCTATTAGGTGTCACTGAACACATCAGAAAACTTCTTGACCAAGGCCGACGGTCGCACTTGTGTTATTGGACCTAAGTGCGGCGTTCGACACCATCTCTCATGAAACGCTTATTAAAGAGCTATATACAAACGGTGTAAGAGGAAAGGCTCTGGATTGGATCAAATCCTTTCTGGCAAACAGAACCTTTCAGATCGCATCTGCACAAGCCGTGTCAGACACCTTACCCGCATCTCATGGAGTGCCTCAGGGGTCCATCCTGAGCCCTCTGTTTTTTAATATCTATCTTAAACCTCTGGCAGAACTTGTTGAAAAGCTTGGTCTAACGCTTATGAATTATGCCGACGACACCCAAATCATTTTTTCCCTATCGGAATCTTGTCCCCACTCCCCGTCGTTACTCAAGGAAGGACTATTAAAAATACTGAACTGGATGACAACAAACCAGTTAAAACTGAACGGCGACAAGACGGAAATACTGATCTTGGGAAAGGATCAAGTTCTTTGGAACCCTGCGCATTGGCCGGACCAGATGGGCACTTTTCCTACCCCGGTGTCCCATGCTCGAAATCTGGGCTTTATATTGGACAATGCCTTATCCATGGACAAACAGGCCAGTAAAGTAACCGGCCTGTGTCTCACCATAGCTAAATGGTTAAGGAAGATCCTGTGGATGTTGCCAATGTCAACACAAAAGACCGTAGTCAATGCCCTTATCACATCAAGGCTTGACTACGGCAACATCCTCTATCTGGGCGCAAACAAATCTGTCATCGGACGACTTCAGGTAGCGCAAAACGCTGCGGTCCGACTCCTTTGCAATATTCCGAAGAACTCTGGAGTCTCGAACCATCGGCGAAATCTTCATTGGCTCAGGATAGAGAGCAGAATTCGTTTCAAGGCCCTGAACTACATGTTCAGAATAAAAACAGGAGTAGCACCAAAATATCTCCAATCCCTTGCCTGCCTCTATACGCCCAAGAGAAACCTCCGGTCTCAGACAGCAGCTTGCTTCTGCATACCAAGGTTTAAACGTGCAAGAACAGGTGGCAGATCTTTTGCCTATCTTGGACCCTCCCTGTGGAACTCGCTTCCCCCCGGTATCCGGAAGGAAGAAAACTACTGTAGGTTCAGAAAGCTTGTAAAGACCTAGCTGTATGAACAATAACCACTTAACAGTCACCTCCTTTCTCTGTCCTCAATTTAGCTGTGTCTAGGCGCCGGGAAACCCTTTTTGGGTAGCTGTTGCGCCCTATAAATTGATAAAATAAATAAATAATAAATATAATAAACCAATCAATAACCCATATAGTTACTCATATAGCTACTGATTTAAACATGCAGCAGGTTACAGAACAGATATAATGATGCACAAATTTAGTCACTAACCCATGCACTCAGTGAGACACATTTAATCATTCTCTCATACAGTCAGTCATGCACCTACTAAATGCTTCATCCAGACACTTATACATCCACTCATTCTTTAATATGTAAGACATATTTTAACTTTACAGAAACATACAGTCACTGGATAATGTCATCAGTGATGTCATCAGTGATGTCACTGACCATGTCATGAATGATGTAATATGTGACATCATCAGCAGTGGATTGCGGGTGCGCGATATATAGTTATTGCAACTAACTATATATGCGAATTTCTATGGTTTTGTGCGAGTAAATTAAGGTTTTGTAAATGCTAATCCCTAACTATATATGGTCTATAACCTATGGTTTTTTCAGTGAATATATATATATATATATATATATATATTCCAGGGATAATCCGAGATGGCGCAGAGCTTTCGATCAGCTGCAAAAACGGACTCGAACCCAGAATTCAGTGCAAAGATGGTGGTTTATTCAGCAAGTGGTGTTCCCATAGTCATCACGACGCGTTTCGCGCTTCACAGAGCGCTTGATCACATGACACAGGTGATCACCTGCCGCACGTTTAAATACAGTCTACCAATGCAAATCAAACTACAAATGCAATAGAAATGGGAGAGTTGAATCCCTAAGGACTACTCACATTCTACTTTGGATATCTGCTAATGCATTTACAAAATATAACTTAGTGAGACATATTTAAGCATTGTAAATTTAAATGACCGGCTGTAGACATAAAAAAACATGTGGGATAAACATTTGGTGATGGTGAGTTAAAAGTGAGTTTAACCAAGGAAATATTCGTAAATAGGACAAAAACAATTAAAATTAATTGTCGGTTAAAGTGCGATATTCCTAGATGTTCGAAATCTTACAATAATACATGTATAGTACTTTCCTCATAGGAACCATATTATTTAAACAAGTACCCATATGGAGCCCCACATGTTCGTACATTGCCGTATAATATGTGCAAACTCGAAGGTTATGGAAAGTACTATAAAGTGCTAGTGCAAAATAACTAAGTAGCTGCCATGCTTCTGAGGACAGATTCACCTCTGGTAGAGACGGTATTGCACAATGGGTATAGAAATATAATATCTGTAAAATACATGATACAATCCAAGCGCATATCGTTCTACAGTAGTAAAAGTAGTGGTTGTGTACAGGACTAGAGAAGATATAATATTATTCATGTAAAACCATTTGTACAATTTGCCAAAATAGCCCAGTGATTAAAAGACATACAAATATTCATAAATTCATATATAGACCTGTAAACACCTTAAAATGGTTGTTTTTATAAAAGGCTAAAATAAATGAATACAAGTTATATGTCTAAAATCCTTATATAAATAGATTGTTAAAATCACAAACTAATTAATATACATGATGTAAAAAAGTACAAATGACATAAATAATCTAAAATACTTCTCCTTGTTTACAAGGCCCATAAAACACTTGAGTAAGTTGTATGTTAAGGGAAGATCATTGTTTTATATATACTTTATCATAAGCAAGTGTATAAATCCTCTGTGATGTTTAGGCCCGAGGGATGCTTGGTATTCAGTTCAATGATATACTGTCTCTCGAGGCGGCGTAGTTTGTCTTCTCTGTTGCCTCCTCTCCTGCTGGCCTGTACACAGTCAATAACATAATATTTGAGGTCACTGCTTCTAGAGTTATGTTTTGACTTGAAATGCCTCGCTACGGGATAAGTATTATCCTGATTCCCAATTGCTCGAAGATGCTGTAGGATCCTTTTGTGTACTGGGAGCTTAGTACTCCCAACATACAGCATGTTGCAGGGACATATTAACACGTAGACAGCAAATTCTGTCTTACATGTTAATAGTTTAGCAATTTTGTGTTCCCTGCTGTCAAATGGGGAATGGTAGCTCTTTTTATTGATGGCTTGTTGGCATGCCTTGCAGACTTTACAATTGTAAAAGCCTGTGTGTGTTTGATACCAGGTTGATGTTTCAAGTACCTCAGGACTGGTTTTGACCAGTTCATCCCTCATTGACTGTCCTCTACTGTATGTTATACTGGGCCTCTTAGGGAGATCCCTCCCTATCACTGGGTCACTAAGGACTAGTGGCCAGTTTTTGCTAATGATTTTAGCTATCTCCTTATGTTGGGCATTGTACTGTACAATAAATCTAAATTCAGAGTTCATTGTAACGGTGTCCTCAGAGTCTATTGTTGAAGATAAGTTACCCACCAATAAAAGAGATCTGTCTTTCTGGTTAGCTTTCAAAATTGCCGCATCTACAATTTTAGGGGAATATCCCCTAGCTAAAAATCTTGCTTTGCTCTCCCTCTGTGCCAAGTCTAGATCAATCTGTCTGCTGTGTATCCTTTTAAGGCGTAACATCTCGCCATAGGGGATGCTATTGATGAGGTGTTTAATGTGGGAACTGGTGGCGTGTAGGGTAGAGTTTCCCACTGTTGCCTTGCGGTGTAGTCTTGTCTCTATTTTACCCTGTTCTATAAACACCTCAGTATCAAGAAAAGTAATAGACGACTTGCTCAGTGTAGCTGTGAACTGGAGGTTTAAGTTATTATTAAGGTCAGAGATAAAATTCTCAGCTGATGACATATCCCCCCTCCAGATCACAAAGAGATCATCAATAAAGCGTAGCCAGGTAACTACCTGAGCCCGCATAGTTGTTGAGTGTAAGACCATGAGGACCATCTCCTCCCACCAGCCCATGTGGAGACATGCGTAGCTAGGGGAGGAGCTGGCCCCCATGGCCACACCCCGCAACTGCCTGTACATAAGATTGGTAAACATGAAGACGTTGTTGTCAAGACACATTTTAACCATTTCTAACAACATCATTCTATGATCAGGCATGTTAGGTAAGGATCTCTGCAAATAATGATCAAGAGCATTAAAGCCATCAAAATGTACAATGCTGGTATACAGCGAACAGACGTCCAGAGCAATGAGTATGTAGTTTTCCTGCCATTGAATATTTTTTATTTTGTTCAAAAAGTCGCTCGTGTCGCTGACATATGATGGGAGCTTTTTGACCTCCCCCTGCAAGAAAAAATCTACATACTGAGACATATGTTCTAAGCAGCTGTTCCTGGCTGAAATTATAGGGCGTCCAGGGGGATTTGTAGCATTTTTATGCAGCTTAGGCAGAAAATATATAGTCGGTACAACAGGGTAGTCATTTCGTAGAAATTTGTGCTCCTGATTAGTGATAAGACCCTTGGATTTCCATTTAGAAAGCTTTTTATTGCAGTTTAAGTACATAGTTTTAAGTTCTGCCCTGGAAAATCTGGTGTAACACATTCTATCATTCAATTGTAGAAGTGCTTCATTCACATACATTTCTCTTTGGAGCAACACGATGTTTCCGCCCTTGTCTGATGCTCGAATAATTACATTTCGATTGCTCTGTAGTTTAGAGATAAGGGCTCTGTAGTCCGCTGTTTCTTTATTGTATTTATGTCTGCCCCTGTGTATTTTGATATTCAGATCTTTTAGTTGGTTGGTGATTTGTTCGTGGAATAAGTCTATGGAGTCTTTAAGCATGACTGGAGTGTATGTGGACTTAGCTCTGAAACTGGTTAGAGGTTTCTTGATCTGTTGATTCACAGGTAAATTGGGACTTTCAATTCCGGTCAAAGATACAGTTTGTTCACTGTCATGGGGTACACTCGACCCCCACATTTCCGCCAGTTCTCCCATTAATGCCTCTGTTGTCTGGCTGGCAATGTTCTCTACATTTGCTGGCAAGGGTATATGTGCATTTTCAAATTTATTCAATGTGAAATATTTTTTGAGTTTTAGTTTTCTCGTACTTTTGTAGACATCCAATCTCATGTTAACATAATTAAAATCCCTTCTTGGACAATAAGTTAAGCCCAGGCTTAGAATTTCTTTCTCTTTTTCACTGAGTTCAATGCCTGCGAGGTTGACAATGGTTTTATCTATATCCATGGGAGTGATTAATTTTTGTTCCACCCCCCTCTCTTTTTGTTTTTGTTTTTCCAGCTTGCGCCTGCGTTTGTTTGCTTTCCTCCGCTCTCGTCGTTTGAGGTTTTTTGCGCGGCGTAGTGTTGTTGTCTTGTCCGAGGGCGCAAGGTTTGTCTTCTGTCCTCGCAAAAAAGGGCCAGCTCTTCGTCTAATGTGTTTTTAGGTCCCGCTGCCCTTGCCTGTTCATCCTTCTCCTGATCACTATCGGGATTAGAGCTATCCTCTGACAGGGATGATCCAGTAGCATTTTTTTCAGTGTTGGTGATTGTTTTTTTAGTATTAATAGCTCCTTGTTTGCCTGCTTGTTTTTTTTTTCTTAGAGCCTCATATTTTCTAGAGAAGCTAAAGATTTGACCTGTCTCATAATCAGTTTTGTCTCTGAAGAATTTATATGTTTTGCGATTTTTTATGATGTCTTCTTCTTTTTTTAGTCTAATGCACATTTCCTTTCTAAGTTTGGTCGCTTCATCCACATCATTGAGGGCTTCAATTTCTTCATTAATTTTATTGATTTCCTCCAACAATTCAGTTCTGTCCAATTCTGCATGCTTAACTAAGATTACCATGAGTCTTTTGGAGTTGTCAAGATTGCAGTCAGCCCATTCGCGCATTAGGGCAGGATTCGGTTTATCATATGTAGGCGCTAAAAGAATACGAAGCCCACGCGGCACTCGGTTCACATCTAAGTACATTTTCAATGATCGCGCCTCCCACCATTTACTCTGTTCTGCGCGGCTTTTTTTCTCCAAAAGTTTGAATTTTTCTTTAATTGAATTACTCGATTCCTTATTCACATTTGCAGCACCACTCTCCTTAGGTGGTTCAGATTTCTTTTCATCGAACATCATTAAGGCCGCACTCTCTCTCTCTTGAACTGTGTCAGATGACATGGCGGGAAATCACCAAACAATTACGCTGTTACAATAATGGCTTTAAATATGCACGCGGCGGGTATTCAAAAGTTTTTGTCCCCGATTTGCGTATAAGCCTTGCACAACCTCTCAGCCCCTATGTAGGCGACCTTGCAGTTTGTTACACATACCTCAGACGTTCAACAGAACCCTGCTGTTTCCTCCGATACAGGCGCGTCCCGGTTTGTCTTCCGGTACTCCGTGTGAATTCAATTGGTCGGGGGGGTTCCGCAGTCCTTCTCCTTCCGGAGATCTTTGGCGGTTTTCAAAGGAAAACAATCCTCTCGATATCGCTGCGGCCCTTTAGTTGAGAGGGGGTTCGTAGAAAAGCCGTCAAGAGAAAATATCGGCTTTCACATTCCAGGGATAATCCGAGATGGCGCAGAGCTTTCGATCAGCTGCAAAAACGGACTCGAACCCAGAATTCAGTGCAAAGATGGTGGTTTATTCAGCAAGTGGTGTTCCCATAGTCATCACGACGCGTTTCGCGCTTCACAGATATATATTTATATATTAGATTGTTTTTTAAATCTTTGTATTTTCTAAATAATTATTTTAGATTTTATGGCTATTTTTTTAGTTATATATTTTATTGGAATTCATTGTAATTATTTTGGTGATGTAATATATTTCTTTTATTCAACCATGTGTATATAGTGTTTCATGTTTATTGTAAAGATTGCTCTGCCAAAGGTTAGTTTGTTTGGTGGACCTAGCAGAAAGGTAATATGCTTTATCCCTTACTTTGGTACACACCATTAGGTACTATAGGTGAGGGACTCACCAGTCTAAACAGTCCATCACCCAATTTCTAAGCAGCACAAATAGCAGTGACCATCATATACCAGTCAACATAATCTCCAACAAGCAGCCCATACCAACCAACCATTAATTTCTGTCATCTATGCTTCATTCGACTGTGGAGGATTACCTTGGAATTCTGTATTTGAGTATTATGAGTCATGGAGCATATTTGTGAAGTTTCACAGGCAATCTTAAAAGATATTAAACGGCTGGATATTGAGCTTCTACAGTTAGATTCCTATGCCATGTTGTATTTGTGTTCCACTTCCTTTATCACCACTTTGAGTAACTGTGGCTGCTTGCTATTCCCAAGTTTCAGAAACACAGTTACACAATGAATGACTCTGCTATCCCAATGGAATGAAATGCTCTAAAGCCCAGAAACACCAATGCTGAATATCAGTGCACACCACAGTGCAGCCCAGTAATCACTTACTGCCACCGCATGAGAAGAAAAGCTCTTGCAATCTGCTTATATAGCCTTTTCATTTTGCCAACATTTCAGAGGCAGCTTAGAAACATACTCCGTATTTTAGACATGGAACTCGGACACTTGACATCTAATTTCAGCTTTACTGTCATACCTAAAAATGCTGTAAATAACTACTATATTCTAAACCGAAGCAGGTCCCACAATCCCGTGGCCTTTCACTAGAAAAGGCAGTCCTTTTACTTTGGAATAAAAATCACTTCCACCTCACTTGTAGACAAGTGGGATAGATGACACTTCGGAATCATGAGAAATGTTTTTCAGTCCTGGTCTCCCATTTTTCCAAATTGTCTGATGATGGACGATCAATTTTTGAACGTATTTCTCTGTTCCCTTTTGGCAAGTTTGCGATTGTTTAAAATCTAAATGTTGCAAGTTAATGTGTGGTTAAAACAAAACAAATAGCAACTAGATTTTACCCTAAGGTTAGACTCTCATGAGATATTCACCAAAATTGAATAGCATAGCAAATGTATTGCCTGTTAAATAAGATTGTGTTGTAGTTTCTCATCTCCTACTTTAACAAGTTGTTTAATCTTGGGGAAATCATACTCGTCTGTGCCTCTGTTGAATAACCTGACAATATATGAGCACCTTAAAAAGCCATTAAGTAAGAAATAAACTAACCATGGGCAAAGCACTACGCTACGCTCACGTAGTTTGCAAAGTTTACGCAATTTCGCACTACGCGAGCTGCACATAGCACAGTGCGAACACGCGTAGTGCAGCGTAGCGTAGTGCAGCAGTCATTTTTTGCTTGTTCGCTGTCCTCAACGTCATGTTCGCAACCGCGAGCAAGCAAAATGACAACCCGGTGAGATTCTCAATGCGGGGAGGTCAGGTTTCTCATTGCGAGTGGTTGTGCATGCTCGTGACCGCTCGCAATGAGAAACTACCAGTTCGCGTTAAGAAAGCTGCTGCTCGAGTAAAAATCTACTCGATCAGCAGAAAACTACAGCTCGCACTGTGCAAGATGCCATTTTCAATGATTTCACAGTGCTGGATGCTTGTCCGCACTGTGCAATCATTGAAAACGCATCTTGCACAGTGCGAACATGCTACTACGCAGCTCGCGTAATGCTACGTGAAGTTTGCATAGTGCAAAGTGCACTTTGCGTAGCTTCACGTAGCGCTACTTCGCGAACTACGCCCACCCTTAAAATAAACTCCAAAGGCCTGTACCTTGAACGCAACTCCATCATGGTCCACACATTCCGGTTTAATAGCAAGTGACTGGATTTTGTATTAGCATGTGTATAGCTGAACATGTTCCTTAAGCTGTGTTGTGCAGGATCCCTTGTGTGCTGCATCTCTTTCATCTTAGACACTAACAGGCACTAACAGGCATGTCTGTTACAGCACATCTTGGAAGGTCCAGGTTGGGCACCAGCCAGCTGCTCAAACACTCCTACCAGGCAGCTTCAGTTATCCTTTCCTGCTCAGATGACAATTATACATCCGAGTTGTAATTCCTGTGCTGCGCTACTTTGTTGAATGATCCTTGACTGCTGACTCTTACACCCATAGAAAGACAAGTGTACAAACTGATAACTCCTTTATTGAATAAAAATTGAGTAGTGTCTTAAGCTATGGGGCACTAATGATATACAGTACTACAATAGATGCAGCTCAGTGACCACCTACTGCCCCAGGACTGGGCCTGGGTGTAAACTCTGCTCCACTCACTGATTTTGGGGAATGTGGCAACTCTGCATTCTGTGGAGAATGCAGACTTACCGATAAACTCCGCACTCCACAAAGGAATGGAGTTTTTTTTCATTGGCATGCACGAGATTTGCAAGCCACCCCGTGATTGCCCGGAAGATTTTGCAGCCGCTAACACGACTTTTGCCCGTGCCAGCGAGTTTCGAAGTTTCTTTTTCAAAGTTTGACATCGCGAGTGAACGTGATCGGCCACGGCTGTAACCTGGGGAATATTTTCTAATGAAGAAACAACTAAATTTCCTCAAAAAGCCAATTTGGAGTGGAAGCCCTTCTCAAAATGAACGTTTGTGTGGGTTTTTAGGCAAGTAGGCCTTTTTTTAAAACAAATTCCAACAGAAAGGAAGTGCCCCAGAGTCTACAACTTCCTGTTCCTGTCCAACAGGCTCCTCCTAGTGCTTTGTCCATTCCCTGGTCAATATTCATTTGGATTTGAAGCTGGAAGGATCACTTATCTATTTCTGCTGCATATATACCATTGGCTTTATGGGCGTGTATTAGAGATTTCACAAGTAAGTTAAAAAACTGTTGTATAGGGGTTTTGTTTGTTTGATGGACGGCATAAACCAGGATTTATTTCTATTCTTATTTATTTTTAAAATGTATTGCGGTGGGAGTGGTCTGCAGTTTCAATAGGGGCCTAGTTATTTTTTTGTGTATGTAATTGTTCTTCTTTTGTAAAGGAAAGATATTGCACAGTTTAGTACATTTTTTCTATTTTTTTTAATAAACAGCTTTCCAGCCAGTAGGCCCAGCACTAGTCATGAGTGCATGAAACAACTGTTTCTGTGGTGAATGTTGGATTGAAACATCATTTAGACCATGGATGACATTGGATTAAAATTTTAAAATGTTTTATTTTTAGTGGTATTTCATTTTTTCCCTGCAAACAGTATATAGGTGGGGTAATGCCTTTAGAGGATGTATGTTGTTGTAAACAAAAGATAGCCCTGTTCTTTGTTACCATGCCTCCTTTGTCTAGCCAGTGTGTGTGAGTGTGTATGCCATAGGCCGCCATTTGTCTATTTTACACGTGCCATGTAGCCAGGGGCCGTTTTGTATAGTCAATCTCCATAGACCTGGATGTGTTCTTTCTTTTCCATGCCTCCTGCTTGTTGTTGTGACCATGTGGCTGGTGGCTATTTTGCATAGACAGCCAGTGTACTTTTTCCATAAGCCTGCAGGCGTTCTTTGTTTGTGGCCATGATTCCTTGCTTGCTGTTTGACCATGTGGTTGGTGGCCGTTTTGGGTAGCCCAGCCAGTGTGCTTTTGCAATTGACTAGCATGTGTTCTTTGTTTGTGGCCATGCCTCTGTGCTTGCTTTTTGACCATGTGGCTAGTGGCCATTTTGTATATTATGCTTGAGGCCTAGTAGCCCAATGTCCATACTATTGTATTGTATGAACAGTGTTTTATATATTATTATATACTTTTTAGCACTTTTCATCTGCACCAGTCCTTGCCTCACAAATCCGGTTCCAATTTCAATTGCCATCGTAGTACGTAGTAGTCCCCTTTCCCTACTACATCAGCAATTGAATGATATTTTTTAATTTCTACTAGTTAATTTTTGCAATTTATTTTCAACCCTATTTTTATAAAAATAATGAAACTGTTTTTACAATTGTTTTTTAATTTTGTTTCACAATTTTTTCTTGTTTTTTAATTTGATTTTTTTCTAATTGTATTTTTCCTATTTTCCTAACATCCAGCATCAAGCCCATGTGCTATTGGCAGTGCACAGCCACACAACAGTAATCATTTTGTAAGGATTGTTCAATTGTCCGTTTTCTTATGCCATCTGTACCTCCCTGAGTGCTGCATCCCATTACCAACTTGATGCACATAAAACAGAAGTTATATCTGTGTGTTGTTTGTCGCTCTTTCTTATTCCTCCTGAGTGCACACAAAAGTTTATGTTGGTGTGGATTTACAAATGGATACACTGCATTGTTAATTATTTATAACTTAAATGACCACACTAAGGGCCTTATTACGATGTCAGTCAGACGTGGAAGGAACATCCTGACCATAGGTCGGTGGCTCTGACTGCTCACTTAGGATACGACCACACATAGTGTGGTCAGAACTTTCAAGTTTTCAATGGGAGCTTGTGCCACGGTCTGATAACGCCTGTAGCGCAAGCTCTTCTTGAAAAATGGAAGTTTGTAAACATCCCTAGACCATGTGGCTGGCACCATGTGGTGCCTGACATGGTGAAGAGATGTTTAGGGGGGGACTACAGGTTCCTCCAGCTCCAAATGTGGAAAGGCTGACATGGATTGGCTGTCAAATACTGACATCATAATCCCGACTATAGAAATGACGTCCCTAAGGGATTATAGTGCAGTTCTGACTGACTGATGGGCTCCTTGAGCCAGTCAAAACCTTATCTGATTCCCGCTCCAGTTTAAACTCCGACCGTTGTAATCCTAATGCACCTATCAGAGTTTAAACCTACCATGTTGGGCGGAAAATCTCCTGCTAGAGGTTAGAGGCTTTCCGACCAACATCATAATTAGGCCCTAAATTATACTACTAATTTAACTGTAACAATGCCGCATTTCACTGATCTTGCTTGTTTGCTTTCAGGTGCACAAGAGACGACATCACCCACAGTACTGCCAGACAAATGGCCTGTGCATGATGTGATGCATGACCACACAACACGTACATCTCTTCAGTTTGTGAAGCTAAGTGCCTATGACAACTGATAGTTTTAAGATGGCCCAAAAGGAAAGTGCTGCCAAGAACGTGGCCAGTGGGGAGGAGAATAAGGCGATTTCCACCACTGGCGTGCCGACCAAGACCTTTTTAGGCAAACGTGTGCCTGCTGCATTGGGCTCCGGGTAACCAGCACCGATGCATCAGCGGACGCACACGCACAGAGGCAGTCAGTTTATTCACAGCAACGCCAATGAGCAGTGACATTGAAATGGACTTATCTCTTTCACAAAGTAGTACCCAATCGTTGCTGGAAACTCAGATAAGTGGACAACAATAGACGTAGCCAGCAATAAAAGTTCCTCCTGAAGTAGTAGCAGTTCAGGAGATTGAGCTTGATGCTGAAGAAGTAGAAGAAGCAACTCTTTCAGAAGATCCAGTGTATTCCAGACATTCATCAAGAAATAGAACGATTACTCCACCATCACTCCGACATTCTTGCCATCCTCAAATCTTTAAAGTCGGGCTCTCCATCGGACCCATGCCCAGCTAGAGCCTTAGCAGGGGTAGCGGGGAGTGTCTATCTTGAATTCACTTCCATTATTAATCACTCACTTCATTCTGCTAGTTTTCCCATCCAATGGACACAGGCTAAACTTCTCCCGCTTCTCAATAAAGCAACTGCTGATCCCCGGCTGCCTTCTAACTATCGGCCTATCTCCTTATTGCCGGCACTGGCCAAAGTTTGTGAAAAGGTGGTCTTTCGACAACTTAAAGCTTTTGTTGAAACTTCTGGGGCATTCCATCCAGCCCAGTCTAGTTTTAGAACATATTTCAGCACAGAGATGGCATTGGTTGAGGTAGCCGAAGCCATCAGGGAGTGCCTGGACGGGGGAGGCAGAGCGGAACTGATCTTATTGGACCTCTCTGCCGACTCCGATACTGTACCTCACCAGCTTCTCCTGGATCGGCTCTCTGCCATCGGCATCTCTGGGGCAGTGTGGGCTTGGCTGAAATCCTTTTTGGAGGAGTGCTCCCAACAGGTCTGGATGCCTCCTTTCTCTTCCTCTGCCAGGAAGCTATCAACGGGAGTCCCGCAGGGCTCTACTTTGAGCCCGCTACTTTTCAATATCTAAATGACCCCTTTTATTGCCCTGGCTGAGGGGCTGGGTGCCAAAATCATGGCATATGCCGACGATACACAGCTTTTATTCACATGGAAAGGCTCTGAATTGGACACCGGGGATGCGCAGAGGTTCTTATCTGCTGTATTTACCAGGCTGGCCAAGGCGCATCTTAAGTGCAATGAAGAAAAATCAGTGATACTGCTGTACGGCAACTTTCCACCGCAGTTTAAAGAGGCCTTGTGGCCTCCGGACTTCCTATGCCCACGGTCGGTGGGCAGCCTGGCCAAGAACTTGGGGATTTGGTTTGGGGAAGATCTCCCGTTTGCTGAGCATATTAAAAAACTGACCGGTATCTGCTTCGGCACTGTTAAGATCTTTAGGAAGTTCTTCCCCCTGCTACCACAGCAGGCAAAGGAAATGGTAGCTCGGGCACTTATCCTCTCCAGGCTTGACTGCGCTAATGCCCTATTTATCGGCATCCCTGGCTACCTCATGAATAAACTCCAACTGATTCAAAATGCGGTGGCCAGACTCCTATTCAACATAGCCAAACGATCCAGTGCCAGGCTACTGCTACGTGACCTTCATTGGTTACCTGTGGCCCAGCGGGTCCAATTTAAGATCTTGACCATGACTCATAAAGCCTTGCATGTCTCAGGACCTTTGTATATTAGTAAGCGCGTGGCTTTTTACAAACCTGGCCACTCGCTCCGCTCCTCCTCTCGTCGCCTACTGGCCATTCCGGATGAGCGGCCAATCGTGGTCAGTAAAAGTGGCCATTTTATGGACCAAGCTTCTGAGCCTGCTGCGACATACGCAGGACCTTGGTATCTTCAGGAAACTTCTCAAAACTCATCTCTTCAACCCCCTTAGTCAATTTCATTGGTGCCCCTTCTGCCTATGTCCATTCACGCGAGGATACTCTTGAGTAGTTGCGCGCATGATAAATCATATATAACATCACAACATCTTTTTCTCTAAAACCCCCTTCTGATGATCAAGACTCCACTTGGATCCCACCTGAGTCTGAGACATGCCAGGAAAGGCTAGGGAAATGGAAGCTTCTTGATTGCCGTAGAGTTACGGGTGAAGAAGTGAATGATGACGAGCCAGTGATCATGGATGTTAGCCTAGCCCCAGTGGAGACCGACATTACCCCATATCAACCTGCTGTGAGGGATGGGGCACAGATATCACCACCACTGCTGCCAGCTTCCATATTTGCAAGGCCCCTTGAGTGACCTATATTCACAACCACCTCAGTAGAGTAGGCATTGCAGCGGGGCAAATGTCAAAACACCCACCCACCATCAGTTCATCAAACATTAGCAGTGACACCAGCGTCGAAAGTGGACCTCCCCAGTTTGGGACTTCTTTAAAGTTAGCAAGCACGAACCAAACATTGCCATATGCCCTATTTTCAGAGCAGGTGTTAGTCAGGGTAAGCTTGGTACAAACTTTGGTACCTTTTACTCAAACAACTCATTTGAAAAAACACCAACGCTGGACCTCCTCCCTTTTTTCTTGCGGAAGCGTGGGTTTTCTAGAATTTGTGGAAGCCATCTGTGCAAAATGGAAGCTTCCCAGCTGGTTGTATTTTTCTAGAGTTGCTTTTTCAGTGCTACGAAAGACATGTGGACCACTTGCCAAGCCATTGATTGCATGTGCATCACAGCATGCTGAATCTCTTTTGTGGGGGTTAGAGAAATTATATCTGCAGGTGTTGACACTGCTGAATTTTTTTATGGCACTCAGAAGCATGCATCAATAGCCATGTTCGCCATAGAGAAATCCCATACAGCTGCAAACATCTTGGAAGACTTTAACAACAAGGTCTTTGACTGGCTGTGAACAAGAGGGCATAATATTGGCTTTGTTGCGCTGGACAATGGCAGTAAGATAGTTAGGGTCATGGCAGATGGTGGCTATTTAAGGATCCAGTGTTTGGCGCACAGCATCAACATCATTGTACAGGACTTTTTCAAAATAGAAGACTGAGTCAGCAACTTACTGTCTACCTGCAGCCATTCTTTTAAAGCCCTGAAAGCAGGTGAGGGTTATTCAGTGTGATAATACAATGTCAGTAAAAGCACTGATTCAGGAGGTGACAACACGTTGAACTCTACGCATTACATCTCGCAACACCTGTTTGAGTAGTGCACACTAATCAATGAATATTTCATGCAAAGAGGAGATGCAACTGTGAAAGGCATGATCATTGAGATGGACCCATGGGGCCTAGTCAAATGTCTGACAGAAATGCTGCTTCATTTTGAGGTTTTACACACAGGAAGTCAGCAATGAGGATATTGCCATGGGCCAAGCTGTCCCGTTGTTGCACACACTACAGAACCAGCTAAAGGAGGTGTCCGATATGTACGCAGGTGTAGACAAAAAAACAGATGTGCATGAGTTGGTGGAGAGCTTAATCCTTAGCTTATCTGGTAATAAAAGAATGCAAAGAGGCTTTGTGTCATCCAAACTTCCAATCTGTGCCGCAATTCTTGATCCACAGTACAAACATTTACTGGCCACTTTCAATACTTTTTCATACAGGGATGTTTCAGACTACAATACTTGGATTGACGAGCAAGCGAGTGACCTAGAAAATGAACCAATGGGAATTAGAGGCCACTCCTATGGGGCACAATCTCTGTGGTGCAGCCTTCAACTTAAGAGTCTAAGGGCAGTGCTTTTGGCTCACAGCAGCCAAAATCAACAACAACAACACCAACGACTAGAACAGGAGCATCAGCCCCAAATCTGCATTTGATAGCTTTCTAAAGTCAGGGCTTAAGTACAGTGGAGAGGTGAGCAAAAGAGCATGAGCAAGGTGGGTGGGACCCTGATGACTATTGAGAGGATGGTCCAAGCCTCTCTGTATGACCCAACAGAGGTCTATCTTGATCAAAACCATTGGTGTATTGGTATGGGAAATGGTGCCAATGGCCAGTGCTCAGCAGGCTGGCAATAAACTATCTGGCTTGCCTGGGAAGCCAGTGTTTCCTCTGAGTGTGTGTTCAGTGCAGCTGGTGTAGTTGTCATAGTGAGGACCAGTCTCTCACCACAAAATGTGGAGAGATTAACCATGATCAAAATGAATCAGCACTTATAACACCAAATTACACCATACCTGTATGGCTGGAGAATTATGAGGGTGATTGATCAGACGCAGGTCATGGTAGTAGTCTGTTAACTGACCAACTTCTGGGCAAAACACCTGATTTTGAGGATGGACTCTACTTCCTCAACTACTAGGCCTGCGCCATTAACCATAAAACGTTCTATTTCATTTGCTGAATTGCTTTGACAACAAAAATATATACATATAAATATATTGCAAGTAGGTAGTTACAGTTAAGACCATGTTTCCATTGGAAAACTATTTTTTGTCTTGACTATAACTTTAGTATAGTTTGCCGAATCTTCATGAAATTTCTCCCAAAAAGTGTCAATGTGGGTTCTATTGTCATGGAATGTTTGGGTGTGATCATTGCAGAGCCGACCAAGAATTTGAGACACAAAAAAAGGTTGCTAAATGTTCCCCAATGAGAAACTTTAGCCACACCTACAGCCCGAACCACTGAACGGATTTACATCAAATTTGCTAGGGAGGTTGATGTCAGATCATGACAGTGCCTTTTGCTTATTTCGTGTAAATCTGTTCAGAATTTTTTCAGAAATGTAAGCTCAAAAGTATAGTGATAACTCTCGCCGCAAATATTTTGCGAAGGTTTCGTGAACAATCGCAGATGCATGTGCCAATGGGAATGCTCTGATTGGCTGGACGGAACCTGAACGGAAAGTCAATCAATCAATCAGGCGTTTGTTGAAAGCGACTACTTACCCGTAGGGTCTCAAGGCTCTGTGGGTGGGGGGGTGCAGGTTCCAGTCCAACAAGGAGGGGGTCTGTCAAAGAGCCAGGTTTTGAGGTTTCTTGTGTAGATGGGGAGCGATATTGCCTGTCTGAGGTAAAAAGGAAGGGTGTTCCAGGCTCTGCCCGTGAGGTAGGAGAAGGAGCGGCCTCCCAAAAAGGTCTTTATGGTGTGGGGGACCACGCCGTAGGAGAGCTGGGCTAATCCTAGGGTCCTTTGGGGTGTGTGGTATTTGAGTCGGCTGTTCAGGTACGCTGGTCCGTTGTCATGGAGGGCCTTGTGTGCGTGGTTGAGCATCTTGAAGGTGACTCTAGCTTCAATGGGGAGCCAGTAGAGTGTGCGCAGGTGCTGGGAGATGTGGCAGTGTCTTGGCAGGTTGAGGACCAGTCTTGCAGCAGCGTTCTGGATGTTTTGTAGCTTGCGGGAGAGGTTTTTGTTTATTCTGGCATAGAGTGCATTGCCATACTCGAGCATGCTGGTGACCAGGGCAAGATTGACAGTCTTTCTGTGTTTAAGGGGGCTCTATCTGAAAGTCTTATGTAGGAGGCAGAAGGTGTGGAAGCAGGAGGACGAGATAGAGTTGATCTGGTGGTCCATTTTGGGCTCGGAGTCCAGGCTTATTCCCAGGTTGCATGTATGGTCCGTGGGGGTGGGCAGGCTTCTGAGGGTGGGTAGCCACAGGTGTCATTCCAAGCATTGGGGTTTGGACCCATGATGTGTACTTCCGTTTTGTTGGTGTTTAGTTGTAGGCAGCTTTTTTTCCTCCATTTGGCGATTACTTCCATGCCTTCTTGAAAGTTGTGTCTCGCGGTGTTAGGTTTGTTCAATCAGGAGAGGATGAGATGGGTGTCATCTGCGTATGACACAATATTGAGTCTGTAGGTTCTAACGATGGGGGTGAGCAGAGCCATGTAGACGTTGAAGAGCGTAGTGCTGGGGGAGGACCCCTGGAGGACTCTGCAGGTGGTTGGTGTAGGGTCCGAGAGGAAAGGGGGGAGTCTGACCCTCTGCCCTTTGCCAAAGAAGAAGGAGCAGATCTAGTCGAGGACCTTGTCCAGGATTCCTGCATCGTGGAGTCTGCGTATTAGGGTGCAGTGAGAGAATGCATTAAATGCCTCTGAGAGGTAGAGGAGGATGAGGGGTACTGTTTCTCTTTTGTTCAGTAGGGTGTGGAATTCATCTGCTGCAGCGAGGAGGGCAGTTTCCAAACTGTGTTTTTTCCTGAATCTGGATTGGGAGGAGTTGAGGATGTTGTGCTCTTTGATGAATGTGGTGAGTTGGCTGTTGATGACTTTCTCAATTACTTTTACTAGGAATGGGAGCAGGGAGATGGGTCTGTAGTTTTTTTTAGGTCAGTGGAGTCCGCAAAGGGTTTCTTCAGGAGGGAATTGACCTCTGTGTGTTTCCAGTCATCAGGGAAATAGGCGGTTATCAGGGAGAAGTGAATGGTGTGGTGGAGCATGGGTGCAATGGTGTTGGCAGCTCTGTTGAAGATGTGGTAGAGGAAGGGATCCGTGGGGGCCCTGGAGTGGATTGAATTCATTGTCTTTAGTGTGTCTTCAGTGGTGAGGGCTGCCCAGTTGTCAATCGCTGGCTTCAGGGTGTCAGGGTGGTTGTTGAGAGTTCAGTGTGTTGGTTGTCTTTGTTGATGCTCTTGATTTTATGGTGGAAAAAGGTGCTGAGTTTTTCGCTGAGGTCTCGATAGGGAGGGCTGTCAGTAGACTCGCTGGTGGGTTGCACAAAGTTGCAGCCACCATTTTATTGCTCAGTAACAATTCCTGGGGATAAAAATCTATGTGAAAGCCCAGATAAGTGGTCAGTGTGAAGATAATCTGACCCCATGGTTGAGAAATGGAGGTGTTAGTGTCAGACATTATGTGTTCAAAATAGATTTTTTAAATTGTGTGGGATGTTCACAATGATGCCACGATCGTCAGTGCAGCCCCCCCCCATGTACACTCACGACTCTCATGATATTATTGCAAATATTGGTGGAAACATAAAAAAATATATCAGTGAATCATTAATAGACATTGTTATAGAGATATTGAGATTCTGATAAATGTTTTTATGGAGTTATTAATATAGTAAGTTATGTACTGTGATTGTTAGAATTAATTAAATAGTTATATTTTCTTAATGTGGTGGTGGCTATTCAATTCCTACTTTTTCTCTCTGCCTTCATGACATACCCATGGAGATCCCGATGAACAACTGCCAGGCTAACTCCGGCCTCACAGCGAAAACAGAAAATGGGTTTTAGAAATAGTTGTTCTAGAAAACACTAGTGTGAAGTGTACAGTATTGAAACTCTATTGTGTAAAATACTGTAATACGTGTGCATTTATGTGTTTTCACTTCATGGAAAAGGTGCCATTGTCGTGGTTAACAATGTCATTGCGATGTCCCGAATATTCGTGATAACAGAAAATAGGTCTAGAAGATGGTTTTTAAAGCAACTAAGAAGAAAAATATGAGTGTAAACATGCTTTGAGAGAAGTATTTATATCGTAATATGTACAGTGCAATGTTCCTAATGGATTTTTTTACACTTTATTTTTGGATGTGCTGGTGGCCATTGAATATCTGCTTTTTCTTTTTGCTTTTGCGATGTGTCCGTGGGGATCGTGACATTGTTGCAAAGATCCCTAAAAACTAAAGAAAAAAATATTTAGAAAAATCTTCTAAATATTTCAGGTACTAGGGTGTCTCTGACAAGAGCCTTTGTATTGGTTGTGTGTACATGGCTGCTATACATGAGACCGGATGTAGAGTTTCAGGTTACTTTGAAACAGCCTGTTGTTTTCATCTGTAAAATGCACTCCATCATTTCTATAAATTCCATGCATGTCAAAACGCAGATTGTTAGATACAGCCAATGCGATGGTCACTGAGGAATGCAGAAACATTTTTATTAAGATGTTTCCTACCCTTGTCAATCTATGGACAGAATGGATTGACCACTTCCATTTCTGTCTTTGCGTATATTAGAGTACACCAAGAAAGTGTGAGTGAAAATCGACATCACTTTTACAAAGGTTTCTTTCATTAGGATTTCCAGCCCTGCCTCTGTCAATGTGCCGAGGCCATTGCCACCACAGTGTACAATCATGAGGTGAGGAGCTTAGGAATCCACAATGGATTTAACCGAAGCCAGCAACTGAAGAAACTTTAACCTTCTCTTGCCAAAGCAAGTAATCTGCACATTTGGCAGACCCAAGTCCCTGTCAATACCTCTCTTTTTTTGCAGCCACTTTAGCCCAATAGATATAGCTGTGGCCAACAATCCATGCTCTAAGCATTTTGAAGTGAAGGGGTAATGGTAGTCAGGAGAAGGCTGCACCTCAATGAGGTAGATTTCCAAATGAAAAGTAGTTAAAATGGAGGGTTTTTTTAAAACAAAAAGATGTATTTCATTGGATGCTGTCAGCATGAAAGTGAATGAAATTAGGTACTATTAGGTAGTATGTAGGATGCCTTAGCAAGAAGTCTTATCATTGGTTGTTGTTTAAGAAAAGAAATGAAATGCAGACATAAAAATGATTTTGAAACTTTTGAGTAAAGCACACCTGCTGTATCTTATTTGGTAGCATTATGTTTCTTCTAGAATGTGGTGTGAACTTGTGACCTACTGGTTCCACTGGGTCGCTGGGTACACTGACCTAAGACTGGATTAGGGGAAGGGTGTTAAAGAGATAGAACATTTTTTATATATTTGAGGAGCTATGACATAATTTAAGTAATGATAAACATTAATTTCCAGTTGTGGACTATGTAATTTACTAGTGTGCAGTATCTACATTGTAAAAAACTGAAGCTAAATATAGGTTTGGACTTTTTTCACAATTATCCGACAAAAAAATCACAAACATGTGGAGACAGGAACCTCGTTTTGAAAGAGAGGAAAAGAGTTAACAGACACAATTACGTAATTCTCCGAAATAGAGGAACCGGAAGCTGTTTAAGCAAGTGCAGCACAAGTGTCATGATTCCGTGTGAAGCCTTTATGTATGTTAGGCTTCACTTATTTCTTGGCATAATTTGCCATATGAAAACCCGCCCCTTTCCCGTGCACCAGCACTCCTTATGTGAAGTAATGTGGGGATATGTGTTTGGTACTTATGTAAATGATAATGGTTGCTTTGGAAACATGAAGCCTCTGATTGCCATTTTTGTAAAGCCTCTGATTACCGTTTAATGTCGTTAATGTGAGTGTCTCAAGTCATTGTGCCTTTTTTCCTTAAACACTCATTTACCCCTTGAGATTATCATTCAGGCTTGTTCCAGGATGGCATCGTCTGTGTTTGGTCCTTCACGTGCGCCCTGCTTGAATCTGGCCGTGCGCACGCATATGTAAGGTGCGGCTGGGTGCGGTAGGGTATTTAAATCACACCCAGCCTTCTGGAAGGCGCTTTGCCTTCCGCCAGCGCTGGAGAAAGGATGTGTGAACTCCCGGCAGCTTACCTGATTTACGACCTTGAGGCCTTCCGTCATCTCTGGAGCTAAAGCCTGGCATCTTTCTTCACCGCACCAAGAGAATCTGCAAAGACAAAAAGATAAGTTTTATTACTTTCCAAGTTAAGGCGCCCTTCGCAAGAAAGGTTATCGGAACAATTTTTGGAACACTTCTTTCAAGAAAGAATCTACAAGACTTCAGTAAACAACAAACATTGAAACTTGATTTAGGTATTTAGTTATTTAGGATTTGTTCAAATTGAATCAAAGGTCAGAAGGTGATTTGGAAAGGCGATATTTCCGAATGTTGTATGTCAGAGTTCCTACTGTTAGCGCTTGTTTCTTCTTGCCATAAAAACCTTATATTTTTAGATCTGGAAACCAAAGAATATAAAGACACAGAACGCAATCTAAGTAAGTCAAGAGAAGGAGTTAGACCCTAGTTTATTAAGGTGAAAAAGGGGGTTTTCGGGATAAGTGGAAGAGAACAAATGTTTAATCCTTTTATTTGTATATTACAGAAAATAAAGGCTTGAATTCACAACAAGACAACACAACTGGACAGGACAACAGAACCCCTCCAGACAAAACTGACCAACAAGACAAGAAAGACATACTGGACGGAAGACTGACAACAGCTGTTTGCAGGTAGGCGAAAGATAGAACTTCTAGCAAGAGAATTAGAAGTCATTGAAGAAGTGCCTATAAAAAGATTAGAACCAAGAGAAGTAATTAGTTGTTCATGTTGTTTCGCAGGTCAACAGCAAGAACAACTACGTCCAGTACCGGCCCTCCTCCCCTTTGTCTAGCTCATATCTTGTAGTGTTTTATACTTTCTCCAGGAAGGGGTTAGTCTTTAGGGAGGTTGGTCCCTTGCGTCCCTGCGAATTCACAACGCGTCTCATATCAAGACAAGGTAAGGGACAACGTTTTTAGACCTTGACAACAAGTACACCCAAACATGAAATTGAGTATATCTGATTGGTATGCATTTCCTAAGTGTAATTGTGAGTGTTCAGGTCTGAGAAAAAGTGCCTTCACAACATCCCGAAGGATGTCTCAAGCTTCATCATTTGGGTCTGAACACTCACAATTTAGGTAATGGCAAGTTTTAATTTCCAACGCAGGCCTATGTAATAAACTGTTGTGTAGTATTTAAATTTCAAAATAATTAAGCTAGATATAGGTTTGAACTCCTATTTCTTTTTTGATTACTCCACAATGATCGTGAAAAACATTGAGAAAACACGCGCGCATGAACCTCATTTTGAAAGAGAGTTAAAGGATTGACAGAGTTTACTATTCACAAGTGGAGATGCAGTAGTCTAAAATGAAAGACATGATTTCATTTGCTGCTTTTCTCATAATGATAGAGTGGAAAGTTGAAGAGGTTGCCATTTTAGAGTTGCTTTGTATGAGAGTGGTGTACCATTCTTGTGCTTAGTTTTTACTTATCTTAACAGTGTCAAAACTATCCAGAAAGAGCTAACAACAATATAATCTACAAACCCAATTCACTGGTATGTATATAACTTTGTAATTATTTTAAAACTGTACATTAGAAATGAAGATGACCCTCGTCCCTGCTCGCAGGCCAGGCCCCCCCCCCTTCGCACGGCCCCTCCTGTGTGCTCGTGACCCCCCGTGCTGCTCTCCACTGCCGTGAGTCCGCCGCTGGCTCTGTTCAGTTGCTGCCTGATCGCTATTCATTCTCTGCCTGTTGTTGCCTGATCGCCAACTGTTCTGCCATTATTGTATTGTATGTACCCCCAGCGCCCCTTCTCCTGCCGCCCACCGCCATACTCCCATCCCCGCTTCCTGCCACTGCTCACCTGCGGCCCACCACTTTTTCCTTCTGCGACCCATTCGCCGCCCCGCTCCCGCCTCCCAGCTGCTTCTCAGTTCTACTAGGCCTTATATAGAGGACGCCGCGCGCCAGTGAGTGTGACCCTCGTCCCTGCTCGCAGGTGAGGTCGCCCCCCACGCCGCACGGCTCTTCCTGTGCGCTCGTAACCCCCCCGTGCTGCTCTCCACTGCCATGAGTCCACCGCTGGCTCTGTTCAGTCGCTGCCTAATCACTATTCTTTCTCTAACTGTTGTTGCCTGATCGCCAACTGTTCTGCCATTATTGTATCTACCCCCAGCGCCCCTTCTCCTGCCCCCCACCGCCGTATTCCTGTCCCCGCTTCCCGCCACTGCTCCCCTGCGGCCCGCCCCTTTTTCCTTCCGCGTCCTGTTCCCGCCGCCCATTCCCCGCCCGCTCCCGCCTCCCAGCTGCTCTTCCCTCCCACTTGGCCTTATATGGAGGATGCCTCGCGACACTGAGTGCGACCCTTGTCCCTGCTTGCAGGCTGGGGCACCCCCCATGCCGCATGGCCCCTCCTGTGCGCTCATGACCCCCCTGTGCTGCCCTCCACTGCCGTGAGTCCGCCGCTGGCTCTGTTCAGTTGCTGCCTGATCGCTAGTCATGTTAATGTTAATGTTAATGTTAGTTGGGATTTGTTAAGCGCTCGTACGCCCGGAGGCTTCATGGCGCTGTAGGAGGAACCAGGCAATGCAGTCAAGGAATAAAGCGGTGCTATCAGTAGTAAGCTTGAGAAAACAGCCAGGTTTTCAAGGATTGTCTGAAGCTGAGGATGTTATCGTTCTGTTTTAAATGGAGAGGAAAAGAGTTCCAAAGAACCGCAGCTTGGTGGTCGAAGCAGCTGCCTCCGAGGCGTTTCCTTTTGAATGGAGGAACAATCAGAAGTGATTTATAGGTGGATCGGAGGTGACGGGAGGGGCAGTATTTTTTGAACAGATCTCTGATAAATGAAGGGCCAGAGTCGTTCAGAGACCGGAACAGAACACACCCAGCTTTGAAGGCCACACGTTGCTCGACTGGCAACCAATGTAGCTGCTTGAGGCCAGGTCTGATGGATTGTCTCCTGGGAATATTCAGAAGGAGCCTGGCGGCTTGGTTCTGGACAAGCTGGAGGCGCTTAAGCTCACCAGTTTGGAGGCCAAGGTAAGGGCTGTTAGAGAAATCCAGCCAGGACAGAACCAAGGAGAGAACGATCTGTGTAAGGGCTGCTGAAGAGAAGAAACGAGCAATTTTCCTTATTTTCTTCAGTTGAAAGATGCTGGAGGATACCACCGCTCCAACCTGTCTTTTTAGCGAGAGATCCTCGCTGATGAAGATGCCTAGGCTTTTAACCACGGACGACTTAGTGGGAGGAGCTCCCACGTTAGTGGGCCAGAAGTTGGAATTCCAACTAAGTGAGCTCTGTCCGGGCAGGACCAGCTCGGTCTTGCCCGGGTTGAGCTTCAGATGATTGCAGCTCATCCAGCTCAGTATGTGGGACATAGTTCTTTTGAATTCGTCCACTGAGTCCATGTTGTTAAGAGGGAAGATGAGCTGCAAATCATCCGCGTAGTTAAAGATGGTTACATTAACGTTCCGCAGGGAGTGCAAGAGAGGGCGTAGGTAGACATTAAAGAGAAGGGGAGATAGCGAGGAACCTTGTGGTACCCCGCAGGTGGTGGGTATAGTGGGGGCGGAGAAGGAGCCCAGTCTGACCGATTGTGTGCGGCCCGAGATGAAAGACCGGATCCAGCTCAACGCGGGGCCCCTGAGACCTGCCTGCTGGACACGGTCGACCAAGATGGTATGGTCGACCGTGTCGAACGCAGCAGAGAGGTCCAGTAACACAAGCGCCTGATGGATTCCTGCATCTGCATTCCGCCTCAATGTATTTAACACCGAGAGGATGACCGCCTCGGTAGAGTGGCAAGGACAGAACCCTGCTTGATTCGGTGCCAAATACTCAGATTTTTCCAAGAAGGTGGAGATAGTCTCGCACACGTGAGACTCCAGCAGTTTGGCGCAGTATGGCAACAGCGATATGGGTCTATAGTTGATGGGCTCTAGCGGGTTGGCACCTGCCTTTTTTATGAGGGGAACGAGAAGAGCTTTTTTCATGTTGGCTGGAACTTTGCCCTGTACAAGTGACCCATTCAGTAAAGAGAGTAAGCACTCAGGGAGATTCTCTACCTGTTGTTGCCTGATCGCCAACAGTTCTGTAAATATTGTATTGTATCTACCCCCAGCTCCCCTTCTCCTGCCCCCACCACCGTATTTGCGTCCCCGCTTCCCGCCACTGCTCCCCTGCAGCCCGCCCCTTTTTCCTTCCACGACCCGTTCCCGCCGCCCATTCGCTGCCCCGCTCCCGCCTCCCAGCTGCTCCTCCCTCCCACTTCGCCTAATATGGAGGACGCCGGGTGGAAGCGCAGTGGACCAGCGCAGTGTGGGCGTGCCGCTGGCATGCCAAAGGCGTGCCAAAGGCAAGCCCGTCTGCGCCTGTCGCCGCCAGGACCGCGACCAGCGCCAGAACCCCTTGACCACGAGGCCGCCACACCACCAGACTGCACTACGACTCCAGCACCCTCCACGCACTCAACCCCGGACGAGATCTCACCTGCTACCAAGCCTCCCCGAAGCCCACCAAAGGACCCTTCACCTTCCGGAACTGCAGCTTCACCAGCATCCGGCCTGCCAAACCTCCAACCAGAGAACACAACCACCTCCGATGCATCCTCCTCAACACACGCTCTGCTCGCAAACACACAATCGAACTCTGGGACCTCCTAGACTCAACCACCCCTGACATCGCCTTCCTGACGGAGACATTGCGATAGCCATCCCAGAAGGCTACAAGATCTCACGCAGAGACCACATCAATGGAGTGGGAGGTGGAATCGCCACCATTCACAAGGAAATCCTCATAATCTCAACCAACACTGATGACACCCTCACCACCACCGAGCACATGCACTTCCAGATCCACACCGACCCCAACACAACCCTAAGATGAACACTCGTCTACAGGCCACCCGGACCCCGACCACAGTTCAGCGACACCATCGACGATCTCGTCAGCACCCACGCCCTCGCCTCCACAGACTACATCCTCCTGGGGGACCTGAACTTTCACCTTGAGAACAACAACGACACCAACTTCACCGTCCTGATCGCCAACCTTGGACTCAAACAGCTCGTGACGACACCCACCCACGCCGCCGGACACACACTGGACCCAATCTTCTCCGCAAGTCCCGACATCTCCTTCAACCACACCACCGAACCCCACTGGACAGATCAGAGATGCGTCCACTTCACTTTCAGGAAACCCGCCACACACCACCACACCCAACAGATGCCACGCCGCTGCTGGGGCAAGGTCACAGAGGACCAACTGACCACCACTCTCGCCCTGGCACAACTCACCGACCCCAACACCACCGCCACCAACCTCAAAAAGTGGATCAACGACTGCGCCTACACCCTCGCCCCAAACAAGACCACCACCACCAACCTCACGATCAAGAAGGCCGCATGGTTCACAGAAGACCTCCGTACCTCCAAGCGCACCTGCCAGAAGCTGGAGAAGAGCTGGCTCTGTGACCAAACACCAGACAGCCCACAAGAACGCCACCTGCAGACATCACCAACTCCTCAGGACCGCAAAGTGGACCGCCTTCAAGGACCGCCTAGACAGCAACGCACACAACAGCAAAGAACTCTTCAACATCATGAAAGAATTCTCCAACCCCAGCTCCAACATCAACGACATTCCACCATCAGGAGAGCTGTGCAACTCACTGGCCACCTTCTTTCACCACAAGGTCATCGACATCCACGACAGCTTCAACACCACCCCCACCACACCCACCGCCAAGACCACCACCCCTGCGACCACCATCCGCACCAGTGGCCTGACCACCTGGTCCGACGTCAGTGACAAAGACACCATCAAGACCATGAACTCCATCCACTCCGGATCCCCAACCGACCCATGCCCTCACTACGTTTTCAACAAAGCCAGCAACGCCATCGTACCCCATCTCCGGAAAACAAGCAACTTCTCCTTCGAGATGGCAACCTTCCCAGAGAGCTGGAAGCACGTCGTGATCCACGCCCAACTGAACAAACCCAAGGCAGACCCCAACGACCACAAGAACTTCCGCCCCATTTCCCTGCTCCCTTTCCCGGCAAAAGTAACCAAGAAGATCTTCAACAGACAGCTGACCTGCTACCTCGAAGACAACAACATCCTGGATCCATCTCAGTCCGGCTTTCGAAGCAACCACAGCACCGAGACCGCCCTCTTCGCCGCCACCGACGACATCAGGATCTTGATGGACAAAGGAGAAACAGCCGCCCTCATCCTTCGGGACCTATCGGCAGCCTTCGACGCGGTCTGCCACCGCACCTAACAGCACGCCTCCATGATGCCGGAATCCAAGAGAAAGCCCTGGCCTGGACCACATCCTTCCTCTCCAACAGAACCCAGAGCGTTCGCCTCCCACCCTTCTGCTCCAAGACCACCAAGATCATCTGCGGAATTCCACAGGGTTCCTCCCTCAGCCCGGCGCTGTTCAATATCTTTATGGCACCACTCGCCCACGTTGCATGACAACACAGCCTCAACATCATCTCCTTCGCCGACGACACCCAGCTGATCATATCCCTCACCAAAGACTTCCAAAGCCGAACCTCCACAGAGGAATGAAGGCCGTCGCCGAATGGATGAAAGACAGCAGGCTGAAGCTGAACTCAGACAAGACGGAGGTCCTCATCCTCGGCCTACCCCATCAGCCTTGGATGATTCCTGGTGGCCAACATCGCTGGGGACAGTCCCAGAACCCACCGACCACGCACGCAACTTTGGGGTCATCCTCGACTACACCCTCTCCATGACCAAGCAGGTTAACGCCGTCTCCGCTTCCTGCTTCCACACCCTCGAAATGCTCCACAGGATCTTCAAATGGATACCCTCCGACACGAGCAAAACTGTCACCCAGGCCCTAGTCACCAGCAGACTGGACTACGGGAACGCCCTCTACGCAGGAACTACAACCAAGCTCCTGAGACGGTTGCAACGCTGATCCTCAATGTCCCCCGATGCAGCCACATAACACCCCACCTGCGAGGCCTGCATTGGCTCCCCATCAACAACAGGATCACCTTCAAACTCCTCATCCACACACACAAGGCCCTACACACCATGCCGGATTAGCATACCTCAATGACCGACTCAGCTTCTACACCCCCACCCGCAGCCTCCGCTCGGCCAACTTCGACCTCGCCACAGTTCCACTCGTCAGGAAAACCACTGCCGGCAGTAGATCATTTTCCTGCCTCGGCGCCAAGACCTGGAATACTCTCCCTACCGGCCTACGACAGACCCAGGACCTACTGGCCTTCAGAAGACCTCTCAAGACCTGGCTCTTCAATCAGTAGCACCCCCCCTCTTTCCCCCCCACCCCCAGCGCCTTGAGACCCTCATGGGTATGTAGCTCGCTTTACAAATGGATTGATTGATTGATTGATTGAGATGTATATGGGCATTTGATTAAAAGGAACATCACAATAATGTGATAAAATATATGAGATGAAATGTATCTATTAGAGGGTATGTGTTTAAAAGGTTAGTGGTGAATATTTTTGGAAGTAGGAGAAAAATGAATTAGTGCCTCTTTATTACGTTGTGTATTTTATTGAAAATAACAGAATAGACTGGAAAGTTTCAATGACGAACTAAGAATGTTTTAAATGTCTAAACATCATGTGCAGAATAGATACATCTGTTATTTGCATTCTGGAAATTGTAGTACTTTTAGTAACAATATTAAACAGGAATAGTGTAGTGAGAAATAAAGGATGAGAACATGTTGTCCGCCTGTATATGAATTAGAAAGAAGTAATACTTGATAGGTATGTATTGGGAAGTGTTTGTCAATGTGGTTTTTAACTTATATGACCGCTTTGCATATGCTTCAATGGTGAGATATGGTTTTGGTGCTTGCACATACTGTGTATACGGTGGGACTTTTCAGTTCACTTAAAGATACAGAGAGGTATATATTTTTGGAAAGATGGCTTGAATGTGTACATCTATTAAGAAATCACATATATGTTTACATGGTGATCTACGTTCAGTAAGGCTGATGAAAATGTCATGTATATGGTGAGGGTAATATTTTTCTGTAAACATGTTTTTTATTTTTATTGAGGAGGATAATTAGTGCAGAATGCCTCAAGAGGTCTTGTGCTAGCTTCATTTCGAGTGTAACTTTTGTTTGAGATATGCTGAATATTGGTTTTGTGTTTTAAAAAAAATTTAAATGTTGTTTTCCATTTTAGAAACTTAATGATGCATGTGCACACTCAGTAACAAAGCAATGTACGTGTCTAGAGAGCCATGCATGCAATTATATATCAAGTGTGATACCTATATTTCACTCACACATAGCTCAGAAGAAAAGCCTATACAGTAAAACAGGTAGTTTGATACCGAGAGAAGGAGATAACCAATGAGTCAGAGATATAGTGACAGCTATTATGTATCTAACGCTATTGGACAGTCGTATTGTTTTTTAGGAAAAGGGCTCCACTTAGGAGAATAGCTCAGATAGTGGTCTGAAAAAACCTATCTTTATCTCGGTGCTATAAGGCGTGGAGAACCACCAATCTCCCCAAAACCGGTGGCCTAAGCCAACCAAACATACAAAAGAAAATCCTCAGCACACAATAGTAATGTCACAATGGTTATCAAAGTGCAGAGTGTGATTACAAAATTCAACCCTGGAAAGTAAATTCTTGTTCTTTTCTTTTATTCGTTGGATCTTCAAACAGCCCAAACAGCAGAAACCTGTTCCGTCCCTTACATGGGAAATCGTCCCGCGACTTTATCAAGGCTTTAATAACCATTGTAACATTACTATCGTTTGCTGAGGATTTTCTTTAGCTATTATGTATCTGACAGCAATGAAGGTACTTTCACAGTCAGTCAGGCAGTATTCAGGCACTCATCCGATCACCCAGCCACTACTCAGATAGTCCTCAAATCAGTGATTTACTATCCATGGAATTATTCTATTACTAAGCCACTACACATGTACTCTTGTAATCAGGCAGGCAGAAAGTATGTAGTCATTGAACTATGCAGGCACTACACATACATTTGTTTAATTACTTAGGTACTCACTGTTGACGTATGCAATTAACAAGGCGGTAACTATACAATCATTATAACATTTGTACAGAACCTATGCAGCCATCTAAACACCCACTTACAACTCATGCAGTCATTGAAATACTGAGGCACACATGTGCACTGATAAAACACTCAGGCACTACTCATGCACTCATCTAATTACTTAGAGAGCACCATTGAGTAAACCTATCACCCACCCAGTACCTATGCGGTCATTTAATTAGTGAGGCAATAGCCTTGCACAAATACAATCACCCCAGCGGTACACTTACTTTCAACTAATCTCCCAAGCTTTAACAATGGAATCATGCAGTCACTCAGACACAAGTAATGCACTCATCTAAATAGCCAGGTACTACTGATGCACTTATTCGTTTAGTTATCTATGCATCCAGGCACTACCTATTCAGTCAACCAAAATCAAATGGGCAGCATCCAATCACTGAAAAACTATTCATGCACTCATCCAATAGGCTAGGTGCTATGCATGGTCTTAAACAATTGTGTATTCACTTTCCATGTATTTTATAAATCCCCTATATACTATGTATGCACTCTTGCAGTCATCCAGAATTGCACAAATGTAATCATCCCATCAGTATCTAAGATTCTATTGAATTATTGAAGCATTAGTCACGCATTTGTCTAATCATTCAGGCTCTACTCATGCACTCATCCAAACACCCAGGTACTAGTGGTACACTCATGCAAACACGCAGGCAGTAAGTATGCAAATATGGAATGACCCATGGAGTTATTACATTGTCAGGGAATCACATATGCACTAATTGTATCCTCAGAGAATCACCTAGGCATTACCTATGCACTCATTCAATCACCCAGGGAGTATTGATGTATTCAACCACAAACCCATGTATTTACAAGTTTACTGAAGAATATGCAGTCTTTTAGAATCATGTGGGAAATTATATATGCAACCTGTCACACACTCTTTACAAGTTCTCGGAAGAATTAGTAAGCTTTGTGGTTGGATATAGATTAATGTCCAGATTTTTATATGCAGCATTTCCCAAAATGTGTATCTGATAAATTTAAGTAGAAAAGTACTGAGATACTCAATACATCAGCAGGGGTAGAGAGGCATGCAAATAGCTCTTGTGGTGTGTTTTTGAATTTACAGTGTTGAGACACTGTATGTACTTCTACACTTGGGTAATGTGGCTCAGAGTGCAAGCCATTTGGCTGCACTGTGCTGTAGTACTTTCAAAGCACAGGGATGTGGCATATTTACAACAATATGATGGATTACTATGCTCACCCCTGCCCTGGCGCACAACTGGCTGTCATGCTCTAATGGAGGCACCCTTGCTGCATGGTGCAAGAGCCCTTGTTGTGCCTCCCTATACCTCCCCTGTGGAGGCGTAGAATTCTGACGTATTCCCAGGTGTATTAATTATTGTAAATCTGGGAATGTGGCAAAATGCATGTGTGTTGCGTGAGAACACCCACAGCAACACACATGGCATGCTCCTTTTACACAAAGTACTCTGTGAAAAGGACCCCTATTTACAAGTCCACGAAAAGCTACACAAAGTGACTTTACGAGGCCTTGTAAATATAGAGCATCATAGTATGACAATGGTGTTTTAAAATGTGACTCTTTGGTGCATAGAGCTTGTACATATGCTCCCTTAACTTGATGTTCATTTTAAAATGTACTACAGAAGCTATAAACTGGTCTTTCACCATGTGTAAGTTAGAAGTCAGATATGGTGTGGCTGTGTTGTAGGACAGGATGCTAAAAAGTTAAAAGGAAACTAAGAAATAAAGGGGCATATTACCAAGCAATATCGATAATTATCGCTATTGCTTGGTTAGAGACAAACATTTACCGCAGCGCTGCGGCGATTTTTACCGCAAATAAACCTTGGTATTATCAAGGTTTAACGCAAATGCGGTAAAAATCGCCGCAAAGCATGAATATCGCTGAAAAGTCAGCGATATTCATGCATTAGCGAGCTAATGCTCTTAGCCATGTTATCCACCTCCCATTGGATAACATGGCTAAGAACTGCTCAGGGCAGGTGTTAGCTTTTGGAGATATTCCCGCTTAGCGCGAATATCTCCAAAAGTTAGTAATAGGAGATAGCGATGTTAGCGACTGTTTTCAGTCTCTAACATCTTGGCACGCCCACTTTGCATCTCATTAGTGATAAATATCACTGATATGCAAAGTGGGGCCCAAGATGGTCGCTATCTCCTACTAGCTGTCGCTAACTGGTGTTAGCGGCAGCTAGGTAATAGGGAGATAATTTTATCTCCGCTTTCTTGGCTTTTAAAGCCAAAAAAGCGGAGATAAACCCCCTTGATAATATGCCCCTTAGTTTTGCTTTTGCTTTCGGTTTGCCATACTGATGTAAATGCATGTAGTAGTATAGCTAGGTTCATCTGTAGATTTAAAACTGCAACATACCATAAAAACTGTTTTTGTATTTTGTGTAAGTCAGCACTAAAGTAGTTTGCAAGTTGGCTAGAGTACAAATTGAAATATTGTTTTTTTTTTTAACCGAACAAGATATACATGACCAAACACTTTTAGAATGCCTATAAAAGCTCAGACAAAAAAGCAACAGAAGCAACTACAGTGGCTCTGCAGAAATGAATTACAAAAGGGGCAAAATGCAGAAAAAGTGCTGAAAGAAAAAAAACTACTGGCAAGAGGACAAAGTAATTTCTTAAAAATATATGTGGATACTTGCAAAGATTACAACATAAAGAAAATACAATTATGACTATATAAAAACAAGAGTGGACATAGTGCACATTGGAAGAAGATAAAAGATTGTAGCAAAAATGGACACAACATAACCATGAGACAGAAGCAGTGAAAGGAGACCAGAGTCAGGATGTTTTGTAGAAACTGTAAAAAGTGTAGAAGAAGCAGGGATGCAGTGAACCAGAAAGAACGAATTGAGAGAGCAGTTGATAAGGGTTTTGCTTTGAAGAGATGGTGTTGTGCTTGAGGAGACAAAACCAGAAGAAAAGATTAGTGAATAGAAGTAACTTGTGTACAGTTTTAGTGGAGAATGAATACTTACTTCTTGTACAGAGCCTTTCTTTAATGAAGAAAGCTATCTCCTGGATAACAGGTTAGTTCTTGCTATTAATGAAAGAGGACAATGTTATGAATTGAAGAATGGTAGTCCTATGCAAAAGAGGTGATGGTACCTAGAAATGTAGAAGAAGTTATTGCAGAAGAGGTACAAGGATGGCGAAGTCAGGGTTCTGTATACAAATGGAGTGGTAGTAGTGCTTGTAGTATTTGACAGCAATCCATTGTTATATCAAGGAAATTCCTACATATCTTTCCAAGGCAAAGTTTGAAACACAAAATAAGTTGTACCACTCAACAATGCGAACTTTAGTTAGGAGGCTGTACTATGTGAAAACGCCTGCTTTATATTCAGGAAAAATGAATAGAGTTTTTTTGCCTGGTAGTGTGGCAGACGTAGAAAAGGTTTGTGGTGAAGTGTACTTTCATTTCTTTGGCCCTGAGCAGGATTCTAGAGAAAATGAAGAGTTGTTAAAAGGAGGAGTTACAGAACAGGAAACATATATTATGGTTGATAGGTTCAAAGTGGGGATTACAAAATGTAACACAGTGTTGTCTAAAAAACAGAGTATGTGTGCATATGTTGTCAATACACTTACTAGAAGATTTAAGCACAGACTGTTGACATATTTAAAAAGTGAAAAAGTAAATAATGATAACTGGCAAAAGTCATCTGTTCATTTGTAGAGGGATGGTTTGCCTTGTCTATAAGGCAAGTTATATGTAAGGTGGTGTTACAATAAATTAGAAGATAAGAAAATTAAAAACACATAGATATTAGATACCCATTTTGTAAGATAATAAAATGCCAGCTAATGTAGAAAAACTATGAAGGGCCAAAAATAAAAAAATCAACATTTATTATTCTTTGCAGCTTTACAAAGGGCCATTATCGACTGCTCACCAGCACTTACTACAACTCCACAATCCATGCAATATGATGCCATCAGGGAAAACTGTGGAGACAAATCTTGAAGTTGATATTGGACTGTTGAATGGACTCTGCTTCGGTGTAATTGTGGCTGCTATTGAAGTTGAGGGTCCTTCAGCTTTGCGTTGCCTTCTTGTTGATCACTATGAATTCCTCTTATGAAATGTGCTAAAAATCTAAAATGGGGGAAAAATAAGCATGTATGATTTTTGGCAACATTGTGAATAGCTGTAACACACTGCTCACCAGCTTTTACAACATATGTGTGAGGTAAAAATATAATCAATTCTTGACTGGGTCTGATGAGGGGGAGAATAGAAGGTATATTCCTGCAAAGCTGGGTTATATACTCTCTACGCGTCTGTTAGGTGTAAATGCTTTATAGTTTGTACGAAGGCTTTGTGTGCTTTGGTTGGTATGAACGAAACTCTGGATTTCTTGTCAAGGAAAGGGTCAGTTACCTGATTACAGTCACCGGCAAGACTTACATTATTTGCAGGGTTTCAAGCAATCAATCAGTAGTTTTGGGTCCAAAAGGAAGCATCCCCATGGGTAGGAGCGTACACATTGAATAAAGAAATCAGAACAGCCCCAATCATTAAGTTGGTAAACATCCATCTCCCCTCTTCATCTGTATCTTGTGAAAAAAGCTTAGCATGCAATGATTTATGACATAAAGTTATAACTCCATTTCTTTTTCCGTCGCCAGGTGAGAAGAAGACTTCACCAACCCAATTTTTCTTAAGCTTTAAGGATTCAGCTTCTGTAAGATGTGTTTTTTGCAACAAAACCATATTAGCATCTATTAGAAAGGTATGATAATAATCGTTGTCTCTTAATAGGGGAATTTAAGCATTTCACATTCCATGTGACAATCTTTAAAGCCATAAAGTAAGGAAACAATGTAAATAATATAATGAACCAGCCTTAATGCAAACATGGTTAAGAGGAACATATGGTACATATAAGTAAACAATGACAATGAAACTCAAGAGATTAAGATAAAGGAAAAAAAAGAGAGAGATGTTGTAGGTGATGAAGATTGATGCAGTTAAAGGGGATAGCAAAGAAACAAGATGAAGAATTAGAATAAGATAAAGTTACAATGAAAAAGTCACAGGGAAAATGAATATCAAACCTACAAAAACTCCAAGACATATGAAAGGTGGGGGGATGAGGCCACATGAAACAATGACACGTCTGGTCTCTATGTGGGGAGGCGGGAGGACCGCAGAACAAATGACAGGTACAACAGAGGATCATACGACAAGAAGACGAAACCTGTAAGGAGAGAAAAAAGGTTAATATCATTCAACGAAGCATAGTAAAACAGTAACATCAGCTATTATTATGCAAAGAAGATTTCTTAAAATAGCTCACAAGTGTTCAAATGTAAGATATAACAGAACCAAACTACTTATTATGTGGTGAGGAAATTTCCCTAGTCTCTGCATTGCATGAATTAAGAAAGCTTTTCAGTCTCGGAGTAAGGGGCACGGCCTTGAAGTGGCTAAAATCTTTCCTAGATGGTCGCTCCTTTCAAGTCTGGGAGAACGACAGCCACTCCCCCGCTATCCCCCTCCGTTGTGGAGTACCGCAGGGCTCATCTCTTAGCCCGACGTTATTCAACGTGTATATGTCCCCGCTGGAGAAACTGGTCAATCCGTTCGGCGTCTCGATCATCAATTACGCCGACGATACCCAGCTGGTGGTAACCCTCTCACACCCGCACCAATCTCCCTCTGACCTTCACAGCTGTCTCACTGAAATCCACAGCTGGATGAACTCCTCAGCACTAAAATTGAACGGTTCCAAGACCGAGATTTTGCTGCTCGGACATAAAGGGCCCTCCCTGCCGCCTCACATCTGGCCCGACTGCCTAGGTGACCCCCCTGCACCCAAGAAAGAGGTCAAGAGCCTGGGCGTATGGCTCGAAAAAGACCTGAGCTTTAGAACACAGGCCAAAAAGACGGCAGGAATCTGCTTCGGACTTCTCAGGGCCTGCAGAAAGGTCTTCCCCCTGCTCCCCGCGACCTCCAAGAAACTTTTGATTCAGGGCCTCATCCTGGCGAGGCTTGACTACAGCAACGCAATCTACCTGGGTGCCCCCGAAGCTACACTCAACACCTTGCAGAAAATTCAAAACGCCGCGGCTCGCCTACTCACCGACACCCCAGCCAGATCCTCGGCAAAGCCAGCTTTGAAGCTTCTCCATTGGCTCCCAGTCAGAGAAAGGGTTGCCTTCAAAGCCCTTTGTCTGGCCCATAAAACTCTTCATAATAACGGCCCTCCCCTCCTCAAGGAATTCATTATCCCCTACAAAGCGAATAGGGCCCTCCGCTCTAGCGGACAGAACTTCATCACTGTCCCCAGAGTTAAAAAAGCCCGGTCCGGAGGCCGTCGCTTCTCGGTCTACACAGCCAAACACTGGAACAACCTCCCCCGGAGACTGAGAACTGAACCCAATCTCCTTCAGATCAGGAAGGCACTGAAGACCCTTCTTTTCCCTGACCCTTAACTCCTTCCGTTGCTGACCCCTCTTGAGTTCAGGTTCTAGCGCTGGGATGCTCTAGGGTTACTACGCGCTCTACAAAACCTTAAAATAAAATAAATAATAAATATAGGATCCTCATAAGTAGTAGTCTTGTTATTATAGGTCACTTTAAAAAGACATGGGTGAAAAAGGCCAAAGCATGCACCAATAGAGCGAAGGTGTGGTTTCAGCATTAGGAACTCTCTGCCTCTGTCGGCAGTAGTCTTTGCATAATCTTGTGAGAAGAACAAAGAGTTACCTGACCATGAAATGTGTTTGATGGACCTAACAGCCACCAGGACCCTGAGCAGGTCTGTATATTCCAAGAAGTACAAGATGACCCCTCTCGGTTTTCTAATGGTGGAAGGAGACATGGCAGATGCAGGGCCCAATCTATGGGCATGTTGAATATTAAGGAGAGCCCCTTCTGGTAAATTAAGGATTTTTGGAAGGAAAAATTTGAGGAATGCGATAGGGTCTGAGCCCCCTGCAAACCATGAATATGAAGGTTATTTCGCCTGTTTCTATATTCTAGATTTTCAACCTGTTTCTAGAGTGACGTATCTTGAGATTGAAGAGGTTCTACTTTAATGCTAGATGAGTCCAAGGATCGAATAGTCTGTTCTGCAGTGGTAAATCTTTCTTCCATTCGTGACATGCTGTCTGTTAGAGTTTGTAATTTAGAGTTTGTTTCTTCTACAAATGAGCGCAGAGCTCTGGTTTCTTCTAATAGAAGGTCCATAGCCACTGATGAGGGCTGGTTGGGAGGAGAAGGGGAATCCTTTTTTAGTCTTTTGCTGGGTGCTTTGTTAGCACCAGAGGGTGCACTAATAGCTGGTGTCAGGGTCCCCTTATGCGATTAACTTATTGAGTCTTTCATTTGGAGGCACTGTGAACAAGATCTTGAACGCATGGACACTTTATACATTCAGGACGTCAAATGAAAATTAATCTTAATTATTTTGCCCATACACAAAAGCAGAGATAGAGGTAATACAGCTGTTGCAATAAAAAGGCTCTTTGCAACTGACTTAAATCCAATTATGCTTAGGTGACACACCAAAGTGCCACAGCCAAGGATAAAACATTTAGAAAGGCAGCCATCAACACAATGTCATTCTAGTCGTGTGAAGGGGTAGATAGCTTTCTGTTAAAATATATACAGCCTCTATAAGACTGTTCCTAATAAATGCCTCATGAGTTTTAACAATAACGTAGGTGTAGCCTACTATACGATCTCAATGCTCAACATGAAACAGGAGAAAAGCTATTTGTGACTATGAAAGGTGTGCCACATTATATAAATTATATAAATCTGCGTAATTCACTCTCCCGCCTGAATATAAAAAAATGGCTGTAACTCTTAAAAAGAGCAAAATTGGAGCACATAAAAGAGGTGAGCAGGGCTTTGTTTAGCAAGTGTGTACCTATTTTCTCCATGTGAGGCAAAAGTTCTTTATGACTGGTATTTAAGGTGCCTCCCACCAAAGCAGTGCATGAAAAGAGTTTTTGTTAGAATTATAGATGGCAGACATCGGAGTGACGGAGCTGCTCGGATGTGCAATTGCAGGAAAATGACACTTGTAAGTTACCATGCAGCAAGACGCTCACTGTGACATGACCTCCTCCGCAAACTAAGCTTGTGCTACCATTTTGAGGCACTTACAGGCACCTGGTGAGTCGCTTGGTCCGCCGATCCGGCTGCCATCCCGAGAGAGTCAGGGGCAAGCCGCCATCTTCCTTGGGCGGTAGCCATGCCCCCATTGTGATCATTTCTTTTAATTTTCCCAATCTGATTGCTGTCCTTGCGGTTTATTAGTTTCACAGACACTTGGTGGGAGACATTCATGGGCCAATTCTGGCTTCTTTGATTGTTGGCATCTTTTCATCTGGATCATTATCTTGATACAACTTTCAGGCTTTGGTCTTGTTACCATTCACAAACTACCACATCCTTTCGAATTGGATATTGGTCCCCCCGACTTTCTATTGTGGATTGTCATGATTTTCTACTCATATCTAGATGAGGTCCTTTTGGAAACGTTTTAAGACACTCCTTTTGCAAAACGTATGTCCTCTACGAAATGGCATTTCCTCAGGCATAGCTTGTTGTATCCTGATGATGATCCCCGTATACCTGTTTACTTATTTGTTTTAGATATGAGCAAAGGGTACTATGCAATTGTGGCTTAACTTATATCTGTTCTTTAGCCACATGTTGTGCAATGACTGAGGTCTGAAGTTCTAGTGACTTCCTCTCTCGCTGCATAGTGTCCTAATTCCATGCTTTTTTATTTTTATTTTGACTTAATAAACATATAATTTCCATTTGGATTTCAAAACATAGATATCATTGGATCTCTGTGTATTATTGCTTTTAATGACTTTATCTGTAAGGGACCCAAAGCCTTTCTAAATATTGTGCCATAGGTCCCTTCTTGACTACTTGGGTTCCCTTGTCTCTTTAAAAGGTGCTTGCTGTGGCAGGAGATCTTATGGATTTTGATAAGATAACAGTTGTAGAGAAAGAGAGAGGAGAATCAGAGATCTTCTGCAATAGACTGCATGATAGTCCTCATTTATATGATTGCCATGATGAAACGTGAGGGTAGGAGATTTTGCTTGCTTCACAGGTCTACAAGCATTGGCAAATCCAATACCGGCAGCAAACATTCAGAAAGAGAAACAGATTTTCTTTCTTGGGGTTTTTTGTTGTTGCTGTTTTTGTGTAGCACAAACTTGGCCCAAGGGTATTGGAGCATTGTACATCAGCACCAAATTTCATGATAACATTACACAAGGCTGAATTTTGTTTTAAGGCACGGGGACGTTAAGCAATATGTCCAGAATCACAGGTTGTTGACCTGACATGACTAAAACGTGCTTCCCTAGTTCAAAGTCCAGCAGCTCTGGCCGTTGAACCACATCTTCTTCCAATGCTTGGCCAACTTCCAATGATTGCCTATGTATTGTGACAGGGAAACTGTAGTCCCTCTTCTATTTTTCTGTCCTCTGCCAGTGTTTAGTTTGATAGGACTCGTGATAAGATAGAATCATGGCTATGCACTTAGGGGCAGATTTACAAGCCCTTTGCGCCACTTTTGCGTCACTTTTAACATGGGAAAAGTAACGCAAAAGTGGCGCAAGGGGCTTGTTAATCTGCCCCTTAGTTTTATATATGCAGACAATGCAGCAACCAGGCCCTCTGCACCTTCTCCCTTTGTGATATATTTCTGTTTTCTGGTAATGGCCTACTCTAGAAGGCTGTTTTCTCTTCACTTCAGTACATCCATGTTCTTCACATGTCTGTTATAAGTAAATACTAGCGGCACTTGTTTAGATGCAATTGCCCCTCGATTTATTAATATTAATCACTGCATTGATCCAATTGGTTCCGAGACTTTTGATAATATGCATAATTCCCTGGAGTTGCACTGCTAATGTTTAGAGGTAGCCCAGAGTGCAGGTAGTTTAGATTTGCTTCAGTCACAGACAGGCTGGTAATGTATTTCGTATGGTGAAACCGCTGATGCTGTTGATCAAGGCTGGACCGGCACCGTGCGAGTAAGTTTCCTTATACGATTAATGGAGGGCTATTTTCAGTTACATTTTAATTTAAAATATCACCACGTCGTGCTGCCTGAGTTGCTGCAGAGCCGCGTAAACAGTCGGGGTGCATATTTAACTAGCACAAAACTGGGGAACGCATTTAAATTGCGGAATAAAATGCGTGCGTGTGTTTCCTATCTAGCCACAGTTCTTGTGTATCAAAGAGATTGCACTGTTGATGTATATGTCTGTTTAGGTAACTAGTTAGCTTATCCATAGCAGGGGATTATATGAAGTAGTGGTCATCACCAAGGAAACTAGATGGCTGCATTTAAAATAGGCACAAAGAAGAACGTGGGGAGATCGCCCGGGATTTTTGCAAGTGAATGCACCACTGGTTTGCATTTGCAGGCCTTGCTTTTACTCCTCTCTCTCTCCCTGCCATCTTTTCCCCCGGGCACTGATGGGTGTGGAGAGCCAAATGCTAGCTCTATTAGTAATTGCAGCTATTAAGCTGCTCCTAGTGTAATTCAAGCTTCTTTTTGTTTCTGGCCTTTATCTCGTCTAGCTCGAGAGCTCCTCTATTCTTAGTCATACCAAAAAGCCACAGTGATTATTTTTTTTTCTTTCGCTCAAACCTGGCAATCATTACTTACTTCCTGCCTCCAGGGAATTGTCCTCGGCCCGCTAGCAAAGAAAGGATTAGAGAAAATGCACACTTATGCTGTTTTACCAAGGCCGTGCTTTTCAGAGAGAAGCACCACACTTGATCATAACAAAAGCACCCCACAGCTATAAATTAGCAAAATAAAAGACCCTTTGCCACCTGGAGGCATAGTGCACGTTATCACGTGGTGAGAAGGGAGACCAGTAGCAGTCACACGTTATACAGGCCATATTTCATGTCCAATAGTAAAAGTGGTCTAAGATTAAATCAAGTCTGTTTTATGCATTTTGTTCAAAATCTGGTGTCTCAGAAATCCTCGAGCACCTTCAGCTGCCGCAAAGGCCTCGCATGTCCCAGAGACAGGAATGCTGCGCCCTGCTCGCTCCTGCAGCCCGCTTCTCCCACATCCAACCTTTGGTATAATGATTACACGAAGAATGATGCGCCTGTGAGAAAATGTCTTCGGAGCAGACTGGATTACAGTTTCGTGTGTGATTTAGTCTTCTCGACATAAAATGGGAATCCGTCCAACCCTCGCATTCACCTGATAACTGTCAGAGATGGGGCGGTGCAGCGGAGAGAAAGGCCTCTTGCAATTTCGTTGATGCTGGTAGATGCTTTTGCCAACGTCGTGCAGCTTTCGCCTGCGCTGGGCACGATTCATGACCCCGATAACCTTTGTTTTAGGAGGAGAGTCCTTTTCCATTAGGTTCTCGTCACAGTCTTTGCTCACTGAGGGAGCAGCGCCATAGCAAGGGTTACAATGGCTCTTATACAAGCAAGGAAGGTGCCACGCCAGCCTATTAAATCCTGAAAGGTAGCCGATATTGGGGTGCAGTGGGAACCGCACAGCATGGGCTCTGACGTCACTGCATCCGCTGCATTCATCTAGCCACACCAGGGCTAGAAGGCTGAAAAGAGTCATTGTAATGAGGTTAGAGCCAGGTCAGTAGTCAGGCAAAAATACAGCACCGTGCAGATTCAAACACCCACGGCCCCGTGGCCTATTACTTGACTACTGACTGTATTTAAGTTATTTCTGTGGTACAGTCACAGATGAACTTGCAAATCACAAGATCTCAGTCTCTTTCCAAAAACAAACCAACGAGGGACAGCTTCTTCAAACTAAAGTATCCTGTCGACCACGTCTAAATTAATTATGCAGTGAATTCATTTTGTTATTTTCATGCCGAATCTTTTTCCTGAAATTCACTGGAAACGTCACGCTTATAGAGAAACACAGAAAACCTCGAGGCTCGCTACCATCATTTAAGCGAATCTCCAATCCTGTGTAAACATAGAAAGAATATGGGCACTTTGCGATTTTCCCTAAAAAGGTGCATGGTTCGATGGAAGAATCTCCCTTAAGTAGGAGTCCAAACAGTAAGGCGCTATTAAAAAGGAAAAGCAATGTCAGAGCGACCTGAAGGCAAGGAAGTTGTGGGAGTAACTATAGCACAAACCTGCATCACAGAAATAAGTGCGGTTCAAACCACTGATGCAGTACTAGTGAAATTATCCATGCGCGTATGCACTCAAACAGATAGACACGCACACAGACACATACACACACTCACATGAAGCCTGCACTGCTGCTGCCATTCTCTGCACGTGAGGGAAACTTGCAACGCTTCCGCACACGTTTTTCTATGCTATGGTATGGGTCCTAGGACACATGCATTACACTTTCTTGTGTATTACCGCTCATCAGGTGGTCTGAAAAAGAAAAGACACACTCTTAAGATTAGTGTTTTGCATTTTTATATATATTTTTGACCTTCCTCTAGTAATCACAATATCCTCCTGTGAGACAGAATTAGCTACCTCCCATAGTTTGTAACTTCACTTAGAACCTCACCAAGAAAGAGGGGGAAAGTCCAGCCTCTTCAGCCATTACATGTTGAAATAGTAGAATTAGATGATGCTATAGGTTTGAAGCATGCAGTAAGAAAAGCAATGTGGGAAATGCACTTATTAGAAAGGTTTTGTCTTATGTTTACAATGTGTTTGACCTGGTATCCTTGGTATGGTTTAATCCCTAACTTTTTGCCTTCAACCCTCCTATTTGCTGACACAGTGTTTTTGCTCGCTTAAAGGAGGTTGCTCACTTTACTATTGCTAACCAGAAAATTGTTTTTGGTAGGATAGTGGCAAAAGATTTTAAAGGTAATTCGTTCTAAAAAAGTGAAAACATTTTGGAAGCGTGTGCAAGATGGTACAGGCTTGGATATTTAAAAGCCAATTTTGTAGTCCCCGAACTTAAGTGGATAGAATTTCTTGAACAGAGATATCGTTTTTGGCCTACCGATCATGCTGTAGTAGAGTATACATACGATGAGGATTTCTTAATAGTATTTCGGTTAAAATGATTCAGGAAACGATCCCAGCACTAAGGCTCAGTAAGGCAGCTGGCTCTTATAATTTACCCTCTGAGACAATCAAGGTGAACAGCGACTGGTGGCCCACCCTGCTCTTTTAAATGTTTAGATTAGTGGCAACTACTGGCATTATGCATGCAAACTGGAAGGGAGAATTATCAATCTATATTTAAAAAAAGAGGATCCTCAAGACCCTATGAGTTATAGGTTTCTCAACCTTTCCTATGTGAGTTTGAAAGTATTTTCCAAATCAATGATGAATTATTTAAAAGTGTACTTAGAAATTCTGGGTTTTATACAAACAGAATAAGAAATATTTAAGAAAGGACATTCGACTATGGAGCACTATTTTAGCCTGTGGGTAATAGCCCAAAAAACAATCACAAATATTGGTAACAATGGTTTATGTCATGGTAGCGTATTGGCACCCACAATATTTGCCCCTCATCAGAATTAACCCGTACGTTGGCAGATGTGAGAGCATTTTCTCCTAAAATAGATGGTCATCATATTTCTTGTTTGTTGTATGCAGATGATTTGGAAATTATGGATGTTACTGGGCTACAATAGGAAATTGGAAGCCTTTGCTGAATACTGTGATAAGAGAAGTTTGGTCATTAATATGGACAAAAGCAAGACGTTGGTGTTTGGTCGTCAAAAGGGCCAACAACTGTCGCGTTCTAATCTAGGACCCCAATCAATACTGTGCCCTTATGCCCCTATACAGCTATAATCCATTTATTCCCCTATAATGGCATAAACGATCAAGAGTGATATTTCAGAAACTCGTCTCTGGCCTAACATGATCAGAGCCACATTTCAGAATCTCTTCCTCTGCAGCTTCCTCTGCAGCTCATTAGAGCAAATGACACAGCAGAAGCCACTATCTAAGATTCCTAGATTACACTCCGAGTTCTTCAACAAGATAAAACTCAGCAACCTGGGAAAACCCTGCTTGCTATGTTTTGATTAGTAATAGAACTCTAATGAGCACTGAGAGACGATCACTTCCTAGTGACATCTTTATTGACGTCTTATGTCCAAAAACTTACGTCAAACCAGGCACCTTTCAGGTATAAATATTACCAACGTTGCCTTAAGCAAACGCTGATGTTACTACTGCCGCTACTGCTGTCTAAACGACATCGATGATAGCGATGGTGTGGTGAACATAGGAGCAGAACAGCTGTCCCCCTGCAGAGCCCAGCAGATACAAGCTGCCCACGGACGCTGCCCCTCCTCCTCTTCCTCGACGCACTGAGAGAGACGCTGTCTTTTCTCCTGCCGAGAAAATCCAGCTCCAGCGTTTCCAGCCTACTCTTGCGAGTGACTGGGACATCGAGTCCTGGAAGGAGATACAAGACCTCCAACATTCTAATCCAGAGGTATGGTGTTGACTAAACCCTTAGAGAGAATTCTTGAAGCAAACCTTGGCAAAACCAACTTAACTTAAAGCTACTTACTTACTCCCTCCCAAGTATTAGGCTTAGGTCAGGTACACTGGGGTAGGCGTAGTTAGAAGCACCAGTTGAGTACGTTAGCCTAATGTATATATGAATGTATATATGTTTTATTCATTTTAACCATTGTATGGCTAGGAAACCATATCAATGCTTTGACAGTATTATTTCGCAATCCTCATTTTACTGTACACACTTTTTATAATAACTAGTCTTGCAATTGTGGCAATTCATTTCTCTTGCACGAGAAGAAAGACTGTTCAATAAATAATACCTTTTTATTGAAAACGCCCGTCTCTCTATTCTCTGCATATTGGTGAAAGTAATCTGCACAAAACTGACTGAGTAAAATAACTGTCTATTGTTTCACACAACTCTAGAGATTGACTCTTATTCTAAGGAGTAAAGTTGTCATGTTTATGCGGTTGTTGGAAAACTGAATCCCTTCTTGTCTGTACCAGGGAAGCTGATCACTTCCTATTCAGTCAAGAAAGTTTCCAGTGACCTCTGAGCTAGTTGGTAACAAACCCAATTAAGTTTAGCATAGTCAGTGGAGACCTGGAAGATCCGCACTTCTACGTCCATACTACTGTTTATGTTATTCCAATGCGCAGGGCCTATTGGGAAAATAGGAACTACACTACATGACACCCAACGTTTGGTAAGGCGATAAAACTAACGCAAGACGTTAGAGTAACTCAGTCGTGCATTTTTCACACAGACCCCTTTCTCCCGTAAATACTCCAATAGACTTCTGGAGTGGGTGAAAGGTTAAAATCCGCCCGACCTTAGTGGGAAGAGATTCCTATGTAAAGCTCTGGTTTATACAACGTTGAAGGATACAGTGTTCCAAAATATTGTGCACCTAATCTTTGTCTCCTTGGGACCTGCTCTGCAAAACCTTTCTGACAATAAAATGTCAGACACTGAAAATGGAACCACTGGGGGTGCAGTAAATGCGACTCAGCAGGGTCCCGACGGGACTACTGAACCGGGTTCAATAATCATCCCGGCACATTTAAGAAAATCTATAACGTCAAAACTTAAAGAAAATGGACTGACCACACAAGGTGGCACAGTCGTCTTCGTGATAGAGGCACACGAATATCGGCAGACAGAGGTATTCTATTCATGGATAAAATTTCCAGCGGCAAACACCGCAACACACGAGTTCCACTATTACAAAATAGGGGATCCCCGGAAGAGTACGCTCCTTTCGAGGAGATTGAAATCCCATTAAAATTCCAAGAGCATTTGCTCTGGTTTAAAGGCGCCCTAAAACATAATGATTATATTACCAGGCTCGGTCCACCAGGTAGACCAGGAGCAACGTGGCCGGTTCTAGCCAGCTACACACCATATCCAGACATTGCAAAAATGTCTAGAGAAGAACTTTTAGCACAGCTAAAAACATTAATCAAAATACATAGGCAATTAGTCCAATATGTAATGCGGACTGCTACAGTCCAAACAGCTGTTAACATACCACAGCTGACCCCTCATCAGGGGAACACAAATAGAATTACACCACAGAACATACAGTCATGTCTTGGTAAAACACCCATAAAACGGGAACAAATTCCTTTCTGGTTAGCGGCGAAAATTATTCAAATAGAGGCAGTATTTCCGAATACAACCCCTATTGAGAAACACAGGATTCTGACCATCTGCCTTCCTATGGGGGTCGCACCACACGTGGAGGACTGTGACACTTGGGGTACAGTCTTTGCTTCCATTTACACAAAAACACATGGTGTTCCGTCAATGGCGGTAATACCAGAAGTGCTAAAACAGATTCAGAATGAATACGGTCCAGAACCTGCTTTAACTCTTGGTATGAAATTACTGAAAGACTTCAAGCAGGTCTCGGCTATATTACTAGCCAATATAAAAGGAGAAGCAGCATCTGTGGCAATTTGCCAGAAATTGAAGGAAACAGATATAACAGATCAACTAATTGAGCTTGCCAGAATCATAGAAAAATGCTATGAAGAACTTGGTAGAGACAGCTTGGGTGGAAAACCAGTAAAGCCCCAAATGCTCAAAAATCCTGAAAAATTATTTATTAAAAATAATTCAAACACTCCTAAAAAGAGCTGGGATGGAAATAAACAATCCACTCCCAAGGAAAAAGTTTTCCAGTCCAGAGGAAGGTCTCCTCGACCGAGGGAAAGAACTCCAACTCGAGAACACCAGTCTCCCCAGAGGGAGCCCTCTGAGAAAAGATATAACCTTAGAAATAGGGATAATTTGAAAAAGCCTGCTAGATATCAAAGTATTGATACACATCCCTCTCGATCTTTTTCGCAGAAATCGGAAAGAAGAGGACGGTCAGACCCAGGAGAGCACACCAAGTCCAAAGACAAGGAACCTGCTCAAAGTAAAAAAATCTCAATTTCCAAGAAAGAAGGTAGCCAGTATTAGAGTAATCGAACATGCCGAGAATACTGAGGACACAGTTGAAAAACGGGGAGTGGGCACAGACAATGCTAGACAGTGCAGCAGAAATCAGTATAGCTCGCAAGATCCTGATGAGTCATCTGGAGACAGTGGACACGAATGAATACATTCAGGTTGAAACTGCCGACACCAGAGTTAGCGAGCCCCATAAAATATACGAAATAACACTGCGTATAGAGGGTGATAAGACTAGGAAAATAAGGGGTCTATTTTGGGATAACTCTCAAAAGGCTATGATATTCTGTTTCTAAATACAAGAAACCTGGGGGTCTAACATCAAGACAAAGGTGTGTCTGGAACCATACAAAATGTTAATTCAACAGAATATCTGTAAAGTGACTGAATGGTCTAGTTTATAGAGTATAGTAAACCAACGCATGAAACCACCAGCAACCATAGGTGAGATCCAATATCCAGAGATGGATTACCATCAAAATCTTGTTGGTGATCTAGTTTTCTCATGTGGTCATCCACAGGGCTAGGCTGGTGTGTCTCTAGATCAATGAGACTACAACCAAGACCGCCTGTCAGGACTGGGGTCACTCCCACAGTCGCTAGCTGACCATGCGTGGGATCACCAATTGGAAGAAGGTGCAGTGCAAAGAGTGAAGGTGTAAAGAAAAAGTGAGATTAAAAAGGAATAGAAAGCTCACAGTAAAGAAACTTTAATGACTGTAGAGCCTCTTTCAATTTAAAAACCAGAACAGCGCAAAAACCGCAGTATAAACAAATGACTGCTTACGGGCCGACATGTTTCTGCCAGTAGGGGATATACTCCCTTGGCTTTCCTCAGGGCCTCTGTTCTTAAAAACTTTTGCTACTGCAAGTGTTAAACAAAATCAAACCAATACAGAAATCAAATACAGTGACATATTTTAAAGGATATGTTCCTATTCCTCCATGTCAGCTGGTGTGTAAATCACCTATAACAGAAAATGCAATGTGGTATAAATGCGCTGGTTATACAACAATGTAATTCCGTTAATCGATAGTGGTGCAGGATACATCCACATATAGAACAGAATGCATTCGCTGAGCAATACACATTCATATGTTCTCTTAAATGAGTATCCAGCTGAGAGACTCACAAACGAAATAAAGATCTTAGTTGAGGAAGCTCTCAATGAGGGTTGGATTACGGCACACGAGGCACAATTTTTGCAAACCAACAGTCCAACGATGCCCTACTTCTATACTTTGCCAAAAGTCCACAAGATTCAAAGACCACCTCCGGGCAGACCTATAATATCAGGTCAGGGGTCTCTTTTAGAACCCCTTTCTGCTTTTGTGGAATTCTTCCTGAAGCCTCTGGTGCAAACCATGCCTACCTACTTGAAGGATACTAAAGACGTATTACGAGTGATTCCAGACATTACTTTCAACATACAAACAGATTTCTTTGTCTCGCTAGACGTAGAGTCTCTCTACACTTACATCCCCCAAGATGATACCCTGGATACCATCATGCGCATCCTTGAAGAGGCTAATCTGGAATCTATAACACCAGTTCCTTTCATTATGGCCTTAGCTAAAATCGCCATGAAAGAGAACTTCTTTAAGTATGAAAAGTCCATATACTTACAAGTGTCGGGAACCAGCATGGGGAGCATTTTTGCTCCCAGCTTGGCGAACCTATATGTTCATGCATTCGAGCAGGAATTTGTCTTGACTACTAACAACCCTTTTAGGCCCCACATCCACTGGTGGAAACGCTACATAGATGACATCATCGTCATTTGGCGAGGAGATGAAGAGTCAATCATGTCGTTCCACCAGTGGCTGAATACTCAGAATAGCTTTTTGAGATTCACAGTGGAAAAAAGTAAAGACAGGATTTCCTTCCTCGACTTGTCTATTTTTTCTACCCCTACTGGTCTGGAAACAGAACTCTACAAAAAACCCCTAGCCAGGAACTCGTTGCTCCTTTATGAGAGCCAACATCCCAAACCCGTAGGGCTAATTTGCCTTACGGGCAATTTTTACGGGTTCGGCGGAATTGTTCAACATCTACGACTTTCCAAAAACATGCTGAAGACTTGTCCATACAACTTAAAGCACGACATTATTCAAAAAAGTTGATTACTCGCTCATGGAAACGAGCAGCAAACAACCATCGGGACGCATTGTTAGAGGTCCAAGCTGAAAAACCACCCCTAGACCGTCTAACCCTAGTGGTGACCACGTACAATTCGAAGTCGAACCAGTTTCAACGGATTGTAAGAAATAACTGGAAGATTCTTAACTTTGGCAATGAAAAAATTGAATCCTCTCTCTTTGCCTTCAAAAGGTCTACCAACTTAAGGGACCGATTGATACATCTCGCCCCAGGGACCCTCCCATGAGGACAGTAGGGACACTTTGGAACACTCCAGCAGTTACCGGACATCATCCGTGCGGGAACTGCACCGTGTGCCCTCAAACTGAAAAAATCAATCAAATCGAGATAGGCACAAACCGCCCCTGGATTTAAAAAAAAAATTCTAACTGCAATAGTTCCCAGTTGATCTACTTATTGACATGTCCCTGTCAAGAAAAATATGTAGGGATGACCACCAGAAAGGTGCGAACGAGGATGTTGGAGCATAAAAGTGCTTTTCGCTGCAAAAAAAGCGTTTCCAAACTTACTAAACATTTCATTGAGTTAAATCATAAGGAAAATGACTTCACCTGGACTGTCCTAGAGAAGCCATTCATACCTTTTCACATTGGTGACATAGCCAGATTTCTGTTTGCAAAGGAATAACAATGGATATTCAGACTATCGACATATTCCCGGGGTTTGAACAATGAAATTCCATGGACCACGCTATGATTGGCTGACCAGAACCTTATTGTAGGGTGTTACATACTTTTCCAGCAATCACGTCTAAGTGTATACTAACAAGCATAATACACCACAGTCTCCTCCTTAGCCATTGTATCATGAATGTGGCAATATCTGTCCCCTTCGAGCATACTTTCCAGGCACCAAGAATACAATGCTAAATGGTTATATATTCTTGGGGATGAGTTACCTTAGATTATATCTATATTTTCTTAAGTCAAAGCTTCCTGATGAGCACCAGGGTTACACGATCGGCATGCTCACTTTCCCCAGCTTTTAGAACATATGTGACCATTACAAAGGTTAAAGAATACCTCTCAATGTAATACACCTTCATAAATTCGATCTCAGGTGTAGTTCAGTGAGGCAGTTACATAAATGCTTTTCAAGCCCTTGATTGGCTATGCACGTGGTGGAGTCATCTCAATGGGGCTGACACTAAGTAAGACACATCTTGACAAGAAAGCCCTCCCTTTTCTGATTCTGTGACTCGTACCTCACATAGATCGGTTGGGTTTCAGTAAGCGCATTTGTATCAATTAATGACACTTCACCACGTCCTTCGTGTGAACAAATTCGTATCGGCTGACACTAAGTAAGACACATCTTGACAAGAAAGCCCTCCCTTTTCTGTTTTTGTGATTCGTACCTCACATAGATCGGTTGGGTTTCAGTAAGCGCATTTGTATCATTTAATGACACTTCATCACGTCCTTAGTGAAAACAAATTTGTTTTTACCCACTCTGTTTGTTAGTTCAATTTTTTAAAGAACACACCGCTTGTGAATACTAGTAGTGAATTAAGTCTATGACAAGTTTTATTTTACTCCACAAGAAAAGCTGTTCTCTAAACACGCACAGGAATCGCACATAGAACTACATCTCCCTTGCCCAGTAGTTCTTTCGACGATCCGAGTTTGACGTTCTCGAACTACAATCTCTATTTTTGTAGTTCAGTCGAGATCTCGCGAGAATACGCGTCTTACTCGACAAACAATAACAACTCGGAGATCGATTCCCGTGCAACAGCGTGGTAGCCTTAATGAAAAAGCTACGTATAGCCAAAATAGCACACACTTTCCTGAAGCACTAAGTCTTGGTGCAACTTAAACTGTTGATAAAACAGCACGGCTGCAACACTCGCGCTGATAGGGGCATCCTATTGGAAGACATACCTATATAAGACGGACTCCCTTTTCCAAACGTTGCCTCCCCCAGCCTCAGACACAGCTTAGGGCAACGACGGATAGGTGAGTGCTGGGACCATGTTAATGGTCCCTAACATGCTGTGAGCCTACACCCTCATAGAACTTTTGTTTCTTATACCTGTAGTGTTAGTGCGTGTGGGTGAGCCCCCTTTTGAGATTGATTGTGAGAATTTGAAGCTAAGGATAAGTTATTCTTTAGGGACTCCAAATAAGCAGTTTGGCTGTAACCTGCTTAGCTTCTTCCTGATTTGGACTACCTTTTCTTATCCTTAGAGCGTGGCCTCCCTACTCTGAGCTTGGTCCAGGTGAGGTGAGGTAATTTCCCCTGTCAAGAAGGGTGAGTAAGGAACTTGATGGTCCTTTTAGTTAACGGAATTATATTGTTGTATAACCAGCGCATTTATACCACTTTGCATTTTTTGTTATAGGTGATTTACACACCAGCTGACATGGAGGAATAGGAACATATCCTTTAAAATATGTCACTGTATTTGATTTATGTATTGGTTTGATTTTGTTTAACACTTGCAGTAGCAAAAGTTTTTAAGAACAGAGGCCCTGAGGAAAGCCAAGGGAGTATATCCCCTACTGGCAGAAACATGTCGGCCCGTAAGCAGTCATTTGTTTATACTGCTGTTTTTGCGCTGTTCTGGTTTTTAAATTGAAAGAGGCTCTACAGTCATTAAAGTTTCTTCACTGTGAGCTTTCTATTCCTTTTTAATCTCACTTTTTCTTTACACCTTCACTCCTTGCACTGCACCTTCTTCCAATTGGTGATCCCACGCATGGTCAGCTAGCGACTGTGGGAGTGACCCCAGTCCTGACAGGCGGTCTTGGTTGTAGTCTCATTGATCTAGAGACACACCAGCCTAGCCCTGTGGATGACCACATGAGAAAACTAGATCACCAACAAGATTTTGATGGTAATCCATCTCTGGATATGGATCTCACCTATGGTTGCTGGTGGTTTCATGTGTTGGTTTACTATACTCTATAAACTAGAACATTCAGTCACTTTACAGATATTCTGTTGAATTAACATTTTGTATGGTTCCAGACACACCTTTGTCTTGATGTTAGACCCCCAGGTTTCTTGTATTTAGATATTGTATAGCAGGGGATAATAACCTGGGATGGTCTTTAAATTTCCCTTAGACCCTCCAACCCCCGTTTTTGTTTTATATGATATTCTGTTAGCTGAAAAAGATTGGCCCCCAGAGTTTGTCAGGGAGTGCCCTCGTGGCGAAGAAATGATTATGCATGCCTTCTCGAATCACATTCCTATTCACAAAAAATATACTTATGCAAGGAAATGGGCAGTAGCCCAGGTACCAGCATTATATAAAAATCATGTAGGATGGGATGAGGACTCTCCTCCTCACAAAATCCAGTTAAAAAGTCAACCGACTGCACAAAGGCAGTATTCCATTAAGCAAGAAGCTAAAAAACAAGTCAGGGAGATTTTAGATCAACTTGAATACCAGGGGGTGATTGAAACATGCACCTCTCAAATGAACAATCCTTTGTTTCCTGTCTCCAAACCAGACAATTCATATCATCTAGTTTTGGACTACAGACACCTTAACGCATGTTGCAAAACTTTTGCAGTACAAAATTCGCATAGTGCTGCACTAATGAATAACATAGTTAGGAAAAAATATAAAACGACATTAGACATATCTAATGGTTTCTTTCGTCAAAATATTGCACCGGAAAGCAGATACTTGACTGCTTTCTCAGTAATGGGGTCACAGAAAAATTTCTGTAGGCTCCCACAGGGATTCAAGAACAGCCCAGGACTATTTTCAGCCAGAGTAACAGAGTTACTACAAATATATGATGATGAGGTATTATCTTACGTAGATGATATCTATCTCACAGACGACGACTTGGACACTCACTTGAAAAGAGTGAACACCATTATACTTGGGTTGGCAGCAGAGGGTTATAAATTCAACTTTAAAAAGTTGAGAATTGCCCATCTGACAGTATTATTTTTGGGATACGAGTTATCAAGTGAATTTTGGAAGAACTTACATTCTAAATTACTCAGAGAGGGTTAAACCTCTCTACGAACTAATTAAACCTGATTTTAAACCAATCAACTGGACTAAAAAACACACAGAAATGTTGAGATCACTGCAAACAGACATGTTAGTAAAAACAAAATTAGATGCACGTGACAACACACGCAAGCTTGTAATCCGAGTCATCCCAGGAAGATGCAGATTCACGTCTGACCTCTAATGAGGGAGAAAAGGTACCAATTTCAATTAAATCTCACTTGTATACACAAGCGGAAAAAACATTCAGTCCAACAGAAAATACTGTAAAAGCAGTAGAAGCTGCATTAGCAAATGAACGAGAACTAGCACACGGCAAAAGGATTAATATCCTCACAGCGGAATCCGCCTTCGAGGCGCTATTCAGCCCAGTAAATCTGCCCACAGTGTCACTGGATCCGAAATGGATACAGTGTATAGATTCTCTTGGAGCGGAAGATGTGAAATACTATTTCGCCCCGCAATTAAAAAAAACGGAATGATTTGACTTATGAAGAATATCCTCTGCCAATCGAATTTCTGCCTCTCCCACAGTACGCCTGTATAATCTATACAGATAGATTTGTACAGCATTTCAACGTAGAGAGCAAATCCTACGATGCAGCCTGCGCGATTGTTAAAGGTCGCTGGCTGTACGGTAAATTCAGACCAAAAATAACAAAAACTGAATCAGTAAGAAACTGTTCGGCTCAGAGAGCTAAAATCAGATCTTTAAAGATGGCGCTTGAAAATGCAGAACGTGAATTCCCGACACTAATCGTGTGCGATTCGCATTTTTGCGTCAACTCTTACAATAACAAGTTACAGAGCTGGATTGAAAATGATTATAAAGATGACACAGGTGCCACAATAAAGCATAAAATGCTTTGGAAACAGGTAGCTTTTTTACAGAAAGAACTACAAAAGACTCACGTGATACACACTCTGAGTCATAAACGTGATGGCGTTCACGTTGCAGGGAATTCATTGGCTAATACAGCCACAGCGGAAGCAACTAAACCGGCTTCCGTAGCCACAAAAAAGCATTCAGAAAAATACATAGACGGGGAAACCATGCTGGCAGTAAAAACATCCGTAAAAGGCGACTGTGCAGCACTACCCGTGACCTATCCACTCAATTATGCATACGTAATTGATGCAAACTCCGTTCCTTTTGCTCGAATACCTGGAGTGGGGGATAGAGTAATTCCAAACATGAACAGGAGAGGTTTCCTATTACAGGAAGCACATATGGGGTTGGGTCTGAGACATCAAACAATCAGGGACTCTCTGACAGAATTGCAATCAGAGTACTGGTGGCCGGAAATGAGTGAAGGGATTCATGATTTTGCAAAAAATTGTGAAGACTGCAACAGAGATCGCAGTGGAGAACCGGCCAGTGTAGTGTCAGGAACCCTAATAGAAAGCATAAGGCGATCTATCCGCGCAATCAATAAAAGAGAAGCGCGCCCCATTGTATATCATTAAGACAAAATCCACTTAAAAAATGTGGCCCCAGCGCTCGGCTGACGCCAGAACGGTTAGAAAAGATCTGTGAGTCTTTATCGGCATATACGCAATTGCCATGTTCCATTCTGACCAGGGTCCTGCTTTCAGCTCTCGAGCTTATAACGAGGCCATGGCCAGCATGGGAGTTGGGTTGCGGTATTCTTGTCCGTCACACCCCGAAGGGAACAGTGTGGTAGAAAGAAAAAACCGGGACATAATCAATCTATAACAGCGAAGGTATTAGGTTCAGGTGCTGGGTGGGTCAAACATTTAATAAGTGTCCAGTTAAGTCTAAACAACTTGCCAAGAAATTCTCTAAAAGGTTTCAGCCCATACAAACTATTGTTCAGAACTAGAATGTGAATTCAGGACTTAGATAGTCAGGTATCAGTGGTAGAAGATAAGAAAACAGACTTTGACATCAAAGATCGTTTGGCTGTTTTACAGGACTTGAACGAAACAAGAAAATCCTTAAGCAACATAAAGTTAAAGCAACAGCCAGCTACCACTGACGAGGCACCACCAGCCCCAGCAAGGCCTGTCTGGATTCCAAAGATTGGGGATCTAGTCAGAGAAAGAATAGCGGTGAAAAAGGAATTTGGGCCTTCTTACAGAAAAGCAGTACCTGTCTTAGCAATCAAAGGAACAAGATCAGTAGTACTACCGCCCCTTGCTGGTAAAAAGGAGAACAGAGTTGTATCAATCGACCTGGTAAAACCACAAGCATGAGGCCTATAATCAACAGTAGGCCCAGTGGACTCCCGAGAAACAACAGAATACCCAAACTTGCAACAATTGAAGAGGTTCAAACTGAAAGACTAATCACATTCGATAAGCCTGCAGTGCACAGAGAGGGACTACGCAATAATGCCATGGAACTCGTGCCTCTTGAAACACAGATTGAAACAGTTCGTCAAGGAACACCAGTCTTCAATGATGTGGCATCAGAATGTGCTACCGAAAGACAAATTGAAAGAACAATCCTAACAATTGACAGAACTGCCTCTGGCTACTTCATCAACTTCGATGACTTTTCTGAGGATCAAAGCAACCCCGAAGTGATGCCAGAAACAAAAAAGACTTTTAAAGAAAAAGCAACAGAACTCTTTCATCAACTCAAGGAAATTTACCTTATTTCTCCATGGTTAGAGTTCTGGTTTGGACTAGGTGTATTTTTCCTCCTGCTTTGGCTCATCATGGTACTTTGTTTGGGAAAATTCCTTGATGGAAAATATAGTACAATGGACACAGCAAGTCAGAACATCAACTTAGTCCTCAAACCACACAGATCATCCCACGTAAAGAAAAGAGAACTGTCAACAGTAAATGTCACAGCCATTCCAATACCCGGTGGGGTAGTATGGGACAAAACTGACTATGAAATATATGGTCCGGTCGAAATCCTGAAATATCCTCATCAATTCAAGGTTTCATTAAGTGACTTTGGAAAACCTAGTACATTCTCTGATGATTGGGATTTTGAAAGTATTAATAATATGATGTCTGATTTAGTAATGTCAGCAAGATTCACAGAACATGATTATTTACAAGGTTCGTCTAGTTATGAACAGATGTTCTGCTACACACACTATGGTGATCATTACTTGCATAAATCTGCACAGCCTAGAAATGCTTTTAAGTATAACCAATGGGAACATTGTGCTAGACCACCTAAAAGCAGTTCTAAAACATTCTATGAGAAATTCAAGTACTTCTCAGGGTTTAACACCAGTGATGCAGAAACGTTTTATTATAAACTGTTAGATAAACAGGATTGAAATCAATGCTGACAAATACTAAATTGATATATTCAGAAGCATTTTATGAAAAAATGATGACATTTGGTTTTGATTATTGGAAAAATAACATTGAAACAAAAACAATCTGGGGTACAAAAGATTGGCAGGTACAAGGCCTAGAAGCATTATTTCGAGCCTGCATGATCCCAGAGCAAATAATGTTTTTAAATGAAACAATTCAGCAAACAACTTGTCTTGGCCTAGCTAATATCAAAGACCTTAACAAACCGTCTATTCCAAAGCCAATACCTGATAATGCAACAACAGCTATTGAAATAGACGTATCAAAAATTTTACATCTAAACAGAACACATCCTGATTGGAAAAAGTGGTTAATCTGGCCTACTGACACAAACAACTGTCAAGATAGATTCCTGAATAAAACACAGGGGTTAACAATGACCAGACCAGACCCAGATACTCCGAGAGACAACATCCAGGGAAAGTAACAACATGCAGTGTAGGGAAGCTGTGCCTTGAATGGCTAGAATCATCCACACTGGCTGAAATTAAGCAACACTTATCTTTACTTAAAGATGGTGCTGATTAGCGCGATTTCATTCTGGGACCACGCAAACAGCGTCAAAAGCGTTTCATAGTGACCAGCATCTATGCGGCATACAACGAGGCTTGGAAAGTCACACAAATTGAAACAGCTGAAAAAATACGAGAAATTGATCGTATTAATTTGGAAAAATCACTTTCTGTAGTGGACAATGGGTTAATGACTCTGTCCTCCAGAATATATTTGTTGGACAATATTGTATCATCTGCCATAGATATAATAGACAAAGACTTGCTAATGTTACAGCATGGCCAGTCACAATTGCGTTCTATTGTACAGTTAGGCTGGACGCTGCAAAATCTTCATTCAGGCTATGTGCCTTGGCATTTAATCAACACAACGTCATTGTTTTCCATCTTTAACCTTACTGATAAACAAATCAGCTTGGCCCAGAAAGGAGCAGACTATACAATCCTGAGCATCGAAAAACTTGAGCGATTACCTTTGACAATGTCAGAAAGTCCTGTCATTGAATGGATAATACACAGGATTATCACAATTCCGATAACAACTTTCCGATTTAAAAATTGCCTTGAATACATACCTACTGGCCAGTATGAACGATTGGGTAAAGGATGCATTAAGTCAACATGGAAATTACCATACACACACACACATGCTATAGTGACAGCGACAAAAATGTATTTCTTAGTGGTGAAAACTGTAAACATTCACTAAGCGGTATATTTTTGCGCCAGGGTATTAATTTACACGGCGCCTGTGAAGGAAATTCTAACAACCTTTCATGCCACCAGCATGTCACACCTGCAACACAGATAGAGCCTTTTTTTAAGCAACTCTCGAATGGGAGTTACATTCTAAGAACGGATTGCAAATGTTGTGTCCTTTTGCCAGGGAAAGCATATCTCGTGAGCGTAACTTCCATGGTCAAATGCTGTATGCAAGCATTGTTTCCAAACGGCCCTGGAGATACTGAGACTGCCATATTGCCTCGTTTGAATTTCTCTTCTATACGAATTGATACTTTAAGCAGAATGAAGTCTGTGCTTTTGCAGACAACAGTGCCCATCACGTCATCAAAAGAGACGTATGAACTCCAAGTTGCAAGGACAACATCAGAGATTCATAACCTTTTATCAACAAATTGCCCGTGCATTTCACAGAAAGGCTTAGCCAACTCCTTAACATGTCTAGTGCCACAGGCATCCCAGGCATATTTAAGACGATTTTTACGGGACTGCTAACACCATTTCAAGCAATTCTGGGAATCATTCCTAATTTTGTCCATTCAGTCTTTGGCGGCATACCCCTGATTTTGGGACTTGTAGCAGGCATTTTATTTTTGACCCTCCTGCTCCGATATGGCAAGCCAAAACTCAGACATGACTCCTACAAGGATGGAAAAACGATACGCTACCGGGACCGAATAACTAGAGTCCTTGGATTGGCCAGGCTGAGAGATCTGAACATGACCTGGTTTCTTTCATTCAGACCGATATGGCAGACCTGCATCTTACCTGTGCTTCGATGTATGCTATGCGGAGATGAGTGCGTGTTGGACATCTGTCTTGCACTTCCATCAGCAGTACCAATGGATATCGATACTTTGCTAAGTCCGATAACGGCTCGCGCATTGTGTTGTCCCCAGCGGCTACCAATCCTGATGACGGCATTCGATGAGACTCCTGTGCTACGACTAGGTGGTGACAGTTGAGCGAGAGATAAAAGCAACATCACCCAGGTACGACCCTGTGTGAGCATTGCTGATTCAGACTTTGATGATAGCAATCATTCTAACACCTGCCAAGTTACAGCGTTATCCAACTTGGTCGAACTGTCACCTGATTTTGTAGACCAATTTTTTGAGAGCCTGTCTGATATGATGTTCTCCTCCGAACAGAAACAATAATTTTAGAAAAAGCATTCCGACACACAGCGTTCCCATGAACTCTGAATTCGGCCTTCAGTTTTGATCAACAAAAACTGCTGAAAAGCGTTGGAACTCTATTCCCCTGTTCAACAAGAATTTTTTTTGAATTGAACACTTTTTCAAAATATTTACCTTTTTCTGGCACGAAATTCTTTGCTTAAAGTAGACCTGTTCATAAAGAACAGAAGCTTCTATTTTTAGGTAAATCTAGAGACATAATAACTTTGCATCTGCCTCTAGCACATTTTACAGCAATGTAATGTGATGAAATTATCTCGCCCTTCTTTTCTGTATTAAGAGATATTTCATGTGTAATTTTTTCGCAAAATCGTTCATTGATTACATATGTTATAATTTTGAATGATTTCTATCTTAAAGACGTACAGTACATTCCATGAATTTCAAATACGCCATTTCAAATGCATATATGTATTTTGGGGTGGGTAATGTTACACATGCATCTTTTGCTATAGTTTTTAGTAAATTGATGGACATAAATTCGTGGAGTGGGTGTCGCGTTCTAATCTAGGACCCCAATCAATACTGTGACCTTAGCCCCTATACGGCTATAATCCATTTATTCCCCTATAATGGCATAAACGATCAAGAGTGATATTTCAGAAACTCGTCTCTGGCCTATCACGATCAGAGCCATATTTCAGAATCTCTTCCTCTGCAGCTTCCTCTGCAGCTAATTAGAGCAAATGACTCAGCAGAAGCCACTATCTAAGATTCCTAGATTACACTCTGAGTTCTTCAACAAGATAAAACTCAGCAACCTGGGAAAACCCAGCTTGCTATGTTTTGATTAGTAATAGAACTCTAATGAGCACTGAGAGTTGATCACTTCCTAGTGACATCTTTATTGATGTCTTATGTCCAAAAACGTACGTCAAACCAGGCACCTTTCAGGTAAGCATGGGCGAATTTTGCGGATCTCGCGTTCGCGAATTTTGCGGATTTGCGAACTCGCAATCCGCAAAATCCGCGCATTCCCATGAATTTGCAGATTTTTTTTTTGTGTTCGCCCGTGTTTCTGCCAGTTCGCGAGGGTTTTTACAATTTCGCAATTTGCGAACTTACCTGTCGGGTTGCAAGTTTTGCGAACTTGTTGTTTCTACGTGTCCAGCCTGTTTGGGACACTCTTCTTCATCACTGCCACTCTCCGTCACCACTGCCACTCTCTGACTACTCATGCCACCCTCTGGCCCACCCATGCCACTCTCTGTTTCATCACCACACCCTCTGGTTGTCCAGTGTACATTATTTTCGGCAAAGCAAAGCACACCTTCCCTGCCTCAAGTGACCTGAATTAATTTGGGGCTGATTAATGTGTCACAGAATATTTTTTTAGCTGGCACCTGCTTCCTTAGTGCGCCCTGATTAGTGATCTTTTGCACTTGCTAAGTGCTTTCATTGTTGCAAAATTAGTTACAACACCTGCCCTGCCCCAACTGACAATAATGAATTAGGGGCTGATTAATGGATTTTAACTTCCAGCCTGGCTCCTGCTTGTCTCCCTTAGCTGTAATTCAGGACCTTTGTGGCATATGTGTAACTATTCTGAGGTTCAGAGCAGGGTCACATAATAGTTGCAACTGGCAACTGAACTCTGGAGGGGCCCCTCAGGAAGCACTACAGGAAATGGCTACTAATGATGAGCCTGAACTTTTGAACCTGGCAAGTAGTTTCAGTTTTGCTAAGATCGTATTTCTGCAATTTAGCACTTATTCGCGGGGCGCGAAGTTGTACTGGGAAGCCGCGAACTCACGCGAACAGTGCGAGCAGTGCGAGCAAAATCCGCTGCTCGCGGATTTGCGGATTTTGCGGGAGATTCGCGAATCTCGCGGATTGCGGATTTCCTGAAAATCCGCAAAATCTGCGAGCGAAACGGATTTTCCGCCCATACCTACTTTCAGGTATAAATATTACCAACGTTGCCTTAAGCAAACGCTGATGTTACTACTGCCGTTACTGCTGTCTAAACGACATCGATGATAGCGATTGTGTGGTGAACATAGGAGCAGAACAGCTGTCCCCCTGTAGAGCCTAGCAGATACAAGCTGCCCACGGACGCTGCCCCTCCTCCTCTTCCTCGACGCGCTGAGAGAGACGCTGTCTTTTCTCCTGCCGAGAAAATCCAGCTCCGGCGTTTCCAGCCTACTCTTGCAAGTGACTCGGATATCGAGTCCTGGAAGGAGATACAAGACCTCCAACATTCTATTCCAGAGGTATGCTGTTGACTAAACCCTTAGAGAGAATTCTTGAAGCAAACCTTGGCAAAACCAACTTAACTTAAAGCTACTTACTTACTCCCTCCCAAGTATTAGGCTCAGGTCAGGTACACTGGGGTATGCGTAGTTAGAAGCACCAGTTGAGTACATTAGCCTAATGTATATATGAATGTATATATGTTTTATTCATTTTAACCATTGTATGGCTAAGAAACCATATCAATGCTTTTACAGTATTATTTCGCAATCCTCATTTTACTGTACACACTTTTTATAATAACTAGTCTTGCAATTGTGGCAATTCATTTCTCTTGCACGAGAAGAAAGACTGTTCAATAAATAATACCTTTTTATTGAAAACGCCCGTCTCTCTATTCTCTGCATATTGGTGAAAGTAATCTGCACAAAACTGACTGAGTAAAATAACTGTCTATTGTTTCACACGACTCTAGAGATTGACTCTTATTCTAAGGAGCAAAGTTGTCATGTTTATGCGGTTGTTGGAAAATTGAATCCCTTCTTGTCTGTACCAGGGAAGCTGATCACTTCCTATTCAGTCAAGAAAGTTTCCAGTGACCTCTGAGCTAGTTGGTAACAAACCCAATTAAGTTTAGCATAGTCAGTGGAGACCTGGAAGATCCGCACTTCTACGTCCATACTACTGTTTATGTTATTCCAATGCGCAGGGCCTATTGGGAAAATAGGAACTACACTACACAACAATGGTACAGTAATGGGGCAAGTGTTAAGGATGTTATCTCATGCAGATATCTTGACCTTCTTTTGAGTCAAATCTTGATTGTAAATCCCATTTGAGCACTGTTAAAGCATGTGCACTTCCCTATGTTTTGGGGTAACGCAAGTTTAATAGAGCTTACGAAGGTTAAGATATGACCTCAGTTTTAAAACCTTTTAAGACAGTAGTGTAAACAAAATGTCTTTATAGCAGAGATATCTTCTGCATGAGTGGATATTATAATTGGAACAAGTTGGAAGATCAATACCATAAAAGATTGCTATGTCTTCCTCAATCATCCATGTTTCACGCAATAAGGGTAGCCGTTTCCCGACATTGCTGCTCGCTGCTGCCACAGCCATAGCTGCCACCGCAGCTGCCACTGATTGATTGAAGGCACCAGTTCTTCATTTCGCTCTCCATGTTGAACCATCCGGTGCTAACCGGAGCCTACTGGGATCAGCCTCTGGGAAGTAGAGAAAGTAATGGACTTGCTTGCACGGACATCGCGAGAGAGTAATTCCTTTGTCCGAGAAGCAGATCCAGATCCAGTCCAGGTTTCTCGGCGTACCGGACCACAGGATTTTCAGCGGCCATCTCGGCTGGATCTGCCCCAGAGGGAGAGCTGCAAGGGCACCTGAAGCCAGGAGTGGAGGCTACTGGGTCCATCATCCACCATCCTTGTCACCATGCAGAGAGGTGCAGCACTTCAAAGGAGACCGGCAGAGAGGTACGCTCAAGGAAAACGAGCGCTGTACATCATTGGAAGCAGGACTGACTGCAAGAATTGCTCTGAATCATTGTGCCCTCCCTGGGCATTCCAGAGCCCTCCTTGAGGTAAATCCCTGAGTCAGTGACAATTGACCTTGGCCAACCTGGGGAGAAGTTGCCTGTCTCAGCTCATCCCCAGAGGGCTAATATTTTTGGTGTCCTGCAGGGGGCCAGTGGTTGCAGGATAATCAAGGTACAAGGATTAGACCTCAGTGCTGGAAGCCGAGTGAAGAGCTGGCATTCAATTCCTTGGGCGATGGTGTGGCTAGCGTTGGTTTGGCTCACAGAGGAGTAACCAGGTGAAAACAACAGCCTAAAGATCATTCAGCCACCCCACTAAGACCCAGGGCATAGATACCTGCCTTGCTCAAACTCCAAATCCCAAAGAGAAAGTTCAGTTTACTGTGGCATTATATAGCCACTGACAACTGGGCACCCTTATTGCAGGATGACAAAAAAAAAAGAAAAAGCCTCTCAGCTCCAAGAAAATGCCCTCATAAAATCAATCCCCCCGTCTCAAGTATCACCCAGAATCCTAAGGAATGCACAGAACGCAGTCCCGGACAAAAAGTCCTTTTTAAAGTCTCCAGCAGCAGGTCTCATAACTACATTTTTATGCAAACGTCCCCCTAATGATGAGAGCTCCCCTGCCCCGACAGACCGATCCGGAAGGGCCAAATCCAGTAATGGAATGAACCAACGGTCAGGGCACCTTACCAACAACAAGTTTCCTGCAATAGAAGTACAAAGTACAAATAGTGGAAGCATAAACATTGAAAGACGCCGGTCTCAATCCTTACTCTTGGCGTGTCGCCCCCTGGGAATTAAACATAGACATGCAAGTGATCCACCCATTGACACCAATGCTCTAACCTGAGGAAACCATGTGCAGGTTGTGACAGCCCAAATACATGGCCAGCAACAACTTACTCTGCAGTCTCCTGTTCAGCCACCTGCCCTAGTACCCACAGAACCTGGACCAACTAAGACTGAAGAGTTAGAGCGTAAAATCCTGGGTATCTATCACCGATATTTCTTCAAAACTTGGAATCAAAGCTACAAAGTACACTGGAGCTCACCTCAAAGCTCTTCAGAACGGCCAATGTAACCTGGTTTTCCCCCTCCCCTACACAAAGCTCTCAAAGCCATACTTTTCACGGTAGCAGTTTCATTAACAACCCAGGATCAACCTTACCCGGTGGAACAGTCCACTCCATGGCCAGGACATTACTCTGGCAATTGAACAAAATGGAGTTGCAAATCGATCTCCTATTGACTATGGCTCAATGGCTAGTGGAACTCAGCAACAAGGTGGACTTCATAGAGAACAAGCTTAGTGTCAATCAGAATAACCGGCTTAGCACCTGTTCGTTTGCAGACCTCATGGATAAATGGGCAAAACATCCCAAAATTTTAACAAACCTGGTAGTAAAAAATGATGTGGGCAATGCACTGCGTTTTGAAAAAAAGTTTAGGTTCAATGTTTTAGATAAATTGTTATTTTTAGAGGTGCTCCAACTGGTGGCATAACCGTCCGTTTGCGCCAAAAAATGTAGACCTTAATGATGTGTGTACACGGCCTGTGTGCACATCCCAGTATTTGGGCACTCCCTCTGGTTCATCAAATATGAATAGACTCCATTGAGTTTCAAAATTTCTTTAATTTAAGGATGCTGTCTTTAGCCTTTCACGAGTAGATTAATTTCATCAACTTCAACTGGCTTTATCATGGATCATAGTCGCTCCAATGCATTTCGGGCCAGATGCCCTTTCTCAAGGAGCTCTGAAAACAAGAACGATCTGCGTTTGCATCAAAATGCATAATAACATAACAATTATGTTCAATGTGTGGGTCAGAAACACCCATTTCCCAGTGGTAGTGATGAGAACATATGAAAAAACAGACGGTGCATATGTGATATGTAAGGTTGATACAAGGTAAAAGACCGGGTGACTTGATAGTGCAGGTGTATTATAAGGGCGCACCCCGGGTGAATAGGAGCGGGTCGTTTAACAAATCAGAGAACGGGGGGTAAGATGAACGCTAAAAGAAAAAGTAAAACGCTCACGTGTTTGCTCAGCGATCATTAGGGCTGAAAGGAACAAGGTAGAAAAAAAGGTCAACGTTTAAAATAAAAGTGAATGCGACATGTATTACACTAGATAGGTCGGGTGGCAGGGACTGGGCTTAACGCTTACCGAGAAAGGATTCAAGAGTGGGACTGACGAGGTCTCTGTGTTTGCTAACTGCTGGGCGCAGCTACCGAACCGGTGTGTTTGTTAGTCGCGGGGAAGCGATGAGTAAACATAAACTAAGGACTCGAGTTTAGCGTGTAAGAGTGAAGATCGAAGAAGGACAAGCCTTAGGTGAGATGGATAAGCCATCTTAAAACAGGCATAGTGGAGACGAGGTGAAAGGGATAATAAACAAGAAGATGACAAAAGAGTAAAACAAGTGGAGATGCAATAAATGATATACAAAAACATGATGTAAAAAACATGGAAATAAGTGAGAAAGATTGATAGTATCATAGATGTGATGAAGTAATGCAAATTAATAAACATGGAGTATAAATGACATTGTAATGAATGCGCACAAGAGATGTATGTCCTTAAATACCACACCGGGTATTTATAGAAAGCAACTCAGTTCAATACGGTCATTAAGACCAAATGGTTTGCAAGATAGCAAACGATAAATCCATGCAGTTTCTCTTTGTAGAAGGAACTTGTTGTTGTCCCTTCCTTCTTTCTTCTCGACGGTTTCAAGGACCATGAATTTCAACTGTGCCACGGTGTGATTGTGTTCCATAAAATGTGTGGCGACGCTGGATTTTGTTTGTTTAGTCCTGATGTTGGATTTGTGTTCATTCAACCTGACCTTTATTTTTCTCTCTGTTTTTCCTACATAGATTTTTCCGCAAGGACATTTGAGTAGGTATATGAGGTTGGATGAATCACACGTTGCATTGACTTTCACTTTAATTTCTGTGCCTCTCATTGGATGGTTAATTTTGTTGCCAGTGATGATGTTGTTGCAATTATTGCAGTTGAAGCATGGTTTCGTGCCTTTATGTGTGATTGGACTTGGTGTTTCTCTAGATAAAATCTCCTTTAGATTGTTGGCTCTGGTGTATGCAAATATGGGGGGATTCTTGAACATGTCTTTGAAATCCGGTTCGGATGCTAGGATTCTCCAATGTCCTAGAATGATTTTTTTGTATCTCCCACTCAATGTGGAATACTTAGAAACAACTACCATCCTGTTTTCTTCACTCTTAGTTGTCTTTTTTAAAGCCGTTTCTCGTTGGATTAGGGAGACTTTTTTCATAGCTTCATTTGTTGTTTCTGGCGGATACCCTCTCTCGATGAATCTCAGGTTCATTTCATCTATCCTTTGTATGCACGTTTCTGGATTGGATACTATGCGCTTGACTCGCAACATCTGACTAAAAGGGAGATGGCGTTTAAGTGAATGTTGGTGGAAACTAGCAAAGTGCAACATATTGTTGCGGTCAGTGGGTTTCCTGTAGAGGTCCGTTACTAGGCCAGTGTTTGACCTGGTGATGGATACATCCAAAAAGTTGATGTGAAATTCATTCAAATTCCATGTTATTTGAATTTGATGATCTTTGGTGTTTAAGATATTCAGCTCTTTTTCCAGCATAGTTTTTGTACCCTTCCACAGAAAAAATAGGTCGTCAATGTACCTAACGTACATCAACAAGTTGTTGGTCCATTCAGGGTTACCGTAGATGTGGGTTTGCTCAAAGTCAGACATGTATATATTAGCGTACGCTGGCACAATTGCCCATGGACATGCCAGATAATTGTTGAAACCATTTGTTGTTGTGGCAGAAGTAACTGTGATAGAGAGTAAAAATCATAAGCTCCATAAGGAACATTTGCATGGGTTCAGGGATATCACTGTGTAACAGGATTTTTTCGATGGCTTCAATTCCTCCACCATGTGGGATAGATGTGTATAAACTATTCACATCCGCAGTACAGAATATGAGGTTGTCATTTTGATTGATTTTGATTTCCGATAGTTTGTGCAAAAAATCGGTCGTGTCTTTTACATAACTTTTGAGTAGTTTAACAAACGGCTGAAAATAACGATCGAGAAATTTTCCGACGGGTTCATGGAGTGACCCCTTGGTAGTCCCGCTAGAGAGCAGCAGAGAGCAGAGCAGAGAGATACGCACAAGCCACAGAGCGTGGATTCCAGCCTCGAGGGGAGAGGTGGTAGCAGCGGTCTGTTCAGCGTCCAGAACAAAACTTTTGAAGTACTCCTGAAGCTAAGAGCAGGAAGCCGCCAGCGGTCAACTGCGTGGGCGTTTGCTGGCTCCTTGTCATGGCCGCTGCCGGTGCTGCTGCAGAGCTCGAGGTTGGAGCAGAGGGCGTGTAAAGGCTGACATCGGTGAATCGGAGGCTGGAGAACCGGAGAGTGCGCTTTGGAATCAGCTCCAGCCCCCGCTCCCGCCCCTCCCTACGGGCGTTCGGCCAGGTTTTCAGCAGTCTCTCCTGGGATCCTGCACGCCGATTACTGGTGATAGTCGGACTGCTGGTCTGCAGGACTCGGCAAAACCAGCTCCCGAGGACCCGTTGACCCCTTCAAGCTGCCTCCTCAGCGGCTGACCGGCGCTCCACGAACCCCCTGAGCCCGAGCAGCGCTGCACCTTGCTCGGACCTCTGGTGGTGGTGGAGGAGGGGGAGGAATGGCGACGCAGGCACAGTGGGGAGGTGAGATACCCCTTTCCTCGCCTTCCCCCAACGAGGGCAATTACACCAACAAACTCCCGACTAGTACTGCCAGCAAGTGAGCCCGAGGACTCACCACTGTTTCCCTAGTGTGTCTTGTCTCGTCTGTGTGCTCGCCTACATGTACAATAAGGCATGTACAACAAGGCTTCACGCGACTGCTAAATTGCCACAGACGTCATAGCACCTACAATTTCAACATAGCCACTGTCACTAAGTAATCAGGAGGTCCTGTTAGTCAACCGCAGCTGCAGCGAACAACTGAGTCACTGACGCAGCAAGCTGCAGTCGCATCACCTTTCGCCCAGTCTAGCGAGGATCAGCATTCGACACTCTGCGATTCTGGAGCCTGTCTCTCCCCCCAGCGAGTCCCACCTCTGAACGAGCACCTCTGAGTAACAGTCGGCAACAGTCAGCAACAGACAGTAAAGCTAAGCGTGCTCTTGCTCCCACTGGCTTAAGCCACTGCTCAATCTCATTATGAGGTCTGGCAAAAAAAGGGTTCAAATCGAGAGCAAGCCAAAGCCAAAGCCAAAGGGCAAGGCAAAAGCCATAGCCAAGCAGAATGCAGCTGTTAACATAAAGGACAATGCACCTGGTGTCAGCGGGGGCTGGGACTTTCCCCTAGGAGAAAGCGCTGTGGCTGGCGACCAAGCTCTGCAGGACTCTAATCCTCGCTCCAACCTTCGGCAGCCAAAAATCACATCTAAGTTCTACTTTCTGAAAGACCCACTTTCTACCATCTTCTCGTCCAGCGGGAATGTCTTGGGGATCCAGAATTCATTACTCCCACTATCGCCTTGTGAAGTGCAAAACGACCAACCCCTGGGCCACGGAAGTGGTATCACGAACAGCGCTGCAACCGTAGGCGGCCAATCGGTTTCGCGCTCTTCTGTGGAGGGAAAACCTTGTCCCACAGGTACAGTCAATCTCACAGTCACGGCCGTCTGTAGCCCAGCAGGCCCACGGCTGGATGACACCGGGGTCACGTCCGCCCCACAGGTACCTACATCTCCTATGTGTATCAACTCCCGCCCGCTATTAACTACTTTACCTGCACAAGGCACCAGTCAGAACTCAAACTATGTCTCGCACAACCCCACAACTTGCAGCTTTAAGGACCACTTCCAACGGCAAGAAGTCTTAAGCAGCGACAACTTACATAATGCAAACAACTCCTTGACCATCGACAAAAGTTTTCTAGACCTATCAGTCCATCCGGACAGCTCAACATCTCACCCTATGCCAAAGGATGGCACTGGAATAGTTCAGATCTCTGGAGACCATCTAACAGAGGACAGGGATAACACGACAAACCCTGGGAGTGACGGCCCCGCCAATTGAACCTACCTGGGCTCTCAGGAATGGGCTGAACTAGTTGCCTCATACATTCCGGAAACATGGGCGAATCCTTCCTCGCTCACAGAGGCACCAACAAAAGAAAATCAGCAAACAAAAAGGGGCCACGACTGTGAGGGCGTTCTGCAGGATCTAACCACCTTACCGAATTCCTCTTTGTCGTCTACCCCCAACGAAAGGAAAACCCAAAAAAGCCCTCCACCAAGGTCTCAAACATCAGACATGGCAAACACGTGGGATATTTTGCTACACACCTTCCAACGAACTGTAGACACTCTTCATTTTCAATCCGACAAAATGGACTTGCAGCTGACCCTACTAGACACTCTGGCTGTTTTTGTTGGGCGAATAGACGAGAAACTTGGCCAACTCAACTCGTTAATCATCAGAGCCCAGCAAGAGGCAAAGCTAGTGTGCAGCTGTGGGCCTATTATCGACAAACTGTCAGCCCTCCCCAAAATAGTTTCATCCCTTATTGAAGGGTTACCAAAAGGGCAAAATCCAAGGCACGAGTACACCAACTCCAGTGAAACAGTTTTCTCCGGACAGTCAAACAGAGAGCCTACAGCAGCCAGTTCTGCCGAGAAGGGGGGATTGACACCACCATCAGCTGACCAGGCGTTACCAGAGGGCCATCCGACAACAACCACCACGCCTCCCCTAAAGAATAACACTCTACCCCTGAACGCGAAAGGACGAAGGCAGCAAATGAGGAAAGGCCGCAATAAACTGACTACTACAAGCATGCCAGTAGTGTATCCGCTTTTTAAGGCAGTGAGAAAGCAGGAGCAGCTAGCCCACGGCTCGACGCCAGGACCAGTCACCTCCGGAAAACCTACCGCTACGTGGCCAAGACCCTCCGCTAACGAACCACACCCTGTAGACCCCACTGGGGTCCTCTCACAGGTGGAGTGGACGGCCCCGCCTGGCTCCGACAATGTCAACCACCGCACGCCGGGAAACAGCCACCCGAATAACGAAAAAGCCAACAATTCCATCATCCCACCTTCAACATCTGAAACAAGAGGGGAACAGTCTAAGCATAACTCGGACTGGGGACAAGCAGGTCTCATCAGCACCTACCGGGAAGGATCCCGAGCTCAAGAGTACAGGCCAACAACACCTCAGAGTCTCCAAATTCAGCTATACTCCACCGTAACGAGCGCCCCTCTAGCTCCAGCTGCTCCAGTTTTTAAGAATTTTTCTCCCGGGGGTACTCGCCCAGGAAATCCATCCCAGCCCGTTAACAGCGAGCTAGGGACTCAAAGTCATCCCCATCTGCCAATCGTTCAGGCGACTGTTCTAAGCAAGACACCTACCACTGTTCTCTTCACCCCAGAGTACGTTTCAAAAGGCTCTTTTGATATCCTGAACAGAGGCAATCTCATACGATTACTCAGGACAATACCAGCATTAAATAACCTATCTTCAGCCGACCTTCTCTCTATAGAATTTCTAGAGCCTGACAAACCACACGGTAACGAAGCAACAAAAGCAACATGGATTTCATCCGAAATCGCTAGTAAAATCTTAGAAGAGCAAAATCTCCTCAAAAAATGGGGGATTAAATCTGCCCTTTATCACAACATCGGATATCCGCTACCCCTGCTTGAGAGGCCCAAGGAGGGAGTACCTATAACAACTTCGAAAACAAGGTCGGTGCTGAAAGGTGCATTGGGTCGATCTCCAACAACCTGCCAGGTGTCAGGGCTTAAAAACAGTTCATGGACGGCAAATCCCCATGGCACGGTAGAAGACCGACTCTTCGGAATATGTAACACATCTCATATCCGCCATTGACAAAGACAACTAACTGAGTCAGGCCTGTGCCCGGCTACACCACGCTTGAAGCTATGTTCGTGGAATCTAAACGGCCTTAATAATAAAGCAGCGGACACCGACTTCCTACAATACCTGAAATTATTTGACATCATTCTCTTCCAGGAGACATGGCTGGAGGAGCCGGTCCATCTAGAGGGCTATACCTGCCATCATTCCTCAGCCATAAGAAGAAGTAAGTTCGGTCGGTTGGCAGGTGGCCTAGCAACTTACACTAAAATCTCAACTGTTGGCAATGTACAGGTGCTCACCTCCAACTCTCCATCCATAAATACTGTCGAGTTGGTATTAAATCTTGGGGGTAACAAGAAAGAGGTCCAGCTGATCAACACCTACATTAATCCAAAAAAGAAAAAACAAGAGGCAAAGCGTTTAACGGACTATTTACATCATGTCCTGACAACGCAAACTACACCCTACCTAATTGTTTCTGGTGACTTCAACCAATGTATTCTAGGGTCATCCCTGAACAGTGAAATTCAGACCCAGTCCTACCATTGGAACATCCCAAATCAAACTTGGAGCAGCCAAGGGAAAACCGCCAAGTCGGCAAAGGTCCTGTTGGAAGACTTAGAACATATGGGCTTGAGGGTCCTAAATGGAAGATCCCCTGAAGACTCTCCACCCACGGCCACGTTCAACTCAGGCTACGTATCCTCGATAATTGACTATACGCTGGTCTCTCTTCCTCTTTTCCATAACATTTTGGGCTTCAATCTAGGGGACAAGGGAGACAGTGACCATCGCCCTCAGGAAGTCTCTCTTTGTGCCCCCTCGGACCTGATACTTCTAAATCCAACAGGCCCACATGCCAGCCACACCATAGACTTTAAACGGATCAAAACCTCAGTCGCCAATACGCCTGAGGTATTACAAGCTGCTAAACACCAACTAAAAAGCATCAACTACCCCACAGGCGATCCTGTAGCAGGCTGGGAACAATTTACGGCCGATTTTGCAAACCAATATTCATCTATCGTACGGCACAGCTCATCTGCTGGCTCCGGTGCCCTAACGAGGATCTCACGCTCCCAGAAATCAGCCCTAAAAACCCACAAAAAAGAGATTAACAGACAGCTAAGAACGCTAAGAAAAAACCCGGGGGATAAGGTCCTTCTTGCAAAACTTCAGAAGGTTCGGACGGACCTTAAAAAACTGAAATGGAGAGTCAAAAGATCCAACGAAGAGGACCTCTGGGCAAAACTTCATCATGACTCAAAGGGCAACAACAGCTCCCAGTTTTGGTCAACAATAAACAAAATTATAAATCCAAAAAACAGCGGAATAACGTCCCACATCACTAAATCTTCATGGGAATCCTTCTTAGACTCGCATTTTAACCAGCAGGTCGCCACCACAAGTAAGCCCCAGGGAGTCCTAGAGGGCCAACCGTCACAAACAATAAAAACTTGGTTAGAATTCGAATCTGGAATCTCCGCGGCTCTGGTTAAGCTAATTGCGAAGGGAAGGAAGGACGGTGCAGCAGGGCCAAACGGGATTCCTCCGGCCCTCTTCAAACTTGAGCCAGAATACTGGGCAAAAACGCTGACCTCTCTTTACATATCTGTGAGTCGATTTAGAACTCTTCCTGCCTCATGGAGGGGTTCAATCATTTCACCAATTTATAAAGCGGGGGATAGAACGCTGCCAAAAAATTATCGGCTGATAGCACTCCTGGATATCAAGGCCAAATATTTTGCGGGGCTCCTGCTGACCCACCTGTGCGAATGGGCAACACACCACAACATAATTCCTTCGAGTCAAACTGGGTTCAGCAGAGAAACGGGAACTACGACAAACTTGCTGGCAATTTCGCAACTTATCGACAAAGCGAGGGTGAATAAACAGGCTCTTCACCTTTGCTTTGTCGACTTTAAGGCGGCGTTTGATAACGTTAACCGGGGTCTCCTCTGGAGAAAATTGGCCTCCTGGGGGATCCCCGACCCCCTTCTGCACTCTTTGATCGAACTGCATACCAATACGTGGGTCCAGGTAAAACTCGGCAACGGCACACACCTCTGCAGGCGCATCCCGACCACCAACGGCCTAAAGCAAGGGTGCGTTTTAGCACCGACCCTCTTCAACTTATTTACAGCCGACTTACCACCCGCCCTAGAAATCTGCAATGGGCACGCCCCACGCTTGGGAGGTAAAGCGTTGCCCAGTATATCTTACGCAGACGACGTGGTCCTAGCCAGCCACACCAAAATAGGTCTCCAAAACCTCATCAACGCACTGGAAGGATATGCCGAAGCGAACCTGTTGGAAATAAATCTTGACAAGACCAAAGTTCTGTCTATAAATGGGAACAAAAAGATGCATACTTGGTTCCTTGGAACAAAGGTTGTCGCAAACTGTTTAGAATATAAATACCTGGGAATATTGTTTGACAAAGGAGGTCGCTTCTCGAACCAATTAGAGGGAATCAGGAGGAAAGGGATGCTGATAGCGACCACGCTCAAACACTAATCTAAAGTCTAATCTAAATGGTCCTACTCTACTCCCACTGCTCCGTGTGGTACAAGTTAAGCTAGAGTCATCTATTACATACGGCAGTGAGGCTCTAAAAGGCAAAGACGCGAAACTGCTGGACACAACAATTGCAAAGGCTTATCGACTTCTCTTTAACCTGCCAACCTATACCTCACAGGCCCAGATCCGGCTAGAGTTTGGACTGACCTCCCAAAACCTTGCGAGGAGAGGCGCGTACATAAAGTGCTGGCAGAAAATCAAGATCTCGCCAGAAAATTCACCTAACCATCTGCTATGGCTAGACTTAAGCAGCTCTCTTCAATTGCCGGCAAAAACTTTCTTAGAGGAATCCCTGACTGTCACAGGTCTCAAAGAACTATGGGAAACTCCTTTACCGCATGTGCAGTTCAAGCATGTTGTAAACAAGAGCATAAAAAGTCAATCGCACTTGGAAGATAAAGCGACTTTTTCACAAAGGCGACACGCTTGGATGACTCTGGCTACATATAAATCGCCTGGGCGACAGGCATACTTTAGTCTGGGGTATGGCAGGAAATCAAAAGAAGCCTTTCTAAAATACAGGCTAGGAATTTTACCCTCTATTCCACATTTGCAACCATGGTTGAGAAGGGACTGTGGGACAAAATGCAGGCTGTGCGGGGCAGAAAATGAAGATCTCGAACACCTATTATGTATCTGCCCAAGGCTGAAAGAGGAAAGAGTAGCCCTGTTAAAAACTGCCTTCAACGAACAAAAAATCCGCACACGTAGACAAGCAGTTCTTGCTTGTTTTGACCCAGGCCTTCCCCCACTAAACGGGAAGTTGGTAAAATTCTTGAAATGTCTGGAACTGAAACTAAAAAATCTGGCAGAGAGCACGAGACTGGACTAGTTGAAAAATGGCCAAGACTTTACATCATGACCACATACCCGTACCAAAACGTTTTTATTAAGTTCTCTTGTTTTATAAAATAATATATCTTTCTTTACAATCTTTTATCTGAATGCATGAACTATCAATGTGCTTTTGTAATGGTTTTAATTAACCTAAAAACAATAAAATACTTACCTTGGTAGACACGATCGGCCGCATCGGAGGATCCGTTAGATTCTTGTGTATCTTCGGGAGTAGAGTTATGGTGGGACTTCTTGGAAAATCAACCAGTAAGAATTTCTTGGTGCGCTCATCGATTGTTCCTGTATCGTATGCTTTGTGGATGATCGATGCTAGTATGGCTTTGTATTGATTGGTTGGGTTGGATTCAAGTGAGGTGTAAGTTTCAGATTCCCAAATGTGTTCGTTCATTTTCGCTTCATACATACTAGAATTCATAACGACGAGTGCCCCGCCGTTGTCAGCTTTTATGCATTTGATTGACTTATTGTCGGCGATCTTTCTTAGTGTGTCGTTGTCTTTTTGTGTTAAATTCATTGTTTTTGTTTTTTTCTTGAAATTGATTTTTCCCAAGTCCTGTTTTACTAATGTCTCAAAGGTGTCAATGCTTTTGTGACTAACCGGTGGTAGATATGAGCTTGGTGGGCGCAGTCCACATAGTTGATCCGGTTTTTTATCTGTGGTCGGTGGAAGCACATTTTCAAAAAAATGACGTAACCTTAATTTCCTAGTTAGCTTAAATGTACTGGTCTCCAATTCAAGTTGGTTAGTGAAGGTAGTTGGGATGAACGATGTACCTTTTTGTAGGAGGTTGGTCTCGTGTTCAGATAATTCCATGTCGGAGATATTGATAACTAGCGATTTGTTTTCTTTTTGTCCTTCTTGGAGCCTCTTGTGTTTGGTGCTTCTGATTCCTTTTCTCTTGCTCTGCCTGAGTCGTCGGTTTCTTGGGGGCCTTTCTCTAAAAAAGGACCAGATGTGGTAGCACTCTCATCCACTTGTGTTCTCACCTGTTCTTGATTCCTATTTGCTTCAGAATTCGTCTTTCTTGGTGGCCTGTTGGATGCGTCACTCCCAGAGGAGGAGGTATCTGTATATTGACTAGATGGTTTGTTTCGTCGGCGTTGGGCATAGATATCAGCACAGGTATAAACCTTATCCAATTGATAGTCCAGTGTATCGCGTCTAAATTTCCTGATTTTCCTATCATTAATATCCTTAGTGTGCTTCTCTAATTGTATTTTAACCTCCTCTAGCATTTGAGACAAGTCTTCAGATGATTTGAATATTTCAAGTTCTTTTTCAACTTCTTTAATTTCGTTGGTCAGCTCAATCAGGATGGTGGACAATTCCTCAATGATGAGTAATATTAAATCTAGACTGCATTTGTTTAGGATGGCATTCCATTTGGCTTGGAAGTTTGTAGAATTCTTACAAAGAGACGGTTTGAGTGCGATTCTGAGTCCACGGGGAATGCGAATGGGTGTTTCTGACCCACACATTGAACATAATTGTTATATTATTATGCATTTTGATGCAAACGCAGATCGTTCTTGTTTTCAGAGCTCCTTGAGAAAGGGCATCTGGCCCGAAATGCATTGGAGCGACTATGATCCATGATAAAGTCAGTTGAAGTTGATGAAATTAATCTACTCATGAAAGGCTAAAGACAGCATCCTTAAATTAAAGAAATTTTGAAACTCAATGGAGTCTATTCATATTTGATGAACCAGAGGGAGTGCCCAAATACTGGGACGTGCACACAGGCCGTGTACACACATCATTAAGGTCTACATTTTTTGGCGGAAACGGACGGTTACGCCACCAGTTGGAGCACCTCTAAAAATAACAATTTATCTAAAACATTGAACCTAAACTTTTTTTCAAAACGCAGTGCATTGCCCACATAATTTTTTACTTCAACCTCTTCCGCCCTCAAGGCAATAGCACGCATTCAAAATGCAATACGAAACAATTTCAAAATCAACAGAAGCCAGAGCAGACCTCCTAGCATACAGAGACGACTAAAAAGAACGCATCTACGCTTTAATTCAAGATGATGTATCACAAGAATCCAGTAGTCGCACAAGAGAACAATGTGTCAAACATCTTCTATACCTGTCAAAACGTCGAATTAACCAGCAACTACACGCCAAGACATTAGTGAAATACCATCAAGCCCTTCGCATTCCCCGTGGACTCAGAATCGCACTCAAACCGTCTCTTTGTAAGAATTCTAAAAACTTCCAAGCCAAATGGAATGCCATCCTAAACAAATGCAGTCTAGATTTAATATTACTCATCATTGAGGAATTGTCCACCATCCTGATTGAGCTGACCAACGAAATTAAAGAAGTTGAAAAAGAACTTGAAGTATTCAAATCATCTGAAGACTTGTCTCAAATGCTAGAGGAGGTTAAAATACAATTAGAGAAGCACACTAAGGATATTAATGATAGGAAAATCAGGAAATTTAGACGCGATACACTGGACTATCAATTGGATGAGGTTTATACCTGGGCTGATATCTATGCCCAATGCCGACGAAACAAACCATCTAGTCTATATACAGATACCTCCTCCTCTGGGAGTGACGCATCCAACAGGCCACCAAGAAAGACGAATTCTGAAGCAAATAGGAATCAAGAACAGGTGAGAACACAAGTGGATGAGAGTGCTACCACATCTGGTCCTTTTTTAGAGAAAGGCCCCCAAGAAACCGACGACTCAGGCGGAGCAAGAGAAAAGGAATCAGAAGCACCAAACACAAGAGGCTCCAAGAAGGACAAAAAGAAAACAAATCGCTAGTTATCAATATCTCCGACATGGAATTATCTGAACACGAGACCAACCTCCTACAAAAAGGTACATCGTTCATCCCAACTACCTTCACTAACCAACTTGAATTGGAGACCAGTACATTTAAGCTAACTAGGAAATTAAGGTTACGTCATTTTTTTGAAAATGTGCTTCCACCGACCACAGATAAAAAACCGGATCAACTATGTGGACTGCGCCCACCAAGCTCATATCTACCACCGGTTAGTCACAAAAGCATTGACACCTTTGAGACATTAGTAAAACAGGACTTGGGAAAAATCAATTTCAAGAAAAAAACAAAAACCATGAATTTAACACAAAAAGACAACGACACACTAAGAAAGATCGCCGACAATAAGTCAATCAAATGCATAAAAGCTGACAAAGGCGGGGCACTCGTCGTTATGAATTCTAGTATGTATGAAACGAAAATGAACGAACACATTTGGGAATCTGAAACTTACACCTCACTTGAATCCAACCCAACCAATCAATACAAAGCCATACTAGCATCGATCATCCACAAAGCATACAATACAGGAACAATCGATGAACGCACCAAGAAATTCTTACTGGTTGATTTTCCAAGAAGTCCCACCATAACTCTACTCCCGAAGATACACAAGAATCTAACGGATCCTCCGATGCGGCCGATCGTGTCTACCAAGGGGTCACTCCATGAACCCGTAGGAAAATTTCTTGATCGTTATTTTCAGCCGTTTGTTAAACTACTCAAAAGTTATGTAAAAGACACGACCGATTTTTTGCTCAAACTATCGGAAATCAAAATCAATCAAAATGACAACCTCATATTCTGTACTGCGGATGTGAATAGTTTATACACATCTATCCCACATGGTGGAGGAATTGAAGCCATCGAAAAAATCCTGTTACACAGTGATATCCCTGAACCCATGCAAATTTTCCTTATGGAGTTTATGATTTTTACTCTCTATCACAGTTACTTCTACCACAACAACAAATGGTTTCAACAATTATCTGGCATGCCCATGGGCAATTGCGCCGCGCCAGCGTACGCTAATATATACATGTCTGACTTTGAGCAAACCCACATCAACGGTAACCCTGAATGGACCAACAACTTGTTGATGTACGTTAGGTACATTGACAACCTATTTTTTCTGTGGAAGGGTACAAAAACTATGCTGGAAAAAGAGCTGAATATCTTAAACACCAAAGATCATCGAATTCAAATAACATGGAATTTTAATGAATTTCACATCAACTTTTTGAATGTATCCATCACCAGGTCAAACACTGGCTAGTAACGGACCTCTACAGGAAACCCACTGACCGCAACAATACGTTGCACTTTGCTAGTTTCCACCAACATTCACTTAAACGCCATCTCCCTTTTAGTCAGATGTTGCGAGTCAAGCGCATAGTATCCAATCCAGAAACGTGCATACAAAGGATAGATGAAATGAACCTGAGATTCATCGAGAGAGGGTATCCGCCAGAAACAACAAATGAAGCTATGAAAAAAGTCTCCCTAATCCAACGAGAAACGGCTTTAAAAAAGACAACTAAGAGTGAAGAAAACAGGATGGTAGTTGTTTCTAAGTATTCCACATTGAGTGGGAGATACAAAAAAATCATTCTAGGACATTGGAGAATCCTAGCATCCGAACCGGATTTCAAAGACATGTTCAAGAATCCCCCCATATTTGCATACACCAGAGCCAACAATCTAAAGGAGATTTTATCTAGAGAAACACCAAGTCCAATCACACATAAAGGCACGAAACCATGCTTCAACTGCAATAATTGCAACAACATCATCACTGGCAACAAAATTAACCATCCAATGAGAGGCACAGAAATTAAAGTGAAAGTCAATGCAACGTGTGATTCATCCAACCTCATATACCTACTCAAATGTCCTTGCGGAAAAATCTATGTAGGAAAAACAGAGAGAAAAATAAAGGTCAGGTTGAATGAACACAAATCCAACATCAGGACTAAACAAACAAAATCCAGCGTGGCCACACATTTTATGGAACACAATCACACTGTGGCACAGTTGAAATTCATGGTCCTTGAAACCGTCGAGAAGAAAGAAGGAAGGGACAACAACAAGTTCCTTCTACAAAGAGAAACTGCATGGATTTATTGTTTGCAATCTTGCAAACCATTTGGTCTTAATGACCGTATTGAACTGAGTTGCTTTCTATAAATACCCGGTGTGGTATTTAAGGACACACATCTCTTGTGCGCATTCATTACAATGTCATTTATACTCCATGTTTATTAATTTGCATTACTTCATCAAATCTATGATACTATCAATCTTTCTCACTTATTTCCATGTTTTTTACATCATGTTTTTGTATATCATTTATTGCATCTCCACTTGTTTTACTCTTTTGTCATCTTCTTGTTTATTATCCCTTTCACCTCGTCTCCACTATGCCTGTTTTAAGATGGCTTATCCATCTCACCTAAGGCTTGTCCTTCTTCGATCTTCACTCTTACACGCTAAACTCGAGTCCTTAGTTTATGTTTACTCATCGCTTCCCCGCGACTAACAAACACACCGGTTCGGTAGCTGCGCCCAGCAGTTAGCAGACACGGAGACCTCGTCAGTCCCACTCTTGAATCCTTTCTCGGTAAGCGTTAAGCCCAGTCCCTGCCACCCGACCTATCTAGTGTAAATACATGTCGCATTCACTTTTATTTTAAACGTTGAACTTTTTTTCTACCTTGTTCCTTTCAGCCCTAATGATCGCTGAGCAAACACGTGAGCGTTTTACTTTTTCTTTTAGCGTTCATCTTACCCCCCGTTCTCTGATTTGTTAAACGACCCGCTCCTATTCACCCGGGGTGCACCCTTATAATACACCTGCACTTTCAAGTCACGCGGTCTTTTACCTTGTATCAACCTTACATATCACATATGCACCGTCTGTTTTTTCATATGTTCTCATCACTACCACTGGGAAATGGGTGTTTCTGACCCACACATAGAACATAATTGTTATATTATTATGCATTTTGATGCAAACGCAGATCGTTCTTGTTTTCAGAGCTCCTTGAGAAAGGGCATCTGGCCCGAAATGCATTGGAGCGACTATGATCCATGATAAAGCCAGTTGAAGTTGATGAAATTAATCTACTCATGAAAGGCTAAAGACAGCATCCTTAAATTAAAGAAATTTTGAAACTCAATGGAGTCTATTCATATTTGATGAACCAGAGGGAGTGCCCAAATACTGGGATGTGCACACAGACCGTGTACACACATCATTAAGGTCAACAAACCTGGTAGTCTCATTAAAAGCTCAAACAGGATGCATCATGAGCCAGACAAACAACAGTAGTACTGCACCAATCTCAAACCTCGCCAACCCTCATGGTAACTTTGCCATAAACAATTCAGGGAACTCCTTAACAAAGCCAGACACTCAAGGTCTCTTTATATCCACCAAACTCGCCATCAGTCCACCAGTCTCAATTCTAGCTCCTGAATCTTAAATCCAGGGAAGAACCATGAGGGCAACACCTTCATTCAGACAAGGAAAGAAGAACCCCTCGCCAGGAAGGCCAAGAAAAAATTAAAGAAACATGAGAAAAAGGCCAAGGCATCAAAAAAAGTTGCTCTCCTTTTACCAACCCATACTCAAAATTCACAAATACAAAGACAAAGACGAAACACAGTTCTATCCAATCTTCACTAAAAAGCATGTCCCAAGCAATTCAACATCCACAGCACCAACCCCTTTGGATGCCAAACAAGAGTCGGATGGGCCATTACAGCCAATTCCCCAAACGGGGGACTAGCACAGCCCATCAGGCCCGGCAACAACGATTCAACTACCTCACTCATCAAACATCAAGAAGTTAGAGCAGAGAACTCTACTATGCTCAACCAAGAAACAAGGACCCGACAATATATCCCAGGGTCTCTTACCACCAGACTTCCAGAGGCCCATGATCAAACGGTACAGCCATTCCAAAAACACATCTACTGTCCAGAGCCACGGCAACGGGACCTTGACCCAAGCCTTATTTTAAGTATTGTACAAACGGGTCTAAGTATCCAGTCTAAAGCAAACCAAGACAGTAAAACTACTCATGAAGTAATCCTCACCCCCAGATACTCAATTAAAGGCCAACATGAAATCCAAAATAGGGGGAACATACTTCGACTTTTTAAGCATATCCCGACCCTCTCAGAAACACACTCAGACGACCATGCCTGGGTTAAGTTCCTGAGTCTCTCCAGTGACTCTTACGTGGAATCAACCTCGATTGGGCTGAGTCGTCACTCCCAGGTGGGGCTAACAACAGGAGAAATAGCCCAAGAGGCTGAATGGGGTATGGACATCGCTTTCCCCACACCCAAGAAATACCCACACGTACTAGCATCATCACCGCCAATGAAGGAAGTTCATTCAGTCCTAAAGGGGACAGTGAGCAATCAACTAGGGAAAAGCTCAGCCACAGAGCCAAGACTTTACCACAGCTACAAGATAACAAGTACGCCTGACCACAGGACAGTCCACATTAGTGGGCCAAAGCATACCTTCAAGCATGGCACTCGGACTGGTCCAGAAGGCCAGCCACCAGATGACACTTCTAACACTATAAATGCTGCTCGTCATCAGATCATGACAAGAACACTGGTAAACAACATACCGCTGTCCATCATATCCTGGAACATTGCTGGGCTAAAAATATTGCTTGGGTGCAATTCAGTAAGCAATTGCCTTCAAGAAAATGAGATCCTGTGCCTACAAGAGACGGTACACAGACAAAATATCGAGTTTTAAATATCAATATACAATAATATCGAAGTTTAAATATCGATGGGACAAAATATCGAAGGTAAGTAATATCGACAGTCTTAATATCGATATTAGTATGATATCAGTAATATCGAAGTTTTAAATATCGATGTCAATAATATCGAAATAAATAACTTCGATGTTACTAATATCAATTTTTAAATAAATTTAGTGTATATTATATTGTATTTATTATGTTTTATTATTTATTTTTAATGTAATTTAATTAAATATTGTCTTTTACTACTGTAGCGGGTTGTGGGCTTATAGGGGAATAGGGTGGGAAGTAATTTAATTATGTTAAATTAATTATTAATTAGTAGGAATTATTAATTAATTAATTGAGAAATAATTTTTAATTAATTTTAATTAATTGATAAATATGTTCTGTAGCGGGTTATGGGTTTATAGGGGAATAGGGTGGGAAGTAATTTAATAATAATTATTTAATTATTATATGTTTGTACATATTTTAATTAATAATTAATTGGTAATTAATTTATATTAATTAGTTAATTCATTAATATAATTTTGTACATATTTATAATTATTAATTAGTTGGTAATTAATTAATATTAATTATTTAATTACATTAATTATAGTAATTGTTTTATATATAATTTTTTGTTATTCTTAATTAATTAATTGGGAAAAATAATATTAATTATTAAATTAAATTAATTACAGCTAATGTGTTAATATATTTAATTTATTGTTATTGTTAATTAATAATTAATTGGTAATTAATTAATATTAATTAATTTTGGGTAAAGGAGTATTTTTAGGGTTCAGGGTCAGTTTTCAGTTTTTGGGTAAAGGGATATTTTTAGTGTTCAGGGTCAGTTTTCAGTTTTTGGGTAAAGGGGTATTTTTAGGTTTCTGGGTCAGTTTTCAGTTTTTGGGTAAAGAGGTATTTTTAGGGTTCAGGGTCAGTTTTCAGTTTTTGGGTAAAGGGGTATTTTTAGGGTTCAGGGTCAGTTTTCAGTTTTTGGGTAAAGGGGTATTTTTAGGGATAAGGGTCAGTTTTCAGTTCATGGGTAAAGGGGTATTTTTAGGGTTCAGGGTCAGTTTTCAGTTCATGGGTAAAGGGGTATTTTTAGGGTTCAGGGTCAGTTTTCAGTTTTTGGGTAAAGGGGTATTTTTAGGGTTCAGGGTCAGTTTTCAGTTTTTGGGTAAAGGGGTATTTTTAGGGTTCAGGGTCAGTTTTGGGTTTTTGGGGTACAGGGATATTTTTAGGGTTCAGGGTCAGTTTTGGGTTTTTGGAGTACAGGCGTACAGGGCAAAAACAAAAAAATCTTACATTAAATCAAATAAATAACATTAAAAAAAAACTTACATTAAATTATTAAGAGTTTTATTTTTTTTAAATGTATATGTATTAGTTTTAATTTTGTTTTAATATTTTTATTTAATATTTGTAAAATTATATATATTTTAACATTATTTTTACATTATTATTAATACATTTAAAAAAACGATATTTTTGATTCCGATATTTTTGTACTACGATATTTTTTTTCCGATATTTTTGTACATACCTTTATGAAGATAGGATTCCGATATTTTTGATGTCGATATTTTTGTTCCGATATTTTTGTAGTTCGATATTCTGTCTGTCGATATTATGTCAGACATTCACAAGAGACATGGGCCATCAAACCTCTAATTCTCCCAGGCTTTTGCGAATTTCACTCTGCAGCCATAAAACGTAACATCTTCAGGAGAGCATCTGGTGGGCTCTCAATCTTTATTAAACAAGCCCGCAAAATAGAGGCAACCTCATTACAACGAACACCACCAATCTGCAAGCGGCACTGATCTACGGATTAAAAAGCATCAACAACCCAATTTGTCTCTTGTGAATTTGCTGCTATGTCAACCCCACCTCCTAGCAAAAAAAGCAAGTACTAAAAATATTGACAACAAAAATGGACCACCTTGTAAACAAATATGTCCCACACTTTACAATTATTGTTGGGGCACTCAAAAATGGACACCCCTACTTTAATTTAATTACCCCCTCTGCAGTGGATCCTTTTCACTCAGAATATAGTTTCTGCCCACACCATCAAAAAAGCTGCAGATCCTCTCTGACTTCCTCTCCCCACCTAGAGACTACATCTTTATTTCGGATAACCTGGTAATATACTTTAACAACTTTGAAGTGGGAAATAGGGACAAGAGTGACCACAGACCACTGAGTGCATTTCTTTAGCTAAACAGGAAACCCGCAAAACAACTGGAAACATTGGGGGTTGTTAGACCTGGCACCATTGGCACGGGTCTCCCTTCCATTTTTGCTGTTGCCTCATGTGTTTTTGGTGGTGTTAGATGCTTTGGGCACTGTGCCACTGCTGTCCAGTCCCACAGTGCGAGTTTTCCCTACTGTAAATTGATGTATTGATTAGTGGTTCCATAATTGGATGTTTGGTTTACTTGTCAGACCTATTACAGTGCACTGAGTGTGCCCAGGGCGTGTAATTCCAAATGCTGCTAGTGGGCTTGGAGCACTGGTTGTGCCACCCACAAAAGCGGCCTTGTAAAACGTGTCTACGGTCTGCCATTGCAGAGCCTGCATGCAGCCTGGGACTGTCATGTTGACTGGGCAAGTGCACCAACTTGCCAGTCCCTAAACCTTCCCTTGTTTTCATATTAGTCACCCCTATGGTAGACCCAAGGGCAGGGTGTATTGTAAGTATAAGGTAGGATAAGCCTTGATGTGTGTGGCATGTCCTAATAGTGAATTACAGCCATTTTCATTTTTCACTATTGCAAGGCTACCTGTTCTCCATAGGCCAGAATGGGCTACTAGATTATTACGGATATATGATGTTACCACGCGTGCGTTACAACGACCTACCATTACAACGCGGTTGTAACAACGCAAGTCGTTACAACGACTTGCGTTGGGGGGGCGCAAATTTAAAACATTTAATTTACTATTCCAACACCAGTCCCCGTGGATAGTAGGGAAGGTGTTGGGATAGTAAATTAAATGATTTACTATCCTCGAGCGCCCCCCAGCGCAATTCGTTGTAACAACTTTCGTTGTTACAACCGCGTGGTAATGGTAGGTCGTGGTAACGCGTGCGTTGTAAACGTTGCATACCGATTATTACATGTTTATAATCGTAACAGACTCAGAGAACATGGTAGAAATTCGAGTTTAGTATGCCTGGACTCAGAATAATAAAATACATCTTTTAGTGAAGTTTATTTTAATATTCTGTGTTTGCAAATACCACTTTTAGAAAGTAAGTATTTGCTTGCCTAACCCTTTGTGCCTGCCTCTGCGAGGTGGTGTATTCCTTCGTCTGGTTTTGTGAGTGACAGGGCTGGGGGATTCCAAGAGACAGGCTGGGGCAGCCCGGTGATGAATAGGGAGATCTGCATCTAGATGGGAGGGAGGAGTTGCACCTGGGACCTGAATAGGGCTGGGCATTCCCTCTGCAATGCTGGCTCTACCTCCTGTGGTGCGTCTGATGTCTCTGCCCTTCACACCGAAAGAAGAGAAGGAAGACTGTTAACAAAGTGCTCCAGGACTGTACTTGCCTTCCACAATGCTGTTCCCATCTCCTGTGGGGCATCTGATGTGCCTGCCCTGCGCTGTTCTTCAGAACTGGCTTGAACTGGGCACAGGCCCCTCTCCCCTCAGAGAACAAAGGACATTGGGGTATAAATATTGGGACCCTGCTCCCAAGAAATTAGATCACTTCTGGACTTACAAGACAAAACCTCTGCTGTGGAGAGAAACCTGAAGAAACTGAGGAGAGACTATTCCCAAGCTGAAATGCTGCTTGGGCCTGGATTGGCCTGCAGTGGTTGTCTGACTGCCAAAGAGAGGAGAAAGAACTTTGTGGACTTTACTTTCAACTTGTGCAAAAGATCTCTAAGGGCTTGAAAGAGAGCTTGTCCCCTGACCGAAGTCCCAGGACCAGTGGACTTCACCAGCCTTTGTGAATAGCTGCTGGAAACGCTATTTCAGTGGCTACTAAGGCAGGGAGCTGTGACTGACTCTCATGACATCCCTGGTGTCCTGTAGGCACCGTATCAAGCAATGTCCGCCTCGAACAACACAAGCTCTGAGCTCACCGACTCCGTCCTGATGCCGTCACAGAGCTGTTGCCTGCACCAAGACTGGGGACACCACGACATTCAACGCCTCGCTACACCGACTCGTACTGGTCTGACCAACGCAGTCACTGCTGCTGACTTTGAGTCCTGTGACCGCACCGGAGTTGGGAACCGCCTCGCACGCTTTGTCATGCACTGCCCGACTCGCACCGCTGTCCAGACTGATCGACGCCAGCTCTCGAACTCCGGCTCTGTCGCCGCACCGCAAGCTGCAAGCCCCGCATCGAAGCACCGTCTTGCCCTGTAACGCACGCCTTGGATCCGCCAACTCTGTCAACGGGCCGCTGCATGCACCGCATCGGGGGACAACGCATCCTGCAATGTCTGCTTTCTGCACCGCGACGAACACTGGAACTGGCTCGCACATCCGTGCCGGCCGCCTCAAGTAAAAGGTTTTGCTGACTGAGTCTGTCGACAATTTACGGGGCCTGTACCGACACGGTCCACTGGATTTGCTAGACTCTGTGTCATCTCAACAACATTGTAGCCAGACCAGGCTACAGACTCGCACAGACCCTTGATTTAAGCCTTTTAACCAGAACTCTTGAAATCTAATAATACTGTGGATTCTTTTTGTCATTTATTGGTCTTGTGGTAACTCTATATAAAATATACTTATTTTTGGATATAAAACCTTGTGTGGTGTCCATTGGTAGTGTTGTCACTGGGTTACTGTATGTGGTCACAAATGCTTAATTTACAACGCCTCTGAGATAAAACCCTGCTGCTCGTGCCAAGCTAACAAGGGGGTGAGCAGGGGTTATTTTAGGAGTGTAATCCACTTATCCTGACTAGAGGCAAGGGTCCCTATTTGGCACAAGTACCTACCTGTGCCAACTAGAGACCCCCAATTCTAACAGGGGTCTCAACTGGAGAAGAGCACCACAAAGCTCTGGGCAGAATAAAATGGTCCACAAATCTAGGTTCAAAACTCCTGGCTAGATTATATATAAAGAGTCGTGCTCCACAGACATAAGCACTGTATCCCCCTTGGAGCTCTGGAAAGCACTCCTAGTTGAATTAAAAGCCATTCTTAGGGGAAGCACTGAAATCTCTAAAGCACAGGCTTCCTATTCCCAATGCCTACCATTACAAATAAAACCAAGGACCCTAGCTCAAACCAAGTATAGTCTCTCAAAGGCTTTTAAGGCAAGAAGAAAAGGAGCCCCAAATCCACAAACACCGCCAATAACAGCGAATCATATGGAACACAGAAAGAAAGTATGGGGAACACGACTAAAGAAAATCGAGGCAGAGTGGCTGAAAATATTTAACCTTCTCAAAGAAAAAGGACACATCCAACTTTGGAAATATACCAAGCAACATAGCCACATAGGCCAGATCAAGGAAAACGGGGTGGCAGCCACGGAGTGCGGAAAATACACAAAGCAACTATATACAGCACATCAGAACATAACTTATACCCAAACACAATAATTTCCCCAGAAATACATCAAGGCATCGAGGCACCTGTCATCACTAAGGTCGAGATAACCAACCTGATTCACAAAAATGAGTACAGATGGTGCCCCAGATACCAACAGAGTCCATACAGCAGTGTTTAAAGCCTCTCCTGGATTCTGGACAGAACAGTTAACATCACTTTTCAAGTATGCATGCGCCACTTCTACCGTCCCCTAGTTGTGGAAAGGATCAATACTTTTTCATCTTCATAAAAAAGGGGACTGCACGAAACCTCGAAACTACTGGCTCGTCACTCTATTAGACATAGAAGCGAAAGCATATGCCAGAACACTGTTGAAAAAATTTGAAACCTGGGCAATAGATCATAACATCCTTCCCTTCTTTCAATCCGGTTTCAGGCCCCAAAGCTCTACTATAGATAACATCTTAGTACACGGACACCTGTCACTCTGTGCGACCCAGCCATCACAACTACCCCTGTTTTGCTGCTTCGATGATTACAGTGCAGCCTTCGACCGAGTTGACTGTGGGAAGGTGTGGGAAAAACTGGACTCCTGGGGTGTTCCTCAAAAGCTGTTAAAGGCAATAATTGCCTTTAATGAGGGGACCTGGGTTTGTATCAAAACCAGCCAAATGACTGTAACAACTAATGATCCAACCAATAACAGCCTCAAATAAGGGTGCGTTCTCGCCTCTCTGCTTTTTAATCTCTAGACAGCCGACCTGGGAAAAGCCCTGGAGGGGGCAAATCTACTAACACCAAGGATGGGGAATGTGTGGCTCCACATTCTCCAATACGCCGCTGACATAGTCATAATAGATCACACTAGGACAGACCAACATAAAGCCTTAGAAGATCTGTTCAGGTTTAACCAAAAGAACAATTTCTTGGTGAACCAAGAGAGGACCAGGATAATTATCTTTGGGAAGAACCACCAAAAGAAGAGAGCACAATGGCGCCTAGGTGACCTGCAAATCAGAACATGCAGAAGGTATAACTATCTGGGTCTCAGGCTATCGGAAGGGGCCAAACCCACAGCCCATCTGAAACATCTAAGAAGCAAGGAGACCGTCATCATCTACAGTTTGAGAAATCTCAATCAATGACTACATAGTCCGACTGCTGAACCCACCATGAAAGTCTTAAAAGCAAAACTAGTTCCCTCTCTAAACTACTAGAACTCCCAGGACAGGCAAGGAAAGAAAGAGTAAGGTTGTTGCTGGGACTCACCCGTCCGGACATTATCTGCTCAGGGGATATTTTAAAATACTATATTAGCACCTTGCGTGCTCCAGCAACCTCTCTGAAAATATAAATTAAAACAATCTTTGAAGAAGGTGGATCTCCATGGCAAGTCCAGCTGGCAGCAGACACAAAATCGCTAGAAATAGACTTTCAAAACCTGCATAAATTAAACATTCCAGTAACCACATGGAAAAGATCAGTGAATAAACAGGTCAAGAAAATATCCTATGAAATAGACCTGGAAAGCTTACACCATCAAACCAATCTCTCATCACTGGAGACTTCCTACATGGTGGGAAAACCACAGCCTAACTTTGAGCAAGCACTGACAGTCCCGGCCCGGAAAAAAATCACCTACATGAAACTTCCTGCATTGCCCATGGCAGACTTTAACCAAGACTGGGCCTTGAATGACAATTCAGCCGCATGTCGACTTTTGTAGTTACCATCGTGAATCCTGACTCCATCTGCTGTGCTGCTGCCCAAAGTTAGCTAGCAAGTGGCACCAACTGGTACTTCCCATCTGCAGGTCTCACTGCTCGTACGATGCAGAGAAGCCTCAGACCTGTGTTTATCTGCTAAAACAGCTCAAACAGTTGATCGGCTGGGGATATTTCCAGAATCAATCCGGGCCGCACTATCACAGAAAATTGAGTTACAAAAAGAAACCAGCCAGATAGCAAGCAAGAGAGACCTTGACAAAACTCCCCTCTAAACTTTATGCAACTGCACTTCACTGCCAGTTTGGATAACTGTTTTTAATATTTTAACTCCCTTATAGTTTGTAGCAATTTGTGTGAGTTTTTAACTCTTTTTCCTTTTATCAATATTGTTATGTTAGTATATTGTAACAGTTTTATGTAACTGAACAATAAAGCTTAATACAGAGAGGTTAGACCTCAAACTTGTGTCTTGGCATTATAATTCTATAAAGCACTGCCTGAGATTTTGGAATAGGCTACTAATGGATGGAAAGAATAATGGGGCATATTATCAAGGGGGTTTATCTCCGCTTCTTTGGCTTTAAAAGCCAAGATAGCAGAGATAAAATGATCTGCCTATTACCTAGCTGTCGCTAACACCAGTTAGCGACAGCTAGTAGGAGATAGCGACCAACTTGGGCCCCACTTTGCATTTCAGTGATATTTATCACTAATGACATGCAAAGTGGGCGTGCCAAGATGTTAGCGACTGAAAACAGTCGCTAACATCGCTATCTCCTATTATCAACTTTTGGAGATATTCGCGCTAAGAGTGAATATCTCCAAAAGCTAACACCTGCCCTGAGCAGTTCTTAGCCATGTTATCCAATGGGAGGTGGATAACATGGCTAAGAGCATTAGCTCGGTAATGCATGAATATCGCTGACTTTTCAGCGATATTCATGCATTGCGGCGATTTTTATCGCATTTGCGTTAAACCTTGGTAATACCAAGGTTTATTTGCAGTAAAAATCGCTGCAGCTCAGCTGTAAATTTTTGTCTCTAACAAAGCAGTAGTGATATTTATCGCTATTGCTTGGTAATATGCCCCAACATTTCTCACATCTGTAATAATGAGCTTTTAAATAGCGAATGGTCGTGGGTTGCGATTGTTAGAAAGCTTCTAAAGAAATTACATACCTTGCTTTTCTCTAAACTCTCCTATGTTAGGATTGCCTTTACAAATGTCATGAATGGATATAAATATGAATGTGGAAGTTTTATCTAGAGAAGATAATGGAAATTTGCTTAGTTGTAGTGAAGGTAAGTTTCAATTATGTTAAGGACACAAAGGCGAGGATTATGCTTTTCCTTTTTCGCTTTTAATGAACATTTTCAACACAACAGGCATTAAGACAACTACATTTCCCATAAACACCAGGGAAAAAACTGCCCAAAAAATAGTTTAGTCCTTTGTCAATGTCCTTGGTTTGGCTCCCATAATATCCTCTGTCACTCCCTTTTACTCTGCTTTCTTCGCGCAAATCATGCCGTTCTTTTTCCTCTCATGCTTCTTGTTTTGACCCATCGTTTCATGTAAAGATATTGTGCGTTAGTAACCGGAAAGAAAGAATACCCAGCTTGTCATACAGCAGGATTAACCATAGGTACAGAAAGTGTGATAAAATTAAACATCGCAAACAATTTCATAGTACATGTAATCAATGAAAAACATACTACTTACTCGCTTACGGGTGGGTCCGCATCCCTCCTGGTTTCTGTGTGGGATAATCCTAGTTTCCGTGTCCTTAATAGAACTGAAACTTACCTTTACTAGAGCTAGGTAAATTTTCAGTCTGTGTCAGAACCGGAGGTGAGGATTATGTTCCTTCAAAGCTTACTCACCACCACTTGGCCACATTCAGCACCGGTTTGAAATATTACCTCTAAAAAGTGGAGTACGAAGACCAGTCTGATGCCCTCATGAGGTCCTCCAAACGAGCACCCAAAGTGAATGCTTTTGGGGCCATTGCCCCCATGCTGAATGTGCCCTAAAGGCCTTTGTGAAGATACCAGCCTCTTGCATTACCCACCTAATCCAGCAAGCTATCGTGGGTGAAGAGACCTCCTTGAACAGTTTTCTGAATGCGATCAGGAGTTGCCGTTTGCCTGGCAGGTGGATTTCCTCCGTTACCTCGTCATAGGCCCTAAGGCATTTCACCACACAGAGTTTAGGGGAATCAGCAAAGGCTGGCTAGTAGATTGTGCGAGTATTTGACTTGGTACATCTACTTATTGTGAATGTTACCCCGTCAGGGGAAAAAACAGTAGCCATAATATCCAATGCATGTACATCTGACACCCTCATTCAAGAGATGAGGCACAGAAACATCGTCAGCTTTGCTGAAATTTCTTTCCGAGGGAGGAACTGATTTGGTTTCCACAATAAGAAAAGGTTCAAGACCAAATTGACATCCCAAAGAGTAGAATACCGCGGTTCTTGAGGGAAAGACAAACAGATCCCTTTCAGTAACCTGCAGACAAAAGGATGTTCGCCCACCGGTGCTCCCTCCACTGGGGAATGCTCTGCTGAGATGGAGGACAGGATGGCATTTATTGACCGATACACCAATCCATCTCCTGCTGAACTTGCATGGAAATTAAGGACATGAGTAATATCTGACCCCATGGGATCCACTTCCCTTTGCAAACACCAGCATACCCATCTTGCCCATGAGGAACGATAATGTTTGGATGTGCTATCGGCCAGGCCCTGGACAACAGGAACTCAGCGTGGCCTGAAAGGCCTCAGATTCTCCACCTCTGCCTGTTATCCACCATCCCATGAGGTGTAACAAGTCCTCTGCCACCAAATGATGGGCCTCGTTGTCCGGATTCATTAGAATGCAAAGAAAATGGGGGAAGTCAGGCTGGAGAAGCCCAGGAAAGTTCCAATAGATTTGGCAACCACACTTGCGTCCTCCAAAGCGGCGTTCTCAACACCACCTTCACCCTCTGCCTGCAGATCAAGGTTGCAGTCTGCGTGATCATCGAGAACGGGGGAAAAGCATTACCATTCTCTCGGCTCCAATCCTGGAGAAAAGTATTTGTCACCTCCGCCAGCGGATCTGGCCTCCAACTGAAGAACCCAGGCTTCTGGTGGCTGAGGTGACACGCAGACAGGTAGATGGAGAAAGGGCCCTACCTGTTGGCCAGCAGGCAAAAGAATTATGGATCCCGCTTCCAGAGGCTTGTTTCCAATAGGTGATGAAAGTGGGAATCTGCCACCTGATTGTCCCAGTCGGGGAGGTATTCCGCCGCTCCCTACACCTGGTTGTCCAGGCAGAAATTCCAGAATTCCTTTTTCATGTTGACCAGGGCCCGGGATCTGGTACCCCCCAGACATGGGCATCTGCAGGGGGGCAAGGAGTGGCGCTTGCCCCCCTGAAGCGCCCCTCCTTGCCCCCACTGTGGACGCACATGCTTTTATGGATGCCTTTTGTCCGTAATTCTGGGCCCTGCAGGGAGCAGAGCTGTTCCCTGCCAGAGGTCTCAACTCCCTGATGGGGCACCTCGCACTCCTCCTCACTGCCCCTCCCGCCCATTGTCATTCTGTCTGTGGCTGATTATCACATACAGAATGACAATGGCCAGTTTGAGCTGCTAAATCATACAACCCACCCTGACCAAGGAGGCAGTCAGCGGGTTGGGTATGCGCTGCAGCGACCAGCAGAGACAGAACAGTGTTGTGTGTGCCATGATCAGATTTTTCTCCCTAAGGCCATGAAACGGAACAGGCTCTGCCTCGAGTGCCACTTGACATCACCACTGCTATCAGTGGTGCGGAAATACACCCACCCCCTTCAAACTCGTGCTCAATGGCATTCTGGTTCGTGCAGTCCTTTCCTTAATCAGCCATTGGTGAAAGTGCAGGCTGCATCCTATGGGGATGTGGCAAACTAGGTCTGGATACCAAGACCTCCTTTTAACACTGTGTATCCTGAGAGCAAGGTTTTTTTTTTAATGAAGTTCTGGGGGGTAGATGCATTATCCTCCCAAGTCAAAAATTGAGGTTGCAGCATAGCCCGGAATTCAGATCCCACTAAAACGTACACAGTCTTGTGTCAATAACATATCTATCTGCCAGTATGCACCCTATCATGTCTGGCAAGACGTCCCGACCCTGTGTTTCAATGCCTTATATCCCTCTGTACCCCACTCCCTGTGCTCATAGCCTAAAATACCAGGTACCCCACACCTTGCGCTCACTGCCTTATATCCCTCTGTACTCCACACCTCTCGCTCACTGCCACAACATATCCCTCTGTACCCCACACCTCTCGCTCACTGTCTTATATCACGCTGTACCCTACACCTTGCGCTCACTGCCTTATATCCCTCTGTACCCCACACCTCGAGCTCACTGCCACAGCATATCCCTCTGTACCCCACACCTCTCACTCACTGCCTTATATCCATCTGTATCCCAAACCTTGCGCTCACTGCCTTACATCCCTCTGTACCCCGCATCTCATGCTCACTGCCACAGCATATCTCTCTGTTCCCCACACCTTGCACTCACTGCCACAACATATCCCTCTGAACCTTACACCTCTCGCTCACTGCCTTATATCCCTCTGTACCTCACACCTTGCACTCACTGCCTTATATCCCTCTGTACCACACATCTCGCACTCACTGCCACAACATATCCCTCTGTACCCCACACCTCGTGCTCACTGCCATATATCCCTCTGTACCACACTCTACTTCTTTTCCTCTTCAGTATCATCTCTCTGACACATTTCTGCACTTCCTTTATATCAACGCACCCCTCTACCTCACCTGTCTACCTCAGTCGTTATTATTCCCACTTCCTCAGCTGTCTCTACCTGTCTCTGACACACCTCAACCTCTCTCTACCTGGTCCTCTCACGTTCTACGACTGTGTTATTCTCCCCTTTCCATCTTTGGTTTACCTGTCTCTGCTCCTGAATCTTTTTCATCTACAACTCACTTCTTTGTCTATCCTTCACCCCTCGCTACCCTTCTGTTTGCCTTACTACGGTCTTTACCCAACCCACCTTTCAGTGCCTCCTCCCATTTCGCCTCCCTCCCTCACAGCGCTCTCCTAGCATGCATCTGTTTCTCCCCTCACCACCATGCCTGGCTCTACCCCTCCTTACCTTTCTAACCAGCCTAACTTTCTACCTTCTTGTTACTTCTGGTAGTGAACCTTTCATTTCAACCCTCTGGTTGTATTACCTATGCATTCAAATTGAGTAGGTCATTGCTGTGCTCCCAACCTGACATCGAGACCCAGTCCCCTAGCCTCTCAACATGCCCAGATATAACAACAAGCCTTGGCATAGCTAATCGGTCTCGCCTTTGTGACCTGCTGCATAACTAGATACTTATAAGGTACCAAAGGCGAGACTTATTGGCAATGCCAATGCTTGTTTTTCTCAGCTTGGCCTGAGCATTACCCGATCCTGATTGTCTGCCATTTTAGCCTTGCCCCTATTGATTAACATTAGCCACACCCCTTCATTTGCCAGGTTAGCCCCCCCCTGGAAAAATTGCTGCGGATGCCCATGCCCCCAGATGATTGATATATCTCACCACTGAGACATTGTCCATCTTCAATAGCACAGAGGACTGTACCCAGTCCTAGGTCCAGCATCGGACCAAAAACGACCCTGCTAAGAGCTCCAGGCAATTTATGTGTAGGTGCTCCTTTTGAGGAGACCAATTTATGCCAGTGGAGAAATCCCCACACCGAGCACCCCAGCCTGACCTGCCGGCATCTGGCTCTATCACCAAGTCGGGGGTTGGAACTGAAGATAGCTCTTTCATTCCAGGCATCCATGTGAGCTAGCCACAACTCCAGCTCTTCCCTCACCTCGTCTGTCAACGGAACCACTTGCGAGTATGTGAGCCCTCTCTTTAAATGGTACGCTTTCAGATGCTGCAGGGCCTGATAGTGTAGCAGGCTGGGAAAGATCGCCTGCATCGAGGCTCAGAGCAGACCCACAAGGCTTCCGATCTGTCTCAGCGAGGTAAACTGTTTAGCCAGAGTTTGTCGAATCTCGTGACTTATCTTTGCGATCTTCTGAAAGGGAAGACTAAAGGAGCCAGAGGTGGAGTCAATGATGAATCCCAGATAGACTGCTTTTTGAGTTATGACGAGGAGAGATTTCTGCTCGTTGATCACAAAACCTTGGCCTGCAATAGGTCTACTGCCGCCTGAAGATATGCCCTTAGTCTTGAGGGCAATTGCACCTGGATGAGCATATCATCTAAATAGATGATAAGCCGGATCCCCATGGCCCACAAAAACTCAACTGCTAGTTTGAGGAACTTGGTGAAGCACCAAGGCGCAGACAAGAGGCCGAAGGGCAGAGTTAGAAACTTGTATGCCTGGCCGCACTAGATAAATGGGAGAACACAATGGTGGGGGGAAAAGATCAGAACCGTCAGGTACACATCCTTCAGGTCAAGGTGCACCATCCAATCGGATGGAAGCAGCACGTCCCTGAGATGATGGATACCCTCCATCTTGAAGTGGAGATACACCAGCCACTCATTGAAATACCTGAGGTTGATCACTGGCCTCCGGCCTCCATCTGCCTTGTCGACCAAGAAGAGGCTGCTGAAGAAACCCTCTGGGTGAACCATCGTTCAACAGATTGCCACGTTCTGAAGCAGAGCCGATTGGGCAGGGGCGGGCGTACCCATGTAGTCTGGAGAACCCATGCATCCACTGTAATGGCCCCACAAGCCGGTAGGAACAAAGCCAGCCACCCCCACTCTCAGCTTGAAGAACGACAATATAAGTGAAATTCAATACATTGACTCGCGCACTGTCTTCAAGATGGAGAAAGCAAGTTAGCCACATTGCTATATCGATTTTAAAACATGCGGATGTGTAAGACCATCGTAGTGCAGTTTCTTAGGGAAGTAGGATGCCATCTAGAATATATAAAAGTTGAAGTGATTCAACCTTCCTAAGTTTGCCTGTTCCTAGGTTTTTTATTGCATTATCTGGAAGCGGCTGCATGCTTTAAAATCTGTATTCTTTATCAAATTACAACTGTATGTTCATAATGATGCTTTAATATTCTATACTGCGTAGTAAGGGAAATCTGGCATTTACATCCACATAGCCCATTCACTAATGTGATACAATGGACGCACGGGTGTAAAGTAGTTCCCCACACACAGGTGGGTAAAAATTAGCTTTTCTACGATAAACAATAAATAAAAAGCTGTTTAACCTGCTATCAAAAAGTGATTTAAAGTTTGGAAGTTCACTTCTATGCAATCACAAAAGTAAAGCAATACGATAGTTCCATACACTTTTATATATTCTTAATTTAGGAAGAACTCTTGTTATTTTAATACATTAAGTCCACTCTTGAGTGTGAGAACTGGGGCAGACGGGAGGGGGAACATCACTTCCCATATACTTTTGTATGAGCACCCCTGTGTCCCATATTACAATAACATAATTATAAAATAATAAGATATAGAAAACAATTGAGTAGAAGAGAAATGAAAATCTAAAGAATAACGTTTTGAATATTGTTTTATACATTATTAACTCATGTAAGGCTTTTCTATGTACAGGACCCGGGTTCAATTAACAGGAGAAGTTGGTGTGAAAATAAGTGAACACCACATTTTTAAATACAATCAAGTCCTTTTGGATTGAAAAGTACACTGGTAACAACTTTGTGAATTGCTTCTTAACAGTGTACCTTCAATTGGTGATTTGTGTAAATTTGTTGCCACCAGCCCATATATATACATAATATTATATCTATATATATTAATATAAATTATCCTCATTAGAAACACATGCACCTTGCCACTCACTGAGCATGGCACACCGAGGGCACTAGACCCTCCAGTAACACAGTCAAGGTCACTCGTGCGCAGTAAATCTGCAACGTATAAACACACAAAATCAAGACATACTGTGACATAATTAAATGTACTATGTTAACATTTTAGCCACTATCTACCAATTTCCAACAGGCTAAAAACTGCAGTTATGATGTACCCACTTGCACTTATGATTTTAATGCACCTACTCTTTTTTTTAAAAATGTGACGTATTAACATATATCTATTATTTTCTTCATGTCTATGAGAATATAAATATACTGTACCTTTAAATACCATGTATTGTAGAGGCGTGGGTCATGTGACCAAGACTACGGCTGTAGTCGAAACGCGTCATCCCTAGCTGCCAGGAATAAAACCTTACCTGCTTAATCGATCTGTGGGCTTGTCTGATGTCTGTTCCATCGGATCTCTTTCTCTGGAAAAACATTGCAGCGGCATCTGCCGATGAAGCCCCGACTCGACTTAAAGGGTACTCCATGTCCGTTGGCCCTGCCTCTGGATTCCTCATCATTAGGAGTACCTGCCTGGTGGACTGAAGTGTATGCAGTCAAGTCAACCTCTGTGAAACCTAAGATCCGATCTACGAACAGAGAAGCAATCCCAGGGGAAGCAACGCAGTGAGCACAGCGTGTCTCGCCACCTTTGCCGGTACCGGATTGCGTAGCAAACGAGGAGGAGCCAGGAGTGGTGTGGAGTGCTCAGACTTCCAATTGGCCTGTCCTGATCAAAAACAGCGACTGCTGCATGGCCATCCAGAGATCAGGGGAGCTAGGGGGCTCAGCAACGTGAGATCGAAACAAATAGCAGGAGTGCATATCAGACACTGGAAACTGCACACCGATCAACATGGCAGATGAGTACCTTAGGGGATGTGAGGAATCTGCAAAGGCAATTTTCGCAATGACACAACAAGACCCCCAACCAAGGGGGTGTACTGAATCAACAGTGACAACAACCAGCCTTCGCCAAAAAGGAAGTACACTTGAGCGCCTACGACACAAGGAAATAAGTAGATGGTGGAAGGCAACCTCCTTACAAAATTACCTGGAGATCAACTGGAACCCAAGAGGATTGCACATCTTCATTGCCCCCATGCTAGCAAAGCCAAAGCCCAATGTACTTCAAAATTGGGTGAACAACACCACTGCATGCTCGAGACGCATGATAGAAATTCTAATTGGAAACGCATGGGAGGAACAAAAATTGCTACTTGTGCAAATCCAGGAAGTCCTAGATGACCTGAGGAAAGAAAAAGAACAACAAGAGGTGGAGAAAATCATCAAAACCATGGAGGATAGAATGAAAATTGTCGAGAAGGATGTTGTGGCGAGAAAACAACACAAATTCATACACGACGAAATGGACTATGCGAGTGGCCGCATACTAACTTTTGCGAGGAAATACGACAAATTAAGAACGGAACTTGAGAAAGACAAGGCCATGGAATCCCTAGAACTGACCAAAGATGACTCCACCACAGACAGAAGCTCGGACCAGAAATCAGTAGACAGCAACACTTTGGACAGCCATGAACAACAGTCTTTTTCCCGGGAGCACCTGCTGAGCCAAAAGGCAAAAGAACAGTCGAACAGGGGGACACCAAAGGGAAAAAGGCAAAGAGATACAGACAAAACTGCTAAAGAAATATCAGACACCGACAACATAAGATCCACTGGCATGGTAAGAAGAGGCCAGAGAGCGAAGAACTAGTGATGGAGAACACGTACAAAAATTAACGGTAATGAATCTCAGTAATAAGACTCTCTCGGATGTTGCAATGAGTGTTTTAGAATTAGGTTTGTCATTATTTCCAGATAAAGGGCTTGACTACGCACAATCCAGAGTTGATCTTTACAAGTTTGAGCATAAACTTAAATTGTGTAAAATACATGCCTGTAAAAAAGCTAGTAATAAGATCCATACCAACAATACCAACGACACCAACGTAGGCATAACAATTGGGGACGTTCCAGCACTGCAAACCATGACGAACCTAGCACAACGAACACCACTTGAACTCACTAACATAACCCTTGCCCCCTTCAATCTCTCACACACTAATATAACGAATCTTTTGGACACAGACACTAACACAACACCATTAACTGAGTTTAGAGCCAAATCCAAATTTGTCCCTATACTCCCGAAGGATAACATTGATGTATTCAGCGATCTAGTGGCCCAGGACCTACTATCCCGGCTTGGGAGAAATCCAGTCAAGAGCAATTTAACTAAAAATCAGTGGGAGGCAGTGAATAATCTACAAAAAGATCAAAACCTTATCATAAAACCCTCAGACAAAGGGGATAACGTTGTCATTATGACACGTGAAATATACCTTAAAGAGGCACATCGCCAACTGCAAGAGAAAACCTGCTATGACAAAGTAGAAAAAAAGTACATCACCACCCACAAAAGTACATATCATGACAAACTGACTACATGGCACGAACAAGGGCTCCTATCTTGGGATGAAAGACAATTCCTTAAGAATGTAGTTAATGTGTCACCATATGACTTGGTGACATCCCTGTGTCTTGTGCACACCTTTGGTGCTCGGGCAAGCAAGCTTCCACAATAAAGGTTGTTTTCACAATTTATTTGTGTGTCATCATTAGTTTCATGATGTAGGGCTTCTTGTTCTTATTTTACATGTTATGCATTTTCGAAACGGCTCCAATGCATTTCGGGTAGTATACCCTTCGTCAGGGAGCTTCTGTGAACAACAGTAAAAGATATAGCTAAGAGGGGGTTCGTGTTTTTGGGTATGATTATCGTAGCATGCAGGTGGGGTTGGTGGGGTGAGTGACCGGTTTTAGTTTTGGTGTGATCGGGGTTACAGTTTGAAAAAGGTGGTGTTCTCAATTGTGCTTTATGTGTTTAAACGAATAATGGTGACGAGTTCATGGATGTGCTCGCTTGTGATATTAAGTGCCTAAATGCGGTAAGGAAGATAAGCGTTATTGACACTCACGTGTATCTGGTGTTATAGGGCATCTATTTTATTTATTTATTTATTTATTTTTAAGATTTGTAAAGCGCAACAAATACCACGTGTGGTGTCTCGGCGCTGAGCTAGCAGAAAAAAGAAAAAAAGGCGGCACTCCCTGTAAGTTATTGAGTAAATAGCCATGTCTTCAGTTTCTTTCTTAAAATCATCAAAGATGGGCTGCTTTTTATGTGGGTAGGCAAAGAGTTCCAGAGTTTAGATGCGGCCACAAGGAAGCGTCTGTCTCCCCATGTGACCGTTCTCACCCGTTGAATACATAGAGCCGCAGAAGAGGCTGATCTTAAGACTCTGGTAGGGACATATCTACACAGAGATTCCCTGAAAAACTCAGGTCCCAGGCTGTTTAATGCTTTGTAGGTTATGCATAAAGCTTTAAATTTAGTTCTCTTTATGATCGGGAGCCAATGAAGTTGGTGTATAATAGGGGAAATGGAAGCAAACCTTGGGGTTTTGGACAGAATTCGTGCGGCTGCGTTCTGTACCATTTGTAGTTTGTTGAAAACCTGCTCCTGGGCATTTAACAGAAGCCCATTACAGTAGTCCACCTTGGACAACACCAAGGAGGACATGAGGGTTTTTCCAGCCGACAGAGGAAGGAATGGTAACAACTTTTTTACCTTACGAAGCGTAAAAAAGGATGAAGATACCACCGCGTTGGCGTGACTGGTAAAGTTTAACGTTTATCAAACAACACTCCCAGATTTCTGACCTTCGGAACCGGGATAGGTGGATTACCCATCTCCGAAGGCCACCAAGTTGGAGACCAAGATGGCTGTAGATCTCCAAACACCATTACCTCAGTCTTATCAGTGTTTAGTTTTAGGCAGTTCCATTGACTAATTGCTCTCATGCCTGACTGGAAGTTAGCTGCGACCTCACTCCGTTTTTTTTCACTGCCAGCACCAGTTGAGTGTCGTCTGCATACGAAGTCACTCCTATCCCAAAGGTTTTGATGACCCTCGCCACGTCCGACACATAGATGTTAAAGAGTGTCGGACTTAGCGAGGATCCCTGGGGGACTCCGCAGGGCAACATAAAGGTCGGAGAATAGAAACTTCCCATCTTTACCGAATGCTCCCTGTTCGACAGAAAAGAAGCCAGGAGTTCGACAGCTTTGCCCTGTATGCCCATGGCGGTGACACGGTCGATCAGAGTGTTATGATCGACCGTGTCAAAGGCCGCTGAGAGATCCAGCAGAATCAGGACTGCCGTGCCACCCTGGTCCATGATCTGTCTGATCTCCTCAGAGGCCTTTATAAGCGCTGTCTCCGTGCCATGGCCTCCTCTGAACCCAAACTGGGTGTTGTCAAGCATGTTGTTCTGGTCAATGTAACTCGCTAGCTGTTTATTTATTACCTTTTCAAGTATTTTAGCAGGGAAAGGCAACGCTGCTATCGGACGATAGCTTTTTAGTTCTGAGGTATCGAGAGTAGGTTTCTTCAAAAGAGGCTTATTATAGCTGATTTCCAGCTTTGAGGGTAGTTCCCTTATTTACAGGTAGTATAGAAAATATTTTCCAATATTGGGGCCACCACGTCGGTGGATGATTTTATAATGGCCGGTGGACAGGGGTCCAGAGCAGAACCCGACATGGTGGCTTTGATGAGATCCTTTATTTCTAGCAGGGATGGAGGGTTAAATTCAACCAAAGAGGGAGTAGTGGGTGATATGTTGTTCAGTGAGCTCGAGGGTTCCACCTCTGTAATGTTATTGAATTTGTCAAAGATTTCTGTGACCTTGGTCCTAAAAAAATCAGCCATTTTGTTACAGAATTCTTGATTCGTGTCTATGGTTGTGGGAGTTGGAGTGTTTGATAGTGTTGCCACTACCTGGTATAGTTGTTTGCTGGAGTTCTGGGCCAACTCTATTTGTTCCCAGAAGTATCTGCTTTTTTCCATTCTTAATGTCTTTCGATAGCCTGACCATGCTAGTTTATATCTTTCTTTATCATTGTTGTCATAGCTGACTCGCCAGCGTCTTTCAAGGTTGCGGAATTTCTGCCTCACCAGTCACAAAGATTCTGAGAACCAAGGGGCCGATGGTGTTACGCGATTCAGGCACAGTTTCTTTAAGGGCGCTACTTCGTTAATAGTGTCTGTGAGCCATTGATTGTAGTTAATGACTGCTAGATGAGAATCTGACACTATAGGTGGTTTGTTGTTTTCAAGCTTCTCAGCTAAAGCTTTGGTATTTATGTTTTTCCAGTCCCTACATAGCCTATGATTACTTTTAGCCGTCTGTAAATTTTTGTGTTGTTTAACGGGGATGTAGAAGACCACTACTGCATGGTCTGACCACACAACTGGGACAACCGTGGGGGGGGGGGGTGATATCTGGATTGCTCGTAAATAGGCCATCAAGAATGTGCCCTGCTGTATGCGTGGCTGAGGTGACTAGCTGATTTAGCCCAGCTGCCTTAAAATCATCAATAAGAATTGATGTATCTTTATCTGCTGTGTTTTCCAAATGAAAATTAAAATCTCTGAGTACTGTAAAATCTATAAAAGATTAGTATGAGCATACGTTAGTTTTTATAAGTGGGTCTGCTTCTCATTGCGCGTTAAGCGCCTATGTGGATAGATTATCCGATTTGTAGCGCATTACTTACTAATGGTTAATGTGCTCCATGTTCAGAAAACTGTCTTCTCCGACGCTTCTCCTCCCCGTAAACCAGGAAGTGAGTGTGTGACACCGAAGCGAGGTGTGATAGATATAAAGATAGGACTAGAGTGGCGGCCATGTTAAGTGGGTGAATTGAGAGAGAACGTTCGTGAGACGGCAAAAAAACGTAGATTAAAATCATTGGTGCACGGTGAACACCTATAAAGTGAAACATTATTGTTATCATCAGATATGCATTAAAATTATGCAATGAAATTAAATTGAATAAACAAAATTGAATGAACTAAATGGACAAACAGCAGCACTTCGGGAAAGTCTGTTGGCAACATGAGGCACCATGGGTAGGTGCTTTATAGATAGCAAGAAAATTCCAAGCTATCGTTCAGTCCCATGGGCTTCATGGACTGTAATTTGAAGATCCATGTCATCTCTCTCCTTAAAAGTTCTTTGTGGTTATCTGTGCCTTCGTGTCTTTCAACAACTTCGAGTACCAGGAATTTAAGTTGTGAGATGTTGTGTCTGGATTCTGTGAAATGTACTGCCACATTGGATCTGGAATTTTGTGTCCTTATATTGGACTTGTGCTCGTTGATGTGAGTTTTTATTTTCCTTTCGGTTTTGCCAATGTATATCATGCCGCATGGGCATTTGATTAGGTAAATGACGTTCTGTGTGTCACATGTCGCGGTGACTCTCAATTTTATTTCGTTCCCTTTCATGGGATGTTTTATGGAAGTGCCCTTAATGATGCAATTACAATTACCGCAGTTCATGCAAGGTTGAGTGCCTTTGTAGTTGCTTTTAGTGGATGTGTTCTTATTGAGGATCTCTTTTATGTTTGCACTGCGGGTGTATGCGAAGATGGGAGGATTTGTGAAAGTGTTTCCAAAATCCTGTTCTGCGGTTAGGATCGGCCAGTGTCTCTGGATGATTTTCTTGTATGCTACCCTGAGAGTAGAAAACTTAGATACAAGGACCATTCTGTCTTCATGTTGTTTGGTGGTTCTTGTTAACAACTTTTCTTTAGAAGTTGTCCGGGCTCTTCCTATGGCCTTTTGTATTATCCCTTCCGGGTAACCTCTTTCTTGAAATCTTCTTCCCATTTCCTTCAATCGTGTTTCTATTTGTGATGGGTTGGAGATGATTCTTTTCACCCGTAGCATTTGTGATGTTGGTAGGTGCTGTTTCAGTGATCCTTGGTGAAAGCTTGTGTACAGGAGAGTATTGTTTCTGTCTGTGGGTTTTCGAAAAAGGTCAGTTTCAATGCCGGTTTCAGTGATGGTGATTTTTACATCAAGAAAGGTTATGGTTTTGTGGTTGGTCTCCCACGTGAATTGTATTCTTTCATTTGCCGAGTTCAAGGCTGTCAGTGATTGTATTAGGGTTTCTTCCGAATTTTTCCAGATAATAAAAACTTCATCAACGTACCTGGCGTACATTTTTATGTTCTCCATCCAGGTGGGGTTGTTGTAGATGTGTCCCTCTTCGAAGAGTTTCATATAGATATTAGCATAGGTCGGTGCGGCACAATTGCCCATAGAAGTCCCGGACAGTTGGAGGTACCAGTTGTCTTCTTGTCGAAAATAAGTGTGGTAGAGCGTGAAAATCATTAATTCCATCAGGAATGTCTGCATCCCTGTTTCTATATCGCTCTCAAGGATGGCTTTCTCAATAGCTTCTATTCCCCCGTTGTGGGGAATTGAGGTGTAGAGGGATCGTACATCCGCTGTACATAGGATCAATTGTTGGTTGGTGTTGATTTCAATTTGAGCAAGTTTGATTAAGGAATCTGTGGTATCCTATATATGGCTTCTCATGTTTCTGACAATGGGTTGTAAATAACGGTCTATCAATTTGCCCAAAAGCTGAATACCTACAACACACTATCATGTTACTGGATATGATCTCTATGTGCCTTAAAGAAAATGTATTTATGTTTGAGAAGGCGCAAACGGGCCTCTCCCGACTCCCCAGGTGGAGGCACCTCATTTGCAGTGGGGCGCCTCTTAGCGTTTCACTCGCCTTCCAGCTGAGTTCCGCCCGCTCTTGCGGCACAGTGCCTCACCCTCCATCCAGCTGAGTTTCTCCCGCTCTTGCGGTACAGTGCCTCACCCGCCATCCAGCTGAGTTGCGCCCGCTCTTGCGGCTACAGCGTCTCGCCCACCATCCAGCTGAATTGCGCTTACTCTTGCGGTGCAGCGAAAGGCGGCTGCAACAAGACTCTCAAAATGGCGGCCAGCTCTTTGGATTTGGGCCTGGTCCACTAAAATGGCCCTGGGACACCTTGATACTCGGACGCTTGCCTGCTAGGGCATGGCCCCATTCACGAAAGCGTCCCCTCTTTTGACTGATTGTTCTTGTTGCCTATCTCTTCTGTTGTCATTTAACGGAACCTTTTTGGACTGCCAAAAGGGGTTCTGGTCCGACCGCTGGTTGGTGGAGACATTTTGACTATATCCTGGACCTGCCAGGCCTTGCCCAAAATGGCGCCGGTATAAATGGGACTCGTAACTCCTTGTTGTGTACTGGTTGCCCAACATTGATATCATGAGATACGTATGCAGTTTTGAAGCACATGGCGGGCGGGGATGAGTACTGTTTGAACATTTGGACATCCCTATTGATATTTAGTTCTGATGTGATATTGATTACTGTACTATTGAAAGTTCGAATTAACGTCACCCATGGTACTTGCCCGCAAATGTATATCTAGATAATTTTATTGTAACTGGCCCTGTCGTACTTTAATTATAAAATGTACGTCCACCGATTCCGCAACTGTTAGACACCTTAGTTCTTGCAACCTAATGGGTCGCCCGTTACGTTCTTCTACAGTGTAAATGTCCCCTCATCATATATGATTCCAGTTTGCTCCGTGGCCGGCCCATGTGGTTATAGGCCCGTATTTGTATACTGACATTTTCACAATAAAGGTTTTTAAAACAAAACATGGTCGTAGTACCTAGATTGGTAAAGTTTTGAATAATAGCCACTGTTTTCGAATCAGTAAAAGGCAAGTGAAATAAAGCAGCCCGATTACATGACGGTTAAAAGGTATAATACGCAGGAACGCAGTAAAGATAAATGGTCAAGGGCTGTTGTGTTTTCCACTCCTGCAACATAAAGTGATCGATAAGAATCCGATATTCATGCCTGTCAGCGACTAAGACAGAAGGCCGAGTCTCTTTTGTTCAACGGCTCCCTCATGGGACGAAGAAACGCCCTTTTTCTCAAAATAGGAATATTTTACTTGCAGGACAGTTGTAAATTTCCGAGTAAAATACATTAGCCTGGAACATTGTTAGTGATAAACTGTAAATGCATCTGGGTCCTTTGCTTTAGAAGTCAGAGTGAGAAAAAAAAAGGTGGGGCTTTCATCATTTGGGAAAAAAAAATGTTCGAAAGCAATGAAAAGTGTTATTTTTAGGTCATATGACCAAGCCTTTCATCATTAGAATAACAAAAGTAAAATGAACCAATGAAAAGTTTTATTAACAAGTCACATGACCTGTTATGCTTACGTTACGCGCTGCGCGCCGCGCGCCGCGCTCTGGATCGTTTCCGGGAAGCTGCACCTCGCGCACCGGAGCACTTCCGGGTGCGCTAACGCGGCGCGTCATATGACGCATTACGCGACAACGCAGGTCCAGAATATAGTCAAAATGTCTCCACCAACCAGCGGTCGGAACACAACCCCTTTCAGCAGTCCAAAAAGTTCTGTTAAATGACAAGAGAAGGGACAGGCACCAAGAACCATCAGTCAAAGAGGGGAGGGCAAGTTCTTCTCTACCGGGTCACGTTGGGGCTCCACCGGAACTGATCGAATTGGTAGTCTACAGTGTTTCTGGATGTTTTAGACTGAAGCTGGTGTCAGCATGAGAGCACCATCATCTCGTGGCTACGTCGTGGCCATTCCGCGAGCAATCATGGCAGTCGCTCCCCACCGGAAGTCTACGGGAGTCGGGGGTCCCGGTGACTGTTGTAGAATCTTCAAGGCTGAGGGGACTCTTTTGGGAATGGGGCCCATGCCCTAGCAGTCAAGCGTCCGAGTTCCATGGTTGCCCAGAGCCATCTTTGCAGGCCAGGGCCAAGTCTGTGGAGCCGACCGCCATTTCATGAGCTCCGTAGCAGCCGCCTGTCACTGTATCGCGAGATTGGGTGCAATTCCGTTGGATGGCGGGTGAGACGTCGTAATAGCAAGAGCAGGCGCAATTCAGCTGGGCGAGTGAGGCACTGTGTCGCAAGAGCGGGCGCAAGTCAGCTGGTCGAGTGAAGCGCTGGGGTGTAGCTGAGAAACCTCCACCTGGGGAGGTGGGGGAGGCTCGTTCGCGCCGCCTCTCCCTTCTACTGCACCCCACGCCGTCTCCTGGCGCAGGTATATGTGATGGTCGGACCAGGGCACCGCAGGACGTGTCTTCAGGTCAAACGGATTGTGGGACAAGGTGTGGAGCAGGCGCAATTATCTCGGGGGCCTCCGTCAAGTGGTTCAGGGAGGCACCGCATCACATTGTTTTCCAATGCAGTCAGGTCCACAAACAGCCCCCATTTACTTTGAGAATAGTGAAGCTGTAGCAGGTGCAAATAAGCTTCAGACAGTGTTACAAGCGCTGCTTGGAACACTTAACTATGGCACCCACCATCCAGGACTTATGCCATTTGTGCAAGGCAGTGACATCGAAGCATCTCAGGGACCAAGTAACATACCATATCTAGAGTCCTTCCCACAACCTCTGCCTTCCTTATTACCTAGTTATTGTTCTTTCACTCCCACTCCAGGCTTTTAGTCTGTGGATGGAAAACCATGAACCTACACTCACCTATGAAAATCTTACTATTGAAGGTTTATTTTGAGCCCAAAATACAAAGGCTTGTTTGGATCGATGTTGCAGCAGGCTGCCATGTAAATAGTTATTTAATAAAACGTTTTACCCTGTTACTTTGCTGGTGTGTTGTATATATTTATAATATTTGCATAGTGTTTGTCGTTATTTTGGGTGCGGTGGGCGGCGGAGCCGAGCTGTCTTGCAGCCATCATGGTGTCGAGCTAAGTTCCTCTCACTAGTTTCGTATTTGTCATGAGGCGTTGTTCATAATGTTTCTATTTTAGCGAGGTCAAAAAGAGATCCCATTAGTGGCCTACTGATTTTGCTTGATTCCTTTTGTTTTTTTAACGATTTTTCACTATCTGCAAAGACTAAACAGAGTATTGCGACTCTGTGCTTGTTTGTAAATAGAGAATGAACCAAAGAGAACCAATTCCAAAACAATAAATGCTAGGATAACAATCAATCAAATGGAGAGGGAAGCAGGCATGACGGATTACAACGGGGGCAAAGGCCTGCGTTACCTACCCTTCACTATCTGCAAAGAGAGAATACTCCTAAAAGAAAAGAGGTGGGGGGGGGGCAGCGTTCAAAGCACATCAGAGTGCATAAATACGAAAATGTTTTTACCTACCACGTACTTGACATTTTACAGCTTTTGATATTTGCTATTAAAAAACCATTGAAATTCACTGAAAAAACCATAGGTTATAGACCATATATAGTTAGGAATTAGCATTTACAAAACCTTGAAAATTCACTGAAAAAACCATAGGTTATAGACCATATATAGTTAGGGATTAGCATTTACAAAACCTTAATTTACCATTGAAATTCGCATATATAATTAGTTGCACTAACTATATATCGATGCACAAATTAAGACAGTTTAGTCACTAACCCATGCACTCAGTGAGACACATTAAATCACTCACTCATACAGTCAGTCATGCACCTACTAAATCCTTCATCCAGACACTTATACATCCGCTCATTCTTCAATATGTAAGACATATTTTAACTTTACAGAAACATACAGTCACTGGGTGTTGTCATCAGTGATGTCATCAGTGATGTCATTTGAGATGTCATCAGTGATGTCATCAGTGATGTCACTGACCATGTCATGAATGATGTAATATGTGACATCATCAGCAGTGGATTGCGGGTGCGCAATATATATAGTTAGTGCAACTAACTATATATGCGAATTTCAATGGTTTTGTGCGAGTAAATTAAGGTTTTGTAAATGCTAATCCCTAACTATATATGGTCTATAAAATATATATATATATATATATATATATATATATATATATATATATATATATATATATATATATATATATATATATATATGTATGTATATATATATATATATATATATCCTCCCAATTGTGTCCTGGCTAAGTTTCGATTTTTGCACACATCCACTGGAGGATTAAACTAACTCAAAAATGTAAACCACAAGTTCCGGCATGCAGTGTAATTATTTCACAAAGGAGAGCACACCGGAGGCTCATTAAGCTAAGCAAAGCTAAATGCAGGGAACTGTGGGAGAGTCAAAAGGTGCATACTCGAACTGCCTCTGAGGAAAGAGCTCGTAAGCTCTGAAACGCGTCAGGCAGCAGGACTAAAAATATTGGAGTAAGGATGCCTGTTCCTTTCGAATAAAATGATTTTGTTTAAATCGCCAGCTGGAGGAGTGCTTGTCCAAATGCATGGGCATTTTTTTGGGAGGATATATATATATATATATATATATATATATATATATATATATATATATATATATATATACGGAGTTGAAAGTGCTAAAGTATTTGTGAAAAGTATTAACACTAAATGTATGAATTTGAACTTCACATCACATTATAGCCAGACCAAAATAGAGTTTCTAGATGTTAGCGTTTTTATACATAATGGTAAACTTTCCACCACAGCCTACAGAAAGCCAACAGCAGGTAATGCAACATTGCATACTACCAGTTCCCATCCTAAGCATTTAATTGCTAGTATCCCGTTTGGTGAAATCTTAAGGTTGAAACTTATATGCAACACAGAAGAAGAATTTGACAAGTGCAAACGGGATATCCTAGCCAGACTTAGGAAGAGGGGTTACACCAACAAAATGCTGGTTGATGCTGTTATGAAATCTGAGGAGAGAACAAGGGAGTTGTTGCCACAAAGAGAAAATTGTGAAGTTGAAACTTCTGACACCATTAATGACACTCCGCGACTTATTACAACCTGTAGTCGACAGGAAAGGAAAATACGGTCTATAATCAACAAAAATTGGCCAATAGTGCTAACTGACAATGTCTTGAGCAGTAGACTCCCATCCAAACCTTTTGTAACATTTAGAAAAACACAAAGTATGGGGTGAATGCTAACTAAGATTAATCCTGGGACAGCTGTAAAGGAAACTTGGCTCAAACCTAGACAAGGTTTTTTCAAATGTGCATCATGTCGTGCGTGTAAATTTGGAGTCAATACATCTGAATAGAAGACTCCATTCAGAGAGAATGAGATTAAGATCAAAGGGAACTACAATTGTAGAACTGATCACGGGGTGTATGTTCTCACATGCACCTGTGGGAAGTACAAAGATACAGGTGCACGTGAGAATATTACAACGTCTTCGGGCCATTGTAAATAGTGATCCATCTTACCCTGTCGCTCGACATTTTAAGGATGCACATAAAAATGACATCACCTGTCTGACATACTTTGTGATTGACTCAGTACCGGTGCCACAGAGAGGAGGCAATCGGGAAAAATTACTAAGACAGAGAGAGACAAGGTTCATTCTAGAACATGATAGTAAATTCCTGAACGGTTTAAACAATACAGAGGATATGCATACCTTTTTATAACCTTGCTTGAGCTATCTAGTTTCATGTCATGTCTGCACATATTCAGATCTTAACTTTCTTTTTTAATATGTTCCCTATAATGTGTTTTTTATGTGTTATTTTAGGATATTTTAACTATTTATGGTTGAGATACTCGAGATATATTTTAATACATAATATCGTCTAACACATTATTTCTCTGCATACATTGAATTCCTCAAATTAGATTCCCACATCTGTAGCTAATATATCCAGCAGGCTTGCTGGGCAAACTGAGATTTTTGATGGAGGTCTACAGGCTTGTTCGTTGTCCAACAGATATATATTTGGTGTAGACAACCTGTGTTTCGTTTATTAGACACTTTTTTAATCTTTTTTTTCATATCACCACTTGTTCACATATGTACATATACATATCCTTTATGGATATATATCTTAATTGATAATGCACTTTAAGAAGAAAAAGATATAAAAATGTAGGCACAGTTTACTCAATGAAACACATAATTATATACAAATGTACATCAATGCACTATGCACTTTATATTCTAAAAGCAAATAAAAACTGTATTTTCAATACAATATAAAATCCATCAATTTTGACTGAACTAACAAGCATTTATGCTGGAATAAGACAATTGCAGTATTTTGCACATTGTTTTATGTATTTACATCGTTATATATTATTGTGTGGCAATACGTATATTTTATATTATTTATACATATTTATTGCAATTTTAAAAATTGAATATATTTATTTTATTTATTTATTTAAATCACACAATATTGATTAATGCGATCATTGCATGTTTTCTTGTGATATTAAGAGGCATGAGCATTAAGGTCGCGTAAAAACAATGTGCTTTGTAAACTCGCAACATTGTGAAAATAACAAGCTTTTTTGCATGGTGAACATCTTATTTTCAACATCAAAGTGGTTCTTCACTGTTTATAGATCACGTGGTGTTAGATTTGAAAAACAAAAAAAGTTATAAAAGATCATGGCGTACTGCTAACTCTGAATGTGATTAAGGGCACTCTATGCCCGAAACGCGTCATGGAATGAGGAGGTGAATGAAATAAAAAGAAATCTGCCATTTAAAGGCCCTGGTAGTCTGTTTTCTTCAGTTCCCCGATGGGAAGTGCTGGAGTTTGGTTTGTATATATATATATATATATATATATATATATATTGTATGCCAATGCCCCAAAGCTTTCGAAAAATGCACTCTGCAGCTAACTTACACCATAGGCGTTTATTAAACACGGAAACCAGCTAGTGTCCCTATTTGCATTACTTCGCCAACGTGTTTTCAAGGCATCCGCCTCTTTTCCATAGGCCATTCCAAAAATGCGGTGAGCGGATTCCAATTCCTAATCTGGCAGTGTTTTATATGCTACCCTCAGTGCGCTTTGCTTCGTGCTTGCGCATAATTTCTCAATTTTTACAATTTATGATGGAACTTGCTGTTCTAATTTAAGAACTGTCATTACTCACAGTGAGTTGGTCTCCGAAAGCTTTGGGGCATTGGCATACAATATATATATATATATATATATATATATTGTGCGCAGTCGGAGGACGAGCAGCGATTTAAGCAGCATCCCCGTACTGAGTGAGTACGACAATTGTTAAAATTCAGTATACACCATGGCGGCCGGCGCACGCAAGGGGAGAGAGGTTGCCGCCCCTAAAGCTTTTGACGACTCCCCGGTGGGGGGGTCGACAGTTACCACCTCTGAGGATTCGTGTGCTACTGGGGGTTCAAACCTCGGTGAAAAATTTAAAGCATTGGAAAAATTATTAAAACGGGAACAGTCCAAATGGTGGGAGTATCGTTTGCTTAGTCGGTATCTGGAAGTAAATCGGATACCACGTGGACTAAGGGTGATGTTAGCTCCAAGCTACGAGTACATGGACCCAGCAATGCTTAAGGATTGGGCTGAATGGAGCTTAGACTCATCTCGCCGTTTAGTAACAATGTTGGTACGATACGCGGAAAGCGACAGATCAAAAATACAAGCAGAAATTGATGTGCTTGAGGCGGAAATAGCGAGCATGTGTGTGGATGATTCAAATATCACGCTGGAATGCAAGAAACATCGGGAAGTGATGGAACAACGAGTGCAGAAGGAAGAAGACGTTATTAGAAAACGCAAGGCATTCAAGTTCCAGCGTGACAAGACTGAGTATAATAAATGAAGGTAGAATCTTCACATTTGCTCGCAAGTATGATGCAATCAAAGCCTCCAAGATGAAAGACTCACGAGTAGGGCAGGGCACAGCTCACAACACAGCTCAGGTGCGATCCAACTCACCTGGGGGCTCAAGTCTCACGGACCTCAGTTCCAACATGGATAGTGGGTCTGAAACAGAAGTTGGTAGATTCTCAGACCAATTGGGGTTTACACGATTGACTGTGGAGCAGGAACTGGAATGCATCCGGCAGGACAGGCGCGAAACTCTGCGCCCAAGAATTCCAGCACCAGAAAAACCCCAAACGAAAAACGACGGGAGCATAGAAAAAGCAGCGCCAAGCGAAAAGCCCAAGAAACGAAATTACAAGCGATGGAATGCCAACAAGAAGAAGTAGCCAACACGAAACAAGTAAGCAATTTGTCACAAACACTGGACAATGGTTTATCTGTTATTAATCTGACTAGTACTACTTTTACTGACTCAGAAATCAGCATCTTGTCTAAAGGATTGTCGTATAGCCCACCCAGTAGTTTCAATTACGTAAACACAAGAATAGATCTTTTTAAATTCACACGCAAATTGAAACTCAAAAAGCATTTTGCTAACATCAAATCCCGTGGGATTGGCAAAAGGGCGAGGGCTGAGCCCGTTATTCAGGGTCTTGTGGTGAATGATATCCCTCTGATGCAGGACCTGGCGGTTTTGCGAGCGGAAGCTCCGGATTCTCAAAACACTCAGGGGGTGGCTAACACTCAAACTGGTGGCGTAAGCAATCTCAAGCCACGATCTACTTTCACCCCTGTAACCCCATACGACAATATTGATATCTTTCAGGATGCTGTTGTAAAACAAGTGAAGGCCTTGCATGTGAAAACGCTGAAATCAAATTATGGTAAACATCATGGCAGCAGCAAGTATCAAAATCTAATCAGAAAAATTAAAGCGGATGGAAACATGATTGTCAATCTGACAAGGGGGGCCACATCGTGCTCTGGTCCAGATCATTATATCTGGAGGAAGCTTACCTCCAGCTCAATGACCCGAACTGCTACAGACACTGTGATATCAATGCACTCAGGAAAGCACAAACGGATTTCCACTCTCTCCTGATGGGATGGCGTTCCAGCGGACTTATCAGTATGGATGAGTTAAAATGCTTGAAGAATGATCATCTTGTAACCCCTGTGTTGTACCTGATTCCAAAGGTGCACAAGAATGCAATTAAGCCGCCAGGTAGACCCATCATATCGGCGTGTGGGGGTTTGTTGGAAAAAGCCACTACTTACATTGACTTGTTCCTCCAAGAGCATGTATTGGCACTTGAATCATATATCCAGGATTCTAGTGACCTGATGAGGAAACTGAATGAACTACAGTGGAGCAATGATTTTTGGCTTATTACCCTAGATGTGCCATCCTTATATACAAGCATAGTGCATGCGGATGGGTTAAGGGCTGTTGAGTTCTTCCTGGGGAGACGACCCATAGAATTAGTCGAGCACAACAAAATGTTGCTTGCCATGATCGGTTTCTGTTTGCACCACAATTATTTCATGTTCCTGAATCGGTATTACCAACAAGTCAGAGGGGTTGCCATGGGGGCCTGTTTCTCTCCCAGTTACGCCTGTCTCCACATGGGGTACTGGGAGAGACAGGTCCTCAATGGTATTCACCGTGATATCTGTACTCGCCATATCATCCGATGGTACAGATACATCGATGATATCTTCATGATTTGGCGTGGAACTTATGAAGAGGCTGTAAGTTTCATTGATGTTCTGAATACCAATTCATTCAACTTGACCTTCACATCTCACATAAGTCAGCAGGTAGCACACTTTCTTGATGTTACGTTAGAGGTCAGTCAGGGCAGACTAGAAACCAAGCTTTATAGGAAGCCTACTGCAGGCAACACTATTTTGCATGCAGGAAGTCACCACCCCCCGCATTTGATTCGTAGCATCCCCTACGGGGAGATGCTCAGAATTCGGCGGGTGTGTAGTACGGACTCCCATTGTACAACTGCACAAGCTGCTAGCAAGCAGAGGTTTCTGGCAAGGGGCTATTGTGAAAACCTGATTGATACAGCTATCAGAAAAGCCAATGCCCTGTCTCGTAATGAGGCACTGATCCACAAGAAAGTTCAGAAAAATGCAATAGCCAGCACTGAACAACCAGTCAGACTTATCTGGACCTACAGCAGTCAGCACGGGGCACTGAGAAAGATCATCAACCAATACTGGAATCTGATCAAATTAGATCCAGTTATTGGAGAACATATGCCTAATAGACCGGCGATTACCTACAGGAAGGCATTCTCATTACAGGATGCACTAGTTAAATCCAGTCCTGAGGTAATTCCACCCAAAAATTGGCTTGCTGCCAGTCGTGGGTTTAGGAAATGTTCCAGTTGCAAGGCATGCTCTCAAGGGCTTAACAAGACTGAGTTCTTGACAGCATTCTCCACAGTGCCTCGCAAAATCAACAAACAACTCACGTGCAAGTCCGAGTATGTGGTGTATGTGCTGGAGTGCCCATGTGGCCTGCAATACATTGGCAGGACCAAATTGCAGGTCCACAAAAGGGTGCTCCAGCGTATCCGGGCGATCAACACTAATGATGCCACTTACTCTGTTGCACGGCATTTCAAGGAGTTCCATGATAACAACAGTGGTCTCCTTAAGTACTATGCCATTGACTCTGTGGGCCCATTGAGGAGAGGTGGTAATCGAGATGGGATTTTAAGGGCACTTGAGACCAGATACATCCTGGAGATGGATAGTAAAAGTCCAAATGGTCTAAACTCCACGGAGGATTTTTACACATGCCTATAGGGCCAATAACATCTTAGGGCCGTTTAATACCCTCTCTCCATCTGCATTAAGTTACTGGCTAATACAGATGCAATTTGTCAAAATCACCATAGGTGTTTACAGTTGATTAGATATGACTATATAAGATGAGAGATACTAGGTCATACAATCAACTCTGACAGAAGTATTTGCTACATATCCTCAGTACAGGTGTTTACTGTATATAATGTTATAACTTCAGTAAAAATTTGTTTTTAACTGCACTAGTTCAAATTAGCACTTGCAACAGCGGTGTTTTGGTTCAGTTTATCAGTAAACATTGAATATTGGGCAATGTAGGGGATTGTAAAAAATATTTATGAGACTATGCCTTTTTCATCCGATTAGCACACTACTACAAAACAGCAATTTAAGTTTAAGGGTAGTAGCATACAGAATTTATATTGTAAATAGTTGTATATATATGAAATATTGTGTATATATTTTAGAATAAGGTTGGGGGATCTTCAGGTATCTCGTGCATTAGGATTTATTGCATTCAGGCATTTACGCCGTTAGTTTTTTTGAGATTGTTCTATTGCACACTTTGTAAATATATGAAGTTTTTGATATACATTGTCAATACCCTGAACTTCCTCGCCTGTCAAAACAATTGTGAATTATCGGATCATGCAAATGTATTTATACATGTATTTTAATGAAAGGCACTCAGATAATTTTACCTGTCTTCCCCGTTTTGCAATTGCAAATTAATGCACAACATTCGTGTTGAACCCTCCCACTGATTATGCTGTAACCAATAAGATGTTTCCGCTGTTGATGCATGAGCACTTTAAATTTCACGCAACTCTCTCAGTGCGTCATGTGACCAAGGCCTCTGTGTAGGCCGAAACGTTATGCTGGCGTGGTGTGCTGAGAAATAAAAAACTCACATGCACTCTGGGTCTTCCGTGTTCTTTCTGGTCGATGGCTGAGGATTGAAGGTCTGTCGCAGTAAGGGTACAAGTGCGGAAATATATATATATATATATATATATATTCAATGAAAAAACCATAGGTTATAGACCATATATAGTTAGGAATTCGCATTTACAAAACCTTATTTTACTCGCACAAAACCATTGAAATTCCATATATAGTTAGTTGCACTAACTATATATCGCGCACCCGCAATCCACTGCTGATGATGTCACATATTACATCATTCATGACATGGTCAGTGACATCACTGATGACATCACTGATGACATCTCATTTGACATTACTGATCATATCACTGATGATATCATTCATGTGATAATACGATGAACCTCTTCAGACTCTAATATAACCTTAGATACAATCAGTGTAAACAGACACTCACAGACTGTCACTCATCCATGGAGTTACTCACACACCTAGTCAGTCATGCAAAGAATCAATCACACCTCCATTTCCTCAACTATACAGTTAGACAAACTTTACTTATTCAAACATATACTAACACATATTTACTCTCTTATACAATCCCTGATACAAGTTCACAATGATCCATACAGCCACTCACACATTCACTGGCTCTTATGCACAGTTATTTATATATGTCAACTCTCACATGTACTGTGCTTTACATATGTACTTACTTTGACATGTAGCACTGAGATATCCATTCACTCACCAATACACTCATGCACACAGTCAACCGCCCATACAGCTGTTTCCACATGCACTTTTGAAACCATACATCTAGTGAATCAACTGCTCACACATCTATGCACAGAGTCATACACCTCCCAGCCACCCACAAACACACACAGTCTCCCATACAAATACTTGGGCAACCAATCAATAACCCATATAGTTACTCATATAGCTACTTATCAACACATGCAGCAGTTTACAGAACAACAGACATAATGATGCACAAATTAAGACAGTTTAGTCACTAACCCATGCACTCAGTGAGACACATTTAATCACTCACTCATACAGTCAGTCATGCACCTACTAAATCCTTCATCCAGACACTTATACATCCACTCATTCTTCAATATGTAAGAAATATTTTAACTTTACAGAAACATACAGTCACTGGATGTTGTCATCAGTGATGTCATCAGTCATGTCATTTGAGATGTCATCAGTGATGTCATCAGTGATGTCACTGACCATGTCATGAATGATGTAATATGTGACATCATCAGCAGTGGATTGCGGGTGCGCGATATATAGTTAGTGCAACTAACTATATATGGAATTTCAATGGTTTTGTGCGAGTAAAATAAGGTTTTGTAAATGCGAATTCCTAACTATATATGGTCTATAACCTATGGTTTTTTCATTGAATTTCAATGGTTTTTTAAATGTAAATTTCTAACTATATATGGTCTATAACCTATGGTTTTTTCAGTGAATTTCATTGGTTTTTTAAAAGCTAACATCTGTAGCTGTAAAATGTATTATTCTTTAAATCCCAAAATATATATAGATATTTATTGATAATTTTTTTAAAATATTTTTTTCTTCGCTTCTAGTTCGCGAACCGGGAAGCTTTCCGTTAGCTCATCTTGATGCCGCGATCTAGTCCGCGAACCGGTCAACGTTACGTTAGCGGAACAGTGACGCGTCGCGGAAGCGCGACATATCACGTTATCGCGTAATGCGTCTAATGACGCGTCGCGTTAGCGCTCCCGGAAGTGCTCCGGACCGCGGTCCAGAAGCGATCTGGGACGCGGCGCGCGCCGCGTAACGTAAGCGGAACAGGTCATGTGACTTGTTTATCAAACTTCTCATTGGTTCATTTCACTTTTGGTTTCCAAATGATGTATGACTAGGTCATGTGACCTAAAAATAACACTTTTCATTGGCTCAGAACTTTTGTTTTCCCCAAATCATGTAAACCCCTCCTTATTTCCTCACTCTGACTTTCATCTTGGTGAGAGAAAGACCATTTATCTGAAGATCCACAATGGCTTCCATTCTTGCTGCAGCTGGTGCACCCCCACCACCACCTCCTCATAAGAAGAGAGGACCACCTAGAGAAATTATGACTAACAGAGAGGAGGAAGATGAGGAAGAAGAAGAAGAGGAGACAGAGGAACAACAATTTGTTGATGAGTTGCCCCGGGTTTCCAAACGAAAATCCAGTTTCATATGGCAGTTTTTCACCATCCCTCCTGGAACAAAGAAAGTGAATGCAAAATATGCCACCTGCCTCATCTGTGATCACACATTGTCGAGAGGCACAGAAAAGAAGTACAGTATGGGGAACTATACAATGCATCGTCACATGAGCAGGTGGCATCCCTTGAACTACAGCCGGGCTGAGTTAAGGGATCTTGTAGACAATCCGACGGCAACTCCTGTGGCAAGATCTACATCCACATTGTCTTTGACGGGAAGAGAGGCACAAGAGACTGTGCCAAACATCCAACCTAACTTCCAGCACATAAAGTTATCTTGTGTTCACTGTGGTGAAATGCTGTCATATGGCAACATGAGTGTCAACCTCATGAACATTGCATATGAAAATCATAAATGCCCTAATGCACCCAAAAAGTAATTTTCTTTTTTTTGCTCCAGTTGAGCCGTTTTGAAAGCCTGTTTTTTGTTGTCTCCCCTCCATAAAAAAAACAAAAAAAACATAAAACAGTTCTAAAAATACAAAAAAATCAAAAAATGTTCAAAAAATAAAAAAAAAATATAAAACACCAAAAACAAAAAAAAACAGTTCTTTTCAGAACTACCTCCCCTTTCAAACAAAATTGCTAGAATGTTTATCACTCTGGCAAGCTCTATTTCTTTTGGTTCGCTTCAAGTTCGCTGACCGGTTCGCGAACTTTAAGCGAACTAAAAAAATATTTTTTAAAAAAAAAGAAGAGTTAGTATAAGGGAAGTAATCAGAGAATAATGTAAAAAGAAAGACAGCTAGAGAGAGTAAATGAGAGATAGTGTCAATGACATCATCAGCAGTGCATTGCGGGTAAAAAGAGTGGAAAACATTTACCTTATAATTCTTGTTACCTTTTTTAAATATTTTTCCATACTTTCAATCTGTAAAACAAAGAACAAACATTTCAAAAAATATTAAAACATGTATTTAAAAATTAGAAAAGACAAGGGAAAAGGTTCAAAAACAAACAGTTTTTCAACAACTTTGACATTTACAGAAGTCTCTGCTTCTCTACGTTCACTACACAATCCTAAAGATATATATTCGAAAGAAACTGTATCTTGATGTTGCTGAACTGAGGCCTATTTTGGAACATGATGTTTTTCTTGCACTGCTAATGTCTCACAATAGTGATGCAATAGCAGCGCAAAAAAGATGTAAAGCCATAAAAAAATTGTGTCTAACATTGTAAATGATTGTTTTAGGATGCAAATAAGATGTGTGCTTTCAAGAGCTTTCTTTGAGGTGAGGCCTCTTTTTTTTATAAAAAAAAAAACACTACCCAGAAGTACAGCACTCTAAGCATTAAAATTGATATTTACAGAACTCAGCTTACCCATATGTACCACACATTTCTAAATGTATATCATAAGGACAAAAAGCATAACATTAATTATACATGTTAAATGGTTTATTTTTGCTGTTCTCAGAATGTATCAAATTTCACTTAAATCAGTGACTTGAAGGTATTCATCATGTAACAGCGGGGAAAAAAAAACACAATCAAAATGACTGTGTTTAAAAAACCCATACAACCTAAGAAATCTGATTTCAAAACTTCTTAAAATTAACTTACTTTCAATGACGTCGAAGGATCTCCTATAAACAGCATCCAATCTGTTGTGCTTTAAATATTTTCAGCCCGCCACTTTCTGAAAGAAAACCTCCATCGATACGTGAAATATGTTACATAGAAAAAAAACTTCTCTCATTATATCACATGTTTCCACTAGGCCAAATCATGTTGCCGCGATTCGCAAATCTTGTAATTCTTCCAATCAAATCCCGACATTTTCTATTTTCGCAACTTTCAAAAATAAAATATTTGAGATTATTTTCACAATCCTGGACTACTAATATCTTACTCTTCTTTGTCACTCATGTTCTCCTTTTCCTATGACACTGATACTGCTTACTATGAAGCAGACTTACTTGCATCAGGTTTATATAGTTGAATTTTTAATCGAGACAGCATTGCAGACTTACATTCCCTCTACTTAAAATTTTGGTTTTAAAAACACCAGGTAAGAATTTTTAAGGTCAAACGGCAATTTTTTTTTGAACGTTACAACAGAATCATTACAGAATGACCAGCCGTTTCCAGACTTTAAGTAAGCTGTATAATGTCCTGATGTAGTTGATGAACCATCGTGATAGATAATTGCTACAGTAACAAAAGTCCTCCCTGATATTGACAGCTGAGAAGCCACAAAATTTTTTATTAAAGTTGACAATTTTGTTCCATCAGGCCTACATCGTTGCATCATTAAAATGACATACTGGCCATATCTACGTATAAATAATGTTGACATCATATCACATTTACATTGGCTACACTCCATGTTGTGATCCGCTGCATTTACTAGCTTATTAAAGGAGACTGATTTACTGTCTGGCAAAGTTAAATATATAAATCTTTCTGAGTCTACACTAGTAGTACTTGATACCATACAGTTCTCGCAGTCATGCTGCCATTGATAAGAAAGCCCAAACAGGTGATCTACATCTACACCCTCAACTTGCAATATATCAAGCATATACATTAAAAACTCCTGACAATCTTGCTGATTATTTTCAGAGAAGTCTGTTTGACCTGAACATTCATCTAACAGATAACGAACTTCAGACACACTTTCTACTTTTGTTCGATCAGTGCTACATTTCTCGAAAACAGAATTCAACAAACAGCATAAAATTTGTTCAGAATTCAACAGAATCTGTTCTTTTAAACTCTCTAGTGAAAAGAGAACATTAACCACTACATTTGCATAGCAGTTGACACCAGAACTGTTTTCAAATTGAAAACCGACAACATCTTCAACAGAATCCACTTTCTTTCTGCTAACAACTTTCGGTTCATTGACTTTTAGTCTTTTTGCAACAACCTCCCTACTATTACTACTATTTCTACGTTTCCGGCCTACCACACGTTTCTCAAACAAAGGATATTGAGGCAAATGTGGCGCATACTCTCTTCTTAACCTATTGTATTCCTTAACACAATCTAGATCCGCACAAATGTTTGTGACATCACAGTCAATCAAGTACAATCCCGATAAAGTTCTAACTCGCGACAATGCCACATATGCCATACCCTCCTTGAACACTGAACTGCCAATATTCACCAATGCACAGTCTACACTTAAACCTTGCGATTTATGGATTGTCACCGCATATGCCAAGCAAACAGGAAACTGTTTACGGCGAACATATAAGTCTTTAACAAGCAAAAACCTAGCAGAACAACGAGCAATTTTCTGTACTTCCTCAATGCCATCAAATTTAATTCGTAAAAATTCTATTCCATCTCTATTTCTGTATTTCTCAAAATCAACAACATTACCCATTGATCCATTTACCAGACCTCTTTCTACATGTAAATTCCGTCTCAAAATGATTCGGCAATTTAAACACACATTCAGAGTCTTTTCAAAACCCGCTGTCTTAGATATAGTCTTCTCTAATGAATCCAATTTTGATTTCAAATTATCTGACAAAATAATTGTTGATCCCATATGCTCTAATTTGTCGATAGCTTCAAGTTTCACAATCTCTTGCTTTTCTAAATTCAACATTTTGTTGTTGAAGATGGCACATTCTGCAAGAGTTGGCATGAGACATATCCCGGATTTCTTCTCAGTAATTTTCTGAAAAATATTCTCAGGCACAATCTCTTGTTTGGGATACAAATTTGACAGTAACCGTGCATTTAAAGCTTCTTTCCCATACTCGGTCACTTTTCCAATTCTAATATCTTGTAGAATATTCTTGTAATCTTCATCCTTTGCCTGACGCATATTTTGATGCAGTTCTGCATAATTGAAGTTTAACCATATATTGACGTTGCCAATGCTCCCTAGGCACTTCCTGGTATCTTCATGCGTGAGTATTTTGAACACAGGTTGACCTTTTACTGGTGTCAGCTGTAGAAGATCTCCGAAAACAATAATGTGTTTCCCACCAAATAAGACATCATATTCAGTTTTAAGTACTTCTTGCATTCTCAAATGCACAAAGGCAAGCATGACATTGGAAACCATGCTTACTTCGTCAATGATAAGTAGTTTCATTTTCCTCAAGACTCTTGAAACTTCACAGCAAGCATCTCCAGATAACTTGTTGTATTGTAATTTGTTGTCATGCTCCACCGGCAGCATCAATAGACGATGCAAAGTAATACCTTTAATATTATGTGCTGCCAGTCCAGTAGGAGCGGTGACAACACAAGACAGCGATGACTCAGTCCTTTCCTGCAAATAACAAGAGATTGCTTTAATGAGGAAACTTTTTCCAGTTCCCGCTTCTCCACTCACGTACAGTCGGACAGGCTTCAACGACGTACACGAGCACTCTTTCTTCTCATGACTTAATCCGTGCTCAATTTCCTTGGTAACTTCATCATATATTTTCCTCTGCTCAACGTTGAGTTGTTTTTCCAAGTCTTGTAAGTTAACTGAATCCTCCTGAGCATGTGCCATGGCTCTTTCTACTTCATTCATAGCAGTGGCAGCTTCATTTTCGATAATAGGTCCTCCAAGTGGATCTTGACTCAATGAAACAGAACTCTGACTGTCCTGAGAACTGTCTCTGGCAATCTCGGCTGCAATCGTTGCTTCCTGCTCAATTTCCAAAGTTAGCATTTCTTGATATTTAGAAAAAGCAGGACATTCTATGGACTCCTTGGCTGCATTGAAAGAGTCTTCATAACAGAGGAAATCTCCAAGCAGTTCCTCTTCTGCACGCCAAGGCTTGAAAAGTTGCAAAAGTGCTAAATAGAAAAACTCCTTTTTTTCTGGAGATTCGCCACTTAATTTTCGATGGTTTACTAATTGGCATTTTCTTTGCTTGACCAGGCATCCCTCACTTCCAATTACAGCATACACTCCTTTCTCAATATCTTCTTTGATGTTCCTCTTGAATATATAATTTTGGAGAACCTCATATAGACAAACATTCTCAAGGTGACTGCTTCGATTTGGATAATATGTATCCAACATGTTGGTCTTCAAAATGTCGGTACTGTTTGGTTCCTTTACTGCCAAATACTCAATTTCCCGAACAGGTTTTAGAACTCGATTTCGCGTTGCAGCAAGACCAAGACTCGCCCAAACGAGACTCCTGGATTTGGCATAGAGACTTGCTGAAGACAATCGATCAGAACATTCGTAAGCTCCGATTTCTCGATGCGACAACATCTTCAGACTGAAACTGTACAACTTCTTGCTGAGGCTCTTTTCATGGGAAATGTCCTCCCACATATCCTTCAGTTCGGTCTTTTCTTTTTTGGTGATGTAAGATGTCACATACCGAGCCACTGCCATACAGTTGTCAGCCACAAACTGTATATCCATGTTCGCATTCCACATGGACAAAATCACTGGGTTGTAGTCATTGATGTACTTGGACTCTTCGTTCCTTTTCAAATTGTATGTATTCTTGGGTGATTTCCTCGTCACATTATGTCGCAGCGAAGACATCAAACTGTTCACTCTTCCTTTAGAAATCACCGGTCGTGGAAAGTTGAAACGACATTTGGTGTAGAACTTGTCCTTGTTTCTGAATTTACGACGACAGTACTTCCCACAACGATGGCTTTGGAAACGTAGAACTTGTTCTCTTAGACTTTTCTTCTCCGTTGCGTTTGGAACAGCACATGTAGAATACTGTTCGATGAAATTCATCACTAAGTCATCCGGATCTGTTCCAAATTTAGGTGCATCCTTGATCCACAGCAACATATGTATATGAGGGGCACCTCTTGCTTGATACTCCTTTCTCCAGAAGAAATCCAACACCTCTCCAAGAGGTGGATTCTTTTTATTTGTGATGAAAGACATCATAGCTTCAAATCTATGATTGAAGTACCTGCATACATTCACAGGATCCAAAGAACACAGTTCTCCAGGTGTCTTGAATTCAATGTTTTCAATATTTCCATTTGCCTCTCGTAGAAATTCAAGTAAGTCATCCCAGCCATACTCAGCACAGCTCAGAGTGAGGAACCATGTCGGAGTTCCTAAGTTCCTCAGCATACATTTTAAATCACCATGACGACGGTACCAGTACTCATTAGTAACACGCTGACACGCCATGAGATTAATTAAGTGAGAATCCAAAATACTGTCTTGGACATTGACTTTATGCATAAAGTCACTTGCCGAGATGTTTCGCATCTGTATACCACTTTTTAAGATATGGTTCACTGCATATGAAAGTCCAGACAGATCGCTTTCAAACAGGAGATGAAACAAATAGGGAATGCATTGCCGAAACCTAGGATCTTCTGCATACAATCGTAAAGTCCGGTATTCAGACGCAGGAATTTCACGAGGTCGCTCATCATATCTTCCTCCTTGACCTGTGGGAAATAGCTGTGGGAAACACCGAGCTTCCAAACTTTCCTCCCAAACACTAATGGGACTCCCTTTGGCTTGTTTCATTTGAAACAACTCAATAGCATTCCCCATGACTTCCTTGGAATGCAAAGGATGAACACTATAATGTTCATATATTTCTTCACTTTTAGAGGCCTCTAGTTTCTCAATTTGGCCAGCACACAAATCGCTATCCTCTTCATCACTTACTTCCTCTTCTGCAACATATACATTCTTATAGTACTTATTATTTTTCTTCAAATACACTGTTGCCTTTTTGACTTTCCTAACATCCACTAAATCTTGCCATATTTTCTTATTCTTTGTCGGAACCCCATTAACCAAGATAACCAGAGGTTCCTCTTCCACTTTTTCTATTCCAATTGTGTTAATGTTTTTGTTCAAATCTAGAGGCAAATAAACAACTCTTCCCTTTAATCCTCTCTGTAAATCTGCTGGAGGCAACTTCCCTGTCTTTGGCTCCATTCTTACAATAGCCTGAAAGGGATGGATACTTTGAATCAAAATAGATTCATAAGTATTTAAATCCTTCAATTCAGAAGGAATCTCAACCAATTCCAGATTATTATGAACTGCCCTAGCAGGCATCTGGTTTTGGTTTAATTTATTACAACAATAAGTACACACACGTTGATCCGATCCCAAATCAAAATAATTTTCTACCATCAAGTATGTGGCTAAATCCTTCCATTCACTATTATTTTCCCTTTCACTTTTTGCATATAAATCCACTACCTTAGTCTGATTCTTATAATAAGTGCGTCGACAACATACACAAGTGAAATTAGGCCTCTCACTTGATTTCATCTGAAACGTGGCAATTTCCTTCTGAAAATTATCTGTACTGGAAACCTGTACATTATCTTCCACATTACCCTCTACTTCAGGGTCAATTTGAACATTCTCATCTTTATTACCAAAGTAACAAAACTCAATTTCTTCACAAAGATTCTTCACATCTATTTCAGAACCATGCAAAAGAGCAGCACATAACTGTTTAAGCATAATTGCTGGACTCTTAGCATAATACAACATTCTCACTAAATTTCTCACTTTATTATGATGCACTGCTAGCATCCTGAAATGATGAAAAACACTCTGGCATACTCTCCTGGAAAGACAAGCCAGTGAATGACCACGCAAACCTGTCATTTGTCTCACTCTGCAAGGATCTAAATTTTGCAACAACTTCATTTTCTGCTTCAAACTTTTCTTATTAAATGTCCGTATAAAATCACAAAGCAAATTGATGGAAACCTGTCGCACACTGCAAATAGAACTACACTTCCAAATGTACACAGGACCCTTAGGACGTCTTCCTAAAACCTCATCACTTAGCGCCTCTTCTGTCTCTGTTGTCACAAGTTGTTCTTTTTCAACTGGACAACCATCCTTCACTTCATAAGCTCGACCATTGATGTCAACTGCATGCACCAAATCATTATCCTGAAAATAAGTCTCTTCATTAAAAAATGCCTCAGAACTTGAACTATGCATCCATTCTCCAGAAAAAACTTCACAAAAGTTAGTACGATTTACTACTCTCTTCCATCTACTTTTTGTTTTGAAATCAGAAATTACCTTGCTTAGTTTCCTAATTCTATTAATTACCAAAATAAACAACTTTCGCTTGATTTCAAAAGCATGATCAATAATTTTCTCTACATTTTTCTTCTTCCTATAAAATGCCGCTTTCTGTTGGCCTTTCTTTTTAATATTTTTCAATAAATTAACTAATATCCTATTACGGAACATTCGTTGTCGAATGTCCCTAAACTGTTGTTTCCTTCTACTATCATGCACAGAGTTATCTCTTCCTCTACCAGTAACATTTGTGATGTGTCTCTCCTTTCCAATTAAATTACTTTTTTTTTGGTGAACAGACACATTTTTTTGTGCAAAATTTTTTTTACTACAAATATTTCTTAAGAATGATTTCGTGCTCTTACCCGGCCCTTTCTTGGTGTTTTGACAAGTATTTGGGGAAGAGGACTGCTGCAATAAAACATCATCCTGCTGTCTTTGACGTTTTCTAGCCTTTCGTATTCGACTTCTGGAAGGCATTTTCCAAACTATGAAAGAATCTGCAGTTGAATCTGTGAAAAAATATAATATAAAATGTTATTAACCACTATTACCAAACAGTAAATAAATAACAGTCATCTAAAACTTAATGCCGTACTAATTATTTAACATAGCAAATATTTTCCACCAGCACTGCATCACAAAAATGACACTCAATGGTACAAAACAGGCATACAACACTCATAAATCACTCCCTAATATTTTAAATCATTAATTCAGGATGACGATAAGATGTAGCCTATCTAAAGGTTTGTTTAGGCCCAGATCTTTGGACTGGGGTGAATGTGTGTCATTGATCCACATTCAGTCCATCACCTGTTTTGTTTATTTGAGGTGAGGCCAACACATGGTTGCAGATAAGATTTTCACTGAAAAAAAACCAAGGTAAAAAAACATGTGAAGGCCTACCAATGAAGTAAATCATTAAATGAAAACCAATACATTTCTGGGAATATGCACTACTAGTGCTTCATAAGATGTTTTGGGTCATATTTATAAGTTATTTGAGTATCTAGTATGCTATTTTACATTCTTCATGGTGCAAATTTATTGTAAATACGCTCCCACCTGCAGTTGGCAAATTTAGATTTTGATTATGGGAGTTAGATAGGCATGTTAATAATTTCCCAAAAATGGTATATAACCCCAAACAACCTTTGTAGCAAATGCTCTTAGCCATGTTATCCACCTCCCATTGGATAACATGGCTAAGAAGTGCTTGCAAATGTGATAAAAAAAGGCCTGCAATGCATGAATATCGCAGAAAAATCAGCGATATTCATGCATTTTCCAGCAAATGCTCTTAGCCATGTTATCCACTTCCTATTAAATAACATGGCTAAGAACTGCTCAGGGCACCATGAGGAACGCTTTCCATTTAAAAAGGGAAAAATAACATCAAAGACACTAAAATGCCTTCTAAATATGAACCCAAACAACCTATGAAGCAATGTGGAAAAAACTGCCGCAATGCATGAATATAGCAGAAAAATCAGCGACATTCATGCATTTTCCAGCAAATGCTCTTAGCCATGTTATCCACTTCCTATTAAATAACATGGCTAAGAACTGCTCAGGGCCCCATGAGGAACGCTTTCCATTTAAAAAGGGAAAAATAACATCAAAGACACTAAAATGCCTCCTAAATATGAACCCAAACAACCTATGAAGCAATGTGAAAAAAAACGGCCACAATGCATGAATATAGCAAAAAAATCAGCGATATTCATGCATTTTCCAGCAAATGCTTTTAGCCATGTTATCCACTTCCTATTAAATAACATGGCTAAGAACTGCTCAGGGCCCCATGAGGAACGCTTTCCATTTAAAAAGGGAAAAATAACATCAAAGACACTAAAATGCCTTCTAAATATGAACCCAAACAACCTATGAAGCAATGTGAAAAAAAACGGCCACAATGCAAGAATATAGCAGAAAAATCAGCGATATTCATGCATTTTCCAGCAAATGCTATTAGCCATGTTATCCACTTCCTATTAAATAACATGGCTAAGAACTGCTCAGGGCCCCATGAGGAACGCTTTCCATTTAAAAAGGGAAAAATAACTTCAAAGACACTAAAATGCCTTCTAAATATGACCCCAAACAACCTATGAAGCTCTAACAGTACATATCCTGAAATTTAATTCATTTCAAAATTCGTTTTTAAACACAGCATATAAATCAATTGTATACCTGCATTCATGAAGAAATAACTAAAAATGTCCTTGAGACACATGAAAGTGTTTTCTGGAATGCCCTAGCACCATTTTTGGGACACTATTAACATGGCTAGGTAACTCCCATAATCAAAATCTAAATTTGCCAAGCACAAGTGGGAGCGTATTTACAAGACACTTGCCCCATGAGGAACACTTTACATTTTAAAAGGCGAACACAACATCTTAGACACTCAAATACCTTATAAATATGGCCCAAAACAACCTATAAAGCTCTAGCAGTACATATCCAGAAATGTAATTGATTTCTTAAATCGTTTTTAAAAGCAACATATCTGTTTCAGCTTACATAACAGACCATGAAATGGCCTCCATGTATTACAATATCTTGTGTTACTGCATGCCAGAATGTTACACCAAATATGCAATTATAATTTCTCTATGAAACTAATTCTATTAGTATATCACTAGAGACAAAACCACATTTTAAAAACACAGCTTTCTTCATCATTTTCTCCTTAAATCATACTATTCTCTATCTAAATTAAATAAATCTTTTCTCACCTTAGCAAATATTTTTTGAGTTTTGAAAACAGTCTCAGAAATACACCAAATTGTCTTCAGCAGAAGAAAAAGGATGCACTCCAAAGGCTGCAGCTATTGAAAGCACAGAAATACAGATATTCTTTTCACATATCTCTCATATTAGCCAATCATACCTCTTCCCTCACTTTTTTCAAATCAAAACCCTTCCCCCCTCTGCCCTGTCTGCCTTGTTTCCATAGCAACCACCTCCTGGAAGACCTCTCATGTTTGCAAATTCACAAAACAATGTTTCAATTGAACTCTGAACTCTCAGTGCACCTGCGTATCCAGTGCAATCTTTCATTAATTGTTTCTTCCTTGACCATTCAAATTACATTTTTCAAAGAACACATCCATGCACCCTAACTTTCTGTTTTCCGAAATGGAAATGCACCAATCACTGCTAATGAATCATTAGCATAATAAAACCACAGTTTTTTTTCTTTAGAAACTCCTACTGTTTCAACTGCCCTTTCATTACCACACTTCATCTGACTGCAGAACAACCTTCTTCCACCATGTTTAACGTCTGGATTGTTGGACATAGTTACATCCACTGGGCTCAAAGGTATGCTGAGAGCAGAAATTTACACAACCTCAATTTACAAGATGTGGAAATTAACTGGTTGGGCCAAAGAGGATTAAAATGTCACCAATTGATTCCATTGGTGAAAACCTTTATGCATTTGCCAAAACCTGACCTGTTAATAGTGCACTGTGGAGGTAATGATTTGGGCACTTTGACAGGGGTAGGTCTGGAAATGCTTTTAAAGGACACCTTGGCGCAATTAATGGCACTTTTTCCTCAAACTGCCTTGGTATATTCCAATATATGCCAAAGACAGAAATGGAGGTGGTCCAACCAATTTTGTCCACAAATTGAGAAAGCGAGGAAGCATGTAAACAAATCTGTTTCAGCTTACATGAGAGACCATGGAATGGGCTCTCTGTACAACAACAACTTGCGTTACTACATGCAAGATATCTACAGAGGAGATGGAGTTCACTTCTCAGATGAGGGCAACAGAATTTTCATTCTGAATTTAAGACTGTGCATTGGTACCTACTTATAAGTACCTAAATGTACCATAAACCCAAAAGCTCTTCTCAGAGCTACCCTACATCTGATCACTCACAATTATTATTTTTCTCTAACTTTTTTCACTAATTTTCCACAAAATTCGCTCCCCGGAGCGCTACCCGGTTCGCTAACCGAAAGCTAACCTCGCGGAATTTTTTTAAAAAACATTTTTTTTCCCGCACATATAAGCCTCCTCAGCCACGCTCAGAAAACCTAGGGGGTCAAGATAAGTCTACCATGACCCCTTCTACCCATTCTAAACATTATTTGCCCTCCATCTTGTATCTTAATGCGAACGAAACACAAAATGGTGGACTCCCGTGACGCTTAAGGTTCGCTAACCGGGCAGCTTCCCGGAAAGCGGTCCTAAAAAAAGGCGGGAAAGTAATTTACAGAAAAACGACTAGAGACACTCTCACCAAATATAGATTAGCTCATACTACATAACAATCCCTTCCATTCTCACAAATTTCATTGAAATTCCATTTAGCCATTTAGCCTGTAGACCTCTCCAAGTACCATGAGGTAAATTACTTCACAAAACACATCTGAATTGTTGGAATTGACAACCAATGAAAATGTTACTTTCATTTTCTACTTTTATTACCTGACATTTGATTGGTTATATACCTGTATATATATAAAGGGAGAGAAGGAAACACAGCCATTTTGACTACTACTTCTTGTTGTACCTCCTATTTCAAAAGCTTCAAAAAACTTCAACTTCTTTGTGAAGGTAAGTTATAATTTAATATATTGTGCACTATGACTTAATATAGTAGACTTTTTCTGCTAGATATACACTATCCCTCTGTAGTAGTAATGTATTTAGATAGACTTCTCTGTTATAGTTATCAATGGAGTAAGGCTTGTCTTGGTTAAATCACATACACTTTTTTATAGTCCTATTTCCACTCTCATACTATACACTGCCAAAAGATAAATTCACTGATAAAAACTGCCTATCTAAAATTAATCCCAACAGTGCCCTATCTCTACTAATATATATTTTCTTATTCAAAATTTCAGGCAAAATGGAAGGCGAACAACAAGTTTCATTTTCGATTGAACTGAAGGAGAACAGCCAAGACAAACTTGATGACTTTATGGATGACAGTAGAGACCACGAACTTCTACAATGTGTTGAAGCAGTAGACAACTTGCTTCAAAATGAAAAACAATTACACCCTATAATAAATTATGACATTTCTGACAATGAAATGTTAGAAAATTTAATAAAATATGAAACACAATCATAATAAAAAAAAAATAAACAAAGAAAACAAAAAAAAACAAGAAAAACAACAAACAATTAACATACAGTATTAGAAAAGTCTTTCATTCTTTTATCCACAAAGTTCGCTGCCCAGAAAGCTATCCGGTTCGCGAACTTGGCGCTTACCACGCAAAAAAAAATTTTTTTTATTTGGACCCTCTAGGCCCTTTTAAAACCTCCACATAAAACCTAGGGGGTCAACGAGGATCTACTGTGCCCCCTTATGGTAATTTCCCCCTTTGTTTTGGCCTCCTCTTGTCTCTCGATCCTACCGAGAGACAAGATGGCGGCCGCTCCGGACTGTTTAGAATGTTGACAGACACCGGAGGGCCAATCAGCTTCTCATCGCAAAGTTCCGTTACGCGAAAGGTTCGCTAACCGGATAGCTGCCCGGAGCGCTGTTACAGATATATATCTTGATTTAAACGTTAATTTCTCAAAAACCACTGGAGCACATATATTGAGACCTAGCAAAGGCACATCGGGCTAACAGTCCCTACAATTTTGCCAAGTTTCGTGCAAATCCATTCAGCCGTTCGAGCTAAAAGTGAGTCCAACCGCCCTATGGAAAATAACATGGGAAAAACGCGTTTTGGGACCCCCCTTTTTTCTCGGCCCCCCCTTGACGAACCCCCCCCAAATTTCCAGGTGCTGCTCAGAAAGAAAATGTGCCATTTTCCTGAAAATTTCAGCCAATTCCGTCCACAAACGCCAAAGTTATTAGGCATAGAATTTTCAAAAGTCCCATAGAGAAAAAATCCTAACTATATATACCTACTGGCGACCGCCAGTAGGTAATATATATATATATATATATATATATATATATATATATATATATATATATATATATATATATATATATATATTCAGTTTCACATCGCGCAGCCTGAACTGCGCCGATGCACTCTTCTCCGAAAGTAAGAGATCACGCCAATTACTAATGCACAGTCCACGGAAAGTTTAATTCCTTCATTGCAGCATGTGAAAAACGGGCAGTGGAGCAAAACCCCAACGCGTTTTGGTGAAACACTCGCCTTGGTCACGGGTATTTTTACAATGATGTTAGACAGTAAATAAAGTTTTTTTTTCAACAAACAACTGTCGTGTGATTCATTCCATGCTGGCACGCTTTACATTTAAAACACCTCTTAAAACCAGGTTTGGGTTTTAGCCAGTCAGTATTGCTTCTTTTCTTGTCTGTGAACTCACTTTGTACTATTAGATCTTTCAAGGATTTGGACTTGATGTATGTTATTGCAGGATTCCTTTTTACCTTTGAGCCTAACACTGGATCGTTTCTAATCAAATACCAGTGTTTTCTAAGGATAGCTCTTATTTCCTTATGCTTGATGTTAAATGTTGTTATGAATCTTGAAGTGCCTTGGTCTTTCTGCATTTTATTCAGTTTCTGAGTTCTAGATGGTTCAAAAAGTATATTCTGTCTGCTCAACCTTTTAGCTTTGTTAGAAGCACCTTTAAGGAACGTCTCCTTGTATCCTCTTTGTATGAACCTTTGGGTCATCTCAATCTCTATTGCGTTGTATTGCTCATCACTACTGCAAGTGCGTCTCGCTCTATAATATTCCCCAAACGGAATACTTCTTATTAAAGCCGCTGGGTGGGCGCTCTCGGCATGTAGGATGAGTTCCCAGCAGTGCTCTTACGGAACACAGTAGTTTCTAGTTTATTGTTTAGGGGAGTGATCCTAATATCGAGAAAGTCTATAGAAATTTTACTTGAATTCCCCACAAATTTCAAATTTAGAGAATTCTGATTTATCTCCTCAATAAAAAGATCGATTGATGTCTCCGTGCCCTGCCACAGCACGAAGACATCATCAATATACCTGACCCACAATAGGATATGTTTCGAACAGTGATCAAGGGGACCCCCCCTAAGCACCTGCTCCTCCCAGTAGCCGAGATGTAAATTGGCATAACTGGGGGCAAAGCAGGTGCCCATCGCGGTCCCCCGCTCCTGGATGTACAGATCACTGCCAAAGAGAAAAATGTTTTTAGTTAGACACCATTCCATAATTTCAAGGATCATTCTGTTTTGTGAGGCAAGGCGTACCGGTCTCCTATTTAAATAATGCTCACAGGCTCTAAGACCATCTACATGTGTTATACTTGTGTATAAGGTTGAAATGTCTAATGTCAAAAGAACCATAGTTGCAGGATCCCAACATATGTCAAAAATACATTTAAAAAAATCTGTAGAATCCTTCAAATAGGAGGGGAGCGTTCTGACAATAGGGTTCAAGAAATAGTCTATATAGTGCTATGCATTCTCAAATAGACTTCCACAAGACGAAATAATGGGCCTGCCTGGTGGACTAGTGGAGTTTTTGTGGATTTTCGGTAACATATAGAAAACTGGAACCACTGGATTATCTTGTTTGATGAATTTATGCTCGTCCCAGCTAAGCAATCCAGTTTCTTTCCAGTGGTCCAGTCTTCCATGAAACTCCACAGTCACATTTTCATATTCTCTGGGGCTTATTCTCTAATAGCAGCTATGGTCCAGCAGTTGACTCATTGCTTCTTTTTTATATATATATTTTTTTTTAGACCCACAGTGAAAAATTAAAATCTATGAGATCTACATAAAGACTGGCATAACTAGGTGGAGGATTGGGACCCCTGAGAACACTGGATCGGTTCATCACCAATTTTTGGTGGGCCCTTTCCTTTTAGCTATGTTTATAGAATTAGGAGACATTCATTAGTACATTAGTACTAAAAAAGAATGAATGTAAGCCTGTACATATTACCACTCTAAGGGGGTAATAACGGGCTGTATGAGTGTTGAATATGGGTATCCAAAATCACCAAAGTTCAAATGTAAATATAAAAGCATGATTGCTTAATGTATGAAATGTTATATGTAACACTAATAAATAAATTTGACAGAATATATGATTTATTTAAAAATGTATATAAATCAATGTAAATGGCAGTGTGCTAAATTTGTATTGTTTTTAATTAGCGTGTATGATACATTTTTATAGAGGATTTGTAGGAGATATAAAGTATACATTTTACCTGAAGAATGTGGTAAGAACAGTTGATACCACCGAAGCGCATCGTGCTGTATTCTAAAGCACTAAATTGAACTGGTTTGGTCACCGAACAATTGTATCATGGATAATGTTGTGTTGACCAAGACATGACTTGTTGATTAGTGTGACTAAAAACAGTAATTTTCTTCTGTCTAGTTTAAATCTCCCATCTCTTTTTGATTTTAGGAGTGTTATTTTGTACATGCAATTTGACATATGTAATTGTTAAATAATGATATATTGTTTTGGTTTTTAAATGGTTTTAATGTACTTCTGTAACAGAAGGTTTTAACAATTATAGATGAACTTGGAATTCATTGAATTAAAACAATCTGTATGTAGCTTTTTGTGATTTTGCAATACTTATTGTAATATAATATATAATGGATGGTTTTAATATGAGTGAATGACAGTGTGCTTTTGAAGACATTCCCAAGGGAAATTGTTCTTTTGACTTGACACCAATATTGAGCAAAGACCTGGCGACTGGGTCATAGAAAATAGCTGGTAGGGAGGGACTTCTCCAGAGCGGAGTATAATAATGCAATGGTGAAATCTTAAAAGCAACACAGATTTTAGTCCTAATTCTATGGACATCAATTATAACCTCTGTCAAACGCTTTTTTTCAGGCATCAAGTAAGACCATACCAGCACATATCCCAAGGGTAGTAGAGGCACCAAACAATGCTATAGCAACATTGATATGGATGGTACTTTCTTTACCTGGAATAAAACATGTTGCTGCGGGGAGACAAACTCTTGAATGCAAACAGAAAGGCGAGTAGTCAAGAGTTTTGCAAACAGTTTACATAAGAGTTAATCAAAGAAATCGGGTGATAAGACCCTCTCTCTTGTGCAGGTTTATCCTTATTAAGGAAGATCACATTATTTGCATGGACCTAGGAATCAGGGATCTCACCTCTACATTCCGCATACTGGATAACAGTCAGAAGCAATGGTTCCATTGTGCTTTTAAATACTTTATAAAAGTCCACAGGGAGGGCCTAATCATGACCACCTTACCAGAATTAATTATTCTATTTGCGCTCATGACCTCCTCAATAGTGATTGATTCCTCCAGTGCCTGAGTAGCAATGGGGCTAAACCTGAATAACATGGCTGTCTGAATTTATTCTTCAATTATCTGTGAACCGGTCCAGCAGGTATCCATGTCAATTTCCTGATATAAAAGCCTAAATTGCTTGAGTATTTCCCGAGGATCATATCTGCTTTCTGTGACTTTGTGCACCAATACATTCCCCACTTTTTCACCACAATCAAATAGACCACCCTGACCATTGAGATAGGCAGCAGCCACTTTATCTCTTTGTGTCCGATCCAGGCTTTTCTGGCATTTTACCAGTTCAGTTCTGATTTTTGATTCTTCAAGACTATTTGGCTGAACTGCCAAGGAGTGCCTCTGCTCCCATCTCAACAATTCAAAATGAGCAGGCTGCATTTGGGCTTTTCGGTCCGTGATCAGTTAGATGATAAATTGAGTGGGGACCCCACATACATAGGTATTCAAGGTATACCAAATGACATGGGGTGAAGAGGAGTCCATTTATAAATAGATAAAAGCACTAAACTCAACATGCATTATTTTGATATATTCAGGAACTACAAATTCAGATCCAGTGCAAGTCCATCTTTGCAGGTAGCCCTTAATGGCAAAGATGCAAAATTGTATTAATAAAGGAGTATGATCTTAGGTGATCTCTGGACAAATCTCGACTCTAGATTTGTTAAATAGGGTCTGAGTCATGAAGATCATGTCAATCCGAGAGTGATGGCAGTGAGGACCAGAAAAATATGTATAGCTAGGAATAGTCAAATGTAAGTTTATCTACAATTCGACAAGCTCATGTACTTTGGCAAACTCATTAATTGCCCGCCTAAAATAGTTCATACACAGAATGGTAGCTCTATTGGTTGTATCCTGCTTATAATTCACAACACAATTGAAATCACCTAATAACAGCTGCACAACTGACCAGCTCAGCTGGACAACTCAAAGTTAAAGAAGGCAAATATACCTGGATCATCTCTATTAGGTTCATAGACAGTGCAAAAAACATATATATTGGAGTGGAGCATGACCTGGGCAATTGCTAATCTACACTGTGGATTGGATGCAGTTCAAGTGATTTGGAGGCTTATTGTCTGATAATTTAAAATCGTGACCCCATGGATTGAAATCTGCAGAATTGTACAGACAATAGTGTTATAACCTATCTGCTGTAGGTATGCTTTTTCTTTAAAGGTAAGATGAGTGGACCAGACATAAAATAAGCTGTTTAGAGATTGCAACCTCTACCTTGACTAATATGTGCTTCAGTATCTCATTTAGGTTGGCAACATTCCAAAACATAATTTTAAGCGGTGGCATAGCAATGAATGGAAACCCATAACAGAATATGCCTAGTTCTATATCCACAGATTAGAAGTTTATTTAGTGTCTCTCCCTCTCTCCCTCTACACCTGTTCAGCATGCAAAGCCAAACACTAAGGCTCAAGTTATATATGTATACCATAAAGACTGAAAGCTAATGACCACTTCAATTCTTCCCATTTTTTAAACCCACCTAACCCTAATAACTCCACCACCATCCATTAAGTGGCTTACAGCAAGAAACACTAAGTGAACACACAAAACCCCCCACCCCAAAAAAACCCTCCTAGGACCCTTCCCCCACCCTGTTGAAAAGGAAAAAAATCATCCCCAAACCTTGGATTTCAGAAAACAAAACAACCATCTCCACACTTCAGCCACCCCCCACATAACTTCAACCAAATAATTTGGACCTTAGAATAAAAAAGACATGAAAGAAAAAGAGTCACATTGATCTGTTGAAAATGAGCAATTGCACACACATGCCGACCAGTCTCTTCTAATAGCCACCCCTCTCTTATCTAATTTCTGCCACTGCTGGAGAACATACATGGCTTTTTTTCCTGAAAAGCAGATCCTGGTCTGCCTCTCTCTCTGAACTTTAAGATATGGAGGTTCTTGTAAGAACGCCTGAATTGCGATTCTCCTATTAACTTGACCAGAGAGTCTGGATTTCATTAAAGACACAGAGGCTAACATTATGCATTATCTTTTAATGCAGTCACAAGCAGCCGCACTACATCATAGAGTAAAACAATTCTAGAATGGAACAGAGGCATGAGCACCAAACAGACTGCCTCTTTTAAATGTGGAGAAATAATGATATGTTCCAAAAGAGCGAAATTCATCTTAATCTTGAGAATGGAGGAGCGAATCCAGAGAAATTCATCTTATTCTTGAGAATACAGGAACGAAAGCAGGATCCATGAATCCAGATGTGAATAACGAACAGGATAAAGCAACAATGACGAAAGGAATCCATTATGAGAAATTGCCTGAAAAGAAAGAGGAGATGCTGAAATAATAGAATATGAAAATGAGTAGTACAACAGACCATTAACAATCTCAAATTGAATAAACAATCAGTACGATGGATACAATAATAAACTAAGTAAGAAAAAAGTCAGTCCAAGGGGAGGGAAGGGTGGGATAATGTTAGCTTCCGTTTCTTTAATGAAATACAGATTCTCTGGTCATGTTAATAGGAGAATCTCAATTTCATTACAAGACTGGAGGCTACATTATGCATGTTGGTACCCATGTGGGACAACATCATACATATGCTCAATTGGTTTGCAATAATGTCGAGCAAATGTGGATGCGTTAGACCAGTCCACTGCTTTGAGGATGTCATCTAACTTACCACCAGACCAGATGGACTTACTGGCCAAGTCAACGCCGGCTAGGCTCATAGTGGACTTGACCCATCTGGCTATGGAGGTAGAGCTAATGGGTTTGAACAGTTTAGCAAAAGAAAAAAGAAGTTGATTTGCATCATAAGGGCGAAGGTCTCTCATTCTATTATCATATTCTTTCATACAGTCCACAACACAGAGATTCTTACACAGGTCAAAGAGAGGATAGAAAATAGAAAATGGAATCTGACATAGTTTTGGTTCTTCTAAAAATTTCAAAATTAACACCATACATATCATAGGATCTATAAGAAATATCAAGACATTTGATATCAGAAACTCTACGGCAAGAAATTACGCATAAAAGAGTTGCAAGTTTAATAGAAAGACATTTCCTATTAAGAAAGGAGTTCTCAGGCCAAGAAGTAAAAAGGTCTAGAATAGCCTTAACATACCACATGGATTGGTATTTAGGTAGAGGTGGTCTCTTTAGTCTGCTGCTTTTCATGACTCTACAAATGATAATATTATATAGAATTAGATGGTGATCTTCTCCGTCTGCGTTTGAAACCAGACCCCTGACCGCTGGAATTAAGAAAAGAATGTTGCAAGCTAATTCTAGGGTGTTTGTGAAACAGGCCTGAGATGCCCAAAAGCCGGTTATCAGGATTAGAGAACATTGATCTTGTCTCACTTTCTGAAGAACCCTTTGAATAATAGCAAAGGGAGGGAAGGCGTAACCCCGATGGCCTGACCTGGACTGAAGAAAGAAGTTCACTGCAAGAGCGCCCGGGTCTGGCATCCAGCTGAAATATTTCTCTAACTGGAAGGTTAGTCAAATAAATCTACATCCAGTGGGCTCCAGATTTGATTTAGAGTATTGAAGACATTCACATCAAGTTTCCAATCGCTGAAGTCTAAAATGAATCTCGAAATCCAATTTGCGGAAATGTTTGACTTTCCCGGGAGATATTCTGCCCTTGGAGCAATCGTGTGCTCCAAACAAAACATCCAGAGCCTCTTGGCTAAGTTGGATAGGTCTGCTGATCTGTTCCCGCATAGGCGGTTGATGTAGGATACTGCGGAGACATTGTCCATCTTCAGGACAACTGATCTCCCATGAAGAGAGTGTCTGAAGGTCATAAGAGCAGATAATCCTGCTGTAAGTACTAAATAGTTTATGTGGTGGGAGGTCTCTGCAAGAGACCAAACACCACCAGTGTTTTGGTTGAGTAGGCGAGCACCCCAACCATGAAGGCTTACATCTGATTCCAGAACGAACTCCGGAATTGAACCAAAGATAGCCTTGCCATTCCAGTCAACCAAATTCTCCAGCCACCAGGACAGTTCTGACCTGGCTTCATGATCTAGGGTTACAAAGTCCCCGTACAATAGGCCGGATCTGAGAGCTTTTCGTTTGATTCCCTTAAGTGCTCTGTAGTTGAGAGGTCCCAGGAAAATGGCTTGAATGAAGGATGAAAGGAGATCTAAAAGTCTGGACAACTCCCTTAGAGATATAGAATCTTGTTTTAGAACAAACCGATCTCCTTGCGAATTTTGGCAATCTTCTTTGGAGGAAGTAGTAAAAGACATTTTGAAGTGTCTACAGTAAATCCAATGAACTCCAGGGATCTTGAGGGGGTAAGGATTGATTTTTACCTGTTTATAGTAAAGCCTAGACTCTTTATGAGATCCATTGCAACCTTCAGGTCCTTCAGGAGTTGCGAGCGGTGCTGCGACATAATGAGAATGTCGTCCAAATATATAATTAAGCTGAGACCTCTGTCCCTCAAAAGGGAGGTGATAGTTTTTGTAATCTTGGTGAAACACCCGGGGCAGAGGAAAGCCCAAAAGATAGGGCTTGAAATTGAAAGAGTCGATTGTTCCAAGCGAATTGAAGAAAGGGTTGGTGTTCTTTGGCTATTGGAATTGTAAAGTAGACGTCTTTTAAGCCTAGTTTGACCAACCAGTCTCCCTCTAGAAGAAGGTCTCTCAGGAGGTGAATGCCCTCCATTTTGAGATGTCTGTAGACCAGATACTTGTTCAATTCCTGTAAGTTTATGACGGGTCTCCAAACTTTATCCTTTTTTTGAACAAGAAAGAGTGTGCTTATAAATCTCTTTAAACTCCAGGGAACTTCTAAAATTGTGCCTTTCTGAAGCATGGAGGTAATTTTTTCCTCCACAATTTTTTGTTGATCCTCTGTGAGAGTTAGTACTTTCGGGGGGTATGTTTGAAAAGGGGTATTGGTAAAGTCTATTTTTTAAAGCTCGAACAGTCTCCAGAACCCAAGGGTCTTGAGTTAAGGTTTCCCAAATCTGGCAAAAGAATTGTAGTCTGCCCCCTACCTTTGGAGGGGAAGAATAAAGAGCAAGAGGTGTACTTACTTTGAAGATTGGTGTTGATGGGTGTGCCGCGGGATCTGATACCTCTCCCTCTTGATGGATAGAATTGCGAGATGGATGTGAAGAAGCCTCTACCAGAGGCTCTGAATCTGTAAAAGGGCCTTTGGCTGCCCCGGCTGGAAGAAAGGCCTCTTCTTCCAGCCCAACCAAAAAGGTTGGAGTCAAAAACACGCCTCATATTAGCTTGGGCTTTATCTAGGGCAGTGAAGGTGGAAACATATTTGCCGATCGACTTAATCATATCCTCACCGAAGAGGAGGCCCCTTGGATTTTGGGAGGGTTCTTTTTTGGCCATATCCCCCAGCTTGGGATTAATCTTATTGAGAATGACTCTTCCTCTCTTGATGTTAAGGCTAGCGTTGGCATTGCTGAGGAAGACCAAGGCCCTTTGGCTTCAGCCTCTGACGAGGTCTCTGTCAAGAGGAGTGTCATTGATTTGCCATTCTTCTGCCATATCTAAAATTCTTGTTAAGGGTCCCAGGATGTCGAAAAGGCGATCCTGACTTCTCCATACCCTTCCTGGGATCCTTACCCAGTTTGAATAAAAACTTAATTAAGTTGGGGTCAAGTTTAGGGGACTTACAGACCTTATCTTGAATTGCCGGTCTAGGACACTCGTACTTAAGGGAACTACGAGTCTCTTTTTCCAGGGAGTTTCTGAGCCATTTCTTAATGAATTATGCCACATGGTCATGGGGGAACCATTCTGAGCTTCTGGGGTGGGAGATGTTAAGTGGCGAAAATATTTCTCCACCCAAAGAATTGAGGATGACATTCTTAGATGAGGACGGTGAATCATCATTAAGTTGGGTATTCAAATCAAGGTCCTCATTGTCTAAATCAAGGACAAATTCATCAGAAGGATTAAGGAATCTGTCCTCATCTTCAGAATCAGTATCTACAGTGTTATGAGCACTTCAAAAATTTGTGCCGCTAAGGACATCCATGTAAGACGTGCCGCAAGGGACCCCAGAGTAATTTGTGCCGCTAAAGACACCTGTAATAATGGAGGTACGAAGACCTCTCAAAGTGTTTGAGGTGTTAAGACCTCCCAAGTCAGTTAAGGTGCTAGGACCTCCTATAGTATTATTATATAGTATATAATATTGTATTTTCTGTGTCACCTTTTTCGCTGAATTAATTGTTTTTAAGCCTCACTCACCTACCTGGCTTGCCCAGAAACGAGCGACAGAAACCCCCTAAACAGCGCTTCTCGCTGCAACAAATACTTGGCAGAATCACTTGCCTGCCGCCATTGACGGCGAGGTCACGAGGCCACGCCTACCCTAGGCCACGCCCACCGCCCAACCGAGTATAAAACTCCGCTCGCAGCGCCACTGAAACAGAACCTGATTACTCCTGAGGCGGAAGCCGGGAGTCCACCATTTTAAAAATATTGTATTTTCTGTGTCACCTTTTTCGCTGAATTAATTGTTTTTAAGCCTCACTCACCTACCTGGCTTGCCCAGAAACGAGCGACAGAAACCCCCTAAACAGCGCTTCTCGCTGCAACAAATACTTGGCAGAATCACTTGCCTGCCGCCATTGACGGCGAGGTTACGAGGCCACGCCTACCCTAGGCCACGCCCACCGCCCAACCGAGTATAAAACTCCGCTCGCAGCGCCACGGAAACAGAACCTGATTACTCCTGAGGCGGAAGCCGGGAGTCCACCATTTTAAAAATATTGTATTTTCTGTGTCACCTTTTTCGCTGAATTAATTGTTTTTAAGCCTCACTCACCTACCTGGCTTGCCCAGAAACGAGCGACAGAAACCCCCTAAACAGCGCTTCTCGCTGCAACAAATACTTGGCAGAATCACTTGCCTGCCGCCATTGACGGCGAGGTCACGAGGCCACGCCTACCCTAGGCCACGCCCACCGCCCAACCGAGTATAAAACTCCGCTCGCAGCGCCACAGAAACAGAACCTGATTACTCCTGAGGCGGAAGCCGGGAGTCCACCATTTTAAAAATATTGTATTTTCTGTGTCACCTTTTTCGCTGAATTAATTGTTTTTAAGCCTCACTCACCTACCTGGCTTGCCCAGAAACGAGCGACAGAAACCCCCTAAACAGCGCTTCTCGCTGCAACAAATACTTGGCAGAATCACTTGCCTGCCGCCATTGACGGCGAGGTCACGAGGCCACGCCTACCCTAGGCCACACCCCCCTCCTTTCCTTGATATGTGCCTGTATAGGAAGCGCAGCGGACGAGCGCAGCGGGAGCGCCGTTTGCGCGCCGAAGGCGCGCCTAAGGCAAGCCCGTCTGCGCCCGTCATCGCCAAGACATCGCCTCTCGCCAGTCCCCCTGCACAAAATCCCTCACTTCGTATCAGCTATGACAGAATTCATCTCCACGCACTAAACGCCAAAACTAGATGCAACAAGCTCGAAGGTCACCTCGGACAAACTGCACTCCAGTGTGAATCCTGTAACTTTGCAACGCCCCTGCCCAGCCTGGTAAGCGGTACAGCAGCGATACCCAAACTTCCCTCCCTCCGGGTCCTGCAACTGAATGTTAGATCTCTCGTAAAACACCATGCAGAAGTCAACACTCTCATTATGGACGAAAATCCAGATATTCTATTCATATGTGAAACCTGGCTCCATAACGACCAAACCAGCATTTTAAATCTCACGCTGCCTAACGGTTTCTCTATGAAACTGGTTAATAGAGACTCTAGAGGCGGAGGAATAGCCGTTGTGTACAGAACCATATACAACTGCTCCTTCACCAAAGAAGAAATCTGGGGCTGCGAATGCGCACGCTTCAAGATTGCCACCTGCCCGCATTTCACTCTCTCTGGCCTTTACGTCTATCGGCCTCCTGGCCCCTCCGCCAGGTTCATTGAGGAACTCTTGGAACTTGCTCACACCTTGGCAGTCTCCTCCCCCAACTTTACCATCCTGGGTGACCTCAATCTTCACTTCGACTCCACCACTGACCCCACTATCAAAAACCTGCTAGCCGACATCACGGCCTTGCAGTTAAACCCCTTGGTTCACTCCCCCACCCACACCGCTGGGCACATACTGGATCCCGTTTTCTCGAACCTATCGGAAGTCACGGCTGATCCCCCTGAACCCATGGGCTGGACTGATCACTTTCTTGTTAAACTAACTATTATGGCAAAAAAAAACACCCCCCAAAACCACGGCCAACTCCAGCCACAAACGACCTTGGCATAAACTCATCTCCGGAGACCTCATCAACCATCTAGGTGAATTCCACCTCCCCGAGGAGAATAGGGATATTAATACAGTTTACACCGCCTTCCACGAATGGATAGTCACAGGGCTTGATGCCTTAATTCCGCCCAAATTGACCAAAACCCGCAGCTCCCCCTCTAACCCATGGTACAATGACTCACTTAAAATGTTACGGAAAGAGTGCAAAAAAGCCGAACGCGAGTGGAGGAAAGAATACTTAGATACTAACAAAACCCTCTATCTATCTAAACTTCGCACCTACCACAAGGCGATTCGCACTACTCGAGCCTCTTTCTACTCAAAGGAAATCGAATGCAGTTCCAACCCCACCAAAACCATCTTCAACCTAGTCCAAAACCTCCAGAACATCCCCAATCCAGGCTCCTGCATCACCTCCCTGAAACAATGCGAGGACCTTGCCACCTTTTTCACTGAAAAGGTGAGGAAGATCTACGCGTCCTTTCCACAGGACGATGCTACGCCCGCTAGCATCCCCCATTCAACGGCAGAGACATCAAAACTGCTAAGAATACCCGATATATCCCTAGACGACCTCGCTAAACTATGTAGACAGGTCAAGTCTGGTTCCCCAGCAGACCCCATGCGACCGTCCAAATTCTTGGAATCACTTGACTTCTTTCTCCCCCCGCTTGCCAAACTACTCAACCTTTCCTTTTCCTCAGCGGTGGTCCCCACTTGTTGGAAATCTGCTTGGGTTTCACCCATCATTAAAAAACCCGCATTGGACCCCAATAAACCAGAAAATTTCCGACCTATTTCCCTGCTCCCCTGGACGTCAAAACTGGCTGAAGCTCACGTCAACAAAATACTATCCCATCACATGCAGCAAAACCATGTCCTGGACCCTTCCCAAAACGGCTTTAGACCAGGTCACAGCACTGAGTCGGCTCTGCTGACCACTACGGAGCACCTTCGAGGAATCCTAGACGCCGGTCAAAGTGCCGCGCTGATCCTGTTGGATCTTAGCGCGGCCTTTGACACGGTCTCACACAACATCTTGCTGAAACGACTTGAGGCCATTGGGATTGGCGAATTAGCCCTTGAATGGTTCCAGTCCTTCTTAAAGGACAGATCCTTTCAAGTCTCAGCCCCCCTACATCTCTCAACCCCACTCCATCGGGCAAGGAGTCCCCCAGGGGTCGGCGCTTAGCCCATCCTTATTTAATCTATACGTTCAGCCTCTCGCAGTGGTAGCAAAAGAGTGGGACCTTACGCTGGTGTCGTACGCTGACGACACACAGCTGGTCATCACACTCTCTGAAGGTCCCTCACCTTCGGCAACCAAATTCAGAGATGGCCTCGCAGCAGTCGCACAGTGGATGACACTCAACTGCCTGCAGCTAAACGCCGGGAAAACGGAGGTCCTCCTCCTGAGAAAAAACCCCACCCTTTGGAACCATCATTGGTGGCCCTCTGTGCTTGGCCCCACTCCCGTGCCAAAAGAAGTCGTCAAAAACCTAGGAGTCTGGCTCGACCCCTCACTTAACTTTCAGTCCCACACAAAGAAGGTGGCAGCCACGTGTGTGGGTCTCATGAGGAGCCTCAACCCCATACTTGGATTCTTTGACTCCAGAACCCGTCAACTCATTATGCAAGCCATGATTCTTGCCCGGCTAGATTATGCCAATGTCTTGCTCTTAGGGGCAAACAAAGCCGAACTTGCAAGACTGCAGCGTATCCAGAACTCGGCCGCCAGAGCAGTGGTTGGTCTCCCACGCAGGTGCTCTGCCAGAACCACCTTTCGCAATTTGCACTGGCTGCCTGTGGAATCTCGGATCCAATTTAAAACCCTGACCACGGCTTTTAAGATTCTCAAATCCGATTGCCCTGAACTCCTGCGCCCACTTTTGACACCATACACGCCCCAGCGCAACTTGCGTTCTCTGGGACAACACCTCGTGATGGTCCCCCGAACTAAGCTCTGTAGACAGGGTGGACGTTCCTTCAAAGTCCTAGGAGCTAAGCTATGGAACTCACTGCCTCCGCACATCCGTGCCCAAACCAATCTGATCGCTTTCCGGAAAGCACTTAAGACCCATCTCTTCTCTGTCATCTAATTCCTCTGCTGGTTCCCCCCTCCCCTCTGGTACTGATTAGGTCAGCGCCGGGACGCTCCGTTGCTGGGGCAGCTGTTTGCGCTTAACAAATAAATAACATAACATAACATAACATAGTGCTCTTTGAAGAAGGCTCAGTGTTCTTAGATTTTTCATGTCTTTTCCCCTGGTTAATAAATGTAACATTATGGGTAGTGGGTTCCTGAGGAAGGTCGTGCTGGAAGGGGAGAGGTCTTTTTGAGGCCATAACCCCTTTCAATGTGTCTAATATACAAGACCTCATTTCTTTTTTAATACATTTTTTAAAGGATTAATTGTTATAATTAGGGGAGCAAGCTGCAGCGTCATCTGACTCAATATCTGAAATTATGGGAAGATTTGATCAGTAAATTTTTAATTAAAATGAATGAATTATTGTAAAGGTGAATAGAATATAATATGCTGAGTTTTTTTTGTTATAATGACTAAACTCTCCCTTTATCCTTTTTTTAGGGATAATCTGGCACGTAGCGATAGAACAAAAAAAGTTGTATGGGGTACAATCTCCGGTAGCAGCTGGTAACTGACAATCGGACTCGAGAACAGCTGCTACCTGAGGGATTAGAGGAAAGAGTCTTGGAAAAACACGCGCATAGCACTATTGTCGCCAAGGACCGCTGCTCTAAAGGACACAGTCGGAAGCCTCGTTTGTTTTTGCTTTTTTTCTTTTTTATTGATTAAAGAAAGCCGAAGCGTGTAGGTAAAGATGTGAATCTAAGAGCCTGGGAGACAGAAAGGGGAGAGCGATTAGCCGCGCAAACGCTGGTCAATAGAGTGAACTTATGAGGAAGCACCACCTCAAAAAATTAGGATCGAAAGTGACAAGCGCGGACACGCCCAAGGTCAAATGACTTAGGGAACAGTCCGGTAAGGGGAAGGATGGGAGGGCTTGATGATCATAAATTGGAAATCAAGGGGAGGAGGAGACAAGGAGGGGAAGAAAAACCTCTTCAACGCAACCATATCTTTAAAGGCCGTTCTGCTACTTGGAAAAAAAAGACATCGCAAAGGATAACAATGTAAAAATTACATGAATAGGACAAAATATTTGGCAAAGGAAAAAAAAGAGTAATAGAAAGAGAACCTATCTGCTTGAGAGCTGCATTAAAAAGAGGCAGTCTGTTTGGTGCTCATGCCTCTCATACTATCTGTTCCATTCTAGAATTGTTTTACTTTATGATGTAGTGTGGCTGCTTGTGACTCTATTAAAAGATAATGCATAATGTAGCCTCCGGTCTTGTAATTAAATTAAGAGAGCCTTGAGTAGATCAATCATTTATTTAAGTTACCATCATCGATCCATAGTTGATTTACAGAAATCTGAATGGATGAAAAAGAAAATAGAGCCCACTGTGACTGGGGTAGAAAGATGGGCCTAAAGTAGATGAGCAAAAAGTTTCAACTCAGATTAGGATGGGGCATGGCCTAATCACAACTGACTGCCTTGGGCCCAGTTGATAAACGAAAATAATGCACTCTTTGGATCTGACAATCCTAGTCCCAATCTGCCAGGTCAGGGAAGGACTTTGAAACAATTGAAACACAAATTCGACGAGCATCACTGCCTTCCCTGCCCTCAGGCACATTCAAGATCTGGAGGTTATAGCTATGTTGGCAATTTTTGAGAACTTACATCTTAAATTGGATAGATGAAATCGGAGTATTCTGTTCCTGGACTCGAGATCACGTAGAAGTTGTATCTTCTTCTGACTTGGCCACCCTCAGCTGCAGATCGCGAAGCTGAGAAGTCAAGTCAATGCAGTCATTTTACCAGTTAGATCAGTAATCATATTCTGCAATCACGAGTTGCAGGCTCTCACCTCTGCATGATGATTAGAAGATTCAGCACGATGAGCTTGGATCAGATGAAAGATAGAAGCAAGTGATGTCTCGGAAGAACTAGTTGAACTGTTGCCTGGAGGCAATTGCTCTACAGCTTCCTGCTGCATTAACATTGCCATTGAAAGATTAATTAGCTTTAGGGGTCCAGAGCCACAAAGTTTAACCTGCGTCCCTTCTGACCAAAGGCCAGTCTCCACATCTGAGAAGTTGCACTTTGCAACCTGAGTAGTCTGTTTGTGGCTTTGAATTGTGCCACAACTATCATTAGCCAGTCCCCAAACAGAGTTTCCATCTTTCCTTTGGAGTCTCTTCAAAGTCCGGCTCTGTAGACTCCCCTCCTTCCATTCTTCTTGCTGATTTCAACTGCCCATTGCTGTATTGTAGCCCCCTCCATATTGCTGTGAACTTTAATTGAAGGCAGTTTCACAGGAATGCGAGAGGACTAAAGGGGGACCATTAGCTGTCAAAGTGTTAGAGTTTGCTGGGCTGTTGCCACAAGACTGTACTGAGCCATCTGACATATCAATACTGATAATTACTTGAAGGCTTAAGTCACCTCCACTGGCAACTCCGGCAATTTGTACTACACCCTCATCACTTGGAAGGTGGTCAGTCTATTCCCATATGACATTGTTGCACACCCGGATCTCCAGTTTACTCGATGGTGCCCCAAGATTCTGGCAAAGGCCTCGGGGAATACAGACTCCATGCTGACCCAGAGTGCAGTGCCTGTGACAGTAAGCACCTTACCTCGTAAGGTGTCCGACTGGGGAGACTCACTGCCCAGGAAAGGCAAGATTGAAACCTTGTCTAGTGCTGAAGAGGATGGGGATAGAGTGGCCCTATCTCCCTCCATCACATCATTCATTACCTGGTTTGAACAGAGGAAGCCACTAAGGAAGAAGGGCTCTCAGCAGTGCCAGAACAGGCACAGATTGCAGAGGCTGGGCAATTAGTAGAGAAATCAAACACAGGCCTGCCAATCTTAGCTGCAGCACTGGTGCTGCGATGGGGCTACTAGTGCTTAACTCTGTGCACAGCCGGAGTTACCCCTCTGTGTTGGCCAGCCAGGGCAGGGGGCATGCATGCTGCATCTGCCATGGCCAACCTTGTGGGCTTCAAAGGGGCCATGCAGACTTCCGTAACCATCCAGATACAAACGATACAAGTCAGTAACTGCCAAAAGGTATGCAGAAGGTCGTAGCTAGGCAGCAGTAAAGGGGACAAGAAGAACTAATAGATAAAATAATCTGGCACTTCAATAAATCGAACTAGCCATAGGTAGCTTCCCTTGCCGCAGAGAGACAGCCATGCAGTTATATCCAGTGTATGAGGACCGACTGCAGCGCTGGAGTGTCACACGCGCTTTGCAAGTATAGATGTGTTATTCTTCTCCTGCCCCCTACCGCCTTAAATAACAGGAAAATAGAGGCCAGCACGTGAGAATCAGGAGCCAGTGTGCATCTGGCAGAAAAGGAAAACATGCTCACCCATGGCAATTGCGAGCCAGACAAATGCAAGCTTAGTGCTACATTGTAGCCGCATCTTGGCAGGCTTAGCTGTTTTAGACAACGATCTGTGAGGAATCAGCAGGGGTTCATTCTCCAGGCAGGCAGAGGAGAGAGCGCAATAGTGCATGAGGGCCTACTGTAGCACTATCACACGATAGAACTCCCAAGTGGCTGCAGGACTGCAAGACCGCAATCCTATAAAACCGTCTTGCTGTTGTCTGTCAACGAGGCCCGTAAAGGGCCAATTGGGGCGCTCTGCTCCAGCCTCCCCCACCATCTGCAGTTAAAGAGAGGAGGCCGATGGTTAAAGATCAGCGTACATTCAAAGAAAGACAGACACGCAGTGCAACGATGTAGCAGCGTTGCAGTAAGCTCAGCTGTTATAGGCGAAACCACGCAGAGGACGGCAGTCAGTAATCAGCAAAAAGTCAATAGGGCAGCCTTCAACAACAAGCAGTCAGAAAAGAGAGCACAATCAGCCTCAACTATGCCAGTCAGACTGAAAGGTAGGTAAGGACGGCTTTTATAATCATATGTAACATTGTATCTGCCCCCGCAGGTCCCATTCTCAAGGGCGGCGTGGCAGCTCAGCTGTGTGCAGTGTATAGGGAGGTGGAGAGGAGTGAGAAGTGTGCCTGCGGAGGCATTAGCCTGTCGCCATCTTTCTCCTCCTCGCTACAACATTTTTCAAATCATTATGGATTTCCCATATTTGCCACATAATCGAGCAAATGCTGCATAATTTGCACTCAAAACTACAGCACCAGGCAGAGAGTAGAAACATGGGTTTGGTGGGTCAAGACAGACAGTAGGTGTAATCAAGAGATTCCATGACATGTGATTGACTGACCAAACCCTATCATCCTTTCAGAGACACATCTCATTTCGGCATTAATTATCAAATGTTAGGTTGCCCTCTTGACAGTATTTTATGTTATGTCATGTCATGTCAAGCACAGTAAAATGATTGGAAATATAAAGTAGGTTGTTGTTCCGACTCTGTGATATATAGAATGATTCAATAGTGCAAGCAGAGTTGCTGGCGGAGCACTCTGTGCTTTATATTTGTTTAAAATGTTGTAAAGATATTTAAACCAAACAGAGGAGTATTGGATGGTTGTAAAATAATGCAAATACTTTTCTATACATTTTGAGATTCTGGCACCAGATCGAGGCTTTCCAGAATCTTATAAATGGAAACAATAACGAGTGTTTGTCTCTGGAAAAATTGGCAATCCTACCAATTGGTACTGTACAGAGGAACTCTGAAAATGGACACCTCTACCCCTTGCTTCCATTCAGTGTCATATCCTCGTGATCAACTAAAGGAAGCATGGAATTCTTCACAGCAATGACGTGTTTTCGTCTTAGCTTGTCATGCAAGTGCAAAGACAAGCAGCGAGCATTCGCTGTAGGCAGGAACACTTTAAACATAAAAAAATGTCAGATGGAAGCTCTTCCAGTTGTAAATGGGTTAACCAGAGGGCTCATTTGGGGTGGGAGGGAGGCATTTCCCCGCTGGCCTCCTTTCCACTACTGGGGCTGATTGTGACTAATATCAAGACTATTCAACACCTTCTGCATCCCCTTTAGATGGCCTGCAGCTTCTACTTCAGGTGATTAAGTCACACCTGATGTTCCATATATAGCTCCACCTTTTCTGTGCCTTCTCCTTCTAGTGTAGGATTTCTATACAAGCTTGTTAAAACTGTACCAACACCTCATCCCTCAAAATGCCTAACCAAGATTACAGAGCTTAAATGGCTAAGCATGGATACACAGACTTTCAGTAGTCTAACTTCCACACACTGAAACACACTGAAACGCTATCAAGACTGCCCCATAACAATCTATTATTTATGAGCCCCTTGATCAGTGACCTTCCTTCTTCAATACTGTCACCACCAAGAACTTGACCTCTGTCTGAATGAGTTACACATTCTGTCAAAGAGGTCTTATCGACAATTTCTTTGTCAAAGCCCATCCAGTGAATTTTACCCTACACCAAGGATTCACAGAGTGGTCGGATAGACCTTATTTACACAGGAGCCCTACATTCTTCTACATGGCACTGCCCTCCCAAACTGCATAGTTTTGGTATGCCCCTGCAGCTAAATAGCATTCTCCGTAGCCTACACATCACTTATTTAATCTTCCGCCTCCAAGTGGGCCATGGTGTCCCTATCTCGGCAATATGACTGCTTCTGAATCTTTCTTTCTCCAGAGTGCCCCCCCCCCCAATAAGAAACAGAAAGCAAGGGACACAATCTTGTTAGTTATGTTAGTATGAATTTGTAGAGTGCACGTTCATCCTGGGGTTTCTTGGCGCTGTGTACCGCTGGGGAACCGGTCCTGGCTTTCCATGTGAGATGGTCACTATTGGGCATCCCCAAGGTGAAGCCTGGCATCCCCAGCAGCGAGTGGGCCGTTGTGGAGATTAAGCAAGCTATTGCCCAGAGTTGCAGCGTGGGACCCATGGTTAGAGAGGCACCAAGGCGAGATTTATCGAGCCCGCTGACATTGGTTCCGTACCCTGCCGCGTCAGGAATTGAACCCTGGTCCCGGGTCGACCTCTGCTTCTGGGTCTGCCGCCTCTAACCTGTGAGCCACACTTCTCCACTTCTCCAATCTTGGTCCTGCCAGCATTACCCCTCCCAAAGCCCATGAGACAGTTCTACAGATAAGAGGCCATATATATGACCCTTGTGGCACAGGTCAGCTTATCAAGTCATTTTGCTGTGCAGCCCTGCATCACATGGAAAGGACAGGAATACACTGTATTTATCCAATATGGTGCATTCCTGGCCTTTCCCCTGTGCCGTTTTGGCAGCCTAGAACCAACACTGGCACCCTTGTACCATGGTGCAAGGTTGCCTGAGTTTTAGGCAGGATTGTTTTTGTGCAGGAAGGCGGCACCTTCCTGCAAAAAAAATAATCCTGAGTGACTTTTTCCACTTTCTATGTTTGCTGCTAAATCAAGCACACATAGAAAAAGGAAAAAAATAGGAGAAATAAAGATATTTCTCCTCATTACCCCTCACCTCGGGAGGTGTATCTTTTCGGCCCATTTCCAAGTTTGCCAGGTTTGAAAAATCTGGGAATGCTCCCAAAACCATGGGAGTTGCGTGGGAACACCCACACAACACCCATGGAACGCCTTCCTGGCTCAGAGTAATGCAACACAGTGCTGCGTTGCATTACTCCATATTTTTGATAGTCAGATTTTTGAAGCCATTCAGAGCCACACAAAGTAGCTATGCATGGTTCCAAAAATATGATTTACGGTTTAGGTCGCTCTTACGCCACCTTGTGCGGTGCAAGAGTGATGCAAACTGGGTCATACATTTGTACTGAGGTACGCACACAGTATATTTTGTTCCATTCCTCGTCTGTTATGTTGAATGGAAATGAGGTCACAGAAATGAGGTCAGCCCTCCGTTAAACTCGAAGAGTGACAGTGACATTAAGGAAGAGGGAGTTGTAAAACCAACATGGTTAACTTAATTATTTCCTCGGGAAAGAAGGGTGGTATAGGAATTAAGATTATTATCTTGCTGTTTTGAATGTGTTGTATTTCTTAGACAATGGTGAGATGATCAGAAAATGTGAACTTCAGCTTTCCGATATTACACATGCAACGATCGCTATGCCATACAGTGGACAACACGCATTGACTGATACCTAAAAACTCAACAGAAAACAATAAAACAAATTTTAAGGATTCAAGGAAGACAGTTTACTCAGTAGAAGGCATTGCAATTCTTAATGAAGGGTTAATGACATTCGGATTTTTGTGCTGAACTCAAACATATGATCCTAGGTAGGAATATTTCATTAATGTTTGCTTAGTGTATGGATTGATCTAGGTACACGTACGTTTCTTAACCAACAAATAGCTAACATGAAGTATTTTTTTTATGTCAGCTGCCAAAATATCTATATTACCATCTTTCATTTGGAGAAAGTTTGATAGTCAAACCTACTACTAATACATTAATCCGTTACTACAGGACTTTATATCATAACGGACTTTGCAACACATTATTTTCTTTAAAGCATGACGGGAAAAAAAACTAACATATCAGTCAGATAAAACCAATCTGCATTCAGAAAGAAGGTTACAAATAAAAAACATGTCCTTACCACTCTATGACAAACCGGCAGTATGTAGTTTTAATAAAAAATGACTTCTTTCAAAAATCACTACATACCTGTAAAGGATTACAAAACTAAGGCAAGATAAATTCCGTGCTGTTGGATGTCAAAGGTTTACTTCTGTGCTAATTAATTCGTAAGGCAACCTACAACTGGATTTAATTCGCGAGAGAGTGCACGGCTGTGGCATGACAAGCTGCTAAAGTCTGCCTTTACTGAGTCTTGTTATGATTTCACACCCCTCTAAAAGGAAAGCTCTTAGTGAAGCCAGCAGACTGAAGTGCGAAGATTATGTGCTGTTTTTTTACATAATAGCCTGCTGTTATTCATGCAGTTCTTTCATGGGAAATTACTATTAGAAATCCTTGAGACATGTTATGTAGGACAAAAATGCCAACGAGGGAATTATACATGTTGTTTGATTTTAAGACAAATCTAGAACTGGTTTATTGTAATCTTTACTTTCATGGTATGCAAAGCTCAAGGAAAGTATATTAGTGCTGAGAGATTAACTAGAAAACTAAGCAACAATAATTAGGGGAATAACTAAAGGCCTAATTTAGAGTTGATAAGAAAATATTTTTCGATTTCTGCAAGAAACGCTAAAATCTTAGGAAAATCTATCACTGATGGAGGGAAAGCCAGATTTTCTGCAGCGTAAATCAAATTTGGCTGCATAGTTTCTGCTAGTCTCTCGTATGATGTAGAGAAAAACACATTTTATAATTTCTAAATACTCACCACATCAACATGTCACTGTCAAAAGAAGATTCAACTATACTAATCCAATTCTTCTTCTTCTTCTTCTTCTTCTTCTTCTTCTTCTTCTTCTTCTTCTTCTTCTTCTTTTTCTTCTTCTTCCAATTATTGTTATTGTTAATGATATTATTATGGCCGCTCGCAGCGGGTGTTTCTGCATCAACGGGACTCTTGCCTCCATTGCCGGACAGCTAAGGGAGTGAGGGTGCACAACGGGACTCAATCACCCAGGAGCCTCGCAGTCACCATCACCGCGCTCCTCCCCCTGCCGCCTTCAAAACTGCTCATGGCCCCCGCTTCGCGGAAGCCGCTCGCAGCGGGTGTTTCTGCATCAACGGGACTCTTGCCTCCATTGCCGAACAGCTAAGTGAGTGAGGGAGCACAACGGGACTCAATCACCCAGGAGCCCCGCAGTTACCATCACCGTGCTCCTCCCACTACCGTCCACAGCCTATATTCTTGGGTACGTCCTCTGCTGCGCGGGAAGCGCGCGCCGGACGAAGCCCGGACCAAGGGCGGGCCCGTTTGAGCCTGTTCGTGGCCGGAGTAGGCTGGGCCTACTCCCCAACGTCTGGCTTGGGACACTGGCACATGACACTGTCTGGTAAAACCTGTTGACCTGGCCTAACTCCGCTAATTGGGGGGCTTAATCTGCACGAGTTGTTTATTCATTTGTGATGGCGAGCGGTACTGACAAGGAAATGATGGGCCTGAAGGGGGGGGGGGCATGTTGGGAACACTGGATTATTTTTTTACAAGAGAGTTGAATGTGCTCGCACAAGAGATATCCGTAACAGAACAAAGGCTATCACTTGATCTAATCATTTGCCAGCGTGTGGGAGGATGCACATCGGCTTACTCTCCTGTACAGGACGCCACCACTAGTAACGCTTATTCTTCGGGGGAGGACAATTCATTGGTATCTTTACCGACAGTCACTAAGACAGAGAAAAGGGCACTAGACCAGCCAGCATGTGCCATTACAAGGTCAATGACTGCCCCTGCAACGAGAAGAAAGGAACCCATACTGGTCACGCAAGGAGCCAACAAAAAGAAACGGGAGGGGAGCCACTTGAAGAAAAATTGTCTCAGTAAATTAAAGTCAAAAAGGTTGGGTGTGGACGAGCAGAAAAACCTGGGGCAGCATGAGGAGTCAGAGCTAGAGTCATCAATAGTAGCACTGACGGCTCCGGATACAGCAATGGTCCCTGTGCCTACTATGAACAATGCTTTCTGGGAAAAAGTGGGGGCTATAATTGCTGATCATTTACTACCTCTCAACAATAGATTGGCTGCTATTGAAGCTAATTTAATATCTCTTACTAGTGCTTCCAACCAGTTTTCTGGGGCTATAGCGAAACTAAGCAATGATGTCGATAAGCATCTACTTCCAATCCCACCTGACGTAAATCCAGTGGGTACAGTGAAATCAGTTGTAGCGGACATGGGTGTACAGGGGGTGGGGAGATTGGAAGTGGGTGAAACAGGGCGAGCAGCGAATGTTGCAAAGTGTGGTCTGGTACAGAATCCTCAAATCAAATTGACTCCTAGTCACAACCTCACTGTATCTATACAGCAACAGCGTAATAATAAATCACAGCTTTTAAAAATGTATTTACCACCCGAATGTAGCCCTTATGTAGTGGTCCTAGCTGGGGTACCCAAGTTGAAGAATGATAGCGAGGAATCACAAACAACACTTAAGAACAAAGTTACAGATTGGCACAATAAAACTAGACCACTCCCGGAAAATGTAATTAGTGAAATTTTGCTTGTCTGTATGGTGACATGGGTTGGCCACAGGGCAAAGGGCCTAAGGGGAGACTGTGTTTTGGTAAACTTCAGAGACCCACAGACGGTGGCTCACATCTGCGAGTGGATCCAGGCCAGCTCTGCGCCAGTTATTCAGTCTCTGCCCTTATCGTATTTCTATCCCCTGGTCAACTACACACCAGGCCAGGTTCTGAACAACCCTGGAACTTGGTAGGGCACTCAATAGTGGGTGATATTAGCCAGGGTAGGCCCAGACAATCTTTAGCACCCGTGGCTGTCTGTCTCCAAAACAAATATAGGGGACTGGACCTGGTGGATTGACTGTGGCCCACTCGGGGGGGGAGGGTACTACTGGGGCAATCAACGAGAAAGACTGGGTAGAGTGGGAAGATGCTGGAAGCAAAAAAGTAAGGAAAACTGACAGCCCTAAATGGGCCAGGACTGCTGAAAGAAGTATGGCAAACACACAGACCTCAGTCACGTTAAGTAATAGCCCACTCCCACTTGGAAGAAGCGAGGAACCCCGAGGATCTACAACCGCGGAAGACAACTTACTGCCCCCCCCACCCCCACAAAGTAAAGCGCCCTTGACTGAGGTGGGAAATTTGAAGTTACCTAAGGGCAGGGAAATAGGTGCCAGGATAGATTAATTTAAAATGCTATCCTGGAATTTAGCAGGCTTGCCCAATACACTGAGCTGTCCTGAATGGGGCTCCTATGTGGATGAAACTGACGTGTGCCTCTTCCAGGAGACGTGGACTCAACCTGAGCATTATCGGTCAGGCTTTGTATCATTCTTTGTCCCCACAGTATGGGGAGGGCGAGGCCGCCCGTCTGGTGGTCTCACTATCTGGGTTGGTTCCCACTTGGGCTGCACTGCTAAGTCATTAAACACGCACTCTAAAGACATCCAATGTGTAGTCCTTGTCTGGCCCAATGCTTTTAAACTTGCATTGGTTAATGTCTATTCACACCCAGTAAGTATAGCTAGTGAGTCCAGTATTATTGAGGGCCTGTCCCTTTTTATCTTAACAATCCCGAGTGATACTCACCTTCTGGTGGGGGGTGACTTGAACTGCCACTTTGAACCTCCAGACGGCCTAACTGATGAAGTCCAATTGGCAGATGTTAGAATGGGGGGTCTCTTGTTGGCACAAGTATTCTCTTGTGACAAGCAGGGACACTCTCCTCTAAGTCAAGGCACAGGATTCCCCTCCAGAAATAACCTCTTTATATAGGTTTCTTCAAGCAGGTTTTTAAATACAGTCTTACTTCTTTGTAGGATTCCAGTTACTTGTAAATATGCCACAGTTCTTATTAGCAATATGCAATCTTTGAACCAATGTCACTGGGTGTAAAAAGGACCTTTCCCAGCTTAACTTTAGACCCACAATGGTCCAGGCACAGGGTGCCGCGTTTCGACCCCTTTCCCTACCGCTGGGGCGCTTCGCAGCGGTTCAGTTTGTCTTGTACGGGAATTCTAGCACGGCCCCGCTAAACCTCACGCGTCTCACGTAGGAAGCGTACGACACTGAGGAAGGGGGGCGAGGCGTACTAGGCGCTGGAGCTGTGCGGTACGTACCAAGGCCGGGAGACAGGATGGGGATGTCTCGCAGGTACGGCCACACAGTGTAAGGTCTTCAGGGGGCTCGAGGGGGTGCGCGCCTCACGGACTTCGGGTCCAGAGCGCAGCGCACGTTGCCCACAGTCACAGTACCTTCTGGTGGGGGAGGCGAAGGGCACAGCAGCGGGGGTCAGCTCTCCTCACGTCGCGATGCTTCTTGGGGGCAATGCGAGATACGGCTCGGCAGATGTAGGTGCAGGGCTCTTCAATCAACTGTGCGTTTTGGGGCAGAACAGACATACCTGCAGCGTACGCGTCGACCCTGGAGGGGGAGCAGCTGCACGCAGGGCTGATGGCAGTACTATCCACAGGACGCAACGTACCAGCCAGGCTACGCCCCGCAGCACTTCACTTCACAGCTGCGGGGAGCGGGTCTCAGTGCCCGGGTCACGGAGGGCACAATTACAGGCAGAGTCCGTCTTTGCTGGGCAGCCTGCGACACGGGGATCAGTAGGAGGGTATGCTTGGACCCGACAGGTCCTTCTTCAGGATGTGAGATACGGCTCAGAACAGGGGCAGTCACGGTGCTCGTACCAGCGAGGGGCTGGTCTTCACTTTGTGGCTGGCGACACAATCAGGCCACAGTCACGGTGCTCAGGGGACACAGATGCACAAATTGGTAGAGAGCGCGGCGTAGAAGCATGACACTCTCAGCTCTCCTTCACTCGGCGCTGCAGGGACAACAGCACACGCAGGCAGCAGCTTCCTTTCGGGGGGGGGGTTGCGCCCACTGTTCCTGGGGCGCAGTTCAGGGGGCAAGTTCACCAGCAAGCCCTTGGAGATCTTAGTAGATAATTGGCGCAAGTGAAAAATAAAATAAAGTCTCTTTAGTCTTTGTACTTCTCTCCTTCTGCAGCAAGGTACCCACCACAGGCCAGTCTCTCAGGATTAGAGACAGGAGTCCTCCTTGTAGCTTTTCCAGGTCCTTCTCATCAGGCAGAGTTTCTTCTTTAGCGCAAACAGGATCTAATTTCTTGGGAGCGGGGCTCCTTCTTTTATAGGACATTTCTTTCGTTCTTTCAGGCCAGGGGGGCCTTTGAATAGCCTATTTCAGTTTTGAAGCACTCTGTTGTGCTGTTCCTGGCTTTTCCTTTCAGTGTGAGGGGCAGGCACATCAGACGCTCTGCAGGAGGTGGAGCCAGCATTCAGATGACAAGTATAGCCAGGAGTACCTTGTTGGCAGTCTTCCCTCTTCCTGGGCCAGGTGTCGGGCAGAGTCATCAGTCGCTCCCCAGGGGGCGGAGCCAGCATTGTGGTGGCAGAGCACAGCCCTATTCAGAGTCCAGGGACACTCCCACCTCCCACTAAGGTGTAATCCTTGCATTCACCACCTGTCTTCCCCCAGCCCTGTCACTCACACAACCCAGACAGCAGATACACATCCTAGCAGAGGCGGGCTGAAATGGTAAGGCAAGCAAATGCTAACTTTCTAAAAGTAGCATTTGCAAACACAGGATATTAAAATAAACTTTACTAAAAGAAGTATTTTATTATTCTGAGTTCAGGCATACTAAACTTGACTTTCTACCATGTTCCCTGAGCCTGGGATTATAGGTTGTAATCATTCCAGCAGCCCATCTTAGCCTAAGAGAACAGGTAGCCTTACAATAGTGAAAAACGAAATTGGCTGAAATTCACTATTAGGACATGCAACACATATCAGGGCTTGTACTACCTTACACTTACAATGAACCCTGCCCTTGGGCCTACCATAGGGGTGACTAATAGGAAGTAAAGGGAAGGTTTTGAGGCTGGCAAGTGTATGCACTTGCCCAGCCAGCATGACAGTACCAGACTGCACGCAGGTTCTGCAATGGCAGATCCTAGACACATTTCAAAAGGCTGCTTCTGTGGGTGGCACAACCAGCGCTGCAGGCCCACTAGCAGTATTGGCATTTACAAGCCCTGGCACTCCTGGTGCACTTTACTGGGGACTGACAGTAAATCCAATGAACCACTCATGGAAATCAATCACATATACACTTTACATTGGGAGCACTTGCACTGCGCCACGGATTGGCCATGGCGCAGTGCCCTGAGCGTCGGACACCAGCAAAAACATCTGAGGCACATCAGCAAAAAGTGGAAGGGAAACTCACGCCAAGGTGCCAGGTCTAACAGCGGAGGATGACTATTGGTCCATTCCCTTGACCCCCACCGACATTCCAGCCAAATTTACTTTTAACAAACCAGGACAAATGCCTCGTCTCGATTACATTTTGGTTGAAACAAGGTTATGGCCAACGGTCATTGATTTTAATGTTGTCGCAAGAATGGATAGTGTTCATAATGACCTAATGTTAGTAATGGCCCTGCCACATACCAGTGCGAGTGGTGCCTTAGCGACTGGGGACACCAATGGTGATCTTACCCTGTCTAATGACAGGCGGAGAGTAAGATGGCACAAACTATTGAACACCCGGAACAACTAAGAAAACTATATTGTTCAATAATCCCTTCTTTTATGGAGTTTGCAGGGTTAACTAATCAACCGCAACCCCCTGATTATCTAATTAAGCTGGAGGCTCTCCATGAGGGCCTAGCATCCAATCTGGCAGATTTGCTTAATCCTCGGGTGTTGAGAAGGCAAAAAGGGCGCTTCAACCCTCGTGGTGTAATTCAGCGTGCAGGAAGGCCAAAACAGAGCTATTGCAGGCCTTAAAAGATAGTGATAGATCTGCAATTAAAGCTGGGAGGGCACACTATCAATGGCTGACTAAGTGTGCAAAGGAAGATTGGGATCATGATAAGTGGTTTAGTTTATCACTGGCCCAATGGCTGCAGTGAGCTGAATAAAGCTATTGAATCTAAAATAGCAGCTGAAGCCTGGGAAGGCCATTACTGAGTACTGTATTCTACTGAGGGCTTCCCTGATGACCCCGAAAACTTAGACACCTAGTCTGTACTTATTCCGTATTCGGAGGTGATTGAGTTTACGGTGCCAGAAGTTTGTAATGTAATCTCTAAACTCGCCACTAACAAAGCACCTGGCTTGGACAAACTTCCGGGTGATCTTTTTAAGCAAGAGCCAAAAATCTGGGGCCCATATTTTCAGATTCTGTTCAATGCGGTCCTGAGAGGCATGATGGTTCCCTGTACTTGGTTGGGTGCGGAGATTGTCCCTATTTTCAAAAAGCGTTCTCCTCTGCTCCCATCCAACTACCGACCCATAAGCCTTATTGATGTCCCCCATAAAATCTTTGCTAGACTCATCCTGGACCGTTTACAGGACTGGATAGAGGAGCATGCAACTCTCAGCCCCTATCTAGCAGGGTTTAGGAAGAATTCCTCCACCGTGGACCAAATCTTTAGTTTACAATTTTTATATTGCAAAACGGTGAGAATAGAGGGTGGCAGCCTCTATATGGTATTCGTTGACCTTCGCTTTGCCTTTCATCTTGTCCCCCGGGGGAAACTTTGGACTGTCCTTCTTGAGCTGGGTATTCCCACCCATTTCCTATCTGTCTTGATGAGGCTTCATGAGGCCAATTTTGGCCAAGTTAGATGCGGAAATAATGGTGCATTGTCATCGCGATTTCCCGTTGGCAGGGGGGTAAGGCAGGGCTGTGTGCTTGCACCGACCCTGTTTTGCCTCTATGTCAACAGGGTAATCGCGCACCTTAATGGAGTATCGAACAACGATGCCCCTAAGCAGGCGTGTAACACGGTCCCTGCAATTATGTTCGTCGACGACACGCTGTTGCTTTCTAAATACCCAATGGGTATGCAGCAAACTTTCAAAGGCTTTGAAGAATTCTGTACAGCTCGGAGACTGGAGATCAACTCTCTTAAAACCAAATTTATGATCTTCAATCCCCCGAAAACCGTATGACCAAACCCAAGTCTAGGGTCAACGAGACTTGAAAGGGTAACCACCTTTGATTATCTGGGGGTCACCATTAATGAGAACTTAACGTGGGGGCCCCAGCAAATCAAGTCACAATTAAAATTGGCCCAACTTTTGGGCGGAATTCTCAAGCTATCCAACAAGTCCACTATTAAACCTGTTGGACCACCATTGGAGGTCTACAAATAACAAGCTTGGGGTGCCATCATGTACGGGGGCGAACTATGGGGTCACTGCAATAGGGCCGAAATCACCAGGACTGAAAATAAATTCTTAAGACAGTTGTTAGCGTTACCATCTAGCACCCCACTCCTTCCTCTAAGGCTTGATCTGTCAATCAGACCAACTGACGAGGAGCTAGCGCTAAAACCACTTAGGTTTTGGCGCAGGCTCTGGGTTACACCGGAGCTGATAAAAATATAGACAGGAACTCAAAGATATATTGATCTTTTCAAGCGCAGGGAATATTCCCTGGCTTATTTTTTATAAAGAATGAACTTATAAGGTTAGGCGTTCCTGCATTATGGTCCGACCCAGAGGGGGGTTGTAAAACGATTTCACGGACTAAGCTCACTAACATATTTCGTGCTGACAGATTGAAGGCCGCATTAGGTAATCAACAAAATGGCCCCATAACTGCTGCTTTTCTCCTGGTAAAAGATAGCTACCTCTTTGAGTGTTTCTTAGATGACATTTATCCTTTATTGGCAAAAAAACTTTATCTACAGTGGAGACATGGTGCTCTACCTCTGTGAGCCTTCACTAGTAGGTGGTCACCTCATGCTCCGAAAAATTGTCTTGCATGCAACTGTGACACTGAAAACGAGCTTCATGTTCTATTCTTTTGTCCAGCCTAGCACAAGCCTAAAAAGTACTGCTTGTTCCTTTATGTAAAAATGTGGGCTTCCGGCAATTCTTGCAGGCATTCAGAGTATTAAAATCAAACACAACCGGCCCCACTGTATTTGCCGTGTCGCAATTTCTGGCAGCCAAGTGGCACAAGAGTAGATTTTTAACTTCCTGAACTTAAGTTTGGAATAGCAGTCTAAGGTTATATATTGTTTCTTTTTTTTATAGAAATTTGAACTGCTTTTAGTTAACTATTTATATTTCTTATTTTAACTGGATTTTTATATGCATGAATTTTGATGAATTATATATACCTGAAAAATGCCTTGGAAATTAACTTTTCTGCTATAAGTAATCAATATTGTCATCTACATGTATTTTTTTAAGCATGTTCTTGTTTTTTTTTATGGCATATTGCCAAAATAAAGATTTTCTGATCTGATATTATTATCATAATAAAAACAAACCAGCAACACCTAATATTATTAATAATAATAATAATAATAATAATAATAATAATAATAATAATAATAATAGTATTAGCAGCAGCTAAAATAAAAACAACACTACAACTACTGCTTCGAACAACTCCTACTAGTGCTACTACAAATAGTTATACTACTAGGATTGATTACTCAGACTATGTAGTGATGAGCTCAATTGAAAATCTGTTGAAATTATAAAATATGATTTCTTGTTGAGAGTCCATCAGAAATAGCTTGGCTACCGTGTGGTCTTAATCAATTAGTAATATTTATAGGTAATAATATTAAGGTTAGCTATTAGAATAACAATTAAAATAAAACGTTTCTTAAATCTGATAACATTCCCCCAACTGTACATTTTAAAGATAGTGCATGTCACAGAGGTACTTCATGAGGCTGTGGCTTGGACCTACTCCAGGGCTCATGGCCTATCATGTCTGAGATGCAGCAATTGGGAGCTGCGTTGCCATGCACAGCCCATTTATTTTTCAGAGGCTTATGATGGCTCCTACTCTAGGGTCTACAGCAACAAACCCTTTGGCCTCTCCAGTGTCACACATGCCAGTTCTTCTGGGACATCACTGCTCACTTGTAACAAGATATTGCAACTGAATAGTGTCAACATTTCATAATACTGCTGCACTAGCACCTCACCCGATGGAGACTCCTGAGTTGATTTTGTTTGAGCAGGACTCACAGCTTCACAAGAGAGTTTCAGACCAAGTTGCTGCAGGTGGGGAGCCACATATGACTGTTAGACTTTTCTTAAAGGTGCCGACCTGCTGGTATGATTTCCTGTGTTCTTGCTCTTGTCCCTCGGGGTCCTTGGTGAAATATGCCCTTGGCATCTTCATACTGGTTTTCCTTCTCTTTCCCAGAATCCTCCAGTAGTGATTTCCGGAAAATATCTGACCTTGCCGAGATGACCACCTTACTATTAGCTCTACAAGGTGATTTATTATTATTATTATTATATTCTTATATAGCGCCAGATTCGACCCCCGAAGGGGTATCTCCGCGCTTGCCTTGGGAACCCGTCCTGGCTTTTCCCTGTGAGATAGCCCCTACAGGGCATCCCCAAGGTGAAAGCCAGGCATCCCGCCGCGGGGGGCCGTTGTGGAGATTAAGCAAGCTTAATGCCCAGAGTTGCAGAGTGTGAACCCATGATTAGGTCAGGCACCGAAGCGAGAATTATCGAGTCCGTGGACATTTTGAGCTCAAGTCCCTGCCGCGTTGGGAATTGAACCCTGGTCCCGGGTCTGACCTCTGCTTCAGGGTCTGCCTGCTCTAACCGGTGAGCCACACTTCTCCAATCCATAATAACTAAACTCTCTTCCTATGAGGTATTTCTTTTCCTTGGGGTATAAAATGAGCTTAACTGTTTCTCCTTCCATCGCAACACCTTGCTCCCAGTTGGTGTATGTTAGGGTATTGTGGCTTCTGGGAGGTGTTGCCCTTCCCTCTGGCAGACCAAGACTGGAAAATCCTTGGACTTGGGTCTTCCTACTGGGAAAACAGAGATGGATCTGACACTCTTTGATAGTGGGGCTAGTGGTTTATATCTGGGTGAAGGTTGGGCTCAGGAAAAGAATATTCTTCAATTTTCTAAGGAGACTCCTGAATGTGCTCAGACAGTGAATAGAACACCTCTAGTTTCTGAACTGGTTAAGGAAATGATGGCTCCTTTGAATCTGACTTTTGGAAGACATCATGAGATTGCTACTTTCAATTTCTATTGCTTCTTCAAATCATACTATGTTCCTTAGAATGCCATGGTTGGTTTTTCACACCCCATTCATAAACTAGGAAACCAGAACAATGTCTTTTTCTTCTCAGTTTTCTAATAAGTCCTGTTATGTAATTGAGGATTGTTGAATGAACAGGAAGGTGCCTAAAAATCCTATGATTAACTCTAGTACTATCAATCTCCTTCAGGGAGTTCCAGTTCTTTATATTCTTCTTTGATGGGCATTTTCATAAAAAGCAACGCAGCCAACGTGTTTCACTCTAAAGAGTACTTCCTCAGGATTTAAATATTGTAACACATGAAAATGCATAAACATATCAACTTTCAAACAAAACATACATTTTTACAAAAATTAAACTCAACTACAAATAAAAGTAAACATGCCATGAATAGTACATTGATATTTCTCAAAAATATCTTATAGAAATGCAAAACAGTGGTTTGCCAAAGCATTGCTACAAATAAACACATTTCTAAAATCATTCAAAATATGCATCCTGATAAATAACTAAAAACCTTTTTATTATCACATTTTAAAATTTCATTTACCCAATCATTCATATAAATACTAAAATAACTAATGTGACAACCGTCCCAATCCACACTAGAATTGCATCACTCGTTTCATTATGGGACAATAAAATACTTTCTTTGTATGATCCCAATTAATCTAGCAATAACCATAGCAATGTCAAGATATTCCATTCTAAATAAAATAGCTAGAGCTTCTCTACGCCTAGTGATACAAAATCTCTTAAAAATTGTGTAACTTTTTCCTCTTCTCCAAAAACAATAGGTCATCAAGGAGATGATGAATTATCGTGCAGTGACCGTGTATTCCACAAACACAGTGATATTAATTTAGTCTAATATGTGCCTTTAAGCCAGCTATCCTCCATTCTGGGTCAATCCCTATACATACTCAGAGAATGTTTTCACATATCTCTTCATCTAGGAGGTTGGGCAGGTAGGGAAAAAGCCTTTCACCGCCCAGGTATTCTAGGGAGTGCATACAACTTTCTTTCGGGTACATAGAGTTTCTGTATCTCTCTAAACTTAAACCTCAAACTATGTAATTTAATTTTCCATTAGAGATGGCAGTGGAGATGTTACCTTCCAAACTATTAATGTCCACACCAAGTGATGTTGTAACATTACAAACACAGCTTGAACTATGGCCAGCACATCACTCTATTTCCTGTATTGGCTGAGTCGAAAGTTTGTCACTGTCAAGGGTCTTTCTTAGCAAGCATAAAAAATGATGAGCAAATGAATACGCTATCAATTTCCAGGAATCTAATCTCATTTCAATTCTTTGTGCCTGTATCATTGAATTCATTGGGTCATTGAATAATCTATTTATAACCGGGCTCTCCAACTTCAGCCAGATATCTCTACTATCCATAGATAGCAATATAGTGCCTGGGGGATTAGTTTGCTCAGAAATGCCTTCCCGAAAATGGATAGAGCCTCAAATTGTGAGTCAAACCTTTCAAGGGCATTAGTTGTGGCCACAACTGATGTTTTTAGAATCTCAAAATATTACCTCATTTTAAATTGTCAGGAAGTATATTCTTATATACATTTAGAGCCATACCAGAGGTCCATTATTTAACTACCACTTAAAGTTCTCAGGTCTGTCAGAAAAAATAAAAGTCTTAATTTTGCTGATGCCTACTATGAAACTATTATACTTACAATAGGCTCCCAACATGTTAAGCTTCCATTTGAGGCCTACTATTGCATAGTTCATTAGGACTAAGTCTTCCGCATGGATTAAGGATGGCACATGCAATTTACCAGTTTTATGAGAAATAGAATTAGTCTCAGACAACACTTGAGGTAGATTGGGGATACATAGACAAAATAGCAAGGGAGCTAACACATATTCTTCCAGCAGACCCTTATATTCTGGGATTTTTTTCTGATAGGTGTCCTAACCCTGTCAAGTCTATTTGAATCCAGTTATTGGAGTGAAACTGCTGAATCATAGTCAGAAGGCCCTAGGGGATGTTTAAAGACTGCAGTTTATTCCAAAGTGACTTTCTATTGACCAGATAGAAGGCAGCTTTGTAATCCGTGAACCAGCAGTATAATTTACCCATTAGCCTCTAGGATTTTATTGGCACCATCCAGAGGACCATAGAATAGTCCATTGTTGAATAATTGGGCCTAAAGCCACCTTGTTCTCTAGAAACGTTAAAATCCCATTTTTCCAAGAGTAAAACAATAGATGTTGCATAGATCTTAAAAGGGAAATATAGCAATGATATTAACCTATTATTTACTTGCATATATCCATCTCCTGTTTTGTGGATCAGTTAAATGATTGCACCCCACCATGAATTGGGCACAATACCTGGAGTGCTCACCCATTTATAAAAAGGGCAGCACAAATTTGCCCACCAAAGTAGGTTGACATTAAACAAAGCTGCAGGTAATCCGTACAGGCTAACTACTAATTTCAGGTTACCAGTGTCTTTGCCAACAATGCCAGGTTCTAATAGTGATGCTGAATTGGAAGACTCGTTTGGATCTGTGTTTGCCACAGGGGTAACACCCTGAGGGGGACAACAATATAGTTACAGGATAAAATCTGTCCCTCGTGCCTCACTAACCTGAGCCTTCCAAGTGATCCAGAGAAGTAATTATCTCAGAATTCACCTTGCTCCAGAATTTCTTTGGGTTGCCTTTGCAGATGGTATTGCTCATTTCAGCCCAGTTTGGTTAAAAATATGCTCTCTTTTGCTTTGTTGCAACAAACTAAAGTTTTCTTTAGCTACTTTAGTCCAGATAAGCCTTGGTCTCTCTATAACTTGCAGCAGACCTTATTTAATAACCTTCTTCCTGTTTTGTATTCAGCATCAAATGCCCTACCCGACTCTGTCCTTTATCTTGAGCATGTGAGGCTCGGGAATTAGATGGTACATGTAGAATCTGTACAACTGATTTTATTAAGTGAGCATACCGCTTTATCTCCTATGGACACATCCCAATCAGAGGGTGTTCTTCCATTCTGACCCTAAATAGAGCTTGAGGATTAAGTTTGATTTCAATGTCAAGATTATGCTGCCCTTTTTATGAAACTCAAAGAAGTTTTTTCTGCCTCATTGAGAATTGTACTGCATCATTCCTATAGACCCTGGGGACATTTTTCCTTTTGGAGCAATTTGCTGACTGTCGGAACCAGTAAAAGACGTTTTAAGACAATAGTCACAATACCTGGAAGAGAATTTACGAAATAATCTCATTACCCATTCCACTTTCCCAGCTAGTGCCTCAATGTTTTTTGTCCCAAAAAGTCCAATGAATGAAGACCCTATATTGATTTATCTATAGGTTTAAGTTTGATTATGATTAAGGACTGGTATCCTTTACCTCTAATTAAGCATTTGTCAGAATCAGTCATGGACTCTAAGATTTTCATCAAGTTAGACCTTCGTGCGGCATATCACCTTTTGTGAATTAAAGAGGGTGATGTATGAATATATGAATTAATAGGGTTTATGGAGTGCACAAATGTTCCTAAGAGTGTCCTGATGCTAAAAGACTAATAGCACAGAGAAAAAACAATTATTCCAAAGAAAATAGCCAAGTTTTAAGCTTTTTCCTGAAGACAGACTACAGGGTCACTGAGTGAAGTTCAAGTGGAAGCTGGTTCCTAGCAAGAGCAATCAGGTAGGAGAAGGAACAGCAACCCCTTCTGGCCTGTCTCACCCATGGAACCACAGCACAGAGGTGAGTGAAGAGTGCAACGTTCTTGATAGTACTTGGTGTTGTAGTCCGGTTTCAAAATACTGAGGGCCCATCATAAAAAATGCACTATGGGCCAAAATCAGTGACTTGTAAATAAATCTCTTCTTCACAGGCAGCCAGTGCAGTGATCTCAAATGGATGGACATGTCTGCCCCATAAGGGAGTATAAGAATGTGCCAAGAGGCAGCATTTTAAACTGTCTGGAGTCTATTACACACATACGGCAGACCCAAGACCTACTCGCCTTCAGAAGACTCCTCAAGACCTGGCTCTTCGAGCAGTAGCAGCACCCCTCCCTCCCTCACCTCAGCGCCTTGGGACCCTCACGGGTAAGTAGCGCACTTTACAAGTACTCCGATTGATTGATTGATTGATTGATTGATTGATATTAATCAGATATTCAGGAAGGCCCAAATACAACTCATTAGCATAGCCCAGCCTACATGTAATTGGAGCATAAACTCCAATCTTCCTAAAGGGCAGAGGAAGAAGCAAGAGGCATTTCTCCCTACTTCCTGCTTGCTTCATCGACACTTTGTCACTTCTGCTTCCTCAATGCAATCACTGTGGCTCGAAGACGCTTGAGTGGTCAAGCATTCCTTTAAAGAATGAAGCAATCCAAAGCATGCTCCCACCACTGCAGACACCTGAGTTGGGAAAGATAAGAGGTCGTCATATCTTACCACAAGGTTTTTAGCCACTTCCAAAAGAGAGGACAGAGGAGGAGCCCTATCAGGCTAGCGGTTTTGAAACCCAGTCAGCTTGAAATACCCCCAATAGAAGGAACTCCATTTCATTGATATTACACGAAGTGGCTAATACAAAGACATTTGAAGACAGCAGAGGGACAGGATTTAAGAGGGTCACAGCCAATGTTCACACCCTTCTCAAAGTAGAGGAGAAGATCAGTGTCCTCCATTTATGACACCATTGTAAATAGGATTCAGTCTAGTCAAATAAATGGTAAAAAGAGAAGAGCCCTGAGGCACTGCAACTGAAAGTGACTTCGGCCCAGAGGAGAAGGGGGCAAGTCAGATTCATTGTCCTCTATTCTCTTGAAATAGTTTAATCCAATCAATTGCTGGCCTACAAACCCCAGGAGATTCAAGGCATTGTACAAGGAGCACAGGTGACACGGTGTTAGATGCAGCAAAATGATAAAGTAAAATCAATGCTGTCTTCCATCCCTGTTCCAGAGTAAGTGCAATGAATTAAGACAGTTCAAGCAGAGCTGTCTCAGTGCTCTACTTAGGATGGAATCCAATCTGGCTAAGATGCAACAGCGTATTAGTCTACAAAAAGTTTGAAAATTGCCGATTTATCAGTTTCTTAAGAATTTTGGGAAATTCTGAGAGAATAGAAATTGGTCTGAAATTAGCTAAAATGCTGGATCTGCTGCTGATTTTTTCAAGAGGGGAACCAATTTGGCTTTTTCACAAACAGAGGGAACTCTAGCAGTGGAAAGACAGGTATTAAAGAGCTTATTCAAGATGGGACTGACCTCCTCAACTCTTTTAATTACCAAGGAGGTAGGGTAGGGATAATTTGAAGACCCAGACCTCAATTCCTTAATGGCAGCTTCATATTCCTTTAGAATGATCAGAGCACAAGTCGGGGGTACACGCAGGTACATGGCATCCACCCACTCTTTTCACAGGGTGGATACCATTTTTAGACAACGGGACAGGTTCAGCAGCGTCTGCACATTGTCTACTTTCAATTCCCAGCAGCAAAGTGCAGGCTGCAAGGGAGCATTTATTTGACCTCCAGCTGGCCCAAAGTTAAGGGCCATCAGGGCTCCTTTTATTTGAATATCCTGTTTAGAGGTGGCCTGGAACCTTTTGCTTACATGTAAATGCCACAGAGGAAAAACAAAGGCACACAGCTTGCTATCTCTGTAAAAGAACTTATGAGAGGCAGTTTTTGCCTTTGTTCAGTCCCTGAATATAATAGATGCATGCACTGTAAGATTGTCAGGTATGTTGGTCTGTCCCAGTATTTACACAAATAACAATGACAATAACGCTATTTTATTTCTTTTATAGCTCTATGCAACCGAATGCAGGGTGTCAGAGTTCTTTGCCTAACATACAGATTATGAATTGACTATAAATAATGTACATGTGTAAATTAATTTACAAGATGAGTTACATAAGACAGTGAGTGTTACAAGGTATAGTAGTCATATGTCTTTCATAATTCACTGTGGTCTTTCAGAAGGATTACAATTTATGAACTGCAGGTAACTAAAGGATATCTGTGTAAAAAACAGTAACCCACTTTACTATCTACATAAAATAAAAATCTGTCATCTGCGTGTTAGATAATGTGCTTTGCAGGAGACATATTTATCTTCTCTACTATTTTGATTCAAATCTGGGACTTTACAAAACACAGATCTCTTCAGCATGTGCATTAACCACCAGAGTTATCACACCATTATTACTATTCTCTGAGATTTACTGGGCACCTTCACAGCAGTTGCCTTAACCCAATGAAATATTTTAAAATGTAGACTTTGCAACCAATTAAGCATAACAGATATACTACAATGCTTCTCCTAGTTGCCAGTTTCTTTGTGGCAGGGTTTAAAAAAATACATGTATATAGTTGAGGCCCAGATTTTGCTTCGGGATTGCGCCACTTTTTTCGCACAACCCCAAAGCCAAATCTCATTTGTTAAATCTCACAATGCGTTTAATGTACTAATGATATACCTGATAAACATATGTGTGAGGTCTTAATAGCTGATGTCACTTCTTGTGATACCACTTCCAGTGATGTCACTTCCTTGTGATGTCACGTGAAATGTCACAAGTCGTGACATCATGCGCTGTGATGACACGCATGATGATTTCACTTGCATACTGCCTAACCTGGTAAGTCCCGCCACATCTTTTTTTAGGACTTGTGCCCTGTGAGTGGTAATTTTAAGGTGAATCGGCGAACACTGGCTTTGAGCAAGGTCTGAGACTATAGGTGCTTCATAATAGGTAACAAAGGAGTGATGAATAGAAGACTGCTTTACGGACCCCTCTTGGGCATTTTGAATATAAGTAATGCCCGGCTATCTTTCAAAGTTTCATGGATAATATCTTTTCTGACATGCTTAACCTATTTGGATCAACAGGTAATAGTTAAATACTTATTTATGAAAAGAAAAATGATTACACAGGCAAAATAAGAAACACTCAGGATTAAATATTGTGGTTTATATTCACAGTAGGGACAAGAATAAATTGGAGACATCATTAATGTTACTCTGCAAATGTGCAATGGGTATATATATAGTGCACCCATAGTGCTTGTGAGAAAAATCTGAATGGTGTGTGAAGCACATGAGGAGGTGAACTTAACAGCAAGTGGACATTGATTTCAAATGGCACAAAACACGAATATGGGAGAAGACAATTTTACAAAGTCATTTTAAATGCCAAAGGCCATAAATTCACAGATTTGTGTCAATGACATTTTGACCTATATTACATCAGGTCATCATAGGACAGAGATTGCACAAAATGAATTGAATGCTGTCAGAAGAGTAAAGAAAGAGAGAAGAAATTAGAACGGACCAAATATAATTACACACTTAGGGCCAGAAGTAGGTGGCCAAATACCGAGGAGTAACACAGAAATTCTAAGAATTTCTGCATTACTGACAGGTATTTGGCTGAGTGAAATGTAGGTGAGTTGAAACCTACTTGCAAAAAAAGGAAGCGCAAAATAGCGATTCCTTATTTTGCTCTTTTATTTAAGGAATCGGAAATACCAATTCCTTACATGCAATGTACATAGCAATAAAAATAGTGCACTTCAGCCTTAAGGAATTGCTAATTACCACCAACTTCAAGTTGGTGGTAAGTAGCGATTTCCTTTAAAAAAATCACTTTTTTGCTTTTTTAAATGTGCCATTTGGCACACATCCATGCCCTTAGGGCAAGTATGTGCACCACATGTGCACACATGCACATTTCGAGTGTGCAACAGGGTGTCCTTTGGACACCCTGGCACCCTTGAAATAGCTCCCGCTATTAGCGATTTGGTAATACCGAATCGCTAATACTGAATATCTTCCCATTCATACCTATGGGTCTCCTAGCCCATAGGAATGAATGGCTAGGTATTCCTTAATAACGAATCTCAATAACCGATTCGTTATTAAGGAATGTTAAGGAATCGCTAAGAGTTTAGCAATTTCTACCTACATTACATTTAGCGAGTCCTTAATAGCGATTCAGTAAAAATCGCTATTAAGGACTCGCTAAATGGAAGTCACCTACGTATGGCCCTTAGTAAATAAAGTATAAAAATAATTAATATAGCTTCCGGGACAAAGTTTTGAAGACCGAGATCGGGAGACAAATAGCATGACTAGCAGTAATCCACAGGTATAAAATGAAAAATTTCTTGTAAACAGAGCTTTAAGTTTCCATTTGCGGTGGACCAACTTACATGATTGGAGGTTGGGCACTGAGTCTTGTGGCCGGGTTGCGAAGGGGCCACACAGGTAAAAAAGAATATGTATGCTACCATATTCACCCAGGTCACAACTGGACAATGGGGTTTCTCCTGTTGTCCTCAACCTATTTGGATGACATCTTGTTTTTTTCTGAGGATCCATTTCTTCATCATCAACCTATAAGTCAAGTACTAAACAATGGGGCAGATATACAAGCCCCGTACTCCACTTTTGCGCCGCCGTTGCGTCACTTCTGTGATGCAGCAGGGGCGTAAAGCTAGCGCCATGTTGCAGGGTATTTACAACGTGACGCATCTAGGAAGATGCGCCATGTTGTAAAGTCCTGCACCACATGAAACCTGCATCAGATTTTATTTGGGCGTTCTGGTGCTGAGTGGGGGGTGCGTTCCGGCGCAAGAACACCTCAGAAAAGTGGCTGAGTGAAATCTACAAGATTTCACTCAGTCACTTTTCCGACCCGCTGTGTCAAAACCTTGCGCCTGCTTGAAGCAGGCGTAAGGCTTAACGCACCATGTTAGACATAGGTAGGGTTGGTACAGTGCTGGAGTTGCATCGCGCCCGCGATACAACTCCAGCACTGCGCCAACATTACGGCAGCAGATGCAACACGTATCTGCATTTCCTTGAACCATGATACTCAACATTGTAAATGCAGCACATCCGTGGTGGCGGAAGGATTGAGATGCGTGTCGCATTTTTCCTGGCGCATCTCTGCTGATTTGCAGGGATGCGTCAGGAAACGTAAATCTGCCCCAGAGTTTGTAAAAATCAGCTATTTTGCAAATTGCTGTCAATGAGGAGGTTTTTTGCCTTGGAGCTTGTAAAATTACAGGTACATTGTGATGTTAGATGTGCCTTTTATAATGAATGAATACTACGTTTTTATAATCATATTGTCCTCAAACACTTTAAAGGCATTATGGTGCTAACTGTTTAAGATTAAAATATATAGAAAACTCTTAATCAGTGTAACAGCTTTCTTTGCATTATTTAGGTATTGTAAATCATTGTACAGGTCAGGCAGCACTTTGGGAGGGTATTCCAAAAAATGGAGTCATGAACTCTCAAATATAACATGAGATGTCAAACCAATTCCCTCCTAAAAGATGCTCAGAAGAGAAAGAAAAGATTGCATAATAAAAAGTAATGTACACATTTACTGTCATCATTTCTATGTTAAAGGAGAGGAAGGGCTTATTTATAAATAAAAGCCTCAATCAGGAGTGCCCTGGTTTTTACAGTCCAAGTGCAAAAGTATGTTTGAACAGGGAGCTCAATCACACGTGTTGCAAAGTTTACCACGCCTGATAATTTCCAGGTGTAATAAAGTCTGCATTAGCAAATAAAATTTTGGCAGGTAATGCTTACCCAAATACAATGGGAGCATAGGCCTAATATACAGAAAGATATGTATATTTAGGTCTGAAAAAATCCACATGTGATTTCCAATTTTAAAGAAAAAACTTGATATTGGAGGTAATTTCTGCAAATTTGGAACCTCACAGGATCAGATTTTATCAGGCACGATATTTATCTCATAATGCTCTGGAGCACTCAAAATATGAGGCCTAAGAGGTTTAAAATAGATCCTGCAAAGTAAGGCCAACCAGTAAACTAAGTCATAGCTGCATTTTAAGGTTATGAACAACTTGTCCTATGACCACCTAATCAAAGCCACAGTCTCGAGATGCTTTTCAATAGAAGCCCATCCCTGCATGTTTCAGAATTATTGTGTAATAAAACAATACATGTTCAATGTATTTCATAACATTTATAATCTTATTTAAAAAAAAGTAGGGGGCTAATTTAGGGTTTGGGGGAGTAGAAGCTCCATTGTAAATCAAAGAGACTCCCACCTTACCAAACTTGCAACTCCCCTGCCTAATTTATAGGCAAGCAAATAATCAGGCTTCTGTCAGTAGAGTGTTAGCAAGCTGCACCAGTAAAAACCTTTGACCTGTTGGTACATCCAATATTGTGCCGTTAGGATTACAGAACTGACTGCCTTGCTTTATTTTGGGCTTTGCAGCTGTAGCAGTTTTTTCCTTCTCAGGTCCTCCATCCAAGATATCAAATGTAGGGTTAAAAACCATCCAATACCAAGGGGGTTATTTATGAGAGGCTTGCATGACTTTTTCACCATGTAAAGAGATACATGTGGGACACAGGGTTCTGAATCAGATTTATTAAGCTACACAAAGCCACATTGCATGGCCTCATGAATCTTGAGTAAGGTAACGCAATGCAAATCACTGCATCTCCTTACTCTGCGCTCTGGAGGCGGTCCATGAGTATTGCGGTGGGTGTTTCCATGAAACAGCCATAGATTTTGACGCTGCCACAGATTTACAAAATCAGGTAAACCTGGGATAGTGCCAAATCCTTAAGCCACTAGAGGTGAGGTGTAACGAGGAGAAATATCTTTATTGCTCCTCCTTTTTTCCTCTTTCTATGTGTGCTGCAGAAGAAAATACCTCCTATGATTGTTTCTGTGCAGGAAGGTTCCCCTTCGTGCACAAAAACAATCCTGCAGAGGGGGCGTGGCCAAGCGGCTCAGGGAAATGGCCGCGTAGACCAAGAGCTCCGTCCTCACTAACTTTCCCGCATCAATCCACCACAAAAATCTGATAACTGAACCCAGAATCGAAAATCTAAAGGGACGCAGACTACCACCCCCCCCGCCCGGGTACTCCTGTGTCGATCGGACACCCGGAGACTGAGTTATGACTCTTATCGTAGCGTGGCCTATATCCCAGATGGAGCCGGGACCTGGCATACTGCTTCCAGCCGTAATTGGGGTGAGGGGAGGCAGCCAACAGACGGAGCGACTCGGGCCTTGAGTGGCCCTTGCACTATGCAACCATCGCTGACCGGAGCATGAAGAGGGTGCCTCCCGCTTCTTGGGAGGGGTATACACAAACAATTCCCCTCTGCAGCAGTCAAGAGACAGATTGGCAGGAGCCCGGACTGCTCAGCAGCTGATGCGGCGATTCTCTACACTCTGGTGAGCTGGAGGAGAGGTAGGGGGTTCCTGTGGTGGCGACAGAGATTCGGTGAGTGTTATCCGAGGTGAGCACGCAAGAGGGCCTTCTGCCCGCCGAGGGCCAAACAACCAAGTGATTGGAGTCGCCCCCCCCGTCGGCCATACAACAACGGACAAGACTGTACGGGGGCTATTGCTCTGCCATATCCTGGTGCCCTGAGTGAAATATCCTTTTCCCCCCCTGGACTGTGGTCTCTGCTATATTGGAACTCCCCAGCCTGACCATGCATGGCTGCTGATGTTATTGAGTTCACCAGGCATAAAAGTGCCAGAATCTGTTGCTGCTCCACGCGGAGCCACACGACCCATGCGGTGCCTGTGGGGGAGAGGAGGCAGGGCCTTGTTGCCGCAGCACCCACCTACAAGATGGCTACCTCTGACAATCCCAGAACAACGGGCCCCAGGGGCCACAAAGCGATCCAGTCCAACAAACTAGACCGGTCCGCAGTCCCCAGAGACTCGGCCCCGGGTCCACGTCCCGACCACGGGCGAACCGGACAATGAGAGCCAGAAACTGACGCTTAAGGACGTAATGGAGGGTATAGCGGGGATCAGAACCTCCATGGAGCACAAAATGGATACGCTTTCCATTTAAATGAAGCTCATCAGGTCAGACCTCACTAAAGCTACTGAGAAAGTCAAGGAGATTGAAATCACAGCGGCGAGTCAGGTGGACGACGTGTCATACCTTCAAAGAAATGTACATGACTTGTAAACATTCCGCAAACTCATGGAACACAAGCTGGATGACTACGAAGGGCACCTTAGACTAAATAATCTGTCATACTAGGGGTCCCCGAAAAGGAGGAAGGGCTGACGCTTGACCTCTTCGTGGAGGAACTTGTACTAAATCATCTACAGCCTCAAGGTCTTAGCAAGTTTTTTGTGATAGAAAGGGCACACAGAGGGACGGGAGGTCACCCGGGACCTTGGAACCGGCCACGTCCCATACTAGCGAGGGTATTGAACTTTCAATACCGAGATGTCATACTACAAAACGCTAGAACAACCGCGTCCCTCCGCTACGAAAATGCTGATATCACGTTTTTTTCCCGACTTTACACTTTTGGTTCAGAGGCAGAAGGTCATTCTTGGCAGTGAAGAAACGACTCAGAAACTGGGGATTCAAATATGCCATGCTCTTTCCCTCAAAGCTCAGAGTAGAGTCAGGAGGAAAAACATGTCTTTTTGACCAGCCGAACATGGCCTCAGAGTGTCTGGACAGTCTAGCAAATCATGACTCTGGGCAGACCAGCTGTGAAGATCACGCAGGAGTCCAGCAAAGGGACTGACATCAACTTTGACAGCGGGTGATGGTACTGGGTGTTTAGTCAATTCCTCATCGAGGCAAGCACCCACTATGACCCAGAGGAAACTCCTCTTGGTTTACTGCCTTTTCCGGCCAGCCGCCTAGCAAAATCAGGAGGCAGAGACTCTATTGGGTTCCGTATACACGTTATGGGAGGGGGAGGGAAGTGGGACGTGTGGTGTATCCCATTTTTTTTCTTCTTTAAGTTAACCACTTTGGGCGACAGGCGCTCTGCAGGTTTCATGGGTAGTAGGGCACCAGAATTGCAGGGAAGCAGGGTGGGGGTGGTTGGAAGGGGGGTTGGGGGTGAATTGTTGTTTGTTTTTGTCATTGACAGTACAGGCCGAATGGATTGCAAGACACACAGAAAATGGTACAACATTTAATGTGTGCTCAGTGGGATAGGAATATTAAGCTACTAAATTGGAACGTCAATAGGCTTGGGGATAAGATGAAATGTAGCATAGTGCTCCAGCATATTAAAAGACATATGCCCGATGTAGTCATGCTTCAAGAAACACACTTAATTGGTAACTCGTGCAAGGCCACACCATGGTTGCCCAGATGGCTTTACGTCTAGTTCACGCAGAGTTGGTATAATGTTCAGAAAGTCGTTTCCTTTTGCAATATCACCTACATGGATTGACAGCTGGGGTCGCTACATTGGGGTTACAGGCACCTGGGAGGGTCAAATCATCACTCTCATGTCAGTTTATGTCCCTCCGGGTTTACAGGCTGCCACATTCAGAGACCTACGTGCCATCCTTCTGGATTTGCCGGAGGGTCTGCTTGTGCTTCAAGGGGACTTTAATTCCGAACTAAAAAAAAAAAAACATCCTGCATGCTATGAAGTTGGTGCTAGGCTGCCAAAATGGCACCAGCGCAAAGAGAAAGTACAGGAATGCACCCATTGCATAAATAAAGAGTATTCATGCCCTTTCACTTTAGTGTAGGATAGCAAGGCAAGTTGGCTTACTGCACTTCTCGTAAATGAGGGCCCAATTGTTTTTAAAAACTGTTATGCCATTTGTGAGCTATTTACATTTCAAATTAATGATTTGTTTTAATTCTATACATTAATCACATTCCCTAAACATTTTGTTCGAGTAACGCCATCTGACATGGGGGGGTCATATATTTTTATGTACTCATTAAGGTGATCACCTCTTTGAAATTGTCCAAAGGTAGTGGGTAGAAATACAGTTTCTGGTTTTTATTGTCTTGTTCTATCAATTGTAGGCTATTCAAAAGGTTTATATTTTTCTCTCACTATTAAAGATGAGCAACACATTACAAGTTCTGCAGCTGCATATTTATGCACGGGCCTTTGTCATGACCTTGGGGCTGTATGCTGATTCAATGGCTTGAAAGATGAGCATTAATGCCACTAGTATGTGAGTATGTGTACACATGTTGGTGCTCTGATTAAAAAAATAGAGGTTTGCAGTGCAGGATTGGGACTGTCTAGAGTCTTCATAAGATCCAGCTAATTCCTAGTACAAATTAAAAAACCTTCAAAAAACAAGAACTCAAGTCAAAACCATAAAGGTTTATTCCAAATTAAAATCATTCAAAAAAGCGAAAAGTCATAATAATTCAAAATCAAACAGTTCAAGAGTATCACAATATGGTCTACCAAAGAAAACAACCAGCTAGAGAAAAAACATAGTCCAACAACAAAGAATGACATAGGGTCTGTCTCAATAGAATGTGCAAAATGCTCTAAATTGAAATCAAATGACAATCTAGTGCAGAGTGTGATCAGCTAGATTCTAGAAAGTCAGGAAAAGTCTAACATGAGAAAATGGACTACCCTAGAGTCTGCTCTCAAAAGAGGTCAGGAAATAGCCACATTACAAAAAACAAAGTGTTTTTATAAGGTTGTAGGCAGAAAGGTCACACATTTGCTGAGGTGTGAAATGACTTAATAGGATTTCATGAACAGAGATAGATGTGAATTAACCAATGTCTACTCGAATACAAAAGATACATCAAATAATTTGCATCCAACAAACTCCTACTTTTCTGCATATTAACAAACAAAATATGAATATGAATAAGAGATGACTGTATTTCATGACAAATGTATACAAAATAACAAGTTCAAGCAATGATTGTCCCATGCAATAGACTCAAGCAAAATACCTTAATTTGCCAAGGAGAGAGGAACATCTAGGGCACAACTTTCTCTTGTGGTAGGCAAATTAATGCAATTGTACTTTATTAATGCATAGACTTTGTGACGAGAGCTTGAATTTCACTTATTTTTCAAAAATGGAAAAGCAAACAGAAACATATATTTTGAATGTCTAGTTCTCATGTAAACCAAAAGTGCACATTTACTTTCTGAATAAATGTTAATGCAAGTTGATTTAGACCTTGTCTTTGACTGCAGCCTCGATATGCTAACTCATGCACACCTGAAAAAGGCATTCATTTCATATTGTTTAAAAACTTCTAAAATAACCCTCTCTGATGATTTCTTAATTCATCAATAAATTCCTACTTTACACCATACGACAATACTTCATTAATCATTGCCATCTCTTCAATTTGGTCTTCTGCAAGTCTGTCAATTCTTCATACATTGCTTTCATGTCATCAAGTTCAGTCATCTCTTTCTTATTCTTTCTAGTTGTCTTACACATTTTAAACACCTCCCTTGAAACACATTTAAAAAACTTCAACATTAGCACTAGTCCCACTAGGCTTAAAATTATAATTATTAGTGAGAGTAAAACTTTCATTATTATACCGCCATCTACACTTCTTAACCATTCATTTGTATAACTAAATGGTGAATAAAACAAATATGCAGTGATGATCAAAGTAGTTACTTTATTAAACACAGCAGCATGAGGACAGACTCCAGAAGTGGCTGACCCAACATACAAAGATTCACACTTATTTGTATGCCTTTGATGCATCTTGTATTATTACACAGCCAATCAGGCATCCCTGGAATTGGAACTTTTCAACATTTATCCACTCATAAATAAACAAAAGACATTCACCTGCATTTAAATATTGGCATATGAAGTAGTCTGAAACAGAAGCAAAGCGATAGTGCACTCATTATCTCATGATATTTTTAAAGGGCTTGCATTCAATCAAAGCTCAGCACAAGCCATCAGTCCTGCAGACATTCTGCAAGCTCATATTAAGTGTCACAAAATGGAACACGAAATAAAGTAGATCCAGTCCCTCACTAAGTTTACTAAATTATCCACCAACAGTTTCCCAAACACCCGATTCTCCTACAGAATGATCCTCTTTCACAATGTCAGTTATACTGTTAACATATTTATTAATAGCCATGGTATTATCAGGCTATTAGGCACAAAGATAAAACAATATTGAATCTTAATTACGCAACACACTCCACCTTCTTTCCAAAAACACACGTAAAGATAACATTTTTGGATCTTTATTGCATAAATTGCAATGACCTCTTAATTAATTTTAGTTAATGCACCTGTAGTATTTGTTGCCAACTTTCTAAACTTCATGTCTTTCAAAGCCACACCAATAGGAAGAATCAATGCACCGAATACATTCAAAATTAGTTAATAAAACCCACATTTCATTCTTTTGTAACTCGTTTGACACCTAGGGGGCCAAATGGTTAAACTTTTCCTATAAAAAGGCATCAGCAAACGTAGATTGGGTCCTGAAGGAGAAACCAAGGGATAGTTTTAAGATCCAAGTGAGTAGAGCTGAGTATTAAGGTACCCTGTGCAGTAGACGCAAGCAGATCCAAAAACGGCGACCTGGTAGGGGCTGGTCCTGGCCTGTAGGCAGAAGGACCTCAAGGACTTTTGGAAGGTGGTTAATGATGTTGGCACTCTGGGGTCTAGCGATAATGCTGTCATCACTGTCATTAGTCCACAGATATGGGTGAACCAACCGCACTTAGGGCCAGATGTATCAAAAGAGCATTTTGCAATTCCCAAAGAGCGATTTTTATCAAATCGCTATTTGGGAATTGCAAAATGCTATGTTTATTTATTTTATTTATTTTATATTCTTCTATAGCGCCTGAATAGACCCCCGAAGGGGTATCTCCGCGCTTTGCCAGTGAGAATATAGCTTCAGATGGTTTGTGTTCGGATAAAATGGTACATATTAACAGGGAGAGATCAGTTACTGGAAAATAGGTAGGTTTTTAAGATCTTTCGGAAGGTCAGATGACTGGTGAGTGATCTCATCTCGAGGGGTAAAGAATTCCAGAGCTTTGGTCCCATGGGCTAGTGCTCGCCCTCCTTGTCTCGACTTTTTTATTCTAGGCACCTGCAGAAGCTGCTGGTTGCCTGAGCGCAGGGTTCGTCCAGGGGCATATGGCTGGAAGATTTTGGCCAGATATTTTGGACCTTCGCCTATCGCACTTTTATGAATAGTGCACAAGGTCTTAAACTGCACTTGTTTCTTCACTGGTAACCAGTGGAGCCTAGTCAGCAGCGGGAGAGAGGGAGTCCTGGGAGGAGCATTAAGAATTGCACTTGCTGCCATGTTTTGGATCACCTGCAACTTTTTAAACTGCCCTTCATTTGCTCCTAGTAGAAGGCTGTTACAGTAATCCACTCTGCTGATGACTAATGCCTGCACAAGTGTTTTCCTGTGGCAGTCTGGCAGATAGGGGAACACTCTCCTTAGCATCCCAATGGCCCGAAAGCAGGTACTAGCCACCTGATTTACGTGGTCCTTAAAAGTGAGTGTCTGATCTAGTAGCACTCCAAGATTTTTTACCGTGCTTTTAGGGCTGAGGACAGGACCTAATTCTAAGGGCCACCATTCAGGTGACCAGTGTGCTGCTGCTTGTCCAAACAGCATGACCTCCGTTTTCCCTATGTTGCATTGGAGACAATTTGATGACATCCATGCAGATATTGCTCTCATGCCCTCTGCAAAAGATCTTTTTATTGCAGGTGTCAGATCTTTAAAGGGAAAGAGAAGTTGGGTGTCGTCGGCGTACGACACTGGGGTAAACCCAAATGATCTTGCTAGGTTGGCTAAGGGAGCCACATACACGTTAAAAAGTGTCGGGCTTAAGCAGGAGCCCTGTGGCACTCCCTTATTGAGCTCCCTATAGATAGATTTGTGGGAGCCCAGCCTAACCTCTTGGGAGCGGCCAGATAGAAAGCTTTCCATCCATGACAGAGCCACTCCTTCCAGACCTACGTCCTTTAATCGCTCAAGAAGCACCTTGTGAGACACCGTATCAAAAGCGGCGGAGAGGTCCAACAGCACCAGAACCATAGAGCTGCCTTCATCCAGTGCCATTTTGATGTTATTGGTCACTGTTTGAAGGGCTGATTCGGTGCTGTGGTTCGGCCTGAAACCAGATTGTGAGTAGTCCAGGCCCTCCGTCGCTTCGAGATGTTGTGATAGATAGGTGTTTACGTGCTTCTCAGCTATCTTGCCGATGTATGGCAGGAGTGAAATGGGACGCAGGATGGAGAGGTCGGTCCATGGGGATGCCGCTTTCTTCCTTATTGGGTTTACCACCGCCCTTTTCCAATCTGCTGGGACCTGTCCTTTGATGAGGGAGATGTTAATGACACTCTGTATGGAGGGCCCCAGGAGAGAGATCAGAGGGGGAACCATCTTGGCAGGGAGGAGGTCATTTGGAGATCCTGATTTGATATGAGTGATAAGAGGAAGGAGCTCTGTACTATCAATTAGAGGAAAGGATGATAGTGGATGTACGTTATCCTTTAGCAGAGTTGGGGATGTGAACTTGTTGGTGTCACTCGTACTGTTACTGGCTGCCACTATTTTTTCATAAATAGTGTTTATTTTGCTTTCAAAGAAAGACGATACCTCGTCGCATAAGGTCTGTGAGAACTCGTCTGAGCTCTCACATGCGGCGGGTTTGACAAAGTTTTGAAGGATTTTAAAAAGCTCCTTGGGACAGTTACCAGCTTCTACTAGCTGTTGCATAAGGTGGTTTTTCCTAGCCTGCTTAATGTTTTTATAATATTTTAGTTGAGCATGATGAAAAGCCGCTCGAGTCTCCTCAGTCTTATATTTCCTCCATTTTCTCTCTGCTCGCCTACATTTCTGTTTTTCCTCCCTTAACTCCTGGGTATACCAGCTTTCTTGTTTAGAAGAGGGATACTCTTTGTATAATTTTAAAGGAGCCAGAATATCAATGGCTCGCTTGATTGAGTCAGTGAGTTTTGCCAATGCTATATCTACTGTGTCTTCTGCTAGTATGGTGGGTTGTATCCAAATTTCCAATGTATGTATGAATCGGAAAAGATTTTGCGATTCCTTAATATTACCTAATAGTGATTTGGTAAATAGCAAATCTCTATCAGGTAATACTACTCCATCGTTCTAATGGACCAAAAGGCCCATAGGTGCAAATGGTTTTGCATTAGCTAATTTGTGATTACCAAACTGTTAATCGCAAATTAGCGAATGCATAGTCAAGGGTGCCCTCGGGCCCAAGGCTCCCCTGAAGTACCCCCAAAATATAAAATGTGCACACGTAAAGCACTGTGCACAACAATGCACTTTGAAAAATGCATTTTTTAAAATTTGCACATGGTTACCATCAGCTTGAATTTGATTGTAAGTAGCGTTTCCTAAATTTACACTTCACATTTAGGAAAGGCTTCTTACTTGTGCATTAGGGATTTGCAAATTGTGATTCCCTTTTTGCATTTGCAATTTAGGTAATCGTAAAAAATCTCAATTACCTAATTTGTGAATGCAAAGTATTTCATACATAAGGAAAGGCCATTTTGCATTTGCAAACAGACAAATTCTGCGATTCGCACCATTTCCGAATGCAAAATACTTTCATACATCTGGCCCTGTATGACTGGCATGCCCCTGGAAAGCTCAGAGGCAATAATGTGTTTCCCTTTTTTCACTGGAATTTACCCGGGAAGAGTTCTGGGAGGCTAATATGAAGTGTCCATCTAATGAGGTCTCAGGTCCTGATTGGGTGCCTATGGACTTGTGCAAATATGTCCTGGAATTATAGGCACCACTTTTTTGTAACTGTTTTAATGTCTTCTCCAATGTTGTGCTTCCTGATTCATGGGATATAGCCATAATTGTGCTTATCTTTAAAAAGGGTGACCCTCAGTCCTCAAGCAGTTATCAGCCTATCTCCCTACTGGATTCTGTGGTAAAGATTGAAGGGTGATTTGTGCTGGAGCTCCTTTTGTTATGGGTCATCGAGAAGAACATGCTGTCAGAGGTGCAGTTGGTTTCCAGGAGGGTCTAAGCATGGTGGAGATCCAAACTTTCGGACATATTGACCCATCTGGGGGTGGCCCCAGGTCTTACCCAATTCCTGCGGGCTCTGCGTTATGATTTTAATGCATGTCAGGTATGGCCCTACTAGTGAGCGCACCTTTAGCTTTATGCTGGGGAAGGGTGTATGCCGGGGCTGTGTGGTGTCCCCCATCCTATTTTTACTGTATAATAATGGCCTTGAGTCCACGCTTTCTGCTTGTGCTGTGGATGTCCCCCAGAAAAGCGCTCCTGCAATACTTTACGCGGCCGATGCAGTTTTACTTGGGAAATCTTTTAGGAGTCTTAACATACCGTTCCAGGAGCTTTTTACTTTCACGGGATCCCTGGGCCTTGCCACCAATCATTCCTAAACTTACACCTTGGCCTGTGGCACTAACCCACTGAAAATGAAGAGTGTATATTTCCAAGGACATCCTGACACCTCTATCTAGGACTTCTTGGATCTAGGTGTAGTCTTCAAGGCTACGGGGACCTGGGCACCCTGCAAGTTTAAACCCTCCCAAAGTTTGCTAGCGCAGCTGGATACATTTACAGTTGAGCTTCATGTATTGGTAGAAAGCCAATGGTCCCTCTGTTGGAGGTTTTTAAGAGCAAATGCCTTCCTATCTTCACACCTGGGGCTGGAATCTGGGGATATTCTACTACCTATCAAAAAATATAATAAGGGGGCTACGAGCTGGAAGTAGGTCCAGTGCCCGTGCCCCTTGGGTTAAGATAAATGCAAAAACTTGGGGTCACTGTTCCTAGTTAGAAGCAGAGAATGAAATAGTTTGAATCAAGGTTAGGCACATTTAGAGTGGCAGTCAACAAGACTGTTTCATGTTGCCCTCACACATCCCAAGGGATGTCATGCTTCATCATAGGGTGGTAACTCCTCATCGGGCTGGCGCTGCAAAGCCCTATGGGTCCCAAAAAGGATCCCTTTGGTGGAAAGCTTTTGTTTTTGTTGCCATATAATGAGTGCTAGAAAAGGCTATGTAGGGTGGCGTTGAGTGTGCTGTGAGTTAAAAATGATTAGGGATATCACAGAAGCAATTAATTCAAAGCCCTTTTGTTCTCCTCTCCTAACTAGGAATAGTAACCCCAGGTTTTTGCATTGATATTCTACTATTGCCTTCCTTCAGGTTTAAGACAATATGGCCAGGAGCTTGGGGTTGAGTATGTAGAAGATAGCATTAAACTGGCCCCTTTGGCACCATGGTGTGCAGTCTTGGTGTACCAGCACGCAGGCCTCAATTGGTAGGTGATCTCTGACTTTCTTACTTGCAATAGAGGCCTGGATATACCCTGGTTACAGTATGTTTAGACTGAAATGTTTAATCTGGGGAGATCTGAATTTTGTTTCTAACCCCTTTGTTATGTCCAAGACAGACCTAGCCTGCATTAAAAATGCATTTAAAACTAAGAAACATCAGCATAGAGAGGAAGGTGAGATCATTAAGACCTCTGTAAGGGAGTATGTGAACCTTTAAACTATCTCTAACATGGAACCTTATCTGGCATGGGTTGATGTTACCTGGAGTAGAGTCCTCTTAACCAAATTTAGGTTGGCTGTGTGAGGTGGCAGTTGGCTTCCTCCATGGGCCAATTTGATCCTAGCAATGTGTTAATCTGCCCATGTGATGAGTCCCCGAGCCAGCACTATTTCACTTTCTTCTGCAAGTATTACTTGACATATTCTAAAAGGTTTCTAGTTCCACTAATTAGAGAATGTGGTATCAGAAGAAGTGCTTTTGCCTTGTGTACCTGCAACAGCTAAACTCCCTCACTCATTGCAGCAGCAGTTGCTTTTTTTTAAAGAGTGCACTTTCCAAAAGAAAACAGATGATATTTTAACTCATAGGAACCATTGATCACTTCATCAGGTGCTAACATAGAGCCATCAGTCCAATGGGTTTGTTAAGGCTTCTGAATCCAACTTTGTGGTAAATGTCCTAAGTATAGAGTCTTCACCCAACATAATGTTCTATTTCTATCAGTTCAACAACTATAACTGCACACACTTAGTTAGATCATAACTCCTCTTTCGCACATCATAAACACTACTCTTTTCTTCTCTTGAGGAATCCTAAGTGTAAGATGCACAAGCAGAGTCTTAATTTTGGTCTCCCTTTTGAACAAAACACCATTTCTCCGGAATCACTCATACTAATTTGCACAGATTCAGATCATATGTCAATCAGTGGAGGTTCTTCAAGCAGAAATTGTTAATGTCTTAAGTGAATGTCTCTTTATTCTGGCATTATTCATGTCAGGCATGCCCATTCAGGAGCTGTGTATTTACTTGTTTGACACTCTTATTCTTGTTGATCATCTGACTTCATATTTCGTAGACTCTTTGTCCATTAATTCTATCACTCCTTTAGCTGATCTTTCTTCATTTCTTTTTAGAGTGTTGAATCTTTGCATTTCTCGTCTTCTTCTCAAACCTTCACACCATTCAGCTTGGATCAAGCTATCATCTCCTTTTTCATTTTCTTCACCTGTCCTATTTTTATAGGTTTGAACACAAGCAGAGGTTTGAATTGGAGCATTAAGTCCTCCACTTCGATTTGTCAGAGTTCAAATTGAAGATTTGATTTTTGTGATTTTTTTTTTCTTGTTGATCTTGTTGTTCTTGTTTTTCTTGAACACTTTTATGTCCCCCTTCTGGAACCATGGAGTGAGCTTAAGCTAAACTCTGTGAATCATTGGTTGGAATCACCACTTCTTTATCTGCAGTCTTCACTCTTTTTGTGGCAGATGTGTGGATACAATGCAGCAAACCTCCAAAGATCAAAGCAGTGTTCATCACCAATGTTACTTGATAGGGTCACTCCCAACAAGACTCCAGGAAGATCTTTCAAAAATGTTTCTTCACAACAATCCAGGTGCCAAACTCTAGGTCATAAACAAAGGACAAGGGGACCCTACTCAAAAAAGGAATCAGGGTAGTTATTTAATATCAGAAACAGCGATTCCAGTGGAATAGTAAAACCTGGTGTTGATAGTATAATGCGCAATCGCAACAGAAGGGTTGGAGTGATGTAAGAGAAAAAAGAAACCACATACACCTATGGTATGGTTTAACACAGTTGTATATTATATTTCACAAACAATATGATAAAAATAACAGGTAGTGCATAGTGTCTCCAGTGAAAAACAGGAACCTAAAGTATTGGTGACAAATTGTGATAATTTTACAAGATTTCCAAAGTGTTACAAAAGTCGACCATCTGTAATTATATACATTATGAACAGCAACTATATACAATAATATATACTGAGTTTAATGGTTCACTTTTCTCTTTTTTGTCGACTACGTTTCGACCCTATGTGCAATGCAGGGTCTCATCAGGACCTAGGAATGTAGGGACATCTGGGAACAGAAAAAGTATAATAAGCATAAGGCCCATATACCGGTACCAATGTGACAGAATGGAGCATGAAGGCAATGAATTGGATGGTACCTCAGCGGTGGACTGTGTAGCTGCATGAAGAGTGTGTGCCAGCAGTGAGTTATAGTAAAGGAAAATATACTCAGAAGGGAACCCAGCTGGGTTCTGGTTGTGTGAGAGGGAAAAAGGACAAATTGAGAAAATGAAAAGAATGATTTCACCCACGAGGCAACAAGAATAACGGGCAAAAAATACTTCTTACTATTCACTGTGTGCAGTATGGAGCACTTACCCCAAGTGAGAGTCGGGGCTGGCAATCCGTGAGTAGCACAGCGCTAATGATGAAGCGATGATACACCCTACTGTGTTTGGGCTGATTTTAAGGATGGGGAACTCTGGAAAAAATGAAAGAGTCAGGGCCTGCGTGGAATATCATCCATGCACAAACATAAGAATTGTGCAGTACCTTGGGTTTGATGGCTGAACACAGGGGGATCTCTAGCAGTGGCCTGTGTTTTAACAAGATGGAGCAATGACATGTAAAAATCAAGGACGACAAGTTAGCTTTGAGCTGAGGTGTGCTCCAAAAAGAAACAGCAAGGGTGTGCCGTGAAAACTGGAGATTCTTACCTAAATGTGGTGTCTGGTACATATATATTCTATACGGGTAAGTACAGAGGCAGCCTGAGTCTGTCTGCACAGATCTTAACTTCAAGACGATTCTTGTGATAATTAAGAATCAGGAATTAGCCCGAGAGTCGGGGAGAAGGTGAAGCACGTCTTTAAATAAAGAAGTCCATGTGTGCATGTAATTGCACTCAGATGCTCTTACCTAAATGAAGATGGAGTTCCTTGAAAATGTGTGACAATCCAGCGCGCTGCCAGCACGACCACATCCGTCTGTCTGCTGCAGGTCTAATGACAATGAGCCTGTGCTCGCTGGCCCTTAAGTACAAACCTATCCCGCCAAAACTGGAATGAACCACATGCATCAATTGTGATTGCCGATTCATGGAGTCATCCTGTTTTCGGTTTGAAATGAAAGAAACAAGTGAAGAAAGACCTATGAGTAAAGGTCAAAGGATGAGTGAAAAGGAATTAGAGATAGAATAGAGAGATTGTTTTCTGGCATGATGTAGGCAGCTGAAAGCAGGTGATGGTTACAGATCCTGTGTGTCGGAAAACTAATATATGAAGCTGAACAAGGAAGTAATGGTGAGTAATATGGAAGTGGCGTGTGATTTATGTAACATTAATTGCGCTAAGAGTGACAGAACCTGTGCATATGTAATACATCAGTAAAATATTGACAAATGAGAGCACAATGGGCACATTATGCATTGGCTTTGAACACGTCACGCCAGCCAGTATCTGCAGCCGGTTCTACGGACTTGATGGTGGGTTAAACATTCATGTATTAACATTGTTTTGTTCTAACATCCGCTCTGGCTTCTGTAGACAGCCCTCATATGCCATGTGACTCCTGACTACAGCGTTCTCAGGTTCACTTGGACTCTGCTTCTGCGTGGATCCTCCTTGGTCCCTAGCTGATTGGTATTATACCATGTAACGTTGGGGGCTGTAAATAAAGGAGATAAATAGGGAGGAATTAGGTCATCTTGTTCATTCTCTTCTACTCCCTCGGTTGGGTCAGAAGCTTCCTGGCAGAGGATTAAACCAATACTTTTTAAATGTGGCTATCATGCCATCGTCCATAGCATTGAATCTGGTAGCACAAATTGTTTGTCAGTTGATCTCCATACATAATTGTTGTTTTGAAAATATTCAGCTTTTTCCAAAAATGTTTTTTCTTCCTCTGACACCTCACTTTGTAAATCCCTGAGTTTATTGAGGGTTTAGACTGGCATTGACAAAACCCTATTTACATTTTCCACTTCTGTTTCAGCATTCTCATCCAGTTCTAATGAGTCAGACACAAGGATATTGCATTTTGCACTTCGTCTGTGAAGCTGTTGCCCATGGAATCCATATCATCTCTATTCTGGCGTGAGGCACATTTTTCAACTGCAATTCTCTTTGGCAAGTGTAATGCATTGAACAAATCTAGAATGCATGGCCCATTCTTGATGGGGTTTCCAGCAGATGTCATAAAACCCTTTTGTAACCATAACCTACCAAAAACATGGATCACTCCAAAGCCTTATTGACTATCTGTGAAGATCCTAACACTCAATCTACTGGCCACACAAAATGCTCTTGAAATGGCACTCAATTCTGCTACGTGTGCTGAAGTTACATTACACAAGTACAATGCTTCCACAATGTACGTCACTGTGCACACTGCATATACTGTTCAACTGGCTTAATTTTGGTCTATCAGACAAGAGCCATCTGCAAATAAAATTAAATCAGACAACTCAAGTAGATCATCTTTAATATCTGGTCTACTGGTCTCATCAATACAGTCATGGTCACAATCATTTAACTCATTATCCATTTTTTCAGCTTCTTTTTTGTCAAAGGTAAGCTTATAGCAAGATTCAGAGCAATGCAATTGTTATTTGAAATGTTCTCTACTGGCAAAATCATATGCTTATACTTAGTCAGCTGGCTATTCTTGGGATGTCAAGTGTGTATATCAGTTAGAAATGTCTCAAACAAATGTTGAAATAACACAATAAATGTAAAGCCCATCACAATGGCCTCACTCTGTTCTATTGCCAAAGATGTTGTTGTAATATTTTTCTTGCAACCCAGCACAGCAGCAGCTACTAAATACAGTGTTGCAGAAAAACTGTGCAATTGACTTCTTGGCTGCGCCATATTGCTGGATAAAAACAGAAGGAGCACACCCTTTTTTTTCATGACAGAATAAATAAAAATCTTCCTTATAATTTGGTATTCCTAGAGTGGCAGCAGTACACAGTGTCTGATCTCTAGGAAGACTTGCATGCACCAATCGTACCAGGGTACGAGATCATCAACATTATTATGCTTCATCGTCTGTAATCATCCTCTGTCATCACTGTGTGTCATCCCTTTGCAATCAAGGAAATGTTTGGAATCCACTGATTACAGTAGACAACCATTCCTAGAACTGTCCTCTCTTCTCTCTGTGTAGTTTATGGGTTAATTCTCAGAATCACAGAAATGCATTTTTGGACACCTTTCTCACTCCTTATCAATTCGGTGTCCCAAATAAATGATTTCTTTTAAAGTAATGCAGTTTAATAGTAGGGGTGAGTGTAAATTGTGGAGTTTTACTCTGTGGAATTCTGCAGAGTTACATAAAATCTCAGTGAGATTCCGAGGAGCTCTACACACCCCTAGTTAAGCTTATGTTATTAGATTCACTAAGCTGATTTAGGGTTTAGGGTTCCTTGTGATTTCTTTAAGATAAAGCACTACTCACTTTCGCTCCTTTAATCAAATTCTCTTCATCAGTGGGGTGTCTTTAAGTCAGGTAAACATGTTACATTTGTATGGGCATCTGAAGCACCTGGCAGTGAGTGAAGTAGAAAATGAAGAGCAGCCATATCATTCACGAAAGAGCAGGGTTACAAAAACCGACTATAGGTGGCCACACAAGTCCACAAAGTTTAGACTACGCAGCATACACAATATCTGTTGCCAACCCGTGCACAATGCAGCAGTGCGTTGCCTTGTCAAAAATGTATACTTGAAACAGATGACTTTTATCACTTGTGCATCGGACACGCCATTGAGATAAAAGTTGGTGCCATTTACGCCTGCTTTGTACACAGGTGCCTCTTCAGGACTTTGCCCTCTGGGAGACCTGCAGCTGTTGCTGGGTGTTTTCATGGTAAACGGGAGGCAACAGCTCCTGTCTGGCTGCAGCTACTGTTTACAGGTAGATGCACCCTGCATGCACCTAGCACCTGAGTGTGAGGAGGAACGTTGAACTTCAGCCAACAGTCTTCCATTATGCTGCAAATAAAGAAAACAAAATTCCCTGGGAAACTTTTGTTTGCACATCACTACAATTCCCATAATTCCCTACTTGCTGACTTGGTCTACTCCACACAATGGATGGACTCTCGTTTTTGTCAATATTGTCTTCATGAAAGCATGTGAGTAACAAGCATACATGAGTCTATTTCAATTTGAGCCACTCGCTTGCTTCCATGACCGTGTCTCTTAAACTCATGAGAACAGGAGACAATTATTCACAGCCGTAACTGAAGATTTGGAGAAGACTTGGTAAGCCCAATGCATTGCCTGACTGTATGATTTGAAGCTCGGAGAGTTCTGTTTTGTCTGACCTCCCTTTTTATTTTACCTTTAAGGATTTTTCATTATTATCCCCTAACAATAGGTGAGCTGACCAGATGGCTGTACACTGACATCCATTGATACATGCTTAGTAGGGGTGGGTGCCAGTAAATGCCACCACGCTGCAGAGTTTATGCCGAACTTTCAAGCGGAGCACTGAGTGACAAAACTTCAAGACCTCAGCCAGTGGAGGGGAGTTTTCCGCCCACTCCTATTTAATAATGGGCACTTTATGCCAATTTTCTGCCAAATTGTTCAATACAGCAAATGTGCCCAGCTTATACTCATCCTTTGTTTTGGCTGCAACATCAAATCATCAATTTACTGCACTAGTACTCACAAGTCAAATTTAAACTTTCAAACTCTTTCTTGAGTATTTGTGTATACATTCAGGAGCTTCCTGTATACCTCTATGGTATTCAGCGCCAGACAAAAATTCTGTTTTGGAATCTGAACACAAAAATACACTGACTATCCTCATGGAGAGGGGTAGATGAAAATGCTTGACACTAATCTGTTACTGTGAGTCTTTCAGCACTAGCTAGAGTCTAAAACAAAATCACAACTAGATTCAGTACTAGGTGACAAGGAATTACTATATCACTAATATTGCACAAGTACTGTACTATTCTCCATTTGTGACTCTGGGCCATATGTACAAAGGCATTTTGCATTTCTTAATGGTTCAAATCTCTACTTTGGGACATTAGGAAATACAAAATGCCACATTGGAATACTTGAAAGGCCATTATGGTTGTGTAAAATGCAATTCCTATCAAATAGAAATCACATTTTCATAATCGCAAAATACGAAATCCCAAATAGCGATTTCTTAAATGCGAATTAACAGGTGCATGTATCACGGATTCCCTAATTGTGACTATTCACAAAATGGCTATTTAGAAAATGCAATTATCAGTGTATCGGATCGGATGGTAACCGGGTGAAAACTATAAAAAAAATACACCGAAATTGCATCAGGCTCTTTCCCAATGGTGGCATTGTACGTCCTGGCTGGGGGATGAGGATTTTGGCTGTGAGGCAGAGGAGGAGTAGATAAGAGAAGATATTTAGCACAAGGGTCACCCTGTTGGGACAAACAGAGGAGGAGAATCATGAGAGGTACATACTCAGTAGTCAATTGATACTTGATTTGATTGCTGAGTTAATACCTTAGCTGTAGGCTCAAACATTCAGAAGCAATGCAATCCCACCACATGTGCAGGTATTATGTTGCCTACACCTCTTAACCTCTGGCAGTTACCAGGGCGTCATAGCAGTTGCAAGGGGTGCCACAAAGTGCCCTGTCATGGTACCTTCACAAGTTCCTGGACATCATGGTGATCAAAGTCAACCAATATATACCATTCCCCACTACCCCCAATCATTAAAACAAAGCAAAATGATGTTCTACAGGGTAACACAGTTCCCAAATGTAATTGGCTGTGTTGATGCACACATATTGCCATATTTCCCCCCTCTGCAAATGAGTCCATATACAGAAACAAAAGAAGCTCACATTCACTCAATATGCAGGTAGTATGTGATGCCTCCTGTATCATAACTAAGCATGGGTGAATTTTGCGAATTCGCAATTCGCGAATTTGCGTATTCACGTATTCGCAATCCGCAAAAATCCACAAACTTTCGCGAATTTGCGTATTTTTTCTTTTTTTTGTGTCCGCAAGGTCTTCTGCAAACGCGACCTTACTTGTCGGGTCGCAACAGTCACGACTATGTTGTTTCTACGTCTGGTTCATCACAGCACCCTCTGTTTCACCACTGCCACCCTCTGTCTCACCCATGCCACCCTCTGGTACATCACTGCCAACCTCTGGTTCATCACTGTAGATTATGGGGGGAAAAGCACACCTGCCCTGCCTCAACTGACACAAATTAATTTGGGGCTGATTAATGTGTCACTGAATTTGAGCTGGCACCTGCTTCCTTAGCTGTAAGTACTTCCTGATTAATGATGAGCTTGATCTTTTGCACCTGCTAAGTGCTTTCAGTTTTGCAAAATTCGTTAGTACACCTGCCCTGCTTCAACTGACATGAATGAATTAGGGGTTGATTAATGTGTCACTGAATTTGATTTTCCAGTCTGGCACCTGCTTCCTTATCTGTAATTGCTTTCTGTTGCAGTGTAATTTTCTTTAACAGGCCCTTTGTGGCATACTTGTAGCTATTCTCTGAGCCTGCTGTGAGGGTCAGAGCAGGGTCATAGAATAGTTGCAAGTAGGCAACTGAACTCTGGAGGGGGCCCTCAGGAAGCACTACAGGGAATGGTTACTAATGATGAGTTTGAACTTTTGCACCTGCTGAGTGCTTTCAGATTTGCAAAAATCGTTTTTCTGAAATTTCGCGGGGCGCAAATTTGTGCGAGATCGAATTTGGAAGCCGCGAATTCGTGCGAATATGTAATTTTTTTTGCGGCGTGTTAGTTAGCGGGGTTTTTTGCATTTTCGCAAGCCGCTGGTAGCGCACCGAGGCGAAGGTACCCTAGCGGTCGTACATGGGCGTGGCCATCTTGTTTGCGTGACGTATTTCCGTTTCCGGGCGCTATGTGTAATCTCGCAAAGTGTGCTGCTCGCTAGTACAAGTTTGCATGTGATCGCGGTCGACAAACTCCCGCGGGATCCCGCAGCAAGACCCAAAATGCCGCAGCACACGCAAAACATGGAGAAAAACAACTCTGCAAACGCTGAATGATGGTAAGTGAACGCCGCGCGCCGCAATATTGTATCACCAAGCAAAAAAATCCGCTACGTGCGAATTTGCGAATTTTCGGGAAATTCGCGAGAATTCGAGGATTGTGAATTTGCCGAAAATCCGCAAATCCCACGAGCGGAACAGATTTTACGCCCTACTAAAATTAGTATTTTGTCTTAAGTTTGTATTTTGTCTTAAGTTATTATTTTGTCTTAAGTTAGGTTTTTGTCTTAAGTTAGTATTTTATCTTAAGTTAGGACTTTGTCTTAAGTTAGGATTTTGTCTTAAATTAGGATTTTGTCAGTTTTACCATGAAAACACCCAGCAACAGCTGCAGGTCCCCCAGAGGGAAAAGTCCTGAAGAGGCACTTGTGTACAAAGCATGCAGAAAGGGCGCCAACTTTTATCTCAATGGCGTGTCCGATGCACAAGTGAGGGAAGTCATCTGTTTCAAGTATGCATTTTTGATTAGGCAATTCACGGCTGCATTGTGCATGGGTTGAAAACGGATATTGTGTATGCTGCGTAGTCTAAACTTTGTGGACTAGTGTGGCCACCTATAGTCAGTTTTTATAACCCTGCTCTTTCATGAAGGATATGGCTGCTCCTCATTTTCTACTTCACTCCCTGCCAAGTGCTTCAGATGCCCATACAAATGAAGCGTGTTTACCTGACTTAAAGACACACCACTGATGAAGAGAATTTGATTAAAGAAGCAAAAGTGAGTAGTGCTGTGTCTTAAAGAAATCACAAGAAACCCTAAACCCTAAATCAGCTTAGTGAATCTAATAACATAAGCTTAACTAGGGGTGTGTAGAGCTCCTCAGAATCTCACTGAGATTTTATGTAACTCTGCAGAATTCCACAGAGTAAAACTCCACAGTTTAAACCCACCCCTACTAATAAACTGCATTACTTTACAAAAAATCATTTATTTGGGACACTGAATTGATAAGGAGTGAGGAAGTTGTCCAAAAATGTATTTCTGTGATTCTGAGAATTAACCCACGAACTACACAGAGAGAAGAGAGGACATTTCTAGGAATGGTTATCTACTGTAGTCAGTGGATTCCAAACATTGATTGTAAAGGGATGATACACAGTGATGACAGAGGATGATAACAGACGATGAAGCACAATGATGTTGATGATCTCGTACCCTGGTACGATTGGTGCACGCAAGTCTTTCTAGAGATCAGACACTGTGTACTGCTGCCATTCTAGGAATTCCAAATTATAAGGAAGATTTTTATTTATTCTGTCATGATAAATGAAATATAATAAACCGTACAAACATCAAGACTTATTAACCCCTTCGATTCTCTTGACGGAATGGTTCCATCATGAGCATCAGTGTCCCTGTGCTCATGACAGAACCATTCTGTCACGAGGCCAGGGGCACGAAATCCCTCTGCTGCGGACAGCAGATGGATTTATTGCTTTCCCCCAAAACCTCGGGAGGTGGGTAGAGCTTCCCCAGCTCCTGAGGCCCCCTCCCTGGTTTCCGTGCAATGACGATCAGAGCGCATGTCACGCTGTCGTCATTGCACAGAAACCGAAACTGAAATGAGCCTTTAGGCTTATTTCAGTTCCATTTTCTACATGCTCAGGGGGTTATCTCAGCCCCCTGAGCATGTAGAAAGGCGGGAGGGGTATCATTGGAAAGGCGAGAGGTTTGGAAGTTACCCAAGATGGCTTCTGAGCATGGGGCCAAAAACCCAGGTACCCCCTTTGCAAATTTTGATGTCTCCTCAATACGTTTTGGGCCCTTGCCTGTTGTGGGTTCTTGACCCACCCACGCAATTGAGGTACCATTTTTATCGGGAATCCTTGGGGAACACTGGGTGGTACGAAATTTGTGGATCAACGTATATTACAGAACTTTCCCGCACAGAAATTTGAGAAAAAAGAGATTTTTTTTTAGCTAAATTTGAGGTTTGCAGGGGATTCTGGGTAGGAAAACGTTGGGGTACCCAAGCAAACCATACCTGGCTGGACTCCCCTGAGTGTCTAGTTTTCAAAAATGTGTGGGTTTGGTAGGTTTTCTAAGATGGCCGATGGCCTACCATTAACTGGAAGGAGGTTGAAAGCACAACAAATATCAAAAATAGATTATGTCCCAGAAAAATGACAAAACTGTGTAAAAAAAATTGGTTTTCTGACAAAAGTTTGTTATTCCCTAAACGCTGGGAAATTGTCATTTCAGCCCCACAACCCCTATTTTGATACCATTTGCAGGGAAAAAACAGATGATTTAATTTACAGCAGTTTTCTCCCATTTCCCCCCCCCCCAAAACAAAATGTAGCTGTATTTTGTCTAATTTCTGGGTCCCCTCAAGGGGAATCCACAACCCTGAGTACTTTTAGAACCCCCATAATGTTGGAAGAAAAGGACGCAAATTTGGGGTGGATACCTTATGTGGTCAAAACAGTTACAGGAGCCTAGGTGCAAACTCCCCCAAATAGCAAAACAAAGGCTTAGCACGGGGGGGGGGGAGGCCTAGCTGCGAAGGGGTTAACAGATAGTCATCAATAAGATGTCTGGTGCTCCTAAGCACTACAATCTTTTAAGTAAAAGTTCATCATGTGCAAACATTGTGGGCCTCATTTATGAAAAGTGACACCTCGCTGCGTGAAAACAGCGATATGTCCCTTTTCATTGCACCCTCCTTGCGACATGCTGAGTGCGTCATATTTACTATATGACGCATCCTGTCGCAAGGAGTTACAGATACGTATTTCTGACGTATCAGTAGGCGCAAAAATGACGCATTGCTGGAGTATGTCACAAAAGTGACAACACTTCACCAATAGGCCATTTAACATGGGCAAGTCCCATTTCAACGTGCCTGTTTTAGCCTTATGCCTGCTGTGAGGCAGGCGTAAGATATTGACGCATTTGCATCCTAGAAGTGGCGCAGTGAAATAATTTACATGAGGCTTACTTGCTTCAGAATGCCCACTCTGCATACATTATACCTGGCACAGGTATAATGTGGCACAGGGGGTTTACAAAGTGACAAATCTACCTAGATGCTTCATTTTGAAAATATGACCAAACATGGTGCATTGTTATGCCGCTGGTGCAACACAAAAAGTGACGCACTGCACGCTCATAAATATACCCCTGAGTGTATTACTGCCTACATTCTTTGACCAACATAAGTTCTTATGGACCTGTAAGTCACGGAGGTTTAGACTGAATAGCTTTTTCACATAAAATAAATTATTTCATCATTTTGCATTTCAGCGTAGGGTCTGTTGGATCAAGTCCTTTTACTATAGCCGTCCTACATGATAAATGTCCCTAGCAGTAAAAATATTTTTCGATAATAAAAAACATGCTTTCTTTAACATGGGACATATACAAACCGATGGATAATATCCTCCTTTGCAGCACCTCATAGTCTATATGTCTTCAGGCCATTGTATTTCCAAGACGGTTGGCCAGCCAAGGATGGCAGAGTGCCAAAGCGAGTTGCCTTCAGCTTTCTCTTTATGTGTTACAAAAATGTCGTACTTAGGTATTAGGCCTGGTTCAGTTTTTCATAAGCTTGCATCCAAGCATGGTTGGAGCTGGTTAGCCTGTTTTAATGATCTAAAAGTGAATGCATTTTAATGACTTTATTAACAAGCAAAATGCTGGGAAAGGCAAGTTCTTATTCCAAAGTTCTATTGTGCTTGTTGCTTTCAACAATGATGGTAGATATTCACTGTGGATGGAATGAGGCTATTTTTCCAATGTCTTCCATAGGGCATTATTTAATAAACTTCCTTGGTTTGACCGGATCTTGTACCATGTTTTTATTGTGGAGTAGCTTTTTCCTAGGATTTGTTGCATAAGATCGAATTCCTGACAAACAAGAGCAGGTGAAGCATTCTGTGGGAGGCCAAACACTTATTTATATGCATTGATTTGTAGTCTGTCCAAGAGCGCAGTATCTTTACCATATATGAATAAACTTGCATATGCCACTGCAGGTAACAATTTAGCCACTATGACTGCCAGTGGCTTAAAGGAAGGACCATCCAGCTTCTCAGCAAGTACACAGAATGCATAAATCAGGTAATTTCCTTTCTTGGCGATATAATGTTTATGTGTTTTTTAAGTTTAGTCTATTGTCTATGTACAATCCCAATTACTTATAACTGCTGACCTCCCCTACGATTTCCTCACCGAGCTTGATTTCCAGCTGTGGCCCAGGTCGATTCACAATTGACAATATTTTAGCTTTTTTTTTTATCGATTTCAAGTTTGTTAACCTTGACATATTCTGCTAGTTCAATAAGTAATCTTTGGAGTCCCACGCTTGTTTGACTGAGTACTACTATGGTGTCCACATAGGAAAGATGTGTCAAGCTTAAAGTGCACAGAAGTGGAGGGTGAGAGCCTTTGTGCTCAAGTCCTGGAGACAGATCTGCCATAAACGAATTGAACAGATGTTGGGCTAAAACACTGCCTTATTTGAGGCCTACTTCCATAGGAATTCTCCTTGATAATCTTATGCCATTGGCTAGTTTAACATGAATCCAGGTGCGTGTGTACACATTTCCGATGGCTCATATTATTCTTTTTGGGAGTCCCCACTCCCTCAATATTCCCCACAAACTTGTTCAAATGTTGTTTTAAAGCCTATAATGAATAAGGGAAGCTTTTTCTGGAGACACTTGGGCTTAGCTGCTGATAGTTTAATGGCTAGGATGTTTGTGGTTGGTCCAAACCCTCTTCGGAACCCTGTCTGATTGACTAGGACCAAATTGATTGTGTTTGACCATTCAACCATATCCTCAAGGATCAGTGATGTGTAGTATTTTGCTTCACAGTCTAAAGGCACTTTTTCGCCTATATTTGGCCGGGTAAGACCAGTCTCCACGCTTAAAGACCAGATTTATTATTGACCTTTTCCAGCTCCTGGGAATTGCAGGTTTGTCTCACCTCCTTATTTAGGGCTGACAGCGGGATTGTCCAGTATTTAGGATACAGTTTAAAAATAGGCTGCGGAGTGTCGTTTGGCCCTGGTGCACCATCTCTTCACCCCGCAAATATTACTTTCAGAAACCAGCTAGTCAACCTGCCCATATGGACAGTCTGAGGTAATATATAAGTTGCTTATACCCATTTCTTTAGAGATTATGATCTCTTTTGTTTCATTATCTCCAGTGTTGTAGCTGCTGTCAGACTTTAGATTCTCAAAGCATAGTATGTTGGTTTGTCAGTAGTGTAGTTAGTGCACACCCTATTTATGCAATGTAAACCATGAAAGTATGTCAAAATTAGATCAAAGGTCGCATGCTGCCTGGTAGGTGGGCGGCCAGCCCGAATCAATGTGCAACAGCTAGTGGAAATCCACTGGTATACCAGACGCAAAAGGAGCTTTGTCCAAAATGCATCTGTATTAATTTTTCGGTCTTCCCAAAGTTGTTTTTTTATATTTCTTCCTCTGGTTTTTTATTTTCTCCCATTTATGGGGCGTTGGGCTTTCTTGCAATTTTGACTTCTCTTCTTAGTTCCTTTTTAAAGGCTTATCATTTGTTTGTAAGGCCATTAAACAGCTTGCCAACTTGCCTTCTAGTGTGTTTTACTGGGGGAGCATGTATTAGCAGTCTCATTGAGAAAGTCATTTATACCTCTGTTTGGCTGCAGTTCTGTGTCTTGCTAGACCCCAATGTCTCTTTCGCCATGCTGTCCAGTCCATGAAGTGAGCTATGCTTCCATCTCAAGCATTTCAAAATGGTTGTTTTTAGTAAGCCTACTTCAACTGGTGCACTAATGTGTCTTGGAGGGTTTATACTCACTCCAGGTGCTGATACTTTGAGTAGTATATTTGACTATATATTTCCTCAAGAGCGTTAGTAGTGGTAAAGAGAGGACTATGGAGTCTATTTTTGACCCTGAGTTTGAACCATGATATGTGTACATCGTAGGCGTGTCGACCTGAGATCTGCCGTTTATTACTCTCAAGCCTAGAGGTTTCAAGGCAAGTGACTAGTTGTTGCCTGTTAAGATCTGAACTTTTTGATGAAGGACCAGTCTGCATCTGCACCACCCAAATTGAGTTTTCTACTGCTAGATGGTCATCTTCATCTGGGGTGTAAATTAAGTTGGTATTGAAATTGCCTGGCACAATTATTTCCCAGGGTGGATTCCGAACCTTACTTCAGTTATTGTGGAGTCTTTTTAAAAGACGAAACTTTTCTTTTATGTTAGGTTGTGTCTAGATGTTATTCAGTATTACTATTGGTTTATGCTGAACGTAATTATTTGTAAACCAGGGGCTGATGAAAGAAGCGGCTTTGAGTTGATGTTTAATGCATTGCATTGACTCATCTAGATTTTGTTTCACTCATGATTTTCATCCAATTAACTTATTTCTTAGGTACATTTTCTTTCAAATACTCAATACCATGTATATATTTCTCAATGACAGTTGAAGAAGGCTGATAACTTAGATCACCTCTTTCTTGTTCTTCTTCAGGCCACTTCACTACCGTTGGGTATTTAGCCCACAAATCATTAGGTATAACAATTGAAAAACAGACATCTAGATCTTACCAAGGTACCTTTGAAATAGTGTAAATCAACAACAGGCTTGTCCTACTGTAAATACACCAAAATCTACAATTCCAACACTAGAGGGGTCTCATGAATTATTTTTAAAAAACTCCCTCGAAGACATTTAGTCAAGGTGTTGTGGTGTATTTTAATTAAAATAGCTTACCATTATAAACCCACCAATGCACAAGAAGAAAGTGTGGGACAGAGAGAAAGCACCTAATGGTTGGAACACCAAGGGGCCCGCTGGCTGATACTTACCAGCAAGCCCACTTATCATCATTGGTTACTTTCTCTCTGAAAAAAAGAAATGTGTGTGCTATTAGTGGAGAAGTGTGGCTCAATGGTTATAGCGGCAGACCCTGATGCAGAGGTCTATCCCGGGACCAGGGTTCAATTCCCCGCCTCGGCGGGTCTTGGGCTCAAAATTCCACAGGCCTGATAATTCTCGCCTCGGTGCCTATTCCAATCATGGAATCCCACTCTGCAACTTGCTTAATCTCCACAATGGCCCACACAATGCTAAGGATGCCTGGCCTCCACCTTGGGGGTGCCCAGGAGTGGACGCCTCACAGGGAAAGCCAGGATGGGTTCCACAGCGGTATTCGTACAAGCGCCTTGAGACCCTTGCGGGTGAGTAGTGCGCTATACAAGTATCAATTTACATTTACATTTACTATTATAAAGTAACCTCAACCTAATGAAATCAAAACAAGGTAGAAAAAACCTAAATGTGAGTGTACTACCTATGCATGCTATTGTGGTGCATGCCCCTTGGACCCCGTGAGAATATAAACAAATAATCCTCACCGTAAAAAATTGGTAACGCTTACTGACTCAAAGTAATTTTATTCAATGCTGTAAGCTATCCCAAATTAAAAATGGTTCCTATAAAACTATAATCAATCATTATAAGCCAACCTGTTTTCTTGCCACAAAAGAATTCGAGCAACGTCTTCAGGGCTAGTGGGGTCCCAATTTAAAGCTTCATGGGAGGTTCACATCAAACCTTTAGGTTGCGTCTACACTGCATACCTGCAACCATCATAAGCGAGAAACACGCGCCAGCTGATTGCGTGCCTCTCTGAGATTCATCCTCAGTGGTTCAATATTCAGATTTTTTAAACCACATTCTGTCAATTTTCTTCTACCTGATCTACAAATACTATTTTTGTATAAATCCACATCAATGTTTATAGAAAATTCCTCAAGATTTTCTAAATTTGAAAAAACTAATTGTTCCTTTGCAATTGCTACAATTTTATGTCTGCAAATGTGTGAATCTACAATTTGATTTAAATTCTTTCAAAGTTTTAAAATATCAATTTCTACACAGGGATGGTTGTCCAGGATCTAAATCATCTTTTCTTGCACTCGGTTCCCCTGTTCCTATTTCTCACCTTTGGGCATGATCATCATATTACCTCAATCAGAACTTTATCCATGAACTCATTCGCTCCCTCAGAAGGACTTCCATTCATTTCTTTTTTTTCATCCATTTTCAAATTTGTACTCTCTATTGTATGCTCCTTTACTTAGTTTTAGTTTAGTAGCAATCACAGGAAACACACCCACAGTTACTAATATGTTCCACACAATTCTATTTTTCCATAAATATAATCTCTCATCTAAGCAATGATAGGCAGCTTTTCTGATCTGACCCTGTAGCATTTTCTGATGCCTTTTCTAATCAGCACCTTAATCACTTTCATTCAATGCCTTAACTTGCACAGGTCTTGTTGTGGTTTGACCTTACACATGAAGCCTCAAATGCTCAAGTATCTTCACATGAAACGTACCATTCTCAGTAAATTGCAATTTTTTATTCCTTATGTAGCATTATTCCATTCTTTAAGGTTTCAAAGGTTTTTGTTAGTTAGCTTTGAGTGGGATGAGGAGCGGAGTGTTTGAGCTTCTGAGATTTCTTGTCAGAAGGGCCCTTTGAACATAGAGGTGAGGTAGGTTGGTTTTCCAGTGTGCAGGGCTTTGAGGGTAAGTGTTACAGCAAACAAATGATGGACGGAATGATGACAGTGCAAACATTCTCCCCCCGTCAAAAGATCTGGGTTAAATCCATTGTTCTTTTGCCCACTACACCACCCCAGTTTGGACCCAGCCATATGCAAATCAGTCTTGACTCTGTGTCCCAAGGGAACAGTGCAGACCGAACTGCCAGGCCAGGTCCTCCATGGACCAGAAACATGATCCTGGGACCGGTTTCAGGGTATGTGACCCTTCTTCAGCCAGGCTAGCTTGAATCCAGTGGCACAGTGAGCAAGTGACCCATGTCTGGGCATACCTATCCCACTTAGGGCGAAAAGTGTTGCAGCAAACAAATGATAGATGGAATGCTGACAATGCAAACATTCTCTCCCAGTCAAAAGATCTGGGTTGAATCCATCATTCTTTTGCCCACTACGCCACCCCAATTTGGACCCAGCCATATACAAATCAGTCTTCACCCTGTGCCCCATGGGAACAGTCCAGACTGAACTGCCAGGCCAGGCCCTCCCTAGGACTGGAAACAAGCATCCTGGGACCGGTTACTGGGTATGCTACCCTTCTCCAGCCAGGCTAGTTTGAATCCAGTGGCACAGTGAGCAAGGGACCCACGTCTGGGCATACCTCACCCACTTAGGGTGAAAAGTGTTGCAGCAAACAAATGATGGACGGAATGCTGACAATGCAAACATTCTCCCTCAGTCAAAAGATCTGGGTTAAAACCATTGTTCTTTTGTGCACTATGCCACCCCAGTTTGGAACCAGCCATATGCAAATCATTCTTGACACTGGGCCCCATGGTAACAGTCCAGACTGAACTGCCAGGTCAGGTCCTTCCTGGACCAGCAACAAGCATCCTGGGACCGGTTTCTGGGTATGTCACCCTTCTTCAGCCAGGCTAGCTTGAATCCAGTGGCACAGTGAGCAAGGGACCCACGTCTGGGCATACCCATTCACACTTAGGGCATAAAGTGTTACAGCAAATAAATGATGGAAAGAATGCTGACAATGCGAACATTCTCCCCAGTCAAAAGATCTGGGTTCAATCCATCGTTCTTTGGCCCACTGCGCCACTCCAGTTTGGACCCAGCCATATGCAAATCAATCTTGACCCTGTGCCTCATGGGAACAGTCCAGGCCGAACAGCCAGGTCAGGTCCTCCCTGGGCAGGAAACAAGCATACTGGGAACAGGTTCAGGTTATGTCACCCTTCTACAGCCAGGCTAACTTGAATCCAGTGGCACAGTGAGCAAGGGACCCATGTCTGGGCATACCCATCCCACTAAGGACGAAATGTGTTACAGCAAACAAATGATTGATATAATGCTGACAATGCAAACATTCTCCCCCAGTTAAAAGATCTGGGTTAAATCCATCATTCTTTTGCCCACTATGCCACCCCAGTTTGGACCCAGCTATATGCAAATCAGGCTTGACCCTGTGCCCTATGGGAACAGTCAAGACCGGACTGCCAGGTCAGGACCTCCCTGGACTGGAAACAAGCATCCTGGGACCGGTTTTAGGGTATGTCACCCTTCTTCAGCCAGGCTAGCTTGAATCTAGTGGCACAGTGAGCAAGGGACCCATGTCTGGGCATACCCATCCCACTTACAGGGAAAAGTGTTACAGCAAACAAATGATGGATGGAATGCTGACAATGCAATCATTCTACCCCAGTCAAAAGATCTGGGTTAAATCCATCGTTCTTTGGCCCACTACGCCACCCCTTCGTGGGTAAGACATGCTGCTCTGTAGCTGCAGTGAACTTCAATCGGGAACCATTTCAGTTCTTTTAGGGCCTGGGAGATGTGGTCATATTTTTTGATTCCTATGACCATTCTGGCTGCTCCGCTGAGAGTGGTTCTGATGAGTGTAAATGGGCTTGGCAGTGCCTGTGAGGGTGGCATTCCCGTAGTCCAATCTAGACAGCACCAGTGTTGTGTGGCAGAACTGAGATCTTTCTGCGGTAGGTAGGGTTTGATTTTGTTCAAACATTTCAGGTTGTAGAAGGCACTCTTCGTATTGTTCTTTATATGACCTTTCATGCTTGATGTCCAGAGTGATCCATAGAGATCTTAAGGAGTTAGGTAGTGATAGAGTGCAGTTGAGAGAATCTATAGAGTTTATCCATTCTAGCATCTGGGGGCTGCCCTGTCTATGATATGAGATGATTTTCTGTTTTAGCTTGGTTGCGTTTTAGGTGGTTGTGAGATAGCCAGTGTTGGACTTCCTTGAGGGTGGCATTTAATCAGTGAAGGTCTTCTAGTGAGGGTATTTTCATGGAAAGCAGGGTGACATCCGTATATAAATGGAAGGGAATTTTTGCTTGGTTGACGATGGTGATGATAGGTTCCATGTATACATTGAATAGTGTAGGCGAGACGACAGAGCCTTGGGGGACCTCCTGGGTTATAGCTGTTGTATCAGAGGTCTGATTTTCTGTTTTTATTTTCTCAGCGTTGTTTAGTATAAAGGATGCAAACCGGCGTAGGACCATCCCACCCACACCAATTGTTTTTTGGATGGAATCCAAGAGAAGTTTGTGGCCGACCGTGTAAAGGCCTCCAGTAGGTCTAGGAAAATGAGTAGGCAGCATTGATCTTTATCTAGGGACTTGTGTAGGTCTTCTATTATGGGAGGTTGATCAATCAGTAGGGAGGAGGGAAAAGGGGTCCATTCATATCCCCAATATAACAATCAAATTTATCAAAAGGAAGAATGGACACTTGTAGTTTATACTTCTGGGGGCAGAGTCAGCACTAGACGGAGAATATCCACACACACGCGGCTCGGGCATAATTGGAACCCAGGCACCCCAAGGACGATTAATACCTAATCAACCAAGAAATTCAATTTATTTCAACCAAGTGTCAAGAATTCTGACACTCTTTGAGAACTGCACAAATGGTGTGAGTACTTGTATGTTTTGTATGTCCTGACGAAAGCTCTACAGACCCGGCTGGGCCTAAGGAGCAGAAACATGTTGACCGTTTCGTAAAGAGATATGAGGTTATCTAGTAACTCGATTGACCACAATATCGCAATTTATTTTAAATAACACTGCCTCTCCTTTTATATTAAAGGATATTGTGTGGAGAACTACTGTTTTTTATAAAAAAGAAACCCTTTTTTCACCTTTTTTCTTTCAATTTCTTGACACTGCTACCCAGACCAGAGGTTGCCTTAGGATGAGGCTGGCATATAGCACAATATTGAACACCCGATGACTATGCCATAACGCTGATAAGGGGCGGACAACCGATATACACCGCATTTAATATCAAAGCGTTTATGAGGGTGCTTCAACTATAACCAATGGTTATGAAGCTACAAGTGTCCATTCTTCCTTTTGATAAACTTGGTCTTCTATTATGTTCAGAATGGCTTTATCCGTGCTGCATCCTTTTCTGAAGCCTGATTTGTGAGGATCCAGGAGATGTTGTTTTTGATGTGTTGGTCAAGTTGTGCGAGAACGTCTCTAGTTTTAGCTAGGAAGAGGAGATTGGAAACTAGTCTGAAGTTATGGAGGTCATTCAGGTCTGCTCCTGGTTTTTTAATTATTGGTATGATTTGACAGAGTTTGAGACAGTCTGGCATCACTCCAGTTTTCAGTCATCTTGGTTCAGAGGGGTGTTAGGGCATGGTTTAGATCTTTTTGCTAGAGAACTACTATATCATTTTTTTTGTTTCTTGGTTAGATTTGTTGGTGTAGGAGAAGCTGAGGGTAGGATGATTGTGTTAATTGTGTCTTGTGCAATGCAGAAGTTGAAGTTTTATGGGTGATTTTCTTGCCTTAATATAAAACTTCCTGTGCTTTAATATTTTAATGTCAAACCATTACCTAATCGGTGGCATTTTTGCACAGGGATTTCATTCCAAATGTACATCAAGTTGTGATCAGGTTCTGGATTTTTCATAAACTGTACACTCATGGAGTCCTCTTTTAAGGTTTCGGTTTGCTTCAGGGCATAAGCATTTTTGTTGAAAACATTCATCTGTGTTCAGAAAGTGTCAATAGGTTTAATCTTATGCACTTAATTTTTTTTAGGGCAAAAATGGTCAAATATACTAATGGGATTTCAATTCTTCCTGATTGTTTCTCATGCCATTCTTTTGGCATTGACTAATAGTTTTCTAGAGAAGCATCTATATTTTATCTTCTTGATCTTCTTGAAAATGAAATATTATTCTTTACTGATGCTGATTGATTGGCCATTGAGAATAGTTCCTTTGAGCGTTGGAGTGTGAACTCTTGTAGTACATTTTAGCCTGTCTCTTTTTTTTCTAGTGTGACTGTCATTTCCCTTGCTTTTCACCTTGAATACAGATTTTCATGAAGAACATAATGTCTTTTGACTCTTGACTGTGCATCAATGATTAATCTTTTCTATGTCTTGGACCACCACACTAGCATGACAAGATTGTGGTCCATTGTAATGAATTTAGATCCCTCTCCATAAATTTTTTATCTGTAGCAGCCTTCAAGTAAAGTGTGTAAGATGCTGTGAATAAGGGCTTTATACATTTGTCTCCATGCTTGTAGTTTGGATATAATAATGGTTTGCAAGCTGTGACTATCAGTTGTATCAAACATTTGTGGGTTTTTTTAAGCAGAAAGAAGACAGCAGCTTTGTTTATTTGTTCCAAGGAAAGTCATATAGGTTTATAGTGATGTATCTCTTTTCTTAGCGAAATCAAGTATAAATTATACGTAATTGTTATTACTTCAGTGGGAATTACTCTTAGTCTTTGGTAGTGTATGTTACTAATCAATGTCATTCTTTAACACAGTATTACCTTTCTTGGATGATAATTCCCCGTTATTTGTCAGCAGCTGCATTCATGTTGAGCTGCAGTTTTCGAAATTCACTAAAACGTGGCTCACATCCATTATAAGGATATGCTTGGTGCAGATCTTTTTCTCTAAGAAACCTGTCGTTGTAAGTAGGTGTAGGAAAGCAGGATCTGCTTCTATGGTTACCCCACTTTTTGCTTGATGTATTGCTGTTTCTGACTAGACCAAATGGGATCCTGCTAATCAAGACCCCAATCTCTGTGCTCCCTCCCCTAAATTGTTTTGGTAAGTACTTAGGTACATTGCAGATTGGCTTTTGGGGTACCCTTATCAGTCCCTAGCATATAGTACTAAGGTACCCAGGGCATAGGTACCCCAGAGGTCCCCATAGGCTGAAGTATGTGTTATGCCCCTTATGTTAGACCATTCAAACTATCACTACAGGCATGACATTGCAGCCTGTCTAAGCTGGTGCTAAAGAACATAGGCTTCCCTATATCCAGGGTAACTGCACTTAAAAACTATAAGTCACCCCTACAGCAGGCCATTTAAATCCTGAATGCAGGGTGCTTGGTTCTAAGTGTGAGGGTGCCACTGCATGAGCAGGACACCCCTAGAGCCTTCAGAGTCCATTCTCCTGGGTTGTAAGTGAGACAGCCATATAACATTTAGAGGGGTACTGAGTCATTACGTGATGACCATCTCAAAACTAGCTGTAACGAACCCTGTTGTGTTTGGTATCAAACATGTAGAAATCATACCCCCGCCATAACCAGTGTGGGAGGTAAGATTCCAGCAATTGTAAAGGCCCTCGGTTAGGCCCTCAGAGCTCCCTGTACCAGTCTTCTAGAACCGGACAGCACAACATGGCTGTTGCCTACCAGAGACACAACTCAACCCTCATACTGCTGAGCCAAGCTCGAGCAGGGGAACAAAGAACAATAGGCATCCTGTCACAGGGAGGTGTGACCAATTCCCAGACAGGGTTTTGTGTATTAGGGCAGGGTGGGAGCACTTGTCAGCTCCAAATAGTCTGCATGCAGGGCACATTTTGTGGCCTCCTTTCATAGTCGCGTTCAAACCAGTTCAGAAAGCCATAGGCTCTCTCTCTGGCACTAAACTGGACAAAGGACAGGGGAGTATCCTCCCCCTCCTTAGTCTGCTTAAAGAACTCTTCCTCGATTGCTCCGTGGCGAACTAATTGGTTCCACTGAAGTGCCTAGCCGGTATTCTACTTGACTTTGACTCCGTGTCCTGTGTCCTGTGACCTTGACCTCCTTTACCTCTTGGACCCCTACCTCGTTCCCTCCTCCCTGAAAAGGAAATCATATTGGCTACTCGTTTTGTGTGACCAGTACTCCTCATGTTTTTTTCTTTCTATTTGCTACTCATTTTGTTTGAACTCTACTCCTCACCAATCACTATGTCCTACGATGATCTCTGTGTTGCTTGATTTCATATATGACGCTTGTTTTAAAGTGCTCTGATGCCCTCTGGTCCAGCTATATCTATATAAAACTCCTGACTAAATGATAAAAAAAACTCTAGACATCCGACGTGAAACAGCTTGTGTACAGCTCCTGGTCTTCCACACCATCGCCTGCTCTACAGAGCTGCAGTTTCAAGGTCCCTGTCAGCTCTCCTGCAACACTCGACATTGGTGGGCAGTCGTCTTCAGTGCCTCCTCATCACTCCTGAGCGGCATAGACTCTGTCCCCTCTGCTTGCAGGTTCTTCACATCTTGAATCCACCTTTGGGTTCCATTGGACACTTTCACCTTCTCCCGCAGCAGCATCTTCCTGAAGTCCTCCATTGGGTTGATGGCGGTTTCTGTTGCTACTCCATCCCTATGCACCTGGCTTCCCTGGTACAGGTAAACTGGTTCCTATGGTATCCACAGGTAGGGTGGATCTCCAACCTCTTGTTCTCCACGAGGTTTCTTGAAGGTCTACTGGGAAGGTTCCTCTTTCTTTAAAATTGCAACTGCGACTTACATATTGATTTGTATGGAGAACGCTGTTGTGTTCCTACACTGCACACAACCTCCCAGGGGCTCCTAGATGCTCACTGTGGGTGGTTCCTTGTGTACCCCACACTGCTACCTCCTCTGATTGTTGTCTTGACTCAAGTCGTGGTTTGCATACCACTAATTTAGTATATGGTTTAGTCTCACCCTCGGGACCACTGTGCATTCTGTGCTCCTTACCCGTTTCTATTGCAAAGTATTGTGTTTATTGTCTATATTTCCAGCTAAGAGACATCTGAATGCGTTAGTGAGTGTCTTATAATAAAATATTTAACAATAACGTAAGAGTGAGGAAGGGTGCAGAAACTAACAAGAAAAATTAATTGTGCATGGCAACAGTATTTGCAATTACACCCAGGAAATATCTTAAATGTCACAAAATAAGGTGAATCTAGTGAAAAAAGAAACTTTATTTCTTAAAAGAACCCTCACTCTTCAACCTGGTTGGCGACATGCTTCATCATCGGGTTCCCACTGGGGAGACCGAATGTCCCCCCCAGTGTGCTTCAACGCCTGACTTACAGCGGAGCAGGTTTTTTCGTGAAGAGGTGGTAAAGTGGTGATAGTGTAAGTGATTTAAAGGATGACCGACTGTACCCCGTATCGACTTTAATAGAGGGCCAGCCAGCATCAAATAAAAACAGGTGTGATGGACAGTTCAGAGTTCATAAGATTGAAACTCCGTGTCCTACAAAATAAAGGTCGACATGTTTCTGCTATAAAGAGCCTATATCGCTCAGCATTCTTCAGGACCAAGGTTTATCCTCCGGTGGTATGCGCACGCTAAGGCGCACCCTACCGTGGGGATATGGGTGTTGAAAATTAATACAACTCACGGATTTACCCGTGTGGGCTCACCCAGACATCACCAGGGCCCGCGATCTGAATAATAGAAAGATAATGCAAGGACAAGTCATATGGAAAATAACATTATTTCACACGTTATGGGTGAATAACCACTCGTGTCCATCACTATTGTCCATTATATGTGCATTATATCGTCTAAATTACCATTATCACTCGTATGTGACATTAAATCTAAAAGGCACATATTTGGTGCCAGCCATTAATTTTGAACCCCTAAAAATGAAGAGGGTTAATGGTTTCAAACAACTGTAATTCACAGCGTGTTTACAAGCGCATATAGTTGCCAGATTCAAATATACGCTCCCAAGTATATCCTTTAATAATGGGTACTCGAGTTTTACGATGAAATTTCATCGGAAGTGCATGCCCCCGTAAAAACCGGTCATTCCCAAGTGTTTCAAGGGAAGTAACAAGTAAACAATTAAAATGGAAGATTTTGGCCACAAAATAAAAACTCACTGTAGTAATTAGAATAACACGCTACATGGGCTCACACGGCAGGGGTAATCTTTATGCAGTGCTCCATCTAGGAAACGAGAGCCAAAAGGAAACACCTTAATCAGATGCTTCAACCGCTCTTTAAACTAACATAATCAGAGGATCATGCTAGCACTTACTTGCAAGACGGCGACTCCCCACAGGCTACCTACTTAAAACACTTCCGCAGCCCGAAACACACCGAAAAAGCCGGTGAGATGCAGAAATGAAATGCATCTCGCCGCGGTCCCGTGTGTGGCCGTCGGAACAACGTAACTCCATCATAAGATCTTAAAGGGAAAGGAGTCTTTTCTTTACGAGGGCCGGTAAATTGTATTTATGGACACGATATTGTTATTATATTAAAAATCTTCAAAAACTAACAAAGGTTTCCGTACTCCCTCATAATCGGACGCATGGTTCTTCTGAGTAAAGAGGGACAAATCTGTTAGTGTGAACAATTCTGATCTTCAAAATAACGATTTGTATATGAAATACATTTATTGACAAATATGCCCTCAATTATAAGAGAGATATTTAACAAAGTTAAAGTTCTTGTACAACAGATCTAATTATACTGTTAATCCCAGGTTGGGCAGTATAGAAGAGAGCCAAATGCCAAAGGCATAAATGTTAAGCTCCTATCTTTGTCACTGATCAGAGCTCGTTTCAATAAATAGTATCTTGTGTGGCAGAGACAAGAGTGGTCAGACAGGCCCCCTTATGTATTAAAAATATATATAAAACCCAATGGCTCATCATGATAGTATTAATTATGAGATTAACTCATCAGTTCAAAGCCACAGTCACAGTAAAACAAGAGGAAAAACCCAAAACTTCGAAGGGAATACTTATCATGGGTAAAATACGCTGATGGAGTTGTTCAATAATTGTCCATCTGACATCATTTGGTGTATATTTCATTTCCAAAAAGTGGGTCGATAATTTGGTGGTATTTCTCTGGCAACGGTTATTACTGTGATGCTCACAGATGCGTAATTTGATGCGTCTTTTCGTCATCCCCACATACTTTAATCCACATGGGCAAACAATCAAATATACAACGTTACGTGAGTTGCAGTTGGTTTGATTGCGTTGTTGCCACTGTTTTCCCGGTTCAAGATCTAAAGTCCTGGTATTAGTGGTTAAGTGGCATACGCTACAGCTCCCGCAGCGAAAATGCCCTGTCACGGGAGGGAGGCCCCAAGCATTCAAGACTGACTCCTCTCTGTCCTTCTGATGGTTTTTCGGGCGAGTATGTACTAGTGAGTCCTTCAGACTTCTTGCCCGTCTGTATGAAAAGAGCGCTTTTTCTCAATCGTGTTTATTGCTCTTAAGGATGTTCCAATGCTTATTAATGCAGCAGCTCACAACGTTCGACACTGGGTTATAAGTAGTCACATATGTTAGGGGGACCTCTGCCTTGTTGTCTTTCGGGTAAGTCTTGAGAAGGGCATCAATGTGTTGGTTTTTAGCCCTCTTACAGCTTTTACCTAGGATCTGATTCGGATAACCCCTTAGTTGTAATTTGTTGGTCAAATCATGGGCCTGTTCTTTAAAATCCGTCAGTTCGCTACAATTTCTTCCTATGCGTAGGTATTGACCAAATGGGAGGTTCTCCCACAAAGGTCGTGGATGAAAGCTTTTTTGCATACTCATGTGTAAATCTCAGATGGGGGTCACAAGTATTGACCCAATCAAAAAAGGAGAGAAAAGTGTTGTCATCCCCCTTCTAGACAATCAATACATCATCAATGTATTGTTGCCAAAATTTGCATTTGATGAAAGGGATTGTCTGGTGCCAATATGTATATGCATTCGAAATGGTAAACGTATAAACCCGCCACATTTGGGGCAAAAGTACTGCCCATTGATGTCCCTGTAGCTTGGAGGTAGATGTTACCCTCATATTCGAAATAGTTTTGTTTGAGTGCCAAAGTGGCACAATCAACCACAAAAGAATGGGAGGTCTCAGGTTGTTTAGACCTGCTCTCTGTTCCGCCGTCTTGCTCCTTGTGTTGTCGCCCAATGTTTCTGTCTGATCCCAATGTACCTCGTTGGAACCTTTTTGCCTTCCCCTTCCCCTCCACCCCCTCCCTAAAAAAGGCTGGGGGAACATGTTTGGCTGGTATTGTGGGTATGGGGCCAAAAGCTGGGTTCCACCCATAATAGATGGAAACGAGGGCTGTCCGCTCTCCTGCAACACTCAACATTGGTAAGCAGTCGTCTCCCGTGCCTCCTCATCACTCCTGAGTGGCATAGACTCTGTCCCCTCTGCTTGCAGGTTCTTCACATCTTGAATCCACCTATGGGTTCCATTGGACACTTTCACCTTCTCCAGCAGCAGCATCTTCCTGAAGTCCTCCATTGGGTTGACACGGTTTCTGATGCCACTCCACACCTATGCACCTGACTTCCCTTGTACAGGTAATCTGGTTCCTATGCTATCCACGGGCGGGGTGGCTCTCCAACCTCTTGTCCTCCGCAGGGTTTTTTGAAGGTCCACTGGGAAGGGTCCTCTTTCTTTAAAATTGCAACTGCGACTTACATGTTGATTTGTATGGAGAATGCTGTTCTCTTACTACACTGCACAGGAGCTCCTTGGGGCTCCTAGATACTCACTGTGGGTGGTTCCTTGTGTATCTGGCACTTCTACGTCCTCTGATTATTGTCTTGACTCAAGTCTTGGTTTGCATACCACTAATTTAGTATATGGTTTAGTCTCACCCTGGGGACCACTTTGCATTCTGTGCTCCTTACCCATTTCTATTGCAAAGTATTGTGTTTATTGTCTATATTTTCAGCTAGGAGATATCTGAATTAGGTAGTGAGTGTCTTATAATGAATTCAAATTTTTATAAATACACTCCTGGCTCTTTTTCACTTACACTATCCCTAAAAGATTATGTTCTGATGAAACAAGCTGCTTTACACTCCTTCTGGACTAAGCCTGAAGGCTGCTCGCCACAGCTACCACTTAGAGAACTTTCTAAGGTTGCGTAAGATCACTACAATTACCATAGGGGTTGTCTGGATCAGTGCAGGGTGTCCACTTACATAAGAGTACATCATATACTGAGCCAGCCTCTCACAGTAGGTTTCTTTACAATCTGAGTATTTGTAAGTGTACATTTTCAATTGAAGTGATCAAAGTTGTTTGCACCCTAAGGCCTGATTGATAATAGCAAGCTGTTAGATCTTTGCCATGAAAAATCTTTAATTTTAATTTCCTTCAGATTTCACTTAGATATGCGTCAACCACTGGGGAATTAACTTTGGGAAGGGATGGCCCCTACCAACTTATTAAATACAATCAGGTTAGGAAGTTCTTAGATCATTTTTGCTCACCTTGATGGCTATAGCACAGTAGCATGCAATTCCCAGAGAAGTGTTTGTCAATTTCAAGAAATATCAAAATTTTTAAAAAAAGTAAACATGACTTAAAATTCCCAAATGAATTTAAAATAATAGAAACAAGGGCAATGAGCAAAAATACACCAAATGCATGACAATTGGATAAGGGCAACAGGACCAATGATGTTTTAAAATAGGTAGGAACAAAGCACTGAAAAAGGTAAAGTGAAATTGAAAAATAGCAGTTTGTGTGTGATTGGGGCCTAGGTGTAATTTCAGACTGACTGCAATGGAACAGAGGTCAGATACACCCAGTAGGCTGCCCAAATAAAATATTTTTCCGTTGGACTTCACCTCTGAAAAGGAAGTCAGAATCCTTCAGTGTGGCAACGAACAAGACTCATACCGGAGCATTTCCTTCAAAATTAGATATGTCATCATCAAGCTCCTGGTCAACAATTGGTTTTGGAGCCAAAATCTCTCAGCACAACCAAGCTGTATTTCATTGTGATTGAGATTGCCTCTTGGGTCAGATAGATTTGCGACTCACCCTGGTCCAAAGTTTTACTTTCAGACAAGGTAACTTTTTTGCTTCTCACAATTTTGTAGTGGGGACTTGGTGAGAGTAGCAGCCAAACAAGTCTCCACTTGGCCAAATAAATTTACCTCTAGGGAAAGTTGAACCTGTTTTCAGCATGACAAAACTCAACGTAGGGTGAAATTGGCCTCCCTGACTGCCTTTAGCAGGACTTGCATCTGTACAACTCAGCACCTTATCCCGGGTCTCGGGAGATGGAACAATGACAAAGCCCCACTTTTCTTTGACTTCTCAAACTTCTTCCTGGTAATTCCTTCAGCCCGAGTACATTATGGCAGACTTCTAACCCGGAGATCTCTCTCTATCCAGGGCTCCTGTTGAGTCCCCTCCGTGATCAGCGGGAACTTCTTGGAGTTAGGAATTGTGCATCCATAGGGCAGGCAAACACATGGGAAACTACGTTACGTTTGGAGAGCATTTCCAGTGCATTAGTCCTTCAGACTTCTTTTTCAGTTTTTTCAAGCCAGAGTCACAAGACTTTTATCTTCCAACTTGTCCAACTTATTTACATGGTGCCAGCCTTTTTTTTATTTCAAGTGTAGTCTTCCCAGGTTCACAAAGGTTCTGAGGAGGTGGTAGTGAAGTTTCACGTTAACCCTCTGCACTAGCTAGTGATTGGAGAATGTTCCCTGTCAAATCTGGAATACTTTATAGCAGTCTCTCCTCATGAACAGGTTCCCCTGTTTCAAGATAGTAGAACTCTTTGTTATAAGGCAGGCATCTCTCCAGCTCACTGACACTCCTTTATTAAAGTTCACCTATCTTCCCTCCTGACAGGATCAAAAACAGTTCTCTCTGCTGCAGAGGCTGAAGCCAAAGGTTTTAGGGGGATATATAAATAAATGGTAGATGATCATGTCAGTTCCTTTTGGTATGATTAAATCAAAAGAAGAAGTTATAAGGTCTGCACCTCTCCCAGGTGTCTAATCCCTGCTAAGGGGCCAATATTTAAGACCACACTACTCAAGGGCTCAGAGGAAAGTTTGTGCCTTCTGAGCCAAAGTCTCTAACTCTCACAGCCAAGAATATTTATTCCAGCTCTGAGGTGTGATGAGTGGCAGAATTGATTCTAAGCCACTTCTGGTTCAAGTTAGGCCAGCATGTAGGTTTAAAGATACTTTTCAACTACAGTTATCTAAAATCTAAATTCACAATTAAAGCAGATTTCTTTTAAACTAAGAGGAAAATACATTTGAATTATGTTTCTAGCATTTTTCCAAGTGAAGGTGCAAACTGAACTTTTTAGTAACAACTAGGCTTTTCTTTTGGAAAATATTGTACAATGTTCACAAGAGGTACAAGGTATGGAGAGTATGTGACAGAGTAAAAGACAGAAAAAAGAACAACTAAAAGGCATAAATAGTGACAGAGTCAGCAAGGGCAGATATAATAAATTAAAGAAACAAGAAAAACAGAGTGACAGATCAAGAGGCAGAGAGCATAGCAACCAATGGATAAAAAGAAAGGGAGAGGATAACACACAGAAAGATATAGGAGAGAAAATAAATTGATAATGAAAGTAATATGAACATTTAGGTCCAACAGAGAAAGACGGAAGTGACAAAAAAGTGTGCATTGATCTGAAAAGAATGAGTGTGAATCAGAGGAGTAAAATGACATTTGAAAGCTATTGAAAGATAAACAGAGACAAATAATAGTGGCACAGGAGACTAAAGTCCAAAGGTGACACAATGCGTCATCAACCTTTTCTATTTCCACATACCAAGTGGTAATTTACACATCAATCATATAGTGTGCTATATAGGCTAATATAAACCTTTTATTTTTATAATATATAATAGACAAAATGAAGGAGAGAGGTCTCTGCGAGTGGTTAAATCAAAAGCTAAACTTAACATTTGAGAAGGGGTCTCTTTTGGTGGTTAGCTTCACAATCTTCTGAATAATTCAATTCTATTCCCTGCAGCCAGTGCTGAAGGTAACTTGTCAGCAACTCCATCTCTGTCAACACCAACCATTCCAGTGCTCTCCAGGAGCCTTGAAGCACTGTGCCTCAGGAGTTCTATATAATGTACCATTACTTCATCAGGAGAAACCATCAGCCTTATCCCAATTGTAATGGAGGAAAATACAAAAACATACCACTTGCAAGAGTCAACCTCTCCAGCACTCTCCTCAAGAATGATACCACCTAACCATAATGGTGGAAAGAGACAACTTTGTGCCTCTCTTGAAGAGAACATCACATCACAAAGCAGCTGAGAGGAAACCCCTATAGTAGAATAACTCATCAATTTGCTGCAGTCATGCAGGTCCAGTAGGACACAGGTGTCAAGAAGGGACATTGGAGATCTAAAAGCAACTTTATTACAAGGTTTCAAAAATTCAGCTAGGTCTGGGCACATATAGGTACACATCCTTCAAGAAACAATGAGTGCAGGATACATTTTAACAACAGGAAGCAGATTTTGCATGCTGGCAGTCGAAGCAACATGTTATTCACCATATTTTATCATTTCTTCTCATGACAATGCAAACCGAAAATGTAAGCTTGGCACTTTAAGATGGTGTGAGATGTGTGTTTAACGAGACACATGTAATTAGTGTGCAGATTCACTTTTCTGACTCATTTTAAAAGAGATGCTACCTACCCTATATGAAGCATCTTGCTAGGTCTCTGCAGGCCCTTTTGAAGGGACGCTCTGGAGATTAGAGGGGTCTATTAGTATAGAGGGCGGATCCCACCGCCCAAAAGGTGGTGGCGATCTGCCCGCCTTAACACACCGCCCACATGCCAATTATCCTCGCCATATTATGATGGCAGGGGTACTATGGTGGGCGGGTAGACCGTCTGCCTCTTTTCCTTCCGTTGACGAATAGACTGGGCGGTAAAGGGGTTGAATATGGTGGCGGTGTCTGCAAGACACCGCCATCCATAGTACACTGCAGGCGGAGAGCAGCCTTTCCTTGGCAACGCCGCCACGGAGAGCCATGCAGTGTTCGCATTTGGGGGCCTGTTGAATTCTCCTCGGATGTTAAGGGGTGGGGGCACCTGGGGGTACCTATGGTACACCCCTGCATTTGCATGCAAAAGGTGGCAGGCACCGTGAAGGACTGGGATATTTAAGACCCAGCGGTGCCAGGGGACAACACCTGAAGCCTTCGTGGGTAACCTGTTCCGGCGTACAAATGACAGAGACACGGGACACTTCCTTCGGCGTCAAAGATTCGAGGTTTATTTACTGCAGGGAACACAGAAGTCACGTAAAGTACACAGCATGTAAGTTCGCGGGATCTGATTCAATTTGCTACTGTGGATCGCTCCTTTTTATACCGTTTTCTCCCATATGTTAACATGATACACAAAGGTTTACAACTTGGTTCCCATTATTATCCCCAAGAGGGGTCACTTTGATGTATTCAAGGTCCGGAACATAAGTACAGAAACATTCGGTGGTTCCCAACTGTAAAAACCCATCTTCCCACCATTAGTACATTCCAATCGGCGGTAAACAGATTGAAGGAAGAACAAGGACAGGTGCGAAGGAAGGCAGAAACAGTGGGGAGATCGGAAAGGGTGTAAAAGGGGTGGTATTGGGAAACACGAGCTGCAGGCATCAAAGGGACGTGCCTAATGAGATGCACGGCTAAGACAATAGACCGGCACGGCAAGATGTGCCTCGAGCGGGGACATCTGCCTTACAGTATCATCCCCCTCATCATAAAGACACTTTCAAAGGAAATGTGTCTTCCGCAAGAGTCTTGGGAATCCCAGGGTCGCGAAGCGGACAGCGTCCGTTCGCTGGCTACTTGAGGGCAAGAGACAAAATGGATGCCGTATCTAAGATGGAACCCGTGGGTACAGATAGAAACCCACGAAACAAACGAACGGTTCAGGTTAGCACAGCGAAACTGCGCATATCCACTAAACTCGTCATTTGCGGTTCATAGATACCAGACTCGACCATATTCGTGCGAGTCGAAAACACCACTTACGATCGTCACGGAACCTCAGACGCTCCTTTTGCCCTCATGTAGGCAAGCACTAGTCAGAATCATACTCGATATTCATTAGACCATCTAGATGTTGCTGCAACATAACTCTGTCCAACTGAGCTCCTTTGGTAACAGGCGGCTGTCTTATACACGTCGTAGCACAGAGGCCACATAAGGCAGGACCACACTGCACACAAAGGCAACACGTGAACAGAAACGCTGCAACAACTCCGATGATCATCAGAATCTTCCAACCCCAAGTCGACATCAGGCCCCAAAACCACCCAAGTAACGTCCAATCCCCTATGTCCACGTGTATGGACTCAGAGATCTTATGCAACTTTGAGATGGCTTGATAGACAGTCGGAGCGTTATCTGGAATGAAAATACAGCAGCTCGAATGGATCACCTTACATACTCCACCTCGATCTGCTAAGACAACGTCTAAAACCATACGGTTTTGTAACGTCATAAGCCTATCCGCCTGAAGTTCTGTGGTGATATTACCAAGGGCACTGGCAGTGATATTAGCTGTCGATTCCACCACTCGAGTCAATTGTCTCAGGTTCCTACTATTAACCATAGGTCCCCAAAACGGAAGGAAACCCTTAAAGAAATCTCCTGCCTCTTGACCGGCAGTGTCCTCTTCGCTAATCACGCCTCAAGTCTTGTGATAGTCTGCATCAACAGTGAACGTCGGATGCAACAGATTTGCAATATAACATGAGCCCACAAAGTCGGAGGGCAGCCACGTATACGCACGATCATGGCAGACAAAGTATGTACCCTTGGCAGCCAGGAACACAGGGGAAGAGAGCATCGGCAGGATATAAGTCTCGGAGCAAGCACTCTCTCCAAGACGAGCTCTCGATCTTCGGCCACGACCCAGTAGACAGAAATTACCAAGGTGGGGTACGACCCATATCGGAGGCGAGCTTCTAAGCTGTTTTTCACCAGTGAGCGCACTATACTCGACCTTACTCAGGACCCTATAGGCTTGTACCTCTTCCTCTGGGATGAGCGACGGCTCATAGATATCCCTATCTAAATCATCTATCGCTATAGCCAAAGGCTTTTGGTACGAACCAGGACCAGAGTGGGAAGGATGTGGCTCTCGATTGGGGTAGGAATCTAGTGCACTTCGAAACATTGTTTGAAATGCTCGAGCTGAACCCTGGGAACTATAAGGAAGAACCAGATATGGAATTCCCTTATCCGTGGTATGTGGCATTAACCCGCACACCCAACAATTAGTAGTGTTAACCACTAACTGATGCTGATGAAGGAGCTGAATAAAGGAATTATTTCTGAATTCCGCACGTCTAGCCTGTTCGTGTTCGGGTAAGATATGGAAGGAATGAGGGGATACAGTGGAGGTAGGTTTAGGTTCGGAAGTAGGATTAGGTATGGCAGAGGGTAGGAAGTACGGTATCATGTAATAGACCCCACCCGCCAGTAACGAAGAAACAATTAGAAACAGAAGGAACACCTGAAACATAAAACATTTGGTACAAGTGATCTGTTGCAGTTTAAATCTTTGCGCCTGAGCTTCTTCCAAGTCCATCAGCTTTGAAAACGTCATCCCCTAAGACCGTCCGCAACGTTTCTTGACGCACTTCGTTCTGTGTAGCAGTAGTCAATCCCTAGGAGTTCCCAGGAACCGACGGTCTTTGACCTAGTGTCAAGACCTACTAACCAGAAGGAAGTACACGCGCGGCCCTACGGTACACCTGGATGCAAGGTATCTTATTCGCAAATATATACAAAGTTTTTTGGCTGTGGAAGCAAAAACACATATATGGAACGAAACTCAATATTTACAAAAATAATCACAATTATACGGGGGTTCAGACTGATCGTGGCAAATGGGATAATGCAGATTTCGAGGGACAAAACAAAAATTTTATTAGTCTTTGGCGCTGGACCGCAAAAAGTATCGAGTTTTCCCAGGACGTGTCTGTTCATCAAACAATGGATCCGATGAGGGAACAGAGTTCTGTTGATCAGTCAATTGTTCAGATCTTGAGTCTTGTGATGACAAATGTTCAACAATGTCGTTCTGCTGCACTGAGGATTCTCCAGCAGGTTCAGCGTCACTAAAAGGTACGAAGGTCTGGAATTTCTCTGTTTCAGATGAAGCAATGCCCTTCCTCACCCACGAGTCCGCCGGTAAAGGTATAGGTACCTTTTACGTATGGGTGGCGTGCACCCAGTTCTTGCGACCTTCCAAACGGACAGCAGTTCTCGTGGCAAGGAGGACTTGAAAAGGGCCAGTGAAACGGGGCTCAAGATTCTTTTTGCGAGCGAAGTTTCGTGTAACCACCCAGTCTCCCGGTTGGAGCTGGTGGCCTGGACCCTCCGTCTGCGTCGGCAGTGCTTCGTAAACCTGTTGGTGAATTAACCTCAGTTTAGCAGTCAGATCATGAAGATAATCAATCAACATTGGGTACTCAAGATCAGAAAACACACTTGGTCTAGGGACCCCCCAAACATTCGCAGGACGGCCGAACACTATTTCATAGGGACTGAGCCCTACTCGGGAGTGTACGGTCGCCCTTGTTGACAACAAAGCTAGACGCAAAGCGTCAGGCCACGAAAGACCAGTCGTAGCCTGAATCTTAGCTAGTTTGAATTTAAGGGTGCCATTATACCCTTCAACCAAACCTGCTGACTGCGGATGATTGGCCTTATGGAATTTTTGATTAATTCCAAGGCCCTTACACACACTCTTCATCACACTCCCTACAAACTCACTTCCGTTATCAGATCATACAATTCGGGGCATTCCATTGTGAAAAATGAATACAATCTTGGTGAACATTATCTGCGCCATCTTGCCCCCTTTTCGAGCCCATTCGTGCGCGTAAGCGGCAGCCATTTTTGAATGCCATGGCCTCCCTGCCCCTCGCTAATAGCCAGCACGTCTCTCTCTCTCTTAACCTCGCAAGCATTCCCCCGCACGCTGACAACCCCCGCTCTCTCATGCCTTGGGTCATAAACCCCTCTTCAGCGCAGCTTCACCACTGAGTCCCATCCTGTTCCCAGCGCGACACCTCCCCTCATTCCTTTCATGGCCCCAAACCCTTTTGATGCAAACCCCCCTTTTTCCTGCGTCCCCGTTTGTCTTCCCTGTTCCCAGGCCACCACCTGGCTCTGCGGATACTGTTTATTACCCCGTACAGTAGGAAGCTTCCCCTCCCCATCAAAAGACCCCCGAACCGATCAAAGCCCCCACCCCATGAGATCCGATCAACCCCATGCATTCCGTGAATCGGCGGAATGCCCTGCTGTGCAACGACCATCACCTGTTGTGACCAGGGTGGGGAATCCAACTGTAAATGTATGTGGGAACGGGTCTGAAGGGGAGATTCCGAGGATGTTCTTTCATGTGCTAAAGTATTGCGGGAATGTGTTATGTGCAATAAAGGTTGTAAACCCTAGTATAAGAGGCCAGGCCTCAGAGATGTGGCTAGAGCACCTCGTGACGATACTTGCTGTCTGAATTGATGTGTTCTCCTCCGGAGAGAATAAAATCCTCGTTTCCCGCCTTCCAGTCTCCAGCGCCTGCTTCTTCATTGATTAATATTGGTGGGTCATAGAGGCGATACCGCCGGGCAACATAAAGGGGTCTTTGGTTACCGGTTGTCTTTGGAACCCCTTTTAACAATTGGCGTCCCAAACGTGGGGCCCAGCAGCGACTCGTGGATCCAGTGGGAGAGGTCCTGACGACAGAGTGAACAACTGCAACGATCGGAAGGTACCCTGTCCGATAGACCCTCGTCTGACAGCCGATCATCCGAACTTCACTGGTTCCGAACAGACCTCTCTCGAGTGATCTGCGGTCCTGACTGGGAACCATCAGGAGTGCCACGAGAAGTACGAAGAGAAGAGGACGATCGGGCGCTGGATTCGGAAGACGAGAAACTGTCCATGCGGTCCGGGTAAGGTCGTGTAAACACGACGAATTGCGAAAGTGATAGATAATTGAAAGAAATTGATAATTGTTGTGAAAATACTAGTATTACTCTTTGTTAATTTATTGGAGATTCACTGTCTACAAACGGAGAAACAACAGGCTCTCCCTTTATAAACAGCGAAGGATAGGTACGCACCCGTCGGACCTATTTTTCTCCCCCACTGAACAATTGCCCCTTCGCCCCATTGATTAACTGTTATAGATTGTTTTCTGGAGATTCTCTGTCTGAAAACAGGGAAGATTAGGTCCCCTCTTTACAGATAGTGAAAGGGTAGGTGACGCGAACCTTTGCGAGCCTACTTATTCTCCCCATTGACCATATTGATTTTTTATTTTTGACCTAACATTGATTGATTGCTCAGAATTGGTTCATGAGGTATTCACTACGTGCAAACAACGTAGAATAGAAATATTCTGTCTAGTCTTTGCGCGCAGTGATAAGATAGGTAGTGCTGACTATTATCCCATTGTGATCCGTCATGCCTGTCTTCTCCCCACTGGTTAGTAGCCTGTTTAACCCGGACCGCTTATTAGAGATGAACCATCCGGCTCCGCTGGAAGGCACCCCTAATAAGGACATGTTCATGAAGCATGGATTAATCGCTATAGCCTATAGTGAGCTGTGGCATAATTATACAAAAAGGGATCGAGAAAGACAGTGGCCACTGAGAGGATCCTTTGATCTCGACAAAATAGAAACAGTAGAAATAGCCCTTCGTAGGAATGAAACAACACCTATTATGCTCGATAGCCTCGGTATGTGGCGCAAAGAAGCCACGCAACGAAGGGAAGGCGACGAATTCAGAAAAGGTGAGGGGACACGACGGATAACCCTCCAAACGTCTAGTAGGCAAAGGGAAGGGCCAGCGATGGCACTGCCCCGAGGAGTAGACATGAAAAGCGAACGGTGTAAAGGGATGTGCCGACAAGCCAACCCCGGAACACAACGACCCGAAGGTAATCCCCCGACATTACGCACAGGACGGACAGATTTAAAACAAAACCAATGTGCTTTCTGTAAATGTCTTGGACACTGGAAAGCCCAATGCCCGACTCTGCAAAGCATAGGTAAGAATGGAGGGTTGACAGAAAGGACGGACCGACAGAAAGGAAAAAGACGTGAGATAAAAACCAATCAGACTAGTGCAGACAGAACAGACAGGACCACCCCGTTTGATTATGTTCGGTGGCACAGATTTCGTCAGGCCAATTTTAACGACATGTTAGAGTTCTGGGACTGACTGCTCTCTGTTGCTCCCCCGCTCTGAAAAACAAACACAACTGCAGGTCAGTGTAAACAACCCCCCGTTAAAGAAAAGACTCAAGGAAGCCAAGCGTCTATTATATAAACTTAGGATTTAATTACGGTAAAGAAAATACACAACCAACGGTAAATAGAATAACTAGTAGAACTCTCTAAAACAAACTTTACTGATAGGAAAAATACAAAACGTGTTATGCTCACTCCGGAAGTCCTCCAATGTAACAGTTCGATGGTCCCACCCATCCGAAACACATAGCACGTGTGGGGCGGGGCCTGCCAGCAGCCATGAGCCAAAAGGAGATCGCTGGCGAGAAAGTCCTGGAGGCTCCGCCAAGCAGGCAATGAAATGGTCTTCCCATACCGCCCTTCCAGGGATGGCGTCCCCCGGGCCACAGGTAGGGAGGGGGCGGCTGCAAATGACCCCCTCCCTCGTATCTTCTGGTCCGGCCATCACGAATTCCTCCATCGAACGGATGCAGGGTGGGCAGGGAGGAAGAGGCGACGCGGACGAGCCTCTTCCACCTCCACAGGTAGGAGGCTTCCCTGCCCTGGTCCGGCGCCGATGTCCTCCAGCCGGGCGACGGCCATATACCTACGCTGCACAGGAAATATAATGTCCGACTGGTGTATTTCCATAATACAGGACATACAATGCCCGCCTCGTATATTTTCTCAGTACAGGACATACAAGACCCGGCTGGTATACTTACGCAGCACAGGACATGCAATGTCCGACGGGCATATTTGCGGAGCACCGGATGTACAGTGGTCCCCCAAGAGTCGGAATCAGGGGTGTAGGGTGGTCATCATGTGCGCCCCTGATTCCAAGGGACGGCGTAGGATGCGCCGGGAGAGGAAGGCGGCACAGACGAGCCTTTCTCACCTCCCCAGACGAAGGCTCCACTGCTGCACCCTGGCGCCCCGAACCAAAATGTCCAGCTCCAGCAGCATGATGCTCTGTCCTTCGCCATCACGAGAAGTTCCTTCCACTCCTGATGGATACGGCAAAGGCGGCTGCCACAAGGATCCCAAAATGGCGTCTGGGCCCTCGAAAGGCGGGTCTAGGCCGCTGGAGTAACTTTGTCCGAAATTGCAACTCGGGCACTTGCCCACCTGGGCGCAAGCCCCCACCATCGACAAACATCCCCTCGACTTTGAAGATTCTACCAAAGTCCCAAGAGCCCTCGACCCCTTCAGGCTTCCGGTGAGGAACAGTTGCATTGACCTCAAATGAAATAACCACGGCACAGCAACAAGATGGCGGTGCTCTCGTGTCTGCATCAGCTTCCGTCTGAACGACCCAGGAACATTATGGGCTAACGAACTTGAGTAAGTTCCGGCTGAACATCAACATGACCCGGTAAGAAAGACTCTACTCCCTCCCTCTCTTGATTGACAGTCCACACCACCAGCCCCTCTGTTAGCACAGTTTTTTTCTTTTGGACTGCCGAAAGGGACTCTGGTCCAACCGCCAATTGTCGGGGATATTTTGCCCCTGATACTACCTCCGGACTAAACCGGTCTCGCCCAAAATGGCGCTGGTATCAATGGAAACTAACGAATGCCTCGTGGTGTTCCTTAGCTAATAAACCTTGATGTACTAAGATATATATATATGTGTACGAACCATTGCGCACTCAATGTTAAAGGGAGGAGGGCCCACTTGGCAAACATTTAAGAAGGGTTCCGTAAAATGTTGATTTCAATGAACAATCTATTTTCGATATTTGTTGTAACTGATACATAACGTCGCTTATGATGCATACCCACGGTATATATCTAGGAAATGTGATTACGATGAGCTCGACTATGTTTCCATTTATGAACTGAAATGCCCCTGATTCCTTCATCACGCAACGAAATGTTTTTGGTTACTTGCAAATAATTAATTAGACCTTTTTACATGTTCTTGTGCTACAACATGACCCCCTACTGTATGTGCTTCCATCAACGACATATCGGGCCAAAATATGAATTGCGCTCTCACATTCCACGTACTGAATAATTCTGCAAATAAAGGTTTTAACAACTATGAATAAGCATCGCATACTTTTGTAAATGTGGGTATCGATGGGAGGGTTTTTCTGTGCGCAACCGTTCTGCTCCTCTTTTTAAGGTTATCTGAAGAAATGGTTGTTCGGCCCTGGATTAATGATCGAATCAAAGGTATGATACGTTGCCTCCAAAATATGCGACTAAGCCCAGGAACTAACGTATGAAGAAGGACCTCGACTTCTGAGAATGGGTAAAGTAAAGCGGGGTGATTGATAAATTGTTATAAAGATATGGCGATCGAAGGTACTAAGGTACAGGGTTGAACGACGAACTGATATGCTTTAGAACATCACAGCTTTGGGAATGATTTAGGGATCCCGAAGGCCGGATACATCTACAAACCCGGGTACCTCACGCTAGGCACCTCTGATTCTTTTTTAAACGTTTCACTACACACGATCCTTAATGCCTTCCTCGAACCTCCCCATGAACAACCTATCACATTACCTGCCCCCATGACTTTAGGAAACCAGAACCCTAAGGGATTATATCCCGAAGAGATAAGTACGAGTATGTGGTAAGTAAAGGATTTTCATGCCCTTACATTTGATGTGTTCGAGTGTTGTCCCCCTACCTCCCCTTTTCTCCCCCTTTTCCCTCTGCAGGTTACATTAGAATCCCGATTAGAGTATCATAAGGGATCTGGACCCACGTCACGCCCGATGCATGAAGACGGACTAGCGCTACAAAATGGCACAACAAGGACGCTCTCACGACCTTTTTACCAAATCTAACGCTTTTCTGTCCCAAAACTGCATGCTTCCTACCTCCTAACACAGACCCGAAGCGTCTAACGTTGGGTAACGCACTGAATAGCCCAAACAATACACGGTCATTCTCTATGTCACACGTGTACTGTTCGGCCTATTGTCTCTCTCTCTCTCTTACTCTTACTCTCTCTCTCTCTCTCTCTCTCTCTCTCTCTCTCTCTCTCTCTCTCTCTCTCTCTCTCACTCACTCTTCCACCCCTCCACACTTTCCCTCTTCCTAGCAACTGGCACCTAATTGGCGAACCTGGTGCACCTCCTGATTGGCCCCAAATACCACAAGTATTTGCACAAATTTGTCCTAAATAAAATTGTATCGGTACCACGTTACTACCTCCCCTTTTCTACTAAAATATGGATGAAATTTAAATTGGCCAATAGGAAAGGGACAGGTAAGACGACGAAGGTTCCCTAAAATTGACCCACTCTCAGGGACCTATTTGTCAGTGGTTTCTATGATAAAATGTGTCTGTGGTAATGCGACCATTCCCATTGAAAATTTTCTCCGTACCCCAAGCTGTAAGAAATGATCGAGACACCCCCATCTACCCAAAATGCCCCCAGTTTGGTATCAGCCACCCTGAACGAGAACTTGAAAAATACCCCTTGCTCCGATTCGCTGTGTCCCTAATCGTTTTCCATAAGATCCCTCCTTCCCGGAGGATAAGTTTAATAATTGTTTCAAACCACCCCTCCCGAGTTTTTGTAGTAACCAAGTTGCGAGGATTTATATAGAAAGTTAGAAGGATGTGTGCAAAGTTGAAAATTAGATTGGAAATCGAAAAAACTTGTTGCAGTAAGCCTGGTTGATAATAAAATGTTTTTATGTAATGCAGATTTGTTTAGCCTATGTTCACCCCTCAGAAGGATGCCTATCAGACTATGGTGAATAGCACGTTGCACTTTTTGTAAAATACAAGGCCCTGAAGACCAGCCTAGCCTTTCAAGACTTGTACTAGGGAAATGGGTCTCTGCCAGAAGAACTGACATCTACTATAATAGACATATGACAAGTGAACGTAATAATCATCAAAGCGCCAAAGAATTAACCAGCGAAAGGAAATTGTAAGGAATCCAGCAAACCCATCATCAATTGTTTATACGTTAGCCGCAAAAATCTCAAATGTAGCGAGTGCTTACCCTAGTTGCTTGGTGTTGGGAGAGAAAATAGACTCATGTAATTACCTTTTTCTGCAAAATCTCTAAAGACTGTCTTTTCAAAACTCATTTAAGGGTATCACTGTCGGAGGAGGAAGAGACCGGATGTGGGAGCACGCGGCCTGACAGCGGATTGTGGAACATCAGCGACGGAGGCCGAGGCGAGACCACAGCAGTAAGGAGACGCCGGACGGGGCATGGTTTCAGACGAAGCTAAGGAAAGGACTGACCTGAAGCCCCTGCTATATGGTCAACGTGTGCCAAAAGCCCCCGCTCTCTGAACATGGTTACGGACTCGCCTGTCGAAAACTCTCCGCCTCCCCCTGATCTGCTCCCGACTTGGCCTTGCTCCATCCCCTCCCCCTCCGACCTACCATAAGGACTGTTCACACCCGCACCTTTCCATCCGAACTCCCAAGTTCCTCCAAATCCTACTGAGCTACCCAGAGAAGAGTACTCCCTGCGTCAGAAGGGAGGGAGCTCCGACTAAATAGACCACGAACTATGTTAAACCCCAGAACGGTGACCTAGAACTCCACCAAGGGTCGCCCCCGAAGAAAAGATAAACAAAGTCTGTGGTTCTGCCCGCTACCAAACACCCTGAAGATGATGGAAGCAACAGGAAATGCCCACCACAGAGACTCAAGATACGAACAGATCTCACAATTCTGGAACAATCGCATTTTTTATTGCAAATCTATGCTCTGCGCTACAAAAGAAAGTGCACCTGTTCCAAAACCGTAACGCATTGCTCCTATGGGGTCTGGCGAAACAAAGCAAAAAGTACCCCTGCCCGCAGACCTCCAACGACTCAATCCACATGAACATTTCTGTTGATAGGTAATCCAGGTGCTCAACAGTGCTGACAGAAGACGACAAAGGACAACGAGAACTCTGACATTTTTTACTGTATCTCCTTTCTCTCCCAATCACCATTGGACTGACTATGCACCCGCCGTATACAAAAAGGACTTACTTATATGATAACTCACCAGTTCTTATTCTATGATCTGTACCCAACGCCCTCACTGCGTAATTCTAGTCTGATATTGCATTACGATGATTTTTCCTGCAACCAACTTAACAATGAACCCGCTTACTAGATGATGAGATTTTTCAATGTGATGTTTATAAAATGATGTATATGCGCAGTTCCTTTGCCTAGGCCCCCTCTCCCTTACCTATGATCGCTGCATATAGGTATAGATAGGAAATAGGCCAGCAAGATGTCTTGGAAATGTTAAAGGGAGGACTGTGAAAAATGAATACAATCTTGGTGAACATTATCTGCGCCATCTTGCCCCCTTTTCGAGCCCATTCGTGCGCGTAAGCGGCAGCCATTTTTGAATGCCATGGCCTCCCTGCCCCTCGCTAATAGCCAGCACGTCTCTCTCTCTCTTAACCTCGCAAGCATTCCCCCGCACGCTGACAACCCCCGCTCTCTCATGCCTTGGGTCATAAACCCCTCTTCAGCGCAGCTTCACCACTGAGTCCCATCCTGTTCCCAGCGCGACACCTCCCCTCATTCCTTTCATGGCCCCAAACCCTTTTGATGCAAACCCCCCTTTTTCCTGCGTCCCCGTTTGTCTTCCCTGTTCCCAGGCCACCACCTGGCTCTGCGGATACTGTTTATTACCCCGTACAGTAGGAAGCTTCCCCTCCCCATCAAAAGACCCCCGAACCGATCAAAGCCCCCACCCCATGAGATCCGATCAACCCCATGCATTCCGTGAATCGGCGGAATGCCCTGCTGTGCAACGACCATCACCTGTTGTGACCAGGGTGGGGAATCCAACTGTAAATGTATGTGGGAACGGGTCTGAAGGGGAGATTCCGAGGATGTTCTTTCATGTGCTAAAGTATTGCGGGAATGTGTTATGTGCAATAAAGGTTGTAAACCCTAGTATAAGAGGCCAGGCCTCAGAGATGTGGCTAGAGCACCTCGTGACGATACTTGCTGTCTGAATTGATGTGTTCTCCTCCGGAGAGAATAAAATCCTCGTTTCCCGCCTTCCAGTCTCCAGCGCCTGCTTCTTCATTGATTAATATTGGTGGGTCATAGAGGCGATACCGCCGGGCAACATAAAGGGGTCTTTGGTTACCGGTTGTCTTTGGAACCCCTTTTAACACCATACCGAGGAAAGTATTCCTTCAGTAGGATTTTCGCAGTAGACAGGGCAGTATTGTCTTTGAGAGGGTAGGCTTCAATCCATCGGGAGAATGCGCAAACCACAACTAAAACGTATTTCAGGTTATTGCATCGCTCCATATGGATGAAGTCTAGCTGGATCACTTCAAAGGGATATGAAGGGGGAGCAAAATGGCCAGGAGGTGTAGGGGTTCCCTTACCAGGATTGTACAACATACATACCATGCAATTCTTAACCAATCTCTCAGCACATTTCGTAATACCATCATTCTTCCACACAGGGGACAACAACTTACAAATACCTTTCGCACTAATATGTGCTAACCCGTGTGCCATCGTCACAACAGCCAGCACATACGCATCTGGCAACATCCATCTCTTATGCTCCGACAAATCAACCCAACAACCATTCGCATCCAACCTTCCCGTACTCTCTTTCCACTGCATCTTTTCAGTATCAGTGGCCTCATTCTGAATCACTTTCACACTTTGGATAGTATCCTCACATACCAGTCTCTGTAGGCCACCTAACCGAACTCGTCACATACATTCTAGTGCTAAGGTTCCGGGCAGTCTTCTTAGCAGTCTCATCCGCAAACGCATTACCACGGCCGACATCATCCGTCACCTTACGATGCGCACTACATTTAACAATCGCTACCTGCTTAGGCAACGTAAGTGCATCCAAAAGATCATTCACAAGCTGTCCATGCTGAATCTTCGTACCATGCGACGTCATAAAACCTCTCTCTTTCCACAACCGTGCAAAGCTATGGGCGACGCCAAAAGTGTATTGGCTGTCGGTAAACACATTCACTCGTTTCCCTTTCGCCAACACACACGCTCTAGTTAAAGCAATCAGTTCTGCAGCCTGAGCAGAGTTCTGATTCAATCTCGCAGCTTCCACAACAGTATTCAAAGTTACCACAGCATACGCAGTAGTCACATCACCATTCGGCAATTTAAAACATGAACCATCCACATACAACGTTCCATCGGGATCCTCCAAAGGAGTGTTTTTAAGGTCCACTCGACCTTTTGTTTCCTCCTCAGTCCTTAAGTAACAGTCATGCGCTGCTACTTCATCTGACTCTGCACTGATTGGCAATAAGGTCGCCGGGTTTAGAACATTACAACGTTTTATCTGAATATGACTTGCCAACAGCGTCAACTCGTACCCAGACAACCTCGCACTCGTCAAGTGTTGGGTTTTCGTACGATTCAAGAGAGTGTCAACTGCATGTGGAACCATCACCGTAAACATATTATCCATGACCAATCCTGCTGATTGTCGCATGGACACCGCAGCTGCCGCTGTTGCTCTCAAACAACTCGGCAATGCTCTAGCTACCGGGTCCAAGGTCGAGGAAAAATATGCACATGAATGTTGCTTACCACCAAAGGGTTGCGTTAAGACACTCAACGCACAACCTTCCCTCTCATGAACGTATAATGTAAACGGCTTGCTGTAGTCAGGAGTACCTAACACAGGAGCCGAACACAATGCGTCACGCAGTTCAGAAAAACTTTTCTGACATTCTTCCGTCCATGGTAAAGGAGTTGGGACATCCTTGCACGTAAGAGCCACCAATGGTTTCGCTAACAATGAAAAATTTGGAATCCACTGTCTGCAGTATGACGTGATACCTAGAAAGGCACGCACATCTCTTTGGGTTGTTGGCACAGACATTCGCGCAATAGCTGCTTTTCTCCCTGGGGTCAACCGTCTTCCCTCCTTTGACAATAAGTGACCTAGATAGGTTACTTCTTGACAACAATATTGAAGTTTAGAAGGTGACACCTTGTGATGTAAGTCACAGAGATGTTGCAACAACGACACCGTAGCAATTTTGCAAATGTCCTGAGTATCTGCGGCCACCAATAAGTCGTCGACGTATTGGATTAAGGCTGCACCAGCCGGCAACACAAATGCATCTAGTTGGCCCTTCAAGGCTTGACTGTATATCGATGGACTCTCACAGTAGCCCTGAGGAGCGCGCTTAAACCGGAAGCTACGACCACCAAGAGAGAAACCGAAAAGGTCTCTGCTTTCTTCAGCAATCGGGATACTGAAGAACGCATTCTTCAGATCGATCACTGAAAACCATGATGCCGAGGCTGGAATCAGAGTCAGTAACGCCGTGATGTCAGGCACAACAGGGAACTGAGGAATCACAATTTTATTTACCCCCCGTAAATCGATAACAAAACGATAAACAGGTGGTTTGGAAGGATCGGTACGTTTCAAAATAGGCAGTACAGGGCTGTTGCACACGTTTCCCCGAGTCTCCTCAATAACATCTTTCTCAATCAGATCATAGATGATCGCCAACAGTGCCCGTTCACCATCAAGAGAGATTCGATACTGGGGAATACGTGGCAGTCGCACATTAGATTTCAAGTGAACAACATAAGGGGAGATGTCAAGCAGGCCCACGTCATTGGGACCTGTTGCCCACAAAGATGCAGGAAGAGAACTCAATTCCGGTGGAAGCTTATCGAGAGACAAGTACATTGGACAGATCACTCTCTCACCCAAAGTAAGCTTTACTCCCGCAGGAGAACAATACAAAGTCGCATACAAACGTTTTAGCAAATCCAGGCCCAAAAGATTTTCACCACAACCAGTGGTCAAAATCAACGGAGCTTCGAGCTCACGTGGCCCAATTGTAAGTGGCAAAGGGCACGAAACCGGATTGCTAACAGGGGCGCCAGAGAATCCAACGGAAACATTTGTTAAGCCAGACAAAGGTGCGCCAGGGAGTTTCGAATGCATTATGGAACTTTTCACTGCACCAGTGTCCAACAGAAAAGGCTCAACGACGCCCGATGTGACAACTGCGACGTAAGGCCCTCTCTGATCAACCGGAACTGATACTACTCCCTCTCCTTGTCTATGGCTGTCCTAGTAATTACCGTCGTCAGTTCCCTGATCGACGTAATAATCATCTACATTATACTGCGCAGATCGTCCTTGCGATGATCCACGTCGATCAAAACAGTTATTGGGATTTGACGAATTATCTGAACAATCATTTTGAGCACCACGACCCCTACCACGTGATGTCTGCTGAGAACCCCCACGACCTCCTCTAGATATGTTACCACTGTTACGCTCATTGAGGACTGGACAGTTGAATTTTAAATGACCCTCCTGTCTACAATAGGCACACTGATTGTACCCTAACGAAAATCTCTGCGAAGAGGAGTCATTTCGCGATTGCGACCTATTAGATTGCGACTGCGATCGATTACGTTGTTGCGACTCATTTTGATTCGAACGCGGAGGATACGCCTGCTGCAACAACACTTTAGTTTTAAGCTCTTTCGTCTTTTTATCAGCGCGGTCATTCTCTTCTTTCTCCCTATTCTCATAATACTGTGCCGTGGCCAATATTTGAGCAGAAGTAGAGACAGCCCACGCACTCTCAGAATTTTTCAATTTGCTGCTCAAGTCAGGCAATAAGTTAGAGACAAATTTATCCACAAACAACCGCTGACCACCCTCGGTACCCATATCCTGACCACTGTGATCGATGAATGCCTCCTCAAATCTCGTAAAGAAGTCAGAGACACTCTCGTCCTTCTTCTGTCTGCAAGCTGACAACTTGTCCCAGTTCACCCTCATAGCTGGCATAAGCGTTTTCATTAGGGTAATAATTCTCTGAGTGAGAGCAGTAATAAGCTGTTCAGGCTTAGCCCCACCAATTTGTCGTGTATCTGCCGCAGTAAGAGCAGCCCAATCACCACCTAATTCGTTTGCGTGATCTTCCTGACAAATCTTGGCCCATACCGGTTGCGGTACAACATTGCCAAACAGCATATCGATATCGGCAAGATTCATTATCGTAGCATCTACAAGCTGTGACAATTCCTTATAATACCCTGCAGGATTTTTGCGAGGGTCAGGCAAAGATTGCTTCACCTGTAGAACTTCCGATCGTTTCCATGGGAGATGTATCCATACTCTCTGGAAATGTGGCAGGATCGGCGGAATTTGAGCAGCATCACCTGGCATCCACACTGGTGGAACTTCGCGCATGGGGTACTGACCAGACGCATCTAACGGTCTCTCAATATCCTCAACGAACAATGCTTGAGGCATCATAGAGGGGCGAAGAGCCAATAATTGCTCAACAGCACGTCGAACATTAGTACCTACTATCATTCCGCTCGAAAACTGGAGCTGTAGATTGGTCAAAGCAGTTAATACATCGTCCGATGCATCAGCCGATATTTGGTCACGCAAAGCCTTGCACATTTCTTCAAAAACATATCTTTGTGTCGGTATATTGAATTGACTAAACGTATTCAATACCGAATGTGGAGGATTCCTATAGGGGTTCAGCATCCATGCCATCGCCATATTGTACAGCGCAGCACGTTCCCTATTACCAGGAAGCTGACTACGTCTTTGTGGACCGTCCGAACCAGCGGACCCAGGAATAGGTCCAAGAGAATTAACAAAGTTAGCAGCAACTAAAGGGGTACAACGTCGGGTGGATGGAGAAGTATACGATAGAGTAGTAACAAGAGAAGAATCGGGAACAGAAGAAGCAGCGGGAGTTAGTAGAACAGGAGCAGTAGCGGGAGCAGGAGTATGAGGAAATACGAGCGGAGGAGCAGTAGGAACAGAAGTAGGCAAAGGAATAGGAACAGTCGGAGGAGCAGGTTGAGGAGCAGGTACAGGAGCAGGTACAGGAGGAACCACAGGAGCTGCGGTACCCTGTGCGTACGGAGGTGGTGACTTCATAAGATAGGACATTAAAGGATCCTCAACTAATTCCTCCTTCTTATCCGACTCCGTTGGCAAAGCGGGATAACATTTATCTATAGTCATACGCTGAAGCCTATCAAAAACTTCCTTTTCCTTTTCCTCCTTATCACGCTGGAACTGCTCTGCTTTCTTTACAATGGTAGCAACACCATCTCTCTGATTACGTTTTGTCTGTCTGATCTCTTTCTGTCTGGCTTCTTTGCGCCATAACCGAAAGGCATCAAACATGGCCGGCCTTGACTTTTTCTTAAACAATTTAGCCTCAAGATTATCTAAGATCGGGGTCTCGAAACTACCATGAGGTGGCCAACTAAGGACACCATCTTTTTTGGTATAGCGGATCCAATATTCATTAAAGGTAATCGGACCTAACCCATGTTTGCTGTAAAGCTCATAAGTGGGAGTTCCAACCGGAGGTATCGGACACGAGTCCTCCAGTCGGGAATCCGTACCACAACGTCTGAAACAGCTGAACAAAGTACTACGACCAGGCATCTTGCACACTAGCCGAGTTTCACAAACTTCAAGGGTTACGGGATTTACCAAGTCCCTGCAAAGAGCAAAAACCCTCGGTTTTTGGCGGCTGCAGTCATCAAATATTACAACAAAGAACCAAGTACTAAGAACCACAAATGCAATGGAACCATGCAACAACTAAGCAACCACAACCAAAGATTCTGGGAGCGACCCACAAATACTTAACTCAAAGATCGATGGCGTCACCAGGAAGGCCCGTCAATCGTCTCGCTGTACCAAGGTCTACGCCAGGCGCCAAAACAGGTCTACAGTCAGGGCAGCAGTTCGTCGCAGCCGTCAGGAGGCGGGAATCTTCGCGGGAAAAGTCGTCGGGCCACTTATTTCAACAACAGGATCGATGAAGCGGGGTGCACCTTCCCTCGGAGATTTCACACGAAGTTCCTCACGATCGTCGGGCTTGGACCGGTACCACTGATGCAGCCCCACATTGGGCGCCAACTGAAGGACTGGGATATTTAAGACCCAGCGGTGCCAGGGGACAACACCTGAAACCTTCGTGGGTAACCTGTTCCAGCGTACAAATGACAGAGACACGGGACACTTCCTTCGGCGTCAAAGATTCGAGGTTTATTTACTGCAGGGAACACAGAAGTCACGTGAAGTACACAGCATGTAAGTTTGCGGGATCTGATTCAATTTGCTACTGTGGATCGCTCCTTTTTATACAGTTTTCTCCCATATGTTAACATGATACACAAAGGTTTACAACTTGGTTCCCATCATTATCCCCAAGAGGGGTCACTTTGATGTATTCAAGGTCCGGAACATAAGTACAGAAACATTCGGTGGTTCCCAACTGTAAAAACCCATCTTCCCACCATTAGTACATTCCAATCGGCGGTAAACAGATTGAAGGAAGAACAAGGACAAGTGCGAAGGAAGGCAGAAACATGGAGAGATCGGAAAGGGTGTAAAAGGGGTGGTATCGGGAAACACGAGCTGCAGGCATCAAAGGGACGTGCCTAATGAGATGCACGGCTAAGACAATAGACCGGCACGGCAAGATGGATGCCGTATCTAAGATGGAACCCGTGGGTACAGATAGAAACCCACGAAACAAACGAACGGTTCAGGTTAGCACAGCGAAACTGCGCACACCCACTAAACTCGTCATTTGCGGTTCATAGATACCAGACTCGACCATATTCGTGCGAGTCGAAAACACCACTTACGATCGTCACGGAACCTCAGACGCGCGGTGCCTGCCACTTTTTGCATGCAAATGCACAACATGCAGTTTTAACATTGCAGCTAGTGCTGCTTAAAGCACCGCCCGCTGCAATGAATGTTTTTCAACCTTAATTTGGTTGTAAAAAATTCACACATAGCACTGTATTTCGGTATTTGGAAGGGACGCCCCTAACACACCCTTTCCAAATACTGAATCGCTAAACTTAAATTGTGATTTGGTAACATGTTCCTGAATGGCATTATGTGCCCTGTACATATGGAAATGCATTGTGGTCGGTACTGGGAGCAAAATGCTTTTGCACATACAACCCATAACTTTCAACTCAATTTAAAAAATATATATAGCAAACCAGAATATCTTTCTTTTTATGACTATAAATATTGCTTAGGAGTTATTTGAAAAATGTCATGCCATCTATGATATATTTTAAACTGCTGTCTTTGAATAAAAAGAATTTATTTACAAAATGAAAATAAAGATGCTCTGCTGTTGTGAAGCTTCATTCGCTGCTTGCATATCCAGATAAGATACTTTAGGTCATATGTACAAACTATAGGGATTGCGATTTCCTAATTATTAATCTTTGTTAGCACAATTAGGAAATAGCAATTACTAATGTATGAAATAGACCTATTCTCATTCAGTGATTCCTAATGGGGTCAAAATCAACCTACCTGAATATTAATGAGGTAGGTCTCAATTTGTCACCCATAAGGAAACATGCCATTGCAGGGATGTTGGCCTACTGGGATCAGCAGACCACTTTGTCTGCGACCTCCTTTTAATAAAATAAAATAAAATAAAAAGTGCATCCCATTTTCCTTAAAGGAAAATGGGAAGCATTTATAAGAAAAAATTAAATTTGAAATTTCATTTTTATGAGGAGTCAGTGGTCACTTGTATCACTGCCTGCTCCTAAAAAATATTTGAGCATTCACCAAGGGTAGGGTCCCCTGGGTACACCTTCCCATTTAAAAAATTGTCACCACCACCCTTGAGGTGTCAGTAAAAAATGAATGGTTTGTGCCCATCATTTGGTTGCAAAACATTCATAGATACCACAGCGATTCGTTATTAGGAAGGGATGCCCTAAACACGCCCCTTCCAAAATCCGAACTGCAAATCCAAATTGCATTTCGGTAACAGGTTACCAAATCGCACTTTGGCTTTTGTACATTTTAAAAACCTGTTTTTATGCTCACAAATGCCCCAAATATGCCAATCAGGCCGTTTGCAACTTAAAAATCGTTTTTGTACTTATGGCCGGCCCTTATCCTTCACGTCATTGACTGGCATTGTAGTAAGACCACTCACTTTTTATTACTTTTTATTAACAAGATGAGCCCACACTGACAACATTTAAAGATGGCTGCTGAAGGACGGACCACAGAACAGAAGGAGCAGTAGAGCATTTGTTTGGTGCCCAGCCATAAGAGCGCCTGAAGTCATGCTGCTGTGAGCACCCCATTTGCCATAGGGGAGCTGCTTTCCCCGCCTGCTAGTACTTGTATTAGGAGGAAAATGCTGAAGATAATTATGTAATGTTTAGTTGCACACTCAAGCCGTGCCTGCCAATGTCACTACCTGACTATATATGGTACTGCAACCAGATTCACAGGCTGAGGAAAAGTGTAGGCGTGGACTGGACCACTCTAGGAGATGGATGTAGGACAGAGGTGCACATGGCTAAACCACATGTGCCTCTAAAACACTGCCTGATTAATTAATGTGTGAGAACAACATATTCTTTTACCATGCATGCCTTTACCTTGCATGCCTTTAACACACATTTTCATGGTAAAAGCATGGCTGGTAAAGGAATGTGTGGGAAAGATCAAACTCCAGAACCCCTGACCAGACTCCTAAAATTAACCGGACCCCACTGAGCACTAAAAACTACACCACCTCCCCTGAGCCCTAAACACTATTCTGACCCCCGAGCATTAAAAATAACCCCAACCCCCCCTGAGCCCTAAAAACAATCTGAGCCCTAAAGCTACCCCAACCCTCTGACCCCCCAAGCCCTAAACACTACACTGACCCCTGTGCCCTAAAAACTACCCTGTACCGTCGAGCTTAAACACTACCCTGCGAGCACTGAAACTTCCCCAACCTTCAAGCCCTAAAATGAACCCCAACCACCCCCTGAGCCTTAAACACTACCCTGGAATTCTGAGCCCTAAAATCTACCCCAACCATTAAAAACTACCCCCACCCCACCAAAACCCAGCCCCAACCCCACTTACCTGACCACACCCTCACCGATCCTTCCACTTCCGATGCACGCCCATCCCAGCATCTAGACCGCGCACTGCCTTAACCAGGCACATGCGTGGTTAAGGCAAGGTGGGTCTGCTTGCGGGGAATTGGCATGCCTGGCTCAGCCCGCGTTGTAAAGGCTGTTTCCCACAGTAGATGTGATGTTATGTTATGTTCATTTCTAACGCACACAGATACTGCAAGAGTGTCCCGGCGCTTGCCTTGAGAGAATGAAGAGGAGGATAGAGCTAAGATTAGGGAAATAGGTGAGTTTTCAGCTTCTTCCTGAATAGATTTGGGTCATATTCCCCCAGAGCACAAATGGCAGATTGTTCCAGGCCAGAGAGGCCTTCACTGTCAAAGAGGTGCAGCCCATCGTTTGCAAGTGGAAATGCGGGACTTGAGCCAGAAGTTGAGTAGAGGAACGCAGGTCTAAAAGGAAAACCGTTTCTGAAGATAACCTGACCCTGTAGCAAACAGAGCATGGTGGGCGATAACTAGGATCTTAAATCTGACCCTCTCAGCCATAGGCAGCCAGTGTAAGGTGCATAGGTGTTTTCTCACGCTACTTCTGGCAGGTATGTTCAATAGAATCCTGGCCGCTGGGTTCTGCACCATTTGCAATTTATTTAAAAGGTAGCTTGGGATGCCAGCATATAAAGAGTTGGCGTAATCTAGCCTAGAGAGAATAAGAGCTCGAGTCACTGTCTATTTAGCCGCTCGAGGGAGAAGGGGAAGAAACTTTCTGAGGATTTTTAAGTAACCGAAGCAAGTCCCTGCCAGCTTCTTGATCTGAGTCATGAATCGGAGATTCTCCACAAACCAAACCCCTAAGTACTTAACTAGGTTCCCTGATGAGGCAGGCAATACTGAGTCGGAGGGCCTGAGTGTTTCCGTAAACCAAGAGGGAAAGTTGCCAAATAAGAGGATTTCTGTTTTCTCCTCGTTTCATTTTAATTCAGCCTCCACCAACCAATGAAAGACTGCAGTCAGGCAGTGTTTAGCGGCCCAAATAGAGCCTCAGTTTTTTTCCCATGTGAAACAGAGCTGAGTATCATCGGCATAAGTGATTATCTACTGCCCCTAAATCCTCTTCCAACTGAACCAAAGGAGTAAGATAAATATTAAAAAGAAGAGGACTCAGAGAGGAGCCCTGTGGTACACCTGTGCACACTTTCTTTGGTGATGAGGAAAAAGGTGGAAGTCAAGCCTGCTGCGTCCGATCCTCCAAAAAGGATTTGAGCCAGCTCCAAGCGCTTCCTGATACGCCTATCTCTGCCATTTGCGGCAGCAATGCACGAGGAACCATATTGAATGCCACCAAGAGGTCCAGCAAAACCAAGGCTGCCCTCTCACCGGCATCCAAACAGTCTCTGATGGCTTCCGAAATTTCCACCAGGACCGAATCAGGGCTAAAAGAGGCCCTAAAGCCTGACTGGGCAGGGTGGAGAAGGTCTGAACTTTCTACATAGTCGGTCAACTGTCTGGTGACCACTTTCACACAAACCTTGGCCATACTGGGCAAAAGGGAGATTGGTCTATAGTTTGATGGGTACTGGGGATCGAGTGAGGGTTTTATCAAAAGAGGAATGATCTTGGCCTGCTTCCACATGGCCGGGACACGAATTTCTGCAAAGTGCATGGTAATAGGTCTATTGACTTCAGGATTAACAGTATCCGCCACGTCAGCCAGAAGCCTGGCAGCACACGGGTCCGAAGGGGATCCTGATTGCAGACCCCTTAAGATTTTAAGGGAGCTGGGAAGATCAATGGGGGTAAATGCTGCCAGTGAAAGACAGGGAGGGGCAGATGGGGATCCTCTGGACAGGTGGGCACCAGGGTCTTTATTGCTGGAAGTAAAGCACGCCTGTATAGTGCAAATTTTCACACCACACGCCAGAGGATGGAATTGTACTCGCATGTGCTTTGGGGGCGAGGAAACTTTGAACTATAGAAAATATTTTATTAGAGTTATTCTTAGCTATTCTCATAATAAAAACTTTTAGCCTGTGCTACAGCCATATAATAGGTTTTTTGCTTATTTCTCAGCATAAGTTTATCCTCAGGACGGTACCCTTTACGCCAGATTCTCTCTAGTTTCTCACACTTCTGCTTCAATATCCTCAGCTCAGGAGTGAACCAGGGATTAGAAGGGGAGTCTCTAGAGTGCCTATGCCGAGTAGCTGGGGCTATGAGATCCACAGTGTTGGCAATCCAGTTTGTGAACCCAGCAAGCAAACACGGGCTCACGGTCAGACTGGGACAAATGGTCACTGTCTGGCAGAACCTAAGAGAAATATGTCAGAAAATGATCTGACCAAGACACCTGAGCTGGAGATTCAACAGCAATAGAAATATTTGTACAGATGGGGTCTAAGGTGTGGCCCCTGAGTTTTCAAGAGTGTCTGTCGAAGCTTCCAGGTGAAAATGAATATTTAAGTCGCCAAGGGGTATAATGGGTAAAATGAATAGCTTAGGGAACAATATCGTCTCCCAGAGCTTTGAGAAACGCACTCTTTGGACCCAGAGGTCTATAGATCAAGGCTCCCCCAGGTGTAACATGAGGTGAAAAATTTATACTAAAATCCAGAGCTTCACAATCTCCTCCAAGTGTTGAAACAGCCAGCTGAAGAGACCACTTATATCTATATATGATAGCCACCCCTCCTCCTCTCCATTTTAATCCATCCACTCGAAAGATTTTATAGCCAGTTAAGAGGGCCAGTGCAATGGTTGGATTAGAGAACTCATCCAGCCACGTCTCTGTAATGAACAGGACATCTAATTTCTTGTCCACCAAAAGATCAAAGGTATCATGATAGTGCCTCTTAAGGGAATGTACATTAATAGGAGCAGCATGCATGGCTGGTTTGTGCTTACTCCTTTTATCAGCAGCCCTGACTGGATTAGGTCCGACTGAGCCAGCACTGAACCTAAAGCCACATGAAGAGCAAACTGTGTTTTTATATTCCAGTACATCCCAACTGCTGCCATGGGAGCATGGAAGCGGGCGAAGTGAAAAAAGTTCTTTACTACCATACAACCCCATCTCTGCAAAGTGGGACACGTGGCAGGCAGGATGGATGGCGCTGGACGCTTTTGGGATGCTCACCAAGGCAGACGGGCTTGCCTTAGGCGCGCTTTTGGCACGCCAGCAGCGCATCCGCGCAGCATGCATATTTACATGGGTTACTACTCTGACAACTAGACCACGCACTTACCTAAAATGGCAACTCTAGTTTGCCTATGGTGAGACCCAAATCAAATAAAGCAGGTAGAAGTGAGCATGTTGAATTTTAAAAAATGAGTGAATTTTATCAAGTTAAAAAAAAAAGCGAATTTTATCAAGTTTTAAAAACGGATGGTACACAGATTCAAAATAACATTTCAACAATACTTTTTTAAAAACGGGAGCAAAGACAGGCGGCATCAGCGCTTAGCAACCTCTCAAGGTACTGGCGTCTGCTCAGTGCGCATATTTATATGGGCTACTCTGACAACTAGAGCACGCACTGACCTAAAATGGCGTCTCTAGTTTGTCAATGGTGAGACCCAGGAAGTAGCTTCCGGTCCGAACTTCGGTCCCGAGCAAATGGAAGTTGTACCCAGGAGCCCCAACCAATTCAAGTAAGGCAGGTAGAAGTGAGCATGTTGAATTTTAAACACGAGTGAATTTTATCAAGTTTAAAAACGAATGAATGTTATCAAGTTTTAAAAACAGGTGGTCCACAGATTCCAAATAACAATTTAACAATGTTCAACAATAGCAGCTATTAATTTTTTCAAAACAGGAGCAATGTCAGGCAGCGTCAGCGCTCAGCAACCTCTCAAGGTGGATGGAATTTTCACAGTCCCAGACGAAATATCATAGTTTGCATGCTGAAATATGGCTCCAATACGCTGTAGTGAATTGCCAGCTTCACTGTCTGACAGCCCCCTTGAAGAGTAATGACAGTACTTCAAGGTGTACTTTTTCATAATGTGGAGTCACTAGTAAAGAGGGAATTTGCCACCTGACAGTGCAAATAGACAATGACTGTCCTGTAGGCTGACTCACACTGTGGATGCCAACCAATGATTTAAAGGGAATGCTCAGTTGCCCACGCTAGGTACACTGTACTGTGAGCTGAAGCTTTAATCGACAGTCACACTAGCCAATAAGATACTCCGTTGCCAAAAGTCCGTTTTCTCTATATAGTATTATTGTGTATTTGTTTGAGAAAACATGAGATTGGCAAGACAGCTAGAGCTGTCTTTAGACCAGACCTAAAAATTAGTAATGAAACGCACTCCCATGCACAATAGAACGATTTTAGCCCAGTAAAATAGAGAGAAATTGTTCCTGCAGACATCGATTTGATAAGACTGTGCAACCAAGGGAGTATTAAATGAGCTACATTTGTTGTGCCCTGCTAAATTGTACAACAGGGTATTGTTACAGCGTATGTTGTGCATTTCTTGAGAGCGCGTCGGAGTATTACCTAAATATTTTGTTATTTGTTTCAGCCATTATTTAAAGGTTTCCACATTCTTTGTTATTTCTGAGGAGTAGTTTGAAAGAAATAATGCTTTATTGCTAAATTATTGTAAAGCAAACCCTCTCAGCACGCATCTTAGGCAACCTGGAATTCGTTAGGCAACCTACAATAAAATCTCACATTTTAGTATTATACATTTCCTGGCCAATCAATGGATATTATTTTCCATCAAACCGTGTGCACTTCCGATGTCTTAAATCCCTTGAGTATGGGTTATGATTATGAATTCTTCTCCTGGAACTGTCCCTCATTGCCATCCCATTGTAAGTAAAGAGAACCTTTGTAGGAAGGCACTCTCAGCAGTTTGCACAAAAGCAACTGTTTAGCCTACAAGTTTCACTTCTTTATCAATAACATTTTAGATAAAACATAGTTATCGCATCCTATTGTCACAAATTGTCTTCCCTCACGAAAGTCTCCCCCTGGCTACCTCTACTGCCAACTGCTTTGAATGAATAACAAGGGTGTTATTCAACAATACGAGGCTATAAAGGAAGTAGAGATTACCTCTCTGCATTTGAACTGGGGTAACAACGTTCAGAGCCCTTGTGACGTGTAAATGGTAAATAGTATATTGTATAGTTATTCAAACCATAACAATTTTACATAAGACAACATCCTTCTCTCAAAATTTTAAAACAATTTAACATTTTACAGAATAAAAATTGCCATGGTGAGGAGGCGCGCGACGCAGCAGACAAAATGCCTGCTCCTCTGTGAAGCTCTGCAATTTCGGCGGCGCTTTCTGGTTGAAGGTCGCGTTTCTAGCCAGCATTACCTGACTCATTTGGCAGATTCTGCTATCGGAACCTCCCCCCCACAGCTGGGTATGCTTGTTGTCTGTTGCAACGTTTTCTTTCTGCTAAAAACGGCGAAAATGCTCCCTCTGTGATGACGGCCGCCATTTTGTTTTTTTTCACTCGTTTTTTTTTACGATAAATTTTAAAAAAACAACTTTTTCTCTTCAAATCTCTGCATTTCCTGATGTCCGTGTCATATCAGCTCCTGCTGCACCTCCAGGACAGGCAAACTTATTATATAAATGACTCTGGAGCCATACCTTTCTCTGCTGGTGTTTATTGGTTATAATTTCGCCTCAGCATCAGTCCTTTGAATGTGTGTCATCGGTTTGTAGGGGTGCATTTCTTGGTTTGTGCCTTTTTGCTGCATTTTTGCCTTACTTGACTGTATTTTTCTGTGCCCTGCTCTATTTTGATGTGATTTTTATTCGAAATTTTTGGCATTTTAGGTCAGTTCAGTGACTTTGTGCTAAGGAGGTCTGCTGCCTTTTTGCTTCCAAATTCGCCATCTCGGTTCAACACGATGGAGCACGGCCATAGTTCAAAAACATTGCCTACGGCCACTGCAACACGTAAAGACTCTGTTTCATCTGGCAAGCGCCTTAAAAAGGACCCTCCTTCTCCCTCTAAATCCCCACTTCCGGTTACTCTTGAGGATATCATGGAGGAGTCACGCCTTATCTGCCCATTTATTGCTGATACTACCACCACCTTGCAGAGATTGGATGACAAATGGTCCAACTTGGATAAAAGGGTGATAGATGTAGAACAGCATATTAGTGACGCTCAGGATGTCGCCGCTAAGGTTGCATACTCACTAAGGAGGTGGATATGCTCCAATAAACCTCTGAGGATTTGGAAAATCGTAATAGGCGCAACAATTTGCGTATTTATGGTATTCTGGAGAATTCGGAGGGGTCAGACATTATTCAATTCTTGAAGACACAAGTCTTACCCATTACTGGCTTGCCTAAACATCAGGATGTGAATAACCAGAGGGCACATCGTCTTGGACCAAAATATTCTCCTACTTCTTCCAAGCCCAGAGGCATCATTGCATATTTTATCCTTTACTCTGACCTGATGGCTATTCTTCACTCTGCTAAACAGCACAAGCAATTACTGTGGTCTGGTCACAAAATATTACTCAAGACGTTTCTAAGCTTACGGCTGCACGTCACAAGGAATTTCCTCACCTACGCCCCATGCTACGATCCATGAATGCTAGATATGGCCTTATTTATCCTTGCTTTTTCAAGTCAATAATAAAGAAAGGACTTTCAGCTTTGATGACCCAGCGGATCTTCGGAAGTTCATCAACAACCATAAAGATGATTCCATGGAACACAGCAGCTACTGATGCTTTTATGATCTTGTCTGATGTCTTATAATCTCTTGTTATAATGTTTGTTTTATTGTTCCTGTTCTTCTCCCCTTGTTTTTCTCAGTTCTTCTCCTTAATTGCTGTGGTTCTTCCCTCATTGTGTTGTTCTGTCTTGTGATATCTTCATCCCAGTGCGCTGCTTTCCCTTCCTAAGTGTTTGGTAAGTTTCCTTCACTTGTCTTATATTGTCGTGTTTGGTCTCTTGGCTTTGTTGTAATTCTTTTACTCTTTGTATTTAATGTTTTTGAGACCATGCATTTGACATTTTCTTTTGTTGTGCAGCTGTTTTTTCTTCGCCGCTCCCTCTCTCACTCTAATGTCCTATCCATTCTGGTCCTGTATGGCTAAAGCCTATTGGTTTTCCCCCATCTTTTTTTTTTCTTCTCTTTACCTCAAGGGAGTTTATTTCTCCCACTTCCTTTTTTCTTCTCACATTGTCTCTCCTCTTCCCTCTTTTTCTTCATGGCATTTACTCTCTGTCTCTGCTCCTCTTGTTCAATTTGTCTTCGCTGTTTATATTCAGGATTTCCCTCCTTTTTTCACTTTTCTTATACCCCATTGAGTTTCCTTTACTTTATAGTGGTAGTGTTGTCTCATGCCTCTTTCAGAGCATCTTTCCTACTCAACAATTCTTCATTTATCCTCTAAGCTGCCTATCTCCAGTTTTCTCCTACTTTTTATACATAGTATTCTCTGTTCCTCTTAATGAATGGTCTTCGTGTGATATCTTGGAACGTAAAAGGTCTTTGCAACCCGATCAAGAAACAATGGGTTCTCTCTCACGTAGCGAGATTGAAATGCCAAGTTGCTTTATTGCAAGAAACTCACCTTTCTCAAAAAGACCTTTCATCTTTACGTAAACAGTGGGTGGCTGATGCCTTTTGCTCGCCTTCAGTTAATAATAAGAATGGTGTTAATATTTTGTTTCATAAATCACTGTCAACTCAGCTTATCAATGAGTTTTCGGATACAAATGGTAGATGGTTGTATTTAGATGTTGTAGTCAATAATTCAGCTTTATCCTTTTGTAATGTTTATGGCCCTAATGGTGTTGACCTCACTTTTTGGAAAGATTTTTCGAACTTTTTATCCTCTCACGCTAGTGTTGATCTAATTGTTGGAGGTGATTGTAATCAGTTAATGGACCCTTTTTTGGACCCTAAATCTCAGACCAGATACATTCCTAATAAAATGCAAAAGTCCTTTTTCTGGGCAATCTCTTCCAGGGGCTTAATTGATTCCTGGAGACTGTCTCATCCGGATACACTGGAATTTTCCTCCTTCTCCCCAGTCCATTTATCGTATTCCCGCATTGATTATTTTTCCTTACTCAACACATATTTCAATTTATGACCAATGTAGAAATCGGTTCTATTCTTATTTCTGATCATGCCCCTGTTATCTTGGATTTTGATTTACCCTCGTACACACCCTGTTCTCCCGGTGGCGTTTTAATAACTCTATCCTTTTGGATTCTCTATTTATTTACCAATTTACTCTTTTTATGGAGGAATTTTTTCATGTCTGGGATGCTTCTAAGGCATTGGCTAGAGGCTTTGTAATTGATTTTGTTTCCCGTAAAAAGAAACAGGCCCTTTCTAAATCTTCCCTTATTCTTAAGCAGATCAAAGATCTGGAACATAAGTTCTATACCTCAAATTCTCCTGAAGCCCTTTCTTCCCTTATTAGCGCGAAACTCCAGTTTAATAAATTCTCGTGTGAAGCGGCTTGTAATCACCTTCTAAAATGTAACTCTAAAATGTATGGGGGGCGTAATAAAGCTGGCAGAACCCTTGCAAATGATCTTAAAATTAAGAAACAAAAATCCAACATAGCTGTCGTAACGGGTGCGCATGGGAATCGTCACACCACAGATGATAAGATTCTTGATTGTTTCGTTCAGTACTACTCCTCCCTATATACACCTGAATCGACTCCGTCCTGTTCTCAAATAGATTCTTTCTTTCTCAATATACCAAAATCTTCTTCCAAGGATCTTGACTTCTCCTCACTTGATGCCCCCATCACTGACAAAGAGATTTTACAGGCAATTTCTCTGTTACCTAAAGACAAATCCCCCGGCCCGGATGGTTTTACTGTGCGCTTTTATTTTCAATTCAAAAATTGCTTAATACCTCACTTATCCTCACTGATAGCTTCTTCCCTCTCCACAGGTGAATCCAAAGGTTCCTTCACTCAAGCCATGTTATGCTTACTCCCTAAAAGAGATAAAGATCCCTCCCTTTGCAAACATTATAGGACAATTTCTTTGATCAATACGGACTGCAAAATTTATGCTAAAATGTTAGCTTCTCGTCTGAATAATGTTGTTCCTGACCTCATTAATATTTACCAATCCGGCTTCATTAAAGGTAGGTCCATCACCGATAATTCTAGATCTTTTGTTAATATTATTCATCTTGCTTCCAAGATGAATACTCCCCTGGCTGCTATTACTCTTGATGGTGAGAAAGCATTTGATAGGGTTAATTGGGATTTCATGTTTGGGGCATTGTGTTGGCATGGTTTTAGTCCCCACATCATTTCTCTGATTCGTCTATTATACTCTGCCCCCTACACTTCGATTTGGGTTAACTGTGCCCAGTCAGCTTACTTCCCTTTACATAGGGGCACTAGACAAGGCTGTCCTTTGTCTCCCCTTCTTTGTATTTTAGCCATAGAACCTTTCCTAGAGAAGATTCGGTGCTCCACCTCTTATTCTGGTTTCATCTACAAATCATTAGATATAAAATTCACTGCTTGCGCTGATGACCTATTGCTCTATATTTCTAATCCGTCCTCTTCCTTACCAGCCCTCTTTTCCTTGCTCACTGAATACTCCTTAGTCTCTGGATATAAATTGATTATTGATAAGTCCAATGTCTTACCTTTAAACAAGCACTGTCTTTCATATATGTTTAGAGATTCTGGTTTAGAATGGAATCCAACAAGTATTAAATGCCTGGGTGTTTTATCTGCTAATTCTATTAAAGAGACTATTAAAATCAATCATAAAGATATCCTTTCTAAGCTCTCTGCTCTCATAGAACATTGGTCTCCCTTATTTTTATCTTGGTGGGGTAGATTGGCAACTGTTAAAATGATGCTCCTCCCCATCATCAATCTTTACCTCACTATGTTACCCATTTCCCTTCCCGCTTACTTCTTCACGCAAATTAATCGCGTTCTTGTTCGTTTTCTATGGAATAACCGTAAATCTAGGATATTCCTGTTTCGCCTTAAGCAACCTAAGCACTTGGGAGGGGTTAACTTTCCTGATCTGGTCTGTTTTCACTCTTCCTTCTCTCTAAAACAAATCTGGTCCTTTCTCTCTAATTCGTCTTATCCTCCTGCCACTGCTTGGAGCGCTCTGGAGTTAGCACAAATATCGCCTTTTCCTTTCCTTGCGATTACTCAGTTATCTCAACCTCCCAAACGTTTTCTCTCTCCTACTTTCAAGCTCTCCAGAGTGCTCTCGCTTGCATTGTTTCGCTCATCTTTTTCACCAGCGCATATACATTCTCTCATTCCGATATGGTACAATCCTTCTCTACGGATTAACAACAAAGCATTATTTTGGAAGGAATGGATTGATAAAGGGATTATGTATGCGGATCAGCTTTTAGTTCAAGGTTCCTTAATGGATTCCTCTGATATTCGCTCATCTTTTCAATTATCTGATAAGCATTCCTTCCTGTTCCCTGATTTTAGCTCAGCTCTGTCTTCTCTCATCTCCTACCACAATTCCTTGTCTCTTACTGCTCCCTCAGACTCCCCCTCATTGGACTTCACTACCCCTCACAAGGCTGCTATTATTTATAAAATTCTCTCCCGCACTACTCCTGTTCGCCCTAAATCCAAAGTTGAGCTTGCCTGGGAAAAGGATTTACTACAGGAATTTTCCTTTCCTATTTGGGAGTCCATCTGGTCTAAAATTCACACGGTTTCTCGTTCAGCTAGCACCACCCAGACCCTTTATTCTTTTTATAATAGACTTTTTATTACCCCCCCTCACCTTTTTAAGTTTAAAACTCTGGCCTCAAGTAGATGTTGGTCATGTCCTCACCCTGAGAGTAATCTTCTCCATATGTTTTTTCATTGTCCCCTGGTTTTATCCTTGTGGCAATTTATTTGGTGCAAGCTGAATGAGATTTTAAGTTTCAATCACCCATTTGATATTGTTCATTTTTTTTAGCTGGTTCTTCTCCAATTTGGAATGTTTCAAATATTGTTTGTAAATTTATAGACTTGTTTATAGCCATTTCTTCGCAGATTATCACTACAAGCTGGAAAGATACTTCAAAAATCTCTCACACTGCATGGTGGAATTTACTATGCCATCATCACAGACTTGATCGTGCTCATGCAACTACTACTTCTACTTTAATTATGAGAGATTTGCTGTGGTTACCATTAACTGAATTTCTTTCCAGACGTGTTTCATAAAATGCCTTTATGCTTGCTTATTTGTTCTTTTTTAAGCTCTTTTTTCTTTTCTGTCTCTGTTTCTCTTTCCCTTCCCTCCTCTCTCTTTTCTCTCCTCCTCTTCTCTTTTCTTTTCCTCTTTCCTTCTCCTATTATTTCTTAAATTAAAAAAAAACATTTTCTCTTGGTATTTGCAATATTTTGTCTTCTTCTTTTGGGATTTTCAGTTTATTTTTTCAACTCATGCTGATTCTGTACCATCCCCAAATTGTTTAGCCTTTATATATATATTATTTTTTGATTTGTAACTCTGCACTTATTGTTTTACTTGGCATATCTTATTGAATAAAGCTTTCTAAACATAAAAAAAATTGCTGTGGTGTGTGTAAAAAGCAACATGTATAAAAAGTCAATGTATAACACGTATCAAACTTGGCTCTTGCTTCCTTGTGTTGCGAGCTGAGCATGCTAAAATACAGCTGACTATGAGTTGCGTCTGTAAGTATCTTAGGGTCCTATTATCAAGAAACAGAGTTAAAATTATCGCCGCTTTAGCGACAGGAAACTCTCAAGCGGCGATAATCGGCTTGATAATATGCCCTTGTGAATTCCCATAGAAGCCCATGCTCTGGTGCGAACATGAGCTTCTAGTGGAACTCTCAAGGGCATATTATCAAGCCCATTATCGCCTCTTTAGCGGCGGATTCCTGCAGTTAAAGTGGGGATAATTTTAACGCCGTCCTTGATAATATACCCCTTAGTCCCTTAACAAACAAAATTGTAATGGCAATACCACTGAAGGGACTCTAGTTTGTTAATTCAGACAATCAATAATGACCAACTGTGTTGTCTCTTTCACTTTACTTTAGCGATTTTGCACAAGGGCTGGAAATTTCTTTTTCTGCCCCGTTAACTTAACCTCATTGAAGTGCTTCTACCCTTGTGACTTTCTTCTGAAAAAACATTTTTCTTACTCACAGAACATATAACTAATTACCTTTTCCACAACGTGAAGCTTTTCATGGCTTTCTGTATAATAGCCACAAATACAGCTGGAGAAAAAAAGCTCAGTTCTCTAATCAGCATGCTTCTGACATTTGTTTACATACCACAAGAGGATAGCGTGCACCACTTAAACAACGCTAGCTTGACTCACTCATTAACACATGTATTTAAAGTACTTCACCCTCTGCAAAGACAAAGCCTTGTTTTCACTATTGGCTGATACATTTATAATCAGCTAAAGCAGTGTCAACAATGTTTATTATAAGCTATCCACGGAATAGATAGCCCTGGCGAAGGACTCTGTCACTCCCAAGCAACAGGTACAACAAGGGTCTCCAACCTTTTCTTTAATAAGAGCTACTACTTATGTTCAATAATAATCCTCCAGAGCTACTAATAGTATTAGAACTTTAGCAGTGACTTCATCACACAAGATGAACAACACATGATTTATCACTTAAATATAAGTTTTAAATATATTTTGGAAATTCAGCTATATTTCTCCAAACATCAGCTGATGAGTTCTGAAAATACACAAATGTTTGTCTTCAATACACGGTCTCAATTTTGGTTTACAGATAATAATTCAACAAACCAAAAGCCTCTAATTGATTAGGATCAGCATCACATAGGATAGCTACTTACAAGTAGTTGCAGAACTACCAGGAGCTCACAAGTTATTCATTGGAAAAGCCTGAGGAACAATATCGGCAGCTGGAGATATGCATTCTTAAGATTTAGAAAGGATCACAAGGGCTGCAACACTGCATGCTTCTCTCATTCACAAACCAGAACCAGAATGATAACATGCAGTTGTAGTGGAAGTGTCCCTTGCCCACATAAACGAGCATTGGCATTGCCTATAGATCTGGTTCATCAATGAATGTGCCATTTGTGTCTTTGATGGGTTAAGGCATTTGATATGTCATCCTACATTCACTCTATTACCCACCACTGAACACATGCATCCATTTATTCATCCACTGGTTCATTCTTGTATTGACCCTCTGACTCAACCACAATAAAACACACAAAGATTCAACAATATATGCAAGATAAATTGAAAGAATGCAATTAAAAAGAAGACTTCAAACTGCTACCTAAACACAGGTTCATAGGCTTGGAATAACTAAACTATACTGAGCTGTGGGCGTCTGTCATGCATATGTATTGTACATAATTTCCAGTTTTAAAGCCTCAGCATGGCCACCATACCTACAGCCAATGTGTTGGTCATCTTAGAATGGTAATGATACATTGAGGACTACAGCATTTCATAATGGTCATATGGTTTAAAGTAAGCAGCCATCTAGCATGTGGGGCACTGTAGATGAAAGGAGAAGCAATCAAGTGCCCTGATAGCACTGTTTGGAATGCTGTAGTATCCACTTTTGAAAAATTCAAATAAAAAGAAAGAGAAGAAGCCAAGAAAAGAAAAGAAAGGGGAACCATGAAAGGAGAAAAATGAAAACTAAAGTAATGGCAAACCAGCCCAGACACTGAGGTGCACTATATAAATATGCACATGTGATCATAAAATGCAGTCATTCACAGGGCAAAAGAAACAATGATAAATGTGGACTGAACAATTACCCTGCAGTATGATGTCAAGGATGGAAGCAGAGTGAAATGACATTTGGAGAGATCAGTGGTAGAAGAGGGCTAGCCCAAAGGCCTCTATGTAACTTTACAGGTATTTCATTATGTATAGGCATTTATTGATCATTAAATATATTTTTTTATTACACGATCCAAGAAAACAGGTAATCCTGTTAAGTCTTCCGAAAAGATTATAATAAGCATTATCACAGTGCAAATCTTCTTCCACTAGGGTTTGTCAGAGGAAGAAAACACCACCAAACTCCTTCCCTACAAAGGTACTCTCTGAGAATTCATGAAAAACATATCAATCTGTCAGCTTTAATATAGACTAATAGCATTCCACTCCTAAATGCCTATTTACATTACCATAGGTTTTTCTCAATCAATCTGTCTGGCTTTCTACGTTTATCATAATTTTCACAATAAACAGATCTTACCTATGCCATCTGAAATATAATTTCCTAGTTAACCATTCAGGCTTCTTGTTGTTATCATCGGTTTGTCGGCATTACAAATGTGGACCTCCTATACTGAGTTCATGCTTTACCATAAGGAAACCATTAGGCTACAGGACACAGACAGCAGCAGCCCACAGCTGTTCCTCTCTTTTAGTTTGTTACTCATGTGCTCCTTTTTGTCCCAAGTTAATCTTATTTACTCAACCTGGTGCAATCTCCTACTTTCGGTAATTTCATAGAAGAAGATTAATGTTTAATTACTGAAATGATTCAGATTGAACCGGCATAATTAGCAATTTCATCTAGGCCAAGTTACCAGTACCAAAACCCTTGCCTACGGCAGTCATCTGTGACTAACAGCTAACAAAATAGGCTTTAATAAAAACTATTAACAATCCATCTATAAATGCCGATTTAATTAATATATGCTTTTTGAAATATGTCATGCCTACTGCCTTTATCTCACCTTTTCATAATAAACAGTTAGATCTTTAACCTTTATCTTTGGCTTTTGACCGCAACCAACTCAGGCCTACTCTTGGGTATAAGCTTTCTCACAAGGCAACAATTTAAAATACCTGCGAAAGACTATGAAGGATTACCATATTGCAAATCTTCTATACCCATGGTTTTTTGGGTAGGTCATCCAAACTAAATCCCCCTTGCCTACTACTGTACTCGGTGAGAATCTGTGTGACAAAATATCTGCATATGGGATGTAATAATAATCCACCCTTAAAAGATATTGCCTTTAACACATGCTTTTCACGATATGTATGTCAGGTCTACTTGCTTTGTCATAACTTTTCTTTATAAACATGATCATACCTAAACTCTTTGACATAACATTTCCCAGTGAACTGCCAAGGCATGTAGCCTTTAGCACTAGCTTGGCACTATATCCAACACACGTTAAGAGAAGTACACATAAACTGGCTATCATCATGTACACAGTTAGAACATTAACCATGTGTACATAATTACACTTGGTAAAATATTATTCAGTCCCTCTTAAAAGGGCCTAACAAGAACCTTCAAAGTGAAAATCTTCCACTCGCTGGGGTAGATTTATCATAAAGTCATGCAACGCAATGCAGCAAGGCAACTTATTTTGCTGCGCAACATAACAGGGAGAGAGAAGGATGCCCCACATCTACTACGATATGATACATCTCCCTGTACTGGCACTCTGAGTGCTGACTAGTGCCAAAGAGAGGCAAACTTGGACAGGATTGTTTTTGAGCAGAAAGGGGCATAATCTTCCCTGTGCTCCCATCCTGCCAATAGCTGGTCACCATAGCAACTCAGGTGTACTGTTGAGCATCAGCTTTCCAACAAGGTAAACATCAGGCACACAAGCATAAAATTAGAAAGTGATACAAAATGACAGATGGATAAAAAATTATCTGTCCTCAGAGACATAGGGGCATAGTTATTATTATATCACACAGTGCAGCAAGTCACCTTGCTGCGCTGCGTGATAGGGAAAGAATGTATCATACTTAACATTGTATGGCGTAATCCTGCTCTTTCCCAGTGCTAGCACACCATCGCACAAGGGTGCCTGCATTATTAGTAGGCTTGCTTTTGCACAGGAAGGGGCACTTTCCGCCACAAAAACAACCTTCATAGAAAAAGGTAAAAAGGGGAGAAATAAACATAGTTATGCTCGATATGCCTCACCTAGCGAGGCATAGCAGTTTTGGCGCAATCACTGGTCAACCACTGATGGTAAATCTGAGATGCATCAAAATAATGGGTTTTGCATGGGGACATCCACTTACCACCCATGGGATGCCTCCCTGGAGCATAGTTACACAACGCAGCAATTTGCGCTGTGTTGCGTTACTCTGGATTTATCAAGCCACTCATGGCCATGCAAGGTGGCGTCTTGATAAATCGCATCTCAAGGAGTTTTTGTTGCTTTCACACCCCGTTGCGTGGTGTGAATGCGATTCAGCCCTATGATAAATATGGCCCTTAGTGTATGATCTTCTGAGCCCTACTAACATAGACATTCTTGTGTCAACAGAAACATGGCTTTCAGAAAACTCCACTCCCAGATTTACTGACTGGTATTCCGGATGAGTTATCTCATATACTTCAATAGGAAATTAGATGGGAAAGAAGAGGGAATAGCAGGTATAATAAATCTCCAATTCAGAGTCTCTAACCAAATTATTTCAGCATTGCCAGAATCTGACATACTATTAGCACAATTAGCATGCTGTCAATAATTCTTTCACATTTTTACTAACATATTGTTAACAAAGCTATGTGTTTCACTTTGATACCCATTTACTGAGCTACTTTTCTCACTACTATCTAACCATTCACAGTTAAAAGTACTTCGAGACTTTATCTGCTATGTCATAAAAGGAGAGCTAACAAAGGCAAATTAATGGATTGTTTAAACTACCTAATCTGACCCAAATTATTAATTCCCCTACAGTTTAGGGACACATTTTATATCGATTTGGTAATGGGCTGCAACATCAATTACACCAACATTTCCCCATTTACTTGGTCTGATCTTTTTAAATTACCTTTGAACTACTGATTGAGAAACAAAATACTACCTCAAAGGAGTCTGTCCTAGTAATAGTTGGCGGAAAGTCAACCTTGAGTCTATGATAACAACAATAAAACCTCTAAACCTCTACTTAACCCTCCAGTTGAAAGGGATGAAAGAGCACTCACCCCATGGCTACACGTAGCCAGTAATATACTTACCCAAAGTTTATTAGGCATTGCTAGAAAATCAAAGTCTGTCCATGGTATAAGCAAGAAATAGTTGAGGGCAAGAATGAACATTGGCATATGGAATGCAAATAGCGTGAGACCTATAATGAAGTAAAAACATATTTTCAAAATAAGCATGTTGGTCTCTAAACAGGAATGATTGAAGGTGAAGTTTGACTATTACACCAATAAGTTAGTTATAGCCACCATTGCACAGAAAACGACATTTAGCATTGTAAATTAACTTCACATGCAGACTGAGTCGTATCAAGTTGTACCCCATTGGAGCCCTTTTGTGACAACTTAAATTAATGTTTATATGTATAAAGTACTAAATCAGAGAAAGCATCACCAAGGATCATTGAAATAACAAAGGGTCTGTGCTTAAAGTTAATAACTCTGTTCTATCTGAGTTTCAGCTTATGAATTGCAATTTGCTAACAACTTTTATGTCCAAGATAGAGGGCCTAAATCTGAGTTTGCCTGTCCATGGGCCTATCAAACTCACAGTGGAGGTGCGGTGGAGGTCTTGAGGACACAATATGCTGCAGCACCACCAAGCATATTACGAAGTGCCTCATCACCAACGGTCTCATGGCAGTTCCCCCACCTTGAAACTGCTGGTTGTGACGAAACGAAGGAGCCCTTCAGGGGGTGCATGAAGAGGGGCAAGAAACAGGGGGAGGGACCACTAAACCCTATTGCTCTATCTCCCTGCTACCTTACTGTGCCAATATTCTATAAGCTCAAGTAGGGAAAACACACTATGTAAGCAAATACAAAGTTCAGGTTATCTGGACCTGCTGCAAGCATTGTTCCAGGCAGGTCATAACACTGAAACCGTACTGTAGTCTGTGATCGATGACTTGAGAAGAATGCAGAATACTGTAAAGTATTGTGCTGTGCTGTTAGACCTTCTTTAACATAGTCGACCATGTAATATTACTGGACCATGTGGAGGTGGCAACCTTCAGAGGTCCTCCTTTAAGGTGGATACAATAATTTTGAGAGGATTGTGTCCAAGCTGTTTAACTGAATTATTTTTTTGATGATAGTGAGCAAGTGAAATTTGGAGTATCCAGGGCCCCTCTCTGTCTGCCCACATTTTTAATATCTATTACCAATATGTAAAGAATTACAGTTGCTAAAACAATACACAATCCCTCTTACAAGGGGCTAACAAGAACTATCAATGTAGAAATCTTCCACTTCCTGGGGCATATTTATTAAAGTCACAAAACGCAATGCAGCAAGACAACTTGCTTTACTACACTGCATGACAGGGAGATAGCAGGAAAGCGACATATTAACTAAGGCATGATGCATTCCTGCTCTCTCCCTGCACTGGCATGCTGCGTGCTACCTAGCACCAATGCAGGCACCCTTGTGCCATGGTGAGACCTATGTAAATTGTGCTGGTGACAAGGGGATTTTAGACTTTGCTCTTATGCCGATGACTTAAATGCGTAAATGAAAGAAATACCACACAACTGATTTCCACAATAATATTTTTTTTTCTGGAGTTATTGGATGATGCACAATCATTTAATAGTCAGTGTTGTTAAAACTGAAGTTGTCAATATAAAAAAAGGATGATATCTATGGATAAGCAACTAGTAACTAGGGCAAAACCAGTGATGGGTTGCTTGCGATCCTGTCCAGTATGGACCTAGGCTGGCAGTTAGAGCAGGACTGCTCCCATTGGAGCATGGTCAAGAATTATTTGCATATAGCTGGGTCCAAACTGAGGTGGCATGGAGTGCAAAACAGGAATGGATCGGAATGCAGCCTGAGCAATTGTCTTTGGCCGAGATTTATTAAAGATTCATTTACATAATTACTTATCAATTAAAAATGGTATAATTAAGTATTAATACATTAATTATATTTAATGAACTTCCCACCCTTTACCCATACAAACACAACAACCTGCACCTCATATTTAACTTAAAAAAAATAATTATACAATTGACATTATTAATGATCATTACAAACTAATCACAAATTAATATTATTATTTCCTTCCTTCACACCGTTTACCCCTAGAAAACCACAACCCACACCAAAATAATTAATAAAATAATTAAAGTATTTACACAATGTATATAATTAATTATCAATCAAATATTAAAGAATAATGACACATTAATTATTAAATTATTATAATGTAATTCGTTCCAACCCTACACTCCTAAAAGCCCCTCAACTCAAACCTATACCATAACATAGTTTTTTTTTAATTACACAATTAACATAATTATAAATAAAATATGTATTATTATTTAATCATTAATAATTAATTATAATTAATTTGCTTCCCACCCTGTGCCCCTATAAATCCCCCAACCCGCTACAGCACTGAAAATATAAATAAACTATTACATTAAATGTACGTTTTTTTTACAAACTATATTAAAAAACATTAACAATAATTATACAAACAATTTCTAAAACAATATTAACAACTAAGCTTTTGTAAATGATATTAACAACATACATAATGTTAACACTGATATTAACAACATAGATATTTTTAACGTCACTATTACGTACCTTAAAATCAATATTCTTGTCCATGATATTTTTGCACATGATATTTGTGCATCACTATTTTTCAAAGTCGATATTGCTGCTCCTCAATATTTTTTTTTAAATATTTTGTCTGAATACAGATTCGTTTTATTATATTGTTGTTTGATCGCCTTTTATTTTCATATTTAACTTTTATTTGCGTGTTAATAGTGAAATAGTGAAAAGAGTGAAATGTAATGACGAGAGAACAACAAACTTGGAGTGTGGAAACGCACAGCAACTTTCCTGATACATCTAATGTAAATAACCCCTTTTCACCTACAGGCAGTCACACAGGGAACTGAAAGTCCTCATTGTTCTCCGGGAGATAAACTAAATCTTAACCAAAGTCAAATCTACAGAGTTTAAGCCAATTTCCATTGTATACTTTTTGCAACTTCTGTAATACAGTTTTGTATTTTATTCATTGCATTCCCTGTTTTCCATTCCTTCTTTCATCCACCTTCATTTTGTAACCCACATGGATTCCCCTGCTTCTGACTGCCAATCTATAAGAGGTACCTTACACAAGCTGAGTTTTCTAATCTATATGCTTTAAATGGTCATTCCATTTTATTTCCTCCACAAATTTCCACCACATTCAGTTATGATGTTGGTTTGAAGAGACCTGACATTGATGATGTCAAAGACTGCAAATGTAAAAAAATGACTATTTTCTCCTTTCTCTGGGGGTACCAAACATGTTAGGGTTTAAACAATAAAGCATCTTTTTGGCTCTAAGGGAAACAGACTAAACATATTTAGCAATGCTTTATTCATAACACTAAAGCACAACCATGAAAAAAGGAAATAAAAGTAGTTACAAAGATGCCGGTCATTAAAGAGAGACTGAATATTATTCCAATTCCAATTCCAAAAATTCTTTATTTCGGCCATATAGACCATAAAAGATGCAATGCAAACATTACAGACATTAAAATACATAATTTTAAAATACATTTAAATAGAGTCCGCTCTCCCAGCGAGGAGTGATTTAAAATTGCATTAGAAAGTTCAGGGGGCTTCAGAGGATTTTTTCTTTCTGATCAACCATATGGCCATAAGAAATTTGGAAACAGCGAACACAATGTGGCCCAGGGTGCTGGTTTTCAAAATCCTATATGCCTGAGCATACTCTCTGAACCCCAGGTTCTTACATAGCGGCGCTATCCAGTATTTTCTGGGCCTTTGGTATGCAGGGCACACAAACAAGATGTGGGGGTCATCTTCCACATGGTTGTTTCAGCAGGGACATGTTTTATCGCCCCCATTTGTCCACTTGCAGGTGTATGAGTTAATGGGGAGTGTACCAAGCCTCCATTGAACATACAGTTTCCTCGCCAGGATGGGAAAGATAAAATCCATAAAAGGTTCAAAAGCATAAGAATTTTTGAATTCTAAAATTCGCAAGGTTAGGGTGCCGCTATTTTGAGCGTCCATCAGGTGAGCAAGGGACCTGGCTTTGTAGATTTGTGCCAGGGCTTTGCGCGAGATTGTTTGACAGCCTCGCGCGGGGTCCTCCCACAGGTCGCGGAGATTGATGGCAGACAGTTCATTTTCCACAAAGTTGAGCCAGGGGATTTTGCCACTGCAGTTTAAACTCATGACATGGGTGAGATCCTCCCTATAATGATGAAGTTCGTCCGTGGACCAGAGCCTGTGCCAGAACTTCACTGGCTTTGACACAAGCTCCTCTGCAATAGGGGGGAGACCCATGTCCATTCTCAGAGGCTGAAGTGGCGTGGCACGTGGAAGGGCTAGAAGGGGCCTTAGAAAACAATTTTCAACTGTTGATAAGTCCTTCACCGCTTTGTACCCCCATAGCTCACTGCCATACATGGCCGCAGCCTTGGCCTGGGTCTTGTAAGTTTCAAGGGCCGGGCTTATGGGCTTGAAGGAAGAAGTATTAGCCACTTTCAGGATTGCACCCGACAGTTGGGATAATTTGGCCCTAGATCGTACTATCTGGCGGTCCCATGATAAATTTTCCTGCAGTGTTACCCCAGATATATGAAGGTGGACACCCTCTCAAGGCTGGCGGTCCCCAGGGTGGGATTGGGCCTAGTTTTGGTTGGTGGGTTGAAGATCATGAACTTGGTCTTTTCTGTGTTCACCTCCAACCCATGCTGATGACAAAAAAGACCAAATCCATCCAGGATCCTCTGGATCCCCATGGGGGATTTTGAAAGGAGGAGGGTGTCATCGGCAAACATGATTGCCGGTACCTTCCTACCTGCAAAACAGGGGGCGTCGTTGTCCTTGACGTTTTCCAGGTGTGAGATGACGTTATTGATGAATAAGCAAAACAGGGTCGGTGCCAAGACACAACCCTGCCTCACACCTCGACGGACAGGAAACCTGGATGAAAGTTTGCCATCTCTCCCACACCTGACTTGTGCATAGTTGTTCTCATGCAGCCTGGGTAAGATGTTTAGTAGCTGGGGATAATTCCTAACTTTTCCAGCACCTCCCACAGTTTCCTGCGCGGGACTAGGTCAAAGGATGACCTCAGATCCACGAAGACCATGTACAATCTCCCCCCCTCGATCCTCACCGTCTTCCAGTAGAGGAGAACGAGGCGGAAGATCTGGTCCATGGTCGACGTGTTTTTCCTGAAGCCAGCCTGCAGGGGACTCATGATGTCATTTTCCTCCACCCAGTCTAATAGATGGTTCAGAATGAGGCGCGCAAAAAGCTTTTGGGGAACATCTATCAGGCTAATAGGCCTATAGTTTGCCGGACTCAAAGGGGACCCTTTCTTGTAAATCGGAACTATTTCAGCCCCTAGCCAAGAGGAAGGGACCGCCATACCTCCCAATATAGCATTAAAGAGAACAAGAAAGTATGGGCCCCAGATGTCAGGGTGGTATCTGAACAGATCACCGGGTAGCTTATCCAATCCCGGTGCCTTCCCCAGCGCTAGGCGCTCCAGTGCTAACTTCACCTCCCCCAAGGAAAATTCCAGGGCCACATCTGAAGGGCAGGGGGACTCCACCACCATCCCTTCAGGCCAGAGGGTGGTTTCTTGATATAGTGTCCCAAAGTGAGCCTCCCAAATAGAGGGGGCAATATTGGGTTCAACTGCGGATAACAGATCCCCTGTCCCATTATTTACCAGAGCCCAAAATTTTCTAGAGTCTTTGGATTTGAGGGCTTCAGTCAGATCATGCCAGTGGTTCCAATCCCACTCTGCCCTTGCGTTGGCCAGTGCTAACTTGTACCCCCTCCTAAGGGCTGCAACCTTCACCTTATCGCTACCCTCTTTAATTGCGGAAAGTAGCTCAGACTTAGTTTTTCTACAGGTGGAGGTGTACCAAGTCGGAGCGCGAGTCTTTTTCCTTCTGGTGGGCAGCGCCGGATTGAAGGCATCTGCAAGGTCCCTCACTAAGGCCTGGTGAATGCCAAATAGTCTCTCATTGTAGTCAGAGGGTCTTGGTTGATTGATGAGAGCATCCACCTCCTGGAACCTGGGGAGTGCTATGCCATATAGGTTATTTATAGCTTCTTCTTTGTCAACTAGCTTCCCCCATTTCACCCGGCGCCTACTTGTAGTGAGTAGTATGTCTCCCTGGTCGACTCCAGAATCGGTAGTTGGCAGCCCTACAGCAGGGGCAGGGTGCTGGATCTCCAACAGAAGGGAATTGTGGTCACTGTCTGTCCTCGGGATCACTCTAAAATCTTGAACTTTGGGCCACAGAGAAATATCTATAAATATGTAGTCCAACCTTGACTCATGGCCCTTTTTGTTAAAAGTGCACACCGAGGGAGTGTCAGAAGGGGTACGTCCGTTACACGCCCTCAGTGCAAAGTTCAGAGTGAGAGAGGTAAGTTGTACTGCCAACGGAGACCAAGCTTTGGGGTGGGGTGAGGTGGAAGGTGAAACTCCCCAGTGGTCATCCTCGGCAGTGAAGGCACCCTCCATTAGACCTTCCAGGGGTTCAAAATGGCAGTTGAAATCTCCTCCCATCACTATTTTCAGGTCACCTGGCAGTTGCCCTAGAAAAGATGAAAGATCAACTAGGGTTGGGGATTCCTTGCCCACAGCGACTGGTCGTGAGTAGACGTTAACAATAGCCCATGTACTTTTACCAGGCCATCTGAGGAGCACACACTGAATGTCCTGTGAGAGTGTGTCCATCCTTTCCACCTGACACCCAATGTGGCTCGCCACCCAGATTGCTAAACCGCCCGAGGGTCTCCCCCTCCCATTCGACTTTGCCGGGATTTCAAAAATGTCATATCCCCTCCTAAGCTGTGGTGCCCTAGCCCATGTCTCCTGGAAGAGGAGGATGTCACTTTTACTAACCAGAGTTTCCCACTCCGGGGTGCCCACCTTACTTGAGATGCCAGCTACATTCCAGGAAAGGATAGTCAGGCATGGACCTTGTGATTGTGGACCTGCTTTACTTAGTGCAGGCGGGATGTCATGTGCAGAATTACCCAGGTCACCCAAACCAGTAGTAATGGGCGACGGGGTGGGTAATTCAACAAGCTCCACCAATTGCGTTGTAAGAGCCGTTGGTGTGCTTGGTGGATCCTCATCTAAAACTTGGATGCTTCCCAGGGCGGTCCCCCCCTCATTTACAGGGGCCAGGGACCTTTTTTCAATTACGGGAACAGATGTGCCTTCCCCCCTGAGTGTAGACCCATAGATAGAAATTTCTAGGTGTTGTGGTGAGTCTCCCCTTTTTGGTCAATCTACTTGGTCCAGGCAGGAGAATCTATTCTGATGGACAAAATTGCCATGGGCGGGCAGAGTGTTGTACTTGGGTCTGTACAGTGAACCATCTACGGCGAAGCCCACTCTGGTCCAACTCTGTTCCCTCCCCACTACTAGATTGGAAACATTTGGGTAGAGGTATGAGAGGGACACTAATTCTATGTTGGACTTATCCGGCCTTACCAGCCAGTTACAAATGTAAGGGGCAACCAGTGGGCTTTTAAAACTAATTATGATACAGTCCCCTACCCTGTTTTGGGGGGTGACTCCGATCCATGGGATCCTTCTAACCATCAACACATCGCCTTTGATATTGGAAGGGAGGGGCCTGTTAATGCTAAGCCAGCTAATTACCTTATTACGGAGTGAGTCCTGTGGCTCTCTGGTGTCGCCAGTGAGCTCAGGAACTCCCACCATAATCGCTGTGTAGGGCACAGCCTCAGGGGGCAGATTGACCGCCCTGCGCCTAGTGTTGGGGCTAATGGGGCGACCAATATGTTCATTGTTAATTCCCCCCCCCACTCGTTGGAAGGGGTAGTGTCGGTTGCTTAGATCTTCTAGGTGCAGGGACAGGGGGCCTAGACGTTTGTGAAGAGGGCAGTGGGGGAGCATGACTGCCTGTAACACTGTGTTGTGCCCCAGCCGGGACCTGTATGCTTGTTCCAGCAGTAGATGGTCTATTCCCTACAGATTCCCGGGGAGCCGTCTGTGCACTTGGACCCAACCCCCTGCTAGGACTATTTCTGTTATGTGCGTTTTCTATAGCCCTAAGTCTAGCAGCTATGGAGTCCAGTTTTGCAGACAGGGGCTCCAACAGGCTCCTAAGAATGTCCCTAAATGAGCCAATTAGAGCCTCAGCCGTATTAGGAGGATTTCCACCAAATATGAACGGCCCAGAACACCCAGGTACCACTGTGGCTAATGGCGAGTCTGGTTGATCAGACCCAATTCCCGGGGAAGTAACCACAGGAGAAGCCGAAATGTCTGAGCTAACATCTAATGTTGGGTTGGTTTTATCCACTTTGGCCCTTTTTGCCCCTCTAAGCTTCCTTGACCTTTTCCTTTTCGGAGGATGGTCCACTCTACTGCCTACGGGATCTGTTGGCGCTGCAACTTGCCCTTCATCCTGCGCCTTAGTCATTTCCGCACAGTTCATATACGGAGTGGTCTCCACCACCCCCGAGGGGCGCAAAGGCTCACTATCCCTCAGTAGATTAGACGGGGTCCTAAGTTGTTGGAGGACTGACTCGATTGTCTGATCAATGCTATCCATGAGAGATAGATGGGTGGCGTCAAGGGGTATTGGAGTGCTAACATCGATGGAAGAAGAGTCCGAGGGGTCCACTGACACTGACGCGTTTTCTAAGTTCACCTCAAGGAGAGTGTCTGATACTATGTGACCTTTGCAAGCCGCAGCACTGGCCTTCGGAAAGAATTTTTCCAGTGTGCTAGAGCACTGTTGGGCAGCCTTGCTCCTGGATACTCTAGTAGCCATGGCGAGAGGAACAGTCAGAACTGCAGGCTGATGGAGTAAGGAGAAGAGCCTTGCGACAGGGACAACGTTAGAGGGGGGGCCCGGTCCGGTCTCTGCCGGCCTCTAACGGCCTAAAACGGCCCGCTCTTTGCCCGGTCTTAGCCCCGGGCTACGTCCCGCGTGCGTCCCGCGTTGCGGGAGGCGTGCAATGATTTTATGCTCCCAAGGGATGGTCATTTGCCGAGGGGGCGGGGCGGGAAGAGGACCAGGTGCGGCCTGTCAGGTGTTGCTTGGCCCCCTGGTCCTCGCAGTCCCGCGTCTCACCCGGTGGTTCCTTTGGCGGCACTGGTCCCCGTCTGGCAGCAAGAAATCCCAGCTCTCACTCCGAGGTAGGGAAAGGGCGAACAGCAGACAATCACGTCCCAAGCCTCAAGCGGCACCCGCAGGACCGGGTCCGCGAAGCACTTTCAATGCCGAGGGGGCGGGCGGGAAGAGGACCAGGTGCGGCCTGTCAGGTGTTGGTTGGCCCCCTGGTCCTCGCAGTCCCGCGTCTCACCCGGTGGTTCCTTTGGCGGCACTGGTCCCCGTCTGGCAGCAAGAAATCCCAGCTCTCACTCCGAGGTAGGGAAAGGGCGAACTGCAGACAATCACGTCCCAAGCCTCAAGCGGCACCCGCAGGACCGGGTCCGTGAAGCACTTTCAATGCCGAGGGGGCGGGGCGGGAAGAGGACCAGGTGCGGCCTGTCAGGTGTTGCTTGGCCCCCTGGTCCTCGCAGTCCCGCGTCTCACCCGGTGGTTCCTTTGGCGGCACTGGTCCCCGTCTGGCAGCAAGAAATCCCAGCTCTCACTCCGAGGTAGGGAAAGGGCGAACAGCAGACAATCACGTCCCAAGCCTCAAGCGGCACCCGAAACAAAGTTGCAAACCTTGGAGAACTGGGACCATGTGGACAGGTTGGACAGCTACAATAATGTTAGAGAGAAAGCAGATGTCTTAAAATTACAGGGAATGGAGAGTGACTTCTAAACACCTAACACTAAACTGAATTCTAAAAATCTAAATAGGGCCGACTTAGAATGAAAAGCACAGCAATCTAAATCTGTTGCTGTGGGGCAAATTGATCAAATCACCCAGGGTTTCAGTGTGAAAACTGAGAAAGGTAACAGCCATCCAACAAGATTGGTAGATGTGAATGCCACAATCACAAGTTTTGACCAGTTTGGAACAAATGTGTACTGCCTCTTAGGGATATTTTGGTAACAATTCGATGCACATTACCACAGACAAAAGAAATATGGAACTGCATGAAAAAAGGACAGGAAGCACTATGAAACTCATGTAGGGGATCCACATTGGCTTCATTCAACAACACTGTGAAACACAAAAGGCAAACCCTCAAAATGCTACACAAGTATTTACTTTATATAGCTATCTCCACCATTCTATGAGGATGGAGTACAATGCTGCACAGATATAAAATAGATACACTTGCAGAGATTCATGTACAGCTAAGAAGCTATTGCAACAGAAGATGTTTACCTGAGCAGTGGAGACCCCTCTGGCAGATCCATCAGATACAATCAAACTCACTGAAGACATATAAATAACCATTCACAGAATGTTTTCTTGGTTACTTTTAAATTTTGCTTCCTAGCTATCGTAATTACCAACATTACTACCACAAATACTAATACCACCATCAACACCATTATGACCACTATTACCATCAAGCACCACCAATAGTACCATGATGAACAACACTATCATTAACACTATCATTAACACTTTACCCTGTATATTTAGCACCACCTCTACTTCTTCCACCACATTTCTACCTTATCATCACTATTACCACCACCACTATCTTACATGTATTGCCATTAAACGCTTCACCATTACCACCACCATTAACAGCAGACCCACACCTCTACCACCACCCATCACTTTCACCATCACTAATAATGTTACCACTAATAATGTTACTTTCACGTCTATCATCCCCATCATTATCATCACTACTACTATATCAGGATCATCACCAGCATCACCACTACCATCAACACCGTCACCTCAGCTATCACCACCATTATCACCACTATCAACACCGCTATCACAACCACCATTATCACCTATGCCTCTATAACCACTACCCTCACCACCACTATCACCACAACGAAAACTATCATACATACTACCACCACACTATCAAAACCAGCATCACTCCTACGATCACCAATGCTACCAATACCACCCTCACAACAACTACTAGCATTAATACAACATTCATGTGTATTTGGATGTAGGACCATTATGTGATTGACAGTTTTTAGTTGAGCGTAAGATAACGTGTTCTGTGGATTTGTGCATGAGACATGAGTGTTTGCTATCAGTAATAAAAAGACCAGACTAATTGGCTTTGTCTATGCTTGTTCACATTAGAATGGCAGCATGTACAGCTCACCTTATTACACTTTCAGAGACCAGTGAGTGTCAATCTGAACATTGAGGGAAGTCTGAAGAGAGGCGTCTTATGTGGATTCTTTAGGTATCAGAAAATCTCAACAATTTCCAACCATTGGTCCATTGCTTGCTTCCATTTGAGGATTTTATGCTAGACTTTCAGACTTTCTATGCTTCTCTTTTCAAGACTCTGGAGGAGGTTATCTTTTCTTTTCTCCTGTCAATGGTTTCCTTTATGTCAATACTGTGGCCACAGGGCATTTGAGCTACAGACACTGGCACATGTGCAAAACTATTATTAGATGCTGATGCATAAATTGATCTCGAGTCCCTTGTCAAGAATGTGCTTCCTAGTGGTTTCTAGTACCACAAGGCATTGTGTTCTTGGCTTTTATGAAAACTAGCTTTCCCAGGAAAACATTAGTTCTTGAATTTCTGCAATTCTTTATCTTTTTACATTTAGTTGTATACAGTATTTCCAGGACTGTGTTTTTTTTATTTCATATAGTCTTTATTTCGGTAAAAAGAACCATAAAAGGTTTGCAGGAAAAAAAGACAATACGAAAATTTCCACAATACATCATTTTAGACATAAAATACAGTACTACTAATTCCTCTGGATTCTACAAGTATGTGACCAACCAGTTTTATGATGTTCGAAACACATTTCAAATTTCTCAGTATTACATAATAATATATAAAAAGAAATTAAAAACGGATTTGAGACGGGATTGGCCAGGCGCCAACAAAAATGGCCGCTTAGCCTGAGAGCTCCTCGGAGCCAAAACCCATCTCCCAGCCTAAATCCGTCATAATCCGCTGGGGCTACATTCCAACACTGCCGCTACAACGGCGAGGCGGAGCCGAGGTAGCCCACTCCGACCTCGCTACCAGCCTCCGGAGCTGAGCTGCGCGCCTGCTGCCTGGTGCCGGGCGACGGAGAGAAACGCAGGTGATTGCCTGACGGCCTGGGTGCCACAAGAGACCCCGGCTTCAAGGCCTAGTCGGGGCAGGACGGCGCCTGGGCGGAACTGCGCTTGAACCGGCGCTGCTGAATTGAAGCGCCTTTGGTGAGACGCTGCAGCGGAGGGACGACTGACCCGGGCTGATTAAGCCGCGGGCTCCCGGTGCAGGATTTGGGGGCCGGCGAGGAGCCCTGCCGGGTGTGGTGGGTGGAGTGCCGCCCAGTGGGATTTAGGCCAGCGGACGGCCTAGAAATCCGGTGCGACCATTAGCTGGTAGACCAGTGAAGGGAATAGGACAAGCCACGAGGGAGTCGCCGAGCTTGCGCCTGCTGAGAGCCAACCACATTACGTGTGCCCAGTGGGGAACGAAGTGGACCTGAAGCACCGGAGCAAGCAAGGGGACAGACAGAAAAGGGGGCCATTGCAGACCCCGGGAAAATCTGAGTGGCCCGCTGGGCTGGGGGTGCTTGAGAACAATCACCTTACTCATGAGCATGCAGGGAGCCCACTCTGAGTAACGGGCAGACTGCAGGCTGCTGACCAGAAATCTGCCTCCCTCCTTTTAGGCGGTCGACTGGCAGCGGCGACATGTGCGGCAGCCGCAAGAAACATAACTTAAGGCACAGCGGAGGGTGCACAGGGATTTCCACAAACGTCGGGACCCCCCGACTGGTGGTGCGTGACCTGCCCGTTTGGCTTGCTGGCTTGGGTGAGAGCGTGGAGGGGGAGCATCAGACCCCGGTGACAAGTCGCACCACGGCAACAGCGTGTTGAGATCCACTGCGGCAGGAGGGCGGTCCTGCGCTGCTGCTATGAGGCCCAAACAGAATACCAACCCGCAGTCCAACAAACTGGATAAATATACGGTCCAGATGGGGACACCGCAGGCCGACGGCGCGCAGGGGACCCTGCCGGACACAAAGAACCGTTGCGGGCATCCATTATGGCAGCTATACAAATGCTCCAAGCAAATTTGGAGACCAAATTTGACAAGGACTCTATTGAGGTAAACCTCCTACATGCTGACCTCGGGAAAACCTTGGAAAAAGCCAAAACCAACAAAGCCAATATCCGTGAGCTCCGAACGTCTACTAAGGATATGGAACAACGGGTTAACAAACTGGTGCACCAACACCGGCAGATCGCCTTGCGACTCGAGGACCAGGAAGGGAGGGCCCGGAGAAGTAACATTCACGTGGTGGGTGTACCGGAGAATTTGGAGAGGCCCAGTGTGGAACTCTTCCTGGAGGACTTGATCCTAAACCATCTTAAGCCTAAACGTCTGTCGAAAATCTTCACCATTCAACGTGCCCACCGTGCACCCGTCCCTAGGCCCAAGCCAGGGGCTCCGCCCAGGACAATCGTTGCTAAAATCCTGAATTACTTTGATAGGGATGCCATCTTACAGACGGCCAGGCAAGCGGGGGACCTGCATTACGAAAATGCCACCATCCGATTTTTTCCGGACTTCACCCTTCAAGTGCAGAGAGAGAGGCGCTCCTTCGCAGGTGTCAAGGCAGCACTGAGGGATAGAGGAGTCCAATACATGATGTTCTTTCCTGCCAAGCTCAAGGTCATCATTGGGGGCAAGTCCTTTTTTTTCACCTCGCCGGCAGATTGCAGGAGTGGCTGGATTGTGAATCAGCAGGAGCCAGGGACCGGTCTGACAGTAATAACTGGAGAGACAATCAGGTGTCGTCATGAGCATCTACGGCCGGGTGGTCTGACGTGGATGGACAGAGTCAACGTTCCTGGTGCTCGAGATCTGTGAGTCCTCGACGGGGGACATTTCAAGAGGTGGTCGAACAGTGAAGGTGATAAAACTGCCGACGTGGACTTCTTCTTAATGCAAAGTATAGCGGGATTTGGTGCCGGAGGGTGGTCCATCTATGCCTTGTTCTGATTAAACAGGAGGTGAGGGAGGAGAGGTACAGTTTAGGCCTCATTACAGGTGGGGGGCCTAGCCCAGACTGGCATTTACGGTATGTGATCTCCTCCCCTCTACATGGATCTGGCGACCCTTAAGGCTGCTCATGACTTGGATCTGAAGTAAAATGGAATGAACCTAATCCTAAGGGAGTGTAGACTTTTGTAGTACATCGTGCTGACAAAATGGGGGGGGAGGGCAGCGCCTGGAGTTGGGGGAGGTGCACGCTCCTCTTGGAGACGGTCCTATTAGAAGGGGGAGAGGGGGATTGTAGTTAGATTTCTCCCATTCCAGGTTGGGGCGAAAGGCGCTCTGATAATTGGGGATGTGGGTAGATCGAAACCTACGGAGCAGGGATGCAGGGAGGGGGTTTTGGGGGGGTGAGCATCTTGTTGGGGAAGGAGGGCGTTGGGGAGAGGGGTTGGGGGAGATGTTTGGTATGGTCACACCAGAAATGTAATGACACAGTCGGAAAGTGTACCAGTTCACACAGGGCTGTTTTCTCAGTAAGGATTGGTTATGGCTAAGAAGTGGGACAAAAGCCTCAAGGTATTGAGCTGGAATGTCAACGGGTTGGGGTATCAGCTTAAAAGAACCATTGAATTGCAATTTGTTAAACGACACCTCCCAGATGCTGTATTGTTGCAGGAGACCCACCTGTTAGGCAACATGTGCCACGCACTGAACAGATGGGCTTATTCTTTGACTATTCACTCCGGTTTCACCTCTGGGTCCCGGAGGGTGAGAATCCTTCTCCGTCGTAACTTCCCCCTCGTCATTGACTATACAGAAACCGACCCACAGGGATCCTTCGCGGCTGTATCGGGAAAATGGGAGGGGCATTGGCTGAACCTGGTATCGACCTATATCCCGCCAGGTCTCCAAACGCAGTCCTATCAAGACCTGGGCAGGCTTCTCCTTTCCCTCCCGGACGGTCAACTCCTAGTGGGGGGCGACTTTAATGCAGTGGTATCAGGGGACCTTGACAGACACCCACCTAGGGACATACCGCTGGGGCTCCTGTGGTTGGCTGACTTCATTGAGGCATTCGGACTGGCTGGTCTCTGGTTCCTTAAACACCCGACAGACAAACAATATACCTTCTTATCAGGCCCACACCACTCTTTCTCCTGATTAGACTACATTCTGGCACCGATGCATCAGGGCACCACATTCAGAAAGTCACGCACTTAGCAAGGGGTATTTCGGATCACTCCCCGCTGTTGGCCCACCTCACAATCGGTGACCGGCGGGAAGGGTGTATTGGGCGGATCAACATCTGGTATCTACGCAGCGACAAACTGAGAAAGACACTAACTCTCTCAATGGACCAATACTTTGAGAGCAATTAGGGCTCTGTAGAATCCTCTGTAGTACTGTGGGAGGCCTACAAGACCGTCCTCAGGGGGGAGGCCCTGTCTGCAATCGCTGGCCGGCATAAAGAAAGGGAGGCGCAGTTGCTAACCATTGAGACTGACCTCATCGGGTTGGAAAAGGCAGCACAGATTGACAGCGACCCAGGGATTATCCACTGGATGCAACTCAAAGCAGCGGAATATAGGGCCCAGGCCACTGACGCCACCAAGACTTTAGCAAGGGACAGGGAGGGCAGAATATACGATAAAGGCGGTAAGGCGGGTAAGCTCATCACCTGGCTCGATAAAAAACAGCAGGCACAGAGAGTAGTGGCTGAGCTTACTACTGAATCTGGAGCCGTAATTACGGAACCCCGCGAGATAGTCAGTGAATTTGCACAACACTTATAGAGGGTATAAAGCAGAGGGTCTGACCGCCCAGAGGAAGACTCTGTGGCCTTATTGGCAAACATTCGGATGCCGGCTCTCTCAGAGGTTGAGAAGCACACCTTGGAGGCGCCACTCACCACAGAAGAGCTAGGGCGGGCTGTTAGGGATCTTTGCCCGGGTAAAGCCCTTGGGCCTAACGGCCTTCCGTTTGAGCTGTACAAGCTCAAACCTGATGGCCTTAGCCCTTACCTCAAACGTATGTTTGAGGAAGGTAAGGAGAGGGGAGTGTTACCGCGAGAACCCCGTTTGGCCACAATCGTGGCCATCACAAAAGAAGGGAAACCGAGAGATTCTTGTGCCTCCTACAGGAACATATCTTTACCGAACGCAGAGCACAAAATGCTGGCCAAGGAGGTCCTCGCCAACAGGCTCAAGCCAGTCTTAAATACACTGGTCCACCAGGACCAATCAGGCATTATGCCCCACCCCAACACCGCGCTCAACCTCCGTTGTCTTAATGGATAGATTGGGAGATGTCCCAGTATTCAAGACGTCGCGGTTGTGGTGTCACTTGACGCCACAATGGCATTCGACATGCTTGAGTGGCCCTACATGATGGCAGTTCTTCAGAAATTGGACTTTGGCCCTAGTTTTATCGGATGGGTGCATCTCCTTTACTCAGAGCCCCTGGCCCAGGTCACAGTAAACAACAAAATCTCTGAGGCCTTTGCACTAGGAAGAAGGATGCAACAGGGATGTCCCCTCTCACCTCTGCTATTTCCCTTTCTCTTGAACCGCTCGCTGCCTGTATTAGACAGGATGTGTCTCTGAAGGGGCTCCGGTGGGCTGACAGATGGGAGGACAGAATCTGGCTCTACGCGGATGACATTCTCCTTTATCTCTCGAGACCTCGAAGGTCCCTCATGGTGGCCCTGGACATCTTCACCAATGTTGGGAAGAACTCAGGTTATAGTATTAATTGGAGTAAATCCCTATTGTATGTCCTCCATGGCGACCCCCCAGTAGTCCCTAGAGACTGCCCGATTAAGGTGGTTACGGATGGGTTCAAATACCTGGGAATCTTCATTTCTAAAGATAAAGCCGTCATGCACGAGACATATCTTCTGCCGCCCTTACAGCGGTTCAAACAAAACTCCGCAGCCTGGCAGAAGCTCCCGCTGTCCCTTTTTAAAATGATGGCGCTGCCAAGATTCCTCTATGCCCTTCAAAACTACCCTGACCTAGTCCCGACGTCGTATTTTGTGGCCGTCGAGGCGGCACAAAGAGATCTCCTTTGGTCCGGCACACCCGGAATATCACTACAGAAATTGACACTGGGATAGTTTGATGGGGGCACAGCGCTCCTGGACATCCATAAGTATTACTGGGCTGCACACCTCTCAGACATCAACCAAGGCACCTACTGCGACGGCAATGACCCAGGATACGGGATGGACCGATGGCTCCTTCGGGCGGGAACTTTGAGGCAGCACTTTACTCCAAACCAGGTAGATATTCGCTCACGGGGCCAACACAACACTCGGTGCAATTATGGCATATTGTTCAGTGCAAACTGGGATGAACCAATATCCTTACAATGACTACCCCACTATGGGTCTCGGAGAAGCTAGGTAATTTGGGACACACCAAAGGGTTCCACAACTGGGAACTAATTGCTATCTCCCATGTTAAAGACCTAGATGGAGTTAGGCCATTCGCGCCACTCCAAAGCACGTACGACCTCGCACAAACGAAATACTTCCGATACTTGCAGGTCAGGCACTCCCTTCAGAAGAATACTCCCCCAGGGACCAAACCCCCAAAAGCCTTCCCCTGGAGGATAGATTGCCAGATGGACACCTCCCAGACACTGCAATTTCCCTCACATATAAAAAACTCATAAACAATTCTCCGGACCTGTTACTAGCTCTCCAAAGGAAGTGGGAGGCTGACCGACTAGAAATAGATGACGAGGAGTGGAAAATTGTGCTTGCTTCTCCTAAGGAAGTGGCTATATCGGCTAGGCTTAGACTTATCCCACTTAAAATACTTCACTGTGTGTACATATCTGGCACCAGACTGCAGCTGATGGGTCGTACTGAGGAGGGTCTCTGTAGGAGGGGCTGTGGGGAGGTAGGAACCTTCATTCACATATTATGGGAGTGGCCATTGCTACAGACCTACTGGAAACGGGTGCTTCGATGTATGACAGAAGTGTGGGGGGTGGAGCTGCGCATGGAGGCTAAGAGGTGCCTATTAAACATCTGGGAGCCCACAGACCTGCCAGAGAAAGGGAGGCTATGGGTGACGCTAGGGCAAGCAGTGGCGAAGCAAAACATTTCCAGGCTGTGGGGGGCAACAGCGCCTCCGAAACTCAACTCCTGGAAAAAAGATATGGACTGGTGCATGCTCCAGGAAAAGACAGTGTACATGGCGTGAGGGTGCCCCAAGAAATGGGGGCCGGTGTGGTTACACTGGAGCGATTATAGAGGCAGCATATGTGAACCCCCCCACCCCCTACACACAGACGGGGCGGTTGAAATGTGAACTGATTTATACATGCTGCTGTAAACACTCTGAAGTAGACCATGCGTCGTTAGCTCTGTGTTCTCTATGGTACACTGTAACAAATATACTGCAAGACTGTGTTGACCACCACTTGTTCTGAGCTGTTAATAAAAAGAATTAAAAAAACAACAAAAAAACAGATTTGAGGAATAGACACATCATGACATTTAATAATACATCAATAAAATCAAATAAATACCTATAAAATAGTCTTTAAAAACTTACATTCAATAAAATAAGAGAATTTTATGCATGATATATAAATCAATGTATATTTCCTATTGTAGTAGTAAATGTACATGCCAAACTCATTATGATTTCCCATTCGATTTCTCAGCTTAGAGTTTCAGACCTTCCTTTTTCCTTATCAAGCTTACGCCAAACAAATACGGACTAATATTAAAAACCACTGTTTGCGTGGTATCAGAACGTAATAATCTTTTTGCTTCAAGGCAGGATCTGGTACCAAGCAAGTAGCAAATAGGTTTTCTCCATTCCTTCCGACATCGCACATAGGCTGAACAGAAGAACAGCAGATGTGTTTCATTCTCTATTGCACCTAAATCACATAAATCACATCTGCCCTCCTCCATTTTGCCTGGTGCCCATGTCACAGTATTTGACTTTATTTGTAGGATACCATAACAATATTTAAGGTATAAAGATGTAGCTAGCTGTGGCTGTATTTCATCTAGGAAGGGCTTGAAGTTCCAAACTGTTTTCATTTGTAGGAACCGTGTTGTCAATGATCTACCCTTGAAGAATGGGACGTAGAATCATGTATAAAAGACCAATAAGTTTCCTTTAAAAGCTTTTTTAAGGCCGTTGTCAAGCCAAACGGCTTCTCCCAATAGTGCCTTAGTCCCAATTTAAAAAAACAGTTGTGAATGTGCTTTAACCAGGTAAGACCCACACTTTTATTTAATCCTAGGATTTCGTCAAGACCCTCTCTATAATGGATACGCTCGTCTGTGCACCACAGGTGAACCCAAAACTATAATGGTCTTAGGTTAGCCTGATTATCCACACGGTGGAAATTAAAATCCATCAATGCAGGAGTTAGTGGTGTTTGTGTGGGGAGACATAGGGGCAGATTTATGAAGGACTTGCGCCACGTTTACGCCGCCGTTGCGAGATGCAACGGCGCGGAAATGTGCCGCATCCCTGCAACCTATTTGCAACGTGACGCATCTAGGCAGATGCGTCACGTTGTAAAGCCCTGCGCCACATGAAATCTGCATCAGGTTTCATGTGGGCGTTCTGTCGCAGGGTGGGCGTTCCCTCGTAGGAAAGCCCCGTAAAACTGCCGCAGTGAAATCTACAAAATTTCACTGAGTCAGTTTTACGAGGCTGCTGCGTCAAATCCTTACGCCTGCTTGAAGCAGGCATAAGGAGTGACGCACCACGTTATGTATGGGTGGCCTCTGTACATTGCAGGAGTTGCGTCGCACTTGCGACGCTACTCCAGCAATGCGCCGCCCGTACACCACAAGATGCGTCACGCATCTGCCCTTCCTTGCACCATGATGCGCCGCATTGTAAATGCGGTACAAAAGGGGGTTATGATGGACTCACACCCAGTCTAAAGATCTGGGTTTAATCCATCACCGTTCTTTAGCCCACTCTGCCACCCCAGTTCAGACATGGCTATATGCAAATCAGTCTGACCCTGTACCTCATGGGAACAGTCCAGTCCGAACTGTAGAAGTGTCAGCAGGGAACCTGTCCAGAACAAGAATCAGGCAAGGATTATGGGCTCTGTTTTTTTTTGGACCTTTTAGCTAGGTTTAAAATATATACTGTGTGGTTTTGACCCAAAAACAAATTTTGCTGTTAGTAGCGGGTTTGACAAAAGTTGTTATGGTCACTGAAGAGGAGATCAGTTTGGGTTACCTCTGACTCATGGTCAGTAAGTCAGAGAGACGGTTATTTCCAGTGATAACACATCTTATATTTGTTATGGAGTATGGTTATAAGAGTTTCCAAATCAATGGTTTCTGTTTATGTGTCTTATATGCAGCAGCCCTTTTAGAGTCTGTCCAGTCTTTGGCATTGTTATTGTAGAAGTCGTACCCATGACCTCTTCCACTTTCTACATTCTCAACAAGTTGGGAATGTAGCATGGGGTAGAGTTCGAGTGGTAATGAAGTTTACAAGTAAGTACTTGGTCCACTTTTACCCACTGGGAATTTCATTGCAATGTGTTTTGGAGCCAACAATTATTATTGCGGTTTACACTCACAAACTGTAACATGTTCAATAATGTGAATATGCCCTGAACTTTCTTTCCTAAAACAGAATAGACTGAAATTAAAGCTACTCACTATTTTGGCTGTATATTCTTCCATTTACTTCTTTTCTTAGCTACTTAATGCCAGGGGGCCCTTTACTGCTAAAATAATTCTAATAAACAAAAAGATTGTTCTATTTGCCAAGAAGATGCCACAATTATAGTTTAGCTGTCTGATGTGCACCATGTGCCGGGCTCTTTATTCAAGACCTGATTCCGAAAACATAATAGCTCTGCACCTGCTGACTGTTTAATACATTAGCCTCATTCATTTTCGTTACCAAACTAGAAACATGTGGGAGTAGTTCATTCAGTCCTTCCCAGGGAGGAAAGAGGAAATGTAAGCTGACCGAGACACATGTCTCAACGCATATGTTTTATATTACGTTTCTACCATCCAAAATCTACAGTGCAAATGTTTCAAGTATGGATAGTCTTTGCTTGAAAATCTTAATTTTGAAGAATTACTAAAGGTTGTAGTGGTCCACGTTGAAGTGCAGATTTCTTTAGCAAAACACTAGGAAATATAACGTTTAAACATTATACACATCTAATTGTAGTTTTTGGCATGTTACTATGTACCCCATTCATATGTCTCCCTAATCAAATAAAGCAAACACGTCCCCTCCAACACACACATATAACTGTTACTGAACTGCACCATTCACTTTTCATATCCGACCTTAAAAGAACATGTAATTGGCAAACTGCGTTCCTACGAGAAACATTAAGGGCCTAATTAAGAGTCTGGTGGTCCCTGGGAATGCCAACTTACAGTGGAGGTGCGGTGGCAGTCGAGTACCGCTGCATCAGTGGTCTGACCACTGTATCACGAGTATGGCAGTCGGACCTCCAGAGAACCGCTGCCACCACCAGGGATCCGTGTTTCCTGGCGGTGTTGCAGTGGTCTAGGGAAGCAATATGCTTGGTGGTGCCACTGTGCCACCGCCAAGGATATTTCAAGCCTTCCTACCGCCAGCCCTTTCATGGAGGAGAGTCCGCCAAAAAAATGCTGGCAGTGGGGAAACAAAGGGGTCCCCTATTGCCCTTGTGCATGGGGATGCATGCAGCAGAGCATATGATGTCCCTCCCCGTGTGCATGCACCCCCTTTCCTGCACTGCATGGACTAGCACAGGCCATTCGTGCAGGAAAGGCCTTTGATGCTTCCAATGTGGTGCCTTTCTTATAGGCACCGCCGTGGGACCGCCTTGCTGCTACCCACCAGACCATGAGAAATCTTGTTATCTGGCGGGCGGCGGCTGTCAACTTTGATGGTGTAGGAGCAAGGGAGTGGCGCAGCTCCCCAATCCCACATCACTAAAGTTACAATCAGGCCCTCATTTCTTGACACATTGATGCTAGTTACACAGGCTTGTAAGTCCCAAATGACAAAATCAACAAAATATCAGTGAGAGTAGACTCACAACTCAAATACCAGCGTTATATAGCAGTGTTTAATGAGAAGCAGATATATTTTAATCAGAGAATTACACCATTGATAAATGTATCAGGCAAGCCTACTGAAGATTTCTATTGAGATGTCACATACCATTTTTCCACTAGAGCATCACTAATCAGATTGAGGCCCAGATCATAAGATCCTGTGGCAGTAAGAGCTATCCTTGAGGCCTGCAGAAATGTAATTTGTACTCACTGTTTAGCAACAGTGAGAAATGTGGGGGGCTCAAATCTCATGCACTTGTGCTCTCTTATGCTCAGAAAGATATACAAACAATACTCAAAGGGACATTTTCAATGTCTATTGAACTGAAGTGTTTTTTGTATAGAATATATGTGCTGCAATGAAAATAGACAGAAGCAGAAGAAAGTTCTAATAAGCAAAAAGACATGAACAGAACAAAAAGTTCCACCATCATGCTGAGAAACCGTATATATGCAACCATGTGATATAATATAACAATCTGGCGTACTCCTTCTATGCAACCCTAACCTATGTTTCTAGGGTGTATGTGTATGTTCTGTCAAAAAACCCCTTACTGGATGATCCAACCCCATTACCTGGTGGGCATGAATGTAGGACTCTGTCTTGATCACGAGCTGGACACCCCTCACAGAGATGTCAGTCAGCAGCTGGGTGAAAGCTTCAGCATGTAGGGAACTGTTGAAGTCAGCAGAAGTGTCTCCTCTGACTATACCAAGAAAACAGATGCTTATATATAGAAAAAAGGCATCATTGCCTTGGGTTGGGATTGTGATAAGGTTGCCATTTGCACAATGTATGTGTAGATCTTGTACACAATACCAAGGCAATATGAGAGTGTTCTTGCAAAACTTTAGGATAGATCAGTGCACATGTAAAAAAGGACACGTTTCCTACTAGGCCTAACTGGGACACATGAAATAAATGAAATACCAGTATTTATAAAGTGCACAGCTACCTCCAAAGTGGTGTCCTGGCGCCGGGGGCCCTCTGAGAGATTAAGCAAGCTATTGCCCAGAGTCACATGGTGCTGGGCTAACCTGCCGCTGGCACTAGGGATCGAACCATGAACCCCATAGCCCGTAGTCATGCACCCTGGCCGCTGCGCCACACCTCTTCCACATGACACCACAGAAAATTGCAGTTCAAATGCCCCTCATGCACGGGGAGAAATCACTCAGCATGTGGGAGACATTAGCTATGATAGTACTGCAATTCGATTCCCATTTTGGGGAATCAACACCAGCAATAATTTAAGTGATACAAGGTTTGTTTTACTGCTGTGGCAGAGCTGTTAAATATTGTTCCTCCTATTGTGTGTGGTCGAGTCTTTTGGGGTACAAAAATAGTCACAAATCTGGATGATTATTGTTAAGGTTCTGCCCCAATGGCAGTATGGTGGCTGAGCTGATTATTATTTGTTCTACATTCTTTCTTCATCCTCCAACATTAGATGCTTTAAAATTTAGTAATGGGAGCAATAATTATGCTGTTCTTGCAGTGACTAAAGAGTGCTGTTGATGCTGCATAAGGGATCATATTCATGGGTCGAGTGACTTTTATCTTAGTCCATTTACATTGTGGGTGGAAATTGTGCTTCTGTTCACCAGTTATACCACCTGCATGTGCATTAAACGTTATGACTTTCAGTTCAGTTCAATAACTTTTATTCGATTACCACTTGTATAATCATAAAAAGTACATAATTAAAAAATACAAAACACAACATTTCATCATAAACATAAATTTAAAATGGGCAAAATTTTAAAAAGGTACGTGAGAAAAAACGTAAGGTTTCAGGATTTCTGTTCAGTTTGTAAGTTTTTGGCGTATTGAGATGGTAGCTTTTAAAAAAGTTGCTATACATTTAGCTGCATGAGGTGAGTCCAAACATTGCAAAAAGAGAAATGCAGAATAACACTGTCTATGACCGCTAGATCGAAGAAGTGGAAGAATCCAAGATTTGCGGGGAGATTTGTAATACTTGCAGAAGAATATAATGTAAATCGTTGTTTGTGGAGACAATCCATCGCATGGACAGTTCGTGAGCGTGCGGGACCAATTGTGAATTTCGGGAAAGGAAACTAATCGGAAAAAAGGTGTTGAAACGAAATCTTGTTAGTAGGAATTTCTCCTGGTTTGACAGAAAGTGGGACAAGTAGGGTTGCATACCTTTAAGTGGTTGTATTGCGCAAATCTGGGTATTCGAAGTTTTTAGAATCTCTGTCTGGTTTCGCAGCTCTCTCAGATGAACCAGGCACATCGATTTTAGCTGTTTTCTGGAGATGTCTTCGATACTAGGAGGGTCATCGAAGTAGGACTTGTAGCCAAGGTCATTAAAAAAGTTCCGTACATAGACCAACCATGAGATCTTATGCCATTTTGTTAGAGCTAAGCAGTCTGTGATCAGGGATCGTGTTAAGTGGCACTCGGGTTTGGACCATATACGTTGCCACAGTAAGATAGGTTGGGAACGGATTGTGTCAGTAATGTACTCCATGCCAAGCTCACTATGGGAAGCAAAGTTCAGGGCGCTTTGCTGGAGGGCCAGCACATATTTGATGAAGCCGTTCTCTGTTACTTGTAGGTGATCTATATGGCCGTGCCCCCACACGCCTGCTCCGTAGGTAGCCACACTGTGGCATTTAGCGTAGTAAACTTTCAGGAGTTCTGGTGGAGCAGGTTTCCCCAGTTTTCTCGAGAAAGAAATCAGGGCCGATGTTGCACGCCGAAAAAGGAGGTTTCTAGTGCCGTAGCTTGACGCCAGTTTAAAGCATCATCCACAAGAATTCCCAGGTAAGGGTAAACAGATGTTTATGTATAAGTTTATTGTTTGATTAATTAAAATCATTACAAACCCCCCCATATCCATAAAAACGTAGTAAAAATGTCATTACATTTATAAATACACCTGATTTTGACATGGTTTGGGCCTGCCGCGCCCTTGGGCTTGAGTTTTAAAATATGACCTCTTAGTTCCTTTTCGGTGGTCAAATTAATCAGCTCTTTACTAGCTGCCTCCGGACTTGTTTCTTTGCCTCCCAGATGGTGCGAATTGGGGACTAATTGCGTTTCCTCTTGCTCAGGATGCTGCCCTCCAGGCCGTTCTGCCGGGCCTGATGCTATGTTGCTGTACAGAGTTTTCACATGGTAAACCCACGTTTCTTGACCGATTCCCGCTTCTTGCTGTAATTTTGGGCCAGCTGCCAGTTTGTTTATTATGCCCCAGAAGTCGCTGCTATTGGGCTTTTTGCTTGCGGACAGTAATTGTGTCCAGATTGCCCCCTTGTACGCTATTTTTGCTCTGCTCAGGTTCCTCCTATAATTGATCCTTAGTTGGCACAGCTTCCAATTTTTTATTTTACTTCCTTTGTTTTCCGCTCGTGATTGTTGTCGTACCTCTCTTGCAAGCCCTCTTTTTTGATCACGCAGCTCATTATTAAACCAGGGCTCTCTTTTGGTCGCCATCCTTAAAGTCCGACTTAATGTGGCTGGGAACCTTTGGACTAATAGCTGGGCCAGCTGTTCCCACGCTTTGATGCGATCAGCCACGGCTTGTGGGCCCTGTTTGCCCAAATATTCCCTGACTGTCTCCTGGATGGCTTGTGGCACTGCTCCCTGCCATTTTATTTTTTGGAGGCTAAATTTTTCTGGGTACTGTGCTATGGACTTAATTTTTTGGGCAAGCTTTACTTTGATGGCCATTCTTGCAGTAAGCGGCAGATGATCACTTTCGACTCGTGATGTAATTTTAAAAGTGTCGATTTGTGAAAGCAGATTGTTGCTGATAATGAAAAAGTCTATTGTTGAAGACACTTTTCCGCTCAAAAATGTAGCAGCCGCTGGGATATCACCCGAGATTTTCCCGTTCAAGATTGTCAGACCGAGAGGTTCTAATTCGTCCAATAGGGTTCTGGCTCCCAGATTAACTTGCCTTTTACTTTTGTGCAGGGAATTCGCTATGAGGTTGCAATTAAAGTCACCTGAAATAATCAGTTGGCAATGTTGATGACTTTTCTGCAAAGATTTTATTAAATTTGTTAAAGTTGCGTATTTTTCATTCTGCTTTTTTCTTTCGGGATGGATATAAACGTTGATTACTAATAGTTGCCTCTTATTTTCATCAAACGAATGTTTGCCGTTTAGTTTGGTCACTTGAACCCAATTAGTCCCCGTGTCCAGTTCCTCGGTTGACCAGTCCAGATTTTGTTTAACATAGGTTGAAAGGCCCCCTCTTGGGTGCCCGAAGCTCGAAAATTTTTCCGCCAAAATGTGGAATTCTATAAATCCAGGAATTGAGGTTGGAGACAGATTCCACGTTTCCTGGAGCAGGATTATATCGTGATGAATAAGAAACGCTGATGTTTCGTGGTCCTGCCCCATGTCTTTAAACCCATGAACGTTCCATGAGCAGAACGTTACGTAAGCTGGTCGCACTTCTTCCGTTTTGGGGGCCCGCCTCCATTGGCCCGCAGCACTTTTCTCTTCTGCATTAGGTATACTTGTTATTTAATGTTTTTGAGACCCAGGACCAATCCATATTCTCCTGAGAACTTCCCTCTGTTTTTCCAGGACTTCCCTTTTTGTTCAACCTGTTCTCATTGAAAGGGATGGGGGGCGAATTGGAGCCTGCGCCGCGCACGCATGTGTTATAATTTTTCCCTGGTAAGTCCACATCTTTTAGATTTTTAAGGAGGGGGTGCGGGTACCTGGGGCGCTCTGGGGTAAACAGATGTTTTTTCCAACTTTGTGTTATCCACCAATATTGGTTTAGGGTTTTTAATCCTGGGGCCAATGTGCATGGTAAAAGTCTTTTTTATGTTAATTTTCAGGCCAAGTGAGTCCATAAAGCTGCTGTATTTATTGATTTGTTTTTGTAGTTGATTTAGTGTACGGGCCAGGATGACTGAATCATCTGCATATAGCAGTGTCGGTATTGGACGGTGGTTTATCTGGGGTAGGTCCTGCCTCCCTTCCAGCATAGCCTGCTCTAGTCCATTGGTGTAAAGATTGAACAGGAAGGGAGCCAGTACACAGCCCTGTCTTACTCCTTTTGTTATTGAAAATGAGCGGGACAGCTCCCCGTTGGTACCGAATCTGACTCGCCCTGAAGCATTGGAATAGAGTTCATGGAGGAAGACTATTAAAGGTGGATCCACTCCGAGGTCACTGAGTATTTTCCAAAGTTTTTCATGTTGGACGCAATCAAATGCCGCACTGAGGTCGACATAGACGAGGAAGATGTTACCTCCTTTAGCGCCAACATATTTCCCGGTCAAGAGGGCAAGGTTCAGGGCCTGTTCCATGGTCCCTAGCCCCTTCTGGAAACCATATTGCAGGTCGGTCATGATGTTGTTTTCCTGGGCCCAAGATTGTAGACGGTCCAGGAGTACTCGACCTGCAATTTTGCCCATGGAGTCCAGGAGGGAGATTGGCCTGTAGCAGGCTGGGTCGTTACGGTCGCCTTTTTTAAAGATGGGTAGCAAGATTGACGTTGACCATGACTGAAAGAGCCCAACCGATGTTACTGCTGCCAGAACCTGAGTAATTATCGGTGACCAGAGTTCTATGTTGTAAAGAAAAATGTCCATTGGAACTCCATCAGGCCCTGGAGCCTTGCCTGGTTTCGATGCCTTAATTGCTTTGATAACTTCACTATGATGGAAATGAATGTTTATCAGATAGATGTTATTTTTCAATGTATGGGCTTCACTTGGTTCTGTTCCTATTTCTGCGGCATTTTGTGGGGATGGACCGAAGATTTTTGAGAAGGCCTAACTGGGACACATGAAATAAATGAAATACCAGTATTTGTAAAGTGCACAGCTACCTCCAAAGTGGTGTCCTGGCGCCGGGGGCCCTCTGAGAGATTAAGCAAGCTATTGCCCAGAGTCACATGGTGCTGGGCTAACCTGCCGCTGGCACTAGGGATCGAACCATGAACCCCATAGCCCGTAGTCATGCACCCTGGCCGCTGCGCCACACCTCTTCCACATGACACCACAGAAAATTGCAGTTCAAATGCCCCTCATGCACGGGGAGAAATCACTCAGCATGTGGGAGACATTAGCTATGATAGTACTGCAATTCGATTCCCATTTTGGGGAATCAACACCAGCAATAATTTAAGTGATAAAAGGTTTGTTTTACTGCTGTGGCAGAGCTGTTAAATATTGTTCCTCCTATTGTGTGTGGTCGAGTCTTTTGGGGTACAAAAATAGTCACAAATCTGGATGATTATTGTTAAGGTTCTGCCCCAATGGCAGTATGGTGGCTGAGCTGATTATTATTTGTTCTACATTCTTTCTTCATCCTCCAACATTAGATGCTTTAAAATTTAGTAATGGGAGCAATAATTATGCTCTTCTTGCAGTGACTAAAGAGTGCTGTTAATGCTGCATAAGGGATCATATTCATGGGTCGAGTGACTTTTATCTTAGTCCATTTACATTGTGGGTGGAAGTTGTGCTTCTGTTCACCAGTTATACCACCTGCATGTGCATTAAACGTTATGACTTTCAAAGTTTCTACAACTGTTTTCACATTTTAAAATATTTAAATATGGTGTAAACTTATCCCACGTATCTCCTATTTTTCTTTATAAAATATTCCTTTAGATGTATTTTAGTCCATGTGCCTCTGAAGACTTTTCACCAACTTGTAAAATGGCCTGACAAAGAGACAGTCATTCTGTTACTTATGTGGTGCCATTGACATAAAAGAAGGAATTTACAACTGTTCTGTTACTTATACATATCATGCTAAAGACTTTACAAAAATACTACTGTTTGCACATAGAAAGATAGTTCTTCAATTACATATCTCCCCTCACTTGAAAGCACTGAACTGGCTGCCTTTCGAAGCAGGAATTCAATTCAAGCTGGCATGCATCACACATAAAGCAATTCACAACAAACCACCAATCTACCTTGCACAGAAACTCACGTTTTCGGGAGGGAACTTGTTTTATATGAGGAAGTTTCTTCCATGAATCCTTATAGCCGATCGTCTGACTATAAACATGTCATGTTTGTTTCAAAGCTCACGCAAGACTATCGCTAATCATTTATGTGCTTGTATATACGCTCTCAAGTGATCTTATGGTTAAACTGCTTTATGGTAAGCGAACTGCTTACTGTTCATATGTGTCTAAGCTCTCCTGAAATGAAATGAATCAGTTATGCCTTGTACATCATAAGTTTCGAACTGTTGAAATACTCCTGTAAAGCGCTGTAGAAAACACTAAAATTAAATAAATAAAATAAGATAGTACATGGTGCCGGGCAAGTCCTGTGCGCTTATTTATGCAGTAGCGGAGACGGTCTTGCAAATATTCAACAGTCACATGGAATTTGAAGAAAAGTTGGCATTTCAACCTCTGATCCCCAGTATCAAGTTGAGGCAACAGGAGAACAAATCCAAAAGAAATGGGGTGCTTTGATTTCTCTGAGGAGAGACTGACTCTATAAATGTAATTTCATAACTGAGAGACTTATTTGGCCAGCAAAGGAACCTACTCCCAGTAGCATATTTCTTTCCTCCAGCCAAGACATGGACCATGCAGAAGTGTGAAACATATTTATCAACTGCAATCTATGTTCCATCTGTAAAAGCCAGATCATACATGGGAGGGAACAAGCATATGAAAAAACAAAAGAGATTGTATTTATCTGTAATATTGGGGATATATAAAATATGAATAACAGAACTATACCAGTAATTAAATAAACACAACATTAACAACATAAGCACATCAAATATTGTTATGATTAAATAAAATAATAAGTAATCATATTTTTAATGAAGCACACTAGACACTTAGGGCCTCATTTATGAAGGCCTTGCGCCACGGGTACGTCACTTTTTCCCATTTTAAAAGTGACGCACCGGCGGCGCAAGACCTTCATAAATAAGGCTCCTAAACTCCGAAAACTGCCATTCCACATCAACCCATGTCTACCAACAATACTTACGCAGAATCACAAGCCTTGAAGGAGCAGGATACAAGGGTCCTTTGTGGCACGGTACTACCACACCCTCTTGCACTGAACAATACTCTTTAAGAAAATACATAACTTACAAAGTACTGTTCAAGTTCTTGAGTTGTTTTACTTCGATAAAGATGAAACCCCATCCACCGCACTCGCTGACTTTACACATACTTTTCTTAAAATAATCCTCAAAGAAGCTGCTATGCACTTGATCACTGGTCAAATCCAGCGGTATTAATTGCCCATGCGCATTAACGAAAAAGCCGGAGTGCTTCTTAAATTGGCATAGAAAAGGCACACCAAGGCCTCTTTTTCAAAGCGTTTTTGCAGTGATTCTGACAAAACCGCACATCTTGTGTCGTCAGCAGCATGAATAAACGACACGTTCCCACGGGCCCATTTCGAGGAATTTCGTCCCGTGGCTGCGAGGCAGCGTGGAACATTGATCGCTCTGTGAGGGTTTGCACGCGGGGCTAGTGTAACTGCACATCGACCCCTACACCCGATGACTGCAGCCCTGTTCAACGAAACGAGCATTAGAAAACAAAACACAAGTTGCCCGCTAGCCACCGCCGTGGGGACGTAATCCTACTAAGGCAGGGCCAATTCATTCTCAACTGCTCTACATATTAGCATTGCTTTGTCAAAAGCCATTGGTTTAAACTCCACGTTCGCAGTCAGCATGTAGGGGCTCGTAGTGCTACCCATTTTCTCGTATTTGTATTTGAATCGCTTTTTTGAAATTCCGTGTGTTAAGAGTTGCAACCAGCTTTTGCATGTGTGTTAGATGTAAAGGCAGAAGTTTAGGGTAGTATTAAGAGGACATCGATGCTTTGAAATGCAAATGTGTCTGCAGCCTGCGTAGTTTGAGATAAAGCCTCGAACAATCAGTTAATCCTTCTTTTATGCAATTCATTATCAGGCCGCTTTGACCAGGCTGGCAATCTATTCAGAACATGAGGCTGACAACAGGGCGCATTTAATCGGCCTTGTTGACCACTGGATACAGTAAAGTATTATTTCATTGAGTAATTACTGGTAACCCTGTATTTATTTTTATTCCCAGTGAAGTAATTTGCAAATTAATAGCGATGCCATTATATTCAGTCTCTTTAAATTTGCAACACGCTGTCTAATTTGGAGAATTATTTAGCAAATGCTAACTAGTCACATGTCAATAAATAACACCGTGCACTTTCTGGACAACAGAGACTGGCTTTGCCATCTCTTTCTATACATAAACACAGTGAATGGATTTTTTCAACCTTTTAAAATAACTTTAACGTGGCAATTTTTTTATGTAGCAAGAATGTAATACATTTTCATTAACTTTTTGTAAGAAGAACTCATTGGTACACTGTCTACCATTGTCACTAGATGAATCATTGCATAGGCTGTCAGCTATGGAGTTTCCAACAGCGGCTCATCCGTTAAGGTGGAGGTGCTTCGCCCCACCTGACGCAAGTGCAGCAGGTACATGCAGAATAATAGATTGGTCATTACTATTTTACTATTCTGTGTGCTGCTGGCCATGCTAGCGCAAGTGTGATGGTGGGGACTGGCAGACGGATTTCTGCGTATTACAGGATGACTGCTTCAAGTGCTCAGTGTGCATGACAGATTGGCCATCTGTCTAGAGCCAGCCAATCTGTCAAGTGCACATCAGAGCCTGCAATCCCAGTGCTGTGTATTGCAGGCACAGGCCCCAACCTCAAAATGGGCACTGGGTTAGCCTACTCCAATCCTAGAGCCGGTGAGCAGCTCCAGGATTGGTTGGATTCGCATGCAGGAAGTAAACTACTTCCTTTCTTGGTCGTCGTCGCTGGGAGAGAAGAAAGACAACATATCAGTGATTTTTGCGGCACGCTGCGCCCCACCGATTTTGCCGTTGAATCTATTGTTGTTTGATGTGGTTCAGAAGCTGGAGGTATTCTGACTTATTCACTTTAAGCATTGGTAGTTCTATTACAAAAACAGTAGATGAGGTTTACTGAAGATGCTCGCACCACCAAATATCAAAATATATACAGAAAAAATCCTTGCTGAACTTAAAACAAGCTACAAACAGCCTTTTGTTCGATTGTGACATGGTCTGTTTTTAAGATACCAGGTGCCACAATGACCAAACTCTGTCGCTGAGTGCCATAAAGCAGCTACTCATAGCATGTGATTTAACTCACAATCTGTTAGACCTGCCAGCCGTAGGGTGGTCTTCTCCCAAACTTTATGGTTTCTCCCCTCCTGTTTTGCTGATGTCGTTCTTGTTGGCCTTAGGACTCTGTGCACTTTACCACAGCTAACAAGTGCTAAAGTGCCTGTGCTCACTCCCTAAAACATGGTACAATTAGCTCACACAAGACTGATATGTTTAAGTTTACCTATAAGCCCCTATACAGTGGTATCCTATACACCCAGGCAAGAAAAATGAATACTACTAGTGGGCCTGCAGCAGATTGTTTGCCACCCACTTAAATAGCCCTTTAAAGTATGTCTCAGACCTGCCATTGCAGCCTGTGTGCAGTTTTAAACTGCCAATGTCACTTGACAAAATCGACATTTTGGCAAGCTTAAAACTCCCTTTTTAATGCATAAAAGTCAACCTTAGGGTTGGCTCCAAACAGGGCTGGTCGCATTTTATTCCGAAAATGGGGCATGCACTTTTATGTTTTTCATGTCGTGGTAGTGAAAAGCCCACAAATTAATGTTAATGTAATTCATAAGTGATATTTTTTAGAGGAACAGGTAGATATGTAATTTTGTTGTCTATATAATTGGAATGTGATCCTCTTTAAAGGTAAAGTCAGATTTTAAGACATAGTTAAGTTGCATTTTTTAGTCTTAATCATTTGGTGGATTCAGCTTGTGTCCTAGGTAACATGACTAGATGTAGTTGGCAGTTTGCATTTATGTATTCCTCCTAAAAAATCAGTCAAAAGGGGACTTAATGTTGGCAGGATGGACCAACCTGGAAGGTTGGGAGGGACGGAGCTGTGCACAGTTCCACCTACATTCGAAAGGAGCTGCCTCAGCACACACACAAAAGACTTCACACTAGCCTTTGACACACCTGGCATTTGGATGAGTGACATAATATCAATCAAAAAACATCATGACACATGAATATGTTGTCAAAAATATTAATCACAAAAATATTGTTTCCTATAGTTACAAAATATTGAAAATAAATAAATAAATAAACATAAACTTACAAAAACACACATAAATAAATGAGTGTGTATGTTTATATTTACATTGATGCAACATAACACTATTATTAAAAATATATTTTACATTATAATTTGTTTTGTGTTTTTTAAATTTACTGCTATAAAAAGAATACATGTATCTCTCTCTCTCTCTCTCTCTCTATATATATATATATATATATATATATATATATATATATATATATATATATATATATATATATATATATATATATATATATATATATATATATTCACTGAAAAAACATAGGTTTCAGGCAGGTTATAGTTAGGAATTATCATTTAAAAAACCTAAGAAATTCATTGAAAAAAACATAGGTTTCAGAGGTGTTATAGTTAGCTGGACATTTCACTCATACAAAACCATTAAAATTCCTCTGTTATAGTTAGTTGTACTAGCTGTAACTCTCTCGTCCGCAATCCGTTGCTGATGATGTCACATATTATATCATTCATTACATGGTCAGTGACATCACTGATGACATCACTGATGACATCTTAAATGACATCACTGATGACATCACTGATGACATCATCCAGTAAATGTGGTTTGGTTCCATATTTTAATATGTATTATATATATATAGCAATCGGCATTGAAGAATGAGTGGATATATAAAAATCTGGATAGTGGATTTAGTAGCAGTGTGATTGATGATTGATGGTTTACTTGAGTAATTTGTAGTGTCTCACTAAATATATTGGATAGTATCTAAACTGTGTGAATATCTGTATTACTTGGTCAGTTGTTGTGTAAACTGCTGCACCAGTTGGTTACTAGCTACGTGAAACTCTATATTAGTTATTGATTTGTTAACTGATTATTTGCAATGGAGAGTGAATGTGTGTGTGCTTCGGTGGGGGGTCTGTGACTGCCCAAAGATATGTGAATAGTTAATTCAGTACGTATATGAGGTTAAGACTACGTATTGTAATACTTGTTTGGGTGAGTGAATATCTTTATCGGTGTGGTGATTAGCAAAAACATTTCTCAATGGTACATGTCCAACAAAGTAGAAAAAATAAAAGACAGTGTATGTGACAGTTCTTGTATATAAATAAGTGTACATAAAACTCATTGATTGCATGAGTGACTGTATAGATAATTGTTTACTTGTAATAGTGATTTCATAACACACTAAGATAGAGTTACTATTTATATGAATAAATGAAGTGATATTTGTATCAGTGTGTAGCTGAGTAAATGTAAATAAGGTACATTGTTTGCAAAAGCGAGTAGGATGATTGCATAACTGAATAGGATGTGTGCTGGTGTGTAATGTTAATGTAAGTGTATAAGTATATTTGATAGTGTTCTATTGATCATTGACAACATGTATGAGTAAATCTATAGGTAAGTGATTAGATGTTTGTGTAGATCTAGGAATTACTGAGTGCGTTTTAAGATACTTGTATTGCTGTGTCAATGGATTCAAATATGCTACTCTGTATTTTTCAGTGAGTGATGAAAGGTTATAATAGTGTATGATGAGGTGTATCTGATTGTAACATGGATGATGTCAACAGTGATGTTATCAGTGATGTCATTTGGGATGTCATCAGTGATGTCATCAGTGATGTCACTGACCATGTCATGAATGATTTAATATGTGACATCATCACCAGTGGATTGCAGGCACAAGAGTTACAATTAGTACAACTAACTATTACGGAGGAATTTCAATGGTTTTGTATGAGTGACATGTCCAGCTAACGATGACACCCCTGAAACCTATGTTTTTTTTTGATGAATTTCCAAGTTTTTTTAAATAATAATTCCTAACTATAACCTGCTTGAATCCTATGTTTTTTCAGTGAATTTCAAAGGTTTTTTAAATGATAATTCCTAACTATAACCTGCCTGAAACTTATGTTTCAGTGAATTTCAAAGGTTTTTTAAATAACAATTCCTTATTATAATGTTGACCACCTTCCCATATCTTCAACAAGAAACCAAATTTGCAATGCTACTTAAAAAAACAGGCACTAGTTCCACTTACCACTAACAAATTAATATCAACATTTAACTATTGTGAGGACGTCGACTATGTACTGCGTGAATTACATCTAACCCACACCTATATTTAAAGAGCAATATGTACTAGAGGTACTAATTTTACACTTCCAACAAAATCACAATACCCAGCGCCACTACCACTACAACCACCCCTCCCCCTCTACTACCTCAGAGGCACCGCAAAACAGGACAACGGACCTTCCCAAAATAATATATCCCCTCAACAGCACACTAGCTCAATGTTCAGAGATGTGGCAACCAACTATATATAAGGGAAGGAATTTGCACATCAACAATAATGTACACAATGCTAACACTACCGTCATATTTTATACACAAGTCACTTTACAAACCAAAAACTTTTCCGTGTATAGATATACCATTGATACCTGTAGTGTACTGCACAGTGGACACATCCATATTATCTCAGACTCTGGGTAATATCTCTGTCATGTTGCTGGGTTGTTTCCCCCCCTTCAAGCAGAACGAAAGTGGGTTGATCCAACGTACGCACGTCAGCATAAGAGTATAAATAATTAGCCTACGCCTTGGGCGTGGTTGACTTCCGCATAGAGAAAAGACGGCTACAGCGAAGGCAATTACCGTGCCACGTGGCTGCCGCCATGACCACATGCCTCCCCGATACAGGCTGATTGCGAACTCAGCGCCACAGCACCGCAGACTTATGTCTGTATTAACTACTGTCTTCCATCTACACTACGGACAGCAGGGTTCACAACTTTAATTCAGCTTTGGATCTACACTACGCACAGCATTGAAGTTATCCTTCATTTATGTAAGGCAGAGACAATTAATCTTAAAGTTTGAACAGTAGGAAATTCAGCCTTCGTTTATTTAATGCAGAGACAATTCTACTATATGTCTTCAGATTTTGTTTACATAAGTGACAAAAAGCATTTCTCGATGTCTGTCTCAACAACTGACTTCAATCTACAATGTGTACAACAGGGTTCACAACTTGAATTCAGCTTCCCATCTACACTATGAACAGCATTCAAGTTAGCCTTGATTTATGTAAGGCAGAGACAATTTTGTTAATGGATGCCGCAAAAAATATTCCTCAAGGTCTGTACAAAGAACTGCCTTCAAATGTACACTGCGATCAACAGAGTTTACTACTTGATACCAGAAGCAAAAAAGCACTACAAACAACATTTAATTCAGTGTCGATTTATTTAAGGCAGAGACAATTGTACTGTGTCCTCAGATTCGATTAACTGTGACAAAATAGCATTCTTCGGTGTTTGTGTCGCCTACTTACTTCAATCTACACTGCGTATAACAGGGTTCACAACTGGAGTTCAGCTTTCCATCTACACTACGGGCAGCATTCAAGTTATTCTTGATTTATGTAAGGCAAAGACTATTTTGTTAAAGGATGCCGCAAAAAACATTCCTCAATGACTGAAGTGAGTTCTGTTTTCAAATGTACACTGCGATCAAAAGAGTTTACCACTTGATACCAGTGGCGCTTAAGCACTACAGACAACATAAGATTCAGTCTCAATTTATTTAAAGCAGAAAAATAGTACTGTGTCATCAGATTTTGTTAAAGTATGTGACAAAAAAAAGCATCCCTCGATGTCTGTGTCAACTATAGCCTTCGTTGTACTCTGCAGACAGCAGGGTTCACAACTTGAATTCACCTTTGCATGTATACTATGGGCAGTAAGGAACTTAACCTTGATTAATTTAATGCAGAGACAATTGTACTGTATGTGTTCAGATTTTTTGAGATAGCATGATGATTATACATGATGCATTCCAATAGACAAGAGACATTATACCACTGCAACCCCCGAACCACGAATTATCACAGGGTACACACACTCTGAGTTCTTTCTGAACCCCTAACTCACTGCACCACAAGTAATTTCCCCATAGCCTTATTAAAGCAGAATTCACTAGGCAAAGAACATTGGTGCATATTATCAACAACTAGGGATATTTATCGCTAAATAAGCTTAGCAACATTTTTTTAATCGCAGAGATAACGTGCTATTAGCAACGTTTATCTCCAAAGCAATAAAATATCCGGCGATAGCCGCGAAATGCGTGAATATCGCTAGAAACCCAGCGATCTGAGGAAATATACATTTTATGGTCAAGTTGTGTTCCCTAGCGTGTACCCCACCGTCTCCATGTACCAGCTTAAAGTGCATGTAACTTCCCTCCTGTGCCAGCTATGAAGACGCAAATACATTTGCGTCCAACGTTAACATGTCCTCTTTCAGACCCACCCTGAATGGGTTGAATAGTCCGTTCCTAAGTATGCTATGCCAACGTCTTTTTGTAGTGTACTTTACACGTTTTTCAGCTCTGGCAAAGTAGGCCCCCGAATTTCTGCCATCGAGCCTTTTTCTGGCTTCTGACTCTGAAAGCCTCAGCCCAGGCTGTCTCTGTACCCGTGAACTCTGACTTACTTCCAGCGCGGCCCACTGCGCTTAGCTCAGCCTGCTGCCTGCCAAGACTGACTACAAATTATCTGTTCCGCTCCTCGAAAATACATTCCTGCCTACTAGTTTAAGTAAACATCCCCCAGCTGCAGAGCCAAAGGGCCGGCCTGTCTCCGTGCAAGTAATTCATAGCCTCTGTTACCATGCTCCCATGGAAGGCCCATGCCCCCACGCTTCTCATGCAGACACTCAGGCGCTTATACACGCACTCACAGTCAGTATAGAATAGCTTCTGCCCCAGAGAACTTTTCCGTTCAGATAATATGGTTCCCAAACATCAGATATCAGATATGATAGAAGCACAAGCTGATCTGACATGCCAGACTTCTGTCTCTTTCCGTCAGTGTAAATGTCAAGCACCCTGCCCCCTCCAGTTTCACGTCAATCACACGTCATGTAGCTGCGCGCGCATCCAAGCCTCCGATTTCTGCTGACATTGCAACATTTCTGTATAGTGCCACCCCCATGTGACACCTACCTGTGACGTTTCTAGCACACACCTCTAGTTCACGCCTAGTCCACGCCTTCTGATTACGTACTAGTAACACGTGGATGCTGTTATCTTGTCTTCTCTCAGCTGTTACGCCTCCTATATTGGTTTCTATGGTGTAAATTAAGTATATAAGCTGTGTATTGTCAATAAAATATTGCTCTATCCCTTCCTGGACCCTTTGTGGTGCCAGGAACCTGATATCCAGTTCCGGAACGATTCCTTTTTAAGGAATAAAACCCCTAAGAACTCTAACACCACGGACTCTGTTTCTTTCTTTCCGATTGAGTTATTATTGATTAAGTACTTACCTGCATAGAAATTAAGACGGTAAATTAAATATTTACGACATTTTGGCGCCCGAACAGGGACCCCTCCCCCACCTCACGCGCCGGTTGGTGTGTTGCAAGCTCTGTCCCCTGCCATCAGTTAGAAGGAAACTACGCGTACCGGCAGGATTTCCTGTATCTCCCTCTGGCCCACGGAGGTGACGAAGACTGCGATCAACACCCAGACGAGGCGGTGAGGAGTGCGGAGGATCCCGACCAGAGCCTAGCCGAAAGAGGCAAGGTCCGAGGTGTCAAGAGGCCCACCAGTTTTTCCGAAGTTTTCCGAAGTATCCACGTGTCGAGTCGAGTCCAGTCCAGTCGAGTTTTCCGAGGCCTTCTGTTTCCGTGCTTCCCGGTGAGTACCATTGCTGGGACGTATCTAGACGGGTTTGGGTACACAAGTCCGGCCTGCACTGTTTTTAGACAGTGTATCTGTACTGTTTAGCAGTACATCTGTTATTTCAAGTTTTTGCACTGTTTTAGCAGTGTATCTGTGCTGTTTAGCCGTACATCCGGTATAGGGGGTAGTCTTATATGTCTCGAATGTCTTTTTATGTGATTAATGTCGTGGTATGAGTGTGACTGTTTTTAATGTGCATTATTGTGTTCTTGTATAACCAGCTGTATCCAGTATTAAGTAGCAAGGATTGAGCATTCAGTACTGAGTAAACAAGATGCCGTTTTTCAACAAGTTAAAGCAGATAGGAACTAGGAAAGGGATACTAGAGGAAGAAATTCCTATCCCCCCTAGGGACACTCCTGGAAATTTTATGTAACATAAGCATGGCATAGATGCCATATTATATCTAGATTTATGGGCCGATTATACTAAACATCTAGACGAAAGACACAGATGGCCTGTTACCGGAACATGGGATGCCGAGTGCATCATGAAGGTAGAGGAAGCACTATGGAAAAAGAAAGCCAGACAATCTCAGAAAGACGCCATAGAGTTTTGGCGTAAGGAATCACATAAGCGTGCTGAAAGAGAACTACGTAGAGAAGACAGACTCAAAGAATCAGATAAAGCCCAAGAAAACGAATTAGTTACTGAAGGGATCCGAGTAAAATCAGAGCAAGTAGACCGTGCACGAAACAATCTCGTAAACGGTATGTATCTCGCGGCCGAGGGTTCGCCTGAGGCCATTTCAGAAATACCGAAAAATCTGCCGCCACCATTGGTTCCAACTAAAGTAACTCACAGGACCACTAAAGACATATTCCTGAATTCCTATCTAGAGGATGTAGCACCCGCTTACACCAATCTGCCTGTCCGCGCCCTGCCTAACGACAGGGACGGGGGTGGTAACCCGCCCCAAGATCATATTCCGCCAGTACCACAACAGATTCCCCCTGTTCCACCACCTCCACCACTTCCCACACCTAAAGTTGATTTACCGAAACCACGTCTACCTGACCCTACTAAAAGACAAATTCAAGTTCAGATACAGACTCCAGAGAGAGATAATGTCCAAGCTTCCGCCTCAGGAGGTGCGACCGGGGGTCTTCAGACCCCGCCATTAACGCGCAGGTTACAGCTCGGGGACTTGCAGAGTCCTTTCACGTTCAAGTCACCCCGTCTCGACATACTCAAAGGACAACTTACCGTTAGCAGATATGATCCAGTACCCGGCAAAGACGATAGAATGATGATGGCATCACTACGGTTACGATCTGCTACTGATTTCCTGCTGTTATTTGCAGGAATGAAGGAGCGCCTAGACAGAATATATCAGTTTGTTCAGACTGGGAAAGACCCTGACAGTATTAAGGATGCCATGGAGCATCAGAAAGTTGACGTTCAAGGACAGATACTACGTTTTTTCATAAATTGCCTAATAAGAGAACGAGATAGGCCTGAGACAGATCAGGGTGAATTAGATGCACTCAACAAGTGGGGTCAAAATATATCTGAAGGAAAACACGACAAGGGGACTTGCATAGCCAGTATGTACAAGAAAATAAGAAAAGCAGTGATAGACATACACAAAGAAGAGAAAGAAAAGGCTTCCTCCGAGGGGGAAGAAGAACCTGAAGAACCAGAAAAGACTACAGATACTATAGCGTATGTAGGTAAGGGAACTTACCTTAGGAAAGGCATTCGTCCAGAAAGCAAGAGAGTTTTCCTCTCTGCCTTAACAAACCCGAATTCTCCTGAACATCAGTTCCAGGAGACTGATAAAAGGCTCCGAGAACGAATGGGATACCATGTACTCAATTCTATGGATGAACAAGAACTAGCCCGGTCAGCCATATTATGGACTGACAATCCGGATATATACAATGATGACACCGTAGCGCAGACATTCCTGAACCTTTCCCCAGACGAGCAGAAATTAGCAGGTGTATACATGATTCAGCACCTCCTCACGAAATACAGAAACCAACATTCTGATCCAGGTCCCTTACACGAAACATTAGAAGCACTTCTCATGGATAGATGGAGAGGTCTAAGTACCAAGTTAATACAAATAATTCTAGAACAAAGACATAGATACAACACTTTTATAAGCTCCGAATATGTTCCCGCTCCGCCCCCAGAAAGAAAAATTTATCATATGGAACGGCTGAATGGCATTGAAAGTCAGAACCCCTTACGAGAAGTGCACCCGGTTATGGGTGAGAATCATATCTTGAAACGTGTGTATGTACACACGCCTCTGACCAAGTTAGAACTGTTAGAAATGAAGAAACTAGTCCCGTGCCATAATAAAGACCCTGCAGGTTTTCACAGAGAGCTTAAAGACATGTTACTAATGGGGGATTACACATATGAAGATATCATGAAAATGTTAAAGGTACTGCTGCCCACGGGCATCTACGAGAAACTAAAGGAAAAAGAATGGGAGGTGGGAGAGAAAAAGATTGTATGGGCAGAAATAGAAGACGAAGAGAACAAACGTGTCCCAGGGGTAGGCCTTGGGGAGAAAACTAAAGCATTACCAGGTCTGATAGTACAGGTTCTGCCAAGATTACTGACAACAAGAAAGGAAGACTGGGATGCAATCTCAGCATGTAAACAGAAACCCGACGAAGATACTAGTGACTTCTATTCAAGATTCGAGAAATGTTTTATTATTAATAGTGGTCTTAAACCAAGTAGCGAGTCGTACCCGCATCTTTTTGTATCAAAGTTAGTTGAGAATTCCCTGTTAGCAGTTAAAAACCGTGTATACAAGGTTGAGAGTACATGGCAAGCAAATACGCCATCACAGATGTTACAAATGTTACAATACCATCAGAACAGAATTAGAGAAGAACAGGATCAGGAACAGAAACGTATGAAAGACACGAAAATGAAAATGCTAGTAGCCCAGTCGGTACCTACCGACGGCCACAGAAAGGGTACGACCCAGACAGGTCACGCCGCAGCTCCCGTTAAAGGGACATGCAACTATTGCAAGCAGCCAGGTCACTACGTACATGAATGTCCAGTTCCGAAACATAACATATCAACAGGTAAAACTAAAGAGAGACCGCATCCACCAAGACAAGATCAGGCCCAGCAACAGACCTCACAGAACGTACAACCCATGCAGAACACGCAGCCTATGCATGCTTCATCTCATACAGCACAGACAGTAGCGGTATCACAGCCACAGCCCATTGCCGCGACTCAACAAGTTTCCCAACAGATGTACCAGTATGCCCAAGCTGCTTACCCCGATTACCAACGATATGCATGAAACAGCCTAGAGAGGGAGTTGGGGTCGCCTCTTATTGAAATTCCTGTCGATCAAGAAGGTCCTTATGTACACAGTCAAGTATTGGGAAAAGACAGAAAGTTTTTAATTGACACAGGGGCAAGCCGCACCACAATAAGCCATGACGAAGTCCCAGGGGCACCCCTCTCAGGCTCACAGAATGTTTCCCTTGGTTTTTCAGGACAGCCCATTGTAAATGAAGTATCAGAACCAGTCCCCCTGGCTGTGGGTCCATTATCACGGGTTACAGACTTGTTACTTACGAAATCATGTCCAGAAAATCTGTTAGGAATAAAAACATTGAAGGCTCTAGGAGCTATAATATGCTGTTCCCCGGAGGGAGTTAGACTCTTTCTGCGGGATTTCAAGGGTCATTATGTATTACGAGAGTTTGATGTCAGATTGAAAAATGTACCAGATCACTTGTGGGCAAAAGGCCCAACTGATGTAGGTTGTATGCATATCACACCATACCGTGTTACACTCAAGACAGGAGTTGTATTACCACGAATCAGACAATACAAGTTACCACCCGATGCTGTAGTGGCTTTACTGGAAATCATTGAAGAGCTCATTGCCCAAGGAGTGGTCGTAGAGACCAACTCCAATATCTGTAATTCACCCATCATTCCAATTCTTAAACGTACTGACCCCAATGCACCGCCAGTATATCGGATGGTGATTGATCTGCGAGAGCTGAATAAATGCATTGTACCACAGTACCCTGTGGTCCCTGATATCTCTTCCCTATTGACTGCTATTGATTCTGAAGCAACGTTCTTCACTGTAATTGACCTCAAGAACGCTTTCTTTAGTGTACCTATTGATCCAGAGAGCCAATATCTCTTCGGATTCAGTTTAAATGGACAAAGTTTCAAATTTTCCCGCGCACCTCAAGGATTCACAGAAAGCCCCAGCATCTATAGTCAAGCACTGAAAAGACAACTAGATTGTATTCAAATGCCAGTTAACACCGCTTTACTGCAATACGTCGATGATCTGCTGATCACCGCACGAAGTGAGCCCGAATGTGAACAAGCATCACTGACAGTTTTACATTTTCTGGCCGACAAGGGACACAAGGTGTCTCCTTCGAAGCTACAATTCTGTGTTCAGCAAGTTGTGTACTTGGGTCACTTGCTCTCCAAAGTGGGGAGACAGCTCACTCCCGATCGCATTCAGTTAATTGTAAATATGCCACAACCCCAGACACAAAAGGAAGTGCGGGCCTTTATAGGCCTCACCTCGTACTGCAGACAATGGATTCCTCAATATGCATTTTTAGCTAAACCACTCATCCAGTTAACGACACAGGAGGCAGCGATTTCGACTGTCCTCCCTTGGACTCAGGAACACACACAAGCCTTTGAGGAATTAAAGAAAGCATTATGTCGAGCACCAGTTTTAGCGACACCATGTTACAGTAAACCGTTTACACTTTTTGTTACAGAACGTGATGGCACAGCATTGTCTGTCCTCACTCAAGACCAAGCAGGATCACATAAGCCTTGCGCTTATTTTTCAAGTACATTGGATTCAGTAGCCCAGGCACTCCCTGCGTGCTTAAAGTCAGTAGCAGCAACAGCATTAGCAATCAGACAGAGCGATTCAATTGTTTTAGGCCATCAGTTAACAGTACAAGTTCCACATTCTGTAGAGGTTCTTTTAAACAGAACCCAGACTCAGCACTTGACTATAGCACGACTGACAGGTTACGAATTAACGCTATTCCAGCCACACATAGAAATCAGACGCTGCAGCATTCTGAACCCCGCAACACTGTTACCTTCAATTATGACAGATCCAGCCCCGCATGATTGTATAGAGATCATTAATGCAGTAACAAAGCCCCGACGAGACTTAACAGATGTTCCACTGACAAATCCAGACCTGACACTTTATGTGGATGGTTCATGTATGCGAACAAGTACAGGAGAATTAGTGGCCGCGTATGCAGTGACCACTGAAACCGAAGTAAAAGAAACACATCGTATTGACACACTGTCTGCTCAAGCGGCAGAGCTTATTGCTCTGACCCGAGCCTGTATACTAGCCAAGAACAGAAATGTCAACATATACACTGATTCCCGTTATGCGTTCGGAGTTGTACACGACTTCGGAATGTTATGGCAAGAACGAGGCTTTCTGACCTCTCATGGTGCCAAGATCCAACACGGTCCCCTCATTCAAGCACTGTTAGAAGCAATACATCTGCCTTCAGGCATATCCGTCATGAAGTGTAAAGCACATACCAAAGTTACAGATTCTGTTTCCCAGGGTAACGACCTGGCAGACCAGACAGCAAAACATACAGCATTGACTCACACTCAGACAACTGACATGACAAAGACAATAGGACCGACAAATTGTATGACAGTCAGGGATCCCACACTAGATGTAATAGATATTCAGACACATGCTACCCCAGATGAAATAAAGAAATGGATTGAACTAGGAGGGATCCAGACAGATCAAGGTTGGATGACGAAGGGAAAATCTACATGGTTTCTCCCTGATTCTATGGTTCAAGTCATGATCAATACAGCACATAGTCCAGCACATCTAGGAGAGAAAGCGATGTTAGACAGTTTACAAAATCTTTGGAGCAATAAACACTTACGAGCAGCAGCAAAACAGAAAGTGCGTACTTGCATGATCTGTTGTCAGTTCAATCCAGGTAAAAGCGTCCCTGTAGAGCAAGGTGGATTTCATCCTCCCGATCACCCTTTTGAAGTCCTCCAGATGGATTATATCCAGATGGACCGTTGTCGAGGATTCAAATATGTCCTCGTAATTGTTTGTGCACTTTCCCGTTGGACCGAAGCATATCCAGTCCCAGATTACACTGCTCCGACCACTGCCAGGCAGCTGGTTCGTGAATTCTTCCCACGGTATGGCATGCCTCGTGTCGTGTACTCAGATAACGGTCAGCCATTCTCATCCGAATTAATGAAGCAAGTTTCCCTGCTGCTAGGATATCAATGGAAATTCCATTGTGTCCGACATCCCGAAGCCGCAGGCCTTGTAGAGAGGCATAATCAGACATTAAAGACCCGCCTTGGTAAAATATGTCAAGAGAAAGGGGTCGACTGGATAGTCGCCCTGCCAGTGGCACTGTTCTATATGAGAATGGTTGCCCACTCGAGATCAGGACTATCCCCGTACGAAGTGGTCTTTGGTAGACCACCGAATATGTGGGGGACGCCCATTCCTAAGAAAATTACTGATGTTGATTGCAATATGTTGACAGATTACCTTGCCTCCTTGATGTCTGCACTCCAATCATGTCGTTCACAGGTTGCCGCAGCCTTCCCTGACAACACTGATGTAAAGCCGCATGATGTCCGTCCTGGCGACCTGGTGTTAATAAGGAACTTTGACAGGAAAAGTCCGCTGGAGCCCCGCTGGAAAGCGCCGAAGACCGTCCTTCTTACTCCGAGGACAGCAGTGAAGGTGGAGGGCAGAAAGGGGTGGATCCACACGAGCCATATTAAACTATGCAATGAACTGAAACCAGACCCAGGCTCGTCCACCCCTTCCATAGACTGTATCCAGCCTAGTGACTTTAAAGTTTCTGAACGAGAGAAAACTCCCCAAGAAGAGTATCGATTAAAGCTCCGATCTAGCAAGTCAGACAGTTTAATTGTTTAAGTCCTCCCCTAGGTGAATCGGTTAAATAGTTTCTGACATGTATCCCCTAGATCGAGATAGAGAGAGAGAGAGACAATTCAAGAAACGTACATACTGCAAATCACTGCGTAGTCACTGTATAGTGACATTGTTAATCATGTTTTTTCTAAGTCTTCTGATTATTGTTGCAGGTATACTCCTTCCTATCTATTGCCCTATTTTCAAGCGTGAACAATCTGCTTACAATGTTTCTGCTGAACATTCTTTTAGCGAGTTACCTCCACATGAACTTTCTTACAGACTTGCGCTGCGCAACAACACATTCATTAGTATGCTACATCATACCCATCAGACTAATAATGCTACAAATTGTTGGATATGTGGCCGACTCCCTCCCTACCAGAATTACAAGGGAGCTCTGCCCCTCTTTCCGTACCCGTTCACTCACAACGGCTCCTGTGGTGCATGGTTTAAAATAATTAATTCCTTAGATCCTGATATTGCTGTTTTCGAAGGGAGCTGGGTTTGGGGAAACTTGAACTTAGTCCTGCTCGACGTCTGTTACCCTGATAAGGAGGGACTCCCCACTAGAATAGGAACTGATCTAGAAAATGAAGTATATGGATTAAGTAACTACACAATTAACCTTATGATTCTTACTGTTGAATCCGAAGCTGCACCAGTTCTGCCCGCTATGTCAGTATTACCAGTCACTGGTGAATTATGTGTCAGGAAGAAAGGTTCAGTACACTTAGGTCATAGTAAATGTGCTACTGTGGTCGAATTCAGTGATCATGGCAAATCGTCCTTTAAAGCTATCCGTCATTCCTATTTTGTTTGTGGTCATACCGCATACATACGCTTACCTCCAGACTGGGATGGTACCTGTTATATTGCATTCCTTCTGCCACCTGTTTTTCTAGCTCCTCCTGATTATCACAGAAATACAAATCTAGTAAAGAATAGACTCAGAAGAGATCTCCCGCTTGTCGACTACACAGAAACGGCATGGGAACAATACACCGATTTTAATAAAGGATTCTTTTTCTTTTTAGGCCCCGTCCAAAATAGTAAACTAATACGCAGATTAACTAGAACACTTGAAGCAGTAGTGAATGAAACTGCCTCCGCCCTAGGTAACCTAACCGAAGAGCAGTCCGCCATGCGGGTTGTTGTCCTTCAGAATCGTCTTGTTATTGACGTCATCTTGGCAGATAGAGGTGGAGCCTGTAAGGTCATCGGGTCAAGTTGCTGTGTTTTCATTCCAGAAAACGCGCCATCTGTATACAAAGCTATTACACGTCTTCATAAAATTGCTAATCTGATACATCAGAATCCAGGCACCTGGACTTGGTCCAGTTGGTTCTGGACAACGTTAACCGCTTGGGGATGGAAGATCCTATCCTTCCTAGGCATTGGCCTAGTCCTAGTATTCAGTTGCTGCCTGTGCTTGCAGTGTGGGCCAGCGATTTGTGGACTGTGCGCCACTTCATGCATTGAACATTCCAGTTTCCTTTCAAGACGTGAAAGAAAGAAAGAAGAGCAAATGATGTTACAAGAACAAACTGATCGATTCATGAGGATCGATATATCATGAAGGGTCCGTAGGGAACAAGGAGGGAATGAGGAAATATAAATTTTATGGTCAAGTTGTGTTCCCTAGCGTGTACCCCACCGTCTCCATGTACCAGCTTAAAGTGCATGTAACTTCCCTCCTGTGCCAGCTATGAAGACGCAAATACATTTGCGTCCAACGTTAACATGTCCTCTTTCAGACCCACCCTGAATGGGTTGAATAGTCCGTTCCTAAGTATGCTATGCCAACGTCTTTTTGTAGTGTACTTTACACGTTTTTCAGCTCTGGCAAAGTAGGCCCCCGAATTTCTGCCATTGAGCCTTTTTCTGGCTTCTGACTCTGAAAGCCTCAGCCCAGGCTGTCTCTGTACCTGTGAACTCTGACTTACTTCCAGCGCGGCCCACTGCGCTTAGCTCAGCCTGCTGCCTGCCAAGACTGACTACAACCTTCAAATTATCTGTTCCGCTCCTCGAAAATACATTCCTGCCTACTAGTTTAAGTAAACATCCCCCAGCTGCAGAGCCAAAGGGCCGGCCTGTCTCCGTGCAAGTAATTCATAGCCTCTGTTACCATGCTCCCATGGAAGGCCCATGCCCCCACGCTTCTCATGCAGACACTCAGGCGCTTATACACGCACTCACAGTCAGTATAGAATAGCTTCTGCCCCAGAGAACTTTTCCGTTCAGATAATATGGTTCCCAAACATCAGATATCAGATATGATAGAAGCACAAGCTGATCTGACATGCCAGACTTCTGTCTTTTTCCGTCAGTGTAAATGTCAAGCCCCCTGCCCCCTCCAGTTTCACGTCAATCACACGTCATGCAGCTGCGCGCGCATCCAAGCCTCCGATTTCTGCTGACATTGCAACATTTCTGTTTAGTGCCACCCCCATGTGACACCTACCTGTGACGTTTCTAGCACACACCTCTAGTTCACGCCTAGTCCACGCCTTCTGATTACGTACTAGTAACACGTGGATGCTGTTATCTTGTCTTCTCTCAGCTGTTACGCCTCCTATATTGGTTTCTATGGTGTAAATTAAGTATATAAGCTGTGTATTGTCAATAAAATATTGCTCTATCCCTTCCTGGACCCTTTGTGGTGCCAGGAACCTGATATCCAGTTCCGGAACGATTCCTTTTTAAGGAATAAAACCCCTAAGAACTCTAACACCACGGACTCTGTTTCTTTCTTTCCGATTGAGTTATTATTGATTAAGTACTTACCTGCATAGAAATTAAGACGGTAAATTAAATATTTACGACAGATCTTCAGGCATTATCGCTAATATGGACTTAGCCTGAATATCCACCACCCATTGGATATACAGGCTAAGAACTGGTCAGAGCAGGCGTTAGTTTTCAGCGATCTTTGCGCTTAGCGTGAATTATTTTGTCGCTATGCCTGCGTTGATAATAGGCGATAGCAATGTTAGCGGCTGCTTTCAGTTGCTAACAGGTTGGATACGCCCACTTTGCATGTCATTAGCGATAAAAATTGCTGACATGCAAAGTGGGCCCCAAACCGCTCGCTATCACCTAAAAGCTGTTGCTAACTGATGTTAGCGACAGCTTGCTAATAGGGCTATGAAATTATCACCTGCCTTGGTAATATGCCCCATTGCTCCCAGTACAGTCCCCCTGCATTACACATATACGCAGGGTACGTACAAGCTCAGCACCAAAGATACTACTAACTCAGTGCACCATAAATCATCGGAAAGAAGAGTGAACAGTTTTACGTCAGCAATGAGGCATACTATCACTTTTGAGTGGAATTCATGCAGAATCCAATCAACAAAAAAAACATTACTCCAATTACTGTGCCCCCCTCCCCTCAGACCACACATCATCGCAGAATATGTGCACACTAAGTACCAAAGGTACTAGTAACTCAGTACACCAATAATGATTATCACGTGGCCTTACTAAGGCACCATTCACAACAAAAAAAAACATTTCTATCCGTACTGCCTGCTCCGACCACGCATCATCGCAGGCTCCACTGAACCTTCTTGTTTTAGATACCACTAACTCAGTGTAAACCACACTAAGTATAACATCTATCAAACCCCACACAAAATGCCTTTATCACGCTTCTTTGAAAAATGTATTTTATATCACTTATAGATTTAGTTGAATAATAAAATGCACGCTGCATACATGTTCTATCTTCCACTTCAATCATAATTGAAGATGATGCACTCCACCCTAAGATCTACACTTCGTACAGCAGGATTTACAACGTGAATTCACCTTTGCATCTACACTATAGACAGTAGGAAATTCAACCTTGATTTATTTAATGCAGAGGCAATTATACTGTATGTATTCAGATTTTGTTAAAATAAGTGAAAAAAACATTCTTCTATAACTGTACTGACTACTAACTTTTACGTACACTGTGCACAGTAGGGATCACAATTTGAATGTACCTTTTCATCTACACTACAGACAGCATTAAATTCAGCCTCGATTTATTTAAAGCAGATTTAAAAATAGTGCTGTTGCACTGCTAATATGTGCAAGCACCTTCAATCGTTGCATCGTGTGAACTATGATAACAAAGAATATAAAAGATTGTGCCAAAATGTACTTCCACTACCAGCAAAACCAAGTACCTCTGGGGTATCACCTTCAACATCGCACCAGACATACGCCCCCAATTTGTGAAAGTTACAATGCACTGCGTGAAGAGGAATTGTTTAATTTGTTATGGGGAGCATTCAGTACACCTAGTTTGCACAGCAATTGATAACCATCGATGCTAGTTTTCTTTCCCCCCCACAAAGTTCATATAGTCCAGAATGCAACAGTGAATAATTTCAGTGCAGCCCGTTCAGACCACGCATCATCGCAAGGTGAGCACACGATAAACAATCACCATGTGCCCTTATTAAGGAAAAATTCAATAGTCAAAATATACTTTTACCAGTGCGGTCTGCCTGGACCACACATCATTGCAGGCTCCACACTAGGCCTCGGTGTTAAATTCCGTTCCGCTCGCGGAAATTCCGATAATTTGAGATTTTTTCGCATTCTGCAGAGAGCGTGAAAATGCCCAAAATTTCTGCGATCCACAGCGTAAGGAAATTCTTTTAATGCTCGCGCTTTAAAAATACATTCTCGCGCGCGCGATCCCCTTACCTGGTTTCCCGCATTCGCCGACAAGTTTTTCTGATCCGGTTGCATGCTTCACGAGATGTTGGATTGTTGGTAGCCATTTTGCGCTATCTCGCGAGAGTTCACGCCGGCGATCACGTCATTCGTCTCGCGATCATGCCCCGCATGAGTATGAGATCTCGAACACGTCATTCTCCACCGCGAGCGAGAGCGTGAGGATGCAATCACATCATATCAAACGCGACAAGGAGCGAAAGAACCTAAACACGTCATTCTCCACCGCGAGCGAGAGCGTGAGGATGTGAACACATCATATCAAATGCGACAAGGAGCGAGAGAACCCGAACACGTCATATCCAACACTACAGGGAGCAAGAGAACGCAAACACGTCATTTTAGACATGCTATCGACTTCCGGCGGAAGTAATGTGAAGCTCGAGAACTCGAACATGTAAAATTTTCCATTTGGAAAAGAATACCAGCTCTAGCAGCATAAAACCTTCTGCAAATGATGATTTGGATGAAAAAACTCCTCAGATTGACATTTGGCTGTCCTTTTTTGTGCAAGCAGTCCTTTTTTAAAATAGGGGGAGAGGGAGGAAGTGCTACAGAATCTGCAACTCCCTGTTCCTGTTCAGCAGGCTCCTCCCAGTGCTTTGTCCATCTCCTGCTCATTCTGCCTTTGGATTTTGAGCTGGAAAGATCACTCTTTTTGTCTGCTGCATCGTTGCAATTGGATTTGAGGATTTTTGAATTGGATATTTTACAAGTAAGTGGTTGTTGTGTCTGTTTGATTGTGGGCATTGCAGTTGTTTCATCTACAATTTAATTTTGGTAACTATCATTCCTTTTTTGAAAATGTTGTGGGTAGTAGTAGTCAGTAGTAGGCCCCAAGCTAGTCATGGCCTCATGGGTGTGTGCTTGATGAAGCAACTGTTCCTTCAGTGTTTTTTGAATGTATTTCATTTTCAAGCATCATTTAGGGCCTGGGTGGCATTGGATTGAGTTGGGAAATGTGTTTTTGTGGGATGGGCTTTCTGTTATTGGGCCTGGCCTTGTGGCTGGTCGCCATTTAGAAGCCTATGCCTACAAGCTTGTCTGGCCTTGTCTGCCAACAGGCCTGCTTTCATCCAGTAGGCTCAGAGCAGGTAGCCACAGCTGCATTAAATAATTGTTTCTGTGTGGTCTGTTGAATTTAGACATCATTTAGGGCATGGATGACATTAGATTGAGTTGATAAGTCTGTTTATTTTGGGCTGGGCTTTATGATATTGGGCCTCGCCATGTGACTTGTGGCCATTTTGAAGCCTGGCCTGCAAGCTTGTCTGGCCTTGTCTGCCAACAGGCCTGCTTTCATCCAGTAGGCTCAGAGCAGGTAGCCACAGCTTTATTAATCAAGTGTTTCTGTGTGGTCTGTTGAATTTAGACATCATTTAGGGCAGGGATGACATTAGATTGAGCTGGTAAGTGTGTTTATTTTGGGCTGGGCTTTATGATATTGGGCCTCGCCATGTGACTTGTGGCCATTTTGAAGCCTGGCCTGCACGCTTGTCTGGCCTTGTCTGCCAACAGGCCTGCTTTCATCCAGTAGGCTCAGAGCTGGTAGCCACAGCTTTATTAATCAAGAGTTTCTGTGTGGTCTGCTGAATTTAGACATCATTTAGGGCATGGATGGCATTGGAATGAGTTTGGCAATGTGTATTTTGGGGGTGAGCTTTCTGATGTTGGGCCTGGCCATGTGGCTGGTGACCATTTTGAAGCATAGGCCTGCAAGATTGTCTGGCCTTGTCTGCCAACAGGCCTGCTTTCATCCAGTAGGCTCAGAGCAGGTAGCCACAGCTTTATTATGCAAGTGTTTCTATGTGTCCTGTTGAATTTAGACATTATTTAGGGCATGGATGACATTGGATTGAGTTGGGAAGTGTTTTTTTGGGGGTGGGCTTTCTGATGTTGGGCCTGGCCATGTGACTGGTGGCCATTTTGAAGCTTAGGCCTACAAGCTTGTCTGGCCTTGTCTGCCAACAGGCCTGCTTTCATCCAGTAGACTTGAAGCATTATTCACAGCTGCAGTAAACAAGTGTTTCTGTGTGGTCTGTTGAATTTAAACATCATGTAGGGCATGGATGGCATTGGATTGAGTTGGGAATTGTGGGGCATATTACCAACGTTTAGCGATATTAATCGCTAACGATGCTTAGCAACGAAGTTTTTTAACGCTAAGCATCGCCGGAAATTATCGCAGAGATAACTTGCTATTAGCAAGGTTTATCTCAGTAGTGATAAAAATCCTCGCGCTAACTGCCAATTGAGAGATTATCTCTGGAAAACCAACGATAATCTCTCGAAATTTGGCGTTAGCTTGATAATAGGGACTCACAAACTTAGCCATGATATCCACCTTCCATAGGATATCATGGCTAAGTCAGGAAAATACCAGGTGTAAAAAAAGCAGTGCTAACCGCGGTTAGCGCTGCTTTTTTTTTATCACTAACAGGGTTAGCGAAATCCTTGATAATAGGAGAAATGTCGCTTAACAACATTTCTCCTATTATTTTTCTCTGGAACGCCCCCTTTGCATCTCATTAGAGATGCAAGGGGAAGCTTAGAGAAAAAGGGTGCTAACATGCGAATTTGCATGTTAGCACCCTGTTGCTAATAGGGAGATAATTTTATCTCCGCTTTCTTGGCTTTTAAAGCCAAAAAAGCGGAGATAAATCCCTTGGATAATATGCCCCTGTGTTTTTTGGGGTGGGCTTTCCTGTGTTGGGCCTGGCCATGTGCCTGGTGGCCATTTTTAAGCCTAGGCCTGCAAGCCTGTCTGGCTTGTCTACCAACAGGCCTGCTTTCATCCAGTAGGCTCAGAGCAGGTAGCCATAGCTTTATTAATCAAGTGTTTCTGTGTGGTCTGTTGAATTTAGAGATCATTTACGGCATGGATGGTATTGGATTGAGTTGGGAAATGTGTTTTTTTGGGCTGGGCTTTCTGATGTTGGGCCTGGCCATGTGGCTTGTGGCCATTTTAAAGCCAAGGCCTGCAAGCTTGTCTGGCCTTGTCTGCCAACAGGCCTGCTTTCATCCAGTAGGCTCAGAGCAAATAGCCACAGCTGCATTAAATAATTGTTTCTGTGTGGCCTGTTGAATTTAAACGTCATTTAGGGCATGGATGGCTTTGGATTGAGCTGGGAAATGTGTTTTTTGGGGTGGGCTTTCTGATATTGGGCCTGGTCATGTGGCTGGTGGCCATTTTGAAGCCTAGGCCTGCACGCTTGTCTGGCCTTGTCTGCCAACAGGCCTGCTTTCATCCATAGGCTCAGAGCAGGTAGCCACAGCTTTATTAATCAAGTGTTTCTATGTGGTCTGTTGAATTTAGACATCATTTAGGGCATGGATGGCATTGGATTGAGTTGGGAAATGTGTTTTTTGGGGTGGGCTTTCTGATGTTGGGCCTGGCCATGTGGCTTGTGGCCATTTTGAAGCCTAAGCAGCAAGCTTGTCTGGCCTTGTCTGCCAACAGGCCTGCTTTCAACCAGTAGGCTCAGAGCAGGTAGCCACAGCTTTATTAATCAAGTGTTTCTGTGTGGTCTGTTGAATTTAGACATCATTTAGGGCATGGATGACATTGGATTGAGTTGGGAAGTGTTTTTTTTTGGGGTGGGCGTTCTGATGTTGGCCCTGGCCATGTGGCTGGTGGCCATTTTGAAGCCTAGGCCTGCAAGCTTGCCTGGCCTTGTCTGCCAAAAGGCCTGCTTTCATCCAGTATGCTCAGAGCAGGTAGCCACAGCTGCATTAAATAAGTGTTTCTGTGTGGTCTATTGAATTTAAACATCATTTAGGGCATGCATGGCATTGGATTGAGTTGGGATTTTTTTTTTGGGGTGGGCTTTCTGATATTGGGCCTGGCCATGTGGCTGGTGGCCATTTTGAAGCCTAGGCCTGCACGCTTGTCTGGCCAAGTCTGCCAACAGGCCTGCTTTCATCCAGTAGGCTCAGAGCAGGTAGCCACAGCTTTATTAATCAAGTGTTTCTATGTGGTCTGTTGAATTTAGACATCATTTAGGGCATGGATGGCATTGGATTGAGTTGGGAAATGTGTTTGTTTGGGGTGGGCTTTCTGATGTTGGGCCTGGCCATGTGGCTTGTGGCCATTTTGAAGCCTAAGCAGCAAGCTTGTCTGGCCTTGTCTGCCAACAGGCCTGCTTTCATCCAGTAGGCTCAGAGCAGGTAGCCACAACTTTATTAATCAAGTGTTTCTGTGTGGTCTGATGAATTTAGACATCATTTAGGGCATGGATGACATTGGATTGAGTTGGGAAGTGTTTTTTTTGGGGTGGGCGTTCTGATGTTGGGCCTGGCCATGTGGCTGGTGGCCATTTTGAAGCCTAGGCCTGCAAGCTTGCCTGGCCTTGTCTGCCAAAAGGCCTGCTTTCATCCAGTAGGCTCAGAGCAGGTAGCCACAGCTGCAATAAATAAGTGTTTCTGTGTGATCTGTTGAATTTAAGCATCATTTAGGGCATGGATGGCATTGGATTGAGTTGGGAAATTTGTTTTTTGGGGTGGGCTTTCTGATATTGGGCCTGGCCATGTGGCTGGTGGACATTTTGAAGCCTAGGCTTGCATGCTTGTCAGGCCTTGTCTGCCAACAGGCCTGCTTTCATTCAGTAGGCTCAGAGCAGGTAGCCACAGCTTTACTAATCAAGTGTTTCTATGAGGTCTGTTGAATTTAGACATCATTTAGGGCATGGGTGGTATTGGTTTGAGTTGGGAAATGTTTTTTTTGGGGTGGGCTTTCTGATGTTGGGCCTGGCCATGTGGCTTGTGGCCATTTTGAAGCCTAGGCAGCAAGCTTGTCTGGCCTTGTCTGCCAACAGGCCTGCTTTCATCTAGTAGGCTCAGAGCAGGTAGCCACAGCTTTATTAATCAAGTGTTTCTGTGTGGTCTGTTGAATTTAGACATAATTTAGGGTTATGTCTGACATTAGATTGAGTAGGGAAATGTGTTGTTTTGGGGTGGGCTTTCTGATGTTGGGCCTGGCCATATGGCTGGTGGGAATTATTAGTGTCCTGATTTTGCCATATAGGCCTGCATGGTTTTCCTATTGGCTTACTGCTTCCATCTATCCACCCCATTTGCCAGCAGCAGCTCCATGAATGATGTGATGCTCAAATAAGTTAATGGCAAATAGGGTCCACCCCACTGCCATTACACTTTTATTTTGGTGGTTCTTATTCTCTTTCCTATCCTTCCTGAGAGTGTAGTGCCTGTACACAGTAGTATAACATAGCCCTTGTTGACAAAGTCCCAGAAATGGCTAGACTATATCTTTTGTTTTCACTAGTACAGTAGTAACTGAACCACAACAACAAATGCAACATTTCACTGATGTTCTTATCCTGTCTTATTTGCTCTTAGGTGCACAGAAAGCCAGAGGAGGAGGTGTCATCATCATCACCCGTTGTACCGCCATCCAGATAGAAGTTCTGCTGTGCATCACGTCCACGTGTCACCATAACTTGTTGCGCATCTGCGTCCTGCCTGACATCTGAAGAAGATGGCCCCACCAAAAGGTACCAGGTCCAGTACCAAGAAAGTTGCCGGTGAGAAGAAGGAACAGAAAAAGGAAGTGCCATAAACCACGACTCGTGTGCCCGCCAATGTTTATTTTGGCACCAAAAAAGTTACGCCTGCAGCAACATTGTCCGGGAACCAAGCTGGGAGCAGCACCTCCTCACCAGCGGTCCAACCCCCCCAACCTAGGCCCAAGCCCTTTAGTGTCGCAGAGGTAGTCAGTCTACTAACGAGCATCAAAGTGTGCAAGCGCAACAACAGCAGCAGCCACAAGAACAACAGCATCAATGCAAAAACAACACCAGCAGCCACAATAAAAACAGCTGCAGCCGCAAAAACAGCAACAGCAGCCGCAAGAACAGCAGCAGCAGCCGCGAGAACAGCAGCAGTAGCCGCAAGAACAGCCCACAATAGTAGTTGTTGCTCCTGAAGTAGGCGCCTTTTCAGGAAATCGAGCTTCCTGCAGACAAAGTGGAGCAAACCACTGTTTCAAAAGATCTCTTGTCTTCCAGACCACCAGCAAGGAAAAGGAGGCTTAGTCCATCATCTTCTTCATCAAGCCCCGATTCTGATGATTGTGATGCCACTTGGCAGCTACCAGCTCAGTCTGAGAGTGATGCACGCCACAAGACAATGCTTCTGAAAAGGAAGGTTCCGGAAAGACTAAGAGTTATAGAGGTAGATGTTGAAGAGGGGGATGATGTTGATGAAGACGAGCCAGTCATCATGTACATCGCTCCAGCCCCAAAGGGGATGGAGACCAACATTCTCACCCTATCCAGAAAGGCTGCTACTGAGCGGGATGTAGCACAGATACCACCAACACATGTTACACCACCACGACTTCCAGCTGCCATATTTTCAAAGGCCCTGCAGGGACCTACTACATCCAGCTCAACCATCTCAGTAGGTAGTGGTAGTAAAAGTCACAGTGTAGCTGCACAGTCACCTTTCAAGTACACCCTCCAGTTCATCTGGTATGGAAAGTGGCACATCCAGCAGTGCCAGAAAGTTTTCCTCCCCAGTTTGGGACTTCTTTTCTGTTAGCACCAAGGAGGAGAACGTTGCTATATGCTCTATTTGTCGACAAGGTGTTCGGCGGGGTAAGATTGGTACAAACTAGTGTACCGGAGGCCAAGCAAGTCATCTCAGAATACACCACACTATCGTGTGGGAGAATCACCTACTTCACTTAAAATAAAGTAAAAAAACTCAACCCATTGAAGTTGGGCATGAAGAATCAGGGGAAGTTATTATTGCGGTGGAAGGTGAAGAAGAGGAAGGCATTTCTAGCCCTGTCCCCAGTAGTGCAGTGGTACCCCCTACATCCTCCTCAGTCAATCAATCAATTAATCAATCAGAGTACTTGTAAAATGCGCTACTTACCCATGAGGGTCCCAAGGCGCTGAGGGGAGGGAGGGGGGGGGGGGGGGGGGCTGCTATAGCTCGAAGAGCCAGGACTTGAGGAGTCTTCTGAAGGCGAGTAGCTCTTGGGTCTTCCGTATGTGGGTAGGGAGGGTGTTCCAGGTCTTGGAGGCGAGGTAGGAGAAGGATCTGCTGCCAGAGGTCGTTCGTTCGAGGGACAGCAGCGAGGGCGAGGCTGGCAGAGCGGAGCTTGCGGGTGGGGGTGTGGAAGCTGAGTCTGCTGTTCAGGTAGGCTGGTCCGGCGTTGTAGAGTGCTTTGTGTGTGTGGGTGAGGAGCTTGAAGGTGATCCTCTTGTCGACGGGGAACAGTGTATGTCTCTCCGGTGGGGGGTGATGTGGCTGAGGCGGGGGACATTGACGATCAGTCGGGCGGAGGCGTTTTGGATGCGTTGTAGTTGTCGTAGGTGTTTGGCTGGGATTCCTGCGTAGAGTGCATTGCCGTAGTCCAGTCTGCTGCTGACGAGGGCCTGTGTCACCATTCTTCTTGTTTCAGTCAGGATCCACTTGTAGATCCTGTGGAGCATGCAGAGGTTGTTGTAGCAGGAGGAGGAGAAGGCGTTGACCTGCTTAGACATGGAGAGGGATGAGTCGAGGATGAATCCTAGATTGCGTGCATGGTGGGTGGGGGTTGGTGCTGTTCCCAGTGTGGTCGGCCACCAGGAGTCGTCCCAGGCTGAGGGAGTGGGTCAGAGGATGAGGACCTCCATCTTGTCCAAGTTCAGCTTCAGAGGGCTGCTCCTTATCCAATCGGCTACGGCCTTCATTCCCTCGTGGAGGTTGGTTTTGGCTCTTACTGTGGTGTCACTCAGTAACATCTGAGTGACACCACAGTAAGAGCCATACTCAGAGTCAGCCTGAGACACCAAGGCCACCGAGTACTGCAATGAGACAAACTGCATCGTTGAGCTGAAGTGGGTTAATGAAAACAACAGCACCAGAAAGAAAAGTAATCCAGCCTACCATTGAGAGCATTCTTAGGTTCAAGGGGCAGTTCCAACCAACCACCCAACGACACGGTTGTACAATGCGAAGCTGGCTAAAATGATAGCACTGGACCTTCTCACTTTTTCATTTGTATAAGGGGTGGGTTTCCTTGAATTTGTGTCAGCCATCTGCCCTAAATGGAAAGTTCCCAGCTGGTCCTATTTCGCAAGAATTGCTGTTCCGGCACTACATCATGATGTGCTGGAATTGGTTGGACAAGCTTTGCTGCAGAGTTCTGTTCACAATATCCACCTGACAACAGACATGTGGACCAGTTGCCAAGCCACAGATTACATGTGCATCACTGCACACTGGGTCTCTTTTGTGGGGGTTAGAGATAAGCTATTTGAACGAGGTGTTGTTGACACAGCTGAGATTTTTACAGCTACTCGGAAACATGCAACTGTAGCCATGTTCACCATGGAGAAATCTCATACTGCTGTAAACATTTTGGAAGAGTTTTTCAGCAAGATTTTTGAATGGCTGTACCCTAGAGGGCTTAGTATTGGTTTTGTTGCCACAGATAATGGCAGTAATGTACTTAAGGCCATGGACCTTGGTTCCTATTTCAGGGTTCCATGTTTGGCGCACTGCATAAACAGTACAGTTCAAGACTTTCTGAAAAGAGAATCCCTAGTCAGCAACTTACTGACCACCTGCCAAAGAATATGCACTAATTTCAGCCATTCTTTTTCAGCTTGCAAGCAGCTGAGGATCATTCAGCGTGAATATAAGATGCCAGTCAAAGAACTCATCCAGGAGGTGGCAACACGTTGCAACTCAACGTATTACATGCTTGATCCTCTGTTTGAGCAGTACAGGCCACTCAATGAATATGCATGTGAAGACTGGATGCTACTGTGAAAGGCATGACCCTTCAGATGGACCAATGGTTACTAGTTAAATGCCTGACTGAGATGCTTCGTCCTTTTGAGGTCTTCACATGTGAAGTAAGCAAGGAGGACTGTACAATGGGCCAAGCTTTCTCATTATTGCAAATGCTAGAGCATCAGCTGAAGAAGGTGTCTGAATCATACAAAGGTATAGAGGAAAACAAGGAAGCCTATGACTTGGCGGAGAGCTTAGCCCATTGCTTAGCTGAAAATACAAGGGTGCACAATAAGATTTTGTCACAATAACATTACATTTCTGCAACAATTCTGGATCCACGGGCGAAATTGGGACTTGAAGACCCGGGATAACCCACTCACTGGGTCTCGGCGGCAGGGGAACTGCCCTAGTCTTCCATACCTTTCATACTTAGTAAAAGGAGACACAGGAGCCTTCATCTGCAGGAGGAAACCAGATTTATTTCAATAGCCTGGGCTATGGAACAGAGTCCCAAGCTAGTCAGAGACAAGACAGATGAGGCTGCAACTTCACTGTGTAGCTTACAAGCCTTTTATACTTTTTCATCCCAGTCTGTTGGCTGTTAGTTCATTGTTTAATCAGGGCAGTGTTTGCAGTTGATAACCAGATCCAAACAACGTTTGTAGATGGTGACCTGGTCAAGGCTTGGTACACAAATCATTGTTCACTCGGCTTTGATCAAGGCTTAGTCTTTTCAGGTCATCGTTCAATTGCCTTGATCACAGCCCGGTCTTTCAAGTCATTTTTTAATCTCCCTGATCAGGGCCCAACAGTCAGACCATTGTCCAGATAACCTGATAAAGGTGTCAAGGATGTTTACCAGGCTGGGAGCAGGAGATGAAAAACAAGCTTGTTTACACAGGGCATGGGTGTCTCATGGCTTTCTGTTGAACTGCAAAGAACAGGGGTTTGGGTGTGCGACAGTTCCTGGGCAGAAATGCAGGCTGCAAGATGGTCTCTGTCGTGTCAGTTTAGATTTTCCCCAGGCATCAGCAGAAACGACCAGGCGGGTCGTGTGGAAGTGTTTGACACGAAATGGCAATGAAAAACCAATGGAGTCCCGGTACAAATGATGCCGATCAGAAGAACACTTTTACTCAGACTGAAGACATTCATTCCATTTTCAGAGATGGATGTTGCCCGCTACAAAACTTGATTAGCTGAGGCAGTGAGTAAGTTGGAAAATGAATGAATGCTAATTAAAAGCCCGCTAGATCAACCCACAAGAAGTACTGCAGTAGGGCATGCGTCATCAAGTGCAACTTCGGAGGCTGAGGGCAGTGCATTTGGCTCACAACACTCACCATCACTATCGACAACAGCAACAACAACTGGATCATTAGGCCCAGTAGAATCGTTACACGATTGGTATTTACAGTTAGGCATTATTTAGCACAGTGGTAATGCACAGAGAAAAGAGCCCGAAAGGTTAGCAGCAGCACCCCTGAACATTGTGCAGATGGTCCAGGCCTATCTGGAGGACCCAACAGAGGTGTACATTGATCAAAACCCATTGCAGTATTGGTATAGGAAAAGGGCTGAATGGTCACTGCTCAGCAGGCTGGTGATAAGCTATCTGGCTTGCCCTGTCGCAAGTGTCTCTTCCGAATGTGATTTCAGTGCCACTGGTTCCATTGTAACAGTGAGAAGGACCAGTCTCTCGCCCAAAAACGTGGAGAGGTTAACAATGATCAAAATAAATCAGCACTTCATACCACTGAAATACACAATACATGAAGCAAGGGAGGAAGATGAAGACAGCGGCTCAGCTGACGGAAGTAGTGTGTCACATGATTACATACTACTGGCAGAACCCCCAGAGTTTGAGGACGAGCTATACTTCCCTCATAATTATGCTTGCACTTACTGTCTACCTCCCTTATTTTCCTTTATTTGTATGTCTGTCGTTCCGGTTACAAAGTTTGAATCACAACAAATCCATTACCACCGTCTTCTACTCTTCTTATTTCAATATACAAGTTTCAGGTGTTTGCTTTTCACCGTACAGTCCTCAGAATCCAGCTCCTCCGTTCCATCATACTGAATCTCCCTAAATCCATTGCCCTAATGATGATTGGATGATGGAAAATAGAAGACAAAATAAAAACTTTCCTAGTCCCGCCAAATGAAGTGGAACATGATGACTACTATAGGTATCCTCCTTTCAGAGCCAAGAGAGACTGCCCATTAACTGAAAATGAGATGGAACAGGTAATGATTGATGCCATGCATTGTATGCAGAGTCGCAGACTGAGTGATTTTGTTGATGTTTGTCGTGCATGAAGTTATGTCATTGTGCACTAATCATCTTTCTACAGTACACACTAAACGTAACTCAAGGAAATTTTCCCCTTCTTGCAAATATTTTTAATAAGAAATGTGTACTTCTACTGAAGCTTGATACATTGCTTTTGATTGAATACAGGAAGGGGACTCAATCTGCACACTGAGTATGACAATACCACCGTCCATGATGATAATGGCGAAAAAGACGGCCCGTTAACTTAAGATGAGAAGGAGCAGGTAATGAAAATTAATGTCATGCATTGGACACCTGACTCTGAGCGATTGGTGTTTGGGTTTTTGTTGTTTGTTTGTTGTGCATGAAGTGAAGTCAAAGTGTACTAGTAGTCTTACAGTACACACTAAAGAGTGACTCAAGTCAATAATATTTCAACTCTTGTTGTGTAATAACAAAATTTTACTTCTACTGCAGGCCGATCTTCCCAGACAGTCAGTACAAGTATCAGAGATGATTGATGGAATTAGAACAAGTCAAGAGGACGTTTCATGAGTGGTATAAAAAGTAAACAAGTCAACAACAACCACAGCAGACCCAAATGTCTGTGTAGAAGTGGAGTCAAGTGTAGTGGTGGGATGACTGCGGTGCATTAATTTACTATCCTAAATTGTAAAATGCTATGTTTGGATATGTGCTTTTTCCAACACTTTAAAAAAGAATACTCTAAACGGAGGATGTGCTAAGCGACGTGCCTTCAATGTGGGTCTGTCCTGTTGTTGTTGAAGGTCAATGCTGGAAACAGACTAGAGTAGAGATAATGCATACATACCGCCTCAGAAAGTGTTCTTGTTGCACTACACTTAACTTGTGCATTTCTTTCAACTTGGTTTCTCAATATCCCTTTTGTTCTTCCATCTACAATTACAGGCATGGCCTTGCCCTATACTTGGGAAAACAATACAATGCACACTTACCTTACCAATAAATCTACACATTTTTTTTTCAGGCGGGCAGTGGGGACTGGCGAGACCCAAGATTGATGGACGAGAGGAGGATCAAGAGGAATGCTGAGATGGAAATCCAGTTCACATTTTTGACCAGGGTAAAACAGTAACAGTATCAACTTTCATCTTCTTTTAATTAATTTGATTCATTTTTTCGTCTACAGTCTTTACAACAGTGTGTTCTTCTTGTTGTAGTTATTATCATTAGGTTTGCTCTCTGTTATAACATTTTTATTTGCTATCTGTAAAAGTATTAAGCCCGGAACAACTGAGCAAGAAGTGTATGTAAACCGGGTCTCCTTATCAATCATCATCACGCTTGCATTTCCTTTTTCTCCCTTAACATATTGATATGGATATGGTAGTCTACAGAGTTTGTTGTTTGGTGTTTGTCCATGCATACTGTCTGTTTTTCATTCTCAAAACTTTCCCCAAAGCCCCCCTTCCCATCCATTTTCCAAGCCCTAACCCTATTCCACGGGCTGTGTGACTTATTGAGGTGTAACTAAATTAAATGTACAACAATAATTAATCACACGCTTGCTGGGGCGGATGTGGCGAAAGCAACAGTACTTCAATTTCAAGGCAGAGCGATGATCTTCTTCTGCTTGCCCACCCATGAGTAGTATATTTTAGAGGTGATTTTTATTTAACAAAGGAACATATACCTCCACATTAATTGCTGGCATAGATTGGATTTGTTGTCATCCTCATACACAGCACTAACTGTTATGCTGTAGGCCTAGTCAAGTGACTTGACACAACTATGTAACTCTGTCTGGTAGGCTATCCCCACCACCATTATGTTTTGTTGTAAATATTTTTGAATATTATAGTTGCTCGATAAGTTCTGTGCTGTACTTCATTCTACTACTCCTCGATCAGTCTCTCAGAGGCGACTGACTGTCTCATTTTCTTTTTTTGCAAATGTTGCTGCTCTGCCAGTGTCTACTACTACTACCACCACCACCCCAATCACAGCATGTTAGAAAAATGACACCATCATCACCATGCAGCCATCGCTGTGCCTAAGTTAAACATCAAGCAAAGGTAAGAGAAGTTTGGGGAAGGCATAATTAATAAGAATGGACATGTTTTCAATGAATTCAAACACCCCTTTGAGTCCAGATAAAGAGTGCATAGACTAGAAGAGAAAGACTGAAAGTACTAGTAGGACAACTCAATCAGTGAGGGGTGTCGCATCTTTCTGTTTGTGTCTTACACATTTAGCCAAATATTTAAATCAAACACTGGCTATGGGCGGACCTGCACCAGCAAGGAAACAGTGTGATCTAAAACAGTAACCCCACCTACAAAACATTAACAACATTGCATGTAAAGTAGAAATACAGATTTATTATAACCCTAACAAAAATAAACTATGTAAAAAAAAACACAAAAGCTAACCCACCCCCTCCCTAACCCCAACCAATGTCCGTAACCAGAAAGTCCAAATGTCCAAAACCCCAACACCCAATTCCCACCCACAAAAACAAGAATTTAAAAAGGGGCAATAGACAGGGACTCTATGTATGGCGGGATTGGAGGACATGCACTTGCTCCTCTCATCGGGCGATGAGGCGCTTTAGAATGCAGCTGTTGCAGCCACAGTCGGGGGCACCGGGCGGCCACCAGACAATGGCGACGTACCACTGGAGGGTGGTGGCTGGGGCCCGGTACACTGGAGGAGGCTTCAAGTGCTGCAGCCTCTTCCTCCTCCTCTTCCAAGACCACCAGCCGCCGATATTCTCGCTGGATTGCCTCCAGCTTACGGCGCCGTGCCTTGGCGGCCAACGACTTCCGATCAGGTTTGTAAGAAGTAGCTGTATATCAAAAAGAAAAAATAAGACAATTGTAAAATATACTCTTAGAAAAACAGTAAGATAAGTTAATTATACACATAGTGTCATGGTAGCACTATAAAGCCCAGTACATAACATTTGTGGTATGTATATTTCCTCCCACTTGCTTGGGCTTTAACATTTGCAGGATTTTTTACAGACATTCAACCAACCATACATCAGATTCTTTACTATCAGCCACCTTTGCAATCTGCATGTTTGCATCACACGTATCCTTCTCTCTGTCAGTCATAAATATTAAATCTCGCCCGTCCTTCTTCCTTCCACCCATCTTTCACATTTTAGTTCAACACCAGATGATCTGATCTGACTTTTAGTCTTCTCCATAAAACTTTCAAAGCGGAATTGAAATCACAGAAAGATGAGGCCATAGGTTACTCAATACTCCCAGCCCTAATGCCTTTACTAATGCCAATTAAAGGGTATCTTCACTCTTCAAACATTCACAACAACTCTTACTTAGGGCATCATTAAGATGGCGGGCGGACATCCTCATGCTAAAAGGGACGATCCGCCATAAGGGCGGGGGTCCTGTGGGGGCAATTAGGATATACCCGCCACAGTGGCAGGACAATAGGGGGTGGTGATGGACGGAGCATCTAAACCAATCAAACACTCACATCCAGTCAACAGATCTGGGTTTGTTCCATCACCGTTCTTTAGCCCACTCTGCCACCCCAGTTCAGACATGACCATATGCAAATCAGTCTGACCCTGTGCCTCATTGAAACAGTCCAGCCTGAACTGCCACGCCATGCCTTCCCTGGACCGGATTCAAGCTTCCTAGGACCGGTTTCTAGTATTACAGCCGTCTTCAGCCAGGCTTGCTTGAATCCAGTGCCAAAGTGAGCAAGGGACTCACGTCTGAGCATACCCTGCCAACTTACGGCAAACAAAGCGGTCCAAAAGGGGGTGGTGATGAACGGAGCATCTGATCATTCAAACACTCACACCCAGTCAACAGATCTGGGTTTAATCCATCACCGTTCTTTAGCCCACTCTGCCACCCCAGTTCAGACATGGCCATATGCAAATCAGTCTGACACTGTGCCTCATGGGTACAGTCCAGCCCGAACTGCCAAGCCATGCCTTCCTGTACCGGATTCAAGCTTCCTAGGACCAGTTTCTGGCATTACAGTTGTCTTCAGCCAGGTTTGCTTGAATCCAGTGGCAAAGTGAGCAAGGGACTCACGTCTGAGCATACCCTGTCAACTTATGGTGAACAAAGCAGTACAAAAGGGGGTGGTGATGGACCGAGCATCTGAACCAATCAAACACTCACACCCAGTCAGCAGATCAGGGTTTAATCCATCACCTTTCTTTAGCCCACTCTGGCACCCCAGTTCAGACATGGCCATATGCAAATCAGCACCGCCCGCCGCAATGCTAAAAATACATGTTGTGTTTTTCCAAGCACAACGTGACAGGCCCTGTTGTGCTTTGAAAGGCAGGGGGGTCCCATAGGTACCCTCCAAGGGGGCCCGCAACGGGCTCCGCAGGCATAATCCGCATGCCTTTCTGTGGCAGCAATGCCGCCACGGAGGTGCATTCCAAAATGCACATTATATGGCTGGCGGTGTGTTTCAGACACCACCACCATATTGAGCCCTTTTCTGCCCGGTCAACATGTCGACTGTGCGGAAAATCGTCAGATGGTTTCTGTCCGCCGCGGACCCCACCAGCCATTGTAATATGGCGGGGGTCTTTTCTACAGGGATGGTGGGAGGTTTGCCCCTGCCGGTCCAGAGGTGACTACCGCCAGCCCGGTGGGGGCAATCCGCCCGCCATCCTAATGGGGCTGTAAGTCTTAACAGTACATTATGCATACAGTACACCCTTGCAGTGAGTGTAATGTCAATAGTTACGGATTATGAATCTAACTGCTGCATCCTTTCCATCCGCGTCGTCTTCACTGCTGGCAATGGTGGTCGGTAGTGCGCCTAGAAAACTTTATAACTTTTTATAGGCGTTATATACACCTCCCCCTATTGGTCTGTAGGAAAATTGACAAATTAGTTAATAGTATACAACATACATCACTAGTACAAATCAGGTTGTAGTAGAGTAGACACTAGTAGTTATATATGGTACCTAGGGTCATTCTAGCCTTTGCTTGTTTAGCCCGAGCCATACAACCATTTTACCTTTGTGTCTTTTATTTTTGCACATGTGATGTTACCTTGCAACTTCTTGTATAAGATACCTTTCAGCCCACATGACCTCATACTGGTACTGTCTAAGAGCTGCGTACAATGTCAACCAAAACATTGACAAGCCACTTTTTTTTGAAGTTCTGGTGTACTGTTCGTCCATATTGCTTATCCATAAATGCTACACTTTTGGGTACAGCTGAGAAATGCTTGCAACATACTAACGCGCACCATTTCATTTTTTGCATTACAGATGGTAGATTCCCTTCTACGAAAGAGAGCTTTGCAGAGCTTATGATGCAACAACTACCAGTATTAGGTTCTTCTAAGGTGAGGGGTTCCCAGAATTCACGCAGAGATCTTCATTTATAAATTTATATAAATTATATTCCTACCTAGGGGATGGTGGTGCTTCCACCACTGTTCAGTTATCATGATGTATTTCTCAACTGTAAGTAAGTGTAACAATATTTATGGTTTAAATGTTATTGATTTTCCTGTTGGTGCTGCATTATAGAACAACGTACAGAGCTTGTCAATTCAAAATAAAAATGTTGAACTTACAAAGACTTGGTGGTATTTGGTGTGGACTTACACGAGTGAGCGAGCAAAAGGAAGGGTGTGCATGTGCATTGTTCCATGACTGGAAGGTTGGGTGTGTTATGTTCTGGGTTGTCTACTCGTTGGGTATCTTGGGGGGAGGGTTCGGAGAGCTAATAGTTATGATAAGACACTACTATAACTAGTCGGGCAGGGGATTATGGTGGGTTCTGAACTTCTGATTGAGGTGTGTGAGGAAGGCCCAACCTCCCATCACCAACACCCTTTTTTCTTGTGCAAATTTCTGTATGTGCAAAATCCCTACACTAGTAGTAGTATGTCCTATCATATCAAAATATTAATAAATCTGGTTGGGCATTTGTTGGTGTGAATTGTCAAAGCCTCAAGATTAACAAAGACTCAAGGTCAATAAGACTAGAAGCAGCAGTACAAGAAGACGACCCAAAGCACTGGACTCAATGGCTAGAGCTACTGGTGAATCTGCTTTTTATTTAAAACCTTTTAAATAAAGAGTGGACAACTGGGCAAGCTTAGCTACTACAGTACAGACAGACTAATAGTAGTAGTAGTAAAGAGAGTCATCATAGCAGAGGCAGGGAGAACAAGATTTTCGAAACAATACAGATCGAAGGATAATTGTTGGTAAACAAATAGCATGAGGAAACAGAAACAATAGTTCACGAAAAATATTGTGCAGTAAAAGTTATGGAATAAGAATTATTATTAAAAACAAGAAGACTTACTAGGGCCAGAAGAAGAGCCCGCGTTGGTGTCCTCCTCTTGCTGTTGTTCACCCGCTGACTCCGCCCCTGTCTGCCTGCCCCTGGGTACTGAAAAGGAAAGATATAAGAAAGAGACAGTGATGGATGGTGTCAAACAAATAAAATATTTTTAAAGAACGGTCAAAAAACACTTATGTAAACAACAATTGCAATAACTAAATTGACCGATCTCATCTGGTCAACAAGTAGTATCGGGGGATTTGCGGATCGACTAATTACTATTTATCAACACTAATTCAGTCTTCCATTCTGATTCCAGAATACTAACTAAGCCTAAGTACGACGGCCACCCGACCTAGCCCACATATTCCAGGCATTCCAATTGTATATTAAGTATGCATTTCCACTTCTTTTAGTCCTCAACGATGCATATGGTCAAATGGAGGACGCATGACTACGTTTTTGTATACACCAAATTTTTGGTTGATTGATTGATGCTGATGTTCTGCTAGTGCTAAGCCTATTACCACTCATTGAACAAACTAGAAAAGGTTCTAATAAAGACTAACAGCACGTAACGTAACAGAGGGGGCATCACGCATACCACTAAAAATTTACAAACTCATACAAAGTAACTAAACCTAAGTATCAATCTGCCCCTATCTCTTAGTGACAGGACAAAGTAAGGACTAGAGTCCTTATACTATTACATAACTTAATTTCTCTAAAATAAACTCTTACATAATCATGCTAAGTGAGCGCAAACGCAAAGTTGCAAACAAGTAAGATTAGTAGTAGCGCAGAAGAGCACCTGTGTCATAACAATCACAGAAAACCTTTACATGTAATAATTAACCTGTAATGTAAGCCGCAGCATTCTAGCTGGTTGGATAAACAAAGATATTCGCAATATAATTATATACACAGAGCAGAAGAACAGACACAAAGTAGTAATAATTAAATAGTTATTCACCAAGACCCGGGACCTCCACTCCTAGCAGGTCCAGCGGGTCCTGCTCCCGGTCCAGGATGTCAGACCACCGGTGCATCAACTGGGCCTGGGTGCGCCGAACCCCAGAGCAGCGGAACACTTCCCGGCAAACCTTCCCCCACCGCTGCCCATGCTCCTGGAGGCCGTACCCGGACCCAGGCCTGCCATATGCTGCCAGGGTTAAGGGGAGGTGGCGCTGCACAAAGAAAATGAGTGCAGCCAACTTCATCTCCCCAAATAAGGCCAATGTCTGTACCCCTTGTGAGTGCCGCCTTAAGCATGGCAGTGGCGATCCGCCCGACATCCTAATGGGGCCCATAGTGTGGTGAACTTCTAACCTCTGTGCTCATTCAAGTGTTCCATGAACTGTTACTATGGTAACAGGCAGAAAACCTTTTGGGGGTAGGGTTAAAGGGTACTGGCTGTACAAAAACCATTATATTTACCCAGGATCCTCTACATTACAGAAAGGAAAGCAAAGTAAAACAGAACACTGTGTACCAAATTTATAACCCCCATGCGCCACTTTCGCATCACTTTTCCCTTCTTAAAAGTGATGCAATAGTAAAGCAATGAACTTGTAAATCTGCCCCTATGCACATTACAAGCAAAACAAGTACACAACTCATTCAATTCTTTATCGATCACAATTAGACAGTGTTGCTTCACGAATGACAATGAACTTCAATAAATACTTCGTGCCTGTAGGAACTGGGGTCACCAGTTCCCCAGGGGTAGCCTGGCACAAGCAGGTAGGCACCCGAAAGCTTAGGTTTTAAGTGACTACACAGCTGACGCATCCACTGAGACAATAACCGCACACGCAATGACGGAGACCACACCAGTGAGTTTGATTAAAACAATCAAATAATTTTTTCTAGAGCAGAGTCAGGGTAATCAAAAATCACATTTTCTCTATTTCATCAAAGCATTTCATCAGAGGGGAGTAAAGGGAGCAGTTCAATATCCAATTTAACACGTCGCAATAAACATTTCATTAAAGGATTAGCATTTCATTACTTCACAATAAACCAGGGTAAAACATTTCCTTTGTTAGAAGTAACCGTCTCAGAACTCACTTGGCGCAGAGATAGGCACTTCCTCACGCCAGGGTGAACATCTCCTTACTTAGGAAAAAACATTTCATTAGGCATTAAATAACCAGGCACCCAGCATGTCTTTGAGCCAGAGCAATGTGGGAAAAAATTCCTAGGCCATCAGCAATGTTAGTGAGCAATTGGTCTAGACTATGCAGAGAAGAGAACAATAAAATGAGAATTTATATTAAAAATATATGTTTAATTAACATAGATAAAAATCATATAGAGACTACAAAAAAGTGAAACTATATGATGCGATAAAAATAACATAAACAGATTATATCCACAATAAATGCATAACATATAAATCATAAACATTACAATTAAAACAATTCATACATAGTTGTCATAATAAATTGCTGTAGAATTATATTAAAAAACTCGACGCGCGTTTCGGTTGAAAGAACGCCTTCCTCAGGAGTCACTGGTGATAACTATTCAGAGTACTATATTCTTGCTTAGTACATCAGAAAATGGATAGCATCTTCTCATATCCAGTATAGAGAGCCACTTGATAAAGGCTAATTCCTGATAGACTCTGTCGTAATCTTATACAAGGTATAGATATATTCAGAACATACACAAGGATTGTGTGGAGCAGCGGGATAAGTCTTCAGCACGGTAAAATATGTAAATAAGCGCCCCTGGCGTTGGTGTAAAATAAACACTTTTGTGTTTAGATTGACGTATTAATTTCATAAAGGGGCAGGTAGCATCAAAAAGACGGATATATCCGATAGTGCTCGATAGCTTGTGACTTATATATTGTGTAACAACTTCTAAAGTTGAATGATGAAGGTCTATATATAAGTGTGGAGCCGCCTTATCTTGCCGGATATCGCAGGGCTGATTTTGATGAAAATCGAGCGTGCAGCAAGATGGTGCTGTTCCTGGAAAAAGGGGTTACCTCGCCGATAGAAAAGCTTAGGTGTTAAGTGACTACACAGCTGACGCATCCACTGAGACAATAACCGCACACGCAATGACGGAGACCACACCAGTGAGTTTGATTAAAACAATCAAATAATTTTTTCTAGAGCAGAGTCAGGGTAATCAAAAATCACATTTTCTCTATTTCATCAAAGCATTTCATCAGAGGGGAGTAAAGGGAGCAGTTCAATATCCAATTTAACACGTCGCAATAAACATTTCATTAAAGGATTAGCATTTCATTACTTCACAATAAACCAGGGTAAAACATTTCCTTTGTTAGAAGTAACCGTCTCAGAACTCACTTGGCGCAGAGATAGGCACTTCCTTACGCCAGGGTGAACATCTCCTTACTTAGGAAAAAACATTTCATTAGGCATTAAATAACCAGGCACCCAGCATGTCTTTGAGCCAGAGCAATGTGGGAAAAAATTCCTAGGCCATCAGCAATGTTAGTGAGCAATTGGTCTAGACTATGCAGAGAAGAGAACAATAAAATGAGAATTTATATTAAAAATATATGTTTAATTAACATAGATAAAAATCATATAGAGACTACAAAAAAGTGAAACTATATGATGCGATAAAAATAACATAAACAGATTATATCCACAATAAATGCATAACATATAAATCATAAACATTACAATTAAAACAATTCATACATAGTTGTCATAATAAATTGCTGTAGAATTATATTAAAAAACTCGACGCGCGTTTCGGTTGAAAGAACGCCTTCCTCAGAAGTCACTGGTGATAACTATTCAGAGTACTATATTCTTGCTTAGTACATCAGAAAATGGATAGCATCTTCTCATATCCAGTATAGAGAGCCACTTGATAAAGGCTAATTCCTGATAGACTCTGTCGTAATCTTATACAAGGTATAGATATATTCAGAACATACACAAGGATTGTGTGGAGCAGCGGGATAAGTCTTCAGCACGGTAAAATATGTAAATAAGCGCCCCTGGCGTTGGTGTAAAATAAACACTTTTGTGTTTAGATTGACGTATTAATTTCATAAAGGGGCAGGTAGCATCAAAAAGACGGATATATCCGATAGTGCTCGATAGCTTGTGACTTATATATTGTGTAACAACTTCTAAAGTTGAATGATGAAGGTCTATATATAAGTGTGGAGCCGCCTTATCTTGCCGGATATCGCAGGGCTGATTTTGATGAAAATCGAGCGTGCAGCAAGATGGTGCTGTTCCTGGAAAAAGGGGTTACCTCGCCGATAGAAAAGCTTAGGTGTTAAGTGACTACACAGCTGACGCATCCACTGAGACAATAACCGCACACGCAATGACGGAGACCACACCAGTGAGTTTGATTAAAACAATCAAATAATTTTTTCTAGAGCAGAGTCAGGGTAATCAAAAATCACATTTTCTCTATTTCATCAAAGCATTTCATCAGAGGGGAGTAAAGGGAGCAGTTCAATATCCAATTTAACACGTCGCAATAAACATTTCATTAAAGGATTAGCATTTCATTACTTCACAATAAACCAGGGTAAAACATTTCCTTTGTTAGAAGTAACCGTTCAGAACTCACATGGCGCAGAGATAGGCACTTCCTTACACCAGGGTGAACATCTCCTTAGCTAGGAAGAAACATTTCATTAAGCATTAAATAACCAGGCACCCAGCATGTCTTTGAGCCAGAGCAAAACATTTCATTGGAAATAACCACTTCAGCAGGAAACCATAACTATTCCTTTACTCCACACTAGATATTTCAGTAGGCACTAATAAACAACGCCTCAAGGTAACATTAGCATCTCCTTAGGCATGAACAACCAGCTCATCAGGCAAGGATGAGCATGTCATGTAGCAAGAGTACACATATCATCATATACCTATAGGCGCTCAGGGAACACTGCGTTAGACAGGATAAAAACATTTCCTCAGGGAACCTCATGCAGTCCCAATCTTTTAGAATTCAATCAACATCTCATTAAGCCAGAATACAACCGTTCATTAGGCCAGGGTGAACATTTCCGTAGGCACTGGCAGATCACTGTCGTGGCAGGAGTAGAGAGCACTTCCCTGAGCAGGAGTAAAGCATTTCATTTAAGATAAACAGGTCATCAGGTTATTTGAGGCAATTAATCAACATCTCCCTATGCAGGACTAAACGTTTTATTAAAGGTAAACCATTTTATCAGCAGAAGTAAAACATTTCATTAGCCAGGTTAAACCATTCATAAGGCTAAGAGTAAAACATCTCAACAGGCAAGCATAGTAGTTTCATCAGGTGAGAATAAATAGCTCCTTAAGCATATGAAACTGTCCTTAGGCATATAGGACTGTGGGCCTAGGGACCACTAGAACAGCCCAATACCAGGGTTACCTTTTAGATCCTGCCTAGGGGCCGGTAAGTACAACTAAATCCCCAATACGGGGTTAACTCTCTGATAAGGTCCGGCCTCCACAACCCTCTCTCAGTGTTCCGGCCTAGTTCAGGTCCTCTTAATGGCCAAGTAGGGCCAACCGGGCCCAATCACAGTTCATAAGGAGGAAGAACTAACAGCTCTTCAGGTAAACCAACTTCTCTTTAGGCCAGGTCACACCATGCATCAGGCTACAGTACCAGACACTAAACTGTACCCCAGGCAGGGGTCAACTTTTATCGATGGGGGCCCCCACAGTGTCTTTAGGGCTCTGGCCCAGGTCCAGTACTTAAGGGGGGTCAAACAGGGCCCACAGGGCTCGGCCACAGTTCCCCAGGGGAGGAGCGAACTCGGCGCCTCTTCCGGCCTTCTCCCATCCTCCCCTGGGCTTTACCTGGTAATCTTTGGGCCTTCTCTGCCCCTTGCGCGGGTCCGGTTGACTGGGAGGGCTCCTACCCTATGTGTGGCATTACTTGGCCCAGCACTGTGGTGGGGCCTTCTGTGGGTAATTAGGGCCAACGGGGCCCAACAACAGAGTTCCCCAGGGGAGGGTGGGACTCGGGTCCTCCTGTGACCTTCTGTCCTCCTCCCCGGGGGTTTACCTTGGTTCTTCGGCTCCTCGGGGAGCCCTTGCGGAGGTTCTCTGGTGATGGGGGGGGGAAATTACTCTTCCTTTCCCCCGAGCCCCCCCTCTCTGGGCTGGCGCCGGCCCTGGGGGTTCACTTTTGCTTTTCGCCCCCCCCCGGCCCCTTGCTGCTGGCGGGTCCGGCCCCGGGCCTCCTCTGGCCTCGGAACCAGTCGGGGATCAGCGGAGCTAACAGCAGGACACAGGACGGGCCCGGGCCTCTCTCAGCCTTTCCCGGGCCCGCAGACCAATCACAGGAGGCGGTGGGGAGGCACGCCCGCGGCCGCCAATGGCAGCGCGGCCTGCGGGCGGGAAAGCCTCTCCTCAGATTACGCGGCGAAGATGGCGGGGAGCGGATGATGTCGCGGCACCCCCTTCACGTGGTGCTGCTGGGGATGACTTCAGGGCCTAGCGTGGCCTTCCTCGAATTCCGGCGGCCCTCTCCAACACTGAAGGCCGCCGCAACGTGATGCTCAACGGAGAGGAGGCTTCCAGGCGGCGCGGCCTGCTGGTGATCGCGGCAGCCTCCCCAGGGCTCCTGGGGCCGCCACAAGGACGGCACACAATCGGGCCAGGTGCGGCCCACCACAACATGGCGGCGGCCTCTCCCCAGCACCGAGGGCCGCCTGGGGGCAATCACAGCACTTCACAAGTCAGCGCTTCACGGCCAGACTCCACTGCGGTGAGTGGAGGTCAATCTAGCGCTTTGCGGGGCACAGTGCGCAGCGGCAGTTCTTGGGGCCACAGCAGGTCCAAGCAGTGCAGCTCTTCACAGGGGGAATACAGCGCTTGGGGGGATCACAGCACTCTGAAGGACACCACAGTTCTGGCAACAGCGCTGGTAACAGAGTGCCTCGGGGGCAGCAGCAGTTTATGCAGGTCAGCAGTCCACAGCGCTTCTCAGGGGCACCATAGGAGAGCGCTGATTAGGTAGAACAGGCAGATTTGCAGAACAGATAAGGCAGGACAGGCTACACGACAGTGGCAGATCAGCAAAGGTGGCCCAGGTGGAGTCAGGAAGCGCAGGGGGTGACACAACGCCAATACTTAGTTGATCACCCAGCAGTCCTGTGGTAGTTAGAAGGTCTTCTAGGCGCTTGGTTGTTCCTGTGTCCTTTGTAGATAGCAATTTCCTGGTTTTTTGAAGGGGGGGGGGGTTTGAGTTGAAGGCTTTCCTCAGCAGGTACCTGCAGGGGGTCCCTGGGTTCCCCTCCCACCGGGCCAGATCAGTAGGCTAGTTCAGTATTCCTTACACAGCTTGGTGGGCAGCGCCTAAACCCTGTCACCCGCAGTGGTATAGGTTTCTGACTAGGCCCTACCGCCTACGTCTCCTGCGTAGGGTCCCCCAGGTCAGTGATGCCCCAACTGACTGCAAAGTTTCCCTCCATTTTCTTTTATCGGCCCAGGTCAGGTGATCACCCTCTAAGGCGGCAAAAACAGACTCCGCCCCTATTCTAGAAGGTTCCAGGAGCTTCCCTATTCTAACTGTGGGCAGGCAAGGCAGGCTGGAATAGTTACAATGTTTAGGGGTTCCAGCCAGCTCCTGGCTACTAGAGTGCGCCTAAGTAGACCACGCTGCAGTAGCAGGGGTCAGTGCAGCCATCTTGGAGGAAGAGGGCACCTGCACCAAAGCATTGATTTTAATATTACACAGGGCATCTCAACCTCACAGGGCCTATACAACTTTATTTCAGGGAAAAGGGCCAAGTCCTACAGTGCCTATTTAAATGGACAAGATTGTCGACATTACAAAACTTAGTGGCATATTTACAAAGACGGAGTTAACATTGTCGTCGCTTTAACACCTGCAAACTACAACAAAAACATCAAAAATAGACTTGAAAATCCTTTGTTATCTTACCAGAAGATTTTCTCAACATTGCTGTTTCCTGTACAAGACTGGGAGCCACCCCCCAAGGCTATAAAATAAATGGTTGTGGGGGGCTCTAAAGCCCCCCATGCAAAATTAGAAGTGTTGGGACCTCAACGACCCCCCTCAACCCCGGGAACCACCACCCCTGAGGATTTGTGCATTGTGGGAGGCAGGCTGTGTGGCCCTCCACCTGGACCCCTCGAGGGCCCTGGGGACTGCCACATCCCATGGCCGGCTCCTGCAGTGTCCCGGGGTACCTTCCCCCGGGACGCTGCTTTTTGCTATGAGAAGGCGGGAGTCTTGTGGCTCCCCCCTCCCATAGCAAACTTAGTTTGCATTTTGAAAGACACAGCAGTCAAATCTGTACTCACTTTCAAAATCCAAACCAGATTGCTTTTCCACATGCAAGTTGGCATCTCCCCATGCAGAAAAGCAATACTGGCTCCCGAAGGATGCAGGGAGCCGGCGTGACAATGGGGCATTGTTGCTCCCCCCACGGTCCCCAACATTTTGTAAAAGACCCGGGGGATAGTGCCCCCTGGGATATTAGAAATTACTGATAGGGGCTTCTTTTTACAATAAAATTAAAAGTCATCCATCCAGCGCAGCACTCAGTGTGGCCCCCTTGTATGCACAAGCTGGATGCACGAATCTGTATGGTGCGTGACTCCAGCGCCTTTGATGCACAACTTCTATGCGTTTGGGAGCCGGCATTGCTTTTCCACATGGAGAACTACTAACATGCAGCTGCCCAAAAGCAATCTCATTTAGATTTTGAAAGAGATGACATATTTCCTTGCTATGGCAGGGCGGGATGGACACCCCGAGACACTGCAGGAGCCGGCCCTCCCACAATACATAAAGCCCAGAGGAGTTATGGTCCCCGGGGCTTTGGAGACATTGCAGCCCCCACAACCAGTTCTTTTGTAGCCCGAAGGTAACGAGGCCCTCGAGTGTTCCAGGAGGGAGACCATGGTGGTCCCCGTGGCTTTGTGGACCTTGGACACTTCTCCCCGCCATTTGTTTTATTAGCCCTGGGGGGTAACGATCCCCAGGGCTGGGGGGCCCCTCTGGTCCTCCATAAAATTTTATAATTTTGCCCCTTGTATTTAGCCCTCCCAGGGGCTAATTATGAAAAAGCCTCCATTTTATTTTATTTATTTTATGGCAGAGTCTGCGCATCCTACACGCACCTACTGGGTTTTAAAAAAAATATTAAATTATGGGCCCTGGGGGTCCTTCTGGGACCCCCTAAGCAGTTCTAGAGGGTAAAATTATTTCTACCCTACCCCCTTTGTACGTTTTTCACACATATTCCACTGACTTCCTCAGCCTCGCTTCTACTGAGACACAAAATGGCTGCCAACAGTTCCTGGTTGTAAATGTTGACAACCAATATACAGCCAATTAGCATTCACCGAGCCCATAGATATATAAATGACTTTAACTGTAATTTTCTCAGGAACTACTGAACAGATTGACACCATTTAAGCAAAAGGCACTAGTCTGAACTGAGGGCTACCTCTTTGCCAAATGTGGCGTAATTCCGTTCAGCAGTTCAAGCTGTAGCTGTGTCTAAAAGTCCAATGGGAAATTGCATGGGGAAAACAAATTTTGTGACCCCCTTTTTTTTCTCGGCCCCCACTTGATATATATATCCAGAAAGTCGCCATTCACAGCCGCTTCACGCTGAAAAACGAAAGAGCAGAACCACCAAGTACCACCAAGTATGTGCCGTTTTCAGTGATTTATTTGTGCCAATTAGTTAACCTGCAATCCACCATAACGCGTTTTGCCTCCACCAACGAGGCTTGATCACATGTATATATATATATATCAAAGCTCCACGGTTCCCACCTGATGGAGACGCATTCTGACATCCACTGCAGCAACCTTCAAGAGGTAAAAGCCGGATCGACGGGCGATCCAGTTCACAGCATACCTGTCGATTCACGCCGGACGTGTTTCATGCTCGTTGCACTCTTCAGCGGCACGACAGTCATTTTGGCATAAAGGCCACACCTCCCACTTAAAAATATGAACCCTCCAATGGGCAACTCAAATGAGTCCACGTTGGTTTGGGGTCTTATAGTATGTGCTTCCGTTATGTGCCGCTGTCTGAGATGTTTCAAGCCCTCCAATTGGCCTCCCCTCGCACATCCAGCTTTTCAATCCTCCATGAATGCCTCCTCATTGAGACTCTGTGATTTGGAGCTCCGTGGCCCCAAGTTTCCGGTAGGGGCCTCTGCCGCGGCTGGGAGGTCGCGTATAAATCAAAGCTCCAAGGTTTCCACCTGTTGGAGACGCACTCTGACATCCACTGCAGCAACCTTCAAGAGGTAAAAGGCGATCGGCGGGCGGATCCAGTTCACAGCACGCCTGTCGATTCACACAGGATGCGTTTCATGCTCATTGCACTCTTCAGCGGCGCAACAGTCATTTTGGCATAGATATATGTATATCGCACCTGCAGTCCAAAAACAACGCTGCCCACTCCTGCTTGATGATTTTTCAGAAATTAATTTTTCCATGCCAATTGAAATAGAGAAGCACTGACAAACGCCATCTGGCCTTCGTCTGTGTCAGTGACTTTAAGGAGATAACAGATTAAGACGGCCCTACATGGGATAATTATGAAGTAATAACTCAGAGCAAATATAGCCCCCAATGGCCTCTTAGTTACTTTGTCTCTGAGAATCTTCCTAGAACATATGACTTTCCATCGCAAATGGTCTAAGATTGCCTGGAAATGTACACGCGATTGGCTTGTGATAATTATCAACACTGCCAAACGTTTATCTGACAAACTTCTAATTCATATCACTCTTGCAGAAAATGTGCTCAAGGCTGGGATCTCGATCTCAGCCTTCAATTCACGTTCATCTGAGATAAATGAAGAAATGAATGACCACAAAGAATACCTAACAAAACAGAAAATACAAAAACTTCAGCAGGACATGAAATGTTTTAATCAAGGTAAAATGTACCCCTATAATCAGGAGGACTATGTCTTTCAGAACAATGATTTTACATCAGATGAAGACAGTAGTGGCCATTCATCAAGATCATGATCCACTAGCAGCAAATCGAGCAATGAGAACTGAATTTATAGATAACAACATAGAGGAGGTTATAGACAACCACCTCCTCCGCTGTTTCAAGGTTTTCTACTGCAGCCCTTACAACCACCACTGTATCCTGGACAGTGGTTGGGACCACAACCTATGTGGACTGGACCAACAGGACACTGCCCAATAATGCCACAATACCATCAATTTCTGAAACCCTCCATTTTCAACAGAGGGGGGGGCAGAGGCAGAGGCAAAAGAGGAGGAGGACTCAAGACTCTCCACTAGCAAGATCTAGAACAGATGGTTCTACGGAGCAAGACCACAAGACCCTTGTAGTTAATCTATCATCCGGGACATTGACTGAAGATGAATCTCTACTTTTGGGAAAGGGTCTTGGCTTTGTTCCCACTCCTAAAGAGGACACTTTTAGAATCAATCAACAGCTACATCAGCTCTTTAGAAAAATCAGACTCAAAGCCTGAGATACCGAATAGTGGGAAAGGTTTGAGAAACAAATCAAAATGTACTCCAACTGCAGTAATGACACAAAATGAGGTGTTAACCTTTGAACAAGCCACTTTGAAAGACGTTGAAAATTTCAACTTCACGCATCATTTTGACAACCTCTCGAGGGGAGAGAGGGATTTACCAAAAACCATTACGGAAGGTCCCACTTCATTCTGAAGGTGGCAGATAAAGGTCGGGCGATTGTCATGGAAACATTCATTGTCACATGGAAACATATGACAATGAATGTCTCCGCCAACTGTCGGATGATAAGTACTACCAACAGATAGATGAGGATCCAACGGTCCGTTAATCATGCAGGATCAGAAATCTTGTAATCGAGGCTGAAAAGGAGGGATGTATCTCTGCCCAGGAAGCAGTCTTCCTTATTAATGATGACCCACGTGTTCCGCATTCCTATACACTTCCAAAGATCCATAAGGGCACCACATCACCCCCTGGTCACCCAATTGTGTCTGCCATCGACTCTCTGTTAGAGCCACTCAGCAAATACTGTGATTTCTATTTACGTCCACTAGTGGAGAAAACATCAACCTACCTTAGAGATACTATGGAAATCTTAAACCTGATTGAAAATTTTACCAAATCAGCCTCCATCAACTACCTCATGACTTTAGTCGTGGTAGCACTCTACATGAATATTCCTCAGGGCTCGACACTTGAGGTCCTTGAGAGTGCTTTACGAAAGGTTGACCCTTGGCTATACAAGACTCCTGTAACCTTTATGTGCAACTGTGCCTCCCCAGCCCTCAAAGAAAATTTGTTTGCTTTCCAAAAGAAATGACATCATCAAATCCAGGGCTCCAGTATGGGAAGCAAATTTGCGCCGAGTCTAGCATGCCTATATGTTATGTTATGTTATGTTATGTTAAAAGAGCTTATATAGCGCTCGGCTGCCCCAGCAAAGGGGCGTCCCGGCGCTTTAAAGACAAAAGGTGTAGCTGCAGATGGAACTTGCAATGAACATAACAATACCAGCAGAAGAGGTGTGTTTTCAATGCCTTTCTAAAAGATAGAAGATCGTTCAGGCCACAGATCGGGGGAGGTAAGACATTCCAAAGCTTGGCCGCAAGATAACGGAAGGAACGACCACCCATCCGGGCTAGCTTAATGCGGGGGACATTTGCCAAGTTCTGGCCTTCTGAGCGGAGGATGCGTCTGGGTAAGTAAGGTGATAGAAGGGGAGTAAGCATGGGCGGTGATGCAGTTTTCAAAATTTTAAACGCCATGCATAAGGTCTTGAAGTGGATCCTCTTCTCCACCGGGAGCCAGTGCAGTTTAATTAAGGTGCTTGCCACTGACTGGTGCCGGGGAATACCGGTCAGCGCTCTGGCTGCCGCATTTTGGACGCGTTGCAGCCTTGTTTTCTCCGCCAGATTTGCTCCAGGGAGCAGGGAACTCGCGTGGTCCAGCCGAGAAAGGATGGCAGACTGAACCACTATCTGCCGGGTTTTTGGGTCAAAGAACTTTAGGATTGGCCTGAGATTTCGCAAAATCCCAAAGCAGGTGGCCGCGACCTTTTTTGTCTGTTGGGTATAATTCAAGGCAGAGTCAATCCAAACTCTGAGGTTTTTTACGTGGTTTTTGGGATCTGGTAGATTGCCAAGAGCTTCAGGCCACCATTTGGCGTCCCAGGTACTTACTTCTTTGCCTACCAACAGTACCTCAGTTTTACCAGCATTAAGCTGTAGATAGTTAGAGGTCATCCAAGTGGTGATGTCAATGAGGCATTGTTTGAAGTTCTTTGCGCTCATCCCATTTCCATCCCTCAAGGCCACCACCAGCTGGGTGTCGTCGGCGTAGGATACAAGCGACAGCCCCCCTCTCCTGGCGGCCTCAGCTAATGGTCGAACATAAATGTTGAATAGTGTGGGGCTGAGCGCCGACCCCTGGGGGACCCCCTGTCTGATGGGACATTCTTTGGAAATAAATGGGGGAGTAGATACTCTGAATGTCCTTCCTGATAGAAAAGAGTTGACCCAATTCAGGGCCTGACCTGTAACTCCAATCTCCTGCAGTCTGAACAACAGCACCTCGTGTGAAACCGTATTGAAGGCAGCACTGAGATCTAAAAGAATCAGTGCTGCCATATCACTGGAGTCAAGGATAGTCCTGAGATTTTCCGTCACACTTAAGAGGGCCGTTTCCGTACTGTGGCCCACCCCGAAGCCATGTTGAGAATTATCCAGGATGGAGTTGGCTGTCAAAAATCCTAACTAAATTCTTGACAGCCAACTCCATCCTGTATAATTAAGGCTGACTTTGAAGAAAAATTCCTTCTGTCTATCGCCAACCCATATAAAAATAACATCCTTATGTGGCTTTGTTTTGTCGACGATATTATCATGTTTTGGTGAGGTGAAGAGGAAGAAAGCAGCACATTTTTTCATGGATAAACACTCTTGATCCATTCCTCAAGTTCACAGGCACAGAATCAAAGGAAGAGTTTCCCTTCCTCGATCTCATGCTATCTCTACAGAATGGTGAGCTTCAAACTACCAACTACAGTAAACCGACAAATAGAAACAGCGTGCTTCTGTTTGAGAGCCACCACCCTAAAGCACTGATAAACAATCTTCCGGTGGGCCAATTCCTGTGACTACGCAGGAATTGTAATACTATCTCTGAATTTGAGTCCCAAGCAGAGAAACTCTCTGAGAATCTGAGTGCACGACACCACCCTAAGAAGATCATACGAGATGCCTATAATAGAGCAAGGAATAATCATAGTGAGGCCCTCTTGGAAGTCAGAGAGAAAACAAAGTCAGAAATACTAACATTTGTAACAACGTACACACACAGTTCCAATACGATTCAAAAAAATCATTAAGAAACATTGGAAGGTCTTAGAGACAGGCAATTTTAATCCAGGTCCTCCCCCATTGTTTGCTTTTAAACATACACAAAATTTCAGAGACATATTGGTTCACACCAGACCAAAACTGATCACACAAAGACCAACAACACTATGGTCTCGCCCTCCGTTATTGGGAGATTACGCATGTGGGACATGTATATTGTGTCCTCAAACTACGACCTCTAGGGGGCGTGGCTTAGCGCCCGACGGGGACGGCGGCTCTCATGTGAGCGCTCCGGGGCTGAAGGGGTTTTCGCTTCTTTCTCCACCTCATTACTGCCTGCAACGAGGATTTCCGTGATCCGGATACTACAGACACCAGTGGGCTCCTTTTGACGACCCAAAACAAACAGCGGAATGGTCGTTTTTCTCACACTGTAGCGGACGCGGCTGAAGGATAGTCGTGTCCGCCATCTTGGACCCTAACACCGCGAACTGCGGCGCTCCCGCTCCGGAATCATGACAGACCGCCACGGAGCTCCTCACGCCCATAGCTACTTCTGGTGAGCTCATTTCTGCTTCTTAACGCCACCGTTGTACAACTTCGCCATATGTCGCTCTTTTAAGTGAATTTAAACGGACTTTATTCAAGTTCTGACGACCTGGGCGGCCATTTCAGCCAAATGGTGCCCCTTTTACCTCAGGCGCCCTGAATACATACGCAGTTGCAGCCTATCTCCTACTCAGAGAGCGTTTCAATTCCTTACGCTTTTATTCTGACAGACATTTACAACGTGGAGCTGTCTTGCGAAGTGCTTTTCCAAGCTTTTCTTTTTTACATGCTCTTCTCACCTCTGCTGCATCACAACGTGCCATTCTTCCTTGCCCTAGTGCAGCGCTGTTTTTCCGCTCTCATCACCAATGTATTATCTCTTCAAATGACTCGAATGTTGCTCCTTTCATCCGTGTAAATCCTTGGCGTTCCTGAATTCTGTGCGGAAAGTCCTCTTTTCCTTATTTTCATTTTTTGGGAATTTGGTTGCCTTCCTCTTATCAAGAACTCTTGTGCACACTTTAGCTGTCCAAAGGCCCGCAGTGGTTTTTACTGAACTTTATTTCCACTTCCTAATAACTCCTTTTTATGGACAGAAAGGCGATTCCTCGTACTCCCAAGACTCCACGTCGTGTATTTATTAAGAACTCAAAAGTTTTCTCAGCACTGGCGCACCTGGAGGCCTCTCAGGCGCTCGTTACTCAGATGTCGCAGTCTAGCACGGAGCGGCCTGCCCAGCTACCAGGGAAAGTCACGACAAAACGCCTTAAAAAAGATCCTCCATCGCCAACAAGTTCCATTTCGACTGTTTCCATGGAGCTTCTGCTGGAGGAAATTCGTGCCCTCAAACCTTTCATGGAGGAAACTAATTCTAAGTTGCAGGTCCTCACCGATAATTGGTCTCAGATGGAGGCCAGGGTGACAACAGTAGAAAAGTCTTTGACTTCCCTCCAAGAGTCGTCCTCCAAGGTCTCGCACATGCAGTCTCAGATTTCATCACTTCAAAAACAAGTCGAAGAGTTGGAGAACCGAAATAGACGCAACAATCTTCGTCTCTACGGCCTGGCAGAGAATTGCGAGGGGACTGATCCCATCGCCTTCTTCAAATCATTTTTACCCAAACTTCTTCATCTGCCTGAGGGTACTACGCTCAACATCCAGCGTGCACATAGGCTGGGTCGCCTCCCCTCTACTCCTTCTCCCTCTTCACGGCCGAGAGGTGTCATCATGTACTTCCTAGAATACACTGACCTTCTCAAAGTCATTTCAGCGGCCCGTGCTTCACCTCGTCTCCAATGGTCAGGTTCCAATCTCTTCTTTGCACAGGATTATGCCAAAGCTACAGCAAGCCGTCGCAAAGCCTTCTTAGATATGCGTCCAGAGTTACGCGCTATTGGAGCCAGATACGGCCTCTTTCATCCTTGCTTGTTCAGAGTGACTCATAACAACAAGACTACGACCTACGAGGATCCTGTTCGTCTCCGAAGTTTTTTGAATGCTGCACAATCGTTTGACATGGACTTATCTAGCTCATCATCAGCTTTTCCTCCGTGAATCCTGTTTTACATGACTTCAATGTCTTACTCACATTACATGTTTCACGTTTGATGTTCGTTGTTTTACTGTTTGCCTTCCTGGGCATCCCACTATTTCTAATTTTTATGTTTCCCGCTGACTCTTTCCTACCTCCTTTGTATCCCTGTTGGATGGACAAGTAGTTTTCTTTAGTGTCTTCTGTAATTTACTTCGTTCCGCACCATTGTCTTGTTTCTTTCTTCTCTTTTTTACATTATTTCTATACTCCTCTTTCTCTTTTAACGTTGTTCTGTTTTCTTCTTCCTTCATTCGTCTCATTCATTTACGTATTCCCTTCCTTTTTCTTGCAGGTTTATAATATATATGGCGTTTTCCCCTCGACCTATCGGTTCGCTTGCATTGGATGCTTGCTTCCTCTGCCTGGCGCTCCCCTCTCACTCATTTTTCCTCGTCTCCTCTCCCTGGTGATCATTCCTCCCCGCCTCTACCCTCCGTAAGTATGTTCTCCCTTTCCTCCCGAATGTTCACTTTCCTCATTGCGATTTTCTCCCATTCAAGTTGACTAGTTTCCTCTATTCCACAGGTGTCTTCCTTTCTTATCTCTCGACAATTCTTCTACTATCAATTTCCTCCTATCATTCTTGCTACTTCATGGTCTACCTTCTCATATTTCTTATATCAATTGATTCTATCTCTCTCTCCTCTGCTCTATTTTCTATCTTATCACCCTTCTTTTTCTCACTTTAATACACTGTCTTTTTCTAACTTTTCTACTTTCTTTGACTTTCTTCTTCCTCTGGGTTCCTCTTGCTTCTTTTTTCTATCTCATGACATTTTCCTTCTTTCTTATTTGATATGTCTTTGAAAGTAATTACATGGAATGTTAAGGGCGTTAATTCCCCCATCAAACGACAGAGAATCCTATCTCACCTTGCACGTTTGAATGTGGATATTGCTTTTTTGCAAGAAACTCATTTATCTGCTGAGGAATCTATTAAATTGAAAAGAAGTTGGGTGGGCGATGTTTACTACTCTCCTGGGGATGGTAAACGGAATGGTGTTGCCATTTTATGTCACAAAGCTCTTTCTCATTCCTTGCTTGTTCAAGAATCAGATGCTGAAGGCCGATGGATATATGCCAAACTCTCTATCAAGAATGTTCCAATTTCTCTCCTAAATGTTTACGCCCCCACCACTGGTGATCCCACTTTTTGGCACTCATTTTCCCAGCACATCACCAGATTCATTGATGATAATTTTATACTGGCAGGAGATTGCAATCAGCCCCTAGACCCCTTCCTAGATAGGAACTCCAAAGCACGCTTCATCCCTAACAAATCTCATAAATCCTTCTCTCAAGCTATTTCCCAACATAAACTCACAGACGCTTGGCGCCTTTGTAATCCAGAACTTCAGGAATTTACTTTTTACTCTCCATGCCACCATTCCCAATCCCGAATTGATTACGTTTTTGTTTCCCACAACATCGCCCAAACTCTCACTCATGCGGAAATTGGTCCAATCTTACTTTCTGACCATGCCCCCACATTAGTTCAATTGGACATCTTACCCAAATCAATAGGCCCTAAACGCTGGCGTTTCAACAATTCTCTCCTGCTGGACCCCAAATTCACCACCTCCTTCACTTCCTTCTCCAATGAATTTTTCTCCCTAAACGATAATTCCCCTGTTCCTAAACACACCATTTGGGATGCCTTTAAAGCGGCGGCAAGAGATTTCATCATTGGCTTTGTTGCTAAAAAACGCAGAGCTGCCCGTGATTTCACCAAAGCTGTTCTTTTGGATATTAAGAAATTGGAGCATTCTTATTTCACCTCCCGTTCACAGCAAACTCTAACCGCCTTGGTCAACGCTAAGATGAAATTTAACAAAAAATCTACGGATGACGCATCTCTGTACCTATTAAAATCTAGTGCCAAGTTCTATGGAGGCAAAAATAAGGCAGGCAAGATCTTAGCCAATTATCTCAAGGTGAAACACAATAAATTAAATATTGAATCTATTTACGACGCCAACTCAAATCTCAAACACACAGACGCAGACATCCTCACTGAATTCTCTACCTTCTACAAGACCTTGTACTCTTCTGAAACTCAGCCTACTTCTCACTCTCTAGACGCATTTTTCTCCTCCATTCAAAAGCCATCTCACTTTCCACTAGACCTTTCTCACTTAGAACTTGATATATCTCAACAAGAGTTACTCAAAGCGCTCCACTCCCTCCAGAAAGACAAGGCCCCTGGGCCGGACGGCTTCACAGTAGAATTCTTTCTCCACTTTTCAAAACTCCTTATCCCTAGACTCCATTCCCTTATTGGTACCTTCCTTTCCCTGGGTTCCTCCTCTGGCTCTTTTTCAGACGCCCATATCTGCCTTATACCCAAGGAGGGGAAGGATCCTCAATACTGCAAAAACTACAGGCCAATCTCCTTGGTCAATATTGATTATAAAATTTTTGCAAAATCCCTTGCGGCACGTCTCGATCTTCTTCTTCCAGACCTCTTGGGTGAGGAACAATCGGGTTTTGTCAAAGGTCGTCTCATTACTGATAACACCAGACTCCTCTTCAATATCCTTTCTAAATCTCGCCTTTTACCTCATCCCCTTGCAGCCATCGCCCTGGATGCCGAAAAGGCGTTTGATAGGGTCGAATGGACTTATCTATTTCACACCCTCCGTTGGTTTGGTTTCGGTCCTGTTTTTATATCATTAATTTCACTACTTTATTCTAACCCGCGTGCAGCGGTTTGTGCCAACGGTCAAATATCTTCCTTTTTTGATTTGAAAAGAGGTGTTCGCCAAGGTTGCCCCTTATCTCCCTTTCTCTTTAATTTGGCATTAGAACCCTTCCTCTCCAAACTCCGCCAACATCCCTCCATCCATGGTTTCCAATTGTTAGATTCCCACATCAAATTAGCTGCCTATGCAGATGACATTTTACTATTTGTCTCCAACCCCTCCGTTTCCATTCCTGCCTTTCTCAATGAAGTTCATGCTTATTCCCAAATATCTGGCTATAAACTCAATAACGACAAATGCGAGATCCTCCCTTTGACTAAATTCACATTTAAACCCGATTTTGCTGCTTCTAATTTCACGTGGAAACCTTCCAATATCAAGTACCTTGGAATGCATATTACCCCTACCATCCCAGACACTGTTTCCCTGTGCATGTCCAAATGCATTCAAAAATTAACGGATCTCACATCCAAGTGGCATCCCCTTTACCTATCCTGGTGGGGTCGCCTTGACACTATTAAAATGATGTTGTCCCCCATTGTTCTCTATACCCTCTCCAACATTCCGGTCCCTGTCCCCTCCAAATTTTTCAAAAAGATTAACTCTATTCTGGTGTCCTTTCTTTGGAATAAAAAGAAGCCACGAATGTCTCTACAGCGTCTGATTCGTCCTAAATCAGAAGGTGGGGTTAACTTCCCTGACTTCCCAGCCTACCATAAGGCGTTCCAATTGAGGCAAGCCTCTTTTTGGCTACAAGACCCTGACACCCCATGTCCTCTATGGGCCAAACTTGAACGCCTCCTTCTCTCTCCCTTCTCCTTTGCTGAATACCTCTCCTTCTCTCGCAAACCCACTTCTATCTCTACTCCGATTCATAAGTTCACCACTAAACTACTCCTCTCTTTCACTCATTCACCTCCTACCACCATTGCTGATTTCCTCTCTTCCCCCATATGGCATAACACGTCCTTACTCATACGTGATAGACCCTTTTTTTGGAAAACTTGGCATACTCGAGGTCTTCAGTGGATCTCCCAACTTTTTTCTCAATCCTCTTTCTTATCTTTTGACACCCTTCGCTCCCTCTATGACCTACCCACTTTCTTTGCACGCAAATACCAATTACTTAAAGACACAGTCCTAACGAAATACACTGACCTCTCCCAGCCTGGTCCTCCTTCTGCGTCATCCACTCCCACTTCCACACTTCATTCCTTCTTGCGCACTACACCAAAAGCTGCTGCTATTTACAAATACCTCCATGTTGGTGAGACTCCAAGACCTAAATCTAAGGTGGAAGAATCTTGGGAGCATGATTTGTCTATCTCTTGGTCGGTTTCTTTCTGGGACAAAATCTGGACCAAACTTCGCAAATCTTCCAGAGCAGCAACCCTCACTCAGACTTTGTTCTTTATTTACAATAGACTCCTTTTTACACCCTCTGACCTTCACAAACGCTTTCCTGACACTCCCCACACATGCTGGTCTTGTTCGTCACCACAAGCCACTTTATTTCATATGTTATTTTTATGCACTCATGTTTGTAATTTTTGGCTACAGGTCTGGGCTCAAATTAACTTAATTTTTCACACTTCTATCCCTTTTTCCCACACACATGTTTTTATGGGTAGCCTCTCCCCTTGCTGGGATGATGTTGATCTAAAACCTCAGATTGTTGACCTATTACTTGCCGCTGCCTTCCAACAAATAACGGCCAACTGGAAAGACTTCTCCAAAATTTCCTTCAAGGCGTGGTGGTTTAATGTATGCCACAACCATAGACTCGATACTGCTCATGTTTTCCCGGCATGTATGGCTACTAAACGCATGGACTTATGGACTCCCGTTACACTCTATCTGGACTCATGTAGTAAACGCTTGTTTCACCCCCCACCTCCACAACAGGAAGTTCCTAAACCTCCTTAATCGCTCGACACATTCCAATTATCCTCCACTGTACCATTTTGTTTTAATGCTTTCCAACGTTCTCATGCTTTTCATATTTTATGCTTAACATGCTTTTTCTTTGCCTTCTTCCTCTCTCTCGTCTTGTACCCAGATTTCTTTCTTTTATTATAATGCTTGCATTTGTATGATTGTATTATTCTGCTCAGAGTTTCTAACTTGATATCACATTGTACTTTGTTATGACACCTGGTTTTATCTCTTATCAGTATCAAATAAAATTTTCTTGAACTTAAACTACGACCTCTAAACAGCTTGATCTTGGACTGGACAGACCATGGCTGCAGAAACACCATACCAATTGTAATACTAAAAATTGCATATACCTGATTACCTGTCCGTGTTCAAAGATGTATGTGGGCATGATAGCCGGCCCAGTTAAGATTCGTATTGGAGTACACAAGAGTGCAGTCTGGTGTAAGAAGACAAATACAAGGCTTCAGAAACATTACCTTGAGCAGAATCATTCACTGGATAGCCTTCACTGGATCATTATTGAATCTAATCCTTTCTGGTCTGTGCAAACATTATTTAAGCAGGAACAACAATGGGTCTTCCACTTGAACAGTAATGAAGTGGGGCTAAATTAGGAAATCCTGTGGATAGAACTGGGCTGAGCAGATTTATCACACTTTATCACACTTATTTTTTTAAAGTTATAATCTGCCGAAGGTGTTACACACCATGTTTTCGCTTGCAAAGGTTAGGGTGTTGTAAGATACCTTTTATCAAAATGAATGATTCTTTTTGATACATATGATCGTCTGCTGACCATTCTCATGCCGTCACATATGTTTCTTACTAATAGGACATCCTTACTTGCGAAATATTATTCCCTGGTGGGGGTACCCAAGACTGCCTCTTAGGGACACTACTAATAAATAGGGGTTATCATTGAGCAAAGATCTAGTGTCTTTTTGTTACTGACGATTCCATTTTTCCTTTTTCAAAACCTTAATGATCGGTGCCTTTAAGAACCTACCCCAGTCTTTAAACATTATTAAAAGATGGCCGCCACATCAATGAACGTTTGTAAGCTTAGGACATTGTGGTTAGACTCATAATCAAGTCAGAGTAAATCAGGACCGGACTGAGCGGGAAATATAAATATCAAGATATATTGAGTAGTTCTCTGTTTTTACAGACCCACTCCTCCAAACCTCACTATACCCCACTCTAAGATGGCTGCTGTGCTCAAGTGCCCTCTTACATCACCAGTGACCTTTGGAGCATCATGAGTAGACCCGGAAACAAGCCGGGTATAACAGAACTTCACCGGCTGTCCTGATTGATAGCAGACAGGTTCACAGGCGCGCACGAGTAGGGGACACAGTGAGTACACTCCAGCGGCTGCAAGATGTCCATTTCTCTGCCACCACAGCTTGCTCCTAGCTGTACTTATGGAGAGCCTATTTTTATGTTTGTCCCGTGCAGTTTAGGTCTCCACGTGCTTTCGCAGCACTTGCCGATGTAGCCATCCTTAAACAGCATTAGGGTAGGCACTTTTTATTTCCAGTCTTTCTAGTATCTGGGGCTCTCATGTACCTTGGCATGGCAGGAGTGTGTTTGTCATACGCTTGGTTGGAATGTTGTAATAATGACAATTTCATCAGTTGTCTTTGGCTGTTGGCACAATTGCATGAATAAGATGATAGAGGCGATTGCATCTTAACAGTCGCCTTTAAATCAAATGTGCACAATACCCAGTACTCTTTGTACTATAAAATAGTGCTTGTTTCTTTCACTATGCCTAATCATTCTCCTTATGTGTGCTAGTGAGTTTTCATGTAATGCAGCATATTGATAAAATTGGTAAATAACGCTTGTAAACAGTGAGGGCACCAATACCTACCACTCCTTGTACTATAAAAGAGTGCATGTTTTAGTTAGTGTGCCTAAACATTGTCCTTATGTGTGCGAGTGAGTCTCCATGTGATGCATTGCACTAATAAAATTGGTAACTCATGTTTGGAGACCGTTATGGCACCAATATTGAAACAGCTAATTTCCTTTATTTTTATTGTTTTTCTTTTCTCTTTTCTATGTCTACTACATGGTGGAATACGAAACTACAAATAAGACGTAATTTCCAGTGCTTAGACACATGTTCACCTAATATAGGTACAGTGGCAGTTCAGGTCGTCTTTTTGTTGACTACCACGGTTTTGATCACATTTTTACACCTCCTTTTCTAACACTTCATTCATGATCCTGACGAAGAGCACAGAGGATCCATTAGGGACCCATCAAATGCGCAAAACATGTTGACCCTTTTTTATGTACACTTCACCCTCAGGGACTGAGAGCAGCAGGAGTATACACACTCGCCCGACCTACATATTTCTTGGTTAGGATTTACTCCAGTCCTTCATATTTTATTTTACCTTTCAGACCCCAGAATAAAGTCTCCTAGGGGATCTGGTTTGGATAATTTTATTACACTAACACACACGTACAGTGGGCCCACACACCTGCATGCACAACTGGGGCACCTCCTAAAAGATCTCTGATAAAGAGCCCTCTCAGGGGGCCCGTGGGGGACTGCAGCGCCACCCCCACGAGGAGCACTGCCTGATGATTAAGCATGACACCCACAAGGGTGTGTGAGGGCACCAATTCCAACAGGAGGAATTCCCCCATCATCACTTTCAGCCCATCCACTTCTAGACATAGTACAGCTCCGGCCACAATTAGTTGTAGAGGATTAGCTTTTTTCTCTCTTGTTTTAGGAACAGTTATCACCTATTGGACTGAATATTTATATGGCGGCCATCTTAGAATGAGAACAACTTATCTTATATGTATTGTTACTTGATGTAATTCATTCTCATTTCTACAGAGATCAGTGATTATAGACAGATATTTCCGGAAAAATAGAATTAAAATCGTGAAAAAGGGCTGTCCGCACCGTTGGTCCTCCATTGGATCAATTATAATCATGAAGAAGAAGATCTATGTTGGACTGTGATTTCCAAATTGGAATTAGATCCACGTGGAGGTTACTTGGAACGAAGACTGGTACAAAGAGAGGCATTATTATTCGTGAAATTTAACACTGCAATTGATGGTCTGAATGAATTGTCAGAGATTTACAATCTCTAAGACAGTTGTTTCCATCAAATATAATATGTGCGTAACAGAAGAACTCCACACTGTTCTTGAAGACTTTTTCACCATGACTATGTATCTACATACCAGAAATATTCACACTGAGCCTTTGAATGGAACGTTGTAATACATTAGGAAGCAATTGGTACTACATATCCCACAATCCTAGTCGTGACTGTATAAACCAGGAAATTCAAAGGAGATTAAACATTTCCTCCATTTCATAAAATATCATTATTATTTTCATCAAATATACGTTTTCAACTGCATTAAAGGAATTATGTACGTCCCTGAAAATGTGAAGGCTTATAAGTCATGAACAAAATCGAATGCGAAAAGGAACAACATTTCCCAGAATACTTGGCATCCCTGAGTAAACCCAGAAGAGTGGTACAAGTAAATACGAGCAGGAACAACCCTAATGTATTCGTCTGACGAGTGAGGAGGAGTGCCATCCGCCTCGACTAAAACAGAACCGTCAAGTAAGAGCATAGCTACCGTATTAGAAATAAACACGCTGACCGCCGAGCGACTTGAAGGAGAAGCGAGTGTAAACTTTTTAGTAGCCTTGCTTTGAATTAAGTTCACGGCTGCAGAACAAACGTAAGCCATGTCCTTAAGATGGGGGCAACCAGTCAAAGAGTTTTAACTATGAAATAATAACAGTTTAAAAAGCACTCGCTAAAAGGATTAACCGTCGTGTGTATACCGCCCGTTCCAACAAACACTCGTTTGCTGAGAAAGAGAACGGCTTGGAAAGCCCAGGGTCAATGTTGAAACTTTACCGCTTAGAGATGCCTTAAAGCGGCTGCATACATTTACTATAACTATTTTAGAAATAAGTGCGCGCCAATAGAATGGACATGGTCTCCTTAAACTTTGGTTGTTTTTTTCTCTCAGGGCAAAAAAAATCACGGTCCTCCCCGGAGGTTGCTGAGTACAAAGAATTTTAAGGGTATGTTAAAACCATCAGCACACTTGTGTGGAACCTGTAGCTACATAGGGTGAAATACAATCCCCCTTCCTTGTCTTCTTCTTTCTTTGAATGAAAGCTGAAAACATGGCAAGGATGGCTGCCCATGGCCACCCATACAAATAAACAAGTAAGTGTACGATAATACACTCCATCTAGAAGAGGGCAACCTTCTAACAAGACTTTGACGTTCCTTTTTCTCTTTGTTCAATTGAATGTAGTCTGGAGACACCAAGTAACTGAAAAAAAAGAGATCGGCTTGTCTCGTCGAAATAAGGTAATTGAGGATAACAGCCAGGTGTTAAGAATCTGAAAAGGTGCTCCGTATGGGTACAGTATAGTCGGTAACACAGTGTTACATTTTGTTTTTTCAGCTATTAGTCCTGAGGAGAACCCTGTGAACTTATTGTTGGGTTCAAAACGTGTCGACCATGCATTCCTTTTTTTTTTTACAAAAAGTGCAGCAAAAAGAAAAAGTTCCCAGAGTCTCTTTGTAATGTTTTGACAACCATAATAAAGAAAGAAATGAAGTAGTACGAGCAGGAGGTTTTTTGATGATAGGCACTGCTGATTTCATGATTGTTTAGTGAATTTCAATTAAGTAATTTTTCTATGTACATGGTTAATCGTTTGTATTATTATTATTATATTGTCTGAAGTTCTTTTGTCTTTATTTTGTACCTAGGTAATATCTAAAAATGTTTTTGTTTTGTTTTTTTGTAAAATTGTAAATGGTGGGTGTGGGTTGTATATAATATATGTGCATATTGATTGATTTTGATACAGAACCAAAGTACAATGAGCTCTTAAAATTGAGAAAAATAATAAGATATGAAGTGAAATCTTCGGTGTCACGTGGAGGTGTGGCTCAGGGGTTAGAGGCGGCAGACCCGGAAGCTGAGATCGGCCCTGGACCAGGGTTCAATTCCCCGCCTCGGCGGGTCTTGGGCTAAAAAATTCCATGGACTCGATAATTCTCGCTCCGGTGCCTTCTCGACTCATGGGTTCACACTCTGCGACTCTGGGCAATAGCTTGCTTAATCTCCACAATGGCCCCTTGCGGCGGGATGCCTGGCTTTCACCTTGTGGATACCCTGCCGGGGTTATCTCACAGGGGAATACCAGGACGGGTTCCCTAAGCAAGCGCTTAGATACCGACCTCGGTCAGTGATTTGCGCTATATAAATACATGTACATTTACAATTAGGAATGTGCCCCAATTGCAAAATAATGGAATGAATTATTAACAGTATTGGCATTTCTAGTGGTATTTTGTTAATTGAGCCTAGCCTACTGTTTAAAAGCTGTACCTTTTGTTGCTAGTTGTTCTTTATTTTGAGTGGCATGGAAAAATTCATTTTTGAAAAATCATCAAGCCTGAGTGTGCAGCATTGTTTTTAGACTGCTGGTGCGATTTGTTGCATGGGACTGCCCCCGTGAGCTTTCTCACCTGCCGTGTTGTGAGCGGCAATCTACTGGGCGGTAATCGTGTACGATATATATATCCAGGAGCATTGGGAGGCAGCGATATGTAGGGCAGGATGTATTCTACACTCCTGTCTCTGCCGGTACTGTGACCTGGAACATGGTGGCTGCAGCAGTATTTGGGGAAACAAGGAGACACGGCAATAACATTACTTACTGGATATAAGCATCTTATTCACCGTTGACTGTCCTGTACCTGCCATTCCACTTTGGACAGAATTCCCCTGTGCAACACCTACTGGGACTACAGGTGCATCCTGGGACCTGCAGTTTCTACAAACTGCGGTCTGGTGAGCAGGTATGAGGAAGGGGGCGTAGCGGATCCCCACTAATGGGGAAGTGCAGGACATGTATATTTAAGTGTTTTAAGAAGCCGCCTGAACATTAAGGCATCAGAAGAAGGACAGTGTCGGCCGAAATGCATCATGCCAATTTTATCTAATATAGTGTTCCCTGGAACGTCCCCTGTGTGGCCTTTACTCTTTTGTTTGGGAGGAGGTGTTTTACCTACCGTCGCAAGTAGGTAGTTATAGTTAGAACCTAGTTTCCATAGGAAAAGCATTTTTTGATTTGCTAATAACTTTGGCGTTGTTTGACAAATCTTCGCAAAATGCTCCCCAAAAAAGTCTGTTCAGGTCAGCTCTTATCCTGAAAGTTTGGGGGTGATTCGTCAAGTGGGGCTAAGAAAAAAGGGGGGACCCAAAATGCATTTTTCCCATGTTAATTTCCATGGGAAATTTTGAGATGGGCTACAGCCCGAACTGCTAAACGGAAACAAAAAGGTAGAGCTTGGTTTGGAAAGGAACCTTTTTTTTTTAAATTGTGTAAATCCGTTCAGTAGTTTCTGAGAAATTAAAAAAATAAGAGTCAAAAAATCAATTTCCTATAGGAAACTTTAGGCAAGGCTACAGGCAAAACTACTGAACGGAATAACTCAAAATTTGGCAAAAAGGTAGTTCTTGGTTCAGAAAACAACCTTTCATCAAATGGTGAAAATCCATTCAGTAGTTTCTGTGAAAATCAAAAAATTAAAAAATCTATATCTATGGCCGCTGTGGAGTAGTGACCCCTCCCTACCACAAGCTTAATTCTAATTGGCTGTCAACACTCTAAACCAGGAAGTGTTGGCAGCCATCTTGTGACTCCAGATGGCTTGTGTCACCAGAAAACAGAGAAACAAAGATCTAAAACAAGAGAAGGGGGCACGGTTGAAACCCCCTAGGCCTGCTCAGGGGGTACCAGAAGGACCCCCCAGGGACAAAAAAGATTTTTAAAAAACACATAAATTTGGCACATTTGTAGAGCCCTCCAGTGTATGTGGGGGCATCTCACACTCTGTCCTTGGAGAGTGAGATGCCCCCACATACACTGGAGGGCTCTACACCAGCTGAACCCGTTGGGATCAATGAGGTATCCCTGGCCATAGCGAGCATAGCTCCAGGAAAGGCGGCGGGTCCCGACGGCCTCCCTGGAGACTTACTCCTGCATGACCCAAAGCCGTGGGCTCATTTCATCTCGCTCCTGATGAACCTTATTGCGAAAGGCCACGCCGTACTCGACTCTTGGAAGGGAGCCGAGGTGGTAGCAATATATAAAAGGAGGAAAAGAGAGGACCCTGCCAACTACAGGCCGATTAGCTTAATCAACATAATACAGAAGGTGGCTGGCAGGCTCCTCCTTATGAGGATGAGGTCTTGGATGGAGGAGGAGAATATCCTCTCACATTTCCAGGCAGGCTTTAGACAGAAGGTGGGCACGATGGATCAGGTGTTTAGATTTTGCATGATCCATTGGAAAATCGTGGTCATTATGAAAGGCAGTTTATATCTGGCCTTCATCAACCTGAAGACCGCCTTCGACTTGGTACCACGTGCCAAGCTCTGGCAAGTCCTGCATGACTTGGGCATTCCCTCTTCGATTCTTGGTTTCAGCAAACACCTCCATGAAGGGAATTATGCTAGAATCAGGTGGGGGAGTCAGGGACAGCTGACAGAGAGGGTGGCTGTGAACAGGGGGGTACGCCATGGTTGCGTGAGGGTTGCGTGAAGGCCCCGACTTTGTTCTCTCTCTTTGTTCTCTCTCTTTGTTAATGGGGAGGGTAGACCATTTGAGAGAGGACCCAGCCGATGCCCCAAACCTGGCTAGAGAGAAAACACCGACCCTCCTCTTCGCCGACGACACCCTCCTTATATCCAAAAGCCCAAAAGGCCTGCAAAAATTGCTAGATAGGTACACAGGGGTTATCCATTAATACCACCAAGACCAAGTTAATGACCCTATCCCCGTCAAAGCGATTCAGGAATGGTATCACCTTAAATGGCACCCCACTAGATATAGCTGAGTCGTTTGACTATTTGGGAATTCGGCTCCACAATTCGATGAATTGGAACTCCCATATAGCCAAAATGCTTCTTAACCACAAGCGGGTGTCAGGGGCAATTCTAAGAGATCAACAATCCTCTATTAGTAGATGGTTGAGGGGCGTGGCCAACAACAAGGCCAAGTAGGATGGGTCCCTGTGGTGCTCCGGCTTGATACATTGATCCGTCGTATTAACCGGCAGCCCACAGTCCTACAAACTGTAATTTGTAGGACTCGTGGCTGATCTTGACGCTGTGGGAGCCAAAATAGCTGAGGAGGTGGAGACGGGAGTGGAGCGAAGGCAGTGCAGCCTCAGATGGCGCCGCTGTGACTCGGCTGCAGATAAGCGGTGCAAGAGATGCTGCGGCCAATGGTGGTAAAGCTGTGCAGTCTCGTCGAGGGCCCAGGGTGATAACGGACATCAGATGACCCGCCTCGATCTGGCCCTGCAGCGCGGCAGCCGTGGTCCCACTGAGGCTGTAGGAAGAACTGGACTGGGCCCGATGGCCCTGAGATGCGTTGCGGAGGCCTGAGGTAGGAGCGGCTGGGTGAGGGAGCGGGCCGGCAGAGGAACCGCTGTAGATTCCGGGGCGATTGCCTGCTGCAGATGGATGCAGGGAGTGGGGGCCCGGGGCCTGCCTGTCATCGGACACGGGCGGATAGCCCCCCCTCCCCCTTCCATTCAATGGCAGAGGAGGCCATTTTGGGCCCGACGGGGCCCATGGGGTCACGAGGAGCAGCTCCACATTGAAGGCCCCCTGCAGGGGAGGAGACGGTGATCCCTACGGGGCTCCCGCTGTTCACTGCCTGGGGAGAGTGGAACTTGGCTGACTCGAGGTGCAGAGGAAGCGACTGGGCAGGATTGAAGGACTGCACGGGGGCCCACCTTCCCCTTCTTTTTACTTTGTGAAGACACAGAGGTCTGGTGAGGGGATAGTGGCTGGTAAAAGAAGAGGGGCATCGTCAGGAGAGCGCTGACCGGCACACAAGTGCGAGGGTGAAGGCTGGACAGGGGGTCTGCCTAGTCGACATCTCCGGCCACAACAGGGAGGGCAACCCCCTGGGCCCTCTAAGTTGGACATTGGCTAAAGGATGAGCCTCGCGTTTCCCCCCTGGACTTTGGAACAGCCTGTTGCGCCCCCTCCCTCCTCCTCTCCTAGGGGATCTTTGGACTGGACGGGAGACGGGCGGCGAAAGCCACTGGATGAAGAGCGGCAACTGAGAGTTACATTGCGGCGGGACGGCGACGAGGACAGGGAGCACTGAGGACAATGGGAGTTGGCAGACAGCACAGACCCAGCCGCATAGTGGACGTTACAGTATGGGCAAGAAAGAAAGAGAGCTCCGGACCCCCCCGACAGGGGACCCTAGACCACTACACCACAGCGCTTCTTCCCCAGGAGACTGACTCACCGGGAGTGCGTATGGACACAGCACTTTTGATGGGGGCCATGCAAGCATCACGAGAGGACATACAGGCATCCTGTGCGGCCCTGGAAATTAAGATCGGGGAGGTAGACTCTGAGGTCACGCTCCTGCAGCAGGGCTTCCAAAATTTGACGGAGCGAGTGACAGTGTTAGAGACAAGACTAAGTGAGGCCGAAGACACAAATCAGGACTTGAAGAAGGGCCTAACGGAGCTCCAATCCTCACATAAATAGCTCCTATGGAAGGTGGACGATGCAGAAAACAGAGCCAGGCGTAATAACCTGCGTTTTGTGGGATTTAGGGAAGGAATTGAAGGAAACAATATGGCGGAGTTCCTGAGATCCGGGCTGCTACGCACTTTCCCGAAAGACAAGTTCTCAACTTGCTTTGTGATTGAGCGGGCGCATCGGCCACTGCTGGCAAAACCGCCGGTGGAGGCCAGACCACGACCAGTCATTGACCGCTTCCTGAATTTTGTGGACAGAGACATGATCCTGCTGGAAGCGCGGAAGCTTTGGGACATCCGCCTGGAGAACACGCAAATCATGATATTCCCGGACTATACCCAGGAGGTGCAGAAACAGAGGCTCTCCTTTGATGCAGTGAAGGCTAAATTGAGGGATCTAAACATTCAGTACATGCTGCTTTTCCCTGCTAAGTTAAAGGTCATCTACAAAGAGCGAACTTACTTTTTCTCACACCCGGAGGATGCCTGGCAGTGGCTGGAGGAGCGCCCCCCCCGGTACGAGACGTGGGAGTGCCTCGGAGGCTATCGGATTCTAGGAAATCCATGGAGACCTTGACGGGGTCACCAAAGCTGCAGAGACTGAGGCAAACACGTGGCAGTAGGACGGTGATGCCGACCCCTTACAATGTGAAAGGATCGGTTTGGCGGCGACGGCGGAGCTCGGCCTCCCTGGACCCTGGTCGGCTGACGGGCTCTAGGTTCCACTGCCTTGCTGGGAATGCACGAATGGAGGTGGAGGAAGAGCATGGTGGTACTTCATGGGAGGGTGAGGCCACGTACAAACAATCTTTACATCCCCTGGTAGTGGCAATCAACGAAATGGAACAGGACCCAGCGCAGGAAGCTGAGACATCGCAGGGGGAATACCCGGACTCACATTCGTGAAAATAGGACACGGTGGGCTGACTGAGTATGGACTAAGTGGCCGGAGAGTACGCAAGTTGGACAACCCCTTTATAATCTACAGTTTTTTAGTTTTTTTGGTCTAATGTATTTTACTGTTCATGTTTGCTTGCACGTATAATTGTGTAGGTTTCTGGGTTAACGACCACAGGGAGGATTTGCTGAGGGGTTAGATTGGGTGGGCGACAGACCTTCTTCACCTGGAAGGCCTATTCTCTGTCATGTGATGGCGAAGGGACTGGAGAGGAGAGGGAGGTAAGGTGGGAGAGGGTGTGGGGGGTCAGACAGGGCACAGAACAGGCTAGCTTAGGTAAAGCGGAAAACACAGGTGGAAGTACGGACCCTGGAAACCCAGATCTTGGACCTGGAACATGATTATGTGATGCATAAAGATTCTCAAACCCTTAGGAGGCTTCGGGATGTGCTGCGACAATATAAGGACCTGGTGACGGGGGAGGCAAAAGCGCAGGCGCTTGCAACTCTCCATAGGCTGTATGAGGTTGGGGGTAAGTCGGGGAGACTCCTGGCATGGTTGAGCAAGAAAGAGAGAGATGCCGGGTGTGTAGAGCAGATGAGGGATGCACAGGGACAAATTAAGTGGACGGACACACAGGTGGCTTAGGCCTTTGAGGCTTATTATAGAACCTTTTATGAGGCAAGAAATCTAGGTATACAAGAGGATGTGCTAAGATACATGGCCCAAATCAATATCCCCGCACTTTCGGCCGAAGATCAATGGGATTTAGAGGGGGGTATATCCATAGATGTAATTAAGGAGGCCCTGACCAGACTTCACCTGGGAAAATCCCCTGGCCCTAACGGGTTTCCGGCTGAATTCTTTAAGAAAACAGCGGATCTCCTTGGCTGACACCTTTTGGCACTGTTTGAGGGAGCGGCTCAGGAGGGTACGCTACCACCTGACCTACGCATGGGGACAATTATTCCGATATATAAAGCAGGTAAACCCCCAGAGGATTGCGCATCGTACCGCCCTATATCACTTTTAAACGTAGAGGTCAAACTCCTAACAACGATTTTAGCCCTGATGCTACGGCAGGTGATCCCTAACATGGTCCATTTAGACCAGACCAGCTTTCTGCCAGATAGGGCGACCAGACTGAATCTCAGAAGGGCCCATAATTGGTTGATGGAAGTGCATGCTCATCAGGACCCTCACTTACTGCTATCCCTGGATGCTGAAAAGGCGTTTGATGCGGTGCACTGGCCCTTCCTAGAAGGAGTGCTGTCCAAGTTCGTGTTCGAACCTAAGTTTAGGATGTGGGTGCGGCTACTGTACACGGACCCGAGAGCCAGAGTCAGGGTCAACGGGTTGTATCTGGGGACTTCCCTATACGGAGGGGGATCCGCCAGGGGTGCCCCCTGTCCCCGTTGCTCTTTGCCCTGACTTTCAATGTGGTGGCTTGTGAGATCAGACCGAATAAGAATATTCGGGGTTTTAGGATTGACCAGTCTGACTCCCACGAAGAAAAATTATCGTTATATGCGGACGATGTTCTATTATATATTTCCCACCCAGCCACCACAATCCCGGCCTTTTTTGAGGTACTGGACCGATATGGTGCCCATGCCGGCTATCAGATTAACTGGCATAAATCCATCCTCTACGAACCCAGGGGGAAGAGGACTGGTCCTACCTGCTGGAGACGCTGAGAATTACAGATGAGGGATTTGTGTGACACTAGATAGAAACCTCTCGTACAGGAAGAGCGTCCAGCGGGTGTTGGACAATTTTGCCGAGGATGCGGCTAGGTGGAAGGCGCTCCCCCTCACGATTTTGGGCCGTGCAGCTATGTTTAAAATGATAACATTACCAAGATTTTTGTATGCCCTTCAGAACGAATACTTCCCTCTCCCCAACGGGTTTTTATTGATATAAATGCAGAGTTGCGTTCCTTTCTGTGGTTTGGAAAACAGCCCAGGGTCGCAATGGGAATCTTGCAGCGGAATCAGTACAATGGTGGAATTTCGCTGCCAAACATCGAAGCCTACTACTGGGCGGAACATCTAGCCCCATCAATAAATGGTTGCACGCCCCGGCGGAGACTCCCACCTACGTACTAGAGAGAAGAACTAGGCCGCGGCGTAACTGCCTCTACTATATATATGGTGGCAAAGGAAGGGACCGGCTGCTGTGGGCCACTAGGGTTGCGCTGGGGATTTAGGAAAGGGCGACCAGGGTAATAGGCTGGAAGAACACACCGACAAAACAGACCCCAATATGGCATTGTTCTTGGATGGAGGAGCTGCACAAACTGTGTGGGTTCCAGAGATGGGACGACATTGGTATCACCACACTGGGGGACTTGCAGCAGAAAGGGGAGCTAAAGTCTTTCCGAGCTTTGAGGGCGGAATTTGGGCTGCAGCAAACACAGTTCTATCGCTATGCACAGCTGAGACATGCATGGCGGGCGGAAAGGATTCTAGTGGGACCCTTACCGGAGTATGCACCATTGGAGGGGCGATTGCTACAAGAACACATCCCATGCAAGGCAGTCTCTCTGACATAGAAAACATTGATCAATATTATACCAGATGCGCTTGTAAATTTAGAGAATCATGGGAGCGGGACGTGGGGGAAATGGATACGGTGGACTGGGATATGGCCCTAATGCTCCCAAGGGAAGTGGCCATCAAGTCCCGCTTACGGCTCATTCAGTTTAAGATCCTGCATAGGGCCTACTATGACAGGGTGCGCCTACAGCGTATGGGAAGGGCGGGCGACACAAGATGCCTCAGATGTGGACAAGAAAGGGGGGATTCCTATCATATTATCTGGCAGTGCACCAACATACAGCAGTATTGGGCAGCTCTTAAGCTTACTCACCTGAAACATAGTATAGAATCAGTAATGGCAAAGTACATTTAACTGCCCAGAGATGTCTTTCGACACCCTGCGAGCCTAGGCTGCTGCACCCATCGACTCCCGCCACCCAGAGGTATCTGCCCACCCCGGGGCAGCCAGGCTGCTGCACCCCATCTACTCCCACTGCCCAGAGGTGTCTGCCTGTTCCTGCACACCCAGGCTGCTGCAGCCCATCCAGTTCCACTGCTTGGAGGTGTCTGCCCGCTCCTGCACACCCAGGCTGCTGTATCCCATCCACTTACACTGCCCAGAGGTGTCTGCTCGCCTCTGTGCAGCCAGGCTGCTGCACACCATCCATTCCCACCTCCCAGAGTTGACTGCTTGCCGCTGTGCAAACAAGCCCCTCTGCTCACCTTCCATCACCGACGTATGTCTAAGAGGGCCCACCACATGCCAAAGCAACCTCCTCAGCCAATGCGCACATGCGGTTGAGCTGAGCTCACAATTCAAATTGGGTCTTGATTGCCAGGATGTTGTATCAAGGCCACGCATGATCGCAGGCTGCACATGCGCTCAGCTCTGGTGGCACTAACTCAGTGGAACTCAAGTCATCGCCACGTGGCAGGAGGTCCATGGCGGGGGGGTCGTCAGTCTGTGAATCACAACCTGCTAGAGAAAAAGCAAGATAAGATTGTGCGTCATGCGTCCATCAAAGGAGAGAGAAAGAGAAAGATTGAGAGAGGAAGAGAGAAAGAGTGAGAGAGAGGTAGAGAGAGAAAGAAAGAAACAGTGAGAGAGGAAGACAGAGAGGAAGAGAGAAAGAGTGAGAGAGAGAAACAGTGAGAAAGAGGAAGAGAGAGAGAAAGAGAAACACAGTGATCGAGGAAGAGAGAAAGAGCTAAAGAGTGCGAGAGAGTGAGAGAGAGAGAAAGAGTGAGAGAGAGGAAGAGAGAGACAAAGAGAGAAACAGTGTGAGACAGAGGAAGAGATAGGGAGTGAGAGCGAGAGGAAGACAGAGAGAAAGAGTGTGAGGGAGAGAAAGGAAAAGATGGAGAGGGAGAGTGCGTGCCGATACTGTGAATAAATCACTCACAGCTCACCTTTGCGTCACCTGTGTGTCTCCAACCATGTGCCGGGATATAGTGTAGCCCTCAAGCTTACTCATCTGAAATATAGTATAGAATCAGTAATGGCACAGTACATACAACTCCACACACCTGAATCGCTATCCCGCCCCTGCGCACCCAGGCACCTGTACACTATCCAGTCCCGCCCAACAGAGGTATCTGCCTGCCCCTTTGCACCCAGGCTGCTGCCCCATCTACTCCCACTGCCCGGAGGTGACAGCCTGCTGCTGCGCAAACAAGCCTCTCTGCTCACCTTTTGCAACCTGTGTGTAGACAAGAGGGCCCAGCACATGCTGCTACAAGCCTGGGGCCCACAGACAGGGCACCCTCCATATCATGCATCCCGCTCCACAGGCCACCTGTCTCATATTTGGTGCTGGGTCTTCATTTTGCCATGGCAAAAGACATACCAGTGTACCCGGCTTTTCATCGCAGGCCGCACACATGCTCCGCACCAGCGAGGTGACCCCCCGTGGCAGTAGGCCGGTGCTGTCTGATGGCTCAGACCTACATTGTGGTCCAATGGGGCACACAAAACCTGAGCTGAGCTGTCTGGACCGCTGGGATTGGGCATCGTTGCAGGCTGCACACCTGCTCAGCAGTTAAGGTACCCCTACCTCAGTGCACCATCCAGTGTGCCTGTGCTGGCTGCAGTGCATCCAGCACCACCAAGTCTGTGCCCCAAAAGTCATGGACCCTGTATGATTGGGTAACGTGGTGTGGAAGCCATCATGTCACTTGAGGGCTGTTGGAATGTGATGTCATAGGCTCCTGGGCCCTCATGCCCACATGCACACCACACCAATACACCCAGCAAGAGGTTGTAAATGGCATCGAGCAAGTGCGCCTGGCCCTTTTTATTAACAGGGTCACGTGTGCTGTATGGGGGTGGTGTGGGTGTAAACCAGCCGTGAGGGAGTGGCTGCTGCATGCTGATAACTAGACCTGTGATCATCAGATCTTTACAGGGAAGAATTGGGACATATGGTGTTGTCATTCCTTCCTTTAAGCATGAGAGGAGTGGGCGGCCTGGCGTATGCCAGTCCTGAGTGAGGCTGTGAACAATGACTCTGGAGCTCTGGGGGTGGTTCTGTCCTGGGCTGCATGAGGAATGAACTGAAGCAGGTGTCTCTGTTGTAGTGTTAGTGCCATGCTGGCCGGAATTGTCAATGTGTCACCCTGTGACCCAAGTCCCACAACATGGCCAACATGGAAGGTAGGGGGAATCACTGACCCTACATTAATCCATACTTCCACACATAAAAGATCGTGCACATGAGATATCTGTGTGGATAGCAATGTTTATTGCACATTCAGTGGAGTGTTGCAGCTGTAGCAATAAAGGGTCATGGAAAGACCAAATTGCTGTTTTTGGGACATGGAGAGTAGCCAATTTGAACCAAGCTTGTGCTCAGAAGTTAGGCTTCTCCAACATATGTACTTATCCAATCACTCCGCCAATCCCCAAGCACTTATATATTCACTGTACACTCTCCTTGCAGTACTCTAATGATCCAGTCTCTACCTATGTACTTATACAATGACCGAGACAAATTTACATAACCTAAGTTTTCCCCATTGCCAGAGGTAACATGGTTGTGTGTGCTGTCCACAGCACAATGTAATGTGGGAGGTCCCAGGGGCAGCATCATAGATACATAATGAACACACAGACACAGTTAGATAGATAGTGGAACTGGGTACAGGCACTTGCGCTCGTCCCCTTTTTATTAACAGGGTCACATGTCCAGTGATGTCTGTGCTGGGTGCGTGTTGGGTGAGTGTAAGGCCAGCCCAAAGGGAATGGTTGGTGCTGGCAACAAGTACAACTGTACGTATTGGATCACACACAGAGATTAATTCATAAAGGGTCTATGACTTGTGCTGCACTAAGGTAGAGGCACCAGATGTGAAATATTACACATAAGATTCTATCGTAAAGCGTCCATGACTTTTGGTGCACTGAGGTATGGGCAGCAGATCTGAAATCATACACAAAATAATATATCATAAGGGGTCCATGAGTTGTGGTGCACTGAGGTAGGGGTATCAGAAGTATTTCGTGTGTGCACAGCCAGCGATGAGGCGTGGTCCGGGAGGGCCACAGTGGTAGCAATGTCTGTTGTCTACTGGACTGCGTCCTCTGCAATCGCAGCTCAATCTGAATTTTGTGCCCTGCTGTCCACAATGTATCGAAGACAGTAGTCACCACTGACATCGAGGAATGCTTTTTGTCACTTCCTCTTGACAAAATCCAAGGACATAGAGTACAAGTCTGTCTGCAATTAATAAATCAAGACTGAATTTGAATTATGAGCCCTGCTGACCACAGTGTAGGCCAGAGGCAGCGGTCACAAACGCCCAAAGCCACATGGCATTGACTTGAGCTGCGCAGATTGGGAGCATTTGGTCTTCTTAACCGATTATAATCTCTCACACAATTTGCATTGGTACTAATCTTGAATTGTGAGCCCTGTAGACCGCAGTGTAGGCAAAAGGCAGTGGAGAGGAAGGGCCCACAGCCATGTGATGTTGACTTGAGCTGCACAGAGTTAGTGGCAGCTGAAGCACTCAGTGTTTGTGCAGCCAGCGGTGATGCGTGGTCCAGGTGGGCTGCACTGGTAGCAGTTTTTGTTGCCTACTGGATTGCGTCATCTGCAATCTCGACTCTATCTGAAGTGTCAGCCCTGCTGACCGCAGTGTAGGCCGGAGGCACCGGTCAGCAAGGGCTAACAGCCATGTGGTGTTCATTTGAGCTGCACAGTCAGTGGCACCTGAAGCACTTAGCGTGTGCGCAGCCAGCGATGATGCGTGGTCCGGGCAGGCCGCATTGGGGGAAATGTCTGTTGCCTACTGGACTGCGTCATCTGCAATTACGAATCGATCTGAATTGTGAGCCCTGCTGTCCGCAGTGTAGATCGAAGGCAGTAGTCAGCACAGACATCGAGGAATACTTTTTATCACTTTCTCTTGACAAAATCTGAGGACATAGAGTACAGGTCACTCTGCAATTAATAAATCACAACTGAATTCAAACTCTGAGGTCTGCTGTCCACAGTGTAGACTGCCATTCAGTGTTCCTTTGGACTTGCAAGATGAATTTGGTAATTGTACTAAAGCTATAACGGATATAAAACCAGTTCCTGAAGCAAGGATACTAAAAGGATATTATGTAGGTTTTAGGGACGTTATACTTAGTTGCCTACTGGACTCTCCAATTAATGAATCAAGAGTCAATTATAATTGTGAGCCCTGATCCGCAGTGTAGGCTGGAAGCAGCGGTCAGCAAGGGCCCACAGCCGTGTGACATTGAGTTGAGTTGCACAGTTATTGGGAATCCAGCGTGTGCGCAGCCAGTGATAATAAGTGGTGCACTGAGGTAGAGGTACCTGAAGCACTCAGCGTGTGCACAGCCAACGATGATGTGTGGTCTGGGCGGGTCGCACTGGAAGCAATGTCTGTTGCCTACCGGACTGCGTCATCTTCAATCTCTACTCGATCTGAATTGTGAGCCCTGCTGTCCGCAGTGTAGGCCGGAAGCAGCGGTCAGCAAGGGCCCACAGCCTCGTGACGTTGAGTTGCGCTGTGCAGTTAGTCGCACCAGAAGCACTCAGCGTGTGCGCAGTCTGCGATGATGTGTGGTTTCGATGGGCCACACTGGTAGCAATGTCTTTTGTCTAATGAATTCTGCCTTAATGAGGCTATGTGGTGATGACTTGTGGTGCACTGAGTTAGTGGCACCTGAAGCACTCAGTGTGTGCGCAGCCTGCAATGATGCATGAACTGGGCGGGCTGCATTGGTAGCAATGTCTCTTGCCTACTGGACTGCGTCATCTGCAATCGCAACTCGATCTGAATTGTGAGCCCTGCTGTCCACAATGTCCATTGAAGGCAGTAGTCAGCATAGACATAACTTTGCGGTGCTGTGCTGCTGGGTTCGCAGGGGGCCTGTGTTGAGGAGGCTGGCATTCATGGCGGAAGCCTCATGGCAGGGTGAGGGCCGCCGGTCTAGCAGACATGTTGGCCTTCCCATTTGTGAACCACACCCAGAGCCTCGGCCTATTTATTCACACTCCTGCGCTGAAGTGGCATACATTGGACCAGCGCACTCAGATTCCGCTTTTGCTTGCAGAGGGAGGACACCGCTACATAACCGAGATCTTCCCCACTGCATGAAGTAACATGGTTGCATTCACTGTCCACAACACTACAAGCACCAGCAGTATATGTGCACATTGAGAGGTCTGTGCTCTGCATAGTGAGGTCTGTCCAGTACATCACCGCTACACTTGGCATTGTTTGCATTATTGTTGATGGGTGACTTGCATCCTTCACACATACTTGGTTGCCACATCTCCCAACATTCAGCTATTGTGTGGGTGAGGGGCCATGCCGTTTTGGAAAGGTCCACTGTCCTGTTCTGTGCTGCCTCGGTGGTAGAAGTGGGGGGTGGTCCAGGTGGGAGGTCCTGGGGGTGGGGGGTGTTGTGGCCTTCTTGGGTGTCGGGCTGTATGATCAGTAGCTCCATGACATGTCTTGGTCTTCAGATGTGGCTTTGGGCTGCTCTCCCTTTTATACTGTAGGTAGGCATCCTGCTTTACTCCAGTAAAAGGGTGATGTTAAATTCTTACTGCTAACACAGCCTTTCATTGTTTTTGGATCGCATCGCAGATTTGGCTTGTCAAACTTTTGAAATTCACTAAAAAAACATAGGTTTTAGATACGCTATAGTTAGAAATTAGCATTTAAAAAACCTTTGAAATTCACTGTAAAAACCATAGGTTTTAGGCACATTATAGTTTGAAATTAGCATTTAAAAAACCTACAAATTTAATGAAAAAACCATAGGTTTTAGGGAAAGTTATAGTTAGTTGGACATTTCACTCGTACAAAACCATAGAAATTCCCCCGTTATAGTTTGTTCAGCTAACTATAACTTGTGCACCCGCAATGCACTGCTGATGACATCACATATTACATAATTAATGACATGGTCAGTGACATCACTAATGACATCACTGATGAAATCTCGAATGACATTACTGATGATATCACTGATGACATCATCCACGTGAAAATCTGATGCACCTCCTCACACTCTAATATAACCTTTGATACACCCACTGTAAAATACAGACTACCAGTTACTACACACGTACTCACTGATTCCTAGGTCTACACACACATCCACTGATTCACCCATACAATCACACATACATACAGTCACTCAATACAATCACACATACATGCAGTAACTCAATACAACACTATCATAAACACTCATACACTTCTACATGCACTCACACACCACCACTCATCCAGAGTTACTCACACGTAGTCAGTCATACAAAGAATCAGTCATACTTCCATTTACTGACCTACACATTTATACACACACCACATCACTCAATCACACAGAAATAAACGCATACTTACTCTTTTATACAATCACTCATACAAGTACACACTCATCCATACAGCCACTCTCATAATCACTGACTCACACTTATAATCATTTATATACTTCAACTCTCACATACACTGCCTTTTACATATGTAGTTACTTGGAAATGTACCATTGAGACATCCATTCACTCACCAAAACACCCATACACACACTTACCCACCCATACAGCTGTTTCCACATGCACTCTTGAACCCATACACACAGTAAACCAACCACTTAAACATCTATGCACAAAGTTGTACACCTCGCACCCACCCAGGCACCATACAAATAATCAGGCAACCAATTGATAACTCATATAGACACTCATGTAGCTACTCACCAACCGATGCAGCAGCTTACACAGCAATAGACAGACTGATACCGACATTCACACAGTTTAGTCACTAACTCATGCATTCAGTAAGACACATGTAATCGCTCACTTAAACAGTCAGTCACGCACCTATTAAATCCTCCATCCAGACACTTATACACCCACTCATTCTTCAACACAGCTTGGCATATATATACATATTCACACTTCAAAGAAAAATACAGTCACTGGATGATGTCATCAGTGATGCCATCCGTGATGTCGCTGACCATGTCATGAATGATGTAATATGTGATGTCATCAGCAGTGCATTGCGGGTGCGCGAGTTAAAGTTAGCTGAACTAACTATAACAGGGGAATTTTGATGGTTGTGTACGAGAAGAAAGCCCAACTAACCATAATGTCCCTGAAACCTATATTTTTTCAGTGAATTTCTGAGGTTTTTAAATGGTAATTTCTAATTATAACATGCCTAAAACCTATGTTTTTTTCAGTGAATATATATATATATATATATATATATACACATATATATTATATATATGAATGTGTGTGTCTCATCACAAACCTTCTAACTACTATGAACTCTGAACATCCTTCTCAATTTTTCACCCCTCCTTTTAGCCCTGCTACCCATCTAACAGGCACACACAACATTACTTACAAACAGCTCACACTTTCCCTTTTCGAATGCACTCCTATCATTCTATCTCTAACCCCAACTCTACTAAACACACAAGAAATCAAGAGCACAATCCTAACATAGCTAATGCTAAATAAAAGACAAAACCCCCAAAAATTAAACTAACTACTAATCTTGGGTTCCAGAGTAGCATTTTGCACTACCCTACGGGAAACGCTCTTCAATGTCTTGTCATTGGTCGTAAGAACTATATAAATGCATTTGCAATACAAATGATTGTAATTGTAAATGCATTTATATAGCGAATTTGATGTATTATTATTTGAGAGGAAGCATTTCAAGCATTCGATCTCGCAGCACATTGAGTTACCAGTACTTTTGCAACAAGGTTCCCTAATCGCTCGTTTGCTCATTGCTACCGACTGATACTTTGATGGTGAATTTTATGTGCAGATTTGATTTTTTTTCCCAGAACGCTACGAATATCTGGCTAATTTGGAAGAAGTTTCCATACCAAGTCGAAAGCGTGTCAACATGCATGATTAATTGAAGTTCAAAGGAAGGTTTGAGAAAGATAAATCCTTTAAGAAAATGATTTTAAAAGGTAACGCTGAAATACACTTTGTGTTTTGCATTTCTCTTGGTAGCTGTAGGCCGAAAAAATGCCAGCATGGCCATCCTGAAATTATGCTTGACTTGCTTTTTAAATCGGCTGCCATCCAATATATAATTTCCCATAAGAAAGCCCACAGCAGTCAATCTTTCATTAGACACGGGGTGAGGAAGGGTCAGCAGACACTCCCGCTGTACTAAAAATACCGAACCACATCTGGTGTGGAATGATGTCTGGAATCGTAATGCATGTGCATCCACTTACCCTTTCTGTTGAAAGCATAAACTGAGAAGAGGCTGCAAGCTGAAACACGACCTAGGTTTAGGAACACAAATGCTGACTCAGACTGTTTGTGGGTACTCGAGTATACAAGCAAATAGCCGTGCAAGGGAACAGTAAGACACCTCGGGAGCTATTTAATGAGGTTTTACACCGGCGCTCACGTGGCGTAAACTTAAGAAAAGCATTGCATTCATTTGCATGCCATTATAAATGCCTAGGGGCACAAATTGCAAAATTGTGCAGCGCCATGCCAGCGCCTGCATTACCCTTAATGAATACCACACCCCCTTAAGGTTCACGTCAACGTGTCATAGGTTTAACGCGTTTTTTTTGTAATAATGCCATGTTTAAAGGGAAATAAAATCAGCTCCACTGGCTCAGAGAACGAGAAACGAATTTCAGGACGTTACTGGTTGTGCCATTAACGCATCAGTTGCGTATTCAACAATGAATGTCACAAGCAACCTGTAAAATGTCACTGCAGGGTAAAGTGGAGCAGAACACCATCCAGTCTGTACTCTGGCTGCAGCATTCCCAAGCAACGTTTCTTGAACACCATGCTTTAACCCAGGGTCGGATTGGGATCACAATTCGGCCTGGGCACTGACGAAAAAAGTGGCCCACATTCAAGAGGCGTGGCCCATATTTAAGGGGCGTGGCCCACATTCAAGGGGCGTGCCCTTTCATGAAACACCATTTGCATAGACAAGGAATGAAAGTGGGAGGATACTGTTCTTGCACACAACACAGGGCCAAGGTGACAATGGCCTACATGCTGAGCAACTAAAAAAAATAGCAAGGCCCCTTTTTGTCACAAAATTATTCCAGCCCTCCAGCACAGGAGCACCTGACAAGCAGCAAAGCCCCTGCTATTACTAACCTACTCAGCCCTCCCCAGACCTTCAGCTCAGGAGCACATTAACAGAGGTAAGGCCCCTGCAATTAGTAAATTAATCAACCCTCCAGGCCTTGGGAAAATGTCCTGGCAGGGGAGCACAAAACACAGCTTTCTGGGTCATCCAAGGTAGCCAGGTAGCCAAGGGGGAGGCTGAGGTGAATCTGGTGCATGGGAAGTGCCTTCCCAGTGTGTTCTGGCAGTTTGAGTATTTACCATTTACTGTAGTATTACCCTTGTACCTGTGTATGGTACCCTTTTCTAACTTGCACACGTCACTTTTCTCTTGTAACACACTGTTTGCTACCTCTCACTTTTGTTTGCTTTAGATACTTGCACAAGTGCCACCATTGCCTACGTAACGTTTGTTCTTGTGCTGGAGTGTCTGCCATTAATTGGAGTATTATACCTCTACTTGTACTTTGTACGCTTTTGTAACTTGCACACGTCACTTTTTCCTCCTGTAATGCACCGTTTGCTCCTCTTGTATTTTGGTTGCTCACTATTGTCACTTTTGATTCATGTAACTTAACGTTTGCTTTTGTAATTTGTCCACTTGTAATTTTCTCCTCATGTATTATTGCTGTTCCTAGTGTGAAGCGCTCTGACACCTTCGGGTAAAGTCTGCGCTATATAAAATCGCATAAATAAATAAATAAAACACAAAATTTCCAAACATCACCAGGCCCCCACAGCAAGACCCATTCTTCCTCACCCACTATGCCCTGAATGTGAAGGGCTGTGGGCGAGGTGTTAAGACTAACACTGTTTCTGGGCTGCATGGGCGCCAGGGGGCCGAGGTGCAAATGGCTCAAAGGCCTGAGAAACACCTGGCCCCCAGGGAGGCCGATTATTGCAAACAATCACCCCTCCCCAGCCCAGCCTCGGCTTGATTGCTTGGCAGGGTAGGGGTGAAGGAGAGCCCACAGCTGACAATCGCTGTCTGGGCGCACAGCGAGGCTGCTTTCATTTTCTCAGTCTCTGTCTCCGTGCACTCTGTGGGCCGTTTTTTTTTTCTCCCCTTTCCTAGTCCACTCTCTGTGGACTGGGACAGGAGAGAAAAAAAACGGCCAACAGAGGGCACTGAGGCACCGGCCCTTCGGCCCATTCCCGAATGCCCGCCTTGCCAATCCGCCCCTGCTTTAACCCTGCTCTTTAGGGCTCTGCTGGTGCTCACAAGCTACCCTTGACACCGCCTTGTAATATCCATGTCATTTAAGTTGTGCTGCTACGGCAATCACTACCATTTAAACACTGCAAAGAATATTTGGAAGAATGTTTGTAAGGATTATTCGCAAGGTCTAGGATAGGAACATTGCTGTGCTTGTGTGTATATTTAATTGCTGGAAAATAATTTGCATGAATTTAGAGCATTATACTTGAACTATTAAGGGCATCATTACAATTTACCCGAAATATGATCTGTAGGGAGGGAACTGTGATGCTCAGGGCAAATGCAAGTGGCGTGGGTTTTCGGACCTGGGATTGATGGGACTGCAAATATTGGGCCTGGTAATCCTGGGTCCCTAAACACTGAACCTGGTATTCCCTGCTACTACTCCGTTCTGGGTGAAAAGACAGATGATATTGGGAACAGTCTGTGGCAACCCACATCAGACTGCCCCTCTCCTGCACCACATTCTCTTCGGCAAGAACTGCCCTACTATGACGTCCCTCTGCCACCGTGCTTCCACTCTCCTCCACGGGGCCCTGCACCTGCAGTACTCTGCCATCTGCTATTCGACAGGTGATAATGAAATGGCGATGGCTGCTTTTTCATCCTATAAGCAGAAATTTTATGCAGAAAGGGACCATGTATTTTAAGGTTAGCATGGTATTTTCCAGTTCCAATTGGAATTTCTGTATTCATTTATTTATTTATTTATTTGCAGTTTTATAAAGCGCAAACATGCCCCTTCCCGGTATCAGAGGGCTGTACATATAGCAGTCAGGACATACATAACAGGTAAAATCCAATCATGCAAATGTAAGGAGCAAAGAAAGACACAAAAATAGATACTGGGTTTCACAAAGGCTTGGTGGATCCGGGATCCATTAACGTCCACATGAAAATGATCGAGCTGAGTGACTTAAGATAACTAGTGGAGTTATCCATTCAGCAGAAGCGTTTTCAGTTCTTTTTTGAAGAAGGTAGAGGAGGGGTCCATCCTAATTTCTGGGGGCAGTACATTCCATATTGTTGGTGCTAGACCAGAGAAAGTGTAGTTGTAAGTCTTCTTTTTTTTGAACATCTGTGGCTTCAGCAGCAAGGGAGTTTGAACCTCTTGAGGAGCAACTGCCACCTAATAATTAAAGTTTTTCAGCCAGGTAGGCAGGTGTTTGGTGGTGTATGGCCTTATGAGTCATGCAAGCTATCTTTAACTGGATTCTAACTGAGACATTTTAGATGTCTAGGGTCAGGTGTAATGTAGTTGAATCTCTTTGATCCACTGATGAGCCTTGCAGATGAATTCAATGAGGCCCATAGTGGGGCCGGCCATACTTTGGGTAGGCCTGCCAGAGTAGTGCTCCCATAGACTAAACAAGAGATAACCAGGGATTGGACAGCTATTGAATGTCAACAGAGGGCAAGAAATGTTTTCCGAAGTATATTTTGTTAGAAATTGGGCCATAACTTAGACCGAACCTAAGGAAACTTAGCACACGTGTGCATTTTTGAAAAATAGAAAACAATGGCCCAACCCGAAATCGATTATGAGCTCAATCAATCAGTACTCACAGTTGATTATTTATATGACTGAATAGGTGTTTCAAAAATAATCACCTCTTGTAGATTTTATCAAACAACTTAGAAATGCATCCACCATTGGAAATTAATTATTCAAAAAATTGAGGAGTTTTAATGAATTGCTCCAACACAGCGATATAAATTTCATATATACATTAGTAAAAAATTTTTAAACAACGAACGGTAACTCTTTGTTACCGTTCGTTGTTTAAAAATTTTTTACTAATGTATATATGAAATTTATATCGCTGTGTTGGAGCAATTCATTAAAACTCCTCAATTTTTTGAATAATTAATTTCCAATGGTGGATGCATTTCTAAGTTGTTTGATAAAATCTACAAGAGGTGATTATTTTTGAAACACCTATTCAGTCATATAAATAATCAACTGTGAGTACTGATTGATTGAGCTCATAATCGATTTCGGGTTGGGCCATTGTTTTTTATGCCAATATTGACTACCCAGGTCCAAAAACCGTTTTGGGTTACCCCATTTTTTATAATGGTCATTTTTGAAAAATAGGCACAGAGGGGAATCCAGGATAGGGTGACTTGTGTGGTTCTTACTAGGTTCTGTTACCCAGAGTACCCCGCAAACCTGAAAAAGTCCTCTTATAAAAATGGCACCTCACTTGAGCGGGTAGGCCTAGTGCCCATGACAGAAAACGGACCAAAACACAATGTGAACACATCACATTTTTCTACTAAAAACTGACCCTTTTTTTACAGTGGGCCTAGCTGTGGCTTTTGGGTAAAATGTAATTTGATACTTGTATAGCGCACTACTCACCCACAAGGGTCTCAAGGCGCTTCTACAAATACCGCTGTGGAACCCATCCTGGCTTTCACTCCTGGGCACCCGCAAGGTGGAGGCCAGGCATCCTTAGCATTGTGGGGGCCATTGTGGAGATTAAGCAAGCTACTGCCCAGAGTTGCAGAGTGGGACTCCATGATTTGAATAGGCACCAAGGCGAGAATTATCAGGTCCGTGGAATTTTGAGCCCAAGACCCGCCGAGGCGGGGAATTGAACCCTGGTCCCGGGCTAGACCTCTGCATCAGGGTCTGCGGCTCTAATCATTGAGCCACACTTCTCCACCCAGCTCAGCAGGCACCTAGCAAATCTGTACATTTAAAAAAATTAAATGCCTTGGGAAAACCGTAATGGTGTGACTTGTGTGGCTCTCACCAGGTTCCATTACCCAGAATCCACTGCAAACCTCAACTGTGTCTAAAAAACACATTTTCCTTACATTTCTGTGATGGAAATTTCTGGAATCTATGGGGTGCCACAAACCTCCACCCACCAGGACTTTCCTCAAGTCTCCTAATAAAAAAGATACCTCACTTTTGTGGGTAGGCCTAATGCCCGCTACAAGAAACGGCCTAAAACGCAATTTGGACACATCCCATTTTTCCACTGAAAACTTACCAGTTTTTTGCAATGTGTCTAGCTGTATATTTTGGGCCCTATCTCAGCCGGCAACTAGGGAAACCTAGCTTTTAGGGGAATCCAGGATGGCTGACCTGCTTGGCGCTCTACATTTTTTTACCCAGAATCCCATGCAAACCTATAACTTTGACTAAGAATATACACATTTTCCTGTGACGGAAAAGTCTGGAATATGTTGGGAGCCACAAACTTCCACTCACCAGGCAACTCCTCAAAGTCTCCCAATAAAAATGGTACCTCACTTGTGTGGGTGTGCTTAGTTCCTGCAACAGAAAATGGCCCAAAACACAACATGGACGTGTCACATTTTTCACCCAAAACTAAGCCTTTATTTACAATATGGGTAGCTCCAGATTGTGGACCCTAGTTCAGCCAGCACCTATGGAAAGCTAGCCAACCTGTGCATTTTTAAAAAGTAGACACCTAGCGGTATCCAGGGTGGACTGACTTGCAAGCCTCTCACCACAAATCTTTAACCAGAATACCTTGAAAACCTCAAACCTTGACTAAAAAAGCACATTTTGCTCACATTTCTTGGATGGAAAGTACTGCAATCTGCGAGGAGTCACAGACTTCCAGCCACCTGGCATTCCCCAAAGTCTCCTGATAGAAATGGTACCTCACTTGTGTCGATAGACCTAGTGTCCACGACAGCAAATGGCCCAAAACTTAAAGTGGACACATCACATTTTTCCACTGAAACCAGACCCCCTTTTCCCCAATCTCCCTAGCTGTGAATAGTGGACCCTAGCTCAGCCGGCACCTAAGGAAACCTAGCACACCTGTACATTTTTAAAAACGAGCTCCCAGGGGAATCCAGGATGCTGTGATATGTGTGGCTCTCACCAGGTTCTGTTACACAGCGTTCCCTACAAATCTGAAAATTTGTCTAAAAAACAAATTTTCCTCAAATTTCTGTAATGGAAAATTCTAGAATCTGAGGGAAGCCACAAACTTCCTTTCATCCAGAATTCCCCCAAGTATTCTGATAAAATAGGCACCTCACTTATGTGTCAAGGCCTAGTGCCGGTGATAGGAAAAGGCCCAAAACGCAATGTGGACACATCACATTTTTCCACTGAAAACTGACCCTTTTTCGCAACGTCCCTAACTGTAGATTTTGGACTCTAGCTCAGATAGAACCTAGGAAAATCTAGCAAACCTTGACATTTTTGAAAACCAGACACCCAGGGGAATCTAGGATGGGGTGAATTATGTGATTCTCACCAGGTTCTCCTATCCAGACTCCCTTGAAAACCTCAGATTGTGACAAAAAAAGCAGTTTCCTCACATTTCCGTGATGGAAATGTATGTAATCTGGTGGGAAGCACAAACTTACACACAAATGGCATTCCCCCCAAGACTCCCGATAAAAATGGTACCTCACTTGTGTGTAGGCCTAGTGCCCGTGACAGGAAACGGCCCAAAATGCAACATGGACACATGACATTTTTCCATTGAAAATAAACCCTTTTTTGTAATGTGCCTAGCAGTGGATTTTGGGCCCTGGCTCAGACATTCAGGGAAACCTAGCAAACCTGTAAATTCTTTTAAACTAGACATGTATGGAAACCCAGGATGAGGTGACTTGTATGCCTCTCACAAGGTATTATTTCCCAGAATCCCTTACAAACCTCAACATTTGTTTTAAGAACAAATTTTCATCACTTGTTTGTGAGGAGCCACAAACTTCTAAACACACCTGCATTCCTGCAATTCTCCTGATAAAAATGGTACCTCAATTGTTTGGGTAGGCCTGGTACCAGCAAAAGGAAATAGCCCAAAATATATTGTGGGGACCTCACAATATCAATCACAAAACAACCTGATTTTGCAAGGGGTAACCTGTATTTTTGGTCCAAGGCTCGACAGCCATCTAGGGCAACCTACCAAACCCAGAGATTCCTGAAAACTAGACACCCAGGTGGGTCCAGGAAAGTGTAGCTTTTATGGATCCCCCAACGTTTTCTTACACAGGCTCCCCTGCAATCCTCAAATTATCCTTAAAAAAATCGAATTCTGTGTCGGAAAGCTGTAGTATCACTTGGCCAGCACAAATGTCCTAGCACCCAGCATTCCCCCAGGACTTCCAATATAAATGCTACCTCACTTGTGTATATGGGCCAAGTGCCAGCGACAGGGAAGGGCCCATAATGTATTGTGGTGGCATCAAAATTATCAATCACAAAAAAACCTGGTTTTGCAAGGGGTCAGCCGCATTTTTGGTCCCAGGGAAACCTGCTAAACCCAGACATTTCTGAAAACTAGCCACCTGGGGTAGTCTAGCAAGGTGTGACTTGCGTGGATTTCCCAATGTTTTATTACCCAGAATCCCCTGCAAACCTCAAATTTAGCTAAACAAAATCACATTTACCTCACATTTCTGTGTGGGATCACCCGTCAGCATAAATGTCCCACCACCCAGCGTTCCCTTTGGTCTTTCAATAAAAATGATACCTCAATGTGTGCATCAAAAAAGTTAAACCTAAGAACATCTTTAACTCATTCAGATTTGTGGGAGTCCACTGGCTAGCTCTAGAGTAAGGCTTAGGTCTGGCACTGTTGTCCTTCAAATACTGTTCAGGATACAAATTAGTCTGGTCAACAGTCTCATCCAAAAATACATTTTCCATAAACAACTGAAAGAAATTTATAGGCAGAAAGTTTTCAGTCTTCACTATACAGACTGTGTCATCACTAAAGGCAGGCAGATCCAGCTGCATCATGTTTGGTGCAACCCAGAGTTCAGCACTTCCAAAGCGAAGCCTTCAGCCCCAGGCTGCAATTCAGATTCCTCCTGCTCCAATATTGGCATACCAGTGTTCTCCTCTAAAAGAGGCACTTCCTCCACACTGATGTAGGCTTCATCCTCTGATTATTCCTCTCGGACAGAAATTTCCCTGCAGAATCCTGGACTTTGTCCTCTGCCTCAGATGCAGAGTCAGTCTCAAAATCATGGTCAGAGGAGGATTCAAAAAGCATATTAACGATCTGCAGGGTGCGGCTTGCCATAATTCTTACTAAAAAACTTAAGTTCACAAATAAGTCAAAATTATTAAACACTGTTTAAAATAAGTAATACATTGTGAATTTATCAAACATAAAGTTAAACTACTGGTAATCTAAAAAGGAAAAGTTAATCAGTATAAAGAACACAAAGATCTATATTTTGAAAAATAATACTACTCACATGCCAGAGACAGCTAGACACTCTAGCACCTATTTTGCACAGACACAGCAAGCACTAGTGATATCCCCCTAGAAAGGAAAAGCAAAAGAAAATGACACACAAGAAAACACAATACACATTGTGCACAAATCCAAGGAGAAATTCACACACAATAAAACAGAAACTAAATATGCTATTATTATTACAGCATTTACAAAAATCACATTCATGCAGGGAAATGATACTCATATACAGTAAACAGTACAAAAACCTTTTCTTACCAAACACATGCAACTACACAGAATGCAGATCTACCAATGCCAAAATCACAAGCAGGAGTCACAGCACAAGAAATCAAAAGCTTTGCACTAGAATAAAAAGGAGAAATAAAATATTACAATAGATAAATGCAAATTATGACAAGAAATTAGACAGTTATCATTAAAAAAAACTAATTCTGCTTATCACCACCCAAATGTGAAACAAACACTTTGCCAGCCAGAAGCCAGTCGACACACGCAGCCAGCAAAATTCACAGTTGAAGCACACCATCACCCAAACGCCAGTGCATACACACTGTAAGCCCAGTGCTCATCCACACACACCACCAGCCAATCACCAGTTCATGCACACCGCCAGCCAAGCGTCACTCCACTCACACCACCAGCCAAGTGCCTGCCTATGCACACCACCAGCCAAGCATCAGTCCTCGCACAGCATCAAGGCAAGAGCCAGTCTAAGCACACCACCAGTCAGAAGCCAGTACATGCGTACCATCAGCCAATCACCAGTCCACACATACCACCAGCCGAGCTCCAGTCTACACATACTGCCAGGGAAGAGCTAGCCAACACACACCAAGTACCTACAGACCATCAGACTAACTCCAGTTTGCACAAACATTCCTGGTGTCTAGTGGTATTCTGCAGATGAGTTAATAATATGGACTATGTGTCCCCGGGGAGGGGGGGGGCAGAAAATAGCCAAAACATTTCCCAATAAAAAAAGGGAGCAACCCTTGACCAACACTTTAAAAAAATGCTAAATAGTAATTTAACTGTTTGGATGATCAGTAGCACCAAATCACAGTTTCTTCCTTACAAAAATGACCCAAAATAATACAAATAGAGTAAAAATATAGGTAGGGGTAGAACCAATATGCCCACCTAATAAAAGCACAAACTAAAGACTAGCTTGCCTTAGGAATCCATAGAAAAAATAGTAACAATATTATACAAATGTTAAAAAAAATTGGTAACATGTAAAACAATGTTGTAAAAAGGATTACAAAAATTGTAAGGTATATATTAAGTAATTGTATAGTGTATATAACATTATCTAATATATAATAAAATATTTATGTTCAACAACACTTACAAAATGTATCTAAAAGCGTCTTCAAGAATATGGAAACAAATATATAATATGTTTAAAATTAGGAAATGCATATTATGAAAAAAGTAATTAAAACTATTATTTTCTGTATTTGTTTTACAACTCTAAAAAACCTATGTTATGTATAAAATAATTACTACTGTTCTATATTATAAATGTATTTCATAACTGCTAAATTATTACAATAAGTGTCATTTATTTAAAAAAGAATTTTAAAAAATTGATTATCGTACCTATTAATATATAAATAATATTAGTTAAAAAACATAAAACTTTATATTCACATACTAATACAAAACAAACTTTTTAATACTAGAAAAATAACACTTTTTATACCCACTTCACTATAAATAAACTAAACAAATGTGTTTCATGTAAAAGGGGTATCATTTACGATTCTCACTACGATATAAACAAACTCAAGGAAGGTGTTGGACAATATAGGGGTTTCATTTACTATTCCCACTCCTATATAAACCAACTCAGGGAAGATGCTGAACAGTAAAGGAACAACACTTACTATTCCCAATCAAATATAAATTAACTCAGGGAAGGTGTTGGACACTAAGGACCCAATTATGAGTCTGGCGATCCGAGGACCGCCAGGTTTGTGGTGGCGCTGTGGTTTCAGTCCAACCAGCGTTGCGCCGGCAGTCCAGCCACCCCATTATGACTTGGACCGTAGGACCGTTGTTGGACAGCCACCACCGCCAGGGAGGCATAGCGGTCCTGAGGCCACAATGTGCTTGGCGAGTCGCTCTGGTCCCACCAAGCATATCACAAGCTTCCTCTCCACCACCTGGTTCCATCTCCATATAAACTGTGGCAGAGAGGAAAGAAAGGGGGCCCTACAGCGTCCCCCGATGCCTCATGCCATGTGTATGCACACAGGGTGACAAAACATATGCCCCCTGTGTGCATGCACACGACTTCCTGCACGGCATGGACATTACAGTCCATACCATGCAGGAACCATGAGTGGCGTTCCCCACTACGTTGCCTTTTTTTAAGGCACAGCCACCTTTAAAAGAAGCACTCTGAGGTAACCGCCATGCCACCTGTCGGCCAGACTACTTTTAAGTTGCAATATGGTGGGTGGGTGACAGTGACTCTTGGCGGTGTGGGGGCAGAGCAATGGCATGCTACCCTCACCCTCACTACTAAAAGTCATATTGAGGTCCTTAAAGCGCAACATTCACTATTTCCACTCCAAAATAAACAAACCCAGGGAAGTTGTTGGACACTAAAGGGGTAACATTTACTTTGCTCTCTCCAAAATAAATGAACTCAGGGAAGGTGTTGGGTACCAAAGATTTTACACTTACAAATCACACTCCAAGATAAATAAACTCATGGAAGGTGTTAGACACTAAAGGAGCAACATTTACCATTCCCACTCCACTTTAAATCAACTCAGGGAATGTGTTGGACACTAAAGGGGCAACATTTACTATTTACACTCCAATGTAAACAAACTCAGGAAAGGTGTTGGGCAATAAAGGGGTTACACTTACGAATCCCACTCCAAAATAAATGAAGTCATGGAAGTTGTTGGACACTAAAGGAGCAAAATGTACTAGTCCGACTCCAATGTAAATCAACTCAGGGAAGGTGTTAGACACTAAGGGAGTGACATTTACTTTTCTCACTCCAATATAAACTAACTCAGGGAAGGTGTTGGACACTAAAGAGGTGACATTTACTGAACCCACTCCTACAAAGTCATTCAAGGAAGGTGTTGGAGACTAAAATAATGATATTTCCTATTTCCACTGCAATGTAAACAAAGTTATGAAATAAAAATAAACATCTTTAAATACTACAACAATTTTCAACACCTTCCATGCTCAGAACGGCTCCCAGCTGTCATGAGTCACAGTAGGCGTGTGCTCATGACAGCCGGGAGCCGTCCGAACGTTTCCCCTCGGCCCACGCGTGATTAATTCCCCGCCTGTGCGGGAGAATTAATCAGTGGGTCAAGTTCCGACGGCTCCCGGCCGTCATGAACACACGCCTACTGTGACTCATGAAGGCCGGAAGCCGTCCTGAGTACCTGAGCACCCAGCCCCACCCCCCTCACACCGTGGGGGAATTTGCCCCACAGCGAAGGGGTTAAAACAAAAACAATATTTAACTGAAAAAACAAAAAAAGATCAATAATATTAAAAAATGTCCCCACCATTATCCCTTATAAAACCAACATCCCATTTCTATTTTTTAAACTATAAAAAATCATTTACAAATTTCACATTATAAAATAAACATTAATACATATATTTTTTAAACTCTACACCCTTATCCCCTATAAACCCAACATCCCACTTCCCACTACTAAAAAATATATCTAAATAAAAATATACATACATGAAAAATATCTAAATATTAATACATCTTTTTAAGTGTATCCCCACCCTTATCCTCTATTACCCCAACATACTGCTGCTAAAAAACACATTTATTCACTGTAAAAAAAATTAAAACAATTTAAATTATAAAGGAAACAATTTTATGTAAAAATAATATCAAAAAATTAAATAACTAAATTAAATATTAGCATATGAGATAAAATATACAATGTATAACACACTATTTATTACTAAAATACAACAATCTTAACTACATTGATATTAAAAAAATCGATATTTTGAACACCTACAGATAATAACATCTCATAATGATCTTGACACAACATTTATGTAACACATTATTTATAATTCAATATTTTGTTCAAAATACCCACATGGAACCATAGGAGATGGAAGCCGTATATCACAACCTACAGGGGCTGCTGGCAGACACAGTGGTTGTTATGCTTGTGAAGTAATTTGGGAAAGCCCTCAGTAGAAACTACATCCACATTGGGCTTCTTCTGAACAATTTCTCCTCTTGCAGGTCAGCACTTTCATTCTCTCTCTAGCTGCCAGGTAGTCTTTTAGGCACCAAACAGATCTCAACTCCTCAGCAGAAAAAGCAGATGTGTGGTACTGTCCCCTCAACTATGGAAGGCTTTCTGTCAGGCAGTCACCAGGCATAGTCTACAGAAGCCCCCTGAGTACTCTGCAGAGCACTACTTTCCTTGGCCATGGAGAACTTCGAACTGGAAGAAAGTGAGCTGGTTTGGATCTCAATTTTTCACATTTTCCAGACAGGGGATGTGAATCCACTTTTTGAGGTTTCAGAATCAGTTTGAATTGCTTCTCTTTCTAATCTCACTTCCAGGCTGTTAGAAACACACAAAGTCTTATTTACAAGCCCTGTGCGCCCCTGGTGCTTCACTTTTAATGTGGGAAAAAGTGACGTACTGGCTGTGCAAGGGGCTTATAAATAAACCCCACAGTGTTTTTGGTAGTGTGATGCTTCTTAAAGCAGGTAACAATTTGACAGGATCCAAAGAATGAGTGCCTAAAACATGGACACAATAAAGTGTGAGGTCATTATTTATTTTATTTATTTATTTTTGTGTTTTATAGAGCGCAAACTTGACCTGTGAGGGTATCAAAGAGCTTTACATGGTATACAGTGATGAACAAACAAAAGGTTTACAGTGCAGAAATATACAAGATCAACATGTAGGGTTACAATCACCGTGATAGTCTGTAACAACAAGGGCCCATATGATCTCAGCGTGAGGAGTTGGTGATCTGGGAAAGCTGTAGTCTTAGATTGGTCAGGCACGATGTGGAGGTTGAGGGCAGGCCTTACACGAGGAATTTACCCATGAGGAAGGTTTTGGCCTTGTTTTTGAAACGTGACAGAGAAGGGATTCTTCTGATGGCAGGTGGAAGAGAGTTCCAAATTCTTGGTGCTGCTCTGGTGAACGCCCTGTTGTAGGTTATTTTTCACTGAAAGGAGGCGGGTTGGAGTAGGAGGTTTCTAGCGGACCGGGAGTTCCTGCTTCCTCCGGATATCACTAATTTCTGTGCCAGATAAGCAGGGGAGTTTGTGTATAGAGCCTTGTGTATAATGCATGCAAGTTTCAGATGAATTCTGGCCTCTAGAGGGAGCCAGTTCAGCACTTTTATGTGTGGCAAGATGTTGTCGAACTTCCTGGTGCCTGTAAGTAGTCTGGCTGCCGCGTTGAGGCAGGCTTTTAGAGCCGCTAAGGAGATCTTGGGTAGTCCTGTGAGGGTGGAACAGACATATTCCAGTCTAGAGATGACCAGTGCTTGAACTGCCATTTTTAAGTCAGGATCATCGATGAAATGTTTCAGCTTCCAAAGGTAGCTCAAGTGGGATCTGGCTGCTTTAGCCCATGGAGTCCACAATGGTCGGTGGGCAGTTCAGGGCTGTGATGGCCTTGATCCACCTTTGAATCTCCGGGTTGGCTTTTGAAGGGGAGTTTAGGAGAAATTCAGTTTTCTTTGCATTAAATTTGAGTTTGTTATTAGCTAGCCATTGGACAGTCAGTTTCAGGGTCACATTCAGGGAGATGATCTCCTTGAGCGAAGAGATATTGATGTATCGTTGGCATACATATGGTAGGAGATGTTGGCGATACGGACAACTTCAGTGAGTGGCTCTAGGTAAAGATTAAAGAGGGTGGGGGACTGGCTTGAACCTTGGGGAACTCCGATCAAGACCTAGGTGAGAACCTATAGGTTGCCATTGATGAGGAATCTCTGAGAGCGGTTGTGGAGGAAGGACCTGAACCATTCTAGTACCACACCATCCAGACCCATCCTGAATTTGAGGCGTTCAAGTAGTTTTTCATGGTTGACCTTATCGAAGGCGGAAGATAGATCAAGAAGGATTAAAGGCAGGATTTGCGTTGGTCTAGGGCTTGAAGGGCATCGTCCATGATGTTGAGTATACCAGTTTCGGTGCTGTGCCTTGGTCTGATTCCAGATTAAAAGTCATCAAGTAGATGGAAGTTGTTGTTGTGCTGACTTAGTTGTTGTTGTAAACACTTCTCCAAAACTTTGACTAATAGCGGGATATTGGAGATAGGTCTGAAATTGTCAGAGGAAGCTGGGTTCAGTGAAGGTTTTTTCAGAAGGGGGAGGACTTGGCCGGCTTTCAAAGGGTCCGGGATCGAGCCCTGCTGGAGAGAGGCATTGATTATTGTAGTCCAGCAAGGAAGAATGGATTGGGAGGCAGCAGCGAGGCAGTTGGAAGGTATCAGGTCATTGAAGTGGTTATTTGGTTTTAAGGTAGAGAGGAATTTTGAGATAGAGTCTTCGTTATAGTATTCGAAATCAGCCCAGCTGGCTTGGTTTTTAGGAGAGGCCAGGATGGTTGGTACGGAAGAATGGGGCCGGACAGGAAGTGGTTGGGGGTAGGTGGTGATACTGAGTTCAATTCCTAATGCCGCAATTTAATCAGCGAAGAAGGAGGAGAATTCATCTGAAGATATTTGCAATTTGGGGGATTCTTTCAGTGTTTTAGCCAGTTTATTAGATTGGAGTTTGACCAGTTCAAAGAGCTTTTGGGGTCTATTCTCGGCGTACCCCAGTTCTGAACTGAAATATTCTTTTTCGCAATTGATGATGTGCTTATTGTAGGCATTTCTCACCAGGCGGAGAAGCTTTAGATGCATTGCAGAGGGGTGTTGTCTCCAGATTCTTTCAGATTGCCGTAGAGATCTCCTCTCCATATTAAGGGAGCCAGTGAACCAGGGGTTTCTGTTTTTGATTTGTGTTCTTTTTAGTTTAAGAGGGGCAAGGTCATCCAGAATGTTTAAAATGGATGACAAGTAATACTCATTGAGGTCGCTGACCATGGTTATGTGCGAGGGGGGAGGTCAGATTTGCAGCGGGCCTCTAGTTTCATAAGATCGAGGTTCTTAGTGTCTCTGGTCCAGCGTTTGGCAATCACCGGTTGAGACAACTTTGTCTTGCGGGTCCCGGGTAAAATAAAAGAGATGGTGTGATGGTCAGACCAGTCACAAGGGCCTATGGAGATGAGCTTGACTGCGGAATCCTTAGAAATGATCCAGTCGAGGATGGCCCCTTTTGAGTGGGTTGGCAGAGAGAAGGCTTGAGTCAGGGCTAGGTTGATTAGGAGGTCTTTGATGGCGTTGATGTGGGGATCTTTAGTGTCATTCCAGTGCAGTTTAAAATCATCCAAGAAAACCTCTGTGGCATTGGAAGAAATCTTTGTTGTCATGATTTCCAAGAGGTGATCAGTGAAAGAGTTGTTAGAGCCTGGGGGGCAGTAAAAAAAGTGCAAGTTACAAAGGTGTAATAAGTTGCTGCAGATAGAGAGCGCGAGGTATTCGCAGGAGTCAGTGGAGACTATTGAGGATTCTGTGACAAGCAGGGAGGATCGGTAGATGCAGGAAATGCTTCCTCCTTTCTTGTTTGAGTGTCTGTCCAATCTGGCGATGTTGTAATTGGGCGGGACTAATAAGTCCAGGCAAGGTGAAGAGTATTCATTTAGCCAAGATTCAGTTTTTATGGCTAGGTCTAGGGTTTTGTCCAGGACGAGGTCAGCAATATCAGCGGCATGTTTGACTGCTGAATGGCAGTTGATTAAAAGACCAGATAGGGGGGTGTCTGGAGGAGTGTCAGGAGTCTGGACGGATAGAAATACAGGCGCGAGGTTGCTTTTTACCACACTTCTGTTCTGGAGGGTGGCTGGCCTGTTGGGGTTGATGGTGACAGTGCTGATGGGGTGTTCAGGGCTTGTATCTAGCAGATGTGGGATGGCTGGGACAGAGTTGTGGTCTTGGAGGATGGCTAGGATTTCATTTCCCGTGAGGTCTAGAGGATTGGAAGGGGCGGTAGGATCATTGTAGGAGAGTGCTAGAGTGCGGTATTCCTCCTCAGAGAGGAGGCAGGGTGGTTTGCGTGGGCGAAGATATCTCAGAGGTAGCGGGAGTGGGTGCTCTGGAGGCTCAGTGTTGGGTTAGGGGGGAAGTAAGCAGTGGCTTGAGGTTAGCAAGTGAAATCTCGGCAAGGTGAAGGATGTTCAAGAGGTCCAGAATGGATCTATGAATGCTCTGGGTGAGTTTAGCCGCTCTGGAGTACAGAGTTTCAAGGTCGTTATAAACTGTGGGTGCTAAAGGGCAGGGGTTCAAGATTTCAGGGGCCATCACAGGGGCATGTAAAGGTAGAAGCGGAGATGGATTGGCTTGAGCAGGCTGCGGGGTCTTTGGAAGAAGAGTATCTAGCTCACGATGTTGGTGGATGGCTGGTGGGGAGGAGCTCGGGGTCCCGCATTGTTTGGAGCCACGAGGGAAGCGGTCTCCATTGCCCAGCAGCACCAGAGCAGTGCATAGCCCACCGGTCATCGGACACGCAAGTAGGCGCTTAAAACAGCATCGGAGCTCCCGCAGCGTGGGACGCGCACAGGCGTACCCGGTCAAAGCCCAGGCAAAGGGCGGGCCCGTCTGGGACTGTCAGAGGCCCGTCTAGGCCACCCCTCTGTTATCTTTGACCTTCTCTGCCTGGCTGCGGTGATTGGTGAGTAGTGACACATTCAAGTTGTATGTTTGAGAAAGTATTTGTAATCGGCAAACGTAATATTACTCCAGCCCGCGTAACACCACGTCCATAGATAGCATGCTGGAGAGAGCAATTAATATCGTTAGCACTGAAACTGAGCTAACTGAGAGGCGCTTGTCCATGGGCCTAGAAAAATCCCAGTTTGTTCTACAAATCCAGAATACCGATTGTAATGATTCCCAACTAACATTGACTGCATCAGCTGATTGCAACTTACAATTGTCAGCACGTGAAAGTGAAAAAGGCCTTGAGGAAAATGAGGACATTGGATATATTAGGGAGACGGAGGATCCCTCATCACTAGCTTTTTCTAATGACACTCTTGCAACTGCAACTGTGAATGTTATCCTGAACCCTGAAGTCACTGGGGCAAAAAGGAAAATAGGTAAGCCGGTTTGCTCTAAACGGAAACAACCCCCATGTTCAAATCAGCAATGCATTGCGCTTACTACATGGATTCAATTCCCAGAAGTCTTAGCTGACCAAGTACCTATCTGCAACTCTGTTGATTTAACGTCCTCAGAGACACTAAACTACTCTGTATATACCCAAACTGAATCAACACTGACACCCATTTCAAATCTTAGACTTGGGGATACTGCAATGGACATTATCGATTCACTGTATGAGCGAGTCAAAGAGCTCGTAGAACAAGATTTTGCTGCACTATGGAAGCGCTTGGACTGCTTAGAATCACTAACTAATAAGTTAAATTTGCATGGTATTGAACCTAAACAGTTATCTTCACAGGGTGGCGTTTTTAAATCGCAGACTCAGAGTGACACAATTGCTATCGAATGACAGGGAAATATAAATCCAACACAGCCTCCCCTTTTTTGTGATACTTGTCAGAAAACAAAAGATAGCATTCCTCCTAAATTCCCTATTGATCTTGTTAAATTTCCAAATCCAGTCACTTCCATCACAGCTTACCCACCTAGTCAAATTGTTGATCACACCCTGCCTACAACCCCCGCAAATATTGTTCATAATAATAATGCTTGCGGGTCTTCTGAGGCAAGCAATGATGTTTTAAGCTTACCACCGGCAGCATGCCCGTATGTCCTGATTCTTGCAGGGGTTCCCCCATTAGGGAAGAATAAGTTTGAGTCCTGGGACCAACTATGTAATAAGAGCTTTGACTGGTTGGCCAAACATAAAGGGTTTAGGAGGTTTAATATAAACAACATTATAATGGTATGCTGGGTTGGACTGTCAGACATGACCATTGAGGGAGATTGCATTGTCATTAACTTTCGCCGACCAGCACTTGTTAGGTCAATACTGATGGCAATAGAGACTAATAGCTTTTTATCTACTAACATTTGGGCATTACCTCTTGGTTTCTTTTATAAACCAAATTTTGAGCAGCTCACCCCAGCTATCTCCTCATATCCGTTACGAAACAGGTTATCTGCACTCTCTGATCTTGATCATTTAGATTGACCGTCATATACACTAAAACCCACTGAAATCGTCCCTTTGACACCTATCCCGGCCCAAAACAAAGAGACTGAGCTATATGACCCAAAGTTATATGTTCTAAGCTGGAACATTGCTGGCTTGGCTTCTAAATTAAGCAGTGACGACTGGGTTAAGGTGATAAACAAATATGACATCATAATGTTGCAAGAGACCTGGGCAACAATAGATCTATATCTTGAAGGGTATGAATGCCTCAATATTATCGCACCCCTTCCAAAACAAGGACGACCTTCTGGAGGCCTATCCATCTGGGCGAAAATCTCTTCAGGCGGCAGTGTTAAAACAATTCCTACTAAAAGCGCAAACATCCAAGCTTAGATATACACATTAGGGTTTCGATCTGTTTTATTAATTTTTATAATATTGATTTTTTTTAACTATACCGAATATGAATTTTGTCAATATTTTTAATTTTATCTCGGATATACCTAACCTCACGGGGAGTCGAAAACTAGCTGGAATTTGCTTGGATGGTGATTTTAATGCAAAGATTGCAAGGGAAAACATGGCGGCTAGAAGCTAACGGCCGCCGCAGAGCTCCTCTGGCATGCAAATGCCTGATCCCGCCAGGAGCTACAGCGGCCACTCCTGAGATGGTTTTTTCTCGAAATTAATGAATGCTAGATCCCCCGCTTTATTAATATCGGCCCTGAGTCTGGAGGTTTTACCTCAACGGGTATTTTTGATAAGCTGTGTGTGGCGCCCCCGCTGTAGTCCGATGGTGTATGACGATAAGGGAAGAGCGTTCTTGGAACCTTCATGGCTCCGTTACGTGGGCGCAGCAAGGGAGTGGAGGCAGCAGATTCCCGGCCTGCAGTTCCGGTCTTTTCCCTGTGGGATCTGCGCACTTCACTACGCCTCGAGCAGAAGCTGTGGCAAGCGGACGCGAACATCCAGCCGGGAGAGCAGCTTGGAGAGAGCTCAGGTGGCTGAAAATAGTATACTGTATCTCTATGAGAGTGCTATTGGTGTACCTGTAAGCAGAGGAGGTAAGGTCTCGGAACTTTGTCCTGGGGGCTCACTGGTCTCCGTTATCGCTTTGCCTGCCTCTCCCCCGGTGTGTCCAACGAGGATGCAGTAGCTCAGCAGGTTAACACAGAGGTCACCGAAGGTGCCATTTTGAGAGCCCTCTATGAGTTCCCTACAACGCCGAACGGAGCTAAGGGTTTGGTTGAGTCTGAGCATTCTCGGAGGGGATATAAGAACTGTATGGAGAAGTGTGGGACTAGTGCCCCCAACAATACCTCTCACTGTGCAATTATAAAACAACCATCAGAGCCTGCTATCTGTCATTATACCTTGTGCAAAAGGGCTCCTAACCTTATCTCGGTTTTGCCTAAGCACCACCTAGTCTTCCCCCTAATTACACTAATTAAGGCTGCTGTTAGACAGGATAAAGGGAGGCTTACTGCAGAGGGCACCCCCCCTGGTAAGGGAAGGGGTAGGGGGAAAGCCAAAAGGGGCCTGTCCACTAAACTTAGAATAACGCTGTCACTGAAGACGTTATATGAGGTCTTATCTTCCACCACCTCCGATAGAGGGCAGAATAAAAACACCAGTATGGCTTCTACTTCTGCTACTACCCTGCCTGGCCCTTGCGCTTCTGTAGAAAACTGTCAACCCTCCTCTAGCCTTTCTACCAATGTACTAGGGGAGGTGGACATACCGTCAGACCAGCAGGTGGTTGTGCATCCATCAGTGGAGCTATCTAATAGTTTCTCTGTATTAGACAACAGTGAAAATGTCTCTGGTACTGCTCCTGAGAAGAAGAAAGAGGACGTTTTACTTCACCGCATCCGGGTCCTTGTTGGCTGAATCTCCTGTTAAGCTTAAAAGAGGATATTGGGAGAATATTTACAACTTCAGAGGCTAATCAAGCCGCTATTCAGGCCTCGTGTGAGGTATTGGCGCAGAAAACTGAAGAGGTGTTGCTGAGAACGGATGTTCTTGAGGCAGAGATCCCTAAGATTAAGGACGCCCTACACTCCTCCTCAGTCACGATGGACAAGTTGGCTCAACAAAACAGGGAACTGAAGGATGATATTGAGCGTTTAGAAAACTCCCTAGAAGAAATACCGTAAAAATGTTAAATGTTCCTGAAGATTTGGAGGGGGAAGACATTAAACATTTTGTGATCTCCCTTTCAGAGGTAACCATCCTAAAAGATTCCCCAGACTTGGATTTGGTCTCTGACATCCAAAGGGTCCATCGTGATCAATACAGGAGGAACCCGGAAAAGCAACGGCCAAGGAAAATTCTAGTCAACTTCGTTACATACGCCATCAAGGAGAGAATTTTATCTTTGGCCTTGAAAGCCGGTCAGGTTAAGAGCAACTCCTTTTCCAGTCCATTCTCATATTCCATCCGGTCCCATGTCTTTCACATTACTGTAACAAAACAGTGGGAGCTGGGCAAGAGGATGGCCACCCTGAATTCACTGGGGGCTAAGACCCAGTTGAGGTTTCCTGCATCCCTCCGAACCATGTGGAATAACCACAAGTATAATCTGCACCAAATAAAGGAAGTCGATGCTCTAATAGATAAAATAAGAAGTGAAAGCGGAGTATAATTGCAGTGGGGAGCTAAAGGCATCTATCTGATCCTAGGAGGAAAAAAAAGAGAGAAATCTGTAATGTCCAGTTAAGTGCCGCTGTTGCTCTGGTGGGGTCGGGCCCCTTCTATATTGTGTTATTTTGTTATGGTCACGTCCAGGGGTCCTCGTCCGAAGGGCTTATGCTCAGAGGAGAAGGGAGGGTTGCCTAGGGTTGCTAATCGGGGGTCACTGGCAGGGGGAAGGGGGAAGGTGGAGGGAGGGAGGGAGGGGAGCACCAGTCGGGTTGCAGTGGGAAAAATATAAAAATTGTCCTCACTCTCAATTGCGCCTTGAGATGTAAGCCACTTCATGAGTGCTTGATTAAGGTCTGGGCTGTTGGAAAGGACCGTAAATTAAGATGAGTACTAAGACTAGGTTTGTCTTGTGGAATATCAACAGGCTCCGATGTCCACGTAGACAAAGTCTAGTTATGAAATTTTTAGAACAATCTTCGGCCCAGGTTTGCCTCTTACAAGAGACTCACCTGAGTTGTTCGGAGTGTAAGGCCGTCATTAGAAAATATCGATGAGTTGAGCATTACTGCTCCTCGGAGCAGACAGCACATAGTAAGGGGGTGGCGGTCTTAATTAGATCAGGCATTGAAGGTACTATTAAATCAATCTCAACTGATCAATCTGGAAGATGGATAATACTACAGTTGGCCATCGGGGGAGCCAACCTTACTATTGTGTCATTTTATGGCCCTAATGTCGATGACCCAGCCTACCTGCGCCGAATACAGACCAAATTAATAGATGTCACCACTCTGGTATTAATCGGTGGTGATTTCAATGTTCTTCTTAACCCTCTCCAGGATAAGTCAAACTATAGTCAGTATGCTGCTGCTCCCCGTACTCGACGGGCTATGATCAATATGATTCACGAGCTCAGATTGGTTGATGTTTGGAAGGCCAAGAAGGGTACAGAACAAGGTTTTACTTTTTTTTTAGCAAAAAACACTGTCTTTCCTCTAGAATTGACTATATCCTTATAGACCTGGAGAATTTAGTAGATATTTCTATTCTCCCAAGTATTCTTTCAGACCATTCTCCATCTCCTTTTCATATCTAGGGAATAAGCCAAGTACCATTTCTAGGTGGACACTGAAAAGGGCAATGCTATCTATCCCCGAAATATTCGGTGCCCTTAAAATTTCAACAACAGATTATTTCTCTGATAATATTGGTTCAACATCTCTAGACTATGTCTGGGATGCATTTAAGGCTCATCTGTGTATACAGCTACACAGCTTGACATGTTCTAAGAATAGGGAAGAGGCTTTAGAATTTCAGACATTGGAAAGGGATATTTCTAAGCTTGAAGGAGTCAGGTTGAACTGTCATCCTGATAATTTGACACAAGTCCTTAGCGACCTTGAGCGTTTGCGTCTGGATTACAGGGGGAAGTTAGACCAAAAAGTTAGAGCACAGTGGTTAGCCCATAATATGGAAAATTACGAGTATGGTGAAAAAGTAGGTGCCCTTCTGGCATGGAAAGCAAGGACCGACCGAGCCAAGAATTATATCAACAAACTGATCATGGATGAGACTGGAGTGACTTCCTGTAAACAAGAAGACATGCAAAGCTGCCTTCTCTCTATATTTTCTGAGCTGTATAAAGAGGAGACAACTTCAAGCCCTGGGAGAATTCAAGAGTGGCTGCGAAATAGGGCATTACCCATACTAACAGAGGGCTGTCGTGATATTTTGGACGGCCCCATATTGGAAGACAAAATCAAACTTCATATAAAAAAGAATAAGAACAATAAGGCTGCAGGTATGGACGCGCTCCCTGGGGAAGTATATAAGTTCCTCCAGGACGTGATAGCTTCTAGATTGTGTGAACTCTTTAATTATATTTATAGTTTTGATGGCATGGTACCTTCATCATGGAAGGAGGCCACAATTGTTCTTATTTTGAAGCCAGGGAAGGATGCCCTCAAAGCGAACTCCTGTAGACCAATCTCCCTGCTCAATGCTGACTATAAGATCTTTATGAGCATTTTAGCAGAGAGATTGGTCAAGATAGTTCCGCAGCTGATAAATGTAGATCAAAAGGGCTTCATCCCAGGGAGGTTCATTCAGGAACAAACCCACCAGCTAATAGACAGTATCGATCTAGCGGTGGCACGGTCGGAGCCCCTGGCAGTGGCTGCATATGACGCAGCCAAGGCGTTCGATAGCGTCAATTGGGTCTTCCTGTGGAAAACCCTAAAAGTGATGGGATTTGGCTCGACATTCATACAGACACTAGATGCTATGAGGGCACCTCGGAAGGTATTCTTTTGAATGGCCTACTGACACCAAGCTTCAATATAACAAGAGGAACAAGGCAGGGGTGTCCCATCTTGCCCTTATTGTTTGACATCTACATTGAGCCCCTTTCTCAAGCCTTGAGATTGGATGACCAAATTACTCCCTTTCAAGTTTTAGACAACAGGTGTAAGTTGGCCTTATATGCGGATGATTTGCTGATTTATACCAACAACCCAGCCGAGGTACTCCCAAGGGTGGAAGCTACCCTAAAGGTATTTGGTCTGTATTCTAGGTATCTTGTCAACTCCTCCAAAACTGAGGTAATGTGCTGGGGCATAGACAACTGGACTGGTAGCCGTAGTAAGGAGTTTAGGTATTTAGGGATAACCATAGTTCAAGATCCAGTTGATTTTCCCTTGATAAACCTGAGAAAAGTGGCCAAGGAAATTGACCATCTCTTTTCCAGATGGCAGAATCTACCTTTTACTGTCTATGGCTGGGTAAACCTTGTCAAGATGGTTATCCTGCCTAAACTGCCCTACCTGTTCAACACTATCCCCCTCGATTCCCCTGGTAAGCTCCTGAGTAAAATCCAAGGCAAAATAGGAAGCTTTGTATGTGCTAATAAAAATGCCAGGTTATCCTGGAAGAAGCTTGGACGGAGACTTCTAAAGGGTGGTTTAGCTCTTCCAGATGTGCTCTGGTACTATCTTGCCTTCCAGTTTAAAAACATACACTGTTTGCTTACCAGCACTGTTGAAACTTACTGGGGGAAGATTCTGAGCGTGATGGCCAGTCTTGAGGGGAGCAGAGTTGGATTCCTTTATAAGTTTGGGGCAGCAAGGTTTTTTAAGAAGGTCAGTCTAAAAGTCCTAAGATCAGCACTTAATGTGTGGTATAGAACAAGAGTGAGATGGGGGATGGGTTATTATTCTGACTTTGCTCCCATTTGGGATTCTCCCGGACTGCCTCTATGCCTGGAAGACAGTCTAGAACCCCCTATCAAGAAGGCAGGAATCACGATCTGAGTCTTTACTCAGTCTTTTTTCCCCCTACGACCTGCCTAAATCCTTAAAGAAACCCTGTGGGGAACCCCCTTCTTTCGCTTAGGAATCACGATCTGGTCTGACCTTATGTCATCTGACGGAGTTCTTCCTTGGGAGGTCTTAAGTTCAAAAATAGGCAGCTCCTTCTCTAAATTCAAAAACTCACAATTGTGCTCCTTGTTCTCAGCTGAGAAGGAGCTTATAGGTGGTAACTGGGAAATCGAGTACCGACTTCAAAATATAAAGCCTATGAAAAAGGAGGTCGGATACTGGTATAGGAGTCTGTTGGACACTGACGATGTTGACCTTCCCTCACCTCATCTCGTCTGGAACTCATCCGTCCTGGTGGATATAGCTGTTAACCTGTATGCCTTATCACTTCAAATAAAAACAAGTACGCTAAGCTGACCTCCCTTAAAAAGAATCACTTTTATGTTATTAACAGACTGTATCATACTCCCAAGAAAAACGCAAGATTTGCCCCTTGCTCCTCCCCCAAGTGCCCTGGAGTTCTGGACTTTTTGGTTCCGTCCAGAGGTGTCAGGGAACAACACCCAAAGACCCCGGAGTTCCACCTGCCTTGGTGCGCAAATGAACAGAAACACGGGCTTCTCGATGGTGGCGTCAAAGACCAAAGGTTTATTACTGCAGGGACACAGAAGTCACAGAAACCACACATGGGCAGATTCTAGGAGCCTGTTCAAATTGTACAAAGAGGGTTGCTCCTTATATACTAAATTTTGGCCTTCAGGCGAATTCTTCACATGTTGGTACATTCCCAAAACCTTTGTGCCCTAAACAATAAATATTTGGCGTTACACAGGAACCGTCGATAAAATCTGATACCAAACATCTACGAAGAGGGGTTCCCACTAGTTCATCACAATCCCTTGTCAATATTGCATTCAAGAGCCGGACCGCCTCATCGTAAATTTCGTTACCTCCCCCTAATAAAGATTCAGAAAGAAAGAAACGGAGCCAGGTGTGGAAGATAGAAAAGCGGGATAAGAGATGTTTGTAGGTTGTAAATGGGCAAGGCTACCGGCTTCGGCCGCCTAATCATGATCAGGACAATGGACACGAAGACCGGTTTGGTGGGGCTGGCCTCGGGCAGAGGAGGCAGCCTTTGTCGAGTCATGCAGCTACAGCGTGATCTGGTTTAAGGTGCACGTGTCATGAAAGAGGTGAATCTCCGGCTAAGGCTACGTGTCCTTAATCGAAATGAAGTGATCAGAGGTTATTGCGTATGTGAGGGCAAGAAACACAAAATGGCTGCCATGATCTAAGATGGATGCCGTGGGTAGATCAGAAATGTGTTCATAACAGGAGCGCTCTTGCTCGTAGCGTAGCGAAAACACCAGGATATGCTAAATGGATCATTTGCGGTTCGCTGATACCAATATTATGTATTTCCGACAATATTGAAAACACGGGTTCAAATCGTCACGGAACCTCAGACCTCCTTTTGCCCTTACATAGGCAATTACTCAGTCTATGTCAGAATCTAATTCTATGCTCATCAGGTCAGTGACATGCTGTTGTATCATCATCCTTTCTCGTGCCTTTTCTCCAAACGCAGGTGGTTTCCTAAAACAAGTTGCAGTACAGAGACTACACAAAGCAGGACCACACTGGATAATCAGGCAGCATGAGAAGAGGAATACTAAGATGACACCAATGACCATTAGAACCTTCCATCCCCACGCTGAGATCAGAGTCCAAAACCACTCCATGAAGGACCAGTTTCCCTTGTCTACATGAATAGAGTCGGAAATCTTGTGTAGCTTAGAGATCGCCTCGTATACTGTTGGAGCATTATTAGGAATAAAGACACAGCAGCTCGATTGGATCATTCTGCATACCCCACCTCGATCTGCAAGGATAACGTCTAGAACCATACGGTTCTGCAACGTCATGAGTCTATCCGCCTGAAGCTCAGCTGTCAAATTGCTAAGGGCACCAGCAGTTTCGGTAATAGTAGATTCAACTACCCGTGTTAGCTGACGTATGTTTCTACTATTGGCCATAGGCCCCCAGAACGGAAGGAAACCTTTGAAGAAGTCTCCTGCTTCCTGACCAGCAGTATCTTCCTTGCTGAAGACACCTCTCGCTACTCTGGTTCTGTGGTAATCAGATGAAGCAGTGTATGTTGGGGGCAACAATCGAGCAATATAGCATGATCCTGAAAAGTCGGCAGGCAACCATGTATAAGCTCTGTCTCGACAGATGAAGTAGGTACCCCTAGCAGTAAGAAAAGCAGGGGAAGAGTTAGCCGGAAACACGTAAGTCTCTACGCACTCACTCCTCCCTAGCTGAGCTCTCGGATTCCTCCCATTACCTTGCAAACAGACCTGACCTCGGTGAGGTAAGACCCAGATTGGAGTTGAGCTTTTGCGCTTGCTTTCTCCCAAACTAAGGCGATACTCTGAAGAATTCCAACTTAAATATACTCGCAATTCGTCTCTAGGGTATGATGGAGTATTATTGACGTCCTTGATCATGTCAATAATTCCCTGGACTAAAGCTTTGTTGGCAGAGTTATATTTAGTGGAACATGGTGGACGTGGAGGATAGGTTTCAAGGGCATAAGCAAAGATGGTTTGAAGGGCCTGAAATGAGCCATTGTAGCTGAAAGGCAAAACCAGATAGGGAATACCTTTATCCATAGTGTGGGGTATCAAGCCACACACCCAGCAGTCTGTAGTGTTAACTACCAATTGGTGTTGGTGCAAGAGCTGTACAAAAGTGTTGTTAATGAATTCTGAGCGTCGAGCTTGCTCATGTTCAGGGAACGAATGAAAAGAGTGTATAGAAGAAACAGTAGAAGTAGCAGGATCAAGGGGAGGTACTGTAGTAACTGGCACAAAAATCAAACTTATACCGAAAACGATTCCACCCACCAACGTTATCAAAACAATCAAGAATGTAATGGCACATTGTATCAAAAAGCATTTGCTGTGAAGGATTCTGTAAAGTCTGTTTCTGCGAACATAAATCACATTTTCTCGTTGCAGCGCAGGAAGCTCCATCTTCTACAATCCGCTCGCGACCACTGATGATGTGTACGTAGATGAAAATGCCTCTATCAGCCCTGGGAGTTCCCAGAACCAACAGAAAGATTGACCTTGTGTCAGACCCCCGCAGATTCAACTAGGCACACAGCCACGACCCTACGGCTACCCAGACGGCAAGGCAATTTTAAAAACAATAAAACAATAGCAAACTTCCTGGCTGAAGGCAAAAGTTCAAAATTTCAAAATATCACAATGGGCAGTTGCCTGCTTTATTTGTCCATATTACGAGGTCGTAGATGGTATCTTTGCTTCGCAGGTACTGTTTGATCAGAAAATAGTGTATCACTGGCAGCTGTTGCAGTGTTCAAGTTCGCAGATGACAAAGTTTTTTCTGATGCAGGGGACAAATGTTCAGAGTTCAAAGGAGTCTTTTCAGGAGTAGAGTCAGAGTTTGGAGTGTCAGTGATCAATTTGGCATCGCTGAAAGGGATGAACTTTGGCGTGCGTTCAAATTCGGAGGCACCAATTCCCTTCTTCACCCAGTCGTCGTAAGGAAGTGGCAAAGGTACACGCTTAACATGAGAGGCGTGCACCCAATGCTTGCGACCAGCTACACGAACTGCTGTTCTCGTCACAAGCAGGACCTGGAAGGGGCCGATGTATCTGGGCTGAAGGTTCTTCGTCCTCGCGAAATTCCTGATTACCACTTGATCTCCTGGTTTCAGCTGATGCCCTGGACTCTCCGGAGGCTTTGGCAATGCATCGAAAACCTGTTGGTGAATAAGACTCAATTTAGCAGTCAAGTCGTAAAGGTAGTCTATCAACATAGGATATTCTAGAGAACAAAACTCCTTAGGCCTCGGCACACCCCAAATATTTGCCGGGCGGCCAAAAACGATTTCGTAGGGGCTAAGCCCCACTCTAGAATGTACAGTTGCTCTCGTTGATAACAAAGCCAAAGGAAGTGCGTCTGGCCAGGGTAAACCTGTGGATGCTTGTATTTTAGCTAGTTTTAGTTTGAGGGTGCCATTGTAACCCTCCACTAAACCAGCAGACTGGGGATGGTTCGCACTGTGGAACTTCTGTTTCAGACCTAGGCCGGCACACACACTCTGCATAACTTTCCCTATAAACTCACTTCCGTTATCTGACCATACAATCCGTGGCATACCGAATCTAGGGAAATATTCTTTGAGAAGAATTTTGGCAGTTGATAGGGCAGTATTGTCCTTTAGTGGGTATGCTTCAATCCACCTGGAGAAAGCACAGACTACCACCAGGACGTATTTCAAATTATTACAGCGATCCATGTGAATGAAGTCTAACTGAATCACTTCAAAGGGGCAGGAAGGAGGAGCGAAGTGACCAGCAGGAGTTGGAGTTCCCTTGCCAGGATTATGCATCAGGCACACCATACAATTTCTCACCACTCTCTCTGCACACTTACTGATTCCATCATTCTTCTAGACTGGAGCCAACATCTTACAGATTCCTTTAGAACTTATATGCGCTACTCCATGCGTCATCGTCACCACTGCAAGCACATACGCATCAGGCAACATCCAACGCTGCTGTTCTGTCAAATCAATCCAACACCCATTCGAATCCAATTTGCCCGTACTTTCTCTCCATACACGTTTTTCCTCCTCAGTTGCCTCTTTCTGAATCTCTTTCACACTTTCCATTGTATCCTCACACATTCCAGATTCAGCAATCCATCTTGCAGACGTAGCAACATACATTCTGCTCATCATGTCTCTAGCTGTTTGTTTAGCGGTTTCATCAGCAAAAGCATTCCCACGACCAACATCATCCGTGATTGCTTTATGAGCACTGCACTTTACAATCGCAACTTCAGTCGGCAAGGTTAGAGATTCCAACAAGTCGTTAACTAGCTGACCATGTTGAATCTTAGTCCCAAGGGACGTAATGAAACCTCTTTCTCTCCACAAACGGCCAAAACTATGGGCCACGCCGAACGCGTACTGACTATCTGTAAAAACATTCACTCTCTTTCCCTTAGCTAAAACACACGCTCTTGTTAGAGCTATTAATTCTGCAGCTTGGGCAGAATTCTGACTCACTCTTGCAGTCTCCACAATCGTCTTCAAAGTCGTTACTGCGTAAGCAGCAGTCACATCACCATTCTCCAGTTTAAAACATGACCCGTCCACATACAGCGTGCCATCTGGATCTGATAATGGAGTGTCCTTTAAGTCAATGCGTCCTTTTGTCTCTTCCTCCGTTCTAAAACAGCAATCATGTGGCTCGGAATCACTCGACTCTTGATTAGCCGGCAACAGTGTTGCTGGATTCAATACATTACATCTTTTGATCTGAATATGACTCGCTAATAATGTCAGCTCGTAACCAGATAGTCTCGCACTGGTGAGGTGTTGTGTCTTAGTTCGGTTCATGAGTGTATCCACTGCATGAGGAACCATGACCACTAGCATGTTGTTCATCACCAAACCAGCAGATTGTCGAATGGAAGCCGCAGCTGCCGCTGTAGCTCTCAAACAACTAGGTAACGCTCTAGCTACCGGATCTAATGTTGATGGAAAATACGCACAAGGGCGTTGTTTATCACCAAATGTCTGTGTCAGAACACTCAACGCGCAACCTTCTCTCTCGTGAACGTAGAGCGTGAATGGCTTACTGTAATCAGGTGTACCTAATACAGGAGCTGAACACAGTGCGTTTCGTAACTCAGAAAAACTCTCCTGACATTCATCAGACCATGGCACCGGACTCGGAACATTTTTCCCAGTCAAAGCTACCAATGGTTTTGCTAAAAGAGAAAAATTTGGGATCCACTGTCTACAGTAAGAGGTAATACCTAGAAAGGCACGTACTTCTCTCTGCGTGCGAGGAACACTCATCTGCATAATTGCTTTTATTCTCTCTGGGGTCAACTTTCTTCCCTCCTTTGACAAGAGATGACCTAGGTAGGTCACTTCTTGGCAGCAGTATTGCATTTTCGAAGGTGATACCTTGTGATTCAAATTAGACAAATGATGCAAAAACGAAATTGTAGCTGCTTTGCAAGTTTCCTTGTCATCGGCAGCCACTAGAAGATCGTCTACATACTGTACTAGAGCAGAACTTGGAGGAAGGACAAAGGTATCTAACTGGCTTTTTAATGCTAGACTGTAAATAGATGGGCTCTCACAATAGCCTTGTGGAGCGCGTTTAAATCTGAAACTTCGACCTCCTAGACAGAAGCCAAAAATATCTCTACTTTCCTCGGCTATCGGAATGCTGAAAAAGGCATTCTTCAAGTCAATGACTGAAAACCAAGTAGCTGTAGCAGGAATCACTGTTAACAAGGCAGTAATGTCTGGAACTACAGGAAACTGCGGAACTACAATCTTATTAACTTCTCTGAGGTCGATGACAAACCTATACACTGGAGGCTTTGTAGGATCAGTTCGTTTCAAGATCGGTAATACAGGACTGTTACAGACATTTCCTCTAGTTTCTTCAACCACACCTTTCTTAATCAAATCTTGAACAATCAATAAAAGTGCACGCTCACCTTCACTAGATATTTTGTATTGAGGAATTCTTGGAAATTTTACATTTGCTTTCAAAGTTACTACATATGGTGGTATTTCTAAGAGGCCTACTTCATTAGGACCAGTCGCCCAAAGAGAATCAGGGAGAGAACGCAGCTCTGGCGGGAGTGCATCCATTGACAAATACATCGGAGAGGTGATTCTTTTACCCAATGTAAGCTGTACTCCTTCCGGAGAACAGTATAATGTCGCATATAGTCGTTTTAACAAATCTAAACCAAGCAGATTTTCATTACAACCCGTCGTCAAAATCAGGGGTGCTTTCAAGTGACACGGTCCAACAGAAATAGACAAAGGACCAGATATCGGGTTGTAAACAGGGGCGCCTGAAAAACCTACAGAAACATTCGTTGAGCCGGACAAAGGTGCGTCAGGGAGTTTCGCATGAATGATAGAACTTTTTGCTGCACCAGTATCCAACAGAAATGGTTCGACTACACCTGATGTTGCTACTGCGACATAAGGCCCACTCTGATCCACTGGAACTGATACTACTCCCTATCTCTGTCCATGGCTGTCCTAGTACACATTTTGCTGAAATCCCTCATCCACTTCACAATAGTCTTCAACAAGATATTGTTGAGATCTATTTTGCTGAGTCGACTGGCCATTTCGTTGATCAAAGTAATTGGAAGGTCGATCATTCGTTTGTGGAGGCATAGCACCTCGCCCTCGACCTCTAGAATTCTGCACAAAACCACCACGACCTCTCTGAGCTGCTGCTGCATTATTTTGCGCTAAGATCGGACATTCATTCTTGTAGTGACCCTCTTTCTTACAGTACGCACACTGGTTCCACTGATATTGAGGTCTCGGTGAACTATAATCTGTCCTTTGATACGAGCCCTGTTGCGTATTAGTCTGATTCGTGCGAGGCGGATATGCCTGTTGCAAAAGAACTTTAGTTTTTAAATCTTTCGTTTTCTTGTCTGATTTCTCTTTTTCCTCTTTATCCCTGTTTTCATAATACTGTGCAGTTGCAAGTATTTGCGCAGTTGTAGAAACAGCCCACGCACTCTCTGAATCCTTTAATTTATTGCATAACTCAGGTAACAAATTATGCACAAATTTATCGACAAACAGTCTCTGTCCTCCTTCTGTGCTCATATCCTGACCACTGTGATCTACAAAAGTCTCTTCGAACCTGGTGAAAAAGTCGGAGACACTTTCGTCTTTCTTCTGCCTGCATGCTGATAACTTGTCCCAATTAACACGCAATGCGGGCATCAGAGTCTTCATTAAGTCGATTATTCTACCTGGAAGATTAGCAATTAGGAGTTCGGGTTTTGCACCACCTGTTTGCTGACCATCCGCTGCAGTGATAGCTGCCCAATCACCACCTAAGGCAACTTGATGATCCTCTCTACGAATTTTAGCCCAAATTGGTTGCGGAACTACATTGCCAAATAACATATCGATGTCCGCTAAATTCATTATACAAGCCTCAACTGTCTGTGTTAATTCCTTATAGTATCCAGCAGGATTCTTACGCGGATCTGGCAAGGCCTGCTTCACTGCTAGCACTTCGGCTCGCTTCCACGGAATGTGTATCCACACCCTTTGGAATTGCGCCGGAGCGGCTGCAATACCATGGGCCGTATTAGCTTGCACAGCTTCGCGCCAAATTGGAGGAACCTCCCTCATTGGATATTGGCGACTTAGCTTCGTTTTACCTTTCTCTAAATCTCTTGGTGAACGAAGTGATGGGTCATTTCTATAACTTAAAATCAGTTCCATCGCTTTCTCTATATTTTCACCTACTATCATTCCTGCAGCAAACTCTTTCTGAACCTTAATTAAGTCTTCTAGATTTGATTCAACATCATCTTCTTCTATTTCCTCACGTAACAGCGAGCACATCTCTTCAAAGACATACCGTTGCGTTGGTTCTTTCCACTGCATAAATGTATCTAGCACATCTCTCGTACTATATCTCCTACTCTTCGAAATCCATCTGAGAGCCGTAGAATCTAAAATTCCCCGTTCCTCAGTACTCGGAAGCTGACTACGTCTCTGAACAGAGTCAGAAGTAGGAGTCTTGATTAAAGTTTTATATAAAGGAGACAGAATGTTAGAAACAGAATCGGTGATTCTTCGACGAACAGAAAGTGGAGTCAACACACTAGCAGACGCAGAGAACACAGTAGAGGTAGGAACGGATAGCGGGACAGTAGAAGTATCGAAAAAGATAGTTTGTGGAACAGTAGGTGTAAGCGAGACAGATACAGGTATAGAAGTCGGCAACCCAGGAAGAGGAGGAGCCGTAGGAACATTCACATTGACCACAGGAGGTACAGGAACTTGATTCTGAGGGGCAGGAACACCAAGTTGTCCAGCAACCGGCAATAGAACATTCGGTACAAGTGGAGCCGTAGCACCTTGTGCATACGGTGGAGGTGACCGTAACAGATAAGACAGCAGAGGATCGTTTTCAGAATCCTCTAGTATCTTAGCTGTTTTCGATGGCAAGGCAGGGTAGCACTTGTCAATCGCTAAATTATGCTCTCTAATGGCCGCCTCTATGGCCTTCTCTGATTTGTTAACTTGCAGCTGCTTAGCCGCTTGTTCTAGAGTCAACTCTTCTTGCTCTTTCTGTTCTTTCTTTAACCTTTTCATTTCTCTCTGTTTAGATTCTTTTCGCCAGTAACGGAAAGAATCAAACATTGCCGGCCGGGCTTTCTTCCTAAACAATTTCGCTTCTAAATTGTCAAGGATTTCGGGTTCAAAACTACCATGCAGTGGCCAACTAAGGACACCATCTTTCTCAGTGTATCGGACCCATACCTCATTATAAGATATAGGACCCACACCATGTTTACAATACAAGTCATATAGGGGAGTCCCAATCGGAGGAACCAGACATGAGTCCTCCAATCGTGAGTCACGGTTGCAACCAAAACAAGACAACATACAATTCTTCCGACTTACCATTTTTCAGACCGGAACACAGAACAAACAAAACAAGAAACAGATATGTGCACCTGAACCAGGAACTTAGGCCTACCAAAACGAACTGATGTATCGATACCCAAACTAAACCAAATAGATTATCGTAACCAGAACAACCAGTGATAATCTTACGAAACCAAACCAAACCAAGAATCGAAAACAATTTAACAACCCTTACGAAGTGAGTAACCAGCTAGCTATCACTAAATACTGAACTGAGGCACTGAAGACGTCACCAAGGAGAAACCCGTCACGTTTCGCTGTACTAAGAACTGCACCTCGGGTCTAAGACAGGGCGACGGTCAAGGCAACGGCCCACTGCAGCCGTCCTGAACGGGAACCCTCGTGGAAGAGAACTTCGGGCCACTTTTGCGATATGCCGGGATCGATGAAGTGGGGCGCCTCCCTCAGGAATCTTCTCACGAAGCTTCTCGAACTCTTCAGGCTTTTGGACCGGTACCGAATGACGTCGCCCAACGTTGGGCGCCAATTGGAGTTCTGGACTTTTTGGTTCCGTCCAGAGGTGTCAGGGAACAACACCCAAAGACCCCGGAGTCCCACCTGCCTTGGTGCGCAAATGAACAGAAACACAGGCTTCTCGATGGTGGCGTCAAAGACCAAAGGTTTATTACTGCAGGGACACAGAAGTCACAGAAACCACACATGGGCAGATTCTAGGAGCCTGTTCAAATTGTACAAAGAGGGTTGCTCCTTATATACTAAATTTTGGCCTTCAGGCGAATTCTTCACATGTTGGTACATTCCCAAAACCTTTGTGCCCTAAACAATAAATATTTGGCGTTACACAGGAACCGTCGATAAAATCTGATACCAAACATCTACGAAGAGGGGTTCCCACTAGTTCATCACAATCCCTTGTCAATGTTGCATTCAAGAGCCGGACCGCCTCATCGTAAATTTCGTTACCTCCCCCTAATAAAGATTCAGAAAGAAAGAAACGGAGCCAGGTGTGGAAGATAGAAAAGCGGGATAAGAGATGTTTGTAGGTTGTAAATGGGCAAGGCTACCGGCTTCGGCCGCCTAATCATGATCAGGACAATGGACACGAAGACCGGTTTGGTGGGGCTGGCCTCGGGCAGTGGAGGCAGCCTTTGTCGAGTCATGCAGCTACAGCGTGATCTGGTTTAAGGTGCACGTGTCATGAAAGAGGTGAATCTCCGGCTAAGGCTACGTGTCCTTAATCGAAATGAAGTGATCAGAGGTTATTGCGTATGTGAGGGCAAGAAACACAAAATGGCTGCCATGATCTAAGATGGATGCCGTGGGTAGATCAGAAATGTGTTCATAACAGGAGCGCTCTTGCTCGTAGCGTAGCGAAAACACCAGGATATGCTAAATGGATCATTTGTGGTTCGCTGATACCAATATTATGTATTTCCGACAATATTGAAAACACGGGTTCAAATCGTCACGGAACCTCAGCCCAAGATGTGAGCTTGCTGAGGCGGATGACATACATATATTCTTTGAATGTGTCTCCTTAAGAGGATTTTGAAGGCATTTTTAAAACTAACTTAACCCCTTCCATGCTGGTGACGAACCCCAGCCGTCACGCTCTGCGGCGCTCGTGTGCTGATGACGGCTGGGGTTCGTCACGGCCACGCCCTGTTCTTTTGTTTACCGCACGGCGGCGGAAACGGCCCAGCATGGAAGGGGTTAAAGCTGAACCTAGCACTAGTTATTTTTGGTTTGGATAACGATCTCACAAATTTGCTCTCTGGTGTACAAGTGGGCCTATTTCTTTATTTGATTTTAATTGCCCGTAGGGAGATCTGCAAACTGTGGAAGGACTCTAGGACCCTGCTATTTGAGAGCTAGCTGGGTGCTCCATTTGGTATGGCTCAATTGGACTAGGGACAGTTAAATGATAATAACCAAAATACCTGGTCTCCACTACTATCTTAAGGTACAGAAATGAGGTTGGTTTAATGTCTTCATGGTCCAATGATTACACAAAGCCTCGTGCAAAGAAGCCGGCCTGGTTAGGCCTAAAGCCAATGCAGTAACAGAAGGTCAGGGTACCTAGGTCGGAATGGGCTTTTTGTTTGTTTTGCAGACGCTAATGGTGAGATGAGGACAACATATATTTTTTTAAAGATTGCAGGGGAAAACAACTTAACTCCCTCTTATCATTTCTCGGTCCACCCATGTAAAAGGGGGAGAGAACTATTGGACCACTTATTGAATAGTAGTTTATTAAATGTAATGGATATTGCAGCAATAAATAATGAGGATAGTCCAATACCTACTTATAGACGCAGTGGTTGCGCCTCAATATTGACTACGTTTTTATAACGGGAACACTAGAAGATTATTTGGTCAAACATGAGTTCAAACCTACTACGTCTGGGACCATAATCCAATTTCAGCCCTACTCAGGGTTGCCCCCAGACCCGACTTTAGAAAGGAGCCAAGAGCCTGTAACTTAGCGCCCTCAACAGACAACTTAAGGGTTATATGGAAGGGTATTGATAACAATTGTGTGTTTTTAAATATGCTAAAAACCTATCGATCACTCTGTGATACTTGTCTCTCACCTGCTGATACCAATCCAGAGGTAGTCTCTGCTTTTGTTCAACTATGCGCAGGCATTAAAAAATCAATCTCAAGACCTGTACTTACTCCCAGCTCTAACCCTAGGTGGTTTAAAAGCGTTTGCTCTCGGGCAAACAGAGAGCTTAGAGCTGCTTTCTTAGTCGTCCCTAGGGATTCTAATCTCATTAGAGCACTGAGGTATCAATATAAAAGAGTGACTAAGCAGAGGAGAGATGAGATCTTAAAAGAACAATGGAATACATTGGGTTGTGTTGCAAGAGTTAACAACTCAAATGGCTTTTGGGCAGCAGCCAAGTCTATGAGAACGTTGGGCCACACACTTACCCTTTTGAGTTGTAACATAACCAGCTAATCCTTGGTAGCCCACTTCTCTAAAATATATACTGCTACGCCCCAGTTTGAGGATCCCATAGATAATCAAGCGGTTACCTAAATTCAAATATCAATATCAGAGGTTGAGGACGCTATCGACCAAAGTTTGGGTAACAAGGCCCCTGGCCAGGGCAGGTTTCCCATTGATCTTATTAGGGCTCGGCCGGAGTTCTGGGCACACCTTTTACTTAATGTTTTTAATAATTTGACAAATACCGATATCCCAAATATGTGGTCAACATCAGTTATCGTTCTGATTTTTAAAAAGGGCGATACATCCAACCCGAGTTGTTATAGACAAATTTCTTTAATCGACAATATACTTAAGATATTAGGGAGGGTGCTATTTAACAAAATCAGATTCAGGGCTGAGGAAGAAAATGTTTTAAACAGATGTCAGCTAGGTTTTAGAAGCAATCTTGGAACGGTGGAACAGTGCCTTGACCTTAACCTGATAATTGGTAAATACACCATAACTCGGCAATGCCCCATCTACCTAGCATTCATGGACCTCACCTCGGCATTCGCTTTTTTGTTGATAGATCACAGCTCTGGTCTTGTCTTTTAAATTATGGGTTGGATGAGGCTCTAGTGCATTTTTTGGCATACTTACACAGGGATTTAAGGGCACAGGTGAGAATTAGCACGGATGGGGCAGTCTCTGGGGACATAGTGATTGGTAGAGGGGTAAGACAGGGGTGTGTCTTGGTCCCACTTTTGTTCATCTTATATATTAACGAGCTTCACAATATGTTATCTGAATTGACTACTGATGTCTCGATAATTAATGGTAACAAACTGCCCACCCTTTTGTATGCGGACGACAGAGTTTTAATGGGTCGTACCCCAAATGCACTGCAAATTTTAGTTAGGGGGTTTGTCGATTTTATGAATGGTTTGAACCTTTGCACACATTTTTATAAATAATTTTTAATGTGTTGTAGTCCTAAACAATGTGATAATAATGCTATTACCCTAGGTTCTGGAGTCTTGTTACGCAAACGCACTTTCCCATATTTGGGCCTGCAATTCTCAGACAATGGATCCTAGGCAGCCCACCTGGCATATGGCGGGTGTACATTTTTATAGACTGTCAATTCGATCTTGGATCTTCCACAACCAAAAAGAACTGAGGTAGTGCTATCCCTACTTAAAATTTATAAAACACAGTGCATACCCACTGAAACATACGGGGCGGAAATCTGGGGCTTTATGAATTCTAAAAGTATTCAGGTTTAAGAAAACAGATGTTGTAGGAGAATTTTGGGGATACCTATCTCCTCCTCATCCTTTGTCTGTCATAATGAGCTAAAACTATTTATATAGAAGATTATATCAGGTCCCGCCCGGCTCTGTTGAGGCTAAAAGTTTGGCAGAACCCAGCAGCATCGCTAACCAGAGAAATTATCGTTGATTGTTTAAAATGTGATAAGGGTGGAGACATTCCGTGGCTGGCGGAAGTAAGGGCAGGTCTGAATAGAGTAAATCTTGGCAAAGTTTTTCAAAACCTAGACCAACTAGAGGACATCAATAAAAGGACTATTAGAGAAGCCATATATAAATATTATGGGGATACAAGACAAGCACAAGAGCTCTCAAAATCATCCATCGCTCGTTATATATCTATGGTAGGCGACGGAGGTTCCTCTTCTTATCTTACAGCTAGTTATCTTTTAAAAGATGTTAATCGCTGGGATCGAAGTTTGCTCTTTTGCCTTAGAGCTGGCACATTAAAATACTTGTTAGGCTCCCCTTTAGGTTTCCAAACCAATATTGAGCAATTGCCCTGCCACTGCAGTAATCTAGTTAAGGAATCCATTTTAAACTTTTTTCTCTATTGTGAATGTTATCAAAAGTATAGTAAACAACTCTTGATTCCCTTCTTTAGAGCAAGTGGAAAAACAGATTTTATGGATGCTTACAGGACTATCTTTCAGCTTAACGGGGTGAATCTAACTCTCTGAGTTTGTACCTTTTTGAAGATGGCTATTCGTTTGCGTGCCTACATGAGCCTCTCATAAGTAGACCTGATTGTATCACATGAATTTTTCGCCTTTTGCTGATGAAGAACATGCATTTTGGTCACTGACTAATGTCTAAATTGTGAGAACTTTTATCTACGGATTTAATAGCCTATGTCCTTTTGCTGCTACCCCTGTAATCTATTTGCACCTTCCACTTTATTATATGATGCTGCTATATAACCTGATATATTTTCGGTTTCGGTGATATTTATAAACCTACGATGATTCATTGCACTGTTCTTATATTGTAAAAGTTCCTTTTGTATATTTTAATTCAGGTGATGTTTTTATATGTAATGTTTTAAGTGCTGAAACCTGTGATATACTGCATTTGCTTTTCTGAATAATTTATATCCGAATAAAGATTATTGATTGATTGATAAATAATTATTATGAATTAATGGGGTAACACAAAAGGCGTCACAGGACCTGGGTATAGTATATTATGGTCCTTGACTGACTTTGAGAAAATCCTTTAAATCAGAAACCTAATAGGTTAGGTGCTGCCAAAAGGTCAGACACAAGTATTAAATACAATATATTAATGAATATATACCCTGGAGAGACAGAGTTAATTCATCAACAATATATATGAACAGAATACACCACCCTTATTTACTTAGATTGCTTCTTAGTTTTTATATATTCTGTATTCAAATACAAACATCAAACAATAGGCAAACTCATTACCCAATAAGATTTAAGAAAAAAGGTTGCACAAGGGATAGAAAAAACGTGCTCATGAGAAGAGAGTAGAAATCAGGAGGATTAGAGATATACACTGTTCCTTATTACAGGAGGGCACTGGTCTTTACAAGAGCCAGTATTCATGAACCAGGGGCAACCACAGTGGATCGAACTGGCTTCGGTACTCAGTTTCACAGGTAGTTGAGCTGCACACAGGATGTAAGTGTATGGTTCTGGGTCTCACAAAATATCAGAACCTTACAGGAGAGGGTTCTAAAATCACAAACTGTCATAGAGGAAAACATAGTATGCTGTCTCCACCTCTTTGGCACTCATTACGAGTTTGGCATTACCGAGCGGGACTACCCCGCTCCCGCACCAGCAAACCCATGGTTGAACCGTGTGCCAGATTAGGAGTTTTCTTCTGTCTGGTGGGCGGTTCTTTGGCATTCCCACAGTGGTATAGATGACATAGGCACTGTAATGGAAATGTCAAAATCAGTACCTGCACTGCAGCAGTCCATGCCATGCAGGTACTGGGGTGCATGCACCCAGGGGGGCAAAGCATGTGCCCCCCTGCATGCGCCCCTTGGCCCTGAGGCTCCAGGGGGCCCTGTAGAGGCCCTCTGTTTCCTCTTCACCACGAGTTTCATGGCGGGCTCACTACCACAGGGAAGAACATGAAAGAAGTCTCATGCATGGACTAGGGATTTTGTATGCTAATACAGCCATGTGTCAAGCTAATGCGCAGGGGAGTTGGCAGGGAAACAAGTAGTGACAGAGGGGGAGCAATACAATGAGATTAAAGAAATGCCATGGGGGAAGGAGCCAAGACAGAGAACTGAACAGATGCAATCTCATGTCTGTCTGTCAGCCTCGATCAACTATTGTTCTTACCGGCATTTTCAGAACCATCCTTGGGGCCGCGCTACATGAGGGTGTCTGCCCGGCACTGAGGGCGGAATGTGAAGCCTTTGACAGTGCCTGAGCCAACCACAGATGGGCTGGTGAATAAAAGACGCGGACGCCTTCCTTATTCTAGATGGTGGGTGAAACTGACTCCACTAATTAGTTGATGGTTGTTAGAATTGGAGTTGCTGGTTGTCATAACAAACATGCTCCACACAAGGGTACAAAGTTAGATTTTATTTTGCATGAGTAAAACAACAAAAAAACGAGAAAAATCTGAATTTTTAAAGATTGAATAAAAATGGAGAGCTTAGAAATTATTTTGCATCACTCAACAGACCGAATCGTCATTTTGGCCATTAAGAAATGCAAAATAGTCTTTCGGTTTGCTTGGATGGCATAAACGCGGTCTCAAAATTTGAATCCCACTCATTAGAAATCGTGTTTTTTGAAATCGACAAAATAGTAAATCGCATGCAGTGATTTCCTAATTACGATTCACAACCACATGTACAAAGGATTTCCTAATTGCGACTAGTCACACAATGGCCATTTAGGAAATGAAATTACCTTTGACTCAAAACAAGCAGTAACCATGTGCAAACTACAAAAAGGCCCCCAAAATGCACCTGGCTTATTCACAATGGCGGCATTATAAATTCTGGCAAGGATTATGAGGATTTTAGCTGTGAGGGAGAGGAGGAGGAGGAGACAGGGAAGAATATATAGGGTGAGGATCTCCCTGTTTGACCTGGCAGAGGAGATCATTGAGTGGTACCGACTGAGTAGTTTGGTCATACTTGATTTGATAGCTGATTTGTGACCCCAGCTACAGGCCCCAACACTCAGGAACAATGCAATACCACCACATGCGCAGGTATTGTGCAGCCTACACTCCTAGCGTCAGGGAGTTACCAGGTGGTCATAGCAGTGATGGGGGGGGGGGCAGAATGTGCCTTTTCCTGGTTCTTTCACAAGTTCCAGGACATAATGGTTAAAAGGTAAACCAATACATATATTTTCTCAATACCCCCAATCATTGCAGCAAATACATTTAAATTTCTACAGAGTAGCACATTTCCCCAATGTAATTGGCTGTGTGGATGACACACATATTGCCATATGTCTCCATCAAACAAAGAATACATCTACAGGAATGGGAAAAGCTCCCACTCACTGATGGCCCAATTCACAAAGGTAAACTTAGGCCATACGTCTAAGTTTAGATCTGAGGTCCTAGGCCTTATTGTGACATAGTCGTGGTGGCAGTCCATGGACTGCCAGACTAGCGGCCCATGGGCCCTATTACATCTTGGGTTTTTGGACCACCACAAAACCACTGCAACCAGTGGGATCCGTGATCCCACATTGGTTGTGCAGCAGTCAGATGCAGCAATATGCTGGAGGTGCCGCTGCAGCATTTCCAAGTATGTAATGAGTTGCCTCACTGCCATAATTTCCTGATGCCTCTGGGACTGGGAAAGCATTTGCCCCCTTGTATTTCAGCATCCTTTGTTCCTGCATGGAAAGAAAAGCAGCACATTGTGCATTTCTTTCTGTGCAGAAATGGGCTGCAGTGGTCTCCAAGTAGTGCATGTCTAAAGAACACATATCGATCTATCAATCAATCAATCAGACATTTGTAGAGCACGACTAATGACCCGAGGGTATCCAGGTGCCGGTTGGCTGTGTTGGTTGAAGAGCCAGGTCTTGAGCTCCTACCTTAAGGTGGTCAGCGACGGGGCAGTGCGTACATAGAGTGTTAGGGAGTTCCAGGTATTGGTGGCGAGATCTGGTGTTGGTGAGGCAGATTTGAGGAGTGTGTATGAGGTAGAGGTTTGTGGATTGGATGTCTCTCATGGGTTGTTGGAACGGTAGACAGTGGTTAAAGTAATGGTGTCCAATGTTGTGGAGTGCTTTGCAAGAGTAGGTGAGGAGATTAAACTGGCATCTCTTTAGTATCGGGAGCCAGTGGAAGTCTTTCAGGTGAGTGGTGGTGTGAGTCCTTTTGAGTAGGTCCAGGATGAATCTGGCCACTGTGTTCTGGATGGTTTGAAGTCTTCACATCAGTTCAGGGGAGGTGCCTGCATAGAATGCATTGGAGTAGTTGAGCCCAGTGGTGATGAGGGCCTGTGTGACCGTTTTTCTTGTGCTGGTAGGGAGCGATCTGAAGCTTTCCAGAGCATAAGGATCATATGGAAGTAGGCAGAGGCAACTGAGTTTATCTGGCGTTTCATTGTGAATTTGCTGTCGAGTACGGTGCCTAGGTTTGCGTGCATGATCTTTTGGTTCAGGGGTGGGTCCAAGCCTTGCAGTACTTCACAGATGATGGGTTTCGGGGTGAGGTGAACGGCATTATGGCCCTGGCTTCTCACACCATACCTGACCCCGAGGACACCAAGTAAGAGACAATAAAACAGGTCAGACAGGGCAAGGCACTCACTCATTGAGCAGAACTTTGGAATCCTAAAGTCTCACTTCCAGTGCCTGCACAAGACCAGCGGGGCATTACTCTACAAGCAGGACACATACTGCAAAACCATCACTACCTGTGCCGTCCTGCACAATATTGTTATGAGGAGGGGTCTTCATGACATCCACATCATACCTGGCTTTTATGGTGACCTACTGTCATTACAGGTGCAGCTTATGGGATACCCGAGCAGCAGATGGACGTACACGATGCACAAAGATTGCAAACAACAATTTCTGAGGTAAGGGATAACATAACATTAAAGAAATAAACATCACACATGGGGTAATGCTTGGTGCACAACTGATTGACCACCTTTATTCAGGTGGCTAACACATTATAGTAAACATGATTAATAGGGAAAAAATGTGTTGGTAAAACAAAGACAACTCATCCCACTGAGTTGCTCAAGAGTGACTACTTGTGTTCGCTTAAGTTGGGTGCTTTCTTTACAGCACTTGGTCATCATGTGACTGATGGAGTGTCAGTGCCAGAGGGATTTCAGCGTGTACACCTGGTTGAGCATGGCTCCTGAACAGACAAGCCACTGAGGCTGGAGCCCTCCTCACTCTCAGGTGAAGGGGGAATGTTGGGGATCCACAGGTTGTTGGTCTGTTGGTTCTCCAAAGCAGCTGTAACATGCACCAGCCCACAAGTATGCCCTTGCAGCAGCGTACCATGTCTGTCTGTCAGATAAAATCATGTTTATTTGGGTTAATTATAACCATATATTAGATTACTCATCCCAAATGAGAAAAAGTTCACAAACAATTAAAACAATACCCTTGTTCAGGAAAGCAGAACCCATCTGCATTATCTAATTCTTTTGAATCCCTACCTGTCTTGCAGTGACCCTGCCTAGAGAACCCATTGCAAAAATGCACTTGTGGCAACATGGGAAAATGATAGCATTGTGTGGATATCATAAATGAGAAACTAGCAAAGGGTGGACTATTTCAAGTCAGCAGGGATACCCCATGCCCTCTTGTCTTAAACTGCCTCTTACATAATACCAAATATAAAGTGCAATAGGGACAAGATAACATTTTTGCAAAACTGTCAATAATAGTGAGGGAAGACATCAGAACAACATTTACCACGTGTTTGGTAAGGCATTTTATCTCGCAGTGGCCTATCCATGAAAACTAAATATGAAGTGAAAATCTGACAGTGCAAGAAATGCTAATAGTACAGCGTGGCATAAGGAGAAGCAGGAAAGAGGAAAAAACTCTTCTGGACAGCAGTGTCTCCCTGTTCTCTAGTACTGCAATGATGCCTCCTGTCTTACTCAGCATCTTCTATAATACCAAATATATAAAGTGCAGGTTTGACAAGGTAACATTTACTCAGGCTGGAACAAAAAACATTGCGCTTGATACAGTTACTCAACCCCCTTCAACCTGTAACATCTACAGTTTGACATTTATCTAAACAAAGACTTGTCCTCTTTTTTAGTTGATGCAAAATTTACAGTAAAGTGTTGTATCATAATAAAAAGAAACATCAGATCAGGATATTCCTAAGTAGTGTCCCCTTGTATTCCTTTGGACCTTGATGTTCTCCATCATGACCTTTGCAGCCACTATCATACAAAGTGGATTAAGTGCTGAAGTAATAGTGAGGCAAAAAAAGTTGAGCTATTGTTCGTACTTCCTTCTCATGTCTGTCTGTATGTTTACAGTACACCTTGGCAGGCCTAATGTTGCAGCCGTCAGCTGGTTGATTGATCTGCTAAAGGTGTCAAATGGGCCAGGTATTGCATGTGCTGCTGCACATGGTGCTCCTGCTCCATTGCTGATAGCAGGCGCTTATGCCCCTTCTCTATAGAGTTTGTCATATGCCACACCTGCCTACTGGTTTTGCCTATTTTTTTCCTTGCAGGCACTGTGTTCTCAGGATGGACCTCCCAAGGCCACCATACACAGGCTGTGTATCCGACACATTGAACACGATGTCTGTACACCTTCACAGTGTACTGGGCTCTGCTGTTATGGGGTCCCTGCCATGCTACTGGCCGCAACCTCAGTGGCTTTCCTGCAAGTTGGAGTTGTTACAATGGTTTGAGGGGATGGTGTTGTTGTGGGTTCAGGGACAAAGTCTCTGCCAGTAGCCCTTTCGACTGCCACGAGTCCTGATTGATGCGGGCTGTGTTCTGTGGAAATGCAGTTATATGGTTATTGTAATTAAATGGTTTTTTTTTTGCCACAATGTTGTTGTCACTCTGCTGCATGTGTTTGTGAAAAGCTTGTGTTGTGCACATAGGTTTGGTGTGGTCATCAGCACTCAGTGTTGTAAGCACTAAAACACCAATGATGCACTGCCTGGGGGAGCCAAACACCTCAATGGAGTAAATGATCCTGTGATGTATGATAGGTGGATTGCCTAATGCTGTGTTATATAAAGTACCTCAATGGAGGATGACCTACCCTGGCAGGTGTCTGTTGGGTTGGAGGTGTTGATTGCCCCCACTCCCGTAACATTCTCTGGCTAGAGGGTCCCCTCAATTAGTATCTCCATCGGTCAGAGTCAGGGGGGTATTTTGAGGGCCCTCCACCATTCCCACTTGCCAGTCTCTCCTTAGTACCAGACCACAAGTCGTGCCAGCTCTTTCTTATCTCTGGAATGGCCTTCTGTGTCACTCTCAGTAGTTCACCTTATCACCTTTTTCCAGATTCTGCTTTTCTAGGCATCAGGGACTGTGAATGAAGCCCACCAAGAAGCTGGCCCATGTTGGCAGCACACTTCTCCGTCAAAACTTCCACCTCCCTCTCCAAAAACGTCACCTTTGCTGCCTGCTGCTCTGAGTGACCTTCCAGTCTTCAACAGCCATGGAGTACTTTGTTTGGTGTGTCTGAAACAGCCAGCAGTGAGACAGGGGCACGACTGCTTCCAGAAGGTAAGTTAGGCCTCTGGCTAGGGGCCACCCGATGTAATTATTACACAATGAGCCTTGAAAAAGTCTTCATTTCGATGAAACACATGTTTGCTGTATGTATTCATCTACCAACCTGCGTGTCAAAGGATTTTGGATTGTTTGAAAATTAAAGTTGGATCTGTGAGACTGGTAGATCGAAATTACTTTAACTGTGTAGTGCTGTGCATTATGTAATATTGTGTTACCATATGGAATCCTTGTCTGTCCATATATTTATATACACTATTGAGGTGGCATAGTGTCAGTCCATTTGAGCACACTTTACATTTGTATAATATGTACTTGCCAATTTTAATTAGATGTGCAAACAGCTTCTTTTTCCCACTGCCATCTCTTTTATTCTCACACCCTGTTGTTAGCCTGCACCTGTGCTATAACATCATTATCGCACTTCCAGCTGCATTAAGATCTCTGTTTCCTAAATTGTGATTTCCTATTAGGAAATAGCAATTTATAGATTTCCTAAATTTCGACTTCTTAATAGAGATTGTGAATCCATTGGAATCGCTATTGGGAAATCACAGGGTATGTACATTCAATTTTCAAGTCCGAAAGAGCGATTTTTGCAGATTCGCTATTTAGGAGTCACAAATTAAGAACTTCATGCATATGGCCTTTCAAATCATAAAGCGCCAACCAGGGAAATCTGCTTGCACTCGGCCCGGGTATAACTGAAGTTCAGGCCAACCGCGATGGAGGGCAAGCCAGATACAGGACTTAAGCAGGTCCTGCTGAAAAAGTACATTTGTCGGAGGCAGCATTGGTATCAAAGAATCAATGTGAGTAGCGGAAGAGGAATTACATCATTGTGGATCCCGTGGAAGCATGCAAGGTGTTGGTTCATTCCAATCCACGCAGTCAATGAAGGCTTCATCGACAAACACCTTCACAATACAGGCAATACACCGTTGTCGAGCTGCGCAGTCTGTTGTCGGTGAGCTGCTCAGTCTGTCATCATTGCGCTGCGCAGGCCATTAAAACACTGTGATTGAGCGGCAGCCACATTGGTTACGAACGGCTAGGCATCGGTTCTGATTAGGGCAAAGTTATTGATGTGTCTGTTTTGTTGGATTGGCACAGCTGATATCACCTTTCAAGGACCCAGGACTGAATTAGCACCATTTGGCAGGGCAGGACTTACAGATGCCAGCATCCATTCATTTACTGTTGCAGAGTTGAGGGAAGCCTTTGATGGCCCTGAGACTTCAGAACAGGGGGCAGAACAGAAAGCCCTTGGAGTCACTCTTGGATCAAGTGAGATGGGTCCAGACCTTGTCCTCAATATGGCAGAGATCAGCAGGCAGAATGGCAGCATAGCAAAGCAGAAAGGTAGTTCTTCCAGAGCAGGAGTCAAGCAGATTGGGAATCCTTGAAGAGCAGCAGTCCTTACTCCTGGCAGAGTTCTTTACAAGTCCAGTAGTGTACTCCTTGGTAGGGTCAGAGGGCCAGTACTTATACCCAGTTGTGCCTGTGAAGTAGGGGTGATTTCAAAGCCGGCCTTTGAATTGCACAGGTCCCCCTTTCTTCCCAGCCCTAGCTCCAGGCTATCAGTAGGGGGTAGTCAGCCCTTTGTGTTGGAAATATGACACTTCCAATTCGTGTGTAAGCTCCCCCTTCATTTCCTGCACAAGAGCTATCAGAATATAGATTATGCAGATGGGTTCACTGTCGCATCTACCATTTCTATGTTTGTGACTGTCTAGAAGGAATGCAAGAAGTGTAGCTGTCATACTCCCCAGATGTGTATTGGAGTAAGAGCAGAGAAATATTCACTCTCTAAGAGTGGCATTTCTAAATAGTAATGTTAAATCCAACTTTTCCATTAAAGAGGATTAATCATTACAATCCCAAAGACATGCAAAATGATGCAACTACTCCTTCTAATCAGGAATTACAGCTTTAAAGTGAATTAAGGAGTTCCCAATGTTAACTTATGAGAGGAGTTGAGCTCACAGTAGTGAAAAACGAATTTGACTGTTTGTCACTACCAGAACATACACAACTTAAAAGTATATGCCCTCCCTTTTACTTACACAGCACCCTGCCCTATGGGCTACCTAGGGCCTATCTTAGGGGTGACATATGTGTGATAAAAATGGAAGCTAAGGTTTTGTAAGAGGCTGTGAATGCCAAGTCAAGCTGGCAGTAAACTGCAAACACAGGTCCTGCAAGGAAGGTTTGAACAGCTACTTCTGTGGGTGACACAATCAGTGCTGCAGGCCTACTAGTAACATTTAGGTTACAGGCCCTGTGTATAGGGTGTACCAAAAGGGACTTACAAGTAAACGAAATATGGTAGTTGGGTTAACACCAATGTTGCCATGTTTAAGGGAGAAGCACATGCACTTGAGTACTGGTCAGCTGTGGTAAAGTGCTCTGAGTCCTAAGGTCAGCAAAAAGAATCAGTAAAAAAAAAGAAAGTAAGCAGGCAAAGCGTTTGGGGGAAGACCACATTAAGAAGGACATGTTTAACAGTGCTGCTACTGAGGTACCCTGCACGTTCAGTGAGCATCTTCCAAGGAGAGGAAATGTGGTGGGTCTGAGATGATAAAATCACCCTGTCAAGCTATGCACCCAGATTGGAAGATGCACACTTAAGAGGGGTCTGATGCTTGTACACCCCTGACCATGACTGTTACCAGCAACACTCAAAATAAAGTGACAATTGGCGACTAGAGTGCAGGGACATGAGGGTCACAATTTGTTTAGGCCCGATTCATTAACAAGATATAGGAGATTACAACCTCTAAGACACAGTGCTATACTGGGACAGAGAAAAAACATGGTTCTGTACTTCACAATAATAAGAGACCTTAGTAGACCTTTTTTAGAGGCTGTGTAACCCAACATTGCTATATATCCCATCATGAATTTGGCCCATAATTGCAGTTAATGCTGTAACTGAGCTAGGACAATTCCCCTTGATTATTTGTGTCCCGTCTTCAATTTATGGCCTTCAGGAAGGGCTATCAAACAGGGCAAATGGGTCTATTTGAGTACACGCGGTGCCACAAAGCCTAAACCAGACAAAGGTATAGGAAGTGAGGCCAGCTTCCCCTGGCACCACAGGCACCCTCAGCGAGATGTTACTCACAAAGCAAGATCTACAAACCTTGCATCAGGGTCTTCAAAAACATCTTGTAGAAGATTTGGGGAAGGACACAAAATTTACTCTGGGCATAGTACTACGCTACGATCGCGGAGCATGCGTAGTTTGAGCTACTACACACTACGCAAATTGCACGTAGCACTGTGCAAAAACACGTAGCAGGCATTTCTTGTTTGCTCGAGGTCCTCAACGTCAAGTTGCCGACTGTGAGCAAGCAAAATCAACATTCCGGCGAGACTTTTTCCTCGTTCGCGATCAGCAACATCAAGTTGCCGACAGATAGCGAGCATGAAAAATAAACCTTCTCAATGATGGGGGGCAGGTTTCTCATTGCAATGAGAAACTATCAGTCCGCGTTGAGAAAGCTGCCGCTCAAGTACAAATCTACTCGAGCGGCAGAAAACGACTGCTTGCACTGTGCAAGATACAATTTGCATTAATTGCACAGTGCGGACAAGCATCCCACACTGTGCAATCACAGCGAACAGCATTTCCCTAACGCCCTACGCAGTTCCCGTAGCTACGCGTAGCATGCATAGAGCGAAGTGCAATTTGTGCAGCTACGCTTAGCGCTACTACGTGAACTACACCCAGGGTTACACAGAATGTAGCGCTACAGAGCTTTATTCTATTCTGGGTTCAAACCTTGAGGAACTTCACAAAGATGTTGACACAGTGGGATCAAGAGTATTAGAAGGGGAATTATTAATAGAAAAACTGGAGCCGGAGGCCACTGCGCATGGGCTTAACTGGGAGAGCAGAGTGAGCAATTATACACATCACTAACCAAGCTCGCTGGCAACAAACACAGGGCAATGAGACTAAGGTGTCTTGAGGTGTGTGGCAAAGGTTCTGATATCCATGAATTCATTGAGGGGGTTTGTTCACCTCCCTTCTGGATGTGGGTCACCCTGCGGTTCACCTGGACAGAGCACACAGAATTTGATTGATTAAATGCTCAGTGCTCATCCGAGCGACGTGGTGGTAAAGTTCCACTACTTTAGTGAGAAGGAAGATGGCCTCCGGGCTGCACACCAGATGGTTTGAATCACTGACCTATAATGGCCACACATGCCTTTTACCAGGATCTGGCACAAGCTACATGGCAAAGGAGGGCCGCCTTTCATCTGGTTACACAGAAGTTGCAGGCTAAGAAGAACACATCCATTTAGCATGGTGTTCCACTACTCTGGACAAACACACCACGTCATGCTAAAAACATGAAGCTTGACCTTTGAATTGTTAACTCCGAAGCAGGAGTGAGGGGAGCCCAGCCACATGACTGCATTGATCAACAACTGGAGAACCCTGGCTCGCAGAAAAAAAGATCAAGACGTAACTGATCGGGACAGAAAACTGCTAATGTTTGAGGAAACTGCTAATTTTTGAGGAAATGGATCTGGAGAGCAATAGACAATTATCTGGTACAAGAGACCTACAAAGGCTTAAAGTTATGAGCAAGGAGGGTGTTGAAGGTGAAAAGAGGAACAAGCATCCAACATTGATGATGTTGACACACAGTAGTATAATAAGTGGTGTTTGTTGAGATTTGCAAGGGGTGAGGGGAGGTGGGGTGCATTGTAGGATTTTAAATCTTGTGCCTCACTCCTAATTAGTTCTAAACATGGCTGCCACTATGTATAAGGCACATGAGGGCAGCCCCAAGCTTGGAGAGGTGTGCTGAAACAATACAACCATAACGGGGCTAGAGGAGACTCCAAAAAGCTTGTTACTTTTTGACTCTGCTGAATAGATCAGGGATACTATAATGTTATAATATGAAGTTTACTCTTATTGATGATTGTTGGTGGGGGTTAGTTATTTATACAAGATGACAAGATATTCTTATATACACATGGAGAGTCACAAGGCCAGAACCAGCTATAGACATTACATCATCCCACTGTCAGTATCCAAAGTCAAATGAAAGACATAGCTACGATTTAATAGTAATGGTGAAATCCTAACATATGATGCAAAGGGGCTTAATTCCCCAGTCAAATGGAATGATGAATGATGCTCACTTAGGATACTCAACTGGACATAATTTGCATGCAGGAAACTCAAAGTCATCTTACGCAGCCAGACCAGCACCGAAAGCAACACAGACTACTATGGTGTATTTCACCCATCGACCACAAATAAACAAAATGGGGTCTCTGTTACCACAAGCGTAGTTGAGACAGACAGGTAGTGGAGCTACGTTCTCCTCTGTGAAAGGTGGGAGAGAGAACACTCACAATAGCTAAATTGTGCTCTCCGAATAAGGCAAAGTATCAGTATAAAGTAGGCTTTCTTATGACGCTAGAAGTGTGTGATGAATGATCTGATATTAGTAGCAGATTTTAGCTTGGTCTGGAATCTGTTGATGGACAGGAGGTGTTATGGGGGGGGGCTCCACTGTTAGTGTGTTCTGAAAACCACTTAAGGAGAGCTTTAGGGACATGTGACTAGAGATGTCTGGTGTGGAAAACACCTTCTAGACAGGGACTACACCTTCTTTTTACATGTATATACTTCCAGATGGATCTTATATTGCTTTCTAACCCCCTAGTTGCTATTACAATAGAGGTGAATACTGGAACAATCAATCTTTCTGGCCACTCACATGTGCAGATTCACTTGGAACGGGGAGGAAGGATGTGCCATGACTCTTCGGTGGTGACTCCTTTGTGACCCTGTATTGAGATATGCTCTGAAAGGGGAAATTAAAGAATTCTTCAAAATTGATGATACAGAAGAAGTTAACCCATTGAACTTGTGAGGAGCAACAAAAGCGGTGATAAAAGGAAAATGTATTTCTTTCATGGCCCACTTACATAAGCTTAGGAAATGGAGTCTAATAGACTAGAGTGGGACATAAAAGAAAGAGAGTTGCATTGCAAAAATTGCCTATCAATAGACACTTTGAGACAGCTCAATGTTTTGCGAGGCCACTATGGAGCCCTGTATATAGATAGGATGGAAATGACAATGCTTCATTTGAAAATAGGCTACTTACATGGCAGAAAATAAGGTGGGTTCTCACTTAGCACGATGCTCAGAGAGGAAAGGCAAAGGGATTATGTTAAAGTGGGGTTTACAGACACTGTGGAACTGCTGCAAATAGAGAATGGTAAGCTAGAGGCTTTCTGCACATATTAAACTAAGCTATACAGTAGGGAGAACCTCAGGGAAGGTAGCCAACAATTCTATCTAGACGAATTGACACTGCACAAGAAAAATGCTATATGTTAATATTTCCAAAGGGGATACAGGATTCGATATAGACACTCAAACATTATAAAGCCCCAGACCCAGATAGGTTTCCTCGTTTTATAAGACTTTCCAGGCTCTAGTGATCGCTTGGTTGGAGAAAATATGTACCCACATAGTACTGTACAGTGGTGGCTCCTCGAGGGAGTGCTGCGGGCGGTGGGGTGGGGCGGGGGAGGGCAGGGTGGGGGTAGTAAACTCTGGCATATGGCCAAAGGGAATGAAGTAAAGAAATAAATAAAACAAAGTACGTTGCACGCGCTCCAACACCAAATGGCGATGAAGCGCGCTCAATGAAATTTGTTTTTTTTGTTTTTCTTTACTGAACTCCGTTCTGCCGTATGCCCGAGTTTACTACCCCCCACCCTGTCCCTCCATCCGCCCGCAGCACTCCATCGAGGAGCCGCCACTGGTACTGTAGGGAATATTCTTGAGGGATATGGCAGAGACAACAATATCTTTAATCCATAGGTAAGGGAAGAATACGCAATTATATGCCTTCTACAGACCAATTGCTCTGCTAAATAGGTATATCAAACATTAGTCAACGATTTTAGCAAATACGTTGAAGAAAGTGGTACCAGTACTGGACATGCAGATTAGTCAGGTTTTGGTGCCTTCAGACAAACTCATGACAACATCCGTGAAAGGCTATAAAAAATAAGGTTCCAGCAATTCTAGAAAGCCTTTGACCAAGTGGACTGGTTATTTCTGTGAAAGGTCAGGGAGATGCTGGGATTCTGGGAACAATTTGAGACAATGGCATTAGCACTGCACAGTTCCCTGATTGCCAGGATTTGACTCAATGACTAAAGGTGAAAAGTGGTGGATATAGGGATACTAGACAGTGTTGTCCAATGTCATCCGTACTCTTTACCTTAAGCACAAAACATTTTTGGAGAGGATTTGCAATGAGAAGGTCATAGCCAGCATCACATTTATTGGTGCAGGTAATGAATATAAAATTTTTCTTCATGGGGACAAAATCCTCCTAATGTTTGGGAATTGTGCTGTTTCACCCTCGTGGTCGATTAACTAAAAAGGTATGAGATCATCTCAGAGCTAAATATAAATATGGCCCATTTAGAGATGCTTAATTTGACTTTAACAATCCAAAATATTAACCCCTTAAGTGTGCCTGTCGCCCAACGGCCGTCGCAAGCACTACCTAGGGGTAAACAACGTTTACCACAAATCTTTTTCCCCGCAGGGAATCACAACGCAGTCGTTACAACAACCGCGTTGTGATTCCGTATACCATTACTCTGCAAGTCGGAACAACGACTTGCGGAGGGGGGGAGGTGTTGGATTTAAAATTCAACACCTTCCCTATTGTCCGCACAGACTGGAGTTGAAATAGTAAATTATACTATTCCAACATCCAGCGCCCCCCATCCGCAAGTCGTTGTTCCGACTTGCAGAGAAATGGTATGCGGAAGCACAACGCGGTCATTGTAACGACTGTGTTGTGATTCCCTGCAGGGAAAAAGAATATGGGAAAACAACAGTCTGCGCACGTCCGTTGGCCAACGCGGCCCCGCCCGCACAATTGAATGCCCGCACCGCGGCGGAATGGCCCCCGCAGTAGACAGGTTAATGACCTGAAAGCACAACTTCCATTTACGTGGGCATATAAGAGAATCTTGGGCTAACTACCCAACCATATTTGTGGACATTACATGAGACCTGGGGATATTGCAGAACCTGGTGCTTTCATGGTTAGAGAGAATGAACAAAATAATAATGGGTTCACTGATAGAAACGATGGGAAAAATATCGAAAAAAAATATAGATAGTAAAAATATCGACTCCTTATACTTAAACAGGTAAGTACCAAAATATTGAATTAAAAATGTCAAAGTTAAAAATATAGATGTAAAAAATATTGATTTAAAATATAAATAAAATAAAAAATTATATTAAAAATATTGCATATTAATATTATCCTTAACAAAATGAATTTAATTTAATATACATTTTGAAATATAAACATTAAACTTAATTTAAAAAAATCTAAACAAACATAATAATTTATACATATACATATATTTACTTCAAAATAATGTATTAACTATTATCTTTACTTATTTTTTAACTTTTAAATTATATACAAAAAAAATACATATATCAATAATTTTAAATTAAAACAATTCTATAATTAATTAAAACATTAAACTCTTAAAACAAAATTAAAAAGTACATTTTAAAAAAAAATACAGCAGTAGGGAAAATGTTGGATAGCAAAACAATTCAATTTGCTATTCCAACTGCAATAAATGAAACAGTAGGTAAAGCGTTGGATAACGGAGGGGTAAAAATTACTACTCCCACTCCAAAGAGTGTAACAGTAGGGAAAGTGCTGGATAGCGAACGGGTAAAAATTACTATTCCCACTCCAGTTACTGCAACAGTAGGGAAAGTATTGGATAGCAGAGGTGTAAAAATTACTATTACCACTCCAGTTAGTGCAACAGTAGGGAAAGTGCTGGATAGAGGAGGGGTATAAATTACTATTTCCACTCCAGTTTGCGCAACAGTAGGTACAGTACTGGATAGAGGAGGGGTCAAAATTACTATTCCCACTCCAGTGAGTGCAACTGTAGGGAAAGTATTGGATAGCGAAGGGGTAAAAATTACTATTCCCACTCCAGTGAGTGAAACGGTAGGGAAATTGCTGGATAGTGAACAGGTTAAACTTTCTATTCCCACTCCAGTGAGTGCAACAGTTTGGAAAGTATTGGATAGCAGAGGGGTAAAAATTGATATTCCCACTCCAGTGAGTTCAACAGTAGGGTAAGTACTGGATAGCAAAGGAGCAAAAATTACTGTTCCCTCTCCAGTGAGTTCAACAGTTGGGAAAGTACTGGATAGCGGAGGGGTAAAAATTACTATTCCCAATCCAGTGAGTGCAACAGTACAAAAAGTACTGGATAGCAAAGGGGTAAACATTACTATTCCTACTCCAGTGAGCGCAACAGTAAGGAATGTACTGAATAGTCGAGGGGCAAAAATTACTATTCCCACTCCAGTGAGAGCAACAGTAGCGAAAGTGCTGGCTAGTGAATCAGTAAAAATCACGATTCCCACTCCAGTGAGTGCAACAGTAGAGAAAGTATTGGATAGCGACGGGGTAAAAATTACTAGTCCCACTCAAGTGAGTGCAACAACAGGGAAAGTACTGGATAGCAAAGGGGTAAAAATTTGCTTTTCCCACTCCAGTTAGTGCAATGGTAGGGAAAGTGCTGGAAAGAGGAGAGGTAAAAATTACTATTCCCACTCCAGTGAGTGAAACAGTAGGAAAAGTGCTGGATAGCCAAGCAGTAAAAATTGATATTCCCACTCCAGTGAGTGCAATAGTATGGAAAGTATTGGATAGCAGTAAATCAAAAAATACTGTTAACAGTCAAACAATTCCAAAAAATTAAATAATATTACAAATAAATAAACAATATTTTTAAACTATACAATTAAATATATTAAACATATAAAAAGAACACATATTATAATGTTAATTACATATAACAAAAACCTACAAATATGATATTAAAAAACTACATTTATAAACAATATTTATTTAACAGGAACAAATATTCATAAAGAAACAAATTATTTAAAACATAAATGTATTTATGTTATTGCCTACCTTCAAACACCACATGAATAAAAAAAGACATCAACATTTTTATTGCATTTTATTTCCATAATTAACATAATTAATAATGAATGTAAAATATATTATTAATAATAAAAGATAATAAATTAATTAAATACACATTCGTATATTAAACACTCATAATTGTTTCATGCTTATCTTCTGAAGTCCTAAAGAGTAAGATTTGCATATGTTTTACAATTTAGACATCACTGTATGAGTTACAGTATATTCCTACCTTTAATCTCATCTTTCTATATAGCCCTCTCATGGTTCTAGCATTGTACTTACCTTTTTTTACTTTTGCCTATTAGGAAATACGTACAACACCACTTCAGGCAAACCAGTAGATTCTACTCCTTCTTCCTTTCCTTGTTTTGTTTTCCCCTCCTCCCCTCCTCCTCACCTTCTACTCTTTTGCTTTGACATTGCTGGGCAAAGAAAGGGGGTGAGTGAAGTTAGGAGTTAGCATCTGTTGCTTCCATTTCGCCTCTGCGGGAACCTCAGGTGAGCCCCATAGAACGCGAAGCCCACGTTTTATATTTCCGCCTGGTCATAATGGAGGAACATCAGATTGCCTTAGCCAATATGGCGCGTATGATAGGAAACTCTGAGAGTAGATGCCCTAGAGCACGTCTCTCAAACATCTCCCATACCAGATCCTGTGTCTAGAGCTCATGATACTTTTTACAATACAATCCCCTTGCTCTGGAAGTACTCCTCTGGTATACCACATTACCACCCCTCCTACCATACCATTAGCATCACCAGAAAGGTTCTTAGGTGATTCTGCCAAATTTGCCACATTCATCAACCAATGCCAATCACACTTCATATGCAAAGCTTCTTGTTTTCCTACCGAACAATCCAAAGTAGTATTTGTTTTATCTTACCTGGGAGGTACAGCTGTGACATGGTCTATCCCCCTAGTAGACGTAATGATCCCTTGTTGTGTGATTGTAGGGCTTTTAAGGAAGAGTTTGATGTCTGTTTGACAGACATTCATTTATGCAGTCCGTTGACACAGAATTACTAAATCCTAAGCAAGGATCAAAGGATCTCATGACCTATATCTCCTGTTTCAACAGGTTGATTGCTGAAACAGACTAGTTTGACCAAGGTGGAGACAGGTTGCTCGGGTGGGTCAGGTGTAATTGTCTACCAAATTCTAAGTCAGGATCACACATTGTGTCAGATGCACCATTTTTTCCTTACAACTAAAATATGCTGGGGAGATAAATTTGTAGAGGTGCAAATCATGCTTGATTCAGGGGCCACTGCGAACTGTATTGACTCCACCTGGGTTGAAAGTATGACCATCCCAATTGAACCTAAGGACATAGTAGAGAAAGTAAAAACCATTGATGGGAGCCACATGAAATCCAGACCTGATACACATTCTACTAAAGACCTTGGTCTTTACATACATAACAGCCACCTTGACACCATTCAATTTGATATAATTTGCTCACCTCAATTTCAAGCAATTGTGGGACTCCCTTGGTTGATGAAACAGCACCTGAAAGCAGGTGCTCGATTTTATCTATTAGAGCTTCCTGTTGAAGCTAATTTAGTAACTATTTTAGGATGGCGCTGGCAGCTTGCCGGCGCCATCGTAAAATAGTTACAACAGGCCAGGCTGGTGTAATTTCCTTTCCCAAATCTACCGTGGAACATCAGCTGTGATGCTGGATAGAGGCCTTTGCATCCTTGACTTTCACTAGCGCAATACCTGTGCTGTTCTTGTGACCAGGAGCTTCTTTCTCTTCATCTGCTGAACTGATCTTTCTCTGACCTTTTATACACACAAGAGGCATGTGAACTCGCATTGAAGCCCCGCACGTTTGGTCCCGCTCACACACTCGCGGTGTGCACCGTCTTCCCGCCATTTACCCACTATGATGGACAGCTCACTCAGGGACCCCTGCGCCCTTCGGGGCGATTGCATAGTAACACACACATGGTCACTCGAACTAGTTGAAGCTCAAATTCAGTGACTCATTCATTAGCCCAAAAACAATCGTGAGCGTTGTCGAGGCTGGGCAGGTGTGCCTTCATCCCAAATCTACCGTGGAACATCAGCTGTGATGCTGGATAGAGGCCTTTGCATCCTTGACTTTTACGAGCACAATACCCGTGCTGTTCTTGTGACCAGGGGCTTCTTTCTCTTCATCTGCTGAACTGATCTTTCTCAGACCTTTTAAACACACAAGAGGCATGTGCACTCGCATTGAAGCCATGCCTGTTTGGCCCCGCCCACACACTCGCGGTTTGCACCGTCTTCCCGCCATTTACCCACTATGATGGACAGCTCACTCAGGGACCCCTGCGCCCTTCGGGGCGATTGCATAGTAACACACACATGGTCGCTCGAACTAGTTGAAGCTCAAATTCAGTGACTCATTCATTAGCCCAAAAACAATCGTGAGCGTCGTCGAGGCTGGGCAGGTATGCCTTCATCCCAAATCTACCGTGGAACATCAGCTGTGATGCTGGATAGAGGCCTTTGCATCCTTGAATTTCACGAGCACAATACCTGTGCTGTTCTTGTGACCAGGGGCTTCTTTCTCTTCATCTGCTGAACTGATCTTTCTCAGACCTTTTAAACACACAAGAGGCATGTGCACTCGCATGGAAGCCCTGCCCCAAATCCGCAAATCCGCAAAATCCGCCGATTTTGCGGATCCACGATCCGCAAATCAGCAAAATCCGTGGATCGTGGATCCGCAAAATCCACCCATGCTTAGCAGTAAATCGTTTTGATCTTTCAAATATGCTTTTGATCAGTCTCACATTGCCACAGTCAGTTTTTGCTAGCACCTCAGTCCCAGAAAAGCTAATCTTATGGGGAGATCAAACAAAAAGGTAAATTTTCCTATCCTGTGCATGTCACATCACATGCTAATTCAAGAAAACACAACAATTTGTATTGTTGTTGTTTACCATAACAAATGTGATGTTTGACATTTTATATGTTATATCATGTGGCATGTGCTCTAGGATTTTCTGTAGTATGCACAGACTATGGACCTGAACTACAACCTGGCAGACAGCCCGTTGTCCCACCAGGGTGATGGAGTAAACTACTCAGTCTCCCTTGTGGAGATACTGCCCGCCAGATTTATTAATGACTGCCAATCTTGCAGTTATTTATAAAGCATTCGCAGGAACCACCATCATACTGGTTCCTGTCAATGCATTTAACTGTTTGGTGCAGGGCTCCATCCTTATGACAGAGTCCTGCACCAAACAGTTTTTATTTTTTGTTTTACCAATGAAAACCCAAAGCTGGATTTTCTTTTGAAAATAACAAATATTTTCCCTCCACACCATGGGAGTCTTTAACTATAGCAAGAGGAACATTTAGCAATTTGCACAGCCCTTTGCCACCAGGGTTTTCCTAGTGGTGATGGGCAGTGAAAAGTAACCTCTAATTCCACCCATCTAAATCAGGTAGGAAGAATTAGATTCCTTTCCCTGGCGGACGTTACCCTGCAGGGCACTTGGAGGCTTCTAATCACGGAGGAGATGGAGAAGTCTTCACCGTGATCAAAACTATGTCCTGCCCACACCTAAATCGAGTGGGCAGACCGTTATCTTGGTGGTATGAATACACTGTTGCTGTTGTTACGGAATATCTATACCACCAAGATATAAATTGGCCCCATATGTTTTGTAGTAAAGATGTATGGGGCAACAACTTTGTAGGGATTTCTAAGGTTCAGCCCTCAAAATCATAAGGCTTATTGGGTATTGTGCAGAACCTTTTCTTAGGTGGTTGACATTAGGTGTTGGGATGGTTTATATGGCAACATGAAGTAAGCGAGAAAGAGTGGCAACTGACTGTGCAGAGACTTGCTCGTGCCACAGAGGATCTTGAAATCTGCTCTTTGCTTCACAGATAACCATTAAGGTGAGCAGATTCAGGATAGATATCTAGGGGCCTATTAGGATGGCTGGCGGATTGCCCATGCCAGGCTGGCGGTAGCCACCGTCAGCCTGGCGGGGGCAATCCACCCGCCATCCGCACCTAAATTCCCCTGCCATATTAGGATGGCGGGGGGGACCGCGGCGGATGGAAAGACCGTCATATTACCGTGGCCCAAAACAGATGCCTTTCCGTGGCGGCATCGGTACCTGTGGTACCCCCCTGCCTTTGCTTTAACAAAGCGGCAGGCACAGCGCGGTGCCTGGCGCTTTTGTTAAGGCAAATGCATATATGCATATTTAGCATTGTGGTGGGCGGTGCTGAGAGCACCGCCCGCCACCGGGTGCATGGTAATCCCACCCACGGGACCCCCGCCCTTATGGCGGGCGGTCCCAAGCACTGATAGGATGGCCGGCGGATTAAGCAGTACTGTGGGTCTCCAACATTTTCTGCATATTATTAGTGCTTTCATTTTGTTATATTTAGAATAATTCATCCAAACAAAAGCTTTCTAATTTAATAAACTGGGCTGCATACAGGTGAGCTACTTAGAGGTAGCTGTAGAGCTACAGTAGCTCACAAGCTACTGGTTGGAGACTCCTATATCCAGATATCGTAATGGTTCTAGTTGCCATTTAATCCGATAATCCAGTTCTAATAGACTTTTCTCCTGAGTTAAGGTAATCAGTGCAGAATTGGACCAATTAATTGGAAGTTCAGCCCATTCACCAATTAAGACAATCTCTTGAATAATAGGATATAGATTTTGTTCTGGGTCTTTAACCAGCAATAAGCTTTCATTGGTGTACATTGACTCTAGGGTTTTCTGGGTGCTGAATGTTATTCCTCTTTGAATGTTATTTTTTGCCTTCTTCCGATGAGGAAAAATGTGATCTATCTGCAAGCAGCTCCTTGACTGCATACGTATTGCAACCTTGTGATGAGTGTGTGGTGGGAGACCATATTAAAGGCTGCTGAGAGGTCCATCAGTTTCGCCGTCTATTCTCGGTCGAGTAGGGCTCGGGTGGTGTTGGTAGCCCTGATGCTGGGTCTTGAGCATAGCAGTCGGCTGTAACACCCAAATTGTATGTGTATCTGCGAAAGAAGGGATATTTACAGTCAGTATTCCTCGTTGCCTCCAAAAACTTAGGGTCATCAAAATTACATCTACATATGCTACCTATTGCTACTTGGTTTACCCCAACCACTCCTGGAACATGGCACATTGTCCCACCCCATAAGATACCATATGGATTGATTTAAGTTGTGCGCCCCACCTAGCCAGCACAGCACGTCCCCTGGAGAACATATACTTGTGAATTGTGTAGGACGAGTAGGAGCAAAGTGGGTCTTCTGTAATAATGGAATGTCTATTTACTAACTTTCCAGATAAGCAAACACGTTTTGTGTTGTCAAGAGCTATCATTAATCTGCGACATCACTGATCAATGGCAGCCAGTTGCACATAATACACAAGTGCGGCTTTTAGAAGTCTCTATCTCATAATGATCACCCCCCCCCAAAAAAAAAATCGAACTCAAACGTCTTTCACAGTCACCCATAAAAACGTCTTGTAATCTGAAACAGAAATATATGTTAGTACCTATGCAAGTACTAAAACAGAACATTACGGGGCATATTACCAAGCAATAGCGATAATTATCGCTATTGCTTGGTTGGAGACAAACATTTACCGCCGAGCTGCAGCGATTTTTACCGCAAATAAACCTTGGTATTACCAAGGTTTACCGCAAATACAATAAAAATCGCCGCAATGCATGAATATCGCTGAAAAGTCTGCGATATTCATGCATTACCGAGCTAATGCTCTTAGCCATGTTATCCATCTCCCATTGGATAACATGGCTAAGAACTGCTTAGGGCAGGTGTTAGCTTTTGGAGATATTCGCACTCAGCGTGAATATCTCCAAAAGTTGGTAATAGGAGATAGCGATGTTAGCGACTTTTTTCAGTCGCTAACATCTTGGCACGCCCACTTTGCATGTCATTAGTGATAAATATCACTGACATGCAAAGTGGGGCCCAAGATGATCGCTATCTCCTACTAGCTGTCGCTAGCTGGTGTTAGCGACAGCTCGGTAATAGGGAGATAATTTTATCTCCGCTTTCCTGGCTTTTAAAGCCAAAAAAGCGGAGATAAACCCCCTTGATAATATGCCCCTGCATTTTTGTAGGAGCGGTAGCCAGGGCAAGGCAATGGAGCTAATTAAGCATGCATCCTAGTATATTGTGCGTGCTGATAAATCATTGGAAATTCTATTTTTCTAGAGCTTGTGCAACATTTAAGCAAAATCCCAGAAAAGCGTGAGGCTGTTTTAATTTCTCACCTAGATGTCTCTATTAACTTCAATAAACTCAGAATATATTCCCACTCTAGGTGGTCATATCACAACCGGCAATACCAGGACATACTGACAGACTTTGTACAGTGAATCGTTTTTACCTGACCTTATACTCACAGTGTCAGCAAGTATCACTGAGGTCCTGGTCATCAGCTGGGCACCTGTATTTACTTCTGAATATGCCATTATAGGTTACTGATGCCATGGTTAATCATTTCGTCTGGCACAATCCCTGATTACCAAGATAATGTTAGCTGTCTCCTGGCCCACATTTGCTGAGCGTTCCCCACAGAAGCCTTACCATTATGTTCTAATTAGTTGAACTTAATACTCGTTCGTTGTATCAACTTTATAATAGTTTTTCCATTACTGACATAATGAATACTTTGTGATAGCACTCACACTTTCTACAAGTAATGAGAATGCATGAGCGACTCTAATAATATTTGCAAGGTTTCGAATTCGGTGAAAATATTCTTCATGGAATAACAGATAATGTAAAATATACGACTGAGCGAAAAGAGGCAATCTCTGCAGAAAAGATCCTATTACAGGAGCAAGTGGCCCTCTTTCATTACAATAATCATTAGACCAGAGTGAGCTGCCTTGCCCTGGCCTCGGGTAGACACAGTCTCGGTGGAGAAACTCGCTTACAGTGAGGACATTGTTCTAATCTGCTGTACCAGCCAGTTCATTTACAGACTCTGGTTTCTGCACAGTTAATTCGTACTTTTTTAGCTCAGCTCTAAAATATGTTTTTTTCCCACCACATTTCACCTACATACACTACTGAGTTTTTTTAAGTGCATCGTGATTCCTAAAAGACCAAAACAGATTAAACATATTAAGCGTAATGATAAAACCTTGCGCAGGCCTCGCATCAAAATATTGGTTACTGATCATGCATACATAAAAATATGCAATATCGATCTTAACCTGCAGGAGAAGAAGAACATGAGAAAGAGCTTCCTTTTTATATAATCGGTGCTATTGAAGGCTGGTAAAATTGTCCAGTCAATAATGTGTCATAGTATGAATGACTGATGTGCCACTGACATCATAGTTGTGCAATGCAATCTGCACTTCCCTAACATGTGTAACAAAAAACCCTAAAAGCATTAGTGTTTTCTCACATAACTATCGGGTCACAAAAATTAATGCTGATCTTTTAAATTCAAAACTACCTCTAATGATCTTGTTCATTGGGGTCTGTGGAAGGACTTCTTGTGTAGTTAGTCTTCGTGTTGTATTTTTGTACTTTTTTTAATTTTTATAGCCAATGTTTGTACGGGCTGCAAATGAATTACACTTCAGCTCGCTAACAGATTAGTTGTTAACGGTGATGGCTTATACTGATCTTGCATTTTTCAACTTGATATTGGAATTCTAATAATATGTTTTATACAACCGCTGTATTATCAGTTTGAGCAGAACAATCAACAATATGTAAAATCAAACAATGGCACTATCTGTATCAATGTAACTTAATAACTATGAAAAATCTAATGGAATTCTTCTAATAGTTATAGTGCATTACACCACACTGATATAATCTTTATTGATTAAAGAAGTATAACAAAGTACTTGCATGTTGCGGAAGTGGACACTCCAGAATATTTTTTGAGGGAGGCGAATCCACAAATTTGGCTGCTTAGTTCAGAATCGTTGGCAGTCTTTGAACCTGGGACATTTTCAGCTCTACAGAGCTACTTTTGCCATATTCCAATGTAGGTAGAACATTTGTAATATATATGAATGCTTTTTGTTTTGAAATTAACATTTGAATAAATTAATGAATCTCCACACAAATTTCCTGACTGTCCCAAAAAATGTCATCTACCATGGGTCCTTTATGGGAAGTTTGGTGTCAATCCATGAAAGCGGGCGGGATGGGGGCAGGGGGATTCCAAAATATTGATTTACCATGTTAATTCCCACAGGATACATTGCTCTCCAATGCAGAAAAAAATGTGGCCAGCCCCCTCTGTACAAAGTCTTACATCAAATAAAACAGAACGTTACTGAAAAAACCAGAGGTTAATGTGATATTATAGCTAGATGGTGAAATGCAAAAAAAACCTAGTGGCATATTACCAAGCAATAGCGATAATTATCGCTATTGCTTGGTTAGAGACAAAAATTTACAGCTGAGCTGCAGCGATTTTTATCGCAAATAAAACTTGGTATTACCAAGGTTTATCTCAAATGCGATAAAAATCGGCCGTAATGCATGAATATCGCTGAAAAGTCAGCGATATTCATGCATTACCAAGCTAATGCTCTTAGCCATGTTATCCACCTCCCATTGGATAACATGGCTAAGAACTGCTCAGGTACAAGGGAAAGGGGTCCCAGACAAAGAACTAATAATTGCAATTTAGTGCACTTATTTAAAAAAAGACAAATTATTCAATTCAAAAAGATTTATTTCAAAATTGCATTATTACCTTTCATTGGTTATGTTTCATCAACAAATCAACAAACTTTTTATATATGTGCCCACATACACAACAGGGGAGGTAGGTGAAGTGAAGGAAAGTGTCAAAGGTAAAGTGGGATTAAGGGGAATAGTCAGAGTCATTTGTGACAGAAATTTATCATAACTCCAACATATCATATTCATGTGGTGCCTTGAACCAAGGGCCACAATATCATGCTCGCATAGAGTCCAGAAATCCAATGATGTAGACCACCTAACTCTCCTTCAGCTGCTTTGGTCTAGCTTGGGGGTAGGAGTTGGTGAAGTTTGTACGGTCTACGTTTCGACCCAAAAGTTGCGTAGGATAGTAGTCCTTACATATAGGGTCTTCTTCAGGACAGAATGGTTGTGGGTGGGCAACCTCCTGAAAAGTAATTAAAAAATCAATTAATTGATTGGTACACACCAACCTTGTTGGTACATACAAGGGAGGCAGTTAGTTAAAAAACGTGTTGTCGTACATCCACAGAACATGAGGTCCGTGCTACAAACATGTGTTGAGGATAGCCTCCAAGTCATCGGGGTACAGTGTAAACTCACCTATCGCACAGGAAAGAGAGGTTGTTGATCCTTAGTTTTTATGGGCCTTGTAATTAGTTCCTTTGTGGAAATTACAAAAAGGTCATGATCAAAAATTGGTCTACTGGATGACCGCTGAAAACCGACAACATACCAATTAACAACCTATTTGTTCTGCGCATTTAAGGGGACATACCTCACAGGTGCTTGAGTGTGCTATTGAAAACTCTCAGGAGGCAGGGACCTTGACGTGTTTCTGATGTAACCTAATATGAAGTATGATTGGAAACTGAAATCAACGTATTCCATACATCATAAAATACTATCAGCAATATAGTTCTATTCGTGTGAATCCCTATCACAGTTATTAAAAAAACAGGAACTCACATGTGCTTCTATATATTCAGGACATTGTTTCTTATTAAATACATGGCAAATGATATTCATCATTATCTCCTATTGAGGTTGTAGTAATAGTACCTCAGGTAGTTTCCGGAGGCAGCAGCCACAAGGAAAAATCGATATACTTGCTCTCAGGGTCACAAACCTATTTTCTAAAAAGACATGACAGTATTCAGGTGTGCAAGAGTAGTTGATGAAACTAATTTGCATGTGAAATTACCGCTTATCATGGTTGAAACATACCTCCACAAAGATGAAGGGACAAATGAATCAAAATTGCCACTATCGCCAGCGTCGAAATGAAAACACAGGGCAGTCTTCTTCAGAACCTCTGTGTTGTTACTCTAAAGTTAAAGAAGTTAAAATACGGTGAGGGAGTCAGAGAATGACAAAACATTTTGCTACACAGAGCTTGAAAACAATGACGCATCTGAACATAGCCAGCTCACCTCAAAAAAAGGGGAGATCTGATTTACACCATTTAGTAGAATGTACCAAACGAGCCCTCCTGCAAAAGGTGAAAATAAATGTGGAAAAACGGGGTTCTTATCAGTCCGACGTTACCCAGCGTCACATTTAGCTAAAGAGACCTGAATCAGGGGATAGTCTATAGTTCAAGGCGCTCACCGAAACCGCCGGTACAAGAGTCAGTGTAGTTAAGGGAGTCTCCTTCAGAACCTCCGTGTTATTACTCTACAGTCAAAGAGGTTATACAGGTTAAAATACGGGGAGTGAGTCAAAATTGACAAATCGTTTTGCCACACAGCGATTGAAAACAATGGCGCATCTGGAAATGGCCAGCTCACCTCAAAAAAAGGGGATCTGTTTCGCACCAATATGTAGAATAAACCAAACGAGCCCTCCTGCAGTGGGGGGAAACAAACGGAGTTACTGTCAATCAGACGCTGCCTAGCGTCCCATTTAGCTAAACAGACCTGAATCAGGGGATAGCCTATAGTTCAAAGCGCTCACCTGAAACGCCAGTACAGGAGTCAATGTAGTGAGGCACCCGAGTCTCGCTAGTGTACCATCGCCGTGTAAAACAAGTAAACTTCCTGGTTGAAGAGAAGGGGGCGGGGCCTCCACCCAAAAATATAATAGAGGTGGTAAACAGACTATGATCCACTAGCTCGGCGGGGGTAAGATTTCTTGGAAAATCTATATGTAGCGACCCTGTATTTGTGTAGAGGATTGAATTAATCAGAATTTTAATTTCAAAGCTACCAGTCATATTAGTGCCCAAAACAAAAAGTTAAACGGAGTATAGTGCTTGAAGAGCATACTCCAAGAACTTAGTAATTTATTTGTGAAACACGTAAAGACACCAAGGAGTTAGTGGCATATCGAATCTTGCATCATACATGGTGTATCTAAACACATAGTCAACACATCGTTCATCAGACAGATCCATTACGCCAGTGCGCACAAATCTCACAGGATAGTGAAAGCACAGTCCTTTTTCTAGATAAACCCCATATAGTTAGTGAATAAAAGAGCCCACAGGGAGGCATTCAGTATTTTTAAAGAGTAGATATAGCATGGTTCCCATTAAGTCTGGACAGTGTAATTCTTGGCAGTGTGCACCGATCTCACAGGATGGTGAAAACACCCCTTGATTCAATGAAAAAATCATACTCTGCGGAATGGTAATTATTGAAACATATAACGAGGCATGCATGTTTCTAAAGGTGATACATAGTTCACATTAAGTTCAAGCATGTAATGAAAGCATCATTTCGCACAATCATGGAATTTCTTATACAAGATGGTCATCATTTTTACAGAGGTGGTCATCGGGTAATGCGCACAAAACTCGCAGGATAGTGAAAAGCATTACCAAGGTCGAAGACAATATCCACAGTGCATTGATGTGTCAAAGTGGTGTAGACTACTGCATTCAGAGATTAGCCAACTGTACAAAACTGCTTTCTGATTCATTTAAACCCTCTGTGACAGAATTGAAAGTATGGATTCACTTTAATTCTCTGAAATTGAGAATACTAGATAAATCGCCACCCCTAGGGCCTAGTGTCACATGTTCCAGAACCGCCCATTTAAGTGTTTCAGGGAGATGGTTTTCTCTTTCACAATGTTCAACTAGTGGTGCCCCCGGTGTCTTACATCTTATACGGCTGCAATGTGCAAGAAATCTAGCTTTCACCCGTTGTTGGGTTTGACCTACGTATATCAGTTCACAGGGGCAGATTATCCCATAGATTAAATTTCTGGTATTGCAGTTCGTGTGGCTCTTGTAGGTGTGATGGTGATTCTTGAACGTAAAGTCCTTGGATTGGATGGTGGAGGGACAGGCTTTATAACTACCACATCTAAAGTGTCCGACTATGGGCGGTTGTGTCCAGCATGAGGCCAAGGTAGGTGTCACCGGGCACTCCAAAAAGGATGATACTACGTAGTCTCTCAGACATCTTGCCTTTTTGAAGGCATGCATGGGTACATCAGTGCTTTCCAACTCATCAGCGATTAGAACCAATGTTTATTGATTGTCTTTTTGATTGCATGACTTTTTGTTGAAAACGTAGTAACACAGATCATGCGTTTCTCCTCTTGACATGTGCGCGTAGATGGTTCCAGGAGCGTCTCACGGTGACAGAACCATGCCCTCTTCCTTGAACGTTTGATCAGACGTTTAGTATAGCCTCTTTCAATCAAGCGTGTCATCAGTATATCGGATTGTGCCATATAGTCTTCCTTCTTGCTGCAGTTCCTCCGAACCCGGAGGAACTGGCCATGGGGTAGATTGTCTCAAAGACTTCGCGGAAGGTGGCTTGAGTACAATAGCAGCGAATTACGTTCAGCAGGCTTCCTAAAGAGTGTGGTATACAATGTCCCTTCTTCTGCTACTATGCTGATGTCCAGGAAGTCAATTCTGTTATTACTTGCTTGCATTGTGAATTGAATGTCTGGGGACTGTTGGTTAAGCCAAGAATAGAACCCTTGTAGATCGGCCTCGTTCCCGTTCCATATGATCAAAACATCATCAATATACCGCATCCACTTGCGTATTTGATGTCGAAAAGGGTTGCAGTTGTTCATGATAAAGGTGTTTTCATAAAAGGCCATGAAAAGAATCGCCAGGACCGGGGCAAATGCTGCCCCCATTGCACGCCCTTCGTTTGTAAATAAAATACATTTTGGAACATAAAGAAGTTCCTCATCATTGCTATTTTTAATAGAAGGATGATGAATCGGGTAGGTACTTGTACGGGGGCTTCGCGGCTATCAAGGGCAACGGTGGCCACCATGAGTGCCTCCTCTTGAGGGATGCTCGTATATAGCGACACAATGTCGCACGTCACCAATAGTTCCTCTTCTGGATTGCACGGTTTCCCGTCTACCAAGTTAATGACATGTGTGGTGTCTCTCAGGTAGGTTGTATTTGCTTCTGCCAGAGGTTTTTAGAAAGAAGTCCACATAACGGCAGAGAGGCTCAAGAATGGACCCGCACCCAGAGACGATGGGCCGTCCTGGGGGATTGTGAATGTCCTTGTGTACCTTGGGTAAGATGTAAATAGTTGGAATACGGGGGTGTCTCTGATTGAGGTATTGATATTCGTGGTCCGTGAGGAAGCCTTGTTGGAGTCCCTCCTGTGTTACCCTTAGGATCTCAGCTGCCAGCTCTTTGGTGGGATCCGAGGTTAGCTTTTGATAACTTATGCCATCATTTAGTTGGCGCCAAATTTCCTCTTTGTACTTTGCAGTATCTTGGATGATGATGGCCCGCCCTTATCCGCTGGCTTCACAACAATATTACGGTTGGATTTCAGGGTATCCAGGGCTGCTCTTTCAGTCTTCTTGATGTTGTATTTTACATACACCTTTTCACTCAAGATCCTCTTGACCTCACCCGTGACAATATTCTCATACGCCAATATTCGATGACTCATTGCGTTGGCGGAGGGTACAAAAGTCGATGGTACTCGGAACCCAGTGATGGATTTCATCTGGGATGATGGTCTGTTCTTAAAAAAGAACCGTAGTCTTATTTTTCTGAAAAACTTCGAAAGTTCCATGAGTGTGTTAAAACAGTTGGGTGGGGTTGTCGGAACAAATGACAAACCTTTACCTAAGACTCCAAGCTCTTCTTCAGTGAATTGTTGGGAGGATATATTGATCACTGGTGTGTTGATGTTGTTCACCACCTGTAGTTCTTGCGTCTGGTCGAGCGTTCGCCGTGTTCCTCCGGTTGGAATGGAACCTGTTTCGTCCCACGGCCACGGCCGCCCTCATTGTCCCATTGCATCGGTGGACCCTGTTGTCCGCGTCCAGATCCGCGGTTCCAGTTGTTGCCACGTCCGCGGGGCGGTCTCCATGTACCTTGTTCTAAAAAAGAATTGGGTTGATATTGGGAACGGTACGTGTCCTGGTAGCCGTAGGATCCACTAGTGCCTGCTTGATCCGAATCCTCCCCAGAACTATAGGATGAGTCTGAGAATGTGGTAAAACGACCTCTTGACCTGCCGCCTCTATAGCCGCGATTCATAAAACGGCCCTGTTGGTCCTGTCGATAATAATCGTCGGATAGGTAAGAATACGTTTTCTTTTTATCGTAGAATTTCAAGTCTTTGGCTAGTTTTTCAAGCTTTTTCTTGATGGTGGTAGTCTCAAAGTCCTGTAGTGTGGCTACAAGTTTGGATAGAGCCTCTTTTGAATTGGTTAGGGTGTTGTCACCAGAGATAGTTGCTTTCAATTCCGCTATCTGTTTGGCAAGGGCCAAAACCTGTTCTGCTGCAGTCTCAATCCCCAGCACCATCCAATGTCGCGAACAATTGTTCGCGACAAAGCTGAAACCTTCCCGGAATTTAGGGATATCTACAAAGATGGCGGGATCTACTTTTACTTGCAATCCTACAGGTATGATATTGGATTGTAGGCACTGTGCAAGAAAGTGTCCATGCAACTTAGTACGAATTAATTTCTTCTCTAACCGCTCGGAGGCAATTCCGCCCTACATCATAATGAGCCCCTCTGTGTAATAACAGGTCACTCATATATTAGTTATTAAACTTAGTAAGCACAATTTGTCAGGAGTGTTTCTTTAGAAAAATGATTTTGTATGAAGCAAAGGTATGACAAAATTAGAATTTTGGTGACTGTTTACATTTTAACCATGAATTAGTTATTGGCTAGAAATTGCCACTAAGTGAATAACCCACGAAGACACACAGGTATTCACATACCTTTTTATGGAATACTTTTTCAGTTCAATAGTTGCTTTGCATAAAACATTTAGGGGCATATTTACAAGGGGAAAGTGCCACCGGAACATCACTTTTTAAGAAGTTCCGGTGGCACAATGACCTGCACCATATTTACAGATGGTACCCTTTCACAGATTTTTCTGCATGAAAGGGGTGTGCAATGAGTGTTGTTGTGGACTTTCCACCGCAACACTCATTGCATTTTGATGCTGCCCCTGATTTACAAGGATCTGTAAATTTGAGGCAGCTCCAAAAACTAACTCCATGCATTCAGAAGCACACATAGAAAGAGCAAAACACCTTTAACAATTGTTTATAGTTAGGAAGGTGCCCCTTCCTGCACATAAACGATCATGAAGAAATGGCAAGTTCCTACTTCTATGTGTGCTACAAATGCAGAACGCAAACTGGAATGGCATGGTGAGCAAAAAAAGATGGATTTAGGCCAGATCTCTGTACTGGGGTGAATGTATGACATTTTTCTGCATTCTGTCCATCACCTGTTGTTTTTGCATTTGTCACCCCGAGTGGGACGGGTATGCTCAGACGTGAGTCCCGTGCTCTCCATGCTAATGGAATCAAGCTATCCAGGCTGATGAGGGCTGAAAGCCCGAAACCGATCCTTGGATGCTTGTTTCCAGTCCAGGGAGGACCTGGCTTGGCAGTTCAGGCTGGACTGTTCTCATGGGGCACAGGGTCAAGACTGATTTGCATATGGCTGGGTTCAAACTGGAATGGCATGGTGAGAAAAACACAATAGATTTATGCCCAGATCTCTGTACTGGGGTGAATGTATGACATTGGTCTACATTCTGTCCATCACATGCTGTTTTTGCATTTGCCACCCTGGGTGGGACGGGTATGCTCTGACGTGTGTCCCGTGCTCTCCATGCTACTGGAATCAAGCTATCCAGGCTGATGAGGGCTGAAAGCCCGAAACCGGTCCTTGGATGCTTGTTTCCAGTCCAGGGAGGCCCTTGCTTGGCAGTTCAGGTTGGACTGTTCCCATGGGGCACAGGGTCAAGACTGATTTGCATATGGCTGTGTTCAAACTGGAATGGCATGGGGAGCAAAAAAAAATTGATTTAGGCCCAGATCTCTGTACTGGGGTGAATGTATGACATTGGTCTGTATTCTGTCCATCACATGTTGTTTTTGCATTTGTCACCCCGGCTAGGACGGGTATGCTTAGACGTGAGTCCCATGCTCTCCATGCTACTGGAATCAAGCTATCCAGGCTAATGAGGACTGAAAGCCCGAAACAGGTCCTTGGATACTTGTTTCCAAGCCAGGGAGGAACTGGCTTGGCAGTTCAGGCTGCACTGTTCCCATGGGGCACAGGGTCAAGACTGATTTGCATATGGCTGGGTTCAAACTGGAATGGCATGGTGAGCAAAAAAACAATGGCTTTTGGCCCAGATCTCTTTACTGGGGTGAATGTATGACATTGTTCTGCATTCTGTCCATCACCTGTTGTTTTTGCATTTGTCACCCCGAGTGGGACGGGTATGCTCAGACGTGAGTCCCATGCTCTACATGCTACTGGAATCAAGCTATCCAGGCTGATGAGGGCTGAAAGCCCGAAACCGGTCCTTGGATGCTTGTTTCCAGTCCATGGAGGACCTGGCTTGGCAGTTCAGGCTGGACTGTTCCTATGGGGCACAGGGTCAAGACTGATTTGCATATGGCTGGGTTCAAACTGGAATGGCATGGTGAGCAAAAAAACGATGGATTTAGGCCCAGATCTCTGTTCTGGGGTGAATGTACGACATTGTTCTGCATTCTGTCCATCACCTGTTGTTTTTGCATTTGTCACCCCGAGTGGGACGGGGATGCTCTGACGTGAGTCCCTTGCTCTCCATGCTACTGGAATCAAGCTATCCAGGCTGATGAGGGCTGAAAGCCCGAAAAAGGTCCTTGGATGCTTGTTTCCAGTTCAGGGAGGCCCTGGCTTAGCAGTTCAGGCTGGACTGTTCCCATGGGGCACAGGGTCAAGACTGATTTGCATATGGCTGGGTTCAAACTGGAATGGCATGGTGAAAAAAACGATGGATTTAGGCCCAGATCTCTGTACTGGGGTGAATGTATGACATTGGTCTGTATTTTGTCCATCACATGTTGTTTTTGCATTTGTCACTCTGAGTGGGACGGGTATGCTCAGACGTGAGTCCCATGCTCTCCATGCTACTGGAATCAAGCTATCCAGGCTGATGAGGGCTGAAAGCCCGAAACCAGTCCTTGGATGCTTGTTTCCAGTCCAGGGAGGACCTGGCTTGGCAGTTCAGGCTGGACTGTTCCCATGGGGCACAGGTTCAAGACTGATTTGCATATGGCTGGGTTCAAACTGGAATGGCATGGTGAGCAAAAAAACGATGGATTTTGGCCGAGATCTCTTTACTGGGGTGAATGTATGACATTGTTCTATATTCTGTCCATCACTTTTTCTTTTTGCATTTGTCACCCCGAGTGGGACGGGTATGCTCAGACGTGAGTCCCGTGCTCTACATGCTACTGGAATCAAGCTATCGAGGCTGATGAGGGCTGAAACCCCGAAACCGGTCCTTGGATGCTTGTTTCCAGTCCAGGGAGGACCTGGCTTGGCAGTTCAGGCTGGACTGTTCCCATGGGGCACAGGGTCAAGACTGATTTGCATATGGCTGGGTTCAAACTGGAATGGCATGGTGAGCCAAAAAACGATGGATTTAGGCCCAGATCTCTGTACTGGGGTGAATGTATGACATTGTTCTGCATTCAGTCCATCACCTGTTGTTTTTACAAATGTAGAACGCAGCACACATAAAAGTAGCAAATCTCCATTATTGAGTATTTATGTGTAGGAAGGGAAATCTTCCTACACATAAACAATCATTCCCTGCAGCACAGGCACCCTTGCACTATGGCGCAAAGGAGTCTGTGTAGGCGCTAGGCAGCTTTTTTTTTAGCAACAGTGCAAGGGAAAACATGCAGGTGTGCCACATTGTTGTAAATATGGTGCATCAATGCGTTTTCTTTTGTGACGCAGCCTGGCGCTGCAACATTTGCCGCTGCACCACACTGCGCCATTTACCCCTTATTCTTTGTAATTGTACGTAACAGCTTAAATCATAACAGACCTTATGCAAACTATAGGACTACTTTTCAACAGGATTTTTCAGTTCCAGTCCTCAACTATAAGTTCCTTCACTCAGTGCACTCTTCTCTGTCCTAAAGACATCATGGAAGCTAAGCAAGAGAACGGTTTTCAACGGCTGTCATTTAGTATGTTTCTTAACCAATGGGAATACAAACAAAATTGATAATAGGATTGCCTCCGACCTTTGCATGTGTTGCGCCCTTTTAGACTATGTAACTACTACAAGGACAGAGACAAAGGAAGTGTGGTATTAGTTGACGGGAGTAGCTCCTGGTAGGTACATGCATACCTACCAGACCGAGGCGCACTCCAGTGCTACATGATCTCCTAGGGCCATAAGGAAACAAACACAGCTTTATCCTTTGCCCTTTCACAACTAATTGTATGTAGAAAAATATTTGCCTCGAACAGCTCCGAATTTTGTGTTAATTGCTGAAGAGATTTGTGTATTCGTTTCCCTTTGCTTGCACACACCCTTCATCGAGTATCGCATGCCCTGGTGGTTCTGTTTACCAATGCCCTGTGGCAGTGTGCTGTCACTTAGGCTATTGTTACGCTGTTTTCTGTTGCCTAGCTGACTTTAGGATTGAAGAATGAGGTACAGACATCGATACCATTGAGGGGTGTGCCATCAAGTGAAAGATACTATGATTCTGTCAACGAGAAACTTCAGATCTCTACTCTGTAAAGAAAGGGAGAAAAGCTGACTGCTGTTTGAGCAGAGCTACTGTGCTTGGCTAATACTGTACCAAATCAGTCTTTGTCGGCAAAAATAAAGTTTTCTGTTTTTCATCTACTAATTTCTTTTCTGCTGACATTTTCTTCCAGCGGGGGACGGCAGCCAAATGCAGAGCAGAGCCATTGAGTCTTGTGATGTTTTTTTCTACTATAAATCCAAAATTGCAAGAAAATCTAGCCTTTTTAAAATTTGAAATCCATGCAAGAAATATAGGTTGATTATTTATGCTTTCTGTACCAACTTGTGTAGCACTAGCTTGATGTTTTTTGATGTTTTTGTATTTTTATAGTGTTGCATGCGTTGTTTACTAGATCACTAGACAGTGTAGGTTCAATTAGTTATAGATGCCATTTGCAAGGGATAGATTTTAACACTGATGCACAAGTTATAGACACTAATCATTTCCCCACTTCCGTGTGGCCACTTCTATGTATTCGGTCAGTTCGTATGTAGAGCGCTCAAAAATGGAAGCGCGTGTACCTTGTGACTTTCCACTGAACCGAAGTGCTTGGATGGGTACAAGGTATTGTTTTGAGTGGTCAGAACATCATGGGTTCATGTTGTCCATGTAGAAGATGTTATCTGTAATCACACGAATGTGTGCTTCAAAGTGGTTTTAGGGCCTTGAGACCTTCTTCCAAACTAGAGATTAAGATTAGTGAATCATGGACCAGTGGATGAATATGGGGCATCAGTCAACTGATGTGTGCCAGAAGAGCTGGTCTGAGAGGTCAGTGTGTGAGTCAGTTTTTGGCTATTTTATGGTCTGCAGGGACCATCTTTACTGCAGATTTCCCCAATATTACCACAAATAGTGTCTTCAGCAAACACAAATGCATGCAGTCTCCCTACCTTACAAAACTCCTATATAGTGTGCCTGTACAAGTAAAAAAATGCCAGATTTGCAAAAGTGAGCATATTTTTTGTTATCTCATTTGCTAATTGGGTGTAAGACTGTGAGAAATTGGGTTATTCATTGATGGGTTGGAAGCCCCACCCTTGCTAAAACCACAATACTTGTCAAGATAAACCATAAAAGTCACTAAATTACCCTGTGCTTGACCCAAAAGCGTTCAGGGTTTGCTTAGAAGCAAATTGAAAAGCATTTGCTCAGCACAAAAAAAAGCCATAATGTGAAAACACAACACAAGAAAAATCCTGAACCAAATAAAAAACAGACTAAATTATAATAAATAAAGTAATACCAAACAACACAAATCAAATCAGTACAACTAGAGATATTCAATTTCAAAGTTTTAGGTAGCTATAGCACCTATAAGCAGAAAGTGCCAATTATGGTTAACTGGTTGGCAAGACTAAGGAGAAGTCACAACTTCAGGCTGACTGCAATGGAGCACGGGCCAGAAACGAGGGACCATGTTAGTGCAGCTGAAAAAGTTACCTTTTCAAAGTCTGGTGTGAAAGTTTGCAGGAGGGGAGGCCGCAGGGGGAGCTTCTGGATGGTTGTCACTGCAGCGCGAAGAGCAGGCCTGGCATCGTGGACGATCATTACTGTAGCATGAAGATTCAGTTGGGCATCGCAGGTGGTCATTGTTGTAGCTTTGTATTTGTGATCGCTGAGGGCTGTCTTTGCTGTTCGTCATCGTTGCTGTTCACTGTACCGTGAAGAGTCAGTCTCACCAGAGCTTTGTGTTAATGGTCATCACGGGCATCAGATTCTTAATGCAAATGGGTCTGCTCATGGCTTCAATGGGCCCAAAACTTCAGCATTTCACCTTTCACATGAGGAGCTCAACCAATGCTAGCCAAGAGTCCATTACCTGTGGAGGTACCTCCTGGGGAGCATGAACTCACTCCAGAAAAGGTCTCAGTCAGGTCCAGTGCAGCAGGTCAGCTGGGCAGTTGAAGGGAGGCTTCTGGAGCATGTTGCATCCCTGTAGCCAACTGACCCTTGGATTCACTCAGGTTAGCTTGGTATGAAGGAAGCAGGTTCGGTCTTCCTTCTCAGAGAATAAGGTGGTCCTAAAGCAATAGGGCAGTCTTCTGGTTGCAGCAGAGAAAGGGGCAAGGCAGTGCTCATGTAATGTTCAGAGTTCCAGGAGTGTAATGAAGAGTAACAAGCTTCAACGGAACTACAGCAAAACGGAAATTATTTTGTTCGGTAAGGTAAATGAAGTTTGGTCACTGGACTGGTGGCCCCAAGAACTGGGACCCTGCCCCGCACCCAAGGAGGTTGTTTGTAACCTAGGAATCATGATAGACTGTTCTCCATGAAAACCCATATTAACCAAGTATCCGGCGTCTGCTACGGGATCATGCATAAATTGCGTAAAATTTTTAAATGGCTACCTCTGGAAACCAGAAAACCACTGGTGCAAGGTTTAATCATTAGTCGCTTGGCTACGGCAACGCCCTATTTACAACAATCAATGAGTGCGCACTCTCTAAATTACAGACACTGCAGAATGTTGCGGTGAGACTGGTGCTGGCCTTCCCCCCAGATCAGCTGCCATGCCGAGTCTTAAGCAACTACACTGGCTGCCAATCTGCCAGAGAAGCCATTTCAAAGTTCTCAGTCTGACTCAGAAACTTCTCTACAGTACTGGGCCTGCATATCTTGCTAAAAAAGTGGTCCGGTATCGTCCTACCAGATCATTAAGATCCAGCTCAAAATCCCTCCTAGTTCAACCTCGGGCCCGGACGTCTCATAATGGATGTCGGTCCTTTTCTTATGTGACTCCTCATCTCTGGAATAAACTTCCCCCCCATCTTCTGTCAATTACCAACCACCAGCTATTTCTCAAAAACTTAAAAACCTGGCACTTTCCGAAATTACTGCTACCTAGCAGCCCCAGCATACGTCAAGGTTGTTGTTCTTTACTGCAAAGCGCCCTGAGACGAAAGGTGATTTGTGCGCTCTATAAAAGCATTTGAAAGAGTGGCTCTGTAGGTCCAATATTTATACCTGGTGTCCTACTTTGACGTGGGAGGATTCCCTAATCTTCCCCCAAATACAATTCTGGGATGTTCTTCCCTTCCCCTGCTAAGACTCCAAGAAGCCAGGGGTGACACAACACTACTGTCAGTTACTTTTGTATGTGCTGGTGGCAAACCCTTTGAAGTGTGAGTGGGGCAAGGCACAGGTGCACCCCCAGTCATCCTGGCTAGGTGTCCCTTCTTGCCTACATCTAGTCCTATTTGCCTCACTGCCTGTGTGGAATACACAGGCCCGAAGAGCTCAGCCATTCACAGTCATGTGACCCAGCATGCCAGCAGAGGCCCTGTCGTGTTCACATCTAGGACCCTAATTCTATATTCCCGATTTATGCCCTTGTGAGGTTATATCAATAATATCCTGATAAAGGCATAAGAATCAGATTCATATTCAGTAATAGCCCATGCAATCCAAAGCACAGCACGGCTACTTCCATCGACTCCTAGAAAGCACAACGCGCTCTTTAAACAAACCAAGCCTCCAGCAGCCCGGGAAAACCCACCTGCTTTTGTTTTGATTTGAACAAGAACTCCTGAAGTACAGAAAGAACTGTTAGTTCTTAGTGACGTCTTATGTCTAACCTTACGTCAAACCCGGCACCTTCCAGGTATAAAATACCAACAGTTGCCTTAAGCAAACACACAGTGGTTTGGAGCAGAGCGGCCATCTACTTGCCCGAGAGCCCAGCTGATGCGAGTGCCCACGAAAGCCGCCCCTCCTGTTTGACGCACTGAGAGAGACAATGTGTTTTTCTCCAGCCGAGAAAATCCAGCTCCGGTGTTTCCAGCCTACCCTTGTGGTTTGCTGGAATATCGAGACCTGAGGAAAGAGATACCAGACCTCCCACATTCTATTACCCAGGTACGGAGCTGACTAAACCCTTGAAAGAATTCTTGGTGCCGATTCTTGGCAAAATATTATCTTAACCAACTTAACTTAAACTGCTACTTACTCATCCCCTCCCACGTGTTAGGCTTAGGTCAGGTACACCGGGTAGGCTTAGTTAGAAGCACCAGATGAGTACGTTAGTCAATGTATTTATGTATGTATATATTTTATCCATTTTGAAGTATCATATGGCTAAGAAACTTTACTTTACTTTAAGTATTGCAATTGTGGCAATTCACTCTCTTGCATGAGAAAGAAGACTGCTCAATAAATAACACCTTTTTTATTGAAAACGCCCATCTCTCTATTTCTCTGCACTCTGGTGAAACTAAGTATGCACTGCTGACTGAGTGAAATAGCTGTCTATTGTTTTCACACGACTCTAGAGATATACTCTTATTCTGAGGGAGCAAAGTTGTCATGTTTATGCGGTTGTCGGAAACTGAATCCCTTCTTGTCTGAGCCAGGGGAGATTGATCCTCCCTATTCATTCAAGAAAGTTTCCAGTGACCTCTGAGCTAGCTGGCGCAAACCTAAATTAAGTTTAACATAGGCAGTAGAGACCTAGTTGACCTCAGTCCTAAGTCTACACTGCTGTTTATGTTATTCCAATGCACAGAGCCTATTGGGAAAATAGGAACTACACTACATGGCGCCCAACGTTTGGTAATGCGATAATCAAACGCAAGACACTAGAGTAACTCAGTCGTGCTTTTTCAAACAGAACCCTTTTCCCGTAAAAACTCCAATAGACTGGAGTGGGTGAAAGGTTAATATCCGCCGGAACTTAGTAGGATGAGAATCCTATGTATTCATTTTTGGTTTGATCAACGTTGAAGGATGCAGTGTTCCAAAATATTGTGCACCTAATCTTTGTTTCCTTGAAACTCGATCTGCAACAGAAAACTTTCAGTCAGTTGAATGGCATAAAGTGACGGGGAAAGGGCGCGAGCAAGAATAGCAGCTCGACTCTTAGAGGAAGACGTAAGTCTCCATGAAACCGACCCGGATGCAATACTCATTCCGGTCAATGTAAGAAGAACTATAACTCTAAAACTTATAGAAAATGGACAGACACCACGAGGTGGTACAGTCATATTCCTGCTAGGGGCACATGAATATCGGCAGACAGAGGTATTCTATTCATTGATACATTTTCCAGCAGCACACGCTACGACAAAAGACTTCCACTATTACAAAATAGAGGAACCTCCGGATGAATACACTCCTTTCGAGGAGATTGAAATCCCACTAAAATACCAAGAGCACCTGCTCTGGTTTAAAGGCACCCTAAAACATAAAGATCAGATCACCAGGCTCGGTCCACTAGGTAGACCAGGAGCAACTTGGCCGGTAATAGCCAGCTAAACACCACATCCAGACATTGATAAAATGTCAGTTCCTGAACTTTTAGCTCAGCTAAAACTCTTAATTAAAATAAATATCTGTGGCGATCCGCCAGAAATTGAAGGAAACAGATATAGCAGAACAACCATTTGAACTCGCCAGAATCATAGAAAAATCCTATTAAGAGCTAGGAAGAGATAGTTTGGGTGGGAAACCGCTAAAACCCCATCTAACTGAGAATCCTAAAAAAACATTTATTAAAAATAATTTAAAAACTCCAAAAAAGAGTTGGGAAGGTAATAAACAAACCATTCCCAGGGAAAAACGTTTCCAGTCCAGAGGAAGGTCTCCTCAGCTTAGAGAGAGATCTCCAGGCCGAGAAGACAAGTTTCCCCAAAGGGAACCCTCTAAAAAAAATACAACCTTAAAGATAGGGATAAAATAAAAAAACCTGATAGATATCAAGATATTGATACACGTCCCTCTCGATCTTTTCAGACTTCCTCACAGAAATCAGAAAGAAGAGGACGGTCAGAACACAGAGAAGAGCACGTCAAGTCCAAAGACAAGAAACCTGCTCATCAAAGTAAAAAATTACAATTTCCCAGAAAGAAGGTAGCAAGTATTGAAATTAAACATGCTGTGAATTCTGAGGACGCAGCTGAAAAACGGAGAGTGGGCACAGACAATGCTAGACAGCACAGCAGAAGTGAGCATAGCTCACAAGATCCTGATGAATCTTTTGGAGACAGTGGACACGAATGAGTACATTCAGGTGGAAACTGCAGACACACGAGTTAGTGTGCCCCATAAATTATATGAAATAACATTACTTATAGAGGGAGATAAAAGTAGAAAAATAAAAGGTCTCTTTTGGGAAAAACTCTCAAAAGGCTATGACATCCTGTTAGCTGAGAAAGACTGGCCACTAGAGTTTGTCAGGGAGTGCCCTCATGGCGAAGAATTGATTATGCATGTCTTCTCGAATCACATCCCGATTCATAAAAAACACACATTGGCAAGAAAATGGGCAGTAGCCCAAGATCCTGCTTTATACAAAAATCATGTAGGATGGGATGAGGACTCACCTCACCACAAGATCCAGTTAAAAAATCAGCCTACTGCACAAAGACAGCATCCAGTTAAGCAAGAAGCTAAAAAACAAGTCAGGGAGATCTTAGATCAACTTGAATACCAAGGGGTGATCGAAACATGCACCTCTCAAATGAACAATCCTTTGTTTCCTGTCTCCAAGCCAGACGATTCATACCGTCTATTTTTGGACTACAGACACCTTAACTCCTGTTGTAAAACATTTGCAGTACAAAACTCACATAGTGCAGCCCTAATGAATAACATTGTGCGCAAAAAATATAAAACAACATTAAACATCTCTAATGGATTCTTCTGTCAAAGCATTGCACCTGAAAGCACTAAGCATGGGCGGAAAATCCGTTTCGCTCGCGGATTTTGCGGATTTTCGGTAAATTCGCAATCCGCGAGATTCGCGAATCTCCCGCAAAATCCGCAAATCCGCGAGCAGCGGATTTTGCTCGCACTGCTCGCACTGTTCGCGTGAGTTCGCGGCTTCCCAGTACAACTTCGCGCCCCGCGAATAAGTGCAAAATTGCAGAAATACGATCTTAGCAAAACTGAAACTACTTACCAGGTTCAAAAGTTCAGGCTCATCATTAGTAGCCATTTCCTGTAGTGCTTCCTGAGGGGCCCCTCCAGAGTTCAGTTGCCAGTTGCAACTATTATGTGACCCTGCTCTGAACCTCAGAATAGTTACACATATGCCACAAAGGTCCTGAATTACAGCTAAGGGAGACAAGCAGGAGCCAGGCTGGAAGTTCAAATCCATTAATCAGCCCCTAATTCATTATTGTCAGTTGGGGCAGGGCAGGTGTTGTAACTAATTTTGCAACAATGAAAGCACTTAGCAAGTGCAAAAGATCACTAATCAGGAAGCACTAAGGAAGCAGGTGCCAGCTAAAAAAATATTCTGTGACACATTAATCAGCCCCAAATTAATTCAGGTCACTTGAGGCAGGGAAGGTGTGCTTGCGTTGCCACAATAATGTACACTGCCTGGACAACCAGAGGGTGCTGTGATGAAACAGAGGGTGGCATGGGTGGGCCAGAGGGTGGCATGAGTAGTCAGAGAGTGGCAGTGGTGACAGAGAGTGGCAGTGATGAAGAAGAGTGTCCCAAACAGGCTGGACACGTAGAAACAACAAGTTCGCGAAACTTGCGACCCGACAGGTAAGTTCGCAATTTGCGAAATTGTACAAAACCCTCGCGAACTGGCAGAAACCAGCGCAAACACAAAAAAAATCTGCAAATTCGCGGATTTTGCGGATTGCGAGTTCGCAAATCCGCAAAATTCGCGAACGCGAGATTCGCAAAATTTGCCCATGCTTAGTATTTGACCGCTTTCTCAATATTTGGATCGCAAAAACAATTTTTCCGACTCCCACAGGGATTCAAGAATAGCCCAGGATTATTCTCAGCAAGAGTAACAGAGTTACTACAAATATATGATGATGAAGCATTATCATATGTCGATGACATCTATCTAACAGATGATGACATGGAGACTCACTTAAATAGGGTGAACACCATAATACTTGGACTCACTTCAGAGGGTTACAAATTCATCTTTAAAAAGTCTCAAATTGTCCATCTAACTGTCCTATTTTTAGGATATGAATTATCAAGTGAAGGCAAAAGCCTGGCAGACAATTTCTTAGAGAAATGTGCTGTACTCCAAGCACCAAAAACGCTGAAGAATTTACAATCACTACTAGGTTTCCTAAATTTCGGAAGAACATACATTCTAAATTATGCTGAGAGGGTTAAACCTCTCTATCAATTAATAAAACCAGATTTGAAACAAACCAATTGGACTCAGAAACACACAGAGATTTTGAGATCATTGCAAACAGACATGTTAACTGAAACAAAATTACAAACTCGCGAAAATACACGCAATCTTGTAATCCGAGTCATCCCAGGAAGATGCGGATTCACATACCTGACCTCTATAGAGGGAGAAACGGTACCTATAGCTTACAAATCACATTTGTACACTGAAGCTGAAATGAAATTCAGCTCGACAGAAAAAATTCTAACAGCAGTTAGAACTTCTGTAGCTAAAGAAAGAGCCCTAGCCAAAGGGAGGAGAATATCTGTTTTTTCAGCAGAATCAGCCCTTGAGGCATTAACAAGTCCACGTAATCTGATTAAAGTGGCCTTTGATCCAAAATGGATAGAATGGGAAAATTATTTTGCTACAGAAGACGTGAAATACTATTTTTACCCAAAACTGAAAAAACTTATGGCCCGATGTAGGGCCCGATGTAGGTGGCCATTTACCGGCTGGCAACGGCCGATTTCGGCTGTTACCGACCGGTAAATGGGTTTTTGGGATGTAGGGGGCCAATTTTACCGATTCTGTAAATTTACCGAATTGTTACATTTACCGAATCGGTAAAATACCGAATCTGTATTTTTACTGATTCGGTAACTTCCAGATGTAGGTGGAACTCTTCTGAGTCCCAAAAGTCTTTCAGATTCTTTATTTTACCACCCAATCCACTTGGGTGGTAAAATACCGAATCCAGGTGTGCATGCACATGTGTGCATGCACACCTATGCCATGTGACAGACAGACATGCCCTTAGGGCAGGTCTGTGTGCCACATGGCACACATGCCTGTATTTGGGGTGCTAGAGGGTGTCAAAGTGACACCCCCTGCACCCTTGCTGGAATCAGTAGTTACCGAATCGGTAAATACTGATTCGGTAATGCCCATTGATTCCTATGGGCTTCAATGCCCATAGAAATCAATTGCATTACAGAATCGGTAAATACCAAATTTACCGATTCTGTAATACCTACATCCCCCCCCCTCTATTTTACCACTTCTTAAATACCGAATCGGTAAAATTCGGTATTTAAGAAGTGGTAAAATAAAATTATCTACATCTAGCCCTAGATGATCTAGTATATGAACGCAAATATCCTCTGCCAACTGAAATTCTGCCTCTAAAACTATACCTGCATAATCTATATGGACAGATTCGCACAACACTATGTAGAGAATAAATCCTATGATGCAGCGTGCACGATTGTTAAAGGTCGCTGGCGCTCTGGTAAATTCAAACCAATGATTACCAAAACTGAATCACTCAGGAAATGTTCAGCTCAACGATCTGTAATAAGAACTTTAAATATGGCGCTTGAAAATGCCGATCGCGAATTCCCCACACTAATAGTGTGCGATTCGTATTTCTGCGTCAAATCCTATAACAGTGACATGCAGACATGGATCAAAAATGGTTACAAAGATGACACAGGTGCTACAATAAAGCATAAAAAGCTTTGGGAACAGGTAGTTGTTTTGCAGAAAGAACTGCGAAGGACTCACGTGATACACGCATTGAGTCATCAACGTGATGGCGTTCACGTTGCAGGGAATTCATTGGCTAACACAGCCACAGCGGAAGCGGTTCAACCGGCTTCCGTAGCCACTGAAAAGCGTTCAGAAAAACATATAGATGGGGAAACCATGCTGGTGGTAAAAGCCTCATTAAAAGGCGATTATGCAGCATTACCTCTCAACTATCCACTCAGTAATACATACATAATTGATGCAAACTCCGTTCCGTTTGCTCGAATCCCTGGAGTGGGGGATAGGGTAATTCCAAAGACGAACCAGAGAATCTTCTTACTACAAGAAGCACATATGGGGTTGGGTATGAGGCACCAAGAGATCCTGAAATCTCTGATGGAACAACAAGCGGAGTACTGGTGGCCGGGAATGAGTGTAGATATCTACTATTTTGCCAAAAATTGCAAGGACTGCAACAGAGATCACAGTTGGGAACCGGCCCAGCCTGTAACCCAGATACCACTATTACATAGCATCAGGCTATCTATAGCTCAGAAATCCAGTCGAAGAAATGCATCCCCATAATAAGTAAGACCGAATTCACTTAAAAATGTAGACTCCAGCGCTCGGCTGACGCCAGAACTGTTATAAAAGATTTGCGAGTCTTTATCGGCACATACGCAATTGGCATGCTACATTCTGATCAGGGTCCTGCGTTTAGCTCTCGAGCTTACAAAGAGGCCATGAACAGCATGGGCATCGCATTGCGGTACTCTTGTCCCTTCCATCCTGAGGGAAATGCGGTTGTGAAAAGAAAAAAACGGGACATAAAGCAATCTATAACGGCGAGGGTATTAGGTTCAGGTGATGGGTGGGTCAAACATTTAACAAGTGTCCAACGTAGTCTTAACAATCTGCCAAGAAACTCTCTAAAAGGTCTCACTCCATACGAACTATTGTTCGGAACTAGAATGCATATTCAGGACCTTGATAGTCACACTTCAGTGGTAGAAGATAAAACCTTTGATATCAAAGATCGTTTGGCTGTTTTACAGGATTTAAATGAAACAAGAAAACACCTGAGTAACATAAAGTTGAAACAACAGTCGACAGCCACTGAAGAAAAACCACCTGTCTCAGCAAGACCTGTCTGGATTCCAAAGAGTGGGGATCTGGTCAGAGAAAAGATCGCGGTAAAGAAGGAATTTGGGCCTTCTTACAGAAAAGCAGTACCTGTCTTAGCTATCAACGGAACAAGATCAGTTGTACTACCGCCTCTTGCTGGTAAAAAGGATAACAGAGTTGTATCCATCGACCTGGTAAAACCACAATCATGTGACCGATAATAAGTAGTAGGCCCAGTGGACTCCCAAGAAATAGCAGAATACCAAAATTTGCAACAATCCAAGAGGTTCAAACTGAGAGACTAATCACATTTGATAAACCTACAGTGCATAAAAAAGGACTATGCAACAAAGCCATGGAACTTGTGCCTCTTGAAACACAAACATCACCAGTTCATCAAGAAACACCTGTCTACAACGATGTAGCCTCGGACTATGCAAATGAAACAAATAAAAATGCAAAAGCAAATGAAAATCCGGAAGCAATTCCAACAATTGACAGAACTGCATCAGGCTACTTCATCAATTTCAACAATTTCTCTGAAGATCCAAGCGAGCATGAATAAAGGCCTTCAACAAAAACTTTTAAAAACTAAGTAATTGAACTTTTTCAACAACTAAAAGAAACATATCTAATTTCACCATGGATTGAATTTTGGATTGTGTTAGGTGTACTTTTCCTTCTTCTTTGGCTCATCATGGTTCTATGTTTGGGAAGATTCATTGAGGGGAAATATAGTACAATGGACACAGCAAGTCAGAACATCAACTTGGTCCTAAAGCCACACACATCCTCTCACATCGAGAAAAGAGAACTGTCATCAGTGAATATCACAGCCATTCCAATACCCAGTGGGGTAGCATGGGGCAGAACTGATTATGACATTTTTGGCTTGGTCGAGCTCTTAAAGTATCCTCACCAGCTCAAGATTTCATTAAGTGACTTTGTGACACCTAGTAACTTCACTGATGACTGGGACTTTGAAAACATTAATAATATGATGTCAGATTTCAGTAATGTCAGCTAAATTTACAGAACATGATTACTTACAGGGTTAATCCAACTATGAAGAGCTATACTGCTACAACCTTTATGGTGATCACTATTTGCATAAAACTGCTCAACCTAGAAATGTTTTATCTTTTAACCAGTGGGAACACTGTCCAACTCCACCAAAAGGCAGTTCGAAAACATTTTTGAGAAATTCCAATACTTCTCAGGGTTTAATAACAGTGATCCAGGAACGTTTTATTTTAAAATGTTAAATAGAACAGGAATGAAAACAATGTTGACAAATACTAAATTGATTTATTCAGAAACATTTTATGACAAAATGTCTACATTAGGTTTCGAATTTTGGAAAAACACCATTGAAACAAAATCAATCTGGGGTTCCAAAGATTGGCAAGTACAAGGCCTAGAAGCACTATTTAGGGCTTGCATGATCCCAGAACAAATGATATTTTTGAATTACACAATTCAACAAACTACTTGTCTTGGCATAGCTAAGATAAAAGATTTGAATACACCGTCTATTCCAAAACCCATACCTGATAGTGACAGCACTACTGATGTGGAGATAGACGTATCTAATATTTTATACCAAAACAGAACACATACTGATTGGAAAAAGTGGTTGATCCGGCCAACAGACACGAATAACTGTCAAGATAGATTCCTGAACAAAACACAGGGGTTCAAAATGACCAGACCGGACCCTAGATACTCCCAGAGACAACATCCAGGGATAGTTACAACATACAGTGTAGGGAAACTATGCCTTGAGTGGCTACAGAAATCCACACTGGCTGAAATTAAGCAACACTTGACTTTACTTAAAGACGGGGCTGACTTGCGTGATTTCATAATGGGACCACGCAAACAGCCTCAAAAATGTTTCATAGCGGTCGGTATATAGGCTGCATACAACGAAGCATGGAAAGTAATGCAAATTGAGACAGCAGAAAAAATACGAGAAATTGATAGTATAAATTTGGAAAAATCACTTTCTGTTGTGAACAATGGGTTAACGACTCTATCTTTCAGAATATATTCACTGGACAGCATTGTATCATCTGCTTTTGATATAATAGAGCAGGACTTACTTATGTTACAACATGATCAGTCTCAATTACGTTCTATTGTACAGCTTGGCTGGACATTGCAAAATCTGTGTTCTGGCTACGTAGCATGGTGTTTAATCAACACAACGTCATTATTCAGTATCTATAACCTTACTGATAAACAAATCAGTTTGGCACAAAAAGGAGCAGACTATACGATTCTGAGCATTGAAAAACTCGAGAGATTACCACTGACAATGTCAGAGAGACCTGTCAGTGAATGGATAATACATGGAGCGATTACAATTCCGATAACAACTCTCCAGTTCAAATACTGTCAAGAGTATATACCAGCAGGCCAGTATGAAAGGTTGGGTAAAGAATACATCAAATCAACCTTGAATTTACCTTGTACACACAGATGTTATCTTGAAGGAAACAAGGAGGTATTTCTTAGTGGTAAAAATTGTAAAAAATCACTAAGCGGTACACTTCTGTGTCAAGGAATTAATTTACATGGAGCCTGCGAAGGATGTTCAAACAACCTTTCATGTCACCTGCATGGCACGCCTGCAAAACAGATAGAGCCATTTTTTAGACCAGTTTCTAACTGTAGTTACATTTTAATAAATGACCACAGCTGTTGTGGCATGCTGCCAGGAAAAGCCTATCTGACTACTGTAACTTCCAGGGCCATTTGCTGTATGCAAGTATTGTATCCACACAGCAATCCAGATATGGGGGCTGCGTTATGGCCTCGGTTGAATATCTCTTCTATTCGAATTGATACTTTAAGCAGAATAAAGTCTATTCTTTTACAAACAACTGTGCCTTTAACTTCATCAAAAGAGACATATGATCTGCAAATTGCAAGGACAGCATCAGAGATACATACCCTTTTATCAACAAATTGCCCCAAACATTTCGTAGAAGTGTTGAGCCAAATCTTAAACATGTCTGATACCAGTGGCATCGCACATGTATTTAAGACAATTTTTTCAGGACTGTTAGCACCCTTTGACACAGTTCTGGGCATCTCCCGAATTTTGTCCATTCTCTCTTTGGCGGCCTACCCTTAATCTTGGGACTTGTGGCAGGAATTTTATTTTTGCTCCTTCTGCACCGATATGGAAGGCCAATGCAGAAGCAAGACTCTAGCAACGATGGAAGAAACGATCCTAGCAATACGATACCGAGACCGTATCACTAAGGTCCTCGGATTGGCCCGGCTAAGAGATCTAAGTACAACCTGGTTTCGTTCATTCAGACCGATCTGGCAAGATTGCCTCATACCTATGCTTCGATGTCTGCTATGCGGAGAAGAATGCGTGTTGGACGTCTGTCTTACACTACAATCAGCAGTACGAATGGAAATCGATACTTTGCTAGGTTCCGGTAACGACTCATGCATCGTGTTGTCCCCAGCGGCTACGGATTCTGATGACAGCATTCGTTGAGACTTCACCTTTATGAGTAGGTGGCGGTGAGGTACGTGAGGAAAGCAGCACCAAACAGGTACAGCCTTCTGTGAGCATTGCTGATCCAACCATCGATGATAGCACTCACACAGAGAAGAGAGAGCAGTTGCAGTATTTTCAAACTCAGCCGAACTTTCACCTGATGTGGTAGTCAATTTTTTGCAGATCTGTCTGAAATAATGTGCTCTCCAATCAACGAGAATAAATCTTAATAAAAACAATGAGCACACAGCATTCCCTGAACTCTGAATTCAGCCTTCAATTTTTGATAAACAAAGCTACAGAAAATATTTGGAACTATTTTTCCCCTGAAAGCGAAATTATTTTTGCCCAATTTTTCAAAATATTTACCTTTTATTTTGGCACATGATACTTTGCTTAAAGTAGAACTATTCTTAAAGAACAGAGCTTCTATTTTAGGATACTAGAGACAATATTTTACCTCAGCCTCTAGCACATATACAGCAATTTGTATAAATATGTGATGAAATGGTCTCTACCTTCTTTTCTGTATTTAGAGCCATTTCATGTGTAATTTTTGCAATTCATTCAGATGATATATATATATATGCATTTATCCGAATGATGACACTGCTTGAAAAGCGTACAGTACCAACACTAATTTTCGTGTATTTACCTTATACCATTTCAAATACAATATATTTATTTTGGGGTGGGTCGGAAAACACACATGCATCATTGAATGTTTATTATTGCTTAGTTTTTTTAGTAATGATGGACATCAATCCGTGGAGTGACTGTTGTTTTCATATCTAGGACCCTAGTTCTATATTTCCAATGTATGCCCTTGTGAGGTTATAATCAATAATATCCTGATAAAGGCATAAGAATCAGATTCATATTTAGTATTAGCCCATGCAATCCAAAGCACAGCACGGCTACTTCCATCGACTCCTAGAAAGCACAACGCGTTCTTTAAACAAACCAAGCCTCCAGAAGCCCGTGAAAACCACCCTGCTTTTGTTTTGATTTGAACAAGAACTCCTGAAGTCCAGAAAGAACTGTTAGTTCTTAGTGACGTCTTATGTCCAACCTTACGTCAAAACCGGCACCTTCCAGGTATAAAATACCAACAGTTGCCTTAAGCAAACACACAGTGGTTTGGAGCAGAGCAGCCATCTACTTGCCCTAGAGCCCAGCTGATGCGAGTGCCCACGGAAGCCGCCCCTCCTGTTTGACGCACTGAGAGAGACACTGTCTTTTTCTCCAGCCGAGAAAATCCAGCTCCGGTGTTTCCAGCCTACCCTTGCGGGTTGCTGGAATATCGAGTCCTGAGGAAAGAGATACCAGACCTCCCACATTCTATTACCAAGGTACGAAGCTGACTAAACCCGTGAGAGAATTCCTGGTGCAGATTCTTGGCAAAATATTATCTTAACCAACTTAACTTAAACTGCTACTTACTCACCCCCTCCCACGTGTTAGGTCAGGTACACCGGGTAGGCTTAGTTAGAAGCACCAGTTGAGTACGTTAGTCAATGTATTTATGTATGTATATATTTTATCCATTTTAAAGTATCATATGGCTAAGAAACCATATCAATGCTTTTACAGTATTATTTCATAATACTACTTTTACTGTACGCACTTTACTTTACTTTAAGTATTGCAATTGTGGTAATTCACTTCTATTGCATGAGAAAGAAGACTGCTCAATAAATAACACATTTTTATTGAAAACGCCTGTCTCTCTATTTCTCTGCATTCTGGTGAAACTAAGTATGCACTGCTGACTGAGTGAAATAGCTGTCTATTGTTTTCACACGACTCTAGAGATATACTCTTATTCTGAGGGAGCAAACTTGTCATGTTTATGCGGTTGTCAGAAACTAAATCCCTTCTTGTCTGAGCTAGGGGAGATTGTCCCTCCCTTTTCATTCAAGAAAGTTTCCAGTGACCTCTGAGCTAGCTGGCGCAAACCTAAATTAAGTTTAAAATAGTCAGTAGAGACCTAGTTGACCTCAGTCCTATGTCTACACTGCTGTTTATGTTATTCCAATGCACAGAGCCTATTGGGAAAATAGGAACTACACTACAGCCCAAATGGTTAAGACACAAAAATGCCAAACAAAAGTGGCATTTTCAGAATTGTGAGTGAAAATCCAAGGAGTGCACATTACAATTGATTTCTGTCCTAACATCATATCCATATCTGTTCCTTATTCAAAGTTTGCACTTATTTAATGTAATAAAGTAACCTAGTGTTGGTCAATGGGACAGCTAAACCTTACTGCAGTGAAAAAAAGACTTTAGGAGTTTTTCACTGCTAAGATATGTAAAGCATAACCACATATGGCCTACTTTGTAAATGCAATCATCCTGCCCTCTGAGCTTTTAGAACATATCTTAAGGATGACACATACGTTATAAAAAGGAAAATTAGGTCTGACAAAAGGTTTGTTTTCTGGGTCGAAATGACAGTTTAAAACTGCACTTCAAGCTACAGTGGCAGACCTGAGACGTTTACAAAGGTTATTTTAGTGGTTTGCTCAACCAGTACTGCAGTTCTACTGGTAGCATTTAATGTACATGCCCTGCCTACATATAGTATAATATACACTGTTCAACCAATATTTTAACTATGACGGAAAATCATTTTTTAAGACAATTAATGGGTCTTCCAAAAAGTACCCCCTTAATCGCATTAAGGATGGACCTAGGTATTGCTACCATTGCTGACTTGATCACCTCTCGTCCACTCCTCTACTGGCGACGACTATGGAGTACGCCAGAGTTGGAAGACTATAGAGAGGAACTTAAATCAAGTATGTCAATTTTGGGAGCAGGGAATATCCCCTGGCTGTCCTTTAATCAGGATACTTTTCGTAAAATAGGGAGAAATGACTTGTGGTCTGCACCTGAGGAGTCATGCCCTGCTACTTCTAAACAGTCACTAACCTCTTCCTTGAAAGAACATAGATTGATAAGCATCGCTCAATCGACTAATACATCTAGTCTAACCTCCAGGTTTTTGGATGCAAAATTGCACTATAGCCTGGAGATGGCTTAGATTTAATTCAAACTCTTGTAGCCAAGAAATTGTTTCTTCAATTCCAGCACGGAACGCTCCCCTTTAATGCATATACTAACAATTGGGTGGGTGCCAATAAATTATCATGTCCCGGGTGCAATGAGTCAGAAGAGACAGATATCCATGTGATCTTTTTTGTCCAGGGTCCAGCATATCATAAGGCTATATCTAAATGGATTCTCCAATTATGTAAGAACTTGGGAATAAGAAATTACAGAGAGGTTTTTAGTCTAGTAAAGTATGACATGCACCCGGTTATTGCTGTGGCTATATCAAAATTCTTATTTGCAATGTGGTAAAAACGCAGATGTTTAGTGAGAAGCTAGGACAAAGAACTGAGATGGTGCAGTCCTATTCATGATCAATTTCCCGATTTTAACTGGTATAAATTGTTGATTACTTATTTTTTATCATGTTTTTTAGCTTATTTATATTTTTAAATATATTGTATCAAATGATGATATTTCTGAATATGCTTCTAAAATCCGATTTTTTTATGAGACGTTTGAATATGCCGACATACCCTCAAGGGTTAACCTTTTAGTGGGGGTCTGTTCTTCCCTGTATTGTCATCTTATTTTTACCCGCTAGGGAGCAACTATCGAAATTGTTTTTAAATTTCATTATGTTATTGTATGTGGATGCATTTATAAGTGTTGTATTATTGTGTTTTTATGGCAGCTCCTGCCAAAATAAAGTTTGATTGACTGATTGACTGACAAATTACTAGGGACTGACAATGAACTCAAAGGTGCCAGTTGGGTGTAAGCCAATTTTACCATGTTTGAAGGGGAGAGAACAGGCACTTGACACTTGTTAGAAGAGGTCTTAGCCCCCTGGAGCTAGGTCTTCTTTTGCATCTGGTGGAACCTTAGTTAGGTAAGCATACAACTATCCTTATGGGGGATTTTAATTTCCCCCTGGAGGACGAGAAGAGAAATATCAAGACTCACTGGAATTTAGGGAGGGGGGATGTCAAGTTGTGGCATTTTGCAATTGGTCAATGACCCTACTCATAGATTGTATTTTTTCCAATGACACTCATCTTAAGGTGCTCTTGTTGTTCCCATTAATCTGGTCTGACCATTATGATGTTCCTTTTTTGTAGGATCAACAGGACACCCCTACCATGTGAAATCCAATCGCCATAGTACTAAAACCTTTAAAAGGAATATGAAGGGGCTGTCAGAAGAAACTTTTTCTCAATCTCTGAATGAGTGTAGCTGGGTAAGCCATGACAATGCCAAATTAACAGCTACTGAATTCGAGTCATGGCTTACGTCACCTGCTGATACTATTGCAATCATCATGGAGATTCATATATGAAGGAAGCTCCCTGCCTCTCCTTGGTTCTCGGAGAGGCTCATATTTTTAAGACAGGCCTATAGGCAACAAGTAAGGGTTTGGCGTTAAATCTATGACCTACAGGAGAAACATCTTTACAGGACCCTCATTAATGATTACAAATCTGCTATCAAAGAAGAGAAAACACTATTCTGCCCTTACAAATTGGAGTCTGCCAAATCCTCAAGAGAGCTTTTTAATTTGATCAATTTGCTGCCTATCCCCCTGCCTCTGACATCCTAGGTGGTCCTCAAAAATTTTGGTATAGTCTGTTGAGCTTTCTTTCAGACCAACATTTTAAATATCCATAGCGAACTGGATTCACTCAATGCAGATTATGATATTTCAGTTCGTAAGAATGCAAAAGCGGTTGATACCTCTTTAGAATCCGGTAGTCCCCAACGGCTACCAATCCTGATGACAGCATTCATGGAGGTCTCACCGGCACAACCAGCTGACGGTGAGATACGTGGACCAACAGGCGCACAGGTACCATCTACTGCGAACATTGCTAATGCAAATTACTCTGACAGCGATGCTTCTCATCTGTGCACAATTGATCTGCTTAACAAGGTAGTCCAACTTTCACCTACAGTAATAGACAAATTATTTTCAAACTTAGAAGATTTGATGTTTTCCCCAAACAATGGCAGTGATTTTTGAGTTGGCACACAGTGTTCTGATGTACTCTGAATTTGACCTTCACATTTCAAAACAAAACTTTTAACTTTAGAACTCTATTTTTCTTTGATTTAACTTTTCCAAATTTAACTTTTTTTGGCACAAAGTAATCTGCTTAAGATAGAACTAGTCTTAGAGAACAAGAATTCTTTGAACATTTTTAAGAGACGATATTTGACCTCGTTCACAACCCAAACAGTTTATATATTCTGTCATGGAATGGTCTCTACCTTTCTTCTGTATTTCAGAAACATTTCATAAACACAATTTCATGATTAATTCTGATGAGCATTTTTCCAAAGTTACACTACATCCTTTGAATACAAATATTGCTTTTTTTAAATGTGTACAGCACAAATGCTCATTTTCGTGTCCAACCATTTCAAATGCATTTTATGTATTTTGGGTTGGATTGTAACCACATGCTTTAGATATGTTTTTGCTTAGTATTTAGTAATATTGAACATATTAAAGTGGAGTGGGTGTTGAATAGCTTTTTAAGACCCTAGTGTAATTTTTCAGTTTCATGCCCTTATATAGGTATAATTCACATTACCCTTATATAGGCATAGAAATCATACCCATTTTTAGACATAAACCATCCAGTCCAAATATGGCAGGACTACTTCTTCTAGTTCCAAAAAGCCACAACGATTTCTTGGAAAACTCGGCTTCAGCAGTCAGGGACATCCCCTTTCTTGAATATCGATTTGTCCTAAAAATCATGGCTTTTTCAAAGAACTACCATTCCCTTGGGGTTCTTTGGTGATGTTATTATGTCCAAATTTACATCAAATATGCCCACACTTGCCCTAGCAAGGACACTGTGGTTTGGAGCAGTTCGACTATCTACTTGCCCAACGAAGCTCGCGACAACAAGTGCCAAAGGAAGCGGACCCTCCAGCTGACGCACTGACTGAGAAGCTGCCTTTCTCTCGCTGAGAATCCAGCTCCAGTGTTTCCAAGCTCCCCTCGCAGGGTGTTGGGAAATCGAGTCCGGAGACAGAGATACCAGACTTCCTTCATTCTAAACCAAGGTACTGAGCTGATTAGACCCTAAGAGAAATCTTGTATAGATTCTTGGTAAAGAAACTAAACCTATGCTACACCACACTTATTCTTCCCTCATACTAGACTTAGGTTAGGTACATCGGGGGAGGCGTATTTTAGAAGCACCAGTTGAGTACTTTTAGTTTTTGTAATTTATGTATGTATTTTACGGCTTAGAAAGCATAACATGCTTTTACAGTATTATTTTATAATACTCTTCTTGCTGTACGCATTATACTTTACAGCCAGTACTACGATTGTAGCAGTTCATTTCTTCTGCATGAGAAAGAAGACTGTTCAATAAATACTTTTATTGAAAAAGCCTGTCTCTCTATTTCTCTGCACCTCTGATGAAACGAAGCATGCACGATTGACTGAGTGAAATATCTATCTATAGTTTCCATGACTCTGAAGATACGTTTTATCTTGGGGAAACAAAGTTGTCATGTTTATGCGGTTGTCAGAAACTAATCCCTTCTTGTGTATTCGAGAAAGTTTCTAGTGAACTCTGAGCTAGCTGGCACTCACAATCAAGTCTAATATATTCGATAGAGACCAAGTCGACTTAAGTCCTACGTCACATCTATAGGATATATTATTCCAATGCGCAGAGCCTATTGGGAATATAGGAACTACACTACACTTTTATCAGTGAGGCCACCGTCTCTGCCTTATCTTTATATGGGATGATCAGAATTACTTTGTTAAAGTGGCTCAAGAGACCTGCCACATCCTGGTTTTCACTGATGATGATACTCATAAACAAGTGTGTTACCACCTGGAGTTTTTTAATGAGTGTTCACAAAAATGAAACTCAGTTAAAGACATCGGACAAACAACTCCCTTCCTCTGGAGAAATTGAGCTAGGAAATGCGGGCCATTAGAGAAGAGGTGGAATTGAGAGCTGAAGACACCCCTCCTAGAATAAAATGGAGAGGGGCTGAGAGATATCAATGAAGGTACTGAAGGACATCAACCAGATGGTTAAAGGGCAGAAGCATAATGGTCAAGGTGATGGAATGAATACTGATGGGGTTGGAGGGGTGCTCCACTGGCTTAGACCTACAAATTGAACATGACCACAACAGGTATCAAATTCTGATTTCACTATTTTGAACTGTTTATTTGTTGTAGGTCTAGTTCAACTGGTTAAGTGTGGTGGCAGGGAATCCCACAGCACAACTAGTGTCCAGATGGAATAGTTGTCTATCTTTGCTTCCCAAGAGCTTAGAATGCCAATGTCATTCCCCTTCTGTGCCGGGAGGTGCTAAAAGAAAACATGCTTATTCTCGTCATGTTCAGGACAGTTAGTCTTAACATAATTGGACATAACTCTGCATTTTAGAGGTCAATCTTTCTTAATCTCTTAAAATATTTAGGAGCTGACATATGCTTTTTACAGAAAACACATCTCCAAAAGAGAGATTCACATTGTCTTAGCTCCTGGTTCTTTCCATAGCAATGTTTTGATTTGGCAACTATGTAAGAGTTAGGGTAGCAACTAATTAAAATAAATTAGAGAGCGAAACTTGAAGCCAGGCTAGATAAAAGCAAAAGTTCTCTGGGGTTAGTAATCAAGGTGGACATGCAATTACTTATGCTATTAAATGTATATGTCCTAAACCAACACCAAGAAACCTTTTTAAAACATTATCTCCTGAGCCTTACAATATACAAGGGGGGACTTTTTGGAGGAGACCCAAATATTGAAATGGTCAACAACCTAGCTAGAACCCCATCCAGAAATGACACCATTACTTTGGCTTCTAACCCACTTCAAGAGCTTGCACAATGATATGGGTCTGAGACATGGGTGGGGAGATACCCAGTAAGAAGATAAGGATTACACATACTATAGTATGTTACGTAATTCCTACACACATCTGGATCATTTTACAGGACATACTAATGGAGTCGATGGAATTGATTAAACAAATGTCAAATAGCTCTGTTCAGCCATGCACACATATCCCTCACCATTACCACACACCCTGGTTCCCATAGACTAGCCAGAAGAAGTTTGAATACATTTCTCTTACACAATATAGCTATGAGCTCTAGAATCAGTAATACAATTGGGAAAACTATCTTATTTAAACTAAATGATACTCCAAGGACCTTCTCATCCTTTTTTATAAGATTCTCTCAAAGCCTATATGAGGAGTATTGTTATTGCAGTGGCAGCAAGACATAAGAGCTCTAAACTGAAGACACTTGTGAAATAGAAGAGTCCTTGTCACATGCTTAAGACACCCATAAGCATTCCCCCTCCAATTCGAATTGGTGTTGTGTAACTACTCTTAGATATCAATCTAAAGCGGGACATGGTAGAAACCGCCTTCCTTCACTCCTGACACAACAGAAGTATACTCTCATGCCAAGAAAGCAGGGTGCCTAGTTGCAGCACAGCTACTAATACAGATAGTGTCTATAAAATAATCACTCCAGAAATTGTCATAACCCAAGACAGCACAGCTATTGCAGACACCTTTAAAGACTTTTGCCAACATTTCTAAGGCAAAGAATCAAAAAATTCAGACGAAACCTCTCAATGCCTAGATAGTCAGCTCCAACGATCCCTCCCAACCTCTTGGGGACATTCCCTGCATTAGGACCCTGGATAATACCAAATTGATAGAGGAAGTGATCTTGGCCATTGTCAAACCTAAAAATGGGGAGGCGCTGACGCTGGATGGATTCCTTTGTTTAAGCACCTCTTTATTGTTATAGGTGAAAAGGCTTCCTTCTCAGACACCATGCAGGAGGCAGCATTGACAGTTATCACAAAGACGGGTAAGGATTCCACACAGCATGGTTCCTAAAACTTATATCACTTTTAAATATAGATAGTCATCTCACAGTAATTCTGGCAGATGGACTGGGACCCCTCCTTCCTGCCACAATTGATCGAACCAATCAATATTTATCCCTGGAAGGCGGTTTGGTGACAATGCAAAGACATTGTTCTACATCCTCAAAGAAACATCAAAAATTTCCTTTTTTCTTTTACTTGATGCCGAAAGGGCACTTGAAGGAGTGGAATGGACATATATTAGGGTAGTTCCCTAGTGACTGGGGTTGGGGCCAATGATTCCTCAAACAGGTGAGATCAAACTATCAACAAAGTATGGCAATAGTAAGCATTAATAGTACTATCTCAGAGTTAAAGATTACATTAAATGAGTATATATTAACAATGATACAGGTGTATTAACAATGTTTACTTACAAAATCATGCTGTCCCTAAAATACCTCATAGAGTAGGTGCCTCCCATTGTAGAACAGCCTTAGATGTTTCAAAGCATCTTTAATTTCAAAATCAATATAACCAAATCTGAGGCTCTAATGCTGCACCCACTGCCAGGTCAGACGGAGAACCTACAAAGCCTTATTCCATTTCACAGTAATCACATTAAGTTAAATACGTAGAGATATACAAAGATCTCCCCACCACTTAAGTAATAGCCCTGAACTAAGTTAAGCTGGTTAGTTACAGAAAGCAAGACTTTCAGAGATTGTACACAAAGCAGTTTTCATGACTATAGAGTACTACAGTGATAAAAATTTAAATACTACCTCAGATGATCTACCTTTTTTGAGCAACTGCACTCCAGACACCTCCAGACACTTCCAACACTGCTCAAACAACTCCAACCCTTAATCAGCTCCTACATTTGGCAAAACAAGCCTCACCAAATAGCCAGTCAAACACTATATACACCAGTTGCTCCAGGAGGTTGGCAATTACCCATATCGTATCTTACCTTCAAGCAGCAAAACAGTTGTTTCATGTAGAATGGGGATAGAATGATTTGATGAAACAGTGGTGCTCTGTGGACCAACTAATAGTGGGCACATCCCTCTGGCAGGTCCTATGGTCATAACAATTACAGAAAAGTGTTTCTTTTTACAAACCAACAAATGATATCCTTTTAGGGGTATTCAGACAGAATATCAGGTCAGTAATATCGACCGACACAATTATCGAGTTGGAAATATCATGACACAGAAATATCGTGAGTAAGAATATCTTGGACAAGAATATCGATTTTAAGGCAAGTAATATTGGCATTTTATATATAGAAGTTATTAATATAAATTGCAAAAATATAGTTGTATAAAATATCCTTTTTTAATTAGTGTTATGTATTTTAAATGTATGTGATGTAATTTTTCTGTATAAATATTGTTTGCTTTTTAATATATGTGTTACATTTTTAGTAGTTATTAAATTACATTTAATTACATTTTTAGTTCTGTAGCAGGTTTGTGGGTTTATTGGGGAATAGGGTTGGAAGTAATTGAATTATAATAAATCCATGATGATTTTGAATTTATTAATATTTATTTAATTGATATTTAATACTGCTAATTGTACTTTATTTTTTTTATTGGTAAATGTTATGTGTGGTTTGTGGGGTTTATACGGGTAAAAGGTGGGAAGGTATTTATTTTTAATTAATTAGGTGTTAATTAATGTTCATTAATTGATAAATAATTATGGTAATTGTGTATTTGTTTTAGGTGTGGATTGTGGGGTTTATAGGATTAAAGGGTGGTGAGCAATTTATTTTTAACTAATGAATAATTAGATGATAATTGATATTAATGAATTCACTGACAATTAATTATGTTAAATGTTTAAGTCAATTTTTTGGGGTGTGGGTTTTAGGTTTATAGGGGTAAAGGTTTGGGAGTATTTTAATTTTAAATAATTTATCATGTGTTAAATACTATTAGGTATTTAATTAAAAATTAATTTTAATTGTGATTGATTTTTTTAAAGTTTGGTTTTAGGGACAGGTTGTGGGGATTACTAGGGTAAAGGGTGGGAAGTTAATTAATTTTAATGAATTATAATTTGTTTTTTAATTATTAGTTGTTTAATTAATAATTAATATTGAATTCATGGAAATTCGTTCATTCATGAATATTTATATTAATAGTGCAAATATTTGTTTAGGTGTATGTTGTGAGTTTTGTGGTGTTATAGCGTGAGAAGTAACTCAACTAAATGTATGTAATAATACATGTTTTTGCTAATAAATAGGTTATAAATAAAATATTTATTGATATGAACATCATTTTCGGGTTTTATTTATAATAATTTTAGTAGGTATTTGTAATATTTATTTAACATTATAATATGTTTTTATTTTTTACATTTTTTATCATTAAATATTTTTTTTCAACAGATTAATATTATTTACTATGTTTTTTAAATAATTTTATTTTGTTGAAGATGCTTTGCTTGTTTTTAATGTTGAACTGACTGGAGAGGGAATAGTAAATTTTACCCTTCCTCTATCCAACACTTTTCCTGCTGTTGTATTTCTTGGAGTAGAAATAGTCAATGTTACCCCTTTGCATTCCAACACTCTTCCTACGGTTGTACTGACTGGAGTAAGAATAGTACATTTTATCCCTTCGCTATCTAACACTTTCCCTACTGGTGCACTCATTGGATTGGGAATACATTTTTCTAGTACATTTTAGTACTTTTCAATATCACATTTTATCTAATTTTGTATTTATTGTAGTGAGAGTAGTAAATTGTACTTTTATGGAAAATACACATTTTATTACTGTTGTGTTATGTGAGGTGGGAGTAGTACATTTTATATTTTATGAGTATAAGAATGTGTTTATTTTTGTTGTAGAGGAAGATTTATATCTTATGTTATGTTATGTTAATTATGTTTGTATAGCGCATGGCTGCCCCAGAAACAGGGCGTTCCAGCGCTTGCAGACAGGTCAACCAGCGAGTTGCTATAGAATATACAGTGCCGAGAGCTGGGTTGTCAAGCTAAGCTAAAGTAGCTTGTGCTAAATGGAGGCGAACAGCCAGGTTTTAATTTTCTTCCAAAAGAGCCAGTGATCTTGCGTGGCGCGTGCCTCAGGGGGGAGGGAATTCCAGAGGGCAGGAGCCAGGAACTGGACGGAGCGTCCGCCTGCTCTGATTTGCGTACCTACATGGTGCGAGCGAGGTGGAGGTCTGCAGAGCGAAGGGCACGTGTGGGGACGTAGAAAGAGCAGAGGCCTAGTAGTAATTGGGGGGCTTGGCCATGTAGGATCTTGTGAGTTAAACAGAGTGTTTTGAACTGAATTCTTTGTTTTACCGGCAGCCAGTGAAGACGGCAAAGGATGTATGAGGTGTGGCAGCATCTGGGAAGGGCAAGAAGCGTGCGAGCCGCTGCGTTTTGAGCCCTTTGGAGTCTATTCATGGTCATCAGGTTGATACCATGAAATAGACTTTTGCAGTAGTCCAGATGAGAAAGGACCAAGGACTGGACTATTACTTGTCTGGTGGGCGGCTCAAAGAAACCCAGAATGGGCCTAAGGGTGCGCTGGCATCCGAAACAAGTACCAGCCACCCTTTTAGTATGCACCTCGAAGGAGAGGGAGTTGTCCATTAGGACTCCCAGATTCTTGACTTCCTTCTTTGGAATCGGAGGAGGGTCCATCGTCGGGGGCCACCAATTTTCGCCCCATTTCTGTCAGTCCCACCCAACTAGGAGCACCTCCGTTTTAGAAGAGTTAAGCCTGAGGCAATTCTCCATCATCCAGCCTGAGATGGCTATAACATCTTCCTGAAACTTGGCCTGGTCCAGTATGGTGTTCTTGGAAAAGGTAAAAATAAGCTGCGTGTCGTCAGCGTACGAGATCAATTTGATCCTACGTTCTTTTGCTAACAGGGCCAGGGGGCAAACATACTCATTAAACAGCGTAGGACTGAGAGCTGAGCCCTGGGGGATGCCGCATTTAACAGGGAACTTGCTGGACGAATAGGGTGGGGCATGAATCTGGAAGGAGCGGTCGGACAGGAATGATGCGAACCACGCAAGAGGCTTGCCCCTGACCCCGATCTCCCCGAGACGTTCGAGTAAGATCTCGTGGTCGACCATGTCGCACGCCGCACTCAGATCGAGTAGGATCAACGCCGAGGTGTGACCAAGGTCCTGTGATACCCTTAGTTGCTCCATGACTGCCAGGAGCGCGGACTCCATACTATGATTTGTCGAAAGCCATTCGGTGACTCATCCAGGATCCCATGTGCTTCTAGCTATCCAGTCAGGGTGGAGGTCACATGGGCCTCCATCACCTTGGCCAGGTACGTTAGAAGGGAGATGGGTCTGACGTTTTCTGGAAGGGAGGGGTCCAGGGTGGGTTTTTTCAGCAGGGGGATGACTTTAGCATGTTTCCATGATTTGGGGACTGTGGAAAATTGGAGGGATCTGTTAATCAGTTCCCAGCCCTCATGCAGGATAAAGTCCTGGAATTGCCTGAAGGTTTCGGGCTTGGCAGGGTCATCAGGCGACCCAGACTTTACTTTTATGGCCAGGAGCTCGAGGTCTTTCTTGGTCAGGAGCGGGAAAGTTGGGAGGGAGTTGCAGGGGTCTGGCTGGTCAGGAGGGCCGGGGAGTAGGCCGGGTGGCGGGGATGGTCTACTAATATTCAGCAGCTTATAGATCCCCTCCACTTTATTGCTAAAGAAGCAGGCCAGATCTTCAAATTGAGAATTGGAAACTATTGTACTGTTGGTTCCCTCTGTTACTTTAGTCATGTTTTTAAATATTGAGAAGATGGTTTTGGATGGGTTAAGACTGATTTTAATCAGGTTTGTATAAAAAGCAGCTTTCGTTTTTTTAATAAGTTTATGGTAAGCTTTAGTGGCAGATCTATAGGTGTTCTTAGCTACCGGTTCGTAGGATCGCCTCCAGGCACGCTCGAGGGTTTTGCAATGCTTTTTTCCTGCTGCTAGTGTCTCTGAGTACCATGGGTTTGACTGCTCACGTTTGGGCCGGGTCATTTTTTTGGGGATGAGGTGGTTGAGAGAGTTGTTGATCCACCCTCTGTAGGCTTTGTCTGCTTCCTCCAGATTGCTGGGCCAGACTGGGCGGGAGGCTTTAAGTCTGGACTCCAGGCAGGTAGCATTTAATTTGTGCCAGGGGCACCTCCAGAGAGGCAGAGAGGAGTACTAGTGTACAATGGCTCTTGTGCTGATGCAGAAGTGGATAAGAAAGTGGTCTGTCCAGGTGAGCAGGGAGGGGGGTATGGACTTTAATTCCCTCTATATTCGAAAACACTGGGTCTAGCAAATGACCTGCTAGGTGTGAGGGGTCTTTAAATAGCTGGGTTAGCTGACATGCTTCCAGGTGGTCTAGAAGAATGTTTATAATTTTTTATGTTTTTTTAATTGTAAATAATTTTTATTACATTTTTTAAAACTGTATATTTACATTTTAATTTGTATTAATGTGGTTTGTTCTGAAATATTTTGGGCGTGGGCTCAAATGTCCTGGGAACGACCGACTGCCTCATTAGGATGCAACCGAAAAGTGTTCAGTCGCATTCCTACATTTCACCATTGGAGCACGCATTACAGCTGTATACCGGCAGTAATACATGCTCCCATAGAGAAATGAGATATCTGTTGCATGTGCTTTTCAATATATTAAAGGGATAAGAACCAAGATAATCGACAAGCCAGACAGGTATGTTAGAGGATTTCACAATAAAGGGAGGGGTAACCAACTAAGCACATGGTCATGACTGGCCATAGATGAGCACGGCATATAAACAGGATGGGTCTTGAAAGTTATGCGGATCAGAGGCACCTTAGAGACACATTTATTAGAAGATCTGATAATGATGTGGGGTCACCACCCAAACACATGGTCACGACTGGCCGCAGTGGCGCACAGCATAATAGCATGTTGGGTCTTGAAGAGTATTCAGATCACAGGCACCACACTATTAGGTACAATCTGTTGTTTATTTTGACATTATCATGCTTTTGTAGCCCTGAAGAAGTGGTGGGGTAACACCCTTACAATGACACACGTGTTGGCTTGTCATAAAGAATTAAAAGACAAAGAAAGAAAAACCTTAATCTACTCTTTATTCTGTTTGAGCATTACTGATATAGGAATGTAATGTAAATAGATGGGTGTTCATAGGATTGTGAGTACGTTCATGTTATAGTTTTTAAAATATATATTAAAATATTTTATTTTTATGAAATTAATGTTAACATTTAATATGTTATATTTTTAATATTTGAATCTGTAGATATTTGAAAATCGATATTTAACACAACTATATTTTTATTAACAATAATTTGGTTTTCAATATTTTTACACTTACCTCTTTAAGTATAGGAAGTTCACATTTCTGTTGTCAATATTTTTGCCTCGATAATTCTAGAGGTTGATGATTTACTAGTCGTTATTTTATCAGTGAACCCCTTTTAGGAACTCAAACGATGCTATGACCTCCCGGAGTCTGAACAATTTGCACACAACCAGCTCAGACATTGGATTCTTCACCTGTCAGTGGGAGAGTGGGCCTCTAGACCACTCACGGGTCTTGAAAACTGGATTAAAGAAAGCCCTCATGAAAGAGCCCTGATTTCCATCTTCTATTGATTCCTTATGGATTGTCCTCAAGATTATAAAGTGCCAGGCCAGGAAGGGTGGGAAAAAGAATTAGGCCATGAGATGAAGCAGAATGAATGAGAGAAAATATACTACAGAGCACACAGGTTCATTTGGGATATTTGACAGAGGGAGGGACAATATAATATTGTGACTTCCTTGTACAGAACCCCAGAAAAATATGCAAAATGGAATTCAGCGAGGTCCCACAGTTTCTTGAGGGGGTGCCGAGTGACAGGCACCTTAGTACAATTTCTGTATTACTGCCATAAACTGGGCAAATACTGGGATGAACTCCTTATAGAGACCGCGTATTTACAGTTAGGATGCTGACAGACCATACTGTCATATTACTAGGCTGTATGCCTCCCAGAGAACCCTGTATTCACTCTGAGGAAAACAACAAAGTGAGGTCTTAATTGTGGTACTCCAATGCATGCTAATACTTTTAGGAAGAGCACATCACCTACAATCTATGCTTGTATAGCTCGCATATGGAAAACATGGGCTATGGAAAAGATACCCCCAGCAGTAGAACATACCCTAAAATCATAAAATCATAAGAAGTGAAATGAGTTCATTTCATTCAAATTCTGGCACATGATTTTCTGGAACTTGCCTGCCGTCACTATCTGAAGGCAACTAGACTCATCCCTGAAGAGGTGTCCCAACTCATTTGCTCACAGAGACTCTAGACATTATTTAATCTCCGGGCTTCCCGTAGACTGCTTCTCATGAGACCCTCAACTAATGCTAAGAAAATGTGCCTTTGGAACTGAAACCTATCAAAGAGTGACTGTTCGAAGGATGATGTGGGGAATGTGGGAGGATGAATGTTTAATTTTGTATTGGTCCATAAGGTCACTTTTATAAGCGGTTTACATCATGTTTGCATCACGCAAAGTGGTACATGAGTGATGCAAGCCAGTAAATTAGATTTATTAAGCCACACAAAGCCCCATTGCATTGCTTTGAATGGCTTCATAAATCTGGAGTAAGGCAATGCATTGCAAATCGCTGAGTTGCCTTACTCTATGCAAGAGAAGCATTCCATGGGCATTGCGGTAGGTTTTCCACATAAATCCCATGGTTTATGACACAGTCACAGATTTACCAAACCTGGAAAACCTGGAAAAACGCCCAAAAAATATACCTCTCCAGGTGAGACGTGGAGGGGGGAAATATCTTTATATCTCCTTTTTGTTTCCTCTTTTATGTATGTGGCATTGTGCAGCAAACATAGAAAGAGGAAAATCCCGATCAGAATTGTTTTTGAGCAGGAAAGTGCCCCTTGCACAAACATCGATCCTACCTACAAAACAGGCACCCATGCACCATGATGCAAGGGTGCCTGCATTGGCGCTAGACTGCTAAAACAGCACTAGCACAAGGGGAATGGACAGGAATGTGCAGTATTGCTTAGTAAGGCACATTCCTGCCCTTTCCCAGTTACCCAGGGCAGCCCAGCAGGGTGACTTGCTGTGCTGCCCTGCTCCGCCTTTTTCATAAAATTGTCCCTTAGTTTTTAAGTTGCTGCTTGCTGACCGTACGAATGTAGGTGGCGGTATTTGTTTAGACCAGAAACTAAAAATACAGTTGAATCTAAATTGAAAACATACCACATTTGAAAGATTTTTCCATTTTTAAATTAGCATTAAAGGCCTCATTATGATGTTGGTCTGTAAGCATTCCGAACGACTCCTTGTCGGAATGATTTCCAACAGACTTGTGTTCGGGGAGTCCGACCGACCAATTACGATGGTTTCAAACTCCGCTCGGTAGGACTCCCATTGACCTCAAAGGGAGCCTTTGTTCCGACTGACAAGTCAAGGCTCCCATTGAAGAAAGGGGCGGTTGCAGAAAACCTTGCATCTTGAGGTCCTCCCAGCACCTCCGAAAAGAATGTATTTCCCTGCAAGTTCCTGACAGCATACCACTCCTACTGAGACATACTGACTCACTCCACATGTTGCTAGCCTTTCATCTTAAGAGTTACTGGTGCTATCCACATGTTCCTGCCAACCCTGGAGGTGCTAGCTCGCACTACATGTTGCAGGCACAACACTCTATGAGGCATTCCGGCCCATGCTGCATTTTGCTGGTCCCTCACACTACAAGAATTACTGTCCATGGCTGTATGTTGCTGATCCCTCATCCTACAAGAGATAGTTGTCCTCACTGCATCTTCTTGCCAACAGCAAGGAGTCAATGGTTTTTGCTGCATATTGCTGGCCCCACACTCTTTAAGAGGATCTAGCTCTTTCTGTATGAGGTTGGCCCTTCACCCTACAAGAGTTAATGGCTCAATGGCATTTTACTTCCCCTGCATCCTACAAGAGGCACTGGATATCACTGCATGTAGCTGCCCCCTCACCTAAGGGATGTACTGGCCTTTGGCACATGTTGCTGGTTCCTCAGCCCCCATAGGAGCATGTTTGGGCCCCTCTCCTTACGAGAGGTGCTGGCCCTCACCGTCTTGTTGCTGGCTCTCACCTTGTGAGAGGTAAAGGCCATTTTTTGCACGATTCAAGACCCACGCTGAAATTCTTGCTCTTACCTAATCCATTACCCTGTGAGGGGTACTGGCCTTTGCTGTATATGTATGGCCTATGACCCACCCACCAATAGTTGCTGTCCGTTCACATTTTGGCTGGTACTCTGGTGTCTGCTTGACACGTATAGTGCTTGTTTAACCTCTGAATACGTGGTCTTTCTCCCACTACATTTATATGGATATTCAAAGTCCTCAGAGGTCCAGGTTCCAGTTCTGTTATTTTCTTAACAAATGTTTTTCTGCAAACATTAGTCTGATTGGTTCCATTGAAACAAACCACTACTACAACTCCCAGAATGTTTTTGTTTGTTAACCACATTGCTGCGGCTGTCATTTTTCCGCTGTGCGGCAAAATTCAAACAGCAATGTTACATGACAAGCTCAGCTCGTCATCAGCACACGACCACACACAAGATATTCAACAATTTACGTGACATTAAGTGTAAATGGATATTGGCGGGTAATGCCTAGTGTCAAGGTAACGACGGCGTGGTGCCGTATGGTAACGAGGAGGGTATTCCCGGATACGGGAAACACAAAGGTGTGAGATTCTTGTGTGATGTCCATTTATACTTACTGTCACGTACATTGTTGAATATCTTGTGCGAACCCTTGTACATTGAAGCTCCAACACCTGATTTGGACCGGGTTGGAATTATCACCGGTCCTCCGATACCACGACTTTTCGTTAATTTTCAGCCATGAAGAGTCATTGGGCTAACGCCCTTATTGACGAAACACGTGTTGGCTGGTTTCTTTCTTTATGGATTCCCTTGAATAGGAGAACCAATCACATAACAATTAAAAATGAAATAGAAAGAACATTCTTGTGTGATCTTATCCTTGAAACACTTTACCTTGATTACACAAATCAATATATTTGTTGTGTGCGCTTGACTTGGCAGTTCATTTAACATACGGGTTAGCCTTCTCACCCTTTGGTTTCAGAGTTCTCAGGGTTTTCTCTGAACAAGCAGCACCAAACAGCAGTACAATGTTGCGATTACTCAGCCACTACATGTTGTGCGCCACTCATTTCTGAACACTAACAACCCTTCGCTGGACAGTTAGGACAGGAACTGCACAAAGCATTTGAAGCCCTGAGACCAATAAAGTGGGTGACAAGCCTGTCAAAGGTCTTGCCATGCCCCAAGTGAACAGCAGGGCACATCATGAGCCAGCTACACTAGGAAGGCCCTGTAGCACTGGGGGATCACCAGCACATGTGTTACCCCAGGCTCAATAACCTTAGGCTTGCTATAAAGAAGACCATTCATATCAGGTGGACATATATTTTTATTTTTACATGTACTGGTAGTGAAAAACTCTTAAATTCAATTTTCAGTAATGCAAGGCCCACCTCGCCCATGGGATAACATTAGAGTTGCCTTTTTATGTTCCATAAGCTGTAATTTCCAAATAGGGGCAGGTAACAGTTCATGGTTGGTATTGGAATTGTAATGAAAAAACCTCTCTTATAGTAAAGTTAGATTTTGAATTACTACTTTGAAAATGCCCCTTTTAGAATTTTGGCATTTTCCTGCCTTAGTCATTTAGTGCCAGTAGTCTGTCTCTGGGTCACATGACTGGGTGTAGTTGACATTTTGAGCTTTGTGTTTTCCTCTTGAACAGCAACTCACAATAGAGAACTTGAGTGTGATGGATCAAGCCCTGATCTTTGGACTGGGTAAGAGTGGTCTGCTTAATTCAGACACTCTGTTCATCACCACCCCCTTTTCTGAATCATTTTTGTCCACCATAAGCGTGGAAGGGTATACTCAGATGTGAGTGCCTTGCTCATTGCACCATCAGGATTCAAGCAAGCCGGGCCGAAGACGGCTGAAATGCCAGAAACCGGTCCCCGGTAGCTTGTTTCCTTCCCAGTATAAGAGTTGGCTTGGTAGTTTGGTCTGCCCTGTTCCTATGATGCACTGGGCCAGGGTCAGACAAATTTGCATATAGCCAAGTTCTGAGCTGGGATGGTGCAGTGAGCTAAAAAACGGTGATGGATCAAGCTTTGATCTTTGGACTGGGTAAGAGTGGTCTGCTTAATTCAGACACTCTGTTCATCACCACCCCCTTTTCTGAATCATTTTTGTCCACCATAAGCGTGGAAGGGTATACTCAGATGTGAATCCCCTGCTCATTGCACCATCATGATTCAAGCAAGCCGGGCCGAAGACGGCTGAAATGCCAGAAACCGGTCCCCGGTAGCTTGTTTCCTTCCCAGTATAAGAATTGGCTTGGTAGTTTAGTCTGCCCTGTTCCCATGATGCACTGGGCCAGAACCAGACTGATTTGCATATAGCCCGGTTCTGAGCTGGGATGGTGCAGTGAGATAAATAACGGTGATGGATCAAGCCCTGATCTTTGGACCGGGTAAGAGTGGTCTGCTTAATTCAGACACTCTGTTCATCACCACCCCCTTTTCTGAATCGTTTTTGTCCACTATAGGTGTGGCAGGGTATACTCAGACATGAGTCCCTTTCTCACTGCACCATCAGGATTCAAGCAAGCCGGGCCGAAGACGGCTGAAATGCCAGAAACCGGTCCCCGGTAGCTTGTCTCCTTTCTGGTGAAGAATTGGCTTGGTAGTTTAGTCTGCCCTGTTCCCATGATGCACTGGGCCAGGGACAGACTGATTTGCATATAGCCAGGTTCTGAGCTGGGATGGTGCAGTGAGATAAATAACGGTGATGGATCAAGCCCTGATCTTTGGACCGGGTAAGAGTGGTCTGCTTAATTCAGACACTCTGTTCATCACCACCCCCTTTTCTGAATCGTTTTTGGCTACTATAGGTGTGGCAGGGTATACTCAGACATGAGTCCCTTTCTCACTGCACCATCAGGATTCAAGCAAGCCGGGCCGATGACGGCTGAAATGCCAGAAACCGGTCCCCGGTAGCTTGTCTCCTTTCTGGTGAAGAATTGGCTTGGTAGTTTAGTCTGCCCTTTTCCCATGATGCACTGGGCCAGGGACAGACTGATTTGCATATAGCCAGGTTCTGAGCTGGGATGGTGCAGTGAGATAAATAACGGTGATGGATCAAGCCCTGATCTTTGGACCGGGTAAGAGTGGTCTGCTTAATTCAGACACTCTGTTCATCACCACCCCCTTTTCTAAGAAGTGCTCCTGGGCAGGTGTTATCTTTTGGAGATATTTGCGCTTAGCGCGAATATTTCCAAAAGTTGGTAATAGGAGATAGCGATGTTAGCGACTGTTTCCAGTCGCTGACATCTTGGCACGCCCACTTTGCATGTCATTAGTGATACATTTTTCTGACATGCAAAGCGGGGCCCAAGATGGTCGCTATCTCCTACTAGCTGTCGCTAACTGGTGTTAGCGACAGCTAGGTAATAGGGAGATAATTTTATCTCTGCTTTCTTTGCTTTTAAAGCCAAAAAAGCAGAGATAAATCCCTTAATAATATGCCCCTCTGTTCTTGAACTGTAATAGTTCAGGAACTTAAGACACTGCACTCATGTTTCTCTGGTTAACAGTTGTGACAGGAGAAAGCACATACTAGTGCTTGCTATATGTACAAGTTTAATATAGATCTGTCGATTGGATCCTTGGGAGTGCCAGAAACTCCAATCTATATTTCAAGTTGATTCTAAGGAGTGCCAGAAACTCCAATCTGTGAACTTTGTTATTCTACTCTTATGCTGTATTTCTGAATGACGGTTGTAAGTGTATGTTACTAAAGTTAAAGTATGGTCACTGTATAATGTGGTTTGTTAGTTCACTGATGGTAACTGCCTCCTCTTGCTATTTCCAGGTTATTGCATCTTCACAAAACCAGAGGTCCTGGTCCAGTAAACACCTACCTCTCCATCACCAAGAGGACGTAGGAGTGCCAAATCATGTTAGGCTGTATTGCACGGCTGCTGAGCAGATCCAGTACTGCAAGTCTCTCTTTTCCTATTTTATCCCATCAAACCTTCTCCCCTGGGGACAGTGTGTGATCAAAAGCTTTGGTTATTTGATATGCAGTGTTCTTTGGAGGGACAGGAGGTTCAGCATTAACTCCAGTATAATCTCCGCGGTTGGGACCAGGTGAGTGCATGACAATCAGAACTATTGCTGCATGACAAATCCTCCGGCAGGTCTTCGTCAATGGTAGCGTCAGCAATGACAATGGACTCAGCATCGCAGCCTTGCAGCTCCACAGAACTGACACATCAACAATGATGCTATCTACCGAGATGATGGTGTAACAGTCATATGCTTTAGCTCTATATATTTTTCACACTTTGAGGCCTAATCACACACAACTAATCATGTATAAAGTCTTAACGGTATTTTGTCCTTCTCTTGGTGAAAGCCTGATTTTCGATACATGAAAGCTTTCATAATGTTTAGTAAACAGATTTTAAGTAACAGTTTTTTACAATGTGTATGTGAGCTTTTTTATAAAACAAGGTCCTTGTCTAACATCTGAAGACAAGGACACAGTGGTTGTCTCTATCTTAGGAGGAGTTTTTCATCTGTTCTTTGTGTGAGCACACCTGCTAATTTTGCAAGTCCGGGGACACTTCTTTTGGAACTGGGGTGTTATGATTTCACAGTGGTAGGGCGTGCTGGCTGATTTCTCTTCCCACCTATTACTCATTTAGAAATTAGGAGTGTTGATCCCTTTCTTGCTCTTTCTGGACTACAGTAAATGCAGGTTCTTATCTACAGTCACTGCCATCAGTCCAAGACAGATTATATTTTGAATTGTTACACATATTTAGTGATCTGTTCATTAGTGTTGGCCTAAATCACAAGCCTAAGCAGCTACTAAGGGTCACAATTAGTTCTCGGCAGACGGTTTACTCAATCACAATGGTGATGGATATCCTGTCAGCCGATATATAAATCCCATTATATCTCATGGGATTTATATTTCAGAGGATGGGATATCCATCCCTGTTGTGACAGACTAACCTGTCTGCCAAGATCTAAACCAGGCCCAAAGAGTGCTCAGTCAGGGCCCATACCAGCTTGCCATTTTCCATCTTTTGCATTTTCTGAGCTTTTAGGGGAGTAGTACCGTTAGGCCATCACAACTCAGATAATGTTGCAGGTCAATGTAATTTCTAGTTAGATTGAATATGCCTCAACCAGCTATTTTAACCTAATGACCTGTTCAGAGCTACTTTGCTCTGACAGTGGATGCCACAGCCCAAAATCACTTTGTACCCCCCTCCAGTGTACAGAGTGTTTCTTAATTTCTACATTCTTATAGAAATATTGGAGCAAAAATAGAGAAATATGTGATATATTGCACACTTGTCTCCTACTCGAGTGTTTCTCGTAAACACTCCATTGTAATGATACCACTCTGGAAGGCTATGAAAGGACTAAGAAAATGATGCTCCCAGAACCCTTTCACCAGCCACAAGAAATGTCATCCATATTGGCACCAGTCAGCCAGCATTTGGTGAGTTGAGGGAGCCAGAATCTTCGATTCATCTCTGTCCAAGAGCACAGCAGCCATACTAGGCTCCTGGACACCAACATAATGGGCACTCCCTGTACTTTGACTAGGTCAGTTCGAAAAACAAGCCTCACTAGCATCAGTGTAATCTCTCTTTCACACTCTGCATTCAAGGGATAGCCGTAAATGTGCATCTGTCTACTTCCATTCCATTCCCCATTCCTCCACTGCAAAGGATCCCAGGCAGACCTTGGGCCTCATTTATGAGCCCTTGCGACACTTTTACGCCGCCGGTGCGTCACTTTTTGGAATGCACCAGTGGCATAAAACATGCGCCTTGTTGCGCCATATTTACAAAGTGACGCATCTAGGTAGATGCGTCACTTTGTAACCCCTGCGCCACATTATACCTGCGCCAGGTATAATGTATGCAAGGGGGGCGTATTGACGCAAGGAAGGGTCATAGAAGTGACGCAGTGAAATCTATGAGATTTCACTGCGTTACTTTTAGGACTCCGTTGCGTCAAAATCTTGCGCCTGCCTCACAGCAGGCATAAGACTGACGCAGGCCCTTTCACATGGGGCTTTCCCCATGTGAAAGGACGCATTGCTGGAGTTGCGTCACTTTTGTGACACACTCCAGCAATGCGTCACTTTTGTGCTTACGGATACGTCAGAAATACTGACGTATCTGTAACTCCTTGCGACATGATGTGTCATACATTAAATATGACGCATCAGGAATGTCGCAAGGAGTGTGCACTGAGAAGTGGACGCATCGCTGCTTTCACGCAGCGATGCGTCATTTCTCATAAATGAGGCCCCGTGTTTGTTAATTCAGACGTAAATGAAATACTACAGGAAAAGATACAAGGAATCATATAATTCTACTGAATGTCTCACAATAGCCCTTTTCTAGAAAATATATGTATTCTATGTTTCACAGGCATGACTTCAGGCTTGGCTGCATGAAAATGCTCTGTCTAAAGTCTAAGTTCTGTTTTCAGGTCTGGAGTTTCAGACAGCATTTCTGTCTCGCCATACTACTGTTTTTCCTCCAAAATATATATAATATACGTACACAGAGTCACTGGTTAGCAGCAGGCTTCATACTTTAGTCGTTTTAACTGTCGTACAGGTTTTGCTTCCGCCAACTACAGCATCCAGCATGGGCTAAAGGGTCAGACCAATTTGCCAAATTGACACTCTTCACTTCGAGTGCTGCACTAAAGTCTATGCCCATTGTTCACATTGACCAAAAATAGTTCCTTTAACTTCAGTTGTAAAGTTGGTTCAATGTGTGATTTTCATTAATTTTAAATGTATTTACATATAGCTATTTGTTTTCCGGCATTCCTTTAGAAAGTTTATTTTTATTTACAAAGTGTTTAGGCCATTTGTAAGATTTTAACTGCCTGAGATTTAAGGACTTCGATATGTGGTCACTTACTCTTGTCTCCTTCATTAAATATAACAATAAAATGCATGCCATAACTAAAAGTTTGTTGTGTAAAAAAATGCTAGTAAAAGTGCCACATTAGTAAAGGATTTTGTTCCTAATTTATAAGAAGGTGCCACAGAGTGGCACCACAAGCCCTTTGTCTGCGCCATGATGCCGCACTTTCAAAGCACAGGGATGTGACATATTTTCAATAATATGTAGCATTCCTGCTGCTCTCCCCTGCGCTGGCCCACAATGGGCTGCCATGCACCAATGCAGGCACCCTTGTACAATGGTGCAAGGATGCCTATGTCACGGTTTTGATTGTTTATGTGCTGGAAGGGTTCCCTTCCTGCACATAAACAATCTGAAATGGCGTGTTTTAACTTCTATGTGTGCTGCTTTAGTACACATAGAACTAGCAAAACGTCATTTTTTTAATGATTGTTTATGTGCAAAAAGGGACACCTTCCTGTACATAAATAATTGGGTAGATTGCTAGCACTGACACTCACTCAATAAGGACACCTCTAAGCAATAAGAGGCATCTAATCTCAGCGTCATCGATTAAACAGTCCTTGGCTGCCATCGCTGGTGACATAAGGCAGAGGCAAGAACAATAGTCCTGTGGATGTGACACTAGTGATGTAGCCACCCAGCTGTGGGCTATCTGCACCATCTTTGAATCTATGAAGAAGAAGCAGGACTCCTATATTACAATAGTGGGTGCCTTGCACTGCGACTTTGTTGCGGTGCTCACAAGCCAATAGGCCCTTTTCTGAACTGTGCTGCCTTCCTTAATGGCACCGTCAAATGCTTCTGCGGACAGGGGAGTCAGATCTTCTGCCACCTGATGTGTGTGTGCCTCAGAAGCCTCCTGCACCAACACAACCACCCACTAGGGAGGCAACACACATATCATAGGCCGAAAATGTGGACTGCAACATCCTCTAGTAGACAAACCCCTGCTTACATTTGTCTGTGCCACTTGGCCAGTTTCTCATTAGTGCTGTGTTGATGATAATGCCACTGCACTTGTTACCTATTACTGTCTCCTTTTTTGTTTGCTCATCTGTTAATATGATCCATTTGTGGAGAATCAATAAGGCTTACGTTCCCTAATGGCAATTCAGATCTCTTCCTCACTGGAGTACTTTTCTCCTCCACATGTAACATGAGATGCATCCCCCATGGACTCTGTCTGGACCTCCTTTGGCCCTCAAATAAGTTTGAGGTTGTTGCTGCAAGAACTGCTACTGTGAATCAGCCTATGAATGCACCTTTCATAAATGTTCTACCTTAAGCCTGCGTGTGTGGTAAATTTAAATTACCTATACTTAATTTATGCGGTAAAGTTCAATAAGAATAACTCAGTCAAAAAGAAGAGGCAGAATCCGTGGTATTTGAGGTTTTAAAAGGGGTTTTATTCCTTAAAAAGGAATTGGTTCGAACCAGGTATCATGTTCCATCACCACAAGGGTTCAGGAAGGGAATGGATATGAACATGTACAGTGTTTTAATAACAGAACATCATATATATAGTCAATGCATTACAATAGTGACAGATGCAGGAGGCGTAACAGCTGAGAGAAACGAGATAAGGAAACATGTGCGTAACAGAAGGCGTGCATGAAGGCGTACACGGAGGTGGGTGCTAGACAACGTCACTTGAAACGTATCACAGATGGGTGGATCCATAGGAGAATCCTGCAGTGTCAGCAGAAATATGTGGCAGAGATGCGCGCGCAGCAGCATGACGTGTAATTGACGTGTAACTGGAGGGTGAAGGGGACTTGACATTTAGCCCCACATGAGGAGACAGAAGTCTAGGGTGTCAGAACAACCTAATCCCAAATCATATCTAATATCTTGTGTTTGAGGAACTGTATTATCTAGAAGGAAAGGTCTCTCGGGCAGAGGCTATTCTATACTGACTGCTAGTGCGTGCATATGCGACTACGTGTCTACATGAGATGCGAGGGGCCATGGGCCTACCATGGTAACGGGAGCTATGAATTACTTGCATGGAGACAGTGAGGCCGGGCCCTTTGCTCTGCAGCTGGGAAGGATGTTTTCCTAAACTACTAGACAGGAATGTATTTTCGAGGAGCGGAGCAGATAACTTGAAGGTTGAATACAGTCTTGGCAGGGAAGGCAGGCCGAGCCAGGCACCGCTCGCCGCGCAGGGAGTAAGTCAAGGGTCAGGAAGCAGCAGACTGCGGCTTTCAGAGACAGAAGGCAGAAAGAGCTCGATGGCAGGAATCAGGGCTTAACTCGCCAGAGCTAGAAAAACATGAAAGTGCACCATATAAAGACGTTGGCAAGGCACACTTAGGAACGGAATATCTGACCCATTCATGGTGGATCTGAAAGAGGACATGTTAACGTTGGACGCAAATGTATTTGCGTCTTCATAGCTGGAAGTGGAGGGAACATACATGTACTTGAAGCACGTACATGAAGCCGGTGGGGTCTACGATAGGGGACACAACTGACCATGGAAATTCATATTACCTCATTCCCTCCTTGTCCCCTACGGACCCTTCATGATATATCAATCCTCATTAATCTATCAATCTGTTCAAGTAACATCATTTGCTCTTCTTTCTTCTTACGGCGTTTTGAATGAGGACTTGAATGAGGAATACATGATGTGGCGCACAAGCCGCAAATCGCTGGCCCACATTGCAGACATAGGCAGCAACTGAATACTATGAGAAGGGCAATACCTAGGAAGGATAGGACCTTCCATCCCCAGGCTGACAACACGCTCCAGAACCAACCGGACCAAGTCCAGGTGCCTGGATTCTGGTGTATCTGACTTGCAATCTTATGAAGACGGGTGATGGCTCTATATACTGATGGCGCGTTTTCTGGAATGAAAACACAGCAGCTCGATCCGATGACTCTACAAGCTCCACCCCTATCGGCCAGGATGACGTCAAGGACGAGACGATTTTGAAGAACAACAATCCGCATAGCAGACTGCTCCTCTGTTAAGTTACCTAGGGCGGAAGTAGTTTCATTCACTACTGCTTCGAGGGTTCTGGTTAATTTTCGTATCAGTTTACTATTAAAGACAGCACCTAAGTATGGAAAGAAACCTTTATTGAAGTCTGTATATTGTTCCCATGCCGTTTCAGTGTAGTCGACAATCGGGAGATCTCTCTGTGGTCTATTGTGTACTAGATGGGTGTCTCTATGATAATCAGGAGGGGCTAGGAAAACAGGTGGCAGAAGGAATGCAATGTAACAAGTGCCATCCCAATCTAGAGGTAAGCGTATATATGCGGTATGACCACAAATGAAGTAGGAATGACGTGAAGCTTTAAATGTAGACTTGCCCTTATCACTGAATTCGATCACAGTAGTACATTTACTATGACCCAGGTGTACTGAACCATTCTTTCTGACACATAATTCACCTTTGACTGGTAGTACGGACATAGCGGGCAAGACTGGTTCGGTTTCGGATTCAACATTCAGAATCATGAGGTTAAGTGTAAAGTTACCTAATCCATATACTTCATTTTCTAGATCAGTCCCTGTCCTTTTTGGTAGACCCTCCTTGTCAGGGAAACATACTTTATGCAGAACTGTGTTCAGATTTCCCCATACCCAGTTGCCCTGGTAAACTACGGAATTGGAATCTAGAGAGTTCATTAAACTAAACCATGCCCCACAGGAACCATTGTGTGTAAACGGGTACGGGAAGAGGGGCAGAACTCCCTTGTACTTCTGATAGGGAGGGAGTCGGCCACATATCCAACAATTGGTAGCATTGCTGGTCTGATGGGAATGATGTAACATACTAATGAATGTGTTGTTGCGCAGCGCAAGTCGGTAAGATAATTCATGCGGGGGCAGTTCACTGAAAGAGTGCTCGGCAGTGACTTTGAAGGGAGACTGTGCACACTTGAAAATAGGGTAATATACATGTAACAGCACACTTGCAGCAATAATCATAAGACTTAGAAAAAACATAATCAATAGTGTCACAATGCAGTGGCTGCGAAGAGATTTACAATATTCATGTTTCTTGAGCTGTTTCTGTCTATCTCTCTCTCTGTTGGGGTCTAGGGGATACATGTCAGAAACTCGTCTAACCGATTCACCTAGGGGAGGACTTAAACAATTAAGCTGTCTGACTTGCTAGACCTCAGTTTTAATTTATATTCCTGGGAGGAAGTTTTCTCGACCAAGGGGAGTTTTGAGTCAGTCTGTGGAGGAGGGCCGGGCTGGGAGGCTAGATCTGGCGTTTGTCCATAACATTTTTTTATATGACTCGAATGAAGCCAACCCTTGCGGCCCTCGACTTTTATAGCTGTCCTTGTGGTCAAAAGTACTAGTCTTGGTGCTTGCCAGCGGGGCTCCAGCGGACTTCTCCTGTCGAAATTTCTAATGTAGACGAGGTCTCCCGGAACCACTTCATGGGGCTTCACCTCGGTGTTGTCGGGAAAGGCTGCAGCAACCTGTGAACGACATGATTGTAGTGCAGACATCAAGGAGGCAAGGTAATCGGTCAGCATAATACAGTCAACATCGGTAATTTTGCGAGGCAGAGGCGTCCCCCACATATTCGGTGGCCTACCAAAGACCACCTCATACGGGGATAGCCCTGTTCTGGAGTGTGCGACCATTCTTATGTAAAAGAGTGCGACTGGCAAAGCTACTATCCAGTCGACTCCTTTCTCTCTACAAATCTTGGCAAGGCGAATTTTCAGAGTCTGATTGTGACGTTCCACGAGGCCTGCTGCCTCGGGATGTCGGACACAGTGGAACTTCCATTGGTAGCCGAGCAGGAGAGATACCTGCTTCATTAGCTCGGACGAGAATGGCTGACCGTTATCGGAGTATACGATGCGGGGCAAACCATATCTGGGGAAGAATTCACGAACCAGCTGCTTGGCAGTGGTCGGAGCAGTGTAATCTGGGACTGGATAAGCTTCTGTCCAACGGGAGAGTGCACATACAACTACGAGGACATATTTGAATCCTCGACAACGTTCCATCTGGATATAATCCATCTGGAGGACTTCAAAAGGGTGATCGGGAGGATGAAATCCACCTTGCTCTACGGGAATGCTTTTACCTGGGTTGAACTGACAACAAATCATGCAAGTACGCACTTTCTGTTTGGCTGCTGCTCGTAAATGTTTATTGAACCATAGATTTTGAATACTGTCTAACATGGCTTTTTCTCCTAAATGTGCAGGACTGTGTACTGTGTTAATGATAACTTGGACCATAGAGTCAGGGAGAAACCATGTAGATTTTCCCTTCGTCATCCATCCTTGATCTGTCTGGACCCCTCCTAGTTCAATCCATTTCGTGATTTCGTCTGGTGTAGCATGTGTCTGTATGTCAATTACATCTAGGGCGGGATCCTTAACTGTCATGCAATGTGTCGGTGTCTGGACTATTGTCTTTGTCAGATCAGTTGTGTAAGTCTGAGTCTGAGCTGTATGCTTGGCTGTTCGGTCTGCCAGGTCGTTACCCTGGGAAATTGTATCTGTGACTTTCGTATGTGCCTTGCACTTCATGATGGATATTGCTGTAGGCAGATGTATTGCATCTAACAGAGTTTGAATGAGGGGACCGTGTTGGATTTTGGCACCGTGAGAAGTCAAAAAACCTCTCTCTCGCCACAATACACCGAAGTCGTGTACGACTCCGAATGCATAACGTGAATCTGTGTATATGTTAACTCTCTTGTTCTTTGCTTGAATACAGGCTTGAGTCAGAGCGATGAGCTCTGCTGCTTTAGCTGACAGGGTGCCAATACAATTCGTTTCTATGACTTCAGATTCTGTCGTGACTGCGTAGGCGGCCACTAATTCTCCTGTACTTGTTCTCATGCATGAATCATCCACAAAAAGTGTCAGGTCTGGATCTGGTAATGCGGTGTCTGTCAAGTCTTGTCTGGGTTTCGTCGTAATGGTAATGACTTCAATACAATCATGTGCTAATGGGTCTGTCTCACTTAATGGCAAAAGTGTAGCAGGGTTCAATGTATTGCAACGTCTGATTTCTATGTGTGGCTGAAACAATGTCAATTCATAACCTGTCAGTTGTGCTATCGTCAAGTGCTGGGTCTGTGTTCGGTTTAAAAGAACTTCCACAGAGTGTGGAACTTGTACTGTCAATTGATGTCCTAACACTATGGAATCACTTTGTCTGATCGCTAGAGCTGTTGCTGCTACTGATTTCAAGCACGCAGGCAGAGCCTGGGCTACCGGATCCAATGTACTAGAAAAATAGGCACACGGTTTGTGTGAACCTGCTTGATCCTGAGTGAGTACTGACAATGCGGTACCTTCACGTTCTGTAACAAAAAGTGTAAAAGGCTTGCTGTAACATGGTGTCGCTAAAACTGGTGCTTGACATAAGGCTTTCTTTAAGTCGTCAAAAGCTTGTGTGTGTTCCTGAGTCCAAGGGAGGGCAGTCGATGTCGCTGCCTCCTGTGTTGTCAACTGTATGAGTGGCTTTGCTAGAAATGCATACTGAGGAATCCATTGTCTACAGTAAGAAGTGAGACCTATAAAAGCTCGTACCTCCTTTTGGGTCTTGGGCTGTGACATGTTTACAATTAACTGAATGCGGTCAGGTGTTAGCTGTCTTCCCCCTTTGGACAGCAAGTGCCCAAGGTAAACAACTTGCTGAACACAGAATTGCAGCTTCGAAGGGGACACCTTGTGTCCCTTGTCAGCCAGGAAATGTAAAACCGTCAGTGACGCTTGCTCACATTCAGGTTCGCTGCGGGCGGTGATCAGCAGATCATCGACGTACTGTAACAGGGCAGTGTTGTCAGGCATGTGTATACTGTCTAGTTGTCTTTTCAGTGCTTGGCTATAGATGCTGGGGCTTTCTGTGAATCCTTGAGGTGCGCGTGCAAATTTGAAGCTTCGTCCATTTAAACAGAATCCGAAAAGGTATTGGCTTTCCGGATCAATTGGGACACTAAAGAAGGCGTTCTTCAGGTCAATTACAGTAAAGAACGTGGCTTCGGAATCAATGGCAGTCTATAGAGACGAGATATCTGGGACCACAGGATATTGTGGTACAATGCATTTATTCAATTTGCGCAAATCGATAACTAATCGATAAACTGGGGGTGCATTTGGATCAGTACGTTTAAGAATTGGAATGATGGGGGAGTTACATAAATTCGAATCGGTTTCTACAACCACTCCTTGTGCAATGAGCTCGTCAATGATTTTCAGTAAAGCCGCTACAGCATCTGGGGGTAACTTGTATTGTCGAATTCGTGGTAAGACTACTCCTGGTCTGAGTGTGACTCGATATGGTGTAATGTGCATACAACCTACATCAGTGGGGCCTTGTGCCCATAAATGTGCAGAAACATTCTGTAATCTGGGATCAATATATCTCAACACATAGTGACCCTTAAAGTCACGTAAAAACAGTCTTACTCCTTCCGGAGAACAGCAAATCACAGCTCCTAGAGCTTTCAGTGTCTTGATACCTAACAAGTTTTCTGGACATGATTTCGTTAGTAATAAATCTGTAGTACCTGTCAATGGACCAACTACAAGAGGAAGTGGTTGCGATACTTCATTAACAATAGGCTTTCCTGAAAATCCAAGGGAAACATTCTGTGAGCCTGAGAGGGGTGCCCCTGGAACCTCGTCGTGACTTATAGTTGTCCTGCTTGCCCCTGTATCAATTAAAAACTTTCTGTCTTTCCCTAATACTTGACTATGTACATAAGGACCTTCTTGATCTACAGGAACCTCAATAAGAGTCTTCTCTAATTCTGTTCTGGTGGTACTGTAACATTTGTAACATTTGTGAAGGGGTATTAGCTTGCCATGTGCTCTCGACTTTCAGTACTCTGTTCTTAACCTGGGGCAGGGAATTCTCGACTAATTTTGTTACAAAAAGATGTGAATATGACTCGCTACTTGCTTTTAGGCCACTATTAATACCAAAACATTTCTCAAATCGGGAATAAAAATCACTAGTGTATTCATCGGGTTTCTGTTTGCAGGCTGAGATTGCACCCCAGTCTTCCTTTTTCGTTGCTAATAATCGTGGCAATACTTGTACTAACAATCCTGGTAATGCTTTAGTTTTGTCCCCAAGCCCTAGGCCTGGGGTTCGAGTATTTTCTTCGTTCTCTAATTCAGCCCAATCAATCTTTTGCTCTCCCACCTCCCATTCTTTTTCTTTCAGTTTCTCGTAAATACCGGCAGGCAGTAATACTTTCAGTATTTTCATGATGTCAGGATAGGTATAATCACCCATGAGTAACATGTCTTTTATTTCACGGTGGAAACCTGCTGGATCTTTGTCATGGCTGGGCACTAATTTCTTCATTTCTAATAGTTCCATTTTAGTTATGGGTGTGTACACAAACACACGTCTAAAGGTATTATCATCATTCCTAACTGGATGTACTTCTCGCAAGGGATTCTGTCTGTCTATGTAATACATTTTTCTGTCTACGGGTGGGGCTGGAGCAAACTGTGAACACAGGAAGGCACTATATCTGTGCCGATGTTCTAGAATTATTTTTATTAAATCGGTACCTAAACCTCTCCATTTATTCATGAGTAGTTCTATTAATATATCAGGTAGGGGACCAGGATCAGAGTGTTGGTTTTTATACAATATAAGGAGGTGTTGTATCATGTACATACCAGCTAAACGCTGTTCATCTGGAGAAAGGTTCAAAAAGGTCTGCGCTAAGCCGTCATCACTATATTTATCAGAACTGTCAGCCCATTGTACTGCTGACCTGGCTAATTCTTGTTCATCCATGGAATCGAGTACAAGGTACCCCATTCGTTCTTGAAGTATTTTATCGGTAGCCTGAAATAGGTGTTCTGGCGTCTTCGGGTTTGACATGGCAGCTTGAAAAAGTCTCTTACTTTCTGGACGTACCGGACGTATTGAATTATTAAAGGGTCTTCCCTTACCTACATATGCAATCATTTCTCTAGCTGGTAATTGCAATGTTCCTGTTGTCGTTTCTGGTTGTTCCTCCTCCTCGAGGATTCATTCTTGTCTGTATCTATTTCTCTTTCAGGCTGTCCTCTTTCATGTATTTGTTCTACTGCTTTTCAGATCCTTCGGTACATATTTTCTATACTACTCTGTTTATCATGTTTTCCGTCTGCTATATTCTGACCCCATTTGTTAAGTGCTTTCATTTCTTCCTGGTCTACACCAGGCCTATCTTGGTTCCTTATCAAGCAGTTTATGAAGAAACGTAATATCATTTTTTGAGTGTCAACTTTCTGGTATGCCATGGCCTCGCCAATACTTTCAGGACCTTGCCCTGTTTGGACAAAATGATATAATCTGTCTAGATGATCAATCATTCCTGGTAGTAAAATTAAATAGTTTGCAACTCGTCGTAGACGTACTGATGATAGCATCATTCTGTCGTCTTTACCGGGTACTGGATCATATCTACAGTCTGTAAGAGGCTCTTTAAGTATGTCGTAACTCGCTGTTTGAGGTGTACGTTGTTGTGCTAAATCCCTATAAGTCAATCGATGTGTTTGTGGTGGTGTTTGAAAACCTCCTGCGGCACCTCCTGAGGTGCCAGGTCCAAAAGGATTTGTTGGGTGCATGGTAGGGAGAATAGGTGCAGGAAGGGGTGGAGGAACAGGCGGAGGATGTGGAACGGGAGGAGGAGTATGTTGTTGCGGAGGTGGGGGTAGATTATCTCGGGGTGGAGTGCGGTCAGCAGGTGGTGTGCGTGGCGGCGGAATATTAACATATTCGGGGGCTACATCGTCTAAATAGGAAGAAAGAAAAATGTCCTTTGCGGTCTTGTGGTGTAATTTAGTCGGAAGCAATGGAGGTGGCAGATCTTTTGGTACTTCCGGGGTGGCCTTAGGTAAACCCTCGGCCAGAAGAGGATACATACCATTCATAAGAGTGTTTCGTTGTCTGTCTACTTGTTCTGCTTTTACTCGTATACCTTCCTCAACTAATACGTTTTCTCGGGCTTTGTCTGAATCCTCTCTACTTTTCTCTGCTTTTCTGAGTGCTTTCTCTGTCCGTCTGTGTGATTCTTTACGCCATAATTCAATGGCATCTTTCTGTGACTGTCTGGCTTTCTTTTTCCATAATGCTTCTTCTACTCTCATGATGCAATCGGCATCCCATGTCCCAGCAGCGGGCCATCTCTGATTCTCTGCTAAATCTTTGGTGTAATCCACCCACAAATCGAGAAATAATACAGCATCTAGGCCGTGATTGTGGTACATAAAGTACCCTGGAGTGTCCCTAGGTGGAATGGGAACAGCTTCCTCTAGTATCCCTTTTCTAGTTTTTATTTGTCTTAGTTTGGAAAATAAAGGCATCTTGAACCTTACTACTTGATACTTACATGGACTTGGACACAAATAATACAATAAACACGATAATGTAGATCGAACAATCACTCATACCACAACATTAAAACACATTTAAACATTTTGAAAACGAACAACAATAACTAGAATAAAACTAGCTACCTGCATACTCGATATACTGCTAAACAGTACAGATACACCGCTAAAACAGTGCAGACCGGATATACTGCTAAACAGTACAGATACACCGCTAAAACAGCGCAGACCGGGTCTGTGTACCCAAACCCGTCTTGACCGGATACAAACTAATGCACCCGTCTAGATGCGTCCCCAGCAACGGTACTCACCGGGAAGCACGGAACGGAAGGCCTCGGAAAGTCGACACTGGACTGGACCGGACTGGACTCGACTCGACTCGTGACGTAGGCACTTCGGAACTTCGGAACTGGTGGGCCTCCGAATACCTCGGACTTTGCTCTCTCAGCTAGGCTCTGGTCGGGATCCTCCGCACTCCTCACCGCCTCGTCTGGGTGTCGATCGAAGCCTCAGTCACCTCCGTTGGCCTGAGGGAGATACAGGAAATCCTGCGGGTACGCGTAGTTGTCCGTCCGGCTGTGGCAGGGGACCGGGCCTGCAACGCACCGCCGGCGCGTAAGGTAGAGGAGGGGTCCCTATTCGGGCGCCAATTATGTGGTAAATTTAAATTACCTATATTTAATTTATGCGGTAAAGTTCAATAAGAATAACTCAGTCAAAAAGAAGAGGCAGAATCCGTGGTATTTGAGGTTTTAAAAGGGGTTTTATTCCTTAAAAAGGAATTGGTTCGAACCAGGTATCATGTTCCATCACCACAAGGGTTCAGGAAGGGAATGGACATGAACATGTACAATGTTTTAATAACAGAACATCATATATATAGTCAATGCATTACAATAGTGACAGATGCAGGAGGCGTAACAGCTGAGAGAAACGAGATAAGGAAACATGTGCGTAACAGAAGGCGTGCATGAAGGCGTACACGGAGGTGGGTGCTAGACAACGTCACTTGAAACGTATCACAGATGGGTGGATCCATAGGAGAATCCTGCAGTGTCAGCAGAAATATGTGGCAGAGATGCGCGCGCAGCAGCATGACGTGTAGTTGACGTGTAACTGGAGGGTGAAGGGGACTTGACATTTAGCCCCACATGAGGAGACAGAAGTCTGGGGTGTCAGAACAACCTAATCCCAAATCATATCTAATATCTTGTGTTTGAGGAACTGTATTATCTAGAAGGAAAGGTCTCTCGGGCAGAGGCTATTCTATACTGACTGCTAGTGCGTGCATATGCGACTACGTGTCTACATGAGATGCGAGGGGCCATGGGCCTACCATGGTAACGGGAGCTATGAATTACTTGCATGGAGACAGTGAGGCCGGGCCCTTTGCTCTGCAGCTGGGAAGGATGTTTTCCTAAACTACTAGACAGGAATGTATTTTCGAGGAGCGGAGCAGATAACTTGAAGGTTGAATACAGTCTTGGCAGGCAAGGCAGGCCGAGCCAGGCACCGCTCGCCGCGCAGGGAGTAAGTCAAGGGTCAGGAAGCAGCAGACTGCGGCTTTCAGAGACAGAAGGCAGAAAGAGCTCGATGGCAGGAATCAGGGCCTAACTCGCCAGAGCTAGAAAAACATGAAAGTGCACCATATAAAGACGTTGGCAAGGCACACTTAGGAACGGAATATCTGACCCATTCATGGTGGATCTGAAAGAGGACATGTTAACGTTGGACGCAAATGTATTTGCGTCTTCATAGCTGGAAGTGGAGGGAACATACATGTACTTGAAGCACGTACATGGAGCCGGTGGGGTCTATGATAGGGGACACAACTGACCATGGAAATTCATATTACCTCACGTGTTGTATGTCTGCTGAAGATAGGACACAATAGACCATGATGGATGTGCAGCCCCAAAAGGGACTTCCTATCATCTCAAAGAAATTGAGCTACACTCCATACATATTATCTTGTTGAACAAAGTCATGCATCATGGATCTCGCCTGCCATGGCATTCTGTTGCACATCTCGTTGAACTATTGAACGTCATGGTGTGACAATAAGCATCAATACCTTGAGAGGCACATAGTGAAATAGGCCAACTAATCACACAATTGCAGAACTGCACAAATTGGATCCTGTGATGCAGATGAGACAATAAACCATCCTCACACATCCACACATATTTAGCTCAGTTATCATGACAATATCATCATTCCCATATGTCAGCCTCAATGCCTACATTGAAGATATCCTCTCAGTATTATAATAATGCAGGTACTGACAAGAAGCAGTAACTAATGGCCTGAATTCTTATATTACTCATAATACCTATGCCACTCAAGGATGTCATTAAGCATTAACCAGAATGCAACTACTGAGTAATTAGGGTCCTGTGTCAAAGATATATGGTGTTGTAAGGCAAACTGGGAAACGTAGGGACATTGTGTCCCGTTGCCCCAGAAAGCCCTCACATGCATTGAGTGTGAGTGTAACCACACATTACATAGGTTGTACCATACACACGCTTAACAATATAGAGGAGCCAGAGCACAGACCCAGGAACACATCCCAATGCTTAAGGGGACTGACAGACATTTGTTTTTTTTAACTTAGATATCAGTTGCACAAATACACATGCAGGAAGTGCAACACTTCACAAGTACTCAATGGGATGGATGAATGATGCTTCTGGCCAAATGGGGGTTTATTTCATGGATGCTAACAGCAAACAGCAATGATGTACTAGTACAATGCTGCAAGGGTGAGTGCGTGATTGGCAGTCACCAGTGTGTGTCCCAACATAGCCATGAATTGGAACTATGGGGCTGACAGATCCATCCCTACTATACATGTAGCATAACTTACACACACAGTGCTATAGTAGGTGACTATCTGTGTTGGGCTGTGCGACCATTCACACAAAGAGGAGCACTTACAGAGGACAAAGATTGTTGAAGATCCCTTGAGTGACTCTATTGCAACATTGACTGACTCGTGGCCATAAGCATCTCACAAAGTTACACATACGAACAAACATTGCAGGAAATCCCAACATCATTTGCGTAAAACAACCTAAGCAAATATGATAACTCCAAAGCAGTAAACCATTATGCATTAACTCATTTAACCTACCTATCCTACACTAACGAAACTTAACACAAACGTAACTTATCCAAACCTAGCTTAATCTATGCTACAAATTTACCACAACAGATATGTTACATATCAACTCGTCGGGGAGGAATAGAGATACGTACATCATAGGTGGTCCTACTGGTAATTACCTAACACTCACGAGTGTGATCACTGGGTACTCCCTAACCCTCGCCTCCCATGGGGCAAGTCGTCTCCCCCTAAAGGGTCAATGGACCCCCTGAGTGGATAGAGACTATAGGTCATATCCACAGAGTGGCACTACCAGGTCAGTATGGTAAGATTGGAGCCCCTCAATTTGGTCCTGATGAAAGCCATGTACCTTTTGGACACCTTGGCTGAAACATGTTAACCTATCCTTTAATATTCACTTAGCGGTGATTGGATAATTGCTTCCTTATTCACCGCGCTTTTTGCTTTTAGACCCCACATGGTTCCCTCACGAAATAAAATTACATTGGGGAACTCTTGATGGCTTTTTAAATTCACTTTTCCTTTTGGGCCCCCATTCACTTTAGTAAGTGCATCCCTGCCGTCAGGTGTATGCCCGTCCTCCACCAAACGGGGTTTCTGGAGGGCGAGGACTGGCAGATGATGAAGCATGACACCTGGTGGTGTGTGATGCCAGTCCATCACTTTTTGTGAGATGCCCTTGTAACTATACTAGCAAGTAAGAGATGCCTCTGACACCATAGATTAGACACTTAATTTAGTCCAATGTCATAGTTTATTGACATTGTCATCAATTTTACTTTTGTATTTTTCTTCAAAGCTATTCAGTAGTACACAATTGGGTGGTAGCACTTAGCTTGTCATCATCTCCTTTGATAAGGAACACATTCAACATATATCAAAACAGTGGATTCAAAACATGGACATTTTAGACATTGTTCTACACAACATTTAACAATACTAAACATATATAGAAATTTTTCAAAAATCTGTTATCGGGTCCTACTTGGAATCAATAGAATAACTATCTTTGGGATATAAATACTACTCCACAAAGAGATAATCAATATAGTCCTGTATTAGGTCGGAGAATCCTTTTTAAGAAAAGTTTTTTATAGCCATAGTGTGAGATGCGTCTCTTACTGGATGTCCTGTTGGTTTATCAAGTTGAACTTAATTCCTGCCTTTTTCATATAAGGTTGAAACGCGTAGGCTTACCACCATCTAGGCCAGGAGAAATGCAAGCCTTATGACCTGATAAACCAGCAGGACATCCAGTGAGAGACACATCTCACACTATGGCTATAAAAAACTTTTCTTAAAAAGGATTCTCCGACCTAATACAGGACTATATTGATTATCTCTTTGTGGAGTAGTATTTATATCCCAAAGATAGTTATTCTATTGATTCCAAGTAGGACCCGATAACAGATTTCTGAAAAATTTCTATATATGTTTAGTATTGTTAAATGTTGTGTAGAACAATGTCTAAAATGTCCATGTTTTGAATCCACTGTTTTGATATATGTTGAATGTGTTCCTTATCAAAGGAGATGATGACAAGCTAAGTGCTAACACCCAATTGTGTACTACTGAATAGCTTTGAAGAAAAATACAAAAGTAAAATTGATGACAATGTCAATAAACTATGACATTGGACTAAATTAAGTGTCTAATCTATGGTGTCAGAGGCATCTCTTACTTGCTACTATTTAACTAGATTCCAGCCTCTGTTTACCTTAATTGAATCAATCCCCTGTGATTGTTTGCTTAACCTTGTAACTATACGGCACCTCACACTGTCTTGGTCACATTCTAGAAGTGGTCTGCATTTGTGATATATAAACATCAACTCCCCCTTAATATACAGGAGGCCCACAATACAAACATACACTACCCCTATGTATAAAACATCTAAACAAAGTCTATGGGCATTTTTTTTAACAATGCTTAAACAATAACCTCCCACCCACTAGCACCTAATAAATCGAAAAATCAAAAAGCTATAAAAATACAAAAATATACTAAAACCTATGTAATCTAAACCTATACTATCTAATGACATAAAACAAATCCAAACATTCAAAGCAGTTAGTAAATCTGCTCAACAGTCTCTTCTAGGTTACTCAGGCGGATGCTCTGCTGGCCCTACTCCTCACAGATGTCATCCAGCTTCTGGTTAATTTTCTTTAGTTTCCGGATAATGGTGAAGTAGAACACTGATTGCTGCTGGGGCTGCCTCCTGGACCAAGTGCCCATATGCTGTGTGGTGCTGGTGTAGCAACAGTTTGGCCCGGCTGTGGCTGGCATGGGGCTGCTCTTGGCTGACTTGGCCATGCTCTGTCGTGGCTTGGACCTGGTTTGTCTGTGCGAGGTGGTTAGGTTGGCACTGCAGGTGTTGGTTGGGCAATGTTTCAGGACCCCACTGCTTTACCCCACACAATCAGTTTTTTTTAAATCCTTTGCAATGTTCTGGACATGACAGTAATGTTCCTAGTGAAGTTCAAATGTGCAGATCTCATCAGCCAACATGTTGTCCAGAATGCAAATAGAAATAAGCAGTTACCAGTTACCAATCAGTAGATGTACATGATGTCTAAGATATACAGTCTAACATTGTAACAAATATCAAATCTTTCTATCCCAAACTAAACCAGCAATGGGGTAGATACCTGGCCACTATTTTGGCTCAGCACAGAATTTCCCAATTTTATTAAAACAATTTTGTTTTTAGGACAACATTACAAAACAGTGACACATGCAATTACATCAAGGTCAGTTTAATAATAATATCAATATATACCCATCCATGACTCATAGTAACATTGGATGTATTATATCTGAAAGTAGTCATTGGTCCTTCTTTTCTTCTCACTGTAAAGCTACAGACTCGGCTTTTTCCCATTTTAAAGTTACCACACTTGTGGACCACACTTGGTAGTGTCTTTGCCTTTTATTAGCCTGCAGACTATAAGCAGTGCTAAATCTGTAAATCTATTGATGGCGTTCACAGTTTTTGAGCAATAAAATAGTCCTACAAATGGACTCTCCATTGTACATATAGCTGGGTGAAGGGTCATCTCCTCCAGCACACTGTGAACGTCTTCCCATAGAATGACGGCAGCTGGGCAGATCCAAAAACATATAAGCTGTGTTTGCTCCTGGGCTCGGACATCTGGGAGAATTCAAGACCAACCCAAACATCTGGTCTAGTGTTGTTGGTGTGAGGTATGCACAATGTAGAATAATATGCTGTATATATTGAAACTTTGCATTTCATTATAACTTTCTAGTGTATATTATGCTCTGACCCACTATTTGTCTCTCAGTTCCCTACTTATATCCCTTTCCCATTGCCTATGAGTCATGCCTAGCATGTCTTGTGTGTATTGGCCAATGCCCGCACAAACCACAAGATCAGTTGACGACCCCCACTTATTATGTGAAGCGTGTGTATCAACAGGTGGTGGGTGTATCTGTGATGCGCCAGAGTCGGTGACTGGGGGGGAGTGTCTGAAAAGTTTCAGTGCTCCGCCCATCATCTCCTTGTGTTTGCTCTGTTCGCCCTAAGTAGGCAGGGTATGCCAAGACGTGGGCACCTTGCTCCCTTTGCCACTGGATTTAAGCTAGCCTGGCTGATGAGGACTGTTAGCCTGAAACCGGTCCCAGGATGCTTGTTTCCGGTCCAGGGAAGACATGGCTTGGCAGTTCGGGATGTACTGTTCCCATGAGGCACAGGGCTAAGACTGATTTCCATATAGCTGAGTCTGAACTGGGGTGTTTTGGGCCAGATGTAGGTAGCTTAATACTGGTTGGTAACAGCTGAAAATCAGTCATTTTCCTGTTACTGACCGGTATTTAGCCCTTTCCAATGTAGGAAGCCCTAAATAAGGATTCAGTAATTTACTGATTTGTTATTTTAAGGAATCGGTAAAATACTGATTCCTTATTTCAAGGAATCAGTAAATTACCAAATCCTTAAAACCTATGTATGAATCACTCAAGTGAGTGCATTTCTGCTTTAAGGATTCGTTATTTTCCACCAGCTACAAGTTGGTGGTAAATACCGAATACCTTTAAAAAAGCAAATATTTGCTTTTTTAAAAGTGCCATGTGGCAGACATATGTGCGCCATATGTGCACACATGCATGATTCAGGGGTGCAACAGGGTGTCAATGTGACACCATGCCACCCTTGAATATGCTCCTGCTATTATCGATTCGGTATTTACTGAATCGGTAATAGTGAATGGCTTCCCATTCAATCCTATGGCCTCCAGGCCCATGGGAATGAATGGAAAGGTATTCCTCATTTTCGAATCGGTATTACCGATTCGGTAATAAGGAATATTTCTGAATCAGTACATTTTACCGATTTATTACCTACACCACATTTACTGATTCTCAAATACAGAATCGGTAAAATTCGGTATTTAAAAAAGAGTAAATTGTGATTACCTACATCTAGCCCTAAGTGAGCTAAAGAACGATGATGGATTCAACCCAGATCTCTGACTGGGGGTGAGTGTCTGAAAAGTTACAGCGCTCCGTCCATCATTTCCTTGTGTTTGCTTTGTTCATTCTAAGTTGGTAGAGTAAGCCCAAACGTGGTCCCTTGCTCACTTTGCTACTGGATTCAAGCTAGCCTGGCTGATGAGGGCTGTTACCCTGAAACCAGTCCAGGATGCTTTTTCCGGTCCAGGGAAAACATGGCTTGGCAGTTCGGGTTGGACTATTCCCATGAAGCAACGGGCCAAGACAGATTTGCATATAGCTATGTCTGAACTGGGGAGATGAAGTAAGCTAAAGAATGATGATGAGTTCAACACAGATCTGTGACTGGGGGTGAGTGTCTGAAAAGTTTCAGCGCTCTGTCCTTCATCTCTTTGTGTATGCCTTTTCACTCTAAGTTGGCAGGGTATGCCCAGACGTACGTCCCTTGCTCACTTTGTAATTGGATTCAGGCTAGATTGGCTGATAAGGGCTGTTAGCCCAAACCGGCCCCAGGATGCTTGTTTGCGGTCCAGGGAAGACGTGGCTTGACAGTTCGGGATGGACTGTTCCCATGAAGCACAGGCCAAGACTGATTTGCATATATTGGAGTCTGAACTGGGGTGTTTTGGGGCCAGATGTAGATAGCTTATTACTGGTTGGTAACGGCCGAAAATTTGTAATTTTCCCGTTACTGACCGGTATTTAGCCCTTTCCAATGTAGGAAGCCCTAAATAAGGATTCAGTAATTTACCGATTCGTGATTTTAAGGAATCGGTAAAATACTGATTCCTTATTTCAAAGAATCAGTAAATTACCAAATCCTTAAAACCTATGTAGGAAGCACTCAAGTGAGTGAATTTCTGCTTAAAGGATTTGTTATTTACCACAAGCTACAAGTTGGTGGTAAATACTGAATACCTTTAAAAAATATATTATTTGCTTTTTTAAAAGTGCCATATGGCAGACATATGTGCGCCACATGTTCACACATGCATGATTCAGTGGTGCAACAGGGTGTCAATGTGACACCATGCCACCCTTGAATATGCTCCCACTATTATCGATTCGGTGTTTACCGAATCGGTAATAGTGAATGGCTTCCCATTCAATCCTATGGCCTCCAGGCCCATGGGAATGAATGGAAAGGTATTCCTCATTATCGAATCGGTATTACTGATTCGGTAATAAGGAATATTACCGAATCAGTAAATTTTACAGATTTATTACCTACACCACATTTACGGATTCTCAAATACAGAATCGGTAAAATTCGGTATTTAAGGGTAAATTGTGATTTCCTACATCTAGCCCTAAGTGAGCTAAAGAACGATGATGGATTCAACCCAGATCTCTGACTGGGGGTGAGTGTCTGAAAAGTTACAGCGCTCCGTCCATCATTTCCTTGTGTTTGCTTTGTTCATTGTAAGTTGACAGAGTAAGCCCAGATGTGGGTCCCTTGCTCACTTTGCCACTGGATTCAAGCTAGCCTGGCTGATGAGGGCTGTTACCCTGAAACCAGTCCAGGATGCTTGTTTCCGGTTCAGGGAGAACATGGCTTGGCAGTTCGGGATGGACTATTCTCATGAAGCAAAGGGCCAAGACTGAACTGTGGTGGCAAAGGGATCTAAAGAACAATGATGGATTCAACTCAGATCTGAGACTGGCATGAGCATCTGAAACATTTCAGTGCTCCGTCCATCATCTCCTTGTGTTTGCTTTGTTTGTCCTAAGTTGGCAGGGTATGCCCAAAAGTAGGTCCCCTGTTCACTTTGCAACTGGATTCAAGTTAGTCTGGCTGATGAGGGCTGTTAGCCCGAAACAGGTCCCAGGATGCTTGTTTACGGTCCAGGGAATTCTTGGCTTGTCAGTTGAGGATGGACGGTTGCCATGAGGCACAGGGCCAAAACTGATTTGCATACGGCTGGATCTGAACTGGGGTGGTGAAGTGAGCTAAAGAATGATGAGGGATTCAACCCAGATCTATAACTGGGGGTGAATGTCTGAAAAGTTTTAGCGCTCTGTCCATCATCTTCTTGTGTTTACTCTATGCGCCAGAGTCAGGGGCCATTTCTGCTAACAGACAGCATGAGCCAGGAAATGTCCCACCAAAGTCTAATCATGGTGTTGGGTATAGATTGAGTATCAATGCGTAGAAACAATGCCAATAAACTACCTGATTTACCACTCTCCACCTGCTTTATCACTCTTCGCATGCATCTGTGGCTTAGCATTCCCGAAAATCTAAGTGGCGTAGTTCTGTCAATTGTGCATGCTGTTCTAGTGAATCTGTTCAGTCCCTCTGTTTCACACAATTAACCTGAGACGCTTTTTCTAGGGTACCTAATAAATTATCTGTGTGTATTAGATCTTTCTGCAAGCCTGCCCTGGCCCCTACTACCTACATGAATACAGTGTTCTTTTAGTATGACCTTAGTGTCCTCCCTGTCCACCAGTTTGGAAGAGGCAGTGCCCCAATTCTCTGTCAGACACTGAAGCAGTGCCTCCTCAGTGGTATCCCAGAAGACATGGTCCTTCAGTATGTCTGGCTGTAATTGCCAGGTAGGACCAGAGGCGGCGACATGTAACACTGCAGCTGTAATTTTAATGGATTGTGATCATATAATGTGTTCCCGAGATATTCCACTCCCAGGGCTTGCATCCCAGTGGCCGGGTCAAATAGTATAGGGTCCAGCCTTATATGTAGATTGTGTGCAGGTGATTAAAAGAAATACTCTTTCTTATCTGGATACAGCGGGTGCCAGCAGTCCAGTAAAAACCAATGCACTATCCATTGGGACAGGATGGAAGCAAATGACACCACTGGGGATGCTTGTAACTGTGGATGTGTGAGGTCTAGCTGTGTATCCAAAATGCAATTAAAATCCCCACTTTTAAAATCCACGGTATATGGGCCCTGTGCATAGGTAAAGCTAATAGACTGGATAAAAAGGTTGGTTAGGCTATGATTGGGGCATATATGCCTCCAACGAGGAGGGGCCAGCCATCAGATAGCCCTCCACCAACACATAATGGCCTTCTAGGGTCTACTTCTACTGCCAAGCAATGAAAGGGACCACCTTGTCGATCCCAAACCAGTGCTTCCCGGGCAGGTCCTGAGTATGTGGTGCAATAGCATTGTCCCCTCCAGCGCTTTTGAAGTCTAATGTCCTTATCCCCCCCAATGTGTGTCTCTTGCAGAAGTACAATTTGGGCATTTCGCCTTTGAATATACTGCTGTACTGCATGTCATTTTCAGGGCTTGCCCATTCCACGGACATTACTCTGTCAAAATATTCACTTTATCCATTTAGAGACAATAGGGATAGGGTGAACACACTAAAAGGCGCACACCAAGTGGTCAACTATCTGCAATTAGATTTAGGACATACACTTTTGTTAAGATGACACCACATTTCACTACTTTACCCAATAAACTGTAATTCCAGAACCCACAGGGCGGTTGTTAAACATACGAACACCAAAATATTGAATACACTATCCCATTTATGGAGGCTGCTAATTGTGCAGCAGTGTGAACCATTGTCACCCTGGAGCAAGGTAGGTGAAGTTCTGACCAGTATAGGGTCTGACCAGTATATGATGTAACATTTCCAGTGTCATGCGGGCAGTATGTATCTCCAAGAGTTTGTCACGTCGGGAGACTCCATTTCGTCTTTGGAAATGTCAGAATTGAAAGAAACTGCATAAGGCGGGACTTCAACCATTCTCTTCTCCCCGCTCCATGATCCTCTTCCTCTATCTCGGTCACGTGGTATATGTTCTAAGCATGGGCGAATTTTGCGAATCTCGCGTTCGCGAATTTTGCGGATTTGCGAACTCGCAATCCGCAAAATCCGCGAATTCTCGCGAATTATTTTTTTGTGTTCGCGCGGGTTTCTGCCAGTTTGCGAGGGTTTTGTACAATTTCGCAAACGCGAACTTACCTGTCGGGTCGCAAGTTTTGCGAACTTGTTGTTTCTACGTGTCCAGCCTGTTTGGGACACTCTTCTTCATCACTGCCACTCTCTGTCACCACTGCCACTCTCTGACTACTCATGCCACCCTCTGGCCCACCCATGCCAACCTCTGTTTCATCACAGCACCCTCTGGTTGTCCAGTCAGTGTACATTATTGTGGCAAAGCAAAGCACACCTTCCCTGCCTCAAGTGACCTGAATTAATTTGGGGCTGATTAATGTGTCACAGAATATTTTTTTAGCTGGCACCTGCTTCCTTAGTGCTTCCTGATTAGTGATTTTTGCACTTGCTAAGTGCTTTCATTGTTGCAAAATTAGTTACAACACCTGCCCTGCCCCAACTGACAATAATGAATTAGGGGCTGATTAATGGATTTGAACTTCCAGCGTGGCTACTGCTTGTCTCCCTTAGCTGTAATTCAGGACGGACCTTTGTGGCATATGTGTAACTATTCTGAGGTTCAGAGCAGGGTCACATAATAGTTGCAACTGGCAACTGAACTCTGGAGGGGCCCCTCAGGAAGCACTACAGGAAATGGCTACTAATGATGAGCCTGAACTTTTGAACCTGGTAAGTAGTTTCAGTTTTGCTAAGATCGTATTTCTGCAATTTAGCGCTTATTCGCGGGGCGCGAAGTTGTACTGGGAAGCCGCGAGATGTCCTGAGTCATTGTTTGACGCATCTTCCATCTGGGACTCAGGTGGGGACGAATGTCGTTCTGTCCCTAGTGTGTTCCTGCCGTCAGAGCCTGGGCCTGTTCCTTTCTTTCCTGCTCTGGGGTTGGGGCATCTTGGAGCACAGCATGCCAGCACTTCGAGCCCTGTGACCCCACGCTGATGAGCCCACACTGCATGCAGTCCAGGCACTGGTGATGTCTGGAGCGATGAGTCGTACTTCTGTTCCACCCAGTCCCAGGCATTGGCTGGTTCGGTAAAGAATAAACTCTTGTTTCTTACTTTCACTTTCAGTTTGGCTGGAAAAAGCAATAAATATTGCAGGCCTGTTGGAGTCTATGCTTAACTCACAGAAAGGAGGAACGGTGACACTGTACTGTAAGTGTGTAATCAGGCATGGGGGAGCCAGGACCCAGTGGGCGTGTTTCACCAGGAATAAAGGTGACAGCTTGTCCTGGGTTGTGAGTTGTAGTAGCCATGCTTTAAAAAAGTTCAAAGGGTCTTCACCCTCAGCACCTTTTGGAAATCTCATATGTGCAGCTTGTTTCAGCGAGAATGCCCTTCAGAATCTTACACCCTAGTTTCCAGTTCCTGAACCTTAGTCTTGAGTATGCACACTTTTCCTTCCAAGTCTTTTAGTGATGGTTGAATCTCTGATATAGTGGTTTCAGTTTGGTGTACACAGTCGGTTAACTTTCTCTGGTCCTCTCGCAGCATTCAAGTCAAGTCAAGTCAAGTCAAAGAATTTATATAGCGCGCTACATACCCAGAGGGTCTCAAGGCGCTTGAGGAGGGGTGGGGAATTACTTGTCAAATATCCAAGTTTTAAGTTGCTTTCTGAATGCTAGGTGGTTCTGGGTAAGGCGAAGGTGAGTGGGAAGTGAGTTCCAGGTTTTAGCTGCCAGGTAGGAGAAGGATCTGCCTCCCATGGTGGTTTTGTTGATGCGAGGTACCGTGGCGAGGGCTTGGTTGGATGATCGTAGCTGGCGGGAGGGGGTGTAGAAGGACAGTTGTGTGTTGAGGCATTCTGGTCCGATTTCGTAGAGTGCTTTGTGTGCGTGGGTTATGAGCCGGAAAGTGATCCTCTTATTGACTGGGAGCCAGTGGAGGTTTTTCAGGTGACCAGAGATATGTTCTTTACGTGGGATGTCTAGTATGAGCCTGGCTGAGGCGTTTTGGATTCGTTGGAGTTTTTTCTGGAGTTTAGCGGTAGTACCGGCGTAGAGGGTGTTTCCATAGTCCAGTCGGCTCGTGACCAGAGCGTGGGTGACCGTTTTCCTAGTTTCGGTGGGGATCCAACGAAAAGTTTTTTTGAGCATGCGAAGAATGTTGAAGCAGGATGAAGAGACGGCGTTGACTTGTCTGTTCATTGAAAGTGAGGAATCCAGGATGACGCCCAGGTTCCATGCGTGGTCTGTCGGGATGGTGCTTTTCCAAGGGCTTCTGGCCACCACGAGTCGTCCCATGCGGAGGGGGAGGTACCTAAGATGAGTACTTCTGTTTTATCTGAGTTCAGTTTCAGACGGCTGTGTTTCATCCATTCGGCTACTTCTTTCATTCCTTCGTGTAGGTTAGTTTTGGCGGTGTTAGGGTCATTGGTGAGTGATAGGATCAGTTTGGTGTTGTCCGCATAGGAGATGATGTTGAGGTTGTGTTGGCGTGCGATGGCCGCGAGAGGGCTCATGTATACGTTGAAAAGGGTGGGGCTGAGTGAAGATCCTTGTGGTACGCCGCAGATGACTTCAGTGGCCTCTGACTTGAATGGTGGAAGGCAGACTCTCTGGGTTCTTCCGGTGAGGAACGAGGTGATCCATTCAAGTGCTTTTCCTTGGATTCCGATGTTGCTGAGGCGCTGTAGGAGGGTGCTGTGGCAGACTGTGTCGAAGGCTGCGGAGAGGTCGAGGAGGATGAGGGCGACTGTGTCTCCATTGTCCAGTAGAGTTCGAATGTCGTCTGTTGCAGCGATGAGGGAGGTCTCCGTGCTGTGTTTTGCTCGGAAGCCGGACTGTGAGGAGTCGAGGGAATTGTTGGCTTCGAGGAAGGCGGCGAGCTGGTAGTTGACAGCTTTCTCGATGACTTTGGCCGGGAATGGAAGGAGCGAGATGGGACGGTAGTTTTTGAGTTCGGTGGGGTCCGGTGTGGGTTTTTTCAGAAGGGCGCTGAGTTCAGCGTGTTTCCAGCTTTCCGGGAAGGTGGCAGAGTTGAGGGAGCAGTTGATGGCGTCTCGGAGGTGCGGTGCTATGATGGAGTCTGCTTTGTTGAAGATGTGGTGAGGGCATGGGTCTGTGGGGGATCCTGAGTGGATGGAGTTCATCAGGCGGATGGTGTCCTCAGTGGAGATTGGGTTCTAGTCGTTAAGGATGTTCGGGGGGGGGTGAAGGTCCAGCATGTGGTTGGGTGGGTTGGTCTCCGGGTTGGTTGTCGAAGCTGTTGTGGATGTCTGCAATTTTGTTGTGGAAGAATGAGGCTAGGGAGTCGCAGAGGGCTTGAGAGGGGGTGATGTCGTTAGAGTTGGCCGAGGGATTGGTAAATTCCTTGACGATGTTGAAAAGTTCCTTGCTGGTGTGGGCGTTGCTGTCTAGTCGGTCCTTGAAGGCAGTTTTCTTGGCCTTTCGGATCAGTTGGTGGTGTATGCGGGTGGCGTTTTTGAAGGCGTCCTTGGTGCTGGTGGTTGGGTCTTTTTTCCAGGCCTTCTCAAGGGAGCGGCAGAGTTTCTTGGATTTCTTAAGATCATCGTTGAACCAGGAGGCCTTCTTGCTGCCTAGTTTGGTTTGTCGTTTTTTCAGTGGTGCTAGGATGTCGGCGCTGTTGGATAACCATAGTGTGAGGTTGGTGGCGGCTTGGTCGGGGTTTGAGGAGTGGGCTGGGGGGTTTAGAAGAAGCGATGAGGAGATCTGGTCGATGGTGATTTTGTTCCAGTTTCTTTGCAGAGTTGGTTGGGGGTGGTTGTTGGGTTTGGGCTTGTTGTAGGTGAAGTGAACGCAGATGAGGTCGGTCCAGAGGAGGGCCGTAGTGTGTCTGAAGGAGACATGATTGCTGGAGGTGAAGATTGGGTCGAGTGTGTGACCTGCGATGTGGGTGGGGGAAGTGACCAGTTGTTTAAGTCCGAGGTTGGCGAGGTTGTCCAGAAGGGTGGTGGAGTTGTGGTCGTTGTTCTTTTCAAGGTGAAAATTGAGGTCTCCCAGAAGGATGTAGTCTTTGGAGGGGAGCGCGTGTGGAGTGATGAAGTCCGTGATGTCTTCACTAAATTGTGCGCGGGGTCCTGGGGGTCTGTAAAGGAGGGTGCCTCTGAGTGTGGTCTTGGGGTCGATGTGGATCTGGAAGTGAAGGTGTTCAGAGTTGCCGAGATTGATGTCAGAGCTGGTTGAGATGTGGATGGATTTCTTATGGACGATAGCGATACCTCCTCCTGTGTGGCCGGTGCGGTCCTTGCGTATGATCTTATAATCTTCTGGGATGGCAATGGTGATGTCTGGGGCGGAGGATGCGTTCATCCATGTTTCTGTTAGGAAGGCGACGTCCGGAGAGATGGTGTCTAGTAGATTCCATAGGTCAATGGCGTGCCTGTGGACCGAGCGGGTGTTGAGCAAGATGCAATGTAGGTGGTTGGGGTCGGGAATCTGTGGTATGAGCGTAGCGGAGTAGTTGTCGGTGGCGATGAATTTGCAGGAGTTGCATGAGAAAGGTCCATGGGTGTGACCAGGAGCGGCTTGGACGCAGCTGGGGGAGCGGCCGGGGTTAAGGGCTAGGAGGGTGGTGGCATCGTAGGTAACGCGGGAGTGCTGGGCAATGCGAGGACCAGGGGGTCTGGCGCTGGGCGCGGTCCAGGCGCGGACGGGCGTAGACGGGCTTACCTTTGGCGCACCTTCGGCGCGGATTGGGCGCGGTCGCAGCGCGTGAAAGCTGCGCGCGGGAGTAACTGTCATATATGGATGGTGGAGGGGGAGGGGCAAGGGCGGCTCAGCTGGGAGGCGGGGCGGGCTACAGAGGACCACAACAACAACAAAATGGAGGCGGAGGGGGGAGCACAGCGGAGCGCTTGGGGCAAACGCGCAAACACAGTGAAAGCAACAAATTACAATTAGAAAAGTGCAAATAAATCAAAGCGGCAACCAGGCAGACAGCAGGCAATAATAATTAGGCAGTTTGACAAAGCAATGCAGCACAACGATACCGAATGTCACAAAGGGACACTGGGGAGCGACCACTCAGCCCGAGGGAGAGGAGCGAGTCACGGCGCTTTCAGGTAAGGGAGCGCTGTTCTAGTCAGTGGGAGGGCGGCTCAGCTGGGAGGCGGGGCGGGCTACAGAGGACCACAACAACAACAAAATGGAGGCGGAGGGGGGAGCACAGCGGAGCGCTTGGGGCAAACGCGCAAACACAGTGAAAGCAACAAATTACAATTAGAAAAGTGCAAATAAATCAAAGCGGCAACCAGGCAGACAGCAGGCAATAATAATTAGGCAGTTTGACAAAGCAATGCAGCACAACGATACCGAATGTCACAAAGGGACACTGGGGAGCGACTGTCAGACTCCACGCTGCAGGATCCGGCTGATGTACATAAAACTCCACCTCCCGACCTCACCAACACACTGGTAAAAAACACAGTGGGTTCGAGCGATAGGGCGAGGGAAAACAATAGACCAAGGAAGGGAAAGGAAGGGGGCAGCTGGGAAGGGATGGCTGAAAGACAAGAAAACAGTGTACTGGTTATAACTGTTCACTTAGAAACCCCTGCTCTCGTTTCACTCTCTCTACGTATGTTAAAGGGTTCACCTTTCTTGAATCAACGCTCTCCACCTCCTCCCTGTGCAATGGGTGTGTATATAGCTGCACCAATAGTCCCTATGGAATATAAACAACAATTACTTTCAGTTCACCCCTAGAATAAAAGTTCAATTATCTGTAGCATGGTTATACCTACCCCTCCTTGAATATACTGTGCTCTAAATAAAACGTGTGTAATTCCACCAACCCAGTGTATCCAAATCAAATGCTAGTCTCTTCCAAAGAGTATGTCTGTGATGCCAGAAAGTACAATATACTCCTTAAGGAATACGGCAAGACGTAGCCTCCTACTACTGTCTTCCGCTCCCTTTCAACAAACTCCAATGTCTCTCAAATGACAATGCTCCAAACACGGCAAGATGTAGGGTTTCCCACTATCTTCTGCTTTGGCAATTAGCCCTGAAGACACTAGTGCCTTACTTCGTAGCGGCAGTGCGCAGAAGGCTGGCCCCACTACACTCCGCTCTCCGTTGTTAACACCACAAGGATTCCACTACAATTCTAGGCAGTCCTTCATTGGCATTCTAAGCATCACAGTTAATCATTAATCCAGCAACGCGTTAAACCACACGCGTTGCGTGCAAACTCACAGCACTTGAGACGCTTCCTTACTGTCTGCTCTTCCTCCGTTGCTCGTTCCTCTCCTTTCTGCCACGATGTTGAATTGACAGCAGGAACGTCAGGAGAAAAACAAATGGACAGGAAACACAGTTCCCGCTCTAATCGGCAGAATTCAAACCACTCCGCAATACTAGCGCGTTCCACTTTCACGCGCGCTGGAGCCAAAACGAAACGAACAAAACTTCTCTGTACAGGAACCAAAGAGAAGACAAGAGACAGAGCTATACTATGGAACAAACGCACTGTAGGTCACAAAATCACGAACAGGAAGCAATGGGTCCACCCAGCTTTATAGGACCACGCCCCCTGTGTAAGCATTCTGGGAGTTGTAGTTTTTTAACGTTAGGTAGGCGCCTTGGCAGATCCTGACAGTATGTCCCCGTCCCTAGCGCCTCCTAGGGCCAGGTTTAGCAGGGAATCTCTGGTGGAAAGAGCGCACTGCCGCCGGGGCATGCACATCCGAACTGAGCTCCCAGGAATCATCCTCAGCGGTATACCCCTTCCATGATTCCAGGTATTTAAGAACACCCCTGCACCACTTTGAGTCCCTTATGCTCCTCACCTCATATTCCATTCCCCCATCACACAACACTGGCGGAGGGGCCGCCCTGCGAGAGGAAAGAGCAGGTTTCAGCAACTGTACATGGAACACAGGGTGTATGCGCAAGGAACCCGGCAATTTCAGCTTGTATGTTACAGGGTTCACTTGTTTCACGATGGAATAAGGGCCGATGTACCTTGGGTGGAACACGCTGCGCAACTTAAACTTAATGTTCCTTGTAGACAGCCAGACCTTATCTCCCACCACATACTGACGACTCTCTATCCTGCAGCGATCCTCCCACCTCTTGTACACCTCCTTTGCCTTGTTCAAATGTACCTGCACTCCCTTGTGTACCTTCCTCAACATCAAGACCCTTTCCTTAACTGAGGGCTGATCTTGGAGCTCGGGGGGTATGTCAATCGGCAATGTTTCGCATCAAATCCGAAATTAGCTTTGAATGGCGACATACCCGTTGAACTGTGCCAGGTGTTATTGTAGGCTAGCTCTGCCATCCACAAAAGATCTACCCAGGATTCATGAGCTTCTTTAGAGAAACATCTCAAATATTTCTTTAGCGTCTGGTTCAGACGTTCTGTTTGCCCGTCTGTTTGCGGGTGGAAGCTGGTAGACAGATTGGACTCAATATTCAGGGCGCGACATCACATGCGCCAGAACCTGGCAATGAACTGGGGTCCCCTGTCGGACACGATCACCCTAGGAATACCATGCAGACGGACAACGTTGCTAGCTAGAAGTTGTGCCGTTTGGCTGGCATTTGGGAGGTTTTTACAGGGGATGAAGTGTCCCATTTTTGTGAGGCTGTCTACTACTACTAAAACAGCGGAAAAACCCTTGTCCAACGGAAGGCCAGACACAAAATCCAAACTTATATGCTGCCAGGGTTGATTGGGAGTAGGCATGGTAATAAGTTTCCCCGCTTTCTTAGTGGTTACTCCCTTTGCTCTAGCACAGATATCACACCTAGCCACCCATGCCTTGACATCCTTAACCAGGGTAGGCCACCAGAAATGCCTTTGGACGATATCGAGGGTTTTACGAACACCAGGATGTCCCACCAGCTCTCCCTCATGACCCCAAACAAACGCCTTCTTCTGCAACGGTGTTGAGGGCAGAAACAATTTATTCTGAAAAAAAGGCAACCCATCTCTCACCTTCCTCTCTGCTATGCCATGAGCCCATGACATCCAACCTCCCGGATAGCGATAAGTTCGTACATCATCCAAAAAGGTCTCAGCTCTGACTATGCATAGGACTTTCCCTTCAGGAATGATGGCCTTGTTCTCTTCCACACTATCTGCTGGCATAGACTGTCGAGATAGAGCATCTGCCTTCCTATTTTCAGACCCTGGGCGGAAGGTGACCACAAAATTGTATTCGGCAAAAAAAAGCATCCATCTCATTTGCCTTTGGGTTAAGTGTCTAGCAGATGACATAAATTGCAAATTCCTATGGTCAGTATACACTGTGATGGTATGAAGGGCCCCCCATTGATATTGCCTCCACTCCTGAAAAGCCCTCTTGATCGACAACAACTCTTTCTCAGCTATAGTATAGTTGAGTTCAGCCGAACTCAACTTCTTTGACAGAAAAGCCACTGGGTGCAACTGCCCTGTACTCGCATCCCTCTGTGACAACACCGCCCCGATAGCTTCATCCGAGGCATCAGCCTCTACAATAAAGGGATGTTCTAGATTGGGATGGGACAACACCGGGGCTGTAATGAATGAGGTTTTAAGAGTTCTAAAAGCCTCCCCTACTTCATTGGTCCACTCAAAGGGCTTATACTTCCTCAAAAGTCTGGTAATAGGCACAGCAGTCAACGAGAAATGCAAAATAAAGCGACGATAGTAATTCGCGAAGCCCAGAAAACTCTGGACCTCTCTCACATTCCTCGGAACAGGCCAGTCACGCACTGCCTCCACCTTACGTTCTGACATTTGCAACCCCAATGGACTGATCATTACCCCCAAGAACTCCACACTATACACTCCAAACTCACATTTACTGAGTTTCACAAAGAGACTATGGGGCATATTACCAACAACTAGCGATAATTTTTGTCTCTAACTTGTTTAGAGACAAAAATTATCGCCGCACATCGGCGATTTTTATCGCAGATAAACCTTGCTATTAACAAGGTTTATCGCAAATGCGATAAAAAACGGCCGAAATGCATGAATATCGCTGAAAAGTCAGCGATATTCATGCATTATCGAGCAAATGCTCTTAGCCATGTTATCCACCTCCCATTGGATAACATGGCTAGGAACTGCTCAGGGCAGGTGTTAGCTTTTGGAGATATTCCCGCTTAGCGCGAATATCTCCAAAAGTTGGTAATAGGAGATAGCGATGTTAGCGACTGTTTTCAGTCTCTAACATCTTGGCACGCCCACTTTGCATCTCATTAGTGATAAATATCACTGACATGCAAAGTGGGGCCCAAGATGGTCGCTATCTCCTACTAGCTGTCGCTAACTGGTGTTAGCGACAGCTTGGTAATAGGGAGATAATTTTATCTCCGCTTTCTTGGCTTTTAAAGCCAAAAAAGCGGAGATAAACCCCCTTGATAATATGCCCCTATGTTCTCTCAACTTGGCCAGTACCTTGCAAACATGTTCAACATGACAGTCTTCCTCCATTGAGTACACCAGAATGTCATCTATGTACATGACTACAAACAAGTCAATGAACTCCTTCAGCACATCATTAATCAGGAACTGAAACGCTGCAGGGGCATTACACAGCCCAAACGGCATGACTAGATATTCGTATAGGCCATACCGCGTCTTGAAAGCCGTCTTCCACTCGTCCCCCTCTCGAACCCTGACCAAGTGATAAGCACCTCGCAAGTCCAAGCGAGTATAAATCACAGCTTCCCTCACTTGATCGATCAACACGGTAATGAGGGGGAGAGGGTAACGGTTCCGGATGGTATTTTTATTCAAGACGCGGTAGTCCACACATGCCCTCAAATCACCATTGGCCTTTGCCATAAAGAAAAGTGGAGAGGCTGCAGGGGAACGTGAAGGTCTTATAAATCCGATGCTCTCATAGTGATTGATATACTCCTTTAAATGAGCGGTTTCAGGTACAGACAACGCATATACACGACAGGTAGGAATCACTGCCCCATCAATCAAATCAATCCTACAGTCGTAAGCCCTATGAGGCGGTAGCTTCTCTGCTCTGCTTTCGCTAAAGACATCCTGAAAGGTTTCATAATGTTTCGGAAGCACCACCTCCTTCTCGGCAGCGGTAGCCACCATGAATTGCAAGGCTAGCACTGCCACTGGGGAAGATACATAAGGCACCAAATGTTCCTTGCAAAACCCTGAAGAGAAATGCACGGTGCGTGATTTCCAGTCAATGGAAGGATTATGGAATGTGAACCAAGGCATCCACAAGATTATTTCATATTGTGGAGCATCGATGATATTCAATTCCACTTTCTCCACGTGTCTCCCTTCTGACACCTCGATAGACAACTCCACCTCAGCAGTTTTCTTGGTTATGAGACCCGATTTAATGGGCTGCCCATCGACTGCTAAAACCTCCTCGGGATTGCCTCTGGGTACCCTAGGTAACAAAAGACGGTTCACCAACCCGTTGTCGATGAAATTCCCTGTGGCCCCGGAGTCTAACATAACCATTACAGAATGGATTTTTTGCTCGCACTCCAAGGACATCTCTAACACCAAATGGGACTCGGTTTCCCCTATCCCAGAGGATGACAAGGATGTAAGTTTCCAGTCGGGGATCTCTTCCGCCTTAGGCAAGGATGATTGCACTTCTTCCATCTCTCTTGCCGTACTAGAAACCGCCACCCTTTGATTCTTATTCCAAGAATTTGGGGTCTTGGGTTTTGAAGGGCATTCTCTTACATAGTGTCCCTTCTTCCCGCAATACATGCAGAGACCTTGGACTCTTCTGCTTTCTCTTTCAGTTTTTGATAAAGGGGGCCTAATAGCTCCTATTTCCATCGGTTCCACCCCGGCCTCAGCGGAACCCGTAGCCCTAGAAGTAAAACTTACATTACAGGCATAGCCCCTGTCCCATTTCCTTCTATCCCCACTCCGCTCAGTCAACCTACCATCCAACCGTAATACCAAGTTCACCATATCTACACAAGTAGTGGGCTGCGGGTCTATGTGTGCCACTGCATCCTTCAGTTCATCCCTTAAACCCTGATAAAACAGGGACATTCTTTTACCCTCTGGCCATTCCGTTTCGGCTACTAAGCGATTGAAAGTAGTTAAATAGGTTCTCCTTCTCGCCTGACGCAATGATAACAACTCCTTGTCAGCACTGAAATTAGTGGCCCTTTGGTCAAAGACTTTCTCAAACTCCTCCCTGAACGCATTCCAGTTGGACAGCATTTATTTATTTTATTTATTTTGCATCTTGTACCGCGCGAACTAAAACCCGAAGGTGTCAAGGCGCCTTTCAAAAAAAGATCAGAAAGCGGGCAGTCATGCACTTACATGTACGCTTGGACAAAGAGGCGTGTTTTAAGGGCTGCTCTGAAGGTTTGGAGGGAAGGGAGGGACCTAAGTTCTAGTGGAAGATCATTCCACCATTTAGGGGCCAGAAGGGAGAAAGCCTTACCACCCCATCTAGCTTTCCGAATACGTGGGATGTGGAGGAAAGAATGATTTGAGGAGCGAAGACTCCTGCCAGGGTTGTAGTATGTCAGGATGGCTCTGATCCCTGTGGGGCTGCTTTTGGCCAAGGCTTTATAGACCATACACATGGACTTGAAAACAATCCGCTCCTTAATCGGAAGCCAATGTAGCTGCTTCCTGGCCAGCGTGGCTGAAGTGCGACGGGGAAGATCAAGGACAAATCTAGCTGCCGCATTCTGGACTACCTGCAAGCGCTGCATCTGACTCTTATTCAGTCCAGCATACAGCGCATTGCAGTAGTCCAGACGCGATCCCAGAAGGGCGACAGCAAGTTGTCTTCTTGCCGGCTGGGAAAGGTAGTTCCTTATTTTCCTGAGAACATGAATTATGCCCCAGCAGGTCGATACCGTCCTGTTGACTTGCTGGCGCATGTCAAGAGTAGGGTCAATCATTACCCCAAGATTTTTAGCTACAGAGGTAGGTTTGGGGGACAGACCAAGCGAGTCAGGCCACCACTCCGTGGACCAGATATCTTCCCTTCCACCGAACACCATCACCTCGGTCTTCTCCCCATTCAATTTGAGTGAGTTGTATATCATCCACTGGCCGACGGCCTCCATACAGGATCTAAATCTGGAGGCGGTCAGCTCAATTGACTGGGAGAGAGACACGAGGATCTGTGTGTCGTCCGCGTCGGAGACTACCTCCATCCCAAAAGATCTGATAAGTCTGGCAAGGGGGGTCACATAGATGTTAAAAAGGGTGGGACTAAGCGCCGACCCTTGATGGACCCCACATTGCACAGACAGGGATGGAGATAGAAATTTTCCCAACATTACCCTCTGCTCCCTATGCTCGAGAAAGGAAGAGAGCAGACCCAGGGCTGCCCCCCGGACCCCAATCTCACCCAGTCGAGATGTTAAAACCTGGGGAGATAGGGTATCGAAGGCAGCTGTGAGATCCAGAAGGATCAGGAGGGATGTCCGGCCCTCATCCACACTCATACGGATGGAATCGAGAACCAGGGTGAGGGCGGACTCGGTGCTATGTTCCCTCCTGAAACCATGCTGGGATTGGTCAAGACAGCCTGAATTCTCCACAAAGGCAGCTAGATGCTCGTTAAGATGGGACTCAAGCATCTTTGCAGGGGCCGGAAGCAGTGAGATGGGGCGAAAGTTTTTTAAGACCCCAGGATCAAGGGAGGGTTTCTTAAGAAGGGGCTTGACCACAGCCTTTTTCCACTGCTGTGGGAAGACACCCTCCCTCATGGCCCCATTCATGATCTCAAGTAAAGGGGGTAGAAGAGATCCCCTGCACTGCTTCAAGATCTTAAGAGGGCAAGCATCTAGTGGAGACCCTGATTTGGTTTTATCAAGCCGCTTGTCGAGATCTTGTAGGGAAAGCGGGGGGAAGGATTCCAGATAACCGGCCAAGGGAGGCTCTGCCGATGGAACATCCGGGGCTGCAGTAACTGGTGGCTCCGCCGTAGAAAGCCTTTGAGACTCCAGAGCAGTGTAAATGTCTGCTATTTTGGACTGGAAGAACCGAGCGATGTCATTACAGAGCTCCTGGGATGGAACAACTGGATCGGGGACCTGAAGAGATGTGAGGGAGTCCACGATCCTGAAGAGCTCTTTGGGAGATGAAAGAGAGGAAGTCAGGGCCACAAAGTGGTCTTGCTTGGTCCTGATAACTTCCGATTTATATCTCTTGAGCAGGGTTTTGTGAGTTTCCCTGTCTTTGAGATCCCAGCTGGCATGCCATCGACGCTCCTGTCTCCTTACTTCCTGCCTAAGGAGTCTGAGTTGCTCAGAGAACCAAGAGGCGGATGGTCTTTTCCTTGCTGAATAGCAGGACCGAGCTGGCGCCAGTTCGTCCAAGGCCTCTTTCAGAATGTTATCGTAATGCGGCACCGCTGAGGAGGGATCCATTTCCCGAATAGAAGACAGTCTAGAAGTCCAAGGGTCAAAAGAGTGTTCACCGATGTTTTTAAAGCTCCTGCGTACTTCAAAGGTACTCTGGACTTTCCTGACACTTTCCTGACTAGGGAAGGTCACTTTGAAAGGCACGGCCAAGTGGTCTGACCAGGAGAGGGAGAAAGGAGCCGTAACTGAAAGTCTCTGATCATTAGAGAAAATGCCATCGAGCGTATGACCAGCTCGATGGGTGGGTCCTTTCACCAGTTGAGTGAATCCACATGCTGTCAGGGCTTCCAGCAACACGGAGGTGTCATGTGATTCCAATAATTCCAAATGGAAATTAAAATCACCCAGAATAGTCAGATTCTCCCGACCAAAGTAGGGCTCCAAGAGCTGAAGCAGTTTTAGACTAAAGTTCGCTCTGGGACCGGGCGGACGATAGACCAAAATCCCGTTAAATGGGGAGATATGGGAATCATGTAGTGAGAAGTAGACCACCTGAGTAGCATCCTTGGGGTCAGATAAAAGCGTGGTATGACATTGAAAGTTGTCCCTATGCAGGATGGCTAAGCCGCCACCGACCCGGCCGACTCTATCCTGCCGGGTCAGACAGTACCCATCAGGGACTGCTTCAATAAGGTCTGGACCAGAGGAGTCCTTAGCCCACGTTTCTGTAATAAAAGCCCAGATCGGATTCTTCTCCAAAATCAGCTCCTTAAAAATAATATTATTTTTGATAAGTGAGCGTGCGTTAAGGAGCAAGCATTCTATCCCCAGTTCACTAGGAAGGACCGGTGAGCAGGACTTCCAAGGAGTGACGGACAAAGCAGGAATCATATCGACCGTGTCTGTCAAACAGCACCCACATCCCTTGGACACGATGAGGTCCTCTGGAGTGAGGCTGTGAAGGGATGGAGCAGTTTTGGGTCGAAGGCGTAGCATATCCCATAAGGAATATTTCAATATTCCATGGCCCACAGTGGTCGACCTATAGGTCCCCCCGTCCAACCCGTCCTCAGCGCGGACGGGCGCAGACGGGCTGGACTCTGGCGTGACTCCGGCGTAGCGACGGCTTACACGCTGCGCGCACACGCTGCGCGTCATTTCCTCTGGTTAATGTAGGGCTCTAGCCAGTCCACCTGACTGCTAGAGCGCGCCGAATGTTAGAGCTCCCTAGCACCCACCCAAGATGGCATCGTCTCTTTTGACCAAGGGCACAGCCCAATTGGCTGCATCCCCCACCAAATACGACATGGCAAACGCAACCCGGGAGTTATTCGTAGGAAAAGACGCTGGTTTACAAGAAAAATGCAGCAGAATCTGCGTCATGAAAGCCTGTGTTTTGCGTGGATCCCCCCCAAACCTTTCTGGAGTAGCTAAAGGGATAGGGGGAGGAACAGTAACTTGAATCTGGGATGAGCCCGAAGAAAAAGGGTTCTTTGATAATTGCTCAACCCTATCCTTCAGAGCAACCGCTTCAGCTTTGGACGCTACTAGTTCTTGTTGAACCAAAGCCAAAGCCCTTAACACATCATCCAAGGTGGCCATATGTAACCCAACCGGACCAGGCAGAATGCAATTCGTGGGTTCGTGATTCTGTCAGACTCCACGCTGCAGGATCCAGCTGATGTACATAAAACTCCACCTCCCGACCTCACCAACACACTGGTAAAAAACACAGTGGGTTCGAGCGATAGGGCGAGGGAAAACAATAGACCAAGGAAGGGAAAGGAAGGGGTCAGCTGGGAAGGGATGGCTGAAAGACAAGAAAACAGTGTACTGGTTATAACTGTTCACTTAGAAACCCCTGCTCTCGTTTCACTCTCTCTACGTCTGTTAAAGGGTTCACCTTTCTTGAATCAACGCTCTCCACCTCCTCCCTGTGCAATGGGTGTGTATATAGCGGCACCAATAGTCCCTATGGAATATAAACAACAATTACTTTCAGTTCACCCCTAGAATAAAAGTTCAATTATCTGTAGCATGGTTATACCTACCCCTCCTTGAATATACTGTGCTCTAAATAAAACATGTGTAATTCCACCAACCCAGTGTATCCAAATCAAATGTTAGTCTCTTCCAAAGAGTATGTCTGTGATGCCAGAAAGTACAATATACTCCTTAAGGAATACGGCAAGACGTAGCCTCCTACTACTGTCTTCCGCTCCCTTTCAACAAACTCCAATGTCTCTCAAATGACAATGCTCCAAACACGGCAAGATGTAGGGTTTCCCACTATCTTCCACTTTGGCAATTAGCCCTGAAGACACTAGTGCCTTACTTCGTAGCGGCAGTGCGCAGAAGGCTGGCCCCACTACACTCCGCTCTCCGTTGTTAACACCACAAGGATTCCACTACAATTCTAGGCAGTCCTTCATTGGCATTCTAAGCATCACAGTTAATCATAAATCCAGCAACGCGTTAAACCACACGCGTTGCGTGCAAACTCACAGCACTTGAGACGCTTCTTTACTGTCCGCTTTTCCTCCGTTGCTCGTTCCTCTCCTTTCTGCCACGATGTTGAATTGACAGCAGGAACGTCAGGAGAAAAACAAATGGACAAGAAACACCGTTCCCGCTCTAATCGGCAGAATTCAAACCACTCCGCAATACTAGCGCGTTCCACTTTCACGCGCGCTGGAGCCAAAACGAAACGAACAAAACTTCTCTGTACAGGAACCAAAGAGAAGACAAGAGACAGAGCTATACTATGGAACAAACGCACTGTAGGTCACAAAATCACGAACAGGAAGCAATGGGTCCACCCAGCTTTATAGGACCACGCCCCCTGTGTAAGCATTCTGGGAGTTGTAGTTTTTTAACGTTAGGTAGGCGCCTTGGCAGATCCTGACAGCGACCACTCAGCCCGAGGGAGAGGAGCGAGTCACGGCGCTTTCAGGTAAGGGAGCGCTGTTCTAGTCAGTGGGAGGGCGGCTCAGCTGGGAGGCGGGGCGGGCTACAGAGGACCACAACAACAACAAAATGGAGGCGGAGGGGGGAGCACAGCGGAGCGCTTGGGGCAAACGCGCAAACACAGTGAAAGCAACAAATTACAATTAGAAAAGTGCAAATAAATAAAAGCGGCAACCAGGCAGACAGCAGGCAATAATAATTAGGCAGTTTGACAAAGCAATGCAGCATTCCCAGTTCCACTGCCATGGAGTCGACCCTGGTAGAGAGATCTTGACTAAACTCTGTGATAGCTTTTTATTCAACTTCAGGTCTGAGGGAGTCATTTCTGAGTGGTCTTTCCCTAGGTTGCTGCCAGCCTGGTCAAGTGATTCAGAAAGGGGGGTGGTGATGAACAGAGTGCCTGAATTAAGCAGGCCACTCTTACCCAGTCCAAAGATCAGGGCTTGATCCATCACCGTTTTTTAGCTCACTGCACCATCCCAGCTCAGAACCTGGCTACATGCAAATTAGTCTGTTCCTGTCCCAGTGCATGATGGGAACAGGGCAAACCAAACTACCAAGCCAATTCTTATACTGGGAAGGAAACAAGCTACCGGGGACCGGTTTCTGGCATTTCAGCCGTCGTCGGCCCGGCTTGCTTGAATCCTGATGGTGCAATGAGCAAGGGACTCACATCTGAGTATACCCTTCCACGCTTATGGTGGACAAAATGATTCAGAAAAGGGGGTGGTGATGAACAGAGTGCCTGAATTAAGCAGACCACTCTTACCCAGTCCAAAGATCAGGCCTTGATCCATCACCGTTTTTTAGCTCACTGCACCATCCCAGCTCAGAACCTGGCTACATGCAAATTAGTCTGTTCCTGTCCCAGTGCATGATGAGAACAGGGCAAACCAAACTACCAAGCCAATTCTTATACTGGGAAGGAAACAAGATACCGGGGACTGGTTTCTGGCATTTCAGCCATCGTCGGCCCGGCTTGCTTGAATCCTGATGGTGCAATGAGCAAGGGACTCACATCTGAGTAACCCTTCCACGCTTATGGTGGACAAAATGATTCAGAAAAGGGGTTGGTGATGAACAGAGTGCCTGAATTAAGCAGACCACTCTTACCCAGTCCAAAGATCAGGGCTTGATCCATCACCGTTTTTTAGCTCACTGCACCATCCCAGCTCAGAACCTAGCTACATGCAAATTAGTCTGTTCCTGTCCCAGTGCATGATGGGAACAGGGCAAACCAAACTACCAAGCCAATTCCTATACTGGGAAGGAAACAAGCTACCAGGGACCGGTTTCTGGCATTTCAGCTGTCGTAGGCCCGGCTTGCTTGAATCCTGATGGTGCACTGAGCAAGGGACTCACATATGAGTATACCCTTCCACGCTTATGGTGGACAAAATGATTCAGAAAAGGGGGTGGTGATGAACAGAGTGCCTGAATTAAGCAGACCACTCTTACCCAGTCCAAAGATCAGGGCTTGATCCATCACCCTTTTTTAGCTCACTGCACCATCCCAGCTTAGAACCTGGCTACATGCAAATTAGTCTGTTCCTGTCCCAGTGCATGATGGGAACAGGGCAAACCAAACTACCAAGCCAATTCTTATACTGGGAAGGAAACAAGCTACCGGGGACTGGTTTCTGGCATTTCAGCCATCGTCGGCCCGGCTTGCTTGAATCCTGATGGTGCAATGAGCAAGGAACTCACATCTGAGTATACCCTTCCACGCTTATGGTGGACAAAATGATTCAGAAAAGGGGTTGGTGATGAAGAGAGTGCCTGAATTAAGCAGACCACTCTTACCCAGTCCAAAGATCAGGGCTTGATCCATCACCGTTTTTTAGCTCACTGCACCATCCCAGCTCAGAACCTAGCTACATGCAAATTAGTCTGTTCCTGTCCCAGTGCATGATGGGAACAGGGCAAACCAAACTACCAAGCCAATTCTTATACTGGGAAGGAAACAAGCTACCAGGGACCGGTTTCTGGCATTTCAGCCGTCGTAGGCCCGGCTTGCTTGAATCCTGATGGTGCAATGAGCAAGGGACTCACATCTGAGTATACCCTTCCACGCTTATGGTGGACAAAATAATTCAGAAAAGGGGGTGGTGATGAACAGAGTGCCTGAATTAAGCAGACCACTCCTACCCAGTCCAAAGATCAGGGCTTTATCCATCACCGTTTTTTAGCTCACTGCACCATCCCAGCTCAGAACCTGGCTACATGCATATTAGTCTGTTCCTGTCCCAGTGCATGATGGGAACAGGGCAAACCAAACTACCAAGCCAATTCTTATACTGGGAAGGAAAGTAAGCTACTGGGGACCGGTTCCTGGCATTTCAGCCGTCGTCGGCCCGGCTTGCTTGAATCCTGATGGTGCAATGAGCAAGGGACTCACATCTGAGTATACCCTTCCTCGTTTATGGTGGACAAAATGATTCAGAAAAGGGGGTGGTGATGAACAGAGTGCCTGAATTAAGCAGACCACTCTTACCCAGTCCAAAGATCAGGGCTTGATCCATCACTGTTTTTTAGCTCACTGCACCAACCCAGCTCAGAACCTGGCTACATGCAAATTAGTCTGTTCCTGTCCCAGTGCATGATGGGAACAGGGCAAACCAAACTACCAAGCCAATTCTTATACTGGGAAGGAAACAAGCTACCGGGGACCGGTTTCTGGCATTTCAGCCATCGTCGGCCCGGCTTGCTTGAATCCTGATGGTGCAATGAGCAAGGGACTCACATCTGAATATACCCTTCCACGCTTATGGTGGACAAAATGATTCAGAAAAGGGGGTGGTGATGAACAGAGTGCCTGAATTAAGCAGACCACTCTTACCCAGTCCAAAGATCAGGGCTTGATCCATCACCGTTTTTTAGCTCACTGCACCATCCCAGCTCAGAACCTGGCTACATTAGTCTGTTCCTGTCCCAGTGCATGATGGGAACAGGGCAAACCAAACTACCAAGCCAATTCTTATACTGGGAAGGAAACAATCTACCGGGGACCGGTTTCTGGCATTTCAGCCGTCGTCGGCCCGGCTTGCTTGAATCCTGATGGTGCAATGACCAAGGGACTCACATCTGAGTATACCCTTCCACGCTTATGGTGGACAAAATGATTCAGAAAAGGGGGTGGTGATGAACAGAGTGCCTGAATTAAGCAGACCACTCTTACCCAGTCCAAAGATCAGGGCTTGATCCATCACCGGTTTTTAGCTCACTGCACCATCCCAGCTCAGAACCTGGCTACATGCAAATTAGTCTGTTCCTGTCCCAGTGCATGATGGGAACAGGGCAAACCAAACTACCAAGCCAATTCTTATACTGGGAAGGAAACAAGCTACCAAGGACCGGCTTCTGGAATTTCAGCAGTCGTCGGCCCGGCTTGCTTCAATCCTGATGGTGCAATGAGCAAGGGACTCACATCTGAGTATACCCTTCCACGCTTATGGTGGACAAAATGATTCAGAAAAGGGGGTGGTTTGCATATAGCCAGGCACCATCAGGATTCAAGCAAGCCGGGCCGACGACGGCTGAAATGCCAGAAACCGGTCCCCGGTAGCTTGTCTCCTTTCTGGTGAAGAATTGGCTTGGTAGTTTAGTCTGCCCTGTTCCCATGATGCACTGGGCCAGGGACAGACTGATTTGCATATAGCCAGGTTCTGAACTGGGATGGTGCAGTGAGATAAATAACGGTGATGGATCAAGCCCTGATCTTTGGACTAGTTAAGAGTGGTATGCTTAATTCAGACACTCTGTTCATCACCACCCCCCTTTTCTGAATCGTTTTTGGCCACTATAGGTGTGGCAGGGTATACTCAGACATGAGTCCCTTTCTCACTGCACCATTAGGATTCAAGCAAGCCGGGCCGATGACGGCTGAAATGCCTGCCAGAAACCGGTCCCTGGTAGCTTGTCTCCTTTCTGGTGAAGAATTGGCTTGGTAGTTTTGTCTGCCCTGTTCCCATGATGCACTGGGCCAGGGACAGACTGATTTGCATATAGCCAGGTTCTGAACTGGGATGTTGCAGTGAGATAAATAACGGTGATGGATCAAGCCCTGATCTTTGGACTGGGTAAGAGTGGTCTGCTTAATTCAGACACTCTGTTCATCACCACCCCCTTTTCTGAATCGTTTTTGGCCACTATAGGTGTGACAGGGTATACTCAGACATGAGTCCCTTTCTCACTGCACCTTCAGGATTCAAGCAAGCCGGGCCGACGACGGCTGAAATGCCAGAAACCGGTCCCCGGTAGCTTGTCTCCTTTCTGGTGAAGAATTGGCTTGGTAGTTTAGTCTGCCCTGTTCCCATGATGCAATGGGCCAGGGACAGACTGATTTGCATATAGCCAGGTTCTGAACTGGGATGGTGCAGTGAGATAAATAACGGTGATGGATCAAGACCTGATCTTTGGACTGGGTAAGAGTGGTCTGCTTAATTCAGACACTCTGTTCATCACCACCCCCTTTTCTGAATCGTTTTTGGCCACTATAGGTGTGGCAGGGTATACTCAGACATGAGTCCCTTTTTCACTGCACCATCAGGATTCAAGCAAGCCGGGCCGACGATGGCTGAAATGCCAGAAACCGGTCCCCGGTAGCTTGTCTCCTTTCTGGTGAAGAATTGGCTTGGTAGTTTAGTCTGCCCTGTTCCCATGATGCACTGGGCCAGGGACAGACTGATTTGCATATTGCCAGGTTCTGAACTGGGATGGTGCAGTGAGATAAATAACGGTGATGGATCAAGCCCTGATCTTTGGACTGGGTAAGAGTGGTCTGCTTAATTCAGACACTCTGTTCATCACCACCCCCCACCCCCCTTTTCTGAATCGCCTGGTCAAGTGCTTCAGTGTTAGTGAGCCCCAATGATTGGGGGCGGCTCCTCCCCTGCACCGTAAACTCCAGTCCCCACTAGTGGTGGAGAACCACTCTCAACCCACTCTCTCATGGTATCAGGATTAACTCTTGGATTAGCGAGTGGCAGTCATGGACTTGCCAGACCCCCAGTATAGACTTGAACTAGTTCATGGGGAGCCACAAGTCAATCTATAGGAAAAGACAGAGGGGGCAGAGTGATGCAAGGTCCCAAGCACTCCTCCCATATTATGATCCGTATGCCTGGAGGCGTTCCTCTAGAATCCAGTTAGCCCAGTACACAGGACCTGCCTCACCCCAGTGTTTCTAGGTGCTAAGGGGGCACAAGCAGTCCAGTGACCCCACCAGTAACAACCCAAGTGAGAGATGCCCCTCACAATAGTATGCGTTCCAGGTTCCTAGGCAAGAGAGGTATCGGGCACCCTCGAGTAGGCTTTCTAATTATATATACAATCTGCACTGTGAGCCTGAGCCCCTAGTGAATTTAGTGCCCACTAAAACAGACATGCAGTAGAAAGTCTTTATGACAGAGGACTCGGGGGACAGCTACCGACAACCTTTCCAGGCTGAGTTCCAGGCTGAGTTCCAGTCCACAATGGAACATGGAGGCCCACCACGCAAGCCTCTCCCAGTACATGAGTGAAGCACCCCAGCACAGCAAATGAATTTAGGATGGTAGGACCCAACCCAGTCCTTTACCTGGATCAGTCCTCCCAATGGTAATTGGGCCTCCGGACAATCACCCCGGTGCCGACACCATATACTCACCGCATGGGCATTGGCAGTGCACACTCCTCGGGGGAGAAGGAGGCAGGCTTAACTCTTCTCGATTTGCAGTTGCTCCTCCAGATCCGGGCCTGGGCGGTGAAGTCCCCTCAATTTGTGGAGTTTGCAGAGATTTTTGCACTCTGCGGAGCTCGCAGAGTGCAGAAAACTCCGCTCCGTGTAGTATGGCAGGGTTTTTTCCCTGCTCGCGTTCGTGAACGGTAAGTTGGCGAGCACGAGCTGACACTCGAGTAGGGTTTCTACCTGAGCGGCATGAACATAAGTGCGAATGGCAGTTTGCACTGCACTTGCGGGACTCTGCTGAGATTTTTTGTCACTTTGTGAAGTTCTATGTAGCAAAATTCTGCAAACTACACCCAGACCTGCCCAGATCCAGTATCAGTGCAGCATACAGGTGTGCTGCCAGTACCTCCCATGCTAACTTCACACTCTCCAATACTGAGATGTCTCTGCTGCACTTGGCCTCCACTCTCCTGACACTTAGGCCTTGCAGGGGTGCCCGCCACCAGTGGCCCTGTCACTAAGCAGGTTGGGTAAGCCAGGCAGGTCTATGTGATTATTTGTCTCCCACAATAGACAAAGGGCTTTGTTAAAGGCAACATTGAGGCTGCACCTTCCCATCCTCACAATATGTGAGTCTCTTGATGGTGGTGGGTGTTTACGGATTTCGAGTCTCCCAATTGAGCTCACCTAAACCTGTCCACCATCTTACTAAGGCTGGCCACACCAATAGACATTCCCTACTTGAACCTGGAAAAGTGAGTCAAATGCCATCCGTGTGGCAGCACAAAATGTAATAGTACTCACAATACGATACCATAGCATACAGGACAAATATTGACACTCATGAAGATGTCCGGATCTACATTTTGAAACAAGGGCCTGGTTGTCCTAAATATGGATTTTGAGTTGAGTCCTGCAAATGTGCAGACCATTGATCATGAACTTAAGTGTAAGTGGATAAGGTGAAACAGTACAGGCACAGTGGCTTACCTCTGCATATCCTATCCGGACTATCACAAGGCTTAACATGTAGCCGCTTTCTCTCACACAGTGGCAGATACTCAATACATGGATATAGCGTTGTTATGTACCCCCTGTAGAACAAGCTTGGGGGACACCAATAACATTTACCCACTGTCAATAGTACAGAAATGTCAATATTATTTACAGCTTCAACCTTGCAGAGAAAACATGATGACCCACACTTAAACATGCTCATGGACGCACATCATCCTAAGCCTGCACTCAGAGCTATACAGCATTACATGAACATAGCATCTCAGTAGTCTGTTTTTTCTTGATGGACTAGTCATCTCGCAGAATCACGTATTTGCTTTGCGACATGGACCCTTTCTCTATAACTATGAGGGAGGCACAAGTACCACCGAGGCTGTATCACAACAGACATACGTCATGCTACATTAACACATCCACAATCTTAATGTCCATCCTATGATTATCAAACACATGAATAGACAGACCTGTAGGCATGTCATTGATAGTCAGTCAAGGCCCAAACACATTACTTATGAAGATGTCGTTTACATAGTGATAGCAACACTTGCATACATGTTGCCATATACCAGCATTCATTTTGTTACACTGCTACAAGGGGAACAGATCTGTCTACTGTGGTAGGTCGATCATCACCAGCTCTATTCCACAAGCATGTTTGGATAGATTGAATTTTAATAGGTCAGCAATCCGATTTGTAAGCGCTTAGTAAGTGGTTCCGTCTGCCTCGCTTGATCGTCAACGTAAACTCAATCTATCCAAACATGCTTGTGGAATAGAGCTGGTGATGATCAACCTACCTATGGTATAGGATTGAGCTTGAAAAGATTTAAATAAGGCCTTGTGAAATTTCATATATAGCCCTGAAGAAGTTCTGTTAATTGTTTATACAGTTACGAAATGCATTGGCTGTTGTTGTATCTATATCATCTATGAAAGAAAAGTCAAAAGAAAAAGAAACACTTTGGACTATTTATCTTATGTTCAGTGCACCTACATTTTTCTAAAACATTTCTCCTTGTTAGTCCTCACCTTGGGAGGTATGTGGATTTAGTTTCCCTAGGTTTGCATGATTTTGTATATCTGGGGCCGCGTCAAACTCGATGGGTGTAGTGTGGGTAAGTACACTGCAAAGCCCAAGGAATGCTTCACAGGTGCAGAGGAAGGTGACGCAGCTAATTGTGCTGCACTGCATTACCTTACTCAAGATTATGAGGCCACTCAAAGCCATGCAGGGTGACTTTGAGTGGCTTCCAAAATTGGATTGAGAGCACTACATCACGAATGTTCCCCTTCATGTGGTGCAAAAGTAACGTAGGGCCCTCAAGAAATAAGCCCATAGTGCGTAACACAGCAGGCAAGTTTAACACCATTTTTGTCAGTGAAACCTAAATTCTCATTTTGAGATCCCAAAAACATGCTGCATGTCTGAACACATGATGCTGATTTAAGTTGAGACATATGCTTTAGGATCGCAATGTTCGTGAATCTGATTCCATTACACCACTCCTGTCTGTGCTTTTTAACGATGACTGAGTAGAATGAATGCACATCATCCGGCCAAGCTCCTTGCACAAATTGTGTTTTTAAAAATGGATCCCTGCCCAGAATTGCTGAGCAAAACACATTTCACACTGCTGCGACATACTTTGACTCAAGATCTTATGTTTGTGACATTTGTACTTCCAGGTAATGTGTCTGTGTGGAACACATGCAGCTTGTGCACCAGATCAGGCTCACTTCGCCCAAAGTTTTGTGATTGTGGATGTGCCACTCTAAGTACATCTTAACCCCTTCGCTGCGGCGGCAATTCCGCCGCAGCGCTAGGGGGGGGGCCCGAGCGGCGCTCGCATGCTCGTGACGGAGCCGCTCCATCACGAGCCGTGGTTGCGCTGTGCTCATGACCGAGCGGTTCCGTCATTGCCCCGCCCGCTTAATAGAACGCGCCACGCAGGCGCGAAATCAGCGCCGCGCAGGCGCAGCGGCAGGGCCATGAGGTAACCGCTCTGTTATGAGCACAGCTCAGCCGATGCTCATGACGGAGCGGCTCCGTCATGAGCATACAAGGGGTTAAAATATGTGTACTTACTATGGGCCTGCTTACATACACCTTACAGTCAAAAAATTAATTGACTGTGAGCAGTCCTAAACAAACTGTGGTGCCGGGTCTGTACATAATCGCAGACTGACAGCTCAATGATCGTGTTACCTCCCACCATAGATCACAATTTATTAGTTCCTTGTAGATCATATACAGGAACCAAAATGGTACATACATGTACTTATCACACTTACTGGTTGCATTGGGGTCCTGGAATGATTGCACCTCTCCCCATGATACTGGAAAATGTCAACCTGGGAGACACGGAAGTGGACAGAGCATTGTAAAAATTGCATTAACACATTTTAACCTTTTTACTGACTAATTTATAATATCCCTGTATTTCAGAAGTACACAACCAAACTAGCACACATATGTCAATATGCTGAGCCTATTACATGCGTCTAGTCAGTTTATAGACCTCAACAGGCTGGATGGTAGAGTTCAGATGTTATTATCATGACATGCCTGGAGCATTCATCAAGGATGTAATTGATTGGGTTATTGGAATGTGTAAATACCTTATGGATCCCCAGGAAAAGCACACCAAGAAGATATGCTTTGATTTCTCCTTCTTTTGTCCTCTTTCCATGTGTGCTGCATAGTGCGTGAAGAATGGATCACAGGATAGTATTTGTACATGTGGTTTCCCCTTCCAGCACAAACACAATCCTGCATGCAACAGATGCACCCCTGCCCCATGGTGCAAGGGTGTCTATATGGCACTAGGCTACCAACACTGCACAAGCACAGAAAGAGATGACAGGAATCTACTGTATTGCATACAATTCCTGCCCATACACATTGGAGTACGGTATCCAAACAAGGTTAAATGCTGAGCTGCCGTGGGCCAAATTCCCTTAATTTAAGCCATAAGTTCCCTTTATTTGCATCATCTCGTATATTTTTTGATTGATATACATGTTACACGTTCCAGTATAGTAGCAAAAGAAAACTAAAGTACAAATCATGTTTATGTTTAGCATTCTGGATGAAGTTGCCTGGCAATATGCAGAAAGAATATACATACAAGCCAACAGGTCTATCGATCTCAAGTCCCAGGCAGTCAATGACGTCGGCCTCCCTTGAAACGATGTACTCTCATCTGTGCTTCAACTATTGGGTTGTACATCCAACTTTGAAGGTCTGTTCATGGTGCCAGCACACCCGCTCTCATCAGCCCGTCTTGTCCTTAGTTGGGTACCCCTGGATCACCCTGCCACTAGCCGAAAGCATCCGAGGGAGGTAATGTGATATGAGCCAAATCAGGCCTCCCATTGTGGCTCTGAAAAATGATGCCCACTCCCAGGCATGATCCAAAATCCAAGAAAAAAACGAACTTTCTTACCTAAATGCTAACCTTCTAGTGACTATACCTACCCCAAAAGTCACAACCCAAATAAACGTTCACCCAACAGTACAATGACAAAAGCCTGAACAAAACAATCACACAGGACAATATATGAATGGGACAGTGACAATAAATGGACAAAACACACTTGCAGTACCAAAACCCACAATCTACCTTCTGACACTCTCAAACAACCTCGTACATTAAGTACAGATTAACAGAGAGTAAGTGAAAGTAACTTCACTCTTCCAAGTTTGAAGCCTGTCACACTCATTGCGTCATTTCCTGTCTGTATCCCGCTCGCTTTTCATAATTGCATTGTTTTTACTGATGCATCGCTACTGAACCAGCCAATGTGTGAATACCATAAAGAGCATTCATCATAATGCATATTGAATGTATTGAGGCTAATGTGGGGCTTATGACCCGTGCAACTGGGGCAATGTGACGTGCAAATGGGTCAATGCATGGGTACTAACTGTGATACTCTGTAGTGAATTGTGCAATGCAGGTAAACACACATTGGGCTCACTTTCCTTCACCTCTTCTCTTCTCTGACAGCCTTGATATCTTCAGATGCCTGGATTTCCAGTGGTGAAAGTGCACCTAGTTTAGCCTTCAACATGGTAAACCACTGCAGTGATAAACTTGTGGTCTAACAGGATGAGAAACCTGGATGCAGTGAGCACTGTACCTGTAAAACAATCGTTCTGTACCTTATTTTATTTCAAAACATTTGTCAAATTAATGTAATCAATTATAAGCAAATTAATACATTTGTTTTGTTAAAGAATTGTTATTTAACAATAATTCACGTATCTTGCATCAATTACTGTACTTTTGTTTGATGTGTATTTTCACAACATTGTGCTAACAAAATACCCAACAAAATAATATTTTGTAGATTACAAATGTCTGTATGCAAAAAAATCTTTGTAGACATAACATTAACAAATTATCACGTTGCTGACACAAAGCCCATTGCATTTCGGGACTCTGGGGACCCTACCTCAGGGGCAAATTCTGTAAACAAAAAAATTGCTACATTTTACATTTATGTAGGTTTGTCTCTAATTTTTTATAGTAGAAAAGAGTCCCGATGTCCAACAAAAGAGAATGCCTCGTCTCTATTGTTATAATGATAAAATGAAATGTTATTGAGCCCCAGTAAACCAGTCGGTTAGTTCTGATTTTAATAGTACAAAGTTGAAGTCCACCATACATTCAAAATAATGTAACAGTAAAAACACCATGTGGGAAATAAATAGAATATGTTGTATGAGAATGAAATAGTGTGACTGTGTGGTAAGAAATTGCGCCGCAACCTATGTAGAAGACTGGAAACCACTGGTGAGCGATACTGATAGTGTAGGGAGTGTCTAATCGTTTAAAGGGATATGTGAAGTCTAGTGAGGTCCTACCTTCCAAGTACCAATATGTCTCACACTACGTCATGTTCCTAGAGGAACCACAATTTAAATTATAATTAGAAGGTTTAGTCAAAATAATCGCAAAACGTACATAAAAAGATGATGCACGGATGTACCATGTTACAACGCATACTATTACAACTACCTACCGTTACAACGCAACCATTACAACGCATACCATTACAACGCATAGCGCTTTGAGGTGCTGGATAGTGGTAAGTATAATTTACTATTCTAACTCCAGTCCCCGTGGACCCTAGGGAAGGTGTTGGATAGTAAATTATACTTATTCCCTATCCTACAGCGCCCCCCAGCGCAATGCGTTGTAATGGTATGCGTTGTAAAAGTCGCATTGTAATGGTAGTGCGGAGTAACGAATGCGTTGTAACAGGTGTATACCATGATGCACACTCCACAGAAGTTGAGTATTCAAGGGCGTATCGTTTAATACTCCGCAGTTTGCATTGTAGTTAAGTTTCATAATAGATGAAATACTAGCTTAGTGTATAACCTGTGAAGTATCACGATATACTTCTGTGATCAAAAACTAGCCAAAAATGCATAAACAGATATTAAACACTCACCCGAAATCAAGTTTTCAGACGCGTATCGTTTGTTGGTTTGCGTGCCTCGTGCTACAAAAGTGAATGAAAAGCATGAAGAGTGTATCATTCCTCCGTACCCGTTTCAGTGTTTGACCAGGAATGATAAAAATTGTTACTGAAACTAACAAACTGTGGGGCATATTACCAAGGCAAGTGGTATGTGATTATCGCCGCTTTCGCGGCGATAATTCTATCGCTCTATTAGCAGGCTGTCGCTAACAGCAGTTAGCGACAGCTTGTAGGCGATAGCAAGCGGTTTGGTGCCCGCTTTGCATGTCAGTGATATTTATCGCTAATGACATGCAAAGTGGGCATACCCAACCTGTTAGAAACTGAAAGCAGTCGCTAACGTCGTTATCGTCTATTAGCAAGGCAGGCATAGCGATGGAAATATTTGCGCGAAAACTAACGCCTGCTCAGAACAGTTCTTAGCCATTATATGCAATGTGAGTTGTGTATTATGGCTAAGTCCTCATTAGCGATAATGTGTGAATATCGCTGGATTACCAGCAATATTCACGCATTTCGCCGCTAACGCCGGATATTATATCGCTTTAGTGATAAACGTTGCTAATAGCACGTTATCTCTGCGATAATGTCCGGCGATGCTTGGAGTTAAAAAAATACTCGCTAAGCCCATTTAGCGATAAATATCGCTAGTTGTTAGTAATATGCCCATGTGTTTCTCTTTTACAGCTTATCTCTGTATATTTTGTGAGTTTCGTGGTCCTAAAACCGAAAGAAGACCATAAGGGATGTAAATCTACCAAACTCTGGGGCATATTATCAAGGACCGCTGTTAAAATTATCGCTGTTTTATCGGCAGGAAACTGATAATGGGCTTGATAATACGCCCTTGTTAATTCCCATAGAAGCCCATGTTCAATCAATCAATCATTCATGACATTTGTATAGAGCGCTACTCCCCCGGAAGGGTCTCAAGGCGCTGGGGGAGAAGGGTCCGTTGCTGCTCGAAAAGCCAGGTCTTGAGTTGCTTCCTGAAAGAGAGATGGTCCTGGGTTAGCCGAAGGTGGATGGGCAGGGAGTTCCATGTCTTGGCTACCATGTAGGAGAAGGATCTTCCTCCGGCGGTGGCTCTGTGATGCGTGGAATGGCGGCGGGGGCGAGGCTGGTCGATCGTAGCTTGCAGGTGGGATTGTAGAAGGTCAGGCGGTTGTTGAGGTACTTGGGGCCCAGGTCGTGGAGGGCCTTGTGTGCATGGGTGAGGAGTCTGAACGTGATCCTCTTGCTAACGGGGAGCCAGTGCAGGTCTCTCAGGTGGCCGGATATGTGGCTGTGTCGGGGTATGTCCAGGATGAGTCGTGCGGAGTAGTTCTGGATGCGTTGGAGTCTTTTCTGAAGTTTGGCTGTGGTTCCAGCCTAGAGGGTGTTTCCGTAGTCCAGATGGCTGGTGACGAGTGCCTGGGTGACCGTCTTCCTGGTTTCGGTGGGGATCCATCGGAAGATCTTTCGGAGCATGTGCAGGGTGTTGAAGCACGATGATGAGACGGCGTTGACTTGTCTGGTCATCGAGAGGGAGGAGTCCAGGGTGAAGCCCAGGTTGCGTGCGTGCGTGGTCCGTTGGCTTGGGAGTGGTGCCCAGGGCGGGGGGCCACCAGGAGTCATTCCACGCGGAGGGCGATGATCCCAGGATGAGGACTTCCGTCTTGTCTGAGTTCAGTTTCAGGCGGCTTTTCTTCATCCACTCAGCGACGTCTTTCATCGCTTCGTGTAGGCTGGTTCTGGCGGCGGCAGGGTCGTTGGTGAGGGGAAGGATCAGCTGGGTGTTGTCGGCGTAGGAGATGAAGTTGAGGTTGTGTTGGCGTGTGATGGCTGCGAGGGGGCTCATGTAGACGTTGAAGAGGGTGGGGCTGAGCGATGATCCCTGTGGTACACCGCAGATGACTTCGGTGGCCTCGGATCTGAACGGGGGGAGGCGGACTCTCTGGGTTCTTCCGGCAAGGAAAGAGGTGATCCACTCCAGTGCCTTCTCTTGGATTCCGATGTTGCTGAGGCGCTGCACTAGGGTGCGGTGGCAGACAGTGTTGAATGCTGCGGAGAGGTCCAGGAGGATGAGGGCCGCTGTCTCCCAGTTGTCGAGCAGGGATCTGATGTCGTCAGTGGCTGCGATGAGGGCGGTCTCGGTGCTGTGGTTGGCTCGGAAACCAGACTGCGAGTGGCCGAGGGATTATGATGTTAACATCAGAACAATGGCTTCTATGGGAATTAACAAGGGCATATTATCAAGCCCATAATCGACGTTTTATAGGCAGTCTCCTGCCGATAAAACAGCAATATTTTTAAAACTGGTCCTTGATAACATGCCCCGAATTTAGTTATGCGCCTATAGAAATGGAACAAGCAACAAAACTAATCTTACCTTGTCTAGAGGAACGGCGTATAGCGTGTGTGCTGTCAACAATGTAGAAACGGCTTAATTAAAAAATGTATGCTGGTGGCATTGACTGACGTCAGAAACAAGTAGAGAAAGAAAGCGGTCTCCTGATCTAATGTGCCGAAATAAAAGATACGCTCCCAATCGTCGTGTATGGAACCTCAATGATACCTTTGCCCTAGAGATTTAATATGTGGATAAAAATGCAAATACAAGGGGTGACTGAAACCGAATAAATGAAGAGCAATAGTGGATGAAGGTAATAAATCATATGGTTGTTAGATACTTGTTATGTGGATAACAAATCAAATCATTGTAGTCCAGTAATCAGAATAGGTACCAATACTTAAAATACCTTCTACAACTGCTTAACTGATGTTGAAGTGGAGCACAGCTGCCCGCACATGCAACTGAACACTGTCTAAGTGTTATTCCACTAAAAAAGTCGTAGAAGACGACCAGTTACTACTATCAGGTTTATTGCCAAGAAAATCAATACTATTTCCACAACTATTCAACAAACATGTATAATATAATGTGTTAGGTCTATAAAGGACCAAACTGTATGAACCAATATTGCATGAGATGATGGACATGTTTGTTGAAAAAAAAGGTACTGCAGTCAATGGCTGATGTGTTATCCCTATAGACTTAAGAATACTAAAGAAAATAATAAAAAAGGAATTTAAAAAAGAATTTCGGATTTACTATTTACTATGAGAAGTGTGTGAAAGAAAATAGATAATCAGTACCTCCACCCCTAGTGTGCCATAAGGGAAACGTGCAAAGTGTTTGTTGTCACACAATGTATAGACTCTTGTGTATACGTCATCATTTCAAAGTATTAGCAGATTCTAATTTAAAGTCACCATTAGATAGTTATAAAAAGCAACTCATTTCTATATTGTCATTCAAGCCTTTTGGAGATAAAGTTTGCAAATAATCATTCAAAAATACTTCACTTTTCAACAATTTTTTGTTATTGCCAAATCCTTCAATCGTGTTACTACCTCGACAATTTGTGCTCTTAATTGTGTAATAGTATGCTTGGCTTCCTGCAAATGGACTGCTACACTAGAAACTTTGTTGCCAGTACGAATCGTACTTTTATGCTCTGTTAATCTTAATTTAAATTTGCGGTCTGTTTTCCCTATGTATGCTTTCCCACATGGGCATTTTAAACAGTAAATAATATTAGTGGTATTGCAATCTGAGGTGTGTCTCTGTTTGATGTTTTTTCCTGAAAAAGAGCGTGTCAATATATCACCTACTATTATGTTGTTGCTATGTGTGCAGTTTAGGCACTTAGCAGTACCCTTATAATTCTTGTTTGTCGTAGATGTCTCTTGTAATTTCATTAATTCTTGAACATTCTTTCCCCTGGTATAGGAGAATGTGGGTTTGGTATTGAAAATGCCTTTGAAGTCTGGCTCATTCTGAAGAAGTTCCCATCTATTGTTGAGTATCCTATTAATTTGGTTGGAACATGTGAAATATTTGGACCCAAAGGTGGGAGTGTCTTGTATTGTGCATAAAGTTTTAAGTAGAAGAGATACTTGATCCTTTTCTTGTAGCCTAGACATGCTTTTCTGCAAAATATCCGGGGGTATCCTCTTTGTTGAAATTGCTGTTTGTACTCGTAAATCTTTGTCATTGCTGTACACGGTTCTGAGCAAATGCGTTTTATCCGAAGGAATTGTGAGAAAGTTAAATTGGAGATACGACTTCTCGGGTGGAAATTTGAGTAATGTAAGGTGCTGTTTCTGTCATTGGGCTTTGTATAAATCTCAGTTGTTAATCTGGTGCCAGTGGAATCTTTGATGACTAGGCCGTCCAGAACATTGACCTGTTGTGTGCTGATTGTATGGGTAAACTGGATTCTGGGATTTCTTGTATTATGTTCTTGTTTCAGATATTCCAAATTTTTCTGTGGTTATGTCCAGCCTAGAAATATGTCATCGATATATCTGCAGTATTGTACAAGGCCTCTGATCCAATAATCATTTGTCAATATGAAATTGTGTTTAAGTTTTAACATAAAGATTTTAGCGTATGTCGGCGCACCCGAAAAACCCATGAACGTGCCAGTTAGTTGGCCCAAGAAACCATCTTGCCATTTAAAATAGCTCTTGTGTAGACAGAAACTTAAAACTTTCAACAGAAACACGTTGTCTTTTTCTGTTAGCTCCATCTTCAAGAGTGCCCATACACTTGCTTCCAATCCTTCAGAATGTGCTATTAATATACATAGGGCGGTCATATACATATTCTAGGGCTACTTCAATAATTAATTCCCTCAAACCACAATGAGGAAAAAATAGGCAATAGAGACACTATAAAATTAGAAAAATACAAAAAAGTTTATTTATTGATTATCTGTTTCTCATTTGTTGTTTTTTATATCGTTATAAAAACATAAATATTCAAAATTCATACACATATTTACAACATTCTGACCTCATTCATTCCAAAAACACACACATTTTACATACATATAGTCATATTGATATATATGATTTTTTTATCAAACACAATATAATTGATGCAGGATATAGTGACCATACAGTAACGATCTTTTGATGATTGAATCTATTTTAGTGGGTGTAAAGCTGACTCAATGAGTGTTTCGACAGAAACACTGTCTTCATCAGGAGTTCCACCTCAGAATGTTGTGCTCAAGTGAAGATAAATTAAAGTCCCTACGTAGACGATGAATGAAAAAAGAATTCTCCAGGGTAAATGTTCTAAATTGTCCTGCTAGTATATGCAGACAAAGAAGCTGATTGCCGTAAATCAGGTGAGAAACGATTTTAAAATGTCATGAGATCTTCATTCGTCATCCCAGAAAACTTCCTATGGATATCTTAAAAAGGGGGGTGACATCAATTGTACAACGTATCCTGTTACCTTGAACAAAGGGTTGAATAGTTTGAAGTTTGCTTAGAAAATCCTTTGTGTCTTTTGTGTAAGAACACCAGTTTTGTACAAATTTTTGCAAAACATTATCTAGATACCTCCCCATGGGATAAAAGATGGAACTTCACCCAGAAACAATTGGTCGGAATGAAAGATTGGGTGGATGTTTGTGTATTTTAGGGATCATATAGTTCTTTGGTCTCCGCTGGTTATTGGTAAATAGGTAAGATTTCAGTTGATCATCTAAACATCGGTTTTCTTGCGCTTCATTTAGAATCTGTGGTAGGATATTTGTAAAGAGCCAAATATGTCATGATGTCCAATACGTGCTTTTTATCCTTATAAACATAAAGTGTTTTGTCCATGATGACCAATGAGCCTCCCTTGTCCCTTAGTTTCGAGGTCAATGCAGCATTGTTAACTATTGATTGAATCGTCCATTTTTTATGTTCAGTCAAGTTGGTCGATTTCAGTTTTTTGTAATTCAATTTGGCACAATCATGTACCACTATGTTTTCAAAAGTATCCAGAATCTTATGTGAGATTGGAGCTTGAAAATTGCTCTTGGATTTAAACACATGTGAAGTGCCCTCCCGAGATTCCTTACTTGTCTCCAAAACATTCGAGAAATAGTGTCTCAGGTGTAACTTATGCATACATTTGTAGAGAGCTATATCTGTATCCAATTTCGTGGTCGGCACAAATGACATGCCTTTATTGAGTACTCTAGTTTGTTATCCTTGATTGCATGCTTGCATAAGTTGGACTTCTAAAGATCTAAGATTTTTAAATTCAAGAGTTTCCTGGACTCTCACTTCCTTTTGTTTGCTTAATGAGTAACTAAGTGTTTCCCCCCGGACTCCACATTTAAAGGCATCCCAAACTATTTCTGGTGATGCAGTACCTTTATTATTGGAAAAGAATTCTGAAATCCAAACATTCATATGATCAATATAGAATGGGTCATATAGTAATTTGCGATCAAAAGACCATGAACGGGTGATGTTAGAGATATTCAGTACAAACTTGAGTATTAAAGGATTATGATCTGAGATAACTTTCGGAAGAACCTCGTAGTCTACTTGCGCTAGATCATTATATAATCCCTTAAATACAAAAAAATAGTCTAATCTAAAAAATCTTTGGTGCGGTGCAGAAATAAAAGTGTGCCCAAATATTCCTCTTCTTTTCTCATGACCTACATCAGTTAGTCTATATTCTTGGGTAATCCCTTAAGTGCTGAAAATACTTTCTTTTTCCTACCCTTATATGGAGTACTACTGTGAATATCGAAAGTTTCTTCCAAATGTAGATTAAAATCTCCACAAAAAATAATATTGGGTGACCATTGTGCCAGCTCTACACTTAGAAAATCAAGCGCTCCTGAAGTCATCCAATATAGATCCATACACGGAACATATTGTAATAATCAGTCCACCCACTTTGAGTTCGGCAATCACCCATCGTCCATTTGAATCCTCTTTAACTCTTTTTACTTCTCCCATTCCACGCCTCTTGAGAATTGCAACCCCTCTTGTTAAAGAACTCTGGCGAGAACACCCTACCACTTCCAGCCCGAGATCTCCTAAGGTCCCTCTATTAGACCAAGCAATATGGGTCTCTTGGATGCATAATACATCCACCCGCATAGTTTTTAGCATCTGGGCCATTATACCTCTTTTCCTTTTATCATTCAAGCCACATACATTGATAGAACATATCGATAATTTAGCCATTATGAAACATTTTTAGATAAGCTTGGCTAAGCACAAACACATGAGCAGCAACTGCCAAAGTTCGATATCTGCCAAAAGAAAATCTTAAACAAAAAACAAAAGCATCTTCCAACTGTATGACCTTGCACCCCAAAAGAAAGGCTTCTTCCCACCCACCTCCCCATTTGTTCCCTCCCTCCCCCCCATCAGAAGCGTAAGGGCTATTGCCCTCATTGATGGTATGTGAGTATCAGCTGTAGGTTCCGCCCGGGTCCGACCCCCCTGACAAGTTAACAAAAAATAAAGTGCATCTAGCTCTAGAAAGGCAACAAATAACAAAGCAATTAAGTAGCATAGCAAACTACTAAGGGGTCAGCCCATTCAAACTAAATACAATGTCAAAGATGACCTCCACCCTATAACACTTATTGCATAGTTTCTAAGTATTGTTGCGCTTTTATCTCCGAAACAAAAAATAAGGTTCTTCCCTTATGCACAACTTTAAGTTTAGCAGGATTGAGTAAGAAGGTTTGACCCCCCTTAGCTTGCATTGGTGCCATAAGCTGTTTGAGACTCCAACGTTGTTGAACAGTAGCAGCACAGAAGTCTGGTCTAACAAAGAATTCGTGCCCCAAGCCTTTTCTGGGTTTAGACGGTCTTGCCAAATCATATAAGATCTCACGGAGAAGATAGTTCTGTACACAAATGAGAATAGCTCTTGGATGTTTATTCCTCCCTTCCAGATCTGGTTTTTGATTAAATGGAAACCGATGGGCTCTTATAATTTCTTTATCCCAATCCCATCCGGTGAGATCCTGAAAAGCATCCGAAAACAAGTCTACTTCAAATCGTCGAACATCCTTCCCTTCTGATTTTTCGCCAACTCCCAAGATACGTAGATTATTACGTCGAGCACGATTTTCTAAGTCCGTTAGCTTCCAGTCCACGTCTTGCCTAGTACTATCCAAGTCTTTAATTGAGCTCTTTTGTAGCGCTAACTCATCCTCTACCGTTGATATACGTGTTTCAGTCTCTTGCACTCTCAGATTAGTGTCCGTGCTGGACTTGGCCAATCGTCGAACAGCATTTTGGAGTTTACGTACAGCTCCCTGAGTCCGAAGACCCTCAGCCTTAGTTTCTTCTCTGTGAGTTAAGATCATACGATACATTGAGGTCTGTAGCTTATATATAGACCTTAAAGTGATCTCCTCAGTTTCCTCTAATAAGTCAAAAGTTTCAAAGTTTTCTTGATCAGTTACATTATTTGCTCCGGCCCCATCCCATTGAGGTTGATTCATGACCGTTATGATCTCTTTGGACTTTTCCTCTATAACCTTGCGGACCGTATTTGAAGCTCCTTCATTTGTTAAAAAATCAGAGCCGAGTAAGTCTTCCTCTGAGATTTGATTGCAATCAGCCGCCCAATCTTTTACCTGAGAATGCCCCTCATTTAGAGGCTCCTCTTCAAAATCCCCTTCTGATGCAACTGATAAATCAGATGTTGAAAAAAATTGACCCCCTGACTCTATAGACTCTGCATCTTGTTGTTGTTCATTCTGTCTCGGTGAGACTCTGACTCCCTCTACAGCAAGGCAAAGATCAGATACCACATCATCGTCGTTGACTACTCCTCTTGCTCCATCCTCTTCATCCGCTGAAGTTAAAACAGGAGTTAAAGCAGCCGCAGGTTTAGCTGGTTGGCTTATATTAGTTCTTTCAGGGTTAGAGTGTACTGGAACCTTAGAGGGGATCGAATCAGTTGTAATATTTTTATTAGGGTTGGTTGTAGGTTTTTTCTTAAATAAATCCGGTATTGTGGGCTCTTTAGAAGCTCCATTTGTTTGTAAATTACGGTTTTCTAAGTCTGCTGCTATAGTGGTATTTGCAGCACTTGCAGGGTTAACTGGATTAGTGGTGTTTTTTTTTGTCATTCTGCCTTTAGGAGCCATGCTAGCTGGATGAAATATTTATCTCAGATATTGTATCAAAAGAAAACAAGTTTATTCAGTCACTTCGGTCCCTTCAATCACTTCTGTGCTGTCAATACTAGCTGGCTGCTGGCTGCTGGCTGCTGGCTGCTAAAAGAAAGTTCGTACACCACAGTGTACTAAATTAAAAAAAAAATATTTCCACTCACCGGAGATGTCTTCTGTTTAAGCCTTACGTAGCATAGCAGTAGAAGAGAGAAGAAAAAAAAAAAAAAAAAAAAACTGCTACAGCTACTGCAAGTGGCTTTTGAAGTTCAGCCGCTTACTGAACACCGCTAGTGACGCCTTTAATCGCGTCTTTAAACTTCACGCAATGTCCAAAGCACCAACAGTGCCTTCCCAGGCGAGGAAAAAAAAGGAAAATAGCTAGCTCGCAACACTGTAGCTAGGAGCAGCAAATTCCCTGGAAGTGCTCTCCCGATCAGCGCAGACGTTCAAGCTGCTTCTTCGCTCCGTAGCAGCAGTTTCGAAAATCCAAAGGTTCACGGTTGGAGCTCCACAAACGCCGCAGGCGCAAAAGCACAAAAGCACCTGAAACACCTGAAGCTCAGAAGCACCTGGGTCCCGCCTGGGTTCCGCCGATCAGTGAGTATGAGCCAGCCCAGCCCTCGCAGCCCTCGCAGCTCAGCAATCCAATATCAGCAATGTAGGACAGCGTTACACAATGAAAGCAGAAAGCAGAAAGCAAATCTTCTTTTCTCTTCGCCTCTGTAACCCCCGTAAATCCTCCAGCCTCAGTGCTCAGACGAGGGGCGGCAAGCACCGCAATGACGCCAGGCTAGGTCGGACCTCCGGAGAGAACACGCACAGCTCCTCACACGGCTGCAGTAACAGCCGCCATCTTGCTTCTCCCGCCACTGAAACTGTGATAAAGAATTTAACAGCTCTGAAAATAAAGATTTATCAACGATTCGCTACGAAATTTGCGCAACAAGTCTCTGTCTTTAGGACAGAGCTATATGAAGTTGGGGAAAACTCTGGCAAATTATTGGCAAAAAGGGCGAGACAGAAAGCAGCTTTTGCTAGCATTAATAAAATAAATAATGATACAGGGACGACTGTCAACAAAATGGAAGATATTCTGAGAGTCTTCAGTGATTTTTATTCCAAACTATATGCTGATGATGATCGTCCTGAGTGTTTAGATCAGATTAATCAGTTTGTTAACCCAGTATTGAACTCTACCCTATCTAATGAAGAGAAGGAGAAACTAGACTTACCTGGGAGGAGATCGATCTCTCCTTAATGTCGCTAGCTTCAGGAAAAGCTGCAGGACCTGATGCTATTCCTTTAGAATTTTATAAATTCTTTAGAAATGTGCTAAAATTAGAACTATTGGATTTATGTCTGAATGCACAGCAAGGTAAAGCCCCTCAATCGTGGCATGATTCTATCATTACGGTGTTTCTTAAAAAAGGCAAACCTCCGTTATTACCCTCTTCTTTCCGCCCTATCTCACTTATAAATTCTGATAGTAAAATTTTTTCCAAAATCTTAGCGGTAAGACTTTCCAACATTATTTCCCCTTTAGTTTCTAAGTATCAACATGGTTTTATCCAAGCCAGAGATACCGCGGATCACATTCGACGTGTGATTTCCTTTTTGGATTGGTCCCAAGCAACTCGGTCCAATATTGGACTTGTATTTTTAGATGCTTAGAAAGCTTTTGACCGGGTTGCTTGGGGCTATCTCTGGGAAATTCTCCTCAGGAAGGGACTAGGACAGGGGATCATTAAAGCTTTGAAAACTTTGTATATCACCCCCAGTGCGTATATTCGTATTAATGGGCAACTTTTATCACCTTTATTAATTACCAGGGGTACCCGTCAGGGATGCCCCTGTTCTCCCCTACTTTTTGCTTTTTACATAGACCCTTTAATTAATCTTTTTTTGCTGGAAGTCAATATCAAACCCATACACCTAGCCAATAACAATTACCGAGTCCTTGCTTATGCCGATGATATTGTGATTACAACTACAGACGTACAAACAGCCTTACCTATCATCGATCTGATTGCTAAACAGTTTGGGTCTTTCTCTGGTTATCAATTGAATCTGGAAAAGACCCAAGTCAGGTGCTCAGGAGAGAACCCACCTATAAATATTCCTACCACTGCAGAAGTTACATATTTAGGAATCAAAATTTCGCTACCTATAGAAAATGTTCCAGAGCGCAACCTAAACCCTATTATAACCCAAATTAACACCTCATTACAGCGTCTTGATCATTTACGGCTATCTCTCTTTGGCCGACTTAACATTTTAAAAATTGTGGTTTTACCGAAGGTTCTATACTTATTTCGCACAATTCCTTTGGATTTCCAATTAATTTTTTTTTTTAATTTAGAGAGAACTGCATTTCGATTTCTTTGGGGCTATAAGCGTCACAGAAAAGCTGCTAGGAAAATGATTCTTAGCAAGGAATGTGGTGGATGGAATGTCCCTTATTTTCTTTTTTATTACTTTTCTGCTGTGTTACAATACATTGGCCCCTTAATTCTGGGGGATAGAGTCGAACTGGTAGATTGCCAGACCCCATCAATTTACCAAATGATTTTAGGCGAGGAAGTTAAGGGTAGCTTTTTGAGAATAGTTGAACCCAGCTATCATAAAAAAATCAAATATAAGACTTTGAAATCAGCCTTCGGAGTCTGGCAAAAAATTCGAAAACGCATAAAACTAGCGAAACTAAATTTCTATACTCCTCTTACATCAACTGAGTTATTTTCGGAATTTTTTTCTGATTTAATTATGTATAGGTGGCAGCAGAAAGGGATAAAGTATCTGGGTGATTTATTTTATAATGGTCAAATGATTTCATTTCAGGATTTAATGACTCATTTTTCTGTGGGAAGAAATGATTTTTTTAGATACTTACAACTTTGTAGCTTCCTACAGAATCATCCTTCAATTCCTCCAGTTAAAATTCCCCTACTAGAGCTTATGCAAAAAAAACCTCGGTTTGGCGTTATATATTTAACCCTAATGCAGGAATTTGGGGATGATTTAGGCCAATGCCAGATGAAATGGGCTAACAGCCTAGGTATATTGGATGTTGATATCTTGTTGTCGATTAAAATGGCTACAGAGTGTCTTATAACTGGGATGATGAAATCCCAACATTTCATGTGTATCCATAATCTTTATTATACTCCATGTAAAGTAGTTAAATGGAGTACGACGGTAGGCACGAATTGTAGTCGATGTGGATTGTATGCAGCCGATGAATTACATATGTTTTTTCTTTGTTCCAAATTATCATTGTTGTATCAACAAATCGAAATTTTTTTATCCATTATTTTGAAATGTAATATAAAGATAACCAATGAACTAGTAGTACTTGGTATAGATCATACTGTTACTAGGCCCAGACCAATTTCTTATTTCCTTTTTCTCTGTATGGCTGCAGTCAGAGCTTGTATTACTAAAGAATGGGTCAGTCAGGATCCCCCCACGTTTTCCATGTGGCGGGAAAAATTATTATTTATGTATAACATGGAATCTGCTATCTATAAGCTTAAGGGGGTTAAAAAAAGAACTATGGGGGAAAAAATGTGGGCACCGATTGCCGAATGGATCTGACTTAATTGCCTGTACTCTCTGCCGTATTTTTTTGTTTTCTTCCATTTTTGTATTCTGTCAAAAATTATTATATTTTTTGTTCCTTTTTTTGAAGATACTGCGTAATCTTGCTTATTATTATGCTTTGCTGTATTCCCTTGCAATAAAACAATAAAACTTTAAAAAAAAAAAAAAAGAGTACTCTAGTTTGTTGTTTAGACAAGGGCACAGAAGAGATATTGATTATTCAACTATGCTCTTACCACTGCATAAAGTTTTTCCCGCCTTGCCCTCTCCTGGTTTTACGATGGACTCTGGTGTTGGTGTGGTGCTCAGTAATGGCGATTGCCCCTGATCCGGTGCCTGGGATAAAAAAGACATCATGGAAGATGTAGGTATTTGAGAGTCCCCTGTTGCTATGGATGAAGTTGTTGGGCCTGTACTGGTAAGGGTTGACTTGGATACTGGTGGTCAATTAAGTGCGGTAGCTTGATCTGTTGCCACACTCTCTTCAGAACAGGTGGTGTTTTTTTTCCCATTGAACCGTCTTTGTGCGTATATTTTGGCCTCATCGAGTTTGTAGTCAATGGTGTTTCTTTGGTACTTGCGGATCCTGCCCTCTTATGGTTCTTTACTGTACCAATCGAATTTTTGGTTGAGATCTTCCAAAATCGCTGTGTAGGTGTTTGTTTCCAAACGTCTTTCCAAGTTATTTTTCAGATTAAAAATGTCTTCATCCAATTCACGAATTGTTCTTGAAAGGTCCTCAATTATTAGTTGAATTAAATCCAGGGAGCATTTATTTAAAATAGAGAGCCACTTATTCATGAAAGATGGATTAAGATGAAATCTGAATAAAATTGGACGTATTGATAACAGTAGTCCCAGGGGTATTCTTTTAGCTCTGTGGTATTGCACCAAACTTGATGCAAGCAGCCTATGGTTGAGTTGTTGTCGGGTTAAATATTCCAGTTGTTGGGTAGTGGACCCTCCATGAGAATTAGACAATTTAACCTCTTGTATTAATGTATATATATCTGAGGCTTGTTCATTGGTATAGGCCAATGTTGATTCCCAGTTGTCAGTGAAACTTGTAATTGCAGTGAAACATGGTTAAATAGTCCATTGGACTTGTGATGTTCACTTAAAAAGATGCTGCCATTCACACATGATCTGTATCTTACTAACCGTGGGTGTAAAACTCTGCTCCGCTCATGGAGTTTGCAGAGATTTGGCAACTTTGCAATCCACGTAGAACACGGAGTTGCCGAAAAACTCTGCACTCTGAAATGGAGCAAGAGTTTATTTTGTGTTTGCACACCCAAAATGTGTTTTCACGTGCGTAGGAGTGACTTACGAGGTGCCCGCGAATGCTGACAAGATTTCCTACCCATTCCAGAATGCCAAGAGATTTCCCTGGCCGCCGCATGGTCCGCAAGAGTTTGCGATCACCAACACATCATTTGAGTGCGCAAGCGGACTTCCAGCAGGGTTTTTGTGAAGAACGCAAATGCGCAGAATCTACTCAACTGCAATCTGAAGAAGGTTATCTCCCAGGGCAGAATCAAAATGTTCTCGAAATGATGATTTGGATTTAAAAAACTCCTTAAATTTACATTTGGCTATACGTTTTTGGAGTCATTTTTTTTTTCTTACTTTTTTTTTCCAAGTGGAAGGAAGTGCCCCAGAGTCTCCAACTTCCTCTTACTGTCCAGCAGACTCCTCCCAGTGCTTTGTCCATCTCCTGGTGACTTTTCATTTTGATTTGTAGCTGGAAGGATCACTCTTTGTGTCTGCTGCATAATATATCATTGGATTTAGGGACTTTGAATTTAAGATTTCACAAATAAGTTGGAAAACTGGCTTGTTTGGGGCCAAGCAACTAGATTTATTTGTACTTTTCATTGTTTTGTTTAAATTTATTGTGGTGTATGGCCTGTAGTTTCAGTAGGGGCCTAGTTGTTTCTTTGTAAGTAATTTTTCTTCTTTTATAAAGGAAACATGTTGCACAGTCCACTACATTTTCTCCATGTTTTGAAATCAATTTGCAATATTAATTTATTTCACTATGTAGCCCAGTAGTCTGCCAATAGGCCTTTCTAAGCCAATGGGCCCAGAGCCACTCATGGGTGCATGAAACAACTTTTTCTGTTGTGCCTGTTGAATTAAAACATAATTTAGGGCATCGATGGCATTGGACTGAAAATGCAAGATTCTTTTGGTGGTATTTCACTTTTTCTCTCACATGTGTTAATGGCTTTGTTGGATGTGTGTGGTTGTACCTTGCAAACCTTTTTAGCCCTGTGAATTTACAGTTTTGTCATTGGTGCATTAAAGGTGTGTTGTATAGCATGCCTCCTTTGACCAGTCCAGGGAAGACATGGCTTGGCAGTTCGGGCTGGACTGTTCCCATGAGGCACAGGGTCAAGGCTAATTGGCATATGGCCATGTCTGAACTGGGATGGTGTGGTGAGCAAAAAAACGATGGATTTAGGCCCAGAGCTCTTTACTGGGTTGAATGTATGACATTGTTCTGCATTCTGTCCATCAACTGTTGTTTTTGCATTTGTCACCCCGAGTGGGACGGGTATGCTCAGATGTGAGTCCCATGCTCTCCACACCACTGGAGTCAAGCTATCCTGGCTGATGACGGCTGATAGCCAGAAACCGGTCCTAGGATGCCTGATTTTGGTCCAGGGAAGACATGGCTTGGTAGTTCGGGCTGGACAGTTCCCATGAGGCACAGGGTCAGGGCTGATTTGTTTGGTGAGCAGAGAACAGATTAATTCAGTGTTCTAGAGCACAGTAAAACTTTGTGTATCTAGTTCTAAACAGAAGCGGAAAGACACGACATTTGAGGTTTTTTACCTATTGTCCGTATTCATGGTGCAACACATGTCTTGATGATGGTCTCGAAGAATAACAGTGTGTGAGACCGAAACGTCAACACGATGACACTTTTTTATTGTATACACTTACTAATCAATTTATTGAAACTGTATTTATACTGTTAAGTAATAGATATATGGCTAGTGTTTACTGTGTACATATTGCTGCAAAAAGTGTCAAAAAACTACTGCATATGTTAGAAGCAAAGAGGCAGTAGACATTAAGTTGCTATACATGATGTGTCGGATGGATTCTTGCCTATGCTATGTTAAATATATATTTCTAAATATGTTTTGATTAATTCTTTGATAAAAAGATACAAGCTTGACTAAATTTCTAGAGTCCTATGAAATTATGTTCACGGATGTGACAAATTCAAAAAATTTAAATCACTGTAAATGAGTCCTCAAGGATCACTTGTTGTAGTGTTATTGATTTGCATATGACAATGTCTGAACTAGGGTAGTGTGGTGAGCAAAAAATCGATGGATTTAGGCTCAGATCTCTGTACTGGGGTGAATGTATGACATTGTTCTGCGTTCTGTCCATCAACTATTGTTTTTGCATTTGTCACCCCAAGTGGGATAGGTATGCTCAGACGTGAGTCCCATGCTCTCCACATCACAGGAGTCAAGCTATCCTGTCTGATGACGGCTGATAGCAAGAAACCGGTCCTAGGATGCTTGATTCTGGTCCAGGGAAGACATGGCTTGGCAGTCCGGGCTGGACTGTTCACATGAAGCACAAGGTCAAGGCTGATTTGCATATGGCCATGTCTGAACTGGGGTGGTGTGGTGAGCAAAAATACGATGGATTTAGGCCCAGATCGCTGTACTGGGGTCAATGTATGACATTGTTCTGCATTCTGTCCATCAACTGTTGTTTATGCATTTGTCACCACAAGTGGGATGGGTATGCTCAGACCTGAGTCCCGTGCTCTCCACACCACTGGAGTCAAGCTATCCTGGCTTATGACGGCTGATAGCCAGAAACCGGTCCTAGGACGCTTGATTCCGGTCCAGGGGAGACATGGCTTGGCAGTTCGGGCTGGACTGTTCCCATGAGGCACAGGGTCAAGGCTGATTTGCATATGGCCATGTCTGTACTGGGGTGGTGTGGTGAGCAAAAAAACAATGGATTTAGGCCCAGATCTCTGTACTGGGGTGAATGTATGACATTGTTCTGCATTCTGTCCATCAACTGTTGTTTTTGTATTTGTCACCCGAGTGGGACGGGTATGCTCAGACGTGAGTCCCGTGCTCTCCACACCACTGGAGTCAAGCTATTCTGGCTGATGATGGCTGATTGCCAGAAATCAGTCCTAGGATCCTTGATTCCGGTCCAGGGAAGACATGGCTTGGCAGCTCGGGCTGGACTGTTCCCATGAGGCACAGGGTCAAGGCTGATTTGCATATGGCCATGTCTAAACTGGGGTGGTGGGGTGAGCAAAAAAACGATGGATTTAGGCCCAGATCTCTGTACTGGGGTGAATGTATGTCATTGTTCTGCATTCTGTCCTTCAACTGTTGTTTTTGCATGTGTCACCCCGAGTGGGACGGGTATGCTCAGATGTGAGTTCCGTGCTCTCCACACCACTAGAGTCAAGCTATCCTGGCTGATGACGGCTGATCGCCATAAACCGGTCCTGGGATGCTTGATTCCGGTCCAGGGAAGACATGGCTTGGCAGTTTGGGCTGGAATGTTCCCATGAGGCACAGGGTCAAGGCTGATTTGCATATGGCCATGTCTAAACTGGGGTGGTGTGGTGAGCAAACAAACTATGGAATTAGGCCCAGATCTCTATACTGGGGTGAATGAATGACATTGTTCTACATTCTGTCCATCAACTGTTGTTTTTTTCCTTTGACTGGCCAGCATGAGAGTGTGTTTGCCATAGTAGGCCTGGATTTGCCTTGGTTCCCATTGTGGCCAGGGGTCATTTTGTAAAGTCTGTGTCCATAGGCTTGCTTGTGTTCATTGTCTTCTATGCCTCCTGCTTGTTGTTTGTGATGATATGGTTGGCGGCCATTTTGTGGAGGCAGTCACTGTGCTTTTGCCATAGGCCTGCATGTCTTCCCTTTGTTCCTTTTGGCTTATTGCTTCTTGTTGTGGCCTGGCCATGTGGCTGTTGTCCATTTAGTGAAGGCAGCCAGTGTGCTTCTGCCATAGGCCTGTATGCCTTCTTTGTTTGGGCCATGTCATCTTGCTGGTTGTTGTTTTGTATGCAACTTTGTTTTCTTTTATTCAGCAACAATGTAGAACAGTTCACAACATTTTCTCCATTAAAAAAAATTGTAATATTGATTTGAATTGATTGAGTATGTGGCCTAATCTGCCAATGGCTTTTCCAGCCAATAGGCCCAGAGCTACCCATGGGTAAATTTAAACATGATTTACGGCACAGATGGCATTGGATTAAATACAAAATTTGTGTGTTTTTTTGTGGTATTTCACTTTTTTTCTATATGTAATAATGCCTCTGTTGGATGTGTGTGGTTATAGCTAGCAAATCCTTTTGGTCCTATGGTATTTAATTTTTGGCATTGTCGCATTAATGATGTGTTGTTTCGCATGGCTCCTTTGTATGGCCAGTGTGGGAGTGTTTTTGCAATTGTAGGTCAGGATTTGCCTTGGTTCCCAATGTGGCCGGGGCCATTACGTAGAGTCTGTGTCCATAGGCCTGCTTGTGTTCATTGTTTTCCAGGCCTCCTGCTTGTTGTTTGTGATCATGTGGTTGGCAGCCATTTCGTGGAGGCAGTCACTGTGCTTTGTGCCATAGGCCTGCTTGTCTCCCCTTTGTTCCCTTGGCTTATTGATTCTTGCTGTGGTGGCCTGGCCATGTGACTGGTGGCCATTTTGTGAAGGCAGCCAGTGAGCTTTTGCCATAGGCCTGCAAGTCTTCTCTTTGTTCTCAAATGCATTCTTCTTGCTTGTTGTTGTTAATGATGGCCACGTGGAATACTAGCAGCTTAATAAATGAATAATTAGATGCTTGACACACATTTGTTGTTTTTGTTTATTTTAATTTTTTTTATTTTTCCAATTTCTTTCTTTTTTAGACTACATTTTTTAAATATGTTATTCAATTTTTCAAAGCTTAAAAAAATGTAAGTTCTTTTTCCAATTTTTTTTTCAGATTCAAAGTAACATGGCTTGGCATCAATTAACCATTAAACCTATGTCTGCTATATGACCTGCATTTTGCACATCAGTATTCATTGTCTAGGGATTGTTTCATTGTCATTTGTCAGGTGCAGCTCCCTGAATGCTGCATCCCACTTGAATGAATGAACGAATGAATGAATAAATAAAACACTTATAAAGCACATGGCTACCAAAGGCCTCCCAGTGCTAAGAGACACACCAAAAACTGCAAGTGTAGAGAAGATCAAGAAAACAAGAGGGTTTTAAGATGCTTGCGGAATAGAAGATGATTGACATCAAGACAAATAACATTTAGCAGCAATGACAGAAATGAGACGGCTCCCGCTCCGGGCTCGATGAATCTGGGAACAATGGCAAGATGTTTCAACTCAGAATGAAGAGGTCTTCTAGGTACATATGGGGAAATGATAGATTGGAGAATCGGAGGAGAAGTAGCCGCCAGTGATTTATGGGCGATACAAAGGGCCTTAAATTGAATTCTGTTCTCAACTGGCAGCAGGTACAGTGCCGTAATGTGCGGTTTAGCAGATTCTCTGTTGTGAGCCTGCATAAGAAGTCGTGCCACACAGTTTTGGACCGTTTGAAGTTTTTTTATCGTCGAACAGGGGGAGCCCAAATAGAGCACATTGGCAAAATCAGTGCTTACACTAACAGTTTCCTAGCATTAAAAGGCAGGAGGGGCAAGATCCTTCTAATCATTTTAAGAATGCCGTAACAATCAATCAATCAATTGGAACTTTATTGCGGCAAGATGTAGCCATTAAAGCACATTCACATAAAAACAATTGATTACCAATCCAAGGTCAAAAATGAGCAGGTCATAGTAAGCATGGCATTTGGGCAAAATAAAAAGGATACCATTAGATACAATCGCTTTTATGGGAATTCATAATTCTAAAATCCATTATAAAAATATAATTTACAATACAGATTTCATACAAATTTAAAACTCTAAAAACTTTTAACTCCATATGGAGTCATTCATATCAGTCAGATCCCTGTATGGATCCCTCCAGAACACCCTCCTCAACTAATGAATGTATATACATCTATTTTGTATCCAGATACTCTGCATGTAAATAGTTGCCACCCTAGTCATTGACTGTAGATCATGGGTACTCACAAACTTTCTCACGGGGGCCAAATTGAAAATGTGGTTTGTGGCCGAGGGCCGCACTGGTGGGGGCGTGGTCAGTGGGGGTGGGGCTAGAGGGGGGGGATCCATGCCGTTTCAAAACATTACTAGACAACGCTGTATTTCCAAAGCAGTTGTAACTACATGGAGTACATTTTTATAAGATGTTTTTATTAGCAGACAATAGCAATCTTAAGTGGATTGCATTGCAGTAACCGGATATTCAGCACAGGCTTCAGAGTCCCAAAAACAGCAGAGCCAGTGCACATTGAGGATAACGAAGGTATGTGTGGCTTGACATTTATATTTTGGGCAAAAACTAGCTGGCAAGCAACTGAGGATGTCTCCTTAGTGCCTTTCCACTGTTCTCTCCACTTCACTCTTCTTCATCTTTATACACCTCTCTTATTCTCTCCTGTTCCCTTTTCCCACAACTAATCACCTCTTTCACATTCCCTCCCTTGCTCTCCTAATCCCTTCTTCTCACTTTGCTCCTCCCCTCCTCTCTCCTTCCTTCTTTTAGTTCTTTATTACCTTTCTTATTCCCTCTAACCTCTCTCCTTCATCTGTCTTCTCCTGAACACCCCAGTACGATGAAGTAGATTATGCATATGTTTCTTCCTGGCATTTTGGAGAGTGCCAGACAACAAGACCCAGGAAAATTCTCAGAAGCTGCCGCGGCATTGGCTCTGTGAAGTAATAAGGCCTGATTGATTATTGCTTGAACTAATATTTGGTGTCATCGCTCAGCTGCGCCCAGATGGCCAGGACAATTGTTTCTATAGATCTCCATCGCGTGCCAACACTGCGTGGTGGTGTTATCGGGTGGCCGGCCTCTGGTACTCCTTTCTGCAGTGTGTGTCATGCTCAGGCAGGCTGGGATGGGTTTAGCAGCGGCCGGGGACAGGATTCATAAAGCACTGTGTGTAAAGTTTAAAACCGCTCCATATCTGCTGCGCTCGTTTCATGTTGTGACAGTAAAGAAATAAATGAAAACTCAAAGGGGTCGTCTACAAACCTCCCCCCCCCACCTTCGGGAGGAAAGCAAAAGTGTGCTGAATTCTGAATTTGAGTTTCCTGTGCAGGTTATCTCCTGTGCTCGGAGAACAACTTTAACCTGTTTAGTGAGGGGGTCAGAGGCCAGCGAGGTGAGGCGCAGCCCTCCGGCAAAGGAGCCGTAGGGCTCTATTCTAGACATTTGCTTTTTGCTTACAGCCAGATATATTAACCTTCCATGATGCATCCGCCACATTATGCAACTGCTGGTTGTATTTCAGTGCCCTCGACAGTATGACCTTTACACATCAGAAGCTGGCATTCCTTCCCTCCAAGCCTGAAATGGGACGTTTCAGCAAAATACATTTAAAATTCAGTTACAACCCATAGTACTGCCCGCGGTTCATGTACCTGCAACTAAAGTGATACTGAAGATTTTCAAGATTCTCCGGGGCTGCGGCCTGCGAGGACGTCTACGTCGTCACCACGGACACAGGAAGCTTCTTAAAAGGTCCTTTAAAAGTCAGCTGTAACGGCGCTAGTTACAGCTGACTTTTAAAGGGCCTGTGCTTCGCGCCGTGCGCCGTGTGTGATGTTTCTGAATCTCAGGCCAATCAGAGGCAAGCATAAACAGAGAAGATGGTCGCAGGAGCAAACGTTGTGAATACGTATTGAATACGTATTCACTACGTATGCTCCTGCGTTCGGCCATCTTCTCTGTTTACTGGTAGGAACTCCGACACATACACGAGTATGTGTATGACTCCTATGGCAAAGAGGTCCGCGGGCCGCCAGTGAAGGCCAGGCGGGCCGCTAGCGGCCCTCGGGCCGTACTATGAGTACCCCTGCTGTAGATGATTACGATTTTAGCAGATTTCTGCGGATTAGCCATGTAGAAAACAGGAATTTTGATACTGCGACCTCATAAACCGGATCGGTATCAGTCCTTAGAATCCTAAAGAAGTCTAAGTAGTTCCTGACACCCAGGTTCCTGCAGAGTTGTATGATCCATTTACGCCTTGGGTATTTATACGCTTCACAAAAAAGCGTAACGTGGATCAAGGTTTCTTCTCAGGTCTGACACCCCGGACAAAGGTGGGAACAACCTCCTGCCCACTTGTTGGTTATTGCGAATAGCGGGAGGGTTACGTATCTAAACTGCAAGAACAGTTTCTTTGCAAGGGTCGGATGAATAATATCCAGACCCCTCTCAAATTCATAGTGGCACTTAAAATCAAGAAATCTATGTGTTAGGCTTGAGGGATTAGCTAACTGGAATATCTGTGTTAGTTTATGCTCTTTTAATACATTTGTCAGAGATTTCTTCAAAATTGCTGGGCAGAATGTTTCAGGATCGATCCATAGTTTTTCCATGCCTATGGTCCTAAAAGAGTGTTTTACATAGGAAAACCAGGGTATACTATCCGCCCCCAGTGTTGACAGTACCCCTTTTAGCTCCTCCTTATAGCTAATCAGCTCAGGAGTGCTCCACAACCGCCGCCAGTATAACAGCGGTGGGTTGGAGATGATGTCCGCAACAGGAACAATATTTAAATCCATCCTGAGCGGGACAAGCGGGGTGCTTTTCGGCAGGGTCTAGAGTTGTCTAAGAAAATTGTTTTCAGTAACTGTGAGGGCATTATGAGACTTATGTCGCCACAGTTCAGCCCCGTAAAGAGAGGCTGATCTAGCTTGGACCCTGTATATTTCCAGTGGTGGACTTATGTTTTTTAAAACACAACTCTTGTGGATTTTTAGAATTCCCCCAACTGACTGGGTAAGTTTTAAGTTAGCCTTAACCATCTGGGGCCCTACCCCATTTTTTCAGTTAATGTGAGACCAAGATAGTCAAAGGTGGGGACCCTTTCAAGTGTTCCAGCATCTACCAAGGGTTAGTGGATCTAGAATTAAAAACCATATATTTAGTTTTTTAATGTTGATCACGAGATTTCTTTTGTTGCAGAACTGTGAAAATTGGTTAAGAACACGCTGCATGCCTCGAGCTGACTTTGACAACAGCAGAGTGTCATCCACAAACATCAAAGCGGGGAAACTAGTTTGGGACAATTTAGAGGAGTCTATATCCTTGATAGCGAGTAGGTTGTCTATCAATCCATTTAAGTAAAGGGAGAAGAGGGTAGGCGCCAACACGCAACCCTGCCTCACCCCTTTCTCCACGGGGAACGGATCTGTCAGTTGGCCATTCCAACCATACCTAACTCTTGCAAATGTACCTTCGTGAAATTGTTGGAGTTGGTAGCATAAATATGGAGGAACCCCCATAGTCAGCATGATGGTCCATAGCTTGCTGCGGTCCACCATGTTGAATGCAGATTTTAAATCAACGAAGGTTAGATATAGGCGCCCACCTTCCAACACTACATGCTTCCAGTAGATTAGCTGGAGCCTGAATAGTTGGTCTAACGTAGAGGTTTTTGCCCTGAAACCCGCTTGCAAAGGTGGCAGGATGTCGTGATCACAGATCCAATCCTGCAATCGTTGTAAGATTACACTCACATACATTTTTTGAGATACATCGATAAGGCTAATTGGCCTATAGTTAGCTGGGTCCATAGAAGACCAAGCACCGGACCAAGTACTGGGTAGTTTGAGTCCTTGAAAGATTGCATTATAAAGCGAGTGTAAGTAAGGAACCCAAACTACCTGCTCACTTTTATACAAATCTCCAGGGATCCGATCAAGATCTGGGGCTTTGTTCATTTGGAGCTTACACAGAGCTAACTTTACCTCAGCCACCATACAAGGTGGAATAATCCAAGTAGGATCGACTGACAGGAGAGATGCTGGTGGCTCATATTGCTCTTTTTGCAATATAGTATAGAGGTCTTTAAAATATAGAGGCAATGATTCCTCAGAGATATTTGGTTCCACACGGGTCTTACCCTCTGAATTCCCTGTGCGGACCAAATTCCAGAAAGCCCTTGGATTTTTTTCCTCAAGGGCGATCTTAATGTGTAGCCATCTATGTGTTTCCCATTCGGATTTGACAATAGTAATAATTATTTTTAAATCAGCCCTAGCTGCCTTAATAGCTAAGGGAACCCCACCCTTCAGGGATAATAGAAGCGTTTGTTTAGCAACCCTACAACCCTTGTTAAACCACAGGTTTTTATCAGTACGGGGTTTATGCTTGGTTGACTGGGGATGATAGAAGAAGTCCGCCAATGTTGCCACCATCTCCTGGTGTATTGTTCCTAAATCATAGGTGGTATTACTATTGGAGATGGTCTCTTGGGCGGTGGCTGCCTTTTCCAGAAGGTGAATAATGGCTTTGTACATACTTGCCACTAAATCTGGAGATTTGGCAAATGTTGCCCAGCGAACACACCTCCCTCCATTTACTAATCTAAGGTCACTTCGGGGCAAAAAAGGAAGGCCTTGGACTTTTTTACTTGTTTGAAAATCTAGCATAATGGTGAGTGGGTTGTGGCCGCTCTCCGAGCACCCCACAAACTTAAATGCTGCCACTTTATTCCATATTTCCATACTAAATACTGAAATAATCATTCAATGTTGCTTGATTTAGTCTTTTAAAAGTCGGGAGCCCTGGGTTATCATTCTTAAAGCGCCCATTACACGCCCTTTTAGAAAAGGACAGTGTAAGGGAAATCAAGTGAAGCACTAAAGGGGTACATCTCGTTACCTCATAGGTATTTGGGGGTGGAATTGACCAGATTGCATCTTCTTCGGCGGTGATGGGTTTCATGCCTCCCTTGAAAGGTTCATAGTGGCAATTGAAGTCCCCACCAATAGCAAAAGCCACATCTCCAGGTAGGGATTTCAAGAGGGAATCCAAATGGGCCAAGGTCGAAGAGGTACCACTATACTGGACAGGTCGGGAATAAATATTAATGAGGGCCAATTTTTGTCGACTTTTAAAGGTTAAAAGGATACAAATTATATCTGGTGAGTGGGTGTTAACTCTTTTTACCTCACATTCAAAGTGAATTCCCACCCATATACACATGCCCCCTGATGGCCTGCCTCCAGGTCCCTTAACAGCAAGTTCTAAATAAGTCAGGAAGCCCACCCGATGGGTCGGACTAAGGGCCCATGTCTCTTGAAGGAGGCAGATCCCATAGGAGTCTATAAGAGCTCCCCAGTCTGGCAGATCCATCTATGCCATTATACCTGCAATATTCCAGGACAAAATACTAAGACCACCACTACAGCCTTCCGACCCCCTTCTAGTTACAGCAACAGTGGTCGGACCCTCCAGTGGACCTGTGACCAACGAGTACAAATCAACAATGCTGCTTTGAGTACTCTGGCCAGTTTGTAGTGAGCTCAGGGATGAACGGGCGGAGGCAGTCAATCAACCTGATCAAGTGAGTTAAACCTGTACTTATTGGGAAACCCCACAGGAACCAGTTCCCACCCATTGCTTCACCATAATTCTGGGGGTCATAATGGTCAGCCCATCCCCTGTTGGAGCCACAGTGACGGTGATTGGGACTGTTAGTTGGGGGGGGATAAAAATAACTTCTCAGGAAGGATTTTTGAATGGGCCGGTGTTACAGAGCCCCTACATATGTATTCAACTACCCTTCTATCTTTGGAATTGATTACAATACAATCCCCCTCCACGTCTTTGACTCTACTTCCTACCCAAACCACTCTCCTAGCAAATAAAATTTGGCAGTGCACATTCCTAGGAAGAGGATTATAGAGGTTCAACCAGTGGATACATTTGTTCTTTACCTCGGGGTATGATTCTGTCCCATTTACAGTTAGTTTAGGGACCCCTGTCAAAACAACCAAATATTCCGGAGGAAGATTAATACATGATAAAGTACAATGTGGACCATCCACTGCCGACCTCCCATTTGTCAAACCCCTAGGATCGCTCCGCGCTTCTCGACCCAACTGTTTTTGGTCTTTCAAATTTGCGTTGCTAGCTGCCGTTAAAGTGGCCTTCGAGAGGTTGGTAAATGGTGTTGATATTGGCCTTTTTTCAGGGGCAGTAGTCGGCAACAAATTATTAGATCTTAACACAGGGCCTTCTCCTGGGTTTATTGCTCTTCGTTCAACTGTTTGATCCTTAATGTCCTTTAAAGTGTCAATGCTCCCTTCAATTTTGGTCAGCCTCAACTCAATTTGTGATAGTCTCCCCTCAAGGGGCTGTAGTAACAGCTGCAGGAGATCGCCCAATTTCGTCAAAAGAACATCCTCGTTTGGGGAAGAGTCAGGGCAAGTGGTTGGATCAATAGAAGCAATAACTATCAGTTGTTTGGGTTGACCACTTAGTAGAGTACTGTGGACAGGGGTGGCAGATTCAGTATTATTATTATTGAGCTTCGGGAGCTTGGTCTTCCTCCCGCGGGAGGCTTTACCACCACGTTTACTTTTGGGAACTGCTTTTTCCACACGCCCACGTAACTGTCTTGAGTTTGATCCTTCCACACAGGACACCACTATATTAGTTTCAGATATTGACACTGAGTCATCGCTCATGTCCTGCAGCGAGAGGAACGATGGTTTGTGGTATGAGTCGCGTCTGCTGTGGTGCACGGGCTCTCGCCAATTCCCCAAGAGAAGATCTTTTAGCAAAAGCTAAATCCTGAGAGAGCGCTCCGTAAGGATAATTTCATGTTCTAAAACGTTTGTGGCCCTTGTGATGAACTTATCTAAAGTCCCAGCCACATAACCCCCCCTGTTGTCGATTTCTTATTCCGCCCTTCTCGCGCAGCAATTACCCCATAGTACTTAAGATTGCTGCTAGTTCTTACACAATGGAGGAATGGCCTTCAGGGGTCTGTGTTGGCGATGTTAGGGGGGTGGCCCGGTCTGGTCTCCCCCGGGCTACAATGGGCTTAAACTGGCCTGCCCTTGGCCCGGGCTTCACCCGGCGTGCACCCGCGTTCGTTTGCAAAGCGGGAGGCGTGAGGCGCTTTTCAGGCGCTGCAGTTGGTGGTGGGAGGGCTAAGCATGCCCTTAGTGTCCCTCCGGCTCCTGGGAACGGTAGTCTCCTCTTTCCCTTCCTCGCAGCAAAATTGCGGCAAATCGAAGCATCTCCCGCTAAGCCACATAACCCCCTGTTGTCGATTTCTTATTCTGCCCTTCTCGCGCAGCAATTACCCCACAGTACTTAAGATTGCTGCTAGTTCTTACAGAATGGAGAAATGGGCTTCAGGGGTCTGTGTTGGCGATGTTAGGGGGGTGGCCCGGTCTGGTCTCCCCCGGGCTAAAACGGGCTTAAACTGGCCTGCCCTTGGCCCGGGATTCACCCGGCGTGCACCCGCGCTCGTCCCGCAAAGCGGGAGGTGTGAGGCGCTTTTCAGGCGCTGCAGGTGGTGGTGGGAGGGCTAAGCACGTCCTCAGTGTCCCTCTGGCTCCTGGGACCGGTAGTCTCCTCTTTCCCTTCCTCGCGGCAAAAAATCGCGGCTAATCGAATGCCATAACAGGATCCAGCTACGTTGGACACCTGCGTCTTAAAACTCAGGTTATGGTCCAGCCAGACTCCAAGGCTTTTTACTTGGTCTTTGGGGACAGGCATATCTCCCATACATTTAGGCCAGAGAGTGCCGATCTCCAAGCTGATAGTCTTTCCCAGAAACATCAATTCTGTTTTAGCTGCATTCAGCTTAAGGAAGGAGGAGTCCACCCATGCCAAAACTTTTTCTAAACAATTAGCCAAGATGGACTTATTATTGTCTAAATGGTTGAGAGACACAATAAGCTGAGTATCGTCAGCGTACTTGATGATCTTAACCTCAAACGGCTCGACAATCTCAGCCAGCGGACGCATGTAGACATTAAAAAGTGTGTTACATTTGTATTTTTGTTGTTTTTCTTCTTTCATATCCTTCCTGAGCGTACTGTACAGTATCCCATCAAAGGCTTGTTGTTGTTTACGTCTCACAAATGGTTAAACTGTATTGTTACTTCTTTTAATAACTGAGGTAATAATAAGGAACACTAACAGATGTGACCACACATTAAATGATATTATATTTGTTTGTACTAGTAATCGAACTACAACAATTCCATGTTTCACTGATGTTGTTCTTGCTTCTTTGCTTTTAGGTGCACAAGAGAATAGGAGACAACATCACCCATTGTACTGCCAGACAGAAGGTCTGCACCCTGTGCACAGCGCCACGTGAGGTGTGACCATAGACGTCACATCATCTTCTTGTGTATTCTAGGACAAGTGTAGCTGTGTGGTAATGGACAGCTTCAAGGTGGCCCAAAAGAAAGGTACCATTACCAAGAAAGTCAAAGTTGTCAGTGAGAAGACCTTTTTTGGGAAACCAAAAATTGCACCTTCAGCAGAGGTGTGCGGGGAACAAGCTTGGAGCATCAGTGGACCCACTACACCAACCTAGGCCCAACTCATGTCTGTCTCAGAAGCAGCCAGTCTAATCACAGTAACACCAATGAGTAGTGACGTTGAAATTGACTTATCCTTATAGCAATAGGTACCCAATAATTGCAGGAAACTCAGATAAGTGGGCAACAACAGCCGCAACCACAACCAAAAATAGCTCCTCCAAAAATAGAGGCAGTTTAGGAGATCGAGCTTCCTGCTGAGGAAGAAGAAGAGCAAGCCACTCTTTCAGAAGATCCATAGTCTTCCAGATCCCCAGCAAGGAAAAGGAAGATTAGTCCATCACCTTCTTCTTAAAGCCCCCTTCTGATGATCTTGATGCCACTTGGATACCACCTCAGTCTGAGAGTGAGACACACCACAAGATAAGGACAGGGAAAAGGAACGTTCTAAAAAGCATTAGATTTATGGAGGTAGATGTCGAAGAGGAGGATGATGACGAGCCAGTCTTCATGGACATTAGTTCTGCCCAGTGGAGACCGACATTACCCCATCTCAAATTGTTGTGAAGGATGTAGCATGAATACCAACAGAGATACCACCACTACCACCAGTTACCATATTTACAAAGTCCCTGCAGTGATCTAAATCCACCACAACCACCTCCGTAGAAGTAGATACTGCAGAGAGTAAAACGCCATGCCTACCTACCTGTTCAGCCGACATTGGAAGTAGCACCAGCAGCGTCAGAAAGTTGACTTCCCCATTTTTGGACTTCTTGGTTAACCAGAAGGAGATGAACATTGCTATATGCTCCATTTGTGGAGTAGGTGTTAGTCGGGGTAATCTTGGTACACACTATGGTATCGGAGGCCAAACAACCTATTTGAGAAAACACCACTTGATCCAGTGGGAGACAAACCTTAGCGGCTCAAAAACTGCAAGTGTTGTTAGTAGAGGGGATAAAGATCCGATCACAGTGGAAGGTGAACAAGAGGGAGACATTTTCTCTGGTACACTAGGCAGCCTTTTCCCCAGCAGTGCACATCATCATCAGCAACATCGCAATGTCACAAGAGTCAGGCCGAGACACCAAGGGGTCCAAGGCAAGAAAGGACCGCAGTGACAAAAACGCACATTGAGCCTAACAATATCTGGTCTCAAGAAGTCACCTGCATCAGTGACACCAGAAAAGAGAAAAATCCAGGCTACCATTCTCAGAATGTTTAGGCCGGAGGGGCAGTATGAACGGAATAACCCAATGGCATGTTTGTACAACGCGAAGCTGACTGAATTGTTACCGCTGCACTGCCTCCCTTTTTCTTTTGTGTAAGGGGTGGGTGTTAGACTTGGCTTTTTTGGGCGTGTTTCCCCTGAGTTTTTTTTTGCCTTCTGGCCTCCTGGTTTTGACTCTGTTTTTGCTGGTGTAGTGTTTCTGCACACTTTTCTCACTGCTGACCAGTGGTAAAGTGCAAGTGCTCCTGTGGTAAAATGTGCTATGGATTGGTGTTTCCATGATTGACCTGTTTGATTTATGTGTCAGTACCTAGTAACGTGCACTGAGTGTGTCAGGGCCTGTGAATCAAACGCTGTTGGTGGGCTGCAGAACTGGATTGTGCGACTCACACAAACAGCCCGTACATGTAACTTGGGCCTGCCGTTGCAGAGCCTGTGTGCAGTCTGGGACTTGTCAAGTCTACCCACTTGACAGTCCCTAAACCTTCCCTTTTCTACATGTTAGTCACCCCAAAGGTAGGCCCATGGTACCCCTGTGGGTAGGGTGCATTGTATATGAAAGGGAGGACCTGCCCTGGTGTGTGTGTCAGGTCCTGATAGTGAATTACAGCCAATTTTGTTTTTCAGTATTGCAAGGCTACCTGTTCCCATAGGCCAGAATGGGCAGTATGATTATAACATCTTATAATCCTAACTGACCCAGGGAACAAGGTAGAAAACAAGTTTAGTATGCCTGAACTCAGAATTTTAAAATACATCTTTTAGTGAGGGTGAATTTTACATTCTGTGTTTGAAAATACCACTTTTAGAAAGTAGGTATTTTCTTGCCTAACCATCCAGTATGCATTTGCTAGGTTGTGTATTCCATGTCTGGTTTGTGGGTAACAGGGGGCTGGAGAGGGCCTTTGCTCCAGCAGTCTGATGGGTCGAGGTTGGGGCTGAATGGGCCCTGCATTGAATGGAGAGTAGGGGGAGTAGATTTCCTTTCACTTGCCAGTACCTGAGCCTTCATAGAATAGAGAGTAGGGGGAGGATTTTTCCTTTCAGCTACCTGGGCCAGGTCTGCTTTCAGCAATGTTGTTTCCACCTCCTGCCACGAAGCTGCAATAGGGAGTACAGAACTGGTTTGGACTGGGTACAGACACTCTCTGCCTTCAGAGAACAAAGGATTTGGTGGTATAAATATTGGGGCCCAAACCCTAGAACTTTAGATCTCTTTTGGACCAAGAGTAACTGCCAAGAAAAAGAGCTGGAGAAGTTGTGAGGAGGAACTACCACTTGGCTGTGTGCTTTGCTGTGTTGGCCTGCAGTGGCTGCTTCTGTCTTGGGCAGTGAAAGGGTTGGACTGAACTTTCTGCAATCTACTTTTGTGAGTTTCTCCAAGGGTTTGAGGTAGAGCTTTCCGCCTGTTCAAGAAGTCTCAGGAACAGCAAAGACTTCAAGCTCTTCTGCCCTCAGCACTAGGGACTGTGGGCAGATTTATGTTAACTGGCGCATCCCGAGGGATGCGCCAGTTAACATGCGCCACAGTGCGCCACAGCTACGCCCCCCATGGTGCGCCGCATTTATGATGCGGCGCACCATGGGGCAAAAACGGCACAGATGCGTCACGCATCTGTGCAGTAAAAGTGACGCATCGCGCAAGCAAGCGCAAGCGCGACGCAGCTCCAGCAATGCTCTGGGGGGGCCTATTCTTTCAATGCTGCCTCAAGCCTTACGCCTGCTTCAAGCAGGCACAGGGTTTTGACGCAGCATTGCCCTGAAAGTGACTGAGTGAAATCTCATAGATTTCACTCAGCCACTTTCAGGAGGCGTTCCTGCGCAGGAACGCCCCCCCTGCGCAGGAACGCCTCCTCATGGCGCAGTGCTGTACAAGTTGTAAATAGGGCGCAGGGATGCGCCACGTTTCCGCGCCATTGCGTCACGCAACGGCGGCTTAATCGTGGCGCAAGCCCTTCATAAATCTGCCCCTGTGTGTTTTGTGCTGCAACAGAGGAAAAAGCAACCTTACCTCATCTATGATGCCGCTGCCGACACAGTGTCCTGAAGGCACTGCAGAGGGCATAGCTGCAGCGCCGCACTGTGACCCTGGTCTCATCGACTATGCCTGCTGACGCCGCACCGAGCTGCTGCTCGCCCTGTGACGGCAACGCCTTGGCCTCCCGGACAATGCCGCTCCATGCAGAAGTCAAAGTCACTGCTTGCACTGAGGTTCAAGGGCACCGCTCGTAAAGTTACATGTTGCACTGCCCTCATCCCGCACCGCAACCTTGGCCTACCGATGCTGGCGCTATCGACTCTAGATGACAGCACTCCAGCAATAATGACGCCGTATTCACTTCGCACCGCAACTCTGGTCTCACCGATGATGTCATCTGACAGCACCGCACCGCTGCACTTTTCCCAGCAGCACGCGACGCCTGGTGACGCCATCACTCCTGACTGCAACAGAGAGGAGTTCGATCTGCAATGCGTGTGACTTCGAGGGCCCGACAACTCCTGCACCGACTTCCAGAACCGACGCCTGCGGATGCCGTGCTTTTAGAGGCTCAACAAGAGGTCGTCGACGCCCTTTATTTCTTAAAGATACTGTTTGTGGGTTTTCCCGACACCTTAGATGGCTCGAGATGCTGCGGTTAGAATTTGTGGCAGCCATCTGCCCGAAGGAAGGATCCCAAATGTTCGTAATTGACCTTAGGTGCTGTCCCATCACTACATCACGGTGTGTTGGAATTGCTTGGACAAGCTTTGCAGCAAAGTACTGTTTACTCTATCCACATGACGACAGACATGTGGACCAGTTGCCAAGCCACTAATTTCTTATGCATCACTGCACACTGGATCTCTTTTGTGGGGGTTAGAGAAAAGATATCTGCAGGTGTTGACAATGCTGACATTTTTAATGGTGCTCAGAAGCATGCTACAGTAGCCATGTTTGTCATGAGAAATCCCATACTGCTGCAAACACTTTGGAAGACTTTAACCCCTTCGCTGCAGGGGTAATTCCCCCGCTGTGCTGGGGGGAGGGGGCGCGCATAGTACCCTCATGCTCATGACGAGCTCAACTCGTCATGAGGCATGGCGCTCCTGTGCTCATGACGAGCTGAGCCCGTCACAGGTGCACCGGCTCTTGTGGAACGCTCAGCACAGCAGGGGAATTCCCCCCTACACCTGAGCGTTCCACGGCTCATGACGAGCTGAGCTCGTCATGAGCATCGGAGCACCGTGCCTCATGATGAGCTCAGCTCGTCATGAGTATGGAAAAGGTTAACACAAAGGTCTATGAATCGCTGCGACCAAGAGAGGTTAACATTGGTTTTGTTGCCACGGACAATGGCAGTAATATATTTAAGGCCATGGCTAATGGTGACTATTTCAGGGTCCTGTGTTTGGCGCAATCCATTAACATCATTGTTCACGACTTTCTTAAGCAAGCATTTGCAATGCAAACCGTCTCACCTTTGGGACCTTATTTGTTTTGAGCTATGCAGCACATTAGCCTGGGTGCTGAAACATCTACTTTAACATGGAGGGGAGCTAACCACCAAACTTCATGGCACACCAGGTATGGGTACACATGGAGAGTAATATTGTCTTTCAGCCGGAAATGGTATAGTCCAAAGCTCTGTTTTTAATATAAAATCAAAGTCTTCATTGGTCAAATAACTGAAAATACAATATTTGCAAAAATATTATTTTCTACATGCGCTTGTGGAAGACTATTTCTATGGACTGGAATCTAGAGAATGCTAAAGTGATTCTGGTATTTTACTGACCTCTGCTGGTCATTTTCTATCAAGAAATTTAAATAGAGGCAGTTGCCAGAAAAAAAAGAAAGACCCTCCGAATAAAGCAATTCTGGAATTTTATTGACCTCTACTAGTCATTTTCTATCAATACAGTTAAATATCAGGCAGTTGAACAAGCAGAAAGCAATTCTAGTATTTTAACTGACCTCTACTGTTCGTTTTCTATTAAGACTGTTAAATAGAGGCAGTTGAATGGAAAATAAAGTCCTGAAGTGGAAGCAGACAAGTCTTGGGGCTGATCTCCAGAGCCCACAAAGTACTTACACATGTAAGTATATACCAAAGCATATACAAGAGGTCTTGAATGCTCGACCTAAAAAGAAGACAGAGTCAGCAACTTACTGACCACCTGCAGAATAATCCGCACACATTTCAGCCATTCTTTTAAAACCAGTTAGCAGCTGAGGATCATTCAACTTGATAATAGAATGCCACTTAAAGCACTCATCCAGGAGGTGACAACACATTGGAACTAAACGTATTACATGCTTGAACATCTGTTTGAGAAGTATAGACCAATCAATGAATATGTCATGCAAATAGGGGAGGCTACTGTGAAAGGCATGATCATTGAGATAGACCAATGGGGCCTAGTTAAGTGCCTAACAGAGAGCCTGCTTCCTTTTGAGGTCTTCACACGTGAAGTCAGCAAGGAGGACTGAAGCATGGTCCAAGCTATCCCATTGTTGCATATGTTATTGGAACAGCTAAAGCAGGTGTCTACAATGAACTCAGGTGTGGAGAAAAAAAAAGAAGCATATGAGTTGGTGGAAAGCTCAATCCTTCGATTATGTGAAAATACAAGGGTGTAAAGAGGCATTGAGTCATCCATCCATTAAATTTGTGCCACAAATCTTGATCCACAGTACAAACCATCACAGGACACTTTCATTCCTTTTTCAGACGGAGATGTTGCCAACTACAAAACTTGGATAGCTGTGCATGGCAGTCAGCTAGAATAAGAATGGCATGGTATTAGAGGCCCGCTCCTCCAGGGCACTATAAGTACTGCATGACAGCCTTCAATTTCAACGTCAGGGCCTGAGGGCAGTGCGGATGGCTCTCAGTAGCCCAAATTTCAAACAACAGCAAGAACAACGTCAACAACAAGAACAGGAGCATCAGTCCCAAAACTGGCAAAGGATGGTTTCTACTGACAATGAGAAGGACCAGTCTATAGCTCCATAACGTGGAGAGGTTACCCACGATCAAAATGAATCAGCACTTTATACCACCGGATTACACCATACCTGAAGTAGCACAGCAGGAAGATGACGTTGACGACTCAGGTCATGGAAGTAGTGTGTTAGTGACCTACTTCTGGGCGAACCACCAGAGTTTGAGGACGAGCTCTACTTCCCTAACAGCTAAGCTTTAGTTTCTCTAGTTACTTTCTTTCTTTCTTGGACACCCAAAAAAACACAAACAAAATGTATCTAAAGAACATTTTCACTTTATTAAAGATTCTTGTTTTACTCCTTATGCCGTATAACTTGTTTGCTCCTTGATTTTTTTATATCCCTTTTGTTTTTCCATCTACAGGTATTTACCTTGCACCATACTGGAAAAACAACTGACACTTACCTTACCAAACCACTTCCGCAAGGCACCCAGGATTGACGGAAAGACAGTCCAATAGGAATGCATAGATGCAACTTCCAATTTGGCAATAAATACAGTATCTTTTTTTAGTCTTCAATCATTACGACTGGGCTGTGTTTTTCATGTTTGCTTATTTAACTCCTACAGATATTTTAATTTTATTTGCTATCTTTCAAAGCCTGGTACAACAAAACATAATGTATGTAATTTGGGTCTCTGTGGGGGCAGACATACACATGGATAATTAATATACTGTCCTGCACTAATCAAGCATTACTCATCATCATGCATGCATTTCCTTTTCTGCCCATAACAAATTTATGATGATCGCCTGCAAAGATGAATGTGTTATTCATGTGTAGTGTTTGTCTTTGTCAAATTATTCCCTCAAATCCCACTTCTTATCCATTCATCGAACCCCTAACCCTCTTCCCTTGAGCTGTATGATTTATTGAGGTGTGACTACAATAAATTTACAGCATTAATTGATCACACACTTGCTGGGCGGATGTTTTTGTGAAAGCAACACCAACTCAAGGACGGGCAGGGCAAGGATCTAATTAAGTTCTGCTCTAGTCTAAGTATAACTATATCCCAAACTGGCAATATATATATTAGATTGCCCACCCATGGACAGACAGTATTCAATATAAAAAAAATTCAGAGAAACATAATCCATCCTAATTGCCAGCATCATCATCCTTCCAGCATTAAAGTTTATGCTTTTCCACTCCACTTCAGTTCATAGCTCAAGTCGACTTCAGTTTGTACTGGTACTAGCCCACGATTTTGATAATTTTTTATTTTACTTTAGTAATACATTGCTTAGGTATCATGTTTTCTCATTTGGCAGTCTTCTTGTGTACTACTAGTCGTACCCTACTCAGTCTAGTCTCCCTCAGCTTACATATCAAACGACATTAACTCAGTTTGTAAATATAAATATTTAGTTTCCTGTGATGAACATTTATCATCCTACAGTTTGAGTTCAGCTAGGAGGGAGTGGAACCTCACTGCAGAGTCTGGTGCTTCTAGTATTTGACTAGTCCACCAGCATGCTCCTACTGTCTACTACCACAAAGGCAACTTGGGAATCCATCAGCATGTAGCCATTGCTTCGCCTAATCACTGGTAAGAGAGAAATGTGGGGGATTCTTTCAAGGGGCAATAGTCTATATACAATGGAAATTATTAATGTACACACCCACACCTCTTCTGAGCCCATAGGGGTTAGTTGCAAATTGCACAGACTAGGAAGAGAGACACACAGTAGTAGGACAAGTGAGGGTACCGCATTTCTCTGTTAATGTGTTACACTATTGGCAGATTTCAAAACATTGCTGCAGCCCAGCAGCAAAGGAAATAGTGCGAAATAAAGTAACCCCACAAAAATATTTACATCATGTGTAAAACTATAAATAATTTATTTCCCTAAAAAATAAATAAACTAGAATGAAAGAAACTCACAACACCTGACCCACCCCTCACCCTAACCCCAACAGTAAAGTAAGTCCCAAAAATTATCCATAAAAATTCAAATGTCCATAAAAAAAGAACACCCAAGTTTTCCCCAGGTCCCACAATCAATGACAATCCTCAATTTCACTTTCACCTGACTACTACAAGGCAGATATCATGATTACTAATATGAATGATGACGTGAGGTACTATTATTGCTTACTCGTAACCATGCAGCTGATAGGCCACCCATGGCTGACGCGGTCGGAATTACATGGGTAGGAAGCGGGAGTGGGCCTAGGAGTTTGAGGGTGGTGATTAATGATGGGTGGGTACATGCATAATATATATTTTGTGCTTGCAAACTACTGTGAGTCAAGGGAGTAGTCTGAAATACAACTTCAAACCTTTGAACCAAAAACCTTAAAAAAATTGTCCTTGTTTATTCTTCTTACCAGGGATTTTTCCATTTATCATCGCATTTTTCTTCTAGCATTGTTTTTATTCTTCTTCACCCTTGGTTTTGCTAATCTGACACAGTTTAATTTTCTTTTACATTCTCTTCATCCAGTCTTCACCTATGATATCATCCAGACATCGATCCATCCATCCAAACATGGCTATCATTCTTAACAAACCTTTCACCAACAACATACATTTACCACCCATGCATCCTTGCTTGCCTTTGAGTTTGACCCATCAAACCCGCCGGAGGATTCCTTTCACCCATAGAGTTTAACCCATCCAAGCAGGCATCCTTTACTCCACCTTTCACCCATCCTTCAACCACCCATGCATCCTATCAGCCACCTAGATGCATCCCGGGGCCCCGACACCCATGCATCCTTTTCTGACAGCCATATATTACATCATGTCACCAGTCCTTCCTCCTTCCATCCTTCTTACCCTTTTCCATCAAGGTCATTTGACTCCTAGACTTCTGCACCAAACCTTCCCTGTTGAGTTGAAGATAACACAGAAGAGGACATTAGTTACTCTACTCCCGCTAATACTAAATAAAGGGTGTCTTCTTCAACTGTTAACAACAACTTAGTCTCAATAGTACAGTGTACACCCTTGCAGAGAGTGTATAAATGTGAGTGTCAGTAAGCAAGGAATATGTCTTATAACCGCCTGCCACTGCTGCTGGCCCACCCCCTCCTGCTGCCGTATCAGCTCTCTCCTGGATGGTATCACCTTCTATGCTGGCCCCGGCACTTGTGGTCGGTACTTCTCGAAAAACATTTCAAATTTTTAAGATGCCATATACGCCTCCTCCATTTATTTATTTTTTTCACTTTAAAGATGGGAAATGCAATAATTACACCACACACATCACTGCAATTCGGGTACATAGACCAGACTAGAGAAGAGTAGACAGGATGTCCTATCAAAAATAATAAAATATCCTGTTGGGCATTTTGTTGGTGGCCACCAATTTGAAAGGCCTATCAAGCAGAGGACAACCTAAAGGTCTGGACTCAGTGGCTTAAGCTATTGGTGAATATGAGTTTTTTTTAAAGAATAAGAGTGGCCAACTGGATGTACAATCAGACATAAGGTCTCTTGGTTGGAAAATATAATGGTGCAGTCATCCTCCTCCTCCTCATACTTCCTTCCAGCCATGGCGCATGGTAACCAGTTTGCCATCAACTGCTGATAATAAATAATACTAGGCCTAGACGAGAAAAAGACACAACTTTGGGGTATCCAACATGACCAACATTTACTGATTGAGAATGAGAAAGTAAAAGAAAGCCTTCTCATCTCAATAAGCATGCATAGAATACCTTACTTGGGCATGCAATCAACACAGCTGAATAGTAGTACTAGTACTAGTAGTAGTAAGGACCAATGGGTTCTCTAAGTCTTACAGTACCACCACTAGGCAGTCCACAAAATATATAATCGGAAAGGGAAAGCTAATTGAAATACCAGAAGAAAGCGAGCTACAGATGGACTGATACAGAATCCGAGGCAGTTTGATGTAAAAAAAAAAAAACAGACACTAGAAATATAAATAACTAAGTCGGTAGGTAATGCAGGGATAACAAGAATTTAGAAACAGATAGATCGAAGAGGATTTGGGAAAAAATTAATTAGGAAATAGAAATCATAGTTCAAAATAAGGAACTGTAAAAGTTAGATGAATATATATTAATATTAATAACAGGAGGTCTTACTGGAGCAAGCACAGCCATCCGAAGAGGAGTGTTCCACTTCCTGGGAGGCACCATCAGCTCCCGCACCCGCCTCAGAAGACCTTGTTTTCTTCTTGCCCCGGATGCTGATCATGCAAGATATACTTAAAGAGACAAAAAATGATTGGTGTTAAATAAATATTAAATAATCGCTCCAAAATGATATTTTGACAGGAAACGGCAAGTGCAATAACATTGACCTTTTCTAAATCAGATTGACTAGTAGTAGACTAGTATTGCAGACTGTTCTATCTTTATCATTCCATAGTTCCATTCCGATTCCTGAATCTTAAACCTACCTAGCCCACCTATTCCAAAGACTTTGGAATTAATGTCAAAAAATGATATTTGTTTCTAAGTTTCAATTCTCCGATCTCATTCGCAATCATCTCAGCCCCGTTTGATGGACCAATTCACGAAGTCTGCATTCAGTCTTCTTAAATGCATAGATGGATGCATGCATCTTGCATACACATAATTGATTGGTTGCTATTCACTCACTATACAAACTACAAAAAAGCTTCTACTATGGACTTAAGTCATGTGAGAGGACACATCACGCAGGCCGCTAAATTACTAACTAATACTAAGTAAGTAACTAACTACCACTATCTTAGTGACAGTACTAAGGAAAGGAGTCTCTCTAGTCTGCATTATCTTACTTAAATTCTCTAACTTCTCTTACATATTCATCCCAAGTGAGCGCAAAGTTGCAAACAAGTACGATAAGAAGTGCGAGCACCAGTCTAGAAGAATACCAATCACATAATATAAGATTTTTTAACGTAACTTACCTGCATATAAGCAGCAGTATTCTTGCTATTTGGGAAGAAATTAATATTCACAATAACATATAACACACAATAATAATAATTAGCTACTCACCAAGCCCTGCAACCTCAATACCTAGCAGGTCCAGCACGTCCAGCTCTCAGTCCAGGATATTGGACCACCAGTGCGTCAGTTAGTTATGGGTGTGCCAGACCTAAGAGCAGAGATACACTGCCTGGCGCACCCTTGTCCACCTCTGGTGGTGCTCCCGGATCCCGTACCCAGACGCAGGTCTGCCGTCTGCTGCCTGGGTGAAGGGGAGGTGTTGCAGCACAAAGAAAACAAGCACAGGCACCTCCACCTCGGAAACATGGCCCAGGGCTGCACCCCTTCTGGGTGCCGCCTTCCGTAAAGAAGGTGGCCTCTCTTTGCCTGGGTCCCACTCGCACTACTCTTAGCCATGATGCTGGGGGTTGGGCGGATAAGGAAATGTAGAAAGTAAAAAATTAAGGGAGGAGAAGAACGCACTAAAAAACACCCAAAAAGTAGAAAAAACACAAAATATACACTCAAGAAGAGAGGATAGATATTAAATAAAAACAATCAGAAAAAAAGTTTTGGGAACAAAGGATTAGAAAGATTTAGGGAGGATTCAAAACAGGACCCAGAACCATAACAAAAGTAGAAAAACAATCTATTACAACAAGAGAGGGGATTGAGGCTTTAAATGCCGCACCACAAGTCAGGTTCCCAACAGTTACTCAAAGCAAGGGTGCGAATGGTCTGGGCTACAACCCCTTAGAACCCAATTTAGAACACATGAATTTGTTCTATATATCTTTTTACACAAGTTGACCTCGCACACCAAAAGGCTGTATAGCAAACACAATGTTAGTATTCAATCGATATTCATTTTATGCATAAGGTAAAGTCAAACTGTTCTCCCAAAGAATTGGTACAAGTCAATTTTTCTTCGTTTTGTTCTCTTTATTAGTTGAAACACTCGCAGATAAAAAATAGCCAACGCGTTTCGTCCGAAACCGGACTTCTTCAGGGCTTTGCGCAGTGTGTTCCTATATTAGTGGTCTCATCCGTCCTGGCCGGTGTACAGATAGTCAGATTTATGATTAAAAAGTTCGCGGATTCAATTATACATCCTTTCATATATGGATCCAGTAAGAAATAGCAAGAGATCAAAAGGTAATGCCTTAAATTCGGCGAGTCCGTCGTGTGTCGTGATTGGAATCGGGATACCAGACGACCACACGCACACACGACGGACTCGCCGAATTTAAGGCATTACCTTTTGATCTCTTGCTATTTCTTACTGGATCCATATATGAAAGGATGTATAATTGAATCCGCGAACTTTTTAATCATAAATCTGACTATCTGTACACCGGCCAGGACGGATGAGACCACTAATATAGGAACACACTGCGCAAAGCCCTGAAGAAGTCCGGTTTCGGACGAAACGCGTTGGCTATTTTTTATCTGCGAGTGTTTCAACTAATAAAGAGAACAAAACGAAGAAAAATTGACTTGTACCAATTCTTTGGGAGAACAGTTTGACTTTACCTTATGCATAAAATGAATATCGATTGAATACTAACATTGTGTTTGCTATACAGCCTTTTGGTGTGCGAGGTCAACTTGTGTAAAAAAAAAAAAAAAAAAAAAGTAGAAAAACAAGATGGCCTCGCTGGTGCACAACAGTGTGGTGAAGTTTGCACTATATTTCCCCATGAACACGCATCTGTATTGCTGTACGGCAGAAACATCTAGTGAACAGGCCCAACAAGCAACACTGCCATCTTGCTGAACTACGCATAGCTCTGCAGAGTTTTTTTACTGCTTCACGGAGCTCCATGTAGCACTGATATATGAACTCTGCCCAGGCTAATATCTTACTCCTGTCAATGTTAGTGGCACTACATAGACTCTGACGGCAGGCCTTTGTGTGCAACTCCTGGTCCAAGGATACTACATTCCCTTACACAGGCATATGTAATGGCACACACTCAACCAACATTTCACCTTTGAGTGGATAGTATATTTGTGACCCGCTCAACTATGCAGTTGTACACTCTGATCAGAGGTACACAACTCTTGCCATGCTAAGGTTAGTTCATATCTAAATCAATCCATCTGACCATGTGCAAAGAGTTGTGTGTATGCACATGCATTTTTGCTTGACTTTTGATCCATGTGAATTCACACTCTTGACATCTCAGTATCCTTCAGGTGTTCATATGTTTGCATATGACCTATCCAATTTTAAAGTGCTCTAGGCATTTACGCACTGTACACAGTCATCTGATCATATTGTCTTTTTAAGGGCTTTTGGTACTCATTGCATTGCTAAGTAATGCATGGTAAGAGTGTCTTTTATCGACTGTACCGTGGTGAGGTATATGTGACATTGTAGGCAGGACATTTTTAAATGAGCTTTGTTTTGTTTTAAGCCACACATACATGTATGTGTTCTTTCCAAAGGAATTCTTTTACATGTTTGCATGACAGAGAGCCTTTGGCCATGGCAAATGTCACTCATGATCTCTAATGGCATCTTCAATGACATGAGTTCCAGCACAACACTGTAAATCAGCATGGGAAAACATTGTTGGGACACACTCCAATGTAAGATTATCCTCAGGTATGGTAGTTTGTGGTTTGTATTTCTAGATTCACTGAGTTCCAAATGTTGTACACTTTGCTGTTGCACCACACAGCTAGACTGCTAGCTGTGCAGCTCTCCGCTGCTTAAGTGTAAGGGGTAAGTACTGATTGATTTGCATCTTGAGATGCGGCATGGCTTGCCTGTCCCTTTAATACAGTACACTGCTTCACTTAGCAGTTCTGTATGTGTGCAAATGATAGATGTGAGGCATGGCAAAATGTTGGTCAACAGGTCTGACATGATAGAGGCCTACTTCTAGTTGGCCAAATATTGGTGAGTTGATGTTTAATGGGACTGTGACATACACGCCAACACAAATATTGTATGCCAGCTTTTATTTCCATGTTGAACCCTCCTATTCTGTTTGGACATGCTGCCCGTCAAAGTGCATGTAAATCAACTGAAGACATTTTACACAATATTAGTGCTTCGCCTATTCCCAGCCACTGTATTTTGTATCTTCCCTCCATCCAAATCCTCAACCTCCATTGGGTCCTTTTCATTGGGGCCCATGTCCCATGAGACATTTGTCCGGACACATATGGTCCGGGATGCCCGCCACCCCTTCCACCACCAATCCCAATGGTAGGAGACAGACACAGTTTGAACTTTTGGAAGACAGGGGGGCCTCGCGACCCCCCCGGCCGTATTTATTAAAATATGAAACAAAATGTAAAACTTTAAATTAAAACGTTTCATTTATCATGTACAAAATTCACTTTCATTACACTTGATGAAGACAGGTATCCAGGCTAACCTTAACAAATCTCCAATACAAAGAAGGTCGTCCGAGTTCCCTTGCGGGGTATCCGTAAGAAGGACAGCGTGGACTCCCCCCCTTTCCCCGCACTCTCTTCCGCCGCAGCGGATATCCGGCCCCCGGGAAATTCGTGGGAGGGGCATATAGCCGTCTCTCCCTGGGAGGGGCCTATGGCCGTCTCCCCCTGGGCGGGGCCTATGGCCGTCTCCCCCTGGGCGATCCCATCCGTAATGGGTGCCGCCCCCCGTGGGAGGGGCCAATGGCCGCCTCCCCCGGGCGCTCCCATCCATAATGGGTGGCGCCCCCACTAGGGACCTTGAAAACACTGCTCACCGATCATGACCTTACCGCCCGACCGAAGACTAAATAAATACGACAGTTAGTTACCTACTAGTGGGGAAAAACCTACCCTTAATCTTATATCACAGCTAGATATATCCTTCACTGCTACTCCCGCCCTTGTCGAGCGAACGTCCCAGAATAGTATCCAACATACTATAAACATTGCTACAAAGGAGAAAAGGTTCTATAACAGAGAAACCATTTTATTGCATACAGTTCATTACACTTCTACAAAGGAAGAAAAGGCCTATCGACAAGTATCCAGTTGTATACACAATCTTGGAATCAATCTACAATGGGAGAAAAATGGCCTAAACAAGACGTTTATGTATCACAATCAATTGCAAATCACAACTTTGTTTACTCCCAAACTTCTGCAACAGGGGCTGGTGGGTGGGTCAAAATCTGCAGCTTGTTCCCTTGAGGGCTCACGAGCGACGAGTGGTACAGCCTTCAGAGCGCAGGAACAAGAGGACGCCTGCCTGGATTCCCGCTCCTTTTATTTTGCAGCGGGAAGGCGGGCAGCATCCCTATCCCGCCCAAAAGTGTACGGACTTCCGGGCTGGTGTTAGGACAACCCTCTTAGGCGGCGGGGGCGTGCTCCATCCATGCCACTTTGGGCATACGGGCCGGGGACACGCCCCCGCCTGCAAAGGTTTCCCGGGCGATCGGGGCACCCAGCCATACTTACGGGGTGACTGAGAGGTCTCCCATTTCCATATGGTCCGGGATGCCCGCCACCCCTTCTACCACCAATCCCAATGGTAGGAGAGAGACACAGTTTGAACTTTTGGAAGGCAGGGGGGCCTCGAGACCCCCCCGCCGTATTTATTTAAATATGAAACAAAATTTAAAACTTTAAATTAAAACGTTTCATTTATCATGTACAAAATTCACTTTCATTACAGTTGATGAAGACAGGTATCCAGGCTAACCTTAACAAATCTCTAATACAAAGATTTTCTTAACCGAGTCTAACATCATGACATAATGCATTGCATACGAATTTTGTACATCCTATCGTTAGGGGCCAACGGCAAGGTCTTAACCGGTGTCAGATCCCTATCACCAAATTTCCGCCCTCTCGTGTGAGTGGCGCATGCGCAGAGGGTTTTACCCTCATAGCCAACTGTAACTTCCCTTGTCATAGGGGCCCCCTTTCACTCGGCGCCATCTTAAGGTCGTCCGAGTTCCCGTGCGGGCTATCCGTAAGAAGGACAGCGTGGACTCCCCCCCTTTCCCCGCACTCTCTTCCGCCGCAGCAGATATCCGGCCCCCGGGAAATTTGTGGGAGGGGCATACAGCTGTCTCCCCCTGGGAGGGGCCTATTGCCGTCTCCCCCTGGGAGGGGCCTATGGCCGTCTCCCCCTGGGCGATCCCATCCGTAATGGGTGCCGCCCCCCCGTGGAAGGGGCCAATGGCCGCCTCCCCCGGGCGCGCCCATCCATAATGGGTGGCGCCCCCACTAGGGACCTTGAAATCACTGCTCACTGATCATGACCTTACCGCCACAGGCCAGATAGTTGACCGACTATCTGGCCCCCCCCCACAACTCCTATAGGTCATGTCTCCTCAATCCCACTAGCCAAGCTATCATGTCTCCAATCAATAAGTCATTCCCTACCCTGGACAGGTGTGCCCCCATCGTCTGAATAACAGTGGTCCCCCCAGATGCACCCGTGAGGTATACTTTGAAGGTAGTTAGATCGAAACAATTTCTCCATTTTATTGTTGACCCTCTTTACCGAATGGTTCAATGCTGTCTTGGACCACCCACCCCTCCATACCCTCCTCGGAATCATGTGTGACCAAGCTTTCGTGCACCCCAGGAGTGTCTTTGCTAACCAACTAACTGCTGTAAGTATGTGTTCGATTAAAGTCCGTCTGCCCAACCTCACCAAGTCATTGCCCCCAATGTGCACTATGATTACTGATGGCGGTGACCTGTGCAGCCCTAACAATTCCTCGACAAAACTTTGCAGTTGGTCAATACACAAACTGCCCTTCCCATGGAAGGACACCCTGAAACCATATTCCTCAGATGTGTGAGTCGAATCACCTGCCCTGAATATGTCCGCGACACGTCTCACGTATGAGTGGCCCACGACCCACACCACTCGTCTTCCATTCCTTGATCCTGAAGTGGTGGTTAGCTGATACTGGGCCGGTCCCAATTTCCGCCCTGCGTCACAGGCTCGTGAAACTGTAATCCAAACAAAAGACAACAAGCGTGAGTGCACTTCTTCAGTAAATTACAACATGTGCAACCGCACGTAACGTTTGAAACAGTTTGAAGACCAGCGCCCCAACTGTTTAACATTGTTTGCCTGCAGACCTCCGGCCGTCGCTTCTGTAGCGGCCCCTATCCTGAAAGAATGAGTTCCAAAATCACCCGGTTCAAGCCCGCAGCTGCAATCGTGATCGCCAGCACCCTCTGGAACTGAAACTTCGTTAACGGGGTGCCGTCAGCATGCCGCAGCAAGGCCCCCCCCATGTCACCCTTTGTTTTAGGTAGGCCTCAACATGCATTACTGGACAACAGGGACTACCCGGAGCGCGCTGCAACACAATGCTACTCCCCTGGGCCTCCTGGTCTGTCTTTGACCTGGCAATCGTGATCAGCAGGGAATCCCCTCTCACTTGTGTGTGGTTCCTGCGCAGACCCCCCTCGGTATCCCTTTTATTGGTGGCCACTAGTTCGCCTACCCGCAGGACCCCATAGAATGCCAGCGCAAATGCTGCTCGAAATAGGACAACCTCACTAGGTGAGGAGCATGTCTCCTCTAGTTTAGCCAGCAAGGCGGTCAACCTGTCAAATCCTATCAGATGCCTGGTATCTTTTTTGCACCCCTCTAGGCGCCGCCAGCTGCGCAGCGCCTTTCTGACTATAAAGGAGTCTGTCGGGTCCCTGATCCCATGGAGCTGAGCCATAAACGATATGGCGGCCTTATACTGACTAGCGGTTGCCGCCGACCGGCCCTCCTCATGAAGTGCCACTAAGAATTGGGTAAAGGACCCCTTCTGACCCCAGCTATGCACCCATGCAGTGCCCAAAAAGGAGCAGTATGAGCGGAACGCCCCTTCTTAAGCTTTTCTTGTCCTGGGCACTAAACTGGCTGCCACAAGGTTTTGTAGTCCTGGGCGCCGATTTGCCATAATGCTTTGGGAAATAGCGCTGCCACTAGCTCCGCTGAGGGTAAACAATCCCTGAATGCCTGCATTTTGAAACGAGAGAGCGCATCAGCTGCATTATTCAGTACTCCCGGCACATGTTTTGCCCTGAATTGTACATTTAGCTTCAAGCATTTCAACACAATTTCTTTCAACAATCGCAATATCCACTTGCAGCGTGCTGCCTGCTGGTTAATGCACTCAACCACAGTCATGTTATCAGACCAGAATATCACCGAGCGGTTTCGGAACTCTTCTGGCCAGGCCAACAATGCTACCCAGATGGGAAATAACTCTAGGAAACCAATGTTGGTCGTCAAGCCACTTGCTTCCCACCAAGCTGGCCATTTCTGGGACGACCATCGGTTACCAAGGATCGCGCCAAACCCCACGCTGCCCGCAGAGTCGGTCCATAAACCTAAGTCTGCTGACGAGGCCGGGGCTTTGCTCCAGACTACCCGGCCATTGAAATCCACCAAGAATGCCAGCCAAATGAGCATGTCCTGGAGAACCTCTGCCGACAGCCTCGTACGATGGTGCCCTTCTTTGAGGCCAACCATGGCCTGTGCAATGGATCGGGAGAAAGGGCGAGCCATCGGTATAACCCTCAGTGCAAAATTCAGCTGTCCAATGTTTGCTGTAGCTGATGCAGTGTCACCTTGTCGTTCCGAAGACATTGTAGCAAGGAGGCCCTGAATTTGGTGACCTTCTCCGCTGGCAGACAGAAGCAACCCTCCACGGAGTCTAGTTCAATACCCAGAAACTCCAGAGAAGTAGTTGGACCCACTGTCTTCCCTGGCGCCAACGGAACCCCGAAACCCTGCAGGAGCACGCTGAATTCCTGCAATGCCAGTGCACAGTCCCGAGAGCCCACCGGGCCGAGAAACAGGAAATGATCGAGATAATGCATCACATGTTGGTGCCCCGAGGCCTTTGAGAATGTCCACTCCAGAAACGAGCTAAACATATCAAAATAAGCGCAAGAAATTGAACAACCCATCGGCATGCACATATCCATGTAGTACTTCCCCTGAAATGCGAAACCCAACAGGTGCTGATCCTGGGGATGCACCGGTAGTAACCTAAATGCGGATTCAATATCCGATTTTGCTAACAATGCACCGGGGCCTAGGCGATATAACATGACCACTGCATCATCAAATGATGCATACCTCACACTGCAAATGCCTGCATCAATTGCCTCATTCACGGAAGCCCCCCTAGGTGCTGATAGATTATGAATGAGCCTGAATTCGCCCGGCTCCTCCTTGGGAACTACCCCTAATGGGGAACACACAAAATTGGCCGTTGGTATTATTTCATACGGTCCCGCAACCCGCCCCAAGCGAACCTCTTTTGCAATTTTTGTTGCGACCACCGTCGGGTTGTGCATAACAGACAGTTGGTTTCTGCATAAGGGGGCCACACGAAAATCACCCGCCGAGATCCTGAAGCCATACGAGAAGCCATCTTGCAGGATCCCGGCGGACACATGATCAGGGTATTTGTTCAGCCAGGGAGTCAAAGTCAAAATATCCACGGGCGATTGTTAAGTTATCCGAGGCACCTTGTCAATCTTGCTTAGTACCCCCCTTTCCCCCAGTAACATTGCCTCTGGATCGGTAGCTGGTTTCGGGGTGGGAGGTATTACCACAACCTGCGCAAGCATGCCTGAACCTGCATGTTCCCTGCGGCCTATTACACGTTCCTTTGTTGAAACCCCAACATACCCCTCGCTTATTCCCATTCCCGCCCAATCTAGACTGAGTCTCTCCCCCGTGGGCTGGTCAAAAGGGCTATGGATGTTTCTGCTGAAAAGCCCTGGAACCGTTCATACTCGACCCTGATCCTCCCGCCGAGCCCGGCGTGAACTGCGCATGCCAAGATACAGTGTCCAAACAATCCCAAGTCAGTGATTCATTAAACTCTTTCACTTTTCTAAATGACACATCGTACCCTTTCCATGTGTCCCCTCCATATTTCTCATGGAAGCCCGTGATCCTGCTCTGATAGCAAGCAAGGTCTCCCAACATTTCTGGTGTTCGCTCACCCATAATTGCTACAAAAACAGAAAAAGCCCTGATCCAGTTCATCATAGACTCCTCCACCCTGAATTTTGCCATTTTTGCCCTCCACTCACTGGGGTGCCACAAATCTTTCTGAGTTTTGGCATATTCTAAGTCACGATTATCCGTCAACAATGAAAAGATATTAATGTATTTGTCCGCCCACACCATCTCTTTCGTGGCCATCGGAACATGTTGCGCCAAGCTTTCCCGCCTTGAAGGTACAGGGCCCTCCCCCATTATTGGGAGCGACCTCTTACCATTTTCTGTCGTACCTCCGGTTGTGTCCGTCGCCTTATTTTGGTTCTCGGCCGCGGCCGTGTTCGCCACCTGCAGAGGAATAGAAGGCATGTTCCCTGCCCCAGACCCCCTTGGTCGATAATTTGCCTCGCCTCCTCAGCTGGATCTTCCGCAGCCGCGGATCCCCCCGCTTCCTTCTTCAACCAAGGCAACACCGCTGCTAGGTGCACCGCCAGTTCGGAGGGTACCTGTTCCTTATCCTGTGGTGTGATAATCTCAGAGATTGGCAGTCCCCCATCCGATGCGGGCACCGGGCTGGCCGTTGGGGTTATTGGGACCAGCGGAACTTCCATCGGGACCGGGACCTCGCTAGGGCCCGCTTTCCCCTTCTTCTTTTTCCCCTTGTCCCCCCTGGAGTAACGTTTGGCAAAGCAGGCCCCACAATCCTCTGAGGTCTCCCTGAGGGCCCCGCCTGAGCTTCTACTTTCTTCTGGAGCGCCGCTAAGCTGCGACCCAGTCGGTCTACTTTACCAAATTTCCTGTCCATCGCCGACACTTGGTTTACCAGTGTGCGAAGCATCCGTTCCATCTCAGAGCTCTTTCCATTCTTCTTTCAAGGCATATCCGACGTTCTGTGCAGGTCCTTGGATCCCAGATACGCATCGACGACTGAAACAGAAAAACAACGATTACCACGTTCAAAAACTTCAAAAACTGCAGCTTGTTCCCTTGAGGGCTCACGAGCGACGAGTGGTGCAGCCTTCAGAGCGCAGGAACGAGAGGACGTCTGCCTGGATTCCCGCGCCTTTTATCTTGCAGCGGGAAGGCGGGGCAGCATCCCTATCCCGCCCAAAAGTGCACGGACTTCCGGGCGGGTGTTAGGACAACCCTCTTAGGCGGCGGGGGCATGCTCCAACCACGCCACTTTGGGCATACCGGCCGGGGACACGCCCCCCGCCTGCAAAGGTTTCCCGGGCGATCGGGGCACCCAGCCATACGTTCGGGGTGACCGAGAGGTCTCCCCTTTCCAGACGCTGTGGAGAATGGCACAATCTAGTATGATTTTGCAGACCAAACGGGGTGAGTGTAGCAATCTCCCCCTGACATGTCCAAGCCTCTGAACTGGAACTTTTGCACTCCAACAATGTTCTGGTTCTTGGTCAGTGCCTGATTGTAGTGTCTGTCAGCATCAGTTGCTCTCTGTTGCAGCTACATCAATGTCCATGTGTGTTATGTATACTGAATGACTCAAACGCATTTCTCATGGTAATTCACAAAATGTGTTACTTGTACAGTTGGTCACAGGTTTATACATATATCTTCCAGTTATCTGTTTGACAGTTTATGTTAAGCAAGGCTTGATACATTGTACACTTCTACATCCTGACTTTTATGTTTCTCCAGTTGCTTAATGTGATGGGCTTTTAGAGATGTTCCTGATCACTCAATGTTATGTGCACTTACTACATGTGAGAAATGAATAGCTATTTGCGATAGAATATTGGGATTGTTATCCGGAGTACACTGTGGTGCCTTGTCCAGGTTGGGAATTATTCTATGTCGATGATTGATGTATGACAAGTTTGACTGCATTGTGTTAGACTTAGGAAATGTATATGTACTGGGTTCATATGCTTTTCATTTGGGCTACTTAGTTCACTGATCAGGTGAGCCATCATATTTGTTACATAAGTCAGTGCAGTGGTCAAGCTATGCATATGTCTGTACTTAGACTGTCTGTCAGTTTTGCTGAGACATATTTGTTCATATTTCTTTGCTGTAATGTCAAAATGTTGTCCAGATTTGACATTTTCATATGTCTGAGTCCTACACTGGCATGGCATGTCATATGTTGCCTTTCCACATACTTCTTCCTGGGTTGCGCCTACTTTGATCAACATAGATTTATACTACCGTGTGTGATACACATGCTCATGTCCAAAGTACTTGTTCTCACACCACTGACCTTGTTGACTTTTAATTGATACCATATAGTTGGTACGCCATAGAAGAGAAACTGATCTTTCTGGTGTTGTCTTTGTACTCATGTTGGCTTTTCTGTCATGGTTTCATTAGTGATTTGGTACCCAGTCAATTTGATGTGGTTCCATCAATCCACACAGAATGAGCAGACACATAACTTTTCGCTGATGCTCTGTCGCTACTGCCATTGACTGATTAGTAAGTGCTAACAATCATCGTCTACATAATGCTGTGCAATGTTCCCACTATGTGCACATTACACTGTGGCCCTGATATTTGGGAAAGTGGCACTGTGCACTGCAGGAGCTGACCTGTCTGCACTGCAATACGTCACTGAGTAAGCACAATAGTGCACAGTATTTAGGCCATCCCTCACTTTCCTCACATTTCAGACTAAACTGGCACACTGTGAGCTGCTTAACACCAACACAGGCCCCCTTGTACCATGGTGCAAGGATGCCTGCATTGGCAATAGACCGCAAAAAACGGTGCAAGTGCAGGGAGAAAGGACAGGTATGCAGCATATTGCAATAATACGTCGCATTCCTGCCCTTTCACTTAGGCAGAGGGCAGTGCAGCAAGCTGACTTGCTGTGCTGTCCTATGTCAAAATTCCGAATACTAGGGGCTTAGAGAGCTGCCTGTAGATGCATGTGTGCTAAATAATCAAGCATATATAGGTAGCAGAAGTGACTTGGATGCATTACATTGTTTTTCTTTGTTACAGATCACCATTTAAATGTTTACGTGGTATGAGATACATGTTATGATTCATGAACCATGGGAGGTGCATGGAGACCCCCCACAATGCCTACAGAAGCCTTCCCTTGCACAAAGTGATGGTACACTGCATTTTGCCCAGTATTGCATTACTCATTGCCTTTGCGACATTCTTAGGTACTGAAAGTGCCTTTGTGCCTTCACGTGTGTGACTTGGCGATTTACTTTACACGTGTACCATTATGCATGATGTTCGTACGAGGCAGCCATCTCATACATACAGCCCTATCGCCATCAACAGACATACAGATGGATAATTTGTCATACATTTTTACTGCTAGTAGTACTGCTATGTACTTCAGATTTGCTTACTAACAAGTGGGCTATAGGAACATGTTGGTGGGCCTGGCAGTTGGTGGCTGGAGCCTTGATGCTATCTATTCTATTGTGGACTCTCTCCTGAGTTGGTAGTGTCTGATGACCTCATCCGTCTTAATGTCGATGAGGGGAGTCCACTTGCAAAAAATCTGCTCCCTTCTCCTTTGCTGCCTATGTGGTTGGGGTGGTAGGGGGTGGTGGTGGTAGAGTGCTCCTCAGAACTCCCAGCTGCAAAATGAGAACGTCCATGGTGAAATGGAGTTTGCAAAAGTGCTTTGTGTGGCTTGTGATTATGTACACGGGCAATGCGTCATATCTTCTGCCTGGGTTGCCAATGCGCAGGAATTGTGATGCATTTCAGGCTCTGTGCGATGCTTGACAACAATGTGTCACACATTGCCAATCCATAAATATCACTGCATTGGTCTTATGGTGAATTTTACGAAGGAATGCCTACCGTGAATATATTGTTCTCTGTGTGATGCAGCCAGTTCTGGCTATGGGAAATTCTGACGCTGCCCTACCAAAACAGACGCATTTGACCATATGTAACAATTTGTACATATGGAGTGCTGCCTGTGCCATTGTCGTGTCAAAGTAGTGACGAAACAGTGGCACAGGCCTCTCAGAAAGAAACCCCCTAGTTCTTCTTGATGGATATTTTTTTTAAATCAGTGCCTACGAATGGGCATATATATGAGCCCCTTGCACCACCTGACTGTTACTTTTTGTGATGCTTCGGTGGTGCGATCGGCAAAATCATATTTATTAGGTCACACAAACCACTTGGCATGGATTTGAAGGGCCTCATATATTTGGAGTAAGGCAAGGCAGCGCAAATCAGTGTTGTGCCCTACTTTGTGCTCTGGAGGCGTTCCATGGGCATTGCAGTGGGTGTTCCCAGGCAACAATGGTAGACTGCCATGCTTACCCAGAATTACAAAACTATGTAAACTTCAGGATGTGCCTAAAGCTTATACCTGCCCACTTCGATCCATTGCATCCACAATGTCTAATTTTTAGAAAGGTGGGGCAGAACGTCACTAGTGAGTTTGTATATTTTTTCCTTTACTTTGATGATTAAGGGTTTTGCAACGATTATTGCATGGCAAATTTCTAGCAATATGTGGCATGTTTTGCATTAAACGAGCACTTGCAATTAAAATAGTTGGCCATGTACGGTATCAATATTTTTGTTCTTCAGGAAAACAATGTACATTTCTCTGTACACCTACAAAGGTGAACAATACATACGTATGTCTATTTTCGCACATATGGCATTCATACATTCGAGTCATGAAGGGAAAAGGTAGAGCTTTAATCAGTTCAAACATGGGGCAGTAAAATCTAGAAACAACTTCACGTGCTATATCAGAGAGTGAATTCTCCGTTTAATGTCTCATTGTGACTTACTTCCCTGTAATCGCTTGGTTCAGCTTCTTGTTACCGTAAACGCTGATGCCATAGCGAAAGTCTATTTAATATTTACGCTCTCTGAACATGATGGGATGATGCAATTCCCTCACTGCCTTGAGTGCATTACAGCAGTGCCTGTGAATCAGTTCAGTTATATCAGCATGAGATCACCCTTTAAAGAGGTAGAAATCCATTCTCTGGCTGAATGGAAAATCGAGACTGTATATTCAATTCATTCATGCATTTAACAACAACTATTTGGATACACAGAAATAGATTTTGAACGTTACCCAAGCTAGTACAGTACATGAGTGAAATCAATGTATCTTTGAAGACGTGACATCAAGCGTATATCAATTAACAATAATTTTTAATTGTTGGCTGATCCATAGTCCGTCGATGTGATCCCTTTTCAGGGAGAAGTTACATTTACCATTTCGCAAAAGTCTCGATTTGCATTTCAATTCTAGACTGAAAGGTGCATTATGTTATCTATGGCTTCAAATGCAACCAAGTACAAATATAAACAATATTGCACACCTTACCGTAACCAGGGGTAGATGTTTAGGGGGGCATGGCCCCAAGGAATAACTACAGGAGGGCTTTGGTTCTCAATATTTGACATTGGTTTGGTTCCCCAAGAAATGTTTTGTAATTAAAGGCAAAGTATGTTGAAATTCTAAAGAATGCAGCATATTTTGCAGTTTTTCTAAAGTGTTACCATTATTCGACATTTACCACTAATAGTAATAACAAATAGGTAATGGTACCCTTGTGAGCATAGTGATCAAGAACACTGAGAACTATTAATTAAATCTGTTTTAAATTCTGAACTGCTTTTTTCAAAAAGGTTTTTATATGAATTTACCTGGATCACTGCAACTGTTTAATTCTTATTTTAAATGTCTATATATGTGTATATATAGTATTGGAATTTTAGATAACTTTTGCTTTTATGATCTGTTTTAAAAAGATCAAATAAAGCTGTGCGACTGACTGAAATCTGTTTTAAAGGGTATTTTCCACGCACTTATATCTAGAATAATTGAAGAACACGAAAATGTGCATAAATGCAATTATGCAGGGGTCTGTGTACCCTCCCTCATGACACATTTGGGGAAAAGTAAAGCAAATCCAACGTTTCAAGTTACATTTTCTAAACAGCAATTGGCAATCATTGATTGGATATTTAAAGGAACTCTAAATCATCTTCAGAAAGGGAGACCTCAATGGAACAGTCAGTAGGAGGGATATAAAGGGTAAGCATAGGATTTTGGGGGAGCATGGGCATAGTTAAGAGCGTGAGTGTGGTGTTTGGGCCCCTTCTACTACTTAAAGCAGCAGGAACTTGCCAGGGAGCTGCCCGGTCATTGCTTCAGAGCCTTGTGCCCAGTACTTAATTCATGTAGATGGTTCCAGGTAGCGAACACTGGAACTTATCTTTTGAAACCCAGACTTATTTTTCATCATTACATTTTGACCCTAACCAAAAGCAAGAAACAGATAAAAAAGAAAGAAGAAGGAATAGAACTATCGGACAATTATGACAAAGGCAACACACACGGACAAAAAAGATCTTGCAAGAGTAAGAGTAAGAAAGAGCTAGAGTGATGGAAGAAAGAGGAATGCAGTGGAATAAAGACTTGACAGCCTTAGTATTCTGCAACCTTGCAGCAGGTCTGTGCTCATCGAGGCCCCCACTTGACTCTGACAGTAGAAAGCATTTGCCTTCACTGTTTCTAGAAACAAAACTTGTATTCTGCCAACACTGACTGCAAGAGGCAGAGGTTAGGGTTATTTTAGGCAGGACTCAGGGTACATTGCTAACAAGCTCCCATATTATCTTTAAAATGAAGGTGATGTTCAGCACTTACTAACACTATTCCTTCTTGGTGCTGTTAATGTATGTTGCTTAGATGGGACCATAGGCATGCCTATTCCTATATATATATATAGTCAGAGTGTTTGTGGTCTCTGGTGTGTCTCCCTACATTTGTATCCATGCATTAATGCATCAGCGTCTGTGATCTTGTGTAATATTTAGTGCCTAAATCTGTGCATCTGTGTATGCGTAGCTTTATTTCCCAACTGTGAGAACTACAGTGTAAATATAAAGATTTTAGTGTAAGTCTGTCTTTCAGTATCTTAATGCCAATATCCCCTCCCCAGTTTTTGTCCCCTGATATCCACGTGTGTCCCTTTAACTGCCTTTGTGTTCTGCATCAGATTCCCAGTGGTAATATCCCCATCAATGTCTGTGTCATTTTCCAAGTTTCACATTTCCAGTGCCAGTGCCACTCAATATCTGTGGCTGTGTCTCAGTGGCTGTGCAAGTGTTCCGTTGTCAGTATGTATATCTTTGTCTCTTTGTCAGCGTATCTCTGGAAGTGTGCTTATGCTGGTATTCCAGTGTGTATGTCCATGCAGCAGTTTCCTTGTGTTAGTGCTCTAATACCAATAACCAAGCTTCAGTAATTCAAAGCTTGTTGTTCATGCCCTCTTTGCATCTAAGATCTCTGGCTCAATATTTCAATGCTGACACCCTTGTCTAAGTGCCTCAGCATTAGTGTTTGTGGACTTATTAGTGTTACTGGATTATTGTTGCTATGACACTCTTACTGCATATGTGTATGTTTTCCTTTAATTTTCTCCCAGCATGAGTGCTCCTGTATCAATATCAGTGTATCTATTTCCACATCTACCCATGTCCCAGTGACAATGCCCTGGCACCACTGTCCCAGTGTCATTGCTCCACTTTTAGTTTTTCTGTGCCATTGTCCGTCTGACCATGTCCGTATATCAATGTCAATGTACCATGTTAGTTTCAGTGTCTCTGTGTCAGTGTCAACTTTTCCTTGTGTCTGTCTGTACCCAAACAGGGTTTATGGAAAGTAACCCCTTGGCAGTGTTGCACTGCTCAATGTCCATGTCAGTGTCTCAGTGTAAATTGCTGTGTCTTTGACCCTATGTTCCTCTTACCACCGGTTCCTCAAGACATAGGTTTTAAACAGAGACCTCACACCCCAGCGCCCAGATACCCCCAGTGATGACAGTGCCACGTTCTACAAATATTGATAGATTGCTATATATGTGCCACCATGTCACTGCCCTTGTGCCAGTATCCCAGTGTCAGTGACCTATCACAGCAACCACAGGTCAGTGTGTAGCGTCCACCCAGTAAGTGCCCTTGTATCACCTGATGTTATGTTCAAGCATACATACCTAACTGCTTATATTCCAAAGTCACTAACACAATCTCTCGATGTTACTGCCCAATGACATTGGACCAATATCAATGTTTGTGCAAGTGTCTTTGTCCCTGTTGGAAATGGGTTCTCTGGTTGGCTGGGGTATGCACCTAAGCCAAGCAGAATCCACGCCTCTAGTCACACCAAGGGGATTACACGTCTACAATAACCCCTGCTCGTCCCCTTGGTAGCTGGGCACGAGCAGTCATGCTTATCTCAAAGGCAGTGTGCACAGCACTTGCTTATAACAAACAGGAATACAGTGAAAACACTACAAAAGAACACCACGCCAGTATCAATCTATAATATTTATCTGTGTAAAACAAGACCAAAACAATAAAATCCAACATATACTAATTCACAATACCCATAAAGCAAAAGAATACTTTATATTCAGTTCCTTGAAGTCGATAGCTCCCTTCGGGGCTATGACAACTTCGTGAACAAACAGATACAACAGTTCCAGCAGGTCGCGTTGTCACTTGCCAGCTACAGTGTTGCAGGGATGCATAAAACAGTACCTTTGGAGATGCAGGGCATCGTACCTTGTGTTGAGCTTTGGTGGAGCAGCATTGGCAGGCATTGGTTCCGGGATTCGGTGTAGGGGTCATTGGGTCCTTGAAGTCACAAGCGTTGCAAGTTGAACTCCTTGTGTTTGAACCTAGGATTGTCGGCAGGCATCAGTGCTGAGGTGTAAAGTGGAGCGGTGCTCATTGCAATGCGGGGTAATGTGGGGCAATGCAGCATGTGGGGCACACAGGTCACGGTGCAGACATCAGTGTTGGCTGACGAACTGGCGTCGATTGTGCTGGTGTTGGTGTACCAAGGCTGCGGTATGGTACTGGGTGGTGCATTGTGTAACTTACAAGCGTTGACACCAAACCATTGTGCAAGCGGCGTCATTGATGTCACTTTGGAGCATTGTGGTCGTTGAGACCAGGGCTGAGGTGCAAAGCAGAAAGGCGCTCCGTGTTCTCCATGAGCGGTGTCCACAGGTCACAGTGCAGGCAATGGCTTCGGTGATGGTTGCATCGTCATTGGGGATACCAAAGCCACTGAGTGAAGTGAGGCAACGTGGAGTGCGTTGCCCACAGGTAATAGTTCAAGCAGCGGTTCAGTGGCGGCATCATTGATGAGACCAGGGTTGCGGTGCAAAGTGCAGCTGTGCCCTCTTCTGTGCCTTCAGGTCACGGAGCTAGCAGCAGCATTGTTGGCGGCATCAGGTTACTTTTTTCCTCTGTGGAACAATCCAATTCCACAAGACGGTACCCAGAAGAAGTTGAAGTCTTTGGTTTCCCTGAGAGTTCCAAACAGGAGGCAAGGTCTACATCAAGCCCTTGGAGATACTTAGAATGCAAAAAGCCCAATCCGGGCTTTTCCCTGCCCACGACAGGTGCAACGGCAGGCCAACCCTGCAAACCAAACAGCAAAGTGGTAGTCTCTTCTCACAGCTCTTCCAGCCCTTTGTCCTGGCAGGTTCCTTAGCCCAGCAATGATCTAAAGTTCTGGGGTCAGGGCCCCAATATTTATACCACATTTCCCTTGTCGGCACAAACAAAGTTCCACTAGCATACATAATTCAGTTATTCCTGGCTCAGGGTATGCTAACTCCAGGAGGTGGATACAGCATTGTGGAAGACAGACACAGTCCATTCAGGTGCAAGCCACAACTCCTCCCACTACTCTCAATGCAGCCAGGGCTATTCAGCCTGGCTATGAGTTACCCAGGAAAGGCAGGCCACACCTCAACCCCCCCATGTGTATGTCTAGTATGAATGCACAAACCAGCCCATGCCAGTCTAAAACCAAGACAGACAATGAATACAGGACAGACAGAGGCACATAGATGGCTCAACTAGAAAATACCAATTTTCTAAAAGTAATAAAAATTGATAAAGGGGTCTAGCCTGAAATAAGCAAGGCTAGGCCAACTGAATAATCTTTTTCTAAAAGTGGTATTTTCAAACACACACTATCAAAATCATCTTTACTAAAAGATGCATTTTTAATTCCTGAGTTCAGGAAGCCTAAACTGTGACCAACCCCCCACTGCTCATGGCCAAAGGCTGAGCGCAGCATTGGGTTCTCTGCCTACGGAGTTGGAAGAAGGGCCTGGCTGCAACACAGGCCCTCCGGCTAACCCCACGCACCTCATAAGAAAAAGCCATGCATGGGGTTGGCTGCATCCAGGAGGCTGCCAGCGGGGAGTTGGGTACAGAGCATTGCTGGAAACCAGGCCTTGCAGCCAACCCCATGCCGTGTGTGACGAAACACTGTGCACAGCATTATTGTGGCTGCTGTGGGGGGGGGGGTTGCTCGCCTCTGGGATGGGTTGGCTGCAGGGTCTGGCCACAGACCAAGCCTTGTGGTTTAACTCCCAGCTGTGCACAACCAAACTCTTTACGAAGTTTCGGGTTTAGCAATTAATACTCTACTCTATGAGACACTACTCCACTGTACTCCGCTATTGCAATCAATGCCACTCCCCTACGTGATATGCACTATGCCACTCCACTACATGATATGCAAAGCTACTCAATTCTATGGCAATCTACTCCACTCCACTCTACCACACTGCACCACATTCTACTTCTCACCACTCCACTGCACAACACTTTCTTCTAGTCTGTTATGAACCCCAATGTACCCCAATATAGGCCAAGGTAGTTACACAACCTTTTACCTACATCTGTCCTACCGTTGTTCTACATAACGGGTTGGCACTGACCTTTTACCTAATTAGGCACTACATGACTGTCATGTGGTTTACTAGCCTCATATATTTTGCATGAGGATTCTCAGTATCACAGCAGGATTGCCATCTGCTGCATAATAACTCTATATAAGAGTCATCTCTGTCGTCATCCTTGCCTGACATGCCTACAGTACACTTCTAGGTATAACCCCTGAGGGTACCTTTCGGGTTTATAAGCACTACATCTTCGCTGGGCAAACCAGAGGAGAAAGACTTCCATGCTGACACGCTGACGCGTGACGCTGAGGTCCCTCCAAGCAGACACACCAGCATTCAGTGGTCTGACATCCCTTGCAGGGTGTCCATCTCGAGAACAGGACAGGGTCCTTTGCTCTCCCACATCAGGTAATGTCAGGTCTCGACTTGCTGCGCCTACGTAATGCAAGAAAACGACATTTCCCATGAGGCCCTCTGGTCGCCCCAGGAAGTACTTTACCAGCAGAAACACGCTTCCAGGTGCGTGTTATTCTGGACTTGTCCTTGGTGTGAGAGCGGAGGCTCTGCAGGCCGGCTTCTGAAGTTTCCCCAAGCGGAAACTAAACCGTGATATCTACGATTCCCAGGTAGGATTTCCCGGGGCTTTGTTTGTGTTTTTGCGCGTTGGGCTCAGCCGCGCGGAGGAAGCCTCCCGTCATTCAGCGGACTTCATAGGATTAAGGGAACACCGGAGCAGGCTGCTTCATGTTCCGCTTCAAGTACTCATTGTTTGAACTCGTCTGCAGTAAGGAGGAACATTATTGCACACCGAGTGCTTGTCCTGTGCACATTGGTGTTCTCATTTCACGAGGAGGTTAAGTCCTCATTTGCTCTGGGCATAAGAGAAGGTTGTTATAAACACGGAACGTGGTGGTGGTCGAAACTACACGTTTCCGTGTCCTATCTTTGGCACAGTGTTACCTGGGATTACAAATAGAAAAGCGGAGCGCTGTGGTGAGTTAACTACGCGTTTCTGTGTTTTCTTTACAACATCCATTTTAAAGGGATCAGAGCGCAGTGGTGGACGCAACTACGCGTTTCTATGTTATTTCTTTGTTTATGATTTCCTTTGGTTAAAGACATTGGAAGAACTTACTACTGGGTATTTGGGGAGCGTAGTGTTGTAGTTTTTTCCTCCTACACCCTTCCGTGTCCTTATCCGTCCTGCTTGGCGTGGGCTTGTTGAGAGTTTGAGTTCTTTATTTATTCATTTGCCTCTACGAACCCCAATTACCTCCTGTCCTCTGCTCTGTTCTATGGTATGTTCTAGGAGGTTCTATGGGCATAAGGTTTTTAGCCTTAGGATGTATATGGTTGCCATAATGTATTGATTATGTTTCTAATAGGGAATCCAAAGACAACAGTGGAGAGCGAAGAGTAATATAGTAGAGATCTTTCCTTTCTTAAGCAGGTACACTGATACATTAGCGAGAATTCATGAGAGTAGCTTTTATGTGTGCAAGTGGTGCTTATGAAGGTGTCTTTTTGTCATTTCCGGTTCTCCCTTCCCTGCTGACCCGTTCCGTTCCCTTCCCTTCTTTTTCTTCTCTTATTTTCCCTCACCTAATGGCTCGAACACCTTTTGTACTGTAATCAGGGTGTTGGTGACATTTGGAGGTGGAGCCATTTGTGCAACGACCAGATTCCGTGGAGTTAAAACCTGACCGGTAATGTGTTTGGCTGTATCTTAAGGGGATTCTGGGCTATACACCTACATACATGCTAGGTACATTCAGGTACTCCTAGTTAGGGTTTGCATTGTAGGAGTACGCATTATTACTGTTATGTATCTATGTGTCTTCATATATTCATTGTTTCAGAAATATGGTAGAATTTGACCTTTTTATTCACTCTACTGGTGCTCATAATAGTATATATATTTATTTATACATATATATATTTAGGTGCACGAAAACTCCAAAACGCCACCTCCAATACCAACTCGGATCAGCGAAGCAAGCAGGAGACGGACCACCAAGTCGAATTACAGGTTCTTTATTGCATTTCAGCTGGATAAAAGGGCAAGACGCGTTTCGGGCTTATATATATATATATATATTTAAGTCTAATGGTTGTTGCAGCACACATATTTTGTACTAGAATGATGTTGGTTCAATAAATACTAATTGAAAACTTCCCCACTTTTTATTCTGTGTATCTCTCTGAGGCAAAGTAAGCACAAGTGACTGAGCAAAAAGTATGGTACTGTTTCCACGGTTGTCATGTTTGATAGTTGCCAGAAACTATTTACCCCTTGGTAAGAGGAGCTCATAGTCGCACTGTGAGCTAGCTGGTCCACAGATTAACATATCCTTTGGGGGTACCTGGAATCAGTGTGGACACCAATCCCTTAGTTTATGTTGTCTAAACGCGCAGATCCCATATAGATTTGTCTGAACTACACAACAAGTCCATGACACTCTACTCTACTCTACTCCACTCAACAACACACCATCTCACTGTATAACAATTTAGCCCACTGTACTCTATGCCGTTCTACTCTACTCCAGTGAAACTTCACTCTACTCCACTCCACACCATTCCACTCTACCTCACTCCACTGCACTGCACTGCAAGTCACTCTACAACACTCCACTGTATGCCACTCCACTCTACACCACTCCACTCTACGCTATTTCACCATACACCTTTCCCCTGTATCAGTCTCCACTCTCCACTCTACTCCACTCCACTCTCCGACAGTTTACTCTATGACAGTACACTGCACAACACTCTCCTTCACCCTGCTGTACCACACTCCACTTAATTACAATAGCAATACACACAACAGTAAACTGTGATTTGGAACCTATTTTTATTAGCATTTTTTAAAAACATTGCGATTGTAAGGAAAAAAACTAAGGTTAAACCATTGTTATATTTATAACTGAAAATACACAAACATTACAAATTCTAAAGTTATCATTATACCTTCATTATGCCTTCAATTGATAATTTACGCATCACCTTTAAATTAACATGCTTTATTTATTGTTAAACTACACACAAAAATTACACTACACAAAACATAAAAATTGAAAACTTCTACACTTACCTTTTTATTTATAATTTACACAAAACCTTCAAATTATTATAACTCACACACCGCCATACTCAGTGTATTCAACTTGGTAGCCACACTACATTAACTATAAACTCGCCACTCTATCATGTGGTGTATTCTCACAAAACATGTGATTTGTCATGTCATAACTATTATGTAAATGTATTGCGATTTATATAGCGCACGTATCACCCGAAGGCATCAAGGCGCTTGCCTTGGGAACCCGCCCTGGTATTCCCGTGTGAGATAACCCCAGCAGGGTATCCACAAGGTGAAAGCCAGGCATCCCACCGCAAGGGGCCGTAGTGGAGATTAAGCAAGCTATTGCCCAGAGTCGCAGAGTGTGAACCCATGAGTCGAGTAGGCACCGGAACGAGAATTATCAAGTCCGTGGAATTTTTTTGAGCCCAAGACCCGCCTAGGCGGGGAATTGAACCCTGGTCCAGGACCGATCTCAGCTTCCAGGTCTGCCGCCTCTAACCCCTGACTCACACTTCTCCACATTGTAAATAGATTATTCTGAATAGTAAAAGTGATATAATATAAAAAGGTATGGGCAGTGCATGGATTTGTTTGCTAGTAACTTTGGCGCTGTTTAACAAATCTTCATAAAACGTAGAAAAAAATGGGTCTTTTTGGTTAGTTCTTCATGGAAAGTTTTGGGGTGATCCTTCTAGAGGGAGCCGAAAAAAATGGGGGAGGGGTCCAAATCACAAAATCTCCATGCTTTTTCTGTGATCTTTTTTGGAACTTGCTATAGCAAAAAACGCTCAACAGATTTAGACCAAATTTGGCATTAAGCTAGATCTTGGTCCAGAAAGTGTTCTTTCTGTGGTTTAGTGTAAAACTGTTCAGTAGTTTTTGAAAAATATGCGGTTAAAAAATATTTGTATATCTGGTCAGGTGGGTGAGACAGCAATGCAAGCTCAACTGAAAAGAACTGAGCTTTCTCGGCAACTTTGGTATTATCCTTGATAGCCAGCTATCCATGAAGAAGCAGGTCAGTGCAGTCTCTACTGCTTGCTTGAACACCCTCCAAATGCTCAGAAAGGACTTCAGATGCCTCCCCTCTAAAACCAGACGCCAGATTCATCCTCGACCTCCCCAGACAGATACACATTACCCTTCCCCTAAGGAAAACTCCATTTTATAACAGTCATGAATAGATGTCAGTTGAAGCTGCTCATCCATGCTTACACAAAGAAGTATCAGCATACTTAAAAAAAACAAGTGAATTTCCACTATCTTACCATTGAACTCCATCCCAGATCCCTCTCCCTAGCAGCTACCCAGCACATTCACCGGGCAAACAGCAGAGGCCTCTCCTTCTCCCTCCTGGTGGCTAAAATCTGGAACAACCTCAGAGCCTCAACATCACTCCAACAGTTCAGGAAGGACCTCAAGACCTGGATGTTCAACCAATAGGAACAGGTCGCATGATCCTGCAGCATTACCCCCACAGGGCCTCAAAACACTCAAGAGTGAAGGAGCTGTGCTATAGAGAAGCAGATTGATTGATTGATTGGTCGAGGGTGCTTCTTTTTTAAGTTGGGGCATCACTGTCCTGCAAGAGTGAGCCTCCTGGCGGAGCGATTGCACTGATTTGGCTGACCAAAGAACACAAATTTTGTGACACAAATTTTGTGACAGCCATTGCAGGACTCCAGGGACTGAGTCTCTTGACCTGAAAATTTTACAAATATATATATATATATATATATATATATATATATATATATATATATATATATATATATATATATATATATACATATATATATATATATATCATGCAAGAAAACTTTTTTTACATTTCTGCCCCAATGGGTCATCCTAATGGGCTAGGGGAGCATGGTATCCTTACCATGCCCCCATATATATATATATATATATATATGGGGGCATGGTAAGGATACCATGCTCCCCTAGCCCATTAGGATGACCCATTGGGGCAGAAATGTAAAATCGACTTGGGGTCCCCACGCAAACCCCTCAATCATTTTGTATATTGACAAGCCAGGCCTTGGCTTACATCGGGGGTCAATAAACAGTGGCAGACACATTTATATTTCTGTGATCCCACTGGTGTCCTGTTTAATCATGCAAGAAAACTTTTTTTACATTTCTGCCCCAATGGGTCATCCTAATGGGCTAGGGGAGCATGGTATCCTTACCATGCCCCTATATATATGTATATATATATATATATATATATATATATATATATATATATATATATATATATATATATATATATATATATATATATATATATATATATATATCCTTACCATGCCCCCATATATATATATATATATATATATATATATATATATGGGGGCATGGTAAGGATACCATGCTCCCCTAGCCCATTAGGATGACCCATTGGGGCAGAAATGTAAAAAAAGTTTTCTTGCATGATTAAACAGGACACCAGTGGGATCACAGAAATATAAATGTGTCTGCCACTGTTTATTGACCCCCGATGTAAGCCAAGGCCTGGCTTGTCAATATACAAAATGATTGAGGGGTTTGCGTGGGGACCCCAAGTCGATTTCGGCCTTGGAGATTTCATCCCCAAGGGCACACCATATAAAACAAAGGGGAGAAGGGCATGTGACCACACCTCTGAGCCTTGTGAGGCCCCAGGGATCCAATTTCCCAGTGCCAATCTTTTAAATAAAGTTAAAGGGACCTGTGGCCCTCCTCCCGAAGCCTCTAAATGGCCCGAGTGACATATATATTGAAAGGACAGTTGGGTGTCTGGTCCCCCCTCCCAGACCTCATCACAGCCTCGGAAACCCCATTCCTGAGTCCACATTTAAAATTAGAGGGGAGGGGGTAAAGGCTTATGAAGGAGGGCTGCATTACACTTCCCCAATAACTATAAAAAAGAGTGCCTTGGTTGTGCACTGGAGAATGAAAATGATTAAAAAAATAAGCGCCATTGGCCACTAGGGCTTGTTTTTGTTCCTTGGTGGTGCCCCTAGAATAGGAAGGGGCACGACCAAGCCTGTTTTTAATATTTTGGGGGGCTGCATGGAGTGTAGCAGCCCCCATCAACATAAAAAACCCAGTTAGGGACATATTCAAGTGGCACAGCAAGTCACCTTGCTGCGCTTCCCTGCATCACAGGGAATGGGCAGAAATCACTGGATTTATCCCAATACAGCACATTCCTGTCCTTTCCCCAGTGCTGGTGCACAATGGGTTGCCTAGCAGCAATGCTGGCACACTTGCACCATGGTGCAAGGGTGCCTCTGTTGCATGCAAGATTGTTTTTGTGCAAAAATGGACACCCATGCCACACCCAGAAAATGGCTTACTAGGGCTGAATAGCGCTACACAGTGATTTGTGCTGTGTTGCATTACCCCTGATGTATGATGCCACTTCGGGCCGGGAAAAGTGGCTTTGTTTGGCTTCTTGAATGCATTTCTGAGTTTAGTCGCATATGTAACATGTTGCTTGGTACGAGTGTGACGCAACTGGGTTAATAAACATGACGCTCAGCCTCCCTAGTCATTAAGGGCCATATGTATCATCATGACCATTTGCGATTTCCAAATAGCGATTTTTAGGGAATCGCTATTTAGAAATCGCAAAATGGTATGTATGTAGGAAATCGCGTCTTTTTAGCGATTCCTTAACATTCCTAAATTGCGATTAGCAAATTGCTAATCGCAAATTTCCCATTCATTACTATGGGCCAGGAGGCCCATAGGACTGAAGGGGAAATTTGCGATTAGCAATTTACTAATCGCAATTTAGGAATATTTTCAAGGGTGCAGGGGTGTCACAAGAACACCCTGCTGCACCCCTGAAAATGACATGTGTGGGCATATGGCGCACCTACATGCCCTAAGGGCATGTATGAGCGTCATATGGCACCTTTGGATTTTAAATAAATTGCTTTTTTTAAAAGAATTCACAACTTACCACCAACTAGAAGTTGGTGGTAATTTGAGAATCCTTATGGGCATTTTTTAATTAATTTTCCTTTGATACATTGCATTTAAGGAATCGCACAATTTGCGATTCCTTAAGTGCAATCGCAAAATAAGGAATAGCAAATTTTGCGATTCCTTATTTTGCTGCCAAAATGTTTCATACGTACCATTTAGCAAATTAGCATTCGCAAATTTCGGCCTTTGCGAATGCTAATTTGCTTGATACATATGGCCCCATATCCATGACCTGGGAAGAGCTTACCATATTTTTTTAAGAACTTCTTTGCTGATTTAATCGGATTGCAAGGCCCTCTTATGTTTGTTTTTTCGATTGAATTTTGTGGGCTGAAAAAACTTTCAAAGAAAGTCTCAGAGACATCTTGGGTTTATTTAAAACAAACTATGTCTGAGTCTTTCTGTTAACATTTTGTAGCCCACAAAATGCAGTAATAAAACTATGCTAAAAGTAAGACTCAAAGACTTTTTAAAAAACATTGTTAAACTTTTTTTAAATACTCACTAATATTAAAAATGTCATTGTAGAATTACTACTATATCCATTCGATTAAAAATATTTTTGAAGAATGATGATAGATCTGCTTTATATATATTTTTATGCTCACCCCTTGTTAAAGACAATAAGCAAGCTTTTTATATTTTGGTATTTTGACTCTTTGACAAAATCTGTAGTGTGCCTGAGTGCGAACGAGACCTGTGACACCAACCACATGGTGCGCTGACTACGGCTGTGAGTGGCAGAAAATTGCTTGTCATAAAAAAGGTTGGACACAGGGTCTGGTCAAAGGCTAGGCCATGCAGTTGTTCATGGGGTAGGGTTGCTTGTATGCATTGTGATAAAATATTACTTATAGCTTACTGCACTTATAATAACATGGATGGGAAAATGTCATATTAGTAATGGAGTACCCATCTGCCAGACTGTAAATCAAGCCCCTTGTGATGTCACATTTGGTGCCCGTTCTTTAGAATATAAACATTCACTTAAAACATATTGGATATCTTTGCTGTGTATACATTTTGTCAACTGTGTGCTATGTAACTGAAGAATGCTCAGGTCTGCTTCCTCCGGGCCAAGTGATAGAGACGTGGGTCTCACTTTAGGGGACCATTAGGAAGGGCAATATGAGACCAAAGATCTAGCCATTGACACAGAAGAACTGAGTGGTATTGAGGGTGAGTGGGCTGGCACCAGGAGGCCACATCTTCATCTTACTTTGAGGTTCTGACTCTGTCCAGCCCCTCATAGTGGCGACTGAAACATCAGCATGAACAATGTCTGCTCCTATGTCCACCACCATCAATGGTACCAGCACCAACTCACTCCTACTCCCTCTCCCACTCCATACCAAGGGGCCCATGTTATTGGCTTTTAGAGGATTTGACCTTTAAGGACCCAGTTCAAAAACTGTTGTCTCTTTTGCCCTGGGCACCTTTCTCCCTTTTCCAAGCTTCAATACTTGTGTCAGAGGAGGCAATGGAGGTTCTGACAAAACCTCTCTGTGGGGCAAAGGACATTGTTGCATGCCAGGCGTGGCATCATTCAGCAACTGGCTCAAACGATTGATATCCTGAGTGACATGTGCTCTGCTTGGCTACCAAGCGAACAGGTCCTGTCTCTGATAGTGCCTCTGCTGACACCATGTTTCTGGCACACCTGGCCCTATTCCTCTGTAAACCTGGTGGAATTGATTTCCAATAACTAGCCACAATGCCTTAGAATGATTCATCCATTATGTGCTCTTTTTTGACAGCTGGAGGTTCTAGGATAAGCCTTTCTCGTGATAAACTCAGATTGTTAGTCAGGTTGTGTGGACTAGCATAGTTAATAACCTTACGAGTGATGCAGGCTGTCTTACTGGGGGATATAGTTTCAATTGGGACTTATCCAAGCATTATTAAAATAAGTGAAATGTGGTCAAATGTTCTGCTTTCAGTGATAAAAAGAGCTGTTCATGCATAGCAACCTTAATTTAAGTAGCTTTGTCAGCAGATAGTTGCAATGGTCAATTCTGGACTATGCCAGAGATTTGACTACAGTGCTGAGGTATTTTTGGATGAAGACACAAATGGAACCTGCGCTCTTGGCCATAGAAATGATTTGTGGGTGAAGGTTACGTCTTTTATCCAAATTGACAACCAAATAGTTTGCACTCTCTATTATAGTGAGCTTCAAGAATTTTACAAATTGACACCCAAAGAATTGTTTGTGCAAATTAGCACTTGAATATTAATCCAGGATTAAACTGGTAAACTCTTGGCCTGATTCACAAGAAAAATCAGAAAATTAACATCAGAGATATCTGCCTGTGCCTTATTGTAATTCTTTGACTTTCTGGCAGTAACAAACATTGCAAATAGTATGCCTGGAAAGCTGAACCACACAAAAGCTCCCAGGTGGTCCTATTCCCATTGTGCACAGTTCTTCATAGAGAGATCTCCGAATAGGGAGAATATGAACCCATGTTCAAGCAACAACAACATTTTCAGGGTGGCGAAACCTCCACACCTGTTCCCACAGTAAATCTAGGGATTATCAATTCCCCTTTCCACCTTTAACAGGAATTTATGCCAGCCACTGGTTGAAGTAAACATCTTACCATTTCCATAAAGAAAAGGGTATTATTGGTGTTTGTGAATCCCTACAAATGTATGTTTGTGAGCACTCACCAACTGCATTAGCTAACCATGCTACCACTGGGATTTACAGATGTAGACAACTTCAGGCGGGAATAAAATGGTTACATTCATTCTTAAACTTAATTTTTCGACTTTTTGATTAGGGATTACTGGATTTGATAGGTTTAGGTTTCAGGTGGTGGAGGTCATCAACTCCTGCTCATTGTGTAGTTTCTAGCACAAGACCCAAGCATTATTTGGGAGGATATCTTAAAATAGAGATGTGTGCTGTAGGTTTGTTTTTGATAAATGATGCCTACATTTTTGAGGAAATTTTCCAGAGGTTTTACATATAGGTGGAAGAGATTTGGGGCCACAAAGAGCATTGGGAAACACCCTGTGCCAAGAAATGGGAGGGTAAATTTGAGATGCTGAAAATGATTAGTCAAATAGGATTAGCGCTCACAGTTTTATGGTATTTCTTTTTTGCCATTTCCATCTGTATTCATAACTATTTGTTTTTTGATAATTTTATCTGTGTTTCCACATTTATTTTAGAGTTTACAAAAATATAAGCCTAAATGAGTATTTTTCCACATTCATTTAACTATTAAATGTACACTCATACTTGAACACCTGGCAGGTTTCAATGATAGGACCACTCATAAGAGATAAATTAATGCACTGGTATGAAAACATGTACATATTAGTATTAACCGTGTACACATCTACTGCTATTTAAGGAAGGTATCTCTTTTTTTATTCCCTTAAATGTCAATCCACACAACTATTAGTCTACCAGTCATGACTCACAGTATTCGAAATGAATATAAAGGCAAACTAATTTCCGATGTTATTCATGTTTAAAATACATGCCGACATAGATGGTTTTCTGTTGTATTCATCTGTTAAAATCAGTAAAAACGAAAATCGGGGGCCCTCATATATGATACACTACACTTAAGGACTATGTCCTCTAGGGGGCGTGGCTACCAGTGCCAGGATGTCAATCGCAATCTGAGACAGCCCAGGACCCCTCCTTCATCTGCTCAAATCCCTGCTATTCTCAAAACATCTAGACACGATTGATGGCTACCGTATTTGCTGACAGATGCCTTTCAAAAATCCTGGAACCTAGTGCCAGAGATATCATCCTAGAATGGGTCAACTGGATGTCCCCATGCCAAATGGGAGCCCCATGGGAGGACAAGGACTGGAGCCTGCTGCACGGGCCCTCTGGGAACCTGCCCGGGGAAAAACTGCCCACCAAAATCTGAAATGGCCAAGAGTGTTGGAACGTCCATGTGACCGAGACTTGAGCTAGAAGGCGTTAACCTGGGATGTGTGTGCCTCCAGGGGATGAGCTTGCCCGAGGCTTGCAAGATCGCCACCTGCAGTCTGGCATAGACCCAGAGGGCTCGAGCAATGCACAGTCTGCTGGCAAGACCTACCGGACTGCCTCGACCCCTTTTGGCCATGGCAGACCTGGTAGAAATCATCTGTGGCCTCCCAAGCCCTGAGTAAGTGGACTCTGCGGGGCATGCGAGGCTTCCACCAGGACTGCGGTAACCGTCAAGAGTGAGGTCCTTAACTGCATTTCTGGAAGGCCACCAGCTTGAGGAATGCTACCTCACAACAGACCATTTTGCAAAGACGAAGTACAGTGCACACCTAGAAGGGTAGAGCCAGGATAGCGGTGAGAGGTGCCGCCCCCCCCCCCCCCATCTTTCTCCCAAGGAACCCACCACGCAGTGGGACCTGCACCCCTTTGGTAACCAGAGTTGCACAGACCCATCTGGCCTCATGCTGGGCCAGCTGTTAGAGGCCTCAAGGAGCAGCTGACTGCAAATAATCTGCCAGGTGAGGAGGTGGCGAAAAAGGAAGAGCAGCGGTGCGGATCCCCGGGGATGTTAAGAGAGCTCCCTTCTGGAGTCTATTGGCCTTCTTAGGGGAGCACCTGCTAGGCGCACACGGGAGGGAAAACCAGCAGTGAAATCCCAATCGGGATATCCCCGGTCCTTTGCACCTGCAATGTGGGAAGCACAGCCCGGCCTCGCCTTATGGACCTTGGGAGGACAGGGCCCCCTCACCCAGTGATCACTCCAGAGTCAAGTGGCCACCTTGCACCCACTCTTTGGGACAACCGGAGAGGGGAGCCCCTTGATGAAAGATGGGCCACAGCGGTCTGGCAGGCTGGGACCTTGTAAATGCGATAGGAGAGTGAAAAGCCCTGAGGCCAAAGACACTGAAACTACTCCTGGATTGTCCTTGTTCCAAAACCAGGGAGGTCCCCGTAGAAGACAGCAAGGCAAGGAGGCTACAATAGTGCAGGCCCCGAAGTAAACAAGAGTGATTTGGCATAAACAGCAGCACGGGGTGGAGTCCTCGGCCTGTGACGAAAAATACAGAACCTAGTTGTGGGTGGGTGTGATAGAAACAAGGTATCTCAGCTCCTGGTGAGGAGGGGAACACATCACTGGAGATCCAAGTCTGGTCCCAATCCACTGGAGGGGACCCCCAGCTGACCGAGTGCTTGAGGGAAGAGCCAACTGGCATGCCCCAAGAGATGTAAGAACTAGAGAGGGCAAGAATCTGACACTCCAGCGGCCTGGGGGTTGCTGACCCTGGAGAAACGACCCCCGCTGAGGACAGGCTGAAAATTGCAAAAAACACAGTTGATGGACAGAATGTAGAACAATGTCATACATTCAACCCAGTACAAGGATCTGAATAAGAGGAAGGGGTCCCGTGACCAGAGAACAGAAATTACAAATTTACACCATTTGTATTCAACAATTCAAATAAAGAAAAAACTATTTTCAGGAAGCAAAAAAGAATTTAATTCAAGATTGCATACATCCTAATCAATGGATATCTTACTCATTTTGTACATCCTTTTGATATCACAATTTATATACAATGCGCGTGCCCACATTCACAACAGGGAGGGGGTGACGTGAGGGAAAGTGTAGGGGTTAGGATATATGTGATCTGATTCATTCGGTGACAAATCTTATTTTAAGCTTCTAAGACAATATACATGCGGTCCCTGAAAAAACAGGGCCACAGTTTGTGGCTCCAAGAGAGTCCAATTTTATAAATGATAAAGATCGGCCTAACTCCGTTGTAGCCGTGAGTGTCTAAATGGGGGCCGGAGTTGGTCGTGGGTGGTGTAGTCGTCTACGTTTCGACCCAATAAAGTAGGTTTCTTTTCCTTACAGAAGGGTCTTCATCAGGACAAGCAGGGTTGTGGGTGGGCAACCTCCTTTCGCAAAGGGGCGATAGGAATGGACTTGAGGGTGGTGTTTGTGAGAAGTTGGCCTGGTATATAATGCTCACTAATTCTAGTGATCACTTTGTACCATGCCAAGCAACCCTTATGATGATGGTTGTAATTCAACCTTGTAGACCAGTTATCCTAGTGGTAACGTGGACAAAGCAGTCTTAGGCTAAACTCTGAAAGGCATGTGAAGCCAGCTGTTATACCATACACAACCCCCTTGAATACCAAATGAAAGGGACACCACACAGATATATATTGAAAATATATATTGATTTATTAACTATAAAATCCCCTGGACTCTTTATGAGCACAGAAGCACAAGCGTTAAATCACAAGACAGTTTAAAATACACAAAAGTTGCACAATATGGATGAGACCTAGGGGCCACCTAAACCATATACTAAGAAAGTGGTATAAGAGATACCAGGAGGAAAGTGAAGAGGCCTAGGGCCTTGGGAATCGCTGGAGCTATTCGAGACTGGCAATGACTAAGTCGGGAAAGGCCCACGGGACTCGGGTGCAGTGTTCAAAGTGCACGCACTTCTCAATACAAAGTCTATGGTGCGTAAAAAGCACAAAGTTAGAAAGTTAGGAACCTTCCGAGTGACCTACGGAGCTGAAACTTAAAACACAGGCCCTTGGGATGTGTACCAGTGCAGGAGCACCGGCGGAGCTGAGTTACCTCACCCACAGGAAGCGGGTGCACAGGGTCGAAGCTGTGTCGGGTTTCGTCACGCTGGTCGATGGTGCTTGGAGCTGAAGATGCTGCAGGCGGCTCGATGAGAAGAGTTTTAGTAGATCCAAGGGTGGATCTGAAGATGTGAAGACCTGAAAGCAGAGGGGACAGTGTTCAAAGTCACTAGCCAGTGACTACCGTGGAACCAGATTGGAACCAGGCGATGTCGGGTGCAAACAGGCGTTGTTGGGTAGCTTCTTTCTGCAGCCACGTGGATACCCGGGGTCGAGGACGTCCAGGAGTCGGTCACGAGCTGTCCCACGTAGGCTTCTCGCTGTTGGCGGTGTCGGCGACCTGATCAGAGCAAACAGGCCTTGGCAAATGCAAGCCACGCAGAAGTTGAAAGATGCTGTTCACTCGGACCAGCAAGGTCAGAGCGGGTGCTCCTTTTCACAGGAGTTTGGGTAGGTCTGGAGCAACCAGACCTGCTGTGTAAATCTTCGGGTTCGTCGCCAAGATGGCCGCTGGCCGCGTGGCTAGTGGCCGGGATGGCGCGTCGAGTGGCACAATGCAAAAGGGCCCCACGCAGATTGTGGAGATGCTGGAGGGCTGATCTTCGGTGCAAGGGCTGCTTGGTGGTGGGGGTTCTCAATCCCCAAAGCACAACGTCGAGGATGCCTCAGAAGCTGCGCAGTCAGCTTTTCGAGTGTCTTTCAAGAGGTCCGGTCCCACGTCACTCGGTGCCTTCACGGGTCCCTTCTTCGCAGGGACTGTGGATCGGGCTCTGAGAGGTCTGGGAGTCTGGTTCTTGTTGGGCTCTGGGCTCGGTCTCCGGCGGGAGGCGGCGGCAAAGCAGACGTCGAGTTGCTGGTTGGTACCTGTGTTCACAGGGTGGCCACTCCTAGGCCACAAGGGAGATTCTCTTCAGTCTTCTGTGCAGCAGAATGTCGAAGTCCAGTCTTCTTCTTGTTTAAAGTTGATTTCGGGATGATCTGCTGTGCAATGGCACTGCTCCCCCTCTTATTCCCAAACTGGGGGTGGATCACCTACTAGGTCCCTCCTCTGGGAGGAACCAGGAAGGGGGGCGGTTACACCCCCTTTCCTTTGTCCAGCTCCGCGCCAGGACTGGGGCTGGAAGGCCCCAGAACCGGTTTGGACTGGCCTATGCACGGGGACACCTTGTGTGCCCCGGGCATGTCTGATTCTATTCAGCCCTGTCCTACCCAATACACAAAATCCTGTCTGGGGTGGTGCTCGCACCTCCCAAGGCAGGAAACCCTTTGTCCAGGCCACCATCTGCCGAGTTTCGGTCAGCAGCAAGAGGCCAGACTTGTGTCTGCATATATGAATTGCATATACCAATCTAAAAAAGAACGGCTTGAAAATCCACGAGACAGGATCCATATCGGTAGCGGTAGCGCTGGGACTAGTTGAATCTCCAACTCGGGACGCCAAATCAGGAGACGGTAAACACAATTGGCGATTCGGTTAACCAGAACTTTCAAGAACGCGAAGCAGGCAAACAAAGCCCCCTTCCCACAAGATGGCGCAATGACTGCACAAAAAAAATTTCTCGAACCACCCTATTGGTGGATTTTCAAGCCGTTCTTTTTTAGATTGGTATATGCAATTCATATATGCATTCTTCGTAAAAAAGTCAAATAGATAAACAAATCGGCTTGAAAATCCACCAATAGGGTGGTTCGAGAAATTTGTTTTTGTGCAGTCAGTCCTGTCTCGGTGGATTTTCAAGCCGTTCTTTTTTAGATTGGTAAATGCAATTCATATATGCATTCTTCGTAAAAAAGTCAAATAGATAAACAAATCTCCTGCTGCCGTTTTCTGGTTCCCTACCCCTAAATCGTGGGAGCCCTAAAAGGAATATTAATGCCTGAATGAGGTCTACTATACTTTGTATAATAGAAATTATAAAACTGTTGATAGTGGTGGAGAACTCTTACACACTACTTACTAGTTGCTTCCATAACCAATCAACTAAGAAAAACCCTGTAGGGTTTAAAGAGTTATTTACCAACTTGGACCAAGAAAACACCACCCTCAAGTCCATTCCTATCGCCCCTTTGCGAAAGGAGGTTGCCCACCCACGACCCTGCTTGTCCTGATGAAGACCCTTCTGTAAGGAAAAGAAACCTACTTATATTGGGTCGAAACGTAGACGACTACACCACCCACGACCAACTCCGGCCCCCATTTAGACACTCACGGCTACAACGGAGTTAGGCCGATCTTTATCATTTATAAAATTGGACTCTCTTGGAGCCACGAACTGTGGCCCTGTTTTTTCAGGGACCACATGTATATTGCCTTAGAAGCTTAAAATAAGATTTGTCACCGAATGAATCAGATCACATATATCCTAACCCCTACACTTTCCCTCACGTCACCCCCTCCCTGTTGTGAATGTGGGCACGCGCATTGTATATAAATTGTGATATCAAAAAGATGTACAAAATGAGTAAGATATCCATTGATTAGGATGTATGCAATCTTGAATTAAATTCTTTTTTGCTTCCTGAAAATAGTTTTTTCTTTATTTGAATTGTTGAATACAAATGGTGTAAATTTGTAATTTCTGTTCTCTGGTCACGGGACCCCTTCCTCCTATTCTATTGCTACCCAGGTCCCTATTGACTACATTGGGTTCAACCCTGTTTCTTATAACACAGCACAAGGATCTGGGCCTAAATCCATCGTTTTTTTGCACTCCACACCACCCTGGGTTAGACACTGGCTATATGCAAATCAGCTCTGACCCTGTGCCTCATGGGAACAGTCCAGTCCGAACTACCAAGCCATGTCTTTCCCAGAACGGAATCAATCATCCAAGGACCAGTTTCTGGCTATCAGCCTTCTTCAGCCTTGATAGCTTGACTCCAGTGGTGTGGAAAGCCTGGGACTCACGTCTGAGTATACCCAGCACACTCAGGGTGAAAATTGCAAAAAACACAGTTGATGGACAGAATGTAGAACAATGTCATACATTCAACCCAGTATAAAGATCTGGGCCTAAATCCATCGTTTTTTTGCACTCCACACCACCCTGGGTTAGACACTGGCTATATGCAAATCAGCTCTGACCCTGTGCCTCATGGGAACAGTCCAGTCCGAACTACCAAGCCATGTCTTTCCCAGACCGGAATCAAGCATCCAAGGACCGGTTTCTGGCTATCAGCCTTCTTCAGCCTGGATAGCTTGACTCCAGTGGTGTGGAGAGCCTGGGACTCACGTCTGAGTATACCCAGCACACTCGGGGTGAAAATTGCAAAAAACACAGTTGATGGACAGAATGTAGAACAATGTCATACATTCAACCCAGTACAAGGATCTGGGCCTAAATCCGTCATTTTTTTGCATTCCACACCACCCTGGGTTAGACACTGGCTATATGCAAATCAGCTCTGACCCTGTGCCTCATGGGAACAGTCCAGTCCGAACTACCAAGCCATGTCTTTCCCAGACCGGAATCAAGCATCCAAGGACCGGTTTCTGGCTATCAGCCTTCTTCAGCCTGGATAGCTTGACTCCAGTGGTGTGGAGAGCCTGGGACTCACGTCTGAGTATACCCAGCACACTCGGGGTGAAAATTGCAAAAAACACAGTTGATGGACAGAATGTAGAACAATGTCATACATTCAACCCAGTACAAGGATCTGGGTGTAAATCCATCGTTTTTTTGCACTCCACACCACCCTGGGTTAGACACTGGCTATATGCAAATCAGCTCTGACCCTGTGCCTCATGGGAACAGTCCAGTCCGAACTACCAAGCCATGTCTTTCCCAGACCGGAATCAAGCATCCAAGGACCGGTTTCTGGCTATCAGCCTTCTTCAGCCTGGATAGCTTGACTGCAGTGGTGTGGAGAGCCTGGGACTCACGTCTGAGTATACCCAGCAGAGTCGGGGTGAAAATTGCAAAAAACACAGTTGTTGGACAGAATGTAGAACAATGTCATACATTCAACCCAGTACAAGGATCTGGGCCTAAATCCATCGTTTTTTTGCACTCCACACCACTCTGAGTTAGACACTGGCTATATGCAAATCAGCTCTGACCCTGTGCCTCATGGGAACAGTCCAGTCCGAACTACCAAGCCATGCCTTTCCCTGACTAGAATCAAGCATCCAAGGACCAGTTTCTGGCTATCAGCCTTCTTCAGCCTGGATAGCTTGACTCCAGTGGTGTGGAGAGCCTGGGACTCACGTCTGAGTATACCCAGCACACTCGGTGTGTAAATTGCAAAAAACACAGTTGATGGTACAGAATGTAGATGTAGGAAGGGAGAGGCTCTAGTTGGCGCAGTGCAGGCACTAGCGACAAGCAGGGACTCTCTCTTTCTCGTCAGGGCTGAGGGTTACCTTCCAGACAACCTCTGCTTACCCTCTAGGTAGTGTGGCTTAAGCAGTCTCAGGCTAATCTTTGGGGCACATAGGGTTAAACACTTGCAACAGTACACCTTTACAACCAACCCACCACACAACGAGACCAGACTGTATTCTTTGTAAAAATATATCTCTTTATATAAAGTTTTACGCGGGTTTAGGAAGTACAGTCAATAACTTTACGGATACGGTTGCAGATTATTAGCTTGAAGTAACCACAGTTCTTATCGTAGTTCTTGGGAGGCCCGCAGGCCGGTGTTAAACAAAGTTCTTTGTGGAGCCAGCGGCTTCCAAGGGATCTGTCCCACGTCGCGTTGCCTTCCCGGTGTCGCTGATCGTTGCGGCTCTTCGGCCGAGCAGGTCACTGGTCGTCCGGGGCAGCGGTGCTCTGTGGCGGCACGGTCCTTTCCTTGTTGCCGGCTCCGACCTTGGAGACGGCGGCTGTGTGGCGGTGACAAGTGGCAGTACGGTCCCCAAGTGCAGGACGTACCCAGCCAAATGTCGATGCAGCTGTGGGCTCACAGCTGGGCTGTCGGGCAGGCTACCGACCTTGTGGATTCTCGTAGGGCACTGGTCTGTCCTTGCAGGTGAGGGACGGCTCACTATGCCGTTGCCTCGATAGCTCGGACCGGACGGGTCCTCCTTCGCTTTGGTCTCGGGCTCCCAGTGCAGCTGTGGTCACGATGTTCGGGCCAGCGGCGGCTGGTCCTTACTGTGCTTCCGTTGTTGCTTCGGGCCCCGGTCACGGTGGTCGGGAGGGTTTAGTTGCCTTAGAGGAGCTTCCTCGTTGTCGGTGCTGCGGCGATGGTCAGCACCCGTAGTCGCTTTCTCCCAAGGGGGTGGTGAGCGTCCACTGGTCCTGGGACGCTGGTCAGGGGGCAAGTTCAGTTCCAAGCCCTTGGAGATCGTTTCGCAGAGTTTGGCACAAGTAGCACAAAAGTCTTTTCGTAGTCTTTTTGTCGTCCTCTCCTTCAGCAGCAAGGCACCAGACACAGGCAAGAGCCAGCACCCTTCCTTGTCTTCTCGCGGTCCTTCTCGTAGGGCAGAGTCGTTCTGTGGCCCAAACTGGATCTAATTTGCAAGGAGCAGGGCTCCATCTTTTATAGGCCAAATCTTTTGTTCTCGCAGGCCAGGGGGGCCTTGGCATCTCCATTCCCAGTTCTGGAGTACCCCGGCGGGTGTACTCCGGCTTCTGCCTTCAGTGTGAGGGGCAGGCGCATCAGACGCCCCACAGGAGGTGGAGCCAGCATTGTCTGGACAGGGGTGGCCAGAGTACCTTGTTGATGGGGCTTCGCCCTTCCTGGGCCAGGTGCCGGCAGAGTCATCCGCCGCTCCCCAGGAGGGTGGAGCCAGCATTGTGGTGGCCGAGCACAGTGACAGTTTGAGTCAAGAGGCACTCCTACCTCCCACTAAGGTGTAATCTGCGCATTCACCACCTGTCATCCCTCCAGCCCTGTCACTCACACATCCCAGACAGTCGGATACACATACTGGCAGAGGCAACTGAAATGGTTAGGCCAGCAAATGCTAACTTTCTAAAAGTAGCATTTGCAAACCCAGGATACTGAAATAAACTTGACTACAAGAAATATCTCCTCATTCCGAGTTCAGGCATACTAAACATGACTCACTACCATGCTCCTTGAGCCTGCGGGGATTATAGGTTACAATAATCCTCGCAGCCCAGTCTGGCCTAATGGAGCAGGTAGCCTTCAGTAGTGAACTACGGTCTTCGTTGTAAGTCACTACTAGGACATGCCACGCACATCAGGGCCTGTCCTACCTTACACCTACAATGCACCCTGCCCGCAGGCCTACCATAGGGGTGACTAATATGTAGTCAAGGGAAGGGTCGGTGCTGGCAAGTGGGGACCCTTGCCCAGCTAACGTGACGGTACGAGACCGCACGCGGGTTCTGCGGTCGCAGTTCCCAGACACATCTTTTACGGCTGCTTCGGTGGATGGCGCAACCAGCGCTGCAAGCCCACCAGCAGTATTGGCATCTACACGCCCCGGCACTCTCTTGTGCGCTTTTACTAGGGACTAACAGTAAATCCAATGCACCAATTAGGGATACCAATCATATGTACAGTTTACAGTAGGGAGCACTTGCACTGCGGCACGGATCAGCCGTGGCGCAGTGCCCTGAGTATCGGAAAACCAGCAAAACATCGGAGGCACATCAGCAAAAAGTGGAAGGGAGACTCACGCCAAGGTGCCAGGTCTAACATGTGTCCCCTCCAGCTGAAATGTGGGGGGAACTACCCTTCCCCAGGGAGTTCCACATCACTAAGGCGGAAAAATCTGGACAGACCGTCAGCGTTGGCGTGATCGGTGCCAGGGCGGTGTTCCACCGTAAAGTCCATACTCTGTAGAGAAATGGACCACCTCAACAGTTTCGGGTTCTCACCCCTCATTTGCATCAACCATCTGAGGGGCCTGTGGTCCGTCTGAACTCGGAAGTGAGACCCAAACAAGTAGGGTCTTAGCTTCTTCAGTGCCCAGACCACAGCAAATGCTTCACGCTCTATCGCACTCCACCTACTTTCCCGTGGAAGTAACCTCCGACTTATGAAGGCTACGGGTTGGTCAAAGCCCTCCTCAGTCATCTGTGAAAGAACAGCCCCTACACCATGCTCTGAAGCGTCTGTTTGCACAATGAACTCTTTGGAGAAATCAGGGGCCAGGAGCACGGGCGCCGTGCACATGGCAGTCTTCAGGGTGTCGAAAGCTTTCTGACAGGTGTCAGTCCAAATCACATTCCTGGGCTGCTTTTTCGAAGTCAGCTCTGTCAAGGGGGTCACGATCGTGCCATAGCCCTTGACAAACCTCCTGTAATACCCAGTGAGCCCCAGGAAGGCTCTCACTGCAGTCTGGGTCTTGGGGGGTTCCCAAGCCAGGATGGTTTCGATTTTGGGCTGCAAGGGGGCTACCTTGCCACTCCCAACTTGGTGTCCCAAGTACACCACCGAACCCTGCCCAATCTGGCACTTGCTTGCCTTGATTGTGAGGCCTGCTCTGCGCAGGGCCATCAACACTTCCCAGAGGTGTCGCAGGTGTTCGGGCCAGGTGCCGCTGAACACCGCGATGTCATCCAGGTAGGCGGCACTGAACTCGTCCAGTCCAGCCAACACCTGGTTGACCAATCTCTGAAAGGTGGCAGGGGCGTTCTTCATTCCAAATGGCATAACCCGGAACTGGAAATGCCCATCTGGTGTAGAGAATGCCGACCTCTCCTTTGCCCCATCGGTCAAGGCGATCTGCCAGTACCCAGACGTCAGATCAAACGTGCTGAGAAACCGGGCAGCCCCTAGCCGATCAATGAGCTCGTCAGCTCTGGGGATGGGGTGCGCGTCAGTCTTCGTGACTGAATTGAGTCCTCTGTAGTCCACACAGAACCGGAGTTCGGGTGTGGCTCCCGGCGCAGCAGCCTTCGGAACCAAGACCACGGGGCTGGACCAAGGACTGCTGGAAGACTCAACCACCCCGAGGGCAAGCATCTTGGAGACCTCCTCCTTGATGCAGGCCCGTACCCTGTCAGTCACCCGGTAAGCCTTATGCTTCACCGGCAAGCTGTCTCCAGTGTCCACATTATGGACGCACCAATCTGTGACACTCGGAACCAGGGAAAACAGGTCTGGAAATTGCCCCAGCAACTGGCGGCAATCCTCCTGTTGTTCGGTGGTCAGGGAGGGTGAGAGGTTAACTCCATCCACTGACCCGTCCTTTTCAGAGGCCACCAAGAGGTCCGGGAGAGGCTCTGACTCCTCTTCCATTCCGTCATCGGTTGCCAACAACATGCCCACTTCGGACCTTCGCAAGTGGGGCTTGAGGCGGTTGACATGTAGGACCCGCAAAGGGTTCCTGGCCGTCTTCATGTCCACCAAGTATGTCACGGGGCTCTTCCGTTCCACAACCTCGAATGGTCCTGTCCACTTATCTTGAAGGGCACAGGGCTCCACCGGGGCTAAGACATACACCTCTTGTCCAGGCTGAAGCTCGATCAGAGTGGCATTCTGATCGTACCACCGCTTCATCTCTTCCTGGCTCGCTTCCAGATTTGCCTCGGCAAGTTGTCTGAAGCGCCTGGTTTGGTTTCTGAAGGCCAGCATGTAGCTATATACATTCTGGGGAGGTTTCCTGGGAGATTGCTCCCAGCCTTCCTTTACCAAACTCAGTGGTCCTCTCACGGGGTGGCCGTACAGTAGTTCAAAGGGGCTGAACCCTAGGGACTTCTGTGGCACCTCGCGATATGCAAACAGTAGGCATGGTAAGAGGACGTCCCACTTACGCCTCATCGGACCTTCCAGGCCCATGATCATGCCTTTGAGGGTTCGGTTGAATCTTTCAACCAACCCGTTGCCTTGGGGGTGGTAAGGCGTGGTGAACTTGTACGTTACGCCACACTCCTGCCAAAGGGATTTCATATATTTCGATATGAAATTGGTCCCCCGGTCGCTCACTACCTCTAGAGGGAATCCTACTCGTGAGAAAATTCCCATCAGTGCACGCCCCACCACGGGAGCCGTCACTGTCCTTAGAGGTATGGCTTCAGGGTACCGGGTGGCATGGTCCACCAAGACCAGGATGAACCTGTTGCCCATGGCTGTCTTGGGGTCCAGAGGCCCAACGATGTCAATACCCACTCGCTGGAATGGCGTACCGACTACAGGGAAGGGTTGGAGGGGAGCCTTGTTCTTCCCTCCCGTCTTCCCACTTGCCTGGCAAGTCGGACAGGTTCTGCAATGAGTATCGGAACTCTTATGCATTTGGGGCCAGTAAAAGTGGGTGACAAGCCTGTCATAGGTCTTGTCCATCCCTAGATGTCCTGCTAAAGGCACATCATGAGCCAGACCCAGTAGGAAGGCTCTGAACTTCTGGGGTACCACCAGCACACGGGCTGACCCAGGTTCAGCAGCCTTAGGCTCCGAATACAGGAGGTCATTCTCCCAGTACACGTAATGTGTTTTGGCCTGAACACCATTGGCCTGGTCTGCAGCCTGCTGCCGCATACCAGCGAGAGAAGGGCATTCTTTCTGCTCCCTGCAGAATTCCTCCCTGGAGGGTCCTCCTTCTTGCTGCCAATGGGTCAGCTCAGGCAGGTCCCCCAGTTCGGCGATCTGTTCCCCCGTAGGCTCCAGGGCATCCCCCTCAAGGTCTGCTTCCTCCTGGACCGTAGGAACTTCCGGGGCCGGTTTCCCGCGCCCCCTGCGCCTTCTCCCTAAGGCCGGTTCCTGGGCCTCTCCCTCAGGCCCCAGGACCTCTCGATCACCCTTACTGGCTGCCATCGACCGTGTGGTCACGCACGCCCAGTCAGGCAGACCCACCATCCGCAGGTGAGTCGTTTTCTCCACCTTTTCCCAAGGGGAGTGCTCTAAGTCGTTCCCTAGCAAACAGTCAACAGGCATGGTTTTTCTTACACAGACCTGCAGAGTACCAGAGACCCCCCCCCACTCGAAGGGAACTTGAGCCATCGGACACTGGCTCTCAGAATTATCAGCGTTGATAACCCTACAGTAGGCATGGGGTACAACCTGCTCTTGAGACACCAGGTGCTGCCTCACCGCAGTCACACTGGCTCCTGTGTCTCTAAGAGCCTCAGCTTCCTTGCCATTGATGATCACCACCTGCCCATATTTCTTAGTGTTAGAGGGCAGGTAGTTCGTAGGGATCATCTCGCTGTCTCCTAACAAGACCAGGGTCATGTGAACGGGATCTCCACCCCCCGGGACCATCATTTCTTCTCCCAGGTGAACGCTAGTCACTTGTCGGGGCAGAGCACCAGTGGGTGCGGGTTTTCCAAATAGGCGACACTTGGGGTCACTCGATATGTGCCCAGGCTCGCCACATTTGAAACAATTGAAGGGCCCCTTTGGAACAGGTTTACCTGTCGGGGCCCCATTCTGCTTCGGGGGTGGGGGAGGCTGAGAACCCTGCTGCGGATTCCCTTGGGAACTACTTTGGGGGCCTTTTTGGAACCCTTTCTGTTTTCCCCCTTTGTCCCCCCCACTCTTCTGCTGGGGACCCTGCCCACTCTTGGCGGAATCTCCCACGGGACCCTTGTGGACCCTGGTGCTGAGCCAGCGGTCCGCCTCCTCAGCAAGCTTCCTCGGGTTGGACAGCTTGCTATCGATCAGATGTTGGCGTAACTCAGGAAAACAGTGATCAGACAAGTGCTCCCATGCAATTAAATCAAAGAGACCTTGAAAATCATTCACTTTGTTACCTTTCACCCAACCATCCAGTGCTCTGCAAAAGTAAGTCACATACTCCACATACGTATTCCCAGGCCGCTTAGTACACCCCCTAAACTTCTGTCTATACATTTCAGGGGTAAGCCCGTACCTGTTCAATAAAGCTTCTTTCATGTGGGCATAAGACCTCTGATTCTCAACGGGCAAATCTAGCAAGGTATCTCTCCCCTCGCTAAGGAACCTTCCCCACAACCCCGCTCCCCAATCCTTCTCAGGGACCCGGTGGGAGGACATGGCTACCTCATATGCCCTAAACCATTGTCCTATGTCATCCCCCTTAAAGAACTCCTTGACTACGTCCTTCGGGATATGCACTCTTGACTCTACCTGCACTGGCGATGTGCTGCCACCAGAGGGAGGATGATCCAAGCCTTTTTCTTTGAGACTCATCTCCCTCATTTTGATTTCATAATTCATCTGGTGCTTTCGTTCTTCCAGCGCCATTCTTTTTGTTTCCAGCTCCAGCTGGATTTTCATTTCTGCCAACTTTCTTTCGTGATTCCGGGTTTCCTTCCTGTCCGCCAGCTCCTCTGGCGACAGGCCTTTTCCAAAGCTGCGCTCGCTGTCTTGTCGCTCGAGATCGATCAGATCCCCAAGCGCATTCTGCTCCTCCGTTGCATTCTGCTCCTCCGTTGCGTTCTGCTCGGCGAGGACGTCTTGCTCTTCCGGGGTCTTTCGGGACTCTATCCAGGCTTTCAGGGCCTTGGAGAGCTGCGTTTTGTTTTTGCAGCCAGCGTGCGGGACTTTGAGTTTCTTGCAAAAGAATTTCAGCTCGTCCCTGGAATATTTTTCCACTTTGGTGGGGTCCCACTCTACCTCCAACACCTCGGAGGTCGTGGACTCTGCTCCATCCAGGCTCTTGGTGCCCGGCATGGCTTCTGCACTCGGAATCTTCTTTCACAAAGCAAAGTCGGTGGTTTAGTAACCGTACCGTAATCCTTGTGTAGCGGTCAGAAGCTCAGGTATAACTATCGCAAGTGTAAATTCGAAAATCCTCACCGCTGCGTCCAATGTAGGAAGGGAGAGGCTCTAGTTGGCGCAGTGCAGGCACTAGCGACAAGCAGGGACTCTCTCTTTCTCGTCAGGGCTGAGGGTTACCTTCCAGACAACCTCTGCTTACCCTCTAGGTAGTGTGGCTTAAGCAGTCTCAGGCTAATCTTTGGGGCACATAGGGTTAAACACTTGCAACAGTACACCTTTACAACCAACCCACCACACAACGAGACCAGACTGTATTCTTTGTAAAAATATATCTCTTTATATAAAGTTTTACGCGGGTTTAGGAAGTACAGTCAATAACTTTACGGATACGGTTGCAGATTATTAGCTTGAAGTAACCACAGTTCTTATCGTAGTTCTTGGGAGGCCCGCAGGCCGGTGTTAAACAAAGTTCTTTGTGGAGCCAGCGGCTTCCAAGGGATCTGTCCCACGTCGCGTTGCCTTCCCGGTGTCGCTGATCGTTGCGGCTCTTCGGCCGAGCAGGTCACTGGTCGTCCGGGGCAGCGGTGCTCTGTGGCGGCACGGTCCTTTCCTTGTTGCCGGCTCCGACCTTGGAGACGGCGGCTGTGTGGCGGTGACAAGTGGCAGTACGGTCCCCAAGTGCAGGACGTACCCAGCCAAATGTCGATGCAGCTGTGGGCTCACAGCTGGGCTGTCGGGCAGGCTACCGACCTTGTGGATTCTCGTAGGGCACTGGTCTGTCCTTGCAGGTGAGGGACGGCTCACTATGCCGTTGCCTCGATAGCTCGGACCGGACGGGTCCTCCTTCGCTTTGGTCTCGGGCTCCCAGTGCAGCTGTGGTCACGATGTTCGGGCCAGCGGCGGCTGGTCCTTACTGTGCTTCCGTTGTTGCTTCGGGCCCCGGTCACGGTGGTCGGGAGGGTTTAGTTGCCTTAGAGGAGCTTCCTCGTTGTCGGTGCTGCGGCGATGGTCAGCACCCGTAGTCGCTTTCTCCCAAGGGGGTGGTGAGCGTCCACTGGTCCTGGGACGCTGGTCAGGGGGCAAGTTCAGTTCCAAGCCCTTGGAGATCGTTTCGCAGAGTTTGGCACAAGTAGCACAAAAGTCTTTTCGTAGTCTTTTTGTCGTCCTCTCCTTCAGCAGCAAGGCACCAGACACAGGCAAGAGCCAGCACCCTTCCTTGTCTTCTCGCGGTCCTTCTCGTAGGGCAGAGTCGTTCTGTGGCCCAAACTGGATCTAATTTGCAAGGAGCAGGGCTCCATCTTTTATAGGCCAAATCTTTTGTTCTCGCAGGCCAGGGGGGCCTTGGCATCTCCATTCCCAGTTCTGGAGTACCCCGGCGGGTGTACTCCGGCTTCTGCCTTCAGTGTGAGGGGCAGGCGCATCAGACGCCCCACAGGAGGTGGAGCCAGCATTGTCTGGACAGGGGTGGCCAGAGTACCTTGTTGATGGGGCTTCGCCCTTCCTGGGCCAGGTGCCGGCAGAGTCATCCGCCGCTCCCCAGGAGGGTGGAGCCAGCATTGTGGTGGCCGAGCACAGTGACAGTTTGAGTCAAGAGGCACTCCTACCTCCCACTAAGGTGTAATCTGCGCATTCACCACCTGTCATCCCTCCAGCCCTGTCACTCACACATCCCAGACAGTCGGATACACATACTGGCAGAGGCAACTGAAATGGTTAGGCCAGCAAATGCTAACTTTCTAAAAGTACAAAAGACAGTTTGCTAGCCCACCCACTTATTTTGTCTCGCTGCACGCTAAGGAGACTGACAAACAAAAGGCTGGGTCAATTTGTTTGTATGGGTAATATTATTTAACCCTTTTATTCATATATTTTTACTTGAAATATAACGATTTCATGGGCAAGAAGAACACTTTATAATCACTTGCAGAGAAAAATATTTACAAAAGAATACAAAAAACATTAACACATGTTTACACCAACTGGACATATATCACATATACTATACACAACAAACTTCTCATGAAAATGGTATTTCTCGATTCTATGAACAATATTTGATTTTTTGAGAGCTAGTCAGGGCATTGTTAGCCAAGAGAATGGTAAACAAAAGATGTGGACGGCAGTAGAAAAGACAAATCAAATTATTTCAAACCAACAAATGTTCAAACCCAACACAAAGGGGGCACTGATATTAGAATTTGTCTGCCGTTTTGCCGACGCGTTTCGAATCTGTAAATAATTGCAGATTCTCTTCAGGGCTCTCTCAGTGTTATGATTCTGCACAAAAAATAAGAAACGAAGTTTGTTTTAAGATTTTGTATTTCTAAAAGATTCCCCACTATTGCTGTGTTTAGATCACAGACAAATTCTAATATCAGTGCCCCCTTTGTGTTGGGTTTGAACATTTGTTGGTTTGAAATAATTTGATTTGTCTTTTCTACTGCCGTCCACATCTTTTGTTTACCATTCTCTTGGCTAACAATGCCCTGACTAGCTCTCAAAAAATCAAATATTGTTCATAGAATCGAGAAATACCATTTTCATGAGAAGTTTGTTGTGTATAGTATATGTGATATATGTCCAGTTGGTGTAAACATGTGTTAATGTTTTTTGTATTCTTTTGTAAATATTTTTCTCTGCAAGTGATTATAAAGTGTTCTTCTTGCCCATGAAATCGTTATATTTCAAGTAAAAATATATGAATAAAAGGGTTAAATAATATTACCCATACAAACAAATTGACCCAGCCTTTTGTTTGTCAGTCTCCTTAGCGTGCAGCGAGACAAAATAAGTGGGTGGGCTAGCAAACTGTCTTTTGTACTGTTATATTGGGTCCAGCTGCCCCCCGTCCAAGGACCAAACTCCATTTCTTTACCAACTTTCTAAAAGTAGCATTTGCAAACCCAGGATACTGAAATAAACTTGACTACAAGAAATATCTCCTCATTCCGAGTTCAGGCATACTAAACATGACTCACTACCATGCTCCTTGAGCCTGCGGGGATTATAGGTTACAATAATCCTCGCAGCCCAGTCTGGCCTAATGGAGCAGGTAGCCTTCAGTAGTGAACTACGGTCTTCGTTGTAAGTCACTACTAGGACATGCCACGCACATCAGGGCCTGTCCTACCTTACACCTACAATGCACCCTGCCCGCAGGCCTACCATAGGGGTGACTAATATGTAGTCAAGGGAAGGGTCGGTGCTGGCAAGTGGGGACCCTTGCCCAGCTAACGTGACGGTACGAGACCGCACGCGGGTTCTGCGGTCGCAGTTCCCAGACACATCTTTTACGGCTGCTTCGGTGGATGGCGCAACCAGCGCTGCAAGCCCACCAGCAGTATTGGCATCTACACGCCCCGGCACTCTCTTGTGCGCTTTTACTAGGGACTAACAGTAAATCCAATGCACCAATTAGGGATACCAATCATATGTACAGTTTACAGTAGGGAGCACTTGCACTGCGGCACGGATCAGCCGTGGCGCAGTGCCCTGAGTATCGGAAAACCACCAAAACATCGGAGGCACATCAGCAAAAAGTGGAAGGGAGACTCACGCCAAGGTGCCAGGTCTAACAGTAGAACAATGTCATACATTCAACCCAGTACAAGGATCTGGGCCTAAATCCATCGTTTTGTTGCACTCCACACCACCCTGGGTTAGACACTGGCTATATGCAAATAAGCTCTTACCCTGTGCCTCATGGGAACAGTCCAGTTCGAACTACCAAGCCATGTCTTTCCTAGACCGGAATCAAGCATCCAAGGACCGGGTTCTGGCTATCAGCCTTCTTCAGCCTGGATAGCTTGACTCCAGTGGTGTGGAGAGCCTGGGACTCACGTCTGAGTATACCCAGCACACTCGGGGTGAAAATTGCAAAAAACACAGTTGATGAACAGAATGTAGAACAATATCATACATTCAACCCAGTACAAGGATCTAGGCCTAAATCCATCGTTTTTTTGCACTCCACACCACCCTGGGTTAGACACTGGCTACATGCAAATCAGCTCTGACCCTGTGCCTCATGGGAACAGTCCAGTCCGAACTACCAAGCCATGTCTTTCCCAGACCGGAATCAAGCATCCAAGGACAGGTTTCTGGCTATCAGCCTTCTTCAGCCTGGATAGCTTGACTCCAGTGGTTTGGAGAGCCTTGGACTCACGCCTGAGTATACCCAGCACACTCAGGGTGAAAATTGCAAAAAACACAGTTGATGGACAGAATGTAGAACAATGTCATACATTCAACCCAGTACAAGGATCTGGGCCTAAATCCATCGTTTGTTTGTACTCCACACCACCCTGGGTTAGACACAGGCTATATGCAAATCAGCTCTGACCCTGTGTCTCATGGGAACAGTCCAGTCCGAACTACCAAGCCATGTCTTTCCCAGACCGGAATCAAGAATCCAAGGACCGGTTTCTGGCTATCATTTTTCTTCAGCCTGGATAGCTTGACTCCAGTGGTGTGGAGAGCCTGGGACTCACGTCTGAGTATACCCAGCACACTCGGGGTGAAAATTTAAAAAAACACAGTTGATGGACAGAATGTAGAACAATGTCATACATTCAACCCAGTACAAGGATCTGGGCCTAAATCCATCGTTTTTTTGCACCCCACACCACCCTGGGGTAGACACTGGCTATATGCAAATCAGCTCTGACCCTGTGCCTCATGGGAATAGTCCAGTCCGAACTACCAAGCCATGTCTTTCCCAGACCAGAATCAAGCATCCAAGGACCGGTTTCTGGCTATCAGCCTTCTTCAGCCTGGATAGCTTGACTCCAGTGGTGTGGAGAGCCTGGGACTCACGCCTGGGTAAACCCAGCACACTCGGGGTGAAAATTGCAAAAAAACACAGTTGATGGACAGAATGTAGAACAATGTCATACATTCAACCCAGTACAAGGATCTGGGCCTAAATCCATCGTTTATTTGCACTCCACACCACCCTGGGTTAGACACTGGCTATATGCAAATCAGCTCTGACCCTGTGCCTCATGGGAATAGTCCAGTCCGAACTACCAAGCCATGTCTTTCCCAGACCGGAATCAAGCATCCAAGGACCGGTTTCTGGCTATCAGCCTTCTTCAGCCTGGATAGCTTGACTCCAGTGGTGTGGAGAGCCTGGGACTCACGCCTGAGTATACCCAGCACACTCGGGGTGAAAATTGCAAAAAAACACAGTTGATGGACAGAATGTAGAACAATGTCATACATTCAACACAGTACAAGGATCTGGGCCTAAATCCATCGTTTTTTTGCACGCCACACCACTCTGGGTTGACACTGGCTATATGCAAATCAGCTCTGACCCTGTGCCTCATGGGAACAGTCCAGTCCGAACTACCAAGCCATGTCTTTCCTAGACCGGAATCAAGCATCCAAGGACCGGTTTCTAGCTATCAGCCTTCTTCAGCCTGGATAGATTGACTCTAGTGGTGTGGAGAGCCTGGGACTCACGTCTGAGTATACCCAGCACACTCGGGGTGAAAATTGCAAAAAACACAGTTGATGGACAGAATGTAGAACAATGTCATACATTCAACCCAGTACAAGGATCTGGGCCTAAATCCATCGTTTTTTTGCACTCCACACCACCCTGGGTTAGACACTGGCTATATGCAAATCAGCTCTGACCCTGTGCCTCATGGGAACAGTCCAGCCCGAACTACCAAGCCATGTCTTTCCCAGACCGGAATAAAGCATCCAAGGACCGGTTTCTGGCTATCAGCCTTCTTCAGCCTGGATAGCTTGACTCCAGTGGTGTGGAGAGCCTGGGACTCACGTCTGAGTATACCCAGCACACTCGGGGTGAAAAATTGCAAAAAACACAGTTGATGGATAGAATGTAGAACAATGTCCTACATTCAACCCAGTACAAGGATCTGGGCCTAAATCCATCGTTTTTTTGCACTCCACACCACCCTGGGTTAGACACTGGCTTTTTGCAAATCAGCTCTGACCCTGTGCCTCATGAGAACAGTGCAGTCCGAACTACCATGTTTAATGGACTTTTCCTGACTGATCTCATCATTCCTTAAATAAGGTACAGTGCACAATCCTCCTGTATAAAGGCTTTACCCCCTCATCATTAAGTGGAATCTGAAAGTAACATTTTACCCCCTCCGTTATAAACTCAGTCACTTGAAGATTAGCTTATTAGTTACTAGATTTTTATATTAAAAGGCGTTTTTTTTTTTAAATCAGCCATGAGCAAAAGGAAGCTACCTAATGGTCAGGGGGCTCACAGAGGTCCAATGCAGCTGGCCCAAGAGAAACTTTAGATTCCTTTCTGAGAAAAGCTGCTAATGTTATCACCAAGGATATAGCTCTTACCGAAAAGAGGCTGTCCATGGAGTCTGAGAAATTAGTTCTGGCATCAGTGAGGGAGGAAGAAGGGCTGACTATCACTGGAACGTTTTCCCTGCCAATGTCTGGAACACCATCTACAGCAGGCCAATGCGAGGAGGAGGGACTGCCGAGCGGCACCTCAGTTGCAGCCCGGACCTTGGGTGAGGATCTGGGCAGCCCTCTGCCCAAACAAAAGAGAAAAGGCGGCAGAGGAACTTTGAGGAAATCAACGCAGCCTCAATCTCTCAAACCCCACCAACAAAGAAATGCAAACTCAGGGTTAATTTTGACCAACCGTTTTTCACCTTTAGATTGCTGTCGAGCCTGGATGAAAATGACTGACTATCTCCCATGGCTATAAAGCTATAAATACCCCAGGCAAGCAGCCGCTATTAAACACCTCTACTAACCCATGTGTTCCCTTGCCCATACCTCCCCCCCTACCACTGCTGAACAATGTATCTACACCTATCCCTACCATGGTTAATTTTATAGATCCTATTGTGAAAGTATTGTCATGGAATATTGCAGGCCTTAGATCTAAATAGGGTAATATTGTTTGGGACCAGTTTCTAGGAACACATCACATTATTGCTTTACAGGAAACATGGGAATCTGAAAATAGTTTTTACTTAGATGGTTTTACCACTTTTTGTAAATATGCTGTCCCCTCAAATATGGGAAGAGCCAGAGGGGGTCTGCTTTTAATGGTCTCACTGAAGCTCTCTTATCAAGAAAAACTGATTGAGTGTCGCTCACCAAATGTGTTAGCCGTGGCATTGTCATGCATTAATTTCCCCACTCAGTTAGTGGTCATTTTTTATAACTTGCATACTAGATCACATGAGACAAAACATCTCTTAGCTATGGATTCTTTATTAGAAAACTATGGGTAAGGAAGTCAAGCCTACTACAACACTGTAATTCTTGGGGACTTCAACATCCATCAGTGCTGGATCAATTGTATTCCCATAACGGAGAAGGATGACGGGCAAGATGACCTGTTTAATCACTTTGAGCATACACCAGCGGGTATTTATTTAGAGAGCCTTCTCTCAGACCACAATTTATTATGTTTACAGCAATCAGATCTTTCAGCACCGGCCCCCACCTATGTAGGCAGTGGTAGCCCTAGTATTATCAACTTTGTCATGATATCTGTATCACTAGCACCAGTTGTCAATAACCTGAACGTCACATGGAATTGCTTTAGTGATCACAATCCCCTAACATTGGATGCCTCCCTTTTGGCAGCACTTGAGGGGAGGGTTACAAGTAATCTTACTAATGAAAATGTCAGCACCAAACACCAAGCTAGAAGACTGAAGTGGGATAGGATTAGACCAGTGAGCTTTTTAGATAATCTATATTCGACCTGTGCTCTATAGTTCCAAGTGTGCATGGAGCCTGCTTCACAAGACAATGACACCCTTGAAGCTTTTGATAGTATTGTTATGCCGGTGGCAACTGACCTCACATCTGACTCTAGAATAAGTACCTCAAAAACCAAAAGGTTGTTTGATAAAATGTGCTCAGTTCCTCACAAGGAAATAAACAGGCCCTGATGCAAAAGCCAAGGTACGCTCTATTTATTAGGCACTGTTAGAAGGCCTATAAACTTGCAATCCAGGCAAGGAAGAAAGAGATAAGGGAACAGGCTTGGGAAGTACTTACCAAGGCCAGTGTTTTGGCCGACAGTACAAGATTTTGGTTGGTGGTTAATAGCCCTTAGTTCTCAGACACACCTAATTCCAGTAGCCACTGCACAATACCAGCTGAGCTCTGGGTCCAGCACTTTAGTAACAAGTATAGCGATACAAATTTGGAATTTGCTATGGAACAATCAGATCCAAGTTTATCTAGTAACCCCCTTAATTTTAACATAGATGAGGTCCAAAAAGCCATTGTCTCAACCTCAGCAGGCAAGGCGCCTGGGCTAGATGGGATACCTGCTGACCTCTAGAAAGCTGCTCCAAACATCTGAGCCAAGATTTTAACTCATGTTTTTAACGCAGCGGCACCAAGGGTTTTCCCTCATCGTAGGCCAAGGCAGTTATCGTCCCTATATTTTAAAAAGGAGCCCGGGACGATCCGCCTGCTATAAACCAATTTCTCTTTTGTACTCTGTGGCTAAAATATTGGGGAAAGTAATTTTGGATCGACTTACAGGATACCTAGATCAGGCTAATATCATCTCTGACCTGCAATATGGTTTTAGGCAGGGGAAAGGGACCATGTACAGGTGCCTAAACCTCCATCTAGTTATTGGAAAGTATTCCATCTCCAAGAGAGGAAGCTTACACCTGGCCTTCATTGACCTAACCTCAGCTTTTGATTAAGTCAACAGGTCTAAGATGTGGTTATTGTTATGTGATCTAGGGAAAGATGCTGAGTTAGTGTCCTTTCTGCATACTGCCCATGAAAACACCACAGTAGCAGTGAGGTACAACACAGATGGTAGTCTGACAAATTCCTGCAGGGTTAAAAGGTGGGTCAGACAGGGGTGCATTTTGGCAGCCCTGTTGTTTACACTTTATCATTAACAGATTAGGTGAAAATTTAATAGCTAGTTGTGAAGACCTCCCCAGAGCCGGCTCCAAAATGATACCTGTAAATTTGTATGCAGATGATGCAGTTCTGCTGGCCAGAACTGCATTGTGCCTACAACTTCTTTTAAATTATTTTCTAAGTTTTATGGAGTCCTTAGATTTAACCACGAACTATAAGAAATCTCACAGTATGACTATAGGTTAAGGAAAGGCGGCTAAGGCCAAATTTTACTGCAAAGGGGTAGAATTGACTAAGGTGCCCACATTTCCTTATCTAGGGGTACTTTTTGACAAAAAAGGATCCTGTGGTCTGCAAATCTTACTTAAAAGGAACACTCTGGCCATGGCAGCGGGAGCAACTTTGAATTTTGCAAAAAGATTAGGGTCTAAACCACTCTCTGCTCTACTAAAGATCTATAATGCAAAATGCATCCCAATGGCTACGTTTGGGAGCAACATCTGGGGGTATAAGGATACAAAGGGGATCCAGGTAGCTGAGAATAACTATATGCAGAAACTCCTTGCGGTCCCCATCACAACACCCATTTTTAATGTGCACAAAGAACTGGGAGCTGAATATATCTCAGACGAGATTGCAGTTGCACCGTTGCTGCGCTGGCTCAGAACTTGGGCGTCCCCAGCACCAAATCTGGGTCAGCTCATAATTGGCGACTGCTCTTGTCTGGATGGGGCCCTGCGCATCCCCTGGTTGAACTACATAAAAGAACAGACCGGCTGGCTTGGTCGCCGAATTCTTATCTCGAACCCTGGGGCACTAAGCAAAACTGCTATTAGAGCTCTTAAAAATCAGTTTTTGGACAAGCAGCAGATGCTTAGGGAGGAGGCAAAGTTGTAAAATCGTCTGTGAGGAGTCATGTTATATTGAGTATGGGCCCCCAGATGCAGCTTATTTAACTTATGTTAACAAACCATACCATCGCTTTGTATTGACTAGATTTTGCTTGAATATGGTCCCCTGGCTCTTGGAATTTCCCCTAGGCTACTTGAAGCCTGGTTCGCTCAAACTTTGCCCCTACGACAGTTTTTCAGACCATGATCCATTACATTTTATGTTTTTCTGCACTTTTTACGACCCTCAGCGCAGGTCTCATATTTTACCACTTTTCAAAGACCTACAGTTTGTTGAAGTGAGGCCGGCTTTGACCTATCTTCAAATGCTATCTTCCTCCACAGTGTGTTTTGGGGTTGCAAGCTTTTTATTAGCGGCCATCAGATATAGGAAAAGCTTGCCGTCTCTATAGTCAGTGTGTTCGGTAATATAACGTGTACTTAACGAGACAGATCCAATAGTCTCTGGTCATATATTTACTGCCTGTTTGTACTTCTTATTGCTGTTCTGTCTGTATACCTATAGTTGCTAGAGGAATCTGTAAACTGGGATATGTTTTTATCTTTTTTGTACAAAGCATTTTTAGAACAAAATTTTAATTGTTTTTTAAGGGTTAATGTACCAATTTCTTGTAATGAACTGTGCTTTCATGACTCTTATCTGTCGAATAAAGTATCTTTTGACTTGACCAATCCCTCATACTATTCCATCTGTAACTAGAACAATCCCCGTAGCTTGGCGGTCCGCATTTCGGTACACTCGATGGGACACCAAACTTACACCCCAGACACCGTTGTGGTGGGGTACATGGGTGGGAGGCATGGTGACCCTAGAAGGTATCCAAGAGTGAGACCTTATTGGCATTCACCAGATCGTAGATGTGTGGAGGGGAGGATATATCCGTACCTTTCAAGACCTACAGAGTCTACATTCCCTCAATGCCACTCAGTTCTATAAATACCTATAGCTCTGACACGCCCTTACTCCGGTCATCCCCCCGGGTACCAAACTGCCAGAATTCATCCCCTTAGAAGCCAAGCTCCTCATAAGAGCCCTGGGGAGAGAAGGGGTTTCTCCGATTTACCCGTCCCTGGTTAATAAGTCACCCAATACATTACACCAGTTACAGCCCCGATGTGGAGATTTTTAATTTTTATTTAGTCTTACATAGCGCAAACTAGACCTGAAGATATCGAGTATCAGAGCACTTTACATAGCACCGGTTTTGTTACACAAGGACACACTCATTTTTGTTAGGCAGGGAGATTAAGTGATTTTCCCAGAATGACAGGATGTTGAGCTTTGTTGCCGAAACTCGAACCTGGTTCCCCAGCTTCGACATCGACTGCTCAAGCCGTATGGCTACATCCTCTCCCCGGTTGGGTCACCTGGAGGACAAGGAATGGCGGGACGCCCTTATGGCCCTTTAAGTTATCACCATTTCAACAAGATTGAAATTGACCAGTTTTACTACCTCACTGTGCATATCTCACTACTGCTAGGCTATACTGGGCAGGATACCTGCAGAGCCCAAGCTGCCCACAATTTGCAGGCACGCCTGCAGACTTTTATCACATGACAATGTCCTGCAAGGTCATAATGAAATACTGGACACAGGTGGCTCAGGAAGTTGACCAGGGTCCTGAGCTGGGAGGCCCCCCTTATACTCCCAACCTTGCTCTTGGGAGCGATGGAGACCGTAGGAGGTAAAGGTATGGACAAGGCCTTCTTGGGCTTCATGGTGGCCAAGAGAGACATTGCGGGCATGTGGAAAAATCCCATCCCACCCACGATATCCCGATGGCACAAGGGAATGGAATGGTGATCCACACAAGAACAACCTGTATATGAAGCTCAGGGGTGCCCGACTAAATATAGGAAGGTATAGGTCAAATGGCTGGGCTTGTTGGGCTATTTTGCAAAAGAGATGTACATGGGTCTGAGCTGTGGGATGCTTTGAATACCTAAACTGCATATGATAAGATGTGTGGAAATGATGTCATAATCTATTGTGTCTGATGGTTTTCACCTTACTAAAACCCAATAAAATTATCAAAACAAAAAAGTCAATGTCATCTATGCCCATAAGTCTGTAGGCACAAGATAGACCAAGACCAGAACCAAGGTTGGGAAGTGAGTGATTAGAGAGTATTGCATTGTCAATGATACTTTAGAGAGATTCCTCAGAAATTGTGTTGAACTGTTGCTAAATCATCTTTGTTTTAGACATAAGGTTCAGATTTTTCTTTCTCTCCAGAAAATGAAGTAGAACCTTCAAAAGATTTCCCTTTTTCTCCTTAAAGCAAATTCAGCAGATTTTGTTCTGAAATCTACAAATGTGATGGAGAGAGGAGGATTGTTGTCCAATTTAACTCCTTCATCTGTTTCTTAAGGAGTTAATAATAGACTTAATGTTCGTGGCCTTCACAATGAATATGTCTCATAGTTTTCTAGTTATCATTAACCTATCTACATTGTTTGATGAGGGATAAGGTTTTTAAGTATTTTCCATGCTTTTGAAAGATTTTCTTTCTATGTAGAATTATCTAGAAAACGAGAGGACAATGATTGAGGTCTTTATCTTTACTTTTCAGATACCTCAGCAATGATTTCAGACAAGTATTCATTGTATTTATATTTGTAGATGCTGCCATCTGTTTGTGGTTGATGGGAGAGAGGATAGTCAAAGCCCTTGTTTTTGGGCTCACCATACAAGTTAGCTTTTTTTGCTTTGTTCAAATGGTCCTGCTGTGTGTAATGAACAAAGAGGAAGGACCCTGGAAATTGTCTGATCAATCTAAGGATATTGGGTCTTCAATAGTGAGGAAATCATGGATAGAGATTAATGCATCCTGGATAATTTTCAGTGCATATACGTTTAGCAGTTTTTTCAGGGGATTATTATTTGAAAATAACCAGTTAAGGAATTTAGCATTAGTGTCACCACTGGCCTGGCTAAAGTGCAATGGACCCTAATACAAGAACGGAACAATGGTTCCCTTGTAACCTGGGTCAGTAACAAAAAATTTAAAGTGCAATATGGGGTGCATTGTAGGTCCCTCAAACCTCTGGACCTGAGTGTCACTGCACCCTCTTCACTAATGGTAGCTATAGGTCTCCCATTTCCTGGTTCTATATCCCTTTCACTCTATTGTCCCTGTATCTATTCCTTCTTGTACCTGTTCACTTTTCCCCTTGTGTGTGTCACTCATCCTTATCTCCTACTACCTTCTTTTATCTTTATCTTCCTCATTCTTTATTACTCAATTCTCACATTTTTTCTCTCTTCTGTGTCCTACCCATCTAATCCAAAAATGTACCTTGCTCTACCTGTTCTCCTTATCTGCTTCTTTCCTTTTTGTTTCTTACCTCCCACCTCCTACCATATATTCTTTCCCTGGCATCCTAATTTCTGACTCTATTCTCTTCCTGTTCCTTATCATTTTTTGCTCATCTTTATCTTCTATTCCTTTTTATCCCTTGTACTGTAATTTATATCTTTATCAATTCATTTGTATTACATTTATTTTCTCTCACTACTCTACTTTTAATTAATGCTTTGTTGTTTCCTCCGTAAACCCTCCACACTGCCCCTCTTCCCGTAGAAATGCAGCACCAGGCCCCTGGCAGGCTCTGTGTTTAAATCAGTCTTATAGGGGATCCATAAACTAGCTGCAGGGTAGGTTGGGTCAACCTCCAGGCCCTGTCACCACCTGAACCACTGATAGCTGTGTCCCACATTGTCTCCAGATTCCCTCCAATGAATGTTAAAATGCCATAGGAAACCATGGGATTTTGAAAAAAAAAATTGGTTATTAATATGTTCCATAATTGTCACCTGGCGGGTGGTAAATGGCATTTGGTCTAATTTGTGATGTGTTTATAGTTGATTTTATTTCCAGGAAAAAGCACTGTAAGGATGAGTAAGTGTCAGTACTTTTTGCCTGCAATAAACTAAATGGTTGTCCAAAAATGGCTTCCCTTCACCAGATATGCTTTTCTGATCACAGAATATAATGGAATTTTCAGGCAGAAAAAGAAACTCCATCTAATTGTCATTGAGATTTCAGTAAGTACAGAAAATTTAGATTTAATTAGAATTATTGTTGCCAATGTGCAGCCTATGTTTCAATTATGAGAATACATCACAGTGATGAATTTACCAGTTTGATGGTAAATTTGTGAATCGGTTCAAATTGAATCTGTCTTAGTTTATTGTTATTGGCAGTCCACTATAGATGTGCATTGTGTGTGAAGTTCTGTTTAGGAAAGGCCATAATTTCTAAATTGAATTCAAGACATGTAAAAGCTAGGTGAGAGGAGGATCATTTACACTAATAGTCTTGAAAGAAGGCAGTAAAATCCTCATTGGGGAAATAAGCAGATCAACGCCATTCACGAGCACAATACATAAGCCATTTTGATGGGTGACAGCTAAGCATAATAAACCACAGTACATTTTACTTATCAAAGACGCAACCCAGTAAAGAGGAGTTGATCATGTCAAGATAAGTGTTAGTCACTAATGGGTTAGAGCCTGTGCTGGTGGTAATGGTGCAAACATGAGTAGGCATGGAAGGAGACCTTAAGCAATGCAGAAGCTTGAGCCTATTTCCCATTAGATTCATGGAAGGGGATTTCCTGAGGAATCCCCTGGTGCCTGGTATCATCACCTGCTGAAGGAGAGGTGAGAGTTCCTCTTGCCTCAGCACAATCAAACTCAGAGGTGACTTCTAAAGCATGGATTTTGAGGTATTGGGGAACAAGGAGATGAGAGGGGGTTGAGAGAAAGCAGTTAGTAATAGGAAGGTTTTTGGATCCATGGATGTTGGGTGGGACCACCCAGGCAACACCAATGGAATGCCTCCCTGGTACATAGTAAGGCAAAATAATGATTTGCTCTGCATTGTTTTACTCGAGATATACGAACCCACTCAGGGCCATGCAACATGACCTTGCTTGGCTTCATAAATCTCCTGTTTGAGTAGTATCGCTCTTGCACCATGTCACAGAGTGCAATAGGGATGCAACAGAGCTCGTAAATATGCCCCCAAATATATACCAAAGTATACCTTCAATTCCAACTCCCCCTTCGTTTCCTAGTGATAAGCTACTAAAACATTGCAGGATATGGTTTAAAGATGTTAGTACAATATATTTCATTCTTTCTCTTTTTCTTTTCCCCTCCTCTGTTTTCACTTTTCTTCAGGGGTGTATCAAATAAAAAACTGTTGTTCATGATGTATTCATAATATTAAATGCCAAACAATTATTTACACAGTACAAAAAAGTATTCGTCAAGCCATTGTGAACAATAAGAACCATTTAAAAATTTTGCACGGAGAACTTTAGCATCAATGACTCACATATATATATTAAATGCTCATTTTTAACTATAACGTGGCTGAAACCTATGGTTTTTTCAGTGAATTTCAAAGGATTTGTAAATGATAATTTTTAAATGTATTAATTGTTATTTTTTTATACTGATTTACTACATTATTTTAAATTATTTATTTTTAGATATATTATTTTTTAAATTACATTACATATTTTTGATATGAATTGAAAAATAAATGTTTTTAAAAATATTGAAATTGTAATATTTTTTTATATATTTTTTAAATTTATATATATTTTATACAGCAGGCAATGATATCCTTTGGATGAAAATTCAAGTTACTGGTAAGTACAGTTAAATTTACTTTTCAGGACCAGTAGTGAGCTGAAAGATGCAGCACTGAGGTCTCTCCTGAAAACAGCTGGGTAAATCGAAATTTGTAGTTCGGCTGATTTTTGAGGAATTTTTTAAAGTTCCAAAACTCCACACAAAAAATATTTGAAGTGAAACATGTCAATGTTACCCTATGGAAGGAAATTCAAGTTACTGTAACTACCATTAGAATTACTTTTCAGGATCAGTAGTGGGCTAAAAGATGCAGCAATGAGGTCTCTCCTGATAACAGGTGAGTAAATCGGAATTCGTACATCGGCTGATTTTAGAGGAATTTTTTAAAGTTCCAAAACTCCACACTTAGAAGAATTTCCAAGTAAAACATGTCAATGTTAGCCTATGGAAGGAAATTCCAGTTACTGTAAGTATGGTTACATTTACTTTTCAGGGTCCGTCCTGAGCTCAAAGTTGCAGCACTTACGTCTCTCGTGATGACAGGTGAGTAAATCGGAATGCTTAGTTTTGCTGATTTTACAGGAATTTTTTTAACTTCCAAACCTCCCCACTTAGAACAATTTCCATGTGAAAATAGTCAGTGTTAGCCTATGGACGGAAATTCAAGTTACTGTAACTACGATTAGAATATTTTTTCAGGATCAGTATTGGGCTGAAAGATGCAGCACTGAGGTCTCTCCTGATAACAGGTGAGTAAATCGCAATTCGTAGTTCGACTGATTTAAGTGGAATTTTTTAAAGTTCCAAAACTCCACACTTAGAAGAATTTCCAAGTAAAACATGTCAATGTTAGCCAATGGAAGGAAATTCAAGTTACTGTAACTACGATTAGAATTGATTTTCAGGATCAGTAGTGGGCTGAAAGATGCAGCACTGAGGTCTCTCTTGATAACAGGTGAGTGAATCTGAATTCGTAGTTCGGCTGATTTTAGATGAATTTTTTAAAGTTCCAAAACTCCACACTTTGAAGAATTTTCAGTAAAACATGTCAATTTTAGCCTATGGAAGGAAATTCAAGTTACTGTAAGTATGGTTACATTTACTTTTCAGGGTCCGTCCTAGGCTCAAAGATGCAGCACTGACGTCTCTCATGATAACAGGTGAGTAAATCGGAATTCGTACATCGGCTGATTTTAGAGGAATTTTTTAAAGTTCCAAAACTCCACACTTAGAAGAATTTCCAAGTAAAACATGTCAATCTTAGCCTATGGAAGGAAATTCCAGTTACTGTAAGTATGGTTACATTTACTTTTCAGGGTCCGTCCTGAGCTCAAAGTTGCAGCACTAACGTCTCTCGTGATGACAGGTGAGTAAATCGGAATGCTTAGTTTTGCTGATTTTACAGGAATTTTTTTAACTTCCAAACCTCCCCACTTAGAACAATTTCCATGTGAAACCAGTCAATGTTAGCCTATGGACGTAAATTCAAGTTACTGTAACTACGATTAGAATCTTTTTTCAGGATCAGTATTGGGCTGAAAGATGCAGCACTGAGGTCTCTCCTGATAACAGGTGAGTAAATCGCAATTCGTAGTTCGACTGATTTAAGTGGAATTTTTTAAAGTTCCAAAACTCCACACTTAGAAGAATTTCCAGTAAAACATGTCAATTTTAGCCTATGGAAGGAAATTCAAGTTACTGTAAGTATGGTTACATTTACTTTTCAGGGTCCGTCCTAGGCTCAAAGATGCAGCACTGACGTCTCTCATGATAACAGGTGAGTAAATCGGAATTCGTACTTCGGCTGATTTTAGAGGATTATTTAGCTCAATAATGAAGGAAAGGGGTGGGGCCTTGGGACACATGTGTGCAAACACGCCCTGTGGCGCGTTTTAGGTTTGGGAATATATTCTTCTTCAATCCTGAGGTCACCTGTGAGCCAACTAGCCCATCAGGTACCTCCAGTTTGTGCCAGGGAACTGCGTTATAGAGAGGTGTTCAGAGGGCACGCCCCCTTTTTACAACACTGTGCAACGCAGGTCCGTGGCACTTACTAGAGTACCCGTTGGACTAGTTGGCCCCTAGGGGACCTCTGGATTGAAGCGGAATATATTCTCCAACCTAAAACACGCCACAGAGCGTGTTTTCACAGATGTCACCTCAAGCCCCGCCCTCTGCCTTCACCACTGTGCAAACATGCCCCGTAACGCATTCTATGGTGGGGGATTAAGTCCCCTTGCATACTGGGGGTCCCTGGGGGCCAACTAGCACACCAGGAACCTCCAGTATGCGCCAGGGGGCTGCCTTGCAGAGAGGTGTAAAAAGGGGTGGGCCTCATTACACCTCTTTGCAACGCAGCCCCCTGGCGCATACTGGAGATTCCTGGTGGCCTAGTTGGCCCCCAGTGACCACCAATATGCAAGGGGATTTAGTTCGCCCTCTGCAAACGCGCCTGGGGGCTGCGTTGCAGAGAGGTGTAAGAAGGGGCGTGGCCTCTTTACACGTCTCTGCAAGGCAGCCCCCTGGCGCATTTGCAGAGGGGAAACAAATTCCCCTTGAATACTGGGGGTGCCTGGGGTCTAACTAGCCCACCAGGAACCTCCAGTATGCGCCAGGGGGCTGCATTCCAGAGAGGTGTAAAAAGGGTCGTGGCCTCTTTACACGTCTCTGCAAGGCACCCCCCTAGAGCATACTTGAGTTTCTTTTCTTGGTGGGCTACTTGGCCCCCAGGGTCCCCCAGTTTTCAAGGTGAATTATTTCCCCCTCTGCAGATGCGCCAGAGGGCACGTTTGTAGAGTGGTGTAAAGAGGCTATGCCCCTTTTTACACCTCTCTGCAACACAGCCCCCTGGCACATAATGGAGGTTCCTGGTGGGCTAGTTGGCCCCCAGGGACCCCCAGTATTCAAGGGGAATTAGTTTCCCCTCTGCAAACACGCCAGGGGGCTGCCTTGCAGAGAGGTGTAAAAAGGGGCAGGGCCTCATTACACTTCTCTGCAACACAGCCCCAGGCGCATACTGGAGGTTCCTGGTGGGCTAGTTGGCACCCCGGGACCACCATTATGCAAGGGGAATTAGTTCCCCCTCTGCAAATGCGCCAGGCGGCTGCATTGCAGAGAGGGTTAAAAAGGGGCATGGCCTCTTTACACGTCTCTGCAAGGCAGCCCCCTGGCGCGTTTGCAGAAGGGAAACTAATTCCCCTTGAATACTGGGGGCCCCTCGGGGACAACTAGCCCACCAGGAACCTCCAGTATGCGCCAGGGGGCTGCATTGCAGAGAGGTGTAAAAAGGGGCGTGGCCTCTTTACACGTCTCTGCAAGGCAGCCCCCTAGAGCATACTGGAGGTTCCTGGTGGGCTACTTGGCCCCCAGGGACCCCCAGTATTCAAGGGGAATTATTTCCCCCTCTGCAGACGCGCCAGGGGGCGCGTTTGCAGAGTGGTGTAAAAAGGCCACGCCCCTCTGCCAACGCGCCAGGGGGCTGCTTTGCAGAGAGGTATAAAAAGGGGCGGGGCCTCATTACACCTCTCTGCAATGCAGCCCCCTGGCGCATACTGGAGGTTCCTGGTGGTCTAGTTGGCCCCCAGGGACCACCATTATGCAAGGGGAATTAGTTCCCTCGCTGCAAACAAACCAGGGGACTGGGTTGCAGAGAGGTGTAAAAAGGGGCGTGACCTCTTTACATGTGAAGTACAAACAGTAAGTTTCAATTCTGAGGCCAGGCACACATTATCTTCTATTCATCTCTCTGCCCCTAGACAAGCGAGAGAAGGCCTCCATCTAGTGGGAAAGGGATGCGCTAATAAGAACAATCTATTAATTAGTGAAGCAAGACTCAACCTTGGAGAAACCGAACTCAGCAGAGGCCTTTTCTCAGAAGTAGCAAAGGATTTGTTTTGATCAAAATGGCGCCCAAATAGAAAATGGTACAGCAAATGCTAATTTAAATATGATAATACATAAACAATATCATTTCTATTCTAAAAACATCAGCTCCAAGTCTACAGCACCTCTGCTCTCGGCCGATCTGGGACTCTCCTGAAATTCTTCCGATGGAATTTTGTATCTGGTCCCGACATTGACCTGAAATGAGACGCTGAACTTTCCTTAATCCCCATGATTTTTTCAGTTTTTTCCCCTATGGTGCGTTATAGCCCGTCAAAGTGATGTATTTTCAGAACTGTGAAAAATCATTACTCTGAAAGTACTTACCTTAGAACTGAGTTTATGGTCTTAAAATTTATATGAAAAGTAATGTTACTTTTACAAATTTGTCTCAGAACTGTTGAGTGTGCGTTTCACTTATTGTCTTTGTGAGTACAACAAATGCTTAACACTACCTTCGGATAAGCCTAACTGCTCACCAACACTACCACAAAAAGAGAGTTAGTATTATCTCCTTTTGCCTATACCTGCCTTTTGGGGATCTCTCGCACTCTCAACATAGTGTACTTCATTTTATTACACTGTAAACAGAGGTTGTTTTCTACTCCAGGTGTTCTAAAACAAATACAAAGTGTACCTAAGGCCACTCCGCTTGTTGATTTTAGTGCAAAATTGATAGAGCATGTATGTGAGCCACATGGCACTTGGTGGTAATTTGCGATTCCTTAAGCCAAAATCTCACAACTTGGGTGCTTCCTACATTGCATTTAAGGAATCGCAGTTTGGGATTCCTTAACTGCATTCGCAAAATTGGGAATAACAAATTTTGGGATTCCTTATTTTACAAGTGGGTTTTTGTGCGATACATTGCACACTGCTAAATTGCGATCGCAAATGCTGAAATTCTGCAAATTTCAGCATTTGCAATAGCAATTTGGCTTGATACATATGGCCCCTAGTCACAACTCCTACTAAGGAATATATTTACATGAAAACATTTACATTCCCCCAACAGAGTTTAGGGTGTAGAAATACTGATAGAGGATGAAATACTGGGCACTATATAAGTCTTTTTCTGGTCATACTTGTCTGAAGCCAATGAGATGATCCTTGTTGAGGAAGACTGGCCTCCATCCTTTATTAGGCATACACCTCGTGGGGAGGAAGTAACGGTTAGAGCATTCTCTACTGTGCTACATAAGGATCTCAGGGGCAAATATGTACAAGAGTGGCCTTTAAAACAAGCCCCATCATTGCACAGAAAACAAATGGGTTGGATAAGTACTCAGTGCTACAAGCAATTCCTCTTGAGTTTGAACCAAATATCCACTGAAGCCAATGCCGTAGCACAATAAATAAACAATCCAGACACTTTTACTGCAACAGGGAATGATAGTGCCTTTTCACTTAACAAGAAACAATGTGTGGCTTCTGGTGGTTGAATGAGACAATAATATAACAATGGGCATTAGAAATGTAAATTCTCGCACACATACAGAAAGAGTGCTCATAGTACTGGATAATGACAACTTTTGTACAGAGATGTACGAGAGTACTCGGGAAATCTCTAATGGTTTCTTGAGTGAATACAGATTACACCAATGGTATAAAAATAGGCCAGAGTTATTTGCAGCATGAATAATGGAAATTCTACAGTACAAGTCCAACATTTTGTAAGAAATTAATTACATCCATTACATAAACAATTACGTAGGTGAACAATAAGAAAAGGTGCACAGAATATTGCCTATTTTAGTCTAGGCAAAGGATACTTAAAAAAAGGTACCTTTTGGACCATCACATTGACCACCTGCTTCAGTACTTGTGAAAGAACACACTTGCACCGGAATTCTGCCATCATTGCCTGGTGCTCAGAAAAACAGGACTGAGCCATTTGAGCAAATCAAAAAGAATCATATGACCGATTGTGTTCAGTGGCTCCCCACCACTGCTAAGGTTCCTCGAAATTAGACCAATGCACCCTCTCCCAATTCTGGAGTTACCCTGAGAAAAGATAAGCTATTTTAAGATAGCCTTCCCAATACAACAAACTGCTAAGTCTCCAGTTTTATACCTTTTGGGACGGGAATGCCCACTGCATGGCAAAAGGACATATATACCTGCCCTGAGTGACCTACCTGCATATAATATCCAGTATTCTGACATTTTTGTGGTTCTTCTCACATGTTAATGCAGGGTGTGTCCTGAGTTCTAGACGTGTCCTTTGACTCTGAGGTCCACAGTTGAGTTCTGAAACATGGATGGGTGCACCATTAATGTCCTCTAACTAAAATGTGACTAATCTCCATGTCCTGGTTTGTCAATACTAAGCAGTGATGGCAGAATACTATTTTTTAATTCTTTTAGTTAACAGACTTTTTTCTCTAATTCATAAGTAGTGTGGCGCTTACTGGCCCCACTCATGTAAAGTTTCTCTTGCATGAAATACAAGGGGCCTGAATCACAAAAGTAAAGTTAGACCAAAAGTCTAACTTTACTACTTTTTGTTTTTTGCAAAGATTACTTACTGCTAGTAACCTTGCTACTAATAATGTTACTAACAGTAAAGTTATTATTAGTAAAGTTACTACTAGTAACATTACTAGAATAAAGTTACTAGTCGTAACTTACCTTTGTGAATACCAAAAAGTAGGAAACCTAGACTTAAGTCTAAGGGCCCAATTCACAAAGGTAAACTTAGACATTTGGTCTACGTTTAGACCAAACTTCTAAGTTTGCAACTTTGGGAATTCGCAAAGGGCATTCATGAGTATTATCTATATGTCCGCACGTGGGAGGATCTCCCCCGAATGCGGACATAAAAATAGTACTCATAAATGCCCTTTGTAAATTCCCAAAGTCGTAAACTTAGCCAAATAAGCACCTTTTAAAATTGTTTACTTATAGATGGCTTTTATGGCTCAACGGATAGTTGATAATTGATATGATACATATGATTTTCAGTTTCTGGCCAACCATTCCACTAAACTAACATGGAAACATCGGCTGAGATCTCTATAAGCATTCATTTTAACCAAAAGAAAGTTATGCATAATAGTGAAAATAAAAATTATTTTAGGCTAGATATGCTTTATAGTGGGCAGTTAACTTTATACTTTGCATTATATTAAGATCATTGAGAGATGAGACAAACACCTCACATGTAGTGAAAGTAGTTGTTAGCAATTTGATATTTGGTATCAGTGAGCAATGGTTTGAAATTAAAGAACCCAGACAAATATACCTTTGTTCTATGGGTACTGAGAGAAACAAAACTAAAGAAAAGGCCTTGTTGATGAGTCATCAGCAGGTTGGAGTTCAGTCTGAATTCGAAGGAGGGCTGGACATTGGTGTAGGCCTCCGCTCTGGCTGGAATTCTGGTGCAGTGGTCATCAATGAACAAGTTGGTGAATTCTAGAAACCCTACCCAGGATAGCTGGGTAGTTTTAAAACTGCCATTTTGAACTGTTAAAATCACCTGTTTTTCAGATCTTAACCTTCCTTTTAAATAGTGGTAGGCCACCCCTTACCTGCCCCATAGCAAGGTGTAAGGTATTCAAAAGTAGACTCTATATATTGAATGTTTTTACATGGCCTTACAGTGAAAAAGGCCCCAAATATGTTTTTCACCGTAGACTTAGAAACTGGGTTCCTTTTTACACTTAATAATGCTAGTTGCTGTTGGTCAGGGAGTCTCCCTTACTCACAAGCTAGTGGCAAACATATATGTGGCACCACTGGATACCTTCTTCAGAACGCACCTCGAGCTATGGAAGACAGAAGAAGGACTGCACTTTCTGTTGAACCTGTGCAGAGAGGCCTCAAGGGCTGAATCTGTTCACACTTGTAGCTAGACAGTAATTGCTGGAATCCTTAACTTTTGACTTGGACTGATCTGGTGTGACAATATAAATGTGAGTGGTGTTTAGTGTCTTTACATGCTATTTTGATTAAAGCATCTACACATCATAGTTCAGGTTCACTGCGTTTGATTTTTGGCAGCTTGGTGTCTATTTGTTCATTACCAGATAACTGTGAGTGGCGCTTTGTGTTTTTTACATGCTAATATGATTAAAGCATCTGGAGATCATAGCTAAGGTTCACTACCTCTGATTTTTGTCCGTTTGGTGTCTATTTTTTCATTAATTTAACTCAGTTTTTGTAACTTGGGGAGGGATTTTCTTGCATTGGGATTTCTACATTGTCACTGCTTTGGTCCTGAAAAATGCTCTACACATGTCTCTTAAGTTTAACCTGTCTGCACTGTGCTACAGCTACCAAAGGTTGTGCTCATGTTTAAACTATTGTGACCTTACTGGATCTAGTACAGATTTGAAACATTATTACTTGTGACGGCTCACATTTCCTTAAACTGATAATCCCCTTTTCTACCTCTATGTAACATTAGACAACAAATATCTTGTCTTGATGCGAAAAACAACATGGATATGGTATGTTTTCAATACCATGGAAGTCATTATATTAATCAATCAGGTAGGGAATTTGAAAGGAATAATTTGACTCAATGACACTACTGTGAGACTCCATGGCTTCACAGTTTGAGGTCCTTCATGGAAATAATATCATTCTTCTACCTAAATATTTTCAGAATATTTGATTGATCTGTTTATTTGTTTTAATAAAATAATTAATTATTGTCGATAGTTTTGGTCACTCAATATAATGTGTTATTTTCCCTTGAATTTCCAGAGTTCTTTGTGCTGTAAGGTTGTAAATATAGATATGATACTATTAAAAAAAATAAGCATGCATTTGGGGAAACCTGTACTGAAAGAAAAATACATTTTAGACACTTTTCCTGATTGCTTATATCCAAGAGAGTTTGTTTTGTCTCAAGAGAACTGCAAACTGGAAGTTCACTACATGCATTTTGCTTCCATTTGAGATTTACAAATTCAATTATCTCTCCAATGAACTCTATCCTCTTTCCAAATTTGAAACAGAGAAGAGCTTTATACAATCATGAAATGAACAGGTTGATTAAAATGGCACAGTAAATATATCGTCATATGCTCCAAATAGATAAGCAATGTGGGCAGTCCAATTTACTCAGCTTTCATGTAGATTTTTATCATAGACCTCTACTACTTTAGAAAAGATATCCAACCCTAGAAAGTCACCTGTTACAATCACCGTATATAAGGCCTAATCACTGCCGATTTTTCTCAATGTTAAACCACATGGAATCCCCAGTTCTATGGCAGAACCGGAGGCTTCGGATTATGCCTTCTTTCTCCGATTTTAATTTCATAGCAGCGATATAACAAGAACAAACCACATTTCCCATGAACACTTGGGAAAGAAAAAAGAAAGTCCAACAACAATAGTCCTTTTTCACTGAAGATATCCCAGCCAGCCCTGATAGTCCTTCTTTCTGTCATTCCTCTTTCTTCGCTGCTCAGCAGCAACTTAAGTCGTTTTTTCCTCATCTCCTTGTGTTTGGGGATTGTTTCTGTGCTATTTTTATAATGCCTGATTGTGGGTGATTTCTGTTTTAATTTCCAGATTCCCGGTAATTGCGGGACGCTGCTAGCGTGCCTAACATGATTTGGTGCCCATTTAGAGTGTGGTGTGTTCCTCCCGCAGCCAGTGTAGATCTTTCCTCTCATTGGTAGCGCGAGTTTGGGAGAGCGAAATTCAGCGTTTTCAGGCTGGCGCTGCTCTCTGGATGTTGTCTATTCCCTGCCACCCGGTTTATGCCCTTGTGGGGGTCTATATGTCATTTATTTAAACCCTGTACGCCCTCTGGGGTCTGTAGAGTGCTTCTCCATAAAACACCCTGTGGGGTCGCAATTTGGCACCGTGTGTATGGTGCACAGGGACACTGTTCCGGGAGGTTTTGCCCTAGAATAGGTAAGTGCTGGTGTGTCCCTGGGGCTCTGCCCAGTCATTGTGTGCCTTTGGCCACCCACATTCGCCTGGAATCCCTCCCAGATCCACAATCTGTGCCTCGTTAGAGTCATATACACTGATTCCTTGTGCTACTGCACACAGGCTGCCTGGCACTTCCATATCCTGCGTAGCCTACGGTAACTCAGCATGCAGGGGGAGCAGGATCATTACCAGGAGGAGAATCTACTGCGTTACCTCCCCTGGGATGATAATTTTTACCAGGCGGTAGATGATTCTATTTACAGGGCTGTGGACCAAGCCATGGGGCCCGTAGAACAACGTTTATCTGCCCGAATGGAAGAGCCGTATGCAAAACTAGTTGCCCTCATTCCGTCTACCCCAGACCCCACTGCCCCCCGGTTTCTACTCCCTCCCCTCCTCCTACCAAAAACCCTTATGTTGAAGGGGTTGATGCGGTCGCCTTTGAGTGTTTGAAGAGCGCTTTTATGGCTCAGCCGTCTGCCCATCTTGACCCACCGGTCCCTACAGAGGGGCCTGCCATCTCCCAGACCTATAATTCCAGACACCGTTGATGATGGAGACTCCCCAGATACTGATGAGAAAGCATGCTCATCTAGGTCCTGGGCCCTGGTTCCCGAACCTTCTGGAACTTTGGGTGTGCTAGATCCTGATGATATTGCCTACCTGAGGTCCTCAGATTGGGTTCCTGGGGATAAGATGGCCCAGTATGTGGCAGTGCACCTTCATAAGCCCATAGATAAGGACGCCCGCACACACCTTCGGGCGGAGTGCCCCCGCCCTACTCTTGAAGGAAAGGTCACTCTCACTCCCGAGATATACCAAAAAATTGTGACATTCCTGGCAAAATTCGTTAGGGACCCAAAGAAGGGCATAAACTGTTCCTGGCAGGCCTGTTAGGACAAGCTGCTCGAAGCAGTAGGGCCAGTCACAAAGATTTTGGACATGGCTGAGGAGGCCAAGGTGTCGGGGGAAGTGATAACCCAGGAGGTTCTATCTAATTTGGTACAGCACGCCATAGTTTTCATTGGAAATGCGAACTGTGCACTTTCCAGAGAGAGGAGGAGGTCCCTCCTGATCAAGGTGGATCCTAAGCTGGGGGACCTCGCCTTGTCAGAAGCTGGAGCGGTGGCTTAGGGGGGATTATTCGGCGATCCCTTCGCCAAGGAGTTGGGAACGTTTGTGGCTCCTTTCACCTCCCTTTACAGGGCGCAAGCCAACATCAGAAAAGTGTTCACCTCTCGGGTTTTTTTACAGGGCCGGACGTGGCAGGGGCCACTTGTTCGGTCGCTTCAATAGCTCCAACTGGGGGCGAGGCTCCGGCCATGGCCAAGTCCAGGACAAGGCCCGGTTTAATAACTTCTACCCAACGAGAGCCCAGAAGTTTCATGGCCGAGGCCACTAAAGAGGACAGCAACACGGTGCTTGAAAAGGGGAGTGTGCTGCCTTCGGCGCGCTTGCATGTGGGGGGGCGCTTGGCGCGGTTCTTCCCTGCTTGGGTTTCCCTCACCAGCGATGTGTGGGTGCTTCAGACGGTCCAGGGCTTCCAGCTGGAGTTCCATGGACATCCTTGTCAGCTTCATCGCCCCCGTCCCATTTCCTTTTCGCAGAGAGACACAGACTTGGTCCGCGAGTCGGTGTCCGCCCTCCTCCAAAAAGGGGCGGCTTGTTATTCAGTAGAGCATCCAGGAGGGTTTGTGAGCAATCTTTTCTTGGTCGACAAAGTCGACGGTGGCAGGCGCCTGGTTATCTCCCAAGTTTTTCGCCAAATTAAGGGCGTCAGCATGGGGGCGTCAGTGGCACCATCTGTGGCTAACATCTACATGGCTGCTTTTGAAGCTCGCCATATTCACAATGAAATAGCGCCCTTCTATGAGTCTGTTTCCCATTGGTCCAGATATATAGACGACATCTTCTTTGTCTGGACCGATGGGAGGCAGACCTTGGAGGAATTTCTGGCATGGCTTAATGCATGTGACCACAATTTAAAATTCTCTTCGCATATAAGTTCCAATAAATTGGAATTTTTGGATATATGGATTTTCCATGAAGAAGGCAAACTAAAGGTGGATCTATACGTGAAACCAACAGCGAGAAACACGCTGCTCCATTTCCGCAGTTTCCACCCTAGAAACCAAAAACAAAGTATACCGTTCTCCCAATTCCTACGAGTAAGAAGGAACTGCACAAATCTTCAGGATTTTGATAAACAAGCAGTAGAAATGAAAAAGAGATTTTTGGAAAGAGGTTACCCACACAGGCTAGTGAGGGAATCTTATAAGAGAGCACGGTATTATGATAGAGACGCCCTCTTAAGATGTAAACCAAAAGAAAACATTAACAAATTGGTGTGCATCACGCGTCATTCAACGGTGGATGCAAAAATAAAACAAGTGATCAACTCGTCCTGGCATATTCTGAACAGCAACGGCGCAGAGAAATTAGACAAACCACTCTTTGCGCACAAGCGTAATAAAAATATAAAAGATTACATTGTGCGTTCTAGAATGAAGAATCCATCAGATCCCAATACTTTTTTACAGAAAACCTTAACTGGAGACAATCCACTTATAGGTACTTTTCCATGCTCCAGTTGTAAGTCCTGTGACAGTATTCACAAAGGAGCATCATTTACCCACAATGGCTATACAGCAACTGCTAGAAATATGTCCAACTGTAAAACGACAAATGCTGTATATTTCCTAAAATGCCCATGCCAACTTGGATATGTTGGTGAGACATCACGAGCAATTCAGACAAGATTGTCAGAACATCGCTCTGCAATAAGAACAAAAAAAGTAGCAGCGCCACTTGTAAAACATTTCCTAGACAATGGACATGGTCCAAATGACTTCACATGGCGCATACTGGAGAGAATAAATGTGCCAGACGAAAAAGGAGGTGAAGCCATCCGAAAGAAACGTGAGGTCTTTTGGATTTTTTCATTGAATACCTTCCGTGAAGGATTAAACAGTGAAATACCGTGGGAGAATGCAATTGTCTGAAATAAGTATTGTTGAAACAACATTTGCAACTCCCCGCTGTAAATATAGTTCTGTCTGTGTGAAAAAATAATTAATTTAATTTTCATTTTTATTTTTTATTTTCCTTTTCATTTTAAAGCCCGAAAAATCTTCCACTTATGTGAGAATACAATTTAGTCCTCTCTTTAACTCATTCTGCTTAACATTTGAGTTCACATCCCTAAAATTGCCCTATTTTGCTTCACCGTCGTAGTACCTAGTACCTAGCTCCGACCCTAATAGTCTTTCCTTGCGCTTAACTATTGCAGTAATTGAATGTTGAGGTTAATTGGCTGCACCGGCCATAAAAAGGCGCGGAAACTCTTCTCTATTCCACTGCATTCCAGATAGCCGTTTTTACAGAGACTACCGCCTCCACGCGCCTCGACCCGTGAAAATATCAGTAAGTAAATGCAATCGATACACAGAAGGCACTCTCTTCTGTAAAAAAGCGAGCCCTTAACTAACTTCTTCTTAATCCATTTCTGGGTCACAGAAAGAATCTAAAGACCCGCGCAGAGTGTTCGCCAACTACGAGACGACGCTTTCTTAAACAATAAAGCGGGAATACTTTCCAACTCGCACAGCGTTCGTCAATATCCAGACGACATTTCAGAAGCCCCTTTCTGCTTGCGCGGTACGTCAACATGTCTAAGAATTGTAACTTTGTTACAAAGACGGCAGCCCCCGATGTTATATAACATTGTAACCAACCTTTGTTTATCTCCGCTTTCTAAACAGTACTGGCCTCATTTGGAACGTAAGCAGAACATCACAGCTAGTACATCAATTCTCAACAACTAGAGGAACACATATCCGTTGCTAATCGAAGACGGAAAATAAAATACCTTGGGTAAGAATAGCACAACGCATGGTTAGAAAACGCTGCTATATTTTTTTAAAAAGTCGGATTACTAAAATGCTCCTTTCATGCACAATTCTAACACAGGTGCAAGAGAAATACTCCGTTGTTAAGCCCATTTTGAATCACTATATCCCGTGGAGGCGGCGCTACATTGTGTTTTTACATATCAGGTAAATGAGTTAAAAAACCATACTAACAAACACTAGCAGCGAAATGGAATAATGTAATAACCTATTAACCTCAAAACACCCCCTGTGTTTCATTATATATCCTTTAAAGGTTCACTGAATAACTGAGTCCTGATTTAAAGTGTTGGACCAAAATAAAGAATAAATAGACCTACTATGCATAACAGATGAATAATATATAGAGAGTAGGTATGTAGAATCCTTGTTTTGGAATAAATTGTTCCTTGTTTGCAAAATTAATCAGATAGTTATAAGTCTCTTGTACATTTATTTCTTTTATTCATAAATACAGATTCCTTTCATCATTTTAAATGAACCTTATAGAAACTCAAACCTTCGCAAGTCTTGTCTGAGCTGTTTTCAGCTATAGGTAAGCAGAATAAATGCTGATAAAAAATCCAATACTATACCTGGTTTTAGAAAATATTGAAAAATATAAACAGATGAATAATACAATTATTATTAAGGAGAGTATGTCTTAGACATTTCTACTAGGTCTATATCTACCTTTCAATCAACTTTCATATCTACTTTCCTCTACTAATTTCTTTGACTATTCTGGAACAAGTACTTTTGGTTAACCATATTGCAATCATGCATTTCTGTGATTAGTATACCCCTATAGGTTACAACCAAAAGATAGAAAATAGTAGATGTCTATTGAAATGTGTACCTTGTTTTCGTTAACAATATAGACTTAGAAGCCATAAGCAAACCAGTGGATGTTCATTTGATATGTACCTCCTTGTTTATGTAGTATCATGTTTTTATCACTTTGTCCCGCACAAATATGTTACAGTAGTACGTTTGAGGGAAATCAAGTGCCTCTCATACTCCTGTCTACTACTTCATCAATTTAGACGCATCTCAATATAAACCAGCAATATGTCTAATGAAAATCATATAACCGTCATATCACTGTTTATCAATTTCTTGCGGACGATTGGGTCCTTGTTGCTACAGTAGAGGCCAATATCAACCCTTGCTCCTATCTTTAGGGCGTTATTGTTGGCTGAAATAACAGGACAAAAACCCTCTCAATTTCTGCGCAGTTTCCATAATTTTTAACTGTACTATATCTGTTGTAATGACTTGATACATGCATTAGGAAATAGTTAGAGCCTGTTTTAAATTCATGTACTAAAATGTGTTTTTATTTCCAGGGAGTGTTTCTCTGTCTTGATAAAGGCGCTGGACGCCGAAACGCGTTGACACTCAACTTGACACACCACCTTTCAGAATTTGTAAAAGAAATCTATGTGTTTTTTATTACGTTTTCCTGTTTATGAATTGCGTTTTTACTTTGTATTGAAATATATGCATTTTTTATAATGTCTTGTTTAAAAATAAAATCTATCTAGTATATATATATAAGTAGTATATTTTTTATTGGAAACTGCGGCCCCATTTTCTTTTCCCTCCACCCCCCTCACCTTCCTTGTTTCTGTCCTGTAACCATTGTGTAAGCAGTTTAAGACTTCCGCCTAGGTTGTTTTTCCATTAGGCGCCTGGTTATCAACTTGAAAGAATTCAACAAGTGGCTGGTGTACCGCCACTTCAAGATGGAGGGCATCCACCTCTTCCGGGACGTCCTGAGACTGAACGATTGGATGGTCAGGCTAGACCTGAAGGACGCGTACCTGACTGTGCCTATATTTTCCTCTCATCGCCGTTTTTTATAGTTCAGATGGGAAGGTCAGGTTTACGAATTCACCACACTCCCTTTCGGTCTATCCTCCACACCATGGTGCTTCACGAAAGTCCTTCGGCCGGTGGTGGGGTTCCTCAGGGTGAGGGGAGTGCGGAAGATCATCTACTTGTACAACATTTTATTTTTGGACCACTGTCCCCACAGGTTGTCAACCCAATTGCAGACCGCGGTCAACCTTCTTCAGGTTCTGGGTTTCGTCATCAACAAAAAGAAGTCCCTGCTGGTCTCTGTCCAGTGCGCAACATTTTTGGGGTTCTACATCGATTTGGTAGCGTCTACTCTGAGTCTTCCGGCCAAGAAGACGGCAAAGGATCAGACACGAGTTGCGTCAGACTTTGGCGAAGAGATAGATCTCTTTGCGCCAGCTGGCTCGCCTGGTGGGGTTGCTCGCTTCTTCCATCCAGGCAATTTTTCCAGGGCCCTTGCATTTATTTATTTATTTATAGTATTTCTAAAGCACTCTGCAACCCGGATGAGGTTCAGGACGATATGAGGTTTGGCTTACGCACATGGAAGCCTGGAACGGCCGTGCCAATTTCGGGTCCGCCCCAGATATTGTTATTGAGTCCGATGCCAGTCGCTCTGGGTGGGGCACCACCTGCGGGGAGTTTTCCACCGGTGGCGCCTGGTCCACTCAAGAGCAGTCATTACACATCAACTGCTTGGAGTTGCTGCCGGGCTCCTTCATGGTTCAATGCTGGACTAAGGACAGGGTGCAGTTGTGTGTCTTACTCAGGATGGAAAATGTTTCAGCGGTCGGTTACCTCAATCACCTTGGTGGGACCAGGTCCAGGATGTTAGCAAACCTAGCCAGGGATTTCTGGCATTTTTGCCTCGACAACCAGATTTTGGGTATGGCAGAGTACTTGCCGAGACGGGAGAACGAGGTGGCCGATTAGCACTCCTGCCATCTTCTGGATGCCAACGTGTGGAAGCTAGCCCCCGCGGTCTTTGCTCACCTGTCGGGATGTGGGGTCAGTTTTTGGTAGACCTATTTGCATAGAGGCTAGATAACCAGCTTCGAAGATTTTACAGTTGGCGGCCGGATCGTCTAGCTGAGGCAACGGATGCGTTCCTCCAGGAGTGGCATGAGAGCAGTGCTATGCCTTCCCTCATTCTCTATGATCACGAGGGTATCGACGCTCCTGCATCACCAGCAAGCGGAGGTGGTGTTTATCACCCCGCAGTGGAGGTCTCAAGTTTGGTTTCCGGTTCTACTGGAACTTTCCTGGGATTTTCCAATCCCTCTCCCTCACTCTCCTCACATCCTTCTCAATCCAGATCTCGTTCCTCATGGTCTAGTCCAAGACGGAACGTTGAGACAAATGGTCTGGAGGATCTCCGGTGTCGCTGGATGCTCCCAGGTCTTTCGGGAAAGTCTGAGGACTTACTCTCCAAGGCATGGTCGGGTAGCATGTCAAAGAGATACAGATCAGCCTGGCACCGATGGCGTAGTTGGTCTTTGCGACGGGGTGTTGATTCCATGGGGGCAGATGTAGTCCATGTCCTTAATTTCTTGGCGAGTTTGGCGGAAGACGGGCTTTCCCATTGATCAAGTAATATTTTCTGATCTGCAATCTCGGCTGGACATGTGATGTTGCAGGGCACACCTATTGCCATACACCCCTTGGTGTGCTGTCTCCTTAAGGTGATACGTCAGTCGCTTCCCCCAGAGCTGCGATATTCTGTCCTATGGGACATGAACAGAGTTTTAAACCTGTTCCTCTCTTGGCAACCAAATATGTTCCTCTCCCGTAAGGAGTTAACAGCCAAGTTTGCGATGTTGTTGTGTTTAGTGTCGTGCAGACGGGTCTCGGACGTAAGAGCATTGGACATTTCTGCCAGAGTTTTTTCCCCCAAAGAGGTATCCTTCACAGTGAGCAGAAGGACAAAGTCTAATACAAGGGTAATTTCTTACCCAGCTTTTCCTGTCTCCCCAAAGCTGTGTGTGGTTCAGTGCCTCCGTGCTTACGAAGAAATGACTGATGAGTCTCGCCCTCCGGGTGAAAGGCAACTGCTCATTGCGCTACGCAAGCCGTACAAAGCAGTTTCTTCCCCGACGATCGCCAGATGAGTGCGTTGGGTGATTCAGGAGGCTGGTATAGACAAGAAGCTGTTTGGTGCTCATTCAGCAAGGGGTGCAATGGCTTCTAAAGCTTTTGCCCTAGGGGCACGTTTGGAGGATCTCATGCGTGCGGCCGATTGGTCCTCGAATTCTACTTTTAAGAGGTTCTATTTTAAGCCAGTAGTTGAGGGAGCAAGGATAGTTGTCAACAAGCTTTGAATGGGCATAATCCGAAGCCTCCGGTCCTGCCATAGAATGGGAATTTACCTAGCCTAGGTGCTGGTAAGTTCCGATTCTATTAAGGACTCGGAGGTGAGGATTATCCCTCCCAAGACTTCAGTGAAGTGGACCCTCCCCGTATTGCTGAAAGTAATCTATTTATGGGGATTATCTGTTCTGATGACTTAACTCTGGCGTACAGTTGTTGTGCCTAGTGTTGTGTGACACTATTTGTCCCAGCTCAGCCTCTGACACTGCCTCTTTTGCAGGAAATGATGGTTCCAAGCAAGATGTGTGAAAATCTGCCACAAGTGCATCGTGCGAAGAAAGAGGGTGAGGAATGACCGAAGAAGGACTATCAGGGCTGGCTGGGATGCCATCAGTGAGGAAGGACTATTGTTGTTGGACTTTCTTTTTCCTTTCCCAAGTGTTCATGGGAAATGTGGTTTGTAATTGTTATATTGCTGCTGTGAAAATAAAAGCGGAGAAAGAAGGCATAATCCTCGCCTCCGAGTCCTTAATAGAATTTGAACTTACCAGCACCTAGGCTAGGCAAATTCCCATTCCATTTGATTTTACTGCATACATTTAACACCTGCCTAGAGCAGGTGGTAAATGCATGAAGAGGTTGATGCATGGGTTGAGTGAAGAAGGGAGAATGTGAAAGTAAGGGAAGAAGGGGAAGTGTTTTTTAGCAGAGAGAAGTATTGTATGCTTCTGCAGCAAAAATCTCTTATAATTTTTCCAGACTGTTTATATTGGCCATAAAGCCCTGCATTATGTTCATTCACACTCAAGAAAACCGGCTGTGGAGCATAGCTAAGTTAACTTATGCAAACATGGTTAATTTCATTTTCCCTGATATGCGATCAGGTCCACAGTGTTGAAAGACTGTGCCAAACATAGTTTCACTTTAATACTGTCAAAAAATACTGAAAATATATGACAATATCAAGATAACTGAATTCCTTTGCTTCGCAGCTCGAATAACAGAAAAGAAAAGAGAAGTGTTCTCTTTGTTTTAATTTATAATTTGTCTGACCCCATACGGGTAGCCAGTGGGCAGTGAGGGAGCTACGGGGTCTTTGCTATTGTGGTTAGGGTCATTTACCTCTGGTGTCTTGGGGTCTGCCCTACTATGGCTAAGAAAACAGTAACAAGTATACCCTTTCCACATTTACCTCTGGGAACTGAGGGTGAGAATGCAAATCCTTCTCGCAGGGGTCTTGTGTGGGGATGAGAGTCAGATCCAAACAGTCAAACAACAAACACAACAATTTACAGTAAGCTCATAGCTTCCAATAGCAGAAAAAAAGTAACTTAATATCACAGCAACCAGTTCAGGTGTGGCGGGGTGCGGGCAGGGGGAAGTTGACATGTTTTTTTTTTTTTTTCTTTTTTCCATTGTCTGTCCACTACCCCCCACGTGCCCTGTCCCACCTCGCTTACCTGCACTGACCGCGACTGACAAGAACACAAGCTAGCACACACAGTAATGGAGGTTCAGCTTTAGGTTTCCATATACACATCTGATAAGCTTAAGTTATGTATAACAATTATCACACTAACTACAGTGGTCTCACACAGCTCCTATATATTTGGATGTGCAAGCAGCTACAGTATTTGGAAACCGGTGGGTCGGTTTGGATAGGTCTTGAGAAAGAAGTTCAAGCTGACGATTGATTAGCAGCCTAATGTGCAGACTTATCTTTCACTATTCAAGTTACAGTCATGCAGTCTTTTGTTTTATGGCTAAAATTGCCTGTTCGCTGGGATGCTTGGTGCAGAGATTGGTGGTTCACACTTTGTGGCTTAGCAGTCAAAGTCTTTGTCAGTGAGTGCAGGATTGCTTGTTGTATCCCTGCCTCTTAGATTATGGGCCATATGTATGAAGCCTTTTTCCCATTTGCAAACGGGCCGATTCTCAGAATCGGGCTGTTTGCGATTTGGAAAAAGCCTTTTGGGATGTATCATCCCAAAAGGCCATCGCAAAATAGAGAATTGCTAAATTTGCGATTCCTTAAATGCAATTCTGCGATTTGGCCTTAAGGAATTGCAAATTACCAGCAACTTCAAGTTGGTGATAATTTGCGATTTACTTTAAAAAAGCACTTTTTTGTTTTTTTAAAAGTGCCATATGTCGCACATATGCATATTTCTGGGGTGCAACAGGGTGTCCTTTTAGCACCCTTGCAACCTTGAAATTGCATTCTTAATTTGCGATTCTCTAATTGGTAATCGCAAATTAAGAATGTCTTCCTATTCATTCCTATGGGCCTCCTAGCCTATAGGAGTGAATGGGAATGTATTTCTTATTTGCGAATCTCAATTTGAGATTCGCAAATAAGGAATATGTATGATTCTCAAAATGTTTTGCAAATGATACATACATTGCATTTTGCGATTCTCTAATTGCGATTCGCAAAAAATCGCAATTTGAGAACTGCAAAACACTTTTTTGATACATATGGCCCTATGTCACTCAGAGCAAACACTATGGTGGGCCATGGCAGTGGTCACTTGCCTTCTACAGTTGCAGCCTGTAGGCCATTGGTGGTCCTCCAATACAGCAGTTTTATTGAGCTGTGCGGGTTATATAGAATGAAGAGGAAGTAGTAGAACATTTCCCTCTGGTCATGCTGCAGTGGTGCCAGATGGCACGATGTGACTTGAGGGTTGTTGATCTTTTATACAGTTTAGCACATGAACCACAGAAGGAGGCAGAGTGAACCCTTTCTTCTCAGGGAAGTGCTGGTTAGGCTCCAAGTACAAGTTTTCCACAGCAGCAAATCCTAATCAAGGGACGTTGCAGAGAACAGCTACAAACTGTATCCTTACCCTGCTAGAAAATCTGATTGCTGACATTTTTTGAATATGGCAGATGGGATTTAGTCTGGCACAGTGAAGGAGTAAATTACTCCGTTGCCCTGAGGGAGTAACCACCTGCCGAATTTATAGATGCCCACAGGCCCTTTTGCAGGAAGTACCTCATAAATTTCTCCATGAGTTGTTGCATCTTTTAAACCTTAGTCTTCTTCAAAATCCTCCTTTGATAGATATTTTCTTGCAGTCATATAATGTTGAAATGGCCCTTAATGAGAACTAGGCCATGTAGATCAGAATTGCTGGAACACAATGTATTCAAATCATGCCTTCTGTAGACATTTCTCAGAACGTTTTTATGCCTCTCGCAGTCAGTGGGCCGATTCCCTACGAAAGTCTTAGACCAAAAGTCTAAGTTCAGACCTGAAGTCTAAGTGTATACCTAAAGTCTAGGTTTACTAGTAAAGTTAGACTTTTGGTCTAAAATTAGACCAAACATCTAACTTTACAAGTAGTAAAGTTAGACATTTGGGCTAAGTTTAGCCTTTTGTCTAAACTTAGACCAAAAGTCTAACTTTACTACTAGTAAAGTTAGACTTTGGGTCCAAACTTGACATTCGGTCTAAGTTTATCTTTGTGAATTGGGCACAGTATGTCTGCAACAGAGTACCTGCCTTAAAAGGTGTACCTTTGATGATGTAACTGTGAGTATTCTTTGGCCCCTTCCATCCATAAGTACCTATGATTGCCTGTGTATCCAACACTGCCATGTGCTTGTTTGAAACCACTGAACATAGTGCACTCACCAACAGAGAACAATACACTTTCAGGGAGGATGGGTGCCACTTTTTTCTCAGTGAGGAAACACAATTCGTGGACAACCGAATTAACAGACTTTGCATTGCTTAAGTGATTCTTTATTAAAATTATTTGAGGGAATAAAGGTTCCTATTCTTTGGCCTTCACTATGAGTTGTGTGGTAAATTGTGGTCACCACACACACAGCCGTTTGAGCAGGGGATACAATTAGTTAAGTTAATCGGAGTTTTCCAATGCCAGGAGTTCAATTTTCAGTTGTCAAGTCTGCCAAAGTTTAATGTGTAAAAATTCCGAGTAAACTCTGGGAACTGAGGATTTTATAAACTTCAGAACCAAAATTCACAGATCATCCACGTTTGGTAGGAGAAAACTTGTGTTCCGAATTATTTATTGGCTACAATAAATATCTCCAGGGTATCAGCATTTATCGGGGACAAAAATAAAATGTTCCCTCCCGGGCCACTCACAATGAGGGTTCAAGTCTTTGTGGTGCAGTAGTATCATTGCACCAATACTAGTCACCTGTAATAAGGAGTATATTTAAATATTCTAGTACAGGTCCGATATAACATGCAACGGCTCTGGTGGCATAGTAGATTATTGTGTTCCCTGTAGGGAACTTTGTTTGTCCTCCTGGTCACAGGTTCAAATCCCGGGGCCTCATTTATGAGGCCTTGCGTCAGTTTTGCGCTGCGGATGCGTCACTTTTTGTGACGCATCTGCGGCGTAAAACATGCGCCTTGTTGCGCCATATTTAAAAAGTGACGCATCTAGGTAGATGCGTCACTTTTTAAACCCCTGCGCCACATTGTACCTGCGTCAGGTATAATGTATGCAGAGGGGGCGTTCCCCCGCAAAAAGCCTCGTAATAGTGACGCAGTGAAATCTATGAGATTTCACTGCGTCACTTTTAGGATGCGGTTGCGTCAAAATCTTGCGCCTGCCTCACAGCAGGCGTAAGACTGACGCAAGCCCTTTCACATGGGGCTCTCCCTGTGTGAAAGGACGCATTGCTGGAGATGCGTCACTTTTGTGACACACTCCAGCAATGCGTCACTTTTGCGCTTACAGATGCGTCAGAAATACTGACGTATCTGTAAGTCCTTGCGACATGATGCGTCATACATTAAATATGACGCATCATTGGTGTTGCAAGGAGTGCGCACTGAAAAGTGACGCATCGCTGTTTTCACGCAGCGATGCGTCACTTTTCATAAATGAGGCCCCCGGCACGTCCACTCACCCTTTTGAGGTCGCTAAAATGAGCTCTTTGAGTTGGCTAACAATATACATCTGTTTTGCGCCAAGATACCCTTCTGGGTGAACATGCACTTTACAAATGCACGCTATGTCATAATGTATTTTTCTTATTTTACGTGTGTTCAAATGCACACCTCTCATCCTTTAGGAGCAGCTTGATGGGCGAGCTTTCAGAATGCGCTCTCATTCATGTCAGACCTCATTTTAGTTGGTAGAGTCCTGACATTTTTTAACGGAAAATTACATTATCTTGCTGAAAGCAATTACAGAATTGCAGCTTCTTGTGTGTTTTTAAAACGTATATGTTGCTGGCTTGGCGACTTCAGGAACCTCTGCAACTCCTTAAACAGCAAAGTCTACTTTTTTTCTTTGTTTGGTCTTCACCATGGAAATGTTCACCGATCCATAACTACAGCATTATCTTTCTTTTTCACAGATAATGAGTAAAGGGCCCCAGAAAGGATCCTGCTTCTGAATTAAATACAAAGGGCATTATTCACCACCAGAGAAACACACACCAGCCTGTTCTGCTTGAAAGCCCTGGAAGATAGACGCTAAAATGTAGTTAGGCTTTCAGGGCATTGCTAATAATGTTAAAGTATCATCAGATTTGCAACTGTAGTATGAATTACTGTCTTCTTGCTTTCAAAACACAATCTATTGTGCAGCTACCTCCACATCGCTGTATGACTAAAATGTCTGGGTGATTCAGATAAAGCCTTAGGGTCAGTGCCTAATGACCCGGCAGCAAAATCTTATTATGAAAAGTGGAAAGCCCACAAGACAAAACAGATCACTCAGGGCTGATCACAAGTATTGTACAGCGGCTCCGGCCAGATAGCCACTCAGCTGCATTCTAAAACAATACACTCTTTTCTTCGGGCGCAGCATGAATACAGGCTCTGGAGAAGCTGAGTATGTCATGGAAGTAGGCTGGTGTTACTCTGTGAAAAAAACAAAAACGTTTTGGTGTTTGTTAAATTCCCTCTGAATATTCAGCCATCTATTATCCACTGCCTATCTGGACTAACCAGGAAGAAATTAACTGTTGCCGTACCTTTCGTTTGTTTACGGTAAAGTTTTCCAAGAATGGCCCAGTTTTAATTTATTTGACCAAAAGCTCCAGTAGTGATATGAATAGCATTTAGATAGCATATTTTCCCATCCAATACTTAAAAAGCGTTAACAATAATTTATGGAGGGTTTTTTATTTTAGACCTATATTTATTTGTCAATAATGAGAGATGTAGGAACGGACGACATATTGTGAGCTGGGGCATAATGTTTTAGCTCATGGTCTGCAGCATAGTTTAAGTTAAAAATGTTGCATCACCAAATATTTTTGACTAGGGCTAACATATGCCCTTTGTTAGATTTGGGGGTCTTTAGTAGTCACAGGTACTTGTGACAAATAGGGACCCTTGCCTCTAGTCAGGGTAAGGAGGTACAATCCTAAAATAACCCCTGCTCACCCCTTGGTAGCTTGGCACGAGCAGACAGGCTTATTTCAGAAGTAGTGTGTAAAGCATTTGTGAACACATGCTGTAATCAAGTGACAACACTACAGATGGACACCACACAAGTTATATATTAAAAATAAGTATTCTTTATATAGATTTAACACAAGACCACAAATGACAAAAAAATCCACAATATTGTACTTAAAATGGTAGGTTTAGCTTAGTTCTCTTTAGTTCTTAAAATGCGACACTTTAAGTCAATGTCCCCTAAGGTGCGACACGCAGGGCCACGAAAGTGTTGCAACGATGGAAATGCAGCAAAATCCGGTGTAAAGAAATAAAGACGTCTAGTTCATCCTCATGCAGCACGCCTCTCCGATGTTGCGAGAAGTCTCACCTCGATGCATCAGCTGCAGCGGCGACACTCTTGTTCAGATTTACGATGACAGCGGCTGTGGCGGCGACACTCTTCTCCCTCGATGTGAGACGCTTCAGCTTGATGCGACAGCTGCAGCGGCGACACCTTTGTTCAGAGATGCAGCAGCTCCGATGGTGGCACGCTTTTCCGAGGATGCGAGACGCTTCTCTCGATGCGGTGCAATGCGTCAGTTAAAACGGCGACACCCTTGTTCAGAGATGCAATGGCAGCGGCTGCGACACTCTTGTTCAGAGATGCGATGACAGCGGCTGTGGCGGCGACACTCTTCTGCCTCGATGTGAGACGCTTCAGCTTGATGCGACAGCTGCAGCGGCGACACCTTTGTTCAGAGATGCAGCAGCTCCGATGGTGGCACGCTTTTCCGAGGATGCTAGACGCTTCTCTCGATGCGGTGCAATGCGTCAGCTATATCAGCGACACCCTTGTTCAGAGATGCGTCAGCAGTGGTGGCGATGGCAACATGCTTCTTCCTCTTGAGTCGCGCTTCCAGCTCCTTGCGACACACAGTCCCTCAGAAGCCCCGAAACAGCAGCAGCCACTTCCAAAGAACTCTTGGGAGCTGGGGGTTGAAGTCTGTTGTGCCTGAGACTTCAGCAGGAGGCAAGCTCTTCTCTCAACCCCTTGGAGATCCTTCACAAGTTGAATAAAGTGCACACAAAGTCCTTTCTCCTTTCTTTGGCAGTCAGGCAATCACTGCAGGCCAATCCCCAAAGCAGCACTTCAGCTTAGAGATAGTCTCTCCTCAGTTTCTTCAGGTTCCTCTCCTCAGCAAAGGTTTCTTCTTGTTGTCCAAAAGTAATCTAATTTCTTGGGATCAGGGTCCCAATATTTATACCCCAAAATACATTGTCCTCTGTGGGCAGAGGGGACTTTGCCTGGTCCAAACCGGTTTTGGAGCACTCTGTTTACATGACTTCTTCTTTCCTTTCACAGAGCAGGGCAGATACATCAGACGCCCCACAGGTGGTGGAGCCAGCATTGTGGGAGAAAGACACAGCCCTAGAGCACTCAGTTAACATGATTCCTTCTCTCCTTCCACAGAGCAGGGCAGAGACATCAGACATACCACAGGGGGTGGAGCGGGCATTGTGGAAGGCAGGCACAGCCCTATTCAGGTCCGAGGTGCAAATCCACCCTCCCATCTAGATGCAGATCTCTCTATTCACCACTGGGCTGACTCACCCTGTCTCCTGGAATCCCCCAGCCCTGTCACTCAAACTCCAGACAAGGAATACACACCTAGCAGAGGCAGGCTTGGATAGTTAGACAAGAAAATACCTACTTTCTAAAAGTGGTATTTTCAAACACAGAATGTTAAAACCAACTTCACTAAAAGATGTATTTTATCATTCTGAGTTCCGGCATACTAAACTCGAATTTCTACCATGTTCCCTGAGTCAGTTAGGATTATAAAATGTAATAATATAACTGCCCATTCTGGCCTATGGGGAATAGGTAGCCTTGCAATAGTGAAAAACGAAAATGGCAGTAATTCACTATTAGGACATGCCACACACACCGGGCATGTCCTACCTTATACTTACAATGCACCCTGCCCTTGGGCCTACCATAGGAGTGTCTAATATGAAGAAAAGGAAATGTTTAGGGACTGGCAAGTGGGTGCACAATGCACATACCCAGTCAACATGGCAGTACCAGACTGCACACAGGCTCTGCAAAGCCAGGCCTTAGACACCCTTTTACAGGCTGCTTCTGTGGGTGGCACAACCAACGCTGCAAGCCGACTAGCAGCATTTGGAGTAACAGCCCTAGGCACTCCTGGTGCACGGTACTAGGGTCTGACAAGTAAACTAAACCAGCCAATCATGGAATCACTAATCCATACATCAATTTACAATAGGGAGAGCATATGCACTTTAGCACTGATCAGCAGTGATAAAGTGCCCAGAGTCATAAAACAGCCAACAACATGTCAGAAAAAATAGAGGAGGAAGACAAAAAGTTCAGGGATGACCTTGCAAAAAGGGCCAAGTCCAACAAAAAATAGTGGAATGGTGAAAAATATTTCAGTGCTTGATGAAAATACCTTTTACCACCATTTTCTGAAAGCTGATTTGTTGTGGTGGTAACGTGTGAATGGATTGTGTGTGTCTGTTTGTTATGTTGTGTGTTGCCGGTCCGTTGAGCTAATTTGTTTTGCTGATGTGTTTTGGGGCTGTATTACTACATTGTTGTTGTGTTGTAGAACAGTTTTTATGTTTCATTCTGTTGTGACTGTTTTGCATTGCTGTGACCTGTTTGTTTTTATTGTGTTTTATTTTGTATTTTGAAACTGGGCTGAATCCTGTTATTTGCAGATGTCAACAATTAAAGTTACATCCGGAAGCTTTGATATTTTTTCAGGTTAATAGAGGGTCAGCGAAGCTACAGGTTATTTGGGACACCTTTAAGGCATCTTTAACACCTTGGCTGCTTGAGATATTTATCTCCTGTGCTGGACCATAATAGAAACAGGTGTGGTCATGACGAGCTCAGCTCATCATGAGCACAGGAGCACTGTGCCTCATGACGAGCTAAGCTCGTCATGAGCACCGAAGGGGTTAAGGTCAGAGATGACATCTATTATGATTGGGAGGAATCGTACCCACAGAAGGAGAGAGAAGGTCCTTCTTCAAAATATTCAGACTAAAGAGCAGGAATTACAAAGGGCCTCTATAGATATTTTTTTTAGGGTCCCACTACTTACTAAAGAGTTAGAGAATCTTTAAGCAGAATATAAGAGTTTCTTGGATAATATTTTAATAAACAGATGGAAGGTCAGTAACTTCCAAAACTTCTCTTACGGGGAAAAGAGTGGTAGGCTTTTAGCTTGGAAGGCTAAAACAGACAGAGCCCGGAATCAACTCTGTAGTCTGAGGGAGGGTGCCACGGGTCAGATTTTATTTACTAATGCTGAAATTAGGGTAGAGGTACGGTGATATATGGCTCAATTATGTAACGAGGAGATCGACCCTGGGGCAGGAAAAATCCAGGAATTTTGGGAAAGTATGGAGCTTCCATCTCTTACCGATGACCAGATTTCTTCTTTAGCTTTTGTAATAACAGAGGAAGAAATGCGGACACAGATGAGAAGGATGGCAAGAGGAAATGCAGCAGGACCAGATGGCCTTCCGATAGAGTTATATTTAATATTAGAGGACAATTTAATATTAATATTTAAAGAACTCTTTGATAGCATACTGAGGGATGGGCATGCTCCCCCAGCATCATGGGATGAGGCAACAATAGTTTGAGTTTTAAAACCAAATAAGGACCCCATCGTTGCCGAATCATATAGGCCTATATCCCTTTTGAATACAGACTATAAGGTGTTCATGGGGATATTGGCGACCAGGGTTGCCAAAATTATAAAAAATATTATTCATATCGATCAAAGGGGATTCATTCCTGGAGGACACCTTAATGACCTCACTGCTATAATGTTGGGAGTAATGGATTTCGTAGAATGCTATAAACTTCCGGTAACTATGGTGGCAATAGATGCTACCAAAGCATTTGATCAAGTACACTGGCCATATTTATGGGCATCCTTGGAAAAGTTTGGCTTCCCCAAGAATTTTATTAAGTCCCTCCAGGTAATCTATAGAGCTCCTACAGCTGCAGTGTTAGTTAATGGGCAACTAACTGATTCGTTTAAAATTATGCGAGGGACGAGGCCGACATGTCCGATGTCTCCGCTCTTCTTTAATATTTACATTGAACCATTCGCAGCTTCAATTAGACAAGACCTTACTATATCCACATTTAAATATAACAATTTTGAGGCTACATTAGCATTATATGCAGATGACCTAATTTTGTGCACAAAAAAATCCTGCACATTCTATTCATAAGCTCCTTGCTAGAGCAGAGACTTTTGGATATGTCTCTGGTTATAGTGTGAAAAGGGATAAAACAGAAGTAATGGAGTGGAATCAAACATCTGTGACCCCGGGGGCTAAATCCCAGATGCGATACTTGGGTATACAAATTACTCAAAAATTAGCAGATGTGCCTATTGTAAACTGGAAAAAGATTAGTAATGAAGTTGGGAAATTATTAAATAAATGGGCAAATCTTCCTCTGAATATATATGGTGGGTGAACTTGATGAAAATGATCATCCTCCCAAAGATAACATTTATTTTTAATAACATATCCCTTCCATTAAAAAAGAATGATCTTGCTAAAATCCAGGGTAAGATTAGTTGTCTTATATGGGCATCAAAGGGAGCCCATATTTCTTGGAAAAGGCTTAGAAGGAGGTTGGAGAAGGGGGGCTTGGCCTTACCAGTTTTATGGGTTTATTTCCATGCTTTTCACTTTAAAAATTTCAGGATGTTATTAAGGAAGCCTGACGATTCAGTATTGGGTTCTATATATGGTGCAATGTTGAGTAGACTTGGATATGACCAAGGTCAATTTTTGTTTAAGTTTGGGGATACAAACATTTTTTTTAAAGTTCGACTTAAGATTTTGTTACAGGCAGTGAAAAAATGGGTTTTCGTACGGAATAAGATTGGAGTAACATATTATTCTGCTCATTCTCCGATTTGGGGTTCACCAGGTACGCCAGAATGTCTGGATGATGTCCTTAGCCTGCCATTGAAGCATCAGGATTCAAGCAAGCCGGGCTGACGACGGCTGAAATGCCAGAAACCGGTCCCCGGAAGCTTGTTTCCTTCCCAGTATAAGAATTGGCTTGGTAGTTTGGTTTGCCCCGTTCCTATCATGCACTGGGACAGAAACAGACTAATTTGCATGTAGCCAGGCTCTGAGCTGGGATGGTGCAGTGTGCTAAAAAACGGTGATGGATCAAGCCCTGATCTTTGGACTGGGTAAGAGTGGTCTGCTTAATTCAGGCACTCTGTTCATCACCACCCCCTTTTCTGAATCATTGAAGCAAGCAGGCTTTCTCTGTTGGAGATACTTAAAATCATGTGGGGGCTTGATGACATGGTAATCCTTGTCACTATGTACCCAAGGAGAATTAACCTGATTTAAGTATTATTAACTTTCAGCCTGGTGGGTAGAATATCAGGATGATATGTGGTTAATCCAGGCTATGAAGACCGAGAAAATCAATAAGGAGGTAGCCTGGTGGTATCGAATGTTAATTCAAGCAGAGGATAACCTTGCTAATGACATTCAACAGTTATGACAAAATGATTTAGAAAATATTGATTTGCACGATTGTGGTAAATTCTAATTACCCATGCTTAATTTATGCGGTAAAGTTCAATAAGAATAACTCAGAATAAATAAGAGGCAAAATCCGTGATATTTGAGGTTTTCAAAAGGGGTTTTATTCCTTAAAAAGGAATTGGGTATTTGGCTCGAGCCAAGGTGGCATACCATTCCGTCACCACGTAGGTTCGGGAAGGGACTGACAGACAATACTTTATTGACAATCATTCATATATATAGTCAATGCATTACAGTAAAGGCATATGCAGAAGGCGTAACAGCTGAGAGGAGAGATAAGAATACACATACGTAATAAAAAGGCGTTACAATAGGCGTGCACTAGAAACGTCATTAACATGATGTCACAAGTAGGCGGATCCATAAGAGAATCCTGCAGTGTCAGCAGAAGTACATGGCAGAGATGCGCGCGTAGGCAGCATGACGTGTGATTGACGTGTAACTGGAGGGTGAAGGGGACTTGACATTTAGCCCTACATATGGAGACAGAAGTCTGGGATGTCAGATCAACCTAATCCCAAATCGTATCTAATATCTCATGTTTAAGGAACTGTATTATCTGGAAGGAAAGGTCTCTCGGACAGAGGCTATTCTATACTGACTGTGAGTGAGTGTATAAGCGTCTTCGTGTCTGCATGAGATGCGAGGGGGCTTGGGCCTACCATGGTAACAGGAGCTATGAATTACTTGCACGGAGACAGTGAGGCCGGGCCCTTTGCTCTGCAGCTGGAAGGATGTTTACTTGAACTACTAGACAGGAATGTATTTTCGAGGAGTGGAGCAGATAATTTTGAAGGCTGAATACAGTCTTGGCAGGCAACAGGCTGAACCAAGCACCGTTAGCCGCGCAGGGAGTAAGGCAGAGGTCACGGGTACAGATGCAGGCCCGGGCTGAAGCATTCAGAGTCAGAAGGCAGGAAAAGGCTCGATGGCAGAATTCGGGGCCTACTTCGCCAGGGCTGAAAAACGTGTAAAGTACACCACATAAAGACGTTGGCAAGGCATACTTAGGAACGGCATATCCGACCCATTCATGGTGGATCTGAAAGAGGACATGTTAACGTTGGACGCAAATGTATTTGCGTCTTCATAACTGGAAGTGGAGGGAACATACATGTACTTGTAACGTGTACACGGAGTCCTTGGGGTCTAAGATAGGGGACACAATTGATCATAAGAATTCATATTTCCTCATTCCCTCCTTGTCCCCTACGGACCCTTCATGATATATCGATCCTCATGAATCAATCAATCTGTTCACGTAACATCATTTGCTCTTCTTTCTTCTTTTCGCGTTTTGAATGGGAGCTTGAATGTGGAATACATGATGTCGCACACAGGCCGCAAATCGCTGGCCCACATTGTAGACATAGGCAGCAACTAAATACTATAAGAAGGCCAATGCCTAGGAAGGATAGGATCTTCCATCCCCAAGCGGTCAACGTTGTCCAGAACCAACCGGACCAAGTCCAGGTGCCTGCATTCTGATGTATCAAACTTGCAATCTTATGAAGACGTGTTATGGCTTTATATACTGTTGGCGCGTTTTCTGGAATGAAAACACAGCAGCTCGACCCGATGACCTTACAGGCTCCGCCCCTATCTGCTAGGATGACGTCAATGACAAGACGATTTTGAAGAACAACAACCCGCATAGCAGACCGCTCCTCTGTTAAGTTGCCTAGGGCGGAAGTAGTTTCATTCACTACTGCTTCGAGGGTTCTAGTTAATTTGCGTATCAGTTTACTATTAAAGACAGCACCTAAGTAGGGAAAGAAACCTTTATTGAAGTCTGTGTATTGTTCCCATGCCGTTTCAGTGTAGTCGACAATCGGGAGATCTCTTCGAAGTCTATTGTTTGCTAGATTGGTATTTCTGTGATAATCAGGAGGGGCTAGGAAAACAGGTGGCAGAAGGAATGCAATGTAACAGGTACCATCCCAATCTAAAGGTAAGCGTATGTATGCGGTATGACCACAAACGAAGTAGGAATGACGAGTAGCTCTGAATGTAGACTTGCCTTGATCACTGAATTCGACCACAGTAGTACATTTACTATGACCTAAGTGTACTGAACCATTCTTTCTGATACATAATTCACCTGTGACTGGTAATACTGACATAGCAGGCAATGCTGGTGCAGCTTCGGATTCAACCATTAAAATCATGAGGTTAATTGTATAATTACCTAATCCATATACTTCATTTTCTAGATCAGTTCCTGTCCTGGTGGGAAGTCCCTCCTTGTTAGGGTAGCAGGCTTTAAGCAAAACTAAGTTCAGGTTTCCCCAAACCCAATTTCCTGCATAAACTATAGTATCAGAATCTAAAGAATTAATCAATCTAAACCATGCACCACATGAGCCATTGTGGGTGAACGGGTACGGAAAGAGAGGCAGAACTCCCTTTTATTTCTGGTAAGGAGGGAGTCGGCCACATATCCAACAATTTGTAGCGTTGTTGGTCTGATGGGAGTGATGTAACATACTAATGAATGTGTTGTTGCGCAGCGCAAGTCTGTAAGACAATTCGTGTGGGGGTAATTCGCTAAAAGAATGTTCGGCAGTGAAGTTGTAAGCAGATGGTGCACGCTTGAAAATAGGGTAATATATATGCAATAATATACTGGCAGCAATAATCAGCAGATTTAGGAAAAACATAATCAATAATGTCACCATACAGTGACTACGAAGTGATTTACAATATGCACGTTTCTTGAGTTGTTTCTGTCTATCTCTCTCTCTATCTCGGTCTAGGGGGTACATGTCAGAAACTAATTTAACCGATTCACCTAGGGGAGGACTTAAACAATTAAAGTGTCTGACTTGCTAGACTGTAACTTTAGTCTATATTCTTCGGAGGCGGTTTTCTCAACCAGGGGGAGTTTTGAATCAGTCTGTGGAGGAGGGCAGGGCTTAGAGTCCAAGTCCGAAGGGAGTCCGTGAAACTTCTTAATGTGGCTAGAGTTTAGCCACCCTTTTCTGCCCTCAACCTTGACGGCGGTCCTCGTCGTCAGAAGAACCAATTTCGGGGTTTGCCAGCGGGGCTCCAGTGGACTTCTCCGGTCGAAGTTACGAATGAAGACAAAGTCGCCGGGGACCACTTCATGGGGCTTCACCTCGGTGTTGTCGGGAAAAGCTGCAGCTACCTGTGAACGACAAGATTGTAGTGCAGACATCAAGGAGGCAAGGTAATCTGTCAGCATAATACAGTCAACATCTGTTATTTTACGAGGTATAGGCGTCCCCCACATATTTGGTGGCCTACCAAAGACCACTTCATACGGGGATAGCCCGGTTCGAGAATGCGCTACCATCCTCATGTAAAAAAGGGCAACTGGCAAAGCTACTATCCAGTCAACGCCTTTCTCTCTGCAGATTTTTGAAAGTCGGATTTTCAGAGTCTGATTATGGCGCTCCACGAGACCTGCTGCCTCGGGATGCCGGACACAGTGGAACTTCCACTGATAGCCTAACAGGAGTGTAATATGTTTCACAAGCTCGGATGAGAATGGCTGACCGTTATCTGAGTACACGATACGGGGCAAACCATACCGTGGGAAGAATTCACGAACCAGTTGCTTGGCAGTGGTCGGAGCAGTGTAATCTGGGACTGGATATGCTTCTGTCCATCGGGAAAGTGCACATACGACTACGAGGACATACTTGAAACCTCGACAACGTTCCATCTGGATATAATCCATCTGGAGGACTTCAAAAGGGTGATCGGGAGGCTGAAATCCACCTTGCTCTACGGGAATGCTTTTACCTGGATTGAACTGACAACAAATCATGCAAGTACGCACTTTCTGTTTGGCTGCTGCTCGTAAGTTTTTATTGAACCATATGTGTTGAATACTGTCTAGCATAGCCTTTTCTCCTAGATGTGCTGGGCTATGTATTGTGTTAATGATGACTTGAACCATAGAGTCGGGGAGAAACCATGTAGATTTTCCCTTCGTCATCCATCCCTGATCTGTTTGGATCCCTCCTAGTTCAGTCCATTTCTTGATTTCGTCTGGTGTGGCATGTGTCTGTATGTCGATTACATCATGTGCGGGATCCCTGACTGTCATGCAATGTGTCGGTGTTGGAACTATTGTCTTTGTCAAGTTAGTTACATGAGTTCGATTTTGAGCAGTTTGCTTAGCTGTTCGGTCTGCCAGGTCGTTACCCTCGGAGATGGTATCGGTGACTTTTGTATGTGCCTTACACTTCATGATAGATATTGCAGTAGGTAGATGTATTGCATATAACAGGGCTTGAATGAGAGGACCGTGTTGAATGTTGGCACCGTGAGAAGTTAAGTAACCTCTCTCTCGCCAGAGGACTCCGAAGTCGTGAACGACTCCGAATGCATAACGTGAATCAGTATATATGTTAACTTTCTTATTTTTGGCTTGAATACAGGCTTGTGTCAGAGCGATGAGCTCTGCTGCTTGAGCTGACAGGGTGTCAATACAATTGGTTTCAATAACTTCGGTGTCTGTCGTGACTGCGTAGGCGGCCACTAATTCGCCTGTACCTGTTCTCATACATGAACCATCCACATAAAGTGTCAGGTCTGGATCTGGTAATGGAACATCTGTCAAGTCTTGTCTGGGTTTCGTCGTAATAGTAATGACTTCAATGCAATCATGTGACAATGGGTCTACGCCACTTAATGGCAAAAGTGTGGCAGGATTCAATGTACTACAGCGTCTGATTTCTATGTGTGGTTGAAACAATGCAATTCATAACCTGTCAGTCTTGCTATAGTCAAGTGTTGGGTCTGTGTACGATTTAAAAGAACTTCCACGGAATGTGGAACTTGCACTGTCAATTGATGTCCTAGTACTATGGAATCGCTTTGTCTGATTGCTAAAGCAGTTGCTGCAACTGATTTCAAGCACGCAGGCAGAGCCTGGGCTACTGGATCTAATGTGCTAGAAAAGTAAGCACACGGTTTGTGTGAACCTGCTTGTTCCTGAGTGAGTACTGACAAGGCAGTACCTTCACGTTCTGTGACAAAAAGTGTAAAAGGCTTACTGTAACATGGTGTTGCTAAAACAGGTGCTTGACATAAGGCTTTCTTTAAGTCTTCAAAAGCTTGTGTATGTTCTTGAGTCCAAGGGAGGACAGTCGATGTCGCTGCCTCCTGTGTTGTCAACTGAATGAGTGGCTTTGCTAGAAATGCATATTGGGGAATCCATTGTCTACAGTACGAAGTGAGGCCTATAAAGGCCCGCACCTCCTTTTGTGTCTTAGGTGGTGTCATGTTTACAATTAACTGAATGCGATCAGGTGTGAGCTGTCTCCCCACTTTGGACAGCAAGTGACCAAGGTACACAACTTGCTGAACACAGAATTGCAGCTTCGAAGGGGATACCTTGTGCCCCTTGTCAGCCAGAAAGTTTAAAACCGTCAGTGATGCTTTCTCACATTCGGGTTCGCTTCGGGCGGTGATCAGCAGATCATCGACATACTGAAGTAGGGCAGTGTTAACAGGCATGTGGATACTGTCAAGTTGTCTTTTCAGTGCTTGGCTATAGATGCTGGGGCTTTCTGTGAATCCTTGAGGTGCGCGTGCAAATTTGAAACTTCGTCCATTTAAACAGAATCCGAACAAGTATTGGCTTTCCGGATCAATTGGGACGCTAAAGAAGGCGTTCTTGAGGTCAATTACAGTAAAGAACGTCGCTTCTGGATCAATAGCTGTCAGTAATGAAGAGATATCTGGAACCACGGGATACTGTGGTACAATACATTTATTCAATTCGCGCAGATCAATAACTAAACGATAAACAGGTGGTGCATTTGGATCAGTACGTTTGAGAACTGGAATGATAGGAGAATTACATACATTAGAGTCGGTCTCTACGACCACTCCTTGTGCAATCAGCTCGTCAATGATTTTCAGTAAAGCCACTACAGCATCTGGGGGTAACTTGTATTGGCGAATTCGTGGTAATACCACTCCTGCTTTGAGTGTGACTCGGTATGGTGTAATGTGCATACAACCTACATCAGTGGGGCCTTGGGCCCACAAATGTGCAGGGACATTCTGTAACCGGTGATCCATGTCTCTTAATACATAATGACCTTTAAAATCTCGCAAGAATAATCGTACTCCTTCCGGAGAACAGCATATTATAGCTCCTAGAGCTTTCAGTGTTTTTATACCTAGCAAGTTTTCTGGGCATGATTTGGTAAGCAATAAGTCTGTAGTCCGTGTCAGAGGACCAACTGCAAGAGGAAGAGGTTGTGATACTTCGTTAATAATAGGTTTTCCTGAAAAACCAAGGGAAACATTCTGTGAGCCTGAGAGGGGTGCCCCTGGAACCTCATCATGACTAATCGTTGTACGGCTTGCCCCTGTATCAATTAAAAACTTTCTGTCTTTCCCTAATACTTGACTGTGTACATAAGGACCCTCTGGATCTACAGGAACCTCAAGAAGAGGCAAGCCAACCTCCCTCTCTAGGCTGTTTCATGTGTATCGCTGATAATCGGGTTAGTCATTTTGTTTATAATGGTACATCTGTTGTGTCGCGTTTTGTGTTGCGGCAATAGGCTGTTGCTGTGGTACTGCTACGGTCTGCGATGAAGCTGGCATAGGCGGTATATGCTGGATATTCGGGGGTACTTGTTGTTGGGCCTGATCTTGTCTAGGTGGACGCGGTCTCTCCTTGGTCTTACCCGTGGAGATATTATGTTTCAGAACTGCACAATCGTTTATATAATGACCTGGCTGTTTACAATAGTTACATACTCCCTTACCAGGAGCTGTCGAATTACTGGGCTGGGTCACACCCTTTTTGTGACCGTCAGCAGGAACTGACTGAGCAACTAACATTTTCATTTTCGTGTCTTTCATACGTCTTTGTTCGTGTTCTTGTTCTTCTCTAATTCTATTCTGGTGGTACTGTAACATTTGTAACATTTGTGAAGGAGTATTAGCTTGCCAAGTGCTTTCGACTTTCAGTACTCTGTTCTTAACCTGGGGCAGTGAATTCTCAACTAATTTTGTTACAAAAAGATGTGGGTACGACTCGCTACTTGCTTTCAGGCCGCTATTAATACCAAAACATTTTTCAAATCGGGAATAAAAATCACTAGTGTCTTCGTCGGGTTTCTGTTTACAGGCTGAGATTGCACCCCAATCTTCCTTTTTTGTACTTAATAAGCGTGGCAATACTTGTACTAACAATCCTGGTAACGCTTTAACTTTGTCTCCAAGCCCTAGGCCTGGAACTCGAGTATTTTCTTCATTTTCTAATGCAGTCCAATCAATCTTTGCATTTCCCACTTCCCATTCTTTTTCTTTGAGTTTCTCGTAAATACCAGCAGGCAGTAGTACTTTCAATATTTTCATAAGGTCTGGATAAGTGTAATCACCCATGAGTAACATGTCCTTTATTTCACGATGAAAACCTGCGGGATCTTTGTCATGGCTAGGTACTAATTTTTTCATCTCCAATAATTCTATTTTAGTTATGGGCGTGTACACAAACACGCGTCTAAGCGTATTATCTGCATTCTGAACTGGGTGCACTTCTCGCAACGGATTCTGTCTGTCTATGTAATACATTTTTCTTTCCATGGAGTGCGCTGAATCAGATTGTGGACATAGGAAGGCACTATATCGGTGCCGATGTTCTAGAATTACTTTAATTAGATCGGTACCTAGACCTCTCCATTTATTCATGAGTAGTTCTGCTAATATATCAGGCAGGGGACCTGGATCAGAGTGTTGGCTTCTATATAATAAGAGTAGGTGTTGTATCATGTATGTACCAGCTAAACGCTGTTCACTTGGTGTCATATTCAAAAATGTGTGTGCCAACGCATCATCACTATATTTCTCGGGATTGTCATCCCATTGTACTGCTGACCTGGCTAATTCTTGTTCGTCCATAGAATCGAGTACATGGTACCCCATTCGTTCTCGAAGTCTGTTATCAGTGGCTTGGAATAAGTGTTCAGGAGTTCTCGGATTACACATGGCTTCCTGAAAAATTCTTTTACTTTCCGGACGTACTGGGCGCATTGAATTATTAAAGGGTCTTCCTTTACCTACATAAGCTATCGTTTCTCTAACTGGTAATTGTACTTGTCCTGCTGCTTCCTCTGGTTCGTCCTCCTCCCCTGAGGATTCAAGTTTGTCTGAATCTATTTCTGGTACTGGCTGTCTTCTTTCATGCATCTTTATTACTACATTCCTGATCCTTCGGTACATATTTTCTATACAAGCCAGTTTATCATGGTCCCCATCTGCTATCTTCTGACCCCATCTATGAAGTGCTTTTATGTCGTCCGGGTTTGCGCCCGGCCTATCCGCTTCTCTTATTAGACAGTTTATAAGAAACCGTAATATCTTGCCTTGAGTATCAACTTTCTGGTAGGCCAATGCCTCCTTAATACTTTCAGGTCCTGCCCCTGTCTGAACAAAATGATATATTTTATCTAGATGGTCTACCATTCCAGGTAGTGTCAATAAAAAGTTTGTGACTCGTCGCAATCGTACTGATGCGAGCAACATTCTCTCGTCATTCTTTTTACCAGGTACTGGATCATATCTACAGTCTGCAAGACGTTCTCCATATATGTCAAAATCGGCTGCTCGAGGTGTACGTTGTTGTGCTAGTTCTCTATAAGTCCACCGATGTGTTGGTGGCGGGGTTTGGAAACCTGTCGCCCCTCCGGACGCGCCTCCTGAGGTGCCGGCTCTGAAAGGATTGTTTGGGTGCAAAGTAGGAGGAATAGGTGCAGGCAGTGATGGAAGAACGGCTGGAAGGGTTGGGACGGGAGGAGGAGTAGCTTGTCGCGGAGGTGGGGGCTGACTATCTCGGGGTCGAGCGCCGCCAGTAGGGGGTGTGTGCGGCGGTACGGTATTAACATATTCGGGGGCTACATCGTCTAGATAGGAGGAAAGAAAAATGTCCTTTGCGGTTTTCTGATGCATTTTAGTCGGGAGCAATGGAGGCGGCAGATCTTTTGGTACTTCCGGGGTGGCCTTAGGTAAACCCTCGGCCAGAAGAGGATACATACCATTCATAAGGGTGTTTCGTTGTCTATCTACTTGTTCTATTTTTACTCGGATACCTTCCTCAACTAATACGTTTTCTCGGGCTTTTTCTGAATCCTCTCTACTTTTCTCTTCTTTTCTGTGCGCTTTTTCTGTACGCCTATGCGATTCTTTACGCCATAATTCAATGGCATCTTTCTGTGACTGTCTGGCTTTCTTTTTCCATAATGCTTCTTCTACTCTCATGATGCAATCTGCATCCCATGTCCCAGCAGCGGGCCATCTCTGATTCTCTGCTAGATCCTTGGTGTAGTCCACCCATAAATCAAGATATAAAACGGCATCTAGGCCATGTTTGTGGTACATAAAGTACCCTGGAGTGTCCCTAGGTGGAATGGGAACAGCTTCCTCGAGTATCCCTTTTCTAGTTTTTATCTGTCTTAATTTGGAGAATAACGGCATCTTAAAATCAGGCTACTTGGTCCTTACTTTAGATATGAACACAATTAACACAATAATCACAATAATGAAGATCGAACAATCACTCATACCACAACATTTTGAAAACACATTAAAACATTTTAAAACGAACAACAATGACTAGAATAAACCTAGCTAACTGCATGATACTGGATGTACTGCTAAACAGTACAGATACACTGCTAAACAGTGCAGACAAGATATACTGCTAAACAGTACAGATACACTGCTAAACAGTGCAGACCAGGTCTGTGTACCCAAACCCGTCTTGACCGGCACAAATTAATGCGCACGTCTAGATGCGTCCCCAGCAATGGTACTCACCAGGAAGCACGGAACGGAAGGCCTCGGAAACGGGACTGGACTGGACCGGACTGGACTCGACTCAACTCTTGACGCAGATACTTCGGAACTTCGGAACCTGGTGGGCCTCTGTATACCTCGGATCTTGCTCTCTCAGCTAGGCTCTGGTCGGGATCCTCCGCACTCCTCACCGCCTCGTCTGGGTGTTGATCGCAGCCTCAGTCACCTCCGTTGGCCTGAGGGAGATACAGGAAATCCTGCGGGTACGCGTAGTTGTCCGTTCGGCTGTGGCAGGGGGCCAGGCCTGCAACGCACCTCCGGCGCGTGAGATGGGGGAGGGGTCCCTGTTCGGGCACCAATTATGTGGTAAATTCTAATTACCCATGCTTAATTTATGCGGTAAAGTTCAATAAGGATAACTCAGAATAAATAAGAGGCAAAATCCGTGATATTTGAGGTTTTCAAAAGGGGTTTTATTCCTTAAAAAGGAATTGGGTATTTGGCTCGAGCCAAGGTGGCATACCATTCCGTCACCACGTAGGTTCGGGAAGGGACTGACAGACAATACTTTATTGACAATCATTCATATATATAGTCAATGCATTACAGTAAAGGCATATGCAGAAGGCGTAACAGCTGAGAGGAGAGATAAGAATACACATACGTAATAAAAAGGCGTTACAATAGGCGTGCACTAGAAACGTCATTAACATGATGTCACAAGTAGGCGGATCCATAAGAGAATCCTGCAGTGTCAGCAGAAGTACATGGCAGAGATTCGCGCGCAGGCAGCATGACGTGTGATTGACGTGTAACTGGAGGGTGAAGGGGACTTGACATTTAGCCCTACATATGGAGACAGAAGTCTGGGATGTCAGATCAACCTAATCCCAAATCGTATCTAATATCTCATGTTTAAGGAACTGTATTATCTGGAAGGAAAGGTCTCTCGGACAGAGGCTATTCTATACTGACTGTGAGTGAGTGTATAAGCGTCTTCGTGTCTGTATGAGATGCGAGGGGGCTTGGGCCTACCATGGTAACAGGAGCTATGAATTACTTGCACGGAGACAATGAGGCCGGGCCCTTTACTCTGCAGCTGGAAGGATGTTTACTTGAACTACTAGACAGGAATGTATTTTCGAGGAGTGGAGCAGATAATTTTGAAGGCTGAATACAGTCTTGGCAGGCAACAGGCTGAACCAAGCACCGTTAGCCGCGCAGGGAGTAAGGCAGAGGTCACGGGTACAGATGCAGGCCCGGGCTGAAGCATTCAGAGTCAGAAGGCAGGAAAAGGCTCGATGGCAGAATTCAGGGCCTACTTCGCCAGGGCTGAAAAACGTGTAAAGTACACCACATAAAGACGTTGGCAAGGCATACTTAGGAACGGCATATCCGACCCATTCATGGTGGATCTGAAAGAGGACATGTTAACGTTGGACGCAAATGTATTTGCGTCTTCATAACTGGAAGTGGAGGGAACATACATGTACTTGTAACGTGTACATGGAGTCGTTGGGGTCTAAGATAGGGGACACAATTGATCATAAGAATTCATATTTCCTCACGATGCCTGGCAAGCCTCCTTTACACTGCTATGGGAGATAGTCAAACAAGTTTATTTTAAGTGTAACCACTTGTCCACTATTTATTGGGTTTATTGGACCCATGCGAAGTTAACACAATTTTTTGGAACTCCATATGTATGTTCAAGATGTAGCGAATGATTACCATATGTTCTTAAATTGCCCAGTGTTAGTTAAATTTTGGGCAGATATTGTTGAATTTCTAAAGGATGTTACAGGAATTCAACTAGAAATTACCCCGTTACTTATTTTTTATGGTTTATATCAGGATAATGTAGTGACATTCGATAAGAGTGCCACTAGAATAATATTTTATGTTATCCTATTGGGAAGAAGAGAAATTTGTAAAGTTTGAAAATCAGCTGCTCCACCCCTCTTCTCCGAGTGTAAACAAAATATCATACGAACCAGCCAATCGGATATCGCATGTGATCCTAGAAGTCAGGATAAGGTTTAGGCCTTGTTGGTTGACTGGTGCCAGAGAGCGGGGTCCAATGATTAAGTCAATTGTAGTTGTTGGTCCATTTCCCTCTCATTCGTGTGATATGAGGGGTAGGAATGGAAGCAGCCATTTCTTGTCTGGAAAGACTCTATTTCCACCCAGCCCTCAGTTTTGGAAATCGAGTATCGCCTACAAGTTAATTGACAGGATGAGGACCTAAAAAAAAGAAAAAAAAGAAATTATCAACTAGAGCAAAAACAAGACACTACAGGCATCAAAGTCAATAACAAATAGTCAGCAACTGCATAAGGGCTAACTAGAATAGAACACAACAACAGACCATACCACAACAGAAGAAAACCCAACACAGTGAAAACACTACTGAATATAATAAAATAGCAATACACAGTATTTAAAACACAACCATGGCACAGTGCCTACATCAAATTATACCACACAGCAACAAAACAAAATAACTCACATAGAAAGCAATAAATTCTAATACAGCAAGAACACAATTACATTATTTTGATCCGATATTTATTTGCTCGTCCGTGAAGCTCTTGCACTATCGTGTTTTTATATTTATAAATTAGTTTGTGATAAATTGATTTGTTGGGTTGATGAGTTGTATTTTATTATGTTTTTTTTGTAGTGGTTTTTATGTTATATTTTTATTGCATTGGGTTGGGGTGTTTCATTGCCATGTTTTCTAAATCTATAATGCTGCTATGTTCCAAGGCAGTAGTTACACTTTTGTATTCAGGTTTACATCAACTGTCAGAGAGGGGAAGTTTGAATGTATGAGAGGGTCAGTCACGTGGAACAGAGGGGCAGCATGCACAATTAGGTTGGGTGAGCTCTGAGGGTACAAAACAAAAGATGCGTTTGTATCTATAGCAAAAGACCTGCAACCAAAAAGTTGCTCATAATACTCAAAAACAAAAACACGTATGTGGAGGGTCTAGGGGAATGTTTAACGACCTGTCTGCTCGCTCCCCTATAGTCAAATTACAAAACACAAGAAAGAGCAGAACAGGTCTGGGAATGGTGTGTGACTATGCTGATCACTGTAAGACAGTTGGATGGATGTGTGCAAAAAACGATTGAGAGACATACGCTAGAACCAGACCCATCAGCCCAACCTTTATGTCGGAGTTTACATCATGTGGGGGTTTTACTGGTTATTCCTCGCCACATCCAGCCATATAGTGCCGGTGCGGGACAGAATGTCAATACTCTAGCGATGTGACTCATCGTGGAGTTATGTAAGTAAGGTGCAGTGCTCAAGTGGTTGTGGGATAAAAATGACTACACAGATTCAACAGAAGGTTCGAATAGAAGTCTGAGTGTCAAGAATTAAAAACACGCCGAGTAGTAAGACTACCCTAAGGCCCTTCGCAGGACTGTCGACATGTTTCAGCCTGATGGGGGACTTCCCCGGCTTTCTTCAGCACCCTTAATCATGGAATACCTACTGCAACTACAACGTATGTGAAGTGAAAAATATCAAAAGTATACATATCTACCAGGAACTTAAAAGATTGTATGTCCACTGGAGGGAGAGACGTACGTCTTCTTCCTATCAAAAAACAAGAGATTACTATCAAGTACAGAAGGTAGCACACAAACAGCCGCATGAATACACAGAAACAGCATAGAAAGAACACCTGCATGAACAATTTACATTCTGCGTTACAAAAGAAGCATACTAGCTTGATCACACAGAGGCATTTCCTCACAGTGATACTCACCCAGCTTTTTGTGGGTGAAGACCTCACCTCACCCGGCAACCGCTCGGGAGTATGAGGCCCTGCTCTATAGTGTAGAAAAAGGGGGGACACAGTCAACACATAGATCATGATTGGTCATGGATAATAATAGGAAAGCCCCCAGCAACACCCATTGCAAGCCCCTTTAATGCAGTACAATGCGTTAAAGGGACTGATATATCTCAGGCAGTAGTACGGCAAAATAAAGTGGCTTAGTGCTGCCTGATAAATTTCACGCAGGCTTCTGCGCAATGGAACGTCACAAAAAGTGATGTTTTGATGGCGCAAGGGGCCTCATAAATGAGGCCTGGGTGTTTTGCAGGTCTACTTCCTGTGATCTCCAGTGTGCTGGTATTACTGGGCTGGAGAGGACTGCTCAAACTGTGTTGTGAACTGCTCTCCCCTTCTCAGGGGAGTAACATCGTCACAAGTGGGTCCACACACTGACTTTACAAGATCTGCACCATCTTTGTGATACAGCTGCTGCTTGACCTTTATGCTTTCTAAGTCATGGAGAAGGTAGAGGCAGGACCCCAACACCCTACTACCCTACTGGTCACCTGTCTGGCAGCTCGAAGCAAGTCTGGGCCCACCATATCTTTGGGTGCATTTGGTATTCTTCCACTATAAGAGCAACAGACAAGCTATACTCAATTCTAGAGGCAATAGAATATTTTCATGTCTGCCTTGAATCTAAAATTGATTCTTTCAAGATCTAGATAACCATACTTCACCACAATCAAAGTAAGCTCGACAATCACATGCAGCAGACTGAACGCATGTTACTGGAGATGCAGCCAAAAGCAGGGGACATGAAGAAGCACATATTAGCCTTGAGGAACTAATAGTATCTTCTAGAAGAGAGATCTGAATATGCGTGGGTCGGACCTGCAGAAACAACCTCTGGATGGTGGATTTGGTGTAGAGAATGGAGGGATCTGGTGTTCTTCCTCGAAAAGTGGGTTATGCCAAGGCAAGCAAAGACCCCCTTCTTCTCAATTGAGGGTGCTCATAGGGGCCAAGATGTCAACTCTAGGTATGACAGGCAGATCTGCAGAAGATCCACAATCACCAATATGTGGTTTTTCCTGATTACACAATTTCGGTCCAGCATCAATGGGCTTCATTCACTGGAGTTAAGCACAAACTCCGAGAGCAAGTTTGAAAGTACTTGATTTTATTTCCATCAAAACTCAGGTTCACAAGCAAGCATACGTCACAATGTTTAGAGAATACAAGTGCAGGGCTGGCTTTTTTTGTGAGACAGAATACACATGGTCTCCCTTTAAAAACATGACATGCTACTATACCTCCAGGACATTACAGCGGGCATTGGCTCACAGTTTTACATGATGTCCGGCATGCTCGCCATCTGGCAGAAGTCCTGTCTATTTCTCCATAGCTCTGCAACGACTACAGGTGTGGCTAAATATAGGACAGGACACTTTAATATTGGTGGTCCTACACCTTCAGATATTTAGGTATAAGAGTCTACCATTCTTACCAAGACCTACATGATGGAAATCTAATGTGTGCAGCTACTGCCTTTAGGTGACAGGTTCTATTTTGGAGAAGCCTACCCTAATCGTTAATAGCCAATATTGTCCTACTGAAAATGATCACTCCTCCCATCTTACTGTACTACTTTGCTAACCTACCTCACGAGTTACCCACAAACCTTATTGCCACCTTTACGTTTTGCTAGGTGAGTTGATCTGGATTAAATGTCAGAAAAAGAGTGGCAATGGCGAAACTCAGATGCCTGCTTGTTCAGGGCAGTCTTGGTGTCCCCCAACTTCAAATCATATTACATCTCCTCCTTCCATCAATGGCTTTATGGATGGCTGGCAGGTATCTGCCTGAATGAAACTCTCACTATGCATGAACTGTGGTCTGCAAAGGAGGTGCACAGGTGCTTTTGCCAGGTGTGCTGCCTTTCACAAATCTCTCCCCGACTCTTGTGAGTTGCTTACCTAAGGTGGAGGATAATCCTGTGTGTCATGGCACAGATTCTCTCCAAAAGTAGCAAACTCTTGGCATTGAGATCTTGGGAGAACTTTTTGAAGACAGTTTGTTGTATCCTTTTGAGAATTTCACAGTTCCTTAGTGGCACTTTCTGCCCTATGTGCTAACATACACTTTGCCATAACTGACAGATATTGGCTGATGTATCGTTCACATGTAATGTCCTGTAGTCACTTAATATCTTTTTTTTTCTTTATATTTTTAAGAGTATGGGCTAGTGGGTTCTTTATCGGGTTTCAGTACAGTAATTATAGTGTCCTCCAGTAGGGTAGGAGGGAGGACACCCGTGTCCATAGCAGTCAGTCCATCCGCTCCCGGGGCTTTATCAGCTGGCATGCAATGGATTACTTGCCTGATATCGTCCACCGTAATTGGCAGTTCCATATATTCTCAGGTCCCTCGGTTGAACCATGCCAGTGCAACAATATCTAAGTATTCAATTATATCTGTCTGGGATGGATTGGTTTGGGACATGTACAGCCCTTGATAGAATTGGGACATCGCATGCAAAATTTCTTGTGGTGCTCTGACCACCTCGCCATCATCCGTTTTTAGTTTGGTTATGTAGTCAGTACCCCTTGGGGATCTCGGGAGACCCGCCAGTGTCTTCCCAGCTCGCTCACCCTCTCCATAGTGTCTCGCCTGTGTGTATTTGTGCAAAAACGTTGTTTCCCTCTCTGCCTCCCGCAGGAATTCCGACAATTTAGCCCTAATTTGTGCTCTGATATGTGGGGTGGAATCTATTAAGTATGATCGTTCTAGTCCTCCAAGTCGCTTTCTAACCTGCCCAGTGTATTACGGATGTCTTTAAGAACCCCAGTTTTGAGTGCTATGCAGGTGCCCATCATTACTAATTTGAATGCTTCCCACAGTGTTCCTGGTGAATCTACCATTCCCTCGTTAAGTGTAAAATATTCAACTATTTTCTCAAGTAGCTTTTCACGGAAAACCTGTTCTAATAGTGCACTAGACTGAAATCTCCACGTGAATGGTTGTATGTACGGCGCGGGAATTAGTATTTTTATCTGTGTGGGCGCAAGATCAGAGAACGTGCACGGGTGATGTTGTGCTTCCAAAACCCAGGTGTGTATGTCTCTGGAGACCAACCAGTAATCCAACCTGGACCACGCATTGCGGTGATGTGTGACACACATGCCTTCTCGGAGCGTTGGATATAATGTTATGTTATGTTATGATACTGTTTGTTTTGTAGAGCGCTCAGCTGCTCCGAAGAGCGTCCCTGCCCTATAGATCATCACACCAATACCAGCAACTAACAATAAGCCATAACGGCACCAGAATTCACCAGAACAACTTTACAGGGCAAAAAGATAAGTTTTAAGTCCCTTTCTAAAGACAGACAGATTGGAGCATGTTCGCAACGTCAGGGGCAGCGGGTTCCAGAGACGGGGTGCGAGGTAACTAAAGGAACGACCTCCATAACGAGCACGTTTCACTGTCGGCACAATGGCGTTGGCCTGGGCAGCGGACCTCAAAGGTCTAGATGGAAGATAGAAATTGACCCTTCTCTGCAGGTATCCAGCGCCGAAATTGTGAAGCGCCTTAAAAGCTGTAGTTAAGGTCTTGAAGGAGATGCGCTTACGAATCGGCAGCCAATGCAGAGAAAAAAGGAGATTGCTGGCCCTAGCTCTTCTGGTTAGACCAAAGATTGCCCTGGCTGCTGAATTTTGAACTATCTGCAGACGGGTCAGCAGATATTCAGGAAGACCTAGATAAAGGATGTTGGCGTAGTCTAGGGGTGAGCCTATCAGGGCCTGCACCGTGATCTTTTTGTGCTCCAAAGATAGGTATGGCAAAAACTTTTGCAACATCCTTAAGATGGCAAAGCACTTCCCAGTTAGGCCAGCAACCTGGGCTTTGAAGGAAAGAGTGTTATCAACCATCATGCCCAGATTCTTAGCTGTAACAGAATCGCTGGCAGGGGGAAACATAGCCGAAGGCCAATAGTGCTTCCATCTCGGGTCGGCAGGACAACCAAAAAACAATATCTCGGACTTGTCTGAATTGCATTTGAGGCCACTTTTCCCGAACCAATCAAACACAAACTCCAGACACTTCCGGATGGCCGCTCCGTCGAAGTCACAGCCCCTGTCACAGGTAAACAGGAGCTGTCTATCATCCGCATAGGATACGATCGGGGCCCCTAACTCCTCCACCCGTGCCGCCAGAGGTGTAAGGAAGATGTTAAAAAGGGAGGGGCTAAGTATGGAGCCCTGCGGGACCCCCACCTCAGGCTGCGGCATTGGGGCGGAGAAAGGGGGGGCCCAGATCGTTTGTCTCCGGTTGGCCAAAAAAGATTGGAACCAAGCGAACACCGTTCCCCGCAGGCCAATCTCCCAAAGTCTTGTTAGGAGAAGGTCGTGGGGAACGGTGTCGAAGGCCGCCGACAGATCGAGCATGATGAGCAGGGCCTTTCCACCCGTGTCCAGAGTCTCCTTCACAGCCTCCGTTACCTCGAGTAGAGCGGTTTCTGTGCTCAGGTTAGATCTAAACCCGGACTGTGACTGATGTAATAAGGAGTTATCCTCTAAAAAGTTGGTTAGAGTAGTATGAACATGCTTTTCCGTTATTTTGGCCAGGGCAGGCAGCAACGAGATTGGCCTGTAGTTGGAATGCAGTATAGCGTCTGCATTCGGCTTTTTAATAAGGGGAAGATTTAGGGCCTGTTTCCAAGATAAGGTGACTTTGCCCGAGCTCAAAGATGCATTGATAATAGGGTTGATGATCGGGTTGAGAGCAGGCGCCAAGGTCGCAAGACACTTGGCGGGACAAGGGTCCAGTGGAGAGACAGATTTCAGGCTAGACAAAAGGTCAAGCGAGGCCTGAAGCTCTAAGGAGGGGAAACAGTGCAGGGTAGGACCCAGGGAATCCGTATGCGAAGCCAATGAATGTAACCAGGGGGTAAGAGAGCCGTCGGCCACAGAGCCAGAATCCGAGATGTTATGGGCTCCTTGCAAGGCCGACTGGATGGTGCGAATTTTATTAGTAAAAAATGCTGCAAGCTCAGTAATCCATGGTTCCGAGAAAGCAGACGTAGGAGTATAGCAGGAAGGAGAGATGAATTCTTTAACAATCTTAAAGATCTCTTTGCAGGAGCTATCTGCTTCCTCAATCCTTTTAGCTAGAAAGGATTTTTTCTCTGCAGTGATCTCCCTAGGATATTCTTTCACTGCTTCTCTGTAAGACTGCTTAGCAGATGTATCATACTGCCTCCTCCAAATTCTCTCCAACCTCTTGCAATGCCTTCTCTTAACAGCCAGAGCAGCAGAAAACCACGGGCCGATGCTCTTGCCAGTTCTGATCTAACCTGGCGAGGTGGTACCAAGGCTTCCAAACGTGCAGTGAGCCAGTTCTGAAAACACACAACATCGTCTTCCAACCTTCCCGTGAGAACACAAGGATAGGTTTCTAAAGCCTGGGTGAGCATGGCCGGGGTGACTTTGTGAAAGGCTCTTGACATACGAGCTGCTTGCCGCTGCGTAGTGCGGGCGGCCGCTAGATGATGTACTATCGTAAAATCCGCTAGGAAATGGTCCGACCAGAGGACTGGGGCAAGGGAGGAAAGGGCCACCGGAACGGTCGAGAAAATTTGATCTAAAATATGCCCTTTCTCGTGTGTAGGTGACTGCAGGTACATATGAAGTCCCACCGAAGACGTCATATCCAAGAATTTTTGCACTTCAGGATCCTCACCCTTATCCATATGGATGTTAAAGCCCCCAAGGATTAGGCAGTGTTTTGCCCTAAGACTAAGTGTGGAAATAATCGATAGCAAATCCTCGATGAAGGAGCCGAGAGGGCCAGGCGGTCTATAAAGCAAGAGCCCCAAACAGGATTGATGGGGGGAGAGGGCCAAGGAGAAGGCAAGGGTCTCACAACCATGTAAATCATCCACAGACAAGATGGTACACGGAATGTGCCTCTTAATGATAAGTGCCACTCCGCCTCCCCTTCCCTTACTTCTGTCTCGACGGAAAATAGCATATGAAGGAGGGATGGCAATGGCCAAATCAGGTTCTGATCCCTCACCGAGCCATGTCTCCGTGAGAAAGAGACAATCTGTGTCATCGTGTGTTAAAAGATTATGGATGTCAAGAGCGTGTTGGGGAAGAGACCTGGTGTTTAACAAAGCACATATACTGCCTAATGGGGGGAGCTTGCACGGAAAGGTATTAATCAGGCCAGGCATCCACCCACACGAGAGACACTTGGTAATAGCCCCAGCAGAGTAGGGGATAGCTCGCTGACGTGGAGCAGTATGTACATTGTAAGACAGAAGTTCCTCTCTAGTATACATCTAACCGAGTGCTCGATGAAACCCTCCGGGACGCTGACGGGCGCAGACGGGCTGACTCAGGCGAGACTGAAGACCACTTCATACGGGGATAGCCCGGTTCGAGAATGCGCTACCATCCTCATGTAAAAAAGGGCAACTGGCAAAGCTACTATCCAGTCAACGCCTTTCTCTCTGCAGATTTTTGAAAGTCGGATTTTCAGAGTCTGATTATGGCGCTCCACGAGACCTGCTGCCTCGGGATGCCGGACACAGTGGAACTTCCACTGATAGCCTAACAGGAGTGTAATATGTTTCACAAGCTCGGATGAGAATGGCTGACCGTTATCTGAGTACACGATACGGGGCAAACCATACCGTGGGAAGAATTCACGAACCAGTTGCTTGGCAGTGGTCGGAGCAGTGTAATCTGGGACTGGATATGCTTCTGTCCATCGGGAAAGTGCACATACGACTACGAGGACATACTTGAAACCTCAACAACGTTCCATCTGGATATAATCCATCTGGAGGACTTCAAAAGGGTGATCGGGAGGCTGAAATCCACCTTGCTCTACGGGAATGCTTTTACCTGGATTGAACTGACAACAAATCATGCAAGTACGCACTTTCTGTTTGGCTGCTGCTCGTAAGTTTTTATTGAACCATATGTGTTGAATACTGTCTAGCATAGCCTTTTCTCCTAGATGTGCTGGGCTATGTATTGTGTTAATGATGAGTTGAACCATAGAGTCGGGGAGAAACCATGTAGATTTTCCCTTCGTCATCCATCCCTGATCTGTTTGGATCCCTCCTAGTTCAGTCCATTTCTTGATTTCGTCTGGTGTGGCATGTGTCTGTATGTCGATTACATCATGTGCGGGATCCCTGACTGTCATGCAATGTGTCGGTGTTGGAACTATTGTCTTTGTCAAGTTAGTTACATGAGTTCGATTTTGAGCAGTTTGCTTAGCTGTTCGGTCTGCCAGGTCGTTACCCTCGGAGATGGTATCGGTGACTTTTGTATGTGCCTTACACTTCATGATAGATATTGCAGTAGGTAGATGTATTGCATATAACAGGGATTGAATGAGAGGACCGTGTTGAATGTTGGCACCGTGAGAAGTTAAGTAACCTCTCTCTCGCCAGAGGACTCCGAAGTCGTGAACGACTCCGAATGCATAACGTGAATCAGTATATATGTTAACTTTCTTATTTTTGGCTTGAATACAGGCTTGTGTCAGAGCGATGAGCTCTGCTGCTTGAGCTGACAGGGTGTCAATACAATTGGTTTCAATAACTTCGGTGTCTGTCGTGACTGCGTAGGCGGCCACTAATTCGCCTGTACCTGTTCTCATACATGAACCATCCACATAAAGTGTCAGGTCTGGATCTGGTAATGGAACATCTGTCAAGTCTTGTCTGGGTTTCGTCGTAATAGTAATGACTTCAATGCAATCATGTGACAATGGGTCTACGCCACTTAATGGCAAAAGTGTGGCAGGATTCAATGTACTACAGCGTCTGATTTCTATGTGTGGTTGAAACAATGTCAATTCATAACCTGTCAGTCTTGCTATAGTCAAGTGTTGGGTCTGTGTACGATTTAAAAGAACTTCCACGGAATGTGGAACTTGCACTGTCAATTGATGTCCTAGTACTATGGAATCGCTTTGTCTGATTGCTAAAGCTGTTGCTGCAACTGATTTCAAGCACGCAGGCAGAGCCTGGGCTACTGGATCTAATGTGCTAGAAAAGTAAGCACACGGTTTGTGTGAACCTGCTTGTTCCTGAGTGAGTACTGACAAGGCAGTACCTTCACGTTCTGTGACAAAAAGTGTAAAAGGCTTACTGTAACATGGTGTTGCTAAAACAGGTGCTTGACATAAGGCTTTCTTTAAGTCTTCAAAAGCTTGTGTATGTTCTTGAGTCCAAGGGAGGACAGTCGATGTCGCTGCCTCCTGTGTTGTCAACTGAATGAGTGGCTTTGCTAGAAATGCATATTGGGGAATCCATTGTCTACAGTACGAAGTGAGGCCTATAAAGGCCCGCACCTCCTTTTGTGTCTTAGGTGGTGTCATGTTTACAATTAACTGAATGCGATCAGGTGTGAACTGTCTCCCCACTTTGGACAGCAAGTGACCAAGGTACACAACTTGCTGAACACAGAATTGCAGCTTCGAAGGGGATACCTTGTGCCCCTTGTCAGCCAGAAAGTTTAAAACCGTCAGTGATGCTTTCTCACATTCGGGTTCGCTTCGGGCGGTGATCAGCAGATCATCGACATACTGAAGTAGGGCAGTGTTAACAGGCATGTGGATACTGTCAAGTTGTCTTTTCAGTGCTTGGCTATAGATGCTGGGGCTTTCTGTGAATCCTTGAGGTGCGCGTGCAAATTTGAAACTTCGTCCATTTAAACAGAATCCGAACAAGTATTGGCTTTCCGGATCAATTGGGACGCTAAAGAAGGCGTTCTTGAGGTCAATTACAGTAAAGAACGTCGCTTCTGGATCAATAGCTGTCAGTAATGAAGAGATATCTGGAACCACGGGATACTGTGGTACAATACATTTATTCAATTCGCGCAGATCAATAACTAAACGATAAACAGGTGGTGCATTTGGATCAGTACGTTTGAGAACTGGAATGATAGGAGAATTACATACATTAGAGTCGGTCTCTACGACCACTCCTTGTGCAATCAGCTCGTCAATGATTTTCAGTAAAGCCACTACAGCATCTGGGGGTAACTTGTATTGGCGAATTCGTGGTAATACCACTCCTGCTTTGAGTGTGACTCGGTATGGTGTAATGTGCATACAACCTACATCAGTGGGGCCTTGGGCCCACAAATGTGCAGGGACATTCTGTAACCGGTGATCCATGTCTCTTAATACATAATGACCTTTAAAATCTCACAAGAATAATCGTACTCCTTCCGGAGAACAGCATATTATAGCTCCTAGAGCTTTCAGTGTTTTTATACCTAGCAAGTTTTCTGGGCATGATTTGGTAAGCAATAAGTCTGTAGTCCGTGTCAGAGGACCGACTGCAAGAGGAAGAGGTTGTGATACTTCGTTAATAATAGGTTTTCCTGAAAAACCAAGGGAAACATTCTGTGAGCCTGAGAGGGGTGCCCCTGGAACCTCATCATGACTAATCGTTGTACGGCTTGCCCCTGTATCAATTAAAAACTTTCTGTCTTTCCCTAATACTTGAATGTGTACATAAGGACCCTCTGGATCTACAGGAACCTCAAGAAGAGGCAAGCCAACCTCCCTCTCTAGGCTGTTTCATGTGTATCGCTGATAATCGGGGTAGTCATTTTGTTCATAATGGTACATCTGTTGTGTCGTGTTTTGTGTTGCGGCAATAGGCTGTTGCTGTGGTACTGCTACGGTCTGCGATGAAGCTGGCATAGGCGGTATATGCTTGATATTCGGGGGTACTTGTTGTTGGGCCTGATCTTGTCTAGGTGGACGCGGTCTCTCCTTGGTCTTACCCGTGGAGATATTATGTTTCAGAACTGCACAATCGTTTATATAATGACCTGGCTGTTTACAATAGTTACATACTCCCTTACCAGGAGCCGTCGAATTACTGGGCGGGGTCACACCCTTTTTGTGACCGTCAGCAGGAACTGACTGAGCAACTAACATTTTCATTTTCGTGTCTTTCATACGTCTTTGTTCGTGTTCTTGTTCTTCTCTAATTCTATTCTGGTGGTACTGTAACATTTGTAACATTTGTGAAGGAGTATTAGCTTGCCAAGTGCTTTCGACTTTCAGTACTCTGTTCTTAACCTGGGGCAGTGAATTCTCAACTAATTTCGTTACAAAAAGATGTGGGTACGACTCGCTACTTGCTTTCAGGCCGCTATTAATACCAAAACATTTTTCAAATCGGGAATAAAAATCACTAGTGTCTTCGTCGGGTTTCTGTTTACAGGCTGAGATTGCACCCCAATCTTCCTTTTTTGTACTTAATAAGCGTGGCAATACTTGTACTAACAATCCTGGTAACGCTTTAACTTTGTCTCCAAGCCCTAGGCCTGGAACTCGAGTATTTTCTTCGTTTTCTAATGCAGTCCAATCAATCTTTGCATTTCCCACTTCCCATTCTTTTTCTTTGAGTTTCTCGTAAATACCAGCAGGCAGTAGTACTTTCAATATTTTCATAAGGTCTGGATAAGTGTAATCACCCATGAGTAACATGTCCTTTATTTTACAATGAAAACCTGCGGGATCTTTGTCATGGCTAGGTACTAATTTTTTCATCTCCAATAATTCTATTTTAGTTATGGGCGTGTACACAAACACGCGTCTAAGCGTATTATCTGCATTCTGAACTGGGTGCACTTCTCGCAACGGATTCTGTCTGTCTATGTAATACATTTTTCTTTCCATGGAGTGCGCTGAATCAGATTGTGGACATAGGAAGGCACTATATCGGTGCCGATGTTCTAGAATTACTTTAATTAGATCGGTACCTAGACCTCTCCATTTATTCATGAGTAGTTCTGCTAATATATCAGGCAGGGGACCTGGATCAGAGTGTTGGCTTCTATATAATAAGAGTGGGTGTTGTATCATGTATGTACCAGCTAAACGCTGTTCACTTGGTGTCATATTCAAAAATGTGTGTGCCAACGCATCATCACTATATTTCTCGGGATTGTCATCCCATTGTACTGCTGACCTGGCTAATTCTTGTTCGTCCATAGAATCGAGTACATGGTACCCCATTCGTTCTCGAAGTCTGTTATCAGTGGCTTGGAATAAGTGTTCAGGAGTTCTCGGATTACACATGGCTTCCTGAAAAATTCTTTTACTTTCCGGACGTACTGGGCGCATTGAATTATTAAAGGGTCTTCCTTTACCTACATAAGCTATCGTTTCTCTAACTGGTAATTGTACTTGTCCTGCTGCTTCCTCTGGTTCGTCCTCCTCCCCTGAGGATTCAAGTTTGTCTGAATCTATTTCTGGTACTGGCTGTCTTCTTTCATGCATCTTTATTACTACATTCCTGATCCTTCGGTACATATTTTCTATACAAGCCAGTTTATCATGGTCCCCATCTGCTATCTTCTGACCCCATCTATGAAGTGCTTTTATGTCATCCGGGTTTGCGCCCGGCCTATCCGCTTCTCTTATTAGACAGTTTATAAGAAACCGTAATATCTTGCCTTGAGTATCAACTTTCTGGTAGGCCAATGCCTCCTTAATACTTTCAGGTCCTGCCCCTGTCTGAACAAAATGATATATTTTATCTAGATGGTCTACCATTCCAGGTAGTGTCAATAAAAAGTTTGTGACTCGTCGCAATCGTACTGATGCGAGCAACATTCTCTCGTCATTCTTTTTACCAGGTACTGGATCATATCTACAGTCTGCAAGACGTTCTCCATATATGTCAAAATCGGCTGCTCGAGGTGTACGTTGTTGTGCTAGTTCTCTATAAGTCCACCGATGTGTTGGTGGCGGGGTTTGGAAACCTGTCGCCCCTCCGGACGCGCCTCCTGAGGCGCCGGCTCCGAAAGGATTGTTTGGGTGCAAAGTAGGAGGAATAGGTGCAGGCAGTGATGGAAGAACGGCTGGAAGGGTTGGGACGGGAGGAGGAGTAGCTTGTCGCGGAGGTGGGGGCTGACTATCTCGGGGTCGAGCGCCGCCAGTAGGGGGTGTGTGCGGCGGTACGGTATTAACATATTCGGGGGCTACATCGTCTAGATAGGAGGAAAGAAAAATGTCCTTTGCGGTTTTCTGATGCATTTTAGTCGGGAGCAATGGAGGCGGCAGATCTTTTGGTACTTCCGGGGTGGCCTTAGGTAAACCCTCGGCCAGAAGAGGATACATACCATTCATAAGGGTGTTTCGTTGTCTATCTACTTGTTCTATTTTTACTCGGATACCTTCCTCAACTAATACGTTTTCTCGGGCTTTTTCTGAATCCTCTCTACTTTTCTCTTCTTTTCTGTGCGCTTTTTCTGTACGCCTATGCGATTCTTTACGCCATAATTCAATGGCATCTTTCTGTGACTGTCTGGCTTTCTTTTTCCATAATGCTTCTTCTACTCTCATGATGCAATCTGCATCCCATGTCCCAGCAGCGGGCCATCTCTGATTCTCTGCTAGATCCTTGGTGTAATCCACCCATAAATCGAGATATAAAACGGCATCTAGGCCATGTTTGTGGTACATAAAGTACCCTGGAGTGTCCCTAGGTGGAATGGGAACAGCTTCCTCGAGTATCCCTTTTCTAGTTTTTATCTGTCTTAATTTGGAGAATAACGGCATCTTAAAATCAGGCTACTTGGTCCTTACTTTAGATATGAACACAATTAACACAATAATCACAATAATGAAGATCGAACAATCACTCATACCACAACATTTTGAAAACACATTAAAACATTTTAAAACGAACAACAATGACTAGAATAAAACTAGCTAACTGCATGATACTGGATGTACTGCTAAACAGTACAGATACACTGCTAAACAGTGCAGACAAGATATACTGCTAAACAGTACAGATACACTGCTAAACAGTGCAGACCAGGTCTGTGTACCCAAACCCGTCTTGACCGGCACAAATTAATGCGCACGTCTAGATGCGTCCCCAGCAATGGTACTCACCGGGAAGCACGGAACGGAAGGCCTCGGAAACGGGACTGGACTGGACCGGACTGGACTCGACTCAACTCTTGACGCAGATACTTCGGAACTTCGGAACCTGGTGGGCCTCTGTATACCTCGGATCTTGCTCTCTCAGCTAGGCTCTGGTCGGGATCCTCCGCACTCCTCACCGCCTCGTCTGGGTGTTGATCGCAGCCTCAGTCACCTCCGTTGGCCTGAGGGAGATACAGGAAATCCTGCGGGTACGTGTAGTTGTCCGTTCGGCTGTGGCAGGGGGCCAGGCCTGCAACGCACCTCCGGCGCGTGAGATGGGGGAGGGGTCCCTGTTCGGGCACCAATTATGTGGTAAATTCTAATTACCCATGCTTAATTTATGCGGTAAAGTTCAATAAGGATAACTCAGAATAAATAAGAGGCAAAATCCGTGATATTTGAGGTTTTCAAAAGGGGTTTTATTCCTTAAAAAGGAATTGGGTATTTGGCTCGAGCCAAGGTGGCATACCATTCCGTCACCACGTAGGTTCGGGAAGGGACTGACAGACAATACTTTATTGACATTATTCATATATGTAGTCAATGCATTACAGTAAAGGCATATGCAGAAGGCGTAACAGCTGAGAGGAGAGATAAGAATACACATACGTAATAAAAAGGCGTTACAATAGGCGTGCACTAGAAACGTCATTAACATGATGTCACAAGTAGGCGGATCCATAAGAGAATCCTGCAGTGTCAGCAGAAGTACATGGCAGAGATTCGCGCGCAGGCAGCATGACGTGTGATTGACGTGTAACTGGAGGGTGAAGGGGACTTGACATTTAGCCCTACATATGGAGACAGAAGTCTGGGATGTCAGATCAACCTAATCCCAAATCGTATCTAATATCTCATGTTTAAGGAACTGTATTATCTGGAAGGAAAGGTCTCTCGGACAGAGGATATTCTATACTGACTGTGAGTGAGTGTATAAGCATCTTCGTGTCTGCATGAGATGCGAGGGGGCTTGGGCCTACCATGGTAACAGGAGCTATGAATTACTTGCACGGAGACAATGAGGCTGGGCCCTTTACTCTGCAGCTGGAAGGATGTTTACTTGAACTACTAGACAGGAATGTATTTTCGAGGAGTGGAGCAGATAATTTTGAAGGCTGAATACAGTCTTGGCAGGCAACAGGCTGAACCAAGCACTGTTAGCCGCGCAGGGAGTAAGGCAGAGGTCACGGGTACAGATGCAGGCCCGGGCTGAAGCATTCAGAGTCAGAAGGCAGGAAAAGGCTCGATGGCAGAATTCAGGGCCTACTTCGCCAGGGCTGAAAAACGTGTAAAGTACACCACATAAAGACGTTGGCAAGGCATACTTAGGAACGGCATATCCGACCCATTCATGGTGGATCTGAAAGAGGACATGTTAACGTTGGACGCAAATGTATTTGCGTCTTCAGAACTGGAAGTGGAGGGAACATACATGTACTTGTAACGTGTACATGGAGTCGTTGGGGTCTAAGATAGGGGACACAATTGATCATAAGAATTCATATTTCCTCACGATGCCTGGCAAGCCTCCTTTACACTGCTATGGGAGATAGTCAAACAAGTTTATTTTAAGTGTAACCACTTGTCCACTCTTTATTGGGTTTATTGGACCCATGCGAAGTTAACACAATTTTTTGGAACTCCATATGTATGTTCAAGATGTAGCGAATGATTACCATATGTTCTTAAATTGCCCAGTGTTAGTTAAATTTTGGGCAGATATTGTTGAATTTCTAAAGGATGTTACAGGAATTCAACTAGAAATTACCCCGTTACTTATTTTTTATGGTTTATATCAGGATAATGTAGTGACATTCGATAAGAGTGCCACTAGAATAATATTTTATGTTATCCTATTGGGAAGAAGAGAAATTTGTAAAGTTTGAAAATCAGCTGTCCACCCCTCTTCTCCGAGTGTAAACAAAATATCATACGAACCAGCCAATCGGATATCGCATGTGATCCTAGAAGTCAGGATAAGGTTTAGGCCTTGTTGGTTGACTGGTGCCAGAGAGCGGGGTCCAATGATTAAGTCAATTGTAGTTGTTGGTCCATTTCCCTCTCATTCGTGTGATATGAGGGGTAGGAATGGAAGCAGCCATTTCTTGTCTGGAAAGACTCTATTTCCACCCAGCCCTCAGTTTTGGAAATCGAGTATCGCCTACAAGTTAATTGACAGGATGAGGACCTAAAAAAAAGAAAAAAAAGAAATTATCAACTAGAGCAAAAACAAGACACTACAGGCATCAAAGTCAATAACAAATAGTCAACAACTGCATAAGGGCTAACTAGAATAGAACACAACAACAGACCATACCACAACAGAAGAAAACCCAACACAGTGAAAACACTACTGAATATAATAAAATAGCAATACACAGTATTTAAAACACAACCATGGCACAGTGCCTACATCAAATTATACCACACAGCAACAAAACAAAATAACTCACATAGAAAGCAATAAATTCTAATACAGCAAGAACACAATTACATTATTTTGATCCGATATTTATTTGCTCGTCCGTGATGCTCTTGCACTATCGTGTTTTTATATTTATAAATTAGTTTGTGATAAATTGATTTGTTGGGTTGATGAGTTGTATTTTATTATGTTTTTTTTGTAGTGGTTTTTATGTTATATTTTTATTGCATTGGGTTGGGGTGTTTCATTGCCATGTTTTCTAAATCTATAATGCTGCTATGTTCCAAGGCAGTAGTTACACTTTTGTATTCAGGTTTACATCAACTGTCAGAGAAGGGAAGTTTGAATGTATGAGAGGGTCAGTCACGTGGAACAGAGGGGCAGCATGCACAATTAGGTTGGGTGAGCTCTGAGGGTACAAAACAAAAGATGCGTTTGTATCTATAGCAAAAGACCTGCAACCAAAAAGTTGCTCATAATACTCAAAAACAAAAACACGTATGTGGAGGGTCTAGGGGAATGTTTAACGACCTGTCTGCTCGCTCCCCTATAGTCAAATTACAAAACACAAGAAAGAGCAGAACAGGTCTGGGAATGGTGTGTGACTATGGTGATCACTGTAAGACAGTTGGATGGATGTGTGCAAAAAACGATTGAGAGACATACGCTAGAACCAGACCCATCAGCCCAACCTTTATGTCGGAGTTTACATCATGTGGGGGTTTTACTGGTTATTCCTCGCCACATCCAGCCATATAGTGCCGGTGCGGGACAGAATGTCAATACTCTAGCGATGTGACTCATCGTGGAGTTATGTAAGTAAGGTGCAGTGCTCAAGTGGTTGTGGGATAAAAATGACTACACAGATTCAACAGAAGGTTCGAATAGAAGTCTGAGTGTCAAGAATTAAAAACACGCCGAGTAGTAAGACTACCCTAAGGCCCTTCCCAGGACTGTCGACATGTTTCAGCCTGATGGGGGACTTCCCCGGCTTTCTTCAGCACCCTTAATCATGGAATACCTACTGCAACTACAAAGTATGTGAAGTGAAAAATATCAAAAGTATACATATCTACCAGGAACTTAAAAGATTGTATGTCCACTGGAGGGAGAGACGTACGTCTTCTTCCTATCAAAAAACAAGAGATTACTATCAAGTACAGAAGGTAGCACACAAACAGCCGCATGAATACACAGAAACAGCATAGAAAGAACACCTGCATGAACAATTTACATTCTGCGTTACAAAAGAAGCATACTAGCTTGATCACACAGAGGCATTTCCTCACAGTGATACTCACCCAGCTTTTTGTGGGTGAAGACCTCACCTCACCCGGCAACCGCTCGGGAGTATGAGGCCCTGCTCTATAGTGTAGAAAAAGGGGGGACACAGTCAACACATAGATCATGATTGGTCATGGATAATAATAGGAAAGCCCCCAGCAACACCCATTGCAAGCCCCTTTAATGCAGTACAATGCGTTAAAGGGACTGATATATCTCAGGCAGTAGTACGGCAAAATAAAGTGGCTTAGTGCTGCCTGATAAATTTCACGCAGGCTTCTGCGCAATGGAACGTCACAAAAAGTGATGTTTTGATGGCGCAAGGGGCCTCATAAATGAGGCCTGGGTGTTTTGCAGGTCTACTTCCTGTGATCTCCAGTGTGCTGGTATTACTGGGCTGGAGAGGACTGCTCAAACTGTGTTGTGAACTGCTCTCCCCTTCTCAGGGGAGTAACATCGTCACAAGCGGGTCCACACACTGACTTTACAAGATCTGCACCATCTTTGTGATACAGCTGCTGCTTGACCTTTATGCTTTCTAAGTCATGGAGAAGGTAGAGGCAGGACCCCAACACCCTACTACCCTACTGGTCACCTGTCTGGCAGCTCGAAGCAAGTCTGGGCCCACCATATCTTTGGGTGCATTTGGTATTCTTCCACTATAAGAGCAACAGACAAGCTATACTCAATTCTAGAGGCAATAGAATATTTTCATGTCTGCCTTGAATCTAAAATTGATTCTTTCAAGATCTAGATAACCATACTTCACCACAATCAAAGTAAGCTCGACAATCACATGCAGCAGACTGAACGCATGTTACTGGAGATGCAGCCAAAAGCAGGGGACATGAAGAAGCACATATTAGCCTTGAGGAACTAATAGTATCTTCTAGAAGAGAGATCTGAATATGCGTGGGTCGGACCTGCAGAAACAACCTCTGGATGGTGGATTTGGTGTAGAGAATGGAGGGATCTGGTGTTCTTCCTCGAAAAGTGGGTTATGCCAAGGCAAGCAAAGACCCCCTTCTTCTCAATTGAGGGTGCTCATAGGGGCCAAGATGTCAACTCTAGGTATGACAGGCAGATCTGCAGAAGATCCACAATCACCAATATGTGGTTTTTCCTGATTACACAATTTCGGTCCAGCATCAATGGGCTTCATTCACTGGAGTTAAGCACAAACTCCGAGAGCAAGTTTGAAAGTACTTGATTTTATTTCCATCAAAACTCAGGTTCACAAGCAAGCATACGTCACAATGTTTAGAGAATACAAGTGCAGGGCTGGCTTTTTTTGTGAGACAGAATACACATGGTCTCCCTTTAAAAACATGACATGCTACTATACCTCCAGGACATTACAGCGGGCATTGGCTCACAGTTTTACATGATGTCCGGCATGCTCGCCATCTGGCAGAAGTCCTGTCTATTTCTCCATAGCTCTGCAACGACTACAGGTGTGGCTAAATATAGGACAGGACACTTTAATATTGGTGGTCCTACACCTTCAGATATTTAGGTATAAGAGTCTACCATTCTTACCAAGACCTACATGATGGAAATCTAATGTGTGCAGCTACTGCCTTTAGGTGACAGGTTCTATTTTGGAGAAGCCTACCCTAATCGTTAATAGCCAATATTGTCCTACTGAAAATGATCACTCCTCCCATCTTACTGTACTACTTTGCTAACCTACCTCACGAGTTACCCACAAACCTTATTGCCACCTTTACGTTTTGCTAGGTGAGTTGATCTGGATTAAATGTCAGAAAAAGAGTGGCAATGGCGAAACTCAGATGCCTGCTTGTTCAGGGCAGTCTTGGTGTCCCCCTACTTCAAATCATATTACATCTCCTCCTTCCATTAATGGCTTTATGGATGGCTGGCAGGTATCTGCCTGAATGAAACTCTCACTATGCATGAACTGTGGTCTGCAAAGGAGGTGCACAGGTGCTTTTGCCAGGTGTGCTGCCTTTCACAAATCTCTCCCCGACTCTTGTGAGTTGCTTACCTAAGGTGGAGGATAATCCTGTGTGTCATGGCACAGATTCTCTCCAAAAGTAGCAAACTCTTGGCATTGAGATCTTGGGAGAACTTTTTGAAGACAGTTTGTTGTATCCTTTTGAGAATTTCACAGTTCCTTAGTGGCACTTTCTGCCCTATGTGCTAACATACACTTTGCCATAACTGACAGATATTGGCTGATGTATCGTTCACATGTAATGTCCTGTAGTCACTTAATATCTTTTTTTTTCTTTATATTTTTAAGAGTATGGGCTAGTGGGTTCTTTATCGGGTTTCAGTACAGTAATTATAGTGTCCTCCAGTAGGGTAGGAGGGAGGACACCCGTGTCCATAGCAGTCAGTCCATCCGCTCCCGGGGCTTTATCAGCTGGCATGCAATGGATTACTTGCCTGATATCGTCCACCGTAATTGGCAGTTCCATATATTCTCAGGTCCCTCGGTTGAACCATGCCAGTGCAACAATATCTAAGTATTCAATTATATCTGTCTGGGATGGATTGGTTTGGGACATGTACAGCCCTTAATAGAATTGGGACATCGCATGCAAAATTTCTTGTGGTGCTCTGACCACCTCGCCATCATCCGTTTTTAGTTTGGTTATGTAGTCAGTACCCCTTGGGGATCTCGGGAGACCCGCCAGTGTCTTCCCAGCTCGCTCACCCTCTCCATAGTGTCTCGCCTGTGTGTATTTGTGCAAAAACGTTGTTTCCCTCTCTGCCTCCCGCAGGAATTCCGACAATTTAGCCCTAATTTGTGCTCTGATATGTGGGGTGGAATCTATTAAGTATGATCGTTCTAGTCCTCCAAGTCGCTTTCTAACCTGCCCAGTGTATTACGGATGTCTTTAAGAACCCCAGTTTTGAGTGCTATGCAGGTGCCCATCATTACTAATTTGAATGCTTCCCACAGTGTTCCTGGTGAATCTACCATTCCCTCGTTAAGTGTAAAATATTCAACTATTTTCTCAAGTAGCTTTTCACGGAAAACCTGTTCTAATAGTGCACTAGACTGAAATCTCCACGTGAATGGTTGTATGTACGGCGCGGGAATTAGTATTTTTATCTGTGTGGGCGCAAGATCAGAGAACGTGCACGGGTGATGTTGTGCTTCCAAAACCCAGGTGTGTATGTCTCTGGAGACCAACCAGTAATCCAACCTGGACCACGCATTGCGGTGATGTGTGACACACATGCCTTCTCGGAGCGTTGGATATAATGTTATGTTATGTTATGATACTGTTTGTTTTGTAGAGCGCTCAGCTGCTCCGAAGAGCGTCCCTGCCCTATAGATCATCACACCAATACCAGCAACTAACAATAAGCCATAACGGCACCAGAATTCACCAGAACAACTTTACAGGGCAAAAAGATAAGTTTTAAGTCCCTTTCTAAAGACAGACAGATTGGAGCATGTTCGCAACGTCAGGGGCAGCGTGTTCCAGAGACGGGGTGCGAGGTAACTAGAGGAACGACCTCCATAACGAGCACGTTTCACTGTCGGCACAATGGCGTTGGCCTGGGCAGCGGACCTCAAAGGTCTAGATGGAAGATAGAAATTGACCCTTCTCTGCAGGTATCCAGCGCCGAAATTGTGAAGCGCCTTAAAAGCTGTAGTTAAGGTCTTGAAGGAGATGCGCTTACGAATCGGCAGCCAATGCAGAGAAAAAAGGAGATTGCTGGCCCTAGCTCTTCTGGTTAGACCAAAGATTGCCCTGGCTGCTGAATTTTGAACTATCTGCAGACGGGTCAGCAGATATTCAGGAAGACCTAGATAAAGGATGTTGGCGTAGTCTAGGGGTGAGCCTATCAGGGCCTGCACCGTGATCTTTTTGTGCTCCAAAGATAGGTATGGCAAAAACTTTTGCAACATCCTTAAGATGGCAAAGCACTTCCCAGTTAGGCCAGCAACCTGGGCTTTGAAGGAAAGAGTGTTATCAACCATCATGCCCAGATTCTTAGCTGTAACAGAATCGCTGGCAGGGGGAAACATAGCCGAAGGCCAATAGTGCTTCCATCTCGGGTCGGCAGGACAACCAAAAAACAATATCTCGGATTTGTCTGAATTGCATTTGAGGCCACTTTTCCCGAACCAATCAAACACAAACTCCAGACACTTCCGGATGGCCGCTCCGTCGAAGTCACAGCCCCTGTCACAGGTAAACAGGAGCTGTCTATCATCCCCATAGGATACGATCGGGGCCCCTAACTCCTCCACCCGTGCCGCCAGAGGTGTAAGGAAGATGTTAAAAAGGGAGGGGCTAAGTATGGAGCCCTGCGGGACCCCCACCTCAGGCTGCGGCATTGGGGCGGAGAAAGGGGGGGCCCAGATCATTTGTCTCCGGTCGGCCAAAAAAGATTGGAACCAAGCGAACACCGTTCCCCGCAGGCCAATCTCCCAAAGTCTTGTTAGGAGAAGGTCGTGGGGAACGGTGTCGAAGGCCGCCGACAGATCGAGCATGATGAGCAGGGCCTTTCCACCCCTGTCCAGAGTCTCCTTCACAGCCTCGGTTACCTCGAGTAGAGCGGTTTCTGTGCTCAGGTTAGATCTAAACCCGGACTGTGACTGATGTAATAAGGAGTTATCCTCTAAAAAGTTGGTTAGAGTAGTATGAACATGCTTTTCCGTTATTTTGGCCAGGGCAGGCAGCAACGAGATTGGCCTGTAGTTGGAATGCAGTATAGCGTCTGCATTCGGCTTTTTAATAAGGGGAAGAACTAGGGCCTGTTTCCAAGATAAGGGGACTTTGCCCGAGCTCAAAGTTGCATTGATAATAGGGTTGATGATCGGGTTGAGAGCAGGCGCCAAGGTCGCAAGACACTTGGCGGGACAAGGGTCCAGTGGAGAGACAGATTTCAGGCTAGACAAAAGGTCAAGCGAGGCCTGAAGCTCTAAGGAGGGGAAACAGTGCAGGGTAGGACCCAGGGAATCCGTATGCGAAGCCAATGAATGTAACCAGGGGGTAAGAGAGCCGTCGGCCACAGAGCCAGAATCCGAGATGTTATGGGCTCCTTGCAAGGCCGACTGGATGGTGCGAATTTTATTAGTAAAAAATGCTGCAAGCTCAGTAATCCATGGTTCCGAGAAAGCAGACGTAGGAGTATAGCAGGAAGGAGAGATGAATTCTTTAACAATCTTAAAGATCTCTTTGCAGGAGCTATCTGCTTCCTCAATCCTTTTAGCTAGAAAGGATTTTTTCTCTGCAGTGATCTCCCTAGGATATTCTTTCACTGCTTCTCTGTAAGACTGCTTAGCAGATGTATCATACTGCCTCCTCCAAATTCTCTCCAACCTCTTGCAATGCCTTCTCTTAACAGCCAGAGCAGCAGAAAACCACGGGCCGATGCTCTTGCCAGTTCTGATCTAACCTGGCGAGGTGGTACCAAGGCTTCCAAACGTGCAGTGAGCCAGTTCTGAAAACACACAACATCGTCTTCCAACCTTCCCGTGAGAACACAAGGATAGGTTTCTAAAGCCTGGGTGAGCATGGCCGGGGTGACTTTGTGAAAGGCTCTTGACATACGAGCTGCTTGCCGCTGCGTAGTGCGGGCGGCCGCTAGATGATGTACTATCGTAAAATCCGCTAGGAAATGGTCCGACCAGAGGACTGGGACAAGGGAGGAAAGGGCCACCGGAACGGTCGAGAAAATTTGATCTAAAATATGCCCTTTCTCGTGTGTAGGTGACTGCAGGTACATATGAAGTCCCACCGAAGACGTCATATCCAAGAATTTTTGCACTTCAGGATCCTCACCCTTATCCATATGGATGTTAAAGCCCCCAAGGATTAGGCAGTGTTTTGCCCTAAGACTAAGTGTGGAAATAATCGATAGCAAATCCTCGATGAAGGAGCCGAGAGGGCCAGGCGGTCTATAAAGCAAGAGCCCCAAACAGGATTGATGGGGGGAGAGGGCCAAGGAGAAGGCAAGGGTCTCACAACCATGTAAATCATCCACAGACAAGATGGTACACGGAATGTGCCTCTTAATGATAAGTGCCACTCCGCCTCCCCTTCCCTTACTTCTGTCTCGACGGAAAATAGCATATGAAGGAGGGATGGCAATGGCCAAATCAGGTTCTGATCCCTCACCGAGCCATGTCTCCGTGAGAAAGAGACAATCCGTGTCATCGTGTGTTAAAAGATTATGGATGTCAAGAGCGTGTTGGGGAAGAGACCTGGTGTTTAACAAAGCACATATACTGCCTAATGGGGGGAGCTTGCACGGAAAGGTATTAATCAGGCCAGGCATCCACCCGCACGAGAGACACTTGGTAATAGCCCCAGCAGAGTAGGGGATAGCTCGCTGACGTGGAGCAGTATGTACATTGTAAGACAGAAGTTCCTCTCTAGTATACATCTAACCGAGTGCTCGATGAAACCCTCCGGGACGCTGACGGGCGCAGACGGGCTGACTCAGGCGAGACTCCGGCGCAGGGACGGCACCCCTGCAAACGCGACCGCTAGCACGGGAGACCACTGTTTCCTTTTATATGGTACACTAGAGCGCTCACACCACTCTAGCCCCCACTCAAGATGGCCGCCGTGGGCAGAAATGCCTGACCCCGGTCTGAAGCCCTAACGGCAGCTAGAGCCGTGAAAGATTGGCGACAATGCGTGCAAGTGTCCTAGAAGTATGCTGAATGCATTGCAGAGTGAAAATTCAACAGTTTTACAATTCGATACAATTCCATAAAAACGAGCCGTTTTACTTGCGGAGCACGAGATAAAATAAACGTGCTCAGTGCTTCACAGATAGCAATTCAATCTGGTATAAGTGAAAAGATCTTGCGAGCGCAGTTTCAGGGCTCCTTTTATATGGTACACTAAAGCGCTCACACCACTCTAGCCCCCACTCAAGATGGCCGCCGTGGGCAGAAATGCCTGACCCCGGTCTGAAGCCCTAACGGCAGCTAGAGCCGTGAAAGATTGGCGAAAATGCGTGCAAGTGTCCTAGAAGTATACTGAATGCATTGCAGAGTGGAAATTCAACAGTTTTACAATTCGATAAAATTCCATAAAAACGAGCTGTTTTACTCGCAGAGCACGAGATAAAATAAACGTGCTCAGTGCTTCACAGATAGCAATTCAATCTGGTATAAGTGAAAAGATCTCGCGAGCGCAGTTTTAGGGCTCCTTTTATATGGTTCACTAGAGCGCTCACACCACTCTAGCCCCCACTCAAGATGGCCGCCGTGGGCAGAAATGCCTGACCCCGGTCTGAAGCCCTAACGGTAGCTAGAGCCGTGAAAGATTGGCGAAAATGCGTGCAAGTGTCCTAGAAGTATGCTGAATGCATTGCAGAGTGAAAATTCAACAGTTTTACAATTCGATAAAATTCCATAAAAACGAGCCGTTTTACTCGCGGAGCACGAGATAAAATAAACGTGCTCAGTGCTTCACAGATAGCAATTCAATCTGGTATAAGTGAAAAGTGTAATGCTCACCAAGTGTCTACTAAATAAAGGGTATGCGACGTTTACAACGCAACCATTACAACGCCGTTCCATTACGACGCGGTCATAACAACGAAAGTTGTTACAACGAATTGCGCTGGGGGGCGCTCAAGGATAGTAAATCATTTAATTTTACTATCCCAAGACCTTCCCTACTATCCACGGGGACTGGTGTTGGAATAGTAAATTAAAATGTTTTAATTTGCGCCCCCCCAACGCAAGTCATTGTAACAACTTGCGTTGTTACAACCGCGTTGTAATGGAACGCGTTGTAAAAGTGTGCGTCGTAATGACGTACATCCAAATAAAGATCTGCTATAATATCAGACAACATCCCAGCTGCTTTCGGGTGGTGTTCGCGTGACACACCCTGCCTATCTAATCCGGTTGATAAAACAACATTACAATCGCCCCCCCACAATACTGCCATGTCACCCAGTGTCTGAATTTTCTGCCAAATATGTTGAAAACGACTGGGCTATCTGTGTTTGGGCCGTATGGATTGATTATAACCGTAGGAGTATAGTATAGTGTGCCTTGTAGTACAATATACTTTCCTTCCCTATCCTTAATCGTTTGGTGTGTTTTCCACTGTACTCCCTTGCGTATTAGGATTGCAACACCCCTGGAGTAGTTCGAGTATCCAGCTTCTAACACCTCCCCCCATCTATTATTTCTAAGTGTCCCCGTTGCTGTGGACGTCAAATGGGTTTCTTGCAGTAAACAGATGTCCACCCCATGTCTCCTATGGAAAGAGTGAATCAGTCTAGTCTTTCTGGGATCAGTTAAGCCTCTAACACTCAACGAAAGACATGTAAGGGCCATCACGGTGGTGGTGTGTAACATGTATATGCGGGGCCATTGGGATCACCACTTACACCCAACCTATATGCTGAAGTCCGTGAAGTGATGGGAGCCAACAGTAGGCCACAATACGTAACATTAGTCATTGGTGTGAAAATAGGTACCTATCAACTCGCCTGTTTCCGTGCATCTTGTTACATAAAACGACATGTCTACAAAACTGAACTTGTCCTCCCTCCCACCCCCACGCACACCAACCCCCCAATCAGGTTGTGACACTCCCACCCCATTTTCCAATAACTGCAAACAACCAGTTCACAGTAGTGAACATAAGGGATACATCCCATGGGGGTACATGGGGCCACTGGCAAAACTCCCCTGTACTTGTGGCAGGCTGGCCGAACACACAACATGCTACCATGAACCATGGAACCACACAGCATTCTTCGCACACTCATCTGCTGTACTGGAACAATTGCATAACTGAAATATTTAGCAACTAGTGCTCCTTTACTTGTCTCATACACCGGCATCGACTGAAGTCCACTACTTTAACAGTAACCCCACAATCCGACTGGTACACTTATCTGAGCATCCAGCGTATAGACCTCTTGTCATCAAACATTGTCACTCAGGTTGTTCTCGACCTGTGATATGCCAGTAGTCACTTAATCAAGGGCAATGGGCAACATCTTATCAGATGGCTCACCAAAGAGTTGACATCACATACTTAGACTATTCTTGGGGTGCTGTGTGCTAAATGGGAAGTGGACTTTAGTAAAGAGTTTTCTGATGCAAAAGGGTGATTCCCCTCACTCATCCATTTACTGTATCCAGGAATGCCCAGCTAAAACTCACACAATTTTACATCCTACAGAGGACTTATTTGACCCCCGAGATTATTCTTTTCGAGGGAGGTCTCCTCCTATCCTTGATGTTAGTTGCTAAGATGCAGCATAGGTTTTGGTTATACCCAGGACTCACGCTCTTCTGGACTGAAATTACTGATAAACTACAAGAATTGTCTTAGTGCAACACTTTTTGCAGGTGGGACTTATGCCTCTGGGACACTTTATGTGCTCTAAAATCATAAGGCCCTTTCTAGTGTCCTTGATCTGATCTGATAAACTACATGCCTCCGGAAGGCTGAGGGATCACTTTCTGCAGCCGCACAGTGATGTGACATTGTTGCTTAGGCAAAACACCTTGCTCCATCATGAGTAGGCCCAGGGTCTCCGGAAAAAAACACTCTTACTGGGTTGGGATGAGCTCCTCCAAACCTCCTGCACTGATAAAGATGATGTTTTTCCTCCATAGACCCAAAGAGCAGAGCCCCTTTCTGATCAAAAAGGGCGCTTGTAATCACTCCTGCTATGCGGAAATTTATGCAACATTGTCCTGACTTCCAGGGTGGAGTTGTACTGGTGTTTTTAAAATTGCTTTAGTCGAGACCACAATAGTATTTGCTGGTATAGCTTTTTCTTCTGTCTGAACCGCACACAACCCTCACACTCCTCATAACTTCCACAGATAGAACCACTTTACACCTCAAATATTCCCCCTCCAACCTATCCTTGCCCACTGCACTTAGCCAGTGTCAAGTCATGCTGACAGGGCCGGACTGGGCGTTGTGGGTACCAGTCATTTTACCGGTGGGCCAGAAGGGTGGGGGCAGGTTTTGTTACTGGGGGCCGGTTTTGCAGCAGTGCTGTGATATCGGCACCATTTAACAAAAGAGGCAGTGGTGCAGCTATGCAGCTGTGCTTTACACTAGCACCCACACCCACTCGGGGCTGGAGCTTCTCAGTAGCACCCTCCCATGTGCTATAACTATGCAGATGACACATTCTAAATTGGAAAGCCCCAAGGAATTTGGAAACTCCGAAACATTCAGTCGTCTATCATCTGTTGATCAGTGAATGACATGAAGCCACATCAAATTCAATGCATCCAAAACTGAAATACTTACGTGTGGCAACAGGAAAACTATGACCCTGTCTGCACAAGGCCTGATGATCTGGGACTACCACTAACATTTCCAAGGAGGTAAGAAACATTGAATTACCATCCAAGCTGTCAAGGAAAGCCAAAGTGGATAAGGTAACCAGGTCAAGCTTTCTAGTAATAAAAACCCAGTGACACATCTTCTCACAAACAGGATTTCCTCACAATTATGTATTGTTATCCGGATTTGTAAAGCACACCCTATCATCCCGGAGGGTATCCAGGTGCTGAATAGGGAGAGGCCCAGAGAAACGTGGGCAGATGCAATCTTGCCTGTTCTTTCAGGAAGAGCCAGTTCTTGAGCTTCTTTCTGAAGTCCATGAGTTGAGGAGTAACTTCTGAGGAGTAGCAGGAGGTCATTCCGGGCATAGGCTCTGATGTATGAGAAGGATTATCCCCTGAATCGGGTCTATTGATGGGATGGGTGCATACGGTAGCCTAGGAGGCCAACTGAAGTTGTCTGGTGGGCTGGTAGACTTTAAGGTGGTGGGTGAGGTGAGCTGGTCCAATTTCGTGGAGTCCTTTGAAGGCATGCATGAGAAGCTTGAATTTGTATCTTTCCTGTAAAATGCATTGAGGTGCGGTGAGATGTTGGTGTTTAGTGGGATGTCCAAGATGAGTCTGGCAGTGGCATTCTGAGTAGTTTAGAGGTGGTGTTGGACAAAGGTGGTGATTTCGGTGTAGAGGACGTTTTTTGTAGTCGAGTTTAATTGAGTTTAATTGTGATTAGAGCCTGAATGACCATTTGTCAGGTGTTCATAGGAATCCATTTGAGATCCATTTGAACATCTTACGTAGCATTCACAGGTTGTGGAAGCATGATGAGGAGATGGTGTTGATCTGTTTATTCATGCTGAGGTTGGTGTGTAGGATGATTCAGAGGTTCTTGGCATAATCAATAGGGGTGGGTGGAGACCCCTGTTCAGAGGTCCACCATGATGCATCCCAGGGGGAGTGGTTGCTTCCGCAAATCAGGACTTCGGTTTTGTCTAAGTTGAGCTGGAGGCAGTTGTGTGATGTTACTCATGCAGTTGGCCAAATGGGTTTTAGTGGCTTTGGATCTGTCCATTAGAGAGAGAATGAGCTGAGTCTCATTGGCATATGAGACAATGCTGATGCCGTGCTATCTGACTATGTCTGCAAGGGGTGCCATGTGTACACTGAAGAGGGACGAGCCTTGAGGACCTGACAGATTAGATTTTTGGGTCCTGATGTGTAGGGTGCTAGTATAAAGCATTGTTTTATTCTTGTGAATAAGAAGCGTAGTTACTTAGTGGCTAGCCCGTGGATGCCCAAGAGGTGAAGCCTTCTGAAGAGTGTGTTGTGGGAGATGGTGTTGAAGGCTGTGGAGAGGACAAGGAGGAAGAGGTTGATTGTTTCTCCTCGGTCAAGGATGCGTCTGATGTCATCGGTGGCCATTACGAAGGCTGTTTCATTGCTGTGTTTGGGACGGAAGCCTGATTGAGATCGGTTGAGGAGTTGGTGGCAGTCTAGGTGATCAGAGTCAAAAGTTTATCGTTTTCTCCACTACTTTGGCTGGGAAAGGTAAGAGTGAGATGGGTCCATAGTTGTTGAGGGGCTAGCGTCTACTGATGGCTTCTTTAACAGGTCAGTGACTTTTGAATTTTTCCAGTTTGCAGGAAAGGTGGTGATGGTTAGGGAGGAGTTGATGCTGTGGTGAGAGCAGGGGGATGATTCTGCTCCCTAGTTTGCATATGAAGTGGGGGCAGGGAACAAAGGGGGCTCCTGATGGATGGTTTTCATCAGGGCGGTGGGGTCTATGTTCGAGATAGGTTTCCAGCTGTTGATCTTCTTCTCGGCAGAAGTAGAGGAGTCTAAGTGGTCGTGGAGCTTTGGATTGTAGGGCTAAGGGTTGAATTTGTTGTAGATCATGGCAAACGAAAAAGTTTGAGAGGACATCACAGAGTGTTTGGGATGGGGTTATGTCACTGTTTACTGTTGCAGGATTTGAAACCTCCTTGGTGATATTGAAAAGTTATTTTCAGTCATTTGAGCTTGCTTTGAGTCTGAGGATAAGGGCTCTTTTCTTTGTGTCTAGTAGTTGTTTGTGGTAGAGGTTGAAGGCAGCTTTGTACGTGAGTTTCGCTGTGGTGTTTTTGTTAAGTCTCAATTTTCCATTGAGTTGTTTGCAGAGGTGCTTGGAAACACACAGGTTGCTTGTGTACCATTTGGAACATTTGTTGTTAGTCTTGTTGGTGTTGATATGGTGGTGCTATGTGGTTTATGCAATCAGTGATCAAGTCATTGAAGATTTTATTGTCCCCATCGTGGTTTCTGGTGGGGCTGGGTGGTGTTCCAGTAGGAAATTGATCCATTCTTCTTCACAAACTCTACCTTAGTGTTGTGATGGTGTACTGCTTTTTTTGGGAGGGGTGACTCATTAGGCGGGCATCCTGAGGAGGGTGATGCAGTGGTCTGACCATCTGAGTGATGTTATATGGGTAGTGGTGATCCTGTTGTAGGAGGAGAAGATTAGATCAAGAGTAGGACCATGGACTAGCTGATTGAGTCCGTGGTTGCTGAGGTTTTTGAGGAGGACCATGGAGTTGGGGTCTGAGGTCTCCGTGGAAGTTGTAGGTGCTTGATCTGATGGGGAGGGGAGCGATGACGTCCGCAATGTGGTTACAGAAGTTCGCTCGGACCTGGTGGATGGAAGGCGAGGGCGCCCTTTAGGGTGGTATTTTTCATTCATATTTTGTGTTCAATGAGGTGTGTGGCTGAGTCCATGGAGGAGTTGCAGTTGATCATGTTTTTGTGAATGATCGTGAGTCCTTCACCTGGTTTGTGGGTATGGATTTTGAAGGCAGGCAGGATGGTTGTGGTGATGTCCAGGTTGGTTGGTGGGTTTAGCCAAGTTTTGGTCAGGAAGAGGAGGCAGAGTGCATGGCTGATAGGGTTGGGTGGAACTTACAGAGTTTCACTCCATGTAATTCCACGGAGTTACATGGAAACTCAGTGAGATTCCACAGAATACCCCAAACAGGCAGAGACTGGCATGTTGCATTGGTCATGCTGGCTTTTAGTGCTGGGAGCTTGTTCCACACTGAAAAATCAGTGAAAACTGCGCCACATGGGCACCGGAGAGTGCTAGTCCTTTGCTGCAGCTCGAACAGCTTTTCTACTTGAGTGGCAGCTTTTTCCCCATGAACGGTCGCAGCCGCCCACGCTGAGAAAATCTTGTGGTGTATCCTCCTAGTGCCCGAAAACCATACTAGGGGACACAAATTCTGGCTCACGCTCAATAACTTACCATTTGGCAAGCTGTGCATGAGAAAACCTCCACCACGCAGTAGTTGCCGAAGTTTTGCTGGATCTCTCTGTTACAAGATTAACTTGGAGTGGGCAAAACTCTGCAAACTCCGCCAGCAGAACAGAATTTGTTACTGATTAGGAAGTGCCAGCTTTCTGTGGAGTGGTTCCTGAGTGAGCAGACGATAAGGAGCATATCAACAGATGGTGAGGGGTGGTGGTTGTGTCAAGGGCCAGTTGTTTGATGGTGTGTGTTGGTTGCTTGATGGCAGTTCTGTTAGTTTGTGAGGTATAACAGCTAAAATTGCAGTGTTGTAAGTAGTAAAGTACTCCAGCTTAGAATTGGAGTAAGTCTAGCACCACACATAGCCACAAGGCGAACCACTGGCATCGCAACTCTCTCCCTTTGAAATGAATGGCATTAGGGACTTTAAATGAAACGGATAGTATATAATGAAAAATTAAATTACATTCATTAAAGTAGCTCAAAATATACAAAAATATAACTTAGTGTTAAAAAATAATTTATTAAAATAGTACACACTTTTAATTTAATTATAACATATTTTATAAAAGTTTTTGCAATTATAAATGAAAGCAACACTATATTCCATTCAACTATCATTAAACTACTTGTAAATCATTTTGAGAATCACATTTAACAATTAACAATGCATAATAAAATATTTTTTTTACATAAAGTGGGAATTAATTTTTTACTTTATACTTCATAAAAATAATTTGCATTAGTTTATTATATTTACAGCAATTAAATATTGAATTAAAACTTAAGGGCCTGATCACAAGTTTGGTGGTTTTAAAGCTTGTCACCATGCCATTCCCCTGCTCCAAGACTGCCAAACTTGTAGTCAGTATGCCCACCTGATTACAAGTTGCAATCCTGTTGCATGGTCCTGAGGCGGCGGTCCTATGGCAGTGATTTTCTAAGGCTCATAGGGGAGCCTTGGAAAGGCAACACCGTAGAAGTGCTGCAGCCTGTTCCTTCATGGACAGAAATGCACAATGTTGTGCATTTCTCTCTGTGCAGGAATAGAGGATGCACAAATACAGGGAGACACACCATATGCCCCTCTGCATGCACCCCAGTGCACAGAGGCAAAAAGGGTCCCTATAGGGCCCCCTTAGTTTTCTCACCATCATACTTTTAATAGCGGACTCACCGCCATGAAATAGAGGGCAGTGAGCAAACTCGTAAGATGCTTCGTAGTGCTCCTGCAGCACTGCCAGCTTATTACTTTTCCTCAGACAACTGTCCAAAACCACAGGATCAAGGATCCTGGTGGTATCAGCAGGTCAGGGGCGGTCCGACTGCTGTACTTACAATAATATCAATAAGGCGGGTGGATCACCAGTCTGGCAGTCCAAGGACAGCCATAACTCGTAATCGGGCCCTAAGTGAATAGTGTTGTGTCATCTATTGTATTTAGTTCTATATTTAAATAAATTATAATATTCATTTGCATTAATGTTATCATTAAACATTTTTTATAACACATTTGATTTATTTTTCATTTAGATATGAACCATTCCAGAACATCTTCTGCCTCATGGGCCTTACATTCATGTTCCAGGTAGCCAGTATAAGTATCACAAGCTTCTCGTCCTCTCGCCACGGGTAATCTGTGCCGAAAGTCCGGTTTCAGGCAGCGGGGCAAAATCGAGGTTAAGGCGGCCCGCTACAAATCCAACAAACGATTTGTGCCCAAATGAAGAAATTTCCTCCCTTTCCTCCCTCTATCTTTATTGCAGGTAACAGCACAATGCAGCTCCTTCCTTCCAACATGTAAAATGCCATACGCCTTTTGAATATTCATTCTTGATCACTGGCAATACATAAAACACTGAACATTTTTGGGGAACTTAAATAGTCCATTAAGTCCCACGCTAGTGGACATGAGCTACTGCCTCTTGATACTTGAAGTTCCCATAATCAAACCACAGTGGGTGCTTAAGTGTCTTATGAAATACAGTTCTCTTATCCCAAGTGAGTTGTCGAAGTGGAGATTACAATGCGCTGCCAATACCTTGACCAGCAATTGGGAACTTCTCATCCTCTCGCCACTGGTAATCAAGTGCCGAAGGTCCTGTCAGGCAGCGAGGCATATTGCGGTTAAGGCGTCCAGCCACAAATCCAACAAACAACTTGTGCCCAAATGATTTTGACACACGAAGAAGTTTCCTCCCTCTATCTTTATTGCGGGTAACAGCGCAATGCAGCTCCTTCCCTCCAACATTTAAAATGCCATACGTGTTTCGAATATTCATTCTTGATCACTGGCAATACATAAAATACTGAACGGCTTTGGGGAACATAAATAGTCCATCAAGTCCCGCCCCAGTGGAAGTGAGCTACTGCCTCTTGGTACTTGAAGTTCCCACAATCAAACCACAGTGGGTGCTTAAGTGTCTTATGAAATAAAGTTCTCTTATATGAAGTGGGTTGTGGAATTGGAGATTACAATACGCTGCTAATACCTTGAACAGAAATTGGAAACTTCTCATCCTCTCGCCACCGGTATTCCAATGCTGAAGGTCCGCTTTCAGGCAGTGGGGAGAAATCGCGGTTAAGGCATCCTGCTACAAATCCAACAAACAACTTGTGCCCAAATGATTTTGCCACACACGAAGAAGTCTCCTGCCTCTATCTTTATTGCAGGTAACAGCGCAATGCAGCTCTTTCCCTCCAACATTTAAAATGCCATACGCTTTTCAAATATTCATTCTTGATCACTGGCAATACATAAAACACTGACCGGCTTTGGAGAACTGAAATAGTGCATCAAGTCCCGCCTCTGAGGAGGTGAGCTACGGCTTCTTGGTACTTGAAGATCCCATAATCAAACCACAGTGGGTGCTTAAGTGTCTTATGAAATAAAGTTCTCTTATCCCAAGTGGGTTGTGGAAGTAGAGATTACAATGTGCAGCTAATACCTTGACCAGCAATTGGCAACTTCTCGTCCTATCGCCACCGGTAGTCCAGTTGTGAAGGTCCAGTTTCAGGCAGTGGGGCGAAATCGCAGCTAAGGTGTCCAGCTACAAATCCAACAAACAACTTGTGCCCAAATTATTTCACCACACAAGAAGAAATGTCCTCCCTCTATCTTTATTGCAGGTAATAGCGCAATGCAGCTCCTTCTCTCCAACATGTAATATGCCATACACATTTCAAATATTCATTTTTGATCACTGGCAATACATAAAATACTGAACCGCTTTGGGGAACTTAAATAGTCCATCAAGCCCCGCCCCGGTGGAAGTGAGCTACTGCCTCTTGGTACTTGAAGTACCCATAATCAAACCACAGTGGGTGCTTAAGTGTCTTATGAAATAAAGTTCTCTTATCTCAAGTGGGTTGTGGAAGTGGAGATTACAATTCGTTGCTAATACCTTAACAAGTAATTGGCGACTTCTCGGACTCTTGCCACTGTTAATCCAGTGCTGAATGTCTGCTTTCAGGCAGTGGGCCAACATCGCGGTTAAGGCGTCCTGCTACAAATCCAACAAACAACTTGTGCCCAAAGGATTTCACCACATACGAAGAACCGGCGTTGCTCGTGTCGGGACTCGTGTTGGAAATGATGGCAAAAGGTGTTTGCTGAGCTCAAATTGGACAACACAGAAACGCACTGTGGAAATACTTGTTTTCATTGAAATGGAGTGCTTGACAGCTCACTCGAGTAAGATGGAGTACACTACAGAGACCAGGGGGCCATGCAAACGGCCATGCCTACTGTGGCCAGACCTCCTTATTTAAATTGGTGTACTTTTACCACCAGCTTCATGAACATTGTGCCTTTGAAAAAGTGCTTACAGCACGAAACGCGTCTGGTTGATCTGGAGCTGTTATTTGTCCATGGCCCTCATGCAGCAGCCACCATTAAATGAAAGCTAAAACCTACCTGTGTGATGGCTCCTCTGTTGGGGTAACTTTGCTTGATGGGTGTATATATATATATATATATATATATATATATATATATATATATATATATATATATATATATATATATATATATATATATATATATATATGTATGTATATATATATATATATATATATATATATATATATATATATATATATATATATATTTATATATATGTATGTATGTATGTATGTATGTATGTATGTGTATATATATATATATATATATATATATATATATATATATATATGTATATGTATATATATATATATATATATATTCAATGAAAAAACCATAGGTTATAGACCATATATAGTTAGGAATTAGCATTTACAAAACCTTGAAAATTCACTGAAAAAACCATAGGTTATAGACCATATATAGTTAGGGATTATCATTTACAAAACCTTATTTTATTTGCACAAAACCATTGAAATTCCATATATAGTTAGTTGCACTAACTATATATCGCGCACCCGCAATCCACTGCTGATGATGTCACATATTACATCATTCATGACATGGTCAGTGACATCACTGATGACATCACTGATGACATCTCAAATGACATCACTGATGACATCACTGATGACAACATCCAGTGACTGTATGTTTCTGTAAAGTTAAAATATGTCTTACATATTGAAGAATGAGTGGATGTATAAGTGTCTGGATGAAGGATTTAGTAGGTGCATGACTGACTGTATGAATATAACCTATGGTTTTTTCAGTGAATTTTCAAGGTTTTGTAAATGCTAATTCCTAACTATATATGGTCTATAACCTATGGATTTTTCATTGAATTTTCAAGGTTTTGTAAATGCTAATTCCTAACTATATATGGTCTATAACCTATGGTTACATAGCCTGTAGACCTCTCTAAATACTGTGAGGTAAATTACTTCACAAAACACATCTGAAGTGTTGGAATTGAAAACCAATGAAAATGTTACTTTCATTTTCTACTTATATTACCTGACATTTGATTGGTTATATACCTGAATATATATAAAGGAAGAGAAGAAAACACAGCCATTTTGACTACTACTTCTTGTTGTACATCACATTTGAATAGCTACCAAACACTTCAACTTGTTTGTGAAGGTAAGTTGTTATTTTTAAAACTGAAGTATATTGTGCACTATAACTTAATATGGTAGACTTTTTCTGATAGATATACACTATCCCTCTGTAGTAGTTATGGATTTAGATAGACTTCTCTGTTATAGTTATGAATGGAGTTAGGCTTGTCTTCGTTAAATCACATACACTTTTTTATAGTCCTATTTCCACTCTGATACTATACACTGCCAAAAGATAAATTCACTGATAAAAACTGCCTATCTAAAATTAATCCCAACAGTGCCGTATCTCTACTAATATATATTTTTTTAATCAAAATTTCAGGCAAAATGGAAGGCGAGCAGCAAGTTCAATTTACAATTGTACTGGAAGAGAGGAGCCAAGGAAAAATTGATGATTTTATGGATCAAAGTAGAGACCAGGAACTACTACAATGTGTTGAAGCAGTGGATAACCTGCTTAAAAATGAGGACATGTTACACCCTATATTCAATTTTGAAATTTCTGACAATGAAATGTTAGAAAGTTTAATGAATTATGAAACACAATCAAAATAAAAAAAAATACTTTAAAAATAAAGAAAACAAAAAAAAACAACAAAAACAACAAACAATTAACATACAGTATTACAAAAGTCTATCATTCTATTATCCTTATAGTACGCTGCCCAGAACGCTTTCCGGTTCGCGTACTAGGCGCTCACCACGCAAAAAAAAAAAAAAAAATTGTTTTTTTGCCCTGCTGGGACCTTTTAAAACCTCCACATAAAACCTAGGGGGTCAACGAGGATCTACTATGCCCCCTTATGGTAATTTCCCCCTTTGTTTTGGCCTCCTCTTGTCTCTCGATCTTACCGAGAGACAAGATGGCGGCCGCTCCGGACTGTTTAGAATGTTGACAGACACTGAAGAGCCAATCAGCTTCGCATCGCAAAGTTCCGTTACGCGAAAAGTACGTGAGCCGGAGCGCTACCCGGAGCGCTGTTACAGATATATATCTTATTTTGAACGTTAATTTCTCAAAATCCACTGGAGCACATATATTGAGACCTAGCAAAGGCACATCGGGCTAACAGTCCCTACAATTTTGCCAAGTTTCGTGCAAATCCATTCAGCCGTTCGGGCTAAAAGTGAGGCCAACCGCCCTTTAAAAAAATTAACATGGGAAAAACGCGTTTTGGGACCCCCCTTTTGTCTCGGCCCCCCCTTGCCAAACCCCCCCAAATTTTCAGGGGCTGCTCAGAATCAAAATGTGCCATTTTCCTGAAAATTTCAGCCGATTCCGTCCACAAACGCCAAAGTTATTAGACATAGAATTTTCAGAAATCCCATAGGGAAAAAATCCTAACTATATATACCTACTGGCGACCGCCAGTAGGTAATATCTATCTATCTATCTATCTATCTATCTATCTATCTATCTATCTATCTATCTATCTATCTATCTATCTATCTATCTATCTATCTATCTATCTATCTATCTATCTATCTATCTATATATATATATATATATATATATATATATATATATATATATATATATATATATATATATATATATATATATATATATGAAACAATCCCTGCTGCCTCTCGCCCGGAGCCCAGTGCTGGAAACCGCTGTGCAGGAAGAAGAGAGGAGACCTCAGGTGCAGTGAGCAATGTTTCTTTATTGTACCCTCGAGGAAGCGGCACACAGCATGACGTTTCGGCCTACACAGAGGCCTTGATCACATGACGCACGCTGGGAAAAAGGCAATTTTTAAAGTGCTAGTGCTCAGTGGGAATACATTCCGATTGGTGGGTTTTTGGTCACGTGTTGCACATCATCATAGACACGGACAACAGACTGTAAGTTACAAACATCACGGGATAATCCCAGAATTAGCGCCATGTTGTAACAGTCCATACTATAACATTAAAGTGCAAATGCAATTACATATATGTAAACAGTATTTGACAAAGATCACTGGATAAATCCAAATGTGAAAACCGATATCGTTGTGCAAAGTGCAATGTGCGTCATGAGGATCATACTCAATATATACACTATATACAATATACATCCTGTACAAAAGTCATGTATAACACCCAATTCCTGAGCTAGTATATACAAAATATATAAATAAATTCATAAATAATGTATCATAAATATATAAATATATATGTTAAAACCATGACTGTACAGTATATTGCAAATAAATATACAAATAAACACAACACCATTGATGCGGGATGAGATCTATAGTAAACAAGAATAATGTCATAGCATAAATGTTTTAGCCCTAATACCAAGATCGCAGCATCCCATTGTTAATGCACAAATTTGTTTACACATACGTATATACTGAGCTGGAAAGTTCACGGGCAGAGAAGATGTTGACCCCCCCAGGAGGAGGGGAAACCATCGCAGCCTTTGCCCTGTGACCATCCCCTGTGCTCATGAATTGCCTGGATGGACCATACCTGAAACCGGATGTACCTATGTGACTAGTGAGAGATAAGAAGATTAACATGTGCACTTTTTTATGTGATAATTTTCAAGTTTTTTTGTGACTCTGTGACATTGTTTTCTCCAACTTTTTCTCTGTAGAGCTCGCTGGCTAGTTCCTTTGAAAGTGAAAAAAGCTCTTAGTACATCCATGTGCAACCTAAGCCTAGGCTGCACTCCACTTAAGAACCATCCAACCCTCTAAGCTGTATACTGTTAAGAACAGAAATCTCAATGACAGGACAGACAGATACACCTATATTATCCATTCGGAAGCATCAGACTGCTCAACAGGGGAAGCAAAAGACAGTGCACGACAGTATAATATTGTCATAAACACGTGTAAAAATCTTCAGTGGAATTTAATCCCCCCGGAGCTCGGCAGTCCATTTCCACTATGTACCTGGTTTCTAACTTTCTCAGGGCCCCATCCCTGTCTCCTCCTCTCCTAAGAGGACCAACACAGTCAATAGCATAGTAGCGCAACAGGGAACTGTCATTGTTATGGTGTTCCTTAAAGTGACGGGCCACCGGATATGCTGGATCACTGGTATTGATGGCCCTAATGTGCTGGAGTATCCTCTTGTGCACCTGCAATTTGGTACTGCCAACATAACGCAGGGCACACGGACACTCCAGCACATACACCACATACTCACTCTTACACGTGAGTTGTTGTTTTATCTTACGTGCAACAGAGGTGAATGGGATAGCATATTCGGTTTTATTCAATCCATGCTGGCAAGCCTTGCAGGATGAACACTTCCTAAAGCCCTTACTTTTCCCTAACCAATTTTTACTGGTCAGGACTTCTGGGCTAGATTTTACTAGATTTACAAAAGGGGGTGGTGATGAACAGAGTGTCTGAATTGAGCAGACCACTCTTACCCAGTCCAAAGATCAGGGCTTGATCCATCACCGTTATTTATCTCACTGCCCCATCCCAGCTCAGAACCTGGCTATATGCAAATCAGTCTGTCCCTGGCCCAGTGCATCATGGGAACAGGGCAGACTAAACTACCAAGCCAATTCTTTACCAGAAAGGAGACAAGCTACCGGGGACCGGTTTCTGGCATTTCAGCCTCTTCGGCCCGGCTTGCTTGAATCCTGATGGAGCAGTGAGAAAGGGACTCATGTCTGAGTATACCCTGCCACACCTATAGTGGCCAAAATCGATTTACAAAAGGGGGTGGTGATGAACAGAGTGTCTGAATTGAGCAGACCACTCTTACCCAGTCCAAAGATCAGGGCTTGATCCATCACCGTTATTTATCTCACTGCCCCATCCCAGCTCAGAACCTGGCTATATGCAAATCAGTCTGTCCCTGGCCCAGTGCATCATGGGAACAGGGCAGACTAAACTACCAAGCCAATTCTTTACCAGAAAGGAGACAAGCTACCGGGGACCGGTTTCTGGCATTTCAGCCTCTTCGGCCCGGCTTGCTTGAATCCTGATGGAGCAGTGAGAAAGGGACTCATGTCTGAGTATACCCTGCCACACCTATAGTGGCCAAAATCGATTTACAAAAGGGGGTGGTGATGAACAGAGTGTCTGAATTGAGCAGACCACTCTTACCCAGTCCAAAGATCAGGGCTTGATCCATCACCGTTATTTATCTCACTGCCCCATCCCAGCTCAGAACCTGGCTATATGCAAATCAGTCTGTCCCTGGCCCAGTGCATCATGGGAACAGGGCAGACTAAACTACCAAGCCAATTCTTTACCAGAAAGGAGACAAGCTACCGGGGACCGGTTTCTGGCATTTCAGCCTCTTCGGCCCGGCTTGCTTGAATCCTGATGGAGCAGTGAGAAAGGGACTCATGTCTGAGTATACCCTGCCACACCTATAGTGGCCAAAAACGATTTACAAAAGGGGGTGGTGATGAACAGAGTGTCTGAATTGAGCAGACCACTCTTACCCAGTCCAAAGATCAGGGCTTGATCCATCACCGTTATTTATCTCACTGCCCCATCCCAGCTCAGAACCTGGCTATATGCAAATCAGTCTGTCCCTGGCCCAGTGCATCATGGGAACAGGGCAGACTAAACTACCAAGCCAATTCTTTACCAGAAAGGAGACAAGCTACCGGGGACCGGTTTCTGGCATTTCAGCCTCTTCGGCCCGGCTTGCTTGAATCCTGATGGAGCAGTGAGAAAGGGACTCATGTCTGAGTATACCCTGCCACACCTATAGTGGCCAAAATCGATTTACAAAAGGGGGTGGTGATGAACAGAGTGTCTGAATTGAGCAGACCACTCTTACCCAGTCCAAAGATCAGGGCTTGATCCATCACCGTTATTTATCTCACTGCCCCATCCCAGCTCAGAACCTGGCTATATGCAAATCAGTCTGTCCCTGGCCCAGTGCATCATGGGAACAGGGCAGACTAAACTACCAAGCCAATTCTTTACCAGAAAGGAGACAAGCTACCGGGGACCGGTTTCTGGCATTTCAGCCTCTTCGGCCCGGCTTGCTTGAATCCTGATGGAGCAGTGAGAAAGGGACTCATGTCTGAGTATACCCTGCCACACCTATAGTGGCCAAAATCGATTTACAAAAGGGGGTGGTGATGAACAGAGTGTCTGAATTGAGCAGACCACTCTTACCCAGTCCAAAGATCAGGGCTTGATCCATCACCGTTATTTATCTCACTGCCCCATCCCAGCTCAGAACCTGGCTATATGCAAATCAGTCTGTCCCTGGCCCAGTGCATCATGGGAACAGGGCAGACTAAACTACCAAGCCAATTCTTTACCAGAAAGGAGACAAGCTACCGGGGACCGGTTTCTGGCATTTCAGCCTCTTCGGCCCGGCTTGCTTGAATCCTGATGGAGCAGTGAGAAAGGGACTCATGTCTGAGTATACCCTGCCACACCTATAGTGGCCAAAATCGATTTACAAAAGGGGGTGGTGATGAACAGAGTGTCTGAATTGAGCAGACCACTCTTACCCAGTCCAAAGATCAGGGCTTGATCCATCACCGTTATTTATCTCACTGCCCCATCCCAGCTCAGAACCTGGCTATATGCAAATCAGTCTGTCCCTGGCCCAGTGCATCATGGGAACAGGGCAGACTAAAATACCAAGCCAATTCTTTACCAGAAAGGAGACAAGCTACCGGGGACCGGTTTCTGGCATTTCAGCCTCTTCGGCCCGGCTTGCTTGAATCCTGATGGAGCAGTGAGAAAGGGACTCATGTCTGAGTATACCCTGCCACACCTATAGTGGCCAAAATCGATTTACAAAAGGGGGTGGTGATGAACAGAGTGTCTGAATTGAGCAGACCACTCTTACCCAGTCCAAAGATCAGGGCTTGATCCATCACCGTTATTTATCTCACTGCCCCATCCCAGCTCAGAACCTGGCTATATGCAAATCAGTCTGTCCCTGGCCCAGTGCATCATGGGAACAGGGCAGACTAAACTACCAAGCCAATTCTTTACCAGAAAGGAGACAAGCTACCGGGGACCGGTTTCTGGCATTTCAGTCTCTTCGGCCCGGCTTGCTTGAATCCTGATGGAGCAGTGAGAAAGGGACTCATGTCTGAGTATACCCTGCCACACCTATAGTGGCCAAAATCGATTTACAAAAGGGGGTGGTGATGAACAGAGTGTCTGAATTGAGCAGACCACTCTTACCCAGTCCAAAGATCAGGGCTTGATCCATCACCGTTATTTATCTCACTGCCCCATCCCAGCTCAGAACCTGGCTATATGCAAATCAGTCTGTCCCTGGCCCAGTGCATCATGGGAACAGGGCAGACTAAACTACCAAGCCAATTCTTTACCAGAAAGGAGACAAGCTACCGGGGACCGGTTTCTGGCATTTCAGCCTCTTCGGCCCGGCTTGCTTGAATCCTGATGGAGCAGTGAGAAAGGGACTCATGTCTGAGTATACCCTGCCACACCTATAGTGGCCAAAATCGATTTACAAAAGGGGGTGGTGATGAACAGAGTGTCTGAATTGAGCAGACCACTCTTACCCAGTCCAAAGATCAGGGCTTGATCCATCACCGTTATTTATCTCACTGCCCCATCCCAGCTCAGAACCTGGCTATATGCAAATCAGTCTGTCCCTGGCCCAGTGCATCATGGGAACAGGGCAGACTAAACTACCAAGCCAATTCTTTACCAGAAAGGAGACAAGCTACCGGGGACCGGTTTCTGGCATTTCAGCCTCTTCGGCCCGGCTTGCTTGAATCCTGATGGAGCAGTGAGAAAGGGACTCATGTCTGAGTATACCCTGCCACACCTATAGTGGCCAAAAACGATTTACAAAAGGGGGTGGTGATGAACAGAGTGTCTGAATTGAGCAGACCACTCTTACCCAGTCCAAAGATCAGGGCTTGATCCATCACCGTTATTTATCTCACTGCCCCATCCCAGCTCAGAACCTGGCTATATGCAAATCAGTCTGTCCCTGGCCCAGTGCATCATGGGAACAGGGCAGACTAAACTACCAAGCCAATTCTTTACCAGAAAGGAGACAAGCTACCGGGGACCGGTTTCTGGCATTTCAGCCTCTTCGGCCCGGCTTGCTTGAATCCTGATGGAGCAGTGAGAAAGGGACTCATGTCTGAGTATACCCTGGTAGCTTGTTTCCTTCCCAGTGTAAGAATTGGCTTTTGTAGTTTGGTTTGCCCTGTTCCCATCATGCACTGGGACAGGAACAGACTAATTTGCATACAGCCAGGTTCTGAAACTGGGATGGTGCAGTGAGCTAAAAAACGGTGTTGGATCTAGCCCTGATCTCTTGACTGGGTGAGAGTATTCTGTTTAATTCAGAGACTCTGTCCCTCACCACCCCTTGTTGTAAATATTTTTGTCCACCCTAAGCGTGGAAGGGTATGCTCAGATGTGAGTCCCTTGCTCATTGCACCATCAGGATTCAAGCAAGCCGGGCCGAAGAGGCTGAAATGCCAGAAACCGGTCCCCGGTAGCTTGTTTCCTTCCCAGTGTAAGAATTGGCTTTTGTAGTTTGGTTTGCCCTGTTCCCATCATGCACTGGGACAGGAACAGACTAATTTGCATACAGCCAGGTTCTGAAACTGGGATGGTGCAGTGAGCTAAAAAACGGTGTTGGATCTAGCCCTGATCTCTTGACTGGGTGAGAGTATTCTGTTTAATTCAGAGACTCTGTCCCTCACCACCCCTTGTTGTAAATATTTTTGTCCACCCTAAGCGTGGAAGGGTATGCTCAGATGTGAGTCCCTTGCTCATTGCACCATCAGGATTCAAGCAAGCCGGGCCGAAGAGGCTGAAATGCCAGAAACCGGTCCCCGGTAGCTTGTTTCCTTCCCAGTGTAAGAATTGGCTTTTGTAGTTTGGTTTGCCCTGTTCCCATCATGCACTGGGACAGGAACAGACTAATTTGCATACAGCCAGGTTCTGAAACTGGGATGGTGCAGTGAGCTAAAAAACGGTGTTGGATCTAGCCCTGATCTCTTGACTGGGTGAGAGTATTCTGTTTAATTCAGAGACTCTGTCCCTCACCACCCCTTGTTGTAAATATTTTTGTCCACCCTAAGCGTGGAAGGGTATGCTCAGATGTGAGTCCCTTGCTCATTGCACCATCAGGATTCAAGCAAGCCGGGCCGAAGAGGCTGAAATGCCAGAAACCGGTCCCCGGTAGCTTGTTTCCTTCCCAGTGTAAGAATTGGCTTTTGTAGTTTGGTTTGCCCTGTTCCCATCATGCACTGGGACAGGAACAGACTAATTTGCATACAGCCAGGTTCTGAAACTGGGATGGTGCAGTGAGCTAAAAAACGGTGTTGGATCTAGCCCTGATCTCTTGACTGGGTGAGAGTATTCTGTTTAATTCAGAGACTCTGTCCCTCACCACCCCTTGTTGTAAATATTTTTGTCCACCCTAAGCGTGGAAGGGTATGCTCAGATGTGAGTCCCTTGCTCATTGCACCATCAGGATTCAAGCAAGCCGGGCCGAAGAGGCTGAAATGCCAGAAACCGGTCCCCGGTAGCTTGTTTCCTTCCCAGTGTAAGAATTGGCTTTTGTAGTTTGGTTTGCCCTGTTCCCATCATGCACTGGGACAGGAACAGACTAATTTGCATACAGCCAGGTTCTGAAACTGGGATGGTGCAGTGAGCTAAAAAACGGTGTTGGATCTAGCCCTGATCTCTTGACTGGGTGAGAGTATTCTGTTTAATTCAGAGACTCTGTCCCTCACCACCCCTTGTTGTAAATATGTTTGTCCACCCTAAGCGTGGAAGGGTATGCTCAGATGTGAGTCCCTTGCTCATTGCACCATCAGGATTCAAGCAAGCCGGGCCGAAGAGGCTGAAATGCCAGAAACCGGTCCCCGGTAGCTTGTTTCCTTCCCAGTGTAAGAATTGGCTTTTGTAGTTTGGTTTGCCCTGTTCCCATCATGCACTGGGACAGGAACAGACTAATTTGCATACAGCCAGGTTCTGAAACTGGGATGGTGCAGTGAGCTAAAAAACGGTGTTGGATCTAGCCCTGATCTCTTGACTGGGTGAGAGTATTCTGTTTAATTCAGAGACTCTGTCCCTCACCACCCCTTGTTGTAAATATTTTTGTCCACCCTAAGCGTGGAAGGGTATGCTCAGATGTGAGTCCCTTGCTCATTGCACCATCAGGATTCAAGCAAGCCGGGCCGAAGAGGCTGAAATGCCAGAAACCGGTCCCCGGTAGCTTGTTTCCTTCCCAGTGTAAGAATTGGCTTTTGTAGTTTGGTTTGCCCTGTTCCCATCATGCACTGGGACAGGAACAGACTAATTTGCATACAGCCAGGTTCTGAAACTGGGATGGTGCAGTGAGCTAAAAAACGGTGTTGGATCTAGCCCTGATCTCTTGACTGGGTGAGAGTATTCTGTTTAATTCAGAGACTCTGTCCCTCACCACCCCTTGTTGTAAATATTTTTGTCCACCCTAAGCGTGGAAGGGTATGCTCAGATGTGAGTCCCTTGCTCATTGCACCATCAGGATTCAAGCAAGCCGGGCCGAAGAGGCTGAAATGCCAGAAACCGGTCCCCGGTAGCTTGTTTCCTTCCCAGTATAAGAATTGGCTTTTGTAGTTTGGTTTGCCCTGTTCCCATCATGCACTGGGACAGGAACAGACTAATTTGCATACAGCCAGGTTCTGAAACTGGGATGGTGCAGTGAGCTAAAAAACGGTGTTGGATCTAGCCCTGATCTCTTGACTGGGTGAGAGTATTCTGTTTAATTCAGAGACTCTGTCCCTCACCACCCCTTGTTGTAAATATTTTTGTCCACCCTAAGCGTGGAAGGGTATGCTCAGATGTGAGTCCCTTGCTCATTGCACCATCAGGATTCAAGCAAGCCGGGCCGAAGAGGCTGAAATGCCAGAAACCGGTCCCCGGTAGCTTGTTTCCTTCCCAGTGTAAGAATTGGCTTTTGTAGTTTGGTTTGCCCTGTTCCCATCATGCACTGGGACAGGAACAGACTAATTTGCATACAGCCAGGTTCTGAAACTGGGATGGTGCAGTGAGCTAAAAAACGGTGTTGGATCTAGCCCTGATCTCTTGACTGGGTGAGAGTATTCTGTTTAATTCAGAGACTCTGTCCCTCACCACCCCTTGTTGTAAATATTTTTGTCCACCCTAAGCGTGGAAGGGTATGCTCAGATGTGAGTCCCTTGCTCATTGCACCATCAGGATTCAAGCAAGCCGGGCCGAAGAGGCTGAAATGCCAGAAACCGGTCCCCGGTAGCTTGTTTCCTTCCCAGTGTAAGAATTGGCTTTTGTAGTTTGGTTTGCCCTGTTCCCATCATGCACTGGGACAGGAACAGACTAATTTGCATACAGCCAGGTTCTGAAACTGGGATGGTGCAGTGAGCTAAAAAACGGTGTTGGATCTAGCCCTGATCTCTTGACTGGGTGAGAGTATTCTGTTTAATTCAGAGACTCTGTCCCTCACCACCCCTTGTTGTAAATATTTTTGTCCACCCTAAGCGTGGAAGGGTATGCTCAGATGTGAGTCCCTTGCTCATTGCACCATCAGGATTCAAGCAAGCCGGGCCGAAGAGGCTGAAATGCCAGAAACCGGGCCCCGGTAGCTTGTTTCCTTCCCAGTGTAAGAATTGGCTTTTGTAGTTTGGTTTGCCCTGTTCCCATCATGCACTGGGACAGGAACAGACTAATTTGCATACAGCCAGGTTCTGAAACTGGGATGGTGCAGTGAGCTAAAAAACGGTGTTGGATCTAGCCCTGATCTCTTGACTGGGTGAGAGTATTCTGTTTAATTCAGAGACTCTGTCCCTCACCACCCCTTGTTGTAAATATTTTTGTCCACCCTAAGCGTGGAAGGGTATGCTCAGATGTGAGTCCCTTGCTCATTGCACCATCAGGATTCAAGCAAGCCGGGCCGAAGAGGCTGAAATGCCAGAAACCGGTCCCCGGTAGCTTGTTTCCTTCCCAGTGTAAGAATTGGCTTTTGTAGTTTTGTTTGCCCTGTTCCCATCATGCACTGGGACAGGAACAGACTAATTTGCATACAGCCAGGTTCTGAAACTGGGATGGTGCAGTGAGCTAAAAAACGGTGTTGGATCTAGCCCTGATCTCTTGACTGGGTGAGAGTATTCTGTTTAATTCAGAGACTCTGTCCCTCACCACCCCTTGTTGTAAATATTTTTGTCCACCCTAAGCGTGGAAGGGTATGCTCAGATGTGAGTCCCTTGCTCATTGCACCATCAGGATTCAAGCAAGCCGGGCCGAAGAGGCTGAAATGCCAGAAACCGGTCCCCGGTAGCTTGTTTCCTTCCCAGTGTAAGAATTGGCTTTTGTAGTTTGGTTTGCCCTGTTCCCATCATGCACTGGGACAGGAACAGACTAATTTGCATACAGCCAGGTTCTGAAACTGGGATGGTGCAGTGAGCTAAAAAACGGTGTTGGATCTAGCCCTGATCTCTTGACTGGGTGAGAGTATTCTGTTTAATTCAGAGACTCTGTCCCTCACCACCCCTTGTTGTAAATATTTTTGTCCACCCTAAGCGTGGAAGGGTATGCTCAGATGTGAGTCCCTTGCTCATTGCACCATCAGGATTCAAGCAAGCCGGGCCGAAGAGGCTGAAATGCCAGAAACCGGTCCCCGGTAGCTTGTTTCCTTCCCAGTGTAAGAATTGGCTTTTGTAGTTTGGTTTGCCCTGTTCCCATCATGCACTGGGACAGGAACAGACTAATTTGCATACAGCCAGGTTCTGAAACTGGGATGGTGCAGTGAGCTAAAAAACGGTGTTGGATCTAGCCCTGATCTCTTGACTGGGTGAGAGTATTCTGTTTAATTCAGAGACTCTGTCCCTCACCACCCCTTGTTGTAAATAGATTTTACTAGGGCATTCTGCATGGAATATGCTCGCCTGTATGTGATGGATGGGGTATTGGGTATTCTATCCCCTATCACTGGGTCACATTTCACTAGATTCCAATGTTTGGAAACTATTTTCCCCAGCGCTGCATGTTGCCTATTAAAGGCCCAAATCAATCTGACTGGTTGATCACTAGTGGTGATGGACTTTTTATGGACCTTAGGCTCAAGGGCATGATTACGTGGAATGGCATTAGCTTTGGTTATGGCTTTATCCACTATTGCGGCCTGATACCCCCTAGCCAGGAATCTGGACCTACTGGCTTGCTGAGCCAGGTTACACTGGGCTTCTGTACTGCTCAAACGTCGTATACGCAACATTTCTCCGTACGGAATGCTGCATATAAGGTGAACAGGGTGATAGCTGCTGGCGTGGAGAATCGTATTTCCAGCCGTCTCCTTACGATACAACCTCGTTTCTAGATTTGTTGCTCCTGGTGTAACTGTCATGTCAAGGAAATGCACCTGATCCCTGCTGATGGTAGAGGTAAAGTGCAGATTGTAATCATTCTTATTGATGAGGTCAACAAAGTGCTCAGCCTCCTGGCGAGTGCCCTTCCAGACTAGGAACACATCGTCTATATAACGATACCACCTAACAATAGATTGTCTGGAAATGTCAGCGTGCGTGCCATGGAGAACCTGCCTCTCCCAGTAGCCCATGTGAAGACAGGCATAACTGGGAGAGAAACAGGCCCCCATGGCCACACCCCTGACCTGCTGGTAATATCTATTGTTAAACATGAAAAAATTGTGGTGTAAACAAAATGAAATCATTGAAAGTAACATGCGGTTATGGTCAGCCATGATTATAGGTCGCAATCCTAGGTAGAATTCTATGGCTCTCAGTCCGTCTTGGTGATTAATACTAGTATATAAAGACGTGACATCTAATGTAATGAGCCACAGATCCATACCCCACTCTATATCCTGTATCTTTCTTACAAAATCATTGGAATCTTGCACATACGATGGTAACTCCTGAACAAATTCCTGCAAGAAAGAGTCCACATACACTGTTGTTTTCTCTAATAAACCCCCACACGCTGCGATTATCGGTCTTCCCGGGGGTTTACTTGGATTCTTGTGGATCTTCGGGATCAGGTATAGGACTGGCATGACTGGATGGTTATTCTTTAGATATTTCAGCTCATCCATGCTCAGTAGGCCAAAGGACCTCCACCCCATGAGCAATGAGTGGAAGTCTTCCTGAGCTTTTTTGACCAATGAAATGTCATATGGCTGAGATACCCGCCACCCCCTCTCAACACAATCCCCAAGGATGGGAAACCGGAAACAGTTCTGAACTTTTGGAAGACGGGAGGGAGTGACCCTCCCGGCCGTATTTATTAAAATATGAAACAAAATTAAAACATTAAAATAACAGTTTCATATTATGTACAATTTCATTACCACATTGCGATGTTTGGCTAACCTTAACATATTCTCTAATACAAATGTTCTCCTAGCCGAACTAACATCCTACAAAACATTTAACTTGAAATTTTGAAATTGTACATCCTAACGTTTAAGGGCCAACGGCAAGGTCGTAACCGGTGTCAAGATCCCTAAACCAGAAATATCCCCCTCACTTGTGAGGGGCGACCGCACAGAGGTGTACCTCGAGTGCAACTACCAATTTCCCTTGACTTGACGGGGGCCCCAATAAACTCGACGCCACTTAAAGGTCGTCCGAGGACTCGTGTGAGGTATCTAGAAGGTAGCGTAGACCCCCCCCCAAACCCCACACAACTTACCACATCTGCCGTTGCAGATGTCCTGGCCCCGGGAAATTCTCCAGGAGGGGGCTGTAGACCCTCCTACCCAGGAAGGGGCCTTGACCGCCTTTCCTTTCCTTTCGGCGGCCCATCCTTAGAAGGGACCGCCTCCCCGTTGAGGGGCCAATGGCCACCTCCCTCGAGTGCTCCCATCCGTAATGGGTGACGCCCACTCATAGGGATCTTCCAATTAGTGCTCACCGATCATGACCTTACCGCCCGACCAAAATAAATACGACAATTCTAAACTAAATGACTAATTTACTTAAAAGACAGTAAAAAACAACTTTATTAAAAGCATGCTTACTGATCAACACTAGAGCAGGATTACTTTATTTGCAAAACATACCACAGATTGACCATTCTTTATTGCATATTCAAAGTTATCACGATAATAATCCGAACCTGCAAACAAAATTAGAGTTACCATATCAAACTTTATTCAAAACCACTTGCTGTCCTCAGGGGCTGGTGGGTGGGTCAAAATTGGCTCTTCGTTCCGTCTCGAGCTCACGTGCAGCGAGGTGGTGCAGCTTCAGAGCACAGGAACAAGAGGATGCTTCCTTGGCTTGTTGCTCCTTTTATCCGTCTTCAGGGCAGGCGTAAACCCGCCCCTGCCTGCCCCAAGGGCGTGGCCGGCCGCAACAGTGTCTAGGCCAGCCCACTCCAGGGCGGGAAAAAGGCGCGCCCCGGCTACGCCGCTTCGGGCATACCAGCCGAGACTCGCCTCCCGCCCAAGATGGCTTCCCGGGGGGATCGTGGTACTCCGCCATACGTTCGGGGGGACCGAATGGTCGCCCCTTTCCATATGGCTGAGATACCCGCCACCCCCTCTCAACACAATCCCCAAGGATGGGAAACCGGAAACAGTTCTGAACTTTTGGAAGACGGGAGGGAGTGACCCTCCCGGCCGTATTTATTAAAATATGAAACAAAATTAAAACATTAAAATAACAGTTTCATATTATGTACAATTTCATTACCACATTGCGATGTTTGGCTAACCTTAACATATTCTCTAATACAAATGTTCTCCTAGCCGAACTAACATCCTACAAAACATTTAACTTGAAATTTTGAAATTGTACATCCTAACGTTTAAGGGCCAACGGCAAGGTCGTAACCGGTGTCAAGATCCCTAAACCAGAAATATCCCCCTCACTTGTGAGGGGCGACCGCACAGAGGTGTACCTCGAGTGCAACTACCAATTTCCCTTGACTTGACGGGGGCCCCAATAAACTCGACGCCACTTAAAGGTCGTCCGAGGACTCGTGTGAGGTATCTAGAAGGTAGCGTAGACCCCCCCCAAACCCCACACAACTTACCACATCTGCCGTCGCAGATGTCCTGGCCCCGGGAAATTCTCCAGGAGGGGGCTGTAGCCCCTCCTACCCAGGAAGGGGCCTTGACCGCCTTTCCTTTTCTTTCGGCGGCCCATCCTTAGAAGGGATCGCCTCCCCGTTGAGGGGCCAATGGCCACCTCCCTCGAGCGCTCCCATCCGTAATGGGTGACGCCCACTCATAGGGATCTTCCAATTAGTGCTCACCGATCATGACCTTACCGCCACAGGCCGGATAGTTGACCGGCTATCCGGACCCCCCACAACACTCCTACCTAAAGGTCATGTCTTAAAGTCTTTAGCCAAGCTATCAAGTCTTCTATGAGTAACTCGTTCCCCACCCGGGACAAATGAACACCATCCCCCAAATACATACTGTCACCAGTAATACAACCATGCGAAATAGAATGCAGTGTATTGGAACGGAACAATCTACTCACTTTGTTATTAATTTTTCTTACTGAATGATTCAGAGCAGAAACAGAAATATCCCCCCGCCATACTTTTCGTGGGATCATATGGGACCATGCAATTGTGCACCCTGGAACTCTCCTCGCTAACCAACTTACAGTGGAAAGCATTGCCTCAAGAAGAAGTCGTCTACCAGTGGTGACCAAATCATTGCCCCCAAGATGTACTATGACTATAGACGGCGGTGACCTCGTCCGCCCTAGCAAACCCTCGAAAAATGATTGAAACTGGTCAATACAGAGTCCGCCCCTTCCGTAGAAGGACACACTGTACCCGTATTCCCCAGCCACGTGAATCATGTCACCTGCTTTGAATACGTCCGCGGCACGCCTCACGTATGAGTGGCCCACGACCCACACCTCCTTTTTCACAGCCGGTGATGTCTGACCGCTGGCCCGGTGTTGGGTCGACTGCATAGTCCGCCCCGCCTCGTAGGCTTGCGCAACTGAAACCAAACAAAAACAAGAAGCGTGAGTACATCATTACAGCTTCACAACATGTGTAACCGCACATACCTTTTATAACAATTGGAGGACCAACGCCCCACACGTTTAACTTGTTCGACATTCAGACCCCTGGCTGTAGCCTCTGTAGCAGCCCCTATCCGAAAGGAATGGGTCCCAAACTCGCCCGGGTTCAAGCCCGCAGCGGCAATCGACATCGCAAGCACCCGCTGAAACTAAAACCTCGTCAGTGGGGTGGCGTCAGCGTGTCTCAACAAGGTCCCCCCCCATGATGCCACCCTTTGTGCTAAATATTCCTCTACACAACTCACCGGGCACATGGAGGACCCGGGAATCCTTTGTATGATTATGCAATCACCCATCGCACCCTGATTGGTCTTGGACCTGACAAACGAGACAGTCATTGTCCCCCCTCTGACCTGAACGTGCTCTCGGCACAGTCCCCCCACCACATCCTGCTTGTTCCTTGCCACTAGTTCGCTTACCCGCATAGCCCCATGGAATGCCAGCGTAAAAGCGGCTCGGAATAACACTGTTTCATACTGGGATGAACACGTTGCAGGGAGTATGGATAATAACAGGGCCAACCTATCCAAACCTATCGGGCGCCTTTCATCTACTCTGCGACCCTCAAGGCGTTGCCACCCACGTAGCGCTTTTTGCACAACGAAAGACGCTGTCGGGTCCTGGATCCCATGAGCCCTAGCCACAAAGGAAATGGCGGCCCGATGCCTCTGGGCCGTAGCCACTGATTTGCCTGCCTGATGTAAAGACAGCAGGAATTTCACTACCAACTCCTCCTGGCCCCAAAGCTCCCCTCTAGCAGCCCCCAAAAAGGCCCAATAGGAACGGAACGCCCCTTCATATGACTTCCTCGTCCTGGGTGCTAAACTCTCTCCCACGAGGTTACGAAGTTCGGGGCACCGAGAGACCAGAGAGCTTCGGGAAAGGGTGCCGCCACCGGGTCCGCTGTGGGCAGAAAACCCCAGAAGGCCTGCATACGAAAACGAGAAAGCGCATCAGCCGCCTGGTTCATCACCCCCGGCACATGTCTTGCCTTAAATAGCACATTCAATTGCATACACAGTAATACAATTTCCTTGAGCAATCTCAGAATCCATTTGCATTGTGCTGCCTGGCTATTGATACACTCAACCACGGTCATGTTATCAGACCAGAATACCACAGAGTGATCTCTGAACCCCTCGGGCCAAGTTCTCAGGGCCACCAGAATGGGGAAAAGTTCCAGAAAAGCAATGTTACTTGTCAGTCCACTATCATGCCACCATGACGGCCATTTTTGTGCCGACCACTGAGTGCCGAATATGGCACCAAAACCAATGCTCCCTGCCGAATCTGTCCACAGCCCCAGCTCCTCAGAGGACACCGCCGGTTTGTTCCAGACAATCCGACCATTGAAATCCGCCAGAAATGCCAACCAAATGCGCATGTCCTGGCGAACCTCTGCCGAGAGCCTTGTGCGATGATGACCCTCCTTCAGGCCGACCATGGCTTGAGCGATCGAGCGGGAAAAGGGGCGGGCCATCGGTATTACTCTTAGGGCAAAATTCAACTGTCCCACCAATTGTTGTAATTGATGTAGCTTAACCTTAGACTCACTTATACACGTTTGCAGGCATGCCCTGAATCTTAACACTTTGTCTCCTGGTAAACGAAAACAACCTTCTTCAGAGTCGAGCTCGATCCCCAGAAACTCGAGGCAAGTCGAGGGACCCACAGTCTTACCTGGTGCCAATGGCACGCCAAACTGATTCATCAAGACACAAAATTCAGTCAAAGCCTGTCCACATTCCGGATCCCCGGCTGCCCCCAGAAACAAAAAGTCATCGAGATAATGCATAACATGTTGAAACCCCGTCTTCTTTGTGAAGACCCATTGCAGGAAACAACTGAACTTTTCAAAATAGGCACAAGATATAGAGCACCCCATTGGCATACACCTATCCATGTAATAGTGACCCTGAAACATGAAACCAAGGAGACGCTGATCGTCTGGATGTACCGGGAGCAACCGGAACGCTGACTCGATATCAGATTTTGCCATCAGCGCACCGGGCCCCAGGCGATTCAATATGGCTACGGCCTCATCGAAGGATGCGTACCGCACCGAACACACTTCCGGGTCTATCGCATCGTTTACGGAAAGACCACGTGGGGCTGATAAATTATGTATCAGCCGAAACTCACCCGGGTCCTTCTTGGGGACCACCCCTAAAGGGGAACAAACAAAGTTAGCAACTGGTGGCACATTAAACGGACCGGCGACTCGACCTCGAGTAACCTCTTTCCCGATCTTTTCCTGTACCACGGTCGTATGTTGCAAGACCGATATTTGGTTTTTACATTTCGCTATACCCTGAAACTCCCCCACTGGGATGCGGAAACCATATGAAAACCCGTTCCGCAACACCCCAGCGGAAGCGTGATCCGGGTATTCGCTGAGCCAGGGAATCATTGCCATGGTATCAATCGGAGTAGGTAAAGGCGCCCCTCGGACTATATCAGACCTGTTTGGCGCCTCCTCTACCCCCATTATCACCCGTTTTGGCTCTGCACATGGACTCAGGATGGGATGACTGCCCACACCCACCACATTCGTGCCTAAATTTGCATGACCCCTGGGGCCTCGTACATTTACCCCTGTTAAAGTTCCAACAAATCCCCCTTTTACCTGTGTTGCCGATCGGCCTCGAGTGGTTGTCGTTACTCGTACCTGATCGGAAGGGCGTCCCAGCATATTGGCGGGAGGATTCACCCACGCTACTCCCTACCAATGGCAACTTCAACATACCAGTATCTTCCATTTTGGACCAAGACACAGAATCATAACAATCCCAAGTTAAGTTTTTATCATGTTCTTTCGCTTTTCTGAAAATATTATCGTAACAGAACCATTGATTGCCCTCGTGTGATACAGAATACCCCATGATCCGTGACTGATAAATCGGCAATTCGGACAGCAATTCGGGCCTACGTTCACCCATGATGGATGTAAAAATCCCCCACGCTCTGCCCCAAGTGCCAATGTTTTCATTTACCTTAAAGGCGGCCATCTTTGCGCGCCAAACACTCGGATGCATGAGCTCCTTCTGGCTCTTAACATGCTCCATCTCATAATGATCGGTAAGCAACGAGAAGATGTTTATATACTCCTCTGCCCATATCTTCTCTTTAATAGCCAGAGGGACATGCTGACCCAACTTTTCCCTTCGTGAGGGTGCAGACTCATCCCTCGCAATCGGCAATGGCCGCTTACCTGAACCGGAAGCTGTATCTGTGACTGGACCTGTCCCAGGTGGCTTCTCTACTGCCGCAGCCGGCGATGGTGCCTTCGCCGCTTCCCTTGTTTCACGCAGTTGCTTCATCAACACCTGCGCGTCGTCAGCCATGGCGCCCTTGCTACCTTTACCCAACCACGCTGCTAACTGTGCTGCCAGCTCGGGCGGCATATCCTCCCCGGACACGGGAGTGACCACCACGGGAATCGGATTCCCCTCTTCCGGCACGGGAGTTGGTTCTTCGAGTGGGGTACAGGGAACCAGGATGTCTCCCCCAGCTGCTCCCCTTCTGGGCCTCTTGCCTTTTCCTCCCGGAGCTGCTCCTGCCAAAGGACGTTTCGGTCCCCCTTCCTCGTCTTTATCCGCCATTCGCCTCTTTAGGTCGGTCACCTCTTTCATAAGAACACGCAGCATCTGGTCGGTAGTCATTCGCTTTCCCGCTTTCTTGGGCATTCTCCAACAGAGTATCTGCAAAACAAACAAGAAAGATTACAACGCTCAAAATTGGCTCTTCGTTCCATCTCGAGCTCACGTGCAGCGAGGTGGTGCAGCTTCAGAGCACAGGAACAAGAGGATGCTTCCTTGGCTTGTTGCTCCTTTTATCCGTCTTCAGGGCGGGCGTAAACCCGCCCCTGCCTGCCCCGAGGGCGTGGCCGGCCGCGTCAGTGTCTAGGCCAGCCCACTCCAGGGCGGGAAAAAGGCGCGCCCCGGCTACGCCGCTTCGGGCATACCAGCCGAGACTCGCCTCCCGCCCAAGATGGCTTCCCGGGGGGATCGTGGAACTCCGCCATACGTTCGGGGGGACCGAATGGTCGCCCCTTTCCACTATGTCTGTAGCAGTTCAGATCATTCAGTTGGGAGAGGGCTTCTTCTAGATATAGTTTTCGTGGCCACAAAACTATATTCCCTCCCTTGTCAGACTGTCTGACGATAACATTTTCATTGGCCTGAATTTTTTGGATGAGACGCATGTATTGATCATTTTGTGTAAATTTTTTCCGTTTAGAATTGAGCACCTTGGAGTGTAGTGACTTAGGGCCCGATGTAGGTAGGGCGTTACCGATCGGTAACGGCTGAAAATACCGATTTTTGGCCCTTACCGATCGGTAAACAGCCATCGAGATGTAGGGAACCAAAAACAGAGAGAATCGGATAGAAAACCGAATCGGAATGAGTACCGAATGGGAAAGAATCCGATACGTACATACCGAAAATCGGATATGTAACGAATCGGAAAAACACCGAATCGGATGCAAAGACCGAATCGGTCCATGTACCGAATCATTAGTGACACCGAATCGGAAAATCACCGATTCGGTCCAATTACCGATTCGTTAGTGACACCGAATCGGAAAATCACCGATTCGGTCCAATTACCGATTCGTTAGTGACACCGAATCGGAAAATCACCGATTCGGTCCAATTACCGATTCGTTAGTGACACCGAATCGGAAAATCACCGATTCGGTCCAATTACCGATTCGTTAGTGACACCGAATCGGAAAATCACCGATTCGGTCCAATTACCGATTCGTTAGTGACACCGATTCGGAAAATCACCGATTCGGTCCATTTACCGAATCGGTACAAATACCGAATCGGACATGAGCTGAATCGGAAAACATGCCGATTCGTATGAATCTCTGATCGGGAAATTCCCCGATTCCGACAGTTGGGGAGATGTAGGGAGGCACAGAAACACCGAAATCGGCTCAAAATCGGTAGAATTCACTCGGTATTTACCATGGATTGCAATCAGGTGGTAACCAGCTCCAACCCATATAAACAGGCCCAAAATGCATTGCAACTTGCAGGATGGCAGCTTTCTATGTCATTGCGAGGCGGCTACGGCTACAGCAGGAAGGACAGAGGGAATGGCTAAGAAATGAACAGGTCTACAGACAGAGGATAACCCTGTTCATGCTCACTGAGGCTGAGATCCTACAGAGATACAGGCTGGACTCTGACACCATACTTGAGCTCATCAGGGACCTTAAGCCATTCTTGGACCACCACACCCCAAGGGCACACACCATCCCTGCGCACGTCCAGGTGCTATGCAGCCTACACCTGCTTGCGTCTGGCAGCTATCAAAGTGGAGTAGCAGCAGCAGGAGGGGTGAGCCAGAGCAGCCTGTCAAGGTTCTTCCACATATTCCTTGACGCCATGATAGACAGGATGGACCAATACATCTCTTTCCCTGCAACCCACGCAGAACTGGTACAAACTAAAGCTGACTTCTACCAGATGGCACAATTTCCCCAAATCATCGGTTGCATAGATGGCACGCACATTCCGATTTGCCCACCAGCGGACACCGAATACATATACCGCAATCGGAAATCTACACACACCATCAACGTGCAGGTGATCTGCAATGCCAAGTGCACCATCACAGACCTGGTAGCAAAATTTCCAGGGAGTACCCATGACTCCTATATATTCCAACAGAGCGGCATATATGCACGGCTGATGGCTTGCGAATTTGGAGAAGGATACCTCCTAGGTGAGACACATCATCAGACCCCCATAACACATAGTAGGTAGGTGTAATACATGTATGCATGTGTCTAATGTGACCCCTTTCTCTTCCAGGCGACAGTGCATATGCCCTCCGCTCATTCATACTCACCCCCTACCTCAACCCCTCCACACCCAGCGAAAGGAGGTATAACCGGGCCCACATACGCACAAGGAATGTTGTTGAACGGACCTTTGGCATCTGGAAAAGTAGATTCAGATGCCTGCACAAGAGTGGAGGTGCAAGGCAGTATACCCCCATCACCTGCTGCAAGATCATAGCTGTATGTGCAATGTTACACAACCTTGCGGTCAAGAAGGGCACTGAGGTGGAGTTGTCTGACTACGAGGACTATGACGACGACGAAGCTGTGCCACTGACACAGCCAGCTGGGGTGTGTACGCCAAGTGATGGCAGATACAGACGTGAGGAGATCACTGAGAACTATTTCTGACTGAGTACAGATGCAAAGACAGCTAAATGTTGCTTGCAAAAAACACATTTTAATAGTGTTGCACCACAGTTACAGCACTGATGTGCATCAAAAAATGGAGTATGTAAAATCAAATAAAGTCCAGGGTTCTGGTTGCCTCATCCCCCCTTGCCAGGCTATTTTTTTGCCCGCTTGCCAGACCCACTGGGGTGTCCCTCAGCCCCCTCTGAATGCCCAGCAGCATCAGCGGATCGCCTGGTGCTCCTCCGTGGCTCAGATGCAGCGCTGGCCGGGCTGCTGCGGCTGCTGCTGTCTCCAGCATCACCCAGGTCCAGGGCAGGATTGGAGGCGGTGTTTGAAATTATCATGGCCTCCATAGCCGTGGTGATCCTGGCCATCCCCCTAGTGAGCTCAGCCGTATGCTGACTAAGCACAGATTCCTGGTTGGAGCTGCGATGGCACAGTTGTGCCGTCGCCGCTGCAAGGCGGGCCATGGCCCGGTTCAGCACCCGGGCATCCCGCCTGCGCACCAGCTCATGCTCCTCCTGTCTGGCAGATGAGTGGGTGATGGCAGTGGTCAGCCTGCCTAACCCTGCTGCCACCTCCTTGTTGGTTTCCACAACAGCCTGGAATCCCTTCACCAACTCTCCCATCTGCATGTTGTGCTGCAGGAGCTGGCGTTGGGAGGCCATGGTGGATCTTGCCTGTTGCCTCTGGATTTTAACCATCTGTCCCTCCAGGCCCAGGAACACACTGCCCTCCCGTGCTGGTGCAGCAGTGGTGGTGATGGCACGGCGTCGGGCACTGCTGCTTCCGGCCTGCTGAGTGGGCTGGGGTGCCACTGGTGGGGGTGTGAAGCTGGCCGGTCCCTGAGCCCCTGCTCCCAGGACAGGTTGAACAGGTGGCAAGGCCACGGTTGTGGCAGGAGCTGGTGTAGGCGGAATGGTGTGCCTTGTAGGGGAGTTTTCTGGTGAGAATTGCAAGGGGGGTGTGCTGGGCAGTACTGGGGAGTGCACTGCTTGGAAGTCAATGACCAGGACTCCCTCCATACCTAGCCCTGGGGTGTCTCCTTCCTCATCCTCCTCCTGGCCAGCCTGGCTGGTGCTCGGCCCTGTGACTGCAGTGTTGGACGTTGCTGCTCCCTCTGCTGTCACTCTTGTTCCGCCTGATGGGGCCCCTAGGTACAAAGAAGCATTTGTAAACTGAGTGCCGATGTATTACAGTCAGTACAATTATGGCATTCCACATGTCCCTGCATCTCCTTACACTTTGTCACACTGTTTCCTGTCTTGTGATTCTGCACTGACATATTTGGCTAACTTCTGCTGACTACATGTACCATGATGCTTGTCTCTTGTATGTTGGTGACAGTACAGTGCTGGTGTTTGCCTATGCATTGTGTCTAATGGGGAGGTGTCTGGTAGGGTGTGTCATGATGCGCATGCTTCTTACCTGTAGCTGTAGCTCTCGCAGAGCTGTCCAAGGTCCCGATTCCAACGACACTCTCCCTCTCAATGGTGCTGGAGACCAGTTCCTCCAGCTCGGTGAGGGGTGGCGCCGGGTTGTTGCCTCCTCCAGTGAGTCCAGCCTGCCTTTGTATGTCAGCCAGCTTCCTCTTCGTGAGGCTGCGGATGTCATAAAACCTCTTTTTCAGTTCCTCTATGGACCTGGGGGTGACTCCCGCAGCATTCACCTTCTGGGCGATGTCGGCCCAGATTCTCCTCTTGGTGCTGTCTGGCACGTTGAGGGACAGCTTGCCAAACAGCTGGCGGTGCACCCTCACCACCTCCTCAACCAGCACCTGAAGTTCGGTGGTGGTGAACTTGGGCTTCCTCTTCTGGGAGGACTTCTGGCTATCAGACTGCTCTGCCATGTTCTCCAGTTCAGTTGGCAACCTCCTTCTCCCACTGCTGCTAACTGTGAGTGTTGGGCTCAGGCAGGCTTTCCAGAAACTTCTTAATTAGCTGCACCTGCCAGGGTTGCCACTCCCTGTTTGGGTGGGGGAGGGGGAGCCACCTCATTGGCTGAATCGCCTATTGCCGAATCGGCTTTTACCGATTCGGTAATATCCGATTCGGTAAAATCCGATTCGGTATTATCCGATTCGGATTTTACCGAATCGGCTTTTACCGAATCGGTATTCGCCGAATCGGGAATGTCCGATTCGGTGGTAGCCGATTCGGTGATTTCCGAATCGTTGTTGGCCGATTCGGTACTTTCCGATTCGGACCGAGCAGAATCGGAACGTACCGAATCTCATTACCGATGCCGACCGATTCGGTATTCATTCGGTTTTTTTTCCCTACATCTCGTTTTCCGATTTCAGAATACCGATTCGGCCCGCCTCTGTATTTTGAAATCGGAAAATCGCGTTTACCTACATCGGGCCCTTAATGTCTTTGACAACTGCATCGTGGAAAATGTCCAGATTATCATAAATCATCACAGGTGTGAACGTTGAGCGCGGTTTAAAAGACGTTAGTCCCCCCACCCTGCTGGGCTCACCTCCAGATGTAGTTTGTGATGATGACTGCTCTGATCTGAGAGACTCTAGGGCTTCCAAGCCTGGCAAGTCACGGGCTTGTAATCCCTCTTCTCCGGCTTCAACCCGCGTAACACTGTTGCGGGTTTTTCCTCCAGCAAAGTGTTTCTGCAGCTTGATTTTGCGGACAAATTTGTAAAGATCAATTCTTGTGTCCGCATAATTCAGATCGCATGGAGGACAAAATGTGAGACCTTTAGATAGGATGTTGAGCTCAGAATCGGACAGGACCATGTCAGTCAAGTTGATAATGGAGGGGGCAACGTCCTTAGCTCCAGATAATAGGTTCACTTCCTGTTCCATCTCTTTGCACTCTTTTTCTTCCTCTTCTGCTGATTTGGCTCTTGCTCTGGATCTGGCCTTGCGACGTTGGTAGCGTTTTGCGTTGATTTTTTTGTTCCTGAGCGCAACTGCGTTCTCGGGCGTAGGGTCCCTCGCCAGTCTTTCCTCACACTTTCCAATTCCTCTGCTGGCGTGAGCTTTGTAAACCCCAATTGCCTTCCTGATTGTGCAGAATTGGAGTCTGAGTCGCTATTCATACTTGAACTCAAGTTGGACTCCGAGGAGTCATCCTGCTGTGCTGTTCCCTGTGCTTGGTTAGAGCGATCCGCGGTGCCTGCAATTTTTTGGCCCCGTGAGGCTTTGATGGCGTCATACTTTTTCGCAAAGGTGAAAATGCGACCTTCCGCATAATCTGCCTTATCACGTTGGAATTTCCAGGCTTTCCTTTTGCTCATGGATTCTTCTTCCTTCTGTATCCTCGCCATCATATCGCCTCTGAGTTTGATGCACTCATTGGGACAGTCCACACTGGCTGCTTCGATGACCAGATTAAGCTCCTCAATCTTTGCCTGTGTTTTTAACCGGTCACTCTCCGCATAGCGGACCAGTATTTGGACTAGTTTGCGTGACGATTCTAAATTGCAGTCAGCCCATTCAAGGAGCATTTCCGGATCTGGATCCTCATAACTTGGGGCCAACATGACCCGCAGACCGCGTGGTATCCTATTTACTTCCAAATAGCGACTCAGTGAGCGGTGCTCCCACCATTTGGAGAGTTCCCTTTTCATCAACTTTTCCAGTTTTTTAAAATGGTCACGAACGCTCACAACTTCATCTGCCGGTGCATTAGAGGCGGATGGTTCAGCTGACCCCCCAGCCGGGGAGTCATCAAACGCATTTAGCGCTGCCTGTTCCCTCGCTTTTAGTGCGTCTGCCGACATGCCGCTTCCTCTCAGTCAATATTGCGCGTGATGCGCTCTCACAGCTGTTTGGGCGAACGCTGCAAATGCAAGCCGCCGTACAGTCGCGCACACTCTCCCCTTACCGGTGTTTTCTTTTCCGTGCCGCTTCGCTGATCCCAGCCGAAGAATCTCAACCAAAGCAGAACGCTTGGCAGGCTCCACGTCGGGTTCACAAGCAGCACCGCGTTGGCAGTAACCGGGGGCTGGAACAATTACTCCCTAACGGGAGAGACAAACGACTTCCGGGTCAGCAGAGGTCTCGGCTTCCTGTTGTTCCGCCGCAAGCAAGGGGAGGGGTCATCCAAATACCGGCGAAGCACACTGCCGGTCTGGCAATATGAAACAATCCCTGCTGCCTCTCGCCCGGAGCCCAGTGCTGGAAACCGCTGCGCAGGAAGAAGAGAGGAGACCTCAGGTGCAGTGAGCAATGTTTCTTTATTGTACCCTCGAGGAAGCGGCACACAGCATGACGTTTCGGCCTACACAGAGGCCTTGATCACATGACGCACGCTGGGAAAAAGGCAATTTTTAAAGTTCTAGTGCTCAGTGGGAATACATTCCGATTGGTGGGTTTTTGGTCACGTGTTGCACATCATCATAGACACGGACAACAGACTGTAAGTTACAAACATCACATCATATATATACATGAGCGAGGCCATGTCACAGCTGAATGACCGTAGCTGCTACAAATTAAGCAGTGCTGCAGCAGTGAAAGAAACATCCAACGCTTTCTTCCTCAAATTACTTGCCTGGAAAAGTGCGGGCCTAATCACCAAGGAGGAACATCTGTATATGAAAAACGACTATCCGACTATTCCCAACATCTACTTTATCCCCAAAGTCCACAAGGACCCTTCACATCCGCCCGGAAGGCCCATCATTTCCGGGAGAAACGGTCTGTTGGAGCACACCTCAAACTACATTGATTACTTCCTGCAGGACTGTGTAACTGGGCTGGCCTCTTACCTCAGGGACACAAGTGACTTTTTGGACAAAATTAGGGATTTCTCTTGGAATCCGGGGTTCCTGCTGCTAACCCTAGATGTGTCATCCCTCTACACATGCATTGACCACAGGGATGGTTTAAGAGCATTGGATTTCTTCCTCACCAGAAATAGACCTGCATGCCCAGAACATAACATCATGTTGCTGGATATGGTAACTTTCTGTCTTCACCACAATCTCTTCACCTTCAACCAGACATTTTACCAACAGGTGCGTGGGGTAGCTATGGGGGCCAGCTTTTCCCCCAGCTATGCCTGCATCTTCATGGGCTGGTGGGAGGAGCTGGTCCTAAAGGGGACCCTTGGTGAGTGGTTTGTAAAACATGTGAAAATGTACTATAGATACATCGACGATCTCATATTTGTCTGGGAGGGCACTAGGGAGGAAGCCCTCGAGTGGGTCAATTTGTTAAATATCAATAACATCAATCTAAAATTTACCTGTACCGTAAGCCCAACAAACATTTGTTTCCTAGACGTAGAATTGTACATTTTCAACAACATTTTGGAAACCAAACTTTACAGAAAAGAAACGGCTGGTAATTCCATCCTTCATTATACCAGCTTCCATCCCAAACACCTCATTCGGAGTATCCCATACGGGGAAATGTTGAGAATTAAAAGGATTTGCAGCAACCCTATAGATCTCACAATGGCTCAACATGAATGCAAAGAGCGATTCCTCGCACGAGGTTATCCCATGCACATTTTTCAAACTGCCATTGATAAGACCATGGAACTGGACAGAACCCTCCTTCTAGTTCCTAAAGCTATCAGAAATCCCCTTACTCCATCTGTAACTAAGCCAATCGAACCAGATAGTGCCAGGCTCATTGTGCCGTACAGTATCCAGAAGGGCGCAATTGGCAAGATAATTAACCAAAATTGGTCACTTATACGATCTGATCCCATAATTGGCCACAAGATGCCAGCCAAACCTAGCATCACTTTCAAAAGAGCTACCTCTCTTTACAACAGTCTTGTTTCCAACTGCCCAGAGGTCATTCCATCCAAGGATTGGCTCAAAAGCTCACGGGGGTTTAGCAAATGCCACACATGCAAAGCCTGTAATTATGGCATCAACAAAACCAGCTACTGTACAGCCTTCAGCAATAAAGAAATCAAGATCTCCAAATCCCTCCATTGCAAAACAGAATATGCCATCTACATCTTGGAGTGCACCTGTCCCTTACGGTATGTAGGGAGCACTAAATTACCAGCTAGTGCCAGGGTACTACAACACATCAGAGCGATCAATAACTCTGACCCCACCTACCCAGTGGCGAGACATTTCCGTGAGGTCCACAACAACAACCTGAAGGACCTCCACTATTATGTCATCAACACTGTTCTGAAAACTAAACAGGGAGGTGACAGGGAACGCAGGATGCGCATGTTGGAAACCAGATACATCCTAAATTTCAACAGTAAAAGCCCTGGAGGTCTGAACAACACTGAAGACTTACACACATGTCTGTAATTAATTCATTTTTGAGCCATACCACCCTCTTCAAAACCTTGTATAAATTTCCGGCCTGTTGTTCACCACCAATTTTGTTAACCAGCCCCCTGTATCCTTTTCCAAAGCTTCAGATGCATCACACTCGCATCGGGTGCACCTTACTGATAGATTGCACCTAGATCTATATTTCGTTTTAACTTAGAAATAGACCTTATGTAAACTGCCCTATGCAACTGCCCCTTGCCTCTCACCCAATCCTTTATATTTAGGATTTTTTAAGAATTGTATTTTATTTTCAGGATTATCCTCACTGTTATTTTGAGCACTTATAGCACTTTATGCACCATTCGCAATATTAACCAACTATGTTCTTTACAATACAACAGAAGGGTTTTTTCTGATCAAACGGCATTACGCGAATATTTTTCCCAATGTCCAGTAAATGTTATAATATGCATTGTGTAAATATATGAATTTTGACATTTTTTGTACATACACGATCATGTGAGTTTGCAAATATGGTTCAATGAAATTATATGTTTTTATATACATATATATATATATTTTTCTACCTTAAAAGTATATGCATACTTACATGTACATATATATTTTCCTATGAGTATTCATACCGAAAATCATGCATTTATGCGGATATATATTTTTGTGAAAACAAGATTAATTTTCCTTTTCTCATTTCAAATGCAAAATTTCTTTTATGACGCTACTGACATTGGTGCACACTATCAATTGTTTACCCTTCTATTAGTTGGTTAAAGCAACGTTGTAATTTTTGTGGTATTTTACAAAGCGCAGTCTATCTTCCAAATAGCGCTTATATGTTGCTTGTTTACACTTTTTTCTATGTCACTCACACTTGCATCACGTGTCTAAAGTGCAAGCTGTTTATAAGGTCCAGTAAAATCTATTGACGTTGTCATGTGATCAAGCCACTTCGGTGGTGAAACGCGTTATGGCGGACTCTCTGAAGGAATAAACGCTACAAGCTTTTTGCACTCACTTTGGGCTCGTGTCTGCTTTCTTGGGTGCTGGCTGGGACTTTGTCGTTGCATCCAATCTGTGTCAGCAGCTCTTCGTATATATATATATATATATATATATATATATATATATATATATATATATTCACTGAAAAAACCATAGGTTTCACACCAGTTATAGTTAGCTGGAAATTTTACTGACATAAAACCATTGAACTTCCACGTTATAGTTAGTTGGACTCACTATAACTTGCGCGCCTGCAATGCACTGCTGATGACGTCACATATTACATCACTCATGACATGGTCAGCGACATCACTCATGACATCACTGATGACACCATCCTTGTGACAGAGTAGCAGACCTCCTTTCAGTGTAATGTAACCCTTGAAACACTTATTCAAAAATAGAAACTAAAATGTTCATATAAATAGAGATACCCATACCAGTTACAACAACCAATTCAGTAATACCACCATCTATATACACATGCACTCATTCACCAACAAAGTTATTCAATATAGAATGTTGAGATTTTCTATAGAAAATAATCCTAACTATAACTACCTACTGGCGACGGCCAGTAGGTGATATATATATATATATGTATGTATATATATATATATATATATGTATGTATACAATAAAGAAACGCTTCTTCCGGAGTGCTGGGACCCAAGAAAGTTGACGCAGATACCGGCGAAGCAGTCCGGTTCATTAATACATCCAAGGAAAACAAAGTTCGTCATGCGCTCTCAGGCAATAAGGCAAAGGAATCCAAATTGTAGGATTTGCAGTTTATTTGCACATATAACTCGTGATAGAACGACTGATGAGCAATTTACAGATAGTCTACATTATTCTCTCAAATGACTGGCAAGTTACTCATCCATATTAAGGCCCCTGGGAATCTTGTTTGAAACTCAATTATGAGCCTAGATTCACGTTGTCTCAGATTCAGCACCCCATCGCCACCTCTGGGATGTCTAGGGACATGTTCCAATATGAAAAGTTTAAATCAGCAGTATTGGAGAAGTGTTGTTGTTCAAAGTGGCGTGCGACCGGGTACTTGGGGTCACAATTAGTAATGGCCCTGAGAAGTTCAAGAATTCTTTTTTTGGCAGCACAGCTGCCAACATACCAGAGTTTGCAGGTACACTCGATGGCATAAACAACAAAGGTTGTACTGCAATTGTGTCAATTTTTTGGTGATACCACCATACTCAAGTGACCCCCTGTATTTGCTGTATTTACAAGCCTTGCAGTGGCCACAGGGGTAAAAACCCACTAAGCCATGTTGAGAAATCTTGGGATATTGAGTGATGTCATTTCTGACCACTAGATCTCGTATATTCCTATTTCTCTTATATGTAATAGTGCGTCGATCTGGTATGCTGCTGCCCAGAATGGAGTCTGTTTTTAGAATCTCCCAATTTCTTGTTAGGATTTTATTGACTTTGTCTGTTTCAGAATTAAAAGTCAATATCAATCTTGTGGGCTCATCGTTCTCACTTATGTCAGTGACAAGGTGTTCCTCTAGAGTTTGGGATCTCTCAATACCATTCGCTCTCTCTTTGGCTTTCTTGAGAACCCAGCTGGGATAGCCTCTGCTCTCAAATCTGGTCATTATAGTATTCTGCTCCCTCAAGTAGGAATCAGTGGTATTGCAGTTTCTCTTAGCCCTCAGCAACTCACCGTAAGGAATACTCCATTTGAGTGCCTCAGGATGGCTGCTGAGGGCATGAAGAACACTGTTGCCTGCCGTGGCCTTTCGATACGATGAAGTACAGATCTTAAGGTCCTTTATCTCCAGTTTAACATCTAAGAATTCAGTGTGAATATTACTGATATTGCCTGACAGGAGAATGTTGTACTTGTTGCAGTTGAGCTTGGTAATAAAGTTCTCAGCCTCAGTTTTGGTTCCTTTCCATATAATGAAAAGGTCATCAATGTAGCAAAGCCACACGATGACCTTTTCAAAGTCCCTTGCTAAGGTGGTACTGCTACGGATTTCCTGCTCCCAAAATCCCATGAACAAATTAGCAAAGCTTGGGGCAAAGCAAGACCCCATTGCAGTACCATTGATTTGCCTGTCGAGGGCGCCAATGAAGGAAAAAATATTGTTAGTCAGGCAAAATTGCATCATTTTCATTACCATTTTGGAATGTTCACGATAACACATTGGTCTGTTACTCAAAAAGTAATCACATGCTGTAGACCATGTTGATGATTGATTATCGTATACAATGAATGCACATCCAAAACAATAAACATGAATTCAGGTTCCCAGTTGATATTTTCAATCTGACAGAGAAAATCCTTAGTGTCTCTGTTATAGCTGGGTAGTGTTATAACAAAGTCTCGAAGGAAATGGTCCACATATTTTGAAATGTTTTCACTAATACTACCAATGGAGGAGACTATGGGGCGTCCAGGGGGGTTGGTGGCATGCTTGTGAAGTTTGGGTAAAAGTTAGTTAGGATTTTTTCTCTATGGGACTTTTGAAAATTCTATGTCTAATAACTTTGGCGTTTGTGGACGGAATCGGCTGAAAATTCTGAGCAACCCTTGAAAATTTGATGGGGTTTCGTCAAGGGGGGGGCCGAGAAAAAAGGGGGGTCCCAAAACACGTTTTTCCCATTCATTTTCCATAGGGCGTTTGGCCTCACGTCTAGCTCGAACGGCTGAATGGATTTGCACAAAACTTGGCAAAATTGTAGGGACTGTTAGCCCGATTTGCCTTTGCTGGGTCTCAATATATGTGTTCCAGTGGATTTTGAGAAATTTACATTTTAAAAAACAAATATATCTGTGACAGCGTCCCGGGTAGCGCTCCGGTTCGCGTACTTTTCGCGTTACGGAACTTCGCGAAGCGAAGCTGATTGGCTCTCCGGTGTCTGTCAACATTCTAAACAGTCCGGAACGGCCGCCATCTTGTCTCTCGGTAGGATCGAGAGACAAGAGGAGGAGAAAAACAAAGGGGGAATTTAATGAAAGGGGGCAAGGTAGACCCCTCTTGACCCCCTAGGAATGATGTTGGGGTTATTAAAGGGTCCCGTGGGGCAAATAAAAGAAATTTGATTTTTCGCAGTAGAAGCGCTTCCCGGTTCGCGAACCGGGTCGCGAAACGGGAATTCGCCATTTTGTGTTTCGTTTTAATTAAATTACAAGATGGAGGAAAAACAATGTGAGAAATGGGTATAAGGGGGTACGGGACACGTATCCTGACCCCCTATGTTTTCTGAGGGTGGCTGAGGATGCTCATATATGTTGATACATGTCTTCCAGCGGCTGCGCTTGAGCGTTTTTTTTTTGGGGCTGCGTGACCTCTGTTAACGTTTGATTCGAAGGAAATCAGGAAGTGTTGACCGCCATTTCGTCACTGCGAGTAAATATTTTGCTAAAAATAATTGCTATAAATTAATCCGTATTGATAAACATTGTCTGCGCCATCTTGCCTTTTTTCCAATGCCACACTTTTGTCGTGCACGGCAGCCATTTTAGATGCCTTGACCAGACCCACTCTCTGCACGCCGCCGATCCTCAGCATGGCTCCCCACCCTCGCAAGCATCTCCCCCACGCACTGGTCACCCCCGCTCTCTCTCTCATGCATGGGCCATAAACCTCCCCCCATCTGCGCTGCTTTTCCATGAGAATCACACCCTGTGCCCGCCCGACACCTCCCTTTCACCCTATTCACTACCGCACCCTCTGACACTCCTCTTCCTCTGTGTCTGATTGTCCAGGCTGGTCCCAGGCTATCACCTAGCCGTGCGGATGTAGTTTATGGCCCCAACTGTAAAGAATCACCCCTCTTCAAAGGAGTTACAGTAGATCAAGGCCCCCACCCCATGAGATCCGTCACACCACATGCGTTCCTACTATCTGATAACGATCCTGTATTGTGATTGGGGAGGGGATTCTCACTGTAAGGGTGTGTGGGACCGAGCCTGAAGCGGAAAATTCCAGGGATGCCTTTTTGTACATCAAAGTCTTCACAATTATGTGTCACATTAAAAATATACAGCACTCCAACAAAGTAGTAGGATTATAACACTTTAATAACTTATAAATATATACAACGCTCCAACAAAGTAAACACGTTAAAAAATAAAAAATTAAACAACTATTTACATGTCAGCCTGCTGCAACATCCATCTCAAAGCAACAATGGGCTGCTTTGGTTTGTCTTTTAGTCAGTAGCGGTCCGTTGTGCGAATAGGCCGAAGGCAGCACAACGCGCCGAGATCCGGACGGCACCCAGGTGGTGTCCAGTAAGTTGTCGCACTGGTCTGGCCATCCTACAATGCTGCACCGAAAAACGGCGTGGGGCGCCCCGGGGGGGTGGGGGGGGGTGGCGGAACGAACGGGCCTCCCCCGCCTCCCCAGGTGGAGGCTCCTCTGCTGCAGTGGGGCGCCCCTTGGCGTTTCACTCGCCATCCAGTTGTTTAGCGCCCGCTTTTGCGGCACTGTGCCTCATCCGCCATTCAGCTGAGTTGCGCCCACTCTTGCGGTGCAGCGATAGGCGGCTGCCACAGGACTCTTAAAATGGCGGTCGGCTCTTCGGATTTGGGCCTGGTCCACTAAAATGGCCCTGGGACACATTTGAACTCGGACATTTGCCTGCTACGGCTTGGGCCCCATTCTCGAAAGCGTCCCCTCAGCCTTGAAGATTCTACAAAAGTCATCGGGCCCCCGACTCCCGCAGGCTTCCGGTGGGGAGCGGCTGCCATGATTGCTTGCGGAATGGCCACGACGGAGCCACGAGATGGTGGTGCTCTCATGCTGACGCCAGCTTCAGTCTGAAACATCCAGAAACACTGTAAACTACCAATTCGATGACTTCTGGTGAAGCCCCAACGTGACCCGGTAGGGAAGAACTTGCCCTCCCCTCTTTTGACTGATGGTTCTTGTTGCCTGTCCCCTCTGTTGTTATCTAACGGAACCTTTTTGGATTGCCGAGTGAGAAAAAAAAGGTGGGGCTTTCATCATTTGGGAAAAAAAATGTTTCAATCCAATGAAAAGTGTTATTTTTAGGTCATATGATCAAGCCTTCCATCATTAGGAAACCAAAAGTAAAATGAACCAATGAAAAGTTTTATAAACAAGTCACATGACCTGTTATGCGGCTTTGGGCTATAAAAAGCCTACAAAATCCGTTGGCCTGTAAGGCGGTGTCAGTAGAGGACCGATTTGCGAATAGGCCGAAGGCAGCACAACGCGCCGAGATCCGGATGGCACCGAGGTGGTGTCCAGCAAGTTGTTGTACTGGTGTGGCCATCCTATAATGCTGCGCCGAAAGTTGGTCAGGGTGCCCGGGGGGGGGGTGGGGGGTGGCGGCGCAAACGGGCTACATCTGCAGTGGGGCGCCTCTTAGCGTTTCACTCGCCGTCCAGTTGAGTTCCGCCCGCTCTTGCGGCACAGTGCCTCACCCGCCATCCAGCTGAGTTCCGCCCGCTCTTGCGGCTACAGCGTCTCGCCCACCATCCAGCTGAATTGCGCCCACTCTTGCGGTGCAGCGATAGGCGGCTGCAACAGGACTCTCAAAATGGCGGCCGGCTCTTTGCATTTGGGCCTGGTCCACTAAAATGGCCCTGGGACACCTTGGAACTCGGATGCTTGCCTGCTAGGGCATGGGCCCCATTCCCGAAAGCGTCCCCTCTTTTGACTGATTGTTCTTGTTGCCTATCTTTTCTGTTGTCATTTAACGTAACCTTTTTGGACTGCCGAAATGTGTTCTGGTCCGACCGCTGGTTGGTGAAGACATTTTGATTATATCCTGGACCTGATGGGCCTCACCCAAAATGGCGCCGGTATAAATGGGACTCGTAACTCCTTGTTGTGTACTGGTTGCCCAACCTTGATATCACGAGATACGTATGCAGTTTTGAAGCACATGGCGGGCGGGGACGAGTACTGATTGAACATTTGGACATCCCTATTGATATTAAGTTCTGATGTGTTATTGATTACTGTACTATTGAAAGTTCGAATTAACGTCACCCATGGTACTTGCCCGCAAATGTATATCTAGATAATTTTATTGTAACTGGCCCTGTCGTACTTTAATTATAAAATGTACGTCCACCGATTCCGCAACTGTTAGACACCTTAGTTCTTGCAACCTAATGGCCCGCCCGTTACGTTCTTTTACAGTGTAAATGTCCCCTCATCATATACGATTCCAGTTTGCTCCGTGGCTGGCCCACGTGGTTATAGGCCCGTATTTGTATACTGACATTTTCACAATAAATGTTTTAAAAACAAAACATGGTAGTAGTACCTAGATTTGTAAAGTTTTGAATAATAGCCACTGTTTTCGAATCAGTAAAAGGCAAGTGAAATAAAGCAGCCCGATTACATGACGGTTAAAAGGTATAATACGCAGGAACGCAGTAAAGATAAATGGTCATGGGCTGTTGTGTTTTCCACTCCTGCAACATAAAGTGATCAATAAGAATCCGATATTCATGCCTATCAGCGACTAAGACAGCAGGCCGAGCCTCTTTTCTTCAACGGCTCCCTCATGGGACGAAGAAACGCCCTTTTTCTCGAAATAGGAATATTTTTCTTGCAGGACAGTTGTAAATTTCCCGGGAAAATACATTAGCCTGGAACATTGTTAGTGATAAACTGTAAATGCATCTGGGTCCTTTGCTTTACAAGTCAGAGTGAGAAAAAAAAGGTGGGGCTTTCATCATTTAAGAAAAAAAAATGTTCGAAAGCAATGAAAAGTGTTGTTTTTAGGTCATATGACCAAGCCTTCCATCATTAGAAAAACAAAAGTAAAATGAACCAATGAAAAGTTTTATTAACAAGTCACATGACCTGTTATGCTTACGTTACGCGCTGCGCACCGCGCTCTGGATCGCTTCCGGGAAGCTGCGCCTCGCGCACCGGAGCACTTCCGGGTGCGCTAACGCGGCGCGTCATATGACGCATTACGCGACAACGCAGGTCCAGAATATAGTCAAAATGTCTCCACCAACCAGCGGTCGGAACACAACCCCTTTCAGTAGTACAAAAAGTTCTGTTAAATGACAACAGAAGGGACAGGCAACAAGAATCATCAGTCAAAGAGGGGAGGGCAAGTTCTTCTCTACCGGGTCACGTTGGAGCTCCACCGGAAGTGATCGAATTGGTAGTCTACAGTGTTTCTGGATGTTTCAGACTGACGCTGGCGTCAGCATGAGAGCACCACCATCTCGTGGCTACGTCCTGGCCATTCCGCGAGCAATCATGGCAGTCGCTCCCCACCGGAAGTCTACGGGAGTCGGGGGTCCCGGTGACTGTTGTAGAATCTTCAAGGCTGAGGGGACTCTTTTGGGAATGGGGCCCATGCCCTAGCAGTCAAGCGTCCGAGTTCCACGGTTGCCCTGAGCCATCTTTAAAACACGAAAATGTTTTTACCTACCACGTACTTGACATTTTAAAGCTTTTGATATCTGCTATTAAAAAACCATTGACATTCACTGAAAAAACCATAGGTTATAGACCATATATAGTTTGGAATTAGCATTTACAAAACCTTGAAAATTCACTGAAAAAACCATGGGTTATAGATCATATATAGTTAGGAATTAGCATTTACAAAACCTTATTTTACTCACACAAAACCATTGAAATTCGCATATATAGTTAGTTGCACTAACTATATATCGCGCACCTGCAATCCACTGCAGATGATGTCACATATTACATCATTCATGACATGGTCAGTGACATCACTGATGGCATCACTGATGACATCTCAAATGACATCACTGATGACATCACTGATGACATCTCAAATGACATCACTGATGACATCTCATTTGACATTACTGATCACATCACTGATGATATCATTTATGTGATAATACAATGAACCTCTTCAGACTCTAATATAACCTTAGATACAATCAGTGTAAACAGACACTCACAGACTGTCACTTATCCATGGATTTACTCACACACCTAGTCAGTCATGCAAAGAATCAATCACACCTCCATTTCCTCAACTATACAGTTATACACACCTTACTTATTCAAACATATACTAACACATATTTACTCTCTTATACAATCCCTGATACATGTTCACAATGATCCATACAGCCACTCACACATTCACTGGCTCTTATGCACAGTTATTTATATATGTTAACTCTCACATGTACTGTGTTTTACATATGTACTTACTTTGACATGTAGCACTGAGAAATCCATTCACTCACCAATACACTCATGCACACAGTCAACCGCCCATACAGCTGTTTCCACATGCACTTTTGAACCCATACATCTAGTGAATCAACTGCTCACACATCTATGCACAGAGTCATACACCTCCCAGCCACCCATACACACACTCAGTCTCCCATACAAATACTTGGGCAACCAATCAATAACCCAAATAGTTACTTATATAGCTACTGATCAACACAAGCAGCAGTTTACAGAACAACAGACATAATGATGCACAAATTAAGACAGTTTAGTCACTAACCCATGCACTCAGTGAGACACATTTAATCACTCACTCATACAGTCAGTCATGCACCTTCTGAATCCTTCATCCAGGCACTTATACATCCACTCATTCTTCAATATGTAAGACATATTTTAACTTTACAGAAACATACAGTCACTGGATGTTGTCATCAGTGATGTCATCAGTGATGTCATTTGAGATGTCATCAGTGATGTCATCAGTGATGTCACTGACCATGTCATGAATGATGTAATATGTGACATAATCTGCAGTGGATTGCGGGTGCGCGATATATAGTTAGTGCAACTAACTATATATGCGAATTTCAATGGTTTTGTGTGAGTAAATTAAGGTTTTGTAAATGCTAATTCCTAACTATATATGGTCTATAACCCATTGTTTTTTCAGTGAATATATATATATATATATATATATATATATATATATATATATATATTTTCTTTTCTTTTTTCTTTTCACTGAAACAGGGATGTTATAGTTAGAAATTAGCATTTAAAAAACGTCAGAAATTCACCGAAAAAACCACATGTTTCAGGGATGTTATAGTTAGATAGTTAGTTGGACATTTCCTTAGTACAAAACTAGAGAAATTCAACCGTTATAGTAAGTTGTGCTAACTATAACTCGCGCCCCTGCAATGCACTGCTGATGATGTCACATATTACATCACTCATGTCATGGTCAGTGATATCACTGATGACATCTCTAAGACATCACTGCTGACATCATCCACATGATCATCTGATGCAACTCGTCACACCCTAATATAACCTTTGATACCGCCCTCTAAAATAATGACTACCATTCTCAAAACCATTGGCACACCAATACCAGTTAGTACATACCCACTCACTGATTCATAGGTCTACACACACATCAACTCACCTACACAGTCACTCATACAAGCAGTCACTCATCAATATAGCCATTCAAATATGCACCCATATACCTATACAGATACTCACACACCACCACTCACCCATAGTTACTCTCACACCTAGTCAGTCTTTCAAAAAAATCAATCACACTCCCATTTACTCACCTATACAGTTATACACACACCACCTCACTTATTCATACAGATACTAACTCATACTTACTTTCTTATACAATCACTGACCCAAGCACACAGCCACTCTCACAATCACTCACTCTCACATATAGTCATTTATCTAGTCCAACTCTCACACATATTGCCTTTCACACATGTAGTTACTCACACATGTACCACTGAGATATCCATTCACTCACTAACACAACCAACCAAACACTCACTCACCCATACAGCCCTTCACAGATGCACTTTTTGAAGCCATATACCATATACCCATATACCCACTCACACGTCTATGCACAGAGTCACAAACCCCCCACCCACCCACACAGACACTCAGGCACCCGTACAGCTACTCAGACAACCAATCAATAACCCATATAGACACTCATGTAGCTTCTCACCAACCCATGCAGCCGTTTACACACCAACTGACATACTGATACAGACATTCACACAGTTTGGTCACTAACCCATGCATTCAGTAAGACACGTTTAATTACTCACTTATACAGTCAGTCACAAACCTACTAAATCATCCATTAAAACACTAATACTTCCACTCATTCTTGAATACACCTTGACATACATATATATATTCACTGAAAAACCATAGGTTTCACACACGTTATAGTTAGGGTATAGTATGGACGGATGAGTGTGTGTATGGGTGTGTTAGTGAGTGAATGACTGTCTCAATAGTATCTGTATAAGTAACTACATATGTTTTAAACTAGTATATGTTGAGTATTGATGTATATAAGTGAATATATCAGAGAGCGAGAGATTCTAAGACTTCCTGTATAAATAAGTATGTGTTTCTATAAGTGATTGTTTAAGAGAGTAAGTATGTCTACGATTCTGTAGAAGTTAGTGTAGTGGTGGGTGTATAGCTGTATATGCAAGTAAATGGATATTTGATAGTTTATTTGCATGTGTGAGTATGTGTGTGAGTAACTCTATAGATGAGTGCCGGTGTATAACAGGATATATAGGTGTATGAGTACATATGATGAGTCAGTACATGTATGAGTGACTATATAGAACTGTTGGTGAATGAGTGGATGTGTATGTATATTTTGGGATTACTCAATAGGATGTTCTAACTGGAATTGGTATCTCCGTTGTTTTCAACATTTTAGTTTCTATTTTTGATCGTGTGTATCAAAGGTTGTATTATAGTAAGAGGAGGTGTGCCACAAGGATGATGTCATCAGTGATGTCATCAGAGATGTCATTTGAGATGTCGTCAGTGATGTCATGAGTGATTTCACTGACCATGTCTTGAGTGATGTAATATGTGACGTCATCAGCAGTGCATTGCGGGCGCGCAAGTTATAGTCTGCTGAGCTAACTATAAAGGAGGAATTTCAAAGGTTTTGTATGAGAGAAATATTCAGCTAACTATAACGTGTGAAACCTATGGTTTTTTCAAAGAATTTGCATGTTTTTTTAAATGCTAATTCCTAACTTTAACATGTGTGAAACCTGTTTTTTTCAATGAATTTGCAAGGTTTTTAAATGCTAATTCTTAACTGTAATGTGTGTGAAACCTATGGTTTTTTCAGTGAATTTCAAAGGTTTTGTAAATGATAATTTATAAATGTATTAATTATTATGTCTTTCTTTTTAAACTAATTTCTCATATTTTTAATATAAATATTTATATGTATTTTATTTTTATTTTTAGATTATATTTCATATTCTTATTATAAAATAATAACAAAACTAAATTGCAAAGTAATTTTTGGATGAATTATTGCTTGACGTCGGTTGAAAGTATAACCCAGCTCCAGCAATTCTTTTGGGGCCCTGTGCTCAAAATGCTGTATCAATCCTTACACCTGCTTCAAGCATGTGCAAGGTTTTGACGCAGCATAAGCTCAAAAGTCACTGAATAAAATGTTATACATTTCACTCCTAGGAAGCATTGCTGCACCCCCTTCTGCACAAGGCCTCTTCTGGCGCAGCACTTTACAATGTAATACACCCTCCAGATGTGTCACATTGTTAATAGCACACACCATGGCACATCTTTTGCACCACCACTGTGTCACAAAAGTGACGCAACGGCTGTGTAAAAGAGGCACAAGGGGATTGTAAATCCGCCCCTAACACATACAAATTCACCCAGGCACTTTCACCAGCAGCGCGAATTGAAACATAGACTTGTAACATATTTATGTACATATGATACATTCAAGTGCTTCGGACATACTACAGTATACTATAGATAAAGGACGCGGAGGAAGCAGTCCTGGAGAAAGGCCTAGGGTTTATACCTACCCCCAGCTTTGATAAATTCAAACTACTTTGTGAGCTCAATGAGTTTTTTAGAAAATTGAGACTCAAGAGCTTCTTTGAAAAGAATAAGGACAATGAACTCACTGAAGTGACCAAAAACGATACTCCTTTCAGACTCAAATCCAATTTTGTACCACCAGCTCATATTGTACCACCTGAGGTTCTAGCTTTTGAACAGGCGGTTCTACACGAAGTTGAATCACTCTCTAGCCAAACTGTTTTCAAAAATCTGAGTGCTACAGAATATCAAGCAATACAATCACTTAAGGGAAATCAAACCATAGTGATTAAAAGTGCCGACAAAGGCGGAGGTATAGTGCTGCAGGACAAACAAGCCTTCGACACGGAATGCAGACGGCTCTTGAATGATGTTACCAATTACACCATTCTGAGAACAGACCCCACCGAAAGCCTTCGTGATGAGATTCTGGAACTGGTCTCCGCGGCAGAATCTGATGGTTGGATATCCAAACGAGAGGCAGATTTTCTTACCTCATCGCCTGGCAGAATACCATATTTTTACACCCTGCCGAAAACCCACAAGAACGTCATGCCGCCACCCGGATGCCCAATTGTGTCTGGGATCGGTTCGTTGTTGGAACCCCTTTCACAATACTGCGACCTCTTTCTGAAACCATTAATTCAGTCAACTGAGACCCCCATTAAGGACACGAAAAGTCTTTTGGCTATGCTCAAGACCATTGAGATGCCCGATGATCCCATTCTCCTAGTCACCCTGGACATCGAGAGCCTCTATACTTGCATACCGCAGGTTGACACCATCAAGGTAGTAGCGGATTCTCTCGATCAGACTCCCTGGGATTTTACAGTACCTAGAGGTTTCGTGGTGGATTGTGCAACGTTAGCCCTAAAGAGGAATTATTTTGAGTACGAGAACCAGATCTTCCTCCAAACAACCGGGACTTCCATGGGCAGTACTTTTGCCCCCTCGGTAGCAGGACTGTACGTTTACAGTTTTGAAAGAAAACATATTCTGACCCCGACTAATCCATTCTCCACTAACATCGTCTTGTGGCAACGCTACATCGACGATATTCTGATGTTATGGAAAGGAGACGAAGCATCCTTACAACCTTTTTTCAACTGGTTGAATACCTGCGATTCACACCTAAGGTTCACGAATGAAGTTGCCAGAGAAAGTATCACCTTCCTGGACATCACCATTGATAAAAAGGAACACCTTTTACAGACCCGAACCTACTACAAACCCACAACTAAAAATAATCTTCTGTTGTTTAGTAGTTTCCATCCTCGCCCGCTAAGGAAGAATCTGCCTTATGGACAGTACCTTCGCTTAAGGCGCAACTGTAGCGAGCTTACTACCTTCAAAAAACAAGCAGATGATTTGACAGAGGAATTATTGACACGTGGGTACCCTAAGAAAATACTCCAGAAAAGTCGGAAGAGAGCGCTCAACCAGAATAGAGATGCCCTTTTGGAGACATATCCGAAGAATACCGAAGAGGAAGCCCCTTTGACTTGCGTTACCACCTATAACAGTCTATCCAACGTGGTGAGCCGCAGCATCCAAAAAAACTGGAAGATTGTGACGAGCAACCAACTGAACTGGGACAAACCTCTCTTTTCTTATAAGAGAGCGAGCAGCTTGAGAGACTCCCTAGTCCACACCCGTCCTACGAGAAAGCAGAATAACCAAGAATCCACTGTACTATCAACATGGGGATTGCCCCCAGTGACGGGACATTTTCCGTGTGCCGACTGTAGTATCTGCCACTTAACCACCCATACAAAATATCTGAACTTGGAACCTGGAAAACAATGAGAACAACGTAGTCATACCAATTGTAATACTAGCAATGTAGTGTACTTAATCATCTGCACCTGCGGTCTCAAGTACGTTGGTCTGACTACGAGGCGTGTCAAGCTCAGGATTTGCGAGCATCGCAGCAACATCCGATGCAAACGAAATACCACAAAGTTCACCAGCCACTTCATTGAACATAACCATACACCAAACGACATGCGTTGGACTGTCGTAGAACATGTGTCTGGGAATGAGAAGATCCTATTCGAGAAAGAACAGCGATGGATCCATCGTCTGTCTAGTCACCGTTCAGGCCTCAACAACGATATCCCTTGGGGGTTAGTACTACGACGTTGACCCCCGTCTCATTAATAGATAATACATGAGCCCTTTGTTGACATCATTTGGTAACCGAGAGACCTCATCAATAGGTGCCCACCCTTGTATTTCTATGAGCCTAATATTAACAAGGATTCCAATGCCAGAACATAAATAATTCACAATACATCGGGTCCCCTGAAAAATCCTCATTTCATAACACACTCGACCCCTTGTGGGGTTTAAAATCTACTTTAGGTTAAATAATCCCATGTAGATAGCAATTGTTGTGAATATGACGGTTCTGTAATGGTCAGCTGTTTGAGAGATTGGTTTGGGCCACATTAGTGTTGAGGGAGGTTTGAATAAACCTAACTGTACTCCTGCCTGGGGAGGGTTGCCGGTGGGTGGCTAATACAACTTCCACCCAAAATTTAAGCAGACCTGCATTTAAGCGATAACAAATTCTTTTTCAAAACATTCTTTTTCAAATAGTCAGGAACCGTGGCTATTTGGTTTCACACGATTCGAAATTTGAACGCGTAAACTTTGCGATTTGTTATTTAAAACCGCGTTCCGATATCCAACCATTTGAGAATAATAACTTTGCTGTCCCCTTTAATGTTTAGTTCTTCCGTCACACAACACGTGACCTCCCAAGCGATCATGTGGTGAAATCAGGAAGTATCATCACTTGTCCACCGCTACCTCGGCGTTCAGTCCGGGCCGCGATTGTGCCAAGATAGGTATTTGGCGGCGAGTCGCCTGCAAACATGTAAGTACTTTTTAACAACACGTAGGCCCTCCGTGTTTTCCCGAGGCCACCACAATAATCGCTAATGCAATGGTCTATAGTAATCGGACCCTCTTTTCATGTTTTTGGTTTCCCCGCCTGTGTAGAATTGTGGCGTGAAGAATTGGCCCACATCGCGTTTTGCCTACGGGGTCGCACATTGATGCACCTCATGTAAGTTTCAGGAGGGGCCTTCCTATCTTCCATGTGTCTCCGTTGTTTGGCTCTAGTAAACCTTCTACTCATAGAGCTTTTATTGACTCTTATTTCTGTGTGAATGATTAAATCAACTGCAAACATTAGTTTCTTGTTATTGTTTTCACCACTCCCAATCTGCCACTGCATTTAACAGGTCAGGCAGATTGTTGAACCCTCGTGATATTTGAGGATATATAAAGTTGTGTGAACTAATGAAACTCCGAGTAGACTGTTTTGAAATTAAATGCATGTCTTTATAAAGGGGAATACCCTTCAAATTATACCCACTATGATTAAGTCACCAGATGGGTGCCTATCTTTGTCTGGGTGATGGGACGTAACAGTATTATGTGATACTGCAATACAATGTTGGGACTGAATCGCTCTAATCATTGAAACATTCTTTCCCTACAGGTACATGACCCCAGCAAAATTGCTGTGTGTGTCTTGAACGGCTTTTTTGCCGTAAGTATAATATTCACTGGAAAGGGAAAAACTTTTTCTTTTTCACACAAACTCCTCACGGCAGGGTGCACCTTAGGGCGTGTACACCACCGGAGGATCACACTTTATGGGCCATGACAAAAGCTGAGCGACTCGGGCTCTTACTAAGCAGAAACATGTTGACCAATTCTTCCAATATGGACTAGGGGTCTTTAATAACCAAGACCACACCTAATTTGTTTTTAACCAGTGCACATCGGACTATTAATAAAATAGTTGAAAGTCACGATTCTGCCCTTTTTAAGTCTTTTCTTTATTTTCGCACTCACTCAAGCTGAATTTGGCTTCAATCACACCCTCAACACTCACAAGATCCAGCTCCGCTGTAACCAGGCGTTGAAGCACACTGGAAAGACACTCTGTCTTTCCAGTGGGAACCCGGTGATGAAGCATGTCACCACCAGGTGGTGAGTGAGGGTTCTTAAAATCACTTTGTTGTGTCCCACTCCTTTATGTATGTGTTACTACATCCATTTTCTTTCCTTTGCACATCGGACGTTCAGTACGAGGTTCCTATATATGTTTTTGATTCACTCTTTTATTGATCTGAGTTACTATAGATAAACACCTTATAGATTTATGCTGTAGCAGTTCCTTATAGTTCTGCACTTTCACATTCCCATACACTAGTAACATATTCATTCATTCATTTATGAAATACACATTCATTCTGACAAACTTTTACACACTAACATAGAAATATAGTTCTTTCTTTGACCAGTGTAGGTAGTTCTAAAAAGAACAGGTTTTTTTGTTTTGTACTTTTTTAATGTTTTCTCAACAAATTCCAAGCGGAACAAAAAAATGAAAAAAAGAAAAACCAATGTCAAAGACAGCAATGATCCTGCATCCTGCGTTTCATCAAGTCTATAGACTGTTGACCAAAATACAAAAGTTTATTGCAATAAATGCATGGAATTTTAACTTTAGCAAAGTCAGAATCAATATGTAGGTGTGGACTGCTTGCTGAAAATGCTGCTGCTGCAGTTGATGTTCTTGGTGCAGAAGCAGGTGGGTTCTCGTGCAACCTCCGTCTTGCAGCTCAAGCAAAGTTCTTGGGAGGCAAGTTCTTCACGTGCCACACCATATTTGCTGTGCTAAAGGAGTATTTTTTACATGGATCACCCCTTGAAAGAGTTTTTTTGCAAATTTTCGCTAAAGTGGCCATAATAGGCTTGAATATATGCTCTATTGAATTCCAATCAAAGCTCATGTTAGATGTGAAGGACATCTAATATGAGCTTTGATTGGAATTCCATAGAGCATATTATCAAACCCATTATCGCCACTTTAGCGACACTTTCCTGCCGATAAAGTGGCGATAATTTTGTCACCCAGGCTTGATATTATGGCCCAGAGTGCGTAGTGTTCAGCTGCTTCTCTCTAAAATCTATAATTACCTCCGAGCAGTGACAACAGACAGCTTACAACAGTCTGACAAACTGATCCACAACCTTATTATGCCACTTTTGAATCACTTTTAACATGGGTAAAGTGATGCAAGGAGCTAGTAAATCTACATCTGACTTTTCAAGAAAAAATCTCAACTCCAGACTCTGCGACACAGTTTCTAATGTTGTTTTCTCTCTCTTTCTCTCTCTCACTCTCTGTGACATCATTTCTTTTTCTCTCTTAAACTTAGACACTGCTGTCTGCTTGGACGTGTAGAAGAATTGTTGAAGTGAAGTTGTGAAGTCTACTTCCGTATGTGTTTGGCCGCAAGGTTTATACAATGGAAAGCACAGAGGTCTAGATCTTCAAATCCTTCATAGGAATGCATTAGAAATAATTCGGCATAATGGGCGTTAGTAATGCAGTAGGCATTACATATATACACCACTTGAATGCGGCACTATAACAAGTAAAATGTACCAGGTACACTGCATTCGTAAAACTGTAGTGTTAGCTTTATTTGTGAAACGAGAGAGGGCCGCATTATCAAGCCTTGGTGACAAAATTATCGCCACTTTATCGGCAGCAAACTGCCGCTAAAGTGGCAATAATAGGTTTGATAATGTGCTCTATTGAATTTCACTCGAAGCTCATGTTAGATGTGAAGCACATCTAACATGAGCTTCGATTTGAATTCCATAGAGCATATTATCAAGCCCATTATCGCCACTTTAGCAAGACTTTCCTGCCAATAAAGTATTGATAATTTTGTCGCCCAGGCTTGATATTATGACCCAGAGTGCGTAGTGTACAGCACCTTCTCTGTAAAATCTATAATTACCTCCGAGCAGTGACAACAGATAGGTTACAACAGTCTGACAAACAGATCCACAACCTTATTACGCCACTCTTGAGTCACTTTTAACCTGGGTAAAGTAATGCAACAAGCTAGTAAATCTACATCTGACTTTTCAAGAAAAAATCTCAACTCCAGACTCTGCGACACAGTTTCTAATGTTGTTTTCTCTCTTTCTCACTCTCACTCTCTGTGACATCATTTATCTTTCTCTCATAAACTTAGACACTGCAGTCTTGGACGTGTAGACGTGGAGAAGAATTGTTCAGAATAAGTTGTGACACCAACTGCCAAAAATGTTCACCCGCAAAGTTTATACAACAGTAAGCACAGAGGCCTAGATCTACAAAGCCTTCATAGGAATGCATTAGAAATAAGTCACCATATCGGACGTCAGTAATGCAGTAGGCACTTTCATATAGACACCACTTGAACACGGCACTATAACAGAACTGGTATGTACGAGTCACACTGCACATGTAAAACCGTAGAGTTACCAAAACTTGTAGGGGCATAGTATCAAGAACGGCGATAAAATTATCGCAGTTTCAGCGGCAGGAAACTGCAGCTAAAGCGGCGATAATGGGCTTGATAATATGCCCTTGTGAATTCCCATAGTAGCCCAGATTAACACCAGAACCTGGACTGCTTTGGGAATTCACAATAGCATATTAGCAACCCATTAGCACCGCTTTAGCTGGAGTTTCCTGCCGCTGAAACAGCGATAATTTTAGCGCCGTTCTTGATAATATGCCCGTAATGCTTCAGCTCATTTACTCACATCTACATAATTTTAAACTCTAATTTTCTTTTTTCTTTTGCAGATTACCAATCGGACTCCTTTTGGCATCCATTTCACAATTTGTTTATAACATTTTTTAAGTTATTTTTCCAGTTCTAATATAGTTATAATTGAGTTTCGTTTATATTTATTGTTTAATAATAGTTAATAAAAAAAACAACATACTTCTTTTATTTTGTGGGGGAGGGATATGACGGCCCACAATAAAAATAATGTTGAAATACTATAGTAAGATATTCAAGACTAGTATTGAAAACTACTGAGTTCTAACTATCAGATATAATAAAAACAACGGTGAGAAACTACTAAAATGTCGATGGACAGAGTACGTAATCAACATTTGGCGCTTTGGCACTACCTTTCAAATAAATGTATAAAAAATATGACTATTAATACTGTACAAAAGTACAGCAGCGGATGACGCACACAAACCGGGAAAACAAAGCAACAGATTTACTAACTGATATAAATAAAAGGTTTGCTTGTTGAACTTGAAGAAAAAGAAAACGTATGCTTCGAAACGGCACTGAGCATGCGAAGAGAGTACAACTGCTACACCAAAAAAAGGAAAGCTTTACATACTCTCATAGAAATGAAGGAGCATATTATCAACAAAAGGCGATACATTATCACCGCTTTTATCAACAGGAAAATGCAGATAAAGCGGTGATAATGTGCTTGATAGGCCCTTGTAACTTTCCATAGCAGCCCAGGTTCTGGTGTTAACCTGGGCTCCTATGCTTATTCAAAAGGGCATATTAATAAGCCCATTATCGCCGCTTTATCAAGCGACAATAATGTATCTCCTTTTGTGGATAATATGGCTCATTGCTCATTTTTTTGACAAATAAACTTAGGTGCATATTATCAAAGACCGGTGTTACAATTATCGCCATTTTATTGGCAAGAAACTGCTGATAAAACGGCGATAATGAGCTTAATAATACGGCCTTGTTATTTCCCATAGAAGCCCATGTTAACACCAGAACATAGGCTTCTATGGTAATTTACAGGGTTGTATTATCAAGCCCACCCTCCCAACATTAATAAAAAAAACTCCAGACAATACAGGTACCCGGACCTGGAAGATAATTTTACATATCACTGCCCCAGAAATGTGGCGTTCCCCGCGATATGTACGGGGAGAGAGAGAGAGGGAGCTCAAAACATATTTATTTTAAAAAAAGACCCTTACCAAGACTATAGGCTCAGAATGTTTCTAACCTGCCCCATTTCCTTATTTCTCTACTTTGTTTTACTATTTTCTTGTGACTCTGCTCTCCCGATAAACAAGATGGCTGCCAACACTTCCTGATTTGGAGTATTGACAGCCAATCAGCATGCAGCTCCTGCTCCTAATTGTAAGTATTTCCATACACATACGCCGCGATTTTTCTTTTAGAAAATAAAAATAAAAAACAGAGCCTAAACATCCATGTACGACCCCTTGAGCAAGCCAAGAGGGTCAAAATATCCCTTATTTCTCAAGATTATTTTACTGTTTTCTTGTGACTCAGTTCTAGCAAGACACAAGATGGCCGCCAACACTTCCTGGCTTCAAGTGTTGACAGACAGTTCACAGCCAATCAGCATGCAGCTTGCGCTCATAATTGAACAGATTTCAGTACGCGTACTAAACTCCATCTCTAGATATCGCTATGATTTTACTTGCAATTTTCTCCGAAACTACTAAACGGATTTACACCATTTAACAGAAAAGCACAATCTGTGAACAGAAATCTACCTCTCTGCAACACAGTCTATCACAAAATATCTCAGAGCAGAGGCATCCTTCCCATGCATTAACTCAAAATGCCTGGCCACAGGATATGTAGGATCAGCATGGGCAATGGCACGCAGGTGTTGCAAGATCCGCTTATGAACTTGTGGCCTGGTGCTGCCTACATATCTAAGCCCACATGGGCATTCTAACACATAAACAGCAAACTCTGTTTTGCAGTTGAATTTTTGTTTGATCTTTACAGGGGAAGGGGATAAAGGTGTAACTACCTCAGATTTGCTCACACCATGTTTGCATGGTTTGCATGTAGAGCATATATATATATATATATATATATATATATTACCTACTGGCGGTCGCCAGTAGGTAGTTATAGTTAGGATAATTTTCAATGTTAAATCTCAACATTCTATTTTGAATAACTTTGGCGCCGGTTGACGAATCTGCCTGAAATTTTCAGGAAAATGGTCTCATGGCGGTCCGGTCCTTCCCTGAAAGTTTGGGGGGGATTCGTCAAGCGGGGGCCGAGATAAAAGGGGGGTCCCAAAACGCGTTTTCCCCATGTTAATTTCCATAGGGCGGTCGATTTCACTTTTAGCTCGAACGGCTGAATGGATTTCCACCAAACTTGGCAAAATTGTAGGGACTGGTAGCCCGATGTGCCTTTGCTATGTCTCAAGATATGTGCTCCAGTGGATTTTGAGTAATTTAGGTCCAAAAAAATATATATATCTATAGCAGCGCACAGGTGCGCGCACCGGAGTGCGCTCCAGGCGCGACACGCGAGGTGCGCATGGAAAGCTGATTGGCTCTCGGGTGTCTGTAAACATTCCAAACAGTCCAGAGCGGTCGCCATCTTGTGTCTCGGTAAAATCGAGACATAAGAGGTGGCTAAAACAAAGTGGGAACTGACCATAAGGCGTCAGGGATAGACCCCTTTGACCCCCTAGGTTTGATGTGGGGGCTATAAAAGGGCCCCGCGGGGCATTTAAAATATTTTTTTTTTTTTCTTTTTGCGCGGGGGAAGCGCTCGGTGCGCGCACCAGGTAGCGCACCGGGGAGCGTAAAATGAGGGAAAAAGATGACAGAGTTTTAAAAAAATGAAGTTTTCATTTAGAAATTGGAGGTAGTTCTTAAAAGAACTTTTTTTTTTCTTCTTTTTGTTGTTTTATATTTTTTTTGTGTTTTTGGAACTTTTTAAACTTTTTTTGGCTTTTCAAAACAGTTTTATATTTTTTTTGTATTTTTTAGGGGGAGAAACAAAAAAAGGGAATTGAAACTGGCTCAACTGGAGCAAAAAAACAAAAAACCCAAAAAATTATTTCTTTTTGGGGCACTTGTGATTATCACCTGCAAGGACGATGAGCTTAACACTTTGTTCCCCATAGGAGATAAGCTTGCCACAAGCCTTACAAGTAATTTTAAAATCAGCAAATCTTGGCTGAATGGAAGGCATCACCTCAGATGTTTCTGGTTGCGAGGAAGAGGGTTGTTTTCTTTGGGAGGGGGTCCTTGATGACTGGGGGAGGTTACTGGCCAGTTCCCGGAACTCTGCGCGAGAGTAGTTGTTTGGATGCTTTCTTGTCATGTGCCGAATCATGGTATAGTTACCAAAAGAATATTTCTTATTTGGGTTGCCCCGTGAAAGTTCATCATTGCAGATGAGGCAAGTGACTTTGGGCGCATTCACCTTTTTTTGCCCCTCTGGGATTGAAAAAAACTGCCAAATGAAGTGTGGTTTGGGTTTATAAGGTGTGTTTTCTTCAGGCAGCCATCTTCTTCTCCCCTCCTCCTCTTCCTCTTCCTCCTCCTCCTGTTCTTGACCACCAATATAATTTGGAGCTGGTCCTCTTGGTGGTGGTGGTGGTGGTGGTGGCTGAGATGCACCTGCTGCTGCTGCTACTGAAGCCATTTTAAAGTACAAAAAGGTACAGAGAGTTCCAAACAGATCTTCCTCAGTCAAAGGACAAAGTCAGAATAAGGAAAAAAGGTGGGGGCTTTCATCATTTGGAAAACAAAACTGTCCTGAACCAATGAGAAGTGTTATTTTCAGGTCACAAGACCAGGGGCTTCATCATTATGAAACTAAAACTGTTATGAACCAATGAAAAGTGTTATTTTCTGCTCACATGACCCGACGCGCTTACGCTACGCGCACGGGGGCGCGCAGCGTAAGCGCGTCGGAAGTTTACGTTTTGCGATCGTATTCGTTCGAGTACTTCCGGGTGCGCTTACGCCGTGCGTATCACGCGGTCGCGGCTACGCGATACGTCACGATCATGTTTTCGTTTGCGATATTGGCGCTCACGAGACGCTCCCCGGAGCGCGCCCGGGGGCGCTTTTCAGAAATACGCTTTTCGGGGCGCACTCCGGGGCGCGCTCTGGGAGCGCTCCCCCCAAAAATTAAAAAAAAAAAATGGGTTAATTGTAGAGACAGGTAGCCCTATTTTGAAGTGGTTTGTAAAAAAATTAACTTTATAAAAATATGTATTGTGCTACATTGGGCTTAATATATGTTAGAGCCAAAATGTAGCCCAAATGTAGCCCAAAGTAGCCCAATGAAGCCCAAAGATGGCCACCAGAGATCAAAAATTGTAAATGTAGCCCAAAATTCAACTAGATGTAGCACAACTGTAGCCCAATGACAGAATGTACCAGAGTGTTAAAAAGAACAACTAGAGTGCTAACAGTCTTATTTATAAAGTGAAACTTATAGTAAGGAATTAGCATTTAAAAAACCTATGAAATTCACTGAAAAAAACCATAGGTTTCACACCAGTTATAGTTAGGAATTAGCATTTAAAAAACCTATTAAATTCACTGAAAAAAACATAGGTTTCACACCAGTTATAGTTAGCTGGAAATTTTACTGATATAAAACCATTGAAATTCCCACGTTATAGTTAGTCGGACTCACTATAACTTGCGCGTGCAATGCACTGCTGATGACATCACATATTACATCACTCATGACATGGTCAGTGACATCACTCATGACATCACTGATGACACCATCCTTGTGACACAGTGACAGACCTCCTTTCAGTGTAATGTAACCCATGAAACACATATTCAAAAATAGAAACTAATATTTTCAAAAAAGTGGATATACCCATACCAGTTACAACAACCAATTCAGTAATACCACCATCTAATACACATCCACTCATGTGTATGTATATGGGTTATTAGATATTTTTATTAGTATCAGTATGAGTGTCTATATGGTTTGGTGGGGGTATTACTTAGCACATAGATGCATGAGTGACTGACTCTTTGTTTGTATGTGTTTTGAAGACAACATATGTACAGGACTGTATGGGTGGATGAGTGTCTATATGTGTTTGTTAGTGAGTGAATGACTGTCTCACTAGTGTCTTTATCAGTAACTACATATGTTTTAATCTAGTATATATGAATATTGATGTATATAAGTGAGTATATGTGAGAGTAAGAGATTGTAAGAGTTCCTGTTTAAATAAGTATGTGTTTCTATAAGTGATTGTTTAAGAGAATAAATATGTGTAATTTTAAATAGAAGTAAGGTGGAAGTGTGTGTATAACTCTATATTCAAATAAATGGATGTCCAATAGTTTATTTGCACGTGTGAATATGTGTGTGAGTAACTTTTGGATGAATGTCGGTGTGTAACAGGATGTATAGGTGTATCACTTCATATGATGAGTGAGTATATGTATGAGTGACTATATAGAACTGTTGGTGAATGAGTGGATGTGTATATAGATAGTGGAATTACTGAATTGCTTGTTGTAACTGATATAGGTATCTCCATTTTTTTAAAAATTTCAGTTTCTATTTTTGAATATGAGTCTCAAGGGTTACATTATAGTGAAAGGAGGTCTGTCACTATGTCACAAGGATGGTGTCATGAGTGATGTCACTGACCATGTCATGAGTGATGTAATATGTGATGTCATCAGCAGTGCATTGCACGCGCAAGTTATAGTGAGTCCGACTAACTATAACGTGGGAATTTCAATGGTTTTATATCAGTAAAATTTCCAGCTAACTATAACTGGTGTGAAACCTATGTTTTTTTCAGTGAATTTAATAGGTTTTTTAAATGCTAATTCCTAACTATAACTGGTGTGAAACCTATGGTTTTTTTCAGTGAATATATATATATATATATATATATATATATATATATATATATAAGCACACAAATTGTCCTGTCGCAGCGGGAGCACGGACCAGTTGGTGCCAGCGATGGGACCATGGCAGTGTCCCAATTCATTCAATACCAGAGAAGAAATCGCTGCACACTCCTTGATGCTTCAGCAGTTACTTTATTTTTCAAACGTGAAAATATATATATATATATATATATATATATATATATATATATATATATATATATATATATATATATATATATATATATATATTACCTACTGGCGGTTGCCAGTAGGTATATATAGTTAGGATTTTTTCCCTATGGGATTTTTGAAAATTCTATGTCTAATAACTTTGGCGTTTGTGGACGGAATTGGCTGAAATTTTCAGGAAAATGGCACATTTTGTTTCTGAGCACATAGAAATAGAAATATAGTTCTTTCTTTGACCAGTGTAGGTAGTTCTAAAAAGAACAGGTTTTTTTGTTTTGTACTTTTTTAATGTTTTCTCAACAAATTCCAAGCGGAACAAAAGAATGAAAAAAAGAAAAACCAATGTCAAAGACAGCAATGATCCTGCATCCTGCGTTTCATCAAGTCTATAGACTGTTGACCAAAATACAAAAGTTTATTGCAATAAATGCATGGAATTTTAACTTTAGCAAAGTCAGAATCAATATGTAGGTGTGGACTGCTTGCTGAAAATGCTGCTGCTGCAGTTGATGTTCTTGGTGCAGAAGCAGGTGGGTTCTCGTGCAACCTCCGTCTTGCAGCTCAAGCAAAGTTCTTGGGAGGCAAGTTCTTCACGTGTCACACCATATTTGCTGTGCTAAAGGAGTATTTTTTACATGGATCACCCCTTGAAAGAGTTTTTTTGCAAATTTTCGCTAAAGTGGCCATAATAGGCTTGAAAATATGCTCTATTGAATTCCAATCAAAGCTCATGTTAGATGTGAAGGACATCTAATATGAGCTTTGATTGGAATTCCATAGAGCATATTATCAAACCCATTATCGCCACTTTAGCGACACTTTCCTGCCGATAAAGTGGCGATAATTTTGTCACCCAGGCTTGATATTATGGCCCAGAGTGCGTAGTGTTCAGCTGCTTCTCTCTAAAATCTATAATTACCTCCAAGCAGTGACAACAGACAGCTTACAACAGTCTGACAAACTGATCCACAACCTTATTATGCCACTTTTGAATCACTTTTAACATGGGTAAAGTGATGCAAGGAGCTAGTAAATCTACATCTGACTTTTCAAGAAAAAATCTCAACTCCAGACTCTGCGACACAGTTTCTAATGTTGTTTTCTCTCTCTTTCTCTCTCTCACTCTCTGTGACATCATTTCTTTTTCTCTGTTAAACTTAGACACTGCTGTCTGCTTGGACGTGTAGAAGAATTGTTGAAGTGAAGTTGTGAAGTCTACTTCCGTATGTGTTTGGCCGCAAGGTTTATACAATGGAAAGCACAGAGGTCTAGATCTTCAAATCCTTCATAGGAATGCATTAGAAATAATTTGGCATAATGGGCGTTAGTAACGCAGTAGGCATTACATATATACACCACTTGAATGCGGCACTATAACAAGTAAAATGTACCAGGTACACTGCATTCGTAAAACTGTAGTGTTAGCTTTATTTGTGAAACGAGAGAGGGCCGCATTATCAAGCCTTGGTGACAAAATTATCGCCACTTTATCGGCAGCAAACTGCCGCTAAAGTGGCAATAATAGGTTTGATAATGTGCTCTATTGAATTTCACTCGAAGCTCATGTTAGATGTGAAGCACATCTAACATGAGCTTCGATTTGAATTCCATAGAGCATATTATCAAGCCCATTATCGCCACTTTAGCGAGACTTTCCTGCCGATAAAGTAGTGATAATTTTGTCGCCCAGGCTTGATATTATGACCCAGAGTGCGTAGTGTACAGCACCTTCTCTGTAAAATCTATAATTACCTCCGAGCAGTGACAACAGATAGGTTACAACAGTCTGACAAACAGATCCACAACCTTATTACGCCACTCTTGAGTCACTTTTAACCTGGGTAAAGTAATGCAACAAGCTAGTAAATCTACATCTGACTTTTCAAGAAAAAATCTCAACTCCAGACTCTGCGACACAGTTTCTAATGTTGTTTTCTCTCTTTCTCACTCTCACTCTCTGTGACATCATTTATCTTTCTCTCATAAACTTAGACACTGCAGTCTTGGACGTGTAGACGTGGAGAAGAATTGTTCAGAATAAGTTGTGACACCAACTGCCAAAAATGTTCACCCGCAAAGTTTATACAACAGTAAGCACAGAGGCCTAGATCTACAAAGCCTTCGTAGGAATGCATTAGAAATAAGTCACCATATCGGACGTCAGTAATGCAGTAGGCACTTTCATATAGACACCACTTGAACACGGCACTATAACAGAACTGGTATGTACGAGTCACACTGCACATGTAAAACCGTAGAGTTACCAAAACTTGTAGGGGCATAGTATCAAGAACGGCGATAAAATTATCGCAGTTTCAGCGGCAGGAAACTGCAGCTAAAGCGGCGATAATGGGCTTGATAATATGCCCTTGTGAATTCCCATAGTAGCCCAGATTAACACCAGAACCTGGACTGCTTTGGGAATTCACAATAGCATATTAGCAACCCATTATCACCGCCTTAGCTGGAGTTTCCTGCCGCTGAAACAGCGATAATTTTAGCGCCGTTCTTGATAATATGCCCCGTAATGCTTCAGCTCATTTACTCACATCTACATAATTTTAAACTCTAATTTTCTTTTTTCTTTTGCAGATTACCAATCGGACTCCTTTTGGCATCCATTTCACAATTTGTTTATAACATTTTTTAAGTTATTTTTCCAGTTCTAATATAGTTATAATTGAGTTTCGTTTATATTTATTGTTTAATAATAGTTAATAAAAAAACCAACATACTTCTTTTATTTTGTGGGGGAGGGATATGACGGCCCACAATAAAAATAATGTTGAAATACTATAGTAAGATATTCAAGACTAGTATTGAAAACTACTGAGTTCTAACTATCAGATATAATAAAAACAACGGTGAGAAACTACTAAAATGTCGATGGACAGAGTACGTAATCAACATTTGGCGCTTTGGCACTACCTTTCAAATAAATGTATAAAAAATATGACTATTAATACTGTACAAAAGTACAGCAGCGGATGACGCACACAAACCGGGAAAACAAAGCAACAGATTTACTAACTGATATAAATAAAAGGTTTGCTTCGAAACGGCACTGAGCATGCGAAGAGAGTACAACTGCTACACCAAAAAAAGGAAAGCTTTACATACTCTCATAGAAATGAAGGAGCATATTATCAACAAAAGGCGATACATTATCGCCGCTTTTATCAACAGGAAAATGCAGATAAAGCGGTGATAATGTGCTTGATAGGCCCTTGTAACTTTCCATAGCAGCCCAGGTTCTGGTGTTAACCTGGGCTCCTATGCTTATTCAAAAGGGCATATTAATAAGCCCATTATCGCCGCTTTATCAAGCGACAATAATGTATCTCCTTTTGTGGATAATATGGCTCATTGCTCATTTTTTTGACAAATAAACTTAGGTGCATATTATCAAAGACCGGTGTTACAATTATCGCCATTTTATTGGCAAGAAACTGCTGATAAAACGGCGATAATGAGCTTAATAATACGCCCTTGTTATTTCCCATAGAAGCCCATGTTAATACCAGAACATAGGCTTCTATGGTAATTTACAGGGTTGTATTATCAAGCCCACCCTCCCAACATTAATAAAAAAAACTCCAGACAATACAGGTACCCGGACCTGGAAGGTAATTTTACATATCACTGCCCCAGAAATGTGGCGTTCCCCGCGATATGTACGGGGAGAGAGAGAGAGAGAGCTCAAAACATATTTATTTTAAAAAAAGACCCTTACCAAGACTATAGGCTCAGAATGTTTCTAACCTGCCCTATTTCCTTATTTCTCTACTTTGTTTTACTATTTTCTTGTGACTCTGCTCTCCCGATAAACAAGATGGCTGCCAACACTTCCTGATTTGGAGTATTGACAGCCAATCAGCATGCAGCTCCTGCTCCTAATTGTAAGTATTTCCATACACATACGCCGCGATTTTTCTTTTAGAAAATAAAAATGAAAAAACAGAGCCTAAACATCCATGTACGACCCCTTGAGCAAGCCAAGAGGGTCAAAATATCCCTTATTTCTCAAGATTGTTTTACTGTTTTCTTGTGACTCAGTTCTAGCAAGACACAAGACGGCCGCCAACACTTCCTGGTTTCAAGTGTTGACAGACAGTTCACAGCCAATCAGCATGCAGCTTGCGCTCATAATTGAACAGATTTCAGTACGCGTACTAAACTCCATCTCTAGATATCACTATGATTTTACTTGCAATTTTCTCCGAAACTACTAAACGAATTTACACCATTTAACAAAAAGCACAATCTGTGAACAGAAATCTACCTCTCTGCAACACAGTCTATCACAAAATATCTCAGAGCAGAGGCATCCTTCCCATGCATTAACTCAAAATGCCTGGCCACAGGATATGTAGGATCAGCATGGGCAATGGCACGCAGGTGTTGCAAGATCCGCTTATGAACTTGTGGCCTGGTGCTGCCTACATATCTAAGCCCACATGGGCATTCTAACACATAAACAGCAAACTCTGTTTTGCAGTTGAATTTTTGTTTGATCTTTATAGGGGAAGGGGATAAAGGTGTAACTACCTCAGATTTGCTCACACCATGTTTGCATGGTTTGCATGTAGAGCATATATATATATATATATATATATATATATATATATATATATATATATATATATATAAGCACACAAATTGTCCTGTCGCAGCGGGAGCACGGACCAGTTGGTGCCAGCGATGGGACCAGGGCAGTGTCCCAATTCATTCAATACCAGAGAAGAAATCGCTGCACACTCCTTGATGCTTCAGCAGTTACTTTATTTTTCAAACGTGAAAATATATATATATATATATATATATATATATATATATATATATATATATATTACCTACTGGCGGTCGCCAGTAGGTATATATAGTTAGGATTTTTTCCCTATGGGATTTTTGAAAATTCTATGTCTAATAACTTTGGCGTTTGTGGACGGAATTGGCTGAAATTTTCAGGAAAATGGCACATTTTGTTTCTGAGCAGCCCCTGAAAATTTGGGGGGTGTTCGTCAAGGGGGGGCCGAGAAAAAAGGGGGGTCCCAAAACGCGCTTTTCCCATGTTAATTTCCATAGGGGGGTTGGCCTCACTTTTAGCTCGAACGGCTGAATGGATTTGCACGAAACTTGGCAAAATTGTAGGGACTGTTAGCCCGATGTGCCTTTGCTAGGTCTCAATATATGTGCTTTAGTGGATTTTGATAAATTAACGTTCAAAAAAATATATATATCTGTGACAGCGTCCCGGGTAGCGCTCCGGTTCGCGTACTTTTCGCGTAACGGAACTTTGCAAAGCGAAGCTGATTGGCTCTCCTGTGTCTGTCAACATTCTAAACAGTCCGGAGCGGCCGCCATCTTGTCTCTCGGTAGGATCGAGAGACAAGAGGAGGCCAAAACGAAGGGGGAAATGACCATAAAGGGGCATAGTAGATCCTCCCTGACCCCCCTAGGTTTGATGTGGAGGCTTTAAAAGGGCCCCGCGGGGCAAAAAAAAAAAAAAAATTTTGCGTGGGAAGCTCCCGGTTCGCGAACAGGGAAGCGGCCTGGGGAGCGTTCTATGAGGAAAAAAGAATGTTAGACTTTCAAAATATTGTATGTTAATTGATTGTTTGTTTTGTTGATTTTTTTTTATTTACTATGTAACACAAAAAAGTTGCACTGTATATTTTAAGTCTCATTTTATATATTATTTTTTGGGTACTTTTTTAGCATTTTCAAATAAAAAAGAATAATGTCTGAAACAATTTTAACTTATAAAATTTAAATGTATAACTCCGATTTCTCAAAATCTAAAAGTATTTGCAACATTATTTCATCTGGTATGTCGTCCTTTTCATTCCATTCTTCAATTTCATCAACACATTTAATTAATTCTTGGTCCACAGTTTCATCCAAAAAGTCTATTTCATCTTTTTCTTCCTTAGGATTGTTATCCATATTTATTTCAAATGAAATATTATTTTCCTTTGGTTGGGCTTCCATTTTCTTGCTGTAAATTGTATAAAAAATAATTATATCAGTAGAGATAGGGCACTGTTGGGTTTAAGTTCAGAGAGGTACTTGTGAGTATATAACTGCGAAGTTATCTTTGTGCAGTGTATGGTTTCAGGCGTGAAGTAGTACTATTAAAAAGAGCCTGTGAAGAAGCCTAAGTAAATTAATATTTATTCAAGCCTTTCTCAATGTTTAACTGTTACAGAGGGACAGTATATAACTATCTGAAAATGTTTTTCCAAATTAGTTTAAATTCAAATTTATAAAATAACATCTTACCTTTAAAAAGAAGTTGAAGTTATTAGTGAAAATCCTATTGAAATGTACACCAGGAAGTACTAGTCAAAATGGCTGTGTTTCCTTCTCTTCCTTTATATATATTCAGGTACATAACCAATCAAATGTCAGGTAAAAAAAATGAAAATGAAAGTAACATTTTCATTGGTTGTCAATTCCAACACTTCATATGTGTTTTGTGAAGTAATTTACCTCAGGGTATTTACAGAGGTCCACAGGTTAAATGGCTAAATGGATTTCCAAATAAATTTATGAAAATGGTAGGGATTGGTATGTAGTATGAGCTAATCTATATTTGGTGAAAGTGTTTCCAGTCGTTTTTTTGTAAATTACTTTCCCACCTTTTTTAATGGAGTGCTTTCCGGAAAGCGCCCCGGTACGCGAACCAGCAGCGTTACGGGAGTCCACCATTTTGTGTTTCAGTCGAATTAAGATACAAGATGGAGGGCAAATAATGTTCAGAATGGGTAGAAGGGGGCACGGTAGACGTATCTTGACCCCCTAGGTTTTCTGAGGGTGGCTGAGGAGGCCCATATGTGCGGGGAAAAAAATATTTTAATAGAAATTTCGCGCGGGTAGCTTCCGGTTCGCGAATCGGGTAGCGCTCCGGGGAGCGTAGTTTGTTGAAAATTAGTGAAAAAAGTTAGAGAAAAATAATAATTGTGAGTGATTAGATGTAGGGTAGCTCTGAGAAGAGCTTTTGGGTTTATGGTACATTTAGGTACTTATAAGTAGGTACCAATGCACAGTCTTAAATTCAAAATGAAAATTCTGTTGCCCTCATCTGAGAAGTGAACTCCATCTCCTCTGTAGATATCTTGCATGCAAAAACGCAAGTTATTGTTGTACATGGAGCCCATTCCATGGTCTTTCATGTAAGCTGATTTGTTTACATGCTTCCTCGACTTCTCAATTTGTGAACAAAATTGGTTCGACCACCTCCATTTCTGTCTTTGGCATATATTTGAATATACCAAGGCAGTTTGAGGAAAAAGTGCCATTAATTGCTCAAAGGTGTCCTTTAAAAGCATTTCTAGACCTACCCCAGTCAAAGTGCCCAAATCATTACCTCCACAGTGCACAATTAACAGGTCAGGTTTTGGCAAATGCATAAAGGTTTTCACCAATGGTATCAATTGGTGACATTTTAATCCTCTGTGGCCAAACCACTTAATTTCCACATCTTGTAAATTGAGGTTAGGTAAATTTCTGTTCTCAGCATACCTTTGAGCCCAGTAGATGTAAATATGTCCAAAAATCCAGACAGTAAACATGGTGAGTGAATTTTCTGCTGCAGTCAGATGAAGTGTGGTAATGAAATGGCAATTGAAACAGTAGGAGTTTGTAAAGAAAAAAAACGGTGGAGTTTCAGTGCTAATGATTCACTAGCAGTGATTGGTGGATTTCCATTTCTGAAAAGAGAAAGTTAGAGTGCATGGATGTGTTCTTTGAAAGATGTCATTTGAATGGTCAAGGACAAAATATTTAATGAAAGATTGCACTGGATACGCAGGTGCACAGAGAGTTCAGAGTTCAATTGAAACATTGTTGTGTGAACTTGCAAACATCAGAGGTGTTTCAGGAGGTGGTTGCTATGCAAAAAAAGCAGAGAGGGCAGAGGGGGGAAGGGTTTTGATTTGAAAAAAGTGAGGGAAGAGTTTTGATTGGCTAACATGAGAGATATGTGTAATGAATATCAGCATTTCTGTGCTTTCTATAGCTGCAGCCTCTGGAGTGCATAATCTTTGTTCTGCTGGAGACAATTTGGTGTATTTCTGAGACTGTTTTAAAACTCATAAAGAATTTGCTAAGGTGAGAAAAGATTTATTTAATTTAGATAGACTATAGTATGCTTTAAGGACAAAATTATGAAGAAAGCTGTGTTTTTAAAATGTTGCTTTGTCTAAAGTGTTTTACAAATAGATGTTGTTTCTTTGAGAAATTGTAGTTGAAAATATTGTGAAGTATTAGCACTGTCAGGGTGTTTTTGTACATAGGAGCTGTGCAGTGTTTTCAAATTATTACTTGAAAATCGTTTTTGAGGAAAAGGAATGCTTTTAAAATTCATCACAAGGAAAAAATGGTGTCTGTTTCTTTATAAGGCATTTGAGTATCTCTGATGTTATTTTTTCCATTTTAAATTAGGAGCTTTCGCCGTGGGGCTTGTTCCTTGTAAATATGCTCCCACCTGTGCTTGGCAAATTTAGATTTTGATTCTCTGAGTTACATAGCCATGTTAAAAGTGTCCCAAAAAATGGTGCAAGGGCAATCAAAAACCCCTTTCATGTGGCTTAAGGACATTTTAAGTAATTTCCTCTTGAATGTAGGTATACAATTGATTTATATGTTGTGTTTAAAAACGTTTTTTTTAAATCAATTACATTTCTGGATATGTACTGCTAGAGCTTCATAGGTTGTTTGGGGCATATTTATAAGGCATTTAAGTGTCTCTGATGTTATTTTTTCCCATTTTAATTTAAGACCTTTCCCCGTGGTGCACGTTCCTTGTAGATATGCTTCCATCTGTGCTTGGCAAATTTAGATTTTGATTATTTGACTTACATAGCCATGTTAAAAGTGATCCAAAAATGGTGCAAAGGCTTTAAAAAAACACTTTCATGAGTCTTAGGGCATTTTAAGTCACTGAGGAAACACAGGTGATGTGATTGTGCAATGAGGAAAAGAAACTCCACATTTTTCAGTTACATCACCTGTGTTTCCTAAGTTTATGAATAACATTGTGCAGATGAAGAGCTTTCGCCGTGAGGCTTGTTCCTTGTAAATATGCTCCCACCTGTGCTTGGCAAATTTAGATTTTGATTCTCTGAGTTACATAGCCATGTTAAAAGTGTCCCAAAAAATGGTGCAAGGGCAATCAAAAACCCCTTTCATGTGTCTTAAGGACATTTTAAGTCATTTCCTCTTGAATGTAGGTATACAATTGATTTATATGTTGTGTTTAAAAACGTTTTTTTTTTAAATCAATTACATTTCTGGATATGTACTGCTAGAGCTTCATAGGTTGTTTGGGGCATATTTATAAGGCATTTAAGTGTCTCTGATGTTATTTTTCCCATTTTAATTTAAGACCTTTCCCCGTGGTGCATGTTCCTTGTAAATATGCTTCCATCTGTGCTTGGCAAATTTAGATTTTGATTATTTGACTTACATAGCCATGTTAAAAGTGATCCAAAAATGGTGCAAAGGCTTTAAAAAAAACACTTTCATGTGTCTTAGGGCATTTTAAGTCACTGAGGAAACACAGGTGATGTGATTGTGCAATGAGGAAAAGAAACTCCACATTTTTCAATTACATCACCTGTGTTTCCTAAGTTTATGAATAACATTGTGCAGATGAAGTTTAGGTCTGTCCACGGACACAAAAGAGGTCTGGCCTTTGTTCAAGAGTGAAGTGGACATGACTTACTTCATTGGTAGGCCTTTACATGTATTATCTCCTCTGTACTCTGCAGCGGTGGTGCAAAAGATTTGCTATGTGGCGACATATTTTCAACTTGATGCATCTAGACAGATGTGTCATGCTGTAAAGTCCTGTGCCACATGAAACTTGCGTCAGGTTTCATATAGGTGTTTTGTTGCAGGGTGGGCATTCATTTGCATGAAAGCCCTGTAAAAGTAACACAGTGAAATTTAGAAGATTTCACTGAGTCAGCTTTATAGCATTCCTGAATCAAATCCTTATGGCTGTTTGAAACAGGCATAAGGAGTGAAGCACCATGCAATGTGTGGCTTCCTCCTGTGCATTGCAGTAGACATGTTGTGTTTACGACGTGACTTGTGCAATGTGTTGCTTTCGCGGCACCGATGCGTGACGCATCTGTGCTGTTTTTATTCAATGGTGTTCCACAATGTAAATATGCCACACCATGAGTAGCAGAGCAGTGGTGCACATTAACTGGTGCATTCCTGGGGATGTGCCAGTTAATATAAATCTGTCCCTATACATTTAAGTATGTGTAGGGGACACAGAGTCGGTGAGGCTTATCCTAGGTTAAGAAGAGATGAGTCCTGTTTACTGAAGACTTAGACATAGGCCTCATCTCTTCAGCATCGCTGGACATGGCTAAATAATAGCTGCAATATGATTCTCTTGTTAAACAATTTTACTATTCTAGCCTCTGAGATTTGTGTCTTAGTATCCAACATCTCATTGTTGTTCTCTTTTTTTAAAGATAACGACAACATCAAGCATGAGTGATAATGAGCAATCAGTTGATCTCGATCTTATCGTTGAACTTGTCATTGAAACGTCAGTGGAAGTAGATCCTTTAGATCATTTAAATCCTGAGGATGATGAAGAATATGATGAGAATGCTGATTTGTCAGAATTGTATGATATAGGGTGGGAAGCTGATCTGCTTGAGCCTATGTAGTAAAAATGTAAACCATTTCATTTAAAATTAAACAAAAGTTCAAAAATAGTATGTGTGTAGTGTCTTTATTAAAATAATCAAATATGCTCGTAAAATTAGTTCAGATTCACATATAAAACAACACAGGTAAAACAATTAGCAATTGCTACTATTTGTGATTTCAAAATTTGCCAATGCACTAAAAATTATTCTATGTTAAAATAACAAGCAGGGTGTTAAGTTTTTGATGACTGTTATTGATTTACTGTTTGGTAATAGTGATTAATACCATTTTTTATTATATTTTAGCACAGATTCAACTGCAGATTATTTCAAAATTTGAAAATGCCAACTAAGAATCGAATTAGAAAGGCTACAAGACGTCAAAGACAACAGGTCCATAAATTACTGCAGCAGTCCTCTACAAAAAAAACTTGTCAAGTCACCAAGAAAGCACTGGGTAAGACCACGAAAACATTCATAAGAAAAATTTGTAGTAAAAAAAGTATTTCTACAGAAAATGTTTCAGTCCAGAAAAAGAGAAGCAATTTAAACGGAAAGGAAGGGCCAATGAAAAATGTTACTGCTAGAGCAAGAGAAACTCTGTGCATGATAGCAGAAGGAAAGAACAGTTTAGGGACATTCGTAAACGAATGGTCCGCAACAGGATAATTGGCAATTTGTTAAAAAATATTAACAAAGGTCAACAGAAAGTGGTTTTTTATAAGAGAAAAAAAAAGTTGAGAAAGTTATTGATCAAGCATTTGCAATTAAACGAAAGTTATTTATTTTGATAGTCAACAGAATTAGGAAGGTAAACAAGGTAATTTATGATTTCAAAACAAATAGTAGATGGAAGAGAATAATTAATCGTAGTAACTTTTGTGATGTTTTCTCAGGAGACTGGATGCATAGTTCGAGTTCTGAGGCATTTTTTAATGAGGAGAGTTATTTCCAGGATAATGATTTGGTGCATGCAGTTGACACCAGTGGTCGAGCTTATGAAGTGAGAGATGGATGTCCAGTTGAAAAAGAAAAACTTGTAACAACAGAGACAGAAGAGGTGTTAGGTAATGAGGTTTTAGGAAGACGTCCTAAGGGTCCTGTGTACACCTGGAAGTGTAGTAGTATTTGCAGTGTGCGACAGGATTCAATCGATTTGCTTTGTGATTTTGTACGGACATTTAATAAGAAAAGTTTGAAGCAGAAAATGAAGTGGTTGCAAGAATTAGATCCTTGCAGAGTGAGAGAAGTGACAGGTTTGCATGGTCATTCACTGGCTTGTCTTTCCAGGAGAGTATGCCAGAGTGTTTTTCATCATTTTAGGATGCTAGCAGTGCATCATAATAAAGTGAGGAAATTAATTAGAATGTTGTATTATGCTAAGAGTCCAGCAATTATGCTTAAAAAATTATGTGCTGCTCTTTTCCATGGTTCTGAAATAGATGTGAAGAATATTTGTGAAGAAATTGAGTTTTGTTACTTTGGAAGTAAAGAGGAGAATGTTCAAATTGACCCAGAAGAAGAGGGTAATGTTGAAGATAATGTACAGGTTTCCAGTACAGATAATTTTCAGAAGGAAATTGCCACGTTTCAGGTGAAATCAAGTGAGAGGCCTAATTTCACTTGTGTGTGTTGTCGACGCACTTATTATAAGAATCAGACTAAGTTAGTGGATTTATATGCAAAAAGTGAAAGGGAAAATAATAGTGAATGGAAGGATTTTGCAACATACTTGATGGTAGAAAATTGTTTTGATTTGGGATTGGATCAACGTGTGTGTACTTATTGTTGTAACAAATTAAACCAAAACCAGATGCCAGCTAGGGCGGTTCATAATAATCTGGAATTGGTTGAGATTCCTTCTGAATTGAAGGATTTAAATACTTATGAATCTATTTTGATTCAAAGTATCCATCCCTTTCAGGCTATTGTAAGAATGGAGCCAAAGACAGGGAAGTTGCCTCCATCAGATTTACCGAGAGGATTAAAGGGAAGAGTTGTTTATTTGCCTCTAGATTTGAACAAAAACATTAACACAATTGGAGTAGAGAAAGTGGAAGAGAAACCTCTAGTTATCATAGTTAATGGAGTTCCGACAAAGAGTAAGAAAATATGGCAAGATTTAGTGGATGTTAGGAAAGTCAAAAAGGCAACATTGTATTTAAAAAAAAATAATAAGTACTGTAAGAATGTATTTGTTGCAGAAGAGGAAGTAAGTGAGGAAGAGGATAGCGATTTGTGTCCTGGTCAAATTGAAAAAATAGAAGCCTCTAAAAAGGAAGAAATTTATGAACATTATAGTGTTCATCCTTTGCATTCCAAGGAAGGTATGGGGAATGCTATTGAGTTGTTTCAAATGAAACAAGCCAAAGGGAGTCCCATTAGTGTTTGGGAGGAAAGTTTGGAAGCTCTGTGTTTCCCACAGCTATTTCCCACAGGTCGAGGAGGACGATATGATGAGCGACCTGTTCAAATTCCTGCTTCAGAATACCGGACTTTACGATTGTATGCAGAAGATGCTAGGTTTCGACAATGCATTCCCTATTTGTTTCATCTCCTGTTTGAAAGTGATCTGTCAGGACTGTCATATGCAGTGAACCACATCTTGAAAAGTGGTATACAGATGCGAAACATCTCGGCAAGGGACTTTATGGATAAAGTCAATGTCCAAGACAGTATTTTGGATTCTCACCTAATTAATCTCATGGCGTGTCAGCGTGGTACTAATGAGTACTGGTACCGTCGTCATGGTGATTTAAAATGTATGCTGAGGAACTTAGGAACTCCGACATGGTTCCTCACTCTGAGCTGTGCCGAGTATAGCTGGAAAGACTTACTTGAATTTCTACGAGAGACAAATGGAAACATTAAAAATATTGAATTCAAGACACCCGGAGAACTGTGCTCTTTGGATCCAGTCAATGTATGCAGGTACTTCAATCATAGATTTGAAGCTATGATGTCTTTCATCATGAATAAGAAGAATCCACCTCTTGGAGAGGTGTTGGATTTCTTCTGGAGAAAGGAGTACCAAGCAAGAGGTGCTCCTCATATACATATGCTGCTGTGGATCAAGGATGCACCTAAATTTGGAACAGATCCGGATGACTTAGTGTATGTCATTTTAATGTTCCAACGATATAGGCCTGATGGAACAAAATTGACAACTTTAATAAAAAATGTTGTTGCTTCGCAGTTGTCAATATCAGGAAGGACTTTTGTAACTGCAGCAATTATATTTCATGACGGTCCTACAACAACATCAGGACATTACACAACTTATTTAAAGTCCAGAAACGGCTGGTCATTCTGCAACGATTCTGCTTTAACTTTCAAAAAGAAATTGCCTTTTGACCTTAAAAATTCTTACCTGGTGTTTGTAAAACCAAAATTTTAGGGACAGAATCTCGGGATTTGTTCTGAGCAATTTCTAGAGGTTCATGGAGTAGAGGGAATGTAAGTCTGCAATGCTGTCTAGATTATTTATCCAAACTTTGGATCATAATGTCATTTTCAAAATTCAAAAATATAAACCTGATGCAAGTAACTCTGCTTCATAGTAAGCAGTATCAGTGTCATAGGAAATGTAGAAAATGAGTGAGCAACAAGGGTAAGATATTAATAGTCCAGGATTGTGAAAGTAATCTTAAACGTTTTCTTTCTGAAAGTTGCGAAAATAGAAAATGACGGGATTTGCTTACAAGAATTCCAAGAGTTGTAAATGGCTCTTACATGATTTGGCCTTGTGGAAATATGTGGTAGAAAGCGAGAAGTCTTTTATCGTATGTAACATATTTTTCAAAACGATGGAGGTTTTCTTTCAGAAAGTAGCGGACTGAAAATATTAACAGCACAACAGAGTGTAAGCTGTTCATAGGACATCCTTCGACGTCATGGAAAGTAAGTTAATTTTAAGGAGTTTTGAATTCTGATTTTTTATGTTGTATGGGTTTTTTAAACACAATCATTTTGATTGTGTTTTTTTTTCCCCGCTGTTACATGATGAATACCTTCAAGTCACTGATTTAAGTGAAATTTGATACATTCTGAGAACAGCAAAAATAAACCATTTAACATGTATAATTAATTCTCTACTTTTTGTACTTATGATATACATTTAGAAATGTGAGGTAGACATGGAGAAGCTGAGGCTTCTGTAAGTGTCAAAGTTAATGCACACAGTGCTGCACTTCTGGATACTGTTTTATTTTGAAACCTGAGTGGGCCTCACCTCAAACAAACCTCTGGATAGGATACATCTTATTTGCATCCTGAAACAATCATTTAAAATGTTAGGGACAATTTTATGATGGCTTTACATCTCTTTTGCACTGCCATTGCATCACTGTTGTGAGACATCAGCAGTGCAAAAGATGCACCATGTTCCAAAATAGGCCTCACTTCATCAGCATCAAGATACTGTTAGTTTAAAATATGTATATTTAGGACTGTGTATGAGGCCTGGAGAAGCAGAGGCTTCTCTAAATGTCAAAGTTGTTCAAAAAAACTGTTTGTCCTTCCACCTTTTCCCTTGTCTTTTCTAATTTTTAAATACATGTTTTAATATTTTTCAAATGTTTGTTCTCTCTTTCACAGATTGAAAGTATGAAAAAAAAGTGAATAAATTAACAACAATTATAAGGTAAATGTTTTTTACTCTTTTCGTTACATTTCTATCACATTCACCTACTATAGGGCTTCAGACTAAAGAGCTTTAAACAAAGTTTAACTAAATGTGGCAATTTGGAGCTGTGCCCGTGGCTTTTATGTCAATGCGCAAGAGCATTGACCTAAAATGCGTGTGCACATTACCAAATCGCCGTCTGTTCCCTCAGCCGCACTCCTCCCACTCCATTTGAAGTGAAGATTAGCTTAACTTCAAAGGCCCCGGCTGCTTTACACCCTCATTCTGCTCTCCCCGCTCTGTCTCCTCCCCTGTCTGCCGTGTGCATTTCTCATCCCCCCCTCCCCACAGTAACGCCACTCACACACGCAACGCCACTCACACACGCAACGCCACTCACACATGCAACGCCACTCACACATGCAACGCCACTCACACACACAATGCAACTCACACACACAACACCACTCACACATGCAACTCATTCACGCAACGCCACTAATCCACGCAACGCCACTCATCCACGCAATGCCAATCATCCACGCAACACCACTCATCCACGCAACGCGACTCATCCATTTGCAAAACCAAAAGGACAAACTCTTCTATTGTGAGACCTATTGCATTTTCAATGCTTGATTCTTTCACTTCCTTATCTATTTTGTTTTCCGCAATTATATCGTCTTCCATCTTTTCTTCTGTAAATAAATCTATTAAACAGCATCTGTGGTTTAGTCCCTATAGCTGTCTTTCTTTTAACATTACTCTCTGTTTACTTCCTTTGTACTTACTCCTTTTTTAAAAAAAAAAAAAATTTGCGGTTAGCACCTGGTTCGCGTACCGGCGAGCGAACTGGAAAGCGAACAAAAAAAAAACAGCTTGCCAGAGTGTTACACTTTCTAGCAATTTTTGTATAAAGAGGACGTAGTTCTGAAAAGAACTTATTTTTTATGTTTTTGTTGTTTTATATTTTTTTTTCTTTTTTGAACATAATTTTTTTTTTGTGTATTTTTTGAACAATTTTATGTTTTTTTTTGTTTTTTGGAAAGGGAAAGAACAAAAAACAGGCATTGAAAAGGGCTCAACAGGAGCAAAAAAATATATATATTTCTTGGCGCGTTTAGGGCATTGGTGTTTTTCAAATGCTAAATTAATTAACTTAATACTCATGTTGACACATGAAAATAAGGCGCCGCAATATAAGCAAACGACCTTCATATGCACAAAATTTTTCTGGATGCTTGGCACTGTTTCTTGTGCCTCTGGAACCGACAGAGATATATCTGCTGATGTGCTGGCCACAGAAGTTGGAGGGTTGTCTTGTAGATCACGCATCTCTGCCCGGCTATAATTTAAAGGATGCCACCTCTGCATGTGACGGTGCATAGTATGATTCCCATAACTATACTTCTTTTCTGTGCCTCTGGATAACTTCTGCTTGCATATTAGGCACGTCACATAGCGTGCATTAACTTTTTTCTCTCCTGGTGGAAATGAAAAAAACTGCCAAATAAAACTATTTTTATAATGAGATACCCGGGGCAACTCTTCTATAAATTGTGAAGCCTGTTCTTCTTCTTCATCTTTTTCATCCTCTTCTTCCTCCGGGTTTGCAAGGAACTGTGGAGGTGGTCCTCTCTTCCTATGAGGAGGTGGTGGTGGTGGGGGGGGGGGTCCACTAGCTGAAGCTACTACTGAAGCCATTTCCCTCTGTGCAAAATAGGTCTTCCTTTCTCGAAGTTGAAAGTCAGAGTGAGAAAAAAGGTGGGGGCTTTCATCATTTGAGAAAAAAAATAGTTCTAAACTAATGAAAAGTGTTATTGTAAGGTCACCTGACCTAGACTTACATCATTAGGAAACCAATAGTGAAATGAACCAATAAAAAGTTTTATTTACAAGTCACATGACCAGTTACGCTTATGTTACGCACTGCGCGCCGCGCTCCGGATCGCTTTCGGGAAGCTGCGTTTCGCGACTCAGTTCGCGGTCCGGAGCACTTCCGGGTGCGCTAACGTGGCGCGTCATAAGACGCATTATGCGGCAACGTGATATGTCGCGTTTCCGCGACTCGTCACGATGTTCATTTCTAACGCGGCAGTTGCGCAAACGGAACGTTTACCGGTTAGCGGACCGGGTCGCGGCATCAAATTGAGCTAACGGAAAGCTTCCCGGTTCGCGAACCGGGAGCGAAAAAAAAAGTATTTAAAAAAAATTAAACATAAACATATAAAATATATTTTTGGATTTTAAGAAAAATACATTTTACAGCTACAGATATTAGCTTTTAAAAAACCAATGAAATTCACTGAAAAAACCATAGGTTATAGACCATATATAGTTAGGAATTAGCATTTACAAAACCTTATTTTACTCACACAAAACCATTGAAATTTCATATATAGTTAGATGCACTAACTATATATCGTGCACCCGCAATCTACTGCTGATCATGTCACATATTACATCATTCATGACATGGTCAGTGACATCACTGATGACATCACTGATGACATCACTGATGACATCTCAAATGACATCACTGATGACATCACTGATGACATCTCAAATGGCATCACTGATGACATCACTGTAGACATCACTGATGACATCTAAAATGACATCACTGATGACATCTCATTTGACATTACTGATCACATCACTGATGACATCATTCATGTGATAATACGATCAACCTCTTCAGACTCTAAAATAATCTTAGATACATTCAGAGTAAAGAGACACTCACAGACTGTCACTCATCCATGGAGTTACTCACGCACCCAGTCAGTCATGCAAAGAATCAATCACACTTCCATTTCTTCAACTATACAGTTATACACACCTTACTTATTCAAACATATACTAACACATATTTCCTCTCTTATACAATCCCTGATACAAGTTCACAATGATCCATACAGCCACTCACACATTCACTGGCTCATATGCACAGTAATTTATATATGTCAACTCTCACATGTACTGTGTTTTACATATGTACTTACTTTGACATGTAGCACTGAGATATCTATTCACTCACTAATACACTAATGCACACAGTCAACCGCCCATACAGCTGTTTCCACATGCACTTTTGAACTCATACATCTAGTGAATCAACTGCTCACACATCTATGCACATAGTCACACACCTCACAGCCACCCACACACAAACTCACTCTCCCATACAAATACTTGGGCAACCAATCAATAACCCATATACTAAATCATAAAGCTACTGATCAACACATGCAGCAGTTTACAGAACAACAGATATAATGATGCACAAATTAAGACAGTTTAGTCACTAACGCATGCACTCAGTGAAACACATTTAATCACTCACTCATACAGTCAGTCATGCACCTACTAAATCCTTCATCCAGACACTTATACATCCACTCATTCTTCAATATGTAAGACATATTTTGACTTTACAGAAACATACAGTCACTGGATGATGTCATCAGTGATGTCATCAGTGATGTCATTTGAGATGTCATCAATGATGTCATCAGTGATGTCATCAGTGATGTCACTGACCATGTCATGAATGATGTAATATGTGACATGATCAGCAGTAGATTGCGGGTGCGCGATATATAGTTAGTGCATCTAACTATATATGAAATTTCAATGGTTTTGTGTGAGTAAAATAAGGTTTTGTAAATGCTAATTCCTAACTATATATGGTCTATAACCTATGGTTTTTTTAGTGAATATATATATATATATCCTACTGGCGATAGCCAGTAGGTATATATCGTTAGGATCTAGTTACCATAGGAAATTCTGAACATTCTGTTGGGAATAACTTTGGCGCCGATTGGGGGATCTGCCTGTAATTTTCTTTAAATTTGCCTTGCTGCGCTCCGCTCCTACCCTAAAGTTTCGGGGGGATTCGTCAAGCGGGGGCCGAGAAAAATGGGGGTCCTAAAATGTGTTTTCCCCATGTTAATTTCCATAGGGACATTCTGACAAGGCTACAGCTCGAACGGCTGAACGGAATTACACCAGATTTGGCAAAATGGTAGGGACTGGTATGCAGCAGTGCCTTTTGTATGTTTAGTGTAAATCCCGCCAGTAGATTTTGAGAAAATTGAATGTGAAATTGAGTCCAATGCAATTTTCCATTGGACCTTTAGACACAGCTTCAGCACGAACGGCAGAATGGTATTACTTTAAACTTGGAAAAATGGTAGAGGCTGGTATGCAGAAGTGCCTTTTGTATATTTGGTGAAAATCCTTTCAGTAATTGTTGAGAAAATCGACTTTTTTCAAATTATATATCTATAAGCGGGACCCGGTGCGCGCACGGGCTTGCACCGTCCTTGCAATGTCCTTGCATGTGCGCGGACCCTAGCGTGCGCGTGCAGAATTCTGATTGGCTGTTGGACGTCTGTCAACATTCCAGTCAGTTGAAATGAGGAAGTGTTGTCCGCCATCTTGTTTTTGTGGTAGATGATAGTGGTTTTAAACAGAAGTGTATTAGTTGACAAGGAGGCAGGGTAGAGATTCCTGAGCCCCCTATGCTTTGTCATGGAGTCTGTAAAGGACCCCGAAGGTTGAAAAAAATAAAAAAATTAAATTTAAAAAAATTGCGGGGTCCGTGCACCGTGCGCGGACTTCGGCTCAAAAAGACGCAAAAGAAATACATTAAAATAACAAGTTTCAGTGTTTAGATGTTGGTTGAGTGCAACATTGAGTGATGACTCTTTCACCTTTGGGTTTAGGTAGGTGATTTGTGGAGAGTTAGTATGGTAATTGGTAGAGAGCATTGGGGGTAGGTTGAAGATTATGGGATTTTGAAAGTGTTGTTAATTTGAACCAATTAAAATGTTACTTCGGTTTTGATTTTGTGTGTGATAAAATTTGATTGGCTGGGTATCTGAATATGTATGAGAAATGAGAGGGAAACCCAGCCATTTTGAGATTTTAGTTTTTGAGGTATACTTCTGAGGTGTTAGATTGAGACAGAATTTACTGTTCAACAGTCTTCTAGAAGGTGAGTTGTTAATTTGTAAGGAGAACACTGTTGTTCACTTTAAGTTACACAGCCATTTTGAGATTTTAGTGTTTGTGGTATACTTTTGAGGTGTGAGATTGAGACAGAATTTACTGTTCAACAGTTTTTTAGAAGGTGAGTTGTTAATTTGTAAGGAAAACTCTGTTGTTCACTTTAAGTTAATAGGAAAAATGTTTTTTGTTAGTTATTTAATGTTTTTCTGTTATACTTATGGATTGAGTAGGGCAACATCAGATGCAGTGCTTTATATTTCTCATTCTTGCTTGATACTATACACTGTCCAGGGAAACACGGCCATTTTGTGACTATAGTGTCTGAGGTAGTTTTGTGAGCAAATTTCGGTGTTCAATTTCTGGTGTGAGATTTACACAGTAGTGACTCTTCTAATAGAATTTAATAGATTTTATCTGCCCTATCTCACTCTTCCTTAACGCTGTTTCTCTTTCTTTTAATAGTACACTAACATAAAATGATGACTGAAAATGAGGAGCCTACCAACGTATTCTTTGAAACATCAGCAACATTTATTGAGGCAACTTATTCTGTGGTGGATATTGATCCTATAGATGAAACAAATTTCGAAGAACATGAAGGAGATACCATGGCAGATTTTTGAGATGAAACACTAGACATGGAATTAATGGAGTGTGTAGACATTGTTGAGTTTGACGAATCATTTTCAGACACTTTGACGGATGAAATTCCTGATGAAGAAATGCTACAAGTTCTTTTAGATTTTGAAAATTCTGATAAATGAATTTTAATTTATTAATGAAACATTTGTTTTGATTTTTAAACTTATTTATATGTAATTTATAAGGTAGTAGCAAAGTGATACAATTTTGTGTTCTTCATGTCCTGCATCCTTTCTTTCACTGACTGTCTCTGATTCACTAGTTTACAACATAAGTAAGTATATAGAATAGCAAGTGTGTTTCACCATAGTAGGAACTCATGACCTCCTACGCCAATTCTGACCACACATTGAGAAAGGAAGGAATCATGTGAACAAATCTGTTTCTGCTTTCCTGAAAGACTACAGTATGGATTCAATATACCACAATAACTTGCATTACAATAAATACAAGGTATCTACAGAGGAGACGATGTCCATTTCCATTTAGTTTTGTTTAAAAAAAAAAAATTCCATTAGGTCCGCGCACCTTGAGTGCTCTGTAAATGCACGTTGCGCGAACCCTATCGCCACCATTTTGTGGTTTCAAGGACTCCTAAGGTTAAAAATAATGTTTGTTTTAAAAAAAAATTACAGAAAACACGATAGGTCGGCGCACGGGGAGTGCTCGGTGCGTGGACCTCAGTAAAAAATTAATAAAAAAACATAAAGTTAAAAATCATATTTGAGTGTTTACATGTTAGTTGGCTCTAAAAAGAGCTGTTGTGTTCATTGTGTTTTTTTTGGTACCTACAAGTAAGTACCAATGCAGAGTCTGATGTTACAGAGATAGACTCTGTTCCCTTCATCAGTGAAATGTACACCATCTGTCCTATAAATGCCTTGCATGTTGTAACGCAAGTTGTTGTGGTATATACAACCCATTCCATACTCTCTCATGTATGCAGAAAAAGATTTATTTACATGTTTCCTTGCTTTCTCAATCTGCAGACAAAATTGATTCGACCAATTCCATTTTTGCCTTTGGCATATATTGGAATAGACAAAGGCAGTTTGAGGAAAAAGTGACATCAATTGTCCAAAGATGTCCTTCAATAGTATTTCCAGACCAGCCCCAGTCTAAGTGCATAGGTAATTTCCACCACAGTGCACAATTATGAGGTCAGGGTGTGGGAGATGCATGAAGGATTTCACTAATGGTATCAATTGGTGACCTCTCAATCCTCTCTGGCCTATCCATAAAATATCCACATTTGGTAAATCAAGGTTTAAAATTCCTCTGTTTGTTGCATACCTTTTAGACCAGAATACAAAGCTGTGTCCTATAAACCATACTGAAAGCATGTTCAAGGCAGATCTGGTTGTACTCAGATGAGGGCTGTAAATGAAATGGCAGTTAGAAAGCTTACAGTTTAGAAAAAAAAGAGGAGGACATTCACGGCACTTGAAGCTTAAGAAATGATTGGTGCTTTCTGAAAATGCAAAAGAGCATATTAGGGTGCATAGTTTTGTTTTTTAAAAGAAGCAATTCTAATGGTTCAGGAAAGGTTATTGAAAGGAACATTGCACATGATTAGTTGTTATATTGAAAGCTCTAACAACCTTGCTGAATTCATTTGCAACATAGTATGATGTACTTTTAAACTCTGTTCTTCCTTAGGTGGGAGTTACTATGGTAAGAGGTTGAATGAGCAGAAGGGGGACGGGTGAATATTATGTGAGTTTGAAAGTGTGGAGATGTAGAACCAATTGAAATGTTAGTTTAGTTTTGAAATAGTGTGGGAAGACATTCCATTAGTTAGGAGCAGAAATATGTGAGAAGAATGAGTGAGCAACTGTGCCATTTCTGTTTCCAATGTCTGAGCTGCAGCTCAGGGATTCTGCAAAAGCGATTTTAAAGGTGAGTAATATAGAGGGAGTGTTGTTTGGAGTATTGGGAAGCATAACAATCATATTGGGCTTCATTACTGTTGTATTTTGGAAATGAGTCAGGTTTCTGCATTGTAGTGTAGTGCTCATTTAAATGGGTTGTGCTCTGTGTGTAAAATGATTTACCATGCTAAATGTTTTTTGATAAAGTGTGTGGCTTAAAGATTTTTGAGAAGGATCACAGTGAGTGTCTGTGTGAATTAAGGAATCATATTTTCACCTTTTTCCATAATGTTAACTGTATTTTCTGACAGTTTGCATCTCTTAGCTAATAGGGTATTTTTTTAATTTGGATTGTGTCTTATGTTAGCGCTTAGAGACCCCGGTGGTTATAACGCGCTATACAAGTCAAATAAATAAATAAATAAAATAAATAAATATGTATATGCCAATAAAACTATTACACTATCTCTATACCAGCATTAATGTTAAACATTGCGCTAGGGGCTTGTAAATATGCCTCTTTTTTTGTATATTCTATCTCAATCTATGCCATTAGTAAAATCCTTTATTCATCTCTCACAGGCATTTCATATTCTTGTCTGTGTGGCAATTTTATTACTCTGCATGCATTTTCGGCTTGCACCCATGTCAAACATTGAGCAAGGGGCTTGTAAATATGCCACTCTTTTTCGTATATTCTATCTCAATTTATGCCATTAGTAAAATCCTTTACGCATCTCTCAAGGCATTTCATATTCTTGTCTGTGTGCCAATTTTATTATTCTGCATGCATTTTCTGCTTGTACCCATGTTAAACATTGTGCAAGGGGTTTGTAAATATGCCCCTCTTTATCTTATATTCCATCTCAATTGATGCCATTAGTGAAATCAATGTTATTTTATTACCGTTTGCATCTCCTAGCTAATAGGGTGTTGTTTTAATTTGGATTGTGTCTTATGTTATGTATATGCCAATGAAACCATTACACTATCTCTATACCAGCATTAATGTTAAACATTGCGCAAGGGGCTTGTAAATATGCCTCTTTTTTTGTATATTCTATCTCAATTTATGCAATTAGTAAAATCCTTTACGCATCTCTGACAGGCATTTCATATTCTTGTCTGTGTGGCAATTTTATTACTCTGCTTGCAATTTTTTGTTTGCACCCATGTCAAACATTAAGCAAAGGGCTTGTAAATGTGCCTCTTTTTTTATATATTCTATCTCAATTTATGCCATTAGTAAAATCTTTTACGCATCTCTCAAGGCATTTCATATTCTTGTCCGATTGCCAATTTTATTAATCTGCATGCATTTTCTGCTTGCACCCATGTGAAACATTGCGCAAAGGGCTTGTAAATATGCTTCTCTTTTTTGTATTTTCTATCTCAAATTATGCCTTTAGTAAAATCCTTAACGCATCTCTCAAGGCATTTCATATTCTTGTCTGTGTGCCAATTTTATTACTCTGCATGCATTTTCTGGTTGCACCCATGTCAAACATTGCGCAAGGGGCTTGTATATATACCTCTCTTTTTTGTATATTCTATCTCAGTTTATGCCATTAGTAAAATCCTTCACGCATTTCTCAAGGCATTTCATATTCTTGTCTGTGTGCCAATTTTGTTACTCTGCATGCATTTTCTGGTTGCACCCATGTCAAACATTGCGCAAGGGGCTTGTAAATATGCCTCTCTTTTTTGTATATTCTTTATCAATTTATGCCATTAGTAAAATCCTTTACGCATCTCTCAAGACATTTTATATTCTTGTCTGTGTGCCAATTGTATTAGTCTGCATGCATTTTCTGCTTGCACCCATGTTAAACATTGCACAAGGGGCTTGTAAATATGCATCTCTTTTTTGTATTTTGTATCTCAATTTATGCCATTAGTAAAACCCTTTACGCATCTCTCACAGCATTTCATATTCTTGTCTGTGTGTCAATTTTATCACTCTGCTTGCATTTACTGCTTGTAGCCATGTTAAGCATTGTGCAAGGGGTTTGTAAATATGCTCCTCTTTATCTGATATTCCATCTCAATTGATGCCATTAGTGAAATCCTTTATGCATCTCCCACACCATTTCATATTGTTTTCTATCTGCTATTCTTATCCCTCTCCATATATTCACTGCTTGCAACCATGTTAAAGGTTGCGCAAGGCGCTTGTAAAAAAGGAGCATATTTACAAGCCAAATTAAACTATTAGCACTATCTCTGTACCACCATTGAATTCAAGCATGAGAAACACTTTAAAAAGAAGTGTAACCTGTAAGCTAAAAGATACAAACTGTGAGCACACACAGCTAACATTATGGAAAAAGATGAAAATATAATTCCTTTATTCACATACACACTCAGTGTGTTACTTGTCAAAAAACTTGAAGCCAGACATTCCAACCAAAAAACATTTAGAATGGTAAATCGTGTGTGTCTCATCTCACAGAGAGTGAGATGAGACACACACACAAACAGACAGATGGTGTAGGCACAGATTGAGATGACACACACATACAAACAGAGAGATGGTGGAAGGAGAGAGTTAGATGAGGCATGCAAAAGGGAGATGGTGCAGGTAGAGAGTGATATGAGACACACAAAGAGAGATGTGAACTAGTGTTTATATTGTTTAGTTAATGTAATTGCTATGTGCTATGTTAGTAGTGGTCTATAATATGTCATATTTTTCTTTTCAACCGATTGTAAATATCTACAAAGTCATAATAGTTTATGCCTACCAAGAACCGCAAACAAAGAGTTTATAAGCAAGCTTTATCAATCAAGAGGTCTGAATTAGAAGATTCATCCAGAAGACAATCTTCAGAAGAAAAAAAATGCTCCTGGTAATGCACCTGTGCATCCTGTTTTTTGTAGGATAACTTGAATGGACTCTTGTGCAAAGGTTATTAGTTTCTGGCAACGAATGCATTGCATCATCAAATTCTTAAGTTCAGATTCGATATTTGCAACCAGTGATGCTTGCATTGGTGGTGCTGTTGCTTCAGAAGAAGTGCTGGGAGCAGAGCCCTGCTCCTCTGATGTTCTTTTTATTGCAACTTTACTCCAATTGTTTGGGTGCATATTCCGGACATGGCATTCCATGCTATAAGTTCCAAAGCTGTACTGTTTCTGTGGATTCCCTCTTGAAAGTACTGTGTGACAGATTTTACATGTGACAAAAGGCGCATTTACTTTTTTCTCTCTTTCTGTTTTTTTTTTAAATTTCAGTAATATGGACTCTCTCTGTGTTCTAGGGGTTTCAGGAACAAACTCTTCTGAAGATGAAGTAGAAGAATGAACTTTTTACACAAAACAATTGTTGCATCTGTGGTTCCTGTTCTTCTGCAAAATTACAATGGACTGTTGTCCGAAGGCTACTAATTTACTGCAATATATGCATTGCATCATTACATTTTTCAGTTCTGGCTGAATGTTCGCCACCATTAAAGATGACATTGGTGGTACTCCGGTTCTTGCTGTAGATGTACTAGGAGAAAAGACCTCCTCCTGAGATCTTTGCACCACAGCTCTACTCCTATTGTTGGGGTGTATATTTTTTACATGGCGTTCCATGGTGTGGGTTCCAAATGAATATTTCTTATTTGGATTTCCTCTTGATAAAACTGTGTCACAGATCTTGCAGGTGACCAGTGGTGCATTTACCTTCTGATGTTCTGGAAAGCTGAAAAAATTCCAGACCATGGACTCCTTCTTCTTACTTGGGCGAGGGTCCTCTTCAACAAAGTCTTCATTAGAAGAATGGTCAGACTCTGGATATCCAGCCATTTGGAAGTATTTTTCTGTAGCTAGGAGCTGTAGAAAAAAAAGGTGTTGCTTCTCTGCCAAAGAGGAATGATGAACATGGGAGGGGTCTTTCAACAATTGGAGTAGGAAGTATTATAAACCAATTAAATCTTTTGGTTTAAGGTCACATGGTTGGACGTAAGCTTATGGAGCGCTTACGTTTCATTTACGGAGCGCTTACATAATCTTAAGTTGCGTTTACGCTCTATTTATGGAACGCTAACGTCATCTTGCATTGCGTTTACGTAGTACGCACCCTCACGAGATTTATAATTGCTTAAAAAAGTTATATATGGTCTTTAAAAGTTTAAATTACCATGTTCTTTTTTATCCCAGATAATGTGTACCTTTACATGGTGCAATGAATACGTAGCTATAACGATTTAAAGTTTATAAAACTTTCGGGGGTAAGAGCTCGAAGCTTTCATGGTCTGCGGACGGAGCTCTTACGTTGCGTGCATGTGTGACCTACCCTCACGAGATTTGTTACTACTTCAAAAAGTAATATACTGTTGTTAAAAGTTTTAAAAAAACATTTTCTACATTAAAGCAGATATTTTCTACCTTTAAAATCTACGTTAAAAATGTAGATATTATGTTTTAGAAACATAAAAAAATATGTCAAGTTAAGAGCTCAGAGCGTTCACGGTACGCGGACCCTGTAATCATTAAAAAAAAAATTGAAAATAAAAATTATATATATATATTATATTAAATATATTTATTCACTGAAAAAACCATAGGTTTCAAGCCTTACATAGTTAGGTATTAGCATTTAAAAAACCTTGCAAATTCACTGAAAAAAACATAGGTTTCAGGTCATATATAATTAGGAATTAGCATTTAATAAACCTTGCAAATTCACTGAATAAACCATAGGTTTCATGTCATATATAGTTAGGAATTAGCATTTAAAAAACCATTGAAATTGCTCCTTTGTACTAACTATATTTCGCGCTCCCGCAATCCACTGCTGATGATGTCAAATATTACATCATTCATGACATGGTCAGTGACATCACTGATTACATCACTGATGACATCTCAAATGACATCACTGATGACATCACTGATGACATCTCAATTGACATCACTGATCACATCACAGATTATATCATTCAGGTGATAATACAATGCACCTCTTCACACTCTAATATAACCTTTGATACACCCAGTGTTAAACACAGACTACCATTCTTGAAACCATTGGCACACCAATACCAGTTACTACATACGCACACACTGATTGTTAGGTCTATACACACATTCAATCATTTACCCATAGAATCACTCATACATACAGTCACTCATCAATACAACACTATCATCTGCACTCAAACACCTATACAGACACTCACACTCTGCCACTCATCCATGGAGTTGCTCACACATCTAGTCAGTCATGCAAAGAATCAATCACACTTTCATTTCCTCAACTATACAGTTATACACGCAACACCTTACTTATTCAAACATATACAAACGCATACTTACTTTGCTATACAATTACTGATACAAGTACACAATGATCCATACAGCCACTCACACAATCAGTGGCTCTTATGTATAGTCATTTATTTATGCCAGCTACCCACACACACTCAGTCTCCCATACAAATACTCGGGCAACCAATCAATAACACATATAGCCACTCATATAGCTACTGATCAACACATGCAGTAGCTTACACAACAACAGACATACAGTTGCACACATTCAGACAGTTTAGTCACTAATCCATGCATTCAGTAAAACACATTTAATCACTCACTCATACATTCAGTCATGTACCTACTAAATCCTTCATCCACACACTTATACATCCACTCATTTTTCAATATGTAAAACATGTTTAAACTTTACAGAAAGACACGGTCACTGGATGATGTCATCAGTGATGTCATTTGAGATGTCATCAATGATGTCACTGACCATGTCATGAATGATGTAATATTGACATCATCAGCGGTGGATTGCAGGTGCGCGAAGTATAGTTAGTACAACTAACTATATAGGAGCAATTTCAATGGTTTTTTAAATGCTAATTCCTAACTATATATGACCTGAAACCCATGATTTTTTCAGTGAATATATATATATATATATATATATATATATATATATATGTATATATATATATATATATATATACATATATATATATATATATATATATATATATATATATATATATATATATATATATATATATATATATATATATATATATATATATATTTTTTACTGGTAGGTAATACATATATATATATACCACGCCATACGTTGTGTATTGTCTGACATGTCCTTGTGGCAGAAGGTATGTTGGAAGCACAACGAATCCAGTGAAATTAAGGATTTTAGAACATCAAAGAGCCATTCAGAATGCAGATGTGAGCTACCCTGTAGTTAGACACTTTGACAAGGAGCACGCACGTAACAGGGATCTGTTAGCCTACTTCTGTTTAGACTCTGTCCCATCCAGTGTAAGAGGGGGGGACAGATTACAAAAGCTCAGGAGACTGGAATCGCGTTATATCATCAATCTACAGAGCAAAATGCCCATAGGATTGAATATGCATGAGGACTTGGCTGTCCATCTAATATGAACTATGATTGATATGTACTACGACTGTTATTGATTAACCATATCATTGCTTCCGTTTTCTTCCACTGACTTTATGCTAAAATGATTTGTTGGGTTGTTCCATTATACCACCAAGTTAGCTATAATGTGATGACTAGTAGCCCATTCAGGGCAGTATAGAACAATGTTGTGGATCTGGCAGTGACATTATGCGGTGTCATAGCCCATTCAGGGCTTAGATTGTTAATTAATCAGATGAATTACTTTGGATTCTCACTGACTGTGGATACCCAATTGATTGCAATTTATATACAGGTTTTGCATTACTTGCCACTATTCATTAAGATACAGACCCATTACAAGATGGCGGACACTTTATATATATTTTTTGTCCTATCTTTATGTTTAGCGTTTATGACACGTGATGGCTTAAATAGATTGTGTTTGCATTGGTTCTCTGTCTCATTACTGAGGAAGGCCGAGTGCCGAAAGCGCGTTATTTTGAGAATTAAAACATCTGTGAACTTACCCTGGGAGTGCTGCTTCCTGTTTTCTCGTTCTTTGCGGGAAGGGAGTACTGAGCGGATATATATATATATATATATTACCTACTGGCGGTCGCCAGTAGGTATATATAGTTAGGATTTTTTCTCTATGGGACTTTTGAAAATTCTATGTCTAATAACTTTGGCGTTTGTGGACGGAATTGACTGAAATTTTCAGGAAAATGGCACATTTCCTTTCTGAGCAGCCCCTGAAAAGTTGGGGGGGTTTCGTCAAGGGGGGCCAAGAAAAATGGGGGGGTCCTATAACGCGTTTTTAACATTGAGTTTTCCATAGGGCGTTTGGCCTCACTTTTAGCTCGAACGGCTGAATGGATTTGCACTAAACTTGGCAAAATTATAGGGACTGTTAGCCCGATGTGCCTTTGCTGGGTCTCAAAATATGTGCTCCAGTGGATTTTGAGAAATTAACATTTTAAAAAACAGATATATCTGTGACAGCGTCAGGGTAGCGCTCCGGTTCGCGTACTTTTCACGTTACGGAACTTTGCGAAGCGAAGCTGATTGGCTCTCCGGTGTCTGTCAACATTCTAAACAGTCCGGAACGGCCGCCATCTTGTCTCTCGGTAGGATCGAGAGACAAGAGGAGGAGAAAAACGAAGGGGGAATTTAATGAAAGGGGGCAAGGTAGACCCCTCTTGACCCCCTAGGAATGATGTTGGGGTTATTAAAGGGTCCCGTGGGGCAAATAAAAAAAAATTGATTTTTCGCGGTAGAAGCGCTTCCCGGTTCGCGAACCGGGTCGCGAAACGGGAATTCGCCATTTTGTGTTTCGTTTTAATTAAATTACAAGATGGAGGAAAAACAATGTGAGAAATAGGTATAAGGGGGTACGGGAGACGTATCCTGACCCCCTATGTTTTCTGAGGGTGGCTGAGGATGCTCATATATGTTGATATATGTCTTCCAGCGGCTGCGCGTGAGCGTTTTTTTTTTGGGGCTGCGTGACGTCTGTTAACGTTCGATTCGAAGGAAATCAGGAAGTGTTGACAGCCACTTCGTCACTGCGAGTAAATATTTTGTTAAAAATAATTGTTATAAATTAATCCGTATTGATAAACATTGTCTGCGCCATCTTGCCTTTTTTCCAATGCCACACTTTTGTCGTTCACGGCAGCCATTTTAGATGCCTTGACCAGACCCACTCTCTGCACGCCGCCGATCCTCAGCATGGCTCCCTACCCTCGCAAGCATCTCCCCCACGCACTGGTCACCCCCGCTCTCTCTCTCATGCATGGGCCATAAACCTCCCCCATCTGCGCTGCTTTTCCATGAGAATCACACCCTGTGCCCGCCCAACACCTCCCTTTCACCCTATTCACTACCGCACCCTCTGACACTCCTCTTCCTCTGTGTCTGATTGTCCAGGCCGGTCCCAGGCTATTACCTAGCCGTGCGGATGTAGTTTATGGCCCCAACTGTAAAGAATCACCCCTCTTCAAAGGAGTTACAGTAGATCAAGGCCCCCATCTCATGAGATCCGTTACACCACACACGTTCCTACAATCTGATAAAGATCCTGTATTGTGATTGGGTAGGGGATTCTCACTGTAAGGGTGTGTGGGACCGAGCCTAAAGCGGAAGATTCCAGGGATGCCTTTTTGTACATCAAAGTCTTCACAATTATGTGTCACATTAAAAATATATAGCACTCCAACAAAGTAGTAGGATTATAACACTTTAATAACTTATAAATTTATACAACGCTCCAACAAAGTAAACACGTTAAAAAAAAAAAAATGAAACAACTATTTACATGTCAGCCTGCTGCAACATCCATCTCAAAGCAACAATGGGCTGCTTTGGTTTGTCTTTTAGTTAGTAGCGGTCCGTTGTGCGAATAGGCCGAAGGCAGCACAACGCGCCGAGATCCGGACAGCATCCAGGTGGTGTCCAGTAAGTTGTCGCACTGGTCTGGCCATCCTACAATGCTGCGCCGAAAAACGGCGTGGGGCGCCCCGGGGGGGGGGGGGGCCATGGGAAGGCGGAACAAACAGGCCTCCCCCACCTCCCCAGGTGAAGGCTCCTCTGCTGCAATGGGGCGCCCTTTAGCGTTTCAGTCACCATCCAGTTGGACGGCACCCAGATGGTGTCCAGTAAGTTCTCACACTGGTCTGGCCATCCTACAATGCTGCACCGAAAAACGGCATGGGGCACCCCGCAGGGGGGGGGGAGGCGGAACGAACTGGCCTCCCCCGCCTACCCAGCTGGAGGCTCCTCTGCTGCAGTGGGGCGCCCCTTGGCGTTTCACTCGCCATCCAGTTGTTTAGCGACAGCTTTTGCGACACTGTGCCTCATCAGCCATTCAGCTGAATTGCGCCCACTCTTGCGGTGCAGCGATAGGCGGCTGCCACAGGACTCTTAAAATGGCGGCCGGCTCTTCGGATTTGGGCCTGGTCCACTAAAATGGCCCTGGGACACATTTGAACTCGGACATTTGCCTGCTACGGCTTAGGCCACATTCTTGAAAGCGTCCCCTCAACCTTGAAGATTCTACAAAAGTCATCGGGCCCCCGACTCCCGCAGGCTTCCGGTGGGGAGCGGCTGCCATGATTGCTTGCGGAATGGCCACGCCGGAGCCACGAGATGGTGGTGCTCTCATGCTGACGCCAGCTTCAGTCTGAAACATCCAGAAACACTGTAGACTACCAATTCGATGACTTCCGGTAGAGCCCCAACGTGACCCGGTAGGGAAGAACTTGCCCTCCCCTCTTTTGACTGATGGTTCTTGTTGCCTGTCCCCTCTGTTGTTATCTAAAGGAACCTTTTTGGATTGCTGAGTGAGAAAAAAAAAGGTGGGGCTTTCATCATTTGGGAAAAAAAAATGTTTCAATCCAATGAAAAGTGTTATTTTTAGGTCATATGATCAAGCCTTCCATCATTAGAAAACCAAAAGTAAAATGAACCAATGAAAAGTTTTATAAAAAAGTCACATGACCTGTTATGCGGCTTTGGGCTATAAAAAGCCTACAAAATCCGTTGGCCTGTGAGGCGGCGTCAGTAGCGGAGCGATGTGCGAATAGGCCGAAGGCAGCACAACGCGCCGAGATCCGGATGGCACCGAGGTGGTGTCCAGCAAGTTGCACTGGTGTGGCCATCCTACAACGCTGCACCGAAAGTCGGCGTGGGGTGCCCGAGGGGAGGCGGCGCAAACGGGCCTCTCCCGCCTCCCCAGGTGGAGGCACCTCATCTGCAGTGCGGCGCCCTTTACCGTTTCACTCGCCGTCCAGTTGAGTTCTGCCCGCCCGCGTTGTGCGGCCGAAGGCAGCACAACGCGCCGAGATCCGGATGGCACCGAGGTGGTGTCCAGCAAGTTGTTGTACTGGTGTGGCCATCCTACAATGCTGCGCCGAAAGTCAGCGTGGGGTGCCCGGGGGGGAAAGGCGGCGCAAACGGGCCTCTCCCGCCTCCCCAGGTGGAGGCACCTCATCTGCAGTGGGGCGCCCATTAGCGTTTCACTCGCCATCCAGCTGAGTGGCGCCCGCACTTGCTGCTACAGTAGGCCGAAGGCAGCACAACGTATCGAGATCCGGATGGCAGCGAGGTGGTGTCCAGCAAGTTGTTGTACTGGTGTGGCCATCCTACAATGCTGCACCGAAAGTTGGCGTGGGGTGCCCGGGGGGGGGGGCGGCGCAAATGGGCCTCTCCCGCCTCCCCAGGTGGAGGAACCTCATCTGCAGTAGGGCGCCTCTTAGCGTTTCACTCACCGTCCAGCTGAGTTTCGCCCGCTCTTGCGGCACAGTGCCTCACCCGCCATCCAGTTGAGTTCCGCCCGCTCTTGCGGCTACAGCAATAGGCGGCTGCAACAGGACTCTGAAAATGGTGGCCGGCTCTTTGGATTTGGGCCTGGTCCACTAAAATGGCCCTGGGGCACCTTGGAACTCGGACGCTTGCCTGCTAGGGCATGGGCCCCATTCCCGAAAGCGTCTCCTCTTTTGACTGATTGTTCTTGTTGCCTATCTCTTCTGTTGTCATTTAACGGAACCTTTTTGGACTGCCGAAAGGGGTTCTGGTTCGACCGCTGGTTGGTGGAGACATTTTGATTATATCCTGGACCTGCATGGCCTCGCCCAAAATGGCGCCGGTATAAATGGGACTCGTAACTCCTTGTTGTGTACTGGTTGCCCAACCTTGATATCACGAGATACGTATGCAGTTTTGAAGCACATGCCGGGCGGGGACGAGTACTGATTGAACATTTGGACATCCCTATTGATATTAAATTCTGATGTGTTATTGATTACTGTACTATTGAAAGTTTGAATTAACGTCACCCATGGTACTTGCCCGCAAATGTATATCTAGATAATTTTATTGTAACTGGCCCTGTCGTACTTTAATTATAAAATGTATGTCCACCGATTCCGCAACTGTTAGACACCTTAGTTCTTGCAACCTAATGGCCCGCCTGTTACGTTCTTTTACAGTGTAAATGTCCCCTCATCATATACGATTCCAGTTTGCTCCGTGGCCGGCCCACGTGGTTATAGGCCCGTATTTGTATACTGACATTTTCACAATAAAGGTTTTTAAAACAAAACATGGTAGTAGTACCTAGATTGGTAAAATTTTGAAAATTAGCCACTGTTTTCGAATCAGTAAAAGGCAAGTGAAATAAAGCAGCCCGATTACATGACGGTTAAAAGGTATAAAACGCAGGAACGCAGTACAGATAAATGGTCAAGGGCTGTTGTGTTTTCCACTCCTGCAACATAAAGTGATCGATAAGAATCCAATATTGATGCCTATCAGCGACTAAGACAGCAGGCCGAGCCTCTTTTGTTCAACGGTTCCCTCATGGGACGAAGAAACGCCCTTTTTCTTGAAATAGGAATATTTTACTTGCAGGACAGTTGTAAATTTCCAGGGAAAATACATTAGCCTGGAACATTGTTAGTGATAAACTGTAAATGCATCTGGGTCCTTTGCTTTACAAGTCAGAGTGAGAAAAAAAAAGGTGGGGCTTTCATCATTTAAGAAAAAAAAAATGTTCGAAAGCAATGAAAAGTGTTATTTTTAGGTTATATGACCAAGCCTTCCACCATTAGAAAAACAAAAGTAAAATGAACCAATGAGAAGTTTTATTAACAAGTCACATGACCTGTTATGCTTACGTTACGCGCTATGCGCCGCGCTCTGGATCGATTCCGGGAAGCTGCGCCTCGCGCACCGGAGCACTTCCGGGTGCGCTAACGCGGCGCGTCATATGACGCATTACGCGACAACGCAGGTCCAGAATATAGTCAAAATGTCTCCACCAAACAGCGGTCGGAACACAACCCCTTTCAGTAGTCTAAAAAGTTCTGTTAAATGACAACAGAAGGGACAGGCAACAAGAATCATCAGTCAAAGAGGGGAGGGCAAGTTCTTCTCTACCGTGTCACGACGTTGGGCTCCACCGGAAGTGATCGAATTGGTAGTCTACAGTGTTTCTGGATGTTTCAGACTGACGCTGTCGTCAGCATGAGAGCACCACCATCTCGTGGCTACATCGTGGCCATTCCGCGAGCAATCATGGCAGTCGCTCCCCACCGGAAGTTTACGGGAGTCGGGGGTCCCGGTGACTGTTGTAGAATCTTCAAGGCTGAGGGGACTTTTTTGGGAATGGGGCCCATGCCCTAGCAGTCAAGCGTCCGAGTTCCACGGTTGCCCAGAGCCATCTTTAAAACACAAAATTGTTTTTACCTACCACGTACTTGACATTTTAAAGCTTTTGATATTTGCTATTAAAAAACCATTGAAATTCACTGAAAAAACCATAGGTTATAGACCATATATAGTTAGGAATTAGCATTTACAAAACCTTGAAAATTCACTGAAAAAACCATAGGTTATAGACCATATATAGTTAGGAATTAGCATTTACAAAACCTTATTTTACTCCCACAAAACCATTGAAATTCGCATATATAGTTAGTATATGTCATTTAAGATGTCATCAGTGATGTCATCAGTGATGTCACTGACCATGTCATGAATGATGTAATATGTGACATGATCAGCAGTGGATTGCGGGTGCGCGATATATAGTTAGTGCAACTAACTATATATGCGAATTTCAATGGTTTTGTGTGAGTAAAATAAGGTTTTGTAAATGCTAATTCCTAACTATATATGGTCTATAACCTATGGTTTTTTCAGTGAATATATATATATATATATATTACCTACTGGCGGTCACCAGTAGGTAGTTATAGTTAGGAATGTTTTTTTATAGGAAATCCGCAACATTCTATTGGGAATAACTTTGGCGCCGGTTGAGGAATCTGCCTGTAACTTTCCTTAAATTTGCCTCGCTGTGCTCCGCTCCTACCCTAAAAGATTGGGGGGGATTCATCAATCGGGGGCTGAGATAAAAGGGGGGTCCCAAAACGTGTTTTCCCCATGTTAATTTCCATAGGGCGGTTGGACTCACTTTTAGCCCGAACGGCTGAATGGATTTCCACAAAACCTGGCAAAATTGTAGGGACTGGTAGCCCGATGTGCCTTTGCTATGTCTCAAGATATGTGCTCCAGTGGATTTTGAGTAATTTAGGTTCAAAAAAATATATATATATCTGGGCGGAGCCTAACCACACATCTGATCTGATTGGCTGTCAGCACTTCATCCAGGAAGTGTTGGCAGCCATCTTGGGACCAATATACATGATAGCACCTCATTAAAAACCATTGTAGTTAATAGAGGGTTTTAGGACTTTAGTTACATTATAAATCATTTGTTGATGGTACCATACTCATTTTAGGAATTGTGGTGTGTTCTAAGGTGATTTTACCATGTGAAAAAGCCTTCTGCTGTGATATCATGAATCATGTTTGAAAGAAAACTAATATCTCATGATTTTCCCATAGTGGTTTGGAAGGGGATCTATAAGCTAAAATGAAAGCATATTTTCTGTAAATTCACATTATCTTTCTCAGTCATGTGAGAATGAAGTCTGACATTCTCAGTAAAACATGTACATCCAACAAGGACAGAGACTGTCAGTTGATTCCTTTGTGTTCTACTGCAGCCTCCTAGAGTTTTGTAAAGAACAACTAGAGTGATAACAGTCCTACTTATTACAAAGGTATAGCAGACCTGAAGCCATCATGATGGGAATAAAGTGGTAACTCTTAAAACATTTAATTTAAAAAGGAACAAAATGAGGGGGTATATTATGCCAATAGAAAGTATTATTAGTGCTGCAGAAAGAAAAATTAGGGCACATTTTGAGTGACTTCTCAAATCCTCTTCTATTTCATTAAAAAATTTTGACATGCAGTCTCCCAAGATGGCCACCAGAGACAAAAGAGCCCAAATGTAGCCCAAATATCACCCAGATGTAGCCCAAGTATAGCCCAATGACAGAATGTCCCAGAGTGTTCTAAAGAACAACTAGAGCGCTAACAGTCCTACTTATTACAAAGGTATGGCACACCTGAAGCCATCTTGATTGGAATAAAGTGGTAACTCTTAAAACATTTAATTTAAAAAGGAACAAAACGAGGGGGTATATTTTGCCATAGAAAGTATGATTAGTGCTGCAGAAAGAAAAATTAGGGCACATTTTGAGTGACTTCTCAAATCCTCTTCAATTTCATTAAACAATTCTGACATACAGTCTCCCAAGATGGCCGCCAGAGACAAGAGAGCCTAAATGTACCCCAAATATCACCCAGATGTAGCCCAAGTATAGCCCAATGACAGAATGTCCCAGAGTGTTCTAAAGAACAAATAGAGCGCTAACAGTCTTACTTATGACAAAAGTATGGCACACCAGAAGCCATCTTGATTGGAATGAAGTGGTAAGTCTGAAAACATTTAATTTAAAAAGGAACAAAATGAGGGGGTTCATTTTGCCACAGAAAGTATGATTAGTGCTTCAGAAAGAAAAATTAGGGATCATTTTGAGTGACTTCTCAAATCCTCTTCTATTTCATTAAAAAAATTCTGACATGCAGACTGAAACATGCACTTTGAATACCAGCAGCAGACTTCCCTGGTGAGCAGTAGCTTTACTACAGTGATCTAATGAGCAACTAGAGTGCTAACATTCAGAATTTATGGCAAATGTGTGACACATCTGAATGCCTTCTTGATGGAACCAAAGTAAACAAGCATAGATCTCGCCCTCGTTTAAGTTAAAGCCATTCTGTTTGTAATAAGGTGGCTTTTTAGCTTTGCTTTTATTAGTGTCTTTTAAACTTTCATGTAAATAACATGCATCTGTATGCATATATGTATATATATGCTTGCATTTATATTTGTATTTATATAGAGATACAGATTATATATGTTTATATATGTATGTATATATATATATATATATATATATATATATATATATATATATATATATATATATATATATATATATATATATATATGTTATACAAAGGCTTTCAGCTTTTAGAAAAGCACTCCACAGCATTTCAGGATTCACCTTATTTATTGGCATACTGAAGGTGGCTTCAAATCCGTCATTTTAACTTGCTTGCCAACGCGTTTCTGAGCTGTCTGCTCCTTCGTCCTGGGCTCCGGCAGTTCGGTGTGTTTAACTGTTCACAGTCCTTGCTGCTGTCTTTAGTAGTAGCAGTTGTAGGCGTAACAGCCTTGTCGCTTGGGTTGTTGGGACATGTAGTACAGTCTTATTAAATACCCACAGTGGGTTCCGTTATTGCCGTTTTATTTTGCAAGATCACAGGGGTTGAATCCGGCACCGCTGTGATAATTAAGGCACTTCAGTGTGCCCCGGTGTTTGATTCCATCTTCACAATTCACCAAACGCTGTGCCGTGTGTTAGACCACTGGAAAATCCTGGTCTACGGCCCCTAACTCCAGAGGCTCCCTCCTTCATTACACCTGGGTGGTGCTTTTCCCACGACGAAGCTGTCGTGTTAAAATGTTTGTTATACAAAGGCTTTCAGCTTTTAGAAAAGCACTCCACAGCATTTCAGGATTCACCTTATTTATTGGCATACTGAAGGTGGCTTCAAATCCGTCATTTTAACTTGCTTGCCAACGCGTTTCTGAGCTGTCTGCTCCTTCGTCCTGGGCTCCGGCAGTTCGGTGTGTTTAACTGTTCACAGTCCTTGCTGCTGTCTTTAGTAGTAGCAGTTGTAGGCGTAACAGCCTTGTCGCTTGGGTTGTTGGGACATGTAGTACAGTCTTATTAAATACCCACAGTGGGTTCCGTTATTGCCGTTTTATTTTGCAAGATCACAGGGGTTGAATCCGGCACCGCTGTGATAATTAAGGCACTTCAGTGTGCCCCGGTGTTTGATTCCATCTTCACAATTCACCAAACGCTGTGCCGTGTGTTAGACCACTGGAAAATCCTGGTCTACGGCCCCTAACTCCAGAGGCTCCCTCCTTCATTACACCTGGGTGGTGCTTTTCCCACGACGAAGCTGTCGTGTTAAAATGTTTGTTATACAAAGGCTTTCAGCTTTTAGAAAAGCACTCCACAGCATTTCAGGATTCACCTTATTTATTGGCATACTGAAGGTGGCTTCAAATCCGTCATTTTAACTTGCTTGCCAACGCGTTTCTGAGCTGTCTGCTCCTTCGTCCTGGGCTCCGGCAGTTCGGTGTGTTTAACTGTTCACAGTCCTTGCTGCTGTCTTTAGTAGTAGCAGTTGTAGGCGTAACAGCCTTGTCGCTTGGGTTGTTGGGACATGTAGTACAGTCTTATTGAATACCCACAGTGGGTTCCGTTATTGCCGTTTTATTTTGCAAGATCACAGGGGTTGAATCCGGCACCGCTGTGATAATTAAGGCACTTCAGTGTGCCCCGGTGTTTGATTCCATCTTCACAATTCACCAAACGCTGTGCCGTGTGTTAGACCACTGGAAAATCCTGGTCTACGGCCCCTAACTCCAGAGGCTCCCTCCTTCATTACACCTGGGTGGTGCTTTTCCCACGACGAAGCTGTCGTGTTAAAATGTTTGTTATACAAAGGCTTTCAGCTTTTAGAAAAGCACTCCACAGCATTTCAGGATTCACCTTATTTATTGGCATACTGAAGGTGGCTTCAAATCCGTCATTTTAACTTGCTTGCCAACGCGTTTCTGAGCTGTCTGCTCCTTCGTCCTGGGCTCCGGCAGTTCGGTGTGTTTAACTGTTCACAGTCCTTGCTGCTGTCTTTAGTAGTAGCAGTTGTAGGCGTAACAGCCTTGTCGCTTGGGTTGTTGGGACATGTAGTACAGTCTTATTAAATACCCACAGTGGGTTCCGTTATTGCCGTTTTATTTTGCAAGATCACAGGGGTTGAATCCGGCACCGCTGTGATAATTAAGGCACTTCAGTGTGCCCCGGTGTTTGATTCCATCTTCACAATTCACCAAACGCTGTGCCGTGTGTTAGACCACTGGAAAATCCTGGTCTACGGCCCCTAACTCCAGAGGCTCCCTCCTTCATTACACCTGGGTGGTGCTTTTCCCACGACGAAGCTGTCGTGTTAAAATGTTTGTTATACAAAGGCTTTCAGCTTTTAGAAAAGCACTCCACAGCATTTCAGGATTCACCTTATTTATTGGCATACTGAAGGTGGCTTCAAATCCGTCATTTTAACTTGCTTGCCAACGCGTTTCTGAGCTGTCTGCTCCTTCGTCCTGGGCTCCGGCAGTTCGGTGTGTTTAACTGTTCACAGTCCTTGCTGCTGTCTTTAGTAGTAGCAGTTGTAGGCGTAACAGCCTTGTCGCTTGGGTTGTTGGGACATGTAGTACAGTCTTATTAAATACCCACAGTGGGTTCCGTTATTGCCGTTTTATTTTGCAAGATCACAGGGGTTGAATCCGGCACCGCTGTGATAATTAAGGCACTTCAGTGTGCCCCGGTGTTTGATTCCATCTTCACAATTCACCAAACGCTGTGCCGTGTGTTAGACCACTGGAAAATCCTGGTCTACGGCCCCTAACTCCAGAGGCTCCCTCCTTCATTACACCTGGGTGGTGATTTTCCCACGACGAAGCTGTCGTGTTAAAATGTTTGTTATACAAAGGCTTTCAGCTTTTAGAAAAGCACTCCACAGCATTTCAGGATTCACCTTATTTATTGGCATACTGAAGGTGGCTTCAAATCCGTCATTTTAACTTGCTTGCCAACGCGTTTCTGAGCTGTCTGCTCCTTCGTCCTGGGCTCCGGCAGTTCGGTGTGTTTAACTGTTCACAGTCCTTGCTGCTGTCTTTAGTAGTAGCAGTTGTAGGCGTAACAGCCTTGTCGCTTGGGTTGTTGGGACATGTAGTACAGTCTTATTGAATACCCACAGTGGGTTCCGTTATTGCCGTTTTATTTTGCAAGATCACAGGGGTTGAATCCGGCACCGCTGTGATAATTAAGGCACTTCAGTGTGCCCCGGTGTTTGATTCCATCTTCACAATTCACCAAACGCTGTGCCGTGTGTTAGACCACTGGAAAATCCTGGTCTACGGCCCCTAACTCCAGAGGCTCCCTCCTTCATTACACCTGGGTGGTGCTTTTCCCACGACGAAGCTGTCGTGTTAAAATGTTTGTTATACAAAGGCTTTCAGCTTTTAGAAAAGCACTCCACAGCATTTCAGGATTCACCTTATTTATTGGCATACTGAAGGTGGCTTCAAATCCGTCATTTTAACTTGCTTGCCAACGCGTTTCTGAGCTGTCTGCTCCTTCGTCCTGGGCTCCGGCAGTTCGGTGTGTTTAACTGTTCACAGTCCTTGCTGCTGTCTTTAGTAGTAGCAGTTGTAGGCGTAACAGCCTTGTCGCTTGGGTTGTTGGGACATGTAGTACAGTCTTATTAAATACCCACAGTGGGTTCCGTTATTGCCGTTTTATTTTGCAAGATCACAGGGGTTGAATCCGGCACCGCTGTGATAATTAAGGCACTTCAGTGTGCCCCGGTGTTTGATTCCATCTTCACAATTCACCAAACGCTGTGCCGTGTGTTAGACCACTGGAAAATCCTGGTCTACGGCCCCTAACTCCAGAGGCTCCCTCCTTCATTACACCTGGGTGGTGCTTTTCCCACGACGAAGCTGTCGTGTTAAAATGTTTGTTATACAAAGGCTTTCAGCTTTTAGAAAAGCACTCCACAGCATTTCAGGATTCACCTTATTTATTGGCATACTGAAGGTGGCTTCAAATCCGTCATTTTAACTTGCTTGCCAACGCGTTTCTGAGCTGTCTGCTCCTTCGTCCTGGGCTCCGGCAGTTCGGTGTGTTTAACTGTTCACAGTCCTTGCTGCTGTCTTTAGTAGTAGCAGTTGTAGGCGTAACAGCCTTGTCGCTTGGGTTGTTGGGACATGTAGTACAGTCTTATTAAATACCCACAGTGGGTTCCGTTATTGCCGTTTTATTTTGCAAGATCACAGGGGTTGAATCCGGCACCGCTGTGATAATTAAGGCACTTCAGTGTGCCCCGGTGTATCACAGCGGTGCCGGATTCAACCCCTGTGATCTTGCAAAATAAAACGGCAATAACGGAACCCACTGTGGGTATTTAATAAGACTGTACTACATGTCCCAACAACCCTAGCGACAAGGCTGTTACGCCTACAACTGCTACTACTAAAGACAGCAGCAAGGACTGTGAACAGTTAAACACACCGAACTGCCGGAGCCCAGGACAAAGGAGCAGACAGCTCAGAAACGCGTTGGCAAGCAAGTTAAAATGACGGATTTGAAGCCACCTTCAGTATGCCAATAAATAAGGTGAATCCTGAAATGCTGTGGAGTGCTTTTCTAAAAGCTGAAAGCCTTTGTATAACATATATATATATATATATATATATATATATATATATATATATATATATATATATATATATATATATATATATATATATATATGGTTTCACACCAGTTATAGTTAGGAATTAGCATTTAAAAAACCTAGTAAATTCACTGAAAAAACCATAGGTTTCACACCAGTTATAGTTAGTTGCAAATTTTACTGACATAAAACCAGTGAAATTTCACGTTATAGTTAGTTGGACTCACTATAACTTGGCGCCTGCAATGCACTGATGATGACGTCACATATTACATCACTCATGACATGGTCAGTGACATCACTCATGACATCACTGATGACACCATCCTTGTGATACAGTGACAGACCTCCTTTCAGTGTAATGTAAAACCCTTGAAACACATATTAAAAATAGAAACTAAAATTTTTCAAATGCTAATTCCTAACTATTACTGGTGTGAAACCTATGTTTTTTTCAGTGAATTTCATAGGTTTTTTAAATGCTAATTCCTAACTATAACTGGTGTGAAACCTATGGTTTTTTCAGTGAATTTCATAAGTTTTTTAAATGCTAATTTCTAACTATTTCTAACTATATATAGGGCTTCAAACCTATGTGTTTTTAGTGAATTTCTAAGGTTTTTTAACACACACCAAAAAAAAGAAAAAAAAAGTAATGAAGGAGTGAGCATGAGGAAAGGGGACAGAGAGCGTGGTGTAAAGAGAAAGAGAGCTAGAGGGAGAAACACAGAGGGACTGTGTAATAGATAGTAAGACAGAGAAAAGGTGTAAGAGGAAGTAACTGAGAAAAGGAAAATGAATAAGGGAGCGGAAGAAGAGATGAAAGAGGAAGAAGACTAAAGCAGAGGTTCTGGGAGAATGTGAATGGGTGCTGAAAGTAAAAGGAAGGAGAGTAAAGGATGGGGAATGACGGATAGTGATGGAAACAGAGAAAAGGAACAGCGGTGAGGGAGGGAAAGAAAAGAGCAGTGAGTGTAAGTAAAGAGGGGTGAAAGAGGGTAGATAAAAGTGAATAAGGGTAAGAAATGGGGAGTGACAGAGAGAAAGAACAGAGAGAGTAAAGGAAGGAGTGACAAAAGGGACTAAGTGAACCAGAAAAAAAAGGTAAGTGAGGGAGTGTGGGTGAGCAAAGGGAACTGAAAGAAGTTGAATGTGGTAGAAAAGTATGGAAAAGAGAAGTAAACATGGAGGATAAGAATAAGTGAGGGAAGCAGAGTGAAGAAATAGGGGTGAGGTATGGTGAGAGAAAAGTAGTGAGGTTAAAGCAAAGGGTGATGGCAAACTACATTTTTTTAGTCTTACCATATAATTAATGTAAACTTAATTACATATTTTTACTACACTTTGTATCTGTGAAAGAGAGAAGAAAAAATAAGTTATAATAGGTAAAATATACATTTTAAAATAGAAGAGACAGGTCTAGAGGTAAAAAATCATAAAAGTGTACTAAGAAATAAAGCAAGAGTGAAGGATATAGAAAGGAAAATAAAGTAATGTAGAAGGACAAAAAGAAATAGAAGGAGAGCAAATGACTAAGATAAATTCAGTGACAGAGAGGAAGAGAAGAAGAGAAAAATGAACTGAAAGTAAGTAAGATACTAAAAGAATGTGAGTTAGCAAAACTAAATTAGGAAAGAGGAGTAAGTAAAAGGATAATGAGTGAGAGGGTAAGGAGTCTGATTTAGGATCCATTTACAAGAAAGAGGAATGGAAGATGACTGAGAGTGAGTGAAGGGGAGTCACAGAATGAAGGGATGAAGGGAGTGAGGATAATATACAAGGATTGAAGGAAAAGGAGTGAGGAATTAAGTATATAGAGGGACTAAGGGAAGGACTGACTGAAGTGGAGTACAATGAGTGAGGAAAGGAAAATGAGTAAGGGAGCAAAAGAAGGAAATAGGGCAAGAGGACTAACGCAGTGGTACAGAGCCAGTGTGATTCGGTGATGAAAGTAAAGAGAAAGACACTGAAAGATAGGAAATGCGGGATAGTAATGGAACCGGAGTAAAAGAACTGGGGTGAAGAATGATGAGAGAAGAGCAATGAAGTTGTTGTAAGAGAAATGATAGAAGATAGATAAACACAAGTAAGCATAACACAAGGAGAGTGAGAGACTGAGGTCATAGGGGTAGTGAACGAAGAAAGAGGTCAAAAGAAAGAAGCAAAGAAAGATAAGTGAGGGAGAATGGGTGAGTTATTCTGACAGAGTGCGACAAAAGAGGTGAGTGAGTAAAGAGGAATTAGTAAAAGAGCCAAGGAGGAAAAGATGGAAATAGGAAGTAAAGTAAAGAGAATGAAAGCTGAAAAGTGGTGCAAGGGAGAGAGGGGATGCAGACAGTTGAAATGGAATTGAGAGGTTGTAGAAGAAGTGGAGTAAAGGAACAGAGTGAGAGAAAGGCAGTGTGAGAGAGCTGAAAAAGGGTGGAAAAAGGAAAGTGAGTGTGAGACAATGGGAATACAATATAAATTACACAATGCAAACTATAGAATAACTTATACAACATGTTAGATAGTTTATTTTTGCTGTTTTCAGAATATATTGAATTTCACTAAAAACAGTGAGTTCAAACTCTTCATCATATAACAGCGGGAAAAAAAACACAATCTAAAAGATTGTGTTTAAAAAAAACATATAAATTTACAAATCATATATGTACACTAATCTTTGATTCACTTACTTTTCCTGGAGGCCAAATAGTAGATTGTGAAGGTCCTTTTCGAAGGAAAATACTCTGCTCTTCTCTAAAACTTCCATTTCATCGACTTTCTATAAAAAAAGCTCTAAGAACATCTGAAATATATCTCAATGTTTTAATTTCCTCCTTGTGTTAAGTCATAACTCTTTGCTCATTCCTTCACCTTTCCTTACGGCCAAATAGTGTCAGATATATCTGTATGTTTTCAAATTACTCAAATCTAATTCTGAAATTACTGTTTACCCGATGTTCTGAAAGAAAAGCTCAAACAACATTTTCACAATGTTTAAAAATTCATATTCCCATCTTTGGATCACTCATGTTCAACATTTCCTATAATACTGATATCACTTACTATGAGATCCACTTATTGTACCTATATGAGAACTGGATTTTTTATATTCTGTTGATCAGTTTTACTCACAATATAAATTTAAACAATAGACTAACTTTTATTAACTACTCCCGTCTTCATAGGACAAATACCTTTACTTACATTTTGGTTCTAAAAACACTAGGTAAGAATTTTTTAAGTCAAAAGGCAAACATTGTTTGAAAGTCAAATGAGTATCATTGCAGTAACTCCAACCTTTTTGACATTTTAAGTAGCATGTATAATGCCCTGATGTTGTCGAAGGACCGTCATAATAAATAATAGCTACAGTTGTAAAGGTTCTTCCTGAAATTGATAACTGAGAAGCCACAACATTTTTAATAGAAGTTGTCAATTTAGTTCTATCAGGTCTACATCGTTGTAACATTAAAATGACATACTGACCATAAGTTTGTTTAAATAATTTGGACAGCATTGTACACGTACATTGGGTACACACCATATTATGATCAGCTGCTTTAACTAGAATATTAAATGACACTGATTTGCAGTCTGGTAAAGTCAAATATTTAAATCTTTCAGTGTCTATTCTAGTAGTACTTGATAAACTACAATTGTCGCAGTCATGCTGCTATTGATAAGAAAGGCTAAAAAGATTTTCTACATCTACACCTTCATCTTCCAATACACAAACATATACATTAAAAATTCCTGACAATCCTGCTGAATATTCTGTGAAAATTTTTCTTGACCAGAACATTTTCTAAAAGATTTCTAATTTCTGAAACACTTTCTATTTTTGCTCTATCACTGCTACATTTCTCAAACACAGAATTCAATAAACCGCACAATCTTTGATCCCGATTTTCAACAATCTGTTCTTGTAAAGTTTGAAGAAAAAAACAACATTAACCACTAAATTAGCATAGCAGTTGACACCAGAACTGTTTTCAAACTGAAATCCAACAACATCTTCATCAGAATCCTTTTTCTTTCTGTTTTCAATTACATTTTCATCTACTTATTGTCTTTTTGCTACTACCTCACTGCAATTATTCTCATTTTTTCTTTTTCGGCCTACCACACGTTTTTCAAACAGAAGATATTGAGGCAAATGTGGAGCATACTCTCTTCTTAACCTATTGTATTCTTTAACACAATCTAGATCTGCACAAATCTTTGTCTCATCACACTTAATCAAGTACAATCCTGATAAAGTTCTGACTCGTGATAATGCCACATATGCCATACCCTCTTTAAACACAGAACTTCCAATGTTCACCAAAGCACTATCTACACTTAAACCTTGAGATTTATGGTTTGTCACCGCATATGCCAAACAAACAGGAAACTGTTTTCGGCGAACATATAAGTCTTTTACAAGCAAAAATCTAGCAGAACAACAACTGATTTCTTGTACTTGCTCAATGCAATCAAATTTAATTTTAAAAAATTCAATTCCATCTCTATTCTGTAAATCACAAAATCAACAACATGACCCATTGCTCCATTTACCAGACCTCTTTCAACATTTAAATTCCTTCTCAAAGTGATACGACAATTTAAACACACATTCAGAGTCTTTTCAAAACCAGCAGTTTTAGATATACTCTTCTCTAATGAATTCAATTTTGATTTCAAATTTTCTGACAAAATAATTGTTGCTCCCATATGCTCTATTTTATATATAGCTTCCAGTTTCACAATCTCCTCATTTTCTAACTTTAACATTTTGTTGTTGAAGATGGAACATTCTTGCAGAGTTGGCATCAAACATATCCCAGATTTGTTCTCAGTAATTTTCTTAAAAATATTCTCTGGAAGAATGTTTTCATTTGGATACAAATTTGAAATTAATCATGCATGTAAAACTTCTTTGCCATGCTCACTTACTTTTCTGATTCTTACATCTTGTAGAACTTTTTTATAATCTTCATCCTTTGCGTGTCGCATATTTTGAGGAAGTTCTGCATATTTGAAATTTAACCATATATGAACGTTTCCAATGCTTCCAAGGGACTTTCTGGTATCTTCATGCATGAGCATTTTAAACACTGGTTGTCCTTTTACTGGAGTCAACTGCAGTAGATCTCCAAAAACAATAATGTGTTTTCCTCCAAATAACACATCATACTCTCTTCTAAGAATTTCTTGCATCCTCAAATGCACAAAATCAAGCATTAGATTTGAGACCATGCTTACTTCCTCAATGATAAGAAGTTTCATTTTGTTCAGGACTCTGGAAACTTCAGAACACGCATTTCCAGATAGCTTGTTGTAATGCAATTTATTATCATGCTCAACTGGCAGCATCAGTAAACGGTGTAGAGTAATCCCTTTAATGTTATGTGCTGCCAGTCCAGTTGGAGCGGATACAACACAAGACAGCGGTGATTCAGTCCTTTTCTGCAGATAAGTTGCAATTGCTTTAATCAGAAAACTTTTACCTGTTCCTGCTTCTCCACTTACGTACAGTCGGAGAGGCTTAAATGATGTACATGAGCACTCTTTTTTCTCATGTCTAAATCCATGTTCAATCTGTTCTGTGACTTCGTCATATATCTTTTTCTGCTCAAAGTTTAGTTGCTTTACCAAATCTTCTAAATTAACTACATCCTCTTGAGCTTGTTCCATAGCTCTTTCCACCTCATCCATGGCAGTGGCAGCTTCATTTTGGATAATTGGTCCTCCTAGTGGATCCTGACTCACTGAAGTAGAACTTTGACTGTCTTGAGAACTGTCTCTAGCAATCTCTTCAGCAATTGTGGCTTCTTGCTCTATTTCTTCGTTCAACATTTGCAGATAATTTGGAAAAACAGAACATTCTATGGTATCCTTGGTTGCATTAAAAGAATCTTCATAACAGAGAAAATCTCCAAGTAGTTCCTCTTCTGTACGCCATGGCTTAAAGAGTTGCAAAAGAGCTAAATAGTAAAATTCTCTTTTGTCTGGAGATTCACTACTCAATTTTCGATGATTAATCAAATGGCCTTTTCTCCGCTTCACTAGACATCCTTCATTTCCAATGACAGCATATTTTCCATTATTCATATCTTCTGTGATGTTCCTCTTATAACTTGGTTCTTTCTCCGCCAAATACTCAATTTCTTGTACAGATTTCAAAACTCGGTTTCGTGTTGCAGCAAGACCTAGACTCACTCAAATGATTGTTCTAGATTTGGCATAGAGACTTGCTGATGATAACCGATCAGAACATTCATTTGCTCCAATTTCTCGATGCGACAACATCTTCATACTGAAACTGTATAATTTTTTACTTATACTCTTTTCATGTAAAATGTCCTCCCACATTTCCTTCTGTTCTGTCTTTTCTTTTTTGTGATGTAAGACGTCACATATCAAGCCACAGCATTAGAGTTGTCAGCAACAAACTGAATATCCATGTTAGCATTCCACATGGACAAAATCACTGGGTTGTAGTCGTTAATATACTTGGACTCTTTTTAAATTGTATGTATTTTTTGGTGATTTCCTCGTCACAGTATGTCGCAGAGAAGACATCAAATTATTTACTCTTCCTTTAGAAATCACTGGTCGTGGAAACACGAAACGACATGTTGTGTAGAACTTGTCCTTGTTTCTAAATTTTCGACGACAGTGCTTTCCACAACGATGGGATTGAAAGCGTAAAACTTGTTGCCTTAAATTGTTTTCTTCAGTAGTTTTCGGAACAGAACAAGTTGAATACTCTTCAATGAAACTCATCACTGTGTCATCCGAATCAGTTCCAAATTTGGGTGCATCTTTAATCCATAACAACATATGTATGTGAGGAGCACCTCTCGCTTGATACTCCTTCCTCCAAAAGAAATCCAAAACCTCTCCAAGGGGAGGATTTTTTTTGTTGGTAATAAAAGACATCATAGCTTCAAATCTATGATTGAAATATCTGCATACATTCACTGGATGTTTTGAATTTTTTTTTTGTATGTTTCCATTTGCCTCTTGTAGAAATTGAAGTAAATCGTCCCATGGATACTCAGCACAACTAAGAGTGAGGAACCATGTAGGAGTTCCTAAGTTTCTTAGCATACATTTCAGTTCCCCATGACGAAGGAACCAATACTCGTTTGTACCACGCTGACATGCCATGAGATTGATTAGCTGAGATTCCAAAATACTGTTTTGCAGATTGACTTTCTCCATAAAGTCCCTCGCCGAAAATTTTTGCAGATGTGCTCAACTTTTCAGTATATGGTTCACTGCATAAGAAAGCCCAGACAAGTCACTTTCATACAGTAGAAGAAACAAATACGGAATGCATTGATGAAACCTTGGATCTTCAGCATATAATCTTAAAGTCCGGTAATCAGCTGCAGGAATTTGAACTGATCGATCGTCATATCGTCCACCTCGACCTGTTGGAAATAACTGTGGAAAACAACGAGCTTCCAAACTTTCTTCCCATACACTAATGGGACATCCTTTTGCTGCTTTCATTTGAAACAAGTCAATTGCATTCCCCATTACTTCTTTGGAATGCAAAGGATGAACAGTATAATGTTCATATATTTCTTCACCTCTAGACACATCAACTTTTTCAATTTGGCCGGCTGAACAATCACTATCTTCTTCTGCAGCTATTTCCTCTACTCCAACACATACATGTTTGAAGTACTCATTGTTTTTGACCAAATACAACGTTGCCTTTTTGACTTTCCTAACATCCACTAAATCTTGCCAGATTTTCTTACTCTTTGTCGGAACCCCATTAACTAGAATAACTAAAGGTTCCTCTTCCACTTTTTCTACACCAATTATATCGATATTTTTCTTGAAATCTAGAGGCAAATAAAGAACTCTTCCCTTTAATCCTCTCTGTAAATCTGAAGGAGGCAATTTCCCTGTCTTAGGCTCCATGCGAACAATAGCCTGAAAAGGATGGACACATTGAATCAAAATAGATTCATAGGTATTTAAATCCATCAATTCAGCAGGAATGTCTACCAACTCAAGAATATTATAAACAGCTCTAGCAGGTAGTCTGTTTTCATTTAATTTATTATAACAATATTTACAAATACGCTGATCAAAACTCAAATCAAAAGAATTCTCCGTCAACAAATAAGTTGAGAAATTCCTCCATTCACTCTTATTTTCCATTTCACTTTTTGCATATAAATCAACTAACCTAGTCTGAATCTTATAATGAGTCCGTCGACAACACACACAAGTAAAATTAGGCCTTTCACTTGATTTCAACTAAGTTCCTGGTCAAACTTTTCTGTACTTGAAATCTGTACATTGTCTTCCACATTACCATCTATTACTGTGTCAATTTCTACACTGTCCTCTTTTTCACAAAAATAACAAATCTCAATTTCTTCACAAATCTTCTTCACATCTAATTCAGTTCCATGCAAAAGAGCACTGTTTAACTGTTTAAGCTTAAGTGCTGGACTTTTTGCATAATACAACCTTCTCACTAATTTCCTCATTTTGTTATGATGCACTGCTAACATCCTAAAATGATGAAAAACACTCTGACATACTTTTCTTGAAAGACAAGCCAGTGAATGTCCATGCAAACCTGTGTTTTCTCTCACTCTGCAAGGATCTAAGTCTTGCAACATCTTCATTTTCTGTTTTAGACTTTTCTTACTATATGTAAGTAAGAAATTATGAAGCACATCGATTGAATCCTGTCGCACACTACAAATACTACTACACTTCCAAGTGTACACTGGACCCTTAGTACGTCTTCCTAAAACTTCATCAGTTAAGACCTCTTCTGCATCTCTAGACACAAGTTTCTCTTTTTCAATCAGACAACCGTCTTTCACCTCATATGCTCGACCGCTGGTGTCAACTGCATGCACCAAATCCTTTCCCTGGAAGTAACTCTCCTCGTTAAAAAATGGCTCATAACTTGAACTATGCATCCATTCTCCAGAAAAAACTTTACAAAAATTAGTTTGATTAATTACTCTTTTGCATCTACTGTTTGATTTGAAAACATCAATTGTCTTGTTAAGTGTCCTAATTCTATTAATTACTAAAAAACAAAAGCTTGATCAACAATCTTCTCTAAATTTTTCTTTTTCTTATAAAAGGCAGCTCTCTGTTTACCTTTCTTAATGTTTTTTAACAAATTTAAAACTACACTATTGCGAAACATTGGTTTACGAATGTCCCTAAATTGATTTTGCCTTGTATTCCTATACATATTATTGTCTCCTGCTGCAGTAGTTAAATTTTTGGGGGGGCCTGTCCTTTCTCTTCAAATTTGCTCTCTCCTTCTGTAAATTCACATGTATATTATAATTTTTTTTTTATCTACATATGTTCCGAAAAAAAGACTTTGTTGTCTTACCAGGAGCTTTTTTCGCCTTTTTTGTAGTATTTGTTGTAGGAGACTGCTTTAATTCCGTTGCTGTTTTTGTTTTTTTCCGCTTAGCATCTTTCCTTCTCCTCTGCCTTGAGGGCATATTTCCTTACTATTGAAATCTTGATTTGAATCTGTGGTAAACAAAAAAACAAAAACACATTATAGATCACTATTACCAAACAACAAAGCAATGACAATAAGTAAACAGTATAAATACTATAATGCTTATACATATGACCTTATCTCTGTTTTTTAAATGTTATTCTAAAAAAAAAATTTCGGGCATATGAATTGGTTTTACATTATTGACAAGGATTAGATAGTATTTGCATGATTAAAAAAAAAGCACGCTTCACAATCATATCACCTGTTTTTGCTCAGATTAGTAAACAGATGCGCACATGAGGTGAGGCCTGTCCTGGGGAGCATAGGTGGTGAAGCCGGTGTCTAAGACTGCACTGGACTGGACTTCATGAAGCCTGTCCCCCACTGCACTCTTAGACACAGCCCTCACCTCCTTTATACCCCTGGACAGACCTCTCTTGCAGTACACTCTTCAACACAAACATCACCTCCTCTGCACCCCTGGACAATCCTCACCTCATCTGCAACCCTAGACAGGCTTCAGTTCATATACACCCCTGGACACGCCTCATCTCATCTGCACCCTGTTACCATCAATTATACCCAATATATTGAGGCCTGTCCAAGGGGCCCAGATTAGATAAGGCTTGTCTAAGGGTATATTTATTTAATCTTTCAGACACTATTTGTTCCTTCTCAAAAATGTAAAAGCCATTCATTTACCCCCAAATCGTTTTTTACATAACATTTTAAAAAAAGAGCGCAGGTCCTATGTACAAGCATTCCATTTCAGTACTAAAAACTCACTATTTTACTAAATGCATTTCCTCTCTCTTGCAAACATTCCTACCAAGCATTATCAAAAAACATGACACAAACCAACAGCAAAGAAGCTCAGTGTGCTTCTTAATCAGAGGTAACATAGGTGACATCATTGTGAAAGGTTCAAATATATTTATTTAATCATGCAGATACTATTTATTCTTACTCAAAAATGTAAAAAACATTGATTTGCCCCTAAAATAGTTTTTGAATAACATTTTAGAAACACAGCGCAGGTCCTATGTACAAGCATTCAATTTCACTACTGAAACCTCACTATTTCACAAAATACAAATCCTCTATCTTGCAAATGTTGATAGCAAGCATTATCAAAAAGCAAGACACAAACCAACATCAAAGAAACTCAGGGCCTTATTTATGAAGGCCTTGCGCCACCGGTGCGTCACTTTTTCCATGTTAAAAGTGACGCACCGGCGGCGCAAGGCCTTCATAAATAATGCCCTCAGTGTGCTTCCTAATCTAAGGTAACACAGGTGACATGATTGTGAAAGGTTCAAATATATTTATTTAATCACGCAGACACTATTTATTCCTTCTCAAAAATGTAAAAGCCATTGATTTGCCCCAAAATCGTTTCTCAAATAACATTTTAAAAACAGAGCGCAGGTCCTATGTACAAGCATTACATTTCACTACTGAAACCTTACTATTTTACAAAATACATATCCTCTCTCTTGCAACATTCCTACCAAGCATTATCAAAAAGCAAGACACAAACCAACAGCAAAGAAACTCAGTATGCTTCCTAATCTGAGGTAACACAGGTGACAAGATTGTGAAAGGTTCAAAGATATTTAATTAATCACACAGACACTATTTATTCCTTCTCAAAAATGTAAAAGCCATTGATTTGCCTCAAAATCGTTTTTTAAATAACATTTTAAAAACAGAGCGCAGGTCCTATGTACAAGCATTCCATTTCAGTACTAAAAACTCACTATTTCAGAAAATATATTTCCTTTCTCTTGCAAACATTCCTACCAAGCATTATCCAAAAACATAACACAAACCAACAGCAAAGAAGCTCAGTGTGCTTCTCAATCTGAGGTAACATAGCTGACATCATTGTGAAAGGTTCAAATATATTTATTTAATCATGCAGAAACTATTTATTCTTTCTCAAAAATATAAAAGCCATTAATTTGCCCCTAAAATAGTTTTTTCAATAAAATTTTAGAAACACAGCGCAGGCCCTATGTACAAGCATTCAATTGCACTACTGAAACCTCACTATTTCACAAAATACAAATCCTGTATCTTGCAAATGTTGATAGCAAGCATTATCAAAAAGCAAGACACAAACCAACAGCAAAGAAACTCAGGGCCTTATTTATGAAGGCCTTGCGCCACCGGTGCGTCACTTTTTCCCTTGTTAAAAGTGACGCACCAGCTGCACAAGGCCTTCATAAATAAGGCCCTCAGTGTGCTTCCTAATCTAAGGTAACACAGGTGACATGATTGTGAAAGGTTCAAATATATTTATTTAATCACGCAGACACTATTTATTCCTTCTCAAAAATGTAAAAGCCATTGATTTGCCCCAAAATCGTTTCTTAATTAACATTTTAAAAACAGAGCGCAGGTCCTATGTACAAGCATTACATTTCACTACTGAAACCTTACTATTTTACAAAATACATATCCTCTCTCTTGCAACATTCCTACCAAGCATTATCAAAAAGCAAGACACAAACCAACAGCAAAGAAACTCAGTATGCTTCCTAATCTGAGATAACACAGGTGACAAGATTGTGAAAGGTTCAAAGATATTTAATTAATCACACAAACACTATTTATTCCTTCTCAAAAATGTAGAAGCCATTGATTTGCCTCAAAATCGTTTTTTAAATAACATTTTAAAAACAGAGTGCAGGTCCTATGTACAAGCATTCCATTTCAGTACTAAAAACTCACTATTTCAGAAAATATATTTCCTTTCTCTTGCAAACATTCCTACCAAGCATTATCCAAAAACATAACACAAACCAACAGCAAAGAAGCTCAGTGTGCTTCTCAATCTGAGGTAACATAGCTGACATCAATGTGAAAGGTTCAAATATATTTATTTAATCATGCAGAAACTATTTATTCTTTCTCAAAAATGTAAAAGCCATTGATTTGCCCCTAAAATCGTTTTTTCAATAACATTTTAGAAACACAGCGCAGGCCCTATGTACAAGCATTCAATTGCACTACTGAAACCTCACTATTTCACAAAATACAAATCCTGTATCTTGCAAATGTTGATAGCAAGCATTATCAAAAAGCAAGACACAAACCAACAGCAAAGAAACTCAGGGCCTTATTTATGAAGGCCTTGCGCCACCGGTGCGTCACTTTTTTCCTTGTTAAAAGTGACGCACCAGCTGCACAAGGCCTTCATAAATAAGGCCCTCAGTGTGCTTCCTAATCTAAGGTAACACAGGTGACATGATTGTGAAAGGTTCAAATATATTTATTTAATCACGCAGACACTATTTATTCCTTCTCAAAAATGTAAAAGCCATTGATTTGCCCCAAAATCGTTTCTTAATTAACATTTTAAAAACAGAGCGCAGGTCCTATGTACAAGCATTACATTTCACTACTGAAACCTTACTATTTTACAAAATACATATCCTCTCTCTTGCAACATTCCTACCAAGCATTATCAAAAAGCAAGACACAAACCAACAGCAAAGAAACTCAGTATGCTTCCTAATCTGAGGTAACACAGGTGACAAGATTGTGAAAGGTTCAAAGATATTTAATTAATCACACAGACACTATTTATTCCTTCTCAAAAATGTAAAAGCCATTGATTTGCCTCAAAATCGTTTTTTAAATAACATTTTAAAAACAGAGCGCAGGTCCTATGTACAAGCATTCCATTTCAGTACTAAAAACTCACTATTTCAGAAAATATATTTCCTTTCTCTTGCAAACATTCCTACCAAGCATTATCCAAAAACATAACACAAACCAACAGCAAAGAAGCTCAGTGTGCTTCTCAATCTGAGGTAACATAGCTGACATCATTGTGAAAGGTTCAAATATATTTATTTAATCACGCAGAAACTATTTATTCTTTCTCAAAAATGTAAAAGCCATTGATTTGCCCCTAAAATCGTTTTTTCAATAACATTTTAGAAACACAGCGCAGGCCCTATGTACAAGCATTCAATTGCACTACTGAAACCTCACTATTTCACAAAATACAAATCCTGTATCTTGCAAATGTTGATAGCAAGCATTATCAAAAAGCAAGACACAAACCAACAGCAAAGAAACTCAGGGCCTTATTTATGAAGGCCTTGCGCCACCGGTGCGTCACTTTTTCCCATGTTAAAAGTGACGCACCAGCGGCACAAGGCCTTCATAAATAAGTCCCTCAGTGTGCTCCCTACTCTAAGGTAACACAGGTGGCATGATTGTGAAAGGATCAAATATATTTATTTAATCACGCAGACACTATTTATTCCTTCTCAAAAATGTAAAAGCCTTTGATTTGCCCCAAAATCGTTTTTTAAATAACATTTTAAAAACAGAGCGCAGGTCCTATGTACAAGCATTACATTTCACTACTGAAACCTTACTATTTTACAAAATACATTTCCTCTCTCTTGCAAACATTCCTACCAACCATTATCAAAAAGCAAGACACAAACCAACAGCAAAGAAACTCAGTATGCTTCCTAATCTGAGGTAACACAGGTGACATGATTGTGAAAGGTTCAAAGATATTTAATTAATCACACAGACACTATTTATTCCTTCTCAAAAATGTAAAAGCCATTGATTTGCCTCAAAATCGTTTTTTAAATAACATTTTAAAAACAGAGCGCAGGTCCTATGTACAAGCACTCCATTTCAGTACTAAAAACTCACTATTTCAGAAAATATATTTCCTTTCTCTTGCAAATGGAAAGGGGTGACCATTCGGTCCCCCCGAAAGTATGGCAGAGTACCACGATCCCCCCGGGAAGCCATCTTGGGCGGGAGGCGAGTCTCGGCTGGTATGCCCGAAGCGGCGTAGCCGGGGCGCGCTTTTTCCCGCCCTGGAGGGGGCTGGCCTAGACACTGACGCGGCCGGCCACGCCCTTTGGGGCAGGCAGGGGCGGGTTTAAGCCCGCCCTGAAGACGGATAAAAGGAGCAACAAGCCAAGAAAGCATCCTCTTGTTCCTGTGCTCTGAAGCTGCACCTCCTCGCTGCACGTGAGCTCGAGACGGAACGAAGAGCCAATTTTGAACGTGGTAATCTTTCTTTTTGTCTTACAGATACTCTGTCTGAGAATGCCTAAGAAAGTTGGAAAGCGAGTCACTACCGACCAGATGCTCCGTATGCTTATGAAGGAGGTAACCGACCTAAAGAAGAAGGTGGCGGCTAGAGACGGGGAAGGGGGGCCGAAACGACCATCGGCAGGAGCCGCTCCAGGAGGGAAGGGCAAGAGGCCCAGACGGGGGGCAGCGGGGGGAGACACCCCGGTTCCCGATACCCCACTCGAAGGGCCAACTCCGGTGCCGACAGAGGGGAACCCGATTCCCGTGGTGGTCACCCCCGTGTCCGGGGACGATATGTCGCCCGAGTTGGCAGCACAATTGGCAGCGTGGTCGGGAAAAAATGGCGAGGGCGCCACGGCTGACGACGCACGGGTGTTGATGAAGCAACTGCGTGAAAATAGGGAGGCGGTGAAGGCACCATCGCCAGTTATCACGCCGTCTCCGGCGGGTGAAAAATCGACAGGAGCAGGTTCAGCGGCAGGCGCAGCTTCCGGTTCAGGTAAGCGGCCATTGCCGATTGCGAGGGATGAGTCTGCACCCTCACGAAGGGAAAAATTGGGTCAGCATGTACCTCTGGCTATTAAGGAAAAGATGTGGGCAGATGAGTATGTAAACATGTTCTCGTTGCTTACAGATCATTATGAGATGGAGCATGTTAAGAGCCAAAAGGAGCTCATGCATCCGAGTGTTTGGCGCGCAAAGATGGCCGCCTTTAAGGTTGACGAAAACATTGGCAATTGGGGCAGGGCATGGGGAATTTTTACCGCTATCATGGGTGAACGTAGGCCCGAGTTGTTGTCCGAATTGCCTATTTATCAGTCACGAATCATGGAATATTCTGTATCATATGGGGGCAATCAGTGGTTCTGTTACGATAATATTTTTAGAAAAGCGAAAGAACACGACAAGAACTTGACTTGGGATTGTTACGATTCTGTTTCGTGGTAAAAAATGGAGAGTACTGGTATGTTGAAGTTACCATTGGTAGGGAGTAGCGGGGGTGAATCCTCCCGCCAATATGCTGGGACACCCTTTCGAACGAGTACAGTTAATGACTACCACTCGAAGCCGAACGGCAACGCAGGTAAAAGGGGGATTTGTTGGAACTTTAACAGGGGTAAATGTACGAGGCCCCAGGGGTCATGCAAGTTTAGACATGAGTGTGGAGGGTGTGGGCAGCCATCCCATCCTGAGTCCATGTGCAGAGCCAAAACGGGTGATAACGGTGGTAGGGGAGGCGCCAAACAGGTCTGAAATAGTCCGAGGGGCGCCTTTACCTACTCCGATTGATACCATGGCAATGATTCCTTGGCTCAGCGAGTACCCCGATCATGTTTCCGCTGGGGTGTTGCGGAACGGGTTTTCATATGGTTTCCGCATCCCAGTGGGGGATTTTCAGGGTGTAGCAAAATGTAAAAATCAACTGTCGGTCTTGCAACATACGACCGTAGTACAGGAGAAGATTGGGAAGGAGGTTACTCGAGGTCGAGTCGCCGGTCCATTTGATGAGCCACCATGTGCTAACTTTGTTTGTTCCCCTTTAGGGGTGGTCCCTAAGAAGGACCCGGGTGAGTTCCGGCTGATACATAATTTATCAGCCCCACGTGGTCTTTCCGTGAATGATGCGATTGACCCGGAAGTGTGTTCGGTGCGGTACGCATCTTTCGATGAGGCCGTCGCCATGTTGAATCGCCTAGGGCCCGGTGCGCTGATGGCAAAATCAGATATTGAGTCAGCGTTCCGGTTGCTCCCGGTACACCCAGACGATCAGCGTCTCCTTGGTTTCATGTTTCAGGGTCACTATTACATGGATAGATGTATGCCGATGGGATGCTCTATATCTTGTGCCTATTTTGAAAAGTTCAGTTGTTTTCTGCAATGGGTCTTCACAAAGAGGACGGGTTTTCAACATGTCATGCATTATCTCGATGACTTTTTGTTTCTGGGGGCGGCCGGGGATCCAGAATGTGGACAGGCTTTGAATGAATTTTGTGTCTTAATGAAGCATTTTGGTGTGCCACTGGCACCAGGTAAGACTGTGGGTCCCTCGACTTGCCTCGAGTTCCTGGGGATCGAGCTCGATTCAGAGGAAGGTTGTTTTCGATTACCAAGAGAAAAGGTGTTAAGATTCAGGGCTTCCCTGGAAAAGTGTATTAGTGAGTCTAAAGTCAGACTGCATCAATTACAACAATTGGTGGGCCAGCTGAATTTTGCCCTGAGGGTAATGCCGATGGCCCGCCCCTTTTCCCGCTCGATCGCTCAGGCCATGGTCGGCCTGAAAGAGGGTCATCATCGCACGAGACTATCGGCAGAAGTTCGCCAGGACATGCACATTTGGTTGGCATTTCTGGCGGAGTTCAATGGTCGAATTGTCTGGAATAAACCGGCGGTGTCCTCCGAAGAGCTGGGGCTGTGAACAGATTCGGCTGGGAGCGTTGGTTTTGGTGACATATTCGGCACACAATGGTCGGCTCAAAAATGGCCGTTATGGTGGCATGAGAGTGGGCTGACGAGTAACATTGCCTTTCTTGAACTTTTTCCCATTCTGAGGGATTCAGGGATCACTCTGTGGTATTTTGGTCTGATAACATGACCGTGGTTGAGTGTATCAATAGCCAGGCAGCACGATGCAAATGGATTCTGAGATTGCTCAAGGAAATTGTGTTATTGTGTATGCAATTGAACGTGCTATTTAGGGCAAGACATGTGCCGGGGGTAATGAATCAAGCGGCTGATGCGCTTTCTCGTTTTCGTATGCAGGCCTTCTGGGGTTTTCTGCCCACAGCGGACTCGGTGGCGGCACCCTTTCCCGAAGCTCTCTGGTCTCTCGGTGCCCCGAACTACAGAACCCCGTGGGAGAGAGTTTAGCACCCAGGACGAGGAAGGCATATGAAGGGGCGTTCCGATCCTATTGGGCCTTTCTGGGGACTGCTAGGGGAGAGTTTTGGGGTCAGGAGGAGTTAGTGGTAAAATTTCTGCTGTCCTTACATCAGGCAGGCAAATCAGTGTCTACGGCCCAGAGGCATCGGGCCGCCATCTCCTTTGTGGCAAGGGCTCATGGGATCCAAGACCCGACTGCGTCTTTCGTGGTGCAAAAAGCGCTACGTGGGTGGCAACGCCTTGAGGGTCGCAGAGTAGATGAAAGGCGCCCGATAGGTTTGGATAGGTTGGCTCTGTTGTTATCAGTACTTCCTGCAACGTGTTCATCCCAGTATGAATCAGTGTTATTCCGAGCCGCTTTTGTGCTAGCATTCCATGGGGCTATGCGGGTAAGCGAACTCGTGGCAAAGAACAAGCAGGATGCCATGGGGGGACTGTGCCGAGAGCACGTTCAGATCAGGGGGGAGACAATGACTGTCTCGTTTGTCAGGTCCAAGACCGATCAAAGTGCGATCGGGGACAGCATAATCATACAAAGGATTCCCGGGTCTTCCATGTGCCCTGTGGTGTGCGTGGAGGAATATTTAACGCATAGGGTGGCATCATGGGGGGGGACCTTGTTGAGACACGCTGACGCCACCCCACTGACGAGGTTTCAGTTTCAGCGGGTGCTTGCGATGTCAATTTCGGCCGCGGGCCTGAACCCCGGCGAGTTTGGGACCCATTCCTTTCGGATAGGGGCTGCTACAGAGGCTACAGCCAGGGGTCTGAATGTTGAACAAGTAAAACGTGTGGGGCGTTGGTCCTCAAACTGTTATAAGAGATATGTGCGGTTGCACATGTTGTGAAGCTGTAATGTTGTACTCACGCTTCTTGTTTTTGTTTGGTTTTCAGTTGCGCAAGCCTACGAGGCGGGGCGGACTGTGCAGTCGACCCGACACCGGGGGGCCAGCGGTCAGACATCACCGGCTGTGAAAAAGGAGGTGTGGGTCGTGGGCCACTCATACGTGAGGCGTGCCGCGGGCGTATTCAAAGCAGGTGACATGATTCACGTGGCTGGGGAATACGGGTACAGTGTGTCCTTCTACGGAAAGGGCGGGCTCTGTATTGACCACTTTCAATCATTTTTCGAGGGTTTGTTAGGGCGGACGAGGTCACCGCCGTCTGTAGTCATAGTACATCTTGGAGGCAACGATTTGGTGACCACTGGTAGACGACTTCTTCTCGAGGGGATGCTTTCCACTGTAAGTTGGTTAGCGAGAAGAGTTCCAGGGTGCACAATTGCATGGTCCCATATGATTCCACGGAAAGTGTGGCGGGGGGCTATTTCGGTTTCTGCTCTGAATCATTCAGTAAGAAAAATTAATAATAAAATGAGTAGATTGTTCCGTTCAAGTACACTGCATTCTATTCCGCATGGTTGTATTAAAGGGGATAGTATGTATTTGGGGGATGGTGTTCATTTGTCCCGGATGGGGAACGAGTTACTCATAGGAGACCTGATAGCTTGGCTGAAGACTTTGTGACATGACCTTTAGGCAGGAGTGTTGTGGGGGGACCGGATAGCCGGTCAACTATCCGGCCTGTGGCGGTAAGGTCATGATCGGTGAGCAGTAATTGGAAGATCCCTAGGGGTGGGCGTCACCCATTACGGATGGGAGCGCTCGAGGGAGGTGACCATTGGCCCCTCAACGGGGAGGCGGTCCCTTCTAAGGATGGGCCGCCGAAAGGAAAGGAAAGGCGGTCAAGGCCCCTTCCTGGGTAGGAGGGGTTACAGCCCCCTCCTGGGGAATTTCCCGGGGCCGGGACATCTGCGACGGCAGATGTGGTAAGTGGTGTGGGGTTTGGGAGGGGGTCTACGCTACCTTCTAGATACCTCACACGAGTCCTCGGACGACCTTTAAATGGCGTCGAGTTTATTGGGGCCCCCGTCAAGTCAAGGGAAATTGGTAAATGCACTTGAGGTACGCCTCTGTGCGGTCGCCCCTCACAAGTGAGGGGGATATGTCTGGTTTAGGGATCTTGACACCGGTTACGACCTTGCCGTTGGCCCTTAAACGTTAGGATGTACAATTTCAAGTTAAACGTTTTGTAGGATGTTAGTTCGGCTAGGAGAACCTTTGTATTAGAGAATATGTTAAGGTTAGCCAAACAGCGCAATGTGGAAATGAAATTGTACATTAATATGAAACTGTTATTTTAATGTTTTAATTTTGTTTCATATTTTAATAAATACGGCCGGGAGGGTCACTCCCTCCCGTCTTCCAAAAGTTCAGAACCGTTTCCGGTTTTCCATTCTTGGGGAATGTGTTGAGAGGGGGTGGCGGGTATCTCAGCCATATGGAAAGGGGCGACCATTCGGTCCCCCCGAACGTATGGCGGAGTACCACGATCCCCCCGGGAAGCCATCTTGGGCGGGAGGCGAGTCTCGGCTGGTATGCCCGAAGCGGCGTAGCCGGGGCGCGCTTTTTCCCGCCCTGGAGGGGGCTGGCCTAGACACTGACGCGGCCGGCCACGCCCTTTGGAGCTGGCAGGGGCGGGTTTACGCCCGCCCTGAAGACGGATAAAAGGAGCAACAAGCCAAGAAAGCATCCTCTTGTTCCTGTGCTCTGAAGCTGCACCTCCTCGCTGCACGTGAGCTCGAGACGGAACGAAGAGCCAATTTTGACCCACCCACCAGCCCCTGAGAACAGCATCTGGTTTTGGAATAAAGTTTGATGTGTTAACACTAATTTTACAGGTTATGATAACTATTGTGATAAATTTTGAATATGCAATAAAGAATGGTCAAATTGTAATATGTTTTGCAAATAAAGTAGTTATGCACTAGTGTTGATCAGTAATCATACCGCTTAATAAATGGTAATTGTTACTGTTTCTTAGTAATTTAGTCATTTATTAAATTTAGTTAGAATTGTCGTATTTATTTTGGTCGGGCGGTAAGGTCATGATCGGTGAGCAGTAATTGGAAGATCCCTAGGGGTGGGCGTCACCCATTACGGATGGGAGCGCTCGAGGGAGGTGGCCATTGGCCCCTCAACGGGGAGGCGGTCCCTTCTAAGGATGGGCCGCCGAAAGGAAAGGAAAGGCGGTCAAGGCCCCTTCCTGGGTAGGAGGGGTTACAGCCCCCTCCTGGGGAATTTCCCGGGGCCGGGACATCTGCGACGGCAGATGTGGTAAGTTGTGTGGGGTTTGGGAGGGGGTCTACGCTACCTTCTAGATACCTCACACGAGTCCTCGGACGACCTTTAAATGGCGTCGAGTTTATTGGGGCCCCCGTCAAGTCAAGGGAAATTGGTAAATGCACTTGAGGTACGCCTCTGTGCGGTCGCCCCTTACAAGTGAGGGGGATATGTCTGGTTTAGGGATCTTGACACCGGTTACGACCTTGCCGTTGGCCCTTAAACGTTAGGATGTACAATTTCAAGTTAAACGTTTTGTAGGATGTTAGTTCGGCTAGGAGAACCTTTGTATTAGAGAATATGTTAAGGTTAGCCAAACAGCGCAATGTGGAAATGAAATTGTACATTAATATGAAACTGTTATTTTAATGTTTTAATTTTGTTTCATATTTTAATAAATACGGCCGGGAGGGTCACTCCCTCCCGTCTTCCAAAAGTTCAGAACCGTTTCCGGTTTCCCATTCTTGGGGAATGTGTTGAGAGGGGGTGGCGGGTATCTCAGCCATACATTCCTACCAAGCATTATCCAAAAACATAACACAAACCAACAGCAAAGAAGCTCAGTGTGCTTCTCAATCTGAGGTAACATAGCTGACATCATTGTGAAAGGTTCAAATATATTTATTTAATCATGCAGAAACTATTTATTCTTTCTCAAAAATGTAAAAGCCATTGATTTGCCCCTAAAATCGTTTTTTCAATAACATTTTAGAAACACAGCGCAGGCCCTATGTACAAGCATTCAATTGCACTACTGAAACCTCACTATTTCACAAAATACAAATCCTGTATCTTGCAAATGTTGATAGCAAGCATTATCAAAAAGCAAGACACAAACCAACAGCAAAGAAACTCAGGGCCTTATTTATGAAGGCCTTGCGCCACCGGTGCGTCACTTTTTCCCATGTTAAAAGTGACGCACCAGCGGCACAAGGCCTTCATAAATAAGTCCCTCAGTGTGCTCCCTAATCTAAGGTAACACAGGTGGCATGATTGTGAAAGGATCAAATATATTTATTTAATCACGCAGACACTATTTATTCCTTCTCAAAAATGTAAAAGCCTTTGATTTACCCCAAAATCGTTTTTTAAATAACATTTTAAAAACAGAGCGCAGGTCCTATGTACAAGCATTACATTTCACTACTGAAACCTTACTATTTTACAAAATACATTTCCTCTCTCTTGTAAACATTCCTACCAACCATTATCAAAAAGCAAGACACAAACCAACAGCAAAGAAACTCAGTATGCTTCCTAATCTGAGGTAACACAGGTGACATGATTGTGAAAGGTTCAAATATATTTAATTAATCACACAGACATTATTTATTCCTTCTCAAAAATGTAAAAGCCATTGATTTGCCCCAAAATCGTTTTTTAAATAACATTTTAAAAACAGAGCACAGGTCCTATGTACAAGCATTCCATTTCAGTACTAAAAACTCACTATTTCAGAAAATACATTTACTCTCTCTTGCAAACATTCCTACCAAACATTACCAAATAATTGACACAAACCAACAACAAAGAAACTCATTGTGCATCTTAATCTGAGATAACACAAGTGCCATGATTGTGAAAGGTTCAAATATATTTATTTAACCATGCACACACTATGTATTCCTTCTCAAAAATGTAAAAGCCATTGATTTGCCCCAAAATCGTTTTTTGAATACCATTTTTGAAACAGAGTGCAGGTCCTATGTACAAGCATTTAATTTCACTACTAAAACCCATTGATTTGCCCTAAAATCGTTTTTTGAATAACATTTTAGAAACAGAGCGCAGATCCTATGTACAAGCTTACATTTTCACTACTGAAACCTCACTATTTCACAAAATACCAATCCTCTATCTTGCAAATTTTAAAACCAAGCATTATCCAAAAACATGACACAAAGCAACATTAAACAACCACAATCTGCTTCCAAATCTTCTCCATAGAGCATACAAGTCTCTATATATATTAAATGATTCATAACTCACCTTTACAAATGCTTTGGGAGATCAGAACAGTGTCAGACACACACACACCAATTTGTCTTTAGCAGAGCAAAAGGTATGCACTCCACACACTGCAACCAAGACTGGCACAGAAAACCTCTAATTCTACACATATATGCCTCATGTCAACCGATTAAAACTCTTCTCTCACTATTTTCAAAACAACACCCTTCCCCCCTCAGCCCTTTCTGCCTGTTACCATAGCAACTCCCTCCTCACTGAGCTGTCAGGTTCAAAAGTTAATTCTACAATGTTGCAAATCAACTCAGCAAGGATGTTTGACCTGTGAATACGCCAGCTTATGCGGTGCAATGTTTCTTTAAATGACTTTTACTTAACCATTCAAATCACATCTTACACAGAACAGAACCATGCACCCTAACTTTCAGTTTTCAACTATGTGAATCCACCAATCATTGCTTGTGATTGAAGAGCAGTGAAACTCCACAATTATTTTTTTGTAAACTCCTACTGTACCAACTGCCATTTCATTCCCACACTTCATCTGACTGCACCAGAACCTTCTCTCACCATGTATTCTGTCTGGATTATTGGACATAGCTACATCCACTGGGACCAAAGGTATGCAGCTATCAGAAATTCTCACAACCTTGATTTACCAAATGTAGACATCAAATAGATTGGCCAGAGAGGATTGAGATGTCACCAATTGATACCATTGGTGAAAACCTTTTTGCATTTGCCACACCCTGACCTCTTAATTGTGCACTGTGGAGGAAATGACTAGGGCACTTTGACTGGGGTAGGTCTGGAAATGCTTTTAAAGGAAACCTTTGATCAATTGATGGCACTTTTTCCACAAACTGCCTTGGTATATTCCAATATATGCCAAAGACAGAAATGGAAGTGGTCCAACCAATTTTGTCCACAATTTGAGAAAGCACGGAAACATCTGAATAAATCTGTTTCTGCTTACATGAGAGACTATGGAATGGGTTCAATATACAACAATAACTTGCGTTACAACATGCAAGATATTTACAGAGGAGATGGTGTGCACTTCTCAGATGAGCGGAATAGAATATTCCTCCTAAATTTAAGACTGTGCATTGGAACCTAGTTGTAGGTACCTAAATCAGCCACAGAACCCAAAAGCTCTTTTCAGGGCTACCCTACCTCTGATCACTCAAAATGATTATTTTACTATAACTTTTTTCACCATTTTTCACCAAAGTACGCTCCCCGGTACGCTCCCCGGTGCGCGTACCGGGCTCTCCCCCCGCGAAAGTTTTTATTTTTTTTGTTTGGCATATATGTACCTCCTAAACTCCCCTTAGAAAACCTAGACGGTCAGGGTGTGTCTACCGTGCCCCCTTTTACCCATTCACAACGTTGTGTGTCCTCCATCTTGTGTCTCAATTCTACCGAAACACAAAATGGCGGACTCCCATAACGCTGCAGGTGCACGTACCGGGGCACGCACCGGTAAGCGCTCCCAAAAAAATGTGGGAAGTTAATTTACATAAAAACCACTGGAGACACTTACACCAAATATAGAATAGGCCCTACTACATAGCAGTCCCTACCATTTTCCCAAATTTGGTGGAATTCCATTGAGCCATTTGGGCTGTAGCCCTGTCTAAATATCCTGAGGTAAATTACATGACAAAAACACATATGAAATGTTACAATTTACAACCAATTAAAATGTTTCTTTCATTTTCTACTTTTTTTCCCTGACATTTGATTGGTTATGTACATGAATATAAATGAAAAATGAGAGGGAAACACAGCCATTTTGACTACAACTACCTGAGATACATCTTTAGAGGATTTTCTCATTTATCTTCATCACCTTTCTATAAGGTAAGTTGTTAATTTGTAAGGGGCACTTTAAATTCATTTGTAAGAACGTTTTCTGACAGTTATTTACTGTCCCTCTGTTATAGTTACAGATTGAGATAGGCTTCTCTGTTATAGTTATAGATTGAGTAAGGCTTCTCTGGTATAATTATAATTTTCTTAGGCTTCTTCACATACACTTTTTTATATTTCTACTTCCTGCCTCATACCATACACTGCCCAAAGATAACTTCACTGTTAAAAACCCACAAGTACCTGTCTGAACTTAAACCCAACAGTGCCCTATCTCTACTGATATATTTATTTTTTATGCAATTTACAGCAAGAAAATTGAAGGAGAACAAAACAAATGTAATATTTCATTCGAAATTGATCTGGAGAACAATCCTAAGGAAGAGATTGATGATTTAGACTTTTTGAATCAGTCTCTGGACCAAGAGTTACCTAATTGTGTGGAAAAAATGGAATCATCGAATCCAAATGAGGACATACCTGACAATATAATGTTGGAATTTTTTTTAAATTTTGAAAAATCACAGCAATAAATGTTTATTTAATAATTAAAAATTGTTCGAGACATTATTCTTTTTTATATGTAAATCAATTAATAGTACCGAAATAAATATAATATAAAGTGAGACTTATAGTATACTGTGCAACTTTTTTGTGTTACATAGTAATTTTGCTCATAGTTACTTCCTTTCTCCCACTATATTATCTCCAATGTGTATTTTACATCTCTTTTTCATCTCCTGCCTCCATGTTGATTCTGCTTTCCTGACAGACTATAGTATAGATTCCATATACCACAATAACTTCTGTAACAACATGCAAATTATCTACAGAGGAGACAGTCTACATTGAATTTAAGACTCTGCATTGGTACCTACATGCTGGTACTTATATCACCCACACAACACAACAACTCTATGCAGAGCTACCCTACCTCTAAGCACTTTAAAATATTATTTTACTGTTTCACTGGGTTTTCCCCTAGTACGCTCCCAGGTACGCGCCCCGGTGCGCGTACCGGGCGCTCCCCCCGCGCAAATAAAAAAAAATGTTTTTTTGCCCCGCAGGGCCCTTTAATGGCCCCCACATCAAACCTAGGGGATTAGGGAGGGTCTACTCTACCCCCTTATGGTCTTTTCCCCCTTTGTTTTTGCCACCTCTTGTGTCTCGATCCTATCGAGACACAAGATGGCGGCCGCTCCAGACTGTTTGGAATGTTTACAGACTCCCGAGAGCCAATCAGCTTTCCGCTCACGAACTCGCGTAGCACGCCCGGTGCGCGCCCCGGTGAGCGTACTGGGGCAAGCTTATAAATATATATATTTTTTTAAACGTAAATGACTCAAAATCCACTGGAGCACATAGTTTGAGACATAGCAAAGGCACATCGGGCTACCAGTCCCTACAATTTTGCCAAGTTTCGTGGAAATCCATTCAGCCGTTCGGGCTAAAAGTGAGTCCAACCGCCCTATGGAAATTAACATGGGGAAAACACGTTTTGGGACCCCGCTTTTATCTCGGCCCCCGCTTGACGAATCTCCCCAACATTTTCCAGGGAAGGAGCGTAGCGGTCAATCTTCTTAGAGAAAGTCGCGAAGATTCGTCCACCTGGCGCCAAAGTTATTCCCAATAGAATGTTGCGGATTTCCTATGGAAAGTAGATCCTAACTATAACTACCTACTGGCGACCACCAGTAGGTAATACACATACATATACATAAATGCATATGCATATATATGCATATATATATGTGTATATGTGTGCGTGTAGAGAGAGGTAGAGAGGTAGAGGTGTAGAGGTAGAGAGGTAGAGGTAGAGAGGTAGCGGTAGAGAGGTAGAGACTAGTAGAGAGAGAATTAGAGAGAGGTAGAGAGGTAGAGAGTAAAGAGTGAGTAATAGAGAGTAGAGAGTGAGTAGTAGAGAGTAGTAGAGAGCAGTAGAGAGAGTAGCAGAGAGTGAGTAGTAGGAAGTAGTAGAGTGAATAGTAGAGTGAGTAGTAGAGAGTAGTAGAGAGTGAGTAGTAGAGAGTGAGTCGTAGAGAATAGTAGAGAGTAAGTAGTAGAGTGAGTAGTAGAGAGCAGTAGAGAGTGAGTAGTAGAGAGTAGTAAAGAGTGAGTAGTAGAGAGTATTAGAGAGTAGTAGAGAGTGAGCAACAGAGAGAGAATAGTAGAGAGTAGTAGAGAGTGAGTAATAGAGACTAGTAGAGAGAGAGTAGTAGAGAGTGGGTAGTAGAGAGTAGTAGAGAGTGAGTAGTAGAGTGAGTAGTAGAGAGTGAGTAGTGGAGAGAGTAGTAGAGAGTGAGTAGTAGAGAGTAGTAGAGAGTGAGAAGTAGAGAGTGAGTAGTAGAGAGTAGTAGAGAGTGAGTAGTAAAGAGTGAGAAGTAGAGAGTAGTAGAGAGTGAGTAGTAGAGAGTAGTAGATAGTGAGTAGTAGGGAGTGAGTAGTAGAGACAGAGTAGTAGAGAGTAGTAGAGTAGTAGAGAATGAGTAGTAGAGAGTGAGTATTTGAGAGTAGTGGAGTAGGAGAGAGTAAGTAGTAGAGAGTAGTGGAGAATATTCCAAAGTTTGGCACAGCACCACTTGCACAATAAGTCTGATCAAATCATATCACTTAGAGTCCTTATTAAAGCGCTGCATCTTGGTGTATATTCAAATGCTTTTATTTTCCTTAAGTTTATGTACTACAGCCAGCCGAAACGTTTCGTTCCATACAACAGAACTTCTTCAGGGCGTTCTTATTTCCTTCAAGTTATGTCGGTATCCTGTTGTCATATAACTAGATATTTCTTCCAAATGTTAGACGAGACGTAAGTACATTCTTATTCAAAGTGACTAGGTATCAATTTTACCCACACAATTCAGGCAGACTTGATTAATTTATAGCATCCTCAAAGTCAGTCTTTCAAAGATTCCAAAGTATAGGACATGATATTTCAAATCCAAATGTTCCTCAAGAAAAGTCATTTTCAATTGTTCGGAATATCGGTGTTTGGGCAGATATGACCCAGGGACCCCCAGTATGCAAGGGGAATTAGTCCCTCCTCAGCAAACGCGCCAGTGGCCTGCGTTGCAGAGAGGTGTAAAAAGGGGCATAGCCTCATTACACCTCTGTGCAATGCAGCCCCCTGGCGCATACTGGAGGTTCCCTGTGGGCTAGTTGGCCCCGAGGGACCCCTAGTATGCAAGGGGAATTAGTTCCCCCTTTTCAAACATGCACGGGGGCTGCGTTGCAGAGAGGTGTAAAAAAGGGTGTGGCCTCATTACACCTCTCTGCAATGCAGCCCCCTGGCGCATACTGGAGGCTCCTGGTGGGCTAGTTGGCTCCCAGGGACGCCCAGTATGCAGGGGGAATTGGTTCCCCCTCTGCAAACGCAGCAGGAGGCTGCGTTGCAGAGAGGTGTAACAAGGGGCATAGCCTCATTACACCGCTGCAATGCATACCCCGGCGCATACTGGAGGTTCCAGGTGGGCTAGTTGGCCCCCAGGGGCCCCCAGTATGCAAGGGGAATTAGTTCCCCCTCTTCAAACATGGACGGGGGTTGCGTTGCAGAGAGGTTTAAAAAGGGGCGTGGCTTCATTACACCTCTCTGCAATGCAGTCTCCTGGCGCATACTGGAGATTCCTGGTGGGCTTTCAGGTCTTATATAGTTAGGAATTAGCATTAAAAAGCCTTTGAAATTCACTGAAAAAACATAGGTTTCAGGCCTTATATAGTTAGGAATTAGCATTTAAAAAAACCTATCAAATTCACTGAAAAAACCATAGGTTTCAAACCAGTTATAGTTAGGAATTAGCATTTAAAAAACCTATTAAATTCACTGAAAAAACCATAGGTTTGACACCAGTTATAGTTAGCTGGAAATTTTACTGACATAAAACCATTGAAATTCCCACGTTATAGTTAGTTGGACTCACTATAACTTGCGCGCCTGCAATGCACTGCTGATGATGTCACATATTACATCACTCATGACCGATACAAATTGGGTTTCACAACTCTGCCACAGAGAAACCGAGACGCACTCTCCTTCCAAGCATATTTAATTTGTCAAGCAGCAATCCGGGTAAGAAATAATCTATGCAGGCCCAACGCGTTTCAAACTACACAGTCCTTGATCATGGGCCATTTTTAAAACACTGCTTGACAGAATGAAATATGCTTTGAAGGAAACTGCGTCTCTATTTTTCTGTGGCAGAGTTGTGAATCCCAATTTGTATCAGTCGCCAGCCGGTAGACAGCACCATCGCAGAATGTAGCGACTGCACGGGGCATGGAAAGGAGCCTCTGGATGTATTCTTCAGCAATTCTGTCACTGCAGAGACAATTTGGGTAAAGTTGCTTATGGACTAAAGCACTATATTTTTCTACTTTAGAATGATTGAAAGTGGTATTCCTGCCGCAGACTCATGGTCCCAGAAGGCATCACAACACTCACCGAGCTTGATTGAAGATATGCTAATGAAGGACTATAAAGCGCAGCACCTACGCAGTGTTTTAAAATTGGCCCGTGATCAAGGACTGTGTAGTTTGAAACACGTTGGGCCTGCATTGATTATTTCTTACCCGGATTGCTGCTTGACAGAATTAAATATGCTTGGAAGGAGAGTGCGTCTCCGTTTCTCTGTGGCAGAGTTGTGAATCCCAATATATATATATATATATATATATATATATATATATATATATATATATATATATATATATATATATATATATATATATATATATATATATATATATATATATATATATATATATATATATATATATATATATATATTATACATATTAGGGCAAGACATTATCTAAGCTAATCATAAAAATAATATACTTTTAACGTATATTACTTTTAAATGCAATTTCGGAAAGTCACGTTGGGTGCATGCTGCCTGTGCGCAGGGTCCGCAGACCTCATGTGACCTGAAAAAAAAAGATTTGATTGTTTCATAACATTTCCTATTGTAAACCTCAGCCATTTAAATCATTCTTCTTAGATCTTCTTTGGAGGAAAATCTCGGAGCTGAGAAGAACTTTTCTTTGGTGCTACTGACTTAAATCTGCAGATAATGGCTTCTGGGCAGCAGCCAGCATCAGATTCAGAACATTCTTCTGATGATGGATTACTTCCTGAACCTCCATGCCCTGAAAGGTACAATTCAGTGGTCTGACATTTTTTTTACATTCCAGCAGAACAAAAACAAGTTAAGGCCACAAAAGTCACATGGAAAATCTGTCTAAGGGTTTTGTCTAGAGGAGATCCAACAAAGAAGTATTCTTGTGGAATGGCCAGCATGATGAAGCACCTCAAGACACCGCACCTCTTGAACCTAGCGCATGAGGAGTGCCGAAGACTTTGTGAAATCCCTCCACCTGCAGTGGCAAGCACTTCTGGGACGTCTTCATCACTGCAACATTCAGACATACGTCCACAATTTGGCCAACTGAAGGTGCACTGCATTAGGTGCAACAAATTACTCTGTTATGGAGTGCAGTCCGTAGATCTGATCTGCAGAGCACAAGAAAATCATCGGTGCTAGACTTTTTTTGCCTGAAAATCATTGTTTTGTTCTCCCAGTTCTCTGTTTTCTTAAAAAAAAATCAAAATCGTTTACAAAAAAATACAAAAAAAATATAAAACAAAAAAACAACAAAAAAAGCTATTTTCAGAACTAACTTCTCTAGTTACAAAAAGAGTTATATTTGTATGATAGTGTGAGAAAGTTTAGTTGAATGTATGCGTAGTGCATAATTGACTGAAATAATGTATTAGTAGTGCATGGTGAATGTATGAATGCAGAACTATAAGGAAGTGCTGCAGCAGGACACTGTAAGCTCTTTACCTGCAGTGTGCTGTGGTACTTCCAAAGTTTATTCTTCCCTCTGCACTGCTGCTTAAACTGCAGCCATGCGGTGACACAGGCAGCTTTTCACCATGGTGCAAGGATATCTGTGTCGTGTGGAGTTTGTTTTTGTGCAGGAAGACACACCTTCCTGCACAAAAACAATCAGTGATGGCATTTTTCTCCTTCAATGTACGCCGTACAATGTAGCATATATTGACGGAGAAAAAATGAGGAGAAATGAAAACAATTCTCCTTGTTGTGCCTTGCTACACCAATTGGAGGATGGTGCAGCATTCACACACATGTGCAGATTTATGGTTTATGATAAATCTGGAGATGTGTCTTGTTCTATGAGTGTTCTGTACAAACACACACAGCAACACCTATAGAACACCCTTTCAACGCAGAGTGGGGTGTATAATGAGGTTGTATTTACAAGGAGAAGAAAAGGTACACAGAGTGCCTTTTTCTCTCTTTGTAAATATGAAAGAGTGTCTTGCGCTATCACTATGTTAAGTAACATATTGTTGGCACAGGACGCTTCTAATTTTGCCCCATAAGTGCTTAGGTATTGGCAGACTGTTACAATAAGAACATAGTGCTAGTTCATTGTTTGCAAAATTGCATGAGAGTGACAGGAGGTAAGCACAGAGTTATCTCTAAAAAGATGCTCAAAGAAGAATGATTGAAATGACTGCGGTCCTTCAATAGGTACAATGGGAAACATTATAAACCAATCAAATCTTTTTTTTCCAGGTCATATGATATCCTATGACAGGAAGATTCCCAAACTACATAGGTATAAACTGTGTGTTTTGAAGACAGTATTAATACTTTGTAGCTTCTTGCAGATGTGTTTGCATAGTATATGAAGAAATTAACTTGTACTAGGTTTAGTGGCTAGGCCAATCCTTAACTATATGACTAATAAGTTGAGTAATTTCAGAAGTGCAAAGAGAGTACAAGATACATTTATAAGTACTTAGATTTTGGCAAAGTGATAGGACATGTTTATAGAGTGGTGAAGGGAAGGGATTGGTCCTGCTGTGACATGTGTAAACACACTCTGTGACATGTTTTAATTTGAGGAATTGAGTCTCTTTTAATCCTGAAGTCGCTGGGTCCTACTAGCCCACCATGTCTCTCTATTGAACAACATACAGCTGCGTTGCAGAGAGGTGCTCCGAAGCCATGTCCCATTTTTTACCTCTCTGCAATGCAGCCCTCTGGCACTTTCTGAACATATCTGGTGGGTTAGTTGGCCCCCCAGGGACACTCAGTTTTCAAGGTAACATCATCCCGTAACTTAAAAAGCCCATGGAGCATCTTTTCACACATATCTACTCCGTCCATCCCCCCTTTCTTCACCAGTGTGCAAACACTGCCCATTGTGCATATTAATACTTAGCTAATCTCACCTTCACTGTAAAAGAAATTAAAATCGCTACACATTTTTTTCAGTTATTTTTTATAATTTAAATTTCAGAAAATTTCATATTTTATAATTAGGATACGTGAAATTATATTTTTTACAACACATCACTTTAACATTTTATGATTTATTTTCATTGCCTTTTTTGCTGTTCTCAGAATATATTGAATTTCACTACATCTAACATATTTATAATACACTCAACTATTTCTGAACATTCCACAAAAACTACATCCTTAAGAACAAACCATATAATGAAAATCACACATATATCACATGCTTTCTTCTAAGAGAATTGTCTTACTTGAATATGAAAGAACTCAAATAATAATATGATGAACAATTCTTTTTAATTGTCATACACTGTAAATAATGTTCCTAAAAAATATATGCTGACAGAATGTGCAAGAAAATGTCCTTAATTCAAATATATATTTTTCCTCTAGGCCAAATAGTATTCTTGAAATCCTTTATATTGAAATTGTCCAATAGTAATCATAATAATACATATTAATAAATTCCTCAGAGGCCGAGTTATGTTCCTAAAACTTTGGCTTTAAATATATTAGGTAGGAATTTGGTAATTTGCTGGGCAAACGGTATTTAAAAACCAATTGAGCATCATTACAATGTGTCCATCCTTTATCACATTTTAAATAGGGTGTGTAATGTCCAGATGTTGTAGAAGGACCATCATGGAAAATTATTGCTACTGCTACAAAAGGTCTTCCTGATATTGATAGTTGACTTGCTACAAAATGATTCATTAAAGTTTTAGATTTTCTTCCAACGTACAACGTTGCATCATTAAAATGATATATTGTCCATATCTTTGTATAAATAATGTTGATAACATTTTTGATTTGCATTGGCTACTTTAACTAATTTGTTGAAAGACACTGAATTACAGTCTGGTAATGTCAAATATATAAATCTTTCAGTGTCTATGTTAGTGCTACATGTAAACATACAATTTTCACTTTGATGTTCCTATTTATAACAAAGGCCAAAAAGATTTTCACTTTCTAAGCCTTCATTTTCCAATACGGTAAGCATATACATTAGAAATTCCTGAGCATCTTGTTGAATATTCTACGTAAATTGTGTAGAACTAGAATATTTATCCAAAAGATTACGAATATCAGAAATGCTTTGCATTTTACTTCTCAATTCTTCATAAACAGAATGCAACAAGGAACAACATCTTATTTCCAGATTATCCATAATTTGCTGTTGCAAACTTTCAAGAAAAAAAACAACATTGGCCACTACATTAGCATAGCAGTTGATATCTGAACTATTTTCAAACTGATAACCAACAATCTCTTCAACAGTGTCCTTTTTCTTTTTGCTTGCATTCACAACATGGCCTTGTTTTTTTCCTTCTCTATAACTTTACTATAGATATTATCATATCTTCTTTTTTGACCTACCACACGCTTTTCAAATACAGGATATTGACCTAACTTGGGAGCATACACTCTTCTTAACCTAATATACTCTTTTACACAGTTTGCATCTGCAGTAACCTTTGTGTCATCAAAATCAATCAAAAACAAACCATATAAAGCAACATATGCCATACCCTCTTTAAACATGGTACTTCCAATGTTCACCAAAGCACTGTCTACACTTAAAACTTAAGATTTATAAATAGTCACTCCATATGCCAGAGAAAGTGGAAACTGTTTCTACGGACAAATACATATTTAACAAGCAAAAAACGAACTGAACAACGACCATTTTTTTTACTTTTTCAATCTAATCAAATTTTTTTTTTAAAAATTCAATTCCATCTTTATTCTGATAATTAACCAAATTCACATATTTACCCATTGCTTCATTAACAAAACCTTTTTCTACATCCAAATTACGCCTTAAAATTACCCAACAGTTTATACATGCATATAGATTCTTTCCAAACCGGCAGTTTTAGATATCGATTTTTCTAAAGAATCCAATTTTGTTTTCAATTTTTCTGTCAAAATAATAGTGATTTCTTCATGCTCTATTTTATCAATGGCTTCCATTTTTATTATTTCTTCAAGTTGTAGCTTCAAAAGTTGTTCATGGAATGTAGAACACTCGCGCAGTAATAATTAAGCAGATTATAGATTTATTTTCTGAAATTTTCATATTTCTTTTCTCAGGAACTATATTTTCATTTGGAAAGAAATTGGAAAGTAATCGACTTTGCAAAGCTTGGTTGCCATGTTCTGTCAGTACTCCAATTATTATATCTTGAAGAATAGTTACAACACAAGACAAATATGAGTCCGTTGTTTTCTATAGATAACTGGTCATTACTTCAATTAAGAAACGTTTTCCTGTTCCATCTTGACCACTCAAATACATTCTGATAGGTTGTAATGAGGTGCATGTGCATATTTTCTTTTCATGAATAAATAAAATAAATAAATAAAATAAATCCATGGTCAATCTATTGTCTCACTTGCTGATATATTTCTTTCTGTTCAACATTTAGTTGTTCTTCTAAATTTCCTAAGTCCATATTCTTGAACTTGATGCATTGTTGTTTTCACTTCATTCATGGCAATTGCCACTTCATTTTCAAGAATTGGTTGAACTAGTGGATCTTGACTCAGTATAGCTGAACTTTGACTGTCTTGAGAACTGTCTTAGCAATCTCATCTGCAATAGTAGCTTATTGATCAATTTCATCATTCAACATTGTCACATAACTTGCAAAAACAGTGCAATTTATGGTATCGTTACAAGCATTGAAGGAATGTTCATAGCTCTGAAAACCTACAATTAATTCCAATTCTGAACGCCACGGTTTGAACAGTTGCAAAAGTGCTAAATAGTAAAGTTCTCTTTTATCAGGAGTGTCACAACTCAGTATTCTGTGATTAATAAAATGTCCTTTCCTTTGTTTCTCCAAACATCCTTCGGAACCAATCGCTACATATTTTCAATCATTGATATTTTCTGTAGTATTCCGTTTGAAAGTGTAGTTTTGCAGCACTTCATAGATACATATGTTCTTAAGATGATGACTTCTATTTGGATAATATGTGTCCAACATGTTTGTTTTCACATTATCTGTACTTTCCGGATCTTTTTCTGCTAAATATTTGATTTCTTGAACAGATTTAAGTACTCGATGTTGCGTTGCAGCAAGACCTAAACTCACCAAAATGATTCTTCGAGATTTTAAGTATAAACTTGCAGATGGTAACTAATCTGAGCATTCATATGCTCCAAGTTCTCGATGGGATAACATCTTCAAACTGAAACTGTATAATTTCTTACAAACACTCTTCTCATGAGAATTGTCTTCCCACATTTCTTTCAATTCAGTCTTTACTGATTTTGTAATGTTGGATGTTACATACCAAGCGACAGCAATGGAATTATCTGCTACATACTGAATATCCATGTTAGCATTCTACATTGAAAAAATAACCGGATTATAATCATTTATGTATTTTGATTCTTCACTTCTTCTCAAACTGTACGTATATTTGGAGATTTTCTAGTGATGGTATGTCTCATAGCTGGCATAAAATTGTTTACTCTTCCTTTGGATATTACAGGACGTGGGAATCCAAAACGACATTGGTATAACACTTTTCCTTAGACTTGTACTTTCGTCAATAGTATTCTCCACATCGATGACTTTGGAATCGTAAGACTTGTTGTCTTAAGTTGTTTTCTTCTGTTGTTTTTGGTATAGAACATGTGGCATATTCTTCACTAAAAGACAAAACAGTATCATCAGAATCAGTTCCGAATTTGGGGGCATCCTTGATCCATAACAGCATATGTTTATGAGGGGCATCTCTAACATGATACTCCTTTCTCCAAAAGAAATCCACAACTTCTCCAAGAGGAGGATTCCTTTTATTGCAGATAAAAGACATCATAGCCTCAAATTGATGATTGAAATATCTGCATACATTAACAGGATCCAAAGAGCACATTCCTCCAGGTATCTTGTATTCAATATTTTTTTTATTCGAATTTGCCTCTCAAAGAAATTCAAGTAAATCAACCCAAGCGTTTTCACCACAGCTTAGGGTAAGGAACCACGTAGGAGTTCCTACGTTCCTTAGCATGCATTTAAGTTCTCCATGATGACGGTACCAATATTCATTAGTACTACGCTGACATGCCATCAAATTAATCAGCTGAGATTCTAAATGATCATCTCTCTGATGTACTTTATCCATAAATTCTTTTGCCGAAACATTTTGAAGATGTACTCCTGTTTTCAATATGTGGTTGACTGCATATGAAAGTCCAGACAAGTCACTCTCAAACAAAAGATGAAATATATATGATATACATTGTCAAAATCTTGGATCTTCTGCATACAATCTTCTTGTCCAATATTCTGATGTGAATCTGCACTGAATGTTCATCATATTGTCTACCTTTTCCTGTTGGGAACAACTGCGGAAAACAACGAGCTTCCAAACTTTTTTACCATACACTCCTGGGACTTCCCTTTGCATTTTTCATTTGAAATAATTCAATGGTATTCCCCATCACTTCTTTTGAATGAAGTGGATGTACACTGTAATATTCATAGACTTCTTCACTTTTGGATATGTACACTTTTTCAATTTGACGAGTTGATGTTTCAGTATCATCTTCTAAAAGTATTTCTTCTTCTCCCATATACACATTTTTATAGTACTCATTGTTTTTTATCAGATACAATGTTGCCTTTTGTACTTTCCTAACAGCAACTAATTCTTGCCAGATTTTCCTACTTTTAGTCGGAACACATTAACTAGAACAACTAATGGTTCACTTTCTACATTCTCTACACCAATAGTTTCAATATTTTTCTTTAAATCTAGAGGTAAATATACAACTCTTCCTTTTAATCCTCTCTGTAAATCTGTAGGAGGCAATTTACTGTTTTAGGCTCCATACGAACAATAGCTGAAATGGGTGGACACATTGAATAAGAATAGACTCATACAAATTTAAATCTATCAGTTCTGGAGGAAAAGTTGCCAACTCTAGATTATTATGGACAGCTCTAGTGGGCATTTTATTCTCACCTAATTTATATTAACAATATTTACAAATAGGCTGATCAGGTCCCAAATCAAAACAATTCTCTACCAACAAAAATGTTGCAAACTCCTTTCACTTATCCTTATTTTCTCTTTCATTTTTTAAATTCAGATCAGCAGTCCTAGTCTGATTTTTATAGTGAGTTTGCTGAAAACAAATACAAGAATAATTTGACCTTTCACCTCAAATCACCTTAAACTTTGTAATTTGTTCATCAACATTTTTTGCAGTAGTATGTTGCACATTCTCTTCAATATTTTCTTCTATTAATGTGTCAGTTTCTGCACTCTCTTGTTCAGGACCAAAGTAACAAAACTCAATTTCATCCCAAACATTCTTCACATCTGATACTGACCCATGCCAAAGAGATCTGTTCAACTCATTTAATTTTAGTGCAGGACTTTTTGCATAATACAATCTTCTGACTAACTTTCTCATTTGAGAATGATGTACTGCTAACATCCTGAAATGATGAAAAACACTTTGACATACTTTTCTAGAAAGATCTTGCAAACTAGTATTTTTTCTCACTCTGCAAGGGTCTAGTCCTTGCAACATCTTAATCTTTTGTTTAACACTTTTTTTCCTGAATTGTCGTACGAAATTGCATAAAATATCAATAGATTCTTGTTGTATACTACAAATACTACTGCAATCCCAAGTATACACTGGGGCTTTAGAATGTCTTCCTAGAACTTCATCAGCTAACACTTCTTCTGCATTTCTGGGAACCATCTTCTCTTTCTCAATTAGACAACCATTTCTAACCTCATAAGCTCAACCACTGGTATCAACTGCATGCAATAAATTATTGGTCTGAAAATAACTCTCTTCATCAAACAAAGGCTCTAAACTTGAACTGTGTTTCCATTCTCCCAAAAAAATCACAAAAACTAGTTCTGTTAATTACTGTGTTCTTCTTACTTTTGCCTTTCATAAAAGGGATTGGTTTATCTAGTGAGCGAATTCTGTTCAAACTAAAATAAATAATTTCCTTTATAATTCAAAAGCTTTTTGAACAATGGATTCAATATGCTTTTTTTTATAAAATAGTGCCCTTTTTAAAAATATTTTTTCACATCTTTGGGCAAGTTAAAAACCACTCTATCCTAAAAAATATTTTTCCTGATTTCTTTATACTGATTTTGCCTTCTTTTACCAGTCTTGTGAATATTCATTTCAATTTACTCCTTTCCTTTTACTCATATTCTTTTTTTCTGGTCGAAGCATTATTGGTAGTTTGTACAATTTGCACACTATTTCAAGGCTTTGAAAGTTTTTTTATGAATTCTTTAGTTATCTTACTGTAAGACTTTTTCTTTTTACCCACATGATGTTGGTCATCCAATACTTGTTCTGCAATTTTCTTCAAATAATTGTCCTTTGCTGTAGTTTTCTCTTTCTTTATTTTTCAGGCATAACTTTATTTTAATGATGATAAATAATATCTGTAAAAAATAATTATAAATAAATGTATTCTAAATAATTTATAAATTATACTTTCCTATTACTATATAAACACATTCCATGTGCTAAGGCCTAGCTCACTGTATGAGTAGTTGGGTAGCAAAACAATCATTAGAGTACTACAAAGAGGGTGCCTGGGTCAATTTATAAGTGGTTCAGTTTTGGCAAAGTGAATGGATTAGTACATAGTGCTGAGTGGGTCACTACAACAGTGCAAGGACAGTTATAGGATGTTTGCTGAGTGTATGGATACTGCCTGGGGGAAATGAAGGTGTGTAGGATAAGTGTGTAGGTGATTAAAGGACTGCATTCATATTCGATAAAGATTTGTATTAGTCCATGTGCTAAATCCTGGACCACTGCATGTGTACTTGTGTACTGATCAGAGGATTAGAGTACTGCAAGGAGAATGCCTGAGTGGATTTATGAGCAGTTGGGTTTTGGCAGAGTAAATGCATTAGTACATGGTACAGAATGGGTCAATACAGGATTGCAAGGGGAGTGACAGGGTGTTTCCTGGAGTGTAAGGAGACTCACTGGGAATTTAAAGGCCTCAAACACAAGTGCTTAGATGGTTAGAGGACTACATGCATAGTGGATAGGAGTTTGAAGCACTCTATGTGGTAAGGCACAAAATCACTGAATTAGTATGTGGGTACTAACTGAATGATTAGAGTACTGTAAGGAGAGTGCCTAGGTGAATTTATAGGTGATCGGGTTTTGACACAGTGAATGGATTAGTACATGGTGCTGAATGGTTCACTAGAGGAGTGTAAAGAGAGTAACAGGGTGTTTGCAGGAATGTACAGATACTGACTGGTAATTGAAGATGTGAAAGACAAGTGTGTAGGTGTTTAGAGGATTGCTTGCATAGTGGATAGGCGTTTGAAGCAGTCCATGTTGTAAGAAATGAGACTCTCACAATGGTTGCCCAACTTGACAACATGACAGGTTTTAAAGCAGTTATCTGTCTGCAAAGACATAAAGTAACCAAAGGATTCTCTCACAATGCTTGCCCAAATGCACACAGACTCACAGTGTGATTCTAGACAAGCAACACTTTTCCTTGGACTTTACGAAACACATTCACTAGTCTGGAAGGGGTAAGTTGACTGCACACATTCTACATATTTCAAAACTACACTCTAGTATGAAAGCCTGACTTATTTTGGGAATGCATCAGCAATGACTGGCTTCTAATACTACTACAACTTGACAACATGACAGGTTTTAAAGCAGTTATCTGTCTGTAAAGACATGAAGTAAACAAATGTTTCTCTCACTATGGTTTCCCAAATGCACACAGACTCACAGTGTGATTCTAGACAAGCAACAATATTCCTTGGACTTTACCAAAACACATTCACTAGTCTGGAAGGGGTAAAGTGACTGCACACATTTTACATAATTCACTACTGCAGTCTAGTTTGAATGGCTGTCTCATTCTGCGAATGCATAAGCAAAGACTAGGTTCTTATACTACTAAAACTTGACAACATGACAGGTTTTTAAGAAGTTGTCTGTCTGCAGAGACATGAAGTACCCTAATGCTTCTCTCACAATGGTTGCCCAAATGCACACAGACTCACAGTGTGGTCCTAGACAAGCAACACTATTCCTTGGACTTTACCAAAACACATTTTCACTAGTCTGGAAGTGGTAAGGTGACTGTACACATTCTTCATATTTCAGAACTACACTCTAGTGTGAAACCCTGTCTCATTTTGGGAAAGCATAAGGAATGACTGGCTTCTAGTACTACTAAAACTTGACAACATGACAGGTTTTAACCCCTTAAGTGCTGCGAACGGTCAGTGGACGTCGCGTGTGCTACCTCGGTCGTGCTGCGCACGTCCTCTGAACGTCGCGGTCCCGCCCGCTTCATAGAACGTTCTGCACTGGGGTGGAACGTTCGGCGCAGGGGAGGGGTAAAAAGCACTTATCTGTCTGCAAAGAAATAAAGAAACCAAATGCTTCTTTTGCAATGGTTGCCCAAATGCACACAGACTCACAGTGTGATTCTAGACAAGCAACACTATTCCTTGGACTTTACCAAAACACATTCACTATTCTGGAAGGGGAAAGGTGATTGCACACATTTTACATAATTCACTACTGCAGTCTAGTTTGAATGGCTGTCTCATTCTGCGAATGCATAAGCAAAGACTAGGTTCTTATACTACTAAAACTTGACAACATGACAGGTTTTTAAGCAGTTGTCTGTCTAAAAAGACAGGAAGTAACGACATACTTCTCTCACAATGGTTGCCCAAATGCACACAGACTCACAGTGTGATTCTAGACAAGCAACATTATTCCTTGGAATTTACCAAAACACATTCATTAGTCTGGAAGGGGTAAGGTGACTGCACACATTATACACAATTCACTACTGCAGTCAAGTGTGAATGCCTCTCTCATTCTGCGAATGCATTAGCAAAAACTGGCATCTAATACTACTAAAAGTTGACAACATGACAGGTTTTAAAGCACTTATCTGTCTGAAAAGACATGACGTAACCAAATGCTTTTCTCACTATGGTTGCCCAAATGCACACAAACTCACAGTGTGATTCTAGACAAGCAACACCGTTCCTTGGACTTTACCAAAACACATTCACTAGTCTGGAAGGGGTAAGGTGACTGCACACATTTTACATAATTTACTACTGAAATCTAGTGTAAATGCCTGACTCCTTTTGGGAATGCATAAGCAATGACTGGCTTCTAATACTACTAAAACTTGACAAAATGACAGGGTTTACAGCACTTATCTGTCTGCAAAGACATGAAGTAACCAAATGCTTTTCTCACAATGGTTGCCCAAATACACACAGACTCACAGTGTGATTCTAGACAAGCAACACTATTCCTTGGAATTTACCAAAACACATTCCGTAGTCTGAAAGGGTTAAGTTGACTGCAGAAATTCTACATATTTCAAAACTACACTCTAGTATGAAAGCCTGACTCATTTTTGGAATGCATAAGCAATGACTGGCTTCTAATACTAGTAAAACTTGACAAAATGACTGGTTTTAACCCCTTAAGTGCCCTGACTCACACCCAGATCTGTTGACTGGGTGTGAGTGTTTGATTTGTTCAGATGCTCCGTCCATCACCACCCCCTTTTGTACCGCTTTGTTTGCCATAAGTTGGCAGGATATGCTCAGACATGAGTCCCTTGCTCACTTTGCCCACTGGATTCAAGAAAGCCGGGCTGAAGACGGCTGAAATGCCAGAAACCGGTCCTCGGAAGCTTGTTTCCGGTCCAGGGAAGGCATGGCTTGGCAGTTCGGGCTGTACTGTTCCCATGAGGCACTGGGTCAGACTGATTTGCATATGGTCATGTCTGAACTGGGGTGGCAGAGTGGGCTAAAGAACGGTAATGGATTAAACCCAGATCTGTTGACTGGGTGTGAGTGTTTGATTTGTTCAGATGCTCCGTCCATCACCACCCCTTTTTGTACCGCTTTGTTCGCCATAAGTTGGCAGGGTATATTCAGATGTGAGTCCCTTGCTCACGTAGCCACTGGATTCAAGCAAGCCGGGCTGAAGAAGGCTGAAATGCCCGAAACTGGTCCTCGGAAGCTTGTTTCCGGTCCAGGGAAGTCATGGCTTGGCAGTTCGGGCAGGACTGTTCCCATGAGGCACAGGGTCAGACTGATTTTCATATGGCCATGTCTGAACTGGGGTGGCAGAGTGGGCTAAAGAACGGTGATGGATTAAACCCAGATCTGTTGACTAGGTGTGAGTGTTTGATTTGTTCAGATGCTCCGTCCATCATCACCCCTTTTGGAAGGGGTAAGGAGACTGCAAACATTTTACATAATTCACTACTGCAGTCTAATGTGAATGCCTGACTCATTTTGCGAATGCATAAGCAATGTCTGGCTTCTAATTCTACAAAAAACATGACAACATGACAGGTTTTAAAGTACTTATCTGTCTGCAAATACATGAAGTAACCAAATGCTTCTCTCACTCTGGTTGTCCAAATGCACACAGTTTCACAGTGTGATTCTAGACAAGCAACCCTATTCCTTGGACTTTACCAACACATTTTCACTAGTCTGGAAGGGGTAAGGTGACTGCACACATTCTTCATATTTCAGAACTACACTCTAGTGTGAAACCCTGTCTCATTTTGGGAAAGCAAAATAAATGACTAGCTTCTAGTACTACTAAAACTTGACAACATGACAGGTTTTAACCCCTTAAGTGCTGCGAACGGTCAGTGGACGTCGCATGTACTACCTCGGACGTGCTGCACACGTCCGCTGAATTTCGTGGTCCCGCCCGCTTCATAGAACGTTCCGCACTGGGGCGGAACTTTTGGCGCAGGGGAGGGGTTAAAGCACTTATCTGTCTGCAAAGAAATAAAGTAACCAAATGCTTCTTTTGCAATGGTTGCCCAAATGCACACAGACTCACAGTGTGATTCTAGACAAGCAACACTATTCCTTGGACTTTACCAAAACACATTCACTAGTCTGGAAGGGGTAAGGTGATTGCACACATTTTACATAATTCACTACTGCAGTCTAGTTTGAATGGCTGTCTCATTCTGCGAATGCATAAGCAAAGACTAGGTTCTTACACTACTAAAACTTGACAACATGACAGGTTTTTAAGCAGTTATCTGTCTAAAAAGACATGAAGTAACGACATACTTCTCTCACAATGGTTGCCCAAATGCACACAGACTCACAGTGTGATTCTAGACAAGCAACACTATTCCTTGGACTTTACCAAAACACATTCCGTAGTCTGGAAGGGGTAAGTTGACTGCACACATTCTACATATTTCAAAACTACACTCTAGTATGAAAGTCTGACTCATTTTGGGAATGCATAAGCAATGACTGGCTTCTAATACTACTAAAACCTGACAACATGACAGGTTTTAAAGCAGTTATCTGTCTAAAAAGACATGAAGTAACGACATACTTCTCTCACAATGGTTGCCCAAATGCACAAAGACTCACAGTGTGATTCTAGACAAGCAACATTATTCCTTGGACTTTACCAAAACACATTAATTAGTCTAAAAGGGGTAAGGTGACTGCACACATTTTACATAATTCACTACTGCAGTCAAGTGTGAATGCCTCTCTCATTCTGCGAATGCATTAGCAAAGACTGGCATCTAATACTACTAAAAGTTGACAACATGACAGGTTTTAAAGCACTTATCTGTCTGAAAAGACATGACGTAACCAAAAGCTTTTCTCACTATGGTTGCCCAAATGCACACAGACTCACAGTGTGATTGTAGACAAGCAACACTGTTCCTTGGACTTTACCAAAACACATTCACTAGTCTGGAAAGGGTAAGATGAATTCACACATTTTACATAATTCACTACTGCATTCTAGTGTGAATGCCTGTCTCATTCTGTGAATACAAAAGCAATGACTGGCTTCTAATACAACTAAAACTTGACAACATGACAGGTTTTAAAGCACTTATCTGTCTGCAAAGACATTAAGTACCCAAATGCTTCTCTCACACTTGTTGTCCAAATGCACACAGTTTCACAGTGTGATTCTAGACAAGCAACGCTATTCCTTGGACTTTACCAACACACATTCACTAGTCTGGAAGGGGTAAGATGACTGCACACATTTTACATAATTCACTACTGCAGTCTAGTGTGAATGCCTGACTTATTTTGGGAATGCATAATGACTGGCTTCTAATACTACTAAAACCTGACAAAATGACAGGGTTTACATCACGTATCTGTCTGCAAAGAAATGAAGTAACCAAATGCATTTCTCAGAATGGTTGCCCAAATACGCATAGACTGACAGAGTGATTCTAGACAAGCAACTCTATTCCTTGGAATTTACCAAAACACATTCCATATTCTGAAAGGGGTAAGTTGACTGCACACATTTTACATATTTTAAAAATACACTCTAGTATGAAAGCCTGACTCATTTTTGGAATGCATAACCAATAACTGGCTTCTAATACTAGTAAAACTTGACAACATGACAGGTTTTAACCCCTTAAGTGCCCTGACTTACACCCAGATCTGTTGACTCGGTGTGAGTGTTTGATTTGTTCAGATGCTCCGTCCATCACCACCCCCTTTTGTACCGCTTTGTTCGCCATAAGTTGGCAGGGTATGTTTAGACATGAGACCCTTGCTCACTTTGCCACTGGATTCAAGCAAGCCGGGCTGAAGACGGCTGAAATGCCAGAAACCGGTCCTCGGAAGCTTGTTTCCGGTCCAGGGAAGGCATGGCTTCGCAGTTCGGGCTGGACTTTTCCCATGAGGCACTGGGTCAGACTGATTTGCATATGGTCATGTCTGAACTGGGGTGGCAGAGTGGGCTAAAGAACGGTAATGGATTAAACCCAGATCTGTTGACTGGGTGTGAGTGTTTGATTTGTTCAGATGCTCTGTCCATCACCACCCTTTTTTGTATCGCTTTGTTCGCCATAAGTTGGCAGGGTATATTCAGATGTGAGTCCCTTGTTCACTTTCCCACTGGATTCAAGCAAGCCGGGCTCAAGAAGGCTGAAATGTCATAAACTGGTCCTCGGAAGCTTGTTTCCGGTCCAGGGAAGTCATTGCTTGGCAGTTCGGGCAGGACTGTTCCGATGAGGCACAGGGTCAGACTGATTTGCATATGGCCATGTCTGAACTGGGGTGGCAGAGTTGGCTAAAGAACGGTGATGGATTAAACCCAGATCTGTTCACTGGGTGTGAGCGTTTGATTTGTTCAGATGCTCCGTCCATCATCACCCCCTTTTGGATGGGGTAAGGAGACTGCACACATTTTACATAATTCACTATTGCAGTCTACTGTGAATGCCTGACTCATTTTGCGAATGCATAAGCAATGGCTGGCTTCTAATTCTACAAAAACATGACAACATGACAGGTTTTAAAGCACTTATCTGTCTGCAAATACATGAAGTAACCAAATGCTTCTCTCACGCCGGTTGTCCAAATGCACACAGTTTCACAGTGTGATTCTAGACAAGCAACGCTATTCCTTGGACTTTACCAACACATTTTCACTAGTCTGGAAGGGGTAAGGTGACTGCACACATTCTTCATATTTCAGAACTACACTCTATTGTGAAACCCTGTCTCATTTTGGGAAAGCATAAGAAATGACTGGCTTCTAGTACTACTAAAACTTGACAACATGACAGGTTTTAACCCCTTAAGTGCTGCGAATGGTCAGTGGACGTCGCGTGTACTACCTCGGTCGTGCTGCGCACGTCCGCTGAACGTCGCGGTCCCGCCCGCTTCTTAGAACGTTCCGCACTGGGGCGGAACGTTCGGCGCAGGGGAGGGGTTAAAGCACTTATCTGTCTGCAAAGAAATAAAGTAACCAAATGCTTTTTTTGCAATGGTTGCCCAAATGCACACAGACTCACAGTGTTATTCTAGACAAGCAACACTATTGCTTGGACTTTACCAAAACACATTCACTAGTCTGGAAGGGGTAAGGTGATTGCACACATTTTCCATAATTCACTACTGCAGTCTAGTTTGAATGGCTGTGTCAATCTGTGAATGCAAAAGCAATGACTGGCTTCAAATACAACTAAAACTTGACAACATGACAGGTTTTAAAGCACGTATCTGTCTGCAAAGACATTAAGTACCCAAATGCTTCTCTCACAATGGTTGCCCAAATGCACACAGACTCACAGTGTGATCCTAGACAAGCAAAACTATTCCTTGGACTTTACCAAATCACATTCACTAGTCTGGAAGGGGTAAGATGACTGCACACATTTTACATAATTCACTACTGCAGTCTAGTGTGAATGCCTGACTCATTTTGGGAATGCATAATGACTGGCTTCTAATACTACTAAAACCTGACAAAATGACAGGGTTTACATCACTTATCGGTCTGCAAAGACATGAAGTAACCAAATGCTTTTCTCACAATGGTTGCCCAAATACGCATAGACTCACAGAGTGATTCTAGACAAGCAACACTATTCCTTGGAATTTACCAAAACACATTCCATAGTCTGAAAGGGGTAAGTTGACTGCACACATTCTACATATTTCAAAACTACACTCTAGAATGAAAGCCTGACTCATTCTTGGAATGCATAAGCAATGACTGGCTTCTAATACTAGTAAAACTTGACAACTTGACAGGTTTTAACCCCTTAAGTGCCCTGACTCATACCCAGATCTGTTGACTGGGTGTGAGTGTTTGATTTGTTCAGATGCTCCGTCCATCACCACCCCCTTTTGTACCGCTTTGTTCGCCATAAGTTGGCAGGGTATGCTCAGACGTAAGTCCCTTGCTCACTTTGCCACTGGATTCAAGCAAGCCGGGCTGAAGACGGCTGAAATGCCAGAAACCGGTCTTTGAAAGCTTTTTTCCGGTCCAGGGAAGGCATGGCTTGGCAGTTCGGGCTCGACTGTTCCCATGAGGCACTGGGTCAGACTGATTTGCATATGGTCATGTCTGAACTGGGGTGGCAGAGTGGGCTAAAGAACGGTAATGGATTAAACTGAGATCTGTTGACTGGGTGTGAGTGTTTGATTTGTTCAGATTCTCCGTCGATCACCACCCCTTTTTGTACCGCTTTGTTCGCCATAAGTTGGCAGGGTATATTCAGATGTGAGTCCCTTGCTCACTTTGCCACTGGATTCAAGCAAGCCGGGCTGAAGAAGGCTGAAATGCCAGAAACTGGTCCTTGGAAGCTTGTTTCCGGTTACAGGGAAGTCATGGGTTGGCAGTTCGGGCAGGACTGTTCCCATGAGGCACAGGGTCAGACTGATTTGCATATGGCCATGTCTGAACTGGGGTGGCAGAGTGGGCTAAAGAACGGTGATGGATTAAACCCAGATCTGTTGACTGGGTGTGAGTGTTTGATTTGTTCAGATGCTCCGTCCATCATCACCCCCTTTTGGAAGGGGTAAGGAGACTGCACACATTTTACATAATTCACTATTGCAGTCTAGTGTGAATGCCTGTCTCATTCTGTGAATGCAAAAGCAATGACTGGCTTCTAATACAACTAAAACTTGACAACATGGCAGGTTTTAAAGCACTTATCTGTCTGCAAAGACATTTGGTACCCAAATGCTTCTCTCACACTTGTTGTCCAAATGCACACAGTTTCACAGTGTGATTCTAGACAAGCAACGCTATTCCTTGGACTTTACCAACACACATTCACTAGTCTGGAAGGGGTAAGATGACTGCACACATTTTACATAATTCACTACTGCAGTCTAGTGTGAATGCCTGACTCATTTTGGGAATGCATAATGACTGGCTTCTAATACTACTAAAACCTGACAAAATGACAGGGTTTACATCACTTATCTGTCTGCAAAGACATGAAGTAACCAAATGCTTTTCTCACAATGGTTGCCCAAATACACACAGACTCACAGAGTGATTCTAGACAAGCAACACTATTCCTTGGAATTTACCAAAACACATTCCATAGTCTGAAAGGGGTAAGTTGACTGCACACATTCTACATATTTCAAAACTACACTCTAGAATGAAAGCCTGACTCATTTTCGGAATGCATAAGCAATGACTGGCTTCTAATACTAGTAAAACTTGACAAATTGACAGGTTTTAACCCCTTAACTGCCCTGACTCATTCCCAGATCTGTTGACTGGGTGTGAGTGTTTGATTTGTTCAGATGCTCCGTCCATCACCACCCCCTTTTGTACCGCTTTGTTCGCCATAAGTTGGCAGGGTATGCTCAGACGTAAGTCCCTTGCTCACTTTGCCACTGGATTCAAGCAAGCCGGGCTGAAGACGGCTGAAATGCCAGAAACCGGTCTTTGGAAGCTTTTTTCCGGTCCAGGGAAGGCATGGCTTGGCTGTTTGGGCTGGACTGTTCCCATGAGGCACTGGGTCAGACTGATTTGCATATGGTCATGTCTGAACTGGGGTGGCAGAGTGGGCTAAAGAGCAGTAATGGATTAAACCCAGATCTGTTGACTGGGTGTGAGTGTTTGATTTGTTCAGATTCTCCGTCCATCACCACCCCTTTTTGTACCGCTTTTTTCGCCATAAGTTGGCAGGGTATATTCAGATGTGAGTCCCTTGCTCACTTTGCCACTGGATTCAAGCAAGCCGGGCTGAAGAAGGCTGAAATGCCAGAAACTGGTCCTTGGAAGCTTGTTTCCGGTTACAGGGAAGTCATGGCTTGGCAGTTCGGGCAGGACTGTTCCCATGAGGCACAGGATCAGACTGATTTGCATATGGCCATGTCTGAACTGGGGTGGCAGAGTGGGCTAAAGAACGGTGATGGATTAAACCCAGATCTGTTGACTGGGTGTGAGTGTTTGATTTGTTCAGATGCTCCGTCCATCATCACCCCCTTTTGGAAGAGGTAAGGAGACTGCACACATTTTACATAATTCACTATTGCAGTCTAGTGTGAATGCCTGACTCATTTTGCGAATGCATAAGCAATGGCTGGCTTCTAATTCTACAAAAACATGACAACATGACAGGTTTTAAAGCACTTATCTGTCTGCAAATACATGAAGTAACAAAATGCTTCTCTCACACTGGTTGTCCAAATGCACACAGTTACACAGTGTGGTTCTAGACAAGCAACGCTATTCCTTGGACTTTACCAACACATTTTCACTAGTCTGGAAGGGGTAAGGTGACTGCACACATTCTTCATATTTCAGAACTACACTCTAGTTTGAAACCCTGTCTCATTTTGGGAAAGCATAAGAAATTACTGGCTTCTAGAACTACTAAAACTTGACAACATGACAGGTTTTAACCCCTTAAGGGCTGCGAACGGTCAGTGGACGTCGCGTGTACATCCTCGGTCGTGCTGTGCATGTCCGCTGAATGTCGCGGTCCCTCCCACTTCATAGAACGTTCCACACTGGGGAAGAACGTTCGGCGCAGGGGAGGGGTTAAAGCACTTATCTGTCTGCAAAGAAATAAAGTAACCAAATGCTTTTTATGCAATGGTTGCCCAAATGCACACAGACTCTAAGTTTGATTCTAGACAAGCAACACTATTCCTTGGACTTTACCAAAACACATTCACTAGTCTGGAAGGGGTAATGTGATTGCACACATTTTCCATAATTCACTACTGCAGTCTAGTTTGAATGGCTGTCTCATTCTGCGAAAGCATAAGCAAAGACTAGGTTCTTATACTACTAAAACTTGACAACATGACAGGTTTTTAAGCAGTTGTCTGTCTGCAGAGACATGAAGTACCCAAATGCTTCTCTCACAATGGTTGCCCAAATGCACACAGACTCACAGTGTGATTCTAGACAAGCAACACTATTCCTTGGACTTTACCAAAACACATTCCGTAGTCTGAAGGGGTAAGTTGACTGCACACATTCTACATATTTCAAAACTACACTCTAGTATGAAAGTCTGACTCATTTCGGGAATGCATTAGCCATGACTGGCTTCTAATACTACTAAAACCTGACAACATGACAGCCTTTAAAGCAGTTATCTGTCTAAAAAGACATGAAGTAACGAAATACTTCTCTCACAATGGTTGCCCAAATGCACACAGACTCACAGTGTGATTCTAGACAAGCAACATTATTCCTTGGACTTTACCAAAACACATTCATTAGTCTAGAAGGGGTATGGTGACTGCACACATTTTGACATAATTCACTACTGCAGTCAAGTGTGAATGCCTCTCTCATTCTGCGAATGCATTAGCAAAGACTGGCATCTAATACCACTAAAAGTTGACAACATGACAGGTTTTAAAGCACTTATCTGTGTGAAAAGACATGACGTAACCAAAAGCTTTTCTCACTATGGTTGCCCAAATGCCCACAGACTCACAGTGTGATTCTAGACAAGCAGCACCGTACCTTGGTCTTTACTAGGCATGGGCGGAAAATCCGTTCCGCTCGCGGATTTTGCGGATTTTCGGGAAATCCGCAATCCGCGAGATTCGCGAATCTCCCGCAAAATCCGCAAATCCGCGAGCAGCGGATTTTGCTCGCACTGCTCGCACTGTTCGCGTGAGTTCGCGTGAGTTCGCGCCCCGCGAATAAGTGCAAAATTGCAGAAATACGATCTTAGCAAAACTGAAAGTAACTACTTACCAGGTTCAAAAGTTCAGGCTCATCATTTGTAGCCATTTCCTGTAGTGCTTCCTGAGGGGCCCCTCCAGAGTTCAGTTGCCAGTTGAAACTATTATGTGAGCCTGCTCTGAACCTCAGAATAGTTACACATATGCCACAAAGGTCCTGAATTACAGCTAAGGGAGACAAGCAGGAGCCAGGCTGGAAGTTAAAATCCATTAATCAGCCCCTAATTCATTATTGTCAGTTGGGGCAGGGCAGGTGTTGTAACTAATTTTGCAACAATGAAAGCACTTAGCAAGTGCAAAAGATCACTAATCAGGGCGCACTAAGGAAGCAGGTGCCAGCTAAAAAAATATTCTGTGACACATTAATCAGCCCCAAATTAATTCAGGTCACTTGAGGCAGGGAAGGTGTGCTTTGCTTTGCCGAAAATAATGTACACTGGACAACCAGAGGGTGTGGTGATGAAACAGAGGGTGGCATGGGTGGGCCAGAGGGTGGCATGAGTAGTCAGAGAGTGGCAGTGGTGACAGAGAGTGGCAGTGATGAAGAAGAGTGTCCCAAACAGGCTGGACACGTAGAAACAACAAGTTCGCGAAACTTGCGACCCGACAGGTAAGTTCGCAATTTGCGAAAGTGTACAAAACCCTCGCAAACTGGCAGAAACACGGGCGAACACAAAAAAAAAAAATCCACAAATTCGCGGGAATTCGTGGATTTTGCGGATTGCGAATCCGCAAATCCGCAAAATTCGCGAACGCGAGATCCGCAAAATTCGCTCATGCTTAGTCTTTACCAAAACACATTCACTAGTTTGGAAGGGGTAAGATGACTTCAAACATTTTACATAATTCACTACTGCATTCTAGTGTGAATGCCTGTCTCATTCTGTGAATTCAAAAGCAATGACTGGCTTCTAATACAACTAAAACTTGACAACATGACAGGTTTTAAAGCACTTATCTGTCTGAAAAGACATGACGTAACCAAAAGCTTTTCTCACTATGGTTGCCCAAATGCACACAGACTCACAGTGTGATTCTAGACAAGCAACACCGTTCCTTGGGCTTTACCAAAACACATTCACTAGTCTGGAAGGGGTAAGATGACTTCACACATTTTATATAATTCACTACTGCATTCTGGTGTGAATGCCTGTCTCATTCTGAGAATGCAAAAGCAATGACTGGCTTCTAATACAACTAAAACCTGACAACATGACAGGTTTTCAAGCACTTATCTGTCTGCAAAGACATTAAGTACCCAAATGCTTCTCTCAACATTTGTTATCCAAATGCACACAGTTTCACAGTGTGATTCTAGACAAGCATTGCTATTCCTTGGACTTTACCAACACACATTCACTAGTGTGGAAGGGGTAAGGTTACTGCACACATTTTACATAATTCACTACTGCAGTCTAGTGTGAATGCCTGACTCCTTTTGGGAATGCATGAGCAATGCCTGGCTTCTAATACTATTAAAACCTGACAAAATGACAGGGTTTACAGCACTTATCTGTCTGTAAAGACATGAAGTAACCAAATGATTTTCTCACAATGGTTGCCCAAATACACACAGACTAACAGTGTGATTCTAGACAAGCAATACTATTCCTTGGAATTTACCAAAACACATTCTGTAGTCTGAAAGGGTTAAGTTGACTGCACACATTCTACATATTTCAAAACTACACTCTAGTATGAAAGCCTGACTCCTTTTTGGAATGCATAAGCAATGACTGGCTTCTAATACTAGTAAAACTTGACAACATGACAGGTTTTAACCCCTTAAGTGCCCTGACTCACACCCAGATCTGTTGACAGGGTGTGAGTGTTTGATTTGTTCAGATGCTCCGTCCATCACCACCCCCTTTTGTACCGCTTTGTTCGCCATAAGTTGGCAGGGCATGCTCAGACGTGAGTCCTTGATCACTTTGCCACTGGATTCAAGCAAGCCGGGCTGAAGACGGCTGAAATGCCAGAAACCGGTCCTCGGAAACTTGTTTCCGGTCCAGGGAAGGCATGGCTTGGCAGTTCGGGCTTGACTGTTCCCATGAGGCACTGGGTCAGACTGATTTGCATATGTTCATGTCTGAACTGGGGTGGCAGAGTGGGCTAAAGAATGGTGATGGATTAAACCCAGATCTGTTGACTGGGTGTGAGTGTTTGATTTGTTCAGATGCTCCGTCCATCATCACCCCCTTTTGGAAGGGGTAAGGAGACTGCACACATTTTACATAATTCACTATTGCAGTCTAGTGTGAATGCCTGACTCATTTTGCGAATGCATAAGCAATGGTTGGCTTCTAATTCTACAAAAACATGACAACATGACAGGTTTTAAAGCACTTATCTGTCTGCAAATACATTAAGTAACCAAATGCTTCTCTCACACTGGTTGTCCAAATGCACACAGTTTCACAGTGTGATTCTAGACAAGCAACGCTATTCCTTGGACTTTACCAACACATTTTCACTAGTCTGGAAGGGGTAAGGTGACTGCACACATTCTTCATATTTCAGAACTACACTCTAGTGTGAAACCCTGTCTCATTTTGGGAAAGCATAAGAAATGACTGGCTACTAGTGCTACTAAAACTTGACAACAAGACAGGTTTTAACCCCTTAAGTGCTGCGAATGGTCAGTGGACGTCGCGTGTACTACCTCGGTCATGCTGCGCACGTCCGCTGAACGTCGCGGTCCCTCCCGCTTCATAGAACGTTCCGCACTGGGGCGGAACGTTCGGCGCAGGGGAGGGGTTAAAGCACTTATCTGTCTGCAAAGAAATAAAGTAACCAAATGCTTCTTTTGCAATGGTTGCCCAAATGCACACAGACTCACAGTGTGATTCTAGACAAGCAACACTATTTCTTGGACTTTACCAAAACACATTCACTAGTCTGGAAGAGGTAAGGTGATTGCATACATTTTACATGATTCACTACTGCAGTCTAGTTTGAATGGCTGTCTCATTCTGCGAATGCATAGGCAAAGACTAGGTTGTTATACTACTAAAACCTGACATGACAGGTTTTTAAGCAATTGTCTGTCTGCAGAGACATGAAGTACCCAAATGCTTCTCTCACAATGGTTACTCAAATGCACACAGACTCACAGTGTGATTCTAGACAAGCAACACTATTCCTTGGACTTTACCAAAACACATTCCCTAGTCTGGAAGGGGTAAGTTGACTGCACACATTCTACACATTTCAAAACTACACTCTAGTATGAAAGTCTGACTCATTATGGGAATGCATAAGCAATGACTGGCTTCTAATACTACTAAAACCTGACAACATGACACGTTTTAAAGCAGTTATCTGTCTAAAAAGACATGAAGTAACGACATACTTCTCTCACAATGGTTGCCCAAATGCACACAGACTCACAGTGTGATTCTAGACAAGCAACACCGTTCCTTGGACTTTACCAAAACACATTCACTAGTCTGGAAAAGGTAAGATGACTTCACACATTTTACATAATTCACTACTGCATTCTAGTGTGAATGCCTGTCTCATTCTGTGAATGCAAAAGCAATGACTGGCTTCTATTACAACTAAAACTTGACAACATGACAGGTTTTAAAGCACGTATCTGTCTGCAAAAACATTAAGTACCCAAATGCTTCTCTCACACTTGTTGTCCAAATGCACACAGTTTCACAGTGTGATTCTAGACAAGCAACGCTATTCCTTGGACTTTACCAACACACATTCACTAGTCTGGAAGGGGTAAGGTGACTGCACACATTTTACATAATTCACTACTGCAGTCTAGTGTGAATGCCTGACTCATTTTGGGAATGCATAAGCAATGACTGGCTTCTAATATTACTCAAACCTGACAAAATGACAGGGTTTACATCACTTATCTGTCTGCAAAGACATGAAGTAACCAAATGCTTTTCTCACAATGGTTGCCCAAATACACACAGACTCACAGTGTGATTCTAGACAAGCAACACTATTGCTTGGAATTTACCAAAACACATTCCATAGTCTGAAAGGGGTAAGTTTACTGCACACATTCAACATATTTCAAAACTACACTCTAGTATGAAAGCCTGACTCATTTTTGGAATGCATAAGCAATGACTGGCTTCTAATTCTAGTAAAACTTGACAACATTTCAGGTTTTAACCCCTTAAGTGCCCTGACTCACACCCAGATCTGTTGACTGGGTGTGAGTGTTTGATTTGTTCAGATGCCCCGTTCATCAGCACCCCCTTTTGTACCTCTTTGTTTGCCATAAGTTGGCAGGGTATGCTCAGACGTGAGTCCCTTGCTCACTTTGCCACTGGATTCAAGCAAGCCGGGCTGAAGACGGCTGAAATGCCAGAAACTGGTCCTCGGAGGCTTGTTTCCGGTCCAGGGAAGTCATGGCTTGGCAGTTCGGGCAGGACTGTTCCCATGAGGCACAGGGTCAGACTGATTTGCATATGGTCATGTCTGAACTGTGGTGACAGAGTGGGCTAAAGAACGGTGATGGATTAAACCCAGATCTGTTGACTGGGTGTGAGTGTTTGATTTGTTCAGATGCTCCGTCCATCACCACCCCCTTTTATACTGCTTTGTTCGCCATAAGTTGGCAGGGTATTTTCAGACGTGAGTCCCTTGCTCACTTTGCCACTGGATTCAAGCAAGCCGGGCTGAAGACGGCTGAAATGCCAGAAACTGGTCCTCGGAGGCTTGTTTCCGGTCCAGGGAAGTCATGGCTTGGCAGTTCGGGCAGGACTGTTCCCATGAGGCACAGGGTCAGACTGATTTGCATATGGCCATGTCTGAACTGGGGTGGTAGAGTGGGCTAAAGAATGGTGATGGATTAAACCCAGATCTGTTGACTGGGTGTGAGTGTTTGATTTGTTCAGATGCTCCGTCCATCATCACCCCCTTTTCGAAGTGGTAAGGAGACTGCACACATTTTTACATAATTCACTATTGCAGTCTAGTGTGAATGCCTGACTCATTTTGCGATTGCATAAGCAATGACTGGCTTCTAATTCTACAAAAACATGACAACATGACAGGTTTTAAAGCACTTATCTGTCTGCAAATACATGAAGTAACCAAATGCTTCTCTCACACTGGTTGTCCAAATGCACACAGTTTCACAGTGTGATTCTAGACAAGCAACGCTATTCCTTGGACTTTACCAACACATATTCACAAGTCTGGAATGGGTAAGGTGACTGCACACATTCTTCATATTTTAGAACTACACTCTAATGTGAAACCCTGTCTCATTTTGGGAAAGCATAAGAAATGACTGGCTTCTAGTACTACTAAAACTTGACAACATGACAGGTTTTAACCCCTTAAGTGCTTCGAACTGTCAGTGTGCGTCGCGTGTACTACCTCGGTCGTGCTGCGCACGTCCGCTGAACGCCGCGGTCCATGTCAGCAGGAGACTCACATCCCTTGGCAGAAGAGAGGTCCTAATCATATCCCAGGTTATATACAAGCAATCTGTTCATCACAGACCTCTAATACTAGAGGGGTCGCAATTCACATATCTAACCGGCTGCCACACATTAAACGGACATAATCAGACAAATGGGGTAGGTGGGCAATTGCCCTAATTCCTAGCTTTGGTACACTTTGCACTATTTATGGGCCAAATTTAGACGGCGCAGATCTGTTGGTAGAATTAGAAATTGAGCTTGCCTCCTGGCCAGCCCCATTGATTATCTGTGGGGATTTTAATATTCATATTGATGCAAGCGGGGTGGATAGGGGCGGGTACCAAGGTAGAAAGCCACTAGTCTTTCAAGCCTTACAGGCATTAGCTGATAGTCATGGGTTGGTAGTCATATGGTCAATTAAAAAAATAGGAGACCCAGGATATACTTATTACTCATGCCCACATAGAAAATACATAAGGCTAGATTATTTTTTAATCTTACTTCGCTAATAAAAAGCACACAGATTAGAAAGCTACGTAAGGTTCTTTTGGATCATAACCCTTTGGTTTTGGATATTGAAATTCCGGAGTATATAAAAGCCACCGTAAAATGGACCTTTAATAGGAAACTATTAGCTACTAATGGCTTTATCGATCATATTAGGGGCTGGACTACACAGTTTTTTTATGCCAATAGGTATAGTACTTCAAGGGAAAACGTATTGGATGCTTATAAAGCGGGGCTTAGGGGGGAGGTAATTAGCTTTCTAGGGTTCCATAGGAAAAACCAGCAAGAGGTTGGTAACTATCGTACAAAAACTGACTTAAAAGTAGTTAGTACTAAGGCTGAAATAAATGGGGTGCATAATAAAATAATAGCTGAATGGTTTCAAACTGGTTGAATCACGAAGCTGAAAAGGGAGGATCGTACAATTTATATAGAACCTCAAGAGATAGTGGAAATATTTCAAGATTTTTATCAAGACCTTTATGATTCTAGGCTTAGCGCTCCATTCAAGAAGTAGAAGCAAATATTACTTTGGAGGAGGTTTAAGAGGCATTATCGTCGATGGCTTCAGGGAAGGCGGCAAGCCTGGATGGGTTACCAATGAAGATTTATAAAGTTTTGCACAGGGAACTAGCCCCTCTCTTGCTAGATCTTTTTTTAGCAGTACAACAGAAAGGAATTCCACCTAAATCATGGCAGGAGACTAGTATAGTCATATTCTTGAATAAGGGGAAGGTTGCAGAAGATCCAACCTCCTATAGACCAATCGCGCTGATAATTTCTGATGAAATGCTCTACTCTAAGATCCTAGTGTGGAGGCTATCTAAGATAATTGACTCTCTGGTAAGTCCGTGGCAACACAGTTTTATCCCGGGTAGAGGCACGACCGACCATATTCAAAGGGCAATATCATTATTTAAAATTGCAGAGATCTCAGGGCAACAGATGTCATTAATATTATTGGTCACCCAAAAAGCGTTCGATCAAGTGGAGTGGGCTTAACTTTGGCAGAACTTAAGGTCAAATGGCTTTGGACCACATATTTTAACTGCCCTCACAGTATATTCAATCACATGCGAAAATACAACTGATGGGGTGGGAGTCGAGGAAAGTTAAGTTCGCCAGAAGGCAGGGCTGCCCATGCTCCGCTATCCTCTTCATGCTATGTATAAACCCGCTTATTAGAGCAATAATAAATGATCAGGTCATTTAGCCAGTAGTGGTCAGGGGGTGTAGCACTAAGGTTTTAGTCTATGCAGATGACTTTGCGGTTGTCACTCCTGACCCTCAGGTGGCGATAGGAAGGATTGAAAATCTGGCTCTGGAGTTTGGGAAGCATTCAGGGTATGGGCTAAATGCCTATAAAACTAAAATTGTCTGCTCTAAGTCGGTTACTTGGCAGGACTCTAGGAGGACAGAGGTAGCTACCTAATAAGGGATTTCTATTGCAGCAGATGTCAGGACAATCTGTAATAATAATGCAGATCCTCTCATCGGTAAAATAGGGGCTGACTTAAAGAGAATGGATAATCTGCATTTATCTATAATTGGAAGGGGATCGTCATAAAAATGACAATGTTCCCTAAAATATTATATTTGTTACGTTGCATACCATTGGAACCACCACATTTCTTTATTTCAAAAAGTGAGGCGATCTTCTCGCATTTTATTTGGGGATACAGGAAAGTCAGGATATCTTTGAAACTAATGACCCTACCACAAAACCGAGGGTGGATGGCTGTCCCAAATACTCTGTAATTCTACTGGGCTATTATACTTCAACAGATGACCATTTTATTTAGACCAAAGTCAATAACAACAGCTCACGATATGGAGACACCACCCCCACCTTTGAATTAGCTCTGGGCAATTTAGCACCAGGGTTATTACTCAGACACTTGGAGGGTAGTTGCTATAAGAAAACTCGCTTCAAACCCCTTAGAGCAGCTTAGAGTGTTTGGCAGAAAACTAGTAAATTGGTAAAAGTCCCTAAAATCCAAAGCTACCTGCTACTATGGCGCTCATCAATCTTCTCAGCCTCCCTGTATGATAAAATTGGTAGCAAGTGGGAGCAGGCAGGAATTAACTATGTCGGAGACATTGTTAATTCAAATGGCATCATGCCATTTGTAGAAATTCAGGAATGATTTGGGATAGATCCCCCATGCTTATTCAAATATATACAATCAGCTACCACACAATTTACTAGCCAGACCCGTTTCCTACTTTTAGACATTTTAGTTCATAAACAGCCCCAAGTGAAGGAAATATATGCAATGATGATGGAAGCTAGTGTTGACAATCTAGTTAAAATGGTAAGGGGGTGGGCAGTTAAACTAGGAAATCAAGACGTGGATCTATGTAGATCCCTAGAACTGTCTAAGAAGGCTCTCTATTTTCTGCCAATCTCAAGGCTCAACATTTAAAAACATTTTTAGATTATACTTCACACCAGCTTAACTTTGGGCATGGGGGAGAAGGGAGACTAATAAATGCCCAAGATGTGAGCAAGGCCCGGCCGATATGCCCCACATGTTTTGAGTGTTGTAAACTGGGCATGGTAAAGCAGGGGATCGAAACTTTCTTGTATAAGGCTATAGGGCGAGTGACCCTATAAACTCCAACTTTAATTCTGTTTGGTTGGGACGAGTCCTTGCAGCTAGAAATATCCCAAGTCTATTTTTGTTTTATGGTGACAGGAATGCTACGCATATTGATTGCCTCAAAGTGGAAGGATGAAGATCCCCGACATTTCACGCTTAGTACGCCAGACTTTTCCATATATTTAACTTGGAGATGGCACTATATAAGTGCAAGGGCAGTAGAGCCAGGAAAAAAGTGTTGCAAATCTGGGGGTCTCTGGTGGAGCAGCAAGTATAGGGGTAACTTATGTCTTCAAGCTTAAAGAAAATATATGCTATATTATTTGTTGTTTTTGATCTTATAAATGGCTGTCTCCATTGGTTTTCCCTGGACCTTTTCTCCTTGTTCTTTTCCTGTTTCTTTTTCCCTCTTCTTTTTTCTTTCCTTGCTTCACTTTTTTCTGTTTTTTTTGGTACTATCATTTGCTGTATCATGTTGTATGATTATTTTTTTGGTTTCAGTGTAACTTTCCTGAGAACATTAAAAAAAAAATACGAAAAAGGGGTCAAAGTTTTCCAGTCTTCAGAATGCCATAACTTGGGCTCTGCTGAGCTGATCTGACAATCCTGGCCTCTTTTTTCTCCTGGTGGCAAGCTCAAGCCAGCAGGAGCTGTGTCAGCAGACCTGCTCAACTCCAAAGTTGTGTAATCCGGAGCGAGCTTGTTCCCCTGGTTCCCCATGCCAACCTTCCTCCTGGTCTTTGTCTCTGGGCGCAGATGTTCCAGGCTTTCCCCAACTAGTCCTCAGGGGGCGTGAGGGCACATCCTCAGTGGCCTTGGGGAGACTTGTTGGTTCTGGGATCAACTGGGCAGAGTTCAAAGTCCTTAATGGGCATCTGGAGGTTCCTCCTTCCAGTTGTCAATGGCAGCCCCAGGGTCCAGCAGCACAGAGCAGAAAGACACCAAGAAAAAGTCTCTCTCTTGTGCAAACGTTTTTAAAGGGGAGTGGATGGTTGCAGGAGCCAGGCACCACTGGATTATCCTACAGTGCCATGTCACCTCTCTACCCTGTTCCAACCCTCCCACACAGCATTCTGGGACAGTTCAAGATGGCATCATCCAAGAGTCACTAGTCATTTCTACTCTCGATGCCTCACCTCTGCCCCTCACTGACATCCCTGACAAGGCCTTTCTCACCAAATCTTCAAAGGGGAACCTGTGTTGGCTACAGAGGTCTGGGCTCCTTCCTTTGTTTAGTGGGCTTTGGATGGGCCATCCCTGGTACAGTGTAACAGCTGTTAGATTGAGCAGATCATTCATTCCCACCCTTTTCTTTCTAGAAGCTGAGTAAAGCACTGTTAATTGCTCCCTTTCGGTGGGGAGGCCTTTGTTCACGCTTCTGGGATTCTCACACAGGGAACACCCCATTTGGATATGTCACTAGACATTTTAGGCCAAAAGGAAGCTAAACTGCACTCTAACACAGTTTTCCCCCTATGTGTATAATAAGGTGTCAATACAGAAAAAACAGTAAATCACACTGACTTTCCTTATTATTGTACACTAATATTATATGGCCTACCCCAATACAATATCTAATTCTGCAGTCCCCAATGCTCCAGGCTACCTGTGCGCACTTACAACAGTAATCTCCTTCATGCAGCCATTACATGTGTGCACACAAATGTGTACATGTGTTCATAACCTTGCTGCGTTGCCTTATCTTAAATGGTGGACACTGGCGATAAACAAGTGCAGTCCATTTGCCACGTGATCACTGTGGGTGAGACACATGTAGTGAGATTCACCCACAGTAAAAACTGAAAAATTGGTTGATCCAAGATGAAAAAGAAATCCAGGCAAACTGTATGGGCGGAATACAAGTACAACAGCAATGCTATGATGAGTGGCGAGCAGAGTGCTGCTTTTGAGTCTTTGTGTTCTGTGAGTTCTAAGGAACAAGATACGCATGGGGATCCTTCTGGGATGTTTATTGCAATAGCTCTGTGGATATACTAGTAATAGCTGCCATATGACTACAAACACTGGAAAAGAAATACACTTCAGTGATAAAATAAGTAAAAAATACATAGAGCCCTTTGAAGCCTTCCCAGCTAAACGTACAGCACTACGTAACTGTTTGTCATGTTTACTACATTATGGAGATTATTCTCTAAATTTAGCTATGGTTACATTCATATTACATAAATTTGTGTGTGGAGTATTCTACCCAAACCTATATGTCCCAATTGACAACACAGAGAAATAATTGAATCATATATTCCGATGGCCAGGGGAAATAATCGGGGATGCACGTTCCTACATTGGTCGTAATGAGCGGATTTTCCAAAATATTTATGGACATTAGGGGCTTATTTATGAGAGGGTTGCGCCGCTGGAGCATCACTTTTTTGGACACTTCGGAGGCACAAGCCTCTCAATCACTTGTATGAGGTGGCACAAAACAACTCTGCCTGGCTTGCATGGCCTCATAGATATGGAGTAAGACAAATCAGCGCAAGTTGCTGCCTTGCATTACTCTGCATCAAGGAGGCATTCCATGGGCTTTGCTGTGGTTTTTCCCACACATCACCCAATATTTTGGCACAGCCCTAGATTTGCTTAATCATGGAAACCTGTTGTAGTGCCAAAACCTTATGCCTCCCCAGAGCAGGTGTAAATGAGGAGAAAAATCATCGTTTTTTCCTCTTTTCATGTGTGCTCCGTTCTACATCAAACATAAAAAGAGGGAAAAGCCTCTCAGGATTGTTTTTGTGCAGGAAGCTTCAAAGGAGGTACCCTGGCACCAGAGTACAAGGGTACCCACATTGGCAATAGGCAGAAAACTGTCCACCAGCGCAGAGGGAAAGGAAAGGAATGAAAAGTAATTCATAAATATAGCACATTTCTGCCATTTTACATTGGCGTATGGCAGAGCCGCAAGAAGACTTGCAGCACTGCCCTACATCAATTCCTCATAAACAAGGTCCTAAATATCTTAGCCATGTTTATATGTCTTGTAAATCGATTCATTCATGTCCATACTCGTTTTATGGTTGGTAGAATGCATTTAGCCAAGAACTGCATTGAATACGAATTTTGGGATTATTCGTAGCCTGCTGTGATTTATTCCTCATATTTATAGATTGCTTATTGATGGGCACACATTGATTAATTAGCCTTTAACCATGAATGATTAATTTTAACTTTCTTCTGAAGCTGTTCAATAATTACAAGGAATCATCATGTTTTTTATTTATTAAATCTTTTTATTGAACTCATGGAACTACATTCGAAAAATAATTGTACACACACATTGACAACAAGGATGTGGAGAAGGAGCATCAAATAACAAGGTAATGGCAACGCATTAGTACAATATACATATCATAGTGCGTTGAGGGCTCATGTGACGGTTTCTTCCCTCATTTGAGGTGGCTCACAGATTCCCCCTAAATGTGTTCCACTTGTCACATATTTGGGTCCACTTGGTGGGGCATCCCCTAGCTACATAGATGGGTTTTTCTGTACCTATGCACCAGTCCATGTCGTTGCTCCAATCCCTTAAGGCCAGTGGCTTCTGGGCCTTCCATAGTCTTACAATGCTAAGCTCTGCCAACATCAAGCCAAGGGTCACCCAAATACGCTCTTTCGAATTTAGGTCAGTGGGACCCCAAACATTTTGGATAGCGATTTTTATATTTTAGTCAATATTATGCCCCATTACTCTTACCATTAGTCTTACCACTGCCACCCAATACCTTTGAATGGTTCTGAATCATCATGTTTTGATGATGCTGTGACTTCTGCTCACAAATAATGTGTCTTATTGGAGACAATAACATATTCATTCATGTGGAATGGGACATTACTGTGACAGTTCATTACATTACATTTTATAGATTTTCATACTCAATCCTCTATAGTTTACTGAGCACTGACTGTTACTGTAAATTGACAGTTGTGCATGTCCTTGAAGCTGAGGATGTGTGCCTTGAATGGTGACGAAAATGTTAAAAGTTGCAGAAGGACTAGAGATCCACTTGCAGGATGATCCAGTTAAAATGTAAAAATAGTTCGGAAGATTTGATTTTCAACGGGGCACAGATGATTGAGGTATTGGATGTGGAATCTGGGTGGGCCTCAACCTTGCAGGGACACAATGTGGCCAGAGAGTTCTGTGTTCAGATGTTCAGCACGGGGAGCGTGTGATCACTGTGTCTACTGTGTGTGCTGTGCCTTGATTGGCTAAGTGTTCCCAACTTCATGTGGCATCTGACTTTGTGGTGTTTTGGAAACACAAGCACCCCTCCGGCAGTGTGTACTTTATTGGGGCCAATGTCCCTGGACCATTGTGGTGTTGCTGTGCCTATCTGCAGCATCGATCTAGGATTTGCTGTTAGCTCATTTGTGTGCTGGCAAAGTGCTACCCTGGTGTCATTCAGTAACCTCAGGGTTTGGTCTCAGGGCCTGCCTAACCATGTATTCCTAAGTTAGGGTTGAACTGGGGTTCACAAAGGGCAAAATCATCAATAAAGATGTAATGTAATGTTTATACATTAATTTATCATTATTTATCTTGACATTGACTTTCTCCATATTAATATTCCACCATCTAGTTGAATTTTCAACTACACTATCTAAACCATAATTCATAAGTTCCTTTATTGGGGGACTGCTGTTCTTTATATTGCCATCCTATTCGCTGCCATTTTACCCAGTTTGAGGGCTGTGTTTTTACAGCAGGAAATCCACAATTGCATGGAGCCACACACAAATAATGACATGATGAAAACAGGTGGCAAAGACCTGCACAATTTTAAAAGCCACAAGGGGGGCCAGGAGAACCAATTAGGAAACCACTCCTGCGCACCTCCCTCCTCACAGATGTCTCTTTGTAAACTGTACAGTGCTCGGATAGCAAGAGTCAATGTCCCATTTTCCAGGGCATTCCTTGGGATAAATGTGTAGCAGAACACACACATTTTGGCACACACCACTCCTTCCATTGCAGTCATTAATTCGAAGCCACGTTGGTGCTGCATCAACATGAAGCAGATTAGTCCAAGTTCTACTTTGATTGAATTAAGGTTGTTCATCCTTTTAAGCATTTCTCATCTGGTGATCTGATGTCAGCATGCATTTGCTTTTTTCCTGCAGGGTGAAGAAGGGTATGGACCCTCAACGGCCGTCTTTTTGAATTTGTGTTGGATCAGTTTAGCAGTGTGTCTCTGGTAGGCGTGGGCGGAAAATCCGTTCCGCTCGCGGATTTTGCGGATTTTCGGGAAATCCGCAATCCGCGAGATTTGCGAATTTCCCGCAAAATCCGCAAATCCGCGAGCAGCGGATTTTGCTCGCACTGCTCGCACTGTTCGCGTGAGTTCGCGCCCCGCGAATAAGTGCAAAATTGCAGAAATACGATCTTAGCAAAACTGAAAGTAACTACTTACCAGGTTCAAAAGTTCAGGCTCATCATTAGTAGCCATTTCCTGGAGTGCTTCCTGAGGGGCCCCTCCAGAGTTCAGTTGCCAGTTGAAACTAGTATGTGACCCTGCTCTGAACCTCAGAATAGTTACACATATGCCACAAAGGTCCTGAATTACAGCTAAGGGAGACAAGCAGGAGCCAGGCTGGAAGTTAAAATCCATTAATCAGCCCCTAATTCATTATTGTCAGTTGGGGCAGGGCAGGTGTTGTAACTAATTTTGCAACAATGAAAGCACTTAGCAAGTGCAAAAGATCACTAATCAGGGCGCACTAAGGAAGCAGGTGCCAGCTAAAAAAATATTCTGTGACACATGAATCAGCCCCAAATTAATTCAGGTCACTTGAGGCAGGGAAGGTGTGCTTTGCTTTGCCGAAAATAATGTACACTGGACAACCAGAGGGTGTGGTGATGAAACAGAGGGTGGCATGGGTGGGCCAGAGGGTGGCATGAGTAGTCAGAGAGTGGCAGTGGTGACAGAGAGTGGCAGTGATGAAGAAGAGTGTCCCAAACAGGCTGGACACGTAGAAACAACAAGTTCGCGAAACTTGCGACCCGACAGGTAAGTTCGCAATTTGCGAAAGTGTACAAAACCCTCGCGAACTGGCAGAAACACGGGCGAACACAAAAAAAAAAAAATCCGCAAATTCGCGGGAATTCGCGGATTTTGCGGATTGCGAATCCGCAAATCCGCAAAATTCGCGAACGCGAGATCCGCAAAATTCGCTCATGCTTAGTCTCTGGTCCACTTGTTATTAAAGAAGCCTATCCTGCATATGCTAGGAGCCACCCATGGACCACAAATGGAGGTAGAAGCATATGTATGGATTAAGTTGGGGGTTTTTCTACCACCAAGTATCTCTTCTCTAGCGATTCTGGAGACTAAACAATATCCTCCCCTGTGGTGCCCCTTCTGGGCATACTGTCTAGCTTAGTTTGAATGTCTCTAGGCTCTGTGAAAAGGTACAGAGCCATTGGGTTGGTCCCATAACAGGTCAGATCCACTACTACTCTGTGGGGTTTTACCTTGTTGGGCGGGACTTTGGCCCTTATACTGAATAGGTACAAGTGGTGAAGTCATTGTGCTTTTCACCTACTGGAAAGGGGCGACCAATCGGTCCCCCGAACGTATGGTGGAGTACCCCGATCCCCCCGGGAAGCCATCTTGGGCGGGGGGCGAGTCTCGGCTGGTATGCCCGAAGCGGCGTAGCCGGGGCGCGCTTTTTCCCGCCCTAGAGTGGGTTGTCCTAGACACCGAAGCCGCCAGCCACGCCCCCGGAGGCGGGCGGAGGCGGGTTTACGCCCGCCCGAAGAAGGTTATAAGGAGCGACAAGCCTAGGTAGCATCCTCTTGTTCCTGTGCTCTGAAGCTGCACCTCCCCGCTGCACGTGAGCTCGAGACGGAACGAAGAGCCAATTTTGAGCGTTGTAATTTTGTCTTTGTTCTTTCAGACATCATCGTTGGAGAATGCCGGGCAAGAAGGCCGGAAAGCGGGTCAGTACCGATCAGATGCTCCGCATGCTCGTAAAAGACATGGCCGTGATGAAGAAGCAGATGGCGGCAATGAACGGTGTAGGGGGCCCTAAGCGAGTCGTCGGACCAGCATTGCCGGGAGTAGTCCCCAACGGGAGAGGCAAGAGGTCCAAGAGGGGGGCAACTGGGGGAAGGACCCCGGTTCCCGAGGCGCCGCCGGCGCTTCCCAATACACCGATTGAGGAGCCGATCCCGGTTCCAAAGGAGGGGCAACCAATTCCCGTCGTATTCACCCCTGTGAACGGGGAGGATATGCCTCCCGAGTTGGCTGCACAGCTGGCAGCGTGGTTGGGGAAAGATAGTGAGGGCACCACGGCAGATGATGCCAGGGCAGTAATGAGGCAGTTGCGGCAATCAAGAGAGGCTGCAAAGGCACCATGTTCTTCTGTTCCCCCACAGGCTCCAGTGGGTGAAACCGCAGCGGGCACGAGTTCGGCAGCGACTACGGCTACAGCTTCTAATTTAGGTAAGCGGCCACTGCCGATTGCGGGGGAGGGGTCTGTACCCTCACGAAGGGAGAAAGTGGCCCAGCATATTCCGATTGAAGTCAAGGAAAAGATTTGGGCTGATAAGTATGTAAACATGTTTTCTTTGCTAACTGATCATTACAAGATCGAGCATGTGAAGGGTCAAAAAGAGTTTCTGCATCCGAGTGTTTGGCGCGCCAAGATGGCCGCCTTTAAGGTCGATGAGAACATAGGTAACTGGGGCAGAGCGTTTGGCATATTCACTTCAATAATGGGGGAACGAAGGCCTGAACTGTTGGCCGAGTTGCCCGTGTACCAGACACGTATTATGGAGTACTCTCAGTCATATGAGGGCAATCAGTGGTTTTGTTATGATAATGTCTTTCGGAAGGCCAAGGAGTACGACACATCTCTGACGTGGGATTGTTACGACTCCATTTCCTGGCAAAAGATGGAGAAATCAGGCATGTTAAAGGCACCATTGTCGGGGGGAACGGGGGTGAGTTTTCCCGCCATTCATCTGGGGTGCCCTTTCGGGCGGGTGCAAGTAACGAGCATCACTCAAGGTCGAGTGGCAACACAGGTAAAAAAGGGATCTGCTGGAATTTTAACAGGGGGAAATGTACAAGGCCCCAGGGGTCATGCAAGTTTAGACACGACTGTGGGGGGTGTGGGCAGTCCTCTCATCCTGAGTCCATGTGCAGAGCCAAAACGGGTGATAACGGTGGTAGGGGAAGCGCCAAACAGGTCTGAAATAGTCCGAGGGGCGCCTTTACCTACCCCGGTTGATACCATGGCAATGATTCCTTGGCTCAATGAATACCCGGATCACGTCTCCGCTGGGGTGTTGCGAGACGGGTTTTCGTATGGTTTCCGCATCCCAGTGGGGAATTTTCAGGGTAAGGCACATTGTAAGAACCAACTGTCGGTCCTGCAGAATACGGCGGTGGTACAGGCAAAAATTGGGAAAGAGGTGGCCCGGGGTCGGGTTGCCGGACCTTTCGACATGCCACCAGTTGCTAACTTTGTTTGTTCCCCCTTGGGAGTGGTCCCCAAGAAGTACCCGGGTGAGTTTAGATTAATACATAACTTGTCAGCCCCGAGAGGTCTTTCAGTGAATGATGCGATAGACCCGGAGGTGTGTTCGGTGCGGTACGCATCTTTTGATGAGGCCGTCGCCATGTTGAATCGCCTGGGGCCCGGAGCGCTGATGGCCAAATCAGACATCGAGTCAGCGTTCCGGTTGCTCCCGGTACACCCAGACGATCAGCGTCTCCTGGGTTTTATGTTTCAGGGTCGCTATTACATGGATAAATGTATGCCGATGGGATGTTCCATATCTTGTGCTTATTTTGAGAAATTCAGTTGTTTTCTGCAATGGGTTTTCACAAGAATGACGGGGTTTCAGCATGTTATGCATTATCTTGACGATTTTCTGTTCCTGGGGGTGGCCGGGGATCCGGAATGTGCACAGGCCTTAAAAGAATTTTGTAGTCTGATGAATCATTTCGGTGTGCCATTGGCGCCAGGTAAGACTGTGGGGCCATCTACTTCACTCGAGTTTCTTGGAATAGAGCTCGATTCCGAAGAGGGTTGCTTCCGGTTGCCCAAAGAAAAGGTAATGAAATTCAGGGCCTCGCTTGAAACATGTATTCGGGAGACCAAGGTGAACTTGCATCAATTGCAGCAAACTGTGGGTCAGTTGAATTTTGCCCTTAGAGTTATGCCAATGGCCCGCCCTTTTTCCCGCTCGATTGCACAAGCCATGGTCGGTCTTAAAGAGGGACACCACCGCACGAGGCTCTCGGCAGAGATTCGCCAGGACATGCGCATTTGGTTGGCATTCCTGGCGGATTTCAATGGTCGGATTGTCTGGAACAAGCCGGCGGTGTCCTCCGAGGAGTTGGGGCTGTGGACGGATTCGGCGGGGAGTATAGGCTTTGGCGCCATATTCGGTAATCACTGGTCGGCTCAAAAGTGGCCGTCATGGTGGCACGAGTGTGGGCTGACGAGTAACATTGCTTTTCTTGAACTGTTCCCCATTCTGGTGGCCCTAAAAACATGGCCTGAGGGGTTCCGGGATCACTCTGTGGTGTTCTGGTCTGATAACATGACCGTGGTCGAGTGTATCAATAGTCAGGCAGCACGATGCAAATGGATTCTGAGATTGCTCAAGGAAATTGTGTTACTATGTATGCAATTGAACGTGCTCTTTAGGGCAAGGCATGTGCCCGGAGTACTTAATCAGGCCGCTGATGCGCTTTCTCGGTTCCGTATGCAGGCCTTCTGGGGTTTTCTGCCCACAGCGGACCCGGTGGCGGCACCATTTCCCGAAGCTCTCTGGTCTCTCGGTGCCCCGAACTACAAAACCTCGTGGGAGAGAGTTTAGCACCCAGGACAAGGAAGGCATATGAAGGGGCGTTCCGTTCCTATTTGTCCTTTTTGGGTTCGGCTAGGGGGGAGCTTTGGGGCCAGGAAGAGTCTGTCGTAAAATTTTTGCTGTCTTTACATCAGGCAGGCAAATCGGTAGCCACGGCCCAGAGGCATCGGGCCGCCATTTCCTTCATGGCGCGGGCTCATGGGATCCAGGACCCTACTGCATCTTTCGTAGTACAGAAAGCGCTGCGTGGGTGGCAACGCCTTGAGGGTCGCAAAGTAGATGAAAGGCACCCGATAGGTCTGGAGAGGTTGGCTCTGTTATTTTCCGTTCTCCCTGCGACTTGTTCATCCCAGTCTGAAACAGTGTTGTTCCGGGCCGCTTTTGCATTAGCATTCCATGGGGCTATGCGGGTAAGCGAACTGGTGGCGAGGAACAAGCAGGATACGGGGGGGGACTGTGCCGAGAGCACGTTCTAGTTAAGGGGGATACGATGATTGTTTTGTTTCCCAGGTCCAAGACCGATCAGGGTGCGATCGGGGACAGTGTAGTAGTCCCTCGGATGCCCGGATCTCCCATGTGCCCCGTCGTATGCGTTGAGGAATATTTGGCGCAGAGGGCGGCATCATGGGGGGGGACTTTGTTGAGACACACTGATGCCACCCCACTGACGAGGTTTCAGTTCCAGCGGGTGCTTGCAATGGCAATTTCGGCCGCGGGCTTGAACCCGGGCGATTTTGGGACCCAGTCCTTCCGGATAGGGGCTGCTACAGAGGCTACAGCCAGGGGTCTGAGTGTGGACAAAGTGAAACAACTGGGGCGTTGGTCCTCGAATTGTTACAAAAGGTATGTGCGGTTGCACATGTTGTGAAGCTGTAATCATGTACTCACGCTTCTTGTTTTTGTTTGGTTTACAGTTTTGCAAGCTTACGAGGCGGGGCGGACTGTGCAGTCGACCCGACACCTGGGAACTAGCGGTCAAAGATCACCGGCTGAGGAAAAAGTGGTGTGGGTCGTGGGCCACTCATACGTGAGGCGTGCAGCGGACGTATTCAAAGCAGGTGACATGATTCACATGGCTGGGGAATACGGGTACAGGGTGACCTTCTACGGAAGGGGCGGGCTCTGTATTGACCAGTTTCAACCTTTTCTCGAGGGTTTGTTAGCGCGGACAAGGTCACCGCCATCTATAATCATAGTGCATCTTGGGGGCAATGATTTGGTGACCACTGGTAGACGACTACTTCTCGAGGCAATACTATCCACAGTAAGTTGGTTGGCGAGAAGGGTTCCAGGGTGCACGATTGCATGGTCCCATATGATTTCACGAAAGGTGTGGCGGGGGGCGAATTCTGTGTCTGCTATAAATCATTCAGTGAAGAAGGTAAATAACAAATTGGGTAGACTGTTTCGTTCAAGTTCATTGCATTTGATTCCTCATGGTTGTATTAGGGGGGACAGTATGTATCTAGAGGATGGGGTACATTTGTCTCGGGTGGGGAATTCTTTACTCATAGGAGACCTCGTAGCATGGCTAAAGAGTTTACGGCATGACCTTTAGGTAGGAGTTTTGTGGGGGGTCCGGATAGCCGGTCAACTATCCAGCCTGTGGCGGTAAGGTCATGATCGGTGAGCAGTAATTGGAAGATCCCTATGGGGGGGGCGTCACCCATTACGGATGGGAGCGCCCGGGGAGAGGTGGCCATTGGCCCCTCAACGGGGAGGCGGTCCCTTCTAAGGATGGGATGCCGAAAGGAAAGGGAAGGCGGTCAAGGCCCTTCCCTGGATAGGAGGGGCTACGGGCCCCTCCTGGGAATTTCCCGGGGCCAGGACATCTGCGACGGCAGATGTGGTAAGTTGTGTGGGGTGGGGAGGGGGGTCTACGCTACCTTCTAGACACCTCACACGAGTCCTCGGACGACCATAAAATGGCGTCGAGTTAATTGGGGCCCCCGTCAAGACAAGGGAAATTGGTATGTGCACAGGAGGTACAGTCCTCTGTGCGGCCGCCCCTCACAACTGAGGGGGTAGTTCTGGTTTAGGGATCCGACACCGGTTACGACCTTGCCGTTGGCCCTTAACGTTAGGATGTACAATTTCAATTTAAGAATGTATTTGTAGGATGTTAGTATCGGCTAGGAGAACCTTTGTATTAGAAATATGTTAAGGTCAGCCAAAACATCGTAATGTGGAAATGAAATTGTACATGATATGAAACTGTTATTTTAATGTTTTAACTTTTGTTTCATATTTTAATAAATACGGCCGGGAGGGTAACTCCCTCCCGCCTTCCAAAAGTTCAGAAAACGTTTCCGTATTCCCATTCTTGGGGATTTGTGTTGAGAGGGGGTGGCGAGTATCTCAGCCATATGGAAAGGGGCGACCAATCGGTCCCCCCGAACGTATGGTGGAGTACCCCGATCCCCCCGGGAAGCCATTTTGGCCGGGAGGCGAGTCTCGGCTGGTATGCCCGAAGCGGCGTAGCCGGGGCGCGCTTTTTCCCGCCCTAGAGTGGGTTGTCCTAGACACCGAAGCCGCCAGCCACGCCCCCGGAGGCGGGCGGAGGCGGGTTTACGCCCGCCCGAAGAAGGTTATAAGGAGCGACAAGCCTAGGTAGCATCCTCTTGTTCCTGTGCTCTGAAGCTGCACCTCCCCGCTGCACGTGAGCTCGAGACGGAACGAAGAGCCAATTTTGAGCGTTGTAATTTTGTCTTTGTTCTTTCAGACATCATCGTTGGAGAATGCCGGGCAAGAAGGCCGGAAAGCGGGTCGGTACCGATCAGATGCTCCGCATGCTCGTAAAAGACATGGCCGTGATGAAGAAGCAGATGGCGGCAATGAACGGTGTAGGGGGCCCTAAGCGAGTCGTCGGACCAGCATTGCCGGGAGTAGTCCCCAACGGGAGAGGCAAGAGGTCCAAGAGGGGGGCAACTGGGGGAGGGACCCCGGTTCCCGAGGCGCCGCCGGCGCTTCCCAATACACCGATTGAGGAGCCGATCCCGGTTCCAAAGGAGGGGCAACCAATTCCTGTCGTATTCACCCCTGTGAACGGGGAGGATATGCCTCCCGAGTTGGCTGCACAGCTGGCAGCGTGGTTGGGGAAAGATAGTGAGGGCACCACGGCAGATGATGCCAGGGCAGTAATGAGGCAGTTGCGGCAATCAAGAGAGGCTGCAAAGGCACCATGTTCTTCTGTTCCCCCACAGGCTCCAGTGGGTGAAACCGCAGCGGGCACGAGTTCGGCAGCGACTACGGCTACAGCTTCTAATTTAGGTAAGCGGCCACTGCCGATTGCGGGGGAGGGGTCTGTACCCTCACGAAGGGAGAAAGTGGCCCAGCATATTCCGATTGAAGTCAAGGAAAAGATTTGGGCTGATAAGTATGTAAACATGTTTTCTTTGCTAACTGATCATTACAAGATCGAGCATGTGAAGGGTCAAAAAGAGTTTCTGCATCCGAGTGTTTGGCGCGCCAAGATGGCCGCCTTTAAGGTCGATGAGAACATAGGTAACTGGGGCAGAGCGTTTGGCATATTCACTTCAATAATGGGGGAACGAAGGCCTGAACTGTTGGCCGAGTTGCCCGTGTACCAGACACGTATTATGGAGTACTCTCAGTCATATGAGGGCAATCAGTGGTTTTGTTATGATAATGTCTTTCGGAAGGCCAAGGAGTACGACACATCTCTGACGTGGGATTGTTACGACTCCATTTCCTGGCAAAAGATGGAGAAATCAGGCATGTTAAAGGCACCATTGTCGGGGGGAACGGGGGTGAGTTTTCCCGCCATTCATCTGGGGTGCCCTTTCGGGCGGGTGCAAGTAACGAGCATCACTCAAGGTCGAGTGGCAACACAGGTAAAAAAGGGATCTGCTGGAATTTTAACAGGGGGAAATGTACAAGGCCCCAGGGGTCATGCAAGTTTAGACACGACTGTGGGGGGTGTGGGCAGTCCTCTCATCCTGAGTCCATGTGCAGAGCCAAAACGGGTGATAACGGTGGTAGGGGAAGCGCCAAACAGGTCTGAAATAGTCCGAGGGGCGCCTTTACCTACCCCGGTTGATACCATGGCAATGATTCCTTGGCTCAATGAATACCCGGATCACGTCTCCGCTGGGGTGTTGCGAGACGGGTTTTCGTATGGTTTCCGCATCCCAGTGGGGAATTTTCAGGGTAAGGCACAATGTAAGAACCAACTGTCGGTCCTGCAGAATACGGCGGTGGTACAGGCAAAAATTGGGAAAGAGGTGGCCCGGGGTCGGGTTGCCGGACCTTTCGCCATGCCACCAGGTGCTAACTTTGTTTGTTCCCCCTTGGGAGTGGTCCCCAAGAAGGACCCGGGTGAGTTTAGATTAATACATAACTTGTCAGCCCCGAGAGGTCTTTCAGTGAATGATGCGATAGACCCGGAGGTGTGTTCGGTGCGGTACGCATCTTTTGATGAGGCCGTCGCCATGTTGAATCGCCTGGGGCCCGGAGCGCTGATGGCCAAATCAGACATCGAGTCAGCGTTCCGGTTGCTCCCGGTACACCCAGACGATCAGCGTCTCCTGGGTTTTATGTTTCAGGGTCGCTATTACATGGATAAATGTATGCCGATGGGATGCTCCATATCTTGTGCTTATTTTGAGAAATTCAGTTGTTTTCTGCAATGGGTTTTCACAAGAATGACGGGGTTTCAGCATGTTATGCATTATCTTGACGATTTTCTGTTCCTGGGGGCGGCCGGGGATCCGGAATGTGCACAGGCCTTAAAATAATTTTGTAGTCTGATGAATCATTTCGGTGTGCCATTGGCGCCAGGTAAGACTGTGGGGCCATCTACTTCGCTCGAGTTTCTTGGAATAGAGCTCGATTCCGAAGAGGGTTGCTTCCGGTTGCCCAAAGAAAAGGTAATGAAATTCAGGGCCTCGCTTGAAACATGTATTCGGGAGACCAAGGTGAACTTGCATCAATTGCAGCAAACTGTGGGTCAGTTGAATTTTGCCCTTAGAGTTATGCCAATGGCCCGCCCTTTTTCCCGCTCGATTGCACAAGCCATGGTCGGTCTTAAAGAGGGACACCACCGCACGAGGCTCTCGGCAGAGATTCGCCAGGACATGCGCATTTGGTTGGCATTCCTGGCGGATTTCAATGGTCGGATTGTCTGGAACAAGCCGGCGGTGTCCTCCGAGGAGTTGGGGCTGTGGACGGATTCGGCGGGGAGTATAGGCTTTGGCGCCATATTCGGTAATCACTGGTCGGCTCAAAAGTGGCCGTCATGGTGGCACGAGTGTGGGCTGATGAGTAACATTGCTTTTCTTGAACTGTTCCCCATTCTGGTGGCCCTAAAAACATGGCCTGAGGGGTTCCGGGATCACTCTGTGGTGTTCTGGTCTGATAACATGACCGTGGTCGAGTGTATCAATAGTCAGGCAGCACGATGCAAATGGATTCTGAGATTGCTCAAGGAAATTGTGTTACTATGTATGCAATTGAACGTGCTCTTTAGGGCAAGGCATGTGCCCGGAGTACTTAATCAGGCCGCTGATGCGCTTTCTCGGTTCCGTATGCAGGCCTTCTGGGGTTTTCTGCCCACAGCGGACCCGGTGGCGGCACCATTTCCCGAAGCTCTCTGGTCTCTCGGTGCCCCGAACTACAAAACCTCGTGGGAGAGAGTTTAGCACCCAGGACAAGGAAGGCATATGAAGGGGCGTTCCGTTCCTATTTGTCCTTTTTGGGTTCGGCTAGGGGGGAGCTTTGGGGCCAGGAAGAGTCTGTCGTAACATTTTTGCTGTCTTTACATCAGGCAGGCAAATCGGTAGCCACGGCCCAGAGGCATCGGGCCGCCATTTCCTTCATGGCGCGGGCTCATGGGATCCAGGACCCTACTGCATCTTTCGTAGTACAGAAAGCGCTGCGTGGGTGGCAACGCCTTGAGGGTCGCAAAGTAGATGAAAGGCACCCGATAGGTCTGGAGAGGTTGGCTCTGTTATTTTCCGTTCTCCCTGCGCTTTGTTCATCCCAGTCTGAAACAGTGTTGTTCCGGGCCGCTTTTGCATTAGCATTCCATGGGGCTATGCGGGTAAGTGAACTGGTGGCGAGGAACAAGCAGGATACGGGGGGGGACTGTGCCGAGAGCACGTTCTAGTTAAGGGGGATACGATGATTGTTTTGTTTCCCAGGTCCAAGACCGATCAGGGTGCGATCGGGGACAGTGTAGTAGTCCCTCGGATGCCCGGATCTCCCATGTGCCCCGTCGTATGCGTTGAGGAATATTTGGCGCAGAGGGCGGCATCATGGGGGGGACTTTGTTGAGACACACTGATGCCACCCCACTGACGAGGTTTCAGTTCCAGCGGGTGCTTGCAATGGCAATTTCGGCCGCGGGCTTGAACCCGGGCGATTTTGGGACCCATTCCTTCCGGATAGGGGCTGCTACAGAGGCTACAGCCAGGGGTCTGAGTGTGGACAAAGTGAAACAACTGGGGCGTTGGTCCTCGAATTGTTACAAAAGGTATGTGCGGTTGCACATGTTGTGAAGCTGTAATCATGTACTCACGCTTCTTGTTTCTGTTTGGTTTACAGTTTCGCAAGCTTACGAGGCGGGGCGGACTGTGCAGTCGACCCGACACCTGGGAACTAGCGGTCAAAGATCACCGGCTGAGGAAAAAGTGGTGTGGGTCGTGGGCCACTCATACGTGAGGCGTGCCGCGGACGTATTCAAAGCAGGTGACATGATTCACATGGCTGGGGAATACGGGTACAGGGTGACCTTCTACGGAAGTTTCAACCTTTTCTCGAGGGTTTGTTAGCGCGGACAAGGTCACCGCCATCTATAATCATAGTGCATCTTGGGGGCAATGATTTGGTGACCACTGGTAGACGACTACTTCTCGAGGCAATACTATCCACAGTAAGTTGGTTGGCGAGAAGGGTTCCAGGGTGCACGATTGCATGGTCCCATATGATTTCACGAAAGGTGTGGCGGGGGGCGAATTCTGTGTCTGCTATAAATCATTCAGTGAAGAAGGTAAATAACAAATTGGGTAGACTGTTTCGTTCAAGTTCATTGCATTTGATTCCTCATGGTTGTATTAGGGGGGACAGTATGTATCTAGAGGATGGGGTACATTTGTCTCGGGTGGGGAATTCTTTACTCATAGGAGACCTCGTAGCATGGCTAAAGAGTTTACGGCATGACCTTTAGGTAGGAGTTTTGTGGGGGGTCCGGATAGCCGGTCAACTATCCAGCCTGTGGCGGTAAGGTCATGATCGGTGAGCAGTAATTGGAAGATCCCTATGGGGGGGGCGTCACCCATTACGGATGGGAGCGCCCGGGGAGAGGTGGCCATTGGCCCCTCAACGGGGAGGCGGTCCCTTCTAAGGATGGGACGCCGAAAGGAAAGGGAAGGCGGTCAAGGCCCCTCCCTGGATAGGAGGGGCTACGGGCCCCTCCTGGGAATTTCCCGGGGCCAGGACATCTGCGACGGCAGATGTGGTAAGTTGTGTGGGGTGGGGAGGGGGGTCTACGCTACCTTCTAGACACCTCACACGAGTCCTCGGACGACCATAAAATGGCGTCGAGTTAATTGGGGCCCCCGTCAAGACAAGGGAAATTGGTATGTGCACAGGAGGTACAGTCCTCTGTGCGGCCGCCCCTCACAACTGAGGGGGTAGTTCTGGTTTAGGGATCTGACACCGGTTACGACCTTGCCGTTGGCCCTTAACGTTAGGATGTACAATTTCAATTTAAGAATGTATTTGTAGGATGTTAGTATCGGCTAGGAGAACCTTTGTATTAGAAATATGTTAAGGTCAGCCAAAACATCGTAATGTGGAAATGAAATTGTACATGATATGAAACTGTTATTTTAATGTTTTAACTTTTGTTTCATATTTTAATAAATACGGCCGGGAGGGTAACTCCCTCCCGCCTTCCAAAAGTTCAGAAAACGTTTCCGTATTCCCATTCTTGGGGATTTGTGTTGAGAGGGGGTGGCGAGTATCTCAGCCATATGGAAAGGGGCGACCAATCGGTCCCCCCGAACGTATGGTGGAGTACCCCGATCCCCCCGGGAAGCCATCTTGGCCGGGAGGCGAGTCTCGGCTGGTATGCCCGAAGCGGCGTAGCCGGGGCGCGCTTTTTCCCGCCCTAGAGTGGGTTGTCCTAGACACCGAAGCCGCAAGCCACGCCCCCGGAGGCGGGCGGAGGCGGGTTTACGCCCGCCCGAAGAAGGATATAAGGAGCGACAAGCCAAGGTAGCATCCTCTTGTTCCTGTGCTCTGAAGCTGCACCTCCCCGCTGCACGTGAGCTCGAGACGGAACGAAGAGCCAATTTTGACCCACCCACCAGCCCCGGAAGACAGCAAGTGGTTTGAAATAAAGTTTTGATGGTAAACGCAATTTTCTTACAGGTTGTTGATTAAAGTCGTGATTCATTATGCAATAAAGTGGATAATTCTTTACAGTATGTTTTATCGAATAAAGTTTTGCACCAGTGTTGATCAGTGATGTTTCGACAGTTCATACTTTGAGCATCTGTGTCTTTTAGTAATTAGTCTTTTTAGTTTAATGTCGTATTTATTTTTTCGGTCGGGCGGTAAGGTCATGATCGGTGAGCAGTAATTGGAAGATCCCTATGGGGGGAGCGTCACCCATTACGGATGGGAGCGCCCGGGGGGAGGTGGCCATTGGCCCCTCAACGGGGAGGCGGTCCCTTCTAAGGATGGGACGCCGAAAGGAAAGGGAAGGCGGTCAAGGCCCCTCCCTGGATAGGAGGGGCTACAGGCCCCTCCTGGGAATTTCCCGGGGCCAGGACATCTGCGACGGCAGATGTGGTAAGTTGTGTGGGGTGGGGAGGGGGGTCTACGCTACCTTCTAGACACCTCACACGAGTCCTCGGACGACCATAAAATGGCGTCGAGTTAATTGGGGCCCCCGTCAAGACAAGGGAAATTGGTATGTGCACAGGAGGTACAGTCCTCTGTGCGGCCGCCCCTCACAACTGAGGGGGTAGTTCTGGTTTAGGGATCTGACACCGGTTACGACCTTGCCGTTGGCCCTTAACGTTAGGATGTACAATTTCAATTTAAGAATGTATTTGTAGGATGTTAGTATCGGCTAGGAGAACCTTTGTATTAGAAATATGTTAAGGTCAGCCAAAACATCGTAATGTGGAAATGAAATTGTACATGATATGAAACTGTTATTTTAATGTTTTAACTTTTGTTTCATATTTTAATAAATACGGCCGGGAGGGTAACTCCCTCCCGCCTTCCAAAAGTTCAGAAAACGTTTCCGTATTCCCATTCTTGGGGATTTGTGTTGAGAGGGGGTGGCGGGTATCTCAGCCATATGCCTGCAGTACCAGTAAACAGACATAACACAAATTGGCTGATGTCTAAGTGCCCATGGCAGTCATGTGCTGATACCACATGTTGTGTAGGAGGGTGCTATGTGGTGCATGTGGAATGCTAGTGTTTGGGTCAGTCTAATTATAAGTGACATGGGAGATATTCGAAAGCAAGGGCTCTGATAGCTTCTCAACAGACTCCATTTGGCCAGGTGGCTCTTTGACAATGAATAGATGGAGTAGAACTCAAACTAAACAGAGAGTGCATAAAAGTGCAAAAATACAATACTTGAGCTTGAACATTACAGGTCTCATAAATGGAACCAGGAAAGATGAATGTGCTACTCTGGTTATCTGGTGTTTTTGTTCAATATTTCAATCAAAACATTCACTGTACAGTTCATAAGTTTGATTCACATTCTTTAGATCCGTGTTGGGATGATGTTGTGAAAGCTGAAAGGTGGTGCACTTGGTGGTTTGATTGCAGACCTGTTGGTTAAGACTTTGGCTTGGTTATTATTTCAGAAAGAAAATTGCATGTGTAAGTAACAATGCAGGAGGGGGAGAAAACAAGGGGTGCAAATATGAGAAAAACAAGTGAAGGGTTGGGTAGATGTAAGGCAGGTGAGGGTGACATGAGATCTTTGGAGGTGGGTTGAAATAAAGAGAGGTAAGGGTGATTTTAGGGTTCGGGTGGTTTAGAGATAAAGGGAGGAAAGGCAGATTTTAGGGATCGGGTGGGTAGAAATAAAGGGACATAACAGGACAGGAATATTAGAGTTTGGGGGTGGGTAGAGGTGAAGGGATGTAGGTGATTTTGGGAGTAGGGGTGGGTAGAGGTGCAGGTGAAACAGGAACATTTTGAAGTCACTGTGTGTTTTATGTTGTGTAAACTTATAAAAGAGGTATCAAAAAAATAAGAAAATGTGACACAGCTGTAAACGTTAATTCAGAAAAACATGCTGTACTGCAACAGTCTCCAATGAAGGGTGCATGTTTCCAGTTTCATCATTAATAAAACATACAAGCGATTGAAATGTATGTTTTGGAAATTGGTCACATGCCACAAAGTTTGGTTATTGCTAATTGTTTGCGTTTATCTATTGGAAATACTAGGAAGTGCAAGGTTTCACTCTGATGTTTTCAAATTTGCCTTGGAAGCTAAACCAACAAAATAAATAAAAACAATAAACTACCACAATCCAAGTGGAAGAAGCACACAGAAGAACATTAATCAAGAAATCAATCAGTAATTGGCCCATATGACAGGAAACAAAAAAAACATGCAAAGACGAAGTGAAGCCGACAGGCGCAGATACTTGCCCAACAATATTAGGAAGCAAATAGGATTGACAATGTAGTCAATCAATAGCAATTAATGAACTGGCTAAAAGCTCCTTTTCGGATTTTATTTTTTAGAAAAACATTAGATTGTCGCAAGGCGAGACCTAAAATATGAAAGATACACCTGATGCTATCAGAAAAGCATAAGTTCCCTTACAATCAACTCCCAAGGGTGGTTGTCAGGAAATTATACAATACAGATATTTGGAAAACATCAGTCAACACTTTGCAAATAACATCTCCATTTATCACTATGGCAGCAGCTTCACACTATCACCAACAACATAACCACACTAGAGTTTGCACACAAAAAGAGGAGTGATCTTAAAATGAACTAGTTGCATCATCTTTCGCTACTGTTGGCAGTAGGTGTGTCATGATACATAGACCAGAACTCTGAAGTGCCGAATTGTTCGAGCCTCAGAGTCTGACACTAGAAAAAAAATCATGTTGCAAAGGTGGGCAGTAATATTAGAAGAAACAGATTCAGCTTGGTGGAATACAAGTTCTCTTGTAGTTGATGAACAATTAGCATAGAGGGATGCAAGTAAAGTAGTGTTGGACAAACAAGCATCTCTATGATCTTTATTGCCTCATCTCCAAAGACAACCAAGCATTGGTTTGCAAAATGTTTTGTGAATCCATGTTGAAATAATTTAATACAAGAACACATAACTCTTCATCACCAACAATGGAGATAACAATTACAGGAAATTTCGCTAGATAACCAGTTTACCATGTTTTCTCATGTGTCATACACACTTTCTACAACTAGATCTATACTCTACTCTATAAAAATGTTAAAGCTCTTTCTCCAACCGTTAGGCTTCAGATTAATTGTTCATGCTTTTATGGTTTCTTTATTGCTTATGGAAACTCAGATCTGATTGGAGTGCCAAAATTCAACCCTGAGCTGTTCTTCGCTAGGCAACCAGCTGGTTACAGGTAAAGAAAATATTAATCACATTGCTCCTGCACTAAGAAATCTAAATTGGCTCCCCTTGGAAATGAGGATTACGGTGAATACTGCTTGGATTCTTTTTAAAGCACACTTTAAGAAACATCCCAAACACATGCATAGTTCACTGAAATGGTATGGTTGTCAGAGAGGTCTGATAAGCAAAAACACTTTCCAACTAGAAACAAAAAAAATCTTAGATTATTGGGTTGCTAACCAGTCTTCCACTGGATAGCCATAACCATGTAGCTGTTGCTGCCAGAGGATATCATATATACTGAAAACTCAAAACACACCTGTTTCAGCTCTTTCTGGACGCTTAAGTTTCCGCCCTTTACAACACATTTGTGACTTATCAATCATTTTATTTCTCTGTTCGCTGCTGATTCTCCAGGGTATGTTGCACATATCCTTATGTCCTCCACTATTGAGTAGATATTTTAATTAATTTGTGAATCGACTGAATAACAAACTTATTCCTGAAGAAATGTTACCTTCCCTTTCTAAGACTCACCTACGTTCCATCACTTTGTCCATCTTACTATCATATATTGTTGCATTTTCTGCTCAAGGTCTCTATTCCTATTGCCTTTCATGTGCTTCTCTTCTCTCTTTGCTTGTCTTCTCATCCCTCTTTAACATTTCCATCTAAGTCGCAGAGCTCTGGTATCCCTCTAGATTAATGATATGCCTTCCTCCTGTCTGGCTCTCACTTTTCTAAACTCATTATTCTGTGCCCTCCTCTCCCTATGCTCTTGGATTCTCCAAACTGATGATCCTCACATTCTTCAGTAACTCACATTCTTCAGTAAAAATAGTCATGAATAGCTGCTTCAGTGTTCACTATCTTTGTCCTTATTATACAGCATCGTTCCTTGCAAGAAACATCTATTTCTATTGTTTATTTACCTGCAAAAGCGCGTTCACACCATGCTGCAATGAATAAAAATGTAAATATATAAATTAAATACATATTTGGTTTGCTTTTAATTTGAATAAAAAATGTCCAAATGATGGAAGTTAATCACAGTGTTAGCACTGGTACTGATAGATATATGGCTGAGCAAGCATTTTTTAGAGTTGATGGTACTAGTTTCCAAAATACTCGCAGACGGTGATGCTAAAGTAGACCTAATTTGCATGTTAGTTGTTGATTTCATTGCACACAAAACATAAAGACGCCCCGTAAAGTGCTTCTAAAGAAAAGCGTGATGCATGCATTCTGTTTCTAAATTGGATGTCTGAAATGTTTTTTGTGTGGTGGTGAATTGGCCTGCCGCAGCACAATAAGTGTGCCCTTGTTCCATTCTACTGCCTCGAAAAGCAGCAGCCTGAAATCTGATTAAGAATACTAACTGCCGCATTGAAATGGTAAAAATTCAGGACAGCAGGCTCGGAACTCATGCAGAACAAACATTTCGCACCGGTGTCTTCTAGGGTGAACGTTCTGATAAAATATGTTGGAAGCGATAAATAAACAAAATCCCTGCTTCAAAAAGCGAAAAAGCAAAGATTAGTGGCCTACAGATAAATTACTCTTTTGTAGATGTGATGCTTTCTTTACTGTGCGTTGTGACTAATTGACAACTATGTGGTTTTTAGAGAGAAGAAAAGGTTTGATTTGGCACTCATCCCATTACCACAGCCTAGCTGGAGTTCAGCCATCTGTCACAGCTGCTGCTCGCTTGCTCGCTTTAACTGCCACTCTAATTGACAATGAACCCAGAGACCTGTAATAATTGTGGCTGCTCAGTAACTTCAGCAGGTAATAATGCCTTCCTTTTAGGAGCCATCAAGCCCCCCATCTGTGCACCGCCGCTGGCTTCCTCCCAGAATGCCTGGTTATGTTCGACTCTCCTCCTAGGACGGCACTTTCGGAAGGTTCGACTCATTAAGGAAGCTTTTCTGAGGCCTAAGGGAAGTCATGCCCACAGTGAAATTGAAAACCTGAAACTCCTTGTAAGATTTTAATCCTATTGCCAGACATACAAAAACATCTGCTATTCAGGCTGTGCTTAATAAACCTTCATCTCTCATGTTCTGCCAAATCTGTTGGTCTCCATACTGTTTTATGAAGTTTTCAGTTTGAGCGTGTTTCTTCCGATTGCTCTTGATAGAAGCTGAGCAACATCACATGCTGTTCTGACAGATAATTGACTTCGGGAACCACAGGATTTTTTCCATCCTCACAATACTTCCGATTCGGATATTTGCAGCAAGGATTTTTGTTAAACATATTTCCAAGGAGAAAACAGAGCTTGTCATTGAAGTTAGATTCGGTGTTTTTAATGTCCTGTGGGGAGCGAGTGAAGATGCTATATTACAGTACCAGACCATCTAGCAAGGCTGATGGCTATACAGTGTTTGCAAAATGTTGATGAATTGATATTTTAGTCGACAAGGGCCCCCTGTGAGTTGCTTAGTATCTAGTGTGATATTTATTACACCCAATAAAACCCGACTCTGTCACATGGACGTTTATGGGTTGTGATAAATAACACTAAATGGCACGTTTTGGGGATTAACATGCAGATTTTGGGTTTACTGCATCAAAATCTGAATATTCCTGTGAAGGGTTGACCACCTGATATTTATCACAAAAATCCTATTCGTGATGTGTGCAGTAACTGCCACCAGTAATGAAGGCCAACGAGGGACAAGGGTGAATGGTCTGTAAACAGAATTGATCACACTTGCTTAATAGGAATATCATCTTCATTAATCATTGTAATTTTTAAAGTTAATCCTCAACTACCTAGCCAAACATTCTTCAACATTTCAGCGGCTTCACAAATAAGAACTGGAGACTAAATAAATGACATGAGCTCAAAGTAGGAAATCTGGCTACCACTAGGCGATCCTCCACCATTAGTTCCAGCATGTAATGTATATAATCTCCACTTGTGTAATAGAGTGGACAGCTTCACCATCAGGTCTCCTACCTGGGCATGAGGTAGTCCAGGTAAGTGGTGCCTCTGCCAAGAGGGTGTTGGCAAGAACCACCACTCAATTTTTAATTTCTCTATCATGAGATCATTCTGTATATCACGTAGACATCAAGATAAGTCACAATCACTAATGGTGATCATCACTTATAATTATTATTTATTTTTGGCACTTATTGGTAAAGGGTAAACAAGAGGTGGATAACACAATGATAACTACCTTTGAAATTCTGTTTTATACCATGTTATGTGCATTTGTCCTCCTTGTTTTCCCTAAGGTATAGGCATCATTTGCTTTTAATGAAGGCCTGTAAGTGAATGTACTCACCCCGGATTTTGAATATCCTCGATAGGCACTTGCCTAAATAGAAAGAAAAGGGGATCTGATCTGTAAGGTCCTGACAAAACCGAACGAACCTAAGAAGGCACCCATGGCTAAAACATGTAGACCGTATCGTTAGATGTTAAGGGGTAATAGTGCGTCTGACAAGCAACTCTCTGCTCGTAACCTTATCCCATCCCAATTCACATTAAAGTTACTAGCCATGGTGTAGGGTGTAATTCTAACTCAGTTCACAGATCCCACCATTGATCTGTATCCTGATACTCTCACACCTGGTGGAGACACCACTTACTAGGGCTACCTTATCCCCAGGTTGGAGACCCGATGATGAAGTTGTCCACTATATTACACCAGTGGAGATTATATACAAAACTGGGTAGAACGTTTGGTTTAGGGTTTCCAAGACACTTCATGTGAGCCTCAGGCATTAAGAATGGTGAAGTTCACTCTCTTTTTGATTTATTCTGTTTTATATATGGAGGCGGAGCAAACCCAAACTGCTTCTACCTCTCCTCATCCTGATTGTTAAAAGTTCTAGCAGCATACAGCTGTGGGAGATTTATAGTATCACTGGCTGGTACCCGAGGAGGGGTGGATTCCCAGCAATCATAAGACTGACTCTACTGCAGTCTATGAATACTCTACATCCAGTGGTTTGTTTCTTGTCTCACAGTACTCAAAGGTTACCTAAAGTTTACACCTTTTTTACCCCCAAAAGACGGGGTCCCCAACACATGGTACAGTACACAAAGGCAGAAACTCTTGGCCTTACATACTCAGATGAAGAGATTGACTCAATTTTGTCTGCTCCCTCCCTACTCATTGAGGTAAACATCAGCAACATTATGGCACAGACCAATGACTGGGATTCCCTCAAATATTTAAAAAGGGAACACATTTGGACAGGTATACACGGAATCATGATGCCAGAGTACCTAAGGACAAATGCTGCACCCAGAGGCCTCTGGGTCAATAAAGCCCCATGTATATTCCTGAAGGATATAACCTGTAGAAATGAGTGGCCCTCAATATTGTGGTGTTGCATATGAGACTGGCTAGTCGTCATAATAAAATCTGCCACCAGACTCTCTGGAGTCCTAATGATGAAAATCCAAATCAGCGAGACCAAACTAAAAACTATAGTCCAGGTGACCGTTTGTTTTAGAAAAGACTTGAGGAAATTAAAAAAGAGATGTCAGACATGAAAGGGTTTTTTGACACAATCTAAAATGCAGGTACCTAATAAAGATCTGAACCCTTTTCCAAAAGAAAGTCTACCCCTACACTCTTAGGGCCCGTTTCACAGAACTAACTTAAGACAAAATCCTAAACTTACTACTATTTTGGTATTCACAGAAGGCACTTACTCATTTTGGTATTCACGGAAAGCACTTACTCATTTCGGTATTCACAGAAGTTAGGAGTCCTAACTTTAGGACTCCTAAATGCCTTCTGTGAATACCGAAAGTCTTAAAGTAGGGATTCTTCCCAGTTTAGGAATAGTAAAGTTAGGACTCCTAACTTTAGAATTCCTAAATGCCTTCTGTGAATACCGAAAGTCTTAAAATTAGGATTTTTCTCAGTTTAGTAGTAGTAAAGTTGAGAAAAATACTAATTTTAAGACTTTCGGTATTCACAGAAGTCATTTAGGAGTCCTAAAGTTAGGAGTCCTAACTTTACTACTATTAAATTGAGAAAAATCCTAATTTTAAGACTCTCATTATTCACAGAAGACATTTAGGAGTTCTAAAGTTAAGAGCCCTAACTTTACTACTACTAAACTGAAAAAAAAAATCCTAATTTTAAAACTTTCGGTATTCACAGAAGGCATTTAGGAGTCCGAAAGTTAGGACTCCTAACTTTACTACTACTAAATTGAGAAAAACTCTAATTTTAAGACTTTCGGTATGCACCGAAGGCATTTAGGAGTCCGAAAGTTAGGAGTTCTAACTTTACTACTACTAAATTGAGAAACATCCTAATTTTAAGACTTTCGCTATTCACAGAAGGCATTTAGGAGTCCTAAAGTTAGGAGTCCCAAATTCTGTGAATACCGAAATGAGTAAGTGCCTTCTGTGAATACCAAAATGAGTAAGTGCCTTCTGTGAATACCAAAATGGTAGTAAGTTTAGGATTTTGTCTTAAGTTATTTCTGTGAATCAGGCCCTGAGTGACTACAACCCACCAAAGGATCAGGAAACAGGAGATGAAGCCTATGACTCATTTGGGGACAGATCTACGGACTTCACAGCTTGAAGCAGTGGAGATGATAACTGGAATAGACGTAGAGGAAGAGACCGAGGCTAACAACCATTCTGGCAAGGGCATGATTAGGATAAACAAACAGTTTTCTTTTTTCAACCATTTTCACCTCAATTTGGAAGCTGAATGAAGGCATACATGACTGGGCACTCTTTAAGGTTTCTCTTCCTTGTTTAGACATCCTTTTTATGGAGAGGCCAGAACTCACAATGAGGAAGAAAGAAAAAGAGGTCAGATGTGAATACACAGACCGGGGCATTCATACCAGGAGTCAGATGAAAGACCAGGCACCAGGGCCAAGCACCAGCAATCGCTTGTATTCAGTAGTACTACACAACTCTAACGTCCATCCTTAACAAGGGATGAGGCTTTGTCCCAAGCCTAGCCTGCTACAGGTTTTGCCTGCATAGTGAAATGTCAGAATTCTGCAGGACAATCAAGCTCAAGGTATTTTTTAAGGACTATCCGGAACTAATTGATGATGGAGATACCAAACTTGAGGAAAAAATCCACTTTCTACCCATCCAAAGCAATGGTACCAATTGCAGTCCAAGCCTTTGAACAACCCATATTTAAGAAAATGTAAGCAATGGACATTTCCACATTCAAACCATTTCAGAACATCATGAAAAAGAAACAACAAGCATTAAGTGAAATAACGGAAATTTGGGATATAGTCAATAAAGGAGGTGGTATTGTACTGCTCAAGAAGGCGGATTACCAAACATAGTGCACCAGATTACTAATGGATACGAAATATGACAGATCTCTGGATCTGGACCCTACAGCCAGACTAAATGAACTATCAGTAACATGATTGATGAAGCTGAAATCAATGTCTGGATCTAAAAAAAGAAGCAGAATTTTTGGCTACCAAGAGGCCCAAGACATCATACTTTTATTTGCTACCCAAAATGCACAAGAATAAAATGCACCCTCCAAGCCGCTGTATAGTGAAAAGGCATAGGTTCAATTTTAGAACTCCTCTCCCAATTTGCTGATGGCTTTGTATGGCCTATTGTGTAATGCACCCCTACTTACTTGAGGGATACAAAAGACCTCCTAAATCTATTGAAGTATCTAGAGCTTGATCCCACAAAAAGTCTCCTAGTAGGACTAGACATCAAGAGTCTACACTAGCCTGCCTCAAGACACCACCTTGAAAACGAGATACTGTTTAAAAGAAAATCATCAGTGTAACACACAAAGGCATTTCTTACTTGAATGCTGCACTGATTAGCACTGGTGGAGAATTTCTTCAAGTTTGAAGGATCATTGTTCTTACAGACCCATGGAACATCGATGGGCAGCACTTTCACCCCAAGTCTAGCAGGCTTATATGTCAGTCATTCAGAGGAGGTTTACATAATAATCAACTCCAGTCCATTCAAATTGAGAATAGGCCTCTGGAAATGCCACATTGATGATACACTTATCATCTGGGAAGGCAATGAGCACAATTGTACAAGATCTTCTGTCCTTGATGGAAGCACATGACAACAATTTGAAGATATGTAAGCCAGATAACACTCCCATTCCTTGATTTAACTCTCGCTTTGGAAAGAACAGGACTGAGACAGAACATATTATAAACCAAGCAGCAGATACAGCTTACTGTGGTATATCAACTCCCACCCACAACCCCTGATGGAAAACCTCCCATACAACCAGTTTCTCAGAATCAGTCGAAACTGCAGCAGTACTTGGGATTATAATACTCAGGCACATGACCTTGCAGAGGAACTAAGAGACAGAGAATATCCAGACCATATCATACAGAAATGCTGTGAACGTGCAGGAAACCAAAATCATGATAGCCTTTTAGAAAAATCAGAGAAAATGAAAAGACTAACATCCTCGCATGTGTGACCACATACAATGCCATCTATAACCCCTTCTAAAAAAGGGATCGGCAAAAACTGGAATAACATCACTTCAGGATCTCTGAAATGGCCGAAACTCAGATTTGCCCTCAAGAGAGGGAGGAAGATACGAAACTATTTGTAGCATGCACGACCACCAGGAACCCAAGTAAAAGCCAACACAGTATTCTCAATTTGTGACCTACAACCCGTCTACCCCTGTGGCTCTTTCACGGAATGCCACCTAAAATAAGCAACAAACATTCTAGAGTTAGACACAAATTTAAAGTGGAATTTTAAGGAGACACACAAATTACAATACACACTTATGTAATCTACATGATAACATGTCAATACAATCTCAGGTAAATAGGGATGACAAGCAGGAAGGAAAAAGCCTGTATAGGGGAACACACGAGTAACAACAGGTTTAGGAAAACAATGACCTTGCAGAGGAACTTAGAGACAGAGAATATCCAGACCATATCATACAAAAATGCTGTGAACGTGCAAGAAACCAAAATCATGATAGCCTTTTAGAACAATCAGAGAACAATGAAAAGACTAACATCCTTGCATGTGTGACCACATACAATGCCATCTATAACCCCTTCTAAAAAAGGGATCGGCAAAAACTGGAATAACATCACTTCAGGATCTCTGAAATGGCCGAAACTCAGATTTGCCCTCAAGAGAGGGAGGAAGATACGAAACTATTTGTAGCATGCACGACCACCTGGAACCCAAGTAAAAGCCAACACAGTATTGTCAATTTGTGGCCTACAACCCGTCTACCCCTGTGGCTCTTTCGCGGTGTGCCACCTAACATAAGCAACAAACATTCTAGAGTTAGAAAAAAATTTAAAGTGGACTTTTAAGGAGACACACAAATTACAATTCACACATATGTAATCTACATGATAACATGTCAATACAATCTCAGGTAAATAGGGATGACAAGCAGGAAGGAAAAAGCCTGTATTGGGGAACACATGAGTAACAACAGGTTTAAGAAAACAACAACCATCATGAACAACCATTACCTGAAAGAAAAACATACTTCTAATGAGTGTGAGTGGGTGCACCACTAGACCGCATGGATAAGAATAAAGAAAACATCCTTATACAGAAAAATCACTTGATTGGCCCCAAGTCATGAAAATGATAGGTACATGTCTCTCTTATAAATCTAAACTTAGTTAACTCAACTCAACAAAATGACCCCACTATGACCAACTAAGAAGAGAAATAAACACAATTCACACCCAACTCTTTAACCAATATATGATGCAGTCCAGTAATACCACCTTGATCAAGAGGCTTACCATAGAGATTCACCGTCCAATAAACCCTAAGTAAGTAAAAGGAACATTAGAGTTATATCTCCACAATAAAATTGTTGAGCGGATGACTCTGACTTCCTGACTCTATGACTTGCCGACTTGTCTGAATACAAGATTCACTACTAAGTGCATTTATGTGGGCATGTATACCTACGTCTACCCGCCCTACTTTAGAAGACAGACTCCATTGCATATCTTCCAACAACTGATTTTTACATACTCATCGAGAAACGTGCACATTTCTTTTTAATATATTTTTATCACTTTCAAAAACACGTAATCCACTTTATATATTTTTGTACATCTGTAATGAAGAGTCATGTGTCTTTGAGTCTATCTCCCTACTCTCAGAAGGTAGTCTCTGCTTCACAAATAACTTCACTATCACTATCACTGATGTCTATGTCGTTACTTGCACACAACACACAGTTGAGTTTAGACCAATTAAGACAATTCACAGTCCTATGCGCACAATTGCCTCACCATGCGAACACTGACACTTGTCCCTCATTTTCATGGGCACAGAAAGGGTGGTACATTACTAATTGGACACATTCGCTCATCCTAAAATATCCAACAGAAATCCGTTGCTATTAAGGACCAGATGGGGAGGACATATTAAATGTAAATACTGGCCTGTGTCCTTTGACGAAGAAATGTGAGGGGTAAGGGGGCTTATGAGGACTCTCCCCTTTTAATGACTTAAAACAGTCTTTATTTAATTCTGAAAAACAATCCTTGGTTGGCCATTATTTTTACTTTTTATGTAACATGCAATGGGTTCTCATGAGACCGTCTGCCTCAACCCACAACCTATGGGGCACATTGAATCTTGTCTCAGGTATAAGTTGTACATCTGAAACCAAACTATTTCATTGGTTTTAATACCATACCTTAGCATGATTGATACACTTATAATTGCACATAGTTGTTTGTCAAGTAAGGTGTATTAATAGATAAAGGGGACGCCAAACAGCAGCTACTGAGGGCTAGAGGGGCTGTGAACTATGCAGCCCAGGAGCCCCTGTAGCAGGAGAGGCCAACGATGGCCTTCCGTGGTGCAGAAAAGGGCTGCCACCGATGATCATCCGTGGCGCAGAAAAGGGTTGCAACACTCCCACACTGCGGGATACCAACCAGCAGCTATCGAGGGCTAGAGAGGCCATGAACTACGCAGCCTAGGAGCCCCTGCAGCAGGAGAGGCTGCCAATGATCATCCATTGCGCCTGGAGGAGCAGAAAAGGTCAGCAGCACTCCTGCAGCGTGGAACACATGCGGTGGTGCCTGGGCGAAGCCTGGGCCAAGGGCAAGCCTGTCTGCACCCGTCAGAGCCCGGAGGAGGCTGGGATGGGCCATCTCTCTAACGTCATTGTTCCAGTCCTAGGATCCCTGAGACGATCATGGTGAAGAATAAACTAAGTACAACAGCAACCGAGGAGGTAACTGTAACTTCTTTAGACACCTTCCTGGCTAAAGCCACATCGGCCTAAGAAAAATAAATTGCTCTGACAGAAAGGAGACTCTCGCTGGGTCCAGGGTCAAGTCACCCATCTACCATGGAAACAAAAGTAGATGGGCCTGCCTTTGCAGAACCGATGGTGGCATTAAAGTCACACACAGCCCCTCTATTAATCAGAAACACAAAAGGGATAATGCGCTATTGTCCTCCAAAGGTCCAGCTAGGAAGTCCAGAAAGGTTACCACCCCAGCGAACTCAACTTGTGTGAACGATCAGCATTATTCAAGTTCCATATCTCCTATAGACCTGGACAATTTATTTGATACATTTAAACAGTCACGGTCCAACGGCTCCTCAGGATCGGGATGATGCTATATGGGGTCCACCTCCACCTTCCTCCGTGCTATGGGAATAAATAACACCGAGCACGATAGTAAGCAGGCGAGGGAAAAAAGGTCCGGGACTGGAAACGGTTGTAGAAGAGGTCTCTGCAATGACACAAAGGTTACACTGTAAGTGGAGAGCCCTGCTCTTCATACACTAAACTAGATCCCCCGCTGAACTCCTTTCCTACCTGATTCGTCTCAGGACCTCTCCCTTCTACATATGAGATAACTTCTCTCACCACCCGGGATTATTTCCTGAAAATACAAGAAACATGCAAGGGGTTAATTCACTTCCTTCCCTATACACTGACTAGATGCCATGGTACGGGTTTCCATACATACCCGATATTTTCCGTCCCTTATCTTTAAAAGGTTCTACTTCGGCTCAATATCTACAGTTGATAAGTCACTGGGTTTTTCATGAAATAACAAGAACTGTAAAAGGATAGGACTGCTCTGGTTCGATAACAAGTACCTTCTTCACCAGACAACAAGGCTGTAACTAAATGGACAATTCTAAATCAGTTACGCTGCTCTTACCAGTCACTGGATTTAGAAGAAGGAATTAAATGTCATTCCCGGAATACCTCTTCCTTCCTGATTAAGGATTCTTCCATTAATCCAAACTTCTTTCCCACAGCAACGCCACACCGCTCGAGTGCGACCGCTACTGTACAAGTTTAATGAAAGATCACACCGACCATGAGAGGGGGCAAATCCAGCGTCTCCCACGTCGGAAGAACTCGGTCCGTTTTCAGAAATAAACCAACTCGGAGCCGAAACACGAGAGGGTGCAAATCCAGCGTCTCTCGTGTCAGCCGGACTCAACCAGTACTAGTACACAAACACCACTCAGAGCCGCACTCGAGAGGGTGAAATCCGGCGTCTCTCCGAGTGCCACAAAAGAGTTCTCACAAAGTTCCCGAATCACGAGAGGGTGCAAGTCCTGCGTCTCTCGTGTCGGATGGACTCGATCTGAAGGACAAGGTAACCCCGCAGCCGCGGGTTACGGAAACACAAAGTCGAACACTAGAAATCCAGAAGACAGTCACGGAAGGCTTCCTCTTCCAATCTCCATTCTTCGCAAAGACAAAATTACGTGCATCGCACTCCTGATCTCGCAGAGTTTTATGTTCTCATTCCTTGCCGATGCGCGCTGAGCTTTCTGGGATCTGTAGTTTCTGGGTTATCATTGGGCAGGCACAGGTCGGATCCTGACATAAACAACTTTTACAACCAATTTAAGCCAGTTTAGACTCTATAGATTGCACCTTATAAAGTTTAACCAAGACCAAACTGGGGATATAAATAGTGGCAGATACGGGTGCTAACTTAGCCTCCACCTGCTCCCAGTTAAACTATATGACCACTTTAACAGCTTCCACAGATCCAAATGATATTATTTGTGAAAAACATAGCTTGTCTACTAAATGTAAAAAAAATTCACTGGTCATATCCTAAGTAACCCACCCCCTAAATCCACCACAGCAGGTCATTACGGAGGAGTCAACCAGCTGGCTCTGAGCAGTGCCCCTATGGGTGGTGTTCTTATGGGGTTAGACTCTAAGTCCTCTGCTTTACAGGGGTTCAGACATGATAAATGGATAAGGGCTAAACCCATAACGTATCAAAACCTCTTTAGAAGGAAAACTATTCTTCCACTTAGGCTCCAAGCAGATTAAGTCAACAGTACATGAACCTTTCTCCCTGCTGCCTGCCCCTATGTTCTAATTCTTGTGAACGTCCCCCTACTCCGACAAGATTTGAATGAATCTCCACTTATATTAATGGATTAATCTCGGCACTGGCTAAATCAAAATGAAAGCATTGGCCATTTGACTAAAAATCACCTGTTAATGGCCAGTAGAACGCAGTGGATTAGGATGGACATAAAGACTGTCAATAATGACTTTGTTATTTAAAATTTTGATAATGTAAGGTTAGTAAGAGACTGGCTAGGAAGTCTACCGGTTGCCCCTTCTTAGCATCCAAACAAATCATAACTATAGGATTCCCTGCCACCAAGGTCACTTCCAAGGCTGTAATTGCTGTGTTGACATGTGATGTTGTATCACGGCCTGGAAAAAAAACATGTTGGTTTAGGTTCGCCAGTTGCAAGATAATTGCTGACAACCAATTAGCAAGAACGTGAGTATACATTTAGAATCAATATTCATAAAAGAAATAGGATGACATGACATGCAAGAAGTGGGATCTTTCCCCTTTTTTGCAAATACTGCAATATGTGTCTCTCTCCAAGACATGGGGACATTATCAGAAAGATTAAAGGAATTTAAAAAAATCCCTTAACACTAGAGACTAAATCCGTGAAAAGGTGATATAAAATTCAGATGGCAACTGATCAGGACCCGGTGCCAGGGAACTGACAGCCTCTTTGGCCTCAACCAGAGTGATAGGTGCCTCCAACTTAGAGCGCTGACCAGGGTTCACCCAGCAGTCCAAATGATGCTGAATAATTTAAGCGATATCCTCTGCAGAAGTGAAACAGTCTTAACCTAACGAGGTCCTGATAGAACCAGCAAAAGACTTTACATACTTGTACAGGATCAGTAACTAATAGGCCAGTCTCATCCCTAATTTGCTGAATATTATTGGAGCTAACCAAACCTTTACCCAAAATGACAGAATGTGCCCATTTCCCCACCTTTCCCAAAATATGACAACTATCGAGCCGTACTACTTCTAACAGCCCTCTCCCAGATTCGTTTCATGAGGGAAGCTCTGAAGACCGTAGACTGTTCCAAAAGCTGCCCAGCCCAAAGTCCCTACCTCACGCTAATACTATAGTCTAAGTCGGGCTCAACGGACCACAAAGATCGTTGTATTCCCGTTTCCTCCGCCAATGCCGCCCTTTGTTTATTAAAAGCAAATTGAAGACACTACTTCGACAAAATGCTTTGAGGGAATCCCAGACCACAGGAAGGTATGCAGTCCCTAAATTAAATTTAAGAAACTACTTTATATGCACATTCGGGGCCTCATTTATGAGGCCATACTAGCACTTGTGTGCCACCAGAACGTCACTTCTTCAACGTTCCGATGGTGCGATTTGCTTCCGGCATATTTATAAGGCCACATAAAGCCATGTTCTGTTGTTTTTCATGTCCTTATAAATATGTACCTTTCGCCCAGAAAACTGCATGAAAGGGGAGTTCCATGGGTGTTACAGGGGCGTTCCCAGCAACTTCGATGGCTTTTTGACACTCCCTAGAATTACGAGAAATCGAAAGTCTGAGGCAGCACCAAAAACCTATTCCTCCCCAGGGGAGGTTTAAGGAAGGCACAACCAGGAGAAATATCTTTATTTCTCCTCATTTTTCCTCTTTCTATGTGTGCTGCATTCTGCAGCACACATAGAAAGAGGAAAAAGTCTCTCGTGATTTTTTTGTGCAGGAGGGTTTTCTTTCCTGTATAAAAATAGGCGTCCCAGCATGGTGCAAAGGTTCCTGAGTTGGCGCCCATTGTGCGCCAGTGCAGGGGTGTTGCTATATTATTCCATAAAGCTTTATCTGTTCAAATATTATCTACTCAAAAAGATGATGATGGACGTTCGGTAATGGCTAAGATTGTCATTCAGAATAAGACATTGGTTTTGTTAAACATTTATGGCCCTGTTCGACCTGACCCTAAATTTTGGAATGATATTAAAATTGTTATCTCCTCAATTGATTGTCCCAATATTGTAGTTGCTGGTGACTTCAACCAATGGTTAGACCCGTTTTATGATAGGCTCTCCTCTTGTACATTTCAACCAGATAAATCACATAAATCTTTTTAATCAGCCATTGCCTCTCGTCCGTTATTTGATGTTTGGAAGACCTTTAACCCTGACTCCCTTGAATATGCTTTTTTTTCAAATGTACACCATACCCGCTCTAGGATTGACTATATTTTGCTTAGTAAGTCTCTCCTCCCCTCTATTCAGAAATCCGAAATTGGTTCTATTTTTATTTCGGACCATGCACCAGTTTATGCTGTTTTGGACCTGTCCCATTCCTCTACCTCATTTAGTCGTTGGAAATTTAATACCTTTTTTTATCTGATAAGGATTTTAAACAGGAAGCTACTGTTTTTATTAATGAATTTTTTATTTTTAATAATCCGTCTGACACCTCTATTCCTAATAATTGGGACGCTTTTAAGGCTGCATTTTGAGCTTTTACTATTTCCTATGTCTCTAAAAAAAAGAAATTAAATAAACTAAATATGAAAAACAACTAACTAACTCTTCATGATCTAATTTCAGCAAAAATTGGGCTCAATAAAATTGCCACTACTGAAGCATGTAATACCCTACTCAAGATAAAGTCTACATACCATGGGGGTCAAAATAAAGCGGGGAAATTGTTAGCAAATTATTTAAAAATCAAATCAGAACGTAAATCCGTTGGCCCCATTCTCAAGGATTCCACTCATAAATTGGTTTCATCGGATGAAGAAATTGCCGAGGTCTTCCATGATTATTATCAATCTCTTTACACTGATGATACACATCCCTCTCCCCAGAACTTAAACTCTTTTTTCAATGGACTCCCCTCACCGCCAGCACTTCCTGATGTCTTTGAACAATTGGAAAAGGACATTTCTATGCAGGAAGTGCTTCAAGCCATTAATTCTTTGAAAAAGTCGAAAGCCCGAGGCCCTGATGGGATACCTGTTGAGTTTTACTCTACTTTTCATTCAATTTTTGCTCCTAAATTTCTGCAACTTTTTAACTCATTTATTCATGATGCTCGAGCCTCTGGATCCTTTATGGATGCATTTATAGTCATTATTCCCAAACCTGACAAAGACCATTCCCATTGCAAAATGTATCGTCCCATATCATTAATTAATTATGATTGCAAAATTTTCGCTAAAAGTCTTGCTTCCCGCCTTGTTTCTATTATCCCCCTATTGATTAAAACTGACCAAGTTGGATTCGTAAAAGGCAGATTAGCGTCTGATAATGCTCTTATGTTCTCCAATATTATTTCCCATGGCAAACATTTCAAAGCTCCTCTTGCTGCCCTGTCTTTAGATGCTGAGAAAGCTTTTGACCGTATTAATTGGCAATTTATGTTTGAAACTCTCCAATGGTTTGCTTTTGGCCCTTCATTTATTTCATTTGTTAAACTCTTATATTCCTTCCCCCATGCCAGTATTTTTGTTAATAACCTATTCTTAAGATTTTTCTCATTGTCGAGAGGCACATGGCAAGGTTGTCCTCTTTCCCCTTTATTACTTTTTTAGAATGCATTAGGGCTAACTCTCACATTTCTGGTTTTAAGCTCTTCTCTGTTGAAACTAAAATGTCTTCCTATGCAGATGACATATTGCATTACATGTCTAACCCGGTTGAATCTCTGCCCCCCTTTTTGGATGAGGTTAGTTTATACTCTTCTATTTCCGTTTATAAGCTCAACTTTTCCAAAACTGAAGTTCTACCCTTGAATCCTATTTGTTAACAATATATGTTTAATAATACTGACTTTTCTTGGTGTCCCTCTAAAATCAAATACCTTGGAATCTGGTTCTCATCATCCCTAACTGACACGCTCAAATTTACCTTTAATGCCCTTATGCAAAAACTTCAATCCCTCCTACAAATTTGGTCTCCCTTATATCTCTCCTGGTGGGGTAGGCTAGACACTATCAAAATGATGGTTGCTCCACATGTTTTATATACTGTCTCCATGCTCCCTATAAAAATTCCTTAGGGGGGCGTGACCAAGATGGCGGGCTGAGCGGTCGCACTTGCCGAGGGCTCCCGGACCCCTGAACTCCTGCATCGCTCGGAACCGCTGATTCCCCCCCGGATCACGCGGCCACTGAGCCTGGTGCTTGCGGCGGAGGTGTGGAGAGCCTGCTGAGCCTGGTTTGCGCCGTCGGGGACGAGATTTTGGCCGATATAGCCCAGGTCGGACGCCGTGTACGGCCCCAGTGAGAGCTGGCAGCCGCGAGTCCCCCGACCCTCGGAGCGCGACGAGGTGACCGGCCTCTGAGGTGTGAAGCCCGCTGTGGTGCATGAGCTGTTGGAGTGGGTTTCGGAGACGGCTTCGCGTGAGGCTGGGAGCTGTCCAGCAGCGGTAGTGCGGAGCGGAGCGGAGGTGCAGAAAGGTGGCGGAGTCGGCGCCACCTCGCTACGCCAGCCCGTGGCTTGACGTGGCCTGCTGGAGGAGGTCGCCTCGGCTGGTTAACTGTGCAGAATTGGAGACCGAGTCCCCCAAAGCTGATCTCTCCCTGGAGTGGCGGCCACTGGTGACTGTCGCATTGTGACTTAGCCCCCGAGCCGGGTATCTGGCTCTCGGATCGAAGAAGGAGAGGGTCTCCATTTTGGGCGCTGTCCCTACGACACTACTGAGCGGCCATTTTGTGGAGCTCGGCCGGGCAGCCCGTCCCTCCTGGTGCTCTTTGTGTGGATCGCCCCCGGCTTGCATATAGTTGCTTTCTCTGCTGTTCAGCGAGCCTCAGGGTCCATTATTGTGCTGCAATGTCGAATGCAAGGGGACAGCGGAGAGGTTATCGGACCTTGCCGGAAATGCTGGGAAGGGGCGCCCTGCGCAGCGGAGGCGCTCAACCGGCCGCGACTTCCCCGGCACCGACTAGGGGGGCAGAAGGTGGCGAACCCCCGGTGACGAGGTCCTTTCTCGAGTCCCTGTTCAGCACCCTGCGGGAAGACTTCCATGCACTCAAGAATGAGGTGGCCGGGGAGGTCCGCGAAGTGAGGAGAGAGATGGACTCCCTGGGGGATCGGGTGAACACAGTAGAGGAAGCGGGCCACTCCAGGGATGAGGAGATCACCCATCTGCAGCAGGAGGTCCTACGGCTCCGGGAGCAACAGATTGAGCTACAGGCCCACGCCGAGGACCTTGAAAATCGGTCCAGGCGGAACAACATACGGGTCCGCGGAGTGCCGTCCGGTGAGGAGGGTGAAGATGTGACGGCATATCTGGTGGCCCTCTTCCGAGCGATCCTGGGTGAGCCGGAGGACTTTCGGATTCGCATCGACCGGGCGCACCGGGTGGGTCGCCCCCGCAGGGCCACGGCGCCCGCGCCGGACATTCTGGCCTTTCTCCCGGACTTTCCTCTGAAGGAGCGGATCCTCCGCGAGGCGCGCAGACAGCAGCCTTATCGATTCCGGGACCATCCTGTGGCACTGTTTCAGGACTTATCCACAGTCACGTTGCAGAAGAGGAAATCCTTCAAGATCGCTACGGACTTCCTTCGCGAACACGAAACGCAGTACTCCTGGGGGCACCCCTTCCGCCTGATTTTCAGGTGGAACGGTGTGCTACATCAGCTTCGGTCCCTTCAGGATGTCTGCGCGGTACTGGGCCTCACTGCAACGGACACGGACACCCCGGCCCCGCGACGGAGGCGCAGCACCCGTGACGGTTGGCAACGAGCCGAGGGGGGGGCCTCTCCCCCGGCGGAGCGCCCGGGCTCGCCTGCAATTCGGGCTGAAATGGCGGCTGCCATCCAGGAGGCCTCCAGAGTGTCGGCGATCGGCGAAGTGGCCTTGACGGCCTGAACTCACTCCGGGGGGAGTCTATTTTAGCTCATTCTCATTGCAGGTGCGGGGTTTCGGGGGGTGGCATGGGAGGAAGGGCGAGTGCAGGAGGTGGTGGCTGGACGTCCACTAGGTTGACTTTCCACGGCCTTGCCCGTTTTGGGCCGGACTGGGACAATGTCTTTTTTGAAAGGTTTTGGAAGCGGGGGAAGGGGTCGGGGTGGACGGGCAGCTGTTTTGATCTTGGGTCCTAGAGGGGGGACTGGTAGAGGGGGGTGGTGTGGATTTGTTGGGGTAGAGGCGGGGGGGTGTTTTTGGTTGTGGGGTGTTGGGGTTCGGGGACTGTACTGTGCCACTGGTTGCTTCAACGTCGCTATGTTTTGAGGTCTCGAAGGGTGCCCTCTGTGTTTGCTGATGGGGCTTTGCCTTGTGATATGTGCTCCTTGAACTCTCTCTTTGATGGCTCTTAAGGTGCTTACACTCAATGTGAAAGGGCTGAATAACCCGGTTAAGCGGCGGGCAGTGTTATCCCTGCTGGAAAACTCACAAGCGGATATCTGCCTGTTGCAGGAGACCCACTTGCTGGCTAAGGACTGCCCGCGGATGCGAACCCCCAAGTTCCCCACACAGCTATTCTCCTCTAGCACTTCCAAGACGGCAGGGGTGGCCATTTTGTTTTCTAGAAGGTTCAGGGGAGAGGTGGTGAGCAAGGTGGCGGAGCAGAAAGGAAGACTCCTGGTGTATAGAATCAAGGTGGGGGGCTTAGCACTGACTGTAGGCTCCGTCTACTGCCCCAATGATCATCAGGACCAATTCTTACACAGGGCCCTGGACGACGTTGCATTCACCTCTGATAGGCACATAGTGTTGGGAGGTGACTTGAATCCGGTTTTTGACGCGGCGCTGGATAGGTCTGTGCAGCGGCGCCAGCAGTTGGGCGAGCTTTCGGGCTCGATTCGAACTCGACTTGCGGAGCTGGACCTGCATGACATGTGGCGCTGCCTCCACCCTACCACTCGCGCATACTCTTATTTCTCCCATGCCCATAGATCTTATGCGCGCTTAGACCACCTCCTAGTGTCAGGCCCGATGCTCCTTTTGGCCCCGAATGCGGACATGGGAGTCCTCTCTCTCTCTGACCACGCCCCAGTTGAAGACGCTTTCGCTCTCCCGCCGGTGGCTCGGTCGAGGGGGGTTTGGCGGCTTCGAGATACGCTTTTGCACAGGCGATCGGTAGTGGATCAGATCAGGGTGGCCATTTTGGCTTTTCAGACCGCGAACGATAATGGGGATACCTCCCGCGCGACACAGTGGGCGGCCCTTAAGGCCGTGCTCCGAGGCGAGTTTATCGCGATCTCCGCCGCTGAGAATAGGGACCGGCAAATTAAGAGAGAGGAGCTCACCCAGCAGGTGAGGGAGCTGGAGCAGGTTCATCACAGGACGGGTGCCCCCAGGGTGTGGCGGCAGCTGAAGGCGGCGCGGAAGCTCCTGGCGGCCCTGGACACGGATCGGGCGGAGTACGCGGTGCTCCGCCTGAAGCACAAATATTACACGGGAGGCGATCGGTGTGGGCGGCTCCTGGCTAACAAACTAAGGGTGCAGCACGAGCAGCACCGAGTGAAGGAGCTGCTAGACCCGGCCGGAGGCCGGGTCACGACCGACGAACACATAGCGGATGTCTTCCGCGGCTTCTATGCGGACCTTTACTCCGGGGAACCCCCTTCGGCCCAGGCTGAGGGGGACTACCTGGACTCGGTTCCGCTCCCGTCGCTGACACAGGACCAGGCCCAGTATCTGGAACGTGACTTCCGTATTGAGGAGGTGGTCACGGCGATATCCCGACTCAAACTGGGCAAGGCCCCGGGTCCGGACGGCTTCATCCCGCTGTTTTACAAGACCTTCTGTCAGGAACTGGCACCTCTGCTGACTCGCCTCTTTAACTCTTTCGCAGACCCCGGAGCCATCCCCTCTGAATTTCTCCAGGCCACGGTCTCCGTGATCCCTAAACCGGGCAAGGACAAGACCGCCTGTGGGTCCTATCGTCCTATTTCGCTGTTGAATACCGATTTGAAGGTGTTCACCAGTATCTTAGCGGCACGCCTGGCGTTGCATCTCCCCGGCATGGTTGCCCCGGACCAAGCGGGATTCGTGCCCGGTAGGCAAACGACAGATAACATGAAGAGGGTGATGCACATTCTCGAGAAGGCTTCTAGGATCCCTGGAGAGAGGATGCTCCTGTCCATAGACGCGGAGAAGGCTTTTGACAGGGTGCACTGGCCCTACCTTGAGAGGGTCCTGAGCAAATTTGGGATAGGGGAGAAGTTTCGACACCTGATCTTTAACTGCTACAGGTTCCCATCTGCGGTGGTCCGGGTGAACGGCGGCAGCTCTCGGCCCTTCCCAATTGAACGGGGCACGAGACAGGGATGCCCACTCTCCCCCCTGCTCTTTGCTTTGTACATGGAGCCATTTGCCCAGAGGGTTAGGCAGAACCCTGACATTATCGGTGTCCAGATGGGCGGGTTTCGCCACGCGATTAGTTTGTACGCGGACGATGTCATTCTGACGCTGGATGACCCGCGGAGATCACTGCCGGCTTGTGTGGAGGAACTGAATTTATTCGCTGAAGTTGCGGGCTTTAGGGTGAACCTGGGTAAGTCGGCCGCCCTGGACATCTCGCTATCCGTTGCCACTAGAGTGGAACTGCAGAGGCTTTATCCTCTGAGCTGGTCCAAGGACCGGATCCCTTATTTGGGGATCCTGCTGGCGCCCACCCTCCCGGAGATGGTTAAGGCCAATTACGCAGCTCTGGGCACGAAAATCAAGGAGGAAATGGGCCGGTGGGATAGGGGCACGCTGTCACTACTGGGTAGGGTGGCCGCAGTGAAGATGACCCTTCTTCCTCAGGTGCTCTACCTCTTCAGAGCACTGCCGCTCCACCCTCCTGCGGGGTGGCTCGCAGAGACTCAGACTGCCATTGCACGCTTCGTGTGGCAGGGCCGCAGGCCGAGGATCAAGAGAAGCATCGCTATGCTCTCACCGGAATCCGGAGGGTTGGGGATACCGGATTTACGGAAATATTTTCAGGCCGCTCAGCTCCGATACCTCGTGGAATGGAGCCGGTGGGAATCTGATAAACACTGGTTGTTCCAAGATCAAGCGGTGGCGGGTAGGACGCTGCAGGAGGTACCGTTCTTGTGGCGAGCCCATCGGCCCCCCAATCTTTATGCGTCTTTGGTGACGCGGGCCCCGCTCCAGACGTGGGACTCGGTAGCTGCCAGATGTGAGTTAACTACTTTCCCCTCTCCCTTCACGCCGCTCATTGGCAACCCGGACTTCGGCCCGGGGCTGGAACAGGGAGCCTATGAGCGCTGGCGGGCGGCCCGCTGCTGCACTCTGTACCACTTGTACTCCCCTGAGGGAGTTGTCTCCTTCCAGGACCTGCAGCGAGAATATGGCCTCCCCGAGACGGAACGCATGCGATACCTGCAGGCGCGCCACTGGGCGTTACAACCGCAAGTGCGCGACGCGGCACACAGAGAAATCACGGAGTATGAGCGTTGGTTAATTACTCGCACGTCGGACGCCAAACTGATCTCGGACCTGTATAGAATGTTGCAGCCCCCCTCATTTCACATTCACAACCCTGGTCGGGGACGATGGGAGCGGGAGCTTGGGCGTGAGCTGAGTCATAAAGAATGGGACAACATCTCCTACCGAGCGCGCCACTCGGCCTACCACACAGGTCTCACAGAGACCTTCACCAAAATCTCGACCTACTGGTACGCACTCTGGAGAAACTGCACGAGATGGACAGGGCGATACCAGGGACGTGCTGGCGCGACTGTGGCCACACTGGCACACTAACGCACATATTGTGGGATTGCCCCCTGTTGGCTCCGTACTGGGAAGAGGTCCTGAGCGAGGTGGACAAATGCTTTGGGATAGAACTGCCTAGGTTCCCGGCCTATGTCCTGTTGGGGTTGCCGAATGGGTTGATGTATCCCCTTAGGTCCAAAAGGGTAGGCAGATCGCAATTGCGCTGGGATCAGCGGTGCAGAATATTCTCATACACTGGCGCACTACAACACTTCCCTCTGTAGTTGGTTGGTTGCATAGATTATGGCATGTTCTTGGAATGGAAAAGATGTCACTGGTAGCCCTGGGGGATACGGATACCTTTGAGGAGTTGTGGGAGCCCTTTCACAGCCTATTGTGTTCCGAGTTCCGTGAGATTACCTGCCCTAGATATCTTCGATTGTTGAGGCTGACACCGCCGCCGGACCCGCCTGCCTGAGTGGGTGGGGTTGGTGTTGCATAGTGGAGATTCATGTAGAGTTCGCTGAGGCGGAGACTGCAGATGCTGGCACAGTACAGGGGGTGGGTCGGGGTATGGTAGTTGGGGGTTTACGTTTGGTTAGGTAGGTTTTTGGAGCGGGGTTGTTTCTCCTCCCTTCACCCCCCCCCCTTTTTTTTTTTTTTTTTTTTTTTTCTTTTCTCCTTTTGTTTTCCCCTCCTGGTTTTTCCCCCCCTTTTTCCTTTCCCCGTCCTCCCCCTCCCCTCCTCCGTCCCCCCCCCCTCCCCTCCCCTTCGTGGTTTGTCAGTGCCCACAGGGGCTGAAGCTAGGCTCAAGAGTCAGACAGAGCCTCTTATTAATTTGTAATTGTATTGTTGTATTGGCTGGATGATGCGCACTGATGAGCGGATCCTGTGGGTCACTTGTTTTTGCCCCTTTGTGTCCTACCCCACCCTGCTTCAATAAAATACTTTAAACCTAAAAATTCCTTAGGTTTTTTTTCTTGTTTAAACTCCATTTGCACCAAATTCTTATGGAATAATAAACACCCTCGTATTGCTCCCAGTGAAATGATTCGCCCCAAGAATGAGGGTGGTGTTCGATTCCCCAACTTTAAAATTTATCATTCTGCTTTTTTGATCAAACAATCTTTCTTTCTAGCCTTTGATTCTTTTGGAAAACCCTGTGCCCAGATGGATTATCTTGTTAAAAGATTTTTTCCTTTCAACATGCTGTTTTTATGTCAAATTGTTCTTTTTTGGTCAAAGTTCCTGTTTTGAAATACTCCCAAACAATGCTTTATAACACATTTTCAAAAAATGTCACTCCTCTTCAGTGCTTTTTATCTTCCATTGTGTGGTATAATAAATTTCTTAAATACAAAGGCAAATTGTTCTATTACAAATATTGGAAAGAAAAGAATGTCCTATTTGTTCATCAATTTCTCTCCAACTATTCTATCATTCCTTTTCATGATTTACAAACCACATATCTATTACCTGATTCCTGTTTATGTGAATATACTATCATTACTACTGCCATACAATCTCATTTATCTACATTTGTATTACCTTCTACAGTCATTTATTTTATTACTAATTCTCCATTATACCCTTTATTTTCGACTCAGAGACCTAAAGCTGCACTTGTATATAAGTTGTTGTTATCTAATGTTATTGTTCGTTCTAAGTCAACTTTGAGATTGCTTGGGAAGCTTACCTGTCCGTTTCCCTATCTATTGTAACTTGGGATAAACTATGGTCCAAATTGTTTAAAGTTTCTTCTGGTGCTCGTATTACTCAATCTTTATTTTTTATTTATCATAGAGTTATTATCACTCCCGTTAGTATTTGTAAATTCTCACCCACCTCTTCTCCACTTTGTTGGTCATGTTCTAAAGAAACTGGCACATTTAAACATCAATTGTACGATTGCTCATCTGTTTTATCCTTTTGGAACTCTGTTTGGAACATTTGTATGCAAATGTTTAATTTTACCACTTCGTTATCTTTATTGAATGTATTTTATGTTCTTTATCACCTGATTTAGGTATTGTACCTTCTAATGCAAGATTACTTGATATTTTCATTTCTTTAGCTTTCAAAGTTATTTTATCCTCTTGGAAGGATAACTCTAAACTGTCTTTCCTTACTTGGTGGAATATTATTTGTGATGAACATAGGATTGCAACTGTTTCCTCTACTTCTGTTTCTTTAAAAATTAAATCTGATCTTCTTTGGCTTCCCTTTACTACCTACCTTTCTTCCAAACCTCCCTTCTGATAATTCTCTCTTTTTCTTTCTTGCAAATATTTCCTTCATACTTGATTTGACGCCTTTTCTCTTTCCTTTTCCCTTCCTGTTCTTTTCTTTCCTTCTTTTCTTTCCTCCTATCCTTCCTTTTCCATCTTTTTACTATGCAGTTTTCTTATGTTATATGCCTCATGTAATATTTTATTCAGTTCCTCATCTGTTTTTATGGCTTGTGTAATGTATCTTCAAAATCCTAATAAAAATCTCTTTGAAAAAACTAAATAAAAAATAATCACAACCTCATGGTGCTCAGGTACTCTCTTGGGGCTTGGCAGGGATGCATTTTATAAAATGACCATCCTTCCCAAAATCCATAACTTTCCCAAACTTCTCATTTACACTCATCAAAAATATACTGGCACACATATAAAACATCAACAACAACTTCATCTGATGTGAAAAAAAACATTTCTCCATAAACACATATGTAACTTACACCCTACTTAATATGAACTGAACTAACCACAAATGTTCATACCAATTCAGCTGGGAAACTGACTTTAGACTCCAACTTGATCAAAACAGTGAGAAAGAATTTTCACCCACACTACAAACTTTGCACACCATGCACAAAGCTGGGAAACATGTGCAAAATAGTGCAGAGATTGCACTACACACCCCTCCAGACCACATATGAAAAACTCACATTCTGAATTGCGTTGGAGGTAATTTGGGAGCCCAGGCAACATAACAAATATCTTAAGTATTACCCAAAGATGGAAAGCTTTTGGTATTCAATATGATATGGGAAATGAAAGGAGTAGAATTCAATGGCAACATAGCCTCTGTTTTTTTGCTACCCTCTAATAAATATATTTACCTTTTACATTCTGCTAGAGACAAAGAGAATCTCCATCTATTTCTAGCAGCTAAGCAAACTATTTTGGGGTTAAGAGGCAAAGATGTCACTCTTGTAAAAGAACTCTGCCTACAGAGGATATGGCAGTTAAAAATCCTAAAAGATTATAGGATCACATTTGCATTTCTATTGGCCCTGTTCCTTATTTATTTATTTATGGATCTTGTAGAGCGCACAGCTACCGCCGTCGGAGTTGTCCCGGCGCTAAAAGACTGTCAGCGGAGATAAAGAGGAACCTATCTAAGATGAGGAAAATAGCCATGTTTTCAGGCGGCTGCGAAACAGTGCTTCAGATGAGGCAAATCTGAGGTCCAGAGGGAGGCCGTTCCACTGTTTCGCAGCAAGGACAGCAAAAGCTCTGCCACCCATTCGAGCGCGGCGGAAGCGTGGCACAACCATAAGGCGTAGACTGCTGGAACGTAGGTCTCTCACTGAATGGGATAATGTCAGTCTCTTTCTCAGGTAATCTGGACCGGTACCGTTGAGAGCACGGAATGCAAGAGTGAGTATTTTAAACTTAATCCGAGAGGCTATAGGAAGCCAAAGGAGCTTTTTGCGAAACATGGAGATCGAATGTCGGAAAGGGATACGCACTTGAACACAGAAAAGAGACAACAGACGTCCAACCAGAATGCAGACCCTGGGACGTCTGGACCCTGTGAAGTATTTGTATGAGCCTAACTACATCCGTTGGTTGGTTGTGACCCCTTGAGAACCTCTCTAGCATTAGCATGATCAACTCAATGCAAAGGGAAAAGTAAGGAGGGGTCCAGAGGGTTTTGTTTATTGTTTTATTGCCAGTGGGAATGGCGACCTAAAGGGCGTATGTTCAAAACCTAATAGAAAATAATAAAACTAAATAATATCATAATCTTGACCTAACATACATGTCTTCCTCCCTATGGTATTGCCACCAAATATGCTAGTACTCCATGTTCAACTGAACTGAACAATTCAAGAGTTCTATAAATTCAGTGCATGTGACTTGTGAGTTAGTATTTGTTGGATGTTGGAAGAGACTGACATAAAGAGGACAAAGTAGAAAAATTGCATGCAGGAGGAAATAAACAAAGAGCTATAGCGGGTAACATTTAAAAATATGAGAACAACTAAATAAATAGAATACCGTAATCTCGATGCTACAAAATTATCTACCTGCCTATGTTATTGCTACCGAGTATGCTTGAAATTGATTTAGAATGATAATTCAAGGTCAGGATTCTGCATTGTGCTGTAAGTGTTAAATCAGACATGAATCGTTTTTGCACTGGATTACATTTAGAACCCACTACCGCAGTATTGCAAATAGTGCTTCAGATAATGTACTAAACAGAAAAGTCTGGTAAAAAGAATGTCATGTCCAAAAACAGTAACAACAATGATTTTTTTACATTGCTTCCGTTAAAAACCACAATTAGCAATACGGTGTATAAATATCTCTGATATCATAAGTGGTATTTCACAAGGTTTTTTTTTCTCAAGCTCTACTGCAGCACATGGAATGAGGCTGCTAAGGTACACAATAATTTCTTTTAGGGATATAGTTATTTATGCAAAGTAGAGATTTTTACATTTTATATTTTGAAATGTATATTGTTCTACTACATATTTTTGCAATCTGTTGTCACACGAAGTCAAAACATAATGTTATGTATATAGCCCAAAATGCCTATGGAATTTTCGTCAGAAAAAGATTGACTATATTTATCAAGGAAGAAGATAAGAAATATATAAAAAACAAACAGTGATTTGAAGATGATTAAGCATGGATTCTTAAGAATTACAAGACCGATATTTAGGTCATTATGGATTAGAACATTGGAATGTGTTGAATCCCCATTGAAGACAAAGAAGTATCCTCATGGCCAGGTTTTACAGGTTCAGGTTTTAAAGTCTTTATTTCGATTATTAGCAATCATAAAAGACATATTAAAATACAAAAGAATATAACTGGTTCATTTAAAATATCCAAAGGGAATCAATGAACATAATTATTATTTAGACACTCACAAAAATACATAAGTGCACAAACAAAAGAGCATTTCTTAACAAGTGAATAAAACAGGATTAAATTTCAATTAGTGAATAAAAAAAACCTGTATATTTTATGTAGAATTTAAAAAAATAGGAAAAGACAAAAAATATTTAAAAAGTTAGGATTACAGTTCTAGATCGCGAACAATGAATGCAGTTAATAGGACATAGTCGTAGGGTGGTTTAACAGGTGTATACTTAAACTAAACAGATTATGGCAAATAGCAGAACGACTTTTGCACTTGGCGCTAAGACGAGCGCTTTTTTAACCTAAGGAGCCAAGCCCAGCCCAAGTACTTTGCCAAGGCTACCACAAAGACCTCTGAGGTGTTAGTCCTGAGCACCTGTATGGCTTCCATTGCTGTTTTATATGGTAAATTTTGGAACAGAGGTTTTAGCCATTTTTTCCGAGGTGCTCCATACGTAGGACAGGCAAAAAGGAAGTGACCTTCTGACTCAATATGACCTAAGCAGCACATACAATAAGGTGATATCCCTGTGGACCATTTGTTCAGAAAGATGTTTAATGGCAAAGCGCCCACTCTAAACTGATGGTACAATTTCTTATCTAGCGGTCGGGAAATAACATCCCAGTATGGCTCTCTCAGTAGGTCAATTTTGAATGTTAGAAACCTGCCTGTGAGGTCATTTTTATTGGACAGCATCACTCTTTTTAGGCGGGTAGTGGCCCAATATAGAGATTTAAATTCATCTTTAGGTGGGAAGGGATTAGATTGTGGGGATGACCAAAGATGTTCCAAGCCCATGTCTATCAGAATTGTTTTTACAGCAATGAGCCATGGTATTTTCCCTGAACCCCTGATGGACCTAACTTCTGACAATTCCTTTGCAAAAAGGAATAAGTCTGGGGATGTCCATATTCGTCTCCACAATGCCACTAACCTAAATCTTGCCATTTCATTTATGGGGGGGGTGCCAAGATCTAGGCAGAGAGGGAGCGAGGGTGTAGACTGTGGAAGGCCCACTAGGTTTCGGAGGAATCTACATTGAGTTTTATACAGATTAGACAAGTCCATATGACCCCATAGATCTGCGCCATATAAGATGGCTGTAGAGATTTTAACATCATAGATCTTAAGGGCCGGCAGGACCCGTCTAGTGATTGATTCCTTCTGCTCTTTAACGAGACAGCCAGTAAGCCTGGCAAGTTTGAGTTGTTGCATATTGATCTGATCCTTCCATCTCAGACGGCTATCAAGGGTGACCCCTAGATAGGTCATGGTATCAACCTGTTCAAGGTTTACTCCATTCATGTTCACTGAACTTCGGACTGGGTGGTTTTTTGTGAAGACCATAAATTTTGTTTTCCCCACGTTGACTACCAGGTTGTTGATGGCACAAAACTCCTCAAAGCGGTCCAAAGCCCGCTGTAGTCCGCTGCGTGTTTTAGAGAGGATTAGAGTGTCATCTGCAAAGATGAGTAGCGGGAACCTCATCCCTGCCAACATTGGGGCATCAGTGGGAGTATCCAAGAAAAATTTAACAACTTGGTTGATAAAAAGGAGGAACAGGGTAGGGGCCAGGACACACCCCTGGCGGACGCCTCGGGTTACGGGGAAAGTTTCTGTGACTTGTCCCTGACCCCCCCACCTCACCCTCGCAAAGTTGTCCTCGTGGAGTCTTATAATAAGGTCCAATAATTCGGGTGGGCATCCCAAAGTTGCCAGCACACCCCACAACCTGTCCCTGGGCACCAGATCGAAGGCGGACTTCAGATCAATGAATGCAGCATAGATGTTACCACCACCTAACCAAACCTCCTTCCAATAGATCAGGCAGAATCTAAAAACCTGATCTATGGTGCTCATTCCCGATCTGAAGCCCACCTGCATGGGGGACAGGATGTTCTCCATTTCTATCCAACCCTGGACCCTTCCCAAAACCATACGCGCCACTATCTTTTGAATCGAGTCGATTAAACTGATAGGGCGGTAGTTTGCTGGAATAGATTTATCACCCTTTTTATAGACTGGAACTATTTCTGCCCCTTTCCAGGATTTCGGGACTGTAGCTCCAAGTGCCAAAGTATTAGCTATTCTAGTGATATACGGGAGCCACAAAGTGGGATTAGATTTAAAAAGATCCGCCGGGATTAGGTCCATACCGGGGGCTTTGCCTCAGAGAGTAAGTGCCAATGCCAGCTCAACCTCAGCAACCGTAAAGGTGAGTTTCCCGCTTTCTGGGGTCTGCGTGAGTGGATTGCCTGAGGGATTTGGAGTATCATCGTCCCCAGCTCTAAATAGGGCCGAGTAAAATGATACCCAATCCTCGAGTGGCACATTATTTCCGGGTGTAGAAGAGTCGATGTTTTTGCCCCATTTAACCAACTCCCAAAACCTTTTCTGGTTATTAGAGGATGATGCCTCTAAAAGATCTGACCAGAACTCATCTTCCCACTCCCTTTTGGCTTTGCTAAGGGTTTTTTTGTAATGGAGTCTAGCAGCTCTCACTTTAACCATGTCCCGAGATTTAATGGCAGAGATGAGAGCTGTATGTGCCTCTCTACAGTCCTTGTTATACCATTTTTGGGGCAAGGGATTAGTTTTAGTAACAACTTTCCTACATGGTTTGGATAGCATTGATTTTAAGCTGTCAAAGCACTTAATATGAACACCCATCACACTATTTGCAGCTCCAATCTCCACCCCCGACATATCTATTTGCAACATTTCATTAAGTGCATTTCCTACTACAACATTGATATTATTTAATAAGCATTCATCTTCTATAACCTGTGACCACTTCAATCTCCTCCTATCATTGGTAAGTAGGACATCCCCTGTATAGGTTGCAGATGGTTCCTCCCTTCTATTTAAATCCGGTGTCTTCATCGATAGGGACAGTGGGTTATGATCGCTTTCCGGGCGCTCTAAAACTACCATATCAATTAAGAGAGCCCAATGCTCCATGTCCAGTAAAATATAATCAATGCGGCTTTGCCTATGGCCATTATCAAAAGTGCTTTTTCCCTTCGCATCAGAGGCAGAGCGGCCATTACATGCCCTGAACCCATTTTGTAAGCAAAAGGCCGTCCAGGACACTGCAGCCTCTGTAGCTTTAGCCATCTTCTCCACTTGTAAGTCTGGAATACCCCAAGCAGAATCATCTGCCATAGTCCATGTGTCTCCCATATCTAGCACAGGTTCTATAGTACAATTTAGGTCCCCAGCAATGATGGTAGTAATACCTCCGACCATTTTCGTTATCATGTGATCAACAAGGTTCAACAGGGGTGGGCATCGACCGCCAGGAAGGCCTCTAGCATAGATGTTAATAATATTCATAGCTTGCTTGTTCCCTTTGTTTAAAACAATGGATAACAGATCCTGATTCTCCACTGGGAACTCTGTTGGGTAAAAGCCCAGGGATTGTTTCACCCAGATTAACAAGCCACCTGCGGCCCGCCCTTTACCTCCTTTAGTTGCGGGTTTGAAAAAGTTAGTATAGCCCAGCTTATGGACAGGTTCCGTTGCCCATGTTTCCTGCAACAGGATAATATCGTAGTTGTCCATAAAACTTGACCAATCCGCAGACACAAGGCGTGCCTTAATACCCGCTATGTTCCAGGACAAACTTTTTAGATGGTCATTCAAATTGCCTGGCAAAAAAGAGTGTAAGGGCTGTACAGATCCATGAGCAGCCCCTATATCATCATTATCCACTAGATGCTTAACACAGTCTACCGGGGCAGTGATTTTCTCCTCGATCTGGGACCCCTGGATAACTACGTGTGGTCTAGGGCTGTTTGGCAGATATGTTCGGCCTCCCTCCCCGTCAACTAGATTGGTCAGTTGAATTGGGCATACCACGTTATAATCACTGGGGACTTGGGCTATCACACTACCAGTCGGAGAATCGCTAAAGGGATTGTTAAGTCAATCTATAGCTTCCAAGCCAGAAAGGGGGCCAAAATGATTAAAGAGAAAGGGGCGCTGGCAGTCAATCGGGGTCAGTACCATGGGATGTCTTGCAGCAGGACCTTTACGGAACAGAGGATAGGATTGGAAGGGTATATGCCTGCGCGGGTAGAAGTAAGATAAATCTAGTGTTTGTACATCCCCCTGCCTTGCAAATCTGGGTACTCGTTTAATAGCATCTACTACCCATGAGTCTTTGAACGATATAAGGATACAGTCTCCTTCTAGATCTTTAGCCTCAGGCCCCACCCAATCTACTCTCCTCACATACAATATCTCCGTAGGAGTGGAGGGGGGTAGCGGGCGATTTTTGTTCAGCCAAAGGGTGACTTTATTACGAAGGTCACCATATGATTCCCTAGATCCTGGTTTTAATGGTGCTACGCCTGTCAAAACGATGGTGTGTAAGGCCGCTTCGGGTGGAAGATCAACACTGGGGATGTTTGGCCTTTTACGCCCCCCCTCCCTGCGACTGGTAGAAGCAGTATTTTGAGTTCTTGAAGAAATTGGTGAAGGACGATTTATATTAGATTGTATTTGAGGACCCATGTGTTGGCGCCCAACCATATTTTGTTTAGCCTCTGTTTTCGTTTGGGGCTTTAGTGTCTGAGTCTGAGAACTAACACCTGGTTTAGAAGAGATGGTAGAAGAGGTATTGGTTTTTTGACCCCCTTTAGCTATGGTGTTATTTATTCCTGTCGTTTTATTGAGGGAATTTTTGCCGTTTTCCATATTCTTACTAGTAACCTTATTAGGTGCCTTACTTGGTGCTGGTGCATTAACAGTGCCCTTATTATTTAAGCCACACAATGCTTGCAACATTGCGTGGTTTGATTGGATCTGACCCTCCATACTATCGATCTTTGAGGTCATGAGCCTAGTCCGCTCCAGGACTGGTAAAAGTAGTGTTTTAAACATGTCCTCCATTTTTGCCAGCAGAGCCTCATCACTATTGAGGCACATGGGACATGTAGTGGAGGAACCCAAAGCCAAAAGTGAGGGGCATAGCATATTATTATTGTTAGGCACCGAGGGTTTTAGCAGGTTTAATTGGGGCTCGGGCCCCTGGCGCCATTCCCCTTGGACTGTATTTGCTTTATTGGGTGTCATATTTCTTTCCCCTGACATTCTAGAATCCCGTTTTCTCTTTTTGGTATTGGGGGCAGAGTTGGATATAGGTGAATTAGCCTTTACAACAGGATTAGAGATATTGTATTGATTAAGAAGAGGAGTTCCGGATAATTGGCTAAAATCCTGCTCCTCATTAATCACAGAGTCATTATCCACCATCCCAATCTCCTGCGTATCTTTAGAGTCGTTAATACTAAGCCTTTTTTCCATTATTTTGTCTCTTGTGGACAGGCTACCCCCAATATTTTCTATATGGACTATTGCGTCCGTAGAGGTGGTATGGACACAATTGAAGGCAGCATGGGGTACAGATGGTGCAGGGGAGACAGATGTAGCTAAAGCCCCCAGCGAGGATCGTTTTCCACTAATCAGGTCTATTGAGAGCCTTTTCTCAACCATGGCAATTTCCTTTTCTAAGGTGCCAGTGGCCCGGGTGATAAAAGCGTCCAAGGGGCCAGAGACGACGCCATTAGATGTGTTGATTTGTACAGTACGTTCCTTCCCTGATCTTAATGGCATTTTGGGTGGTCTTCAGAACGTCCAGGGGGAGTGGGCCTGGGCCGGACTCTGCCGTACTCGAACGGCCTCAAACGGCCCGCTCTTTGCCCGGTCTTCGCCCCGGCCGTTGCCCCGCGCGCGTCCCGCGTGCGCGTTGTCCACACAAGCTATGAAGGACAAACAAGAGGAAGGGGCGGGAAGAGGACCAGCTGCGGCCGATCCACGCCGCTAGGAATGCTGGTCCTCGCAGTCCCGCCTCCACCCCTGTTGACCAGATGACAGCTTGCAAGGGGCGTGTTGGTGCTCAAAGCACGTGAAGGGAGGCAGAAAGGATGTTCCCCAGAGAGAGTCTAAGCCTACGAGCGGCACCCGCGAAGGCGTGGCGAAGTGGCCAGACAGCAACAACACAGGAACAGCGCTTCTTTGCAGGAAGGGTCCCAAGGCTCACTCACTCCACACAGATTTTAAAGAGGAGGAGGAGGGGGCGGGAAGAGGACCAGCTGCGGCCGATCCACGCCGCTAGGAATGCTGGTCCTCGCAGTCCCGCCTCTACCCCTGTTGACCAGATGACAGCTTGCAAGGGGCGCGTTGGTGCTCAAAGCACGTGAAGGGAGGCAGAAAGGATGTTCCCCAGAGAGAGTCTAAGCCTACGAGCGGCTCCCGCGAAGCGGGGGCCGCGAGGCGTGGCGAAGTGGCCAGACAGCAACAACACAGGAACAGCGCTTCTTTGCAGGAAGGGTCCCAAGGCTCACTCACTCCACACAGATTTTAAAGAGGAGGAGGAGGGGGCGGGAAGAGGACCAGCTGCGGCCGATCCATGCCGCTAGGAATGCTGGTCCTCGCAGTCCCGCCTCTACCCCTGTTGACCAGATGACAGCTTGCAAGGGGCGCGTTGGTGCTCAAAGCACGTGAAGGGAGGCAGAAAGGATGTTCCCCAGAGAGAGTCTAAGCCTACGAGCGACACCCGCAAAGCTGGGGCCGCGAGGCGTGGCGAAGTGGCCAGACAGCAACAACACAGGAACAGCGCTTCTTTGCAGGAAGGGTCCCAAGGCTCACTCACTCCACACAGATTTTAAAGAGGAGGAGGAGGGGGCGGCAAGAGGACCAGCTGCGGCCGATCCACGCCGCTAGGAATGCTGGTCCTCGCAGTCCCGCCTCTACCCCTGTTGACCAGATGACAGCTTGCAAGGGGCGCGTTGGTGCTCAAAGCACGTGAAGGGAGGCAGAAAGGATGTTCCCCAGAGAGAGTCTAAGCCTACGAGGGGCTCCCGCGAAGCGGGGGCCGCGAGGCGTGGCGAAGTGGCCAGACAGCAGCAACACAGGAACAGCGCTTCTTTGCAGGAAGGGTCCCAAGGCTCACTCACTCCACACAGATTTTAAAGAGGAGGAGGAGGGGGCGGGAAGAGGACCAGCTGCGGCCGATCCATGCCGCTAGGAATGCTGGTCCTAGCAGTCCCGCCTCTACCCCTGTTGACCAGATGACAGCTTGCAAGGGGCGCGTTGGTGCTCAAAGCACGTGAAGGGAGGCAGAAAGGATGTTCCCCAGAGAGAGTCTAAGCCTACGAGCGACACCCGCGAAGCTGGGGCCGCGAGGCGTGGCGAAGTGGCCAGACAGCAACAACACAGGAACAGCGCTTCTTTGCAGGAAGGGTCCCAAGGCTCACTCACTCCACACAGATTTTAAAGAGGAGGAGGAGGGGGCGGGAAGAGGACCAGCTGCGGCCGATCCATGCCGCTAGGAATGCTGGTCCTCGCAGTCCCGCCTCTACCCCTGTTGACCAGATGACAGCTTGCAAGGGGCGCGTTGGTGCTCAAAGCACGTGAAGGGAGGCAGAAAGGATGTTCCCCAGAGAGAGTCTAAGCCTACGAGCGACACCCGCGAAGCTGGGGCCGCGAGGCGTGGCGAAGTGGCCAGACAGCAACAACACAGGAACAGCGCTTCTTTGCAGGAAGGGTCCCAAGGCTCACTCACTCCACACAGATTTTAAAGAGGAGGAGGAGGGGGCGGGAAGAGGACCAGCTGCGGCCGATCCATGCCGCTAGGAATGCTGGTCCTCGCAGTCCCGCCTCTACCCCTGTTGACCAGATGACAGCTTGCAAGGGGCGCGTTGGTGCTCAAAGCACGTGAAGGGAGGCAGAAAGGATGTTCCCCAGAGAGAGTCTAAGCCTACGAGCGGCTCCCGCGAAGCGGAGGCCGCGAGGCGTGGCGAAGTGGCCAGACAGCAACAACACAGGAACAGCGCTTCTTTGCAGGAAGGGTCCCAAGGCTCACTCACTCCACACAGATTTTAAAGAGGAGGAGGAGGGGGCGGGAAGAGGACCAGCTGCGGCCGATCCACGCCGCTAGGAATGCTGGTCCTCGCAGTCCCGCCTCTACCCCTGTTGACCAGATGACAGCTTACAAGGGGCGCGTTGGTGCTCAAAGCACGTGAAGGGAGGCAGAAAGGATGTTCCCCAGAGAGAGTCTAAGCTGACTGGGCCCCCTTACCGAAAACGCGGAGCTATGAGGTATTTTTCCTATCAAATCAGGACTTCAGATAAGGGCCCTATATTCGGTTCCTTCCCCATGACGGATTTGGGATTGCTTCACTTCTATTTTTTGCGCATTCTCGCCTTTTCTTTACATATTTCTACGGCCACGAAATAGGTGGTTATTTTATAAAGGATGACACATAGAAAATCAGATAATAATGATCAACCCAGGGGAAGGGCCATTGGACAATGCATAGGGCTCCAAATAGGTCCAAAGCATACATAAACATGTACTTTTGGACACAACAACATGGCCGCCGTTTATCTGAGAGTCGGCAATACGACATGCAGTCACGCACAGGTGGAAATCAGGGCCAGGTGCACTCCATCAGCCCAATCTCCCCCACTATAAAGGGAGTAAGATGGATCCACACCTTCAGCACACGACGTCGCCGCGGGTGTTGGTCAGGACGAGGGTTGTGGATGGACGCCGGCCGTTTCTGACTACAACGGTGAGTTAATTTGGCACCTGATACTCTTGGCTGCCCTTTGCTGGCTCACCTGTGTCCTTAGGTTAGCTATTTGGCCATTTTCCATTGGAATGGGGACACTTTGCTCCCCAGTTTTAGGGGACCATTGTCTCTGGAATGGGGACACTTTGTTCCATAATCTCTGGGGACCACTTTCTCAAAGGAGTATCATAGGCTGTGATCCTCTGGGTCTTTCCACTCTCGCACCCTCCATTGGATAAGGGTTGATTATATATAATATGTCTCTGGGCAGGGAGGATCACCTGCTCCCCCTTTTGGATCTTATGCAGCATCATCTGGCACTTGTAAACCTTTGTTTTATACTACAAATTGGTTGTGTCACGACACATGAAATCTTTTCACAGAAGTAGGGTACATTTTCATGTCCATAAGAGTTGGAGGCTCATTTCACAGGTCCCTGGTTATTTTTCATCCACAGGCCTGCTGGGATACAGTGCCCACACCCTCCTCCATAGGACTCACAGGACCTCTAGTCCAACACCATTGATACATCCAATACAGGTAAATTTTGTTGGACAGTTATATCCTCCATTAACCATCTTTGGCTATTAATGAATTACATAAAAAGTTTTTTGGTCTCTAGGAAGTACCAATATGTAGGGTACTAGCCCCTCTATTGTTCTGTTTACTTTTTTCAGCACATGGACTAAACTAGCCTTTTCAGAAAAGTGGTACTCCTCCACCATAACTCTGAAGATTTATCAAGAGACCTGCATTACTGTTGCTTGCTAGCATACAAACAGTAAGTAGACTGGTCATAAGATCAACTTGGAATTAGACAGTCAGAGGTGCCCCACATAGCAGTTAATATGCCTCATCATGCAGTGCTTTTCCCCTTATACTTACAGAGATCCCTTTATTTATTTTTTAATACCTCAGACAGAATCAAAAGCGTCAGGAAGAACCAAAATTATAGGATATACTCTAGCTGGCAAGGAGATCCCAAGACCACGCTTCTGTACTTCTCCTACGCATGCGACGTCCGACTAACTTAAAGGTAATATAGCTGGTAGACCCTTGGTCCCCGCAGTAATATAATCAGATTTCCCCCCCCCCCCGTCTTTTCTTTGTGCCTAAATTGCCATACTCATTTAAAGCTTTCAAATAGTTACATACAGGGTACTTTTTCCGAGTGTATTTTGTTTGTGTCATGGTCAAACAAATGGGCCTTATGCCAATTGTCTATGTTTGTCTCCCTTCTCTTGAAAATGTATGATATATTAGCTTTTTCCCAATCTTATGCCTTTGTACTGTAGTGATATACACTTCACATGTAAATAATGTATAGACACATGTATACAGCCAAAATAATTCCATCTAAAACTACTCTGTTGTCAGATGTAAAGTGGGCTAATGCGTTAACATCATACATATGCATAGGCTCCGTGTCAGTTGTAGTAGCCTGTTTTTAATTGGTCTGTTAAATGTTTTTAAATGTTGTATATTTTTTTGATTTGTATAATTATTCCAGCACTAAAAATACTGATTATATGTATATATGTTTTTTATCGACAGCCCTGAAGAAGTCCCAGGTTGGGACGAAACGCGTCGGCTGTTTATGTTTGACTTAATGTTTTGAGAATAAAAGATTTGAAGAAGAACATTAACATCTCCAAGATATATGATTATCATTACACTTGTTACAATATTGTGTGGTGCACCTTTGCAGCTGTTTCTATTGTAAAAAATTCCCCAGGGAAAAGGCACAGTGATGATGGGTGCCATTCAGTGTGCACACAGTCCCCTTGTTTGAATTTAAGGGCTCATATATTGCATGGGGGACAGTAAGTCAGGTGCTTAGTCTAGTAAGGGTCCATCATCTTTGTAGTTTCTAACTTCTGCTGGTGTTTTATACATATTTTCAATTATAAGCAGTGTGCAGTGGACTTGTCTAACAATATAGAAGTCAGCTGTTTGTATTATACCTAAATGTATGCATTTACTGAAACCTAAGGCAGTTTAAAAGCTGCTCTGACTGGCAGAATTAGGTTTTTAAGTTAGTGGATTTTGCCCAAATACGACTTTGATAGTTGGGGCACTTAAAAATGAATATCCTATCATTCTTTTGCATAATATGACTCTTCAGAATGTTCTCTACAAGTTCCAGAGATTGGACATTAGAAATATCTCATGTATACCCGTATAAAAAAAGTTTATTACGCCTGCGCGGAGTGATATTTCATATGCAAATTACCTGATTATGTGGTACAACACAACTTATTTTATTTTGATGCTAGGCTGTGACAGTATGAGCACTAAGATTTATAAATATAAAAAAACGAATTTAAAAGCACTTATTTTTCATATATATATTTTTTAAATGAAACCAATCATTTTGATAATTCCACATAGGAAAAGCAAGCTTCATCTCTTGCCTATCATATTTAGACACATTCATTCATAAGCCTAAGCACAGAAGCCTAACTTGAAACATGAAAAATTTGCGTCACTTTTTTAAAAGGACAATCATTATTTAACATCAGAACCACGGATATGCTTATGTAAAAAGGCTGTAGGAAAGGAAATTCTTACTTTAAATGTTTTCCTGTTATCCAAAATAATGAACCTGATTTTTGTAACTTTTTAAAACAGCAGTCTGTACTGCAGGGTTTTACAGCATGTGTGCAGTGTCAAAATCCTAGCTTCTCCGTGGCCTACAATCAAAACGACAGCTGCTGCTTAATGGCAGTTGACACAGCTGTTGGGAAGCTCTTTTTAGTGTTGAAATGTAAGCACTGTGACAGTCTATTTAAAACTGAGGCATTTCAAGTTCTATAATGTGAGTTTAATTCAGCAACATCCAATTTACTCAGATGATGTGTTTGTCTGTTTATATCTAACACAATGTATCTAAGAAAAACATTTTATACTTGTTTATTTATTGCAAAATACACAATTTCGTTTTTTTGTTTAGGCCTATTTTATTCCTATTCAATGTGAATTCTAATTTTATCTTTTAAGCATTGGCTGTTTGTACATGTGCATAGTTGCTTACTCTATCAATTTAATAGTAACATGTAGCTATTTAGCATCTGTCATGTGGTTCATTTCTGGATTTGTATTTAATTTTTATTTAATATTAATTAAATGACATTATGCATAACAGACTGATGACAGCAAAAAAACACAATAGTATTCCAAAAGACTGCAAAAAAACAGCCCAACAGACTGTTTCATTTTCAAGTAGCCAAAATACAATCAATTCATAGCTTTGGCTGGCAGAACACCACAATATCGCTCTGCATATCTCCGTTTATAAAAGTGCGCAGAAAAGGATCCTTGTTTGTATTATGTCCATGTTTGAATTCCATGGGGATACAGAATCACCAAGGAAGAAATATCTTTTTATACCTAAACCTATTTAGGTATTCGCTCTAGGGGAGCCGGCTAATTTACTTCACATCTCACTATGGTTCCTCAAAAAAGCAACACATTCTTCGATGTGAGCTTGAAACAGGCATGCCAAAAATATTGCAAGGTATGCAAATATTATACGCAAAGTAGCACTTGAAGTACGCTTGTACATTGTGCCGTTCAAATCTTATACAAAGTAGAGAAAAGTCTCCTCATTACCTGCCCTACACAAATTGCAATTCATATATTCCAATAACTACTACAAAAATTGGCCAATACAAATCCAAAGCCACAGTAAGCGTTACTAAACTACCTTACTAATCCCAGGCATCAAAACCAACATCAAACGATCTTACCAATCCCTTGGTTGTTCAGATTCTAACTGCCAAGTTCTGAATGACCTAACGGTAGTTTTTTGGATAACTCACGCCAAAAAGGTTCTCAGTCAGGAGTGGTAAACATGTGGAAGATGAAAATCAGGAAGACCAGAAATATACCGGGTTGCAGAGACAGAGAATCCCCAGAATCTCCGTGCACAGAGTACCTCCTTAGTAGAATCCTGTCCTGTCCACCTCAGTAGATTCCTGTCTCCTGTCAAGATCACTCCCTTGGATAGCCACTTCTCTGATGAGCCCCACGTTGGAGCGCCATTTGAAGAAAATAGAAACCTTCTCAGGGGTCTCACTGATACCTGGTCCTTTTCAACAAACAAAGAAGGAATTGGCACAGAAGCTGTAATATAATACTAACATCTTTAATAACCTCAAATGAGGGACACTACGTCACACAGAAGCCTTAGCACCTGAAAGAGGCAGTCTAAGGAGTTCAGAAAACAGGGGCCTTAAATATGCTTAGAGATACATAGTCAGCATAAGACCAAGGGGAGGTCCTGGCACATGCAAGCATGTATAATTTCTAATATGGGCATGCAAGGTCTGCTTTCTCAACAAAGTGGGAGTAGAGTTACTTCTCCATACAGCAGCAAGAATAGCCTGACAGTTCTATAGGAGAAGCAGGTGCATTCTACTAGCTAGGCCCTTCTGAGCATGTGCAAAGCTCTGAAGAGGGAAACAGCAATTGGTGAGGCCATGGCTACCTAAAATGGCTGCCAAATACAAAATAGCTTTCAGCTCATGCTAACAAATCCCTGCAATCTTTAATAATGTAGCATTGATTTAGGGCATACTAATGATGATGAACTGCTTTATTTTTTGTAGTACCATTGTCATATTGTCTCTATGTTGCAAACAATGACATGTTGCATCCCCTTGTCTGCGATGAGATGAACATCCTAGTTCTATTAAGTGAACAAACGTGGCTGGTGCCCTTTCTTCCATTTTCCCCCTTTTTCCCCCTACCACTTAGACTCTATCACTGAATGATATCTCTGTTTCAGGTGGTAGTAAGCCCTCACACCCTGTGACTCTTGGTACCGTTGACTTACTTTTACCATTAGAACTCCTTTCACTTTATCGTAAAAGATAATGCATATATAGGCTTTTGCTTACTCTAGTGGACTAGGTTGCTTTTGGGAAACCTACTCCCCTGTCTTTCACTCTCTTGCATTATTATACCTAACTACGCTCTTCGCCTTTCAGATAGGAATGTTTCCCATATCTTTATTTGATATTTTATAAGGCTCACTGGCTGGGCCTGGAATCACTCACTTGATTTCTAAAACTTCAACAAAGTGGCTGCCCTTTCAAGTATTTAATAGGCCACAGCCTTTGTCCGGGTCACTCATATGGGAGTACCTATTTTGTAATGTTCTCCGAGGTTGGAACTTTATACACATGCACTTAAGGCTTCTAATATTGTAGCTGTCTATACTGGCAGCAAGATTAGGTAAGGCAATGGATGAGCTTATTTTTTTTCTCTTCCTAATCCTGCACACATCGGGGGCATAAAAAATAAAAAATGAATTATTTGTAATTTTTTTATTTTTGGTTCTCAATCTAATACTTATCCCACACTAGTTCACCCTTGCAAGATGGCCGCCGCCTTGGGGTTATCAATTTGGCCGCCTGTATAATTTAAGCCTGATGGCTTGCAAAGGAATACATAGCTCGCATGACTCAATCATGCCGGGTGTTTGCTCTCACGTGGCTCTACTTAAACACGTGAGCTTAAAGTTCTGAATAGATGGGTGATTGATACTGGCAGCAAGGCAAGATAGGCAATGACTGGGTTTATGATATTTCACCCCTGTATGTGGTTGGGGTTGGCCTTTTTCACCCATCCTAATATTCATCTGCTGACACTATACCCCTTTAAGATGGCCGCCGCTTTGGGGCTATTGAATCAGCCTCCTCCTCTGAGCAAGCGTGATGAAGCGCAATGGACTTCCTGTTTAATGTGTTGCGACAATGCCGGTTTGGCGTGTTTTCGTGGCTCTATTTAAACTCTTGGGATTACTCTTGCCTCCGTTGCTGCTCCTGTTGTCCTGTTCTGCAGCGACGTCTACACTACCATGCCCGCATTCTGGTATGGGTCTTGTATAAGTGCTTGATGACGCTCACGCTGGTCCGTTTTAGTTTCTGGTAGGGTAAACGCAACAGAACCGGTTCCGCACGCTTTTATTGTGTACTTAGATGTGGGACTGACTTTTTGGTAACAATGTTGGATAGTAGACCACTTATGTACTTATGATTCTTAATATGTCACCCTCGTGATACCATCATGTGGGTATGCTCTAAAATACATTACAATACAGTTATTGACTTTCTACCGTACCGTTATATCTGGGTCACCTATCAAACATGAGGGAGGAGTAAGACATGCTTTATATATAGTCACTGGCTTGCAAATTTGCATTTGACTAAAGCCTGTAATGGATAGCCTTTTTTTTTTTAGGTTTTATTGCCTAACAACGCCAAAAGCATTCAGTTGTATAGAATAAGACACCTGAAGGCTTTTGGCGATACACCCCCTTCCAAGGAAATACACAGCCGTAATGCCAACAACCCATCACGGGGAAGGCGGCGCATTGTGCACAGACAACAAACAATAACACTTACAGGGGGAGTCCTATTGAATAGCGCTGAGTGAATCTCGGCAGTGTTCCTGCTACTCTCTATCTGGCAATACTCCAATACACTCTCGGTCTAGCCCCCTCCGTATATACCGCCATTGTCAAGGCTCCCGCTCCGGCTCACACTCTCCACCTGCGTCCATGCCATGTGTTCACCTTCTCTGAATTTACGCTTAACATGTAGGACCTTCCCCAAATTCCGCACTCAGTTCCAGTTGCTTCCGTCAAATTGTGATCATTCATTGTGTGTTACAATGTGTTGCGCCGCAACCTCCCCTTAGGGGTTCAGTTCCTCATTCCCACTGGGTAATTGTGCCAGAAATAGTCCCCAGAAATGTTTTGGTCTGCTATGTGGTGAAAGCAATTCATTGTAGTTTTCTGACTGCGTACTGCAGTACAACACATCATGCGTCCATCGTCCCACTCACGCAGCACAAGGCAACCGCCCATTTAGCTATAAGCATGCCCATATCTACCAATCTATGCTTCGCGCTAGGCAGCTTTTTGGAGTATCCTAGGAGGGCTACCACGGGATCTAGGTCCAGCGGTATGTCTACTATTCTACTTAATTCCTTGAAAATCTCTACCCAATATGCATATATTCCTTGGCACATCCATGCCAAATGTAAAAAATCGGCACATGGCATCTCTCGCACGTCGTTTCCTCCCGCAACCCATATTGGCATAAACCTTCCGGTGTGTAGTATATCCTATTAATGTATTTAAAGTGAATAAGCCGGTGTTTACCATGTAGAGAGATTCTCCTTGTATTCGTACAGCAGTATTGCCACATATCATCATCTATCGTTAATTGCAAGTTCCTTTGCCATGCCAGCCTCGTAGCAGTGTACCTGATGTCCCTGTGGGACATTGCTATTTTATAGATATTGGTAACTACCTTGCGTGGGGATTGAGCCTTAATCATATAGGTAAGTTTGGGAACCTCCGGCGGCTCATCTAAGTCCTACCCGAACTGTTCCCGCATGGTCCTGCTTACCCTGTAGTATTGGAAACGTTGCAGTACTGTGCTTGTTCCCGCAATCTCAGACACCTGTTCCCAGGTCTTTACTTTCCCATCCAGAAACAAGTCCCCTACCGTCAGAACTTTTAATTGGTGCAGTGCTCTTGTCACCCCTCCGTCTCTGCAGGGAGCCGGCCAGAGGGCCCACTCCACCAGCATATTAGGCGAGTACAAAAGTGCTCCCTCCTACCTGCTGCAGCATGCAATGCCATGCATGGTTAGTAGCAGTTATCGAATCCAGTATTCCAGTTTGGTGGTCAACCGGTTTGAATATTGTCGCTGTTAAGGGGAGAGGGTCCGCAAAAAGATTTTCCATCCGGACAAATGGGATATTCGTGTCACCATGAATCCAGGTATACATGTGGGCTCCCTGCGCGACTCTATAGTACAACTCAAAGTCTAGAACCCCCAGGCCTCCCCTACTGTATGGTAGCGTAAGGACCTGCCTTTGGACCCGGGCCTGTTTGCCCGCCCAAGCAAGTTTTATCATAGTTTGTTTCAATCTCTGAAAGAAGACCAATGGGAGTACCATTGGGATATTTATGAACAGAAACAGCAACCTAGGTAATACCACCATCTTCATAATGGAGATGCATCTCATAAGTGAGAGTGGGAGGCGGCACCAGGCCTCTACGTTGTCCTCCAATATACTAATGACCACCCCGTAATTCTCACAAAATACTATTTCAGAATCCGTATGTAATTGGATCCCTAAGTACCTGACGGAGTCATTTGTCCACTGCAGCCAAAGTGCAGAGTGAGAGGGAAAACTATGGACTTTGCCCAATTCACTTTCAGGCCAGAGAGTGCGCCAAAGTGCACCACTTCTCTAAGCACCGCAGACAAGTTGTTCTCAGGGTCGCGAACGTATAGCAGCGTATCATCGGCATAAGTGGAGACCACAATTTTGTATGTTGGAAAGCCAATGCCCTCATTCCCATTATATTCTTTGAGTGTGCATGCCAGCGGTTCCGTGACTAGGGCATACAACAAGGGGGACCGCGGGCAGCCCTGTCTGGTCCCCCTGGAGATGGCTAATGTGTCCGTGACCAAATTGCCCAATCGAATCCTCGCCGTGGGGTTGTTATACAAGGTACCAATCATATGTAGGAACACCTGCCTTAATCCCATTCTCCTCAGAACCTGCCTTATGAAGGGCCACTCCACAGAGTAGAAAGCCTTCTCCATGTCTAAAAAAAATTTGCCACTGCCTTTGTATCCTGCTTTACAATGCTGCATTGTTCCAAACACGGTTAGGATGTTATATGTCAGGTTCCTGCTCGGAACGAAGCCCGCCTGTTCCGTAGCCACCAGATGCAGAGCCAGGAGCGCCAGGCGGTTAGCTAAGATTTTCGCGTATATCTTGGCATCTACATTTAAGAGGGAAAGCGGGTGGTACAAGCTGCACTCCTCTAGCGATGTTCCCGGCTTGGGGATCGCCACCAAAGTTGCCTCCCTCCTCGACTGCAGTATACTTCCCGCTTCGCACATATCATCAAGCAGTATTGCCAAGTGTGGGAGTAGGAGATCAATAAAGGCTTTATAGAAACCCACTGTGTGTCTGTCAGCACCCGGGGGCGCTCCCAGTCTTCATACCCGCTAGGGCTTCCACTATCCCATCCTTCTCAATGGGGAGCATTAGAAATTCTGTATTTGTTAGAGACAGGAGTTCAATGTGTTCCAAATCGTCTAGGATCTCCCCATCCAGGTCCCTTGTTCTCACCGTGTATAAGTCTGCTTAATATTGTCAGAACCGATCCACTATGCCTACTTCATCGGTTAAGAGCTCTCCTTCCGCCGACCTTATTGTAGTAATTTGTGTCTTGCCCCGTTTCACACTCAGCACCCTTGCAAGTACTGATCCTGGCCTGTCTCCTTCCCGGTACATGCGTGCCGATGCATAATACCCCATGTGTTGGACCTCCCTGTCCACCTCCTCATGGTATTCACTTAACAAGTCCTTAATCTCTTCCTCTAGGTCCTTATTATTGCCCGACACCAAGCGTCCCTCCATGTGCCCCAAATTCAATTTCAAGTCCCATGCAGCCCGATTCATGAAGTTAAATAGCGCTCGCAAAGGGCCAGATTCTGAGAATATGGCCCTTTGCGAGTGTGATTTTTGCATTTGGGATTCATCATCCCAAATGCAAAAATCGCTATTTGCGATATCGCATATTTGCGAGGAATTGGATTTAAGGAATCTTTATTAGAGATTCCTTAAATGCAATTCATGAACCAATTTTAAATTGCGAATTCGCAATATTTGGTTGCTATTTACCACGAAGTCTGACTTTGTGATAAATAGCGAAAAAGTAGAAAAAAGCACTTTAGTGCATTTTTCTCTGTTGCATGTTAGACACACACATGTCCTTTGGACATGTGTGTGCGCAACACCTGTGTAAATTTGCATTTCAGGGGTGCTACAGGGTGTCCTTTGGACACCCCTGGCGCCCTTGAAATCGCTATCTTATTTGCGATTAGCTAATTGCTAATCGCAAATAAGGAATACTCCCCATTCATTCCTATTTAGGCCCATAGGAATGAATGGGGAGTATTCCTTATTTGCGATTAGCAATTTGCTAATCGCAAATAAGGAATGTGTAGGAATCGCAATTTATTTTGCGATTCCTACATGTATCCCGTTTTGCGAGTCTGTAATAGCGATTCCTTATGAATCGCTATTAAAGACTCGCAAAACGGGTCTTTGATGAATCTACCTGTTAGTCTTCGTCTTATAGCTTTAAGGACCCCCGAGTATATAGTCATCACTATGCCCCTAATATAAACCTTTTACGGCCTCCCATATTGTTTGAAAACTATTCACTGTTCCTACATTTGCCTCAAAATATGTTTCAATCGCCTCTGAAAGTTCCCCCTTGAAGAGTGGGTCCAGCAATGAGTATGGCGGGAAGCGCCATGTATACGGGGGTATCGCTTTTTTAGGGGTGGCCAGGACCAATTACAACGGTGAATGATCCGAGAGTTTGCGCGGCAGGACCTGACAGACCCGTATTTGGACTAACAGTGATGTGGGAGCCAGCCAGTAATCTTTACGGGTATGCAAACTGTGAAAAGCTGGCCCAGAATTGCGCGTCCGCCACACGTCATTGAGGTCCATACTAACCATCACGGTGTCCAGTGTGAGAGCAGCCGCAGCAGGCTTCCGGGCATAACCCGCTGATCTGTCCAGTTCCAGATCCCGTACCAAGTTAAAGTCCCCACCCTATAAAAACTGTGCATTGTAGAATAGACGTGTAACTGTAGCCAGCGATGTAAAAAATTCTGGGCAGTCATAGTTAGGTCTGTACACGTTTACTATTACTAAGTCAGTACCTCGACCCTTACATCTGGATATTACAAAACCTCCCTCCATGTCTGCCCTCAGTAATTCTAGTGTGTATTCTGACTTGGGGTTTACCCACATCAGCACGCCTCTTGCGTCTTGCGTGCGTGGTGAATCCTGCCACGGTTATATTGTCAACGAGGCCTCTACAGCGCAGCATCTTGCTCGTCAATGGTAGATGGGTCTCCTGCAATATGGCAACATCAATGTCATGTCTGTGCAGGTAGTTCAAAACTACGCCTGGGTGTAGTGCGTGTAGTCTCGCTACGTGAAGCTACACGAAGACGTTCTCGCGCTATGTGAGCTTCGCAAGCATGCGTCGTTGCTTGTTGGACCCGTTCGCTATGTGTTTTTCTTGTTCGGGAGCACGTTGTCCGTGTTCAGGGCGCTGTCTGTGTGCTCGGGGATCGTAGCTCGCAAACTTACCCATGCAGTCGGCTATGGAAGTGGCCATCTTGTTTTTTCAATTGTCCCGCCCTCTCGCGTTGCCTTATTTTCTGTTCCGGGTTCCGTCTAACGTGTTCGCGTTGTGCATGTCATGTTCGGGAATGCTATCTACTTGTTCGCCACAACAAGTGCGTGTTCGCGAGAAATATCACGCAAACTTACACACGTGGTCGTGACGGGCGGGGCCATCTTGTTTTTCACTTTATGCTATGGTTCTGGGCCTAGTTTTCTATCCACCTTTAATCTTTGCAATCTTTACTTATTTTCACAGCTTTTCTCACTTTTTTTATTTATCATCTCTGTCTCTCTGTCCCTAAGTTTATATTTTGTGATTTATTTCTACTTTCAATGTGTTTTTGTTACTTCTCTACTGTTTTATTTTACTTCTTTCTTCAAGCTCCTACTTTTTCCCCCTAACTTTATTTTTTCCTTCTTTTCTTTTCTGCCTCCACCCCAGAACCATGGCCCAGGGCAGCAGTACCGGCTACAAGGGCAAGGCGCCTGCGCCCAAGAGCCGGCTGCCTTGCAGCAGAATGTGCCCTGCAGGGGTGCAGGCCCGACAACTTTTTGGAGAGGCGGAGGTGGCCGCCCTGGTTTTCTTCATCCAGCCCACCTCCCTTTGACCTTGGCAGCAGGCGGAGCGTCACCGCTGGTGGGCGAAGGTGCGCCGGGCAGTGTTTCGCTGCTCGGGGATCCGGCGCACCCAAAACCAGCTGGCCCACTAGTGGTCAGACATCCTGGACCGGGAGCAGGACCTGTTGGACCTGCAAGGTGTCGAGGTGAGTAGCTAGTAATATATAGTATTATATGTATTGTGTATAATTCTTGGACGAATAACACGATTACTGGTGCGCTTAGTTACATTGCAGGTCAATTCCATTTCAAAATCTTCTGTGATTGTATGACACAGGTGCTGCTCGGCACTTCTCTTACTTGTTTGTAACTTTGAGCTAGCTTGGGCTGATTAATGATGTTAGAGTTTACTTTATATAACTGAAGTTAATTAATGCTATAGTTAGAGTCTAGTCCTTCCATTGTCCTTCAGTGAAATAGTGGTGGATGGATAATAGGTTTATTTAGTATTATTTCATATTTTTATTACAGTCTGCGTGACACCTCCTCTGTCACTGAATGCTTTTTACCCCAGTCCTCCATAGAACCTTTTTGTAGTTTGTTTAGTGAGTGGTAGGGTGAGCATTAGCATTGTCAGTCAGTAGCAGAACAACATACGACGCTACCAACCAACAATTTGGTGTATGCACAAATGTATGCATGTATCCTCCATCTCATTTATGCATTTTTGATGGCAAAAATAAAATGGAAATGCAGACTTAATGAACAATTGGCCCGTCTGGAATAGTTGATGTAGGTCAGGTGGTACTTAGGCTTTGTTAGTTACTATTCTGCAATCAGAATGATTATGGAACATTTGATTAGTGTTTATATAAGTAGACGGTCCGTGAATCCTGCAAGCCAGTAGTCGTTTAGATAGGTCAATTTTATTGCAATTTTTGTTTCCTAAAGTGTTTGAGTTTTTTTTAATGATTTATTTGTTTCACAGCACTCTATGTTTGTGTCTTTCTTTATTATTTCTTACATGATCAGCACCTGGGGCAAGAAGACAGGGTCCGAGTCAGCGGGACAACCACCAGAGGAGCGCTCCTCTACCGAGGATCCTGCTGCTGGCCCCAGTAAGTCCTAAAGTGCTTATATTATTAACAATTATATTTCCCTAACTTTTATCGCACCTTATTTTTTCCAAACTATTTATTACGCTTCCTGATTCAATTTTTAACAAACGCTTCTTTGATCTTCATTATCTATTTTATAAATTATGGTTATCCCTGCCTTTCAGTTCCTTCAAACTGCCTCTGCTATGACTCTCTGAACTACTACTATTAGACTGTCTGTAGCTAGGCTTGCCCTGTTGGCCACTCTTTAGTTAAGGTTTTCTTTTGAATAAAGCTGTGATAGAACAATAGCTGTAGCCACTGGGTCCACACCAGTCCTTTGTGTTGTCCTCTTTAATCTCTAGGCTTTGACAATTCCCAAATGAAATTCGCAACCAGATGTTTGTCTAGTATTTTTTGTTAGGAGAGTAGTACATACTACTACTGTTGTGGGTATTCTGCACAGCCACATACAAAACTATGCACAAGAAAAAAGGATGCTGGTGATGGGAGGTTGGACCTTACTTACACCTCAGTCAGAACTCAGAACCCACAATTCCCTGACCGACTAGCTATAGTGTCTCATTAGTCATTATGTCCCGAACCCCCACACGAAGATACCCAATGATTTTATTACACAACCCAGAACATAACACTCTTTCTCTCACTTACTAATGTAAGTCCACAACACCACACCAAATATACCACAGAGTCTATATGTATGTTCAAAAGGTTTATTTCAAATAATAACAAGCTTTGTAAGTTGTTCCATGAAATTACATCCAGCTCCAACATGCAAAATAAAGAAGATTAAAACACTAAACATTTGTGCAACTAGTGCATGATAGAGATCTGTGTGAATTCTTAAAGACCCCTCACCGTTGAATGCTTACTGGTTACATGCATCTTTCATAAGCTCTGCAAATCTCTGGTTTGTAGAAGGGAATCTTCTGCCTATTATGAGAAGAATGGAGCACGTTAGACAGTATAACACAATTATGCAAGCTTTTTGTAGTCATGGCAAAAAGTGTAACATTATGGCTAAGCAATAGGGACTAACCGAACTTTATAAAAAAGTAATTGTCCGCAATCCATTGTTTGCCCCGCCCGCCCCTCCCCATGTCACCGCCCGCCAGCACTCCCACCTCTGACCGCTACTGGACTGATATGTTGTTCCATATAAATAATGATCATTGGATCAGAATTATATTATATTATTATTAATCTGCCTTTTTGTAGTCGCCAGGGCACAGTGAAAGTGAAATTAAGCAATTGCCCTTCATGTAAAAGAGAGAGTATGGCCAATGCCACCTGTAATCGAAAAATATACGAGCTTCCCTACCTGCAGCTGAGTAAATAAAAGTAACAGGCGTCTGCGTATTGACTCGTATGTTGGTCTTGGACGCAAGCTTAGCTGACTTGCCAGCTACAGCCTACAACAAGGTTATGTAATTTATCTAAACTAGAGACACGAAAAAAACACTGGTGTACTTCTGTGTACTGGAGTCCATCCATAGTACTAGGGCAAGTATAATGCCGGAAAAAAACTCCAACAAATGTTAGAGGCCGGGGAAGCAGGAGGATAGATACTTACCACAAATGTTATGTACTTCGCTTGCTAGTGCTACTGTGCCACTATGTGTTGAATTAATTTTGTGTTACTGTTTTGCTGAGAGTTTTGGTTACAATTCTGTTTCTTTCTTTATAGATCCTCCTTCCCAAAAACCAACATGGAAGGAGTTGGCAGCCAGGGCCCGGCAATGGAAACTGCAGGCCATCTGTGAAAATACCGCTGGTTGGTGGCTCAGGCAGAGGAGGAGGAGGAGGAGGAGGCGGCGGCAGCAGCTGCTGCCTCTATCAATGCCCCGGGCTCCAGCCAGGCCCTGCCTGCTGGAGTACAGCACTGCGGTCAGGCAGCCGTCCACCGCCGCCATTTTTCAACATCTGCTGCCCCCCACATGGATGCAAATGTAAGTGCAGTGCATTTTGCCAGCAACTTCTCCTCCAGATGGCACAGCTGGAGGGCCAATTAGAGGAGCGCATAAAAATCCTCGTGGATAAACACCTGAAAGCCCGCCGATTGTAGATGGACCCTGATAATTTTCCCCTTTTTTAGTGCTTTTGTTGGTGGGTGGGAATTGGGTGTCGGGGTTTCTTATTTTCTGGACATTGGTTGGACTCGGACATTGGTTGGTAATAGGGAGAGGGGTGGGTGAGGTGTGGGATAGTCTATTTTTGTTATGAAAATAAATGTTATTTATTTATACTTACACATAAAATGTTAAGGTTTTGTGGGGGGGTTACTGTTTCACAAATTTATGTACGCCACAAGGTTTTCTTGCAGATGCAGGGCAGCAGCCAGTATTTTATTTAAATAATCTGCCAATTTTGTAACATGCAAACAGATAGATGCGGTACTCCTCACTGAGTTATATTTGTCCTACTAGTACTACCAGTCGCTCCTTCTAGTCCATTATACCTCTCAGCAAACTTATCTTACCCGTGATTGATGAGGATTAGGTTCAGCAGAGCAATGTCTGCATGGTTTCCCAAGAGAATTGAGAAGATACCATGGTTGTGGAGGTAGTAGTAGACACTGACACTAGCATTTGCAAACAAAAAAAAGAGACAGTCACTTGCCTGAGAGAGACTGTGGGAAAAGTAGAAAAGTACAATACATAAGAAGACTGCCAAACAAACAATATTTCAACTGCTAAACTAAAAGAAAACAATGGTGGAGGGGACAGCCTAGTCAAGAAGCTAGGAAGTTAAACTGTAGTTGTGTTGAAGCAGTGACTTAACACAATCCTAATTCGTAAACGTTAATGCTGTAAATCCAATCAACGCCGGCAATTAATTATGATGTATTTGGTGGGTCCCTTTTGAAAATTAACTGGCTTGTTCGTAGACTGAGCATGGGTGGGCAGGCAGAAGAAGATCCTCGCCCTGCCTCGTTGACATTTAATTTGTGTTGCTTTCGACATCTGCTCCAGCAAGCGTGTGATCAATTGTTGGTGTAGATTTAATGTAGTCACATCACACCTCAATATAAAATCACACAGCCTGGGGGGAGAGGGTTAGGGTGTGATGAATGGATGGGAAGGGGGTTTGGGGAAAGGTTTAACAAAGAAAATTAGTACGCATGTAGACAACGAAAGCAAAACAATATTTGAAGACGACGGTGATCCACTCTCCACCATAAATCTATAAAGGAAGGAAAAGGAAATGCATGCATGATGAAGATAACTAGATGGTTAATGAGTAGTACTTAACTACTACTGCACAATTAGACAGTACAGGGAAGTAGTATTATATGAAATTTGCCTTGGCTGTATGCCCTTAGAGAAACCCTAATTACCTGCTGTACCGGGCTGAAAGCTAGCAAAGAAAATTAAAAAATAGTTGTAGGGAGCAATTAGCAAACAAAGTCACACAGTTGTAAAATGAATGAGGAGAAAAAAGGAATCAAATTATTAAAAAGACGAATATGATACTAAAGTTACTGTATTATCCAGGTCCAAATGTGTAGTTGTATCTCGTCATTCATCTTGGTCCTCCCTTCCATGGAAACTCTGAACATCATTCTTGGGTGCCACTGGCTGGCTGATGAGGATTGGTAAGGTAAGTATGAGTTGTTACTCCAAGTATAATAGCACTGGGTAAAAGACCAGCCTGTAATTGTTGAAAAAATCATCAATTACGGTGTAGTGCAAAAAGACAAGACTCTTGAGCGAGAAGACTTTCAGACTGAGGCGGCTTGGATACATTGTGTCTACTCTACTATTACACAGCATTAATCTACAAGAACAACAGGACAGGAGCCAGCACAGAACAGGCCCACTGCACCAGACCGTGACCCAAACTCCATTTACCATAATTTTTTGACAGAGCCAGACAAAAGGCATATACAGCAACCTAGCAAGTGACTAAATCAATGCGCCACTGTCAGTCATCATACCACTATTCGACTTCACCACTGCACAGACATGTAGCCTAGGTCTGCTGTGGTTCTTGTTGATTGGTTGTGTTTACCATTTATGCCACTCCCTGAAACCCTGTTATTCCATCAATCATCTCAGATCCAACTGACTGACTGCGTGCAAAGATAGTATGGTCATCATCATCACCATGGTGTGGTACGTGTTGCTAGAGTGACTCCGATTAACCCCTTTCAGCGCTGCGCGAATTCCTCTGCGGTGCTGAAGGTTCTAAAGATCCTATGGACTCATGACAGAACGGTTCCGTCATGAGCACAGGCCAACCAACGCTCATGACGGAACCGTTCCGTCATGAGCATGGAAGGGGTTAAGTAAGTCCAGACTGCACCTACAGTAGCAGGAGTACAATTGGTTATTATTAAACAACATGGAAACATTGACTATCACTTGAGTCACTTTTACTTTGTTATTATTTTAACTACTAGTATAGTTCGACGTCATGCTCATTTGCTCAGAGTCAGCAAGCATCAATGCAATACATGGCATCATTCATTAATCATATACTTGTCTTGCTCTTCTCTTTTGTTGTCAGATCAGAGATGCCGAGCCTTCTGAAAGTGAAGACGAGTTTACTTTAGTTTTGGAGGCCGGCTCAACTTCTGACACTGAAGAGTTGTGTATGTGAATGATGAGTTTTGGATTGGAAACAAAACAGAAGACGTCTATACTCACGTATGTTTAACTTGTTATAGAGGGACTGTTAAAGGCTACATTATTGTACTATTTTCCATCTCCATCCAATGTTTGGCAAGGTGGAAATGTATTTAGGGGGAGTTAGGAAGATGGAGCAGGACTCTGAAGAGTGGAGTGGACAGCTAAATGCACAGACGTGCAACTCCAACTGGTAGATAAAAATAAGAGACAGTGGTGATGGATTTGTTGTGGTTTGATTTGAACCAGAAAGACAGATATACACACAAATAAAGGAAGGGAGAAAGTAACAATTTGAAAGCCTAGTTGTCAGGGAAGAGGAGCACGTCCTCAAACTCTGGTGGTTCAGACAGAAGTAGGTCATGTAACCCACTACCTATGTCTTCGGAGTCGCTCTTCTCTTCCTGCTGTGATTTGTAGTCCGGTGGTATGAAGTGCTGATTCATTTTGATCATTGTTAACCTCTCGACACTTTTGGGCGAGAGACTGGTCCTTTTCACAGTTAAAATGGCACCAGCAGCACTGAAAACATGCTCAGAAGAGACACTTGCGACAGGGCAAGCCAGATTCTTTATCGCCAGCCTGCTGAGCTATGGCCATTGGCTTCTTTTCAAATACCAATACGCCAATGGGCTTTGCTCCATGAAGACCTCTGTTATGTCATCCAGATAGGCCTGGACCATACGCTCAATGTTCAGGGGTGCTCCGACTTGCTTGGCCTCTTTTGACTTTTCACCAGCAACGGACTTACCCATCCCTTTCTGTAGAAACCAAGCAGCTATTTTTTTTGCTGTGTCTGATGAATCAGATCCTGTTGGTGCTGTTGTTGTTGTTATTGGTAGTGTTGGTGACTGCTGGGAAGCAAACGCACTGTTCTCATGCTCTGAAGAAGAACTTGACCCTAGATGCCCTGTAGTACTTGCACTGTCCTGGGCTGGCACTGGCAGATCTCTAATTGAGAGCCTTTCATTTTCTAAATCAGTGACTTCCTCAGCTATTAAAGTTTTGTTCTGAAAAAGGAAATACTGCATTAGTCAGAAATAATTTATACCGTGGATCCAAAATTGTGTCAGTAATGTAATGTCGATGTGACACAAACTTATTTTGAATCCTTGTATTGTCAGATAAGCGGACGGCTAAGGCATTCTCCAAGTAACATGCATCTACTTTGTCTTCCACACCTTCGTATGTTTCAGACACCTTCTTCAGCTGTTGCTCTAGCATGTACAACAATGGGATAGCTTGGCCCATAGTACAGTCCTCCCTGCTGACTGAACATGTGCAGACCTCAAAAGGAAGAAGCATCTCTGTCAGGCATTTATTGAGGTCCCATTGCCACATCTCAACGGTCATGGCTTTCACAGTATGATCCACTAATCTTCTTGTCATGACATAAGCATTAAGTGGTATGTACTGCCCAAACAGACGATCAAGCATGTAATAAGTTGAATTCCAACGTGTTGGCACCTCCTGGATGAGTACTTTGACTTTATGCTCACGTTGAATGACCCTTAGCTATTTCCGGGCTTTAAAAGAATGGCTTAAATGTGTGCATATTCTTCTGCAGGTGGTCAGTAAGTTGCTGACTTTGCTTTCATTTTTCAGAAAGCCTTGAAAACAAGTGTTAATGCAGTGTGCCAAACACGGGACCCTGAAGTAGCCACCATCTTTCATGGCCTTAACTACATTAGTGCCATTGTTCGTGGCAACAAAACCCTCTTGGTCGCAGCCATTCAAAGACCTTGCTGTTAAACTCAGGCAAAATATTTGTAGCAGTATGAGATTTCTCCATTGCAAAAATGGCTACAGTTGCATGCCTGCGACTGTCATTAAAAATCTCAACAGTGTCAACACCTGCAGATCGCTTTTCTCTAACACCTGAAAAAGAGATCCGGTGTACAGTGATGCGCATGTAATCAGTGGCTTGGCAACTGGTCCACATGTCTGTTGTCAGGTGGATACTATTAATAGTACTCTGATGTAAGGCTTTTCCAAGCAATTCCAGCACGTCGTGATGTAGTGCTGGAACAGCAACTCTGGCCAAATAGTAGCCGCTGGGAACCTTCCATTTTGGTCAGATGGTTGTCACAAATTCCAGAAAACCCACCCCTTCAATAAAAGAAAAAGGAGAAGGTCCAGTGCTAACATTTTAGCCAGCTTAGCATTGTACAAACGTGCTATTGGATGGCTGCGTTCGTACTTTCCCTCCTGCCTAGTAAACATGCTAAGAATGGTACGCTGCATGGTACTTCTTTCTGTTCAGCTCGACGCAGCACTTTGCATCGCAGTACTCCTTGGTGTCTCCAGCTGACTCTTACTCTTGTGCCACTGAGATGTTGCTGATGCGGAGGATGTGGGCTGTACCACTGCAGTGCTGGGGACAGGGCTACTTTTGAGGTGCTGCAAAGGACTCTGAAGCTTGTTTGAGGTAATAGAAGGTTGGATCATCCATCAGATTTGTGATTTGAATACTCTAGCAGCCCCTCATGCCCTTTAGCTGGAGTTTGGAATATTGTCAACTACTTTTACACTGACCATTGTTTTGAGATGGGTAAACATGCTGTTCGTTTTTAATCTTGAGTGGGCTTACATCATCTATTAAAAGTAGGATCATTTGCAAGTGAGTCAAAACTCAATTTTAATTTGGAGAAACAAGGTTATATTTCCTCTCACCATGGGCTCTAGTCGGGATATATCGACACAAGCACTTCTTGCACATTTCTTTCACATAACATTTTTGATATTCTTTCTTTTTTCACCTCTTATAGTAAGCTTGACACTGTATTCATTGTTTACTGTCATGAAAGTCACCAATGATGAAAAACGTGAGAAAACTGGCGAGTACCTGCCAGCAGCTCCCTTAGTGATGTTTACGTGAGGTACTTTCTGACCTTCACACATTTTTTCTTTTTGTGCACACTACGAAGTGGAGATACAAGTGGGGTGGACTGGTAAACTTTTGTAAACATTTTTTGGACAATCAGGATTCGTCGCTATAGGCTTTTTTTAGAAGCCAGCGTTTGGGCAACGATAGCAATACCCTGCGTCCAGGATCCCAAAAAGTTGTTGTGTGTCCAATACAATCAGGTCTATCTATTATATTGGACTTTTTCACCAAGTCCTGTAGCCGACCTGCCCTCCATCCCGGTTGGTCTGAACTTTGGATTTATCCCGGTCCAGGGCGACCTCAAGTAACCCCTCAGTGATATTTGCTTCTAAGCACCACTTTTGGATTTATTCTTTAAAAATCTATAACACTGGTTCTACTTATTGGATTGTTGTTGGGTTGGTCTTGTTTACTCATAACATTTTAATCTATTTTTCTAACCCTTGGTGGATGATTTGTTTGGTGGTTTCACTGTGTGTGTGTTGCACAAATACTTTACACATTGCTTCTGACTGATCTGTGACAAATCTACCAGATCGTGAACACAGGTTATCTTTTAGTGTGTATCTAGCTAACCATGACTAAAGTTGTTTATTCTGCTTGTACAGGGTGCATGCAACCAGAAACCCATTTCTAACAATAGCCATGTTGATATTTAATATGTCTTGAGTATTAATGCATTTTGTATTTTTGATATTGCATTTTGTGGACTTCCATTGGAGTTCCATATCATAATAAATTGAATTGAATTGCTACCACACCCCAGTCACGTGAAAGTCGTCCCTTGTTCTCTGAACCTTGCACGGCTGATGAGTGAACAGAAATTTACATTAACATCTTCGTCATCATGTAATGGGCCTACCACTGCAAAGGACAAAAATAATCAGGCCATCCAAAAACAAACCCCCCCATATGAAGCCTGGAGCATGCACATGTAATCAAACATTCTCACTTAAAGTTGAAAGGAACTGGTGATATATGCTTTACAGTAGTTTCTTCTAACCTTTGCACTGCATTCCCATTCCATTTATGCTCAAAACTGACCCCATAACCTTCAGGAGAACTTGGCTTTTCTAAGGCATTTAGAAAGTTACTATGCACCACATGCATCCACAGGACAAATCCTACATCCAAGACCCCCTGTGCATGCCACCCCACTTTACCATTCAAGTAAACAGTCCAAATAACAATTAGAAAACTATCCCTTCACACTACATTCATTCCATGCTCACACCACTTGCCATGTCCAAAGATCTCACAAAGATTCACCCAACACATTGAGCACAAACCTGTTCTTCACTGGTCTGACTTGTGCAAACAATATAGGCACACTGAAGAAGCAAAATATACCATATTACAGAACCATTAAAACATTCTCATCATCGTTGAACTCAAATAGTCCATCTCACAGTACCAGACATACTACCACCTCATACCTGACAAAACCATGCCCAATAAATGCTTTGCTGCATTTCATATCAGCACAACTGAGATGAATCATCTTAACACTATGAAGGAGTGGTAGGCAACACACAACAATCTAAAATACTGCAATATACCAGGTTACATTACGAATCACAGCCTCACACCACCCATCTGCCGACAGAGCCCAGAACGCCACTTCACAACAATCTATGAGAGTAAAAACAATGATTTGCACTTTACTTTACTGCACCTCAATGGATACACACCAAAAATAAAAATAAAAACATACAGGACATCACACCTCAACATTTACACACGTCTCAACACTGCCCAATTGATTTCCTTTTTTTAAATTAAATTTTTTAGTATTTTAAGAATGATCAGCACATAAACATAAAGCAACATTTTTTACAGTGAGGTGAGAGCTGATATCTTAATATTCATAGCAATGATAGAGGAATAAGCCAACAATGCTCGAAAACCCATGTCAAACCAAAACACATCTACCCCCCAGTATCAACTGAGAGTGTATATTACAATATATCATACAAAAATCAACCAGAAAAACACAAGAACATTTAAACATAAAAAAATATTTTCTCCCCTCTGAATATTTTCAGCAAATCAACTCGACTTAAACCTTAATTTTTTAACTACCTATGATTCCTTCCACCTTACTAGGGGGACCCAGATACGCTGCTCCATCACTCTTGCCCTTTTCCCCTTTCTCTCATGAATAGTTCTTTCCATAGAAAACAATGAGAGTAACCGTGAGAACCACTGTTGAAATGTAGGGGGTAGCAGATTCAGCCAGGCCAAAGCAATGCTTATCGGCTCTACCGCCATTGCCAAGAAGAGAAATTGATAAGCCAAGTTTTGCTGCTCGCTACAGCTAACTCCAAGTAAGATCAGAGCAGGCGTAAGTGTGACTTTCAGCCTTAGTGATGAATCTAAGAATTTCATAATAGACTCTAGCAGTTTTTCCAAGCATGGGCAAGATGCGAGCATGTGTACAAGGTCAGCCGCTAATAAGCCACATCGAGGTCAGGTAATTCTAGCTGAGCCGCCCCACTGTGAAATTCTTGCTGGGGTATGGTAAAGCGCAAAAATGGTCTTAAAATGCTGCGCTTGTAGCCCAGCTGAACAAAGAGACATCTGGCCTAGTTATAGAGACTCAAAAAACCCCTCTGGTTCAGCACCCACTCGTTCCAACCATTTTCCTGCATGTTTACCCAAATCATCTAGTTTTAATTTGGTTTGTTCAGCATACAATAATCTAATAACACCCTTCCTACTGCTCCCAATTGTATCTATAACTTTGATTCTAGAGAACGCCTTGAACCCCCCCACCTTCTTGCTAAAAAAACTGCATATCTGTAAAAATTTGGAAAAAAAAATTCTATTCAATCTAAACTCCAACTGAATATCCCTAAACTGACGGAAGCCTTCCTTCTGTATTAGATCCGCAGCCATCCGGATCCCTTTCTCTGACCATTCTGCCATGATCGTATCCACAAAAATTTCAGTAAGCATAGGGTTTTTTTATAGCTGGGTATAATGATTAAACCTCCCTAGACAGTCATTTTTTTCAATGCTACCCAGATTTTAAAGGCAGCCGGCAAAGTCTTAAATTTTGTCCCTTTGACATAACTAGGCTCGTTAAATTTCATGAAACAGTTCTCTGCATGATCCCTGAGCAGCAGCTTATATACATCAGGGAGCCCTGTTTCCCCTTCAATATCCCCCTGAAGCTGCTGACCAATAATGAAATCTAAAATCAGGAACAGCAAACCCCCCTCGCTCCCGTGGTAGTGACATGAATCTGAGGGCCCTCCTTGTTTTCCTATGCGCCCAGATAAATCGATTTACAATACTCTCTAGTGTTACAAACCAGTGTCTCTCAAATTCCAACTGTATTGCCCTAAACAGATAAAGAATTTTTGGTAAAAACATCATCTTCACCACATTGCAGCGCCCAACTAAAGATCAATGCAAATTATTGATTCTATCAAAATCAGCTCTCGCCTTCATTATAATTTGGTAGAAATGTATCTATATAAGTTTCCCCAGATCTGGAATAATCAAAATTCCTAGATACACTGCAGATTCTGTAACTCGGGGACCATCTATGATAGCGTACCTATTCTTTATAACTTGGGTATTAGCTCTGTTTAGCGCATACCCAGAGAATTTGCCAAACTCTTGTGCTACTAGCTCTACCACCCTCAATGCTGTAGAGGGGTTTGCCGCAACTATAGCCACATCATCCGCATAGGCGAAAACTTTAGATTCCAAACCCTGACAGTCAATAGGGAGAATACCATTGTTGACCTCAAATAGACATATTACCCGGTCGATATATATAGCAAAAAGCAGAGGTAAACATGGGCACCCCTGCCGAGTCCCCCGCTCAATAATAAAAGGAGACATATAGCCACCATTTACCCTTAACCAAGCTGTGGGTGCCTTTTATAGTACCTGTATGGTTTTATTAAAGCCGCACCCCAGGCCAAATCATTTCATCATTTCCCACAAGAAATCCCAGGAGACCCTATTGAAGGCTTTCTCTGCATCCAGTAGCAGAGCAGACATAGGGTCCCCTGAGACTTCTGTTGCATCAAAAAGTGTTTTCACTCGGTGCACATGCTGCATTGTTCCAGCAGGTTATAAACCCATGTTGGCAGGGGTGGAGTATTATACTCATAATATTATTTAGCCTTGTGGCCAAAGCCTTTGAGAAAATCTTAACATCACTATTTAAAAGCATTATAGGCCGATAGGAGCATGACTCCCTCAATGGCTTGTCCTGTTTTTGAAAAACCACTATATCTGCCTCGGCACAAGACTCTGATGTTGATCCCCCCTTTGAGCTTGCCCGATAACCTTGATCAGATCAGTTCCTATTATATCTATAAAGTTTTTGTAGAACTCTAATGGCATCTGGTCGGGGCACGCAGCCTTATTAGATGGTAAATTCTGCAAAGCATTTATTATTTCCTCTTGTGTTAAGATCATCTAAAATGCCACCCTATCTATAGCATCGACCTGCTGCAGAGGTACCTTATCTAGGTACTCTTGCATTGCCGTCAGTGTCTCTGTTGATGGTTTGCTATAAAGCTGTTGATAAAAATGTCGAAATGTCTCTCGTATCCCAGGGGCATTGGCTAGTAAACTCCTATTAGCGTAATATATTTCAGATATCTCTCCTGCAGCAGCTTTTTGTCTTAACCTCACTGCTAGGGTATGCCTCACCCGCTCGCTAAATTTGTGGCAATGCTCTCTTTTTTCCAAATAAGTATCTGCAGCTTTAACGGCTATACGTTCCCCGACTTCAGCTTTGTTTACAGCCAACTGAAGGATAATGTCTTATGTTGGACTGCCCGTATTGACAGCCGTAGCCAGTGCCTCTTCTAACTTGATTAGGTTACCTCTTACCGCCTCCTCTCGTTGTGCCACTTTCCTTTGACGATACTTGCTATAGCTAGCTGTTTCCCCTCTGACCCCTGCTTTAAAAACATCTTAAACGATCCCTGCGCTAGTACTTTCTTGATTAAAATCCCAAAATACCCTTATACACCCAATCATGTGAGAAACATATGCTAGGTCATGTAAGAGCCAGTCCACGCCTGGATTTGCCTGGCCCCCCCAGAAAGGCTAACTGTAATGACTAAAGGATTATGATCTGAGAGTATCCTAGGATACTTCTCGATCCTAGAACTAGAGATGATGAGATTAAAAAAAATAATCAAGTTTAGAGATAGCCTTATGTGGTGCCGAAAAGTACATGCTGTCAAGATCATTGGGTTTCAAAAGAGCCCATACATCAGTAAAACTATTGTTTATAACCAAATTTATCAGAGCTACGCAAACCCTTCTTTTCCTGCCATCATATCTACTTCCTGGGATACCCCAATGCACCCCCAAACCATTAATGTTAAAATCCGCACATACAATCATTGGAGTTGGACACATGGCAAGATCGGAATCCAAAAAATCTAACATATCCAAGTCATCACACGTTGATCCATATATAGAACATATAGAAAAAGTTACACCTAACACTGAGCATTTAACTATCGCCCACCGACCCCATTGGTCAACAGCTTTTCTTATAACCTTTATGTCACTCCTACGAGTCATAATAGCTACCCCTCTTGTTCATCCTGCTTTCTGACCCTCCGCACAATAAGCAAGATCTCACTTTTCTTTTCCTTTTCTGCCTTAAAAATTATTCTTTTGGCCATGGTCATGTCACGCCTTGACTATGGCAACATTTTGTACACTGGTGCTCCTGCCTACGACCTTCGGTGCCTCCAACTTATTCAAAATCAAGCAGCCCGGCTCATCTACAAACTCCCCAAGTCCCATCACGTCACTCCCCTGTTGCAAACTTTGCACTGGCTCCCTATTCGGGAACGTGCATTTTTCAAAATGGGCTGTATGACTTTTCAGTCCATAGCAGGAACTGCTACAGTTTTTATCAATTCTCAAATTAAAGCATATGTCCCAAACAGGGATTGATGCTCTTCCACTCAATTTCTACTATCTGTTCCCCGTTTCAGGAAGAAGAAGCCGGGGGGGCCTGAGGTTTTCCACCCTGGCTCCCATCTTCTGGAATACTCTCCTTTTCGCCATTAGGTATTCCTCCTCCTATCTTGACTTTCGTAAAGCCCTCAAGACCCTTCTCTTCTCACGAGCCGTCCCGTCCTAAGCCATCTCTTCCCACTCCTATGGGTATGTATCCCCAGCGCCAAGAAACCGCCTGGTGGCCAAGCGCTTTACAAGTCTTTTAACTTCAACTTCAACATCTCAGGCAGCGCCGACCCTCCCCCCACCCCCGTGATCCACCCCAAACCTCTAATACTAAGTGGACTTACCCTCATTTATCCATCAACATTAGTGATAGTAAGATAGTGCGATGATTCTAACTCTTAATAAAAGTTAAATAGCGAACTGACAGCCACAGATGGTTTATACCATATATCAAAGATAAAGCATCCCATCAGACATTAGTCAGCAGCAGCTGTACCCTTTTTCGTGATAAACCAGTGCCCTGCTGCCCTCTGGTTTCTGTTAGCTCAGTGAGGTATTCTTGAGCCTTAACCTTAGAGAAAAACATTCTAACCCTACCCTTGGAGATAACTTATAACTGTGCAGGAAATAACAGGAAAATTTCACCCCCCCCCCCCTGAAACAGAGTTATCATCTGCCGTAATCTCCAGCTCCGTTCGACCGTCGTGTGGCAAAAGTCAGGCCGGGCGAAGAAGGTATGTCCCTCAAAAGACCACTTTAAGTCAGGTCTGGCCCGATCTATAATTGCTTGCCTTAATAGAAAATTGCCAACAAAAATCAAAATGGCTCTAGGATGCTCCCCCTAATTTTTGGCTTGAGTTCTCCTGAACATTGGGAATCAGTGAGCCCGTTGTATTTCAATCTCCCAATTCCAGTGGGCGAGATCAGGAAAGTGAGCTTTCAGCATTGTAATAACGAAGGCCATAATGTTCTCCCCTTCCACATTTTCTTCCAGCCCAAGCTGCCAATTTTCAAATTTTTCAAGCTTCCAGCATACATCCAAAGACTGTTTTTCCTGGGTAGCCTTGAAAGCCTGTAGTTTATCAACCTCTGTCTCCACGGCAGCAGTTCTTTCTTCTACTTGCATTACTCAAACGGTCTTGTCAGAGCAGACCTTATTAATTTTACGGATTGCCCCCTGTAATTTTTTGGTGGCCTGCAAAGATCTTCTAGGGCCATATGTATCAACACATTTCCCCATAGACACAGAATGGGCAAAATCCTTCGATACATCTGGCCACTACTCTCTTGTCTTGCCTCCCCCTGCATCTGCTTGAGGGTAGCATACAGCAGTTCCAAAGCTGGAGAAAGAGGCGTAGTTTATTGGTTATGGAGAACATCATTGCCACTTTGTAATGCATTTCCCATATCCGATCCAGAAACTGTGCCCAGAGTCAAAGTTGTAGCAGAAAAATCCCATTTGAGTTTGCGAGTGGTTAAATCTGTAGATTTTATTTTAGTCTTAGCCCAGCGTTTTGAATTAGTAGACCGACTAGGCTGTGTTTCTGTGTCACAGATGATTCCCCTGAATCCATCCCCTCTGAGATTTCTAGGTCACTAAACTCAGATGATTCAGAGTCGTCATTTAAAGAAAAGAACTTATCCCCCTCCGGGAATAGCAGGGGGGCACTTAACCATGATGGATTATGGCTATACCGGCTGCTAGATACACTACTAGCGTCACTCCCATTACTCTCCACCACTGCCGGCTGTGCCTTAGTCTGTACCAGTACATGTGCCTGAAGCTGTTTGTTTACAGTCTGAGAATCTGACAGTGCGGGACATGTATCCGAGCTTACTAGCACAATACCATTATCAATGCGGTTGCCATTGCCACTACCACTGACAGGCTCCTGCTCTGTACCTGTAGACTCAGGACATTCCGAGCCTGCAGCCTCCTTGGCCGGTATATTAGAAAGACAAGCAGCCACTGGCGTTGAGTTCCCTTCGTTAGACCGGACATTAGCTGATTGGCCCGTTACCTGTACTGGAGAGCCTAAGCGATGCCCATCAGCTTTCCCAAGTCCACTCGTTTCATAGTCCTGGCCTCGCGCATCACTCATCGCACCAATCATCGCCAGTCCGGGATTTACATCAACCAAAGTATAAGCAGCGAGCTGAGGCAGAGGACTGCATTGACCAGAATGCACCTCTTCAGCCATGAAAACGCTGATACCGACCGATTCCCGGCCTGGGGCATCCGTAGTCAAGTCGGGATCCCTCTGGTTCATCCGTCCCCCCGGAGCACTCTGGACAGCCTGAGCAACCGGAGCTATGGGACCAACAGGGTTTGAAGCAATTGTCACTTTGAATGTCACGAGTCATGTGACCCATCCAATAAAGGGGGCGGAGCTCACGTGCTCTGGCCCAATAACTATCCAACTCTCCTGGTGTCCGTGTCTGATTACTAATACATAATGTGGGCCTAGCACCCAACACTACATTGGCGACGAGGCGGAGCTGTGCCAGCGTGACACAGCTACATGAAGAAATCGTGGGGGAAGAGGAGAGAGCTGCAGGGTGACGGGAGCCTACCCCGCACCTCTCATGCCTGCCAGGGAAAGCGGACTGGACAGAGCCCACCTGCACCGGCCGGCTCTGTGCCCGGAAAGAGAAACGGACCGACCGGAGCCCACCCGAGTCAGCCGCAACAGCCTGACCCACCGGAGAGAGGCCCGCAGCCCGGAGGTGAGCCCGGGCGCCGAGAAGTGCCTGGAGGGGCGCACAAACCCAAAGCGACCCCCCTCATGGTGACACATGAAAGCGGAGCCCACCCGCATAGTTATGGCGCCTGACCTAACTCAATGGCGGCCCACTGTAAACACTAAGTAACGCAGGGCCAGCGGAGCTCACCCACGGCCTGCCTGCAGCGTCCCCCTTCCCTCGCTGTGCAGCGAATGGCAGTGAGGCTGCGGCAGCGGGGTGAGGGATGTTCGAAAAGACTGCAGAGCGGAGTAAGAAGAGCTGCCAGGCACTGCCTGAAGCAAGTGGGTGCCCACCCCGCAGCGAAGCTCCAAGTGACCCAACAGTCCAGGGGCGTGTGCTGAGCACCTACAAGCAGAGCCCACCCGCGATCCAAAGTGCCCAACCAAGTAGCACTGAAGCAGGAAGCCCTGCGAGGGGAGCGACCCTTCCCCCACCCTGAGCAGCGGGTGAGGAATACAGCGTGTGGCCACCCAAAGGCCCTACAAATGAAGAGACACTCACTAACACTCATGAGGTGTCTCCCATTGGTGCTGGAGTGAGTGTGCCCCATGGATCGCCCAGCAGGAGGCGGGAGAGTGACAGCCAATGGTGCTGGGAAATAAATGAGCCGGCGGGTGCCAACTCCGCACAGCTACACACAGCCCCATACATAAATAGACTAAGCAGAGCCCACCCGCGACACCAGAAGCCCCGGGACACATGCCACCCCCCCCCCCCCCCAGCAGCGCGTGAGCTAGGAGGCTGTTGCGGGCAGAGGCAACGCGGCAAAGGCAACAACGGCCATCCGGGGGCTCTGCATCCAACCGTGACTTACCGCCATGGAAGGAGAGGTCCTGCTACAAGGTAGGAGTCCAGCTGCACACGCGCGCACTGAGCAGCACCCAGACGTCTTTGCAACCTGGGGAAGCATCAAGGTGCAATTATGACAGCCCCATCCACGAGGCCTGGAGCACCGCGAGCAGCCGGGACAAGGAGAGAGCAAGTTCCATAAAGGAGGGTTCCACAGTCTACCCTGCACTGCCATCTAGTCACCAAAGTGCATAATTGTGGCCACAAAGTACAACACATGCCACCAAGTGAAAGGGGCTAGTGGGCTGCGAGGTAACTGTGTGCCAGAAGGAAACTAATGCAGCACAGAGCGAGCTGCTATAGCCCAAACCCGCTGGGAATGTAAACTGCCCACTGCAGCCCTGCAGTATAGCCCCAAGTGCACCAAAGGAAAGTAGACTCCCAGCAGAGGAGGACAAGCTGGAAAGCGCTCAAAGGACAAAGCAAAGGCAAGCCAGTGCTACCAGACGCGCCAGTGGTGCCGCACCACCACAGTACTTCAGAGCACAGAGAGTGGCACTGCGCAGCGCCACGCCAGAACCACAGGGCACGCACAGTAACACCAGACTGGCGCTGGAATGCCACACAGCGACAAGGAAGCCCGACCAAAGACGCCGGACAGCACAGCACTGCGCAGGACGGCGCAAGGAGTGAAGAAACTCCCCGCACCAGGAGAAGGACGATGGAGCAGTAGCACAGACCACCGGACGCATTGAGCCAAACGGAGACCTACCAACGAAGGCGGAGTGGCACCTGACATTACATTACATTAAAAATATTTATACCGCGCACATACACCAACGGTTTCTTGGCGCTCTTAACAAACTGCAAAGGTCATGGGGAAGGGGTTATACGAATGCTGACTGAAAAAGGAGGGTCTTCAACTGTCTACGGAAGGAGTCATAGCTGGGACAAAGACGGAGTGTGGAAGGCAAGGAATTCCAGGTGGAGATGGCTAAGACAGAGAAACTCGAACCACCATGCTTTTTCCGTTTGTATTTTGGGACCGCAAGAAGGTTAAGAGAGGAAGAGCGAAGAGCTCTGGGGGGGGTGTAGCGAGTCAGGCGTGATGAAATAAAGACGGGAGCTGCCTCAGTGAGTACCTTAAAAACAGTACAAGCCATCTTAAACAAACACCGCTTGGAGACAGGAAGCCAGTGGAGGCTGCGAAGGAGGGGGGTAACATGGTGGTATTTGGGTTGGTGGAAGATCAGGCGAGCAGCTTGATTCTGCACCAATTGTAGCCGATTGAGGTGGCATGCCGGGGTCCCCGCGTACAGCATGTTGGCGTAGTCAAGCCTCGAGGTGATGAGAGCGATGACCACTAGAATTAGGGCATCTCTTGTGAGGAACCTGCTGATTTTGCGGATCCTCCTGATTTGGAAAAAGCAAGATGAAGTGACTGAGTTTATTTGTGGTCTCATCGAAAGATCTTCAGAAATCATCACCCCCAGGCTCTTGACTGAGCTGACCGGAGTGGGAGTCATCCCCAGGGATGGTGGCCAGAAGGTGTCATTCCAAGGGTTAGTAGGCCCACCCGTAAGTACCAACTCAGTCTTTGTGGGGTTTAGTTTTAATTGGCTATGGCACATCCACTCTGAAATGGCCAGCATAGTACACTGAAAATGAAGGCTGGAAGAAGGATGGGAATCGATGGGGAAGATGAACTGAAGATCATCTGCATAATTGAAGATTGTGACCGGAGAATTTCTGAGGAAAGCTAAAAGGGGTTGCAGGTACAAATTAAATAAAAGAGGGGATAGTGCAGAGCCATGAGGGACCCCGCAAGTTAAGGGAGTATAGGGTGCAGAGAAGGTGGACAAATGGACTGCTTGAGTTCGCTGGTCAAGAAAGGAACTTAGCCAGTCAAGAGCCACTCCCTGAATGCCAGCATTGTGGACACGGTCGATCAAAATATCATGATCGACCGTGTCGAATGCTGCCGAAAGGTCTAAAAGGACAAGGGCCTGAAAGATGTTTTTATCGGCGCCTGTCCTGAGGGCATCCATGACTGCTACTATTACCGCCTCGGTTGAATGGAGGGGTCGGAATCCAGCTTGTTGGGCATCCAGAAAGGAGGATTTCTCTATAAAAGAGGTCAAGCAGCGGGTTACATACGTCTCCAAAATCTTTCCTAAATAAGGAAGGAGGGATATGGGGCGGTAATTGCTTAGAATGGTGGGGTCCGCATTAGGTTTTTTCAGAATGGGTAGCACGGCAGCTTGTTTGAAGGAACGAGGGACCTCTCCAGAGGCCAGGGAGCTCTCCTGATGGCCACAGGTTGCCGTTGCACCGCAGGAAGAGAAAGGAGCACCACCACGCGAAAATACAGTGGTCCCGAGACTCCCCACCAGGCAAGTGCGACACGATGAGGAAGCGCAAAAACCGTGGACACGGCTCCAGGGTCCCAGAAAGCACACACCGTGAAGTACCAGGGAACGACCTGAACACTTAGAAGCAAGGAGTGGTGATGTAACCTTCCACACCCAATGAAGTACTTGAAGAGCTCAGACAAAAGCACGCCAACGCAGAAGCACTGCAACAGAATCAAGTGGCGATCCCAGGGACCATGGACGGCATGAAGATGCAAGACCACGCAAACACAGAAGCACGCAGGAGGTCGCGCCTGTGAACCTGACAGGACAGTCAGCACCCAGGAAAACCTCTCCACACAGAAACACTGCTAAACGCAGGTCGGAGAGCACACATGTCTCCACCGCCACAGCGAAGCCCTACAGCAGGCCGAAGACCACGCACAGTGTCCTCCCTCACACTGCCTTAAGACGGAGTCAGCCACGACCCATGATCGGCAACAGAGGAGTCGCACACCCATGTGGCACGCCGCCACAGCACCATGTGCTCCTACGAACAGCGACACAAGACCGGACGTCACGTCGCCCAGAAAGCAAGGAGCACCTTACCAAGTGACTAGCCAGCCAAGCACGCCAGAGCAAAGGCCGAAGCCGGCGCCACGACAGCGCCGCTTTGAGGTCCAAACGCAACGCCCTCGAAGTAAAGAAGAAGAGTGACCGCTCTGTCACCCCAAAGACCGGATAAGTACAGGTGGGCTGAACAAGCCAACAAAGGGAGAAGACCGAGGACTCACAGCCAGCCAAGAAGCACACCCTGACACGCCAGACAGCCACCAAAGCGGACCGACGTCCCAGGATACAGCCTCACGAATGAACCAAACATAAGCCGCAGCAAGCGCAGTCCACCTCTCATCCCAACGCTTCCCCAGGCGACCGTCCATCCCCGAGCGTCGGCAGTCTGAGTCAGTCGGCATCCCTGCTTCTGTCCGAAGATGCCACGGGCAAAGATCAGCACTGAGCGCCCGCCCTCTCACCGCCTCAAGATAGAGTCAGCAGTGGCCCCACAACAGGCAAGAGAGAAACCGTACACTCTACGTGTCAAGCCGCCACCTAAGGTCAACGTCAGCAAAGCAGAGGCACATGGCTGCCAAATCTCTCCGGACATCCAACACTCCCAGCAAGTCACCAACACCTGTCATCCCGAGTCTCTACATGGCTGACAACCACCATCACCCCAGCCATCAGCACCTGCGCCAAACAACACCACTGCCAGGGACCGGCAGTGTGAACTGGCAAGAGGTTCAAGAAGTTCAAGTAAGAGGTGGTCCGAGAACAGAGAACCAACGAACTTCGACACCCTCAAGAACCAGAAGTAAAACCACTAACAGGAGAAGGTCGCGGCGACTGGTCGAGTCACAGAGTGAAAAAGAAGACGTGTCCTAGAGCCAGGAGAAGACCAGAGGGAAACGGGCGGAGTGCGCGCCGCTCAGAGAAGCCTGGTCAGGAGGACAAGAGCAGCGAGATGACAAGACCGCATCGCAAAAAGGAAAAAGGAGAAAAAGGGCACGGCGCCATGAAGAAAGGAGAAGAAGAAAGGAGTCATGTGGCACGACGCCATCAAGAACAGCAACATCCAGAAAGGTGAGGAGAGGTGTGACAAGTCTGCACACCCACCAGAAGAGGAGGTGACATGCGCCACAACATCAAACACAAGGGCTTACAAGTCCAGGGGAACATCGGTAGCACTAGGTGAAGAACAGGCCTCTACCTACAAGTCTTTGACAACCCGTCGACTGCAGGAATGAACAGGCTGGACCGTTGGCAACACCCACCTTTGGGATTGAGCGGAAGCCTGGATGCGGAGAGCGCTCAGACGTCAGGCAGAAGGAAAACTGACCACTCCACACCAGCCCGTGGACATCCAAGGGGCAAAGGCCTCAGGGAAAACAGTGGCAGAGGGTATCGACATGAGAGATGGATCCGTCGCCATCTACCCTGCACATCCCAGGAAGAAGAGGAACTTGTGCGCAAAGAAAAGAGTCAACAGCCACCCTTCCAGGTGGAGCTACGGATGCATGATAGTAATCTCATCACCTCCTCCGTTCACACCAGCTTGTGGAGTTGGAGCAACGCTGCAGAGAACACCCTGCCCAGCGGAAACCTGAAGAAGAGGGCCTCCGGGACATCTTGTGGCAGGAGAACACCCACAAGAGGGGCGTCCCTGTGAGAGGGATGCCTTTCAACCTCTTCGTTCTTTGCAATGTGAAGCCAAACTGCCTACAGTGAAGAAACCTGATGGGACTAATTCACGCGACTTCCTGCATGCCGTGAGGGCAACGGCCATACCGCTCACCTAACTCTGCCATGAGGGCAACGGCACGGGCGGCAACCGAATTTTTCCCGCTCCGCCGGATCCATCATCAGCTGAAGGAGAACTACAGCTCCCAGCTGCCCCGGCACAACAGGGTCACCGCTGACGCACCCGGAGGCACTTGAAAACACCGGAGCGCCGAGCACTTATTGGGGGACTAATTCACGTGACTTCCTGCATGCTGTGAGGGCAACGGCCATACCGCTCACCTAACTCCGCCGTGAGGGCAACAGCACGGGCGGCAACCTCATTTTTCTGCTCACGCCGGATCCATCAGCAGCTGAGGGAGAACTACAGCTCCCAGCTGCCCCGGCGCAACAGGGTCACCGCTGACGCGCCCGAAGGCGCATGAATACACCAGAGCGCCGAGCGCTCATTGGGGGACTAATTCACGCGACTTCCTGCATGCCGTGAGGGCAACGGCCATACCGCTCACCTAACTCCGCCATGAGGGCAACGGCACGAGCGGCATCCGCATTTTTCTGCTCACGGTGGATCCATCAGCAGCTGAGGGCAACAGGGTCACCGCTGACGTGCCCGGAGGTGCTTGAAAACAACGGAACGCCTCTTGCCCCGCGAGTCGCGCTTGGGAGCACGCCAGGAGAAGCCCGGGACAAGGGCGGGACCATCTGTGACCATCAGGGGCCAGTGAGAGCCGGGGCGGGCCTCTTCCCTAACATCTACCCCAGACTTAGGTACTGTCAGCTATCGTTTTACCTATATAACTAACATGGGGAAAAAGAGAACTGTGAACAGCAAACCTAATGGAGGGGGTACAGCTACACTGGACTCCTGGTAAAAGTAACCAACTTCGTGAATGAGGAAATAGAAAGAACAGAGAGAAGCCTCTCACTGGACCCAGGACGCACAATCACAGCCATGATACATAATTCCCCAGAAACCCAGATTGAATCTCCAGGTATTCCTCTGGACTTACAAGATCATGTTGGCTCACCCTCTGTTTCAAAAAATTGCTATGGCCAGTGCTTAAATGCCTCTTCTGTAGGGATGGTTGAAGAAATTTCATCTTGTAATTCCTTACCACCAACCCTGGTTGTGAGAAGATGTACTAGGGCAGGGGGGCTGGCACTGCCAGGAAAGGCAAAACAAAAGGGAAAGAGGCATGTTATAGCTAGAGCAAAACCACTGAAACCCTTACCCCTGATTCCCCAATCTACTTCTGAGGATCTAGTTAACACCATATGTGTTAAACTTAAAGATAAGTTAGATCATATCTTAACTCCCATCATGTCACGGTTGTTGAAATTGAAGACAGGATAACCACCATAGAGTGTAGAGAAGGTCTGGCAGCTCAGCCTAATACCCCCACAGTAGGATTAGTACTGCATCAGGTACAGGGAACCCAGCAAACTACCTCAAAGGGGCAGATTGAGGCACCCCTTTCATTGAGAGACAACACAATAATGGAGGGAACAGGACCAAGTAACGTAAATCCTGTAAGTATAGATGCTGGAAAAAACATAAGTGGGACTACGACTCGGGCCAAAGTACCCTCAGATACTATAGTAGTAATCAATACTCCCCCTATGTGAGAGAGTCATTCAAATTTATCCATGAAGCATTACCCCTAGTACTTGTTTTAGCTAATGCCCCCCTCCTAGGGAGTGATCAGGTATGAACTACAGCCTCCTTAATTGATAAGGCCCTATATTGGCTGACTAATTACATATTGCCCAGGGGTAAACAGCAACTGGCAGGGGAAATCATAATGGCCAAAAGGGTATCAGGGCTTGGGGATCACCATAAAATATAAGGGTTACTGCATAGCAGTGAACTTTTCGAGTCCCCCGGCTTTGAAAGAAGTATTGTCTAACCTACTTCCCCCCAACTAAGGAAGTCACAAGTCATCCCATTAACATTAGAGTTTTTCTATGATAGTAGTTGGTGGGCCTACAAATTAACACGATCTGGGCCAAGTAATCGCCACCCAATAAGGAGGTTTGAGAGAGTCAATCAACCAAGGATGGGTGGTATCAGTATGGCAAATCGCTATGAGGCTTTGACGGGCATGGAGGATTGTGATTGACTGGGTGAGGATTATAACTATTGCCTGGGAGGAACAACCCTTCACAGTAGATTGTCCGATCCACAGGATCAGGACACGGTAATTATTAGTAAAGAGCAGCAATCATTGATAAATTGGCCAGAATTGTTGGAAGTGTCATTGAGGTAGTGGATGGTGAGTCAGAAGTGAAGTGTTGTTTGACATCTAACACAGCGCTCCAAAACAAGGAAAGATTGTCCCTGCTTTCATGGAACTTAGCGGGAATTGGAAACAAGATAGTCTCTCCCGAATGGGGCAAGTTAATAGATGACCATGATATTATCCTTTCTCAGGAAACATGGTCAATTACTCCTATCTTTCGCCTAGGGTTTCTCAATTTTTATGCTCCTGCACTAAAAAAACCTAAAGGTAGGCCTATAGGTGGACTTATCATCTGGGTGCGCCAGAACATGAGGTGTAAAGTAAATCAATTACCAGTTCTATCACATGACTTCATGACACTTACTCTGATGTGGCCAAAACAGCTTCAGGGTGGCACTCTCAAATGTTTATGCTAGGGGGCAAATAGGAGGTCAAAAATCTGAAGTAATAGACCTTTTCTACTCCCAGATTGAATCCCTACCGGAACAACTAATATCAATAATGGGTGGTGACTTCAACACAACATTTGAACCACTTGGTTATGAAGACCAGATCCTCACTGCAGATGAGGATAGCAAATGGGGAATTCCACAACTGGAAGGTCCCAACATCAAGAAATGGACTGCTGCTGCAATACAATTAAAGGGTATGTGCCTAGGTAGAGGGCTTAGAGCAGCTAATGGAAGAACACCCTCTGACCGTCAAAGAACAACCACCTTCAATAATGGAAGGCATAGCAGCCAAATAGACTATCTGTTAGTGGACATACGAGCCTGGCACTACTTGGTAGATATGGTTGTTAAACCCAGGTTGGAAAGTGATCATAATCCCCTTTGTGCTACATTTCAAACCCACAAGAGGATCAGAGAGGATACCCCAAGGGAGGGGGGGGGGGATGGAGACATTCGAAACAGTCCCTACAAATAACATGTGTCACATTAAATGGGGTAAATTTATTGAGAATACCACAAAACTAGAGGCACTTAAATCTGAGGTGGTGAGTGAGCTAGCCCTTTTGACACCACAAATCAGTAGCTTGGACGTCCCCAAAATTATGTTAGAGTCACATTAAAAGCTCTTTTCTAGATTAAAAGCCCTCTTTAGTAAAACCGTAAAAATGGTTAAGGGAGTGAACAAGTTGTATAAGGCCAGTTGGTACAACGAAGCATGTAAGTTAGCCTGCAGGAACCTGAATGTAGAACTCAGGTTGAAAAATTCATGTAGAGTAAAAGAGGCAAGGGACTTATACAGACGTACGCAAAGTGCTGCAAAAAGACAATGGGATGAAGATAGATGGCTGGATTTGCAGGCTGCGAGTTCTGCAAAAGATTCTAAGAAGTTCTGGGATATTATAAAATGGGATAGGGGAGGAATAGCTGAACCCTCGCAAAATAATGTTGCTAAAAATGAGTGGGTGGACTTCTTAAAACCTCAATATGCTTGTAGTGAAATGAAAGGAGTACCTCTGCCGACACCACCCACTATCTATCATCCCCAGCTGTTCACCCTAAAGGATGTGAGCTCAGCGCTAGATTGTGTAATAAAAGGCAGAGCCCCTGGCATGGATGGCATCTCGACGATGTTTTTTTAAGCGACAGGTTGACTTGGTGTTGGTACTTTTTATTGCTAGCTAATGCTTTTGATTTAGTCCCCCGTTCCATGTTGTGGAAGGTCCTGGCTGATCAAGGAATGCCCCCCGAGTTGCTGACTCTTGAAGTTCGGTTGCACGAAAACAATTTTGCAAGAATCAGGTGGGAGGCCAAGGTGAGGTCACTGACGCATTCCCTGTCGAGTGTGGCGTTCGGCAGGGATGCGTCTTGGCTCCCACGTTATTTTCACTACACATCAATGGTATAGTGGACCACCTTAATAGATTTCCCACTGATGCGCCTGTCTTAGCGTGGACCCGGGTCCCAGTACTTATGTATGCGGACGATACGCTGATTGTCTCGCGTACTCCAAGTGGGTTGCAGAAGGCTGTTAATATCTTTGGGGCATTCTGTGAATCATGCGGACTTGAGATTAACACCTCTAAAATAAAATTAATGTCCTTGAATTCACGGAAAAAAAGTAAAGGTAAAATTATCCTTAATAACATCTCCCTAGAGGAAGTGGATGCTTTTACCTATTTGGGCATCTCATTGCAGAATATTATGGGGTGGAAATGCCACACAGACATGGCCACCCTGAAATTTTATCAACTTGCGGGAGCCCTTGCATCCAAACATAAAACTTCATTTACTAAGCCCATTATACCTGTCTTGGAGATCTACCAAACAAAAGTAGTAAGTGCCACCTTGTATGGATCAGAGCTCTGGGGATTTTCTAACTAAACCCAATTAGCAACATCAGAGAGGAAATTCTTACGAAGGTTGGTTGGCGTTCCGCAAAATACACCCACAGTCCAGCTTTTGTTTGATCTAGGCAGGCAAAATGTGGCTGATATAGCGAGACTGAGGCCACTATTGTATTGGAGGCGTATTTGCACCACCCCTGAATTGACTCACTATGCAACAACCTTGAGAGATATAATAAAGGCAGACAGATTCCATGTAATGCAGTGGCTTAGTGAATTAAGGATACTTCTAAAAGATCTGTACCTTATCCAGTTATGGGAAATATCTGATACGATAACATTCCCATCAAAAAAGCTTTTGAAAGAAAAATATTGGGCAATGGTCCGTGAGAGAGTTCACATGAGTAGTATTAGCACCAACTTAACAGGCCGCTTTCTTGATTTCGAATCACGTCCCTACTGTGAGGCATACTGGGATATTATTGAAAGGCATCAAGACCGTAAATTATATTTCCAATTTAGAATCGGTACACTCACAGTAAAAGATTTTAGTTCTAAATGGGTATCACAAAGAAGTGACAAATGTCATAACTGTAAACATAAGGTTGAGACCATAGCACATAAATATTTTGAATGCCCTCTTTATTGTGCTCCGCGTCGTAAATGGTTAAGACCCATTTGTTTAAACTTGGGCACACAGAAGTATAAAGATGCCCTAAGAATACTGGAGTCTGACTGTTCACCTAGCATAGCTGTAGCAACTGCAAAATTTTTAAAATGGGCTTGGATTATACGCACCCGCACTTTTTTATCTCATGCTGCTAGCTAGTAATTATCTGTGTTTTATTTGAAAATGTCTTTTAATAATGTAGTTACTCGTATTTCAAAACGACAGATATAAGATATTTAATAACTTTTTAACTATGTGATGTCTATGTATTATTTATAGTGTAATGTATAGTGTTGTACTGTGTGTTGCTTTTATGACAATCTGTTGAATAAAGCTTTTGAAATTTGAATTTGAAGAAACCCGACGGACTAGTATAAGACAACTTCCATCAAGTCTACCATCTGGTCATCCTGTTCGGCGTCACCCCAAAAGCAAGATCTCAATGGACTGAAGAACACACTGCCATGGCGCAAGTCCAGAAGAGCACGCCCACTGAGGACCAGGACGCCAACCCCAAGAGAATGAACGTTTCAATTTAAAGTTTCCACCGTCGTCATCTAGCAAGCAGCTGAAGAGACTCCTTCTAAAGTTAGGAGATTGCATACTTCTATGTTTTTCTCCCACATGTTTGGACTTTGCTTTATCTCAACATTTATTAAAGTTTGGGAGGAATGTAGTGTCCTGCTGGACACGTTCTAGTTGTTATAATGTAAACCTACACTTTACACCCACCCTCCACTGGTGTCACGAGTCATGTGACCCAGTCAATAAAGGGGGAGGAGCGCACGTGCTCTGGGCCCATTAACTATCCAACTATCCTGGTGTCCGTGTCTGATTACTAATACATAATGTGGGCCTAGCGCCCAACACTACACTCTCCAGTGGCAGCTGCACGAAGGCTAGTGCCGGCGGCCACGCCAACCTCTTTTGGCTTCAGGTCCTTAACCGATTCGCTTGTCTTAGGGGCCATGCTGCACTGCAGCTGCAAACAAACCCTCCATAGAAGCCGTGGGATCCGCCGAAGGGTCGTGCCGATCTGTGCCGGCCAGAAGATGAGCTGGCCTTGACCCATGGAGCTCCCCGCTCGAGCCTCGACCTTCAGCAGAATTTCAGGGTAAGTCCAGCCATCAATATCAATCCTTTCCACCAGACATTTTGAGAGACCACAAGAAGAGGGAGTGAGGTGAGAGCCGACACTAGCCCTCACTGAAGTCAGTCAGCGGCCATCATGCCCCATACCCAATTCATTTCCATGGTACCTCCAGTACCATTCCACAAAAATGCAAACCCACAGTACTTGACATTAGAGAACATTGGGCAAGAGAGTCCCCATACAACGTGATAACACATCACGCTGCAAAAACATCAAAGTAGTATTAGTACAATGCATGCACCATATGTCACTCAGGATAATGACCTATTCATCTCTATCAAAGCAGACACCAATACCAATGAGCAGCTGTCCGATATCAGTCCACTTATGACCAGTTTCTTTACCAATAAAGCATGTAAAAGAACATGGAAGGCAGGAACTGTAATCTGAAATGCCACGATGTCTGATGATGTACATGTATGGATAAATTAAGCAAACTGCAAAGCACGCATGGATGTTTCTGAGTGTATTGCTTTATTCCACAATTTTCACTCCATATATAAATTGCCTATCACTGGTCCCTTGTACAACGTGTGTAAGAAGGCACCTATACATTAGCAGCAGATGCACACATTTCAAGCTGTTTTCCTGAGAAGTAAATCAATTTGACAGTTTTGTTCAGCACATTCTGGCTACTAACAAGGCAAATAGGAAACTTCCAAAAGGCTAATAAAAAAAGTAATCTCATTGGGCAAAAATAATTGTGCGTTTGAAATATTTTTTGCAACAAGAAAAGTCTAAGCAGATGTAATAAATCAAATGGCTTTAAAGTTGCAGGTAGAAAAGTAATGAAAATAATCAGGAAGAACACACTCCTGCGTTTAGGCTTAAATTGTGCATTACTCTGGACATCTGCTAGGTTCATAGGGGCACTTTTCCATGCACTGCAAAACCCAATTAGGTCTTGTCCTTGGTATCAGCCAGAAACACATGCATACAAATATATTCATTAGAGGCCCACTGAGCACTGTGATAAAGCAGCAGACAGCTGAATTATAGAGTGGCTGGCAGAGTCCTCACAACCATTCCACATTTGCATGATAAAGAAGGGGCAATCAAATATCTAAGATGCAATTTGGAGCTGCTTGGAGCTGTAGTTCATGATGCCCCGACTCTCTTTGGAAGACCTCCTATTATTTCATGACATGCTTTTGTGCACAAATGATATACTGCCACATGTGACGAAAGCCGTAAGGGAAGCCTATCAATCTTCACTGCCACACGGGCACGAATATATATTTTAAAATTTAGTCGAAACGCCGTTTTAGGTGATTGTAGTTGTGACTATTATTCACTCTTGCAAGCTATAATCAGATCTAAATTCGTGCTCTCCTAAGATATACAATTATTTGTTGAAGACACAGGCAAGCTTCCTGTAGATGAGAGCAACAAAAACACGCACGGATGAAAATTGACAGAAAGAGCTTCCCATTGTCTTTACATCACCATTGTGTAAAGTGTTTGCCACATTTTTCAACCAATCTGCATTTTCAAACGTCAAGCAAAACACACTTTTCAAATGACTATGTGTGTATGCAGACTCATTCGACTTCAAACATATAAAAGCAAGGATTCTCTCTAGTTCTAAATGGGATATTTTCGTTTCATTTTCTTTTTTTTTTCAGCCTGTTGGCACGATATCGAGATTACTGGCCTATTATTTCATTCAGGCTGCTGGGCCTTGCCCCCACGAGCACGTCGAATGACCTCTCAACCAACAGCGAATAAAAGCAAGAGGCATGGAAGCTGTGCTGACCTACATCTGAATAACGCAGCCGCAGCAGCTGACAGCATTTCCACCCTCCAATTGTGAGGGTGAGGCCGCATTTAACGTCCCGGGTTAGGAAGGACATCTGCTCGTCTAGACTCAATGATTCAAGTGCGGAACGGAGGCTGTCAAGAGATGCCATGGTCTGAACGCCTGCTGCTGAATAATTTAGGGACTGCGTTCTTTATAGAGAAGAAACAAACGACGCTCTAACCCAAAGCAACCTTTAGGTCACTCAAAGCAATTCAGTTTGTTACCGTAATAGTTTTAGTTCGCAAAAAAAGAGTGAACAAAAAATAGGTCGCGCGCTTGGACAGATGAAATCTGTTTTAGGCAAACTCAGAGTTTATATTGCTAGGTTCCAAAATCGAACAGATCCATTTCCCAGGCAGTACAATTCACCTGAATTATTTTTTATTATCTTGCAATATTTATTAAGCCTTCTCCCACCTGCCTACGCGCTGCAGTTTGCTTGGAAATGTCCCAATAAAAGCATATTTCAAAAACAAAAAGCTTGAAAAAGAAACGCTGCCAATTACTCCCTGAGAAAAACCAATCCATCTTGTTAGCTCTATGTTCATTTAATACATTAAAAAGATCTTAAATGTTTCTGTTACATGATGTTGAAATTAACTCTCTACAAATGACTTACTTTTATTTTTAAATTGGCAAGATTGGTGTGGAGAGCAGTATTCACACAAAATATCATCTGCTGAGTAGCGACCAACAGCGAAGCTTCTATTTTACTGTAGTGGAATACCATATGTCGTAACAAATCAAAATCTAATGCATGTGGATTTGGAAGGGGCACCAAACATCATTATATATGTATAGCTCCTTGCTCAGTCAGCCATCATTTACAATATTTATATGCATACCTATCTGTGTGAGCAGAAATCATGACATACTTTACTCATCAAAGTTCTACTTAAGTGCACAAAAATCCATTTGCAAGAGCAATTCGCAGATTCTAATAAACAAAATCAAATTTTGCAAACATTTAGGGCCCGATTACGATGCCGGACGGAAAAGCCTTTCGAACTCCATGGTGACATAAAAATACCTCCCGCATGACTTCCGGCACTTCTGTCACTCAAATCACGATGCAATGTGGGCAAAATCAGACTGCGGCAGCAGGATGACACAAAAAACTGTCCACCACCGACGTATAAGCTAAAAATCCGACGCAGCGGTCGGGGAAGGCTGTTCGAGGCCTGAAAAGGCAGCTCCTGCCGCGGTATGACCGCAGGGCTAATTACGATGAGAATGCGGAGATTGCGGACCGAGCACTGCGTCTGATGTCTGTGCACGCACATAGGCCAAATGAATGGCAGATGCAACAAACTGCACAGCAACGGCCGAGGTGTGCATGTAATCCCTGCTGCCCTCAATCACAACAAAAACGCCACAATGATACACCCCAACTTGCTCCTGGTAAGGAAAGACATGCACAGCATGGAAGAGACATCTGGAGGACACCAAACATGTGGACATACCCACATGCCACAGTAGAAAACCAACCCCTTCCGGGACCAACATCCTTTACACATCACATGCAGAGTCATAGAGACAGGACAATGCACACAGCACAACATCACACACACCTATCTCCACACAACAACACTCTCACCCACACACCTCACACAAATCAAATCTCACCACCACCACCTTTTACCCTTTACCCCTCGTACATCTGCACCATGCACCCCAAGAAAAAACGCAAATTCAGCAACTCCGAGTTGAAAGTGATGGCAGTCGAAATAATCATGGTTAGAACCACATTTGTATGGGAACCTGGTCCAACACACCCCACTTGCGCGCAAGAATCAGATATGGGCAAGGATGCACAGCAAAGTCAAGTCCGTAGGGACCACCCTTCACACTGTGCGTGACATCAGAATGCAGTGGCTACACCCCCAAGGTCCGGCTCAAGCGTAGGGCCCAGAGGAACCTTCAATGAATGGGAGGAGAAGGTGCCTGCCATAATGCATCCAGAGAGTCTCACATGAATCGAGTGGGGACTGGGGCTGGTAAGTACCAACAAATTGATCACGCTACATGATCACACTACAATGCACTCTTGTGCACAACAACTGAGCTCCAATTACCTGCCCACATCAAATTCATGTGGAATATGAATGAATTACAAGTAAAGCATTTCCTTACTCAGATTCATCTCACAGGTAGGGGGTCAGCGCATGCTCCCTGGCCTCCCTCCCAAACAGCATGGCACAGCCTCGCCACCCCACAGCCATGTAGCAGTTAACACAGTTGAAAGTGTCTCCCAAAATATAGCTAGCCATCCTACTGGGAAGTGGTTGTTGAGACATAACAGCAAGACCACAACTCCCACAAGGCCCTCTGTCTCTCCTCACACACAGCATGTAGCTAAATGACCCCCACATCCCACACTTGGTAGCCAACTCTGGAAACCCCCATAGGTTTTTAGGCCATGCACAGACAACTAATACCATCGAGAGTCCACAAGTATTACTGTGTCAGTGATGTAGTCACATTCAACTGCAAAGCAGAATACCAGTACGCGACCACAAAAAGCCAATGTGCAAGTCCCATTGTCTCAAAGCAGAAAGACTCGGCTCAGCACAACACATGCATGGAAACTCTGTCAGCCCTCACAAACAACAGGAGGTAAGTACAAAAAGCACAACACAAATCATGAAGTCGCGGCATAGTAGTCAGATAGACATCAAAAAATTCCCAAATGTCCAAGCATTAACTGAATTGGATGAGCAACAAGTTAGTACCAGAGGGCATTTCCTCGGAAATACAATATTTGTCCATATGAAATTGGACCTTTAGCCATGTCACATTGCTAACAGGCAATATAGGTATCCTGGGCTTTAAGTGGGATGAAAAAACTGGGGGGTCTCTCAAAGGGGCATGGGCAATGTAATAAAGGTAAGGCCCAAAAATCTTAGCCATAAAGCTATGCTTAGCATATTGATATACCCAACTAGCATTTTTCTGTCACTGCCATTGCACCCAGACATATGATACAACAAGTAACATGATACCTACAACAATTCTGGACAACTGGATCTCTCAGTGTTTGTCAGTTGCAAACGATAAAGAAGCAGCAACTATGGCTACAATCTAACATTGAAAAATCTTCCACTTAAAGCCCTGGTGACACCACAACGATGTTGCTGCTCCTGAGTCTTCAAAGGAGTGAATTCCAGAGGCTAAAAGAAACCCTAAAGGCTTTCACTGCCCCACAACGCTCACCTGGCATGACGTCATGCCATAACTACTCCACTAGTGAGGAGTGTGACCATGCGCACATCGATGTGCCTGCTGTCAATGCAAAGTTTCAGGGTATGCTCTGTACCAAGGAAAAACCCAAATAATTATCAATAACAAATGTGATATGACAGATCCACGCATAACAGAATCAGCTATTTATCTAGGGGTCTCTATTACATCTGAATTAGGGAACTTAGTCGACTTGAACCTAAAACCCTCACTAAATAAAATGCAAAAAGATCTCCGCCGTATTAATAATTTACATCTTTCTTTGATCGGACGGGTTAATGCATTAAAAATGGTCTACTTTCCAAAACTCTTGTACATATTTAGAGCCATTAATCTGGAAATTTCAGACCAGTGGTTTAAAAGAATGGAGCGTATTTTCACGAACTTTGTCTGGTCGTACACACAGCCCCGCCACGCCTATAAACTGCTGACACTTCCCAAAGAAAGAGGAGGATTAGACCTTCCAAATCTTAAGGTATATTATTGGGCAACAGTTTGTTATATAATCATGAGCTCTTTCATCATGACGGGACAGGGACAGCTGTGGATAATGACGCCCCTTCAATCCATCAAATTATACTGGGCGATAGAAGCACTGGCTATCTTTGGAGATATCTCTTCGATAGTTACCATAAAAAAGTGAGATTAAAAACGCTCATAGGAGCATTTAAGGTTTGGAAATTTGTGAGGAAAATGATAGGTTTGGGACGTTTATCTTTGTACACACCCATACAAAATAATCCCTCCCTACCAGAAATATTTAAAGATACCTGCATCAATAGGTGGAATACAGCCGGAATAACTCCTATAGGATGTTTGTTTTCCTCAGAGGGGCTATATTCTTCTGAATTTTTGAAAGATAAGTATCATTTGGAATGGAGAGACTTCTTCAAATATCTCCAAATAAGAGAATTTCTGTCACGACGTACAAGGGGAGAGGGCACCCTGATTAAAAATGCCATAGCCGAGATTCTCAGCCACTCTCAGGAAAAATTCAGGATTGGGGGGTTATATCAGTTATCATTGATGCATTTTATGGATGATATGCAGAAAATCACTCAGAAATGGCAAAGTAAAATCACCATTTCCACAGAAGAATTTGATTATGTATATGGGCTATCGCAAACTGTACTTATGTCAATGAAACTACAAACACAATTTTATAAAATATGTTGCTTTATGTATTATACTCCGGACAGAATCTCCAAATGGGGCAGTGGGACAGGCACATGCTGCTTTCGATGTAATTTACAAAATGTGGACTGTATACATATTTTTTCATCCTGTCCCTGTTTAACTCCTCTTAAGTAAAAAATTAAACATTTCCTCTCATTGATTCTCAAAATAGTGGTTACCCTATCTGATCAAACAGTTGTCCTGGGCGTAACAAATCGTACCAACCAGAATATCGGTCATGAATTGATTTTTATCTCAATGGCTGTATTAAGAATTTGCATAGCATCAGCCTGGCTAGATCCTATGGCCCCCTCATATCAACAGTGGTTTTCAAGACTGTTAGCAATCTTTAACCTAGAAATGGCAATATATAAAACTAAAGGTAGGAAGCATAGGATAAAAGGGTTAAAAATCTGGTCACCTTTAATAGAATGGTCTGAATCTCAGTGACATATATAGTAACAATCTGGTTGTAATGATTTAACTGTCACGTGTACCTCTGTAACCTGATGTTCATCTGTCTTTGAATGATTATCTGATAATTCATTAGTTTACCTGTTACTTTTATTATATATATGCTTTATGGCTTCCGTTTGTTCCACATATAACCTGCCCGACCAGAGGGGGGGGGGGAGGGTGTTGTTTTATGTGTTGTATCGTCCTTTGGGAAAAAATCTAAGAAAGATATAAAAAAAAGGAAATAATAGTGCATGGACATGTGATGGAATAACCACTAAAGCACACCACTAGGAAACACTGTACAATATCAGTGACTGTCAGACATAGACAGTAGGGGGACAAGAGCACACAACTACACCTCTTAACAAAGGTCACCCCTTAGCATCCTGGTAAATGCAGTTCAGCTGAAATGGTTACTTGGGTCACCGTTGTCGTGTGTCACCAAGGTTGGTGCAGGTCAGTGCTGTGATTCTCTAGACACGTGTGTTGTGTTATCATCCAACATCTGAAGAGGTAAGATACACTGTGATTGTGGTCTGCTGAGGGAGCTGCCACAATCCGCTTGAGTCTCTGTACCTCTCTCTGCCCAAATCAGGTGAGACTCTTCAGTCTCATGACAAGTAAGCATCATGACTAAACTGCATTTACCAGAATGCTAAGGGATATACTGCAATGGGAGGTGAAGCAGTGTGCTCCCACCCCCTAATGACATCAACATGGACATGACAGAAGTTATCACAGATCACATAGAGCAGAACAATGAAATCATTAGCAGTGTGCCTAGAAGAGCCATCATCACATCACATCCTGTCATGTGGACGATGGTGTAATTGTCGCATTCACACACTGAAGTACTGTTGCACAGGGCTTTTCATGTGACATGTGCGATTCATTCATGTTTATCCACATGAACAAAAGACCCTGATAACATACCCATGCTTAATCTATTTTTCAAACATACTTATCTTCTCCTGCTTGGGCACAACTGCTGTGTGCACAGGCCAGGCATAACGCATATAGGAAAAGTTGCACCACGTGTTCCCTTTGTGGCAATGTTATCCTAACTCCACCATATGTGGTTGTGGATTGTCATTTGTGGCCTCACATTCCCACACCAAAATCATACTTCAATAAGTGTGCATGCACAATGGGCCTCTGTGTAGACAAGTAGTTGCTCCCACATCATCCCTTCTATTGTGATCATTGCCTGAGCACATATATTGTACATGTGTAGTGCCAAGGGAATATTACTTCATTTTAATGGGGGGGTGCTTTTGTTCCATGATGACATATTGCTTAAACTGGTGCAGGAATTAACAAGCTCTTAGCAGCTGAACTAACTGTTAGCCACCCAGGAAGTGGCAAATAGTAAGCTAGCCCCAATAGGTTGATTTTTTTTACGGGATAGGGGATAATCTGGAGTAGTAATTGGAATGCTTTAGGAGTACCCATAGACATCTATGACTTGCGTTGATCCACAATTTTGGAAAACTACTCAAATCAATTTGGAAACCTATGCTAATTATATTTCTGACTTATCAAAATGGGTATTTTAGGCCAACAGTGAACATTGATCAAGGACATGAGAGAGTTTTTTATGAAGATAAATGCAAACAATATACAAGAACATACAGATAAGCAAAACAATTAAAACCATGGCACTGGAGTGCTTAACAAGAGAAACTGGTACAACATTTTGTTGTCAGGAGTAAAACAATCAAAACAATAAAACACTGTTAAACATAACAGGAATTAAGCTAAAGTGACCTTTAGGAGAATGAGTGGTCAAAATCTTAAACAAAGTGTCATTTCAAAGATACAGGATTTGGAGTTCCTTTCTAAAGGAAGTATTACAGGGGCGTCAAGCGGAACGCTGGAAGTAGAAGATCCAAATCCATGTTGTGCTTAAACATAAGAATAGTTTCATGTAGTGTTTGGCCATGGAAGTGAGAGGCTCCAGGAGATGGGATTCTGCATTACTTGAGACCTGTTGAACACTAGAGATTGACAGTTTTCCTGACAGGTACATAGGACAAGGGCTATGCAGGGCTTTGTGTGTGATATAGGTAATTTAAATTGATATTAAGCTAAATGGGGAACCGTTACAGGGATAGCAGGACTGGAGTAATATGGTAACATTTCCTGTAGCCTATAATTAAATGAGCCGCTGTGTCGAGAAGTGTTCTGATATGGGCCGCATATGCCTTATTAAGAGTGAAGAAAAGCAAGTTCCCAAAGCAAAGTCTTGATGCATGAAAGAAGGTAAGTGCCATATGGTAATGAGATATTCAATGGAACTGGGCATCATCAGCTTACAGATGGTAAAGGATACCCAGAATATTACGAACCTCACCTGGTGGGTCTAGATATAGACTGAACAGGGTTGGTGAGATCGAGTCTTGTGAAACATTTTGTTGAAGGCTGACTTTGTTGGAGCAGGATTTCCAATTTTCACATCTTGTAAATGGTTCATCATATAGGAAGAGATAGAGAATTACATCCTTAATGCCCAATTGTTCCTTCAGAGTGATGATTATGGCGAGGTAGTTGACACTATCAAGCAGCGGCGGTTCCTCCATATGAATTGAGAAGCCTTGCATCCCCCACACTCCTGCTGAAAGAGTCTAAAATAAAATGGTAATGAATAATTTTATTACTGTTCTATTTTTTACTCACTGCCGAATGGAGTGTGGGGACGGGGCAGTACATAATTACTTTCAATTGATTGGCAATGAGTTACAATGGGGTACACCCTAAGAACTCTCTGACCCGGGTCAGTAAAGGTAGTTACAATAGCAATGGTCAGAGTCTATCGATTCAGTGGAACAGTAAATGTTAAACAAACAATTAATTAAGTATGAAACACAAATTTGTCACATCCAAGGTGTGCTATGCTATTTATTCATTGCTTCAGCACAACATTAATCAGGTACCTGGCTCAAATCCATGGGTACCTAAGTATAGGAGGTATCAATACATTCAAACATTGGAAATACAATATTCAATTACGTCATTGAATCATATTTATGCCTGTGGGCTTTGCTCTCATATCAATATAACACTTTAGAGCTTTATATAGAGGAACAAAATATACATTTTTCGCCAAATGTTGACATTTTTACGACGCGCTCAAAGTGATAGAAATAGGGAAACAGTTAATTGGGATAGGTGTGATGGGAAACACGTGAGGACTGGGTAAAGGTGGTTGTGACTAGGAACAATCACAGTGGTATAAAATAAGTCCTTTACAGTCTGTAGTTCGATCTGTAGTTCCGATATGCTCCTATACATAGGATACGTTTTACTCTATTAATTAGTCCTATGATTGGAGAGTGGTTGTAATCTGGTCTACGTTTCGACCCCCTGGTTAAAGGGTAGGTTGAGTCCTCATGCTGGGGTCTTCTTCTCCCTGCAGGATCTTTAGATAATTAGTGCGTACACACGCTTAAATAATCTCTGTCAGTAATTAATACTCCCCTTTCAGATGAATGCGGGATAACCACTTCAAAAGTAAAGAACCCTTGATGGTCCCACCACAATGGCCTCGTAAGGGCCTCTGCTAAAGTAAGCACTTTTCAATCTTGATATGTTCCCTCAGTGTGCTTTTAAGCTTCTTTAAAACATGATACACTCATTCAGAATTATTATCCTTAGGCGCTCCTGTTCTTCCCTGTCCTGAAGAAGACCCCAGCAAGGACTTATTTTATACCACTGTGATTGTTCCTAGTCACAACCACCTTTACCCAGTCCTCACGTGTTTCCCATCACACCTATCCCACTTAACTGTTTCCCTATTTCTATCACTTTAAGCGCGTCGTAAAAATGTCAACATTTGGCGAAAAATGTATATTTTGTTCCTCTATATAAAACTCTAAAGTGTTATATTGATATGAGAGCAAAGCCCACAGGCATAAATATGATTTAATGACGTAATTGAATATTGTATTTCCAATGTTTGAATGTATTGATACCTCCTATACTTAGGTACCCATGGATTTGAGCCAGGTACCTGATTAATGTTGTGCTGAAGCAATGAATAAATAGCATAGCACACCTTGGATGTGACAAATTTGTGTTTCATACTTAATTAATTGTTTGTTTAACATTTACTGTTCCACTGAATCGATAGACTCTGACCATTGCTATTGTAACTACCTTCAATTGATTGGCAGCAAGAGGACTGGCCCCTTCAGTTTGAAGTGTGCTGGTCAGTTCGGCTGGCTACCTTGCTGCAGCCAAACCATAATGCAAAATTCCAACTATCCAACCCAGTCATCTTAGACAGCTGGGTGGAGAGCACACTCAGGCCTCTAGTGCCTCTCGGGGTACTAAGGCAACCTGCTACAGCCAATCCAGATGCTTCACTCATACAGCATGAGAGCAGCGTTTGGATTGGATAAAGTAGTTGGCTGTCTGACGTCACCTCAGGCTCAGAGGAGTCTGGAGTGAGGGACTGGAGAGCATCGAGGTTGTGCTTCAGAAGAAGGGGTTCACTGAAAGAATATTGATGCTAAAAACATTGATGTAAAAAATATCCCAAGAAAATATGGAATGTAAAAATTTTGACTCCCTTTTAAAAAAAATATATATATTTTTATTGAGTATTTTTAACATATACAACATACAACAGTTAACATATACACTTCATTGCGATTGTATGTACAGGAATGGAAGCCCGTGCAGGATAGTACTTTGTTGTCTAGACTTCAGTTTGTTGAGACATGAGCTTGAGCATCCCTGCTCTTCATCCTACCCACATAGAACATAAAACATATATTTCCCTTGGTGTTTTGTGATAGGGGAGCCCATCAGACAGTTTGTGTCAAGTCACATTTTGTTCATGTCTGGTCCCCTAATAATCTATCTACTCTGACCGAGACTAGGAAGAGGGGGGGTGCAGGGGTGGGGGAGGGAGGGGGGAGTTGCCCGCTCAAAAGTTTAGTGCTGCCGTTTGTTCTTTGGGTCCTACTGGCTGGCCCTCTCATGGGGGTTCGTACGGTGCTAGGAATTTATCTAAGGCAGACCACAAGCCCCTGTTTGGCCTTCTCCATGGTGTGGATCGTAAGGCTGTGATGTCGGCCCCTCTCAGATATGTAACCCAGTTGAGCCACCCTTTGAAGGTGGCCTTAGAGGTGTCCTTCCACTTGGTGGGAACTATCTTGACTGCTACTGTCAGCAGGAAGTCCAGAAGGCTGCTGTCGTTGAGCGTGTCGATGTTTGCTGTTATAAATGCTGTGTTGAGTGTGGCAAACTCTTCTTTGAGTGTACAGCCTAAAACTCTGTTTATGAAACTAAATACTTTCTCCCAGAATTTTCTGACCTTTGTGCAGTGGAAGATAAGGTGTGCCAGGTCCCCCTGTTCTTTGTGGCAGTTACAGCAGCGGTCATATTCCCTTAGTCCTAGTGCCGCTAGGCGGGCCGAGGTCCAGTAGGTCTTGTGCAAGAGCCAGAATTTTGTCTGGGCTAAGACCGGGGAGATCATGTTCTTTGACGGAGACTGCCAGAGAGTGTGTCACTCCTGCTCGTTCAGTGTGATGTTTATGTGCGATTCCCAGTAGCTGATTGTCTTATCGTTGAGCCTAGAGGAGGTTGAGCGGATAAGTTTGTATATGTGGGATACCTGGTGGCCAACTTTGTTTAGGTTCTCCATATACTGGATGATTGAGGGCTTATGTCCTGATATCTTAGATTTTGTTAGGGTTAAAAATATCGACTTACTATACTTAAAAAGGTAAGTGTAAAAATATTGAATCAAAAAAATTTAAGTTAAAAATATAGATATAAAAAGTTTCGATTACAAGATATGAATACAATAAAATTATGTATTAAATATATTAAATATTAATATTATCTTTAACAAAATTAATTAAATGTAAAATGCATTTTACCTAAATATAAGAAATTAAGTTAATTAAAAAAAAAACACGCAATCATAATAATTTATACATATACATATATTTACTTCAAAATAATTTATTAACTATTATCTTTATTTAATTTTTAAACTTTTACATTATATAACAATAAAACATATACATATATCAATAATTTAAAATTTAAAAAAATCTATAATTATTTAAAACATTAAACTATTAAAACAAAATGAAAACATACATTTCGAAATAAATGCAACAGTGTGGAAAATGTTGGCTAGCAAAATAACAAAATTTACTATTTCAACTCCAGTGAGTGCATCAACAGGGAAAGTGTTGGACAGCGGTGGGGAAAAAATTACTATTCCCACTCCAAAGACTGAAACAGTAGGGAAAGTGTTGGATAGCGGATGGGTAAAATTTACTATTCCTACTCCAGTGAGTGTCAAAGTAGGGTAAAGGTTGGATAGCGGAAGTATTAGATTTTATATTCCAACTCCAGTGAGTGCAACAGTAGGGAACGTTTTGTATAGCAGAGGGGCGGATGGATAAAAATTACTATTCCTACTTCAGTGATTGCAACAGTAGAAAAAGTGCTACATAGCGAGGGGGTAAAAATTACTATTCCCACTATAAAGAGTGCAACAGTAGGAAAAGTGCTGGATAGCGGAGGTGTAAAATTAGTATTCCAACTCCAGTGAGTGCAACAGTAGGGAAAGTGCTGGATAGCTGAGGGGTAACAATTACAATTCCCACTCCAGTGGGTGCATTAGTAGGGAACGTGTTGGATAGCAGAGGGGTAAAATTACTATTCCCACTCCAGTGAGTGCAACAGTAGGGAAAGTGTAGGATAGCGGAGGGGTAAAAATGACTATTCCAACTCCAGTGAGTGCAACAGTAGGGAAAGTTCAAGATAGCAGAGCGGTAACAATGACTATTCCCAACCCAGTGAGTGGAACAGTAGGGAAAGTGTTGGATAGCAAAGAAACAAAAATTACTAATTACATTTTGAAACAATTGAAAATAATTACATGATCTTAAAAATAAATAAACAATATTTTAAACTTATAAAAAGATCACATATTTTAATGTTAATTACATGTAACAAAAAGGTACACATATTATATTAAAATAAATATATTTATAAACAATATTTATTTAAAAGGAGCAAATATTTACAAACAAAGAAATTATTTAAAATATAAATGTATTTAGTTTTATTTCCTACCCTGTAACACCACACTAATAAAAAAAGACTTCAACATTTTTATTAAAATTTATTTCCATAATTAACATAATTAATAATACATTAAAACAATATTATTAATAAAAAAATATAATAAACATTCATTGAGTACACATTCTTTAACATAATATCCACAACACACACCTAAAATTATTTACGCAATTTCCATAATTCATAACTAATTACTAATTTTTCAAACAAACAAAAATAAATTACTGCCCACCCTTCCCATCATTTACACCTATAAACAACACAACACTCCCCTAAAATGAATTACACTATCACCATCACTACTTACTAATTCAATAATTTAAATTAATTAACAACTAATTATTTAATAATTAAGATATACATTTACACATTTAACACTATAACACCACAAATAAACAAATATTAGTAAATAAAAATGATTCAATACATTTTATATAATTAATTTATGTACCACCCTCTTCCCTATGACCACATATGATAAAAATACGAACAATTGTTATACAAAAAAATACTAAAATAAATATCGATATTTTTAACAACTATATTTTTGTAAACGTTATTAAACACTTTTTGTATCGATATTGCTTACCTAAAATCGAATTCTTGACCATAAGAATTTGTCTGTCAATATTCCTGACCCACAATATTTTTGACAGGAGAAGGTAAGTGAAACTTAAATTTGTTCTTTATTGTAATTTTTGATTTAATGTAATTGTATAATGTATGTATGTATGTTTGTTTTAATGTATTTTGCTCCCCACTGTTTTTTTAAGTCACCAACCGCCACTGCTATCAATGGCGGCCAAGAAGTCAAGGTGCAGAAGTAGAGATGGATTTTCTTAATCTAAGATGTGGAGTGAGTCACCAGCTATTTGAAGCAGGACAGTATCTGTTTTGTTACCATGTCTGAATGCAGCTTGGATGGTTGTAGCAAAGATGTGAGATTAAAGCTGAAAGCTACGCAGCATTCTATCACCTTTACTAAGAAGGGAAATATAAGATAAGACAGACGTTTTTCAGGTCACTGGGATGGAATGATTTGTTTTTAATAGTGGAGAGAGTTGATCTATTGTTAAGGAGTCAGGGAAGATGCAAAGTTCAAAAGAGGAATTGACCAAGGTGGACTAGTAGAATAGAAGCTGTCTGGTGGGATCTTTCCTAATCTTTACCTAGCACTGGATGAAAATGGCATACAACCGTAATATCATTGCAGCATATTGCTAGGCACAAATATTATCTCAAAAATATTGTGATACAAGTATATAGTGGAACAGAATATCATAGACAAGTATATCATCTTTTGAAAGTGTTCAATATGGTTTTATTTATTATTATTGTATATAATATTACATTTTAGTTATGTTGTGTTTTATTAGCTTACATGTTATACGTTCTTAATATTTTATTGTTAATTGTTTCTATATTTTGTATCTGTTCTTATTCTTTGATATATGAAAATGCTTTTTTGGGTTGTTTATTTTTTTTATTTGCAGGTTGTAGGGTTTGCAGGGGGCCAGGATGGAAAGTGCTTTTAATACATATCTTAAATATTTTATAAATTTGATTTTCAATATTAAAACTGTGATAGGTTAATTTGAATATTAATTATGTAAAATGTTTAAAAAATCAATTAGTTGATTTACTCCATTTCTTGTATTATCTTTTAGTTTTTGAAAAACATTTTGGGGTTGATTACGATGTCTGTCGAAAAGGCTCCGAATGGCATTCAGTTAGTAATGAAATGGAATTGAGATTTATAACACAAGATTGTCTAAGCATGGCGTTGCTGCTGAATTGGCTAACCAGAAAGAGATGCTTGAAGAATGTTTTCAGGATAGGTATCAATTAGCCACGTTTTTAAAGGTTTGTGGAATGCCAAAAGATTGCATTCCTTCTTCACTGTCGGAGGGAGAGAGTTCCACAGGCTAGCAGTGCCTGACCACAAAACGTTTCCCTCCCTCCGAGACAGTTTTAGTCCTAGGGATTACTAGATTGGAGGAGGCAATTGACCAAGCTGCCTCTCTGGGATGTACCACCTGAAACTCTCTGCAAAGTAATCGGGGCCAAGCCCATGTACTTCTTTAAAGACCATACAGAGGGACTTGAATTTGATTAGTCTTTTAACTGGTAGCCAGTGCAAAGATGGAAGAGCATGGGTCACTGATGAGCTGCTGCATTTTGGAGGACCTGCAATTTATTAAGACATCATGATTGAATATTCAGAAAAAGCTCATTGCAGTAATCCATTTTAGACAAGAGGAGTGCAGTGAACCACGGCTTTTTGGCGCTCTAATGGAATGAATGGTAATATTTTCCTAAGAGTTGTGATCATAAAGAAGCAGGAGGATGTGATCACATTAATTTGTCCTCCGAAGATCAAGTTGGTGTCAAAGTAAACTCCTATGGTTTTCACCTTTGTGACTGGCTTGAGGATTTTTCCCAATTCCTGTGGCCACCAACTTGGGGGCCTATTACGATGGCAGACGAACATTATTGAATTTTGCTTATTATTTGATGTAGCTTTTTAAAAAATCTTTTGTGATTATATTTTATAGTACATTTAAATGTTATTTTTTATTTTATTTTTGATATTTATTATTATTATGAACATGGTAAAAAACATCTCAAATTTAATTTAATTAATTTAACAATTATGTAGCATAGTTTGAAATTTAATTTAATATTATATTTGTCTATAATATCATTATATGTATTTCCTTTATAAATCTAAATGCATATTGTTTTTTTAAATAACAGTATTAGTACTATTATCAATTAAATATATTTTTAATTGATAATTCAGTGATTTAGAGAATGAGACTCCTTTTTCCAAGTCCCCAACCCCCTGTTAGTCTGTTCAACCCCCAAAAGCTAATCTGTGGTTTACTGTTTATGAAATGTTGTTAGGAAAGACTGTGATTTTTCTTTTGCAGCAATATTTACTGCAAGCACATTGAAAAATCTGTTCTGCTGATATGACTAAACACTTTGAACATAATGAATTTACTAAATGTAATGAATTTGGCAAACTGATCTGGTGCTAGCACTACGCACTTTGATTGTAAGGAATATGAGGGGTAGGGCTGGGATTGCCTACTGATCACTTTGCGCACAAGTTTTAATTTTGGGGAAAATGACATATCAGACATAGGGCCATTTTCTCAAGGAAGTGGCGGAGATTGGCGTTAGTCGTCTTGGCTTAACGCCTCTCTCCACCACTTTGGAAACGAGACTCTACACCCTATTCTCAAGGATAAGATGAAGTCTCGCTATTTCCCCTGCAATGGCGCTTAGTTTCACAACTTAGCGCCAACGCAGGCACTCTTGCACCAGAGTGCAAGGGTGTCTGCAAGAAGCGAGGTTCATTTATGTACAGGAAGGTGTCCCTTCCTGCACATAAACAAACCTTAAATGCCAGTTTGTAACTTACATGTGTGCTGCGTCATGCAGCACACATGTAAGTTACAAAACGGCCTTTTAAAAAACAGGTTTATTACAAGATAATTCCATATTTTCATAGTTATTTGGTCAAAATATTGTTTAATTTTGTTCGTATGATGCTCCTTTTGCTATTCATAATATCTTTTTAGGTACTATGGGGTCCATTAGAATGTTGGGCATTGGCACCACCATGGTGCTGGCGGTGCGGAAAAATGTTTTTTCCGCCTGCGAGCAGCGGAACTCACGTCCGCCATATAGGTATGGCCAAACATAGGCCAATTCCCATCCGCCGCGGATCGACGTGCACTGCCATCAAAGTGCACCCACCACCGTGGCAGTGGGAGCCAATAGAGACTCACCGCTGTGCAGAATGAAGCCCGCCCCGCTCCACAAATTAGGAAGCCCCAAACAAGCAGACGCACTGCAGCGGAGACACCGCCCAACCAGAGACGGCGGAAGCTCAACAGTGGGGCGCAAAACCAGACTCCTGGTCCACACCACCCGGTCACGACTGCCATGGACCCTGCCCTATACGTGTTCCCGGTGCTGTACCTGCTACATCACCAGCAACTCATGGACTGCCGCGGACGACACCGCAGGTACGCAACTACACAAATACAACACACAACACACGGGCTGACACAGGGTCCAAATCCACATCAGACTCCCTGCTGGGGACAGGAACACATCCACAAGGGCACCCACATAGGACCCACCTGCCACCAAGTCACCCCTTTGCATCCTGGACAGACATCTTCTGCGATCATCCAGCAATGTCCCGGCCACGTCACTGAAACGGTGAACACAAGGGAATCCATGCACACAATAAAGGAGGCAGGGCAGTCCAAGTCATGAGCAGGGCACAAAGTTCCCAGGGCCACACCTCCCATATCACACATGAGCACACCCCATGAAGGAACATGCCATGTGCCCATCCTGTGCACAACCATGCACAATAACAAGCCAGGTCAAACCACACCCTGCTCCACACAAAAAACAACCAGGGAGACAGCCACAGCAGCAGTGGCTGCACAGGAAAACACAACACAGAGCACAGTAGCGCAGGGCCAGGAAAACACACACACCACAACACAACCACACATATGGAAACAAACATGAGTACACGCACCAAATGAACACATACAAGGAACAAATGGGCACACTGCCTGCATAGTCACACATACATACCACAGACTGACACACACACACATACACCAAATGCCAACAGCAATGGAGCACAACAAATAGGAAAGCCAAAGTGGGAGACATGGAACACATAACAACTCCCTCAGACCATCAAACCACACGTGGTTGGTACAGTAAGTGGAGTCAAACCACAGGCACCACAGTGCAACAACACAGGGAAGACAGCAAGGCAAACCAGGGAAAGGTACAAGGAACAAAGGAAGGCCTGTAGGTCTAACTGGGAACAGCCACGCATGCATACAACCACCTCACAGGAGTACAAAAGCAGCACAACACACAGGGCCCATTGACACACTCCATGACTGCCGAACACCAGGAGGAATGTACACATACCCCCCTCACCCCAGCAGCACACAACACCAGTGCCAAACACACTGAAGGCTGCCAATACATGCCAGTCCATACACACACAAACAAATACCCACCCTGGGTGCAGCCACAAACATCACACACACACAGGGATGCCAGAACAGATATCTGCATAAAAACAACATACAAACACAAAACACAACTGAAACACACACAGAACCCCAACAGAAACAGACATACCCTGTCAGCCAAACTGTGGAAAGGCAATGGGAGCACAGACACAACAGGAGTGCACAACCTCATCACTCAGGAACAAAACACACACAATATACCACAAATCACACAAGAAGTGCACCACCACAGACCAACACAGCCACATCAAAGCAACTACAGATGCACAGGCCAAAAAAACTGAACAAACACTGCAGGACATCAGGGGATGCACATCGGGCAATGGCAAGGCCACATACACACAGCACTGTACGCACAACATGCAGTGTGTGCACACCAAGCATAACAGTCACACACAGACATGAGTGACACAACATCAACCCACACAACACAAATCAGCACAGCAAAACCACAACAGCACACCCAGAAAGTGAAGCAATACCACAGCCAACACAAATACATCCAACACAACAACAACAGATGCACAAATCTAGGATACAAAGGCAGAACCATTATTGACCAGAGCACTGAGCAGCACACACAGCTGAAGAGCACATGAGCAACCATGACTGATAAACAGTACAGGAACATCACATATAACCCATTGGGTACATTTCCTGAGTGCCATATTTCTCCTGTCAAAAGAACTTCACCACAAAGCATGGTGTCACAAATGAAGTGATGGAGAGGCACACAGACATGTAAACCAAGGGGACAGCTGACATCAAAGTGAAGTGTCTTGCATGTCAGTAGTGGACATGTAAGGATACCATACACAAATAGAGGAAGTGCAGACTCACAATGGGTAGGCATAGGAAGCACCCATAGGGGATGGCATTACACCACGCACACCATGCCAAACAGGAGGATGAAAAGCATCATGGACCCGCAATGCATAAGACAAACAACCACAATGGCAGTGTGGAGCAGCAGTTCTGCACAGTCTACACAAATAGACTCAAGACACATGGATGATCAAACAAACACAACACTGATGTGCTAGTCACACACTCTGCACAGTCACAAGTGACTAAAACAACAAGTAAGAGGCAAACAGAAAAGCAGGACACACCAACACACAGCACAGTGCACAACAGACAACTCACACATGTGCATACAACCACATCCCCACATTCACAGGGCAGAGCAATCAAAACAACAGGTACGCAACTCCTGGGTGACACATATGTGTGTTTGACAATCCAAGGGCACACACACATTAACACCCCCTACAAAGTCACAATCTTCACACTGCACACCTCTTGACTACCCAAGAGCACACATCTCATGTAGGCCATGGGACCAGGATTACTGTCCATCACAAGATGACCATACACATACACAGCTGGGCACATGTACAGAAACAACACACATACATGATGATATTGCCCGCCTGCATGCAAAGATGTGCACAGAATCACACCCTGTGCTGGCAGTGTCACCCAATCTGACATGTGAACAATGTAGTCGACAATAGAAAACCATGAAAATGAGAACTACATTACAGGTAAAATTGACACCACAGATACCACAAGTATCAGTGTCTGAAAGAACTGAAGTCCCTGTCACCCCTGTGAAAAAATATTAAGCGGGCAAACACTTTGGCAATGTTGAAGTGCCACATAGAGCATGGAGCACAGTCAACCATATGCACACACCAAAATAACTTTATTCAGTAAGGATATTGACAAAACAGACAACAGGAGTAACTGTCTTTATTCACATATTGCACAGAGGTGACAGTAGATCAACAGTAGAGAAGAGCAAGGCATAAAATGCTGATGCATATGCATGAGAAAGTGCTCAGGCAAGGTCAAAACAGGACGGCCATTGTCCAGGGCAAAGTGCACAGCAAGTACATGAGAGGCTGCTCAGGGATGAGTCCAACACAGCAGAGCAACAGGGCCTGAGTCCAGGGCAAGGTGCACAGCAAGTACATGAAAGGCTGCACAGGGAAGAGTCCGACACAGCAGAGCAGCAGGGCCAGTGTCCAGGGCAAGTTGCACAGCAAGTACATGAGAGGCTGCACAGGGAAGAGTCCAACACAGCAGAGCAACAGGGCCAGTGGGCATGTCAAAGTGCAGAGCAAGTACATGAGAATCTGCACAGGCAAGGGCAGAACAGGCAGGCCAGTGGGCAAATCAAAGTGCAGAGCGAGTACATGATAATCTGCTCAGGTAAGGGCAGAACAGGAAGGCCAGTGGGCATGTCAAAATGCAGAGCGAGTACATGAGTATCTGCACAGGGAGTGTGTGCAACTGTACCCTTCCATGGGCAGCAAATTAGCCAAGGGTTAAAAATGGGCAGAACAGGCCCACCTGTGAGAGAGACAGGTGTGTGAGGAGGACTAGCACTCACACTTGTCTGTCAAGCTGACTGGGAGCTGGCTGTGTGTCGGGGACAGCAGGAGCACCTGACTGGGGAGAGAGCGGCCCAGGTGAGGTAGGGCTATCAGTGGCTTGGCAAGCTGGAGAGCTGCTTGGACCAGGTGATATAGTGGCACGCGGAGGTGGAGACATGCAGACCTGAGACACAGTGTGGGTGGGAGATGTTTGAGGGGTGCCCTTCTACTTCTAGGGGATTTGAAATGGCTTCCCTGTACTGGGGTAATGGGAACTGGTGTGGACACAACAGGCACACACACCAACAGAGCTGCATCAGGTGCAGACACTGGCACTCCCTCTGGTGATGTGCTGGATCTGGCAGATTGCTTCGTCTGGCTTTGCCTCTGGCCCTTCTGCCTCTGTTTGCCAGGTGTACCCCCTACAGTGCCCTCCTTCCCCTGTTTGCCAGCTGTACCTCCTACAGTGCCCTCCTTCCCCTGCTTCACCTATCTTGGAATGGGAGTAGAGGTTGTGGGGGAAAGTGCCTCTGAGCCCTTCCTAGGTGTACCCTTGCCATGCTCCACCTCCTCAGTAGTCACATAAACTGCATGCCTTGCTTTTCGCGAAGCTTTAGGGACAGGAGAGACCTTAGCTGGGGATGTCTATTAGGCATTTGAACCTGAGGTCTGCTTCCTTGCTCTTTGGGCCTTGCTTTTCCCTGGCGGGCTTTTGTCTGTGCATTCTGGGCTGGCTATGCTCTTCTGTGGGGATGGTTTCTGTGGGCGGGCACACTTGGGTTGTTTCTGCAGGGTGCTTCGTGTGCTGTATCGTGACTGTGACGCATGTGAACCATGGTCACTTTCATCAGATGTGGCCACTAACTGGGGTGTGGACAAAGGCCCTGGAGCAGGAATGGATTATGGGCCTGCTGAAGGGCAGATGTCACTGTGGAGGACAAAGCCTGGACAGTACAGTGCAGCCTACCCACGTCGGATTGTAGCCCTCCATGTAGGCAACCACCTGGCCTAATTGTTTGTCATGGTCACTGAACACATTGAGTAGAGCTGTCTGGCCCACACAAAGCTGATGCAGAAGCTCAACAGAATCAACACTCATGGCAGCAGGGGAGACAGGTGCAGGGGCAGCAGTGCCAGGGGACACGGACACGGGCAGCACCAGAGGAAGTGGATGGGAGGGTGGGCAGTGGCAGCTATGTGGTAGAAGATGATGCAGTCTCCATCCCCTCTGCCCACCAACATGGATGCATCCCCGCTGGCATCAAATAATGTGGTACTTTGTGTCTCAGGTATGGATTCCTCCAGCATACTCCGGTCCCCCTCTGAGGCGCTGGTGGCATCTGCATCACTGGGCTCCTGTGCAGCTGTAGAGGTAGTCTCCCCCCCACTGTTGTCCGGCTCCTGTCCCTCCGTGAGCACTGGTGAATCTGCATGAGAGAGAGATGCAAGGTCAGGTCAGTGGCAGCAACAGGACAAAGCAATGCAATCAATGCAGTACAATAGAGGTCCAAATCTACCTGTTGCACACCACACTCTGCAATCACATTGCAGCAAATCACTACATAGACCCCAACAGTGCATGTAACCCTGGTTATCTGTCATGACTGAGCCATGTTAAGGCCACACAGCAAACACCCTGCCCGTGGCTGAAGTCTACCAGACAGACAACTTGCTGGGCCCACAACTACAGACATGATGGGGCACACCACTTGTTGCCACTGACAGACCTGGATGGAACAGGAGGGGACAACACCAACACCGATTACAACATGACAGTCAACAATGGCAAAGGGCCCATGCCAACCACCATGTTGCACTCTTTGGCCCAAAGACTAGTGAACATTGTTGTCAGATGTCTAGGCCTCAACATTCATGGTGCATGCAATGGACGCATTGATGAGATCACACTCAGATTGGGAACACTGATGTCCACTCCGGAATTGATTCCCTCGACTACCCCAATGCTGAAGAAAGTTGAAAAGCACAACTCAGACGGCAATCAGAATGCATAGCATGGAGGCTTACTTTCGTAAGAACAGTTTGGGCAAATGCATAGCACTGGCACCAAGCACAGCATCCACTTACACGACACTGCACTACTCCACCAAAATCACATAGGCCAGCGCTGGCACAGGCCCTGTCCACAAGCATCCGCTCCCAGCCAAAGTCACCCTCACCAAATACTCACCCCTGCCTTGCTGATGATGCTCCTTCAGACGTGCATCCAGCTCCGAATGAGTCACTGCCAAGATGCTGCAATGGCCTTCCACAAGGCCTTACACTGGTGTTCCTTGAGCTGCAGGCATGGGATACAAGAGGGAGAAATGATCAGTGACACAGTGTCATGTACCAACATATAGCAGTACAGTAGCAAGACTCATTACAAAATCTACTATCTGTCCATCCCACACTGGGGTAAATCTCACATGGGCACGCTGCATGGGCTAAGGTGATGTGATTGCATGCAGTTGTGAGTGGGTACACAGTCCCTGCACATATCACACACATGCTGGGTGCCAGCACTTAACCCCCTATGTGGCATGCACACATCTCCAGTCCTTTGCATGTCTGGGCACCTCATACATCACATTTCAACCTGTGTCTGGGGGTGGATTCACTGTGTGCAAGACTGTGCAGCACTCAATGTCCATGCCCTGTGAATATCTCAGTATGTCATGTTAGTGGCATTGAGGGACATGGACTAGGAAACAAAATATTGATCCAAACAAGTCTGGATGTGTGCAATCTACAGGGCTGAGATGGTGCATAGCTGTATTTGACCGTCAAAAAAACAATAGTGAGGACACAGTAAGTGAAGTGATGTGACCTCGTCTTGGTGGGTGGACACTCTGCTGAGCATATGGGCTCACACTGGGATGGACAACAGGGGCACACATAGCCATTCAGCCAAGCAATCACTGTCCTGGCACTTGCATGACCAACGTACTGCGTCACTGTATGGCTGACAATGCAACACCCTTCACTCATATCTACAACTGCAGGCAGGGAGACCTGTGACATTGGTAGACACACTCCTTCCCCCTGGAGACAGCATGTTTGTCAGTGCATGACACAACCCCACACCCTCAGGCATGTACTGCATCAGTCCAACTACCTGTGTGCCACCCCAGCCCTACACCTCCGCTTTTGATGACTTACTAGGACATTTGGGGCACCATACAGCCTTGGGTACTGTGCAAGCACCATGTCCACCAGGACCTTAAGCTCCTCGCTTGTGAATGGACTGGCACAGATCTTCTCTGTCCTTTCTATCCGTGTTAACATGGAACACCTGTGGTAGAATTGGGTGGTGAGGGGTCTCAGGCAGCAGGCTCTGGAGGCAGCAGCAGGTCAGGGGTCTCGGGCAACAGGCTCTGGAGGCAGCCACAGATGAGGGGTCTTAGGCAGCAGTCCCTGGATGCAGCAGCAGGTCAGGGGTCTGGAGGCAGCAGCAGATGAGGGGTCTCAGGCAGCAGTCCCTGGAGGTAGAAGCAGATGTTGGGTCTCAGGTAGCAGGCTCTGGAGGCAGCAGCTGGTCAGGGGTCTCAGGCAGCAGGCTCTGGAGGTAGCAGTAGATGAGGGGACCCAGGCAGCAGTCCCTGGAGGCAGCAGCAGACGAGGGGTCTCAGGCAGCAGTGCCTGAAGGCAGCAGCAGGTCAGGGGTCTCAGGCAGCAGGCTCTGGAGGTAGCAGCAGATGAGGGGTATCTGGCAGCAGGCTCTATGAGCAGTAGAAATGTGAGGCTCACTCCCACACATATATAGCCCCCTGGGGTAGTTCCAAAGGTGCCAAGCTGCAACAATTGGTTGTCCAGGTCTGCCTCATTCAAAAGCAACACCTCCACAATTTTCAAAATTGCATCATGCCACAGCAGTCATCGTTCCCATTGGCTCCAGGGCATTCTCAGTGGCGGTGACACACCGCAGGGGCCCGCTGTGCGCTGCCGCTAAAGTGCATCTTTCAAAAGCATCAAATGTCCGCCTCCACGGCGGCGCAGCACCCCTTCCATGATTTTTAAAGTTGCGTCATGCCACCGCAATCATCATTCCCATTGGCTTCAGGGTTTGCAGGGAATTGTATTTTACCTGCCTCACTGCTACTCGCACTTTATCCTTGCTCTGGGCACCCCTCAGTCTCCTGCACATTCCACCTGCACCCCGGTCTACCATGGGGCTATCCCGATTGTTGTGGAGGGTGCAGGCTCGCGCAGGACGACAGTCTCTCTTCCAGGACAGTCGGGGGCGGAGCACCGCGATCAGGCTGTGCCGCTACCCTTAACTAGGGAGGTGTCCTCATTTTCTTCATGGCAGCGCGCTTAAGGTACGTTGGGGGAAGCTGGTCAGAGGCTTAAGGCTCGGCACATATCTGCACAGCAGTCTCCCAGTGAGCTCCCCTGAAACCCAGCCCTTCACTTTTTAATTGTGTGCTTCTTGGCAAATATTTTTTTAAATTGTATTTTACCTGCCTCACTGCTACTCGCACTTTATCCTTGCTCTGGGCACCCCTCAGTCTCCTGCGCATTCCGCATGCACCCCGGTCAACCACGGGGCTATCCCAATTGTTGTGGAGGGTGCAGGCTCACGCAGGACGACAGTCTCTGTTCCAGGACAGTCGGGGACAGTCTCTGTTCCAGGACAGTGAGGGACGGAGCACCGCGATCAGGCCGTGCCGCTACCCTTAAATAGCAATGTGTTTCCCGTCGCGCAGCGGACGCGCGCACCGTGCGCGCCAAAGGCAAGCCCGTCCATGACAGGCCGGGGCCTAGGGCCATACCCCCTGCCCAACTTGCCCTCTCTTACTCCTCGTGCAAAAACCACAGTTGATGGACAGAATGCAGAACAATGTCATACATTCACCCTGGTACAGAGATCTGGGCCTTAATCCATCATTTTTTTGCACTCCTCAACTCCCCAGTTCAGACATGGCCATATGCAAATCAGTCTGACCCTGTGCCTCATGGGAACAGTCCAGCCCGAACTGCCAAGCCATGCCTTCCCTGGACTGGAAACAAGCTTCCGAGGACCGGTTTCTGGCATTCCAGCCGTCTTCAGCACGGCTTGCTTGAATCCAATGATGTGGAGTGCATGGGACTCACGTCTGAGTATACCCATCCCACTCGGGGTGACAAATGCAAAAACCACAGGTGATGGACAGAATGAAGAACAATGTCATACATTCACCCCAGTACAGAGATCTGGGCCTAAATCCATCATTTTTGTTGCACTCCACACCACCCCAGTTCAGACATGGCCATATGCAAATCAGTCTGACCCTGTGCCTCATGGGAACAGTCCAGCCCGAACTGCCAAGCCATGCCTTCCCTGGACCGGAAACAAGCTTCAGAGGACCGGATTCTGGCATTCCAGCCGTCTTCATTCCAGCTTGCTTGAATCTAGTGATGTGGAGAGCATGGGGCTCACGTCTGAGCATACCCATCCTACTTGGGGTGACTAATGCAAAAACCACAGGTGATTGACAGAATGCAGAACAATGTCATACATTCACCCCAGTACAGAGATCTGGGCCTGAATCCATCGTTTTTTTGCACTCCACACCACCCCAGTTCAGTCATGGCCATATGCAAATCAGTGGGATGAGTATACTCAGACGTGAGTCTCCACACCACTGGATTCAAGCAAGCCGGTCTGAAGATGGCTGGAATGCCAGAAACCGGTCCTAGGAAGATTGTTTCCGGTCCAGGGAATGCATGGCTTGGCAGTTCGGGCTGGACTGTTCCCATGAGGCACAGGGTTAGACTGATTTGCATATGGCCATGTCTGAACTGGGGCGGTGTGGAGTGCAAAAAAACAATGGATTTAGGCCCAGATCTCTGTACTGGGGTGAATGTATGACATTGTTCTGCATTCTGTCCATCACTGCTATGCGGGAAGAATATGCCCAGACGTGGGTCCCATGCTCACTAAGCCACGGGAGTCAAAAGATCCTGGCTGATGACGGCTGATAGCCAGAAACCGGTCACCCAAGACACCCACGGGTATATGTTGCGCTTTATAAATTTTTAAAATAAATAAAATAAATAAATGAGGCACAGGGCCAAGTTTGATTTGCATATGGTCATCTCTGAACTGGGGTGGCGTGGTGAGCAAAATAACGATGGATTAAACTCAAATCTCTAACTGCCGTGAATGTTTTGATAATGTGCAACATTCAGTCCATCATTTTGTGTGTTTTGCTGTTCGCCCTATGTGGGAAGGGTATGCTCAGATGTGGGTCCCGTGTTCACTATGCCACTGGATTCAAGATCTCCTGGATGTTGACGGCCAATAGCCAGAATCCGGTCCTAGGATGCTTTATTCCATTGCAGGGAAGACATGGCTTGGCAGTTCGGGCTGGACTGTTCCCATGAGGCACAGGGTCAAGACTGATTTGCATATGGCTATCTCTGTACTGGGGTGTAGTGGTGAGCAAAATAATGATGGATTAAACACAGATCTGTGACTGGGGCTGAATATTTTGCCAATGTGCAACATTCCGTCCATCACCTTGTGTGTTTTGGTGTTCACCCTATGTGGGAAGGGTATGCCCAGACGTGGGTCCCGTGCTCACTATGCCACTGGAGTCTAGATATCCTGGCTGATGTCGGCTGATAGCCAGAAACCTGTCCTAGGATGCTTGATTCCGGTCCAGGGAAAACATGGCTTCGCAGTTCAGGATGGACTGTTCCCATGAGGCACAGGGTCAAGACTGATTTGCATATGGCCTTCTCTGAACTGGGGTGGCGTGGTGAGCAAAATAACAATGGATTAAACCCAGATCTGTGACTGGGGGTGAATGTTTGCCAATGTGCAGCATTCCGTCCATCACCTTGTGTGTTTTGCAGTGGGAAAGAGGGTTGCCATCAGGGCTGGATCAGTGACTGGCGTTTGGCAGGTGCTTTGCCTCCAGAGACTCCCAGGCTCTTCTTAGGATGGCCAATTGGTTGTTTGGCAGAGACCCCTCTCTGTGGGCGCAGGGGAGGATGGTGAACTATCATCCTGCGGCCCACCAGAGGGAGGTGGGGGTGTGATTTGTGGTGCAGGCCTGTCCCTCAGTACCGCCACTTGCTGGCCCGTGAAGTCCACCAATTGTCCAATGCAGGTGTCGATGGACCTCATCATCAGGATGAGCTTTCGTAAGACGTCGTCTGACCGGCCGCCTTGTCCCTGGGCCTGTTGGTATGCCCCAAGGACTCTGGTGCATGCTATGCAACTCGTGCAGGAATCATGTTCACAAGGAACTGTTTCCATGTAGGGGCCATCACAACCTGTTTTCATTGTTGACTCCTTGTTGATTTGTCGGCCCTGGCAGATTTCACATCTGGCCATGGAGTGGGCATTGTTTTGTCCTGCATACCTTTGTCCTGTCATGTACATAGCTTGATTTGTAACCCCACACATGCTTTCTATTTTTTAAAATGGTCATTCTCGTTTGGGCCCCATGGCAATGCACTAATCAGTGTGTGCTGTGCATGATCGTGCCCAGTCTTCCTTGTGCATCTGCATTGGTGTGTGAATCGTTGGTAGCTGTGACATTTCCCTTTGCTTACCTGTGTGCACTCTGTGCATGGCAAGCGGGTTCAGTGAGCATATTTGTGCTATGAGAGGGCTGCTGTTGCCATTTGGCATCATTTCTTTAGTGACAAATGTGTGGGTGCACGTACTGGCTACTTACCTGTGACATCCTCGCATTTGACTTTGTGGCATGCACATCTGTGTGTGCATGGGGGAGGATTACATTCTGCTCAATGGTATCATGGGACTGGAGAATATGTCTACCTACCTAGTTATTTTGTTTAGGTGGTCCATTAGATGGCACATGCATCTTGTGGTATGGTCGGCTCCATATTGCTATACTGGGAAACAAGGAAGCAAGGTAGGAGCATAATTGCAGCCCTCCCACCCCCAAAAAGCCCTCCCAGTGAAGATGGATACTTACCTGTTAGGTGAAGCTGAACAATGCAATGCTGCCAAATGCTTCTGGGTGGGGTGAGGGAGGGCTCCATCTTGATGATGCTGTGGGTCATGGGACATGGTGGGAGTAGTGGTACAGGCATCCCACCCTCAAACAGCCCTACCAGGGAAGATGGCTACCTACCTGTTAGGTGAAGCTGAACAATGCAATGGCTACCAAGTGCTTCTGGGTGGGGTGGGGGAGGGATCAATCTTGATGATGCTGTGGTGGGACTGGGGGCATGGTGGGAGTAGTGGTACAGGCCTCCCACACCCAAAAAGCCCTCCTAGGTGAGCTGGCTACCTTCCTGTTATGTCGGTTGGTGTACTGCAATGGCTGCCAAGTGCATCTGGGAAGGCTGGGGGAGGGATCCATCTTGATGATGCTGTTGGACAGAGGGCATGGTGGGAGTAGTGGTACAGGCCTCCCACCCCCAAACAGTCCTCCCCGGTGAGATGGATACCTATTTATTATATCATTTGGTGTACTGCAATGGCTGCCAAGTGCTTCTGGGTGGACTGGGGGAGGGATCCATCTTGATGATGCTTTGGGACAGGGGGTATGGTGGGAGTCAGTGTGCAAGTATAGATGTTCCCTGTATAAGTTGTAGTGGGGTTTGGTTGTCTCGGATTGGTATGTTTCCCTTACTAGCAAGATCCCTAAGTAAAATGGAAAAGCCTGAAAACTTGGCTATTTCTGAAACTCTGATCCACATGCTCCATCATTCTGTTCACCATCAAGCTGACCAAGTGTTTCGATATCTGAAGCGCCAGGATACCCGCAGGTGGCAGTAGCGCTATACAAGCATAGATACAATACAATACAATACAAAAAGTCTTTATTGTTGATTAATTAAAACCTTACAATATAGATGCAACAATTCTTGATTATAAAATCAGTTATGAAATCAATTCTATAAAAATGATAAACTTCAAGTTTGTTACACTATTTACATGTTATGTACTTCCTAGATTACACTCTTTCAATTTTTGATGTTCTAACTTAATTCTCAATTGAGTTAGAAAGCTTACAAAAGCCGAGCTTAAAATTATATCGTCCGTATGGAGGCATCTTATCAGTGCTTGTCTACAACTCCTTATTTCACGAACATTATAATGTCTCTTTAGTATAGATATTCTTTCATTTTTCAGTTCTGGTCAAACACACAGGAGGTGCATAAGATCCCTAAGTGATGTTCACTGTGTGTACCAGAGCTAGTACTAAAGAAATACGCAGAGAGTGAACACAGATCTTCAGTGTAGGGCCTGCGTGCATTATGCTAAATTAGCATGTTGTCCTGACAAGTGCTACCAGTTGTCAGGCCTTACTTTCCCTTTTGCATACACATGGGGCACCCCTGTAGGACGTCCTGGGTAACCACTAAGCAGGGTGCAGTGTTGGTAAACGTAAGGATCTGTGCCTGTGTGGGTGCTAGGCCCTGACAGTGGAAAATGCTCCATTTAATTTTCCGTGGTGAAAGGCCATCCTGTCCATAGGACAGAATGGGGAGGCTGGGTGTAGTATTGTTAGCCTAGTTTCCCAAGAATTGGAAATGGAATAGTGAAGTTTGGTATGTCTGAACTCACAGCATCACAACACTTCTTTTTGGTTAGATGGTTTTGTCGCTGTGTGCCCAGAAACAGTTGTTTGAGAAAATAGCTGAGTTTGTGCTTTAGACCTTTTTGTGTGTCTCAGCAAAATGTGAACTGCCTGCCTGGATCTGGGATAGGTGAGAAAGGCTGAGGGAGATCGCACCCCAGGGGAGGGGTAGAGACGGCACGAGGCTACCCTGCACCTGGAGCAGGAGAGGCTTTGCGAGGTGAAGAGGACTGGGTAAGAGCTATAAAACAATAGACCCATCTCCCTCTGAGTGATTAAAGATCCAGACCCCCAGTATCAAAGAGAAGACGGTGACACTGGGGGAGAGATACGCAAGACTGATTTAGGGAGGGGTCGGGGACCCATGAGCACAAGGAAACTTTAAAGACATTGAGGGGTATAACTGGAAGAACTGTAACCCCAAGACTTAGGTTATGTTGATGATGTTGTCGAGAACGGTCTTGGTATCATTTAAAGAGGTGCTGGGTGCGCTTTGAAGATGCCTTGGACTGGTTGAGTCTCTGGCGGCTTTGACCTGTCCGCGATCAGGGAGAAAACCTCTGCCTCAGGAAGAGTTGCTGAATAGTCTGCGGGCATAACTTGATCCTAGCTTCTTGATCTGGGGCTTGTGGGCAGTTTGTAGCTCTTGACCGAGGAAAGACTGAAGGGGCGCTGCAGTGGGTTGTGTCCCCCCTTTTTCCGGAGCAGGACTTTGCTGTGTGCTGCGTCCTGTACCCCAAGGGCCTGAGGTGAGCTGGCTTCCTTTTCAGAAACACAGGAACTTAAATGTTTCCAGAAAGTCTCAAGTGACGCGGTGGCGGGACCGTGTCATGGCAGCCTAAGACCTCAGAAGGGGTGCCTAAGGTGATCGTGGGGACCCGGAGAGAATCAAGACGCTGGCACGCAGGGTGCGTGTCTTGGTGCGGCTGCAGGTGTGGGAGCGCCTGTGGGCATCGTGGAAGAGAGCCAAGATTCGGGACACTCAGGGGGTGCAAATCGCAGTGCAGTCCAGGCACTAGTGAAGAGTGCCGGGACATTGTGGGCACTAAGAAGGAGTAAGTGTATGACACGTGGGTCACGTGTGGTGGTGCAGCCAGGGCGTTATTGGAGGGCGCCTGGTACCTCGTGTGCACCAGGAGGAGAGGTGAGACTCAGACGCGCAGTGTGTGTGTCGTAGTGCGACCCAGGCATTAGTGGAGAGCACCTGAAGACCATGTGCACCAGGAGACGGAGTGAGTCTCGGTTGCGCCAGGGGTGCGTGTCGAAGGTGCCACTGGAGGTGCTGGAGAGGAGTACCGGGGAGCGGCGGTCACCAGGGAGCGAAGAAGTCATAACAGCGCTGGAGAGGAGGGCCAAGTGATTGGGCCCTTGAAGGCAACATGAAGTAGCAAAAAAAACACATATAACAACGGGTCAAGAGCCAGAGTAAAGCTATCTGAAAACCTGTGTGCTATTAATAGGATACAATCTATGAATCCAAAGTATTCATGGTGAAAAATGTGTTCCCATCAGATACCCGTCCTGTACCGCCCTACATCATTTGGGATCCTTCACCCGAAGGAAGTGGAAACAATTCCACTATGGATTAGGTAGATTGTAGCCTAATCGTGTTGAAGGATACAGTGATGTGTTGAGGAAAACTATATGTGGTATCAGGGGGTAAAAATACCTAGCAGTGCAAAAAGAAAAAATGCCATATGTAGCATGTGAATAAGTGAATTAATATTGGGTTGTAGGAGTGGAAAAATGAATTTTAATAGGATCCTACCCCCACCCAAGGTTAAAAAACAGTGCAAAGTAGTGTTACAAATAACTACTTAGGTGTAATCCAGGTCGACATGTTTCTGCAGAGTAGTAGGCTCACAAGATACCCGTCTGCTTCATCAGGACCTTAACAGAAGTGTGCTGTTGCTAATAAGTGTATTTTAGTGATTAAAATCATATCACCTGAAGTCGCCAATCGAGATGATCCAGATGGTCACCAAATAAACATGGACAAACAAACATACACAAAAAAAGATTCACAAAGTTAATGACGATAGCTTCAAACACAAGAAAAATCTCTTGTGATAGTACACGTTTGCCAATCAATATTGGTCACTGATTGCTTACGAGTCAACCTGAAAATAAGGCGAAAAATGACCTTGTAAAGAAAAGGTTAAAGAAAGTCCTTGTATTCACTCACCCACGATCTGGGGAATGAACTCTCCACCTCACCCGGCTACAGCTCAGGTACAAATGGAGCACCGCTCTATTAAATGCAAAGGAGAAAAACACTAATGAAAGAGGAAGAGCATTCTGGAGTTTCTATGCTAGACACGCCCTTTCCCCAACATGTTAAGTTGCAGAGTTAGCTGTGGCAGTCTTCTTATCTATCTGCCTAACGTTACAGCACAATATAGGGAAGGTCAATGATGTTGGAGTTCTATTTTATGCATTGTAGCGATGCTAATAGACTCCGAACTCTAATAAAGATATACGCGCTAAATCAAGTTCCAGTAAAAAAGGTGGGACTTATCCAAAAACACCCGTATGTGTAAATCGGGTGTCTAAACCGGAAACAAGAAAATAGGAGCGCTCTGAAAAACACATAGATCTCATTTTTAGTTATTTAACCCATACGCGATGAGCGATCGCTTAAGCCTGCTTCGTTGGTCCTTTTTTCTCCATGCGCTTACCTGTCCGTCGGTACTCCTCGCCTCCGTCTAGGCTGTCAGTGGGAGGTGCCTAGACGGACAGGAAGCGACTATTTGAACTTGTTTTCGCGGACTGACGGGAAGATCACCTGACGAACTCTGTCGCATGCGCCAGATCTACAAGGCTGCTGGGAAATGTAGTTCGCATTCAGGATTATTGACGCACTCTATCGCATGCGCCAGATCTATGGGGCTGTCGGGCAATGTAGTAGGCTTCAGGGGTATTTTGGCACCAAAGATAAACATGAAAGAAACACTTTTAAATCAAGTGTTCCTAGTTGTCTTTGATAGAAATACTTATTGATGATTTGGCCGGTAATTTTGAAATGGTGCCTAACAAACCAAATGGTATGTAGCGAATATTGCCGCTAGCGAATGAAAGTATATTTTATTATCGGTACATTGCACTAGCCACCAGGTTGTGCTCAGTCAATATCTGGAAAGTGATAAGGCTTTATCTGTGTTCATCAAATCGATGGATCTCATGAAACGACACTTGAATGGCAGTCAGTGTACATATATTGTAGCGAACAAAGTTCTATTTGTGTGTGTATATGTCATTTGTTTTGTTGTAAACTGCATGATGCCATTAAATTGTTGAATGTATAACAGTAATCACATGAAGTTGATGAAATATGTGGGATACATTCTTGTCGTTTACAACATATCAACATATCAACACAAGAATCTTGTATATAAACAATCATGTATACTGAACAATGACAGTCACTCCATTAACAGGAACCTACAGCGTCATCCATGGGATGTCCTCATTCAGACCTGTTCTGTCAGTTTGTAATTTAAACACCCATCTTTGTTTCCTTTTGTGTAGGAAGTTGCTTATGTCTGCGATGTGTTTAGGAATTACTGGTTGTTCTAACACTGTCCAGTGCAGATCGGTAGGAGCATGTTGGGCTTCTAAGAAATGCTTGGCCATTCGTGTCGCCTGCTTATTGCAACGTATAGAGCTCTTGTGCTCTGAGATCCTGGTCTTTATTTTCCTGGTGGTCATGCCCACATATTTCTTATCACAAGGGCAATTGATTAAATAAATGAGGTTAGAACTATTACAGTTCGTAAACCTGCGTTGTTCCCATGGGTGTTCTGTGCCAATGTTGATCTTAGTGGATTTACAGGTTTGGGGCATGCTGCACACTGTCCACACGGATGGTGTCCAGTTACAGCGGGCATCTCCCACAGAGTACCTCTCATTTTTGGAATTTCCATCCTTGGTCTTGTATGGACCAATTTGTCCTTTAGGTTTTGTCCCCTTTTAAAGGCAAAAAGGGGGATGGGCAGTTTATCTTTTCCCGTGTTAAGGATGCCCCAGTGTTTTTTAATGATGTTAGTGATTTGATTTGATAATGTGCCAAATGTTGTAACACAAGTCATTCGCTCTGTCTTCTCTTTGGGAGGCATTATCTCTAATAGGCTAGCTCTGTTATTGTTCGCTGCTCGTTTTTTAGATCGGTATACCAGTTGTTTTGGATAATCTTTGTCCAAGAGATCTCGTGTTAAGCTCTTTGCATGTGTCTCAAAGGAAACTTTGTTTGTACAGTTCCTCTGTATACGCAAAAATTGCCCGTAGGGCAGATTATCCCGTAGGGACTTGGGGTGGCAGCTGTGGTAATTTAGCAAGGAGTTGCGGGCCATTGGTTTCTGATAGAGCTCCAAAATGAGGCCATTGGGTGTACCAATGATCAATAGATCTAAAAAGGCCAATCGGCAAGTGTTGTATTCCATGGTGAATTTTAGATAACGGTTCTTCTGATTTAGCCTCTCATGGAATTCTTTGAGTTGGATTTCATCTCCACGCCACACCACGAAGATGTCATCGATGTAGCGTTTCCACGCTCGCAGACACCAAAGGTGGGGGTTGGTGTCTGCGAGCACGTGCTGCTGTTCAAATTGGTGCACGTACAGATTAGCGAGACTAGGGGCAAAAACGCTGCCCATACTAGTCCCGCTAATCTGTAAATATAGGGAGTCTTCATAGGCAAAGAAATTCTCTGTCATAGCCAGTGTTGCCAATGTCATAATGAGTCTGACAGGAGTTATGGAGTTCAAATCTCGTGATAGTAATAGCTCTTCTATCACTTGTAGTGTCTCCGTTTGGGGTATGGATGTATATAGGCTCTCGACATCGAACAACACCAACAGATCGGTGTTGATGTCGTATTCAATGTCGGGTAACAGTCTTAGGACATCTTTGGTGTCCTTCAAGTAGGTGGGCATTTCTTGCACCATCGGTTGGAGAAACACATCAACAAAGGTCGACAAAGGTTCCAGGAGTGAACCTATCCCAGATATTATGGGGCGGCCTGGTGGAGGGCGTTGGACCTTGTGTATTTTTGGTAGTTGGTAAAAATACGGAGTGACAGGGTTAGATACTCGGAGATATTGACCCTCTTTGGGAGTAAGCCAGCCTTCCGCGAGTGCTTCTTCAACGATATGAGCTATGATATTGGTTAGTCTAGCTGTTGGATCTTCTTTGAGTTTTTTATAAGACCGATTATCGTTTAGTTGGCGTAAGCACTCATTGAGGTAAGTTTCCACATCGAGGATGACCACCCCTCCCCATTGTCTGCTGATTTTATCACAATGAGGGGATTCTCAGTTAGATCTTTGAAGGCAATTTGTTCATCTCTGGTCAAATTAGAAAACGTCCTCTGCCTAACAGCGAAGAGTTCCCGTATGTCATGGTTGACAGCTTCTTCAAAGGTAAGTACCTTTGGAGGCTGGCCTAGTGTGGTTGGGTTGAAAGTCGAAGGTTTCTTCAATCCAGTATTCTCTTGGGTGCTATATTCCGCCATTTCTGTGGTTTTATTCACAAACAAAAAGTGGAGCCTGATCTTACGGTAGAGTTTGCTTATTTCAATTTGGGCCTGAAACGGATCAGTTCGATTCGTAGAAACGAAGCCAAGGCATTTATTCAATACTTGTTCCTGGGTCTCTGTTAGTTGTTGCGAACTCAAGTTTATGACTAAACTGGTCCTGCTGTGGTTGATGGTTGATCTTGTGGAATCTTCTTCCCACTCCTCAGATCCATGGTCTTGGGTGGTATGTTCCAGCGGACCTGTCCTTGCCTGGGAGTTCTTTGGCGGCCCCGGCTTCTCCTGCCCCCCCTAAAAAAGACTGTTGGTTGTAGTCTCCATAGAATGGGGGCGGACCATACGGGTTCATCATTGGCGGAAAGGGGGGTTGTCCCCATGGTGAGGGTTGCCACCAAGGTGGAAATTGTGGTTGGGGGAAGGCTTGATTATACCCTCTCCACCCTCTCCTGTTCCCACCTCTACCTCGCTGTTTGAAGGATGACTGGCTGGTGTTTGATCCGTCAAAATCACTAGAGACTCCATCGGAGCTAGAGCTCCCATAGTTGGACCCGACTTTGTATCCATCTTTTCGGTTGGTGGGACAAAAGGTATCGCTGGTGTACGGATACACCTTCTCCATCGCAAATTTGGCAAGGTCTTTTTTAAACTTTTCCAATTTAGTAAAGAGTATCGAGTCTCTGAAATCTTTACTAGACTTATTTCCATCATCTTGATGTTTAGTAAATATTTTGCTAGATGAAATCGTTGTCTTGATCTGACCCTCTAAGACTTGAATCTCTACCATTATTTTGTCTGCTGTCCTTTTCGCTGTTTTTATAATAAGACATAACCAATCGCGTGTGCACTTCCACGCTATAAGCGACCAATCATGTAGGAAAACTTTGTCGTCTAAAAATAGACGAGGGAAGTTCCCCACAATGAGGCCGCTTGGTGCACAGTTGTTTCTCAAGTAGTCGGCCATTACAATTCGATGCACGCTCACTCTCGCATGATTCTTTTTGAGAATGAGTACTTTGGCCCAACCATCTTCAGAACTAGTAGAAGTGGTTGGTAATGGGGTGAACATTTCCAGCATGCTAGGATTATCCGAAAGGAGTGTCTGAATTTCATCTTCATCAAAGGCTAGGCCAAGGTTTGTGGCCATGGTTCTTACTGTGTGTGTCTAGAACTGTACTCCTCAAGCTCCTCTACTCAAACAAGATTTTATCTCCAAAAACACAATTGAGTCGGAAAATAAATAAACACCCGCAGTCAGCTGACTACACTAGAACATTAATACAATAAGGAGGGCGTATGGAGGGAATATTTATTGACCTTGCATTGTTATGATCCCTACAAGCAATGAAAAAACCACATATAACAACGGGTCAAGAACCAGAGTAAAGCTATCTGAAAACCTGTGTGCTATTAATAGGATACAATCTATGAATCCAAAGTATTCATGGTGAAAAATGTGTTCCCATCAGATACCCGTCCTGTACCGCCCTACATCATTTGGGATCCTTCACCCGAAGGAAGTGGAAACAATTCCACTATGGATTAGGTAGATTGTAGCCTAATCGTGTTGAAGGATACAGTGATGTGTTGAGGAAAACTATATGTGGTATCAGTGGGTAAAAATAGCTAGCAGTGCAAAAAGAAAAAATGCCATATGTAGCATGTGAATAAGTGAATTAATATTGGGTTGTAGGAGTGGAAAAATGAATTTTAATAGGATCCTACCCACACCCAAGGTTAAAAAACAGTGCAAAGTAGTGTTACAAATAACTACTTAGGTGTAATCCAGGTCGACATGTTTCTGCAGAGTAGTAGGCTCACAAGATACCCGTCTGCTTCATCAGGACCTTAACAGAAGTGTGCTACTGCTAATAAATGTATTTTAGTGATTAAAATCATATCACCTGAAGTCGCCAATCGAGATGATCCAGATGGTCACCAAATAAACATGGACAAACAAACATACACAAAAAAAGATGCACAAAGTTAATGACGATAGCTTCAAACACAAGAAAAATCTCTCGTGATAGTACACGTTTGCCAATCAATATTGGTCACTGATTGCTTACGAGTCAACCTGAAAATAAGGCGAAAAATGACCTTGTAAAGAAAAGGTTAAAGAAAGTCCTTGTATTCACTCACCCATGATCTGGGGAATGAACTCTCCACCTCACCCGGCTACAGCTCAGGTACAAATGGAGCACCGCTCTATTAAATGCAAAGGAGAAAAACACTAATGAAAGAGGAAGAGCATTCTGGAGTTTCTATGCTAGACATGCCCTTTCCCCAACATGTTAAGTTGCAGAGTTAGCTGTGGCAGTCTTCTTATCTATCTGCCTAACGTTACAGCACAATATAGGGAAGTTCAATGATGTTGGAGTTCTATTTTATGCATTGTAGCGATGCTAATAGACTCCGAACTCTAATAAAGATATACGCGCTAAATCAAGTTCCAGTAAAAAAGGTGGGACTTATCCAAAAACACCCGTATGTGTAAATCGGGTGTCTAAACCGGAAACAAGAAAATAGGAGCGCTCTGAAAAACACATAGATCTCATTTTTAGTTATTTAACCCATACGCGATGAGCGATCGCTTAAGCATGCTTCGTTGGTCCTTTTTTCTCCATGCGCTTACCTGTCCGTCGGTACTCCTCGCCTCCGTCTAGGCTGTCAGTGGGAGGTGCCTAGACGGACAGGAAGCGACTATTTGAACTTGTTTTCGCGGACTGACGGGAAGATCACCTGACGAACTCTGTCGCATGCGCCAGATCTACAAGGCTGCTGGGAAATGTAGTTCGCATTCAGGATTATTGACGCACTCTATCGCATGCGCCAGATTTATGGGGCTGTGGGCAATGTGGTAGGCTTCAGGGGTATTTTGGCACCAAAGATAAACATGAAAGAAACACTTTTAAATCAAGTGTTCCTAGTTGTCTTTGATAGAAATACTTATTGATGATTTGGCCGGTAATTTTGAAATGGTGCCTAACAAACCAAATGGTATGTAGCGAATATTGCCGCTAGCGAATGAAAGTATATTTTATTATCGGTACATTGCACTAGCCACCAGGTTGTGCTCAGTCAATATCTGGAAAGTGATAAGGCTTTATCTGTGTTCATCAAATCGATGGATCTCATGAAACGACACTTGAATGGCAGTCAGTGTACATATATTGTAGCGAACAAAGTTCTATTTGTGTGTGTATATGTCATTTGTTTTGTTGTAAACTGCATGATGCCATTAAATTGTTGAATGTATAACAGTAATCACATGAAGTTGATGAAATATGTGGGATACATTCTTGTCGTTTACAACATATCAACATATCAACACAAGAATCTTGTATGTAAACAATCATGTATACTGAACAATGACAGTCACTCCATTAACAGGAACCTACAGCGACATCCATGGGATGTCCTCATTCAGACCTGTTCTGTCAGTTTGTAATTTAAACACCCATCTTTGTTTCCTTTTGTGTAGGAAGTTGCTTATGTCTGCGATGTGTTTAGGAATTACTGGTTGTTCTAACACTGTCCAGTGCAGATCGGTAGGAGCATGTTGGGCTTCTAAGAAATGCTTGGCCATTCGTGTCGCCTGCTTATTTCAACGTATAGAGCTCTTGTGCTCTGAGATGCTGGTCTTTATTTTCCTGGTGGTCATGCCCACATATTTCTTATCACAAGGACAACTGATTAAATAAATGAGGTTAGAACTATTACAGTTTGTAAACCTGCGTTGTTCCCATGGGTGTTCTGTGCCAATGTTGATCTTAGTGGATTTACAGGTTTGGGGGCATGCTGCACACTGTCCACACTGATGGTGTCCAGTTACAGCGGGCATCTCCCACAGAGTACCTCTCATTTTTGGAATTTCCATCCTTGGTCTTGTATGGACCAATTTGTCCTTTAGGTTTTGTCCCCTTTTAAAGGCAAAATGGGGGACGGGCAGTTTATCTTTTCCCGTCTTAAGGATGCCCCAGTGTTTTTTAATGATGTTAGTGATTTGATTTGATAATGTGCCAAATGTTGTAACACAAGTCATTCGCTCTGTCTTCTCTTTGGGAGGCATTATCTCTAATAGGCTAGCTCTGTTATTGTTCGCTGCTCGTTTTTTAGATCGGTATACCAGTTGTTTTGGATAATCTTTGTCCAAGAGATCTCGTGTTAAGCTCTTTGCATGTGTCTCAAAGGAAACTTTGTTTGTACAGTTCCTCTGTATACGCAAAAATTGCCCGTAGGGCAGATTATCCCGTAGGGACTTGGGGTGGCAGCTGTGGTAATTTAGCAAGGAGTTGCGGGCCATTGGTTTCTGATAGAGCTCCGAAATGAGGCCATTGGGTGTACCAATGATCAATAGATCTAAAAAGGCCAATCGGCAAGTGTTGTATACCATGGTGAATTTTAGATAACGGTTCTTCTGATTTAGCCTCTCATGGAATTCTTTGAGTTGGATTTCATCTCCACGCCACACCACGAAGATGTCATCGATGTAGCGTTTCCACGCTCGCAGACACCCAAGGTGGGGGTTGGTGTCTGCGAGCACGTGCTGCTGTTCAAATTGGTGCACGTACAGATTAGCGAGACTAGGGGCAAAAACGCTGCCCATACTAGTCCCGCTAATCTGTAAATATAGGGAGTCTTCATAGGCAAAGAAATTCTCTGTCATAGCCAGTGTTGCCAATGTCATAATGAGTCTGACAGGAGTTATGGAGTTCAAATCTCGTGATAGTAATAGCTCTTCTATCACTTGTAGTGTCTCCGTTTGGGGTATGGATGTATATAGGCTCTCGACATCGAACAACACCAACAGATCGGTGTTGATGTCGTATTCAATGTCGGGTAACAGTCTTAGGACATCTTTGGTGTCCTTCAAGTAGGTGGGCATTTCTTGCACCATCGGTTGGAGAAACACATCAACAAAGGTCGACAAAGGTTCCAGGAGTGAACCTATCCCAGATATTATGGGGCGGCCTGGTGGAGGGCGTTGGACCTTGTGTATTTTTGGTAGTTGGTAAAAATACGGAGTGACAGGGTTAGATACTCGGAGATATTGACCCTCTTTGGGAGTAAGCCAGCCTTCCGCGAGTGCTTCTTCAACGATATGAGCTATGATATTGGTTAGTCTAGCTGTTGGATCTTCTTTGAGTTTTGTATAAGACCGATTATCGTTTAGTTGGCGTAAGCACTCATTGCGGTAAGTTTCCACATCGAGGATGACCACCCCTCCCCCTTGTCTGCTGATTTTATCACAATGAGGGGATTCTCAGTTAGATCTTTGAAGGCAATTTGTTCATCTCTGGTCAAATTAGAAAACGTCCTCTGCCTAACAGCGAAGAGTTCCCGTATGTCATGGTTGACAGCTTCTTCAAAGGTAAGTACCTTTGGAGGCTGGCCTAGTGTGGTTGGGTTGAAAGTCGAAGGTTTCTTCAATCCAGTATTCTCTTGGGTGCTATATTCCGCCATTTCTGTGGTTTTATTCGCAAACAAAAAGTGGAGCCTGATCTTACGGTAGAGTTTGCTTATTTCAATTTGGGCCTGAAACGGATCAGTTCGATTCGTAGAAACGAAGCCAAGGCATTTATTCAATACTTGTTCCTGGGTCTCTGTTAGTTGTTGCGAACTCAAGTTTATGACTAAACTGGTCCTGCTGCGGTTGATGGTTGATCTTGTGGAATCTTCTTCCCACTCCTCAGATCCATGGTCTTGGGTGGTATGTTCCAGCGGACCTGTCCTTGCCTGGGAGTTCTTTGGCGGACCGGCTTCTCCTGCCCCCCCTAAAAAAGACTGTTGGTTGTAGTCTCCATAGAATGGGGGCGGACCATACGGGTTCATCATTGGCGGAAAGGGGGGTTGTCCCCATGGTGAGGGTTGCCACCAAGGTGGAAATTGTGGTTGGGGGAAGGCTTGATTATACCCTCTCCACCCTCTCCTGTTCCCACCTCTACCTCTCTGTTTGAAGGATGACTGGCTGGTGTTTGATCCGTCAAAATCACTAGAGACTCCATCGGAGCTAGAGCTCCCATAGTTGGACCCGCCTTTGTATCCATCTTTTTGGTTGGTGGGACAAAAGGTATCGCTGGTGTACGGATACACCTTCTCCATCGCAAATTTGGCAAGGACTTTTTTAAACTTTTCCAATTTAGTAAAGAGTATCGAGTCTCTGAACTCTTTACTAGACTTATTTCCATCATCTTGATGTTTAGTAAATATTTTGCTAGATGAAATCGTTGTCTTGATCTGACCCTCTAAGACTTGAATCTCTACCATTATTTTGTCTGCTGTCCTTTTCGCTGTTTTTATAATAAGACATAACCAATCGCGTGTGCACTTCCACGCTATAAGCGACCAATCATGTAGGAAAACTTTGTCGTCTTAAAATAGACGAGGGAAGTTCCCCACAATGAGGCCGCTTGGTGCACAGTTGTTTCTCAAGTAGTCGGCCATTACAATTCCATGCACGCTCACTCTCGCATGATTCTTTTTGAGAATGAGTACTTTGGCCCAACCATCTTCAGAACTAGTAGAAGTGGTTGGTAATGGGGTGAACATTTCCAGCATGCTAGGATTATCCGAAAGGAGTGTCTGAATTTCATCTTCATCAAAGGCTAGGCCAAGGTTTGTGGCCATGGTTCTTACTGTGTGTGTCTAGAACTGTACTCCTCAAGCTCCTCTACTCAAACAAGATTTTATCTCCAAAAACACAATTGAGTCGGAAAATAAATAAACACCCGCAGTAAGCTGACTACACTAGAACATTAATACAATAAGGAGGGCGTATGGAGGGAATATTTATTGACCTTGCATTGTTATGATCCCTACAAGCAATGAAAAAACCACATATAACAACGGGTCAAGAACCAGAGTAAAGCTATCTGAAAACCTGTGTGCTATTAATAGGATACAATCTATGAATCCAAAGTATTCATGGTGAAAAATGTGTTCCCATCAGATACCCGTCCTGTACCGCCCTACATCATTTGGGATCCTTCACCCGAAGGAAGTGGAAACAATTCCACTATGGATTAGGTAGATTGTAGCCTAATCGTGTTGAAGGATACAGTGATGTGTTGAGGAAAACTATATGTGGTATCAGGGGGTAAAAATACCTAGCAGTGCAAAAAGAAAAAATGCCATATGTAGCATGTGAATAAGTGAATTAATATTGGGTTGTAGGAGTGGAAAAATGAATTTTAATAGGATCCTACCCCCACCCAAGGTTAAAAAACAGTGCAAAGTAGTGTTACAAATAACTACTTAGGTGTAATCCAGGTCGACATGTTTCTGCAGAGTAGTAGGCTCACAAGATACCCGTCTGCTTCATCAGGACCTTAACAGAAGTGTGCTGTTGCTAATAAGTGTATTTTAGTGATTAAAATCATATCACCTGAAGTTGCCAATCGAGATGATCCAGATGGTCACCAAATAAACATGGACAAACAAACATACACAAAAAAAGATGCACAAAGTTAATGACGATAGCTTCAAACACAAGAAAAATCTCTCGTGATAGTACACGTTTGCCAATCAATATTGGTCACTGATTGCTTACTAGTCAACCTGAAAATAAGGCGAAAAATGACCTTGTAAAGAAAAGGTTAAAGAAAGTCCTTGTATTCACTCACCCACGATCTGGGGAATGAACTCTCCACCTCACCCGGCTACAGCTCAGGTACAAATGGAGCACCGCTCTATTAAATGCAAAGGAGAAAAACACTAATGAAAGAGGAAGAGCATTCTGGAGTTTCTATGCTAGACACGCCCTTTCCCCAACATGTTAAGTTGCAGAGTTAGCTGTGGCAGTCTTCTTATCTATCTGCCTAACGTTACAGCACAATATAGGGAAGGTCAATGATGTTGGAGTTCTATTTTATGCATTGTAGCGATGCTAATAGACTACGAACTCTAATAAAGATATACGCGCTAAATCAAGTTCCAGTAAAAAAGGTGGGACTTATCCAAAAACACCCGTATGTGTAAATCGGGTGTCTAAACCGGAAACAAGAAAATAGGAGCCCTCTGAAAAACACATAGATCTCATTCTTAGTTATTTAACCCATACGCGATGAGCGATCGCTTAAGCCTGCTTCGTTGGTCCTTTTTTCTCCATGCGCTTACCTGTCCGTCGGTACTACTCGCCTCCGTCTAGGCTGTCAGTGGGAGGTGCCTAGACGGACAGGAAGCGACTATTTGAACTTGTTTTCGCGGACTGACGGGAAGATCACCTGACGAACTCTGTCGCATGCGCCAGATCTACAAGGCTGCTGGGAAATGTAGTTCGCATTCAGGATTATTGACGCACTCTATCGCATGCGCCAGATCTATGGGGCTGTCGGGCAATGTAGTACGCTTCAGGGGTATTTTGGCACCAAAGATAAACATGAAAGAAACACTTTTAAATCAAGTGTTCCTAGTTGTCTTTGATAGAAATACTTATTGATGATTTGGCGGGTAATTTTGAAATGGTGCCTAACAAACCAAATGGTATGTAGCGAATATTGCCGCTAGCGAATGAAAGTATATTTTATTATCGGTACATTGCACTAGCCACCAGGTTGTGCTCAGTCAATATCTGGAAAGTGATAAGGCTTTATCTGTGTTCATCAAATCGATGGATCTCATGAAACGACACTTGAATGGCAGTCAGTGTACATATATTGTAGCGAACAAAGTTCTATTTGTGTGTGTATATGTCATTTGTTTTTTTGTAGACTGCATGATGCCATTAAATTGTTGAATGTATAACCATCGTCATGTGAAAGGCTTAGTGGAAGGCTTAGTGGAAGGAGTTTGTGCTGAACGTTGGTGGCCCGGACTGGCAGCCCACAGGACCTAAACTACCGGCCCAAGCACACATTGCCCGTGGTGACAAAGTTCTGGAGTGAGGCCAAGCGGCTGCGGCTGAAGTGGGATCATGCCCCCCAGGTAAAGTGGGTCATCGCCTGGGGCGGGGTGCGGGCCCTGAGGTACACTCTATCTGCCACTCGCTGCTGGCAGCTGTGTGCACCTGTTGCTTTGGCCCAGATCTCGGTCCGTACTGGCCCCGGGCAGTACAGGGTCCAGGGCCCGCAGTGGAACTTGGGTGTCATCGATGATCCATGTTGGGGGCAACTGGTCGCACAACTTCTGAAAACAGTTGTATAACACTTTGCATATTTGCTGCTAACAAACTAGCGAACTATTGAACAACATCTGACACTGGAGGGGCTTAACGAACTCAGCTGTTAGTGCGCTACGCCTACGTTATGTTTCTCTTCCAGGATACAGGATCATACCATAGTGCACTGCATTGGTTGTTTACTGCACTGTACTGAATTGCACTGTGATGCATTACGTTATTCCTTCCTTGCACAGGGCATGCTGGTGGTAATACGCATTGCATTGTTTTTCTATCGCACTGTACGTAATTGCAGTGTGATGCATTGCTGTATTCCTTCTTTGAACAGGGCATGCTGGTAGCGAACCGAGTTGCATTATCTTGTGTTGACTCAGTACAAGATCTTGACGCTTCGCATTGCATTGTTTCACTGTGGCACTGTACAGGAACCCATGTAGGAAAATTATAGCTAAAAAGCGATACCAACAATTTTTATACAAAAGGAATACCTTTCTATGTCTGGGATATAAACATGTACTTCATAAGCACCCTAAAAGACTACGGTGTACACATGCAAAAAATTAACATGATTAATTTATTATTATTTTTTTTTAAATTTATAAATTTCATACTTTAATTGATAGAACAATGATTCAATTATACACATAGAAATCTGATTGATCATTCCAGAGAATTGATTTAAACAGCTATCATAAACATATACAAATCTGTATGATAGACGAAAACGTTGAATCAGGCAGTGCGGCAGATGTCTGCAACGTGCGTTTCGGCATACATGCCTTTATCAGGTAGCCGTCCATTGCACATAGAGCTGATTCTGGCGATAGACAATGATGTACTGTGGCTCCAAATAGATCTACACTTCAGTGGGAATATAACAGAACTATGTATACGTGTAGGGATATGCCATTCGATGAAGACATTTTCGGGGGTTAAGCCGTGAATGTCGCGCTACGATAGGACGACCGGACCGTTTGTAGTCAAGGTATATGGGGAAGACATCTCCTAAAATAATTAGGTGGTGAGTGGGCGATGACGTCACAAACAGAGGTATGCTCACCGGAACGACTGGATTGTCTCGAATCTAGTAGCCTGAAAAGATAAAAATTAAGTCGTAGCAGCTCCTTAACCCCGCGAGACACCACATATAGGTATGGATTGGGTAAATTACAGCCTCAGTTTCTGATTGATACAAAGGGATTCTCCTTAAGAGTGAAGGGAACAATGCATGCAGCCTCTTGCCCGGACGTCTCAGGTTTGGAATGAGCTCTAATGTTGACAGTTCAAACTGTACAGGAACCCATCATTAAGTAATGCAGTATTCCTTGTATTTTGCAACATATGTGAATCTAGTGATACGACGTCCCTAACCTGTTGAGAATGGTTAAAAGTCAGTCTAACTGTTGGTTAGAAGCAGTGGTTGGGGATTAGGACTGCCCAACCCTTAGGAAACAATATTACCCAGTGTATATATGTGGGAGTTGTATCGTGTGGTCATTTCGTATATCTTTTTATATAAAGTGAACTCGTTTTGGACAAACTCATGTGGAGTCCATTTGTGGTTACATCATTGGGATTGCTGTGGGCGTGGTTGCACATACTGAACACTCGTGCTTTGAAGATAAGCCTGGCTGCTTGAGTCAGGCTACTAAGGCGGTGAGCAGGGCTGTCTCGGATAGTGTCATTTCCTGGCCTAACGTGGGATCAGGGGGTCCGCTTTGCACACTTGAAAACAACAGGGCACGCGAGTAAGTCAGCTTCTAACAGTTATCATCGGATAACACTCCCAGATAGGGGAAGGAGGGTACCCTAGGAAGAGTATGGTTCCCGGCTTTAAAGCTTTTTGGCCGTATCCACTGTAGGCCCACCACCAGTACATACGACTTGGTAAAGTTCACTGACAGATCCTGTCCATCGATGAATGCCACAAAACCATCTATTAGGACCTGCAGTCCATGGCCCGTATGGCCAATGAGCACCGCATTGTCCGCGTAGAGTAGGCAAGGGAAAACTCTCATGCCTTCTCTAGGGGAGTCTGACTGAATGCCCAGGAGTGCCACCTCGAGGCCGTTAATGTAAACCGAGAGTACCCATGTACAATTAAAATGTTTGGTGAGGGCACCATCATGTGACACTCTCACTGCTGCAGATGTATTGGCATGGAATGTTAGGAGAAGGTGTACAATATGGAAATCCACTCCCAATGAGGTTAAAATGTCCCGTAACTTGGACCAGTTGACCCGGTTGAATGCATATGTAAGGTCCATAAAGGCCAAACACATGGCACCCGGTTGAGCCACATATACTTTATACTTGAAATTAAAAGATACAGGTTTAGATATTGGTCTGAGGTTGATAGACCTTCCCGAAAGCCATATTGATAAGATCTGATTATCTATGGCCCACATAGACAATCTAGAGAGAAGAACACGGCCCAGCACATTGACTGCAACGTCAATAAGGGAAATTGGACGATAAGATTGTGGCTTGTCCTTATCCCCCTTCTAGTCTAATGTGGGGGTGAACCAGGAGGGCAATGTCCCTTTCAAGGCTGCTGCATTTAGGACTTGGGTTAGTATAGGGGCCCAGACCTCTAGATTGTCGTGAAAGAGATCTGGCGGAATACCATCGGGCCAGGGGCCTTATTTGAGGACAAAAGGGAATGCTCAGGGTTACCTCTTCCAGGGTGAAACTAATCGGGGGAGCCGCCACACAAAAGGGGATGTCAACATTGCACTCCCTAATGCAGTCTTCCTCGTATACTCTTGCGTAATGGGGCACCCATTGTTCTGCTGTAATATGGTGAATTACTGATGGGGTAGATGCCGCTGCGAAACAGGGACTATTAATAATTTTCAAAAATATGGAAGAATTCCTCAGTTCGCTAGCTTTGGCTAAGTCTTCCCATGCCTGCTTTTGAAGATGACGCCTGCGCTCTCTTGACGCTTCTTTATACAAGCGAAGGCACAAAGACACCCTAGCTTTTACCCGTGGCATCTGTTTCATGGCTGCTTTTAACCTCCTTAAAGCCTGCAAGCTCTTATGGTCAAACCAAGAGGGGACAACCTGAGCACGCCCCCACACCTGTGTATTTAAAAGGCTTGCAACTCTCTGGGTAATGGAGGAAAACTAGCTTAAAATTTCCTCACTGAGGGTGCTTAGGTTCAGGCAAGCACCTATCTCAATCTGGCATGAGGAGAAAAGGGTACAATTGAAAGCCTTTGCATTTATGCTCGCCCATCGAAGGTGCCTGGCCTGATCAGTTAGGGGTATCTTTGGCTGACCAAGACCTGACATAGGGTAGCCCAGTCCTGTCAGTACCAGTGTCAATGGATTGTGGTCGTTGAAGGCACTGTCCTCTATGTTGAGTGCTCCAGGGGCCACCCCCAGTGATGCTGTTACAAAAAAAAAATCTATGATGGTTGCTGCACCCCTACCTTTATAGGATGGGGTCAAGTTAGACATGGGCATGGGGCCAAAGATCTGGGGGATTCATTAGATTCTGGGTCAATAACAAGTTATTTAGGGCCTTCCCTTCCAGTGTGTGATCCATATGGAGCTCCTCTGAAATTGGGAATGACTGTACTTTCCTCTGGTTCTTTACAAAAGCTGGACAACAATATCAGTTCAAATAACCCACTAGAATAAAATTCATATGCCCGCCCCCTCCTCCTTTAATTCATCAATCACACAGCTTAGAGCGTTACAATTAGAGGGTCCCCCCTCACCCTTCTTGGCGTTAGAAAAGTTGATAATCACACAAGCGAGTTCTCTCCCCAAGTGAACTTCTATGCCCTGGAATACCTGAGAGTTCCATTTCAATATCTTTAGATCTTCATAAAATTCTAAGGCCGCAAATATAAAAAGACCTCCACTGGCTCGACCCTTTGTTGAGTTTAATGCTGGGCAAAAGATGGTCTTATACCCATCCAGGAAAAAATTTTCTTGGTTTCCCAGGTCTCCTGTAAACATATCATTTTGTAAGCCCTCACTTACAGTAGCCAGCATTCATCAGCAAACTTAGAAGACAACCCCGGCACATTCCAGGATTTGAGGCTAAAGTATCTGCCAGTGGAGTGGATGGCACTAGCCGGTAGTGGGGATGTAAAAGGTGGTGACTCGGGCCTCACTTGGGGTATGTGGCTAATCACGGGGGACTCATGAGGTAATGGAACTGCCATCGTATTAATACCGGGCCAACTTCCTCTACACTCTGTCTCAAAGAATCATTTGCCTGGGAGGAATGGGTACACCGCTTCTCAACCACCAGGAGTCAATCCAACTCTTTCAGATCAGAGAGGGGGGTGAAAGAATTAGCAAGGGGCAACACCCTTCCCAAGCCGCCCTCTGCAAGTGGTCGCCCTCACAGTCTGCTCAAATGTGGTCTATAAAAAAGCCCAATGGTAGCAACTAAATGCAGAAGGTTTGGGATAAGGATTTCAAGGCACCAAACAGGATTTTATGACCTAACTTAGGGTGCCATACCGGAATTATAACACAGTCCCCCTCAAAGCATTTCCTAGATGGACCTATCCACCCCACCCTCCATGCCATCAAAAAATCTGTGTGATGCCTAGTGGAAAACCCGGAATGCGTGCCCAACCAGTGCGAGGGTTTATTAATTAGTTGGGCAGTGGTCTCCTCTTTATAGGCAGGCAGGCTTGGTACCCCTGACAAGACCACAGCGTAAGGAGCACATGCCGAGGGGAGACGAATCACGGTAGGCTGGCAAACTCCAGATTGTTGCATCCCAATGGACGGAGTGTCTTTGGGACCTTGGTCCTGTCGAGCCCGCGCAGCATTATTTTCGCTGTCTCTCAGAATACTAGTACCATCCGGCCCTGACTTTGTGACTTAAGACGTGGTTTCCTTGGGCTTTGGGAGAACGTTGACATGTGGGACACTGCTATTACACAAGGGAGTAGCAATGGGCAAGGTATCTGCTGGTCAAATACACACTGGTGGATAACCAGAAGGAGATTTGTCTACAGATGACACACAAGTTTCCATTTTGCTTGCCAGGTTCCTAGTTGCTAGTTCCAGTTTGTCCATTCTGACCAAAAGTGGGAATAAAATGTCAGTAAAAGACTCTTTTATGTTCTGTAATACTGGAACCAGATGGGTCAACATTTCCTCCAAAAGACCAATTGGAGCAGCTTCAATAAGCTTCTTGGCCCTCCGTTTCTGTTTCCATTTTGGCGAGGGGTGGTTCACTGGGTCAAAGGAGGCAATTGGTGTTGGCGGGACAGGGGGTGAAGAGGGTGAAGGGGGAGTCTCAAGCCCGGGACCGGCGGCCTGGGTGAAAATACCTCCAAGGGTTCTGGATTTGGAGCGGGTGGATTGATGGGCTGGACCAGGTCTGAGCGATCTTTTGCAAGGTTGCTGGGGAACTCACTCCCGCCCCCCCCCCTGTGTTCATGAGAGCCGCCTCTCTGCCCGAACTATCTCCTTATTGATGGCTCCCACTGCCTTAGCCAAAAATGTGTCAATGGTGCGACCCTGCGGGCCGTTTGCAGTCATCAACTGAGTCTTCTTTCCCATTTTACTGCCAAAGACCAGAGACACCCAGGAAGACAATGAGGGTATGGGCTATATTGAGGTTCCTCACAGACAAATAAGTGGCCCAAAAAAGAGTCTTACTCACGGCGTGGTCCACATCAGGTCGGGCCCAAAGAGGCTACAGCTACCCTCTTTGAGCAGCATGCCGCGATGAAAAATTATGAGAATTACAAAAGAAGACTATTACACTGATCATAAGTCTTCAGCCAAGAGGATTGGCCCAGCCCAGCCACGAACAGTCGAGGACAGGCGAATATGGGCCCGGATGATTGTGGCCGTGACAATGGCCACATGGGAGGCTGGGACTGATAGTTCTTGCCCCCCTCCTCCTTTCCTTTTGCAGCAGCAATGCAGGTGTCCTGGCTGGCTTCCCACCCTGTGGGAGCCGCAGCAATATTTAAATTGCCTCTGGGTGCGGGATGATTTTGGTGGTGACAATTGCTGCACGAGAGGCTGGGACTGGTAGCCCTTGTCCCCCTCCTCCTCCTTTCCTTTTGCAGTGGCAATGCAAGTGTCCTTGCAGGCTTCCCCAATACTGTTAGATATATAACAGTTCTGACTATATATCTGACTCATTGTTTATGTCCTTCTGTCAGTATCAAACTACCTTTTTTACAGTATATATGCTTTTCTACTTTACTATGTGTGAGTGTAATCTAGATATCACACTTGGTATATAATTGCATCCATGGTTCTCTAGGAGCATAAATTGCATTGTTATTGAGAATACACATGCATCAGTAAGGGCTAGAAGTATGACCCTGTTTTACATGCGCAAACGGGTTTGCAACCTGTTTGTGCATGCAATATACAATAGGGCCATGTACAAACCCTATTTACAGAGTTACAATTTTTTTGATAAGTAAGATTTGCGATTCGCTATCGGGAAGGGGCATTCCAGGGGCGTCCATCCTAATAACAACTCGCTACCCTATCTAAGAATGTTTTGTGACCGTAATTGCAGTCACAAAACACTTGCAAATTACAGCCCTTTCAAGAGGTAACCCATTCGCAAACGAGAAGGGGTCCCCAGGGGACTGCTTCCCCTTGGTGAATGCAGGAGAAAATATTTTTTATGGGCAGGCAGTGGTCCTTGGGACCACTACCTGCCCTTAAAAAATGAAACAAAAACGTTAATTTTATTTTTTTAAATACATCCCATTTTCCTTTAAAGAAAATGGGCTGCATTTAAAAGAAAAAAAATGTTTTATTTTAAAGCGGTCCCAGACATGGAGGTCTGCTGAGCACATCAGACCACCATATCTGGGAGGGCCAGCCATTCCCAATGGGGTCGCAAATTGCGAGAGCCTCATGAATATTGATGAGGCATGTAATTTGCGACCCCATTGGGAGTTGCAAACAGTGTCTCTAACACTGTTGTACATAGCATTTTGTGACTCACAAATTGAGACTCGCAATTCAGCGTAATTTGTGAGTCACAAAATGCTATGGTTGTACATCTGGCCCGAAGTTTCTAAAAATGGAAAACCACATTTCAAAATGTTTCAAAGCACCAAACCTTTTGTTAATGGTTAGCTACATCATTTCTCAAATACTTCTTCTGTTTCTAAAACATATATTCAGGATTTCCCAAACAAAGGTTACACTCCAAATGAAGCTAGCACAAGAACTCTCGAGGCATTCTGCACTATTAATCCTTCTCAATTTTAAATAAAACACCCTCACCACATACATATAAATGAAGTTTTCATCAGCCTTCCTGGACACAGATCACCAAATACATGTGTAAATTCTTAATAGATGTACACTTTCAAGCCATCTTTCTAAAAATATACACCTCTCTGCATCTTTAAGTAAACTCACAATTCCCACCTCATATACAGCTATATGCAGCCACAACAACCATATCTCACCATCTAAGCATATGCTAAGCAATCATATAAGTAAAAAACACATTGCCAAACACTTCCCAATCTATACCTAAATATATAACTAACAAGTATTACTTCTTTCTAATTCATATACAGGCAGCCAACATGCTCTCATCTTTTATTTCAACTACACTTCTCTGTTTAATAATGTTAGTAGAAGTACTACAACTCCCAGAATGCAAATGTCAGGTGTATCTCTTCTGCACATGATATTTAGACATTTAAAACATTCTGAGTTCCTCATTGCAACTTTCCACAATACTATACTATTATTTTTCAATAAAGTACACAATGTACTAAAGAGCCAATAATTATTTTTTCTCTTACTTCTCTAAACATTCACCATTAACCTCTTTAACACATACCCTCTAATAGATACAGTTCATATGATATATTTATTCATATCACTGTGATACTGTTTTTATCAAATTCCCATATACATCTTCTTTTTAAATGATTTTTTTTATTAAGGATTACAAAGTTATGGACATACCAGTGAATTCAGATTGTAGATTATGTTGTTGTTTTAGCTGTTTCCTGATAGTTTTGACAATGTTAGGATTTGTAAAAAACTAAGACAAGAGTGGTAACCATTCTCATACAAAGCAAACATACAATGGCAACCGCTTCAACTTTGCACCCTGTGATCATAAGAAAGGCAGCAAATGAAATAATGTCTTTAATTCTAGACTGCTCTATCTCAACTTGTGAGTGGTTAGTGTCTGTTAATCCTTGCCCTCCCATTCAAAAAGAAATTCATATCTATGTGTGTTCACAATATAATTGCAATTATCACAGGGAAATCATGAAAAAAATGGGAGTTCAAACCTATATCTAGTAACCCTGGGTGTAGTGGGCATAGTGGGGCTTCGCGGAGCTACGTGAAGTGGGCGAGAAACTTTGCCCACCTCCGCACTCCGCGTAGCCCCACTACGCACCGCAGGCCTCCCTCCCGCCCTCCCTAAATACTTTAAATTAAAAGTGTAAAAGATTTAAAAGGCACTTACCTTGCCCGCCGCTGCCCGCCGCGTCCCCGGGGCTCGCTATCTTCATGGCTGCCGTCTTGTGTACTAATGCGCATGCGCGGGCGGCCGCGCATGCGCATTTCTCGTGAGAAATGCGCATGCGCGGCCGCCCCGCATGCGCATTAGTACACAAGATGGAAGCCATGAAGATAGCGAGCCTCGGGGACGCGGCGGGCAGTGGCGGGCAAGGTAAGTGCCTTTTAATTCTTTTACACTATTAATTTAAAGTATTTAGGGAGGGCGGGAGGGAGGCGGGTGGCGGCCAGCTACGCTCCGTCTGCGGAGCGTGCGTATTGCCGGATTCTACGCCTGCTATGCAAAATGCGTAGAAGCCGGCACTACGCACACTCCGTGCACGGAGCGCAGCCGCCCGCCCACCCTTAATATCTAGCTTCATTAAAGAAAATATAAATACTATGCAACAGTTAATTACATAGTCCTGATTTGGAAAATAAAGATTGCCATTGCTTCAATTGTGTCATCACTCCTCAACTTAAAAAAAAAAAAGTGTCTTTACCACCCTTCCCCAATACACTCTTAGCTTAGTGAACATAACAACCCAATGGAATCAGTAGGTCACAATTTCATAGCACATCCTAGAAGGAACATGCTACTTCTAAATGAGAGGCAGCAGGTGTGGGATACTACACAGATGAAAAATTATATAAATGTTTGTATTCCATTTCATGGTTTGAACAGCCAATAATACAACTTCTTCCTCAGGCATCCAACATACTACCTCATTTATATATATTCACTGAAAAAAGCCATAAGTTTCACACAGGTTATCGTTAGCTGGATATTTCACTCATACAAAACCATTGAAATTCCCCCATTATAGTTAGTTCAGCTAACTACAACTTGCGCGCCCGCAATGCACTGCTGATGACGTCACATATTACATCACTCATGACATGGTCAGTGACATCACTCATTACATCAATCATGACATCTCAAATGACATCACTCATGACATCACTGATGTCATCATCCAGTGAATGTGTGTCTTTCAGAACAATAAATATTTTTTATATTTTTTTATATATGTATATCTAAAGGTCGATGGAAGAATAAATGGGTAAATAAGTGTCTAAGTGATTTGTTTTTTAAATGATTGTATAACTGACTTATTAAGTGTATCTTAGTGAATACATGTATTTGCGAGTAATGTTTAAATATTTAACCCCTTCGATGTTTGTGACAAGGTCAACTCGTCATGGGTGTTACCTGCGCTGTGCGTTTGACGAGTTGACCTTGTCACATAACAAGGGATTTTTAAAATTGCAGCACAGCGAGGGAATTGCTGTAGCAATGATGCGGTTAAATATCTGTATCAGTGTCTCACTTTGTGTATAAGTGGCTGCATCGGTTGGTGAATAGCTACATGAGTGTGCATATGGCTTATTAGTTGTTTTTTTGAGTATCAGTATGAGTGTTTGTATTGTTCGGTGGGGGATATTACTTACCAAATAGATGCATGAATGAGTGACTCACTGTTTGTATGTGTTTTGAAGACAGCATGTGTGCAGGACTGTATGGGTGAATGAGTGTGTGTATGGGTGTGTTAGTAAGGGAATGACTGTCTCAATAGTGTCTTTCTGAGTAAGTACATATGTTTTAAACTAGTATATGTGAGTATTGACGTATATAAGTGAGTATATATATGAGAGTGAGAGATTGGAACAGTTCCTGTATAAATGAGTATTTGTTTCTATAAGTGATTGTTTAAGAGAGTACGTATGTGTATGTTAATGTAGAAGTAAGTGGTGTGTGTATAGCTGAATATGGAAGTAAATGGATGTTTGATAGTTTATTTGCATGTGTGAGTATGTGTGTGAGTAACTCTATGCATGAGTGTTGGTGTGTAACAGGATGTATATGTGTATGAGTACATATGATGTTTGAGTACATGTATGAGTGACTGTATAGAACTGTTGGTGAATAAGTGGATGTGTATGTAGATGTTGGAATTACTGAATAGGTTGTTGTAACTGGTATTGGTATCTCCATTTTTTTTTAAAATTTTATTTTCTATTTTTCAATGTGTGTATCAAAGGTTATATTAGGATGATAGAAGGTCTGCCCCCTTCACAAGGATGATGTAATCAGTGATGTCATCAGTGATGTCATTTGAGATGTCATCAGTGATGTCATGAATGATGTCACTGACCATGTCATTCCACAACACCGTACTAGCCTATCTTAACAGCAGTAATCCTGAAAGGACAAATTTTGTTCCTAAAACTTTCTCATCAAAAATATTAGGTAAGACTTTGGTAATTGTTTAGGCAAATGTTTAAAAACCAATTGACTATCATTACAATGTATCCACCTTTAGCACATTTTGAAATAAGCAGTATAATGTCCACATGTTGTAGAAGGACCATCATGAAAAATAATTGCTACAGCTACAAAAGCTCTTCCTGATATTGATACTTGAATAGCAACAAAATTCTTAATTAAAGTTTCCAATTTTCTTCCATCAGCTGTACAACGTTGCATCATTAAAATTACATAGTGTCCATATCTTTCTATACATTATCTTGATGACATTTGTGATTTCAATTGCCTACACTCCATGTTTTGACTTGCTCCTCTAAGTAGCTTGTTAAAAGACTCTGATTCACAGTCTGGTAAAGTCAAATATATAAATCATTCAATTTCTGTGTTAGTGCTACATGTAAACAAACAATTTTTCACAGTCATGTTGCCATTTATAAGAAAGGCCAAAAAGATTTTCAATATCTTTACCTTCATCTTCCAATACAACAAGCATATACATTCGAAATTCCTGACAATCTTGCTGATTATTCTGCGTAAATTGAGTACAACCAGAACATATGTCCAATAGATTTCGAATATCAGAAACACTTTGTATTTTACTTTTATCACTACTACATTGCTCATAAACAGAATACAACAACAAACAAAATATTTTTTTCCCGATTTCAACAATTTTCTGTTGCAAACTTTCAAGAAAAAAAACAACATTAACAACTACATTAGCACTGCTCATCGTTTCCCTTTCAATCAGAAACCTGATCAGGGAGGAGGGAAAAAAAATCCAAGAGCTATTCTTATATGTCTACAGAATTATCTGCTCCGTGAGATCTTGGATGATTTGGCTAGGCCATCTAAAACTAGAAAGGGTTTGGGGCATGAGTTTTTTGTTCGACCTGATTTTTGCCAAGTGACAGTGCAGCAACGTTGGAGACTTAAACAGCTAATGGCACCAATACAGTCTAAGGGGGGGGGGCAAGTTTTTCTTCTAAATCCTGCCAAGCTTACGATTGTGCATAAGGGGACAACTGTTTTTTTTGTATCTGAGATAAAAGCACAACAGTTCTTAGATAAAATGTAGTAGTGATTGACAGGATTAGGGTAACGATAATGATTACATTTCGTCTTAGTGGGATACCCCTTTATCTTTTGATTTGGTTACTTATGTTTTTTTTTTTGCCAGAGATATAGCCAGTATCAGGTCTGACTGGCTCGGGTAGAATAGCACATCTCTCAATCACTTACCATCAATGAGGGCATTTGCCCTTACGCTTCAGGTGGGGGGGTGATGGGAAGAGGGTGGGGTGGGAAGGGTGTGTGGTGGGGATGTGGGGGGGAAAAGGCTTTCTTTGGGGTGCAAGGAAATACAGTTGCAAGATGTATTGACTTTAAGTTTATGATTTCTGTACGACAAGTTCCAAATTTGGGAGCTGTTTGTTTTTATATGTCTAATCGTGCTAATATACTAAATTTACATAATGGCTAAATTGACTATATGTTCCATTAATGTTTGTGGTCTAAATGATAAAAGAAAAAGGGGTGTAATGGCTCAGATGTTAAAATATATGCGGGTGGATTTAGTCTGCATACAAGAGACTCATATCTCCTGGTCTAATAGAGGGTGGCTTAAAGATCTTGGACTGGAAGTAGTGGGATGCTCCTGTCAGAGTTCTACTATAAGAGGACTGGCAATATTAAAGAGGTTTGGATTAGGGGAAATTAAAAGAATTAAAGAAGACCCATTGGGACGATGGGTTATTGTTGAACTTAAAATTGAAGGATTGACTATTACTATCTGCTCATTATATGCCTCTACAGTCGATGACCCTGCAGTGTTCCACTATTTAAGTTTGGATTTAGCTCAATGGCCACCTAATATTATATTATGTGGAGATTTTAACCTACATTTGGAGGAAACATTCAATATTTATGGCACTACCCCATATACAGGGAGGAAGAAAAAGGTATTCAAAGCAATTAAGGGGGTTATTCATGAGTATAAGTTATTAGACGTGGGCTATGAAAAAAGGGGAAGAATGTTTGGTAGTACTTTTTTTTCTGCCCCTCATCAAAGACATTTTAGATTGGATTATTTTTTAGTCTCTAAGACTTTATATAATGAACTCACTCAAGTGAAATATGAGGTACTCCCAAAAATTATATCAGATCACAATCCCATAACTCTCATATTTGAGTCAAATACCCCGTCCACTCCTCGATCATGGTCTTTTGACCGCAAATTATTGTTTGATCTATCTTATGTTGAATATATGAACATTTGGATCCCTGAATTTTTTTCAATTAATAAAGGAACCGCATCTTTAGAAATTGTTTGGGATGCCTTTAAATGTGGGGTTCGGGGAGAAACACTGAGCTATTCAATAAGAAAACAGAAAGCGACTAGAAAGCGAGAAGAACTAGAAATGAAAAAGTTAAGATTGTTAGAGATTCAGCTTATGCAGGCGTGCAACAAGGGTTTAGCTACAGAAACTATTACAAAGGAACTATTAGCTTTTAAAGTTAAGATCCATCAAGGATTTGCTGCAAAGTTTGCTCAGCAAATCTCCGCTTTTCGGAAGGAAGTCTATGAAGTTGGCGAAAGCTCTGGAAAATATCTGGCCAAGAGAGCTAGGCAGAAAGCTACTTTTGCTAGTATCGATAAAATTAACAATCTCACTGGGACGACGGTTAATAAAATAGAAGATATACTTAAAGTATTCTGTGATTTTTACCTTAAACTTTATACTGAGGACGTCCCGGGAGATTGTTCAGAGCAGATTACACAGTTTGTTGAATTAGCTTAGAATATTACATTACCTAGTCATGAGAGGAAGAGACTGGATTTACCAATTACCTGGGAGGAAATCGAACTCTCTTTGATGTCTTTAGCTTCAGGAAAAGCAGCAGGTCCCGATGCAATTCCTTTGGAGTTTTTTAAATGCTTCCGGGGTGTCCTAAAACTTGAATTAATGGATCTATGTTTAAGAGCTCAACAAGGTATTGCCCCCCAATCTTGGCACAACTCTATTATTACTGTCTTTCTTAAAAAGGGCAAACCCCCGTTATCACCTTCATCTTTTCGTCCCATTTCACTTACAAATGCTGATAGTAAAATGTTTTCCAAAATCCTAGCCTCACGATTATCTAGTATTATTTCACCTTTAGTCTCTATATATCAGCACGGTTTTATCCCAGCCAGAGACACTGTTGACCATATTCGACGGGTGATTACATTCCTGGATTGGTCCCAAGCAACTCGGTCCACTGTTGGACTTGTATTTTTAGATGCTGAAAAAGCTTTTGACCGGGTTGCTTGGGGCTATCTATGGGAAATATTATTTAGGAAGGGACTTGGTCCTGGCATTATAAAAGCTTTAAAAACATTGTATATTGCTCCTAAGGCTTGTATTCGAATTAATGGGCGAATTTCCTCTTTTTTCCCAATCGCCAGGGGCACCCGACAAGGATGCCCCTGTTCACCTTTACTTTTTGCTTTTTACATTGATCCTCTAATTAATCGTTTTATTTTGGAACAAAGAATTAAACCTATCTATTTAGCCAATATTGAATATCGAGCTCTTGCCTATGCCGATGACATAGTGATAACTACTATTGATGTTCAGACAGTGTTACCAGCGATTAATGACCTCGCTAAGCAATTTGGATATTTCTCCGGTTATAAACTCCATCTGGAGAAAACCCAGATACTTTACTCTGGGGATGACCCACCTTCGAATATCCCCACTATCCCAGAGGTCACATATGTAGGAATTAAGCTCTCTTTGCCTATAGAGAAGATACCAGAACGCAACATTAATCCTGTATTAGCTCAAATATATGTTACATTGCAGCGTTTAGATCATTTACACTTATCATTATACGGCAGACTTAATATTTTAAAAATGCTAATTCTACCAAAAGTACTGTATATATATCGTACAATACCATTAGAATTCCATTTGCTTTCTTTTAAAAATTTAGAAAGAAGCACAACTCGGTTTCTGTGGGGTTACAAACGCCATCGTAAAGCTTTTAAGAAAATGATACTTAGCAACGAATGTGGCGGATGGAACGTTCCCCACTTTTTCTTTTATTACTTATCTGCTGCTTTACAATATATAAGTCCTCTAATTATGGGAGATAGAGTAGTAGTGCCGAATTGTCAAACTCCATCTATTTACGAAATGATCATGGGCGAGAAAGTCAAGGGTAGCTTTCTTAAGATCGTAGAGCCTAGTTATCATAAAAATACTAAGTATAAGATATTAAAGGCAGCTTTTGGAGCCTGGCAAAAAGTTCGCAAACATATAACTTTACCTAAATTAAACTCGTATACCCCTTTAATATCAATGGGTCTTCTACCAGACATTTTCTGTGATTTAACGATGTACAGGTGGGAGCGGAAAGGTATACGGTATTTGGGAGATTTATTTAGTTACAGGCAAATTATTTCATTTCAGGAATTAATGAACAAATTTTCTTTAACAAGAAATGATTTTTTAAAATTTCTTCAACTGCAAAGCTTTTTACAGAATTACTCCTTAACTCTCCCAGCTAAAATGACGAAATTTCCATTGCTAGAACTCCTGCAGAAAAAGCCCTGTATAGGAACTCTTTACTTAAGTTTGATTCAGGAATGTGGGGACGATCTGGGGCAATGTCAACTGAAGTGGGCTAACACCCTAGGCATACCCTATGTTGATATTTTGCTTTCTATTAAAGTTGCTTCTGACCGTCTAATTACAGGGATGATGAAATCTCAACATTTTATGTGTGTACACAATCTTTATTATACTCCAAGTAAAGTCGCTAAGTGGAGCACGACAACGGGAGTTAACTGCAGCCGCTGTGGGTTATTCGCAGCTGGTGAATTACATATGTTTTTTTCTTGCCCCAAACTTAATATTTTTTTTCAACAAATTGAAAGTTTTCTGTCTGTTGTTCTTAAATGTGAGATTAAAATTACTGCCGAATTGGTGTTATTGGGCATTGACCATACTTCTATTAGGTTAAAACCAATTTCATATTTTTTATTTCTATGCATGGCTGCAGTTAGGTCCTGTATTACTAAGGAATGGATTAGTCCCGATCCTCCTTCATTTTTTACTTGGCGTGAAAAACTACTGTTTATCTATAACATTGAATCTGCTATTTATAAGTTAAAGGGGGTTAAAAAAAGAGTTTTGGGGGTGAAAATTTGGGCACCGATTACCGAATGGATTTAATTTATTATGCTGCTGAACTTTTTTTTTTCTTTTTTTTACTAACTTCTTGTATGTAATGTGGATATTTTTCTTATTTCTGTCATTGTGTATTACTGTATTTCCTTGCAATAAAATTTAAAATTAAAAAAAAAACAAAAAAAAACCAACTACATTAGCATAGCAGTTGACACCAGAACTTTTTTCAAACTGATAACCAACAACATCTTCAATAGTGTCCTTTTTCTTTTTGCTTGCAATCACAGTTTCATCTTGTTTTTTTTCTTTCTCTACAACTTCACTACAGGTATTCTCATGTCTTCTTTTTCAACCTACCACACGCTTTTCAAATACAGGGTATTGACCTAAATTGGGAGTATATTCTCTTCTTAACTTCTTAAACTCTTTCACACAATTTGCATCTGCACTAATCTTTGTCTCATCAAAATCAATCAAGAACAATCCAGATAAAGTTCTGACTCGAAATAAAGCAACATATGCCATACCCTCTTTAAACACAGTACTTCCAATATTCACCAAAGCACTATCTACACTTAAACCTTGGGATTTATGAATGGTCACCTCATATGCCAAAGAAACAGGAAACTGTTTTCTGCGGACATACAAATCTTTTACAAACAAAAACCGATCTGAACAACGACTAAATTGTTGTACTTCTTCAATTTGATCAAATTAATTTTTTTTAAATTCAACACCATCTCTATTTAGGTAAATAATGAAATCAACAACTTTACCTATTGCTCCATTTACTAAACCTTTTTCCACACCCAAATTACGTCGTAAAATTACCCGACAGTTCACACATGCATATAGATTCTTTTCTAAACCAGCAGTTTTAGATATCGATTTCTCTAAAGAATCCAATTTATTCTTCAACTTTTGTGTCAAAATAGCAGTGATTCCTTCATGCTCTATTTTATCAATAGCGTCCAATTTTACAATTTCTTAATTTTCCAACTTTAAAATTTCCTCATTGAATATAGAACATTCACACAGTGTTGGCATTAAGCAGATTACCGATTTGTTTTCTGCACTTCTCATATATATTTTCTCAGGAACTATATTTTCATTTGAAAATAAATTGGAAACTAATCGTCTCTGTAAAGCTTCTTTTCCACGTTCAGTCACTTTTCCAATTCATATATCTTGTAGAATAGTTCCATAATCAGCATCATTTGCTTGTCGCATATTTGTAATAAGTTCCTTATATTCAAAATATGGCCAAATGTTACCATTTCCAATGCTACCCAGAGACTTTCTGGTATCTTCATGTGCAAGTGTTTTAAATACTGGTTGTCCTTTTACAGAAGTAAGTTGTAGTTCCTAGTTTCCCACTAGGCCCTGCGCATTGGAATAACATAATCAGTAGTATCGACGTGGAACTGCGGATATTCCAGGCCTCCACTGACTATGCTAAACTTAATTGGGTGTGTTACCAACTAGCTCAGAGGTCACTGGAAACTTTCTTCTCTGCATAGGAAGTGATCAGCTTCCTTGGCACAGACAAGAAGGGATTCAGCTTTCCAACAACCGTGCAACATGACAACTTTGCTCCTCAGATCAAGAGTCAATCTCTAGGGTCGTGTGAAACAATAGACATGTATTTCACTCAGTCAGTCTAGTGCAGTTTACTTTCACGAGATGTAGAGAATAGAGAGACGGGCGTTTGTCAATAAAGGGTTAACATTTATTGAACAGTCTTTCTTCTCATACAAGAGAAATGTATTGCCACAATTGCAAGACTTGTTATGATAAAAAGTACGTACAGTAAGATAAGTATTGCGAAATAGAACTGTAAAAGCATTGATATGGTTTCTTAGCCATACAATGGTTTAAAAGTAATAAAACATATATACAGTCATATATACATTAGGCTAAAATACTCAACTGGTGCTTCTAACTATGCCTACCCCAGTGTGCCTGACCTAAGCCTAACACGTGGAAGGGGAGTAAGTAAGTAGCTTTAAGTTAAGTTGGTTTTGCCAAGGTTTGCTTCAAGAATTCTCGTCTAAGGGTTTAGTCAACACCATACCTCTGAATAGAATGATGGAAGTCTGGTATTTCCTTCAGGGGGCACTCGATATCCCAGTCACCCGCGAGGGCAGACCGGAAACGCTGGAGCTGGATTTCTCTGCAGGAGAAAGGCAGCGGGTCTCTTCAGCGCGTCGAGGAAGGAGGGGGGACAGCGTCCGCGGGCAGCTGGAATCTGCTGGATGTCTTCGCAGAGGGACGGCTGTTCAGCTCCTAAGCGTACTGCACCATCGTTCGCACTTTAGCAGCGATAATGGTATCAGTAGCTTCACCACCAAGGGGACAGCAGGCTGCAGCGACAGGGTGCTAGCTTCACCAACACGGGGTCTTGCAGACAGCTAGCAACAGCAACAGTAGCTCCTTGCTTAAGGCAGCGTTGGTAATATTTATACCTGACAGGTGCCGGGTTTGACGCAAGTTTGCTGGACATAAGACGTCAATTAAAGATGTCACTAGGAAGTGATAGTTATCAGTTGCTCATTAGAGTTCCATTACTAATCAAAACACAGCAAGCGGGGATTTCCAGGTTTGCTGAGTTTTTATCTTGTTGAAGAACTCGGAGTGTTAATCTAGGAATATCAGATAGTGACTTCTGCTCTGTCATTGCACTAATTGGTCGCAAAGGAAGTGGCAGAGAACTATGCTGGAATGTGGCTCTGTTCGTGTGAGGCCAGAGATGACTTTTCTGAAAATCGCACTTGAACGGTTATGCCAATATAGGGAATAAATGGATTTATAGCCGAATAGGGGCATAAGGTCACAGTATCGATCAGGAACCTAGATAAACACGCAACACCCACTCCACGTATTCATGTCCATCAAATTACTAAAACTAGAGCAATTAGATGCATGTGTAACATTGCCCACCCCAAAATACATAAATGCATTCGAAATAGGCGTAATTGAAATACATGAAATTTAGGTACTGTACGTTTTTTGAAGCATAGAAATCATTCAAAAATTATTGCATATGAAATCAATGAACGATTATGCATAAAGAATTACACATAAAGTATCTCTGACAGAAGAAGGGCGAGATAAATCATCACATAAAAATGCATTGTAATAACATGTGCTAGAGGCTGATGTAATGTTGTTATGTCTCTAGATGTGATTTTAGAAATAGAAGTTTGAAGCTTCTGTTCTCTAAGAATAGTTTTTACGTTAAGCAAAGAATTGTTCGTGCCAACAAAAGGTGAATATTAAAAAAAAATGTCCAATTCAAAAAAGAATTAATGCTTGAACGGGGAAATAGAGTTCCAAAGCTTTTAGCAGTTTTTGTTGATCAAAACTGAAGGCCGAATTCAGAGTTCATGGGAACGCTGTGTGTCGGAAAAGCTTCTAAAAGTTATTGTTTCTGTACGGGTGAGAACATCGTATCAGACAGGCTCTCAAAGAATTGGTCTACAAATTCAGGTGATAGTTCAACCAAATTAGATAGCGCTGTAACTTGGCAGGTGTGAGAATGATTGCTGTCATCATAGTCGGGAGCAGCAATGCTCACAGAACGTTGTACCTGGATGATGTTGCTTTTGTCACTCGCTCCACTGTTACCACTTGGTTGTAGCACAGGAGTCTCCACGAATGCCATCATCAGGATTGGTAGCCGCTGGGGACAACACAATTCGTGAGCCGTTATTGGACTGAGCAAAGTATCGACGTCCATTGGTACTGCTGATGGAAGTGAAAGACAGATGTCCAACACGCATTCATCGCCGCAAAGCATACACCGTAGCACAGGTAAAATGCAATTTTGCCATATCGGTCTGAATGAAAGGAACCAGGTCATGTTTAGATCTCTCAGCCTGGCCAATCCAAGCACGTTAGTTATCCTGTCCCGGTAGCGCATTGCTAGGATTGTCTCTTCCATTCCCATGGGAGCTATGTCTGAGCCGAGGCTTGCCATAACGAAGCAGGAGGGTCAAAAATAAAATCCCTGCTACAAGTCCCAAAAATAATGGTATGCCGCCAAAAACAGAGTGTACAAAATTAGGAACGATTCCCAAAATTGCCTGGAAGGGTGTTAGAAGTCCCGTAAAGACTGTCTTAAATATGCCTGGGATGCTTGTTGCACTAGACATGTTAAGGAGTTGGCTCAACATTTCTACGAAATGTACGGGGCAATTTGTTGATAAAAGGTCATGAACTTCAGTAGCTGTCCTTGCAACTAGAAGATCATACGTCTCTTTTGATGACGTTATAGGCACTGTTGTCTGTAAAAGTACAGATTTCATTTTGCTTAATGTATCAATTCGTATAGAATAGAGATTCAGACGAGGCCAGATGGGAGTCACTGTGTCTGCAGGCCCACTCGGAAACAATGCTTGCATACAGCATTTGACCATGGATGTTACTTTTACTAGATAACTTTTCCCTGGCACGAGGCCACAACATCTGTGATCCGTTCTAAGAATGTAACTCCCGTTTGCAAGTTGCATAAAGAAGGGCTCTATCTGAGTTGCAGGTGTGACTAGCTGGTGGCATGAAAGGTTGTTTGAATTTCCATCACATGCTCCGTGTAAATTAATACCCTGACACAAAAGTATACCGCTTAGCGAATGTTTACAGTTATCACCACTAAGAAATACATTTTTGTCGCTGTCACTGTAGCAAGAATGTGTGTATGGTAATTTCCATTCAGATTTTACATATCCTTTACCCTATTGTTCATACTGGCCAGCAGGTATGTACTCAAGGCACTTTTTAAATCGGAAAGTTGTTATCGGAATTGTGATAATTCCGTGTATTATCCATTCAATGACAGGACTCTCTGACATTGTCAATGGTAATCTCTCGAGTTTTTCGATGCTCAGGATTGTATAGTCTGCTCCTTTCTGTGCCAAACTGATCTGTTTATCAGTAAGGTTAAAACTGGAAAATAATGACGTTGTGTTGATTAAACGCCAAGGCACATAGCCTGAACGAAGATTTTGCAGCGTCCAGCCTAGTTCTATAATAGAGCGTAATTGAGACTGGCCATGTTGTAACATTAGCAAATCTCTGTCTATCACATCAAAGGCAGAGGATACAATATTGTCCAACGAATATATTCTGGAAGACAGAGTCATTAACCCATTGTCTACTACAGAAAGTGATTTCTCCAAATTAATACGATCAATTTCTCGTATTTTTTCAGCAGTTTCAATTTGCTTTACTTTCCAAGCCTCGTTGTAAGCAGCATAGATACTGGTCGCTATGAAACGCTTTTGACGCTGTTTGCGTGGTCCAAGAATGAAATCGCGCAAATCAGCACCATCTTTTAGTAAAGACAAGTGTTGCTTAATTTCAGCCAGTGTGGATGATGTTAGCCATTCAAGGCAGAGTTTCCCTACACTGTATGTTGTTATAATCCCTGGATGTTGTCTCTGGGAATATCTCGAGTCTAATCTGGTCATTTTTAACCCCTGTGTTTTATTCAGGAATCTATCTTGACAGCTATTTGTGTCTGTAGGCCAAATTAACCACTTTTTCCAATCAGGATGTGTTCTGTTGAAATGTAGAATTTGTGACACGTCTAACTCAATATCTGCAGTTATATTTTCTGGTATTGGCTTTGGTATAAACGGTGTTTTAAGGTCTTTGTTCTTAGCTAGGCCAAGACAAGATGTTTGGTGTATTGTGTCATTTAAAAATAACATTTGTTCTGGTATCATGCAGGTTCTAAATAGTGCTTCAATGCCCTGTACCTGCCAATCTTTTGTACCCCAAATTGTTTTCGTTTCAATATTATTATTCCAATAATCAAAACCAAATGTCATCATTTTGTCATAAAATGCTTCTGAATATATCAATTTAGAATTTGTCAGCATTGTTTTCATTCCTGTTTTATCTAACAGTTTGTAATAAAATGTTTCTGCATCACTGGTGTTAAACCCTGAGAAGTATTTGAATTTCTCAAAAAATGCTTTAGAACTGCTTTTAGGTGGTGTAGAACAATGTTCCCATTGATTATACATAAAAACATTTCTAGGCTGTGCAGATTTATGCAAGTAATGATCCCCATAGTGGGTGTAACAGAATAACTGCTCATAACTAGATGAACCTTGTAAATAATCATGATCTGTGAATCTAGCTGACATTACTAAATCAGACATCATGTCATTAATACTGTTAAAGTCCCAATCATCAGAGAATGTACTAGGTGTCACAAAGTCACTTAAGGAAACCTTCAGTTGATGAGGATACTTCAGGATTTCGACCGGACCATATATCTCATAGTCTGTTTTCTCCCATACTACCCCACCAGGTATTGGAATTGCTGTGACATTTACTGTTGACAGTTCTCTTTTCTTCACGTGGGATGATCTGTGTGGTTTGAGGACTAGGTTGATGTTCTGACTTGCTGTGTCCATTGTAATATATTTTCCCTCAATGAATTTTCCCAAACACAGTACCATGATGAGCCAAAGCAGGAGGAAAAATACACCTAGACCGAACCAGAACTCTAGCCAAGGGGAAATAAGGTAGATTTCCTTCAGTTGATGAAAGAGTTCTGTTGCTTTTTCTTTAAAAGTCTTTTTTGTTTCTGGCATCACTTCGGGGTCGTTTTGATCTTCAGAGAAGTTGTCGAAGTTGATGAAATAACCAGAGGCAGTTCTGTCAATTGATGGGATTGTTCTTTCAATTTGTCTCTCGGTAGCACTTTCTGATGCCACATCATTGTAGACTGGTGTTGTTTCTTGACGAACTGTTTCAATCTGTGTCTCAAGAGGCACGAGTTCCATGGCATTATTGCATAGTCCTTCATTGTGCACTGCAGGCTGATCGAATGTGATTAGTCTTTCAGTTTGAACCTCTTGTATTGTTGCAAGTTTGGGTATTCTGTTGTTTCTTGGGAGTCCACTGGGCCTACTGTTGATTATAGGCCACATGCTTGTGGTTTTACCAGATCGATAGACACAACTCTGTTCTCCTTTTTACCAGCAAGGGGCGGTAGCCAACTGTTCTTGTTCCGGTGACTGCTAAGACAGGTACTGCTTTTCTGTAAGAAGGCCCAAATTCCTTCTTAACCGCGATCTTTTCTCTGACTAGATCCCCAATCTTTGGAATCCAGACAGGCCTTGCTGGCGCTGTTGCTGGTGGTGCCTCGTCAGTGGTACTTGGCTGTTGCTTTAACTTTATGTTGCTTAAGGATTTTCTTGTTTCATTCAGTTCCTGTAAAACAGCCAAACGATCCTTTACATCAAAGTGCGTTGTTTCATCTTGTACCACTGACATCTGACTATCGAGGTCCTGAATACGGATTCTAATTCCGAACAATAGTTCGTATGGGCTGAAACCTTTTAGAGAATTTCTTGGCATGTTGTTAAGACTAGTCTGGACACTTATTAAATGTTTGACCCACCCAGCGCCTGAACCTAATACCTTCGCTGTTATAGATTGCTTTATGTCCCGGTTTTTTCTTTCTACCACACTATTCCCTTCGGGGTGCGATGGACAAGAATACCGCAACCCAATTCCCATGCTGGCCATGGCCTCCTTATAAGCTCGAGAGCTGAAAGCAGGACCCTGGTCAGAATGGAACGTGGTAATTGCGTATGTGCCGATAAAGACTCGCAAATCTTTTATAACCGTTCTAGCGTCAGCCGAGCGCTGGGGCCACATCCATATGAACCTCGTACAGGAATCCACTGCTACCATAATATATCTATAGTTGCCGTCCCTTTATAGGGGACCACAGTGGTCCAGGTAAACGCATGCAAATGGTTTATCCGAGATGAGAAGGGGTGTCTGCGCTGGTCGTTTTACTGTTGATACTTTTATCCTTTGGCATATGTCGCATTCTAATACATACTTTTTAGTTTGTATTCTCAAGCGAGGCCACCAATATCTCTGTTTTAATAGTGATATTGTTGCGGAAACGCCAGCGTGTGCAGAAGCAAGCCCTTCGTGTGCCGCTTTGATTAGTCCTAATCTGTGTTCCCTGTTTGGAATTACTCTATCCCCCACTCCAGGGATTCGAGCAAAAGGAACATTATTTGTATCCGTTAAGTACAAGTACTTTTCAGGAAAGCCTTTTGGGAGTGTTTTCTTATCATTTTTTACTGATGCACTGACAGCTTGTAGAATATCGCTGTCTATTTTTGTTTGTGACCGAGTTATCGCAGCTACGGAAGCCGTTTGCACAGCTGCCTTCGCGGCTTCATCAGCCAATGAATTCCCTGCAACGTGAACGCCATCACGTTGATGACTCAGTGTATGTATCACGTGAGTCTTTTGTAGTTCTTTCTGTAAAAGAACTACCTGTTCCCAAAGCATTTTATGCTTGATTGTGCCACCTTTTGCATCTTTGAAACCATTTTCCACCCAATTCTGCAAGTATTCATTATAAGATTGTACGCAATAAAAAGAATCGCACACTATTAGTGTGGGGAATTCGCGATCGGTATTTTCTAGCGCCATCTTAAAAGCTACTATTTCAGCTCGTTGAGCCGAGCAATCTCCTAGAGATTGTGTTTTAGTGATCAGTGGTCTGAATTTTCCTTTGTGCCAGCGACCCTTAACAATCGCGCACGCAGCACTGTAAGCTTGCTTACCCCCAACTGCGGGTTGTGCCGATCCGTCAGTATATATAATACTTCCGTATTCTTCGAGAGGCAGGATTTCAATTGGCAGAGGACATTCATATTCATATTGTAAAAATTCCTGTGTTTTTAAGTTAGGATCAAATTCGTAAACTACGTCTGTTGCAGCAAGAGAATTAACCCACTGAATCCATCTCGGATGCAAAGCTTTAGCATTAGGAATGCTTGCTTTAGTTACCGCTTCTAAAGCCGGTATAGGTGTTACGATTATTATTCGTTTACCTTGTGCTAGGGGCATTTCTTTCGCTACAGCAGTCTGAACCGCAGTTAGAATTTTCTCAGTTGAACTGAATTTTATTTCAGCCTTTGTGTATAAATGTGATTTGTAAGCTATTGGTACCTTTTCTCCCTCATTAGAGGTTAGGTATGTGAATCCGCATCTTCCTGGGATGACTCGGATTACGAGATCACGTGTGTTGTCACGTGTATCTAATTTTGTTTTTGCTAACATATCTGTTTGCAGTGATCTCAAAATTTCTGTGTGTTTTTGAGTCCAATTGATTTGTTTAAAATCAGGTTTAATTATTTCGTAGAGAGGTTTAACCCTCTCTGCGTAATTTAGTATGTAAGTTCTTCCGAAATTCAGAAAACCTAGAATGGATTGTAAATTCTTCAGCGTTTTTGGAGCTTGGAGTACAGCGCACTTCTCTAAGAAGTTGTCTGCTAGGCTTTTCCCTTCACTTGATAATTCGTACCCTAAAAATAGTACTGTCAGATGGGCAATTCGGGACTTTTTAAAGTTGAATTTGTAACCCTCTGCTGCGAACCCAAGTATAATGGTGTTCACTCTTTTCAAGTGAGTATCCAAGTCGTCGTCTGTGAGATAAATATCATCTACGTAAGATAATGCTTCATCATCATAGATTTGTAGTAACTCTCCGTTTTTCAACTGTGTCCTCAGTATTCTCGGCATGGTTGATTACTCTAATACTGGCTACCTTCTTTTTCTGAAATTGAGATTTTTTACTCTGAGCAGGTTCCTTGTCTTTGGACTTGGTGTGCTCTCCTGGGTCTGACCGTCCTCTTCTTTCCAAATTCTGTGGAAAAGATCGAGAGGGACGTGTATCAATACTTTGATATCTATCAGGTTTTTTTCAGATTATCCCTATTTCTAAGGTTATATCTTTTCTCAGAGTGCTCCCGCTGGGGAGACTAGTGTTCTCGAGTCGGAGTTCTTTCCCTCCGTCGAGGAGACCTTCCTCTGGACTGGAAAACTTTTTCCTAGGGAGTGGATTGTTTATTTCCATCCCAGCTCTTTTTAGGAGTGTTTAAATTATTTTTAATAAATAATTTTTCAGGATTTTTGAGCAGTTGGGGCTTTACTGGTTTCCCACCCAAGCTGTCTCTACCTAATTCTTCTTAGCACTTTTCTATAATTTTTGCAAGCTCAACAGGATCTTTTATGTCTATTTCCTTCAACTTCTGGCGGATCGCCACAGATGCTGCTTCTCCTTTAATGTTGGCTAATAATATAGCCGAGACCTGCTTGAAGTCTTTCAGTAATTTCATACCTAGATTTAAAGCGGGCTCTGGACCGAATTCATTTTGAATCTGTTTTAGCACTTCTGGTATTACCGCCATAGACGGAACACCCTGTGTTTTTGTGTAAATGGAAGCAAAGACTGTACCCCAAGTGTCGCAGTCCTCCACGTGTGGTGCGATTCCCATAGGAAGGCAGATGGTCAAGATTCTGTGTTTCTCTATAGGGGTAGTATCAGGAAATACTGCCTCTATTTGAGTGATTTTCTGTGCTAACCAGAAAGGAATTTGTTCCCATTTTACGGGTGTTTTACCAAGGCATGACTGTATGTTCTGTGGTGTAATTTTATTTGTGTTCCCCTGATGAGGGGTCAGCTGTGGTACATTAACAGCTGGCTGGACTGTTGCAGTCTGCATTACATATTGGACTAATTGCCTATGTATTTTAATTAATGTTTTTAGCTGTACTAACAGCTCTTCTCTAGACATTTTTGCAATGTCAGGATGTGGTGTGTAGCTGGCTAGAACCGGCCACGTGGCTCCTGGTCTACCTAGTGGACCGAGCCTGGTAATGTGATCATTGTGTTTTAGGGCGCCATTAAACCAGAGCAGGTGCTCTTGAAATTTAAGTGGAATTTCAATCTCCTCAAAAGGAGCGTACTCTTCCGGAGGTTTCTCTATTTTGTAATAGTGAAACTCTTTTGTTCTAGCGTTTACCGCTGGAAAGTTTATCCATGAATAGAATACCTCTGTCTGCCGATACTCGTGAGCCTCTATCACGAAAATTACTGTACCACCTTGAGGTGTCAGTCCGTTTTCTATAAGTTTTAAAGTTATAGATCTTCTTAAGTGGACCGGGATGATAATAGCATCCGGGTCTGTGTGTTCGGGACCTTGCTGAGTCGCATCTGCTGCGGCCCCAGTGGTTCCGTTTTCTCCTGGCATTGTTAAAATGCAAGGTTTGCAGAGTAGGTCTCCAAGGAGACAAAGATTAGGTGCACAATATTTTGGAACACTGTATCCTTCAACGTTGAATAAACCAGAGCTTTACATAGGAATCTCTTCCTACTAAGGTCGGGCGGATTTTAACCTTTCACCCACTCCAGACGTCTATTGGAGTATTTACGGGAGAAAGGGGTCTGTGTGAAATATGCACAACTGAGTTACTCTAACGTCTTGCGTTAGTTTATCGCCTTACCAAACGTTGGGCGCCATGTAGTGTAGTTCCTAGTTTCCCACTAGGCCCTGCGCATTGGAATAACATAAACAGTAGTATCGACGTGGAACTGCGGATATTCCAGGCCTCCACTGACTATGCTAAACTTAATTGGGTGTGTTACCAACTAGCTCAGAGGTCACTGGAAACTTTCTTCTCTGCATAGGAAGTGATCAGCTTCCTTGGCACAGACAAGAAGGGATTCAGCTTTCCAACAACCGTGCAACATGACAACTTTGCTCCTCAGATCAAGAGTCAATCTCTAGGGTTGTGTGAAACAATAGACATGTATTTCACTCAGTCAGTCTAGTGCAGTTTACTTTCACGAGATGTAGAGAATAGAGAGACGGGCGTTTGTCAATAAAGGGTTAACATTTATTGAACAGTCTTTCTTCTCATACAAGAGAAATGTATTGCCACAATTGCAAGACTTGTTATGATACAAAGTACGTACAGTAAGATTAGTATTGCGAAATAGAACTGTAAAAGCATTGATATGGTTTCTTAGCCATACAATGGTTTAAAAGTAATAAAAAATATATACAGTCATATATACATTAGGCTAAAATACTCAACTGGTGCTTCTTACTATGCCTACCCCAGTGTGCCTGACCTAAGCCTAACACGTGGAAGGGGAGTAAGTAAGTAGCTTTAAGTTAAGTTGGTTTTGCCAAGGTTTGCTTCAAGAATTCTCGTCTAAGGGTTTAGTCAACACCATACCTCTGAATAGAATGATGGAAGTCTGGTATTTCCTTCAGGGGGCACTCGATATCCCAGTCACCCGCGAGGGCAGACCGGAAACGCTGGAGCTGGATTTCTCTGCAGGAGAAAGGCAGCGGGTCTCTTCAGCGCGTCGAGGAAGGAGGGGGGACTGCGTCCGCGGGCAGCTGGAATCTGCTGGATGTCTTCGCAGAGGGACGGCTGTTCAGCTCCTAAGCGTACTGCACCATCGTTCGCACTTTAGCAGCAATAATGGTATCAGTAGCTTCACCACCAAGGGGACAGCAGGCTGCAGCGACAGGGTGCTAGCTTCACCAACACGGGGTCTTGCAGACAGCTAGCAACAGCAACAGTAGCTCCTTGCTTAAGGCAGCGTTGGTAATATTTATACCTGACAGGTGCAGGGTTTGACGCAAGTTTGCTGGACATAAGACGTCAATTAAAGATGTCACTAGGAAGTGATAGTTATCAGTTGCTCATTAGAGTTCCATTACTAATCAAAACACAGCAAGCGGGGATTTCCAGGTTTGCTGAGTTTTTATCTTGTTGAAGAACTCGGAGTGTTAATCTAGGAATATCAGATAGTGACTTCTGCTCTGTCATTGCACTAATTGGTCGCAAAGGAAGTGGCAGAGAACTATGCTGGAATGTGGCTCTGTTCGTGTGAGGCCAGAGATGACTTTTCTGAAAATCGCACTTGAACGGTTATGCCAATATAGGGAATAAATGGATTTATAGCCGAATAGGGGCATAAGGTCACAGTATCGATCAGGAACCTAGATAAACACGCAACAATTTCTATGCATGGCTGCAGTTAGGTCCTGTATTACTAAGGAATGGATTAGTCCCGATCCTCCTTCATTTTTTACTTGGCGTGAAAAACTACTGTTTATCTATAACATTGAATCTGCTATTTATAAGTTAAAGGGGGTTAAAAAAAGAGTTTTGGGGGAGAAAATATGGGCACCGATTACCGAATGGATTTAATATTTTATGCTGCTGAACTTTTTTTTTTCTTTTTTTTACTAACTTCTTGTATGTAATGTGGATATTTTTCTTATTTCTGTCATTGTGTATTACTGTATTTCCTTGCAATAAAATTTAAAATTTAAAAAAAACAAAAAAAAAACAACTACATTAGCATAGCAGTTGACACCAGAACTTTTTTCAAACTGATAACCAACAACATCTTCAATAGTGTCCTTTTTCTTTTTGCTTGCAATCACAGTTTCATCTTGTTTTTTTTCTTTCTCTACAACTTCACTACAGGTATTCTCATGTCTTCTTTTTCGACCTACCACACTCTTTTCAAATACAGGGTATTGACCTAAATTGGGAGTATATTCTCTTCTTAACTTCTTAAACTCTTTCACACAATTTGCATCTGCACTAATCTTTGTCTCATCAAAATCAATCAAGAACAATCCAGATAAAGTTCTGACTCGAAATAAAGCAACATATGCCATACCCTCTTTAAACACAGTACTTCCAATATTCACCAAAGCACTATCTACACTTAAACCTTGGGATTTATGAATGGTCACCTCATATGCCAAAGAAACAGGAAACTGTTTTCTGCGGACATACCAATCTTTTACAAACAAAAACCGATCTGAACAACGACTAAATTGTTGTACTTCTTCAATTTGATCAAATTAATTTTTTTAAATTCAACACCATCTCTATTTAGGTAAATAATGAAATCAACAACTTTACCTATTGCTCCATTTACTAAACCTTTTTCCACACCCAAATTACGTCGTAAAATTACCCGACAGTTCACACATGCATATAGATTATTTTCTAAACCAGCAGTTTTAGATATCGATTTCTCTAAAGAATCCAATTTATTCTTCAACTTTTGTGTCAAAATAGCAGTGATTCCTTCATGCTCTATTTTATCAATAGCGTCCAATTTTACAATTTCTTAATTTTCCAACTTTAAAATTTCCTCATTGAATATAGAACATTCACACAGTGTTGGCATTAAGCAGATTACCGATTTGTTTTCTGCACTTCTCATATATATTTTCTCAGGAACGATATTTTCATTTGAAAATAAATTGGAAACTAATCGTCTCTGTAAAGCTTCTTTTCCATGTTCAGTCACTTTTCCAATTCATATATCTTGTAGAATAGTTCCATAATCAGCATCATTTGCTTGTCGCATATTTGTAATAAGTTCCTTATATTCAAAATATGGCCAAATGTTACCATTTCCAATGCTACCCAGAGACTTTCTGGTATCTTCATGTGCAAGTGTTTTAAATACTGGTTGTCCTTTTACAGAAGTAAGTTGTAGTTCCTAGTTTCCCACTAGGCCCTGCGCATTGGAATAACATAATCAGTAGTATCGACGTGGAACTGCGGATATTCCAGGCCTCCACTGACTATGCTAAACTTAATTGGGTGTGTTACCAACTAGCTCAGAGGTCACTGGAAACTTTCTTCTCTGCATAGGAAGTGATCAGCTTCCTTGGCACAGACAAGAAGGGATTCAGCTTTCCAACAACCGTGCAACATGACAACTTTGCTCCTCAGATCAAGAGTCAATCTCTAGGGTCGTGTGAAACAATAGACATGTATTTCACTCAGTCAGTCTAGTGCAGTTTACTTTCACGAGATGTAGAGAATAGAGAGACGGGCGTTTGTCAATAAAGGGTTAACATTTATTGAACAGTCTTTCTTCTTATACAAGAGAAATGTATTGCCACAATTGCAAGACTTGTTATTATAAAAAGTACGTACAGTAAGATAAGTATTGCGAAATAGAACTGTAAAAGCATTGATATGGTTTCTTAGCCATACAATGGTTTAAAATTAATAAAACATATATACAGTCATATATACATTAGGCTAAAATACTCAACTGGTGCTTCTAACTATGCCTACCCCAGTGTGCCTGACCTAAGCCTAACACGTGGAAGGGGAGTAAGTAAGTAGCTTTAAGTTAAGTTGGTTTTGCCAAGGTTTGCTTCAAGAATTCTCGTCTAAGGGTTTAGTCAACACCATACCTCTGAATAGAATGATGGAAGTCTGGTATTTCCTTCAGGGGGCACTCGATATCCCAGTCACCCGCGAGGGCAGACCGGAAACGCTGGAGCTGGATTTCTCTGCAGGAGAAAGGCAGCGGGTCTCTTCAGCGCGTCCATAATCAGCATCATTTGCTTGTCGCATATTTGTAATAAGTTCCTTATATTCAAAATATGACCAAATGTTACCATTTCCAATGCTACCCAGAGACTTTCTGGTATCTTCATGTGCAAGTGTTTTAAATACTGGTTGTCCTTTTACAGAAGTAAGTTGTAGTAGATCTCCAAAAATTTGACGTGTTTTCCTCCAAATAACACGTCATACTCTGTTTTAAGAATTTGCTGCATTCTTAAATGCACAAAGGCAAGCATTAAGTTTGATAACATGCTTACCTCATTAATAATCAGAAGTTTCATTTTCTTGAAGACTCTTGAAACTTCACAACAAGCTTCTCCAGATAGCTTGTGGTATTCCAATTTGTTTTCATGCTCTAGTGGTAGCATTACTAAACGATGTAAAGTAATTCCTTTAATATTGTGTGCTGCTAACCCAGTTGGATTAGCAACAACAAGGGGCCCCAAATTCAGTCAGCAGGGGACCTCGGGGAACATACTTATTCAAACAACAGTGGTCCCATGCATTCCATAATACTTGCACCAATAAATATAGACAAAATCAGATCTATATTTGGAGTGACATGTCCAGCCGGACAGAGGTCATTCAAGTTTACTTAATAAACAGTAATTCCACAAAGCGAAGATACCTTCCACAGTACACCCGTGTGGTACACAAGCCTGTGCCCAACACTAGCGGGGTGGTTACAGATGGTGAGAAATAGAAGGGTTTTAAGGCAAACAAGCGTTTTTCTGTTCACATTCAAATTATACAGAAATGTCAAAAAGCACCATTACAATAGTTAGAAATCAAGTATTTGTATAAGGTGCTAGACAAGTCGACGGCGTTTTGGTCCCCCTATTGGGTCATGGGGACCATCATCAGGACAATCAATAATTCCCTTAACGTTAAAACCTCAAACTGCCTGAAAAAGGAAAAAGGAGTAAAGAGAAAAAATACATATTTTAAGGACAGAGTACTCATTATATTAAAACAAGTGACTGAGCGTGAAAAGTGCATTTAACCATTTAGAAGGTGAGAGTATTTCGTGCTTTCAAGTGGTCTAATTGCAGCGCGAGTGAAGTTGGTACATGCTCGCAGGTGAACGTCAAACCGCGGTTGTGCCGAGGTGGAATTCAGGTTGGGAGCAGCAAGCTAATGGTCGTGAATGAGCAGGCTAGTCGACGTGTAATTCCGTGGTTGGGACGATGATAGTAGGTGCCTAATACGGTAATGCCTGAGCGATCTCAGCATTAGGGCGCAGTGATACAAGATTATGAAAAGTGAGTAATGCCGAATTCGTGCCTATGTTGAGAAGTCGCATTGAACGTGAATTGACAAGTCAGACTGGGCAAAGGACTTACCAAGGTTGCATACTGATAATAGTTTTGCCGTATGGGTAAGCAAAAAAGCCCGGACCAGCAGCCCTACACAGGGAAGGTAATGTTACAGTCATAGGGATTGGAAACAAGGTCACGGCAAAGAGCGGGTGCGTGCATTGCATTGCTTCTTACCTGAATAAGCCGTGGATTGCCGCGTTACAGAATCGTAATTGGGCGACGCCAGGGTAAGCCTGTTGAAAAAGAGGGGGAATTAAGAACCTTGTAAGCACCGCTCGTTTTGAGTAGCGGAGCCCTCGGCTGCTAGTAACTCACCGGTTTAGTCGGTCATAGGAAGTGTTCCCTGGCGTGCTCGGGCAGTGGAACAAGGAAGTGAAAATAGAGTGAAGCGATGCTGATTGGTCAATGAGAGTTAAACCTCGGGCATAGACATAGACAAGGGGTGCACGTCGCGGCGGCCATCTTAGGAGAGGTGTTATTACAGGGGTGCATAGTGCAAAGTGACAACTTTATAAAACATTAATCAGTACATTAAAAAAAAAAAGGGAATCATATAGAATTTGAATTTAAAATTATTTATATAGCGCACGTTCACTAGCGGTTTCATGGCGCTGCAACTGGCAGATAACAGGGCAGGAGTGGCAGAAACTAAGCTAGAGGAATGAGGAAATATAAATTTTATGGTCAAGAAATGTTCCCTAACGTGTACCCCACCGTCTCCATGTACCAGCCTAAAGTGCATGTAACTTCCCTCCTGTGCCAGCTATGAAGACGCAAATACATTTGCGTCCAACGTTAACATGTCCTCTTTCAGATCCACCCTGAATGGGTTGAATATTCCGTTCCTAAGTATGCCATGCCAACGTCTTTATGTAGTGTACTTTACACGTTTTTCAGCTCTGGCAAAGTAGGCCCTGAATTCTGCCATCAAGCCTTTTCCTGCCTTCTGACTCTGAAAGCCTCAGCCCAGGCTGCCTCTGTACCCGTGACCTCTGCCTTACTCCCTGTGCAGCTAACGGCGCTTAGCTCAGCCTGCTGCCTGCCAACACTGTATTCAACCTTCGAATTATCTGTTCCGTTCCTCAAACATACATTCCTGCCTACTAGTCCAAGTAAACATCTTCCAGCTGCAGAGCAAAGGGCCCGGCCTCACTGTCTCCGTGCAAGTAATTCATAGCCTCTGTTACCATGGTAGGCCCATGCCCCCTCGCATCTCATGCAGACACTTAGACGCTTATACACGCACTCACAGTCAGTATAGAATAGCCTCTGCCCAAGAGACCTTTCCCTCTAGATAATATGGTTCCCAAACATCAGATATCAGATATGATCTAGGTACGAGTTGATCTGACATGCCAGACTTCTGTCTCTTTCCGCTAGTGTAAATGTCAAGCCCCCTGCACCCTCCAGTTCCACGTCATTCACGCGTCATGCAGCTGCGCGCGCATCCAGGCCTCAGATTTCTGCTGACATTGCCAAATTCTGCTAAGTACCCACCTACTCGTGAGACTTACATATGACGTTTTCTAGCACACACCTCTATGTTCACGCCTAGTTCACGCCTTTTAATTACGTATCATTACCACGTGTGTGCTCTTATCTTGTTTCTCTCAGCTGTTACGCCTACTGTATTGGTATTCACTATATGGTTTTAGTATAAAAGTTATGTCTTGTCAATAAAGTATGCTCTATCCCTTCCTGCACCCCAGTGGTGGCAGGAACAAGATATCCGATCTGGTACCATGACCATTCCTTTTTAAGGAATAAAACCCCTAAGAACTCTAACACCATGGACTCTGCCTCTTTCTTTCCGATTGAGTTATTTTTGTTAAGTACTTACCTGCATAGAAATTAGGACGGTAAATCAAATATTTATCACATTATTTTGGCGCCCGAACAGGAACCCCTCCCCCACCCCACGCGCCGGTTGGTGCGTTGCAAGCTCTGTCCCCTGCCATCAGTTAGACGGAACTATGTGTACTGGCAGGATTTCCTGTTTCTCCCTCTGGCCCACGGAGGTGACGAAGACTGCGATCAGCACCCAGACGAGGCGGTGAGGAGTGCGGAGGATCCCGACCAGAGCCTAGCCGAAAGAAGCAAGGTCCGAGGTGTCAAGAGGCCCACCAGTTTCCGAAGTATCCACGTGTCGAGTCGAGTCCAGTCCAGTCCGGTCCAGTCCAGTCGAGTTTTCCGAGGCCTTCTGTTCCGTGCTTCCCGGTGAGTACCATTGCTGGGACGTATCTAGACGGGTGCATTATTATGTATCCGGTAAAGACGGGTTTGGGTACACAAACACGGTCTGCACTGTTTTAGACAGTGTATCTGTACTGTTTAGCAGTATATCAGTTATTCAAGTTCTTGCACTGTCTTCGACAGTGTATCTGTGCTGTTTAGCAGTACATCCAGTATCTAGGGTAGAGATCTATGTTCAAAATATCTTTTCATGTGATGAATGTCGTGGTATGAGTGACTGTTTTTAATGTGCATTATTGTGTTCGTGTGTAACTAGCTGTGTTCAGAGTTAAGTAGCAAGGATTGAGCATTCAGTACTAAGTAAACAAGATGCCGTTTTTCAATAAGTTAAAGCAGATAGGAACTAGGAAAGGGATACTAGAGGAAGAAATTCCTATCCCCCCTAGGGACACTCCTGGAAATTTCATGTACCATAAGCATGGCTTAGATGCCATATTGTATCTAGATTTATGGGCCGACTATACTAAGCACCTAGAAGAAAGACACAGATGGCCCGTTACAGGAACGTGGGATGCTGAGTGCATCCTGAAAGTAGAAGAAGCACTATGGAGAAAGAAAGCCAGACAATCACAGAAAGATGCCATAGAATTGTGGCGTAAAGAATCACATAAACGAGCCGAGAAAGAGCTCCGTAGAGAAGACAGACATAGAGAAGAGTCAGATAGAGCCCGAAAGAACGAATTAGTTAATGAAGGAATCCGAGTAAAAGCAGAACAAGTAGACCGCGCACGAAACAATCTTGTAAATGGCATGTACCTTGTGGCCGAGGGTTCGCCTGAAGCCACTTCAGAAATACCGAAAAATCTGCCGTCACCATTGGTTCCAACTAAAGTAAATCACAGGACTACTAAAGACATATTTCTGAATTCTTATCTAGACGATGTAGCACCCGCTTACACCAATTCACACGCCCCGCCTACTGACGGTGACGGGGACGGAGGTGGCAACCCGCCTACAGACCATATCCCGCCATTACCGCAACAAAGTTCCCCCTGTCCGACAGACTGTCGTTCCTCCACCTCCACCAATTCCCTCACCTAAGGTTAAAATACCAAATCCGTTTTTGCCTGATCCTATTAAGAGACAAGTTCAAGTACACATACAGACTCCACAGAGGGATAATGCCCAAGCCTCCGCCTCAGGAGGTGCGACCGGGGGTTACCAGACCCCGCCAGCAACACACAGATTACACCTTAGAGACATGCAGAAGCACCCTATACTCCAGTCACCCCGTCTCGACATACTCAAAGAACAACTTCCAGTTTGCAGATACGATCCAGTACCCGGCAAAGACGATAGAATGTTGATAGCATCATTACGTTTGCGACAAGCTACAGATTACCTAGTGTTATTCTCAGGGATGACTGATCACCTAGATAGAATATATCATTTTGTCCAGACTGGGGAAAATCCTGAAAGTATTAAGGAGGCCCTGGCACATCAGAAAGTTGACACTCAAGCATATATATTACGTTTTTTCATAAATTGCTTAATAAGAGACCGAGACAGGCCTGGGACAGACCAGGATGAAATGGAAGCACTAAACAAGTGGGGTCAAAATATAGCCGAAGGAAAACATGATAAAGTGAACTGTATATCAAGCATGTACAAGAAAATAAGAAAAGCAGTAATAGAAATACACGAAAAAGAAAAAGAGAATGCTTCCTCCGAGGAGGAGGAAGGACCTGAAGAACCAGAAATAACTACAGATACGATAGCATATGTAGGTAAGGGAACTTACCTTAGGAAAGGCATTCGTCCAGAAAGCAAGAGAGTTTTTCTCTCTGGCATATCAAAACCGAATTCTCCTGAATATCTGTTTCAAGACACTGATAAAATGCTTCGAGAACGAATGGGGTACCATGTACTCAATTCTATGGATGAACAAGAACTAGCCCGGTCAGCAGTACTATGGGCTGACAATCCTAATATATACAATGATGACACAGTAGCGCAGACATTTCTGAACCTATCCCCAGACGAGCAGAAATTAGCAGGTATATATATGATTCAGCACCTCCTCACGTTATACAGAAATAAACATTCTGATCCAGGTCCCTTACACGATACATTAGAAGCACTACTCATGGATAGATGGAGAGGCCTAAGTACCAAGTTAATACAAATAATTCTAGAACAACGGCATAGATACAACACTTCCTTAGGCCCACAATATGTTTCCGCTCCGCCCCCAGAAAGAAAAATGTATCATATGGAACGTTTAGAAAGACAGAACCCATTACGAGAAGTACATCCAGTTATGGGCACCGATAATACCCTGAAACGTGTGTATGTATACACACCTCTGACTAAATTAGAATTGTTAGAAATGAAGAAACTGATACCCTGTCACAATAAAGACCCTGCAGGTTTTCACAGAGAACTTAAAGACATGTTACTGATGGGAGAGTACACATATGCAGATATCATGAAAATGTTAAAGGTACTGCTGCCCACCGGCATCTACGAGAAACTCAAGGAAAGAGAATGGGAGGTGGGAGACAAAAAGATTATATGGACAGAAATAGAAGACGAGGAGAAAACTCGTACCCCAGGGTTAGGCCTTGGGGAGAAAGCTAAAGCATTACCAGGTTTGATAGTACAGGTTCTGCCAAGATTACTGACCACCAAAAAGGAAGACTGGGACGCAATCTCAGCCTGTAAACAGAAACACGATGAAGATACCAGTGACTTCTATTCAAGATTCGAGAAATGTTTCATTATTAATAGTGGCCTAAAACCAGGTAGCGAGTCGTACCCGCATCATTTTGTATCAAAGTTAGTCGAGAATTCCTTGACAGCAGTCAAAAACCGTGTATATAAAGTTGAAAGTACATGGCAAGCAAATACGCCATCCCAGATGTTACAAATGTTACAATACCATCAGAACAGAATTAGAGAAGAACAGGATCATGAACAGAGACGTATGAAAGACACGAAAATGAAAATGTTAGTGGCCCAGTCGGTTCCAGCCGACGGCCAGAGAAAGGGTACGACCCAGACAGGTAATGCCGCAGCTCCCGTTAAAGGGACATGCAATTACTGCAAGCAGCCAGGTCACTACGTACATGAATGCCCAGTCCTGAAGCACAATATAGCAACAGGTAAAACTAAAGAAAGACCGCATCCGCCTAGACAAGATCAGGGTCAGCAACAGACTTCACAGAATTCACAACCTATGCATGCTCCACCACATACAGCACAGACAGCAGCAGTATCACAGCCACAGTCACAGCCCATTGCCGCGACACAGCAAGTTTCACGACAGATGTGCCAGTATGCCCAATCTGATTATCCCGATTATCAGCGATACACATGAAACAGCCTAGAGAGGGAGGTTGGCTTGCCTCTTATTGAGATTCCTGTAGATCAAGAGGGTCCTTACGTACACAGTCGAGTATTGGGAAAAGATAGAAAGTTTTTAATTGACACAGGGGCAAGCCGCACAACAATCAGCCATAATGAAGTCCCAGGGGCACCCCTCTCAGGCTCACAGAATGTTTCCCTTGGTTTCTCAGGACAGCCTATTGTAAATGAGGTATCGAAACCAGTCCCCCTGGCTGTGGGTCCATTATCACGTGTTACAGACTTGTTACTTACGAAATCATGTCCCGAAAATCTGTTAGGTATCAAAACATTGAAGGCTCTGGGAGCTGTGATATGTTGTTCTCCGGAAGGAGTTAGACTTTTCTTGCGTGACTTTAAGGGTCACTATGTACTACGAGAGTTTGATGTCAGATTGAAAAATGTACCGAAGCACCTGTGGGCACAAGGCCCGACCGATGTAGGTTGCATGCACATCACACCATACCGTGTTACACTCAAACAAGGAGTTGTTTTGCCGCGAATCAGACAATACAAGTTACCACCCGATGCTGTAGTGGCTTTACTGGAAATCATTGAAGAGCTCATTGCCCAAGGAGTGGTCGTAGAGACCGACTCCAATATCTGTAATTCCCCTATCATTCCGATTCTTAAACGTACTGATCCCAGTGCACCGCCAGTATATCGGTTGGTGATTGATTTACGAGAATTGAATAAATGCATCGTTCCACAGTACCCTGTGGTTCCCGACATCTCATCCTTATTGACTGCTATTGATTCAGAAGCAACGTTCTTTACTGTAATTGACCTCAAGAACGCCTTCTTCAGTGTGCCCATTGATCCAGAGAGCCAATACCTTTTCGGATTCAGTTTAAATGGACGAAGTTTCAAATTTTCACGCGCACCTCAAGGATTCACAGAAAGCCCCAGCATCTATAGTCAAGCACTGAAAAGGCAACTCGATTGTATTCAAATGCCAGTTAACACCGCTTTACTGCAATACGTCGATGATCTGTTGATCACCGCACGAAGTGAACCCGAATGTGAACAAGCATCACTGACAGTTTTACATTTTCTGGCCGACAAGGGACACAAGGTGTCTCCTTCGAAGCTACAATTCTGTGTTCAGCAAGTTGTGTACTTGGGTCACTTGCTGTCCAAAGTGGGGAGACAGCTCACTCCTGACCACATTCAGTTAATTGTAAATATGCCACAACCCCAGACACAAAAGGAAGTGCGGGCCTTTATAGGCCTCACCTCGTACTGCAGACAATGGATTCCCCAGTATGCATTTCTAGCTAAACCACTCATTCAGTTGACAACACAGGAGGCAGCGACTTTGACTGCCCTTCCTTGGACTCAGGAACATACACAGGCCTTTGAGGAATTAAAGAAAGCTTTATGTCAAGCACCAGTTTTAGCAACACCATGTTACAGCAAACCTTTTACACTTTTTGTCACAGAACGTGATGGTACAGCGTTGTCTGTCCTCACTCAAGATCAAGCAGGTTCACATAAGCCTTGTGCTTATTTTTCAAGTACATTGGATTCAGTAGCCCAGGCGCTCCCTGCGTGCTTAAAGTCAGTCGCAGCGACAGCCCTAGCAATCAGACAGAGCGATTCAATTGTTTTAGGACATCAATTAACAGTACAAGTTCCACATTCTGTAGAGGTTCTTCTAAACCGAACTCAGACTCAACACTTGACTATAGCACGACTGACAGGTTATGAACTGACGCTATTCCAGCCACACATAGAAATCAGACGCTGTAACATCCTGAATCCCGCAACATTGTTACCTTCGATTATGACTAATTCAGCTCCGCATGATTGTATAGAGATCATTAATGCTGTAACAAAGCCCCGACGAGACTTAACTGATGTTCCACTGACAAATCCAGACCTGACACTTTATGTGGATGGTTCATGTATGAGAAAAAACACAGGAGAATTAGTGGCCGCCTATGCAGTGACCACTGAAACTGAAGTTAAAGAAACATATCGTATTGATACACTGTCCGCTCAAGCAGCAGAGCTCATCGCTCTGACCCGAGCCTGTATACTAGCCAAGAACAGAAATGTTAACATATACACAGATTCACGTTATGCTTTCGGAGTCGTACACGACTTCGGAGTATTATGGCAAGAACGAGGTTTTTTGACCTCTCACGGTGCCAAGATCCAACACGGTCCTCTCATCCAAGCACTGTTAGAAGCAATACATCTGCCTTCAGGCATATCCATCATGAAGTGCAAAGCACATACTAAAGTTACAGATTCCATTTCCCAGGGTAACGACCTGGCAGACCAAACAGCAAAACATACAGCATTGACTCACACCCAGACAACTGATATGACAAAGACAATAGTACCGACACATTGTATGACAGTTAGGGATCCCACACTAGATGTAATCGATATTCAGACACATGCTACTCCAGATGAAATCAAGAAATGGACTGAACTAGGAGGGATCCAGACAGATCAAGGTTGGATGACGAAGGGAAAATCTACATGGTTTCTCCCCGACTCTATGGTTCAAGTCATAATAAATACACCACATAGTCCAGCACATCTAGGAGAAAAAGCTATGTTAGACAGTTTACAGAATCTCTGGTATAACAAACACTTACGAGCAGCAGCAAAACAGAAAGTGCGTACTTGCATGATCTGTTGTCAGTTCAATCCAGGTAAAAGCGTCCCTGTAGAGCAAGGTGGATTTCATCCTCCTGATCACCCTTTTGAAGTCCTCCAGATGGATTATATCCAGATGGACCGTTGTCGAGGATTTAAGTACGTCCTCGTAGTTGTTTGTGCACTTTCCCGTTGGACCGAAGCATATCCAGTCCCAGATTACACTGCTCCGACCACTGCCAGGCAGCTGGTTCGAGAATTCTTCCCACGGTACGGCTTGCCCCGTGTCGTGTACTCAGATAACGGACAGCCATTCTCATCCGAGCTCATGAAACAGGTTTCCCTTCTGCTAGGATATCAGTGGAGATTCCATTGTGTCCGACATCCCGAAGCCGCTGGCCTTGTAGAGAGGCATAACCAGACACTGAAAACGCGCCTTGCTAAAATCTGTAAAGAGAAAGGGGTCGACTGGATAGTCGCCCTGCCAGTTGCACTGTTCTATATGAGAATGGTCCCCCATTCGAGATCAGGACTATCCCCGTATGAAGTGGTCTTTGGACGACCACCGAATATGTGGGGGACGCCCATGCCTAAGAAAATAACCGATGTTGATTGTAACATGCTGACAGATTACCTTGCCTCCTTGATGTCTGCACTCCAATCATGTCGTTCACAGGTTGCTGCAGCTTTCCCCGACAACACTGATGTAAAGCCGCACGATGTCCGTCCCGGGGATACAGTCTTAATTCGTAACTTCGACAGGAAAAGCCCGCTGGAGCCCCGCTGGAAGGAGCCGAAGATCGTCCTTCTTACCACGAGGACCGCAATCAAGGTGGAAGGCCGAAAGGGGTGGATCCACACGAGTCATATTAAAAAATGTAATGAACTGTTGCCAGAAACTGACTCGTCCACCCCCTCAAAGGACTGCCTCGATAATAAAGACTTCAAAGTTCCAAAAAGAGAGAAAACTCCCCAAGAGGAGTATCGATCAAAGCTTCGATCTAGCAAGTCAGACAGTTTAATTGTTTAAGTCCTCCCCTAGGTGAATCGGTTAAATAGTTTCTGACATGTATCCCCTAGATCGAGATAGAGAGAGAGAGAGACAACTCAAGAAACATGCATATTGTAAATCACTCCGTAGTCACTGTATAGTGACATTATTGATTATGTTTTTTCTAAGTTTTCTGATTATTGTTACTAGTATATTGCTTCCCATATATTACCCTATCTTCAAGCGTGAACAATCTGCTTACAATGTCACTGCCGAACATTCTTTTAGCGAGTTACCCCCCCATGAATTATCTTACAGACTTGCGCTGCGCAACAACACCTTCATTAGTATGTTACATCACTCCCATCAGACTAATAATGCTACAAACTGTTGGATATGTGGCCGACTCCCTCCCTATCAGAAATACAAGGGAGTTCTGCCCCTCTTTCCGTACCCGTTCACACACAATGGCTCTTGTGGAGCATGGTTTAGAATAATTAATTCCTTAGATCCTGATATTGCTGTTTTCAAAGGAAACTGGGTTTGGGGAAACTTGAACTTAGTTCTACTTAATGCCTGTTATCCTGACAAAAAGGGACTTCCCACTAGAATAGGAACTGATCTAGAAAATGAAGTATATGGATTAGGTAATTATACAATTAACCTTATGATTCTTACTGTCGAATCCGAAGCTGCACCAGTTCTCCCTGCTATGTCAGTATTACCAGTCACTGGTGATTTATGTGTCAGAAAGAAAGGTTCAGTACACTTAGGTCATAGCAAATGTACTACTGTGGTCGAATTCAGTGATCAAGGCAAATCTTCCTTTAGAGCTACTCGTCATTCCTATTTTGTTTGTGGCCATACCGCATACATACGCTTACCTCTAGATTGGGATGGTACCTGTTACATTGCATTCCTTCTGCCACCTGTTTTTCTAGCCCCTCCTGATTATCACAGAAATACAAATCTAGTAAAGAATAGACTCAGAAGAGATCTCCCGATTGTCGACTATACTGAAACGGCATGGGAGCAATACACAGATTTCAATAAAGGATTCTTTTTCTTCACAGGTCCTGTCCAAAATAGTAAACTAATACGCAGATTAACTAGAACACTCGAAGCAGTAGTAAATGAAACTACCTCCGCCCTAGGTAACTTAACAGAGGAGCAATCTGCCATGCGGGTTGTTGTTCTCCAGAATCGTCTTGTTATTGACGTCATCCTAGCAGATAGAGGTGGAGCCTGTAAGGTCATCGGGTCAAGTTGCTGTGTTTTCATTCCAGAAAACGCGCCAACGGTATACCAAGCTATTACACGTCTTCATAAAATTGCAAGTTTGATACATCAGAATCCAGGCACCTGGACTTGGTCCGGTTGGTTCTGGACAACGTTGACTGCTTGGGGATGGAAGATCCTATCCTTCCTAGGCATTGCCCTTGTCATAGTATTCAGTTGCTGCCTGTGCCTACAGTGTGGGCCAGCGATTTGTGGTCTGTGCGCCACTTCATGTATTGCACATTCCAGTTTTCACTTAAAACGCGAAAAGAAGAAAGAAGAGCAAATAATGTTACAAGAACAGACTGATCGGTTCATGAGAATCGATATATCATGAAGGGTCCGTAGGGAACAAGGAGGGAATGAGGAAATATAAATTTTATGGTCAAGAAATGTTCTCTAACTTGTACCCCACCGTCTCCATGTACCAGCCTAAAGTGCATGTAACTTCCCTCCTATGCCAGCTATGAAGACGCAAAGACATTTGCGTCCAACGTTAACATGTCCTCTTTCAGATCCACCCTGAATGGGTTGAATATTCCGTTCCTAAGTATGCCATGCCAACGTCTTTATGTAGTGTACTTTACACGTTTTTCAGCTCTGGCGAAGTAGGCCCTGAATTCTGCCATCAAGCCTTTTCCTGCCTTCTGACTCTGAAAGCCTCAGCCCAGGCTGCCTCTGTACCCGTGACCTCTGCCTTACTCCCTGTGCAGCTAACGGCGCTTAGCTCAGCCTGCTGCCTGCCAACACTGTATTCAACCTTCGAATTATCTGTTCCGTTCCTCAAACATACATTCCTGCCTACTAGTCCAAGTAAACATCTTCCAGCTGCAGAGCAAAGGGCCCGGCCTCACTGTCTCCGTGCAAGTAATTCATAGCCTCTGTTACCATGGTAGGCCCATGCCCCCTCGCATCTCATGCAGACACTTAGACGCTTATACACGCACTCACAGTCAGTATAGAATAGCCTCTGCCCAAGAGACCTTTCCCTCTAGATAATATGGTTCCCAAACATCAGATATCAGATATGATCTAGGTACGATTTGATCTGACATGCCAGACTTCTGTCTCTTTCCGCTAGTGTAAATGTCAAGCCCCCTGCACCCTCCAGTTCCACGTCATTCACGCGTCATGCAGCTGCGTGCGCATCCAGGCCTCAGATTTCTGCTGACATTGCCAAATTCTGCTAAGTACCCACCTACTCGTGACACTTACATATGACGTTTTCTAGCACACACCTCTATGTTCACGCCTAGTTCACGCCTTCTAATTACGTATCATTACCACGTGTGTGCTCTTATCTTGTTTCTCTCAGCTGTTACGCCTACTGTATTGGTATTCACTATATGGTTTTAGTATAAAAGTTATGTCTTGTCAATAAAGTATGCTCTATCCCTTCCTGCACCCCAGTGGTGGCAGGAACAAGATATCCGATCTGGTACCATGACCATTCCTTTTTAAGGAATAAAACCCCTAAGAACTCTAACACCACGGACTCTGCCTCTTTCTTTCCGATTGAGTTATTTTTGTTAAGTACTTACCTGCATAGAAATTAGGACGGTAAATCAAATATTTACCACAGGAATTCGAACTGCAGGAGGACTAATTAAAGAATTTGGTGAACAAATGAGCTTTGAGCTGTTTCCGGAATTGCGGATAGAGAGTTAAGGCTCTAAGCTCTGGAGGCAGGGAATTCCAAAAGAGTGGAGCAAGGGTCGCAAATTTCGATCCCCCCCATTTCTTCCTCCGGAACTGCGGGACTGTGAGAAGGGATTGGGTGGATGAGCGTAGTTCCCTGGTAGGAACATAGGGGGTGATCTCAGATGAGATAAAAGCCGGTGCCGTACCCAGTCAAGCTTGGAAGGTGATGGAGGCAAGCTTGAACTGGACATGTTCACGGACTGGGAGCCAATGTAGAGACTTGAGGAGGGGAGTGACATGGTGGGACTTTGGCAATTTAAACACCAGGCGCGCCGCCTGGTTCTGAATCTGCTGCAACCGCCTTAAGCTATATGCAGGTATACTAGCATATAGGGCGTTGCCGTAATCCAGGCGGGAGATGACCATTGCCAGGGTAATCAGTTTCAGAGCGTCCAAAGAAAAGAAATGGGACACCTTGCGTATAGTGCGCAGTGAAAGAAAAGAAGAAGACACCACAGAACTAACCTGGGAGTGAAGGGTGAGCTGGGAATTGAGTTTGATGCCTAATGTTTTTACTGAGGTAGAGGGAACAGGTGGAGAGCCTAGGGAAGGGGGCCAAAACAGAGAAGACCAGGGACTGGATGAACCACCCGTCAACACCAGCTCAGTCTTGTCTGGGTTGAGTTTCAGATGGTTGTGGTTCATCCAGTCTCGGATGTGAATCATAATAGATTGAAAATTAAGGACAGAAGAAGGGGACGAAGACAGATTAAAGATGAGTTGGAGGTCATCCGCATAATTATATATGGTGACCTCCATCTGCTGCAGTGAAAAAATAAGAGGGGCAATGTAAAGGTTAAACAAAAGGGGCGAAAGGGAGGAACCTTGGGGGACCCCGCACTGAACTTTCCGGAAGTCCGCAGAAAAATCACCCAGGCGAACCGCCTGGGTGCGGTCCCTCAGGAAGGAGGACAACCATACCAGGGTGGTACCCCCGATCCCCGCCGCCTTGACACGGGAAAGTAAGATGGTGTGATCAACCGTGTCAAAGGCGGCTGAGAGATCGAGGAGGACCAGGGCCTGGGTCTGGTTAGTATCCATTCCCTCCCTGAGGTTGTCAGGGACCGAGAGTACTACGGACTCCGTAGAGTGTGCGGGGCAGAAACCGGCATGGCGGGGGCTAAGACCCCGTACATCTCCACAAAAGAGCTCAAGGTGCAGGTGACATGGCGCTCGAGCACTCCAGGAGCACAATAAGATGCATAGAGTCTCTTGGACACCTTCGTTTCAAGAGTGCCAAAAAGAGTTCAAATTAGGGCAGTCCATTCCTCCTGCAGGTTCAAACCAGAGTTCAAACTGTCCGTTTTCAAAATCCATTTTAATTCCTCTCTGTTGAGCATACGGGTCAGGTCACCACCCCTGGGTGGTATGATGACTTGCGTGATCACAGTCCAACGGATCTCATTTTCCGTATGTCCTTTGTCGACAAAATGTTCAACCAAGGATGCATTTAGTGTTTTGCACCTAATACGGCTGCGATGTTGAGATATTCGCAGCTTAATTTTCTGTTTTGTCTGGCCCACATATATTAAATTACAAGGACAGAAGATTGCATAAATAGTGTTACAACTATTGCAGTTAGTAAAGGTTTGCAGTTCATTTTTCACCTCTTTGTATACAAACTCTTTGCAATCAATTGAGAAGTCACATATCACCCAGGACCCACATTTAGAATGACCACGTAGAGGGGGTAATGACCAATGATCATGAAGTGTAGTATTTCCCATATTTTTGGGGGGTAAAGCTGCCCTTACAAGCTGGTCCTTAAGATTTTTGCTTTTCTTGAAAGCGAAGAGGGGAGTTTCCCAGTTAAGGGGACCTGAGTTCAATATGTGCCAGTTCTTTTTTATACTTTGTTTCACACGGTTGGATATGGTAGAGAAGGTGGTGACACATACTATTTTTTCAGAGGTTTGTTTGGGTTTGGGCTCCAGAAGAGTGTCCCGGGGGCAGTACCAGGCCCTTTTCATTGAGTTTTTTATTAGGCGCCTCGGGTAGCCTCTAGTTCTGAGCTTGTCGGATAGAATATTAGCCTCAATGAAATAATCCTCTTTTTAAAACAGTTTCTCCTTAGTCTGAGGAATTGTGAATATGGCAAGCTATCCCTTAGAGCCCTTGGGTGACAGCTGTCATAACTAAGCAGGGTGTTTCTTTCCGTTGGTTTGCGGAAAAGGGATGTGTATAATATCCCATCTTGGTGTTGGATGGTCAGATCTAAGAAGGAGATGCTATTTTTGCTATGGGTCAGAGTAAAAGTGAGGCAATTGTAATTGTTATTCAACCAGTGTAGGAGTCCTGGGAAATCATCAATCGAGTCACCCCAGATTAGAAAGATATCATCTCTGTAGCGTTTTCAGGTGTGTAGTCCCTGATGTTACTACTAGAAAGAATGGTATTAGTTTCCAGCCAATCCATATAGAGGATCGCTAGTGTGGGGGCAAAAATCGCCCCCATGGAAGTGTCGCGCACCTGCTAACCCAGTTGGAGCAGTGTCAACACAAGACAAATACGACTCAGTTGTTTTCTGTAGATAAGTTGTAATTACTTTAATTAAAAAAACTTTTTTCCTGTTCCAGCTTGTCCACTCACGTACATTTGGATAGGTTGAAATGATGAGCATGAGCACTCTTTCTTTTCATGAAGTAATCCATGGTCAATCTGTTCTCTCACTTGGTTATATATTTGTTTTTGCTCAACATTTAGTTGTTCTTCCAAGTTTCCTAAGTTTGTTACATCTTCTTGAGCTTGATACATTGCTGTTTCCACCTCATCCATGGCACATGCTGCTTCATTCTGAACAATTGCTTCTCCTAGTGGATCCTGACTCAACGGAGCAGAAGTGTGACTGTCTTGGGAACTGTCTCAAACAATCTCAGCTGCAATTGTAGCTTCTTGCTCAATTTCGGCATTCAACATTTTCACATAATTAGCAAAAACAGGACATTCTATAGCATCTTTAGTTGCGTTGAACGAATCTTCGTAGCTCTAAAAATCTCCAAGTAATTCCAATCGTGAACGCCATGGCTTGAACAGTTGCAAAAGAGCTAAATAGTAAAATTCCCTTTTGTCAGGATTTTTGCAACCCAGTTTAAGGTGATTAATCAAATGTCCTTTTCTTTGTTTCACCAGACATCATTTAGAACCAATTTCAGCATATATACCATTATTGATGTTTTCTGTAATATTCCGTTTAAAAATATAGTTTTGCAGCACTTCATAGAGACAAATGTTCTCAAGATGATGACTTCTATTTGGATAATATGTATCCAAAATATTAGTTTTCACAATATCTGTACTTTCTGGCATTTTTTCAGCTAAATATTAAATTTCTTGTACAGATTTAAGTACTCGATTTCGTGTTGCAGCAAGACCTATACTCACCCAAATAATTCTTTTAGATTTGGAGTATAGACTTGCAGATGATAAGCGATCTGAGCATTCATAAGCTCAAATTTCTCGATGAGATAACATCTTCAAACTGTAACTGTATAATTTCTTACTTAGACTCTTCATGTGGGAAACCTCTTCCCACATTTCCTTCAATTCTGGTTTTTCTGATTTTGTTTTATAGGGTGTTACATATCAAGCAACAGCAATAGAATTGACCGCAACATATTGAATATCCATGTTAGCATTCCACATGGACATAATAACTGGGTTGTAGTCATTTATATATTTTGACTCTTCATTTCTTCTTAAGTTGTAGGTATTTTTTGGAGACTTTCTTGTGATAGTATTTCTCAAAGATGACATAAAACTGTTCATTCTCCCTTTTGATATTACAGGACGTGGAAATCCAAAACAACATTTGGTGTGTAATTTGTCCTTAGATTTTTACATTCGACGACAGTATTTCCCACAACGATGGCTGTGGAATCGTAAGACTTGTTGTCTTAAGTCCTTTTCTTCTGTGCTTTTGGGTATAGCACATGTAGCATATTCTTCAATAAAGGACAACACAGTATCAGTATCATCCGAATCTATTCCGAATTTGGGGGCATCTTTGATCCATATTAGCATATGTATGTGAGGAGCACCTCTCGCTTGATACTCCTTTCTCCAAAAGAAATCCACAACTTCTCCAAGAGGAGGATTTTTTTATTGGTGATAAAAGACATCATAGCTTCAAATTTATGATTGAAATATCTGCATACATTAACTGGATTAAAAGAGCACAATTCTCCAGGTGTCTTGTATTCACTAATTACTATATTTGGATTTGCCTCTCGAAGAAATTGAAGTAAATCATCCCAAGCATATTCAGCACAGCTTAGAGTAAGGAACCATGTAGGAGTTCCTAACTTCCTTAGCATACATTTAAGTTCTCCATGACGATGGTAACAGTACTTATTAGTACCACGTTGACATGGCATGAGATTAATCAGCTGAGATTTCAAAACATTATCTTTCTGCTGTACTTTATCCATGAATACCTTTGCCGAAACATTTTGCAGATGTACACCCGTTTTCAATATATGGTTGACTGCATAAGAAAGTCCAGACAAGTCACTCTCAAACAAAAGATGAAACAAATGCGGAATACATTGTCGAAATCTTGGATCTTCTGCATACAATCTTGATGTGCGGTATTCAGATGCAGGAATCTGCACAGGTCGTTCATCATATCGTCCTCCTTTTCCTGTTGGATACAACTGAGGGAAAAAACGAGCTTCCAAGATTTCTTCCCATACACTAATGAGACTTCCCTTTGCTTCTTTCATTTGGAATAAATCAATAGTATTCCCCATCACTTCTTTAGAATGAAGTGGATGAACACTGTAATGTTCGTAGATTTCTTCAGTTCTGGACACATCCACTTTTTCTCTGTCCTGTTGATGAGTCACTATCTTCTTCTACAGTTATTTCTTCTTCTCACACATACACATTTTTATAGTACTGATTCTTTTTTACCAGATACAACGTTGCCTTTTTCACTTTCCTATTATCCAATAATTCTTCTACATTTTCTACACCAATTGTTTCAATATTTTTCTTTAAATCTAGAGGCAAATATACAACTCTTCCCTTTAATTCTCTCTGAAAATATGAAGGAGGCAATTTCCCTGTCTTAGGCTCCATACGAACAATAGCCTGAAATGGATGCACACATTAATTAAGAATAGACTCATAGGTAATTAAATACATCAGTTCAGAAGGAATATTAACCATCTCAAGATTATTATGCACATCTCTTGCAGGCATTTTCTTCTCATCTAATTTGTTATAACAATATTTACAAATACGTGATCAGAACCCAAATCAAAACAATTCTCTACCAACAAATAAGTTGCAAATTCTTTCCACTCATTAATATTTTCTTTTTCACTTTTTAAATACAGATCAACAGTCCTGGTCTGATTTTTATTATGAGTTTGTCGACAACAAATACAAGAATAATTTGGCCTTTCACCTGAAATCACCCTAAACTATGTAATTTCTTGCTCAAACCTTTCTGTACTACAACGTTGTACATTCTCTTCCACATTTCCTTCTATTAATGTATCAGTTTCTGCACTATCTTCCTCAGGACCAAAGTAACTAACCTCGATTTCTTCACAAACGTTCATTACATCTGATACAGATCCACGCAAAAGAGCACTGTTCAACTTTTTTAAGATTAGTGCTGGACTTTTTGCATAATACAATGTTATGACTAATTTCCTCATTTGAGTATGATGTACTGCTAACATCCTGAAATGGTGAAAAACACTTCAACATACTTTTTTAGAAAGACAAGCCAGAGAATGTCCTTGCAAACCAGTATTTTCTCTCAATCTGCAAGGGTCTAGCCCTTGCAACATCTTAATCTTTTGTTTAACACTTTTCTTAGTATAGTTACGTAAGAAATTGCATAAAAAATCAATAGATTACTGTCGTACACTACAAATACTACTGCAATTCCAAGTGTACACTGGAGCTTTAGGGCGTCTCCCTAAAACTTCATCAGCTAACACCTCTTCTGCATTTCTGGGACCAATGTTCTCTTTCTCAATAGGACAACCATTTCTAACCTCATAAGCTCGACCACTGGTGTAACTGCAAGCAACAAATCATTACTCTGAAAATAACTCTCTTCATTAAAAAAAGGCTCAGAACTTGAACTATGTTTCCATTCACCCAACATCAGAAACATTAGTTTTATTAATCAGTCTTCTCCACTTACTTTTGGCCTTCATTAAATTGATTGGTTTATCTAGTTATGAAATTCTATTGATTAATAAAATAAACAATTTCTTTTTTAATTCAAAGGCTTTCTCAACAATACTTTACATTTTTTTCTTCTTATAAAATGCTGATTTTCTTTTAAATTTCTTCATTTCCTTCATCAAATTTAAAACAACTCTATTGTAAAACATTATTTTTCTAATTTCCTGAAATTGATTCTTCATCCTTTTACTATACAGAGTTTGTTTAGAAGATGATTTCCCATCATTTTTGTTTTTTCTCTTGTTTTTCTTTTTTGTTGCAGATACAGTGTTTGTATTTTTCACATTGTCCACACTATTACTAGTGTTTGATAACTTCTTTAAAAAATCCTTAGTTGTCTTACCAGGAGTTTTTTTCTTTTTGTTCACACATTGTTGTTCAGGTAAATCTTGTGGATGGCTTCTCTATAAATAATAAGCTTTATTATGTTGTTTCCTCTTTTCACTTTTAGAAGGCATGATGAATTTCTTTTAGTGTTGATAAATAGAATCTGTTATAAAAAATATGTATAACATAATAAAAATAAATTTATGAAATATACTATTTTATTACTAAATAAATACAATGTAAAATGACTAAGTATAAAAACAACTGTGTAACTGATAACAGAAGTGCATACATACGGCATAAAACATTCAAGAACTGTATCTGGAAGAAGAGTACCTTACTGAATTCATCAGTAGTTGGATTGTTTGAGCAGTGAATGGATTAGTACATGCTACTAAATGCATCACTAGAACAGTACAACGGGAAACACATACTATAACAGTGAAACTGAATGCATGCATGCATAGTCTATAGGGGTTTGAGGCAGTCCATGCTCTACTTTGTTGCATGAGTACGTAGGTACTGACTAGATGATTATAGTTCTGCAAGGAGAGTACCAGACTGAATTTATAACTGCTTTATTTTTAGCACAGTACATAGATAAGAACGTGGTGCTCAATGGCTCAGTACAGTGACAGAGTGTTTGCTAGAAGTGTAAGGATACGGACAGGGGAATTCAAGGTATAAAATACAGTTTGCAGGTGTATAGAACACTGCATGCATAGTCCATAGGTGTTTGAAGCAGTCCATGGCCTAAGTCCTACTTTGCTCCATGACTACTTGGGTACTGACTGGATGATTACAGTTCTGCAAGGAGAGTGCCTGACTGAATTTATAAGAGCTTCAGTTTCAGCACAGTGCATAGATCAGCACATACTGATGAATGGCTCAGTACAATACTGAAACAGCAGTGATAGTGTGTTTGCTGTAAGTGTAAGGACACTGACTGGGGAATTGAAGGTATAAAAGACAAGTTTGCAGGTGCATAGAAGAATGCATGCATAGTCTATAGGTGTTTGAAGCAGTCCATGCCTTAAGGCCTACTTCACTGCATCAGTACTTGGGTACTGCCTAAATGATTACAGTTCTGTAAAGAGAGTGCTTGACTGAATTTATAAGTGGTTGAGTGTTAGTGCAGTGAAAGGATTATCACAGACTGCTAAAAGGGTCACTACAGTGGTGCAAGAACAGTCACAGAGTCTTTGGTGGAAGGATAAAGATACAGAATGGAGAATTGAAGATGTGAAATACAAGTGTGCAGATGGATAGAAGAATGCATATATACTGGATAGGGGTTTGAAGCAGATCATGTCCTAAGGCCTGAGTGTTAGTGCAGTGAATTGATTATCACAGACTGCTAAATGGGTCACTACAGTACTGCAAGAACAGTCACAGAGTGTTTGGTGGAAGTATACGGATACAGAATGGAGAATTGAAGATGTGAAACACAAGTCTGCAGGTGGATAGAATAATGCATATATACTGGGTAGGGGTTTGAAGCAGTTCATGTGCTAAGGCCTACTTCACTGCATAGGTACTTGGGTACTGACTAAATGATTACAGTTCTGTAAGGAGAGTGGCACCCTGAATTTATAAGTATGAAGAGAGGGGGGAGTATGAGGAGAGAGGAGGGAGTATGAGGAGAGAGGTAACACTATAAGGAGAGAAGGGAGAGTATGTGGAGAGAGGGGCGAGTATGAGGAGAGAGGGGGAGTTTAAGGAGAGAGAGGGAATTATGAAGAGAGAGCGGGGAGAGAGGTGGTAGTATGAGGAGAGAGGCAGGAGTATGAGGAGATGTGGGTATGAGGAGAGATGGGGGTATGAGGAGAGAGAAGAGAGTATGAGGAGAGGGGGTAGTATGAGGAGAGGGGGAGGTATGAGGAGAGAGGAGGCGTGGGAGGAGAGAGGAGGGAGTATGAGGAGAGGGGGAGTATGAGGAGAGAGGGGGAGAATGAGGAGAGAGGGAATATGAGGAGAGAGGGGGGAGTATAAGGAGAGAGAGGGAGAGTGTGAGCAGAGAGAGCGAAGTATGAGGAGAGAGAGGAGGAGTATGAGGAGAGAGGGGGAGTATGTGGAAAGAGGGGCGAGTTTGAGGAGAAAGGTAGAGTATAAGGAGAGAGGGGAATATATGAGGAGAGAGGGGGAGTATGAGGAGAGAGGGGGGAGAATGTGGAGAGAGGGGGAGTATAAGGAGAGAGGGGGTGTATGAGGAGAGAGAGGGTAGTATGAGGAGAGAGGCAGGAGTATGAGGAGATGGTGGAATGTGAGGAGCGATGGGGGTATGAGGCAAGAGGGGGGAGTATGAGGAGAGGGGAGAGTTTGAGGAGAGGGGGACATATGAGGAGAGAGGGAGGAGTAAGATGAGAGAGGAGGGAGTATGAGGACTGGGGAGAATGAGAAGGGGGAGTATGAGGAGAGAGGGAAGAGTAAGAGGAAAGAGGGGGAAGTATGAGGAGAGGGGGGAGTATGAGGAGAGAGGGAAATCTCAGAAGAGAGGGGGGAGTATAAAGAAAGAGATGGGGAGTGTGAGGAGAGAGGGGGGAGCATGAGGAGAGAGAGGAGGAGTATGAGGAGAGAAGGGGAATTATGTGGGAAGAGGGGCAAGTATGAGGAGAAAGGGGGAGTATAAGGAGAGGGGGTGTGTATGAGGAGAGAGGAGGGAGCATGAGGAGAGAGGGGGAGAATGTGGAGGAAAGAGGAATATAAGGAGAGAGAGAGTGGGTGGTATGAGGAGACAGGAAGGAGTATGAGGAGAGGGGGAATATGAGGCGAGGGGGAGTATAAGGAGATGAGGGAATATGAGGAGAGCGAGGAGTATGAGGGGAGAGGGGGAGTATGAGGTGAGGAGGGAATATGAGGAGAGGGGGGAGTATGAGGAGAGGGGGTGTATGAGGGGAGAGTGGGAGTATGAGGTGAGGGGGAGTATGAGGAGAGAGGGGTGATTATGAGGAGAGAGGGAGGAGTATGAAGAGATGGGGGAGTATGAAGAGTGAGGGGGGTATGAGGAGAGAGGGGGGAGTATGAGGAGAGGGGGGAATATGATGAAAAGGGGAGTATGAGGAGAAGGGGGAGTATGAGGGGAGAGGGGAAGTATAAGGAGAGAGGGGGTATGAGAAGAGAGGGGGAGTATGAGGAGAGAGAGGTAGTAGTAGGAGAGAGGGGGGAGAGTGTGGAGAGAGAGGAGGAGTATGAGGAGAGAGCGGGAGTATGTGGAAAGAGGGGAGAGTATGAGGAGAAAGGGGGAGTATAAGGAGAGAGGAGCTGTATGAGGAGAGAGGGGGTCGTTTGAGGAGAGAGGTAGGAGTATGAGGAGAAGGGGGTATAAGGAGAGATGGAGGTATGAGGAGAGAGGGGGGTATGAGGAGAGAGGGAGTATGAGGAGACAGGGAGGAGTTAGAGGAGAGAGGAGGGAGTATGAGGACATGGGGGAGTATGAGGAGAGAGGGGGAGAATTAGGAGAGAGGGGGAATATGAGGAGAGAGGGTGAGTATGAGGACAGAGAGGGAGAGTATGAGGAGAGGGGAGAATATGAGGAGAAGGGGGAGTATAGAGGGGGGAGTATATGGAGAGAAGGGGAAGTATAAGGAGAGAGCGGTGTGTATGAGGAGAGAGGGGAGAGTATAAGCAGAGAAGGGGGGCATGTGGAGAGAAGGAGAGTATAAGGAGAGAGGGGGTGTATGATGAGAGAGGGGGTAGTATGAGGAGACAGGGAGGAGTATGAGGAGATGGGGAGTATGAGGAATGAAGGGGGTATGAGGAGAGAGGGGGGAGTATGAGGAGAGGGGGGAATATGAGGAGAGGGGGGAGTATAAGGGGAGAGGGGGAGTATGAGGAGAGAGGTGGGAGTATGAGGAGAGAAGGGGGAGTATGAGGAGAGAGAGGGGGAGTATGAGGAGAGAGGGGGAGTATAGAGAGAGAGGGGTGTGTATGAGGAGAGATGGGGAGAATGTGGAAAGAGAGGCAAGTTTAATTCCTAAATGCACACAGACACACAGTGTGATTCAAGACAAAAATATAAGACCTTGCATTTTACCAAAACACATTTACTAGTCTAGAAACTGTTAAGTGACTGCACACATTCCATGTATATAACTACTACATTTCAGTGGACAGCTGTGACTCATTTTGCAAATAAATAAGCAATTTGCTGCATTATGTTTGCCAACATTACTTCAAAAAAGTGACACAATGGAACACTAAAAAGGCGCAAGGGGCTTGGAAATCTGCCCCAGAGTGAATGCAGCAGTGTATGTATACTGACTATGGAATTGTAGATTTAAAACACAAGTCTGATTCTAGACAAGCAACACTATTAATTACTCTTGAAGGGCTAATATCACTGCACACATTACAGCAATATAATTACTGCATTTTACTGTACAACCATGAGTCATTTTGCAAATACAAACCAATAACTGATTTTTAATTCTATCAAAACTAGACAAAAGGACAGCTTTATAAGCACTTATGTATCTGTAAACACAAAACATACAAAAATGCTTCTCTCAGAACAATTCCTAAATGCACACAGACACACAGTGTGATTCTAGACAAAAAATAATAGACCGTGCATTTTACCAAAACACATTTACTCTTCTAGAAACAGTTAAGTGACTGCACACATTCCATGTATATAACTACTGCATTTCAGTGGTCAACCCTGACTAATTTTGCAAATACATAAGCAATTTGCTGCATTATTTGTGCCAACATTACATCAAAAAATGACACAATACAACAACAAAGGGGCACAAGGGGCATGTAAGTCTGCCCCAGAGTGTATGCAGGAGTGTATGTATACTGACTGGGAAATTGTTGATTTAAAACACAAGTCTGATTCTACACAAGAAACAATATTAATTACTCTTGAAGGGCTAACAAGACTGCACACATTACATAAATATAATTACTGCATTTTACTGTACAACCATGAGTCATTTTGGAAATACAAAAGCAATAACTAGTTTCTATTTCTATCAACACTTAAAAAAAGATAAATAGCACTTATGTCTCCGCAAACACAAAACATACAAAAATGCTTCACTTAGAATAATTCCTAAATGCACACAGACGCACAGTGTGATTCTAGACAAAAAAATTAGACCTTGCATTTTATAAAAAAACACATTTTACTAATCTAGAAACGATAAAGTGACTGTACACATTACATGTATATAACTACTACATTTCAGTGCACAACCCTGACTCATTTTGCAAATACATAAACAATTTGCTGCGTTATTTGTGCCAACATTGCATCAAAAATGTAACGCAATGGCGGCACAAAGATGAACACGAGGCTTGTAAATATGTCCCAGAGAGATTACAGTAGTGTATGTATACTGACTGGAAAATTGTAGATTTAAAACACAGGCCTAATTCTAAACAAGCAACACTATTAACTACTCTACAACTGAAAAAGTGACTGCACACATCCTACATTTGTTAGTACTGCACTTTATTGCACAAAGCTGACTCACTAAACACATTAACTTACCAAATGGTTTTATCACAATAGTTATCCAAATGAAGACAAATTCAGAATGTGATTCTACACACTTTAGAAGGATAAACACATTACTCTTACTAAAAACAAAATGCACCATATACATTCCCTTACAAGTTATCAACTCACCTTTCAAATTGATTTGTAGATTAAGAATAATACCAGTCACACAGCAGATATTCTTATACAGAATCTCTCTACTTCAGTGTTCTTAGCAAAACCAGAAAATGGCACACTTTCCCTCTCAATTTACACATATATACATGGTAATAACAAATCAAATTGCTTCACACATTAATTCAAAACCAAACACACATTTCTATTTGTTCAACATTAGAAGCCTTTCCAACTGACATAACTTTAATCCCTACCCCCAACAGATCATGCAAAAGTCAATTGTCTCCAGAGAGATCAAAAGTTCAGCACACTGTAAAACACTCCTTCTAAACAAGTTTAGACTCTGCAAAAGATACTTACTTATAAGTACGAATAAAGAGAAAAGCTCTTGTTAGAACCAACCAACATCTAAACATATAAGCTTGATAGTTATCTGTAAAACATTTTTTATTCTTTTTTTTGCTTAGGTATGCGAACGGGACGACTTACGAACCTCACACCATACGTCGTACGGCCGCGCTTGGTATGCGTATTAAAATTTGACAGTAAAAAAAATAGTCCCTATCACTAATTTTTATTATACCCGGGGACCCCATCCCCCGGGGCTCAAATAAAACATTGGGGATGGTGGGGGGAGCCCCAATGCCCCCACGGTCACAGCCAACTTCCCTCCTCCTTCAGGAGCCGGCATTGTTTTTCATCACGGAGAGCAGCTTACATGCTGCTCCCCCTGATGAAAAGCAATATGCTTTCCTATTTGCAAGAGAAAGCAGGTTAACCTGCTCTCTCTTCCAAATAGGAAAGAAGTTTGCTATGGTAGGGTGGTAACCGCGAGGCTCCCGCCCTACCATAGCAAACTACAGTGTTCCGGGGGTAGGCACCCCAGTACACTGCAGGAGCCAGCCCTGAGCAGTGGCAGTCCCCAGGGCCACCACAAGGTTCCAGGAGGGGGGACGCGCAGCCCCCTCCCAATGTTTAAAAGCCCCAGGGGATGTTGGTACAGGGGGCTGGGGGTCCCTCACGGACCCCCCTATTTTGAATATTAGAGCCCAGGGGAGGTGGCGTTCCCCAAGGCATGTGGGGGGCTTAAGCACCCCACACAGGTTTAAAAAAATAAAAAATTATTAAAAGAATACCTGGGGGTGGCGGTCCCAGGGGCTGCAGGGGGCCGTGAGCCCCCCATACATATTACTAAAGCCCCGGTTTGTGGTGGTCCCCGGGGCTGGGGGGCCGCTCTGGGCCCCCCTTTATAAATAAAAACATTGCCCTCATTTATTTATTTTTCGTTTTCACGGTGTACGCGTACCCTACGTGCATCCTGCAATAAAAAAAAAAATACTCCCAATAAAGACAAGGGCTGTTTTTAGAGCCACCCAACATCTAAACACATAAACTTGATAAATATCTGAAAAATATTTTTTGTTTTCTTGCTTAGGCACACGTACGGGACGACTTACGAAACTTGCACCATACGTCATACGGCCGCTCTTGGTATGCGTATTACAATTTTACTGTAAAAAAAATAGTCCCTATTACTGATAATTTTTATTATACCTGCGGACCACATCCACCGGGGTCCGAATAAAAAATTGGGGACCAAGGGGGGAGCCCCAATGCCCCCACGGTCCCAGCCGGCTTACTGCCTCCTTCGGGAGTCTCCATTGCTTTTTGTCAGAGAGAGCAAAATACATGCTGCTCCCCCTGACAAAAAGCAATATGCTTTCCTATTTGCAAGAGAGAGCAGGTTAACCTGCTCTCTCTTCCAAATACGAAAGCAGTTTGCTATGGCCTACCATAGCAAACTACAGTGTCCCGGGGTAGGCACCCCGGGACACTGCAGGAGACGGCCCAGGGGGGGTGGGGGTCCCCAGGGCCACCACAAGGCTCCAGGAGGGGGGCCACACTGCTTCCTCCCAACATTTAAAAGCTCCAGGGGGTGGTGGTTCGCGGGTCTGGGGGGTCTGTCAAGGACCCCCCTATTTTGAATATTAGAGCCCCAGGGAGGTGGCAGTCCCCGGGCACGTGTGGGGGGCTTGAGCCCCCCCACACAGGTTTTTTTTTTATTTAAAAAAAAAAGAAGCCCCAGGGGGTGGCAGTCCCCACCCCCGCATACATATTGGTAAAGCCCCAGGCTGGGGGCCTCTTCTGAGCCCCGCATTATAAATAAAAACATTGCCCCCAGAATTTGGCCCACCAGGGGCTAATTAACAATAAAGCGGACTTCGGTTTTTTTTTTCACGGCGTACACGTACCCTACGCCTATCCCACGAAAAAATACTCCTTGGGGGTCCTTGTGGTCAGGGTGATTCTACCCTGCCCCCTTTGCGCCTTTTGCACACTTGTTTTTCAATTTATTGTGCCTCGTTTCTTTCGAGGCACAAGATGGCTGCCAACACTTCCTGGTTTGGAGTGTTTTAGAAAACTGCAGTCCCATAGCGGTAGTGTACCAAGCTCCTTCACCACACAAATCCTATCCGTCATATTGCTAAACTCAAAAATTATGCACATTTCGTATACGACGAGTTTGTGGCACCACGTCCCGTGTAACATCATATACGTATAAGGTTGTGCTAGCTGCTACTTTGGTATCCGACGGCTAAGCAGTACCAAGCCATGCCTTACGTTATGTACGTATGGGGTCACGCCCGCTGCGCATTGCGTATGCGACAAGTGCACGCTGCCAGGCCCTGTGTTACGTTATAGACATATGGTGTTGTGCCGGGTATGCCAACCTTTTTTTTTATGCCTCAAAACTATATCTAAATAACTTTAAAGTGTATATGAGAGCAAACGATAATCTAAAATATTTTAAACATTTATATTAGTTCATAAAATTTTCCATTGTAACAGTTGGAGGACCCCTCCCATTTTAGTCATTCTCTCTACAGCATTTGATGAGACACACCCCTTCTGCTTAGAGAGCTTTTTTGAAAAGTTTTTTTGCTGTGTCACATATCTTATACTACACACAACATGCAACGATCATCTTGATCAATATTCATGGTCTGTAAATTAGCCTTCCACTTGTGATGGCACTGCATCTGAAACTTTACACCAAAAAACAAATGTGTGTAACACGATGCCCCTGGTGTGTGTGTGCATATTATTGTGCTGCCTTTCGGAATGGGTTCTGGTGGCTCAAAGGCGTATCATCAGCCACGGGCAGAGTGCCTATCCTAGATCACATGTGACAAACAGTAAAGAGTAAAGTGTATAAGTAGGCTGGAAGGCGGATGCTCAGGATTACTTTTGAACAACTTCCAAACTAAGAATTTGACACATACTATTTGGCCATAAGGAAAAGTATCTAAACAATTAAGGACTTTTTGTTGTTGAAATTGCTCTTAGAAAAAAACATTTAAAATATGTTTTATTTCTATTTTTTAGATTGTTATTGGGAATGTTGACTGGGTTTTTTAAGATAATCTTATTGATTGTCTTTTTTTTGCCTGATATTATGTGATGAGTACTATTGAACTCACTCTTTCTATTGAAATTCAATATATTCTGAGAACAGCAAAAAAGGGAAATGAAATACTTTAAAAATTATTTTGTGTTGTAAAATATATACTGTAAATGTATTTTTTCTTGTCTTCCACAGATGCTAATTTTATAATATATATTTTTTTATTATTTATTATTTTTAAGGTAAGCATAAGTAACTTTAAAAAACTGGAAATGTGTTGGAAACTACACACCTGAAGAAACCAGAGATGGATGAAGTACATATCTGTGCTAAGATAGTTTGTATCTTTTAAAGATATATGAAAATGTTAATATACATATTGAGTGTCCCTGGGGACCCACTATCTTTCAGAATATATTTAAAAAGTGCCACCGAGTTTTATTACAGAGATGTATAAAATGGAACATAAAATGTAAAGTGCGCTGTGCAGAAAAAGAATCACATGGGAACAATTCTAGTTTAGTATCGCAGTATGCATCACATGGGTACGACACCAGGAGATGAACAATACCCATCCTGAATCTGATCAAATAAAACATTTTAGCCTGATTGAAATGGAAAGAGAGGTACGGTTACATTTTTGGGGAGCTGACTAATAATGAGTGCTCTACAACCCTTTTTTGCCATCTTTTTACTGTCTCTTACATGCTTCAAATAAAGAAGAAAATCTCTTTTCAGATTGTATTTTGGGATTGCAGAAATGTCACCCAGGGTGCTGAAACAATTCTCCATACCCAGTTTTCCTAATTGTTCTTGAATATAAGATAACCAGGGAATCTTTTTTACAAAATCTAATTTCAAGCAATCCAAAGTGATTCAGGACCGGTTCCTCCTTGGTCCATATGTTATGCTAGAGCTTCAGGGGAGCTAGTTGCGTATGAAAAGTCAACGGTGTTACACCTAATTAGTTGTGGCACATAATGACAGGAGTACTTTGAGATAATGTCAATGTGCATTTTAACATCATATTTTCCGCTCTCTGAAGCCCCAGAGTAATAGTGAAGCCCCAGACTTGTACTCCATAAGGAGCGACGGCACATGTCCGTGTTTTGTAGATGTCTATTATGGCTTTAATTGGACGGGAGCCTAATTTCTTTGTGTATCTGAAGATGGCCTCTGCGTTTTTATTAAAGTTACCAATGCTTGCATCCAGTAGATGTGCCCATGAATTTTTTTCATTAAAAAGTAAGAAAAAGTTGGTATCCGAGACAATATTTCATAATTTATATAAAAAGTTATTGTTTTTTATCGGAGATTTACCTATTACGATTACATGTGATTTTGCAACATTGGTTTTTAGGCCAAGGTCACAAATAAAATCATTAAAACCAGTTAAAAGTCTTTGTAATCCCACCCCAGTTCTGGACATTAACCGCTTCGCCGCGGCGGCTTTTCCCGCTGTGCGCGGCATTTTTAAAAATCCCGCGTAACGTGACAAAGCCAGGTCGTCATCCGCGCAGCGCAGGTAACGCCCATGACGAGCTGGCTTTGTCATCCGCGTCGAAGGGGTTAAAACACAGTCATCAGCGTATAATAGGGTCGGCAGAAACCTGTTACCTACTGTTGGTGCATCTATATCTTTTATGTTTTGAAGAACAGGATAAGTTACTTTGTGTAGCTTTTCTTCTCTATGTAAATGTGTCATCATCATACACAATACTTTCTGTTGAAGCAGCGTTCTATATCTGTTGCTGTGAGTATTTTTAGACTTATATAAACAAAGACTAATTTCAAATTATGTTAAAAGGATTGGATTGGTTTTCGGGAAAACAACAGTATCCCTTGCATTTTACTAAAACACATTTACTAGTTTGCAATGGGTAAGGTGAATAGACATATTCTACATTTTTAGTACTGCATTTTACTATAACAGTCTGAGAGTCAGATTTACAATAACTGGTGCATCCCTGCATATCAGCAGGGATGCGCCAGTCATCGTGCGCCGCAGCTCCGCCACCCTGGATGTGCCGCATTTACAATACAATGCGGCGCACCATGGGGCAAAAACAGGACAGATGCGTCACGCATCTGTGCCGTAAAAGCGGCGCATTGCTGGAGTTGCATCGCAAGCGCGATGCAGCTCCAGCAATGCTCTGGGTGGGACTATTTCCACAATGCTGCGTCAATCCTTACGCCTGCTTCAAGCAGGCGCAGGGTTTTGACGCAGCATGGGCCCAAAAGTGACTGTGTGAAATCTTGTAGATTTCACTCAGCCACTTTTGGAAGGCGTTCCTGCGCCGGAACAACCCCCCCCTGTGATGGAACGCCTCCTTCTGGTGCCGGGCTTTACAACGTGACACATCTGGGAGATGCATCACGTTGTAAATACCCCGAACCATGGCACATATTTTGCAAGGCAGTTGAGTCACAAAAGTGACGCAACAGTGGCATAAAAGAGGCGCAGGGGGCTTGTAAATCTGCCCCAGTGTCTTTTTCTATAGTTATAAGAAGTGACTGGTTTAACATTTTATGAAAATATAAGAACAGGATATCTTTATAAGTAATTATATTTATATAACCTTATAAAGTAATAAAACTGAACTTTTAGAATGTTATTAGACAATGGTATTTCTGTAATATTTTTTTGAGGCCAAAATAGTTGATAAAGCTAGTTTTGTATTATGTATTAGGAAAACTGATAAAATGAAATGTTAATGTTTTGTGCAAGGACCTACAACATAAGAAATTACTTATGGAAAGAGAGCAGAATAATAACAAAGGCACATTGGAAATCACGAACAGTTTAATTGAAGAAATAAACATACCTCCAACAGGTAGCGAGACTGAAGTACTAAACATCAGTACTGCAGATATCAGCTGTGACTTCGAAGATGACAGCTTAGATGCTGATTTTGTAGAAGCATTGGACAATGTCGAATTTTTGGAAGACATACATTTTGAGATTGCTAACCAGCATTCCTGGCGGACTTCAATGGCCGAGTCGTCTGGAACAAGCCAGCCGTGTCCTCGGAAGAGCTTGGGCTATGGACGGATTCAGCAGGAAGCATAGGGTTTGGCGCCATCTTCGGCACGAGCTGGTCTGCTCAAAGATGGCCCCTATGGTGGCACGAGAAGGGGCTAACGAGTAATATCGCTTTCCTTGAATTATTTCCCATTCTCGTTGCCCTGAGAACCTGGCCAGAAGGTTTCAGAGATCATTCTGTAGTTTTTTGGTCCGACAATATGACCGTGGTAGAATGCATCAACAGTCAGTCAGCCCATTGTAAATTGATTTTGAGGCTGCTCAAGGAAATTGTCTTACTATGTATGCAACTGAACGTGGTTTTCAGAGCAAAACATGTCCCAGGGGTAATGAATCAGGCTGCTGATGCACTGTCTCGTTTTCACATGCAGGCTTTCTCGGGTTTCCTCCCTTCAGCGGACCCGGAGCCGGCACCCTTCCCCGAAGCTCTCTGGTCTCTCGGTGCCCCGAACTTCGTCACCTCGTGGGAGAGAGTCTAGCACCCAGGACAAGGAAGGCATATGAAGGGGCGTTCCAGGCCTATTTAGCCTTTTTGGGGGCAGAGAGAGGGGGTCTTTGGGGTCAGGAAGAGTGGGTAGTACTCTTTCTTATGTCTTTACACAGGGCTGGGAAATCGGTGGCTACGGCCCAAAGGCATCGTGCCGCCATTTCCTTTGTTGCCAGGGCCCATGGCATCCTGGACCCAACAGCGTCTTTCACAGTACAGAAAGCGCTGCGTGGGTGGCAACGCCTAGAGGGTCGCAGAGTAGATGTGAGACGACCGATAGGTCTAGACAGGTTGTCCCGGTTACTGGCCACACTCCCGAATACATGCTCGTCCCCTTTTGAGACCTGTTTGTTCCGGACTGCATTTACGCTGGCGTTTCACGGGGCTATGAGAGTTAGTGAGCTGGTTGCAAGGAACAAACAGGATGTGACGGGGGGCTTGTGCAGGGAACATGTTCAGATCAGGGGGGACGCGATGATTGTCTCCTTTCTCCGGTCTAAGACTGACCAAGATGGGAGAGGGGACTGTACGATCATTCGCAGGAACCCCGAGTCATCCATGTGTCCGGTACAGTGCTTAGAAGATTACCTAGCACAGAGAGTGGCACCATGGGGGGGGACATTGTTGAGGCATGCAGACGCCACCCCGCTGACGAGGTTTCAGTTTCAACGGGTGCTTGCAATGGCCATTGCCGCAGCGGGCTTGGACCCGGGCGAATTTGGGACCCACTCCTTTCGTATAGGGGCTGCCACTGAAGCTACAGCCAGGGGTCTTAATGTAGAACAAGTGAAACGTGTGGGGCGCTGGTCCTCCAATTGTTATAAGAGGTACGTGCGATTGCACATGTTGTGAAGCTGTATTCATGTACTCACGCCTCTTGTCTTTTGTTTATTTTCAGTTGTGCAAGCTTACGCGGCAGGGCAGACTGAGCAGTCGACCCAACACCAGGCCAGCGGTCGCACGTCACCGGCTGTGAAGAAGGAGGTGTGGGTCGTGGGCCACTCATACGTGAGACGGGCCGCAGACGTATTCAAAGCAGGTGACATGATTCACGTAGCTGGGGAATACGGGTACAGAGTGTCCTTCTACGGAAGGGGCGGTCTCTGTATTGACCAGTTTCAGGAATTTTTTGAGGGCCTGTTAGGGCGGATGAGGTCACCGCCGTCCATAGTCATAGTACATTTGGGGGGCAATGATTTGGTCACCACCGGTAGACGACTGCTCCTGGAGGCTATGCTTTCCACGGTAAGTTGGTTAGCGAGGAGAGTTCCGGGGTGCCTAATTGCGTGGTCTCATATGATTCCACGAAAAGTGTGGCGGGGGGCTATCTCGATCCCTGCTTTGAATCATTCTGTTAAAAAGTTGAATAACAAAGTGAGTAGGTTGTTCCGGTCCAAGACATTGCATTCAATCTCGCATAATTGTATTAATGATGATAGTATGTATCTGGGGGATGGTGTGCATCTGTCGAGGGCGGGGAACGAGTTACTCATAGGAGACTTCCTAGCCTGGTTAAAATCTTTAAAGCATGACCTTTAGGTAGGAGTTTTGTGGGGGGTCCGGATAGCCGGTCAACTATCCGGACCTGTGGCGGTAAGGTCATGATCGGTGAGCACTAATTGGTAGATCCCTATGAGTGGGCGTCACCCAACACGGATGGGAGCGCTCGGGAGAGGTGGCCATTGGCCCCTCAGTGGGGAGGCGGTCCCGTCTAAGGGCGGGTCGCCGGAAGTAAAGGAAAGGCGGTCAAGGCCCCTTCCTTTGTAGGAGGGGTTACAGCCCCCTCCTGGGGAATTTCCCGGGGCCAGTGTCATCTGCGACGGCAGATGCGGTAAGTTGTGTGGGGTGGGGAGAGGTCAACGATACCTTCTAGATACCACACACAAGTGTTCGAACGACCTTTAAATGGCGTCGAGTCTTAAGTGCCCCCGTCAAGTCAAGGGAAATTGTTAGTAGTTGCACTTGTGGTAAGCCCCTGTGCCATCGCCCCTCCTAAGTGGGAGGGGTAAGTCTGGTTAGGGATCTTGACACCGGTTATGACCTTGCCGTTGGCCCTTAAACGTTAGGATGTACAATTTCAGTGTTCTTAGAGAATGTTTTGTAGGATGCTAGTTCGGCTAGGAGAACCTCTGTATTAGAGATTATGTTAAGGTTAGCCAAACATCGTAATGTGATAATGAAATTGTACATAACATGAAAACGTTTAATGTTTTAATTTTTTGTTTTAATAAATACGGCCGGGATGGTCACTCCATCCCACATCCAAAAAACTTTAAGAACAGTTTCCGGTTTCCCTTCCTTTTGGGGATTGTGTTGAGAGGGGGTGGCGGGTATCTCAGCCATATGGAAAGGGGCGACCACTCGGTCCCCCCGAACGTATGGATGAGTGCCTCGATCCCCCCGGGAAGCCATTTTTGGGCGGGAGGCGCGTCTCGGCTGGTATGCCCGAAGCGGCGTAGCCGGGGCGCGCCTTTTTCCCGCCCTAGAGTGGGCTGGCCTAGACACCGACGCAGCCAGCCACGCCCCCGGGGCGGGCAGGGGCGGGTTTTCGCCCGCCCTGAAGACGGATAAAAGAAGGCGCAAGACCAGAAGACGTCCTCTTGTTCTTGTGCTCCGAAGCTGCACCTCCTCGCTACACGTGAGCTCGGGACGGAACGAAGAGCCAATTTTGACCCACCCACCAGCCCCTGAGGACAGCAAAGTTGTTGTGCAATAAAGTGAATTGATAAGTTTGTTTTTCCGTTTCGTTTACAGGCTATAACAGTATCAGTTTGTGGTTAATAAAGATGGTGAATATCGTTTAGGTTGTTACGATTAAAGTGATTTGATGTGATGTTGCATTTTTAGCATGTTCCTTCGGTCGTAGCGACCAATGTTTTCATAGGTTGAAGAATTGTCGTATTTATTTTTTGGTAGGCGGTAAGGTCATGATCGGTGAGCACTAATTGGTAGATCCCTATGAGTGGGCGTCACCCAACACGGATGGGAGCGCTCGGGAGAGGTGGCCATTGGCCCCTCAGTGGGGAGGCGGTCCCGTCTAAGGGCGGGTCGCCGGAAGTAAAGGAAAGGCGGTCAAGGCCCCTTCCTTTGTAGGAGGGGTTACAGCCCCCTCCTGGGGAATTTCCCGGGGCCAGTGTCATCTGCGACGGCAGATGCGGTAAGTTGTGTGGGGTGGGGAGAGGTCAACGATACCTTCTAGATACCACACACAAGTGTTCGAACGACCTTTAAATGGCGTCGAGTCTTAAGTGCCCCCGTCAAGTCAAGGGAAATTGTTAGTAGTTGCACTTGTGGTAAGCCCCTGTGCCATCGCCCCTCCTAAGTGGGAGGGGTAAGTCTGGTTAGGGATCTTGACACCGGTTATGACCTTGCCGTTGGCCCTTAAACGTTAGGATGTACAATTTCAGTGTTCTTAGAGAATGTTTTGTAGGATGCTAGTTCGGCTAGGAGAACCTCTGTATTAGAGATTATGTTAAGGTTAGCCAAACATCGTAATGTGATAATGAAATTGTACATAACATGAAAACGTTTAATGTTTTAATTTTTTGTTTTAATAAATACGGCCGGGATGGTCACTCCATCCCACATCCAAAAAACTTTAAGAACAGTTTCCGGTTTCCCTTCCTTTTGGGGATTGTGTTGAGAGGGGGTGGCGGGTATCTCAGCCATATTGTATCTACCTGCACACTTGTCTTTTATAACTTCAATTCCACAGTCTGTATCCTTACACTTCCACTAAACACTCTGTCACTGCTGTTTCAGTATTGTAGTAAGCCATTTAGCAGAATGTGTTTTTCTATGCACTGTGCTAAAACTGTAGGTTTTATAAATTCAGTCAGACAGTGTTCTTGAAGAACTGTAATCATCCAGTCAGTAACCATGTACCCATGCAGCAAAGTAGGCCTTACGGCATGGAATCTTTCAAACCCCTATATACTATGCATGCTGTCTTCTATGCACCTGCAAGTTTGTCTTTTATACTTTCAATAACCCAGTCTGTATCCTTACACTTCCATCAAACACTTTGACACTGCTGTTTCATAATTCTAGTGAGCTTTTGAGCAGTATGTGCTTATCTATACATTGTGATAAAACTGAAAATCTTTTAAATTTACTCAGGTACTCTTCTTGCAGAACTGTAATCATCCAGTGAGTACCCAAGTAGTCATGGAGCAAAGTAGGCCTTATGCCATGAACTGCTTCAAACTCCTATAGACAATGCATGCAGTGTTGTATTCACCTGCAAACGTGTGTTTATACCTTCAGTTCCCCAGTCTGTGGTTACTGTGGTAAAACTAAAGATGTTATAAATTCAGTCAAACACTTTCCTTACAGAACTGTTATCATCCACTCAGTACCTAAGTACTCATACATTAAAATAGGCCTTAGGCCATGGACTGCTTCAATCCCCTATAGAGTATGTTTGCTGTCTTCTATACACCTGAAAACTTGTCTTTTATATCTTCAATTACCCTATCTGTGTCCTTACACTTCCAGGAAACATTCTGTCACTGCTGTTTAAGTATTGTACTGAGCCATTCAGCAGTATGTCCTTATGTATGCACTGTGCTAAAACTGAAGCTCTCATAAATTCAGTTAGGCACTCTCCTAGCAGAACTGTACTCTTCTAGTCAGTATACAAGTTCTTATAGAGTAAAGAAGGCCTTAGACCAAGAACTGCTTCAAACTCTTATAGACTATTCATGCAGTCTTCTATGGATCTGTAAATTTGTCTTTTATACCTTCAATTCCTCAAGCTGTATCCCTACACTTCTACCAAACCCTCTAACATTACTGTTTCAATATTGTAGTGAGCCATTGAACAGCGTGTGCGTATGTATGCACTGTGCTAAAACTGAATTTCTTATAAATTCATTCAGGCAGTCTCCTTGCAGAACTGTAATCATTCAGTCAGTAACCAAGAATTCATGCAGCAAAGTATGCCTTACCGCATGGACTCTTTCAAACTCCTATAGACTATGTATGAGGTCTTCTATGCACCTGTAAACCTGTCTTTTATACTTTCAATGACCCAGTCTGTATCCCTATACTTACACCAAACACTCTGACACTGCTATTTCAGTATTGTAGTGAATCTTTGAGTAGTTTGTGATTATCTATACATTGTGCTATTACTGAAGCTCTTATAAATTTAGTCAGGCACTCTTCTTGCAGAACTATAATAATCTAGTCAGTACTCAAGTAGTTATTGAGCAAAGTAGGCCTTAGGGCATGGAGTGCTTCAAACCACTATACACTATGCCTGCAGTGTTTTATGCACCTACAAATGTGTCTTTTATACCTTCAATTCAACAGTCTGTATTCTTACACTTCCAGCAAGCACTCTGACACTGCTGTTTCAGTATTGTAGTGAGCTATTCAGCAGTATCTGGTTATCTACACACTGTGCTAAAACTGAACCTCTTATAAATGCAATCAGGCACTTTCCTTAGAGAACTGCAATGATCTACTCAGTATCTAAGTAGTCACGCAGAAAAGTAGGCCTTAGGCCATGGTCTGCTTCAAACCCATATAGACTGTGCATGAGTCTTCTATACACCTGCAAAAATCTCTTTCATACCTTCAGAAAACCAGTCTGTATCCTTACAAGTTCACCAAACACTCTAACATTTCTGTTTCAGTATTGTAGTGAGCCACGCAGCAGTATCTGCCTCTCCATGCACTCTGCTAAAACTGAAACTGTTTTAAATTCAGTCAGACAGTCTGCTTGCAGAACTGTAATCATCTACTCAGTATGTAAGTATTCATGCAGCAAAGTAGGCCTTAGGCCATGGACTGCTTCAAATCCCTATACACTATGCATGAAGTCTTCTATCCACCTCCAAACTTGTCTTTTATACCTTCAATTCCCCAGTCTGTATCTTTACACTTCCACCAACCACTCTGTCACTGCTGTTTCAATATTATACTGAGCCATTCATCAGTATGTGCTGATCTATGCACTGTGCTAAAACTGAAGCTCTTATAAATTCAGCCAGGCACTCTCCTTGCAGAACTGTAATCATCCAGTCAGTACCCAAGTAGTCATGAAGCAAAGTAGGCCTTAGGCCATGGACTGCTTCAAACACCTATGGACTACGCATGCTGTGTTCTATAAGTCATTCATCAGTGTGTAGTAATCCATTGACTGCATTACAACACTAAGGGGGAGATATATAATAACTGGCACATGCCCAGGGATATGCCAGTTATTGAGCACCATGACACCATCACCATGGATACGCCGTATTTACAATGTGGTGCACCATGGGGCAAAAACGGTAGAGTTATGTGATGCATCTGTGCTGTGTAGGCGGGCATTGCTTGAATTGCGTTGCAACTGCAATGCATTTCCTGCAATACTCTGGGGGCCCTATGCTCAGAATGCTGTGTCAATCTTTACCCTTGCCTCAAGCAGGTACAGGGTTTTGACACAGCATGAGCCTAAAAGTGACAAAGCGGAATGTTGTAGATTTCACTCAGCCACTTTTAGGAGGTGTTCCTATGCTAGAACATCCCCCCTGTACAGGAATGCCTCCTTCTGGTACAGAAATTTACAATGTGATGCACCTCTGAGATGCATCACATTGTAAATATCACACACCATGGCGCATCTTTTGCACCACCACCGCATCACAAAAGTGACGCAACAGTGGTATAAAAGAGGCACAAGGGGGTCTTAAATCTGCCCCTAACACTTACAAAATTCACCCAGGCAGGTTCACCAGCAGTGGAAAAGAAAGCCTAGACTTGTAACATATTTATGCACATATGTTGCATTCAAGTGCTGGGGAAGTACTACAGTATACTATAAGTAAACACCTTACAGATTTATGCTGTAGCACTTCCTTATAGTTCTGCACTTTCACATTCACCATACACTACTAATGTATTCATTCATTCATTTATGCATTCTACACTAATTCCAACAAAGATTTACAAACTATCATAGAAATATAGCTCTTTTTATGAGCAGTGAAGGTAGTTCTGAAAAAACTTTTTTTTTGTTTTGAATTTTTTGAACAGTTTTTTTTTTTAACGGAAAAAAGAAACTGTAAACAAAAAAGTGTCCAACAGGAACAAATAAACAAAAAAAATTGTGTTGTGAGCAACGGTGCTCCTGTTTGCGCCGGATAATTAGGTCAATTGACTGCTCCCCATAGCAGAGAACCTCATTGCAAAATTTGCATTGGATGACTAAGTCAGCAAAATCTGGTCGGATATTCAGATGTATACTGCTTTCCTGTGTGGGTGGTGCTCTTGAAGTGCTGGGAACAGCAGGTGGAGGATTGTTCCGCATTCTATCAGATCAAGCTCTTGAATAATTGCGAGGGTGGAGGTTTTTACATGACGCACCATGCTTACTGTCCCAAATGAATATTTCTTCATTGGATCACCTCTGGAGAGTGTAGTGTCACAGATTTTACAGGTGACCTTTGGTGCATTCACCTTTTTCAGTCCTTCTGGAAAAGTGAAAAACTTCCAGATTACTGCCTACTTTTTTTTTACGTGTGGCTCATCTAGTACAAATACCTCTTCTGATGAATGTTCTGAAAAGGATTCCAGAAGTGCAGCCATATCAAAATTGTTTTCTCAAATGACAAGAGCTCCAGAGAAGAGATGGTTCTCCTGAGAAAGTCAAAGAAGAATTATTGAAATGGGTGAGGTCGTTCAACAGTTGGAATAGGAAGTGTTATGAACCAAGCAAATGTCTTGTTTTGAAGTCACATGGGGTGCTTGTAGGGTACACTTAAGCTGTGCGTACGGACGACGTTTGCCGCGATTTGCATAATTGATTTTAAAAGTAATATACACTTATTAAAACTCAATGAATTCTATTTTCATACTTATGCCAGATAATATCTTCCCTTAATATTTACATTAAATACATAAATATGTTTTTTTAAAGAATTAGAAACTTTTGCGCAGTGCGCAGTTCTCGTACGGGGCACCGTACAAATGTGCATGACGTGACACGGAAGCGCTGATGCGACACGGAACGTCGAGATGTATTTGTAACGTATGCGCGGGTACGCGCAGAGTACGATTATCTGTACAAAGAACGGTGCAATCACCGTACACGTACCGTACGATTATGAAAAAAAATGCAAAAAGAAAACATCTAGAATTTTATTTTAATATATTAAAAAAACATTAAATTAATTTTAAAAAAATGTTTGAATTTTGTTTTTTATTATTTTACATTAAAACTATGTTATGTAATTTAAAAAATAAAATAACTAAAAAAAATTATTGTAAAAATTTAGAAAATTACAATAAAAAGAAATAAATACAAAAATTAATACATTTAAAAATGATCATTTACAAAACCTTTGAAATTCTCTAAAAAAAACAGCCACGTTATAGTAAGGAATTAGCATTTAAAAAACCGGAGAAATTCACTGAAAAAAACGTAGGTTTCACACATGTTATAGTTAGCTGGACATTTCACTCATAGAAAACCATTGACATTCCCCCATTATAGTTAGTTCAGCTAACTATAATTCGCGCGCCCGCAATCCACTGCTGATGACGTCACATATTACATCACTCATGACATGGTCAGTGACATCACTCATGACATCACCGATATCATCTCAAATGACATTACTGATGACATCACTGATGACATCATCCAGTGAATGTGTGTCTTTCTGAAAAATAAATATTTTTTATATATGTATATCTAAAGGTCAATGGAAAAATAAATGGGTAAATAAGTATCCAAATGAATATATATTCACTCCAACAAATGGCGCGGCACTCCAGAGCAAGTTACTAAATGGTCTTTATTTGTTCCACACAACCACTCAACCAACGCGTTTCAACCTGGATGGCCTTAGTCACGGTTAGTGAGTCTCTTTTCCATTTCACCTTAAATACCCATTTCTGCCACATTGAGGCATTATGGGATTTGTAGCGTGATTTGTTTAAAGAAAACTTTATGCATATTTACAAAAAGTATATTTGGTGTGCAAGGGGTTTTCTTTTGGTGATTTACATTTCCTTTCATGAGATTATAAACTTTTTTAGTACTTTTGATAAGGTACTGACTTATTAAATATGCGCAGTAAAAATAAACAGTGACAAATTGTACTTTTTCACTATTTACACAAATTTAAGCGTTAGTGCAGCTCAGTTTGTTGAGTATCAACCTATTCATTTAGGTACATTACATATTGTAAATATATATATATATATATATATATATATATATATATATATATCCGTTCCAACTCCTACTCCTCGGCATAGATACCGACTCCTCGACGTAGGTACAGACCACAAACACTGCGCTTTTTTCAAATTAAGGGTGATTTATTGATCTTCTGTCCCCAGCATGACGCGTTTCGGCTGCAACACGGCAGCCTTGATCACATGACTAAAAGAACCAATAAGTGTACTTTATATACTGTGAATGTCCCCTTTGAGACTCAAGTAAAACATAGACATGGAAAAAATACTTCATAAACGGAGATGATGTCTGAGATCCAGTTAACAATATGCATTGGTCCATATACAAAAGGCAAAGTAAATTCATATTAATATATACACATGTAAACACTTGATAAGGTAAATTGATATATTTACACATTATTTACAAAATATATCCTTCCTTACTATTACCTATGGAATAAAGTGCATTGCCCATCAAATCCATGACTCACTCCAAATTATGAATATATAGTCTCAACTTGATGCAAAAAGTCTCAATTTACAGGGAACGTGCAAAATATGCTATTTCAAAAGGTGCAAAATAGTGCTAATGTGCAAAATTGTGCTAGATAAAACCGAGTGTCATACTCAAATGTATATAGGGAGTACAATGGTGATGGCACGTTGATTAATTCTCTATTTATGAAGAGTTACATGTCACCCACTAACAGATAAATGTATAGGACAATATTAGCAACGCTGAAAACCAAATTAGACACAGCTTGTAATATAGCACATCGGAAACATTATGGCATAGTGCCCAATACATGATATAATGCTAGCTAGGAGAGATACGGGGTCAAACAGGGGTATAACATCTAGGAAATATTATGGCATAGTGCCCTTTCCATGCTACGCGGACAGCTTGAAGGGATACGGGGTCTTACAGGGGTACCCAAAGCTTATAGACAGAATATCCATTCATGTCCACTCGGGTGCAATTTATCAAGTTCTTCTACCCCTGCCCCTGCCCAAACGGATTCATACACGTTTGTACCATGGCAGGAGGGGTTTCAGTGCTCCCTATACTGTACCCTCTAGAGGAAGCAATAAAGGTCCTCCCCCGTGTTTAATCCATTCGGGATTCTGGTATCTAACGACAAGATATATTTACTTTCAAGCTGTCTCAACGCTTTCTCCCTGTTCCCCCCTCTGATGTTTTTGGGCACCGCATCAATGATGAAATATCTCAGTTCGTTTAGATTTTTATTGTGAACAAATTCAAAATGCCCGGCTACCGGATAATTTCCATCTGAATTGACCACAGCTCGTAGGTGTTGCAAAATGCGGTTAAAAGCCTGCAGTTTTGTACTACCAACGTACCTGAGTCCACAGGTACATTGGAGCACATACACTGCAAAGTCCGTGAGGCAGGTGAAGTGATCCCTAATCTTAATAGGGTTAGGGTCAAAAGCAGAGCAATACTCACTGGTGTTTACACCAAACTTGCAAGCCCTGCAAGATATACATTTGAAAAAACCGCATTTGTTAGAAATCCGATGAGGTTTCATTATTACTTCTGGACTGGATTTAACCAACATGTCCCTCATGGACGGAGCTCTTCTAAACACCACCCCTGGTTCAGCTGGTATGAGTGGGGCTAGACTGATATCTGTCTTTAACAGGGGCCAATGTTTTTTCAAGATTCCTCTCACTTTTTTGTGCTCTTCATTGAATGTTGTTATTAGACTGATGTTATTATTCTCTGTCTCAACCTCCCTTTCAACTGGACTAGATGTAACGTCCACATTTATGGAGGCCAGATAATTATCCCTGTCCAGTTGGTTGGCTCTGTCTTTCGCCTCTATTAAAAGGGCGACCTCATACATATATATATATATATATTACCTACTGGCGACAGCCAGTAGGTATATATAGTTAGGATTTTTTCTCTATGGGACTTTTGAAAATTCTATGTCTAATAACTTTGATGTTTGTGGACGGAATCGGGTGAAATTTTCAGAAAAATGGCACATTTTGTTTCTGAGCAGCCCCTGAAAATTTGGGGGGGTTTCGTCAAGGGGGGGCCGAGAAAAAAGGGGGTCCCAAAACGCGTTTTTCCCTTTCATTTTTCCATAGGGCGTTTGGCCTCACTTTTAGCTCGAACGGCTGAATGGATTTGCACGAAACTTGGCAAAATTGTAGGGACTGTTAGCCCGATGTGCCTTTGCTGGGTCTCAATATATGTGCTCCAGTGGATTTTGAGAAATTAACGTTTTAAAAAACAGATATATCTGTGATAGTGTCCCGGGTAGCGCTCCGGTTCGGGTACTTTTCGCGCTATGGAACTTTGCGAAGCGAAGCTGATTGGCTCCCCGGTATCTGTCAACATTCTAAACAGTCCGGAACGGCCGCCATCTTGTCTCTCGGTAGGATCGAGAGACAAGAGGAGGAGAAAAACGAAGGGGGAATTTAATGAAAGGGGGCAAGGTAGACCCCTCTTGACCCCCTAGGAATGATGTTGGGGTTATTAAAGGGTCCCGTGGGGCAAATAAAAAAAATTTGATTTTTCGCGGTAGAAGCGCTTCCCGGTTCGTGAACCGGGTCGCGAAATGGGAATTCGCCATTTTGTGTTTCGTTTTAATTAAATTACAAGATGGAAGAAAAACAATGTGAGAAATGGGTATAAGGGGGTACGGGAGACGTATCCTGACCCCCTATGTTTTCTGAGGGTGGCTGAGGATGCTCATATATGTTGATACATGTCTTCCAGCAGCTGCGCGTGAGCCGTTTTTTTTTTTTGCTGCGTGACGTCTGTTAACGTTCGATTCAAAGGAAATCAGGAAGTGTTGACCACCATTTTGTCACTGCGAGTAAATATATTGTTAAAAATAATTGTTATAAATTAATCCGTATTGATAAACATTGTCTGCGCCATCTTGCCTTTTTTCCAATGCCACACTTTTGTCGTGCACGGCAGCTATTTTAGATGCCTTGACCAGACCCACTCTCTGCCCGCCGCCGATCCTCAGCATGGCTCCCCACCCTCGCAAGCATCTCCCCCACGCACTGGTCACCCCCGCTCTCTCTCTAATGCATGGGCCATAAACCTCCCCCCATCTGCGCTGCTCTTCCCTGAGAATCACACCCTCTGCCTGCCCGACACCTCCCTTTCACCCTATTCACTACCGCACCCTCTGACACTCCTCTTCCTCTGTGTCTGATTGTCCAGGCTGGTCCCAGGCTATCACCTAGCCCTGTGATGTAGTTTATGGCCCCAACTGTAAAGAATCACCCCTCTTCAAAGGAGTTACAGTAGATCAAGGCCCCCACCCCATGAGATCCCTCACACCACACGCGTTCCTACTATCTGATAACGATCCTGTATTGTGATTGGGGAGGGGATTCTCACTGTAAGGGTGTGTGGGACCGAGCCTGAAGCGGAAGATTCCAGGGATGCCTTTTTGTACATCGTCTTCACAATTATGTGTCACATTAAAAATATAGAGCACTCCAACAAAGTAGTATGATTATAACACTTTAATAACTTATAAATATATACAATGCTCCAACAAAGTAAACACGTTAAAAAAAAAACATTTTAAACAACTATTTACATGGCAGCCTGCTGCAACATCCATCTCAAAGCAACAATGGGCTGCTTTGGTCTGTCTTTTAGTCGGCAAAATCCGTCGGCCTGTGAGGTGGCGTCAGTAGCGGTCCGTTGTGCGAATAGGCCAAAGGCAGCACAACGCGCCGAGACCTGGACGGCACCGAGGTGGTGTCCAGTAAGTTGCCGCACTGGTCTGGCCATCCTACAATGCTGCACCGAAAAACAGCGTGGGGCGCCCCGGGGGGGGGGGGGAGGCGGTGCGAACGGGCCTCCCCCGCCTCCCCAGGTAGAGGCTCCTCTGCTGCAGTGGGGCGCCCTTTAGCGTTTCAGTCGCCATTCAGCTGTTTAGCGCCCGCTTTTGCGGCACTGTGCCTCATCTGCCATTCAGCTGAGCTGCGCCCACTCTTGCGGTGCAGCAATAGGCGGCTGCCACAGGACTCTCAAAATGGCGGCCGGCTCTTTGGATTTGGGCCTGGTCCACTAAAATGGCCCTGGGACACATTTGAGCTCGGACATTTGCCTGCTAGGGCTTGGGCCCCATTCTCAAAAGCGTCCCCTCAGCCTGGAAGATTCTACAAAAGTCATCGGGCCCCCGACTCTCGCAGGCTTCCGGTGGGGAGCGGCTGCCATGATTGCTTGCGGAATGGCCACGACGGAGCTACGAGATGGTGGTGCTCTCATGCTGACGCCAGCTTCAGTCTGAAACATCCAGAAACACTGTAGACTATCAATTCGATGACTTCCGGTGGAGCCCCAACGTGACCCGGTAGGGAAGAACTTGCCCTCCCCTCTTTTGACTGATGGTTCTTGTTGCCTGTCCCCTCTGTTGTCATCTAACGGAACCTTTTTGGACTGCCGAGTGAGAAAAAAAAAGGTGGGGCTTTCATCATTTGGGCAAAAAAAAAATTTCAATCCAATGAAAAGTGTTATTTTTAGGTCATATGACCAAGCCTTCCATCATTAAGAAACCAAAAGTAAAATGAACCAATGAAAAGTTTTACAAACAAGTCACATGACCTGTTATGCGGCTGTGGGCTATAAAAAGCCTACAAAATCCATTGGCCTGTGAGGCGGCGTCAGTAGCGGACCGATGTGCGAATAGGCCGAAGGCAGCACAACGCGCCGAGATCCGGATGGCACCGAGGTGGTGTCCAGCAAGTTGCACTGGTGTGGCCATCCTACAATGCTGCGCCGAAAGACGGCGTGTGCCCGGGGGGGGAGGCGGCGCAAACGGGCCTCTCCCACCTCCCCAGGTGGAGGCACCTCATCTGCAGTGCGGCTCCCCTTACCGTTTCACTCGCCGTCCAGTTGAGTTCCGCCCGCCCGCGTTGTGCGGCCGAAGGCAGTACAACGCGCCGAGATCCGGATGGCACCGAGGTGGTGTCCAGCAAGTTGCACTGGTGTGGCCATCCTACATTGCTGTGCCGAAAGATGGCATGGGGTGCCCGGGGGGGGGGGGGAGGTGGCGCAAACGGGCCTCTCCCGCCTCTCTAGGTGGAGGCACCTCATCTGCAGTGGGGCGCCTCTTAGCGTTTCACTCGCCGTCCAGCTGAGTTCCGCCCGCTCTTGCGGCACAGTGCCTCACCCGCCATCCAGCTGAGTTCTGCCCGCTCTTGCGGCACAGTGCCTCACCCGCCATCCAGCTGAGTTGCGCCCGCTCTTGCGGCTACAGCGTCTCGCCCACCATCCAGCTGAATTGCACCCACTCTTGCAGTGCAGCGATAGGCGGCTGCAACAGGACTCTCAAAATGGCGGCCGGCTCTTTGGATTTGGGCCTGGTCCACTAAAATGGCCCTGGGACACCTTGGAACTTGGACGCTTGCCTGCTAGGGCATGGGCCCCATTCCCGAAAGCGTCCCCTCTCTTTGACTGATTGTTCTTGTTGCCTAGCTATTCTGTTGTCATTTAACGGAACCTTTTTGGACTGCCGAAAGGGGTTCCGGTCCGACCGCTGGTTGGTGGAGACATTTTGACTATATCCTGGACCTGCCCGGCCTCGCCCAAAATGGCGCCGGTATAAATGGGACTCGTAACTCCTTGTTGTGTACTGGTTGCCCAACCTTGATATCACGAGATACGTATGCAGTTTTGAAGCACATGGCGGGCGGGGACGAGTACTGATTGAACATTTGGACATCCCTATTGATATTAAGTTCTGATATGTTATTGATTACTGTACTATTGAAAGTTCGAATTAACGTCACCCATGGTACTTGCCCGCAAATGTATATCTAGATAATTTTATTGTAACTGGCTCTGTCGTACTTTAATTATAAAATGTACGTCCACCGATTCTGCAACTGTTAGACACCTTAGTTCTTGCAACCTAATGGCCCGCCCGTTACGTTCTTCTACAGTGTAAATGTCCCCTCATCATATACGATTCCAGTTTGCTCCGTGGCTGGCCCACGTGGTTATAGGCCCGTATTTGTATACTGACATTTTCACAATAAAGGTTTTTAAAACAAAACATGGTAGTGGTACCTAGATTGGTAAAGTTTAGAATAATAGCCACTGTTTTCGAATCAATAAAAGGCAAGTAAAATAAAGCAGCCCGATTACAAGACGGTTAAAAGGTATAATACGCAGGAACGCAGTAAAGATAAATGGTCAAGGGCTGTTGTGTTTTCCAATTCTGCAACATAAAGTGATCGATAAGAATCCGATATTCAGGCCTAACAGCGACTAAGACAGCAGGCCGAGCTTGTTCAACGGCTCCCTCATGGGACGAAGAAACGCCCTTTTTCTCAAAATAGGAATATTTTACTTGCAGGACAGTTGCAAATTTCCCGGGAAAATACATTAGCCTGGAACATTGTTAGTGATAAACTGTAAATGCATCCGGGTCCTTTGCATTACAAGTCAGAGTGAGAAAAAAAAAGGTGGGGCTTTCATCATTTGGGAACAAAAATGTTCGAAAGCAATGAAAAGTGTTATTTTTAGGTCATATGACCAAGCCTTCCATCATTAGAAAAACAAAAGTAAAATGAACCAATGAAAAGTTTTATTAACAAGTCACATGACCTGTTTTGCTTACGTTACGCGCTGCGCACCGCGCCCTGGATCGCTTCCGGGAAGCTGCGCCGCGCGCACCAGAGCACTTCCGGGTGCGCTAACGCGGCGCGTCATATGACGCATTACGCGACAACGCAGGTCCAGAATATAGGCAAAATGTCTCCACCAACCAGCGGTCGGAACACAACGCCTTTCAGCAGTCCAAAAGGTTCTGTTAAATGACAACAGAAGGAACAGGCAACAAGAACCATCAGTTAAAGAGGGGAGGGCAAGTTCTTCTCTACCGGGTCACGTTGGGGCTCCACCGGAACTGATCGAATTGGTAGTCTACAGTGTTTCTGGATGTTTCAGACTGAAGCTGGCGTCAGCATGAGAGCACCACCATCTCGTAGCTACGTCGTGGCCATTCCGCGAGCAATCATGGCTGTCGCTCCCCACCGGAAGTCTACGGGAGTCGGGGGTCCCGGTGACTGTTGTAGAATCTTCAAGGCTGAGGGGACACTTTTGGGAATGGGGCCCATGCCCTAGCAGTCAAGCGTCCGAGTTCCACGGTTGCCCAGAGCCATCTTTAAAACACGAAAATGTTTTTACCTACCACAAACTTGACATTTTAAAGCTTTTGATATTTGCTATTAAAAAACCATTGAAATTCACTGAAAAAACCATAGGTTATAGACCATATATAGTTAGGAATTAGCATTTACAAAACCTTATTTTACTCACACAAAACCATTGAAATTTCATATATAGTTAGTTGCACTAACCATATATCGCGCATGACATGATCAGTGACATCACTGATGACATCACTGATGACATCTCAAATGACATCACTGATGACATCACTGATCACATCTCATTTGACATTACTGATCACATCACTGATGACATCATTCATGTGATAATACGGTGAACCTCTTCCGACTCTAATATAATCTTACATACACTCAGAGTAAATAGACACTCACAGACTGTCACTCATCCATGGAGTTACTCACACACCTAGTCAGTCATGCAATGAATCAATCACACTTCCATTTCCTCAACTATACAGTTATACACACCTTACTTATTCAAACATATACTAACACATATTTACTCTCTTATACAATCCCTGATACAAGTTCACAATGATCCATACAGCCACTCACAAATTCACTGGCTCTTATGCACAGTTATTTATATATGTCAACTCTCACATGTACTGTGTTTTACATATGTACTTACTTTGACATGTAGTACTGAGATATCCATTCACTCACCAATACACTCATGCACACAGTCAACCGCCCATACAGCTGTTTCCACATGCACTTTTGAACCCATACATCTAGTGAATCAACTGCTCACACATCTATGCACAGAGTCATACACCTCCCAGCCACCCACACACACACTCAGTCTCCCATACAAATACTTGGGCAACCAATCAATAACCCATATACTTAATCATAAAGCTACTGATCAACACATGCAGCAGTTTACAGAACAACAGATATAATGATGCACAAATTAAGACAGTTTAGTCACTAACCCATGCACTCAGTGAGACACATTTACTCACTCACTCAAACAGTCAGTCATGCACCTACTAAATCCTTCATCCAGACACTTATACATCCACTCATTCTTCAATATGTAAGACATATTTTGACTTTTCAGAAACACAGTCACTGGATGTTGTCATCAGTGATGTCATCAGTGATGTCATTTGAGATGTCATCAGTGATGTCATCAGTGATGTCACTGATCATGTCATGAATGATGTAATATGTGACATGATCAGCAGTGGATTGCAGGTGCGTGATATATAGTTAGTGCAACTAACTATATATGAAATTTCAATGGTTTTGTGTGAGTAAAATAAGGTTTTGTAAATGCTAATTCCTAAATATGTGGGTCATTGGGATCGCGGACGGACTTGAGTCCGTCCGCGACCCCAGAGTAGGAGGGAACGTCCGCATGGGCTGCGGCATTCCCTCCGTGCAGATTAGGATGTGACCGCCAGGGTGGCGGTCACATCCTCTATCTTTCACATTGCGGCGGGTGCAGCTTCAAGCTGCACCCGCCGCAATGTTAAAAATGCATGCACCGCATTTGCGTGCACAAAGCGGCAGGCACTGCGCGGTGCCTGCTGCTTTGTTCACGCAAATGCAGGGGGGTACCATAGGTACCCCCCATGTGCACCCCGCACCCCCCTTCACCCAGGGGGCCCGCAACGGGCCCCCAAAGTGAAGGTCCTTATGCTTTTCCACGGCGGAAAAGCCGCTGTGGAAAAGCATACATTTTACACCATCCTAATATGGCTAGCGGTGTCTGATAGACACCGCCAGCCATGTTAAAGCTTTTCCGCTGCGGTCGGAAGGCGACCGCGGCGGAGAGGCTGCGGACGGATTTCAAGACCCGCCGCCATCATAATTTGGCGGTGGGTCTTTCGAGGCTCCGCAGCGGTTTTCCCGCATCCTCCGGGCCGGCGGTGGCTTCCGCCGGCCCGGAGGATTCGGGAAAACCGGTATCATAATCGGCCCCTTAATATGGTCTATAACCCATGGTTTTTTCAGTGAATTTTCAAGGTTTTGTAAATGCTAATTCCTAACTATATATGGTCTATAACCTATGGTTTTTTCAGTGAATATATATATATGTATATATATATATCAAACATCAGCATTCAATTTATCTTAGTTCCACCTCCCTCAGTGGGCGTCGGCTCATGCTGAGCCTCACTAAGCATGATGGTTCTTGTAGTCATCTTAATCCTCAATGAGTTGCTGCATTCTGTGACAAATAACGACATGGAAAGACCATAGTGGGTTAGGTGAAAGTTCCACTCGAACAGTGATGCATGGTGATTCTTCACAAAAACGACACTTTTGCCACGGCGCGGCCAGTCAGGTGACAGCAGCCCACACCGCATTCAATGCGGCTGGGCTTCTTCCACGACCGGGACGAGTCGTATTCCATCAAACAACAATGTTTTCCCATTTAGGAGAGCCACACAAGCAGGTAGGTGCAAATCCTGTTTTTTATTCGTGAAGTTGCAGCAAAGTCGGTGAATCAAACGCCAAATTTCGTAACTGCCTGAGCTGTTTCATGCTATCGGAAGCATTTCTTCAGAGGCAACAGCCATTCACCTGCGTGTGGCATCAGCATTCACTTTATCTTACTTCCACCTCCCTCAGTGGGCGTCGGCTCACGCTGAGCCTCACTAAGCATGATGGTCCTCGTAGTCACCTTAATATTCCTCAAGTGAGTTGCTGCACGCTGTGACAAATAACGACATGGAAAGACCAAAGTGGGTTAGGGGAAAGTTCCACTCGAACAATGATGCATGATGATTCTTCACAAAAACAACCTTTCTGCCACGGCGCCGCCCGTCAGATGACGGTAGCACACACCGCATTCAATGTGGCTGGGCTTCTCCAACGACCGGGACCAGCAGTATTCCATCAAACAACAAAGTTTTCCCATTTAGGAGAGCCACACAAGCAGGTAGGTGAAAATCCTTTTTTTTTTATTCGTGAAGCATAACACCACTTACCTGCTGAGTGAATTTCCTTGCATAGGGTAACATGGAGTGGTTTCACTTGGAAATTCTTCTAAGTGTAAAGTTTTGGAACTTTAAAATATTCACCTAAAATCAGCCAAACAACAAATTCCAATGTACTCACCTGTTATCAAGAGAGACCTCAGTGCTGCATCTTTGAGCACAATACTGATCCTGAAAAGTAATTCTAACCATACTTACCAGTAACTTGAATTCCCTTCTATAGGCTAACAATGACTGATTTCACTTGGAAATTCTTTTACGTCTGGAGTTTTTGAACTTTATAAAATTCCAATAAAATCAGCAGAACTACAAGTTCCGATTTACTCATGTGTTATCAAGAGTGAAATTAGTGCTGCTTCTATGGGCCCAGTACTGATCCTGAAAATTAATTCTAACCGTACTTACCAGTAACTTGGATTTCCTTCCATAGGAATCTAAGTGTCTATTTTCACAAACTAAAAAGAATTGCTTGTATGACTTAAACACATTCTTTCAACTGTTTACAGGAGCTGCACCCGTACTGGATCCAGGAGCCACCACTAGGAAAAAGTAACGTTAACACTACTTACCTGCTAAGTGAATTTCCTCCCATAGGATAACATTGGTGATTCTATGTGAAAAAGTTTCTAAGTGTCAACTTTTAAAATACAATAATATTAATTAAATATCACTACTGTAACCAAAAAGCTATTACTCAACTGTTTACAGGAGTTGTCCCAGGTCTGAATCTAGGATCCAGTCCTGTGGTTAGAAAAGTAATCCAAAAAGTAACAAATTGCATTTAACTAGAAATTCACATTGACCTTGATGTTGCATTGTGTCTGAAATTGTGTTGAGCATTACAACAACTGTAACTACCGTACTTAGAAGACTATTGCATATTTGCAAAGTATTTAAACTAAATTAATTTATTCTGAGAAAGTGTATTTTGTAATGTAATGTATAATGTAATTATAATGTAATTTAAAAAATACAATATCTAAAAATAAATTGTTTAAAAAAATGTAGAAAATCAGTATAAAAAAACAAAAATAACAATTAATACATTCAAACATTGTCATTTACAAAACCTTTGAAATTCACTGAAAAAACCATAGGTATCAGACATGTTTTATTAGGAATTAGCATTTAAAAAACCTTTGAAATTCTCTGAAAAAACCATAGGTTTCAGACATGTTTTAGTTAGGAATTAGCATTTAAAAAACCTTTGAAATTCACTGGAAAAACCATAAGTTTTAGGGGTGTTATAGTTAGCTAGACATTTTACTCGTATAAAACCATTGAAATTCCCCTGTTATAGTTAGTTGTGCTAACTATAACTCATGCACCTGCAATCCACTGCTGATGATGTCACATATTACATCATTCATGACATGGTCAGTGACATCACTGATGACATCACTGATGACATCATCCATGTGACAAACTGATACACCTCATCATACAGTAGCATAACCTTTCAACACTCATTAAAAAATTTGAAGTACCATATTTGAAACCACTGACACACCAATACAAGTTTCTAAAAACCCACTAAGTGAGTCCTACATCTACATACACATCTAAACACTTACCTATAGATTTACTCATACATGCTAAAATTGATCAATAGAACACTGTTAAATATACTTATACACCTACATCAACATTACACACCAGCACACATCCTATTCACTTATGTAGACATCCTATTCACTAATGCAAACAATTGATCATACTTATATTTAGTAGAGCTACACACTTGCACAAACACCACTTTATTTATAAATATAGTTAGTAACTCATAACTAGGGTGTTATAAAATCACTATTGCAAGTATACAGTTATCCATACATCACTCATACAATCACTGAGTCTTATGTATACTTATTTATATACAACAACTGTCACATACACTGCCTTTTATATTTTTAGTTTATTGGACATATATCATTGAGAAATATATTTACTCATCACCACACACATAAAGAGATTCACTCACCCAAAAAACTATTTCCACATACAGTCTTAACCTCATATGCGTACTAAATCAACTATTTACACATCTTTCGACAGTCACACTTGTCCCACCCAACCACACACACATTCATTCACTATCGAAATACAAATACTCACTTAACTAATTAATAACTAATGCAGACATTCACATAGCTAGTAACCAACTTATGTAGTAGTTTACACAAAAGAGATAGAGTGATACAGGTATTCACACAGTTTAATCACTAAACCATATATTTAGCGAGGCATTTTAAATTCGTGACTTAGAAAGTCAATTACATTGCTACTAAATCCTCCATTCAGACACTTATACATCCACTCAGTCTTCAAGGCAGAGATATATATATTTAAACATTTATTCTTCCATCAACTTTTACATATGCATATATAACACATATTTATTTTATAAAAGACACACATTCACTGGATGGTGTCATCAGTGATGTCATGAGTGATGTCACTGACCATGTCATGAGTGATGTAATATGTGACGTCATCAGCAGTGCATTGCACGCGCAAGTATAATACCTATGTAAATATTGAAGCAAACCGAATTTGTTTATTTATTAATTTTTTTTATTTATAAAGCGCGACAATCATCCGACTGGATATCACGGCGTTAATGGACCGCCCATTACAAATGAAGTATACAGATTGTGGGGAGATTCTATAACTTGTCAGGCTTTAGGAACTAGGGGGCAGATGTATCAAGTGTTTTGCATGTCGCAAAAGCTGCAAATCTCTATTTTTCAGCGTTTGCGACATGCAAAAAAGAAATTGGCATGTATGAAAGAATTCCATCGCACATTAGGAATTCGCATGTTTGCGAATTCCTAATGTGCGAGAATGGATAAATCGCAGAATATTTTGCGAATCCCGATTTTGCATTCTCGCAAAAGTGCGAAATTCGCAAGGATATGTAAGAAAAAATCGCAAATTGCGATTTTGCCTATTTTGCACATTAAGGAATCGCTATTAACACCAGGTAGAAGCAGGTGGTAAAAAAAAACTATAAATTAACACCCAGAATGCATTTTCACTGTTTCCAAAATGGCGGGACTGTACCTGATTGCGAGGAGGATGCGCATCCAAGCTCTTGGCCAGAGAAGACAACGGCAGGAAAGGATATTCCGATTACGCATTACGCTGTTCCAGCAGACACAGGAGGAGATATATGAAAAATACAGGCTACATCCTCACAGCATTCTTGACCTCATTACTGAATTGAAACCATTTTTGACACACCCAACTGCCAGAACACAATCCATACCAACACATGTGCAGGTATTGTGCTCACTGCACCTTTTGGCTTCTGGCTCCTTTCAAACAGTAATAGCAGAGGTTGGTGGAGTCTCACAGAGAGCCCTATCACGTTTTTTCCATGTCTTCTTGGATGCAATGATCAGTAGACTTCAACATCATATATATTTTTCTAATACACAGCTAGCCATACAGGAAGCCAAGTTGGATTTCTATCAAATTGCAAGATTTCCACATGTGATTGGATGCATTGATGGAACCCATATTGCCATCACCCCACCAGCAGCCATTGAATATGTATTGCGCAACAGAAAAAACTACCACTCACTGAACATCCAGGTCATATGCAACGCTAAATACATAATCCAGGACATTGTGGCAAAGTTTCCAGGGAGTACACATGACTCTTACATCTTCAGACATAGTGCAATACATAGACGTCTCAGTGCTGGTCAGTTTGGAGATGGATACCTGCTGGGTAAGTAATACTCATCCATCCTCCCTTCCACCCAACCAATGTAATGGAACTCTGAGTCACTTTTTCCTCTCTAACTTGCAGGTGATAGTGCCTACGCAGTGCGTGATTTCATACTCACCCCATACTTGAATCCTGCAAATGCAAGTGAAAGATGCTACAACAGGGCACACCGGTCCACACGTGGGGTAATAGAACGTACATTTGGAATTCTGAAAAGCCGTTTCAGACGCATACACAAAAGTGGAGGTGCATTGCAATACAATCCAGAGACATGTTGCAAAATAGTGACAGCATGTGCAATGCTGCATAACATTGCAATCCGCAAAGGCACAGAAATTGAAGTGAGTGACTCAGACACATCTGATGATGATGATGATAACCCTCCCCCAAGAATGGCAGTGGCAGGAGTAGGAGCCATGGCTGGTCGTCAAAGGAGGGCAGAGATTACACGTAACTATTTTTAGGTGAGAAAAAAAAACTAAAAACCATTTTCACTTTGCCATTGTTCTTTTATTCAGAACATGAAAACAGTGCTATATGTATGTTAAATTTTTTGTAATCATTGTGATTTTACATATCCATACTACTGAAACCAAACAAAAAATAGTATCTATGCATGACTGCTGCATGGGTCATTTTTTCCGCTGGCGGCTGCCAGCATGTTGCTCAAGTGGAGGCATGGCCTCTTGCTCTGCTCCAGTAGTGAAACGCCTTCCACTCCTGCGTTGCACCATGATGTTTGTTGGTGTGGGGTTGTTGCTACTCCTACTGGAGTTGTCCTCGCTTTCTCCCGAGCACAGGAGGGCCCTTGCACCTGAGTGGGTTGTTTGCATACTTTCCAGTACCAATGTCATATTGTTCACACTCTGTCCAACTGAACGTGTGCAATCACTCAATTCACGCTGCATGTTCACACTGCGACGTGTGAAGTTGCTGGTGACTGCACATAGCCTGTTGATGGCTTTGGTGTAGGTGTGCATTGTGTCCTGCGCAGCCTGTGCAGCCCGGTTCCGTGCCTCCTCTGTGTTGACAAGTGTCAGGCAAAGTTTATCTATGGCATCAGCCATGCGTTCCTGGTTGTTGGATTTGACCAGCTGCCTATTGATAGATCTCAGTGCCTTATGTTGAAGGCGTTGTACCTCAAGCATGTGGTGCTCAAGGCCTGCAAACACTGTCACTACTTCACTCTGTCCTGTGTTATTTACAGATGGCTCAATACGGAATGCACATGCCCTCCTTGGACTTTGTGAAGGCTGTTGTGCATCTTGGGAGGACACAGTGACTGTCTCATTGGACACTGCTTCAACATCTGAGTTTTCATCCTCTTCCATTGGTTGTAGAGGTAGAACTCGTTGGCGCTTCCTTTGTATGGTCACAGGGGCATTAGTGACTGCATTGTCTATATCTGACATCACATGGGGAGGTGACAATTCAACATCATTGTCAGTCCTGTCCTCACTGGTATGTCCTGTGAATGTAGAGTGCAAAATATGAATTTGTGTTCATGACAAAATAAAAATTTTCATGGCAGAGTATTACTTGTACTGCACTGTTTCAGCATTACGAAGTCCCACTTTAAACATTTATATAATGATTGTGAGTGTTACTATGTCAATGGGACTACCACTCCCATAATGCATTGCTGTGGTCTTGTTTCACAGTGTTAATGGACTCATGGTAATCTTACATGCAGTGCACACACACACACACACACATTCTTTGTACACACACATGGGTGCACTTTCAAATCCTCTTACCTTGTGCTGTTGCTGTGGGTTCTGAGCTGTCTATGTTGGGCACTCCACTCACACTTTCAGTTGTCCGTGTGGATTCTATCAGTTCCTCATGGGGTGTGGGTTTGTCCACCATGGAAGTTCCACCACCTGTCAGGTTGGCATCTTTGATCCTCTCCGCTAGTCTTTCCTTGGATCTGAGTCTCATGTCATACCACCTTTTTTTGATTTCATCAATGGAGCGAGTGGTGACTCCTACAGAGTTGACTTTCTCCTGGATCTCCAGCCATATTTTTCTTTTCCTGGAGTCAGGTACCTTAAAAGATTTTTTCCCAAGAGGTCCTCATGGTTACACACCATTTCTTCTATTAGCACTTCTTGCTCCTTTTCTGAAAACTTCTGCTTTCTTTTTTTCTTTTCAATTGGCTGCTCCTCCTGTGCCTTCTGTGCCTCCATAGCTGAACAAACAGGTCTGCTCTGCCTCAGCACACTCTTCCAACTGCCACTGGGTGTGGCTCTGGGTAGCAGGTGCAAGCAATCACTGGTACTTCCTGCTTGTGATGTCATCAACTTGTTCCAGCATTGCATGATTCCCGTTTTTGCGAATTCCTAAAATGCGAAAATCGCAATTATGCGATTCACACATTTCTCGCATTATTTTCTGCGACTTTTAAGGAATCGCTATTTTTTCGCATTATTTTTGTTACATACCATTTTGCGATTCCGAAATTGCGATTCGCAACAAATCGCTATTACGGACTCGCAAAATGGTTTTTTGATACATCTGCCCCTAGATGTGTCTTCAGCTTTTTCCTGAATAGCTGGTGGCAATTGATAAGTTAAAGTTCTACTGGAGTTCATTCCAGGATTTTGCCACCAAATATGAAAAAGAGCAGCCCCCTAATCTAGCCTTTTTAATACGCTTAGAGGTTGCCTTGGCCAGATGGCATGAAAGCAGATTCCGATTAGGAAGATAAAACTTCACTCTGCCTTGGAGGATTTTTGGTCCGGCAAGATACAGGGCTTTGTTTGTATGGCATAGAAATGTAAACATGGCCCTCTGTCTCATGGGGAGCCAGTGTAGTGTATTCATGCATTCTGAGGCAGAACTATACTTCTTCACATTGCATACCGCTTTAGCCGCAGCATTTTGGACTAACTGGAGTCGGGAAAATAGGTAGTCCGCCATACCAACAAAAAGAACATTCCCATAGTCCAGCCTGCTAACAAGCAGTGCCAGAACCAGGGTTTTTCTACATTCCAGCGGAATCCACTGCAATGCCCTCCTTAGCATTTTTAAGATAGCAAAACTTTTCCTGCAGAGTTCATGAACATGATTATGCATGGTAAGCGTGTTATCCACGAGAATTTCCAGATATTTTGCCACCTCTTTGGGAGATAGAGGTTTACCCAAGGTAGAAGGCCCCCAAGTTGAATTCCAAACTTGATGACCACCCCCAAACAATAACATTTCCGACTTGTCTGCATTTAATTTCAGACAGTGGTCCGACATCCAAGCTGCCATTTCCATAAGGCAGCTAATAAGTCTGGTCCTTGAGTCCTCTTGTACTCTTGCACATGCTAATACCCCACTTTCCACATATCCCTGCCAAAGAGGACAAACAAATATTAAACAAGGTAAGACTCGATGATGCACCCTGCGGTTTACCAGATTTGATGGTAGATGGAGTGGGAAAAAAAGTACCCAGCTGTATGGTTTGTGTTCTGTTGGTCAAAAGTGAGTGGAGCCATTGCAGAGCTTTGGAATGGATGCCCTTAGTGAATAGAGTTTTTAGCAAAAGATTGTGTGAAACAGTATTGATTGCTGCAGACAAGTCTAATAATATCAGCGCAACAGCTTTACCCTGATCTGTCATATATCTGACATTATCCAATACTGCTAGGAGTGTCATCTCAGTACTGTTGTTAATTCTGAATCCAGTCTGGGAGACATCCAGAAGTTCATTGTCTTTAAGGTATTGCATCAACTGTCTATTCACTGATTTCTCCATTACTTTGGACAAATAGGGCAATTGCGAAATTTGGCGATAGTTCTCTGGATTATGGACATCTGTACCTGCCTTTTTTAACAAAGGAATTACTATAGAGCGGTGCACAATGATTGATTGATGACTTGGGTAGCAACAGGACAAATAATTGGAGCAATTTGAGAAAAGATATAATGGGGACTAGGGTCTGATGGAGATCCAGATTTAACTTCCATCATGAATTTTTCCACCTCTTGCTCGGTAAATGGACCGAAGCTATCAAAGTGGACCGATGTATCTGGTTTGGAATTGAAAAACTCCTGTTTTAGATCACCAAGTGGCTGCTTGTCATGAAAGGAGGTGTAAATCCCCTGAATCTTATTCAAAAAGAACCTACGACCTCAAAAACACCAAGAAAAACTGCCGCACCCTCGAGAAAGCCTGGCTCCACGACCAGACATCAGAAAACATGACAGCCCTCAAGAACGCCACCCGCAAACACCAGCAGCTGATCCGCACCACCAAAAGGACAACATTCAGAGAACGGCTGGACAACAACACCCACAACAGCAAGGAACTCTTCAGCATTGTTAAAGAGCTCTCCAACCCCAGCGCCTGCAATAACGACATCACACCCTCGCAAGACCTCTGCGACTCACTCGCCTCATTCTTCCACTGCAAGATTGCCAACATACACAACAGCTTCAGCGCACAGACCACGCACCCAACCACCGAGCCAACGCCTCCCACCACCACCCTCTGCACCTGGACCGTGGTCAGCACTGAAGACACCACCCGCATGATGAACACCATCCACTCCGGCTCCCCAACTGACCCCTGTCCACACCACATCTTTAACAAAGCCGACTCCATCATCGCACCCCAACTCCGGGACATCATTAACAGCTCCTTCACTTCTGCCACCTTCCCGGAGAGCTGAAAACATGCTGAGCTGAGAGGCCTCCTGAAGAAACCCACCGCAGACCCCACGGACCTTAAGAACTTCTGACCCATCTCGCTCCTCCCTTTTCCTGCCAAAGTCATCGAGAAGACCGTCAACAAACAACTTTCCGCCTTGAGACAAACGGATCCCTCGACCCCTCGAAGTCTGGTTTTCGAGCCAACCACAGCACCGAGACCGCTCTCATTGCAGCTACCGACAACATCAGGTCCCTGGTCGACAACGGGGAAACAGCTGCCCTCATCCTCCTGGACCTCTCAGCAGCCTTAGACACTGTATGCCACAGCACCCTGATACAGCGCCTCAGCAACACCGGTATCGAGGATCGGCCTTGGAGTGGATCATCTCGTTCCTCGCCGGAAGAACCCAGAGAGTCCGCCTTCCCCGTTCCGATCAGCGGCCACCGAAGTCATCTGCGGCGTCCCGCAAGGATCCTCGCTCAGCCCCACCCTCTTCAACGTCTACATGAGCCCCCTCGCAGCCATCGCACGCCAACACAACCTCAACATCATCTCCTACGCAGATGACACCCAGCTGATCCTCTCCCTCACCAATGACCCCACCACCGCCAGAACCAGCCTCCAGGAAGGAATGAAAGACGTTGCAGAATGGATGAAGCTCAGCCGTCTGAAATGGAACTCAGACAAGACGGAAGTCCTCATCCTGGGACCATCTCCCTCTGCCTGCGACGACTCCTGGTGGCCCCCGGCCCTGGGCACCGCCCCCAAGCCAACGGACCACGCGCGCAACCTGGGCTTCATCCTGGACTCCTCCCTCACGATGACCAAGCAAGTCAATTCTGTCTCGTTTTTCTGCTTCAACACCCTGCGCATGCTCCGAAAGATCTTCCGGTGGATCCCCACCGAAACCAGGAAGACGGTCACCCAGACCCTCGTCACCAGCCGTATGCACTACGGAAACACCCTCTACACTGGAACCACAGCCAAACTCCAGAAAAGACTCCATTGTATACAGAACGCCTCGGCACGACTCATCCTGGACATCCCCCGTCACAGCCACATCTCTGCCCAAATGAGAGACCGGCACTGGCTCCCCATCAGCAAGAGGATCACGTTCAGACTCCTCACCCACGCACACAAAGCTCTCCACGACATGAAAACAGTCAATGTTAGCCTATGGAAGGAAATTCAATTTATTGTAACTACGAGTAGAATTACTTTTCAGGATCAGTAGTGGGCTGAAAGATGCAGCACTGAGGTGTCTCCTGATAACAGGTGAGTAAATCGGAATTCGTAGTTCGGCTGATTTTATAAGAATATTTGTACATTTCAAAAATAGAAACGGTGGTGAAAACAACACAATAGATTACTATGGAAGGAAATACAAGTTACTGGTAAGTACGCTTAGATTTACTTTTCAGGGTCCGTACTGGGCTCAAAGATGCAGCACTGACATCTCTTGTGATAACAGGTGAGTAAATCTGAATTCGTAGTTCCGCTGATTTTAGAGAAATATTGTGCTCAATAGTGAAGGAAGGGGGCGGGACCTGAGGTGACATGTGTGCAAACATGCCCTGTGGCGCGTTTTAGATTGGGGAATTAATTCCTCTTCAATCCTGAGGTCCCCTGTGAACCAACTAGCCCACCAGGTACCTCCAGTATGCTCCAGGGAGCTGTGTTGCAGAGAGGTGTTCAGAGGGCACGCCCCCTTTTTAAAACACTCTGCAACGCAGCTCCGTGGTGCTTAATGGAGGTACCTGTTGGACTAGTTGGCCCCTAGGGGATCTCTCAGTTGAAGAGGAATTAATTTCCGAACTTAAAACGCGCCACAGGGCATGTTTGCACACATATCACCTCAAGCCCCGCCCCCTTCCTTCACCACTGTGCAAACGCGCCCCATAGCACTTTCTAAGTTGGGGGATTAAGTCCCCTTGCATACTGGGGGTCCCTGGAGGCCAACTAGCCCACCAGGAACCATCAGTATGCGCCAGGGGGCTACGTTGCACAGAGGTGTAAAAAGGGGCGTGGCCTCATTACACCGCTCTGCAACGCAGCACCCTGGCACGTTTGCAGACGGGGAACTAATTCCCCTTGCCTACTGGGGGTCCCTGGAGGCCAACTAACCACCAGGTACCTCCAGTACGCACCAAGGGGCTGCGTTGCACAGAGGTGTAATCAGGCCCTGCCCCTTTTTACACCTCTCTGCAAGGCAGCCCCCTGGCACGTTTTCAGAGGGGGAACTAATTCCCCTTGCATACTGGTGGACCTTGGGGGCCAACTAGCCCAGCAGGAGCCTCCAGTATGCCCAGGGGGCTGCATTGCAGAGAGGTGTTCTGAGGCCATGCCCCTTTTTACACCTCTCTACAACGCAGCCCCATGGTGCATTTACAGAGGGGGAACTACTTCCCCTTGCATATTGGTGGTCCCTGGGGGCCAACTAGCCCACCAGGAACCTCCAGTATGCGCCCGGGGGCTGCGTTGCAGAGAGGTGTAATCAGGCCACTCCCCTTTTTACATCTCTCTGCAATGCAGCCCCCTGGCGCGTTTGCAGAGGGGGAACTAATTTCCCTTGCATACTGGTGGACCCTGGGGGTCAACTAGCCCAGCAGGAACCTCCAGTATACTCCAGGGGGCTGCGTTGCAGAGAGGTGTTCTGAGGCCACACCCCTTTTTACACCTCTCTGCAACGCAGCCCCCTGGCGCGTTTACACAGGGGGAACTAATTACCCTTGCATATTGGGGGTCCCTGGGGGCCAACTAGCCCACCAAGAACCTCCAGTATGCGCCAGTAAGCTGCATTGCAGAGAGGTGTAATGGGGCCACGCCCCTTTTTACAACACTCTGCAAAGCAGCCCAGTGGCGCTTACTGGAGGCACCTGGTAAGCTAGTTGGCCGCCAGGGACCCCCAGTATTCAAGGCAAATTACTTCCCCCTCTGAAAACGCACCAGGGGGCGTGTTTGCAGACTGGTGCAGGGAGGGGGCAGGGCTTGTGGTGACGTATTGCACCACTCTGCAAACACGCCCCCTGGCACCTTTGCAGAGGGGGAACTAATTCCCCTTGAATACTGGGGGACCCTAGGGGCCAACTAGCCCACCAGGAACCTACAGTATGCGCCAGGGGGCTGTGTTGCAGAGAGGTATAAAAAGGGGTGTGGCCTCTTTACACGTCTCTGCAAGGCAGCCCCCTAGCGCATACTGGAGGTTCCTGGTGGGCTACTTGGACCCCAGGGACCCCCAGTATTCAAGGGGGATTATTTCCCCCTCTGCAAATGCACCAGGGGGCACGTTTGCAGAGTGGTACCTTAATGCTTTTTTTGCGATGGCAGGGTACCCTTACCCTGCGCGTATCCCAGGATTTAAAAAAAAATGTTTTGGGCCTTGGGGGTTCTTGTGGGACCCCCTGAGCAGGCCTAGGGGGTCAGGAGCCTCCAGTATGCGCCAGGGGGCTGCCTTGCAGAGATGTGTATAAAGGGGCATGGCCTCTTTACACATCTCTGCAAGGCAGCCCCCTGGCACATTTGCAGAGGGGGAACTAATTCCCATTGATTACTGGGGGTCCCTGTGGGCCAACTAGCCCACCAGGAACCTCCAGTATGCCCCAGTACCTCCATTTTAACTGCTTTTCCATTGGAAAAGTATGGCTCCTTCACTTCAAAAAGCTTAGAGTATGGATTGTGGGCCACAGCTATATCCACTGTGCTAACAAGGCTGCAAAAAAGCAAGGCATCAACTGTTACTTGGGTTTGCCAAATGTGCAGATTACTTGGTTTTGCCAGAGTGGGTTAAAGTGTCATCAGTTGCTGGCTTTGGTTAAATCCATTGTGGATTCTCAAGCTCCTCACCTCATGGTTGTGCACTGTGATGGTAATTACCCAGGCACATGGACTAGGGTAGGGATTGAAATCCTAATGAAAGAAACCTTTGCAGAACTGATGTCACTTTTCAATCACACTGCCTTGGTGTACTCTAACATGTGCCAAGGACAGAAATGGAAGTGGTCAAATCAATTCTGTCCACAGATTGACAAAGCCATGAAACATGTTTCTGCATTCATCAGAGACTGTTGCATGGGCTGTATCTATAACAACAATGTGCGTTTTGACTTGCATGGAATTCATGGAAATGATGGAGTGCACTTTACAGATGAAGGCAACCACGTATTTCTAAGTAACCTGAAATTCTGCCAAAACAACGGCTCTTGTCCGAGCCAGCCTAGTACCCAAAATATTGTGAATTTTTTTTCTTAAGGCTTTTTTTCCTTTAGTTTTTGGCAATCTTCATGATGACATTGCGATCCCCGTGGACACTTTGCGAAAAAGGAAAACAAAAGTAGACATTCAATTACGACCAACACATCCAAAAATAATATGTAAAAAATCCATTCTGAACAATGCCCTACACATATTGCTATACACATACTTCTTCCAAAGCATGTTTAAACTCATGTTTGCATGCTAAGTTTCTCTATAACCAATCTTTCAGATGTATTTTCTGTTTTTATGGTTATTCGAAATATCGCGATGACATCGTTAACTGCGACGATGGCGTCTTTTCCATAAAGGGAAAAAACATATGTGCACACATATTACAGTGTTTTACACACTTGGGGTTTATTACTGTACACTTCAAACGCATTTTCCTTTGGTATATTTCTAGAACAACCATCTCTAAAACCTATTTTTCATTTTCGCGGTGAGACCGGAGGCTGCAATGATGTCAGTAATCGCGATCCCCGCGGAAATGTAGCGAAAGCGGAAAACAAAAGCAGAAATTTAATGACCACCAACACATCCAAAATTATAACTATATAAATAATTCTAACCATCACAGTAGATAACTCAGTATATAACATCTCTATAACAATGCATAATAATGAATCAATGATATATTTTCTTATATTTTCAACAATATACTCAATGAAATTGATGGTTGTGATGTCCCTCCGATGGTACATGGAAGGGCCACGTTGGCGGTTGCGGCGTCATCGAGAATATCCAGCACGATAAAAAATATTTTTAACACATAACTTGTGTCACTAACACCCCAATTTCTCAAACACAGGGTCAGGGTACCTCTATTCTGACCCATTATGTTAGCTTTTTCAGAAATGTTCAGCCCCAGGAACCATTCCCAATAGATAAAATGGCAGCGGCAACTTTTTGTTCAGGTTGTGTACATCCAATCAGAGCATTTCGGTTGGCAAGTGCATTCGCGATTCATCACAAAACCTTCACGAAATATCCACGGCCAGAGATATCACTATAACAACTACTGGACAAATTTACACCAAATAAGCAAAAAGCACTTCCTTCAACCAAAATCTATCTCCTTGCCAAATTTGGTGTAAGTGCGTTCAGTGGTTCGGGCTGTAGGAGTGGCTATGTTTCACAAGGAAATTAACATTACAAACACAACCTTATTTTGTTGCCCAAATTTTCATTCCGCACTGCACCGTTTATCCCCAAACTTTCAAATAACAATTGAACCCACCTTGACACTTTTTTTGGAAATTTTCATGAAGATTGGTCAAAAGATGACACAGTTATAGCGAAGTTGAAAAATGATATTACCTACTGGCGGTCGCCAGTAGGTATATATAGTTAGGATTTTTTCTCTATGGGATTTCTGAAAATTCTATGTCTAATAACTTTGGCGTTTGTGGACGGAATCGGCTGAAATTTTCAGGAAAATGGCACATTTTGTTTCTGAGCAGCTCCTAGAAATTTGGGGGGGTTTCGTCAAGGGGGGGCTGAGAAAAAAGGGGGGTCCCAAAACGCGTTTTTCCCATGTTAATTTCCATAGGGCGGTTGGCCTCACTTTTAGCTCGAACGGCTGAATGGATTTGCACGAAACTTGGCAAAATTGTAGGGACTGTTAGCCCGATGTGCCTTTGCTAGGTCTCAATATATGTGCTTCAGTGGATTTTGAGAAATTAACGTTTAAATCAAGATATATATCTGTAACAGCGCTCCGGGTAGCGCTCCGGTTCGCGTACTTTTCGCTTATCGGAACTATGCGAAGCGAAGCTGATTGGCTCTCCGGTGTCTGTCAACATTCTAAACAGTCCGGAGCGGCCGCCATCTTGTCTCTCGGTAGGATCGAGAGACAAGAGGAGGCCAAAACAAAGGGGGAAATGAAGGAAAGGGGGCAAGGTAGACCCCTTCTGACCCCCTAGGATTGATGAGGGGGATATTAAAGGGTCCCGCGGGGCCAAAAAAAAATTCCGATTTTTTTCGCCGTAGAGACGCGTCTTGGTACGCGAACCGGGCAGCTAACCGGGCAGCTAACCGGGAAGCTAACCGGCAGTGTAACGGGAGTCTGAGGAGTAGCTGATTGGCTGTCAACATTGTAAACAGTCCGGAGCGGCCGCCATCTTGTCTCTTGGTAGGATCGAGAGACAAGAGGAGGCCAAAACAAAGGGGGAAATGAAGGAAAGAGGGCAAGGTAGACCCCTTCTGACCCCCTAGGATTGATGAGGGGGATATTATAAAGCCACGCGGGACCCAAATAAAAAAAAAAAAAATCCGATTTTTTCGCCGTAGAGACGCGTCTTGGTACGCGAACCGGGCCGCTAACCGGGCAGCTAACCGGGAAGCTAACCAGCAGTGTAACGGGAGTCTGAGGAGAAGCTGATTGGCTGTTAACATTGTAAACAGTCTGGAGCGGCCGCCATCATGTCTCTCTGTGGGATCGAGAGACAAGAGGTGTGAAAAAAAAGGTGTAAATGAATGAAAGGGGTAAGGCAGACCCCTCCTGAACCCCTAGGAGTGATGAGGGGGCTATTAAAGTTCCCTGCGGGGCAAAAGAAAAAAAAATTGCGATTTTTCGCGGTAAAGGTGCTTCCCGGTATGTTAACCGGGCAGCTAACCGGCAGCGTAACGGGAGTCCGACATATTGGGTTTTTTGAACGTTTGTGATATGTGCACGTGTGGATTTTGTCTAATTAAGGTTAAAAAAATATATATATATATCTTTAAGCGTGCTCTGGCGCGCTTACGTTTTGGGTTTGGTTTGCGCTGCAGAGACGATACGTCACGGTTATGCGATGCATCATGAGGCGTCTCACGGGCTACGTGATACTTCACGTAATAAAGAATATATTTTACAGCTATAGATATTAGCTTTTAAAAAACCAATGAAATTCACAGAAAAAACCATAGGTTATACTCCATATATAGTTAGGAATTAGCATTTACAAAACCTTATTTTACTCGCATAAAACCATTGAAATTCCATATATAGTTAGATGCGCCAACTATATATCGCGCACCCGCAATCCACTGCTGATGATGTCACATATTACATCATTCATGACATGGTCAGTGACATCACTGATGACATCTCAAATGACATCACTGATGACAACATCCAGTGACTGTATGTTTCTGTAAAGTTAAAATATGTCTTACATATTGAAGAATGAGTGGATGTATAAGTGTCTGGATGAAGGATTTAGTGGGTGCATGACTGACTGTATGAGTGAGTGATTAAATGTGTCTCACTGAGTGCACGGGATAGTGACTAAACTGTCTTAATAAGTGCATCATTATGTCTGTTGTTCTGTAAACTGCTGCATTGGTTGATCAGTAGCTATATGAGTAACTATATGGATTATTGATTGGTTGCCCAAGTATATGTATGGGAGACTGAGTGTGTGTGTGGGTGGCTGGGAGATGTATGACTCTGTGCATAGATGTGTGAGCAGTTGATACACTAGATGTATGGGTTCAAAAGTGCATGTGTAAACAGCTGTATGGGCGGTTGACTGTGTGCATGAGTGTATTGGTGAGTGAATGGATATCTCAGTGCTACATGTCAAAGTAAGTACATATGTAAAACACAGTACATGTGAGAGTTGACATATATAAATAACTGTGCATAAGAGCCAGTGAATGTGTGAGTGGCTGTATGGATCATTGTGAACTTGTATCAGGGATTGTATAAGAGAGTAAATATGTGTTAGTATATGTTTGAATAAGTAAAGTTTGTATAACTGTATAGTTGAGGAAATGGAGGTGTGATTGATTCTTTGCATGACTGACTAGGTGTTTGAGTAACTCCATGGATGAGTGGCAGTCTGTGAGTGTCTGTTTACACTGATTGTATCTAAGGTTATATTAGAGTCTGAAGAGGTTCATCGTATTATCACATGAATGATATCATCAGTGATGTGATCAGTCATGTCAAATGAGATGTCATCAGTGATGCCATCAGTGATGTCATTTGAGATGTCATCAGTGATGTCATTTGAGATGTCATTTGAGATGTCATCAGTGATGTCATCAGTGATGTCACTGACCATGTCATGAATGATGTAATATGTGACATTATCAGCAGTGGATTGCGGGTGCGCGATATATAGTTAGCGCATCTAACTATATATGGAATTTCAATGGTTTTATGCGAGTAAAATAAGGTTTTGTAAATGCTAATTCCTAACTATATATGGAGTATAACCTATGGTTTTTTCTGTGAATATATATATATATATATATAGTGCCTCCAAAGTTGCCACCAAATCCGTCGGACTCTTTAGGGATGGGCGCTCTAAAAGGTGCTCGTGGCTGCACCTGAAACATCCGACCAAACCTCCCCTCCGTTCCGAAAGGAGAAGAGCACACGCAGGATTTCAGGAAGGCTGCTTTTTATTAAACAATGGCGTTTGCATGACGCGTTTCGTATTTAAACTTTATCAAATGCTGCCAAAAATAATTCAAATGTTCTCCCAGCCTCTTCTTAAGCTTCTAGCCTCCATACGATTGGTTGAGGCAGTGCTGACGTCACCTTGCAGGGAAAGCCCGAACCCAGGAATCCAGGTACGTACGGAACAGTAACCAAATTGTAAGTACTTTCCCCAGTGGGCGGTGACTGCTCCCATCTCCCTGTGTACGCCTTGATTATAATGGTTATAATGTTTTAGAGGGTGGGGAAGCAGCCTCCTGAGTCCAACATCCCACCGCACTGGTCCCAAAATCAATCTGTGCACGCCGCTTATGTAAGCAGCGCGTCCCCAGCAAAGTTGCTATCCATCCATGACGGCCAGGTTGTGCTTGGGAAAGCGGCGTTCCGACGTTTACCACAGTCTTTGTAGTGCCTCCAAAGTTGCCACCAAATCCGTCGGACTCTTTAGGGATGGGCGCTCTAAAAGGTGCTCATGGCTGCACCTGAAACATCCGACCAAACCTCCCCTCCGTTCCGAAAGGAGAAGAGCACACGCAGGATTTCAGGAAGGGTGCTCTTTATTAAACAATGGCGTTTGCATGACGCGTTTCGTATTTAAACTTTATCAAATGCTGCCAAAAATAATTCAAATGTTCTCCCAGCCTCTTCTTAAGCTGCTAGCCTCCATACGATTGGTTGAGGCAGTGCTGACGTCACCTTGCAGGGAAAGCCCGAACCCAGGAATCCAGGTACGTACGGAACAGTCACCAAATTGTAACTGTTCCGTACGTACCTGGATTCCTGCCTCAACCAATCATATGGAGGCTAGCAGCTTAAGAAGAGGCTGGGAGAACATTTGTCCCAAAACGCATTTTCCCCATGTTAATTTCCATAGGGCGGTCGATTTCACTTTTAGTCCGAATGGCTGAATGGATTTCCACCAAACTTGGCAAAATTGTAGGGACTGGTAGCCCGATGTGCCTTTGCTATGTCTCAAGATATGTGCTCCAGTGGATTTTGAGTAATTTAGGTTAAAAAATATATATATCTATGGCAGTGCCCCGGTACGCGTACCGGGGAGCGCACCAGGCGAGCCACGCGACTTGCACACGGAAAGCTGATTGGCTCTCGGGTGTATGTAAACATTCCAAATGGTCCGAAGCGGCCGCCATCTTGTGTCTTGGTAGTGTTGCGTGCTTATCTAGGATCCTGATCGATACTGTGACCTTATGCCCCTATTCGGCTATAAATCCATGTATTCCCTATATTGGCATAACCGTTCAAGTGCGATAGTCAGAAAGTCATCTCTGGCCTCACACGAACAGAGCCACATTCCAGAATAGTTCTCTGCCACTTCCTTTGCAACCAATTAGTGCAATGACAGAGCAGAAGTCACTATCTGAAGATTCCTAGATTAACACTCCGAGTTCTTCAACAAGATAAAAACTCAGCAAACCTGGAAATCCCCGCTTGCTGTGTTTTGATTAGTAATGGAACTCTAATGAGCAACTGATAGCTATCACTTCCTAGTGACATCTTTAATTGACGTCTTATGTCCAGCAAACTTACGTCAAACCAGGCACCTGTCAGGTATAAATATTACCAATGTTGCCTTAAGCAATGAGCGTTCCTGTTGCTGCAGCCTGCTGCCCGTCGCCTGAAGCTGCTGATACCATTATCGCTGCTAAAGCGCGAACAATGGTGTGGTGTAACTAGGAGCTGAACAGCCGTCCCTCTGCGAAGAAGCCCAGCAGATGCCAGTTGCCCGTGGACGCTGTCCCCCCTCCTCCTCCTGGACGCGCTGAAGAGAGACGCTGTCTTTCTCCTGCAGAGAAATCCAGCTCCAGCGTTTCTAGTCTGCCCTCGCGGGTGACTGGGATACCGAGTTCCCCCTGAAGGAGATACCAGACCTCCATCATTCTATTCAGAGGTATGTTGTTGACTAAACCCTTAGTGATAATTCTTGAAGCAAACCTTGGCAAAACCAACTTAACTTAAAGCTACTTACTTACTCCCTTTCCAAGTATTAGGCTTAGGTCAGGTACACTGGGGTAGGCGTAGTTAGAAGCACCAGTTGAGTATTTTAGCCTAATGTATATATGAATGTATATATGTTTTATTACTTTTAAACCATTGTATGGCTAAGAAACCATATCAATGCTTTTACAGTATTATCTTGCAATACTTATCTTACTGTACGCACTTTTTATCATAACAAGTCTTGCAATTGTGGCAATACATTTCTCTTGTACGAGAAGAAAGACTGTTCAATAAATGTTAACCCTTTATTGACAAACGCCCATCTCTCTATTCTCTACATATTGTGAAAGTAAACTGCACTAACCTGACTGAGTAAAATAACTGTCTATTGTTTCACAGGACCCTAGAGATTGACTCTTAATCTGAGGAGCAAAGTTGTCATGTTGCACGGTTGTTGGAAAACTGAATGCCTTCTTGTCTGTGCCAGGGAAGCTGATCACTTCCTATTCAGTCAAGAAAGTTTCCAGTGACCTCTGAGCTAGTTGGTAACAAACCCAATTAAGTTTAGCATAGTCAGTAGAGGCCTGGAAGATCTGCACTTCTACGTCGATACTACTGTTTATGTTATTCCAATGCGCAGGGCCTAGTGGGAAACTAGGAACTACACTACAGTAGGATTGAGACACAAGAGGTGGCCAAAACAAAGGGGGAAAAGACCATTAGGGGGCAGAGTAGACCCCTCTGACCCCCTAGGTTTCATGTAGGGGCTATAAAAGGGCCCCGCGGGGCAAAATTATTATTTTTTTTTTGATTTGCGCGGGGGGAGCGCCCGGTACGCGCACCAAGGAGCGCACCCGGGAGCGCACCAGGGAGAAAAGAGAATGGCAGAGTTTAAAAATGTAAGTCATTTTATATAAATGGGAGGTAGTTCTGAAAAGAACTGTTTTTTTTTCTTTTTGTTGTTTTTTGAACATTTTTTACTTTTTATGGCTTTTCTGAACAGTTTTATATTTTTTTGTATTTTCTTGGGGGAGCAACAAAAAACAGGGAATTGTAAATGGCTCAACTGGAGCAAAAAAATTTGTGCAAAAAATTAGGGTTTTTTCGGGCACTTATGGTTCTCCCCAGCACAGATGATAAGTTTAACACTTTGCTCACCATAGCAAATTAACTTTCCACAATATTTGTGCATGATTTTAAAATCGTTAAATTTGGGTTGTATGATAGGCATTGTCTCTGTTGCCTCTGAACCCGATGGAGTTGGTTCTTTCGATGTTGAGGGTCTTGATGTTGATGGGGGTAGCTTACTGCAGAGGTCCCTTACCTCTGCAGCAGAATAGTTGATTGGGGGCCAACGGATCATGTGCCGAATCATGGTATGATTCCCGAAGGAATATTTTTTGTTAGGGTTCCCCCTGGACAGCTCTGCATCACAAAACAAACAAATCACCTTTGCAGCGTTGACTTTTTTGAAACCCCTTGGGATTTTGTAGAACTGCCATATGAAGTGCTCTTTTGGTTTGTAGGGCTGATGAACTTCTTGCAGGAACTGCCTTGGGCGTTCCTCCTCTTCCTCCTCCTCCTCCTCCTCTTCTTCTTGACCACCAATGTGATCTTCTGGTGGTCTTTTTGATGGTGGTGGTGGTGGTGGGGCAGATGCTCCAGCTTCTGCTGCTACTGTAGCCATAATTAAGTAGAATATATTAGAGACAGATCTCCAGACAGGTCTTCCTCAGTCAAAGGACAAAGGCAGAATAAAGAAAAAAGGAGGGGGCTTTCATCATTTGGGAAAAAAAAATGTTCTGGACCATGAGAAGTGTTATTTGCAAGTCACATGACCAGGGCTTTCATCATTTGGAAACCAAAAGTGTTGTGAACCAATGAAAAGTGCTATTTTCAAGTCACATGAGCAGGGCTTTCATCATATTGAAACCAAAAGTGTTGTGAACCAATGAAAAGTGTTATTTTCAGGTCACATGACCCGACGCGCTTACGCTACGCGACCCGGGCGCGCCCCGGGGCACGCCCCGGGGTGCGTTGCGTAAGCGCGTCAGAACGTTTTGCGATCGTATACGCATGCGTGCTTCCGGGTGCGCTTACGCTGTGCGAAATATGACGCATCACGCGGCTACGCGATACGTCACGATCATGTTTTCATTTGCGATATTGGCTCTTACGGGACGCTCCCCGGGGCGCGCCCCGGGGCGCTTCAAGCGAGTACGCTCTCCGGGGCGCTCACCGGGGCGCGCTCCGGGAGCGCTCCTAGGAAAACATACATTAAAAAAAATAATAATAATTTTAAAATGGGCAAAATTGAAGGGACAGGTAACCCGATGTGCCTTTGCTATACTTTGCTATACTCAAGTGTTTTTTACGAAAAAAAAACTTCTTAAATAATATATATTGTGCTACATTGGGCTATATATATGTTACAGCCCAAATGTAGCCCAAGTGTAGCCCAAATGTAGCCCAAATGTAGCCCAAAGATGGCCACCAGAGACAAAAAAATACTAATGTAGCCCAAATATCAGCCATATGTAACCCAACTATAGCCCAAAGATAGAATGTACCAGAGTGTTCTCAAGAACAACTAGAGCGTTAACAGCCTTACTTATAAAGTGAGACTTATAGTTAGGAATTAGCATTTAAAAAACCTATGAAATTCACTGAAAAAACCATAGGTTTCACACCAGTTATAGTTAGGAATTGGCATTTAAAAAACCTATTAAATTCACTGAAAAAGCCATAGGTTTCATACCAGTTATAGTTACCTGGAAATTTTACTGACATAAAACCATTGAAATTCCACGTTATAGTTAGTTGGACTCACTATAACTTGCGCGTGTAATGCACTGCTGATGACGTCATATATTACATCACTCATGACATGGTCAGTGACATCACTCATACACAGTTTTTTACATATGTAGTCACTTGGACAAGTACCACAGAGACATCCATTCACTCATCCACACATCAATACACACACTCACCCACCCATACAACTGTTTCCACTTTCAAATGAGGTTCATTTTAGTTGTGGCATGACCACTAACCCGGCATAATGTTTGTGTGAGCAAACAACACTTATGAGGACAACATTATATTATTTATGGTTCTGTGGAATATTAATGTTAGTTTGTCCTCTTGAATGCAAGCGTTTGTGGACTTAGGTGGACCCTAAGAGTTCAAGTAGCTTTGCACACCCATTCCTAAGGAATCTGAACATATGCTTCTCATACTGTACGAGGGTTTTTGGATGAACAAACAATTGTGGATGAGCAAAACATTCTGGAACACAATAACTCACTTTGCTAGTTACATGACCAATTGCAACACTACCGTACCAGTATGCACACTGTTTGTAAAAAATGCCCATACACCACAATATCTGGATTTCAGTGTGTGATAGAAAAGAACAGGAATTCAAGTAAAATCGGCAATGAAGGCATACAGTGATCAAAACCAATAGAAAATATTGCTTGTGGGCATCGGCACTGCCCACTGAAAATATTTGGCAAACGTGGGAAATAGTGACAAACAACAGGGATAGGGTTTAGGTTCCATCCTAGGACACTTATCAGGGTGCCAAGACAGCCTGGTGTTTTTCCGGGGTTGCATCCCTGGGTTGGCGAGAGGTCGTGGATAGTTAGTGGTGCAGGTGGAATCTTGCCCGCCGAAGAACTATTATTTCAGAACTTTCGTTCTGGCTGGCACACGATTTGTAGGGGATTTATTGAAGATCCTGGCTGCATCGCCTTTTCAGTGCCCCTCAGTCGACCGCCAAAACCAGGTGGAATGCATTTCTGAAATGATGTAGTTGAGGAGGAAACCGTGCCTCCATCAAATGCACCAGTCATTTCATGCAGCAACTTCCGCCAGTCAGATAAGCTCTATATTTTTTATACAACGTACTGCAGCACATGTTACAGGCTGAAGTATTATTTTCCTCCGAAGGTATTGTCTCTAATTGTACAGGGAGTATTTTTTCTGAATGTTTCGATCTTTAGAAATAATATTTGCATCCTTAGGCAGGTGCAAGTGTACACTACCGGATCATGTAAACCACCGGAGATGGCTCCTGTGATTCTTTTTCGTCATATTTAGGCGAACTTGAGGGTGTGATGAGTCGCACCATTTCATTAAGAGAAGATATGAGGTCTGAAATGATATCCATTAAACAAACCTTACCGTCCCTCGTGCGTACCTGGAAGATGTCTGTGGCAGAATTAATTTATTATCAATGGCTGCCATATGTGATTGTCTCTTTGTGGGAGTTCAGACTTCAAGTGGCACCAAGCGAAACACTATTGCATGTTCCTAAATGTCAGTATTGGTGATTTGGTGATTAATTGTTTGACTGCTGCGTGGTACTTAAAATACTCTAAATGTGTGTGCAAATGAGTTGATGGGTACAAAATGTCTGCAATAGGCATTCCTTCTTGCAGAGCATTGCTGTCACACTCATAATTGACAGCGTAAGTGGGTCACCAGAGTGGATGGCCCCTGTTAATTTATTTTCTCAGACATGCCATACATATTCATGGTATCCTGCTGTTTCCCTGTCACCTCAAAGAATCGTTCCATTTCATTCGAATTTTAATTAACAGACAGATATTCAGATTTTTGATGGCTAACAGAGAACAGAAGATATGTTTTGCATTATGGACAGCTTTAAAAATATAAGGTAAAAATGCATAATTCTTACAGTCGACGAATGTGGAGTTGTTTAGAGATCTGCAAGGGTGTCTATCACTGGAAATTAATATATTTATGTTGTGATAGTCGGTGATAAGCCCCAGTCCCCTGTTCACATTCTCAAAAAATATGTTGATAAATTATTGTGGCTTGATACTTTAGTAATTATTGGACGAAATCATAACAGTGATACACGATTATTTAACGCAGGATGTGTTAATGCTAGATATCTTTCACTCTTATACACCAGAGCAAATACAGAGTTTATGACACTTCTCTGAGGAGCCCTTATTGCTAGGTTGAAATAAATAAACTTGCTTTTCTTACTTGCAATATCATTATAAGTTGGAAAGTTACCATGTTCTTAAAAGCAGATAACAGTGTCTATTTAATGTGTGGCATCTTATATGAGCTCGTTTTACAATAAGTGATTATGATTACGTTAAAAAAATACGTAAGCATTTTGTTCCAATGCTAAATGTTTATATACTGTTAAACGATGTTAACAACTTAAGTATGTGAAGAGCGTCCGAGATGTTCAAGGAAAGGCGCTTAAATCCAGTACCGTCTATTTCACAAACAATTGCAATTCATTTTAAAGAAATCCTCAAGAGGGATCTCAAAATTGTGCTTACTCATCTGTGAAAACATTGACGTATATTTTGCAGTATCACGCACTGGTTTGTAACGAAAAAGAAAACGCAGGGCAGACATCTAAACATGTTTATAAGAAATGTGTGTTTTTGACAAAAAAGCTCAGTAAATTTTAATTTTATCAAGTGCCAAGAAAGTGATTAGACCTGTTTTTGCCAGTCAGACTGATTAATGTATTATTCTGATTGAAAAAGCAGCGTGGCTTGAACTGCTATTAACTCTCTGGCAAGATACACACAGAGGGCGAAAATGGGATTAACATTTGCGGGACCTGATCTGCTTTTGCTCTGTATTTAATTTTTAGTCTGACACCAATAGGGTGCGAGATGAATTGTGCAATTTGATATTTCTTTTTTACTGGCGAATTCAAACACTACTTTCTTTTTTTAAACTCATATACATCGTTTCGGCCATAAAGCCTAAGAACTGCTGGGATTCATAGTGTCATAATGATATCCTAATTCAGGCACATTTTTTCCAGTAGCAAGTGGAGTGAGTAAACAAGAACTATTTCATGGCTACTTCCTGTTTCAATACTAGTGATCCAGCGGCTTACCAGCAACAGGTAATCCAACAACATATACTCACCTGGACCCATACACACATTTCACAACAACCTGGCTAAAACCGCTGGGGTCATGTTTTTATGAATTTCTTACCATACCAAGATTGGTTATTTCGGGTTTTTTAACTAATATTTCACTGATCAAAAAGTTATTTCCTCTGGTCGATGGACCATTAGTTAAACTAGTTGATGATGAAATCACATAAATCAACTTACTTGCAAATATTAAATGATCACAGAGTCAGGAAGTGTTTTAAAACTTAATCTAAGAAATAATTTCATGTGAACTACTTACAAAGTACAGATTAGACTCTGTCTCCTCATATGAAGGAAATTCAATATATCAATTATGAAAATGCATTGTTATACTACGCAATGACAATGCATGGAATGGAGAGGATAGAGAAAAAAAAGGACATAGGGCCATTTGTATCATTCTATCGTTTTGCGAATTCCAAATAGCGAATTTTAAGGAATCGCTATTTGGAAATCGCAAAACGGTATGTATGTAAATAATCGCTATTTTTTAGCGATTTCCAATTATTCCTTATTTGCGAATTCGCAAGTTGCGAATTCGCAAATAAGGAATACATCCCATTCATTTCTAAGGGCCTCTTGGCCCATAGAAATGAAAGGCAAAATTGCGATTAGCAATTTGCTAATCGCAAATTTAGCGAATTTTCCAGGGTGCAGGGGTGTCTCAAGAACACCCTGCTGCACCCCTGAAAATGACATGTGTGCGCATATGGCGCACATACATGCCCAAAGGGCATGTATGAGCGTCACATGGCACCTTTTTTTAAATAAAAAATGCTTTTTGAAAAGAATTCGCAAGTTACCACCAACTACAAGTTGGTGGTAATTTGCGACATCTTATTCCAAAATCGCAATTTTTAAATATTTCATACATATCATTTAGGAAATCGCATTTTGCGATTTCCTAAATGCTTGTGCAATGTTAAGGAATCGCAAATGTTGCGATTCCTTAACATTTGCAATGCGATAATTTCATACATCGCATTTCACGTTTTTCTTGTCGCAAACGCTGCGAATTTTCGATTCGCAGCGTTTGCGACAAGAAAAACGCTTCATACATATGGCCCATAGGCACATAAACAGACATATCATTATAATTACCAAGTATTAATTAATTAATTAATTAAGGAAATCGCATTTTGCATTAAGTATGGTGTGAAACCCAACCCCTGGCCAAGGAGCTGGGAAGGGTCCCCTAGGAAAGATCAGGCGATAAAGGCTTTAGGACAGGATCGATGACCTCTCTACCACCGACGCTTGAGAAGCACCCCTCTCTGACACTCTCTACCTCCTCAAGATTCTTCTGCATCTTTTTCTAATTAAATTAATTTACGGTAAAGTGGCTCTGCATTCAATTCTTCTTCAGCTTCTCTCGTCACTCCGATAGCATCCCGATCTCTGCAGCATTCAGCATCGACATCTCATCGGGCAGCATCTCAGTCTCAAATGCTATGTCCTTCTCAATGCTCTGCCTTACTAACTAAGAACTACCTCAATTATACCCTACAATATTTGTATACCTCCCAAAATTGTTTCAATATCATGAAACTCCTAACTCTGATTGGACAGGCGAGGGGAGGTGATCATCACACCATGCTTACATATCACTCTTTTCAGTTAGCCCTTTGTTAATAAACCAATCCCCTTAATTCTTTATTCAAACTTTATTTCCCACCTGCATTCACATTATTTTGCAACATTTTATAATAGCTTCCACAGATTCTGCCATCGTGGTAAAATCTTCACCACTTGGTTCCCAGGCCAGGACACTCAGTGGTCCTGGCTTGTTTTCATCGTTCTGGATTCGCTCTCAATGGGCATGCGTGGGAGAACATTTCAGTCACATGACTCGGCTTACTTCTGCCATACTCGAGGGGCCCAAACACGCACTAGTAATACAGGCAGAAATACAGATGTTATTTTCAAGAATAGATGATTTCACTGTATACCACCTATCTCTATTTTAATCCCAATTACCTAATAATACCTTCCCCGTGTTAGCATTAGAATAATAACTCATTTTAGTTTTCCGCAAAGCAGATGCCAAGCATGTGAGTTTCAAAGCAGCCATCTTGATGGCAACTGCGCAAGCGCAAAGAATTCCCTCCAAGCAAAAGTACGTCATATTATGTAGATGCAGTAGACGCATGAGTTCTAAAGATTTTCAGTTAACTGCCATTTTAGAATTACTCTCGAGATATTTGTTAGTAAAACACAAAGACAAGCTTCTTTTTTATTGTGTAGTCTGTTGTGCATATTTATTTACACACTACAAGGTTAGGAAACGGGTTTAAAAGTTACATGAGAGGATTGCATCCGAGCAAGTCTCTTTTCTACGAGTCCTCGCTCCATCAATAGAAAGTATTTACAGTTGTCATATTCAAAAACGTCGATGTTATTTGTGGAGTCGCATGCCATGCAGTGATTAAATTTGTAGTGGCCTACGACTGGTGGCAGATTGAAACACACCTCAATAGTGTTGTTTTTTCTGACTGGGGTGAATGCTCTGGCTAAATGATCTTCTAGGTTACTCCCTCTTTTGAAAGAGAAGAGGGGTGTGCCAGTATTCAATTCAAGGTGTTTTTTCACTAGTTTCGTTAGTTTGTTGCTCACTGTGCGGAAAGCTGTGACGCAGGTGACCCTGGACATTGGTTTAATTTCACAGGGCTGGAGCAGGTGTTCCCGGTGGACATACCAAGCTCTTTTCATGACTCATTTGACTAGTTTCCTGGGGTAGCCTCTGCACGTCAGTTTTTTAACCAAGATCTCTGCCTCATGAAAAAACTCTTCCTTGAATTTACAGTTGCGCCTGATCCTAAGAAATTGACCATATGGAAGGCCATCTCTGAGTGCCCTTGGGTGCTCACTATGGTACTCAAGCAGGGTATTGCGTTCTGTTGGCTTTCTGAACAGAGTAGTATATATTTCACCATCCATGCATTTGATAGTCACATCAAGGTAATCTACCTGTTGCGCATTGTAGGTGTATGTAAATCTTAGATCCGGTTGGCTTGTGTTGAGCCACATACAGAACTCATTTAGTGTGTTCTGTTTACTGCCCCAAATCATGAGGAGATCGTCATTATACCTGCGCTAAAGACGGAGCTTGTCCTAGTATGGGTTCATGTCATTGAGGATGATGTTAGACTCCAAGTAGTCCACGAACAGAATAGCAAAGTTGGGAGCAAAAATTCCTCCCATTGAGGTGCCTTTGCATTGTCAATAGTATGTGTATTTATAGAAGACTTAGTTCCTAGTCAGTGCAATTTTGAGTAGGCTGATTATAAATTCCCTGGGTACTTGATGGGGTGCTGGGCGTTTGTTAAGATGATGGCGTATTACGTCTATGCCCTTTTGTTGGGGGATGTTTATGTACAGAGACTCTATGTCAAGAGTGACAAGGAGTTCTATATTGGGATAGAATGGCTGAGACTCTATCAGGATGATAAGATGAGTGGTGTCTTTCACGTAAGTCGCTGTTTTAGGGACAATGTTTTTATGAAAAAATCTACATACTTCCCAAGGGGTTCCAGGATAGACCCATAACCGGAGAGGATAGGCCTGCCTGGGGGTACCTCCGCATTTTTATAAACCTTAGTAAGAGTATATAGTACCGGCATATGTGGCTCCTTATTATTAAGAAACAATAATTAATTCTTACTAATGAATTCATTATCCAAGCCTTCTTGGGTGACCTGGAGAATGTCTTCACTGATTTTTTTCACTGGGTTTTTGTTTAGTCGTTCGTAGTGTAGGCTGTTATTTACTTGGCGTAGAATCTCTGCGTCATATGCGGTCCTGTCCTGAATGGCGATACCGCCACCTTTGTCATAGGGTTTTATTATGATTTCCTTAATCTCTTTGAGTTTAGCCAGGCTGTCCCTTTCTTCCATGCTGACATTAAAGGGAGTGAATCTGTAATCCATTTTGAGTTTGGCCAGGTCTCTCAGTACAAGGTGTTCAAATGAGATAACATAAACAATTCAGAGCGGAAATAGCTAAGGTGATGACAGATAGAGGGGGGAAGATGGGCTATAGCACAGTTAGTGATTGAAAGTTGTAAATATGTTTTCTGTGTTTTATATGGCTCGAATATTGATGATTCATCAGTTATAGACTGGGTAAATATAGAGCTGTTAAATTGAGAGGGGAAACGGGTGGTAATGGGGAATTTTAAATGTATAATGAATTACGAGCTCGATACTACTAGACGTTGGGCTGTTACGAGAATGAGGAAGACTCGGGCTGCAATCACAGAACTTGGGCGATTACATGCTTTAAGGGATGTTTGGCGGGTATTATACCCAAACACAGCAGGCTACACTTAGTACTCGCTGCGCATAAGCTATGCTCCCAAATAGATATGGCTAGGGCTACTGACAGGATCATTAAGTCTGGTATAATGGAGTTCTGCCCAAGGGTCACTTCTGACCATAATCCCATACTCATGTTGTTTAAAACACCAGCTAAGAGCAGGAGACTCAGGTCTTTTTCATTCCCCCGATATTTATTTTCAGATGAGGAATATGTAATCCAGATGAAGAGACATCTGAAAGAATTTCTTGAGACAAATATTGATTCAGCCTCACCTACTGTAGTGTGGGATACATGCAAGGCCAGTATCAGGGGATTCTCCCAACTATGTATTTGGAGACAGAATGGGGAACTAAAGAAGGAAAGAGAAAAGACTATCTTAAATATTCTTATGGTGGAGAATCAACAAGCAGAAGCACTTCTGAAGGGTTCATCAAAAGAAGAAGATCTAGGGTATATATTAATCGACTTAAAGTCTGCATTGAAAAAGAGACTAATGTAAAAAAGCATAGCTAAATTAAAAAAATACCGACTATCTCAATATGAGAGTGGAGAAAAGATAGGGAAGATCTTAGCATTCAGGGTAGCAGATGATAAAGCTAAGACCTTCATAAAAGCGATTAAAGGGTCTAACAATGTGGTCTATGAGAACCCAAGTCAGATACTAGATCAATTCACTAATTACTATCAGGATCTGTATACTCCTGAGAATTGAACAGAACTGGGTGATATAAATAGGTATTTACAGACCAATCTAGTTAAAAGGATGGGGGATGAAGTCTCTGATTCACTGATGGCCGATATCACACTGGCAGAGATTAAGTTGTCGATTGCCGCCTTGCCCACCGGTAAAGCAGTAAGAAGCCAAAGCTTCAACTCCTCTCTGGTAAGGAACCAATGCATCACTTCCCCTACACAGCAGTAAAGAACCGACTCATCACCTCCGCCAGAGCAAGGAACTGACGCATCACCTTCCCTGAGTGTAAGGAACCAACGCATCACCTTCCCTGTGACCGTTTTTGTTTGTTTGCGCAACTCATTCAAGGTACTTTGTGTTAAAAATGGGATGCATCTGCAATTTGCTTTGAACTGAACTATGTCTACCATCTGAAAGTCATATTTATATTACTGTATAGTGGAATTTTGTCATTTGGTCTTGTTTGGTTTAGATAAAGATGACTTATTTTTCTAAACTGGAGTGGTGTCCATTTGTAGTGTTTTCACTCTATTACTGTGTGTGTTTACTGTTGGAGAGTAGGATCTACTTACTATGGTTACCCCCACTTTTTGCTGGTGTTTCACTGCTTTTCGATTTTAGACTGGCTAGGGCCCTGCTATCCAGGGCCCCAGCATAGCTGCTTCCTCTCTAAAATTATTGAATGTACTTTAGGTACACTCCAGTTTGGTTACTGGGGTACCCTTATGAGTCCCTAGTATATGGTACCTTAGGTACCAAGGGAATAGGTACCCCAGAGGCCTACCAGGGGCTGCAGCATGTATTATGCCACCCCTGGGAAGCCTTCCAAAATGTCACCACAGGACTGCTACTGCAGCCTGGGTAAGGTGGTGCATGTACCCCTTACTAATATATAGGTTACCTATGTCTACCTATAACCCATTGGGCGTGGCCGTGATTCTGCACCTGTACGGCTGTTTTATTGAGTGGCGGGTTCATGACGGCCCCCAGCCGTCATCAGCACACGCACACCGAGATGCATGATGGCTGGGGACGGTCATCAGCATGGAAGGGATCAATCACTGACACAAACCTATCAGTCACCCCTATGGCAGGCCTTATCAATCCTGAAGAAAGAGTGCTTGGTTTTGTGTGAGAGGGTGCCCATGCATGAGCAGGACCCCTCTGCAGTATTCAGAGCCTATTCTCTGAGGCTATTCTGTGATGCAGCTGGACCATATACTCTTAAATGCATTATAACCTCGCAGTGAATGCTAACTTTGGAATGGCTGCATGGAAACATGTTGTGTTTGGTGTCAAAGACTTTGGAATCCTAACCCCACACCAGTTTTGGCGGTGGGGGTAGATTTACACCCTTCTAGAGGGGGAGACATGTACACACTGGTCTGACCGGTAATAGTTTAAAAGAGCCCCAGCATCATAAAATGCAGCCACAGACATGCGTCTGACCTCCTGCTGTTGGACAAAACTCCAGCAGCGGAGGCCTGGACAATAGGTTTCCTGTCACAGGGAGGTGTAACCACCTCCCAGACTGGCTTTAGTGTATTGGGGCTGGGTGGGTGCACTCTGAGAGTGCCAGAAAGTCAGACTGGGGGCTCATTTGGTGTCCCTGTGCATAGTTCAGTTCAAAGCGGTAGCAGGGACACTCAGCCCCCTCTCTAGCATAAAACTGGGCAAAGGAAATGGGTGTAGCCAGCCCTCTTTCCAAACCCTCCCATAGATGGGTCCCCAGAGTATGTCCAACCCTTTGTCTTAGTATAAGTAAGGGACTCCTGGCAACAGGACTTTAGATTACCCCTGGACGAAACTCTGAAACTGAATCCTGGAGCTTTGTCCCTCTACTAAAGACTAGAGAACAGAAGAATCTCCCTTGGGTTCAAGGAGTGACTCCCCTGCTCAACCAGGCACCTACAAAGCATTTGCCCGTCTGCATCTCTGAAGCTCCCACTGGACTCCAAAGTAATTGCAGCCCAGGAAAAGGATTTCCAAACTTCTCAAAGGCCGACCCGAGTCTCCAGCAAAGCTGAGACCTGCAGCCCTCATGAGTGACATGGAACTGGAACCCCTGGACACCATGCACATTTGCTAGTGCATTAACTTCCCAAGATTTCCTGAAGTTGTGCTTTGGGTTACTTGAGGCTCAAACCCTGAGCACCATATGCACTGAAGATTGTGGGCCTACACTCCACAAGAGTTCCTTGAGCTCGCTTTTTGCATTTCTGCTTGAGGCTCCTTTGTGATCCCTGGTCTGTCAACTGGTGGATCCCCTTGAAGGTAACTCTACTTTTCCTTGGGCTTCCCTGGTTGCTCCAGACATGCCCTGACTCTCCACTGTGTGGGGAGTCCCTCAGATCTTGCTGGTCTGCACCAAAGCATTTCTTTGATTCCTGCATGGGTTGCTGTTGCCAAGGCTTGTTGGGTCCAATCTAGAACCCGAAACTGCAGCACTCGACATCCCTGGTAGCACAGCTGAAATCCAGATCTTGGTCACTGGCAAGTGACTCAGACTCTGTCCCTTCTGCTTTCAGCTTCTTCTCATCTTCAATCCAGGCTTGGATCACACCAGACACTTTCCACTTGGACGCCAGCAGCAGTTTGCAGCAGATCGCCATTGAAAATGACGACAAAACCCGACACTAAAAGACACCTATGCACCCGGCTTTCCTGGGTGAGGTAACTCCAGTGCTCCCATGGGTGTTGGCTCTAGAACCCCCTAGTTGTAAAGGGGTTTGCTCAAAGTCCTCTTCAAAGTGTCCTTTATCTTTAAAATTCCAACCGCGACTTTCCCCATAGTAGTTAATGGTGATTCGCGGCTGTGTTCACACACTGCACGCGTCCCCCGTGGGTCCCCTGTGTCAATGCTTTGGTTGGTTCCTGGTGGCCCCAGTGGTTCTACAGGTTCTAGGCCATGTATCTATGCAAGTAGTGGTTCTCATACCACTTTCTTAACATATGGTTTGGTAAGCCCCTAGGGTTCAACGTATATTGTGCTACTTTACTGTATTATATTAAGTTACTGAATGTAATTTTGCCTCTAGCCTCATAAAGGGACTAGAGGGATTTGTTTAGAATGAATACATACATTTTATATATATACCTAGTGTGGTTCTCCTTTAAACAAGCTGCTTTACATTCCTCCAAGACTCAGCCTGAAGGCTGCTCTCCACAGCTGCCACTGGGATATCTGTCTATAAAGGTTGTTTTAACCTACCATCAATAAGAGGTCGTTTGGACTGGAGCAAGGTGCCCACTAGAATAGTGGAAAGCATATGCCAGGCCAACTTCTCACATTTACTAATGCTTTACACACTGCCTCTGAGATAAGCCTGTATGCTCGTGCCAAGCTACCAAGTGTGTGAGCAGGGGTTATTTTAGTATATCTCCCTTACCCTGACTAGAAGCAAGGGCCCCTATTAGAACAAAGGTACCAACCTTTGTCAACTTCAGACCCCCATTTCTAATTTTGGTTGTCAGGGGTGAGGATCTGGACTTGCATTTGTGTCTTACATATAGTGATTGGTGTGCACTAGTAGAGTCAGACCATTACACAACCACATAATGTTTTTTCCCTGTTTCCCTTTGGAATTTGGTTGATGGAACTCTGGTTTGTTGTTGCACCTGTTGGGCTTTTTGCACCTGCACATCTACAAGATGAGGGAACTAAAAGTATTTTGTAAGGAGAGGGGGTTACCTCTGAAGAGGAGATCCACAAGGCAGGATCTCGAGGCAGCCCTGCACAGCTATGAGGTGCTATGCTGGGAAGCAACACTAGCAGATGACTCTGAGGAGGAATCTGACGGGGAGAATCCCCAGCCAAAATACCAAGAGGGCAGTGGACCGGAGTAGGAAACATTTTGGGAAAGATTGACTTTTGAAGAGAGGAATCAGATTTGTGCTCTTGCTTGTGACAAGAGGCTGAGGCAGCTGGACCTGTAGTGCGATGAGATAGAGCGAGCTTCAGCTGAAAATGATAAGTCTGAATCCTTGGAAGTGAGCTTGGCTGGGCTGGAGTCCAGCTCAGATGGTGACAGCAAAAAGGTGTTATCTAGTGCTGAGAAAGATGTAAACACATTGAAAGATGTGGCGTCTAACTTGAAGAAGAGGGTTGACATACACCAGGGGTTCAGGTTTATGAGGTACCTCCAGTGGTGCGTAGTGTCCCTGAAGTGGATCGGGGAACTGGCACAGAAGATCATATTCCTAGTGGTAGGAGGGACATTCTCCTGATTTTAGATGAGAGGTGCAGGGATAGGGGTTCTCCCATGGTAGAAGTCCTGGTCTTTGAGTGTGAAGACCACCCAGAAGGGTATGGGTTAAGTGACAGAGACAGTCAGACACTGTCTTACTAATCTTAGGAAAGTGATATGATGTACTTGGGCGAGGCACTGGATGGTGAGGCAAAGGGTAGCTTGGTTAACAAATGGGTGGGGATGTGTGTTCCAATTGTTGCAGAGCATATTTTAAGTCCCTGTTTTCTAGAGCTATGCCAACACATGGTAGAGCATGAGTTCTCTGACCACAGGGAGCTCACACTGGATGCAGACCTTTTGCTAGATTCTGGAGGGTCTGAAGAAGCATCTGGGGGTGATCCTGAATGAGGGGGCTCAGGTTTTCCCCAACTAAGTGAGGTAGGGGAGGGTTGTGATGGCCCAGATAGGTCCCAGAGTAGCGGGAGGGGTGTAGGGTCCCATGTCCTGTCTCAGAGGAGATGGACTTGGGGTGGGCTGTGTCCCGAGGTGCCCGAAACCCAGTCTCAAGGCCTGGTTAGGTCCATGAGGGAACACCAGTCTAGGGGCCTAGTCTGTAAAAGGAGGCCATTCCCTAAGGCGGATCCCAAGGTGTCATTTAAGCTGTGGGAGACTCCTGTAACTAGCATTCCACCAGCTCTGGTGTCAGGCAGCACCTTGTCATTTGGGGGTGCGTGAGTCCAGAGAGAAGTGTGGGGGGGGATGCAGTCCCCAGTGGAAGGACCAGTGGGTCAGGGTTTGCCAGCTCTAAGGTTAGAGCCCCCCAGGACTGACACTGGTGAGTAAGTATGGGCGAAATTTGCGAATTCGCGGTATGCAAATTCACACTAATACGTACTTGCGGTCCGCAAATTTGCGGATTTTTCATTTTTGCGTATTTACGGGGTTTTTTCAGCGCAGCTACTGCGAAGTTACCCATGTGGTCGTACATGGGCACGGCCATCTTGTTTTCAGTGTTCGCGTTGCGTATTTCCATTTCCGGGCGCAAGTTGCATGCTTGCGTTAGGCATTTTTTGCGCGAACTTACCCACGTTGTCACAATGGGCGCGACCATCTTGTTTTTCATTCATTGCTATGGTTCTGGGCATGCTTTTTCTATCCTGCTTTAATCTTTACAATCTTTTTTACTCATTATCTATCTCTCTATTTTTCTACATCTATATTTTGTGTTTTTTGTACTTTTGGTTACTTTAAAACTACTTTTTAAACTCTCTTTTCTTTTACTTGCCTATTCTTTCCTATTTTATTTTTCTTTAACTGTCCAGGACCATGGCAAAGGTAGCCAGCAAAAACCTTAAGGAGAAGGGTCCCGCACCGCGTAGCCGGCTCCCTTGTGGGTGCTTAAGGAGGTGGCAGTAACTGCCCGGGAGATCTTCAGCGCGGTGGAGGTGGCCGCACTGGTTTTCTTTGTTCAGCGCCACCTCTTTGGGAGCGTTTCCAGCTATGGGGGAAGGTGTGCCAGGCCACGTATCGGGAGTCTGGGGTCCTGCGCACCTACAACCAGGCGACGCACCAGTGGTCCGACATCCTGGACCGGGAACACGACCTGCTCAACCTAATTGGTGTGGAGATCCCTGGGCTTGTGAGTACTAGTAGCTATTTGATCACTACTTTGTTTTCTCCTGCTCTGTGTTATGATATTGCAAATATTTGTTTTTTCCGAAGAGCAAGAATGCTGCTGATTACATTGCAGGTAAATTATGTTTCAAAAGGTTCTGTGATTGCAGGTGCTCGCCTGCTCACTGGCGGGGGCTACTATGCTTACTTGTTTTCAAGGTTGTGCTCATTTGGCCTGGGTGACTGAATATGTATGAGTGTACTTTACAGAACTGCATAATGCTAGACACTAGAGATTATATTGCAGGTAAATTATGTTTCAGAAGGTTCTGTGATTGCAGGTTCTCGCCTGCTCACTGGCGGTGCTACTATGCTTACTTGTTTTCCATTTTGTGCTCATTTGGCCTCGGTGATTATGTATGAGTGTACTTTACAGAACTGTGCAATGCTAGACACTAGAGACTCAAGTCCAGTCCTTCTTTTACTCCTGCCACTAAGAAGAGATAGTGGTGGTGGATTGATAGTTTGAGTATATTATGACTGGTTATTTAGTAGGAAACTTTTTAGTGTTCTGCAATCATGGCGGACTGTGTCTGTCACTTCGCGTGCTGCGGAGTGCTGCCTGCCAGTCCTAGTAGAACCTTTTTGTAGTTGGTTTAGGGAGTTACATAACTTTCCAAGACGATGGTCCGTGAATCCAGCAATACTAATATCCTAGTAGACCACAGCAGATAGGTCAATAAATTTAGTGCAATTGTTGTCTATTTCCCTGAAATAATTTGTTATTGTTTTTTTGAAATGTTTGATTTGGTTGACAACAATCATCCATGTTTGTGTCTTTCTTTCATGTACATCAGATCCCCCCAGGGGCAAGAGGACAGAGGTGGAAGTAGCGGCGCGGGCGGAGCAGGAAGGCCAGGAGAGGTCCACCGAGGGCTCCTCTGCTGGCACCAGTAAGTTTTCCTGTTAATATTAATAATTATACTTCCCTATCTTTTACAGCACCTATTTATTCCAAACTTTCCTCATAATTCTATTTTTTCCTAAATCGTCTTTGATCTTCTTGTAGACTGTTTCTAAATTCTTATCCTGCCTCTACTATGACTCTCTGTGGTACTACTAGATTATTATTAGTCTGTCTGTGTAGCTAGCTAAGCTTGCACAGTTGGTAAAAGGTGTTAAACAAAACTCCTATTCTATTCAGCAATAGCTCTAGGCACTGAGTGCAGTCCTCTGGGTTGTCCATAATGTGTATTGAAGTCTTCTAAATGTTTATGCTTTGACAATTCCCAACAATAAAATGTCATGGCCACCAAGAATAAGATACTAGTTTACTTTTTGATTGGATAGAAGGACATACTACTACTATTGCAGGGTCTATTCTGCACATACAGAACTATGGACAAGAAATAGGGCATTGGTTATAAATTACAATAGGCGCAGTTAGACTTTCCACATACCTCAGTCATAACAGAAGTTGAACCCCCAATCCCCTTACTGACTAGCTAGTGTGTCAGAGTCATTACTTAGATCCCGAATGCTCGATGATCCCCAATGATTATACAACCCAGAACATAAGACTATGGAGTCAGAGTACCGACCTCTCAGAGTCAAGGACTCATGCTTGCAAATTGCAAACCCTTTCGCTCACTCACTCATGACCAAAAACCACAGAGTTTAGGTAAGTTTTAAAGCATTATTAAAAGTAAAACATCTAGCTCTGTGTGTACTCTGTAAAAATTTTAATTGTGCATAATATAAAAACATTTATTAAAATCAATGTCATATATGTTAAACGGAGAACGACTGAAAAGTGGCAGATTTCACACAAAAATTGTGGGAGAGCCCTTACCTGGTTGGAACTTAAAGTCTTGGTGGAGATGCATCGTTGATGACTCCGACTAACATATGATGATGATCTTGCTCTTGTTCGTAGAAGGGAAGCTTCTGTCTGTTATGAGAAAAATGGTGTGTGTTAAAAAGCAAGCATTCATCAGTTGTGTCAAAAAGTGTAGCATCACATGTTATGGCTAAGCATAAATAAAAAATCACCCTTCCCTGAAGAAAGGGAAATTTTTAGTTTAGATTAGAGAGTCACAAATTATTACATTTGTTTATGTAGTACTAGTAACCTTTTTTCATTCCTAGAAAAATAGGGAGTGGTGTATACGGTATCTAAAAATATTAAATTTATTTTCTAGATGTAACACCATCAGCACAGCCAACCACCAGTGCCGGTCCAGCGCGGAGGTGGGCACTCCAGGGGCGGAAGCGGTGCCAGAGCCAGCAGGAACTGTGGGTGGGGGATGCCACGGTAGTGGCGGGCAGTGGTAAGCTATTACATTCCTTACTTATTGAGATTGCAGAGTGGGCTCTCTGCAGGGGTGTATATGTTGAACAGTACAAGTACTCTTTACTGTTAAGAAGACTTACAAATTTAGAACTAAGTTTTTGTCAACCAGATAGAAGACAGTCACCCTTGACTTCTCATTAGCAATAGCGGCAGGAGTTGACGAGTAACCAATAGCCTACTCTAAATTTGACTTCAACTAAGCTGTGAAAGTTTTATTGAGAAGCCAAGTCAGATTAGAGATGAACTTGATGAATGGGATGAAGGAAAAGGGAAAGAAGGGTGTATGGAAGGATGAGCAAGTGAAAATGAATGACTGGCAAAGAATGATACTTGCTTTTGAATGCTGCACGAGGTGGCTGGTAATCTGATGCATGGCCGGTTGAAGGCTGAAACAAGGATGGGTGGAAGGAGAAAGAAAAGAGGACTGCCTGGGTGGGTGAAACAGAAACTGTATGTGTGCGCAATATATCCTTTGGTTCAAATTCAAATATAAGTCAAGCACGGATGCATGGCTGGCGGGTTACAAAATAAAATAAAAAGGTTGTTTTTCGGTGAGAAAAAGTAAGGCTTGTCCAGTTGAGAGTCAGACAATAAGAAGAATGATTGACATTTACTTTGAATGGATGGATGCCTGGATGGTATCTTCCTCATAGTTAGCATAGGTGTATGTAGACAGAGTTGACGGTCACTGGATGAATAGTGTTACTTTGAAGAGCATGTAACACTGCACGTCCGTACCAGAGTAGCAAAGCTGAGGAAAGAAGAAGTTGTCATTTTTCAGAATGCTACCATGACTAGTAACAGTAGTTTGCAAGCACAGCATATATCCGGCGATTAGGGTGACCACTCACTCACTACCTCTGTTAATAATTTTTTTACAACTCCGTCATTCATGTGTGGCCTTTCGGTGTTCACTCAATCAAAAACAAAGCACCTATTTGTCATCCTATATGTAAGCAAATATCCTGTGAATGGATAGATGATTATATTATTTATCTTCTTCATTTTCCTTTTGCAATAGTCAGGGGCAGGACAGGGTGAAAGTTAAATTAATTAAGCAGTAGCCCTTGTATCAGAGTATGGCCAGTGCTACCCGTGATAGAAAAGTAAGAGCTTCACCACCTGCCTGTACTGGACTGGTTACAGTAACGCAAGTCTGTGTCATCATGGTTTGCGTCTGTTTTTCTCGGGTGCAGGTTGACTGCGCTGGCATTATGCCGGCTACCACAAGTTTATGTACCAATTTTGCTAAACAAGAGAGAAGAAGAAGACTGGTGTACTGTCTGAGTCTAATGTAGTGAGTCCATATAGTGCTTGTAGAATTCCTGAAACTCCCACTAATGTTAGAGCAGAGGGCGACAAAGTGGGAGGTTAGATAGATACATGCTACAAATGTTATGTACTGTGCTTGCAAGTTGCTAGTTATACTGTGACACAACTTTCTGCTGAAATATTTTGTGTTAATCTTAAAGAGCATTAGTTACAGTATGTTTTTCTTTCTTCATATAGATACTCCTTCCAAACTAACAAGGAAGGAGTTGGCTAGACGGGCCCGGCATCGGAAGCTGGAAGCAATTGTCACCGAATATCGTGGGCTGATGGCCCAGGAGGAGGAGGATCTACAACAACAACATCCACAACAGCTGCAACTTCCTCCACTGCCCCTGGGTCATACAGCCAGCACAAACCTGCAGCGGTACGGAGCCGTGATCTGGCAGCCACCCGCCACTGCCGAGCAGCAACAACAACAGCTGCCCATACAGTACTTGCAAGTGCAAGAGTCGTGTTCACCGCTTGACCCTGAGAGTGTCCAACCTTGAGCAGGAGGTGGCGAGGCTGAAAGCCCTGCTCAAGGACCTCCGGAGAGAGCAGCGTGACCACCTAGCCAAAGGACACTGCCGGCAGAAGTAGAGAGACTGTCCCTTGCCCCTTTTTTAAAGACTTTTGGGGGGGGATTGGGCGTTGGGGTTTTTAGACTGGGCACATTGATTTCATGGACAGTGGTTGGGGTTAGGGAGGGTGGTGAGTCGGGTCTTCTCGTGGGATAGTTTTTTTTTGTTAGGGCTCAAATAAATATTTATTTCAACTTAAACATAGCATCCGTGTTTTTTTACTGTTTTGTGGGGGAGGCAGGGGTGGGTTAACTGTACGTTTGTTTTCCTGAAACTTAACTGGCTGGTTGATTCAAATTGTCTAATCGCCCAAATTTGTACAAAAGTGCCACTGACAGAGTTAGTGAATTTAATTGTCCTACTACTTTACTAGCACTACCGGCAGCCTCTCCTCTCCTTCTACTCCATTATTCTTCCTCCCACAAAATGATTATCTTACCAGTGATTTGTGTTTGAGAATAGGGCTAGGCACAGGGCTGGCTGAATGGCAAATGGTGATTAAAGTTGGCTATGGAATGCTGGATGGATGAAATGTCATTGTTGTGGTGGTAGTTGTAGTGGTACACACTGGCACTAGCAGCATATAAAAAAAAGGAAATGAAACATTGAGTGGCCTGAGCGTAGCATTAGAAGAGTACAATAGATTGTACAGTACACAAGAACAGTGCCATCAATTGTAGCCTAAGCAATGCTAAAGTATTCAGAATATAAGTACTAGTTGCGTGGAGTATGGCTACTACAAGAAATAGTACTGTAGGTGAAGAACACAGCAGCGTAAGCATTCGTCACCTGTAGGAGGAGGATGTTGTTGATGATCGATCCACTTTATGGCGCACATGAAATTCTGATTTGATTTGCAAATACTCATGGGGGTGTGTCAAGCAGAATAAGAATAAGAATATATCCTCGGATTCCATCACCAGCCTTGAAATTGATTTTCTGTTGCTTTGACCTTATCCTCCCCAGCAAGTGTGTGGAATTATTGTTGTCATTTAGTCACACCTCAATGAAAACCACACAGCCCGCGGGAAGAGGGTTAGCGTTTGAAAATTGGATGGGAATGGGGTTTTTTGCAATGTTTTGTGGAGAGAGGAAAAAAACACAGCATGTACAAACAACAAATGAAGAAAAACAAATCTTTGGATACAAAGATATCCATAAATCTTTTAAGGGGCATAAAGGAAGTGCACTACTGCATGCATGATGTTGTTTGCTAAATGGATGGTTAGGTTACTGAAATGTATACTTATTACAACTTACTAACTAGGAAGAAACAATTTGACAGTACATGGCTGCAGTAATTATGCAATTTCACTTGCCTATCTGCCCTAAGAGAGAATAAACACTTATTAGTACGTGAAATTAGTTTTAACAATGGCAAAGAAACTTATCAAATAGCTGGAGGGATGAATTTGAAGCAGAGAGCAAACAAACACACAGAGTCACACTCATAGAAGTTCACAACAATAACATTATTTAAAAGATGAGGAGAAGTGAAGAGGATACTGTAACTGTATGTTGTAGCTGTCCTGTTCAATTTGGGAAGTTGCATGCATCCAGCCATTCCTCTTATTCTCTGTACTCCTCGATTCCATCTGACGCTCCTTCGATCAATCTTGGTGACCAGACACACTGTCCACTGCCTGCCTGGTGGATGCGGAATTGCGGATCGCTAATGGTAAGCCTGAGTTAATCATTTTTCCTATTGCACAGGGTAAAAGCCGGCCTGTAATTAATGATGGAAAAACAGGAAGTGATGTTAAAACAGCACTGAGAAAAAATATATGGTACAGTGTGTAGTGCAAAAATAACACTTTCAGAGGCGACAGTATTACATACAATCATCATTTCTAAAGTGCGTACTCTGAGTCTCCTTTTCAAGGATAGTATTTGCACACTGCAGGCCAGGGCCATGCAGACGGTCAAGGCAGGCACCACTGAGTGAAGCAAACTGATTTAGCATACCTCTTTGACACAGACAGACAAAGCATATCTAATTGTATGCAGCAAGCTACATAGCCGCAATTTTACATGAGCTGCTGTCTGGGCTCTGGCATAACAAAACTACACTGGCACGACCACTCCATACCACGACTAGACAACCAGTGTTGTCCACTGCATGCCATCTGATTATTCATTACCAGTTCCACTTTTTGTCTGCATCTTGTTCTTAAAGTGAAGGCCCACAGGGCAGCCGCTCGTGTCAATTTCAGAAATAACTGTCAGCAATCAGCATATAGTCAGTAATTCCGGTCTCACTTCTTTTGAGGGGACTTGTCTATGAAGCAACAGTTTCTTTATTCTGCGTAATCCAGCAATCTGCATTGATGGAAATGGATAGGGGGAGTCTGGAGGGGGAAGATAGAGGATCATGACTGAGTTGTGAACTTGTGAACTTCAGGAATGCAGACAGCAGCACCTTCAATAAGGAAATAAGACCAAGACAGTGCTGCTGATGGATTTGTTGTGATTAGCTCATTAGAGTTTTGTTGTGGTAAAAGTTGCAAAACAAAGAAAGACACACAAGAATAAAAGTGAATACGGACGAAAAAAAAGGAAGTTAGTTTCAGGCCTATGTGTCCGGGAAGTAGAGCTCGTCCTCAAACTCTGTGAATTGAGATGGGAGTAGGTCAGCTAACAGAGAAGGACTTCCGTCACCTAAGTTGGTGTCCTCTTCTTCCTGCGTGGATTCACGTATTTTGTGATCTGTTGGTATGAAGTGCTGATTCATCTTGATCATTGTTAACCTCTCCACATTTTTGGGTGAGAGGCGGGTCCTTTTTGAAGTTACAATGGCACCAGCAGCACTGAAAACACGTTCAGAAGACACACTTGCGAGTGGGCAAGACAAATAATTTATAGCCAGGTTGGTGACCAGTGGCCATAGAGGCCTTTTCCTATACCAATACAGCAATGGGTTCTGATTAATAAAGACCTCTGTTGTGTCATTCAGATAGGCCTGCTCCATCGACACAAGAATCTCCAGGGTTGCTCCACTTTGTGTACCATCTGTGGCCTTTGCATCACTGGAACGAGCAAACCCTTGATGAGTTAGCCAATCCGCTTCCGACAATATTATGGCTGGGCCTGGTGCAGGTGAGGATGATGATACGGTTGCTTGTGTCGTTAACGGCTGTGAGGGAAAGTGACACCCTTCAGCCACAGATTCGGAAGTGGAACTGGACGCCGGATGGCCTGCTGATTCAGTAGTACTTCTGCTGGCTCTTTCAATTTTTTGCCTCTCTTTTTCTAAACGACTGGCTGACACAGCTAGCCAATGTTTGTACTTTGAAACATCTGCTTCATTAATAGGAATGAATGTATTGCTGGCCAGTGCCTTTTTGTACCGAAGATCCAGAATAGTGGCACAAATGTAATGTTGTTCACAATGTATTCCTTTAAGCCTTGCATTGTCAAGTAGGCGGGTTAATAAGCTCTCCGCCAACTGCGTCTTGCTTGTCAGTATCATCTTTGAAGGCTGAAGACACCGCCTTCAGTTGGTGCTCTAGCTTGCGCAACAATGGGATAGCTTTGTCCAAAGTACAGTCCTCCATGCTGACTTCACGCGTGAAGACCTCAAAAGGACGAAGTATGTCTGTCAGGCTTTTAACTAGGTCCCATTCCTCCACCTCTAGCCTCATGTCTTTCATAGAAGAACCCTACTTACTCATTGATTACCAAGCACTGCTCAAACAGACGCTCAAGCATGTAGAAGGTTGAGTTCCACTGTGTTGCCACCTCCTGGATGAGTCCTCTGACTGGCACTCTACGGACACGTTGAATGATCCTCAGCTGCTTCCGGGCCTTAAAAGAATGGCTGAAATGTGTGCAGATTCTTTGGCAGGTGGTCAGTAACTTGCTGACTTTGTTTTCTTTTTTCAAGTAATCTTGAACAACAATGTTAATACTGTGCACCAAACACGGCACTCTGAAATAGCCACCATTATTCATGGCCCTAACTATATTACTGCCATTATCCGTGGAAACATAACCAATCATGCGCTTTCTTGGAGCAGCCATTTAAAGACCTTACTGTTAAACTCCTCCAAAATGTTTACTGCAGTATGAGATTTCTCCATGGCAAACATGGCTATTGTTGCATGTTTCTGACTAGCTAGAAAAATTGTGGCACTGTCAACACCTGCAGATATCTTGTCTCTAACCCCTGCAAAAGAGACCCAGTGTGCAGTGATGCACATGTAATTAACGGCTTGGCAACTGGTCCACATGTCTGTTGTCAGGTGGATAGTGTGAACAGCACTCTTCTGCAAAGCTGCCCCAATCACCTCCAGCAAATCTTGATGTAGTGCTGGAACCGCAACTCTGGCAAAATAGGACCGGCTAGGAACCTTCCATTTAGGGCAGACTGTTGCCACAAATTCTAGAAAACCCACCCCTTCCATGAAAGAAAAAGGGAAAAGGTCCAGCGCTAACTTTTTAGACAGCATTGCACTATAAAGATGTGCCGTTGGGTGGTTGCATTCAAATAGCGTCTCCGACCAAAACATGCTTTTAAATGTGGTCTGGACCGTTTTCATATGTGATGAGGAGGATCCAGACCTCTTCAACCCAGTTAGGCTCATTGATGTACTTTTTCGCATTGGTGTCTCTACCAGACTACTGTGTCTCTTTGATATTGTTGGGGTAGAGGAGGGTGTGGGCGCTACCACTGCAGTTCTCCTGCCAGGGGTACTGTGTGTACCAGAAAAAATGTCTCTCAGTTGTTCACCTCCCCTCTGCATGATCAGCTCCTCCTCGTCATCAGATACAATATCAATGTCTACATTTGGATTTGTACTTTTGGATTTCCGGACGTTACTTAGGTGCGCCTCCCACTGGATAATGTGGTGTTTTTTGAGATGACCTCTCTGGCCTCCGGTACCATAGTTGGTACCAAGCTTACCCCGACTAAAAACTTGTTTACAAATCGAACAAATGACAAGGTTTTCCGCCTTTTTGCTAATACTAAAGAAGTCCCAAACTGGGGACTGGAGATTTCTGGTGGTGGTGGAGGTGATACTTTCAATGCCAGATGAAGTGGAGGATGGGCGTGGCTGAATTTGACTCTGTTCTGCACTTACAGCACCACTACTTGAGGTAATGGAAGTCGAGCTGGATGGAGGTCCCTGCCGGCCCTTCTGATGGGAAAATATGGAAGCGGTAGGTCGTGTTGGTGTAGTAGTTACCTGTGTTGGTGGTGGTACCACCAGTGGTGCCACACGACACACATCCTGCACAGCAGCATTTTTGGATAGGGTAAAAATGTCTGTCTGCTGCATGCCCGCTGGGGCTGGAGTGATCACTGTGATGACTGGGTCGTCGTCATCATCAGACTGTTCATCAGCAGAAGAATACACCACTTCTACTTTTTGTTTGTCATCATCACTCATAAGTGAAAGCCATTTGGGAACCTTCCTTTTGGCTCCCTTTGTCAGCTCATGGCGTGCCTCCCTCTCAGACTACATTGGTGGGTTCCAATCAAGATCTAAATCAGCAGAAGGAAGGGGGCTTGAAGAAGAACTTGTACTAGCCCTCCTTGACCTTTTTCTTGCTGGGGATCTGGAAGACAATGGATCATCAGGAGGATTTGTTTGCTCGCAAGATACCTCTGCTTGAATCTCGATTTCCTGGTGTGCCCCTACTTCTGGAGGAACAAGCATTGTGGGCAGTTGTGCCTCTCCATGCGCCTCGACTTGTGCCTCTCCATGCGCCTCTACTTGCGCCACTCCTTGAACTACTCCTTGCGCCACTCCTTGTCCCACTCCTTGCTGCACAAGTGGTTGTCGTTGCGGCTGTGGTTGAACACTCGTCAGATGAGTTACATCCTGCATTGATTGGATGCTACTTTGCAATGAGTCAACGTCAACATCACTGGTCGATGGTCAAAGAGCAATTAAAGAGGCTGCCTCTGCGGCACTCATGGACCTGGACATAACGTAGCATGGTGGCACTGAGACCAATGAAGCAGAGGTGCTGCTCCCCGCTTGGTCCCCGTCGGACACCGTTGCTGCAGGCGTAGGTTTTTTCCCCCAAAAAATAGTGTCTGTCGGCACACCAGTCTCCTTGGTAAGTGGCGCCACTTGCTTCTTCTGCCCCTTCTTACTGGCAGTGGCAACTTTCTTGGTAGAGGAGCTATGGCCACCTTTCTTTGGGCCCATCTTCTTCAGATGTCAGAACAGCAGGCCGCTGCTGCATGAGTTGCAGAGTTGTCCGTGGCCACCACACGTGACATCAGGTGACGTTGGGCACACACCACAGTGGGACTTCCCGACACTACAGCAAGTGATGATGATGAGGATGATTTTGTCAGTCTTTGTACACCTAAAGCAAAGGAAGCCAGAGGAACATCAGTTAAATAAATGTTGCATATGTCGTGCTTCAATTAGAATTTGCAGCTAGGCTTTTATTATTATTAACACAACACACCCAAAAACGGAAAGACCCAAAATAAAAATTGCAATTCTAATACAAAATGGATGTTTAAATTAATAGAAGAGAGAGAACCCACACAGAGAGAGTTGTTTCATGCACCACTGAGTGAGTACCCCTGGGCATAATGGATGAAAGCAAGGCAGACTGGGTGCAGGCCTATGGCACAACAAAGCAAACTGCCTGGCTTCAAAATGGCCCCCCTAGACTCCCACCCACATGGCCGGGCTATCTTGCGAGGGTTTTCTATACAGGAATAATTAGACTCACTGAACGAGCGTTGTCATATATAGAGAGGGCGATATAACTATGGAATTAGAGACCCTCTCTTACACTGAAGACTATATTAAGGGCTTAATAGGGGGAGACACAGGGAATGCTTTTCTCTCATCCAACAGTGCTAACATTGACTACTCTCTTAATGAGAAAATTAACAAACTAGAACGCCTTGAGAAAAAACTTGTACGAACCAAACTTCACGGTCATCTATTGACTGGCTACTTGAGAGCGAACATCATTCCAACCGGCCTCCAAGTCCGAAACGAGCCTGCTATTTTCGTGGATAGTCCTAAGTTTAAAGAATGCTTTAGCTTTCTGGCAAACAATTGCTCCCGGCACTGGATGGTGCTGGGAGTAGAGACGGCAAAAGAACAAGTTGAACAACTGACTAAAGAGATTGAAGATTTGAAAGCGGAGATATCTAGCCACTCAGCGTTTGCTGATGCAAAAGAGACCTTAGAAAGATTAAAGAAAACCTTGAAAGACTTTAATATAGAGACACAGACGAAGAAACTGGATAAATTATCAAAAGACATTCAATACTATGACAAAAAGAAGACGTATCCATATTTACAAGCTGACTATTACAGACAGGATACCCAGGGCCGCTTCTACAGAGGAAGAGGAGGCTATAGGGGCCAACGCAGGTTCACACATTTTTCCGATTCTTCATATAGTGGGGAAAGTGAAAACGAACAACCAGGAACAAGCTACCAAGCACAAGATCAATGGTATCAACCGCCCCAGGGACACATGAGTGGACAACAATCACCTTTTTTAGGAGAAACCCAACGGAGACCACCAAGAGGGAGAGGCAGAGGAGGTTCCTGGAGCAATCGTCCCAACCGAGGTCAGAATCAACAAACGTGGGACGGAAGACAACAGGGCCAGAACACGAAGCAAGTACGTTTTCAGCCAGAGGACCATGGCGAGAGGAGCACCAGGAGGAAGACCTACAGATGGTAACAGGGGGGCCCCGTCTCAACGGTGGACCAAATACAATTGGAACAAGCCCCATAATCAGCTTGTCCAGCTACACACTCACTAAAGATGAAGTAAGTGTGCTGTCTAAAGGATTATCCTTTGTACCAACGTCTTATGTCAACCGATTTAACATCCAAGCTGAACTGACTCGATTTTTTCGGAAACTACGAATAAAAAACTTCTTTAGGAACAGACCAATGACGACAATGGCAGCGTTCACCAACTTCAGACCTCCTTCGACATTCATGCCTAGTATGGCATCTGTATCGCATAGGATTCTAACCTACGAAAGTGTTGTGATGCGTGATGTTCTAAAGATATGTGAAAAGAGATCATATGTGAAACACAATATCACATCTGGAGAAAGGAAAGCCCTGGACACATTGAAGAACAATAAGGGGGTCGTGATCAAACCGGCCAACAAAGGCGGTTCCATTGTGATGCGTGATGCTTGATGTAGAAGACTACAAGGCTGAAATTCTATCACAATTAACAGATGGAATCAGCTATAGGCCCATTCCACAGGACCCCACAAAGGAGATCATAACTATTACCCAAAAACTTGAAATTGGTTTCCTCTCGAAAAAGGAATTTGAATACCTTAACGTTGACCAACCCAGAATCCCAACGATATATTTACTACCTAAGGTACACAAAAACCCGGCAAAGCCACCAGGCCTTCCAATTATATCAGGATGTGGGTCTCTCCTCGAACCTTTATGTAAATACGTGGATGGTTTCCTGAAACCACTAGCGGTGAATACACCCACATACGTGAGGGATACGATGCAAATGATTAACCTAGTAGACCAAACACCTTTTAATAAAGAGAGTCAACTGCTGGTGACGATGGATATCGTCTCGTTGTATACCAGTATCCCACAAGGTCCGGCTTTGGTATCAATGAAAATAGCTTTAGAAACTAGGGAACAACCGGCCGGGGTTCCTACTGAGTTCATCATTGACTTGTTGGAAATTGCGATGACAAGGAACTTTTTTACCTTCCAAAACAAGTTCTATATACAAAGCAAAGGAGTAGCAATGGGCGCAGCCTTTGCCCCAGATTTGGCCATTCTGTTCATGTCCGAGTATGAACATTAATGTATCTTGTCACAACATAATCCATACCAGACAAAGATCTCGGTCTGGTATAAATACATAGATGATGTCTTCATGATCTGGACTGGTGAAGAAGATGATCTGGATGTCTTCTTTGAATGGCTCAACAACCAGTCTATGGATATAAAATTTACCATACATAAAAGCAGAGACTCAATTGACTTTCTTGACATTACCATCAAAGAGGACGAAGGGAGACTGTACACCACTCTGTATCGGAAGCCAGCAGAAAGGAACACCTTGCTGAGATACACAAGTAATCATACTAGAGGATTAAGGGATAATCTGCCCTACGGGCTATTTCTCCGCATCAGGAGAAACTGCTTCCGCAAAGAGGACTACTTCAGAGAATCTGATGATCTAATTCTCCGCTTGATTGAAAGAGGATATCCTGGAAGACTAGTGAACAAGTCTAGGAAAAGAGCCTGGTTTCAAGACAGAAATACTTTATTAACACCTAAGGAACGCCAGCTACCAAAGGAACGCATGATATGTGTCACGGCGTACTGTAATAAAAGTAACGAAATTAAAAGAACAATAAAAAAACATTGGGGCCTAGTAGCAGACATCATTGAAAGTCCAGAACCCCCAATGCACGCTTTCAAAAAGGCAAAAAATATCAGAGACCATGTTGTCCGTTCTCTGCTGGATACACCGCAAGCACCATCTATACAAAGACTATGGAATCTCCCGGAAGTAGTAGGCCATTTTCGCTGCACGACATGTAAAGCCTGTCCTACGTGCTGGGAAGCCAAACAAGTCATCCATAACAATTCAACTGCAGATCTTAAATCTTTTACAAATAGCAACTCGAGTGGAGTCATATTTGCGATCATCTGCCCTTGCGAACTCATGTACATAGGGCAAACCAAACAGAAAGTTAAGAACAGAATTTTCCAACATTGCAGCAGAATTCGTTGTCAGACTACAGGGGCACCTATGGTGGAACACTACATGGAAAAGACCCACACACCAGAATCTATGAAGTGGGTTGTACTAGAAAAAATCACTCTGGGCCCACGGGCGGTAATCTCAATTCCATCTTAAACATAAGAGAATGTAAATGGATGCAAAAGTTTAACACCATAATTGATGGCCTTAATGAACTGGACGTGAACTTTGCACAGATGGCAGGACTAGAACCTGAATAATGATAGGCCACATTCTAGACAGCTTGATACCACGCACCAACCACACATCTTAGATGTCAGAGACCACCCCACACACAGATAACCCATTGATATCACCAACCGAAACTAGCTATAATGCTATCATCCCTAGACTGCGAACACAACAACCAAACTCTTATGTATGTAAACAATCCTTACATTGTTATAATTTAATGAAATTCTTGCTGTGTAATTATGACAGCCACCATATGAATATCAAATCTGTAATTCTTAAGCACGTATGTGGAATGTGTTTATAGCACACAGGCTTTTTAGAGGCGATCTAATTACTAATCGCCTAATTATAAGCTGAATAATGATGTGTTTAACTTTGCTATTCAGACAGTGTGTATCAGCAGGTTGTTATATATACAGATGCTTAATATGTTGTTACATATATAGATGTGTTATGGGGGATCCAATAACCATAAGATGAACAACGATGTGCATAATTTGCCAATTCAGACACTTTGCAGTAATACGTTTATATGATACTGTGTCCGCGTTTTTTAAAAAGATGAGAATGATTGTAATGCCCACACCATGAACACCGACGGGATTACGTTCTGGCATTTACCCTTATGATTACTGTGGATCCTACGACCATAGATGTAATATACAAGGTTTATGATACACGCAGTACACACATGACTTAAGACTGCCTAGGAGCACCTAACCTCCCTCCACTGAGTGACAAATGACCCCTTTCAAAAGAAATGGTTCATAAGACTTATTACCAAAAACTAGGCAATCTAAGGAATACAACCATGCACCCCACGATGTGTTCACTTTGTGTGCCCCAACACCATGTAATACTCTTTTGAGAGTGCCTATTTACCGGTACAGTCTGTAATACTCTTTAGAGAGAGTCCCCAGTGTGATGTTAGGGCATACATACAGAGCAGCCGCTGATTGGCTGCCTACGACGAGCCCCTGCTTCCAGCATCTAGCGGCCGCACTGCGCGGATCCTTTCTCCACAACCTTGGAGGACGCGACGTGAGCAGTCGATTTCAAGACTGATCCCAGGTATGTGAGCCATCTGTAGCACTAAACAGGGTCTTACAAATGGCACCGACCCTTCAGTGATAAGTGACGTTCACGCGGGAAGCAACTTAAAGATTAAACAAAACAATGTGCAGCACCGAGACTTAATTGCGTTTTGGCCTTCATGGCCTATGTTTTACTGCCCCAATAATACATTATCTCACGAAGGGGAATTAAATATTTTAAACGAACGTAGGCATAGTAATCACAATCATTTTGCCTAACGGTTAACCATTATACTAACACGGCGGTTTTATACAAACCCATTATTCAGCCACATAATTTCACGAAGGGGAATTAAATATTTGAAACGAACAAAGGCATATCAATGATATTTATTTTGCCTAACATAAAACCATTATATTAACATGGCAGTTTTATGCAAATATATTAATCAGCCTTACAATTACACCTAGGTTTTATAAATGGACAAATGAATCGGTGCCAAAGGTTGAATTGACCCTAGTTTATCTCATGCCCTATTTCAGAAAGATGTGCGGCGCATGATGAAGATAAATACGAAGAATTCCCAATGAGCTCCGCTACTCTATAGGATGAAAATTTTCAGTAAGTGATAAAGAGTGAGTTTTACTGCCATGCGATTTGGCTTAACGAGGTGATTAGCATTCCCGCTCAAAACCTCCCTGTATACATTTCAGAAACGACTAGGAGCACAACCAGGCCCCAGACGTGACGCGAGGACTACCGTCTGACATATTATATGTAGGTAATTCGTAAAAGAGACCTACTATCAAGTGTCTGTTCACCACATAGATCAATAATATAAGCTAATGCTATGTTTTCCAGGCTCTCATCTGTCCTGATGAAGACCCCAACATGATGGATAATTAACCCTTTTACGCCACTGGGGTCGAAACGTAGACTACGCCATAAACCTACACACCATAGAGCAAAAAGGATGATTGAATCTCATCTATGTGTGATGTACTGTGGGAACATTGTAAATACATGATTTGTAAAGGCGTTACAATTCAAATGTGATGTAACATTATCACACCACCTTTACCCTGTCCTTCACAAACCCTTCACTCCCCTTTCTTTTTGCACTGAGAGCACCTACAATACAATGCTTTCATAATTATAATGATGAAATATGCTTGATTTTGAAGTAAATATATGCAGTGAGAATTATAACTAATGAGCTTATATGTGGAATAAATACAATTGAATTGTGTATACTGCATATCCCATTTTCATTATATTATGTGAATTCAAGGAGAAATATGAAATGTGGTGTTCCTAATATACACTAGAACACAAATTATTGTTAATGAACTCGGACCACTCCTTTTTTATACTTACACAGTGACCCAGGTCCATGAGTTTTGAGGGCTGACCCCTTTTTGAACTCCTTCAGGCTTTGGACCAGGCCTAAAAATGGCACCCACCCACATGGCCAGGTCCTGGACCGGGCCCCAACAACACCCAAAAAATCGAAATACACATAAAAATCACCCCAATCCAATGGCATCCATGCCCTAACTGATGTTTAAGTTCAAGAGACCCCACAGAAAGATATGGCCCATGCAACACTGACTGCCCCTGGGCCTACTGGCTAGTGTGGCTTTAACACGCACCCCAAAATTAAAAAACAAAATCCACATATAACAGTGAGCTACTCAATAACATGCCATAAATGATATTTAAGTACAACAAAACTAACAAAAAACAGTTTATTACGCACCGATTACTAACCCTGGGCCTATTGGATACTGTGGGTACCCACAATATATATTTTTTAAAGTTGTGAAAACGTTTATAAATTGTAGTTGCAGCAACTGCAATGCCCCAAACAAACAACACCAACTTACTTGTAAAATCTCAAATCCAAAAGTGATCCCACAAAAAAAGTCCTCAAATACAAATATCCAGCAGCAGCCACAAAGAGTAATCCTTCCAGCTCCAGATCCAAATTAAAAGTTACCAGGACATGGACAAAGCACTGGGAGGAGCCTGCTGGACAGGAACAGGAAGTTGGAGACTGTGGGGCACTTCCTCCCTCCCATCCCCCCACCAGAAATGGACTCCTTGCACAAAAAAATGCAGCCAAATGTCAATCTGAGGAGTTATTCTGCTCCAAATCATCAATTTCAGAAGGTTTATGCTGCCAGCGATAGATTTCTTGTGCAGAATTGCAATTTTTGCTATTTCGGGAAAGCGAGATGTTCAAATCTCCCGCCGGTTGTCAGCTGCGCGGCGCATCTACGTGAACGCGGGCCCTTATGATGTATTTACGTCCTGCAAGCCTCCCAGTGCAAGATGGCGGGACGCTATGACGTACTCGCGGTCGAAAAGTCTTGCACGATCACGCAATGACGTACTCGCGGTCGAAAAGTCTTGCGCGATCACTAAGCATGGGCGGAAAATACGTTCCGCTCGCAAATTTTGCGGATTTTCGGTAAATTCGCAATCCGCGAACGCTCGCGAATTTACCGAAAATTCGCAAATCCGCACGCAGCGGATTTTTTTTTCTTGGTGATACAATTTTGCGGCGTGCGGTGTAAGTTCGCAATTGCGAACAAGTAGGTGCGGCGGGCAGCAACAATCTCGCACTCGCGAAATTACAAAAATTGCAATTCTGCACAAGAAATCCACTACCAAGCAGCATAGACCTTCTGAAAATGATGATTTTTATCAGAATAACTCCTCAGGTTGACATTTGCCTGCACAGTTTTGGATTTGAGGCCTTTTGACTTTCTTTGGATCACTTTTGGATAAGAAATCAACTTTCACAAGTAAGCTTGTTTGGGGCATTACAGTTGCTGTAATGCTGTTCTGCAGAAAAACGAGTTTTGCAAAAGTGAAAGCATTCGGCAGGTTCAAAAGTTCAAACTCATCCTTAGTAACAATTCCCTGTAGTGCTTCCTGACTGGGGCCCCTCCAGAGTTCAGTTGCTAGTTGCAACAATTGTATGACCCTGCTCTGACCCTCACAGCAGGCTCATAGAATAGCTACAAGTAGGCCACAAAGGTCCTGGGAAAAAAAAATGCACTGCAAAAGAAAGTAAATTACAGATAAGGAAGCAGGTGCCAGACTGGAATTTTAAAACAGTGACACATTAATAAATCAACCCCAAATTAATTCATGTCAGTTGAAGCAGGGCAGGTGTGCTTGCTTTTTCCCCCCATAATCTACAGTGATGATGAACCAGAGGGTGGCATTGATGTACCAGAGGGTGGCATGGGTGAAACAGAGGGTGGCAGGGGTGAAACAGAGGGTGCTGGGAACCTGTGATGATGAACCAGACGTAGAAACAACATAATCGCGACCGTTGCGAGCCGACATGTAAGTTTGCAATTGCGAACTTGTACAAAACCCTCGCGAACTGGCAGAAATCCGTGCGAACACAAAAAAAAATCTGCAAATTCGCGAGAATTCGTGGATTTTGCGGATTGCGAATTTGCAAATTCGCAAAATTCGCGAACGCCAGATTCGCAAAATTCGCTCATGCTTAGCGATCACGCAGCAAAATCAAAAATGGCGCAGCGCACGCAAACCGGGAGGAAAACAACTCGGCAAACTCAGAATCACGGTAAGTCAACACCGCACGCGCAAGATTGTATTTTTGAAGCGGGACCACGCAAAAAAAATCTGCCAACTCGCGAATTGCGAAGTGTTTGACAAATTTGCATGATTCGTGGACCGTGAAATTGTAAAAAACTCCCAAATTCCGCAAGCGGAATGGATTTTCAGCCCATACTGATTGGTGAGGCCACTTCTGGCCTGCGGGGCCTTCATGCTCTGTCAGGTAGACAGGAAGCGGGATACCTGCACCCGGATGGCTCTTTCACAACTCCAAAGGAGTATGTTTCCCTTGGGTAGGGTTGGTATACCCCCACAGAAGTTCTGGTTTGCCAGGCGCAGGTCCAGCCTAAGACTACAGACCCTGGGTTGGGGGGCTACATTCAGGGTGCCCCCCCTGACCCGGAGGAGGGAGTGACTGCTAACAGTACCACTACTGGGTTGTCTTATGGGGGCACCACTCCAGGTAGATTGTGCAGAGCCTCAGTAAGGTGGGCACGGAGAGAGCAGCAACACCCCTGACCTCTGCCCAGTCTAAGGGTACAGACCCTAGTCTGGGATCCCAGTTGCAGGATAGAACCCCTGAACCGGTGGGCAAATTGTGCAGGGCACATGCCACAGATGCCCTGACAATTCTGAAAGGGGGTATCACTACAGGTGGGAGGGTGCAGCCCCCAAGGAGGAGAACTGGGTATAGAAAAGCCCACCCCAGTCTCCTGTCCAGCCACCGGGTACAGGCCCAGGGCTGGTGGGTCAGTGTCAGGATGTTATCCCAGACCTGACAGGTGGGAGGGTGGGCAGAGGGTGCCAGGCACCTGGGGACACTGCCCCATACTCTCTGACACCACTGAGGTTCAATAGCCCTGAAAGGCATAAGACCTGGATCTCTTCACTGACAACTGTCAGTAGCCACTGTGGCTTGTTGTCCTGGTGGACAGAGTGGCCCCTGGGGAGGGTACAGGAGTCAGACCAAGGGGATGGACTGGGCCACACCACTGTGTTAGACATGTGGGTACTGTCTGCCTGTTAGGACACACCTGTGAGCAAACTAAGGTTAGGTGCTGCACAAATGGTGTCCCCCGGTGGGAAGAAGGGTTCCTCATGGGTTATTATAGTGGCCCCTGAGAGTATGGACAGAGGGCTCAAACTGGGTTCAGAATGGCTAAGAACCAGAACGTGCCCCCGCTGTTGTGGGCCAGGTCTAGGTTCTATTGCCTCAGCCAGGGAAATCCAATAAAGGATTTATTAGTCTACCTTGGCTTTAGGCTGAAAGGGTGTTATGTTAGACCTGACTTTAACAGCAGGGTTATCCCCAGATTTTTTGCTTGTGGTCTTCTGTTTCTGACTTGTTTTTGTTGGCATTATGACTCTGGGTACTTTACCACTGCTGATTATTGCTAAAGAGCATATGCTCTCCCTGTACAATGTTAGTATGAATTGGTGTTTCCATAATTGGCTGATTTGATTTACTGGTCAGTCCCTAGTACAGTGCACTGTTTGTGCCCCGGGCAGGTAAATCAAATTCTTCTCGTGGGCCTGCAGCACTGATTGTGCCACCCACATAAGCAGCCTGTAAATGTAACTCAGGCCTGCCATCACAGAGCCTGTGTGCAGTCTAGTACTGCCATGCCGACTTGGCAAGTGCACACACCAGTCCCTAACCTTCCCTTTTCTTACATGTCAATCACCTCTAAGGTAGGCCCAAGGAACCCCTGTGGGCAGGGTGCAGTGTATATGAAAGGTATGACATGCCATAGTGTGTGTGGCATGTCCTGATAGTGAAATCCTTCCAATTTCGTTTTTCACTATTGCAAGGGTATCTCTTCCCATAGGATAGATTGGGGAGTTTGCTTATAAGATCTTATACGCCTAACTACCCCTGGGAACAAGGTAGGAAAATACAATTTAGAATGCCTGAACACTAAAATGTTAAAATGCATCTTTTAGTGAGGCCTTTGAAAAGGTCAAAAGGACAAAGTTGTGGCAGAAGCTCTCCCTACTGAACATTGCAAATAGCTTACTCAGGGCCTTGCAGCTCTTGCATCAGGACTCGTGGGTCAGGATCAAGATCGGAGATGGCTCATAACTGTCTCGACCAGTACCAACAATGCAAGTCCTCAAACAAGGGTGCGTCCTTGCTCCCCCACTTTTCAATCTATTCCTCTCTGATCTTTCTGCAGCCCTCAAACTAGTCAACTCACATCCACCCAAGATAGGTAGCCTTCACCTATTTAATCTTCTGTACGCCGATGACCTGGTCCTTCTTAGTCATACCAAGATAGGATTACAATGTCTCTTGGATGCAACTGCCACATATTCTAACAAGAATGGGCTACAGATAAACAACAAGCAAACCAAAATTATTGTGGTCCATACATCAGGGCCCAAAAAATCTGGCATGGTTCCTAAATCAGGAAGAAATAGAAGCAACCAGATTCCAAAAGTATTTAGGAGTCTTTTTTAACAATAGCAGATATGCAAAGCAGCAGGGTGAATTAAAAAAGAAAGGAATTGTGATGTCCTTTGCACTTAACTCCATTAAAAACAAGCATTTGCAATTCAATAGATCTCGCATTTGCGAGAATTTGAGTTATTGGCATTGTAAATGACAATACCTTTTATTTATGCAGTTTGAAAAGCTGGAAGCGGTGCGTAAATATGCACTTTGAACTTTTAGTCCTTACTTACGAGAAGTAAGGCTGGCCGTAAAAGAGGTGCAGTTATTGCCAGCTTTGCATCTCAGAAGCAAAGACTATATGTTCAAAGTGCGCCTTCACAGGTTTTCAAAACACACAAATAAAATGCATTGTCATTTGCAAAGCCAATAGCTCAAACGCTCACAAATGAGAGACCTATTGCATTGCAAATGCTTGTTAGAACTTGCCGTGGGAAAGCTAAATAGGGATGTCACGTTAGCGATACTGTAGGGACCGATTAATGCTTTTTACCTACGAACCATCAATGAGGGGGACTTTGGATGTTGAAACGGTAATCTTCTGAATCCTGATTCTTTAATTATTTATTCTGTGTATGCAGCACCACCTTAACTTCACTGTTAGGTTTGGCTTTGTATTAGTTCCAATGTATTTCTACACCCCCGTCTTGAGGTGTTTGTATGTCCAGCTGTGCTTGGCTTCGTAATAAACTAACTAAACTGATTTAGGAGTCTGTGATTCTCCGGAGTCATGGTTCATTGGAACGGAAATGCATAATTGTCTAATGATATTTTTCCTCTCCTCCACACTTCCAAGCACACAAAAGGAGACTTCGGGCATGGGGTTCCAGATTAAGTCTAGAACGTGGAACCCGCCTCCTTAGGAGTAACATCTAATGATTAAGCTCCAAGCCACCCACTCTCACCTACCCCTACTACTCTAGTACTAGAAAGAGATATTAGGTAGTTCTAAGACACCTGTAGTGTGTTTGTAGGTCAAGCACAGTTTGGTCTGTAGTACATCACATTGCTTGAAGCACAGATCCATAGTTGGCATGGGCTGGCACGTAGAGGATTCTGGGTAATGTTATCATCTTTGCCAAAAGACTTCCATTCTTGTTAGATTTAATTATCAACTCTTCCAGTCGATGCTAAACTATCTTAAATATTATGAAAACTGAATGGCATCTCAATTATATGGGCCACATTTTATACTTAGTGAACTGAGATCTAGACATGAAAAGATAGTTTTCCCCAAAAGTTGCCCTGTTTATTATTTGGATCAGAGCCTTTGGATGGGAAAGTAATAAATATGGGAAACAATAATCATACATTGTTATTATTCCTGAATTCCTGTATGCTTGTTCCTGTTAATTTAAATAACTGGACCTAGAACAACATTACTCAAAATGGATTGGAGACTTTATATGGTTCAACCTCCCATGTTATATATACATTTAATGTGACACCATGGTGGGTACATATGGTATATGCAGAGGAGAGGGCACATTGACTGCAGTGGCTTCTTTGCATCCTCGAGTGTAGTGGTGCCCACGTTGGTGCCTCGACTACCCATGCGTGAAATCCTCTGCACAGCATCAAACAAGCATCCTCCTGGATCTGCAAAGTTTTTTTCAGTTTCAAGTACTTGCTTCCTGGACCAGAAGAGCAATATTCATTTTTTATAGGCTGACATTCACTACAGAGGCTGCTCGTTAGCTCTCAGTCTCTGGAGCAAAAGTGACCTATGACCTTGGGAGAGCAGCGTTTCGTGGCCCCATGGGTCTGTGTTGCCAGGCAGATTAGACCACCTTACAGTGAGCAGGATGTCCCACTGTGCTGTTCTCCGTTTATATTTTCACTTCTTTTTCGGGTCTGAAATCATGGAATAAACTAAAAAGCTGGCTAGGTGGAGCCAACGGAGGGAGGGAAACTGGATGTGCTAGCTGCCAGCCTCTGGGGACAGGAGATGTGCACGCGTACAGAGTGCACATCTCCTGTCCATACGCGTGCACATCTCCTGTCCACGCGTGCCACCTCCTGTCTCCCTTTGGAACAGAAAGCAGCAGCAATAGAGTCTCGCTAGCGAAGCAGCACATGCACTGGGTTCGCTAGCGAGACCTAAAAACTAAATGGCCCAACTTTTGCTCCAATACTCCAGGTGTACTAGGCAAAGGTCATTCCAGCTCTAACCTACAGGTGCGAGATGCTAAAAGGGCTTGATAGCGCTCTATTAGATAAAACAGTCGCAAACATTTACAGAACAATCTTCCAGCTACCTCCTTACACTTCACCAGCACAAATCAGATTGGAATTCGGAACCTGTAGACAGTCAAAGTCAAAGTCAAAATAACCTTTATTCGGATATTACATTATCCATAAAAGTGTGCACATAATTACATACATAGTCAAAAAAGGTAAAGTAGTACGTTTTCTTAGTAAAAACAATGACGAGAAAAAGGTCCAAGATATCATTCATGTCCATGTCCACTAATTCCTGTCTGTTTCCCTGGCTCTATGTATAATAGGATATACAAATACAAGGATCATCGTTGAACCAGCAACAATATATACATAGGACATATATCTAGCAGCATTATATTGAACACATATTTTCTAAAGGGCATAGAGCATACATCCTAGTTATTAAACTGACTAGATAAAGAGCACAGTGTAATAGCAGCCAAGGATCAGATGGTGAATTTTTATCTATGCCTCCATTTTTGCTACAATACTGATACGGGAAAAGTGGTACACATGTTTACAAATAACAGCATAGATTTTAAAGTGGCGATGTGCAAAAATGCGAAAAATCTTAGAGTGCCAATGTGCAAAAATGCAAAGAAACCTCCTTCTAATCTTATTAAAATGACATTGCAATATATACATAGAACATATCTAGCAGCATTATGTTGAACAACAATTTTCTAAAGGGCATAGGGAAAACATCCTAGTTATTGGACTGTCTAAATAAAGTGTATCGTGTAATAGCAGCCAGAGATCAAGAATTGAATTGTTATCTATATCTCCATATTACTACAGTACTGGCAAGAGAAAAGGGGTTCATATATTTACAAATAGCAGCATAAGTTATAATGTCCTGACTCTGAGTATGGCTCTTACTGAGGTGCCACTCAGATGTTGCTGAGGAGGATGTGGGTGGTACCCCTACACTACTGGTGACAGGGCTAGAAATGCCTCCCTCTTCTTGACCTTCCACCGCAATAATATTGTCCCCTGATTCTTCATGCCCAACTTCAATGGGTTGAGTTTTTTTACTTTGTTTTAAGTGAAGTAGGTGATTCTCCCACACGATAGTGTGATGTATTCTGAGATGACTTGCTTGACCTCCTGTACCATAGTTTTTACCAAGCTTACCCCGCTGAACACCTTGTCAACAAATTGAGCATATAGCAATGTTCTCCTCCTTGGTGCTAACAGAAAAGAAAGACCAAACTGGGTAGGAGAGCATTCTGGCACTGATGGATGTGCCACTTTCAGTACCAGATGAACTGGAGGATGTGCTTGGAATGTGACTCTGTGCAGCTACACTGTGACTTTTACTACCACTACCTACTGAGATGGTTGAGCTGGATATAGGTCCCTGCCGGCCCTTTGAAATATGGCAGCTGGAGGTCGTGGTGGTGTAACCTGTGTTGGTGGTATCCGTGATACATCCCGCTTAGTAGCAGCCTTTCTGGATAGGGTGAGAATGTTGGTCTCCATCCCATTTGGGGCGGGAGTGATGTGCGTGATGACTAGCTCGTCTTCATCAACATCATCCCCCTCTTGTACATCTACCTCCATAACTCTAAGTTTTTCTGGAACCTTCCTTTTCAGAAGCATTGTCTTGTGATGTGCATCACTCTCAGACTGAGCTGGTGGCTGCCAAGTGGCATCACGATCATCCGGAGCGGGGCATGAAGAAGTTGATGGAGTAAGCCTCCTTTTCCTTTCTGGTGGCCTGGAAGACAAATAGATCTCCCGAAACAGTGGTTTGCTCCACTTTGTCTGCAGGAAGCTTGATTTCCTGAAATGCCCCTACTTTAGGAGCAACAACTACTATTAAGGGCTATTCTTTCAGCTGCTGCTGTTCTTGCGGCTGCTGCTGTTCTTACGGCTGCTGCTGTTCTTGGGGCTGTTGATGTTGTTGCGGCTGGTGCTGTTATTGTTGCGGCTGCTGCTGTTCTTGCGGCTGCTGCTGCACACTTATCTGCTGAGTTTCCACCTGCATTGATTGTGTACTGCTTTGCGATAATAACATTTCAACATCGCTGCTCGTGAGTAGACTGGCTACCTCTGCGACACTCAAGGCTTGGGCCTAGGTTGGTGGGGTTGGACCGCGGGTGCGGAGGTGCTGCTCCCAGCTTTGTTCCCGTACAACGCTGCTGCAGGTGTAAATTTTTTGGACCCAAAAAAAACATTGGCCAGCACACCAGTGGTGGTTAGTGGCACTTCCTTTTTCTGTTCCTTTTATTCTCACCAGCAACTGTCTGGGTACTGGACCTAGTACCTTTCTTTGGGGCCAACTTCAGATGTCAGGCAGGACGCAGGTGCACAAGTTGTGGTCACACGTTGACGTGATGCGCAGCAGGACTTCTGTCTGACTGGCAGTAAACGGGTGATGATGATGACACCTCCTCCTCTGGCTTTTTGTGCACCTAAAAGCAAATGAGCCAGAAGAAGAACATTAGTGAAATGTTGCATTTGTTGTTGTTGTTCAGTTACTACTGTACTAGTAAAAACAAACAAACAAAAGAAGATATAGTCTAGCCATTTCTTAGACTTTGTCAACAAGGGCTACGTTATACTACTGTGTACACACTGCACTCTCAGGAAGGATAGGAAAGAGAATAAGAACAAACAAAATACAAATGTAATGGAAGTGGGGTGGACCCTATGTGGCATTAAACTATTTGAGCATCACATCATTAATGGAGCTGCTGCTGGCAAAGGGGATGGATGGATGGAAGCAGTAATCCAATAGGAAAACCGTGCAGGCCTATATGGCAAAAGCAAGACACTAATAACTCCCACAACAAAAAAAGGCCACCAGCCACATGGACACTCACAAATCACAAGCAACAAGCAGGAGGCTTGGGAAACACCATGAACTGACAAAAAGCCTATAAAAGCCAGGCAAAAGATGCATGCTAAAGCATACTGCTCTGCCTTTTTAATTAAGTATGGGCGAAATTTGCGAATTCGCGGTTCGCAAATTTGTGCAAAAGCAAATTCGCGGTCCACAAAACCAGCAAATTTGCGCGAACTTTCAGATTTTTTTATTTTTGAGTGTTCGTGGTTTTTTTTTCAGCGCGGCTACCGCGAAGTTACCCATGCGGTCGTACATGGGCGTGGCCATCTTGTTTTCAGTGTTTGCGTTGCGTATTTCAATTTCCGAGCACTAGTTGCATGCTCACATTGTCCATTACCTACATGCGTGGCGCAATTCCGTGTTCGCGTCCGTTTTTGCGTGCTCGAAGGGGAAATATCGCACAAACTTACCCACGTGGTCGCAATGGGCGCGGCCATCTTGTTTTTCATTCATTGATATGGTTCTGGGCATGCTTTTTCAATCCTCCTTTAATCTTTGTAATCCTTTGATTGTTGGAACTTTTTTTTAATCTTTTTTACTCATTATCTATCTCTTTATTTTTCTACATCTATATTTTGTGTTTTTTTCTACTTTTTGTTACTTTAAAACTACTTTTATAAACTCTCTTTTCTTTTACTTACTTTCCCCATTCTTACCTATTTTATTTTCCTTTAACTGTCCAGGACCGTGGCAAAGGGAGCCGGCAAAACCCTTAAGGGGAAGGGTCCTGCACCCCATAGCCAGCTCCCTTACGGGCTCTTAAGGGGGAGGCAGTAACTGCCCGGGAGATCTTCAGCACAGTGGAGGTGGCTGCGGCCGCACTGGTTTTCTTTCTCCAGCGCCACCTCCCCAAGACTGTCATGGCAGGCCCGGACCGGGTACGGGCTCCGGGAGCGTCGCCAGCTATGGGGGAAGGTGTGCCCGACCATGTATCGGGAGCCTGGGGTCCGGTGCACCTAAAACCAGGCGACACACATGTGGTCCGACATCCTGGACTGAGAACAAGACCGGCTCAACCTGCTTGGCATCGAGATCCCTGGGCTTGGTGAGTAGTAGTAGCTATTTAATCACTACTTTGTTTTCTCCTGCTCTGTGTTATGATATTGCAAATATTTGTTTTTTCCGAAGAGCAAGCATGCTGCTGATTACATTGCAGGTAAATGTCAGGAATATTAGGGCGGCTTGCGGTCTAGGGCCCGCCCCACGGCATGAACCGTGCTCGAGGTATTTGTGTGGGAAGATTCACAGTTTTCCCTCCAGGGGGCGCTGGTGGCTCGTTTGCACAACCTACAGAAATATATGTTGATGTATATGCTGATGTGTAATGTAAATGTACTTTGAACATGCTCTTCATATCCCCTAGTCCGCCTAATGTGTGAGATTTAACTGTCTCACGCGAAATGCGTGAGGATTGGCGACCTCACGCGAGATGCGTGAGGTTTGGCAAGCGGTATTGAAAACCTCACGCGAAATGCGTGAGAAACGGCAAGCGGTCGCGTTTAACATCGGGCGTAGCCACGTTAACGTGCGCGACCACACCCAGACCTCTTTGCTCACTATTCTTAGGATCTTGAAGGTGTAGCAGCGTCTTCCAGTTGCTCTGAGTGGAGTTCAGAGTTTTGGAAGCATTTTCTTGGCCTTTGCTTCAGGAAGTGGTTGGCAATCCTGCTGAAGGTCCTTTGGGATGGCGCAACCTGCTGTGGAGGTATTTGGGAATCCTTTGCTGTACCAGTAAGTTGGATCTCTGAGGCCTAGGTTTCTTCGGCCACGCCCTGTGTATCAGTAGAGTAGGTCGTGCTCTACAGGTAGGACCTTTAAGCTATTTTCTGGGCCAACATTTAAAGCACATCATAGTAAACTTGTTTAAATGTGTTTTTTGAGTCTTTTTATCTGCGCAAATTACACATTCTTTGTTCCCTGTGAAATAATTCTCTGAGAGCTTAGGCTCTATCTTGTTGGGTCTTTTTCTTATTTTCTTATGGTTTCTTTGGTCGCAATCCATAACCGAAACCTCTTGGCCAGAAGAAAAGAGAGCTGCTCTTTTTTATCAGGGTTTGCGGGATGAGTTAAAATATGTTCTTGCACAAATTGATCCACAACCAACAGCATGTTCGGATTTGATTAATCTAACCTTACGATTAGATCACCGGCTCTCGGAAAGAAGGTCAGATAAAAGAAAGAGTGAGAAGCCAAATTGGAAGAATGAACCTAGATCTCGGACTCAACTATCTCACTCCGAATCCAGTTCAGAACCAATGGAGATCAGAGCTCTTAGACAACCATTATCTAAGGAAGAAAAAGAAACCCGACGCAAAAATGGGCAATGTCTTTACTGTGGTCGCAAAGGACATTTCGTGAAGGATTGCTTGATGAAGCCAAAAACTAAGTCCTTCAGTGCAAACAAGGCGGCAATCCTAGAAAAAACAGATCAAACGTCGGAAAACTAGTTTGCCCGAGATGTTTAGAAGGGGATCTCTTGGGTACCATCGCTTACCCTTCCATAAACTCTTGTGTGTCCAATTACAAAGCTCATTTCAGGTTGGCAGTGCAAATTCAAATAGCTCTTAAGATTTGGCAAATGGAAGTTTTAATCGACTCTGGAGCTACTGGGAATTTTGTTGATCTAGAAACCGTACAGAGGCTAAGTATCATTTGCGAGAAAAAAGAAACTCCAGAAATTGTTCAAGCAGTCGATGGGAAGGTTTTGTCCGGAGGGCCAGTTACAATGCAAACCTCAAAGGTGGTTATGATCTGTGAGGATTCAAAGAAACAAAGACATTTAGAAGAAGTGCAATTCGATGTGATCCAAGCTCCTCAATATGGGTTTATTCTGGGCATGCCTTGGCTCTGCTTGCATAATCCTGTAATCGATTGGCAAAAAAGAGAACTTGTATTCCTCTCAGAGTTTTGTCAGTCATCTTGTTTAAAAATCTTGGAACCAATTGTGAGTAAAATCGCAACTGCAGAAGAAAAAGAGACCATTTTACCCAAAGCATACAGGGAATTTCAAGAGGTGTTCAGTGAAGAGAAAGCAGCAAAACTTCCACCTCATCGAAGCTACGATTGTCAGATTGATCTTCTGCCAGGATCATGTGTACCCAATTGTAGAATTTACGCATTATCAGAAAAAGAAAATCAACATTTGAGAGACTATCTAGACCAATATCTAGAAAATGGTTTTATCCGTCCTTCTAAGTCTCCAGCTGCCTCCCCTTTGTTTTTTATTCCAAAAGCGAATGGGGAATTAAGAACTTGCATCGATTATAGGGCGCTGAATAAAATAACCATCAAAAATAAATACCCATTGCCGTTAATCCCTGTCCTTTTGGATCAAGTCAAAACAGCAGTAATTTACACCAAACTTGATCTTAGAGGGGCTTATCACTTGGTACGAATCCGACAAGGAGACGAGTGGAAGACTGCATTCAAAACTCAATATGGTCTGTTTGAATACTTGGTAATGCCATTCGGTCTCTGTAATGCCCCAGCAGCATTCCAATTCTTCCTCAATGATGTCTTACGAGAATTTTTAGATCTATTTGTTATCGTCTATATCGATGATATTTTAATCTAATTAGACTCTGTGGAAGAACATGAAGGCCATGTAAAACAAGTTTTGAAAACCCTACAAAAACATAATTTGTATTGTAAACTAACAAAATGTGACTTTCATGTATTTGAAGTGGAATTTTTAGGTGTCCTACTGACCCCAACAGGAATGAAAATGACTGATCGAAAGATCCAAGCAGTAGCTGAGTGGCCTATCCCAACTTCAGTCCGGGATGTACAATGTTTTTTGGGTTTTGCAAACTTTTACCGTCGATTTATTGACCACTTTTCTGCAGTAGTAGCTCCTATCACAAGATTGCTGAGAAAAAAGGTAAAATTTGAATGGTCTTCCGAGGCAAATGATGCATTTCAGAAACTAAAAAAGGCGTTCACAGCAGCTCCAATTTTAATGCACCCAGATGTTAAGGAACCTTTCATAATCGAAGCAGATGCATCAGATGTGGCAATTGCAGCCATTCTTTCTCAAAGACATCCTAAAACTGGTCAAATGCATCCGGTGTAGGCATGAGCGGATTTTGCGGATTGGCAATCCGCGAATTTGCGGATTTGCGAACTCGCAATCCGCAAAATCCGCGAATTCCCGCGAATTTGCGGATTTTTTTTTTTTTGTGTTCGCCCGTGTTTCTGCCAGTTCGCGAGGGTTTTTACAATTTCGCAATTTGCGAACTTACCTGTCGGGTCGCAAGTTTTGCGAACTTGTTGTTTCTACGTGTCCAACCTGTTTGGGACACTCTTCTTCATCACTGCCACTCTCTGTCACCACTGCCACTCTCTGACTACTCATGCCACCCTCTGGCCCACCCATGCCACCCTCTGTTTCATCACCACACCCTCTGGTTGTCCAGTGTACATTATTTTCGGCAAAGCAAAGCACACCTTCCCTGCCTCAAGTGACCTGAATTAATTTGGGGCTGATTAATGTGTCACAGAATATTTTTTTAGCTGGCACCTGCTTCCTTAGTGCGCCCTGATTAGTGATCTTTTGCACTTGCTAAGTGCTTTCATTGTTGCAAAATTAGTTACAACACCTGCCCTGCCCCAACTGACAATAATGAATTAGGGGCTGATTAATGGATTTTAACTTCCAGCCTGGCTCCTGCTTGTCTCCCTTAGCTGTAATTCATGACCTTTGTGGCATATGTGTAACTATTCTGAGGTTCAGAGCAGGGTCACATAATAGTTTCAACTGGCAACTGAACTCTGGAGGGGCCCCTCAGGAAGCACTACAGGAAATGGCTACTAATGATGTGCCTGAACTTTTGAACCTGGTAAGTAGTTACTTTCAGTTTTGCTTAGATCATATTTCTGCAATTTCGCACTTATTCGCGGGGCGCGAACTCACGCGAACAGTGCGAGCAGTGCGAGCAAAATCCGCTGCTCGCGGATTTGCGGATTTTGCAGGAAATTCGCAAATCTCGCGGATTGCGGATTTCCCGAAAATCCGCAAAATCCGCGAGCGGAACGGATTTTCCGCCCATGCCTAATCCGGTGGCATACATGTCACGAAAATTGAACTCAGCCGAACAAAACTATATCATCGCAGAAAAAGAGTTACTTGCTATCCTAGAAGCCTTCAAAGAATGGAGGCACTATATAATGGGAGCTAAATTCACGGTAACTGTTTACACGGATCATAGGAATTTGCAATTTATGAGCTCAGCCAGAATGTTGACACCCAGACAACTAAGATGGATGATGTTCTTTGCAGAATATGATTTCGTAGTAACTTATCGTCCTGGTCAAGACAACAAGAAAGCGGATGCTCTTTCTAGGAAAGATTCTTCTTTGCACAGGTTCGAAGGAGATCCACAAGCGATCATAAGTCCAGATAAAGTACTTTGCTTGTTATCAGATGATCAATTCCTAGAGAAAATACATGAAAATTTCTCTCCTAATCAATGGAAAAAATGGGAGAATAAGGAAGAGAATCAAACTATCAAAGAGGGATTACCATTTCATGGAAGACAGATCTATCTACCAATCAAGGAACTACAAAGAACTGTTTTCAGTTGGTTACATTCTCATCCAATGGCAGGACATCCGGGTCCGAAGAAGACAGTAGAGAAAATACAAAGATTATTCTGGTGGCCAACTCTGCAGAAAGATGTGACTCAAATGGCTCAAAGCTGTGAAACTTGTGCGAGATTCAAAACGGATCACAGTAAACCAAAAGGTCTGTTGCAGGTGCTACCCACTCCAACCAGACCTTGGGAACATATTTCCTTGGATTTCATTACAAATCTTCCGCAAAACAGTCAACATTCAGTTATATTGGTAGTTGTAGACAGTTTGACAAAGTACGCACATTTCATAGCTTGTAAACGATTGCCTACAGCAGGACAGTTAGCGCAAATCTTTCTAAAAAATATTGTGAAACTACATGGATGGCCTTCAGTACTGATATCGGATCGAGCTTCTCAGTTTTCATCCAAGTTCTGGCAACAATGGTGTCAATGCCTACAGATTACGTCAAATATGTCAACCAGTCATCATCCTCAAACGGATGGTCAAACCGAACGATTAAATCAAACCCTGAAGCAATATTTGCGATGCTATGTAACAGATTCCAAAGAGTCTTGGTTGGATTTGCTATGGTTTGCTGAGATGGCCTATAACTCATCACCTCATTCTTCTACAGGATCCTCTCCTTTTGAGGCCCTATATGGCTATATACCAAAGACAATTCCTCTAAATCTGCCCAAAGAAGAGACCAATGCACCCGCAGTTCAAGAAACAGTACAAATGATGCAGAACATTCATCAGAAAATTCACAAAAGGCTATTACAAAGTAAAGAGAAATACAAGCAGCAATATGATAAGCGTCATCGAGCAGGACCAGTGTATTCTTCTGGAGATAAGGTGTGGTTATCCACTAAGAACTTACAGTTTAAACACAAAAACATGTTTCGTCCCAAATTCATTGGTCCATATTCAGTGATCCGTCAAGTTAATCCAGTGACATACAAACTGCAACTTCCCAAGAACTTGCGGATTCATCCTGTATTTCATACGTCATTGTTAAAGCCAGCTAGACAAGGTGTAACTCCCAAACCTGCACCGATCCTGATTCAGGGCAATTGGGAATATGAGGTGCAAAAGATATAGGATTCTAAACGCAGGGGCATGAAACTATGGTATCTGGTTTCCTGGAAAGGTTACGGTTCTGAGAATGATTCTTGGGAACCGGCAGAACATGTTCATGCCCCTCGGTTGTTACGCAGATTCCATCTCCTTCATCCTTCTAAGCCGGGCCCTAGACCGCTCTTGGGAGGGGGAGGTACTGTCAGGAATATTAGGGCGGCTTGCGGTCTAGGGCCCGCCCCACGGCATGAACCGTGCTCGAGGTATTTGTGTGGGAAGATTCACAGTTTTCCCTCCAGGGGGCGCTGGTGGCTTGTTTGCACAACCTACAGAAATATATGTTGATGTATATGCTGATGTGTAATGTAAATGTACTTTGAACATGCTCTTCATATCCCCTAGTCCGCCTAATGTGTGAGATTTAACTGTCTCACGCGAAATGCGTGAGGATTGGCGACCTCACGCAAGATGCGTGAGGTTTGGCGAGCGGTATTGAAAACCTCACGCGAAATGCGTGAGAAACGGCAAGCGGTCGCGTTTAACATCGGGCGTAGCCACGTTAACGTGCGCGACCACGCCCAGACCTCTTTGCTCACTATTCTTAGGATCTTGAAGGTGTAGCAGCGTCTTCCAGTTGCTCTGAGTGGAGTTCAGAGTTTTGGAAGCATTTTCTTGGCCTTTGCTTCAGGAAGTGGTTGGCAATCCTGCTGAAGGTCCTTTGGGATGGCGCAACCTGCTGTGGAGGTATTTGGGAATCCTTTGCTGTACCAGTAAGTTGGATCTCTGAGGCCTAGGTTTCTTCGGCCACGCCCTGTGTATCAGTAGAGTAGGTCGTACTCTACAGGTAGGACCTTTAAGCTATTTTCTGGGCCAACATTTAAAGCACATCATAGTAAACTGTTTTTTGAGTCTTTTTATCTGCACAAATTACACATTCTTTGTTCCCTGTGAAATAATTCTCTGAGAGCTTAGGCTCTATCTTGTTGGGTCTTTTTCTTATTTTCTTATGGTTTCTTTGGTCGCAATCCATAACAGTCGCAGTACGAATTGACATTGCAAAAGAAAGTATTATTTTGTTAAAGAAAGAATTATTTTGTTAAAGAAAGGATATTCAAGTGAAGGTTTAGAACTTGAAATTATTTATGTAAAAAACTGCATCAGAGTTTATCCATGTAAAAGTTTATGTTTTACTAGGCAAAGAGACATTTTTTGACTGTCATTGTAAAGTGGTTATTTACAGGAAAGGTGTCATTCCGTCGGTGTTGAATTTGAGACCCAAATGTGTTTCCGTTTAATGCTCAATTTAAAGGAATGATGTCTAATATGTTGATTTGGAGTTAAACCCAGGTTAAAGACAAAAGGTCTTTTATTGTGAGGTGAAATTTTAGTTCTTTAAGTTGTTGCAGAGTTCTTGGAATATTGGTATAGACTTGCAGCATTAACCTTTACTTTTCAGATCTCCTTCCCTGCTGTTCCCTACCCAACACCCCTGTCTAACTTTTCCTTTTCAGATCTCCTTCCCTGCTGTTCCTTTCCCAACACCCTTTTCCCCCCGCTTGATCACTTCAATATTCTGTGTATTTACTACAAGCAGAATTGGAGGTATCGAGAGGTGGGCCCTTATATCAACTCGACAGATCCTGAGGAAGACCTCGTCTGACAGTAAATTATGTTTCTAAAGCTTCTGTGATTGCAGGTGTTCGCCTGCTCACTGGCGGTGCTACTATGCTTACTTGTGTTCAATTTTGTGCTCATTTGGCCTGGGTGATTATGTATGAGTGTACTTTACAGAACTGCGTAATGCTAGACACTAGAGATTACATTGCAGGTAAATTATGTTTCAAAAGCTTCTGTGATTGCAGGTGCTCGTCTGCTCACTGGCGGTGCTACTATGCTTACTTGTTTTCAATTTTGTGCTCATTTGACCTGGGTGATTATGTATGAGTGTACTTTACAGAACTGCGTAATGCTAGACACTAGAGACTCAAGTCCAGTCCTTCCTTTGTACTCCTGCTACTAAGAAGAGATAGTGGTGGTGGATTGATAGTTTGAGTATATTATGACTGGTTATTTAGTAGGAAACTTTTTAGTGGTCTGCAATCATAACGGACTGTGTCTTTCACTTGGCGTGCTGCAGAGTGCTGCCTGCCAGTCCTAGTATTTTTGTAGTTGGTTTAGTGAGTTACATAACTTTCCAAGTAGACGGTCCGCGATTCCAGCAACACTAATATCCTAGTAGACCACATCAGATAGGTCAATACATTTAGTGCAATTGTTGCCTATTTCCCCGAAATAATTTGTTATTGTTTTTTTGAAATGTTTGATTTGGTTGACAACAATCATCCATGTTTGTGTCCTTCTTTCATGTTGTACATCAGCTCCCCCCAGGGGCAACAGGACAGAGGAGGAGGTAGCGGCGCCGGTGGAACAGGAACAGGAAGGCCAGGATAGGTCCGCCGAGGGCTCCTCTGCTGGCCCCAGTAAGTTTTCCTGTTAATATTATTAATTATACTTCCCTATCTTTTACAGCACCTATTTATTTCAAACATTCCCCATAATTCTATTTTTTCCTAAATTGTCATTGATCTTCTTGTAGACTGTTTGTAAATTCTTATCCTGCCTCTACTATGACACTCTGTGCTACTACTAGGTTAATATTAGTCTGTCTGTGTAGCTAGCTAAGCTTGCACAGTTGGCAAAAGGTGTTAAACGAAACTCCTATTCAACAACAGCTTTAGGTACTGAGTGCAGTCCTCTGGGTTGTCCATAATGTCTATTGAAGTCTTTTAAATGTTTATGCTTTGACAATTCCCTTTTTTTTTTTTAAAGAATTTTATTTGACAAGCAAGTCGAGTAGATTAGCATATCATATCCAAATACAGAATTTAAAAAAAAGTAAGATAAATCAAATTCAATTCGGTGCAGGTTCATATTATACTACACACAGACAGTTAAAAAACAGAAAAGAAAAGTAGATTGTAATCAGGACAGATCATTAGTAATTAATAAGCCATAAACAAAAAGAACATCCATGATCCAAATCATTACTAACATTGCAGAAAATGCCCCCATATCTTGGCAAACTTTTTTTTGGCTTTAATTCCTCTTTTCCTAGCAATAGCTTCTTCCATTGTGTACATTTCAAGAACCAGTGTCCACCATTCAGTTATATGAGGAGGATTCTGAGAAATCCAAGCCCTAGCGATCACAAGTCTGGCACAAGCCAGTGTAATATTTAGCAGTTCTTTATAGACAGGGCTAACCGGGTATATGGACAATAATACCGCGGCTGCATTGAGTGAGAAGTTAATTAGTTGATTTTGCGTTAAAATATTTTCTACATCCACCCAATATTTAGCTAGTGTTGGGCATGAGTATATCATATGTATGAGGTCTGCTGCCACCAGACCACATTTAGAACATTTAGTACGAGCATTATTAAAGTTATTTTGTGTCCATTTGGAAATTTTTTGTGGAGTGTAATACAGTTGGCTAACTGTTCTGTACGATTGAAGTTTCAGGCTGGAAGACTGGACGGCTTTAGTGATGTTGACTAAGGCAGCAGAGATATTCTGAATTGTCACATTATATCCTAGGCTAACAGTCCATTTTAATGCCAGTCTAGGAGCTTCGTCAAAGCTATTCTGACTGAGACACTTGTATCCCAAACTAATTAATGATTTTCTATGCACGGTATGAAAACAGGCCCATATATCTGAACTTGTAATCTCTATCAGTTTCATTTTCCTTACTAAGTAGTCCCTAATTTGAATGTATTTGTATCTCATTTTTTCAGGTAGTTTATACAAAAGTTGTAGTGTTTCAAATTGTAAGAGACCATCAATACCATACAGATCTCCTAAAGTCTGAATACCAAAGTTAGCCCATTCTCGACCAGTTTTATCTCTAAAAATATCTGGAAGCCCGGGATTGTCCCATATTGGCAGTTCATTATGAAAAAAAGAAGTGTTACACTTGGTCAACATCTGTTTCCATATGAATACGGCGTCTCTCGCAGTCTTAAATTTTACACGTTTAAAATAATTTGGGTCTGGAACTTTTGCCAGGAATTGTTTTGAATAACCACCAAGCATGAATTGGTGAAAAAAATATTGATTATTAGGGGCAAATAGGCTACGCAGCCGGCCTAAAAAGGAAGCGAGAAAATAAGCTCTGAAATCTGGGAAGTTCAAACCTCCCTTTTCATATGAGAGTTTTAATATTGTCATAGACCTTCTAGCCTTCTTATAGCCCCAAACAAAACTACTTAAAATGCCATCTAATTTTTTAAAGAATAAGTTATTGACGCAGCAAGGTATGGAGCGAAATAAATATAAGAACTTCGGCAAAATGTTCATCTTAATCAGATTCATACGGCCTATGAGGTTTAATGGGATCTTATGCCATTTTTTCAAAAGATTTGTAACTTCTTTTAATAGAGGATCGTAATTTAGGGAATTTATATGATCAATTTTAGATGATATCTTTACCCCTAGATATACTGCAGATTGACATAGTCCCTGCACAGGTACATTGGCCTGATAATTCATGATAACCTGTGTTTTATTTATATTTAATTTTCAACCTGAAATGATCCCGAAATTATTAGCTTCTATCGTGATCCCCATTAGTACATCCGTTACATTGGTGGTATAGATAGCTAAGTCATCCGCATATGCGGTAATTTTTAGAGTTTTACCTTCATGTAAAATAGGGGCAATCTTAGTTTGAGCTTCCAGAGCATTAATGAATGGCTCCATGGAGAGAGCAAAAAGTAGGGGTGATAGCGGACATCCCTGCCGGGTCCCCCGCCGAATTGGAAAAGTAGAGGAGAGTGCCCCAGCATAGCTAATTTTAGCATTAGGATCGTTATATAATGCCTGAATACTTCTTAAAAAACGCCCTCTGAAGCCGAACTGTCGTAAAACTCCCCACAAATAGTCCCACCCCACTCGGTCGAACGCCTTCTCTGCGTCTAAAAGTATCATACCGAGTCGGGTGAGATTAGTTGTAGCCACATCAAAAGCGGTAATAGCCATGTTTACATGCATGGTGGTGTCCCTCCCAATAACAAAACCATGCTGCTGGTCATTTACCAACTGGGGCATAAGAGGGGCTAGTCGTATAGCTAAAAGTTTAGAATAAACTTTAGCATCAGTGTTTATCAGAGATATAGGTCTATAAGACCCACACTCCACAGGAGGTTTATTTTTTTTTAAGAAGAACATAATTTTAGCTGTCTTCCAAGAGTCTGGCGCCTGCCCAGTAGCACCAATTGCGTTAATGACCAGACAGAACAATGGTAGAATTTCATCTGCACAAATTTTGTATACCTCGATGGGAAGGGTATCCTCACCAGCCGCCTTGTTAGATGGAAGAGAGATAACAGCAGAACGGAGCTCTGTTAATGTGACCTCTTGTTCTAATTGGTCAGTACATGTCTGTTCCAAGTATATTGCTTCAGGTAAGTTCTTCCTAATATAAGATTGTACCTGAGCTTCAGTGCCTCTACTCTCGGGGGTATATAGATTTTCGTAATATGAAACAAATTGCCCCAAAATTTGTGCTGGTTGAGTATATAAAACGTTGTGGGGACCCTTAATAGCTTTAACTAGGGTTGTTGCCCGATCATCTGCAACTTTATAGGCCAAAAGCTTCCCGACTCTATCTCCACATTCATATTGAGATAATTTATATTTGATAATTTTCTGAGTGTTTTTCTCCCTGAAAGAGCTTTTAAGAGTTGAGCGCTGCATTACGAGTTTAGTTTCTAATTGAATTATACTTTGCGCATCCGTCTCATCAGCTCTCAGTCTGTCTTCTAGTTGTTTCTCAAGTGATAAAATATTAGCTAAGACAGCCTTAGTCTCTTTCTTGCGTATACCGTTTTGTTTAAATACATATTCCCAACAATAAAATGTCAATGACCACCAAGAATAAGATACTACTTTACTTTTTGGTTGGATAGGAGGACATACTACTACTGTTGAAGGGACTATTCTGCACATACAGAACTATGGACAAGAAATAGGGCATTGGTGATAATAGGCGCAGTTAGACTTTCCACATACCTCAGTCATAACAGAAGTTGAACCCCCAATCTCCTTACTGACTCGCTAGTGTGTCAGAGTCAATATTTAGCTCCCGTATGCAGCGATGGTCCCCAATGATTATACAACCCAGAACATAAGACTACAGAGTCAGAGTCCCGAACTCTCAGAGTCACAGACTCATGCTTGTAAATTGCAAACCCTTTCGCTCACTCAATCATGACCAAAAACCACAGAGTCTATGTAAGTTTTAAAGCTTTATTAAAAGTAAAACAACTAGCTCTGTGTGTACTCTGTATAAAATTGTGCATTTAAACATTTATTAAAATTAACTTTATAGAAGATAAACGGTGAACTGAAACTCAACAGTGGCTGATTCACACAGTAATTGTGGGAGACCCCTCATCTGGTTGGAACTTAAAGTCTTGGTGGTGATGATGATGACTCCGACTAACATTAATATGATCTTGCTCTTGTTCGTTGAAGGGAAGGTTCTGTCTGTTATGAGAAAAATGGTGCTTGTTAAAAAGCAAGCATTCATCAGTTGTGACAAAAAGTGCAGCATCACATGTTATGGCTAAGCATAAATAAAAACACCCTTCCCTGAAGAAAGGGACATTTTTAGTTTAGACTAGAGTCACAAATTATTAAATTTGTTTATGTAGTACTAGTAACATATTTTTGCATTCCTAGACAAAATAGGCAGTGGTAAAATTGCATTTAAAAATATGAAATGTATTTTCTAGGCATAAAACCCTCGGCACAGCCCACCACCAGTGCCAGGGCCAGCGCGGAGGTGGTCACTCCAGGGGCGGATGCGGTGCCACAGCCAGCAGGAACTGCTGTGGGGGATGCCACGGTAGTGGCGGGCAGTGGTAAGCTATTATATTCCTTACTTATTGAGATTGCAGAGTGGGCTCTCTGCAGGGGTGTATATGTTGTACAGTACAAGTACACTTTACTGTTACAAAGACTTACAAATTTAGAACTAAGTTTTTGTCAACCAGGTAGAAGACAGTCACCCTTGACTTTGCATTAGCAATAGCATTAGCAGCGGGATTTGACGAGTAACCAATGGCCTTCTCTAAATTTGACTTTAACTCAGCTGTGAAAGTTTTATCTAGAAGCCAAGTCAGATCAGAGATGAACATGATGAATGGGATAAACGAAAAGGGAAAGAAGGGTGTAAGGAAGGACAAGCGAGTTAAAATTATTGACTGGCAAAGAATGATACGTGTTTTTGAATGCTGCCCCGCAGTTGCAGTCAACAACATCCACAACAGCTGCATCCTCCTCCGCTGACCCTGGGTCATACCGTTAGCGCAAACCTCCAGCGGTATGGAGCCGTGGTCCGGCAGCCACCCGCCGCCGCTGCAGCCGCCAAGCAGCAAAAACATCAGCTGCCCCCCACAGTATCTGCAAGTGCAAGGCTCGTGTGCACCGATTGACCCTGCGAGTGTCTAACCTTGAGCAGAAGGTGGCAAGGCTGAACGCCCTGCTCAAGGACCTCCGGAGAGTGCAGTGTGAACACCTGGCCAAAGGACATCGCCGGTGAAAGTAGAGAGACTGTCCCTTGCCCCTTTTTTAAAGACTTTTGGGGGGTGGGAATTGGGCGTTGCGTTTTGGGATTTTGAGGACTGATGTCATGGACATTGGTTGGGGTTAGGGAGGGTGGTGGGTCGGATTTTCTTGTGGGACAGTTTATTTTTGTTAGGGCTCAAATAATTATTTATTCCAACTTAAACATAGCATGCATGTTTTTTTTACTGTTTTGTGGGGGAGGCAGGAGTAGGTAACTGTATGTTTCTTTTCCTGAAACTTAACTGGCTGGTTGATTCAAATTGTCTAATCACCCAAATTTGTACAAAAGTGCCACAGACAGAGTTAGTGAATTCAATTGTCCTACTACTGTACTAGTACTAACGTCAGTCTCTCCTCTCCTCCCACTCCATTATTCTTCCTCCCCCAAAATGCTTATCTTACCTGTGATTCGTGTTTGAGAATTGGGCTAGGCACAGGGCTGGCTGAATGGAAAATGGCAATTAGGATTGGCTATGGACTCCAGGACGGATGAAATGTCATCGTTGTGGTGGTAGTAGCAGTGGTACACACTGGCAGTAGCAGCATATGAAAAAAAAAGGAAATGAAACATTGAGTGGCCTGAGCGGCGCATTAGAACAGTACGATAGATAGTACAGTACACAAGAACAGTGCCATAAATTATAGCCTAAGCAAAGCTAAGTATTCAAAATATACCTACTAGTTGCGTGGAGTATGGCTACTACAAGAAATAGTACTGAAGGTGAAGGACACAGCAGTGTAAGAATTCGTGACGTGTAGGAGGAGGATGTTGTTGATAATGAATGCAATCGATGGCCCACATAAAATTCTTATTTAATTTTCAAATACTCATGGGTGTGTGTCAAGCAGAATAAGAATAAGAATATATCCTTGGATTCCTTCACCAGCCTTGAAATTGATTTTCTGTTGCTTTGACCTTATCCTCCCCAGCAAGTGTGTGGAATTATTGTTGTTATTTAGTCTGTCACACCTCAATGAAAACCACACAGCCCGGGGGAGAGGGTTAGGGTTAGAAAAGTGGATGGGAATAGGGTTTTTGGGAAAGTTTTGTGGAGAGAGGAAAAAAAACACACCATGGACAAACAAATGAAGAAAAACAAATCGTTTAAGGGACATAAAGGAAGTGCACCGTATGCAAGAAGTTGTTTGCTAAATGGATGGTTAGGTTACTGAAAAGTAGTAGTTACTACAACTTACTAACTATGAATAAACAATTTCACAGTACAGGGCTGCAGTAATTACGCAATTTCACTTGCCTATCTGCCCTCAGAGAGAACACGTATTAGTACATTAAAAAATGAGTTTTAAAAATAGCAAAGAAACTTATCAAATTGCTGTAGGGATGAATTCGAAGCAGAGAGCAAACACACAGAGTCACACTCATAGAAGTTCACAACAATAACATTATTTAAAAGATAAGGAGAAGTGAAGAGGATACTGTAACTGTATAATGTAGTTGTCCTGTTCAATTTGGGAAGTTGCATGCATCCAGCCATTCCTCTTGTTCTCTGTACTCCTCCATTCCATCTGGCGCTCCGTCGTTCAATCTTGGTGACCAGACACACTGTCCACTGCCTGCGTGGCGGATTCGGAATTGCCGATTGCTATGGTAATCCTGAGTTAATGTTTTTTCCATTGCACAGGGTTAACGCTTGCCTGTAATTGTCGATGATAAAACAGGAAGGGATATTAAAACACCACAGAGAAAAAATATAAGGTACGATGTGTAGTGCAAAAATAACACTTTCACTTTCAGAGGCGACAGTATTACATACAAGCATCGTTTCTAAAGTGTGCACCCTGAGTCTCCTTTTCAAGGATAGTAACTAGCACACAGCAGCCCAGGGCCATGCAGACGGTCAAGGCAGGCACCACTGAGTGAACCAACCTCCATGTAGCATACCTCTTTGACACAGACAGACAAAGCAGATCTAATTTTATACAGCAAGCCACATAGCGATAATTTTACATCAACCGCTGTCTGGACTCCGGCATAACACTACTACACTGGCTCAAAAACTACATACCACGACTAGACAGACATGCAGTTCTGCTGTGGTTGTTGCTGACTTGCTTACCTGTTTGCCACTCACGCAATGGGCATAGTTCTTCCGTAAACCGACGATGATGATCCATCCATCCCAGTGAGTGACTGTATAGATATTATGTAACTTTGGTCATCATGACTCATCATCATCATCATGGTGTTCGCAAACTCAATGTTGTTAATGCAGTCACAGTCTACACACAGTGAGTACAAGGACATTTTCCATATTTAAAAATGCAACGTAGTGGCCCCTGCAGTAGAAGTACAATTTGTATTAAACAAGGTAAACAGAGTACACTTGAGTTATATTTAGTGTGTAAAAGATTACATAATAATAACAGAACACATAGATAGAATTCACTTCATGCACAACAAACAAACAATTGCTTTAATCAGAGCCAGACAGCCAGTGTTGTCCACTGCATGCCATCTCATCATTCATTACCTGTTCCACTAGTCAGCATCTTCTTCTTAAGTGATGGGCCACAGGTCAGCCTCTCGTGTCAATTTCAGAAGTAACAGTCAGCAAAGTCAGTGATTCCAGTCCCACTTCCGCGTAATCCGGCCATCTGCCTTGAGGGAAATGGATAGGGGGAGTCTGGAGGAGGTGGATAGAGGAGCATGCGACCTCAGACCAACACATCCTTTTAATGGTGGTCTGGACCATTTTCATATGTGATGATCATGATCCAGACTTTTTTAACCCAGTTAGGCTCATTAATGTACTTTTTCGCATTGGTGTCTCTACCAGACTCTTACTGTGCCTCATAGATGTTGCTAGGGTAGAGTGTGCGGGCGCTACCACTGCAGTGCTACTGCCAGGGATACTGTGTGTACCAGAAAAAAATGATTTCACTTCTTCACCTCCCCCCTGCACGATCAGACCCTAGTCATCATCATATGCAATATCAATGGATACATTTGAATTTGTTGTACTTTTGGCTCCCTGGATCTTACTTAGGTGCGCCTCCCACTGGATAATGTGGTGTTTTTTTAGATGACCTCTCTGGCCTCTGGTACCATAGTTGGTACCAAGCTTACCCTGACTAACTACTTGTTTACAAATTGAACAAATAACTAGGTTTTCCGCCTTTTTGCTAATACTAAAGAAGTCCCAAACTGGGGAGTTGAGATTTCTGGTGGTGGTGGTGAAGGTGCTAATTTCAATGCAAGATGAAGTGGAGGATGGGCGTGGCCGAATTTGACTCTGTTGTGCACTTACAGTTACAGCACCACTACTTGAGGTAATGGAAGTCGAGCTGGATGGAGGTCCCTGCCGGCCCTTCTGAAGAGAAAATATGGCAGCTGTAGGTCATGTTGGTGTAGTAGTTACCTGTGTTGGTGGTGGTACCAGTGCCACGTCGCCCACATCCCGCTCAGCAGCATTTCGAGATAGGGTAAAAATGTCTGTCTGCTAGATGCCTGCTGGGACTGTAGTGATGGCTGTGATGACTGGGTTGTCATCGTCAGACTCTTCATCATCAGCAGATTACACCCCTTCTACCACTTCTTCATCATCACCCATAAGTGGAAGCCTTGCGGGAACCTTCCTTTTACCTAGCTTTGTCGGCTCATGGAGTACCTCCCTCTCAGACTGATTTGGTGGCTGCCAATCAAGATCTAGATCATCAGAAGGAAGGGGATTAAAGTAGAACTTGTACTAGCCCTCCTTTTCCTTGCTGGGGATCTTGAAGACAATGGATCGTCTGGACTCAGAGTGGCTTGCTCGGCTGATACCTCCACATGAATCTCGATTTCCACATGTGCCGCTACTTCTGGGGGAACAAGCATTATGGGCAATTGTGCCTCTCCATGGGCCTCTCCATGTGCCTCTCCTTGCACCTCTCCTTGCGCCTCTACTTGCGCCTCTACTTGCGCCTCTAGTTGCGCCTCTCCTTGTGCCTCTCCTTGTGCCTCTCCTTGTTGCACCTGTGGTTGTCATTGCGGCTGTGGTTGAACACTCGTCAGATGAGTTACACCCTGCGTTGATTGGATGCTACTTTGCGATGAGTCAATGCCAACATCACTGGTCGATGGTGAAAGAGTAATTAGAGTGGCTGCCTCTGCGGCACTCATGGGCTTGGGCCTAAATTGGCTTGGTGGCATTGAGACCAATGAAGCGGGGGTGCTGCTCCCAGCTTGGTACCCGGCGGACATCGCTGCTGCAGGCGTAGTTTTTTTCCCCCCAAAAAGTGTCTGTCAGCACACCAGTTTCCTTGGTAAGTGGTGCCACTTGCTTCTTCTGCTCCTTCTTACTGGCAGTGCCACTGGCAACTTTCTTGGTAGAGGAGCTACGGCCACCTTTCTTTGGGCCCATCTTCTTCAGATGTGAGAAGAACAGCAGGACGCAGTTGCACGAGTTGCAGAGTTGTCTGTGGCCACACGTGACGTTGTGCACACACCCCAGCAGGACTTCTTCCTGGCACTACAACAAGTGATGATAATGAGGATGATTCCTGGTTCTTCTCAGTCTTTGTGCACCTAAAAGCAAAGGAAGCCAGAGGAACATCTGTTAAATAAATGTTGCATATGTCGTGCTTCAAATAATATTTGCAACTAGGCATTTATTATTATTAACACAACACAAACAAAAACGGAAAGACCCAAAATAAAAATTGCTATTCTAATCCAAAATGGATGTTTAAATTAATAGAAGAGAGACCACACAGAAAGAGTTGTTTCATGCACCACTGAGTACCCCTGAGCATAATGGATAAAAGCAAGGCAGACTGGGTGCAGGTCTATGGCACAAAGCACACTGCCTGGTTTCAAAATGGCCCCTAGACCCCCACCCACATGGCCAGGCCCTAGACCAGGCCTCAAAATGGCCCTCACCCACATGGTTAGGCCCTAGACCAGGCCCCAACAACACCCAAAAAATCATAATACACACAAACATCTCCCCGATCCAATGGCATCCATGCCCTAAATGATGTTTAAAATCAAGCGAGCACACAGAAAGACTTAGTCCATACACCACTGACTACCCCTGGGCATAAAGGATGAAAGCAAGACAGACTGGGTGCAGGCCTATGGCACAAAGGCACAAAGCACATTGCCTGGCTTCAAAATGGCCCCTAGACCCCCACCCACATGGCCAGACCCTGGACCAGGCCTCAAAATGGCCCCCACCCACATGGCCAGGCCCTGGACCAAGCCCCAACACCACCCAAAAAATCGAAATGCACACAAAAAATTACCCCAATCCAATGGCATCCATGCCCTAAATGATGTTTAAAATCAAGAGAACACACAGAAAGACTTGGCCCATGCACCACTGACTACCCCTGGGCATAATGGATGAAAGCAAGGCAGACTGGGTGCAGGCCTATGGCACAAAGCACACTGCCTGGCTTCAAAATGGCCCCTAGACCCCCACCCACATGGACAGGCCCTGGACCAGGCCTCAAAATGGCCCCCACTCACATGGCCAGGCCCTGGACCAGGCCCCAACAACACCCAAAAAATCGAAATACACACAAAAATCACCACAATCCAATAGCATCCATGCCCTAAATGATGTTTAAAATCAAGAGAACACACAAAAAAGATGTGGCCCGTGCACCACTGATAACCCCTCGGCATAATGATGAAAGCAAGGCAGACTGGGTGCAGGCCTATGGCACAAAGCACACTGCCTGGCTTCAAAATGGCCCCTAGACCCCCACCCACATGGCCAGGCCCTGGACCAGGCCTCAAAATGGCCCCCAACCACATGGCCAGACCGTGGACCAGGACCCAACAACACCCAAAAATTCGAAATACACACAAACAATCCCCCCATTCCAATGGCATCCATGCCCTAAATGATGTTTAAAATCAAGAGAACACACAGAAAAACTTGGACCATGCACCACTGACTACCCCTGGGCCTACTGGCTAGTGTGGCTTGAACACACACCCCAAATTAAAAAACTTTCACATATAACAGTGAGCTGAGCTACTTAATAACATGCCATAAATGATATTTAATTCCAACAAAACTCCCAGAAACAGTTTTATCATGCACCCATAACTATAAATTGCAGTTGCAGCAACTGCAATGCCCCAAAGAAACAACACCAACTTACTTGTAAAATTTCAAATCCAAAAGTGATCCCCCCAAAAAGTCCTCACATACAAATATCCAGAAGCAGCCACAAAGAGTAATCCTTCCAGCTCCTGATCCAAATGAAAAGTGACCAGGACATGGACAAAGCACTGGGAGGAGCCTGCTGAACAGGAACAGGAAGTTGGACACTGTGGGGCACTTCCTCCCTCCGACCCCCCAAAAAAATTGACTCCTTGCACAAAAGAATGCAGCCAAATGTCAATCTGAGAAGTTATTCTGATCCAAATCATCATTTTCAGGAGGTTTATGCTGCCAGTGATAGATTTCTTGTGCAGAATTGCAATTTGTGTCGTTTCAGTAAAGCAAGCTGTTCAAATCCCCCGCGGCGGATGTCAGCTGCGCGTCACATCTACGACTTTGCAATTATTTTCTCATGCGGTGCGTGATCTCGGACCCTTATGACGTATTTGCATTTGCAACTCCCTCAGTGCAAGATGGCGGGACGCTCTGACGTAGTCGCGGTCGAAAAGAATCGCATGATCAGGCAGCAAGATTAAAAATGGCGCACTCAAACCGGGAGGAAAACAACTCGGCGAACTCAGAATCACAGTAAGTTAACGCAGTGCGTGCAAGATTGTATTTTTGAAGCGCGACCAAGCAAAAAAAAAAAGCCAACTCGCAAATTGCGAATTCTTTGACAATTTCGTGCAATTCAAGACCGCGAAATTGTCAAAAATTTGTAAATTCCGCGACAGAACGGATTTTCAGCCCATGCTTATTTTTAATGCAATAAAATGCAAAAACTAAAATACACAGGCCTATAAAAGGTCTGCAGGGTGCATGGATTGCACACCAACACACACCAGACACACACAACAAAGGCATGTCTTTAAGACACCCAACATCAGAAAGCCCACCCAAAAAAACATTTCCCAACTCAATCCAATGCCATTCATTCCATGCCCTAAATGATGTCTAAATTCAACTGACCACACAGAAACACTTGTTAAATGCAGCTGTGGCTACCTGCTCTGAGCCTACCGGATGAAAGCCTGCCTGTTGGCAGACAAGGCCAGACAAGCTTGCAGGCCTAGGCTTTAAAATGGCCACCAGCCACTTGGGCAGGCTCAACAACTGAAAGCCCAATCCAAAAAAACACATTTCCCAACTCAATCCAATGCCATCCATTCCCTAAATCACAGCTTTCCAAACTTTTTATGTTGGTAACTCGCCATTCTGGAAAATAAAATTTCGGGACACGGTAACGCGAGCGAGCGAGCCCGAACCACCCAAGGCGCTTGCCAAGGCCAAGCCTACTGAGTTTGTCAATGCTTGTTTCAATGGCTTCAATCAAGATAGATTGCTGTTGTTTGGCACAAAACCATTTATTTTTCAGCACATGAGTAGGAAGAAACTGAAAGTACCCCCACGTCGCACCAAAACTCTTATGGCACCAAGCAAATATCTCTTGTCTCTTCCACAGATCTATCCATTCATCCTCTCATCCTACCTTTTACCTGCTGATGTCCACCATTTAATCTTTACATTCTGTCGTCTATTCAGTCTTTCATCCATCATTCCGTTTTTCACCATTCCGTCTGTCCACCTTTCATATACAGACCTATCCATCCAACTTATAACCTATTCATTCATCCTTTCACTCATCCATCTCTTTATCCACCCTTTTTCTCATTCATCAATCTTTTCCCTCATCTGTTCATCAACCCTTTCACTCCTTTATTCCATCCACCCTTTCATTACATCACCCTTTCACTCAATCCCTCCTTTCACTCATTCATCCTCCATCCCTTTCATTCATCCTCCCTCCCTCCCTTTTATTCATCCATCCAATCTTTCATGTATCCACCCATCATCCGCCCTTTTATCCAATCATCCACCCTCTTTCACCCAGCAATCCATGCTTTCACCCATCCATCCATCTATACATCCACCCTTGCTCACTCATCCATCCACACACTCACCCACTGAAAATACCCCCACTTCGACCCAAAGCTCTTATGGCACAATGTAAATTAAGAAAATCATCATGACCCTACCCAGAAGATAGCTTGTCTCTTCCATAGATCTACCCATTCATTCTTTCATCCTACTATTTACCTGCTGATGGCTGCCATTTAACCTTCACATTGTGTCGTCTGCTCAGTCTTTCATCCATCATTCAGTTTTCACCATTCCGTCTGTCTATCCTTCATATCCAAACCATCCATCCATCTCCAAACCTATCCATTCATCCTTTCACTCATCCATCTCTTTATCCACTCTTTTGCTCATCTATCCATCAACCCTTTCACTCCTTTATTCCATCCACCCTTTCATTCCATCCACCCTTTCACTCATCCATCATCCACCCTTTCATCCACCCTTCCTCCCTTTTATTCATCCATCCAATGTTTCACTTATCCACCCACCATCCGCCCTTTTATCCAATCATCCACCCCCTTTCACCCAGCCATCCATGCTTTCACGCATCCATCCATCTATTCATTCATCCACCCATCCATACACCCTTGTTCACTCATCCATTCATAACATTTACACTATCAATACAACTTTCACTATCTCATCAGGTTCTACGTTGTGACTCGTATCATGCCCTATTTTTGACTACTCCCTCGGAAACCTCGGTCATCTGACACTTGTTGGCACAAATGCGCAGGATAGTGTGACTGTGATGACACCACAAGGCCTGGCCGGACCCTGCTCTGTCAAGCACAGCGTGGTGTGAGCACCCGGCAATTATTCCAATGAGCCCGGCTGAATGGCTCAGCTGGGGCTCAGATCAGGGCTGTAGAAGCGGCGCCTTGTCTGGCAGACACACATTCCACTCCGGCTCACCAGCACAGCCAATGGGCTTGAGTTGCGATTAGGTCTGTGCAATCTCTTCTCGGGAGGTGAGCAATGCTTCCCTTATCTGTCAAATGAATCGCTTTACGAATGCAGCGGGGAGGGGGCAGAGAGGTGTCTGTTGGTGACTAGGAATGTGGGAGGCTGTCTGTAGTGCAAATATCGCTCATTCTCCTCATATATCTGCCCTCATAATCTGATAGCGCGACACACCTACGCATGGGGCGCGACACAGTAATGTGTCGCGCCACACAGTTTGGAAAGCTAAGCCCTAAATGATGTGTAAATTCAACAGACCACACAGAAACACTTGTTTAATGCAGCTGTGGCTACCTGCTCCAAGCCTACCGAATGAAAGCAGGCCTGTTGGAAAACAAGGTCAGACAAGCTTGCAGGCCTAGGATTCAAAATGGCCACCAGCCACATGTCCAGGCCCTTCAACAGAAAGCCCACCCCAAAAAAACACATTTCCCAACTCAATCTAATGCCATCCATGCCCTAAATGATGTCTAAATTCAACAGACCACACAGAAACACTTGTTTAATGCAGCTGTGGCTACCTGCTCTGAGCCTACCGGATGAAAGCAGGCCTGTTGGAAGACAAGGCCAGACAAGCTTGCATGCCTAGGCTTCAAAATGGCCACGAGCCACATGGCCAGGCCCAACAGCAGAAAGCCCAACCCAACACATTTCCCAACTTAATCCAATGCCATCCTTGCCCTAAATGATGTCTAAATTCAACAGACCACACATAAACACGTGTTTAATGCAGCTGTTGCTACCTGCTCTGAGCCTACTGGATGAAAGCAGGCCTGTTGAAAATAAAATACATTAAAAAAACACCAAAGGCTTCATCATGCACCCACCCATGACTAGTTCTGGGCCTACTGACTACTACTACCCACAACATTTAAAAAAAAGTAATGATAGTTACAACAATTAAATTGTAGTTGCAACAACTGCAATGCCCCCAATCAAACAGACACAAAAACCACTTACTTGTAAAATATCCAATTAAAAAATCCTCAAATCCAATGGCAATGATGCAGCAGACAAGAAGAGTGATCTTTCCAGCTCAAAATCCAAAGGCAGAATGAGCAGGAGATGGGCAAAGCACTGGGAGGAGCCTGCTGGTCAGGAACAGGAAGTTGGAGATTCCGTGGCACTTCCTCCCTCTCCCCGATTTTAAAAAAGGACACCTTGCACAAAAAAGGACAGCCAAATGTCAATCTGAGGATTTTTTTTTCATCCAAATCATCATTTGCAGAAGGTTTTATGCTGCTAGAGCTGATATCCTTCTTCAGATTGAAAATTTTACATGTTCAAGTTCTTGAGCTTCACCTTACTTCGGCCGGATGTCGATTGCACGTCCAAAATGACGTGTTTGCGTTCTCTCGCTCCCTGTCGCGTTGGATATGACGTGTTTGTGTCCTCACGCTCTCGCTCGCGGTGGAGAATGACGTGTTCAGGTTCTCTCGCTCCTTGTCACATTCGATATGATGTGTTCGCGTCCTCATGCTCTCGCTCGCAGTGGAGAATGATGTGTTCGAGATCTCATACTAAGGGTATACTCAGACATGAGTCCCTTGCTCACTGCACCATCAGGATTCAAGCAAGCCGGGCCGAAGATGGCTGTAATGCCAGAAGCCGGTCCCCGGAAGCTTGTTTCCTTTCCAGTTAAAGAATTGGCTTGGTAGTTTGGTCTGCCCTGTTCCCATGATGCACTGGTCCAGGGACAGACTAATTTGCATGTAGCCAGGTTCTGAGCTGGGATGGTGCAGTGAGCTAAAAAACGGTGATGGATCAAGCCCTGATCTGTTGACTGGGTAGGAGTGTTCTGCTTAATTCAGATACTCTGTCCATCACCACCCCCTTTTCTGACTCATACTCTCGCGGTGCATGATCGCGAGATGAATGACGTGATCGCGGGCGCGTACTTGCCGAGATAGAGCAAACCGCTACCAACATCTCGTGGAGCACGCGACCGGATCGGGAAAACTTGTCGGCGAATGAGGGGATCCAGGTAAGGCGATCACGCATGCGAGAACGTATTTTTAAAGCTTGAGCATTAAAAAAATCCGGTACGCTGCAGATTGCGGAAATTGTGGCATTGTCGCGCTCTCCGCGGAGCGCAAAAATGTCAAATTATCGCAATTTCCACAAGCGGAACAGAATTTGACACCCACCCCTAGTGAATTCTAGATGTTGAAGCCAGGTGCGTGTTTGAGTAACGCAAGTGTCTGCCGGGGACATAGAACTAGAAACGGTTACTCAGATAGACCGGGCCATACTCATAGAGCACGGCATGGGCCATACCCAGAGCCTTTAACCGGCAACCAATCTAAGTTGCCGGTTAAAGGCTCTGGTTAAGTACTGCTTGACACTGGTATGTTTGGGTAGGTTCAACAGCAGCCAAGCAGCAGCATTTTGCACAACCTGCAACTTATCCATGAGGTAGCCTGGAAAACTGACAAACAGTGCAGTGGCATAATCAAGATGGGAAACATGTGTGTTGTTTGCTAGACTATCCAGCAAAAAACCATCTCTGCCCCGTAGATTGCAAAAAACAGGCCTTGTAAGAGGTTGTGACATTGTAAGATCATGTCCCTCAATGTGACCTCCATGACACAGTGAGCCATTCACAGGGCAATGACATTGATGGCTGCGCAGTGTGGGTCACAGTGAGTCTGCCCATAAACACAAATTCCAATGTAATGCATGTCTTGCTCACCCACAAACTGGATAGTAGATGTGGGCAGCCAACACATTGCTTTCTGTGCTGGCATCCTGCATGTGTATGAGATGGGCACGTACTGTGTCCACCCTCATACCTGCTTGCATTTTCGCATGATTCCCCCATGCTAATGTACTATGTGAGATGCTGTATTGTCCTTGCTAGACATATCTGTGAAGTAGTGCTGAGTTAGTATGATGCTCCTGTACTGAGAGATAGTGGTACATAACCCAGTGTCACAGATTTTTCCCCCTCTTGTCTCCCATGCCTGCAGCCCAATTTCCTCCAGCGTAAGGCCGTGTGGAGGGCCGTTGCACGCTAGGTGCAGGCTCTGGGTGTCTCCCAACCGACGGTGCACACAGTGTTACAAGAAGTGGGATGACATCTGCAGGCTGAGCAAAAACATGGCAGAGATGACACTGGGGCTGCTCCCTCGGACTGGCATGTTGGCACGAAGGAGCAAGACACCACTAATGTCCCGCATCTTAGCTGTGACACAGACTGAGCTGGATGCACGTTTGAAGGAGCATTAGCAGCAAGCTGGGGGTGAGTATTCTCAGAAGGTTGAGTTTGGTTATGAGTGGCGGCATGTGTGCACAGCCTGAGCCAGCGCCGTGCTCTGCGATGTCGCTAGTGTGATGCAATGGCTTGTAAGTGGCCTCTGTGTTGGGTGCAGCTGTCATGCATTTTCCCACCCTGTACTTTCTCATGTCATTGGAGTAATGGCCCTTAACATTGTATTCTAAGTCGTGGCCTTCTGGCATCGTCTTCATTGGGGTAGTCAGGGACATCCCATGAAAGGGAATGACAGTGTGCATCATCTGAGTGTGCTTTCATCAATGTGTGCATTGCCTGACGTCAGAATTGAGAGGACTACACATCTGGCACCAATGTGCAACTGTAATTGAGGCCCAAAGAATGACATGGTGGATGGCATGAGCTCATGGCCATTGTGGACTGTTATGCTGGAGTCTGTATCTGTATTGCCTACTTCTGCTGCCTCCAGATGTGACAGTTTTTTACAAGAAACAATGGCTCCTGTGGATAAATATCAATTCATTCTGATACAAATAACACACAATGGCAATGGAGGCGATTAATTTAGATGTCATTCAGGCCGAAACGCCATTGACAGAGATAAAGAGATAGACTTATCGCCACAGTTGTTTATACATTTCAACTGCTGTACTTTAATTGTTTATACTTATAACTGGGTCGTCTGTTTCCAACTGAAATGTAAACTTGAAACCTTTTGTTGTCTACACATTATTAGGTTTCACCTTAGCAGTTTAGGTTCTTTTTTTGTAAAATTCACTTGGGACACGCCATCACCTTTTTGATTATATGTGTGTTTATAATGTTACGGAAATTCTTTATAAACTGTTGATACATATTTACATAAATGGTTCTAAATTGACTAATACATTCTCATTGTGTATATACAGCTTCCATTTTTTGACATCTAAATTAATCGCCCCCATTGCCATTCTGCGTTATTTGTATCAGAATTAGTTCTTATTTATCCACAGGAGAAATTGTTTCTTGTAAAAAACGTTCACCCATGCTCCAAGTGAGTAGGGTTCCCTTGTTTCCCTTTCCAGATGTGATCGTGGCAACATGTTGGGAGGTACATCTTTTCCCCCCTCAGGCCCTAGGTGGGCTCAGAGTGATTTGTATGTCTGGTTACACTGAGCTACTGGCAGGCTATTTGGCGTTGAGGTCACCACATGGGTCACGTACGTCATGTTTGCATGATAACACGCAAAATTCGACTTTTGAATTGAGGTTGTACAATGTTATTGCACAGGGTGGTATGCAACATGGGGTTATCATCATCCTGTTTTGTGCTTTGCTTGCATATGATGTTTGTGTTAATGCCACTGAACTGACCCTACATCTCTGTTTCATGCAGCATCTTCCATGGGCACAGAAGGACAGGGGATGGACACCAGTGGTGAGGCATCAAGCACAACTGCTATAAACAAGCAAAATGACACTGATGTGACCAGCGCTTCGGAGGGTGACAGGAGTCTGCTTGAGGAATCACAGCCAGAGACACCAACCTCAACGTCATCTGACGCCAGTGGTGATGCATCTATGTTGGTGGGCACAGGGAGCGGGGACTCTGCCTCCTCTTTCACCACACAGCGTCCAGTGCCAATCCTCCAACCTACTTTCACTAGTGCTGCCCATTTTCACACCAGTAAGAAGGGAAGAGTGTCCTTCACCCCAGGCACTGCTGCCCCTGCCCCTGCCCCTGTCCCCCCTGCTGCCATCAGTGTTGAGTCTGTGGACTTTTTGTGCCAGCTGTATGGGACAGACTACTCTCATCAATGCCTTCGAAGACCACAACAAAATGTTGGCACAGGTCGTTGCTTTCATGGAGGGCCTTCATTCAGACATGGGTGGGCTACATCGGACTGTCCAGTCTTTGTTCTCCGCAGTGACGGCAGCCATTCAACTGACACAATCCCAGAGTGCAGATCTAATCCCTTCAGCCACACACCTGCCAGTGTCTACATCTGACAATAGTGACCCCACACCACAGACCTCAGGCTCAAGTTCAAGATACAGCACAGGCAGCACACAACGGCAGCAGTCCAAGCAGTCCATAGCATAGACACCATCCCCTCAAAAAACCAAAGCTACCCCAGAGCGCAAAGGCAAAAGCACATCAGATGACACTCAGTGGCATAAAGTCAAGAAGCAGGCCTCAGGCTCACATATCTCAGAGGCAACCCCAGCCAAGGACTCTCCAGTCTGAAAAGCGTCTTGCAAAAACAAGCAGACAGTTGCTGTGCCTGCTGAGAAGCTGGTGCCTGCTAACAGTCCACCTAAAAAGAGCTCCAAGGCAGATTCACCTACAACCTCAACTCCCATCGAACACCTCTATGAAGCAGGGAAAGGAGGGCTCTGTAGGGGTACATCTGGTAAACATTGAATGCAGGGGCAAAGGCAAGGCCAGGCCAAGCGTGCCACTGGATCGCGTATGTCCCCAGAGTGAGGGCCACCGGCTGAACCTGATGCAGCTTTGTTAGAGAGTGTGCCTGTTGTGTCCGCCCCACCTCCCACTCCTACCCAGACATGAAAGCCATTTTGACTCCTCAAGAAGTGGAAAGGCACCCCTCCACATTCTACCACCCACACTGTATCTCACGGCATCATGACTCCACCTCCACGTGCCACCACACCACCCGGTCAAAGCAGCCCTCTGGCTTTCACAGCCACTGATACCTCGACCTCAGCTGGGCCTCTCTCACCCCGGTCCAGTCCTCCATATGGCCACGACACTCAGCCACCTCCCAGTCCGACTGACAGCGAAGTCTGAGTTAAAGTTGCCCTCACATTCCTGTCTCTCCCACAGCGGTGCCTGGACAGGCCATTGTTATACCCCTGTGTTGCTGACCATGGCAGGGTACAGTCTCACCCATTCCCTGTGCAGGATCTCATGTACCTACTGTGCACCTTGAACTGGCCACTGGCCTTGATGTTTGCCCATTCCCTGTGCAGGATCTTAATCTTATGTACCTACTCTGAACCCTGTACTGGCCACTGGCCTTGATGTTCACTGCTGTTTGCCCATTCCCTGTGCAGGATCTCATGTACCTACTCTGCACCTTGGACTGGCCACTGGCCTTGATGTTCACTGCTTGTTGCCCATTCCCTGTGCAGGATCTCATGTACCTACTCTGCATCTTGGACTGGCCACTGGCCTAGATGTTTGCCCATTCCCTGTGCAGGATCTCATGCACTTACTCTGCACTTTGTACTGGCCACTGGCTTTGCTCTTGTCTTCTTTAGGTGCCTATCTGTGTAATATGTGAATAAAGACAGTTACTCCTGTTGTCTGCTTTGTCAGTGTATGGTTTAATGAGCCACATGCACTGTACACCACTTCAACATTGCCAATGGCTTGTTCCACATTTTCAGGGTTTTGCAGAGGTGACAGGCACTTCAGTTCTTCTTGACTCTCAGGCTTGGGGGTGCAATGATGGAGGTTTGTGATGAACTACTGTTGTCATTATCATTCTTTGGTCAGGTTGGCTAAATTGTACATATGTCGTGTTTGGATGCACTGCCAGCACAAAGTGGGATTCTATCCACAGGATGGCAGGCAGGCTAGCCAGGGCCATCATGTCTGTGTGATCTTTCTTTATGTGTGAACAGCATTGTTGGTGTATTGTCACCTTGTGATGGCCAGTCATCCTAGTCACATGGGTAACTTTAAATGTGTGCACTTGGTTCGTCAAGAAGTGTGCAGTGTGAAGGGGGTGACTTTCTAACTAATGTTGATGTGTGTGTGTGCCCCTGCAATGGCAACTGCACACATGTGTCACCCAGGATTTTAGTGCCTGTTAGCTTGATTAGTCAGCCCTGACCTTGTGATTGTTTGCACATGTGGGAGTTGGAGGTTGTGCACTGTGCATTGTGGTGGTTTGTCCTTGCACATCTGGGGGACGCCTACTTGTTGTTGGAGGCAATTGTGAGTATGCAGGGCCTGTGACTGCCAAGTCAGTGTCGTATTTTGTTGATCAGCCATGTGCCTTGATACTGTGTGTGCTCACTGTGCAGACCTGCTCAGCCACACTGACATTGTGGGTGTGTTTTCTCAGGCATTGCTGTCACTTGATGTTTTTTTGGCTCCAGTGTGGCATGTGGGTTGTGGAATCATGACATCCCCTATCTGTGCTTCAGATGCCTAACCATTGGGAGTGTGCGCTCCATCTATTTATGTATGGGGCACTCCAGACATGTCCACTACTGAAGTATACAACACTTCACTCTCATGTCAGCTGTCCCCTTGGTTTGCCAGTGTATGTGCCTCCCCACCACTTTATTTGTTTCACTTTGCTTTGTGGTGCGGATCTGTGCACCGGCCCAATGTGCCACTTAGAACAGTTTCCCAATTGGTTATATGTGATTTTCCTGTACTATTTTGCAGTCATGGTGCCGTTCAACTGTTTTTGCTGTACAGTCCTCTGGTCATGTTGTCCTTACCTGGGTGTCCCAGACTTGTGCATCTGTGGGTGATGGGTGAGCTGTATGTATGTTTGATGAGCAACTATTTCCCCGCCTGCATGTGATGTTGTGTACTCCTGTTTTATCTGTGCTCACATTTCCTTTCCCAGTTTTACTGCACAGGTCTGGGCTTGTTGTTCTTCTATGTATGTTGTTTGTGAGTTTTGTATTTGTTTGGCTGTTGTTTTTGTTCCAGCATTGGTGCAGGCATCCCTGTGTGTGTGTGTGTGATGTTTGTGGATGCCCCCCAGGGAGTGTGATTGTTTGTCAATGTATTGACTGGGCCTTATTGGCACCATTCTATGTGTTTGAAACTGGTGTTGAGTGCTGCATGTGTGAGGTTGTTGGGGAGGGGTATGTGTGAAGGATTCAACTTGTGTTTGACAGTCAGGGAGTGTTACAGTGGGCCCTGTGTGTTGTGCTGCTCACATACACCTATCTAGTAGTTAGATAGAGATGTGTGGCTGAACACTGTTTGACTTCAGAGACTTCCTTTCATCCCTGTGACAATGCATGGGTTGTCTTGCTGTCTCCCTGAATTGTTGCACAGAGGTAACATGGTTTCATTTTACTCACTGTGTCAGCCATGTGTGATTTGATGGGCTAAGGGTGTTGTTATATGTTCCATCCTCTTGCATGTGATGTATGCATGCTTAGTGGCTAGCTCCTTGGCCTTCCATTTGTGTCCTTCTCACATTAGCTTTCCCATTTCTTGTCCTCCATTGCTGCTGACATCTGGTCTGTGTATGTGGGAGTGTGTCAGTGTGGGGTGTGTCAAGTTGAGTGATTGTTCCCTTTCATTGTTAGTGTTAATTTTGATGGCGACGACCTGCAGTAGGACTGTGCGATCACACTTTTGTGCAGTACAGAGGAGTGGAGTATGGTCACATTGGCTTCTGAGCACTGCAGGCGGAGATGGACAACCAACAAAATTTCAGCCCCCACCGAAACCAGTGATTCTGGACAAATGTAAATCCGAGGAATCCTAGAGAAAGTACCTGAGCCCGGAGTTTATCCCACCCAGATCAAGAAAAGACCCTTTCAAATACTATGCTGAACTGAAAGATATGATAGAGAGACGGAAAGTGCTTAACATTCCAGAGTTCTACCCAGGAAGCATTATGGCTGTGACCATGGCAGACCAATATTCCAGTGGAAAAATAAACAGATTTGTAGGAATATGCATTAAGCGATCAGGGTCAGGGCTTGGTGCTACCTTTGTGCTTCGCAATATAATAGAAGGACAGGGTATAGAAATTTGTTACGATTTATACAATACCCGCATCCAATCCATCGAGGTGTTAAAGTTGGAAAAGAGACTAGATGACAACCTGATGTATTTAAGAGATGCCCTTCCAGAATACAGTACTTTTGATGTGAATATGAAACCTGTACCCTTACCAAATACAGAGGTTCCTATAAACCAGACTAAAGTCAGAATGAAGCCCAAACCCTCGTCTAAACGATGGGTACAACCTGCGTTCAACATTAAAGGGATAAGATTTGATCTTTACCTCAGTGAAGAAAAGATGGAAGAAGCCAAATAGACCGGCAAGCCCTGGGAAGAGTTTGACATGCTCAAGGAGTATGATACTACAAAGCTACAGGAGAGCATCTGGAAAGAAGTTAACAAGACACTTGCGAAGTAACGCTGCTCTCAGTTAGGAACAGCCATTGATGGCAATGTGATATGTTTGCACTGTAAAAAAAATTGTGTTAATTTTGTGATTGGACTCAGTTTGCTTGACATGATTGTAGTGTGGGTGTGGTGTGGAGTTGCCCTGGCCTTGGGCTTATGTGCTGTGTGTTCCTGTGCTGCTGTAAAGACTTCCTTCCTAAAAAGTTGTATTAGAGAAAATCAAAAACTTTATTTCTAAGTGCACAATTGTTTAAAAGTGATATGTTATCAATGGCCGAACTGCACAAACAGAGATTGATAAAGACATGCAATTCATAGGGTGGGAAATGCACGGAGGGGGCCAAGGGCACTCAACCCTAGAGATGCCTATAGACACTCAGTCAACAATTACTTACACGATCAATATAGAAGCTACTGCGATATTGATCACTGTATTCATGTTGCCGCCATGAATTGAGTAAACGCTAATCATCTAACTTTAGAGAAGCGCGAAGTGTAATGTAATAATCACTCAACCCGCTGTCTAACATTACAACCAATAGGACACAAAAGCGCGTAAATATGGCCGCTCAATAAAGTTTATTGAAACATTAAAAATACACACTACATGGCCCACAATGCACCATAACATCCATCAGGGTGCAGAGATATAAAGAGAGAAAGGGAAAAGGGACAACTGTGTAATACTGCCTTGAACAGGCACTAGGAGGTTATCACGATCTGAAGTAAACCATCTTTAAAACTACCAAGAGGTGTGCCACGATAATTCTTTTGTGTGGAATATATATATATATATATATATATATATATATATATATATATATATATATATATATATATATATATATATAAATAAAAAAAAATATATATATATATCACTTCCTTATGGCTCTCTCCTTCCCCAGATCGGCGCTGCAATCGTGGTCGCGTCACTCCCGCAGTTGAGCCCAACTGCTCTTTATTTGCACAATATTTCTCCCTTCGAGGGCGAAAACACGAAGTCGCTTTCAAAAAACAATTCCAGCACTTCACTGCATTAGAGTTTCTTGGTGATTTATTAATCCATGGGGTAAAAAAAACAACAAACACCAACGCGTTTCGACAGCGGACGCTGTCGAAACGCGTTGGTGTTTGTTGTTTTTTTGACCCCATGGATTAATAAATCACCAAGAAACTCTAATGCAGTGAAGTGCTGGAATTGTTTTTTGAAAGCGACTCCGTGTTTTCGCCCTCGAAGGGAGAAATATTGTGCAATATATATATATATATATATATATATATATATATATATATATATATATATATATATATATATATATATATATATATATATATATATACATATATATATTGAAAACCAGTCCAAACTCTCAATTAAGAAAGGCGCTGACTCAGTGAATCATAATCCAAAGAATGTTTATTCTCTCAGTTGCTGCTTAGACGCGTTTTGGCGGCTTGCTCCCACCTTGTTCACTATATATATTGCAACAAAGGAAATCCGCTGGAACAGAGATAGATCAGGCGAGTCCACAGACTGATAAAACAGGTGAGGTATTTCATTTGTCAGCTAAGGACGATGCGTTTTGACTACAGCCGTAGTCTTGGTCACATATGTATATATATCTTACTGGTGGTACCAGTTAAAGGTAGGACCATCTCTCCATAAATAAAGCATTTTTTGACTTGCCTATATCTTTGGTGCTGTTTGCTGAATCTTCACAAACATTTTCAACAGAACTGCCCAGCTGAATCTTGTTGTGCCTGGAATGTTTTGGGGCGATCTATGAAGTGAGGGCCGAGAAAAAGGGGGGTTAAAAAAAGTGTGGTTCCCATGTTAATTCCCATAGGATCCTTAGTTGAAGCTGCAGCAAGAACCAATGGATGGATTTACACCAAATTTATCAGAAAGGAACATTTGGTTGTGCAGATCACGTTATCAGTAAATTCAGCCTTTAGTTGTTGGGAAATTTAAGAAAATAAAGTTCTGTGGCTTCGGATATTTTGTGACGATTTTGTTATTAATCCCGAATGCGCGTGCCAACTGGAATGCCGCGATTGGCTGGCCAAAATCTGAGCAGAATGTTGCAGCCACCGTTTTGGAAAATGGGACACAGTCCTGGGGGGGAAAATTCACCATAAGAGTGATATGAGGTCGGGGTAGATGTACCCCGATCTCTTATTTGACATATAGGGGCATTAGTTAGACAAGCTAAGGGGCCCATTATGATGGCGGGTGGAGGCACTACTCCATCAGAGTGCAGCGATATAAAGAGAGAAAGGGAAAAGGGACAACTGTGTAACACTGCCGTGAACAGGAACTATGGTTCGAAATGCGTAGGAGGTTATCACAATCTGAAATAAACCATCTTTAAAACTACCAAGAGGTGTGCCATGATAACTCTTTTGTGTGGAATAAAATGCGAGACACTGCCCTGGTCTCAACATGAGCACCAACTGAAACGTGCTCCCTCTGCTACAGGATAATGTGAGTGAATATATATATATATATATATGGATCTGGACCACGGTATAGTGCAATTATATTCTTTTATTTAGTGCATGACCGCATAACGCATTTCAGCTCTCACGGGAGCCTTGATACATATGTATATGTGACCTTGGGGAGACGGATATTATGTGATATATATATATATATATATATATTACCTACTGGCGGTCGCCAGTAGGTAGTTATAGTTAGCACCTAGTTTCCATAGGAAATC